>NW_025422010.1:13177500-17977500 GCF_011764305.1 Mustela putorius furo
TGCCAACTTCAGCTCAGCAGAACGGGAGACACAGACAGACACAGCATGGCAATGTGAGATAGTGGCTTCCGTTGACCATTCAGTCCTTAAGACAGGCTGACAGCCACAAAGCAAGCTGTATTTATTGCTGTTGGCATTAGTCCAAGTCTCCAGGGCTAGCTTACATCTGTTCTAACATTCTTTACCAAGGGTCAGCAGCTGCAGAACCAGAGGTTTAATTTGCTAACCCTTGTTTTTCCATCATAGTGGTGGAGATAAATGTCATGTACTAAAAATGAGAACGGGAAACTCCCCTTTTCAAGATATCGCCTGTAGAGCGTATGCCAATTGCACTCATGTGACAAACAAGCCACTCCTGAAAATTCCAGTAATTGTGGATGGAAAGGTCAGAACTGTTATAACTAAGCAAACATAGGTTTGCTCCTCAGTGACTCAGAAACTGCACCAGGTTGCTTTGTCACACAAAGAAAACTTTTTTTTTTTTTTTGCACAAAGAAGGAGATCACCAGGAATGCTTCCAAAGCTGTGACTCCCCCAGCAAGGGTGGATGGGTTCCTTTTATTTAGGGCTAGGATGTATTGTTTTATTTAAGTTCAATTTAGTTAACATGTAATATATTATTAGTTTCAGGGGTAGAATTTAGTGATTTATCAGTTGCATAGAACGCCCAGTGCTCATTACATCAAGTGCGCTCCTTAAAGCCCAACACCCAATTACCTATCTGCCCATGTACCTCCCCTCCAGCAATTCTCAGTTTGTTCTCTATAGTTAAGAGTTTTTTAACAGTTTACTGCCCTCTCTGTTTTTATCTTATTTTATTTTTCCTTCTCTTCCCCTGTGATCATCTATGTTGTTTCTTAAGTTCTGCATATCAGTGAAATCATATGGTAATTTGTCTTTTTCTTGACTGACTCATTTCCCTTAACATAATACCCTCTAGTTCCATCCATATCATTGCAAATGGCAAGATTTCATTCTTTTTAATGGCTGAATAATATTCGTGTGTGTGTGTATGTATGTGTGTACACCCCACATCTTTATCCATTGATTTGTTGATGAACATAGGGACTCCTTCTATATTTTGGCTATTGTGGACATTGGTGCTATAAACACTGGGATGCATGGGCCCCTTTGAATTACTATTTTTGTATCTTTCAGAAAAATACCTAAAAGTGCAATTGCTTGATGATAGGGTAGTTCTATTTTAACTTTTTAAGAAGCCTTCATACTTTTTTCCAGAGTGGCTGTACCAGTTTGCATTTCTACCAACATCTGTTGTTTCCTGAGTTGTTAATTTTAGCTGTTCTGACTGGTGTGAGGTGGTATCTCATTGTGATTCTGATTTGTATTTCCGTAATGCTGAGAGATGTTGAACATTTTTTCATGTGTCTGTTAGCCATTTGTATGTCTTCTTTGGAAAAATGTCTATTCATATCTTCTGCCAAACAATTATTTGTTTTTTGGGAGTTTGATAAGTTCTTTAAAGATTTTGGATACAACCCTTAGTCTGGTATGTCATTTGCGAATATCTTCTCCCACTCCATAGGTTGCCTTTCAGTTTTGTTGATTGTTTCTTTTTCTCTGCAAAAGTTTTTAACTTAATGAAGTCCCAATAATTCATTTTTGCTTTTGTTTCCCTTGCCTTTGGGGAGATATCTAGCAAGAAGTTGCCACAGCCGCGGACAAAGAGGTTGCTGCCTGTGTTCTCAGCTAGGATTTTGATGGTTTCCTGTCTCACTTTTAGGTCTTTCCTCCACTTTGAATTTATTTTTGTGGATGGCATAAAAAAGTGGTTTATTTACATTCTTCTGCATGTTGCTCTCCAGTTTTCTCAACAACATTTGTTGAAGAAACTGTCATTTTACCCCTTGCTTTGGATAGTCTTTCCTGATTTGTCAAATATTAGTTAACCATGGATTCAAGGGTCCACTTCTAGACTCTCTATTCTGTCCCATTAATCTATGTGTTTGTTTTGGTGCCAGTACCATGCTGTCTTTTTAATTGCAGTTTTGTAATATGGTTTTAATTCCAGAATTGTGATGCCTCCAACATTGGTTTTCATTTTCAACATTAATTTGACTATTCAGGGGCTTTTCCAGTTCCATACAAATTTTAGAATTGCTCTAATTTGAAAAAAATGCTGGAGGTATTTTCATAGGTATTGCATTGAATGTGTAGATTGTTTTGGGTAGCATAGACATTTTAACAATATTTCTTCTTCCAATCCATGAGCATGGACTGTCTTTCCATTTCTTCATGTCTTCCTCAATTTCTTTCAAAGTGTTCCATAGTTTTCAGCGTACAGACCCTTTACCACATTAGTTAGGTTTATTCTTAAGTATCTTATGGTTTTTGGTGCAATTGTAAATGGGATCATTTCCTTGATTTCTTTTTCCGCAGCTTCATTATTAGTATCTAGAAATGCAACAGACTTCTGTGCATTGATTTTATATCATGCAACTTTGCTGAATTCCTATATTTGTTCTAGCAGTTTTTTGGTGGGGTCTTTAGATGTAGTTGGGGTTTTCTACATAGAGTATTATATCATCTTTGAAGAGTGAGAGTTTGACCTCTTTGTCAATTTGGATGCCTTCTATTACTTTTTGTCATGAGGTAGCTAAGGCTAGAATTTCCAATACTATGTTGAAAAACAGTGGTAAGAGTGGATATTCCTGTTATGTTCCCGACCTTACGGGAAAAGCTCCGTTTTTTCAACACTGAGGATGATATTAGCTGTAGGTCTTTAATATATGGCATTTATGATGTTCCCTCTATCCCTGCATTGTGGAAGGTTTTTATCAAGAAAGGATACTGTCAAATGCCAAATGTCAAATGATATTGTCAAATGCCTTTTTGACAGATGTTGAACCACCCCTGTAGCCCAGGAATAAAACTCACTTTATTATAATAAATAATCCTTTTAATGTACTGTTGGATCTGATTAGCTAGTATCTTGTTGAGAATTTTTGCATCCATGTTCATCAGGGATATTAGTCTGTAATTCTTTTTAGTGGGGTCTTTGGTTTTAGATTAAAGGTAATGCTGGCCTTGTGGAATTGAGTTTAGAAGTTTTCTTTCCATTTCTATTTTATGGAACAGCTTCAGGAGAGTAGATGTTAATTCTTTAAATGTTTGGTGGAATTCCCCTCGAAGCCAACTGCCCCTGAACTCTTAGTGGTTGAGAGATTCTTGATTATTGATTCAATTTCTGTACTGGTTATGGGTCTGAACAGGTTTTCTATTTTTTCCTATTTCAGTTTTGGTAGTTTATATGTTTCTAGGAATGCATCCATTTCTCCCAGTTTGCCCAGTTTGTTGGCATATAGTTTTTCATAATATTCTTATAATTTTATTTCTGTGCTGTTGCTTGTGATCTCTCCTCTTTCATTCATGAATTGATCTATTTGGGTCCTTGCTCTTTTCTTTTTGGTAAGTCTGGCTAGGTATTTATCAATCTTGTTAGTTATTTCAAAGAACCAGCCCCTGTTTTTTTAATTTTGTTGATCTATTTTTATTTATCATTGTTTTCTACTATAATCTTTTTATTTGTCTTCTGCTGAATTTAGGCTGTATTTTCTGTTCTTTTTTCAGCTCCTTTAGGTGAAGCTTAGGTTGTGTATTTGAGACTTTTCTTGCTTCTTGAGGTATGTCTGTATTACAAAGTACTTCCCTCTTAGGACCAACTTTGCTACATCCAAAGGTTTCGAACTGTTGTGTTTTCATTTTCATTTGCTTCCCTGTATTTTTTAAATATATGTATTTCTTGAATTTCCGGGTTGACCCCTTCATTCTTTAATAGGATGTTCTTTAACCTCCATGTACTTGTGGTCCTTCCATTTTTTTTTTCTTGTGGTTGACTTTAGGTTTCAAAGCACTGTGGTCTGAAAATATGTACGGTATGATTTCAATCTCTTTATACCCATTGCGTTCTAATTTGTGACTCCATATGTGATCTATTCTGGAGAATGCTCCATGTGCTCTCAAAAAGAGTGTGTATTCTGCTGCTTTAGGATGAAATGCTCTGCATATATCTGTTAAGTCTTTCTGGCTCAGTGTGTCATTCGAACCCCTTGTTTCCTTGTTTATCTTCTGCTTACATAATCTGTCCATTGCTATAAGTGGAGTGTTAAAGTCCCCTACTATTATTGTATTATTATCAATTAGTTCTTTATATTTCTTATTAATTGATTTATGTATTTGGCTGTTCCATAGTCAGAGACATAAATATTTTCAATTGTTAGATCTTCTTGTTAGATAGACCCCTTTATTATGATAATATATTATTACAGTCTTTGGTTCAAAATCTAATTTGTCTAATATGAGGATGATTACTCCAGTTTTCTTTTGATGTCCATTAGCATGATAGATGGTTCTCCACACCCACTTTTGTGTCTTTGGGTCTAAAATGAGTCTCTTGTGGGAATGAGGTAAGGCGGATAAGTAGGGAACCCCATTTCCTTGAAAGGAACCAAATTTCCTTGAATTTAGCTGTGTATCACTAAACCACTCTAAACACCCATGAAATTAGCCTGAAATATAAGAATATTATCTGGATATCTACAAGCAGAAAAGCATGGCTTTTTTGTGAGATAGGAAGGGAAGAGGCATGAATCTGCAAGGAGTTATTGAAAGAATAACAGAAGGGGGGAGGGAGCCACCATAAGCTGGCACCTGGAAAGTGATATAATACCCGAGTGCAAAAGCATCCTGCACCAGGGAATGGGCACAAATTTGATTAGAAAAGCACTCAAACAGGATTCAGGAGCTGCAGGGGTGCCTGCAAGAACCTGGGGCCTCTTGTGGTTTTAGAAGTACAAAGGGCAGAAACAAGTCCACTTGCCCTGGTCAGTTGCTGAGAAGGTCATTGTGGGTACATACTGGGGGAGGCTGCGGTTTTCAGCAGCACATATGGAAATGGAGCCTGTGTGTTCTGGAATATTTGGAGAAGAGCAGACTGCAATTTCTCTGCTCTGGGATAGAGGTCTGGATACAACCATTTTTGCTCTGACCCTCAGAAGAGGCACATAAAGCCACCGAGAATAAAAGCTCAAAAAACTGGTTTCCACTGAGCCCAGCTTCCCAACAGGGTATGGGGCAACTCTGCCAAAGCAGGGTTGCCTGAAAAGCAGTACATCAGGCCCCTGTCCCAGAAGACAGGCTGAAAGAACCAGAGGATGACAAACCTAGGGCTCCCATTAAATTGTAAAACCCCAACACCAGGGGAAAATATTATATTGAGCTCCAGGTGTTGCCTCACAGCTCGTGTATTTTTCAGTTGCAACTCTTTCTTTTTATTCTTTATCTTGTGCTTTTTCTGTTTTTTTTTTTTTTTTAAACCTGTTTCTCATTTCAACCAGGTGTTCAATATATCAACTTACATTTCATAGTAGCTTTTTAACTTGCACTTTTTCATACCTATATTTTTTATATAGATGCATGCTCTAGTGTAGTCCTCTTTTTCCCTATTCAATTCATGGAAACTAATGAGAATGAAAAAATATCAGTCCAAAACCTATACTACAAAGGCAGTCCTAAGGGGGAAATACATAGGCATCCAAGCTTCTCTCAAAAAAATTAGAGAAATCCCAAATTCACAAGCTAACCTTACACCTAAAGAAGCTGGAGAGAGAATATCAAAATGGAACCTAAACCAAGCAGGAGAAGAGAAATAATAAAGGTTAGAGCAGAGATCACTGAAATAGAAACCAGAAAAATAGTAGAACAGATCAACAAAACTAGAAGCTTGTTCTTGAAAAGAATTAATAAGATCAATAAACCTCTGGCCAGATTTATCCAAAAGAAAAGAGGAAGGGCCCAAATTAATAAAATCATGAATGAAAGGGGAGATATCATGACTAACACCATGGAAATAGAAACAATTATTAGAAATTATTACCAGCAACCATATGCCTTCCTGGAAACTTATAAACTACAAAGACTGAAACAGAAAGAAATAGCAATCTGAATAGACCAATAACCAGCAACAAAAGTGAAGCAGTAATCAAAAATCTCCCAAAATACAAAAGTCCAGGGCCAGATGGCTTCCCAAGGGAACTCTACCAAACATTTAAAGAAGAAATAATACCTATTCTACTGAAGCTGTTTCAAAAAATAGAGAGGGAAATCTTCAAAACTCGTTTTATGAGGCCAGCATTACCCTGATCCCAAACCAGGCAAAGACCCCATCATGAAGGAGAATTACAGACAATATCCTTGATGAACATGGATGTCGGAATATTCAACAGATCCTAGCCAGTAGGATCCAAGAGAACATTATAAGGATTTTTCATCATGACAAGGTTGGATTTATTTCTGGGATGCAAAGATGGTTCAACATTTGCAAGTTGATATGTTAGAGTACATTAATAAAAGAAAATATAAGAACCATATGATTCTCTCAATTGATGCAGGAAAAACATTTGACAAAATATGACATCCATGACCAATTTAAACTCTTCAGAGTGTAGGGATAGATGGAACATTCCTCGGTATCATAAAATCCATCTATGAAAAGCCCACAGTGAATATATTATCAATGGGAAAAGCTGAGACCTTTTCCCTTAAGGTCGGAAACACGACAGGGATGCTCATTCTCACCACAGTTGTTCAGCATAGTGCTAGAAGTCCTAGCATCAGCAATCAAACAACAAAAAGAAATAAAAGGTATTCAAATTGACAAAGAAGAAGTCAAACTCTCTCTCTTTGCACGTGACATCATACTTTATGTGAAAACCCAAAAGACTCCACCCCTAAATTATTAGAACTCATATAGCAATTCAGTCATGTGGCAGGATAATCAATGCAAAGAAATTAGTTGCTTTTCTATACATGAACAATGTCACTGTAGAAAGAGAATTTAAGGAATCAATTCCATTTACAATAGCACAAAAACCGTAAGATACCTAAGAATAAACTTAACCAAAGAGGTAAATGATCTATACTCTAGAAACTAAAGAATACTTATGAAAGAAATTGAAGAAGGCACAAAAAGATGGAAAAACATTCCATGTTCATGGATTAGAGGAATGAACATTGTTAAAATTTCTGTCCTCCCCAGAGCAATCTATACTTTCAGTGCCATCCCTGTTTAAATACCATTGGCATTTTTTCAAAGTGCTGGAACAAACAATTCTAAAATTTGTATGGAACCAGAAAAGACTCCGAATCATTAAGTGAATGTTGAAAAAGAAAAACAAAGCTGGAGACCTCACATTGCCTAACTTCAAGTTATATTACAAAGCTGTGATCACCAAGACATAATTGTATTAGCAAAAAACAGACACATAGACCAAAGAAACAGAATAGACAAAACAGAAATAGATCCTCAATTCTATGGTCAACTAATCTTCAACAAAGCAGGAAAGAAAATATCCAATGGAAAAAGAACAGTCTTCAATAAATGGTGCTGGGAAAATTAGACAGCTACATACAGAAGAAGATAAACTCAAAATGCATAAAACTCATACACAAAGATAAACTCAAAATGCATAAAAGACCTCAATGTGAGACAAGAATCCATCAAAATCCTAGAGGAGAAAATAAGCAGTAACCTCTTCTACATTGGCCACAACTTCTTTCAAGACACGTCTCCAAAGGCAAAGGAAACAAAAGCAAAAATGAACTTTTGGGACTTCAACAAGATCAAAAGTTTCTCCACAGCAAAGGAAACAAACAGTCAACAAAACTAAGAGGAAACCCCCCGAATGGGAGAAGATACCTGCAAATGACATTATAGATAAAGGCTATTGTCCAAGATCTATAAAGAACTTCTCAAACTCAACACCCTCAAAACAAATAATCTGATTAAGAAATGGGCAGAAGACATGAACAGACAGTTCTCCAAAGAAGATATACAAATGGCTAACAGGCACATGAAAAAATGTTCAACATCACTAGTTACCAGGGAAATACAAATCAAAACCACAATGAGATACCACCTTACACCAGTGAGAATGGTAAAAATTAATTAAGTAGGAAATAATAAATGTTGGTGAGGTTGTGGAGAAAGGAAAACCCTCTTACACTGTTGGTGGGCATGCAAGATGGTACTGCCACTCTGGAAAACAGTATGGAGATTTCTCAAGATGTTAAAAACAGAGCTATCCTATGACCCAGCAATTGCACTGCAAGGCATTTATCCCAAAGGTACAGATATAGTGAAAAGAAGGGGCACCTTCTTTTCTATGCTATGTTCATAGCAGCAATGTCCACAATAGCCAAACTGTGGAAGGATCCGAGATACCCTTCAACAGACAAATGGATAAAGATGTGGTTTATATATACAATGGAATATTACTCAGCCATCAGAAAAGATGAATCCCCACCATTTACATCAACATGGGTGGAATTGGAGGAGATTATGCTAAGTGAAATAAGTCAAGCAGAGAAAGGCAATTATATGGTTTCACTCATATGTGGATCATAAGGAATAGTATGGAGGACCACAAGGGAATGGAGGGAAAACTGAATGGGAACAGATCCGAGAAGGAGGCAAACCATGGGAGACTCTGGACTCTGGGAAACAAACTGAGGGTTATAGAGGAGAGAGGCTTGGGGGGATGGGGTAACCGTATGATGGGTATTAAGGAGGCCATGTGTTGTGATGAGCACTGGGTGTTATATGTAGCTAATGAATCATTGAACACTACATCAAAAATGTATGTTGTACTACATATTGGCTAACTGAATAAAATAATAAAAATAAGTAAATGAAAATAAAATAAAAAAAACTAAAGAAAAATAAATAAATAAATGAGTCTCTTGTAAACAGCATATCAATGGGTCTTGTTTTCTTAAAATCCATTCTGATCCCTGTGTCTTTTGATTGGAACTTAGTCCATTTACATTCAGAATAATTATTGAAAGATACGAATTTAGGGCCATTGTATTACCTCTAAATTTGCTTTTCCTGTAGGTTGTGTCTGTTCCTTTCTAGTTTTTATTACTTTTGGTCTCTCTTTCTGTTCAGTGTGTCTTTTAATATTTCTTGCAGGACTGGTTTAATGTCCTGGAATTCCTTTACATTTTGGGGGTGGGGACTCTTTATATCTCCTTCTGTTCTGAATGACAGTCTTGCTGAATAAAATTCTTGGCTGCATATTTTTCCCTTTTGGCACATTTAATATATCATGCCAGTCCTTTTTGGCCTGCCAGGTCTCTGTGGACAGGTATGCTGCCAGACTTACATGTCTACCCTTGTAAGTTGGGCCCTCTTATCCTGAGCTGCTTTCAGAATTCTCTCTTTGTATTTTGCAGGTTTTGCTATATTATGTCATGGTGTTTACCTATTTTTGTTGATTTTAGGAGAATTCTCTGTGCTTCTTAGACTTGAGTGCTGTTTCCTTCCCCAGATTAGGGAATTTCTTAGCTGTCATTTTTTTCAAATAAACCTTTTGCCCCTTTTTCCTGTTCTTCTTCTTCTGGGACTCCTACAATATGCATATTATTTTGCTTTATGGAGTCTCTGGATTCCCTAAGTCTACCTCCATGATTTAATAGTTTTCTTTCCCTCTTCTTTTCAGCTGCATTATTTTCCATAATTTTATTTTCTGAATCACTCATTTGCTCTTCTGGTTCATTCATCCTCATTTTTATGGAGTCCAATTGGGACTGCATCTTGGTTATAACATTTTTAATTTTGGCCTGACTAGATTTTAGTTCTTTTATTTCTGTATTAAGGGAATCTCTAGTGTCAGCTCTGCTTTTGTCAAGCCCAGCTAGTTTCCTTATAGTCATCATTTTAAATTCTAGTTCAGACATCTTACTTATATCCATATCAATTAAATCTGTGGCTGTGAGTACTACCTCTTATTCCTTCTTTTGGGGTGAATTTCTCTGTCTTGTCATTTTGTTCAGAAAAGAGAAGAAGAGAGAAAAAGGAAAACAACAAGAACAAACTAGATCCTAGGTATGTTTTGGTCTGCTTGTTAAAAGAAACTAGATCCCAAAATAAGAAGGAAAGAAAAAGTATGTGCAAGTATGTATATATACATGTTACTATGAAAAGAAGCAATCTATATACAAAATACTATGAGTAGAAACAAATTATATATTTATATAAAAATAAAAAGGGGCCTCAGTGGCACAATTGGTGGATCCTCTGTCTCTTGATTTCAGCTCAAGTAATGATCTCAGGGTGCTGTGATCAAACACTACATCAGGCTCTGCACTTGGCATGGAGTTTGCTTAGGGTTCTCTCTTCCTCTCCCTCTGCCCCATCTGCCTGTTAATGCTTTCTCTCTTTCTCTGTGTGTCAAACAAATCTTTAAAAGAGATAAATAAAAATTCAAAAGAAATAAAAGAATTGATAAAAATAAAAACATAAGTGAAAAAATAATAAACATCTAATGAGAAATGTACAGAGGATACTGGGTACTATTTTCCCCTGGTGCTAAAGCTTTGAAGCCCTCTATGATCAGTAAATTTTGTGCAAACAAGTTGTTTCTGCTTGTTTTCTGGAGGAGGGGCCTGTTTCATTGATTCTCAGGTGGACTTGCCCTAGTGGAAATGTGTCTCCAATGTGCAGGGAGACAGAACTTGATGTAAGCAGCTCTGGATTGCACTAGCTGGAGTTATTTTGCTCTCTGAAGGCTTACAGCATTAAGGGATGGGATGAATATGGTGGTGCCCTCTTATCTAACTCCAGAACTGAACATTTGCACCCTCACAGAAGAGCAATTACTCTTGTTTCCCAGGTTTCCATTAGAATCTTGTAATCACCTTGCCTGTGGCTGAACTTTTTTGTCTCCAGCATGTGACTGAGTTTCAGAACTCCAAATTTTAAGGACTTCCATGATGCAAACCCATGGTATTGCTTCCAGGATGGGTCTTGCCATGCTTCTGCCTTTTGCTAGACCTGTCTCAGGAAAGCAGTTGCCCCGTTGTGCAGTGGTCTACAGTTTATGGCAACAAAGAGGAGAAAGCAAGCATTAGACTTGTTCTCAGCCAGTTTCCACATTCTTATGCCTCAGAACAGTGTAGTACTTAGGTGCCACCCATTCTTCTTGAGGCCCAGGAAATCCTCAGATCAGAATGTCACACCTGGGATTCTGTCCCGCTCTTCCACCAGAACACTGTTAAGCCAGAGATGTCCCCCATTGTAACAGATTTCTAAAAGTTCTAATTTTGCACTCCACTGCTTATAACACTTTGCAGTAGTCTCCTTAAACAGGTCCCTCCCCACCATCATATCCTCAGCTATATAACACTGGATTCAAGTCTCTGCTCCCCCTACCTTCCAGAAGATGGTCGCTTTTCTACTTGTAGACATGCCATATTTGTTTTCTCAGCCCTCGGATTGATTTCTCAGGTGTTCAAAATTATTTGCTAATCATCTACTTGTACTTGAGGGATGAGACAAAATTAGCGTCCCTCCAGTCTTCCATCATCTTAACTCCCCTCTAGGGTTAGGATGAATATTTGGATAGAGAAGACTTATCATAAGATGGAGAAGTGGGCATAAGGTCACGCAAACACGTTAAGAAAGCATGACTATACACACATTGTATGTCATGTAAATGAGGCTTGTGTTCGTCCTTGGGTGGAGATTTTCATATTATAATGAGGTAGGGGTGACTGTCAGTTATTCTAAAGGTCACTCCAGGGTCCATCTGTGTAGGTGCAAGTCAGGAGTTAAGGTCAAACTGATCTTGGTGATCTGGGCTGGCTGGAGGTCTTGCTGGGTGAGTCACTATTGCTTGAGAGGGCAGTTTCACTTTCCATTTGCCTGAGTTAAGAGATAAGCTGGAAAGATGAGTTTTAGGAAAAATGTGGGACTAAAGTTGATAAGTACAAGTAGGTGGGCAGTAAGGTCAAGTCTTGGGGTCTAGCTGCTGACACTAGTCTTTTGTATTTTCCAGTACTGTGGGTGACAGCAAGAGCAGATGAGTACCTTGGCCAAGTCCACATGACTTCCTCATGAGGGAATGTGGGTCATTCAACTCCAGAAGTGAGAAAAACCTGTTTTATACCATACATTGCCTATGCTTTATTGTGATTTTGGATGACATGGGGCAGATGGGATTTATTAGTCACCTCAGGCTTCTGTAACAAAATGGGCTATTTCCACCATCTTGGCTATAACAAGGGAAATTTAGGTCTTACAGTTCTGGAGATGGAAGTCTTAAGTCAAGATGCCAGTAGGGTGAGGTTCTTTCTTTAGATTGCAGATGCTGCCATCTCAGTGTATCCTCACTTGGCCTTTTCTCTGTGCATGAAAGAGAGAAATCTATGTTTCTCTTCTTATAATGGCACTAATCCTGTCATGGTTGTTCCACCCTCATGACCTCATCTACACCTAATTACCTCCCAAATGCTCTTTTTCAAATACTGTCATCTTGGAGGTTAGGATTTCAACATCTGAATTTTGAGCAGATACAGTTCCATCCATAGTAGGGTGGGAAGAACATTTTGGAGCATGGGCCTCTTTGGAAATGGAGAAGGCGGCTCTTTGGACTATTACAATGTGATGTGAGTTTGTGACTTGGGTCAGGGGCTGCCAAGATGGTGGAAATAGCCAAAGCAGTTTGACTATATATACACAAAATTCACCATTTGATTTTGGACCCCCTAGAAACTACTCTTCTTCCTCAGAGGGAATGTCATGTCCCATGAACTACTGATGCCTGTTGTGGTCATAAACTTTCAGGGGCATGTGCATGACAATTCTGTTCTGTCTCCATCCTGCTCTGTCTCCCAGTGTTATTTTTAATTAAAATAAATAGTTTTTCCCTTTTAGTATAATGACAATATCTCCATCTTATTTTAATCACTTTTTTTTTTCAACTCAGTATATATATGGATGCTTTCTTCCCAGAGCTGTGCAGAATTATCCCTGGAGGACAGCAACTGGTAGTCTGTGCTATGGGGAGGAGTTGTACCTGCCAGACAGGAACGCAGTGAAGCAACTGATGGCTTCAGTACAATTAGCATCAGCTAGGAGTTCCCCTTGGGCTCCTGTCTGCTCTTTAATCCTCCTTGAGCTCCTATCAGTAGCTTTTTGGTGATAATTTGTTTCCTTTCTCTTCTAGTTCTTTCCTTATACACTGCAGTAGATGTCAGTACACTCTTATTTCTGTTGTTTGAAGTTGCCTTAAGCATTAATCTCTGGATTTGAGATGGCATTTAAGAGAAATATAATGGTACCAAGAATCATGGTTGTCAGACATATATCAGGAACTTTGTAAGATATGTACTCCCTAAATATATTTGAAGTTCTTGTAGAAAATATCACTGATGAGCAGACTCTAAGTTTGTGTGCCTTTCTATTTATCTGTAGCTTTTATGTTATTTATAATTCAGGTAAGTTAGGTACTGGTTTATTCTGTTAATGTATAATAATTAAGAAAAAAATGTCATTGTTTTAAGTTGTCTTGACTCTAATTCCATATACTTTACTATAAACACTAGCTTACCAATTTGTTCTTTTTGTGTCACTAAGTTCTGTTCAGTGACTCACCATGAAATCCCTTCAAAATTATCCAATTTTGGTTTCATTTATGTTTCTTTTTTTAGTTAAATAACCACCTAGGTCATTGCAAGTCTCTGCTAATTATACTCAAGAGCATCTGTTCCTCAGCCAGTCAAGGCTTTCCCCAATTTGACAATTGACTACCCTCCTTTCAGGCTGCTTCTCTTGCATGGAAAAAGGCAACTTATGCAAAGCACCACTACTATCCCAACAATTAAACATTGCCTCTTATTGAACTCAGAACTTGTGGGGTCCAAAGAAATTGTTAAATTGAGAATAAACACTCCACTAGTGAAGAGCTAAGATAGAATTTTGGTTAGGAAACCAAATAGGATTCTGCCTGAAAAATGATCAGTAGAAACTTTGTGAAATAACAGACTGATACAACATAAAAAGAAAATAATTTTAAAGCATTTTAAGAATACTGTAGAACTATCTAGGGAAAGGTCAGCATTCACTCATTCAATTATTATTTACCGAGTGCTCATTTTATGCCAAATACTCTGCCAGGCATTGAGCTACGTGCTGGGAATAAAGCTGTGAACAAACTTTTAAAAAGTCCCCAAAGAGCAGAGGATGCCTTTCACTGTCAAATGTTTGTGGCATGCTTTCAGTACTAACCATAGTGTTTGTGTTTAAATGGACTCTAGAGAACCCAAAGGCAAAGTACCAAAGTGTAGAAAAACGTAGGTTGTTTGACTTAAGCTCTGTCACTTACTATAGTAATTTTTGGCCCCATTTTTGTAATCTGCAAAATAAGGATATTAATTGTGCATACCTCATGTAATGCCATAATCAAATTAATTAACACAGATAAGCATTGAGAATTCAATAATATAGTATATAGTAAGCATTCAATAAACAGGTAAAATCTAGTCCAGAAATATGCTATGAGGAAAAGGATTCTAGAACAATATGTGAGGTCAACAGGAAAGAATTTTATGCTTGATGAGTAATGCTTGCAATGAGCCTGAGAATGTTTAGATTTCCCTTGCTTTGTGCCCTACTTTGCAGCTAAAGAAGCGAAAACAAAAAGGTTAAGATATAGAACTAAGGTAAGACACTTAGGAACAAAGTTAGTGTTATAATTTATGACTCTGTGCTAACTTTCTTAACCCCACAAATCATTTATCATATGTTAAGAAATAATATACTTTTTAAATTTAATTTTATTATATTTCATTTATTTTTCTTAAATATTTTATTTTAATTCTAGTTAGTGAACGTACAATGTTGCATTAGTTTCATGTCTGCAATATGGTAATTCAACAGTTCCACACATTACCCTGTGGTCATCATGGCAAGTACACTCTTTAATCCCTATCACCAATTTAACCCATCTCTCCACCCACCTCCCTTCTAGTAACTATTAATTTGTTCTCTATAGTTAAGAGTCTGTTTCTTGATTTGTTCTTTCTCTCTTTTTTTCCCCCTTTGCTCATTTGTTTTGTTTCTTAAATTCCATATATGAGTGAAATCAGATGGTATTTGTCTTTCTCTGACTGATTTTTTTTCACTGAGCATTATACTCTAGTTTCATCCATGTTGTTCCAAATGGCAAGAAGAATAGATCACATATTAGCCCATAAAATGTAAACTGAACAAATTCAAGAAGTTCAAAAAGAAATGATTTTCAACAAGGGTATCCAGATAGTTTTTCAAACAAAGAAGAGAAAAATCTTACCAAATACCTGAAAGGCAACAATATCCTGTGGAACTAAATACAAAATAATTTACTTGATTTTCTGGATTTATTATTTTAGAGAAGAATTCAAGGAGTGAAATCTTGAATTGACTATTTAAAAACTATATTCTTTTTTGTTTTACCATTGACTTTTTTAAAAACTCTTTAAATTTAATTTAATTTTTTCAGCATTCCAAGAGTCATTGTTTATGCACCATACCCAATGCTCCATGCAATACGTGCACTTCTTAATACCCACCACCAAGCTCACCCATCTCCCCACCCCCTCCCTTCCAAAACCCTCAGTTTGTTTACCACTGACTTTTAAAAATAACTGGTTAAATTAAAAGTAAGGTCATTTTCATCCACTTTTCCATAGTACCATAAAATGTTTCTTAATTCATAGATTTAAGAATTACTGTAGCCATGACAATGTACACAAATTGGTTGGTTCTAATATACATATTTATAGAAGTTGGCAGCCTTGAAATTATGTACTTTTTTTTTTTTTTTTGCAAATTACAGCATATTTAGTAATAGATCTAGGTAGGAAATTAAATGAACCATTAAACCTAGTCATTGAAACCTTATCCACTCTTATATTCACAAAAGAAATAGTTCCTTCTTTCTTTGTAGCTGGGGAAATTAAGACACAGAAAAGTGAATTTTCTGTGAAATGAAGCATGGAAAGCAGAAATAAAGCCATGAGAACTGGCTTCTCATCCGGTGTGCTAACGATGCAGACTCTTACAAGTTGCCCTACATTCTACTCTTGGCAGAACACAAGAAATTTATGGGTGAACATTTCTAAGACAGGAATATTATATTTCTTTGTTTTAGAGACAAAGAAAAACAGTATAATATAGTGCTGTCAACATGTGGAGTTCAAACATTTTTAGCTTGTACTGTGATAATGAAGTTGATGTTATGTCAGGTACAAAGTTAGTGCTAATAAATTGTTATTAAAGCCAGGTGAATAAGGAGTGCTACTGGTTTTAACAGTGAACAAACAAATATTTTTACTTTATTCAGAAGTAGTGAATAACAAAGCACTTGGTTCTGAGATCCATATTAACTCATTTAGGGGATAAGTATTTGATAAAACACACACACACACACACACATGCTCATACTCACAAAAGAAGTGTGCTGCATCATGGCAGAAATTCTATATAAAATCTTACTAAAGAATAAATAATATGAAAATTTCAATAAGTAGATTTCAAAAATAACAGAAGCTTATGTATTTGATTCTTTACTATTTCTAGCTTCGCAAGAGATAGAAGCACACTTAGAACAACAACAAAAAAAAGCCCTTGGAGTAATAAGAGCTAGTGTGGCTATTTTTTCTTTCGTTTTGCTTTTCCGCATACATTTTCTCTGCAAACATCCTCCCCAGTTAACTTTTGGGGAGTTATCTTTCCCTACATTTTGTGAGTTTCGGAGGGAATCTTATTCTAGGTGTTCCCATAATGGAAATGAGGGCATCACCAGGACTGGCATGTGACATCAGCAGTCTGGAAGGGAGGCTCATTCTAGGTTTCTACTGCCCATTATGGAAATGAGGGCATCCCCAGGGCTGGCATGCAATACCACCTGAGTCAACCAGATTCTCTCTCCTAAGATGCTAGATCTGTAGCAGCAACTGTGTCAGTGGTGGCTTGTATTGTCTCCTGACTTTGAAACCTTTTTCCTGCTTCCTATTTTTTCTCCTTTTATCCATTTCCAACCCAATTCTCTGCCAACTTTCTTCATTTTATCAATATCTTATTGGAGTATAATAAACATACAATACAGTACACATATTTTAAGTATACCTTTTGACAAGTTTTGACATGTGCAGACACTCATGAAACCACCAAACCACAATCAATATCCATTTTCTCTAAACATTTCCTGTCCCTTGAGTAATCCCTACCTTCTGCTCCTCCATACCTCCTAGTCTCTGGGAAACCACTGATCTGTTCTCTGTCACTTGTCATTGGTTTGCATTTGTGAAACTTTATATTAGTAGAACCCTACAAAGTGTTTTTATCTGTCTTCTTTCACTCAACGTATTTTGAGATTCATCTATTGTTATGGCACACATCAATAATTCATTTTTATTGCTGAGTAGTAAGCCATTGTATAGACATAGAGTTTGTTTATTCGTTTGTTGATGGAATTTGGATTATTGTATGTTTTAGGGCATTAGAAATGAAGTTCTTATGAACATTCATGTACTGCATTTTGTACAGACATGTACTTTCATTTCTCTTGGGTAAATACAGATGAATGGAATGACTATATCATATGGTAGATGTATGTTTAAAAAATAATATATTACAAAATGATTGTCTCATTTTATGTTCCTGCTGGAAGTAAATGAGAGTTCTAAGGTCTCCACATCTTTGCCAACACCAGGTATAGTCAGTCTTACTAATTTTAGTCCACTAAGTGTGTAGTGCCATCTTGAATTTCCATAGTGTCTAATGTTAATGAATATCATTCATGTGTTTATTTTTTAATTCATATATTGTTTTAAGGGAAATATCTGTTCAAATCATTGGTCTATTTAATTTTTGAGGTTTTATTTTTCTAATTAAGTTCTGAGATTTCTATAGCCTTATTGACAATTCAGTTTTAAACCAGTTAAACTTGTGTTGAACATGACCTACAGATCTGTAAGATAATAAGTGTGTAGTTTATATCTCTAAAAAAAGTAGTTGTGAGAGTTCTGTATATATTTTGGATACAAGTTTTTTTAAAATCAGGTATATAATTTGCAAATATTTTACTTTTGACAAAAACCAGTTTGACAATTTTTTTTTTAATGACTTGTGCTTTTGGTGTCACATCTAAAAATTCTTTGCCTAACCCAAAGTTTTGTTCCATAATTATTTTTTTTAAGTTATATACTTCTAGGTTTTCTATTTGGATCTATGGCCTATTTCAAAGTTAATTTGTTCCTATTTTTCATTTTTGCTTTATGTATTTATAAACTATTATTAGGTATATAACCATTGAGGATGTTATGTAATTTTTATTAATTAACACATCCATTATTATGAAATAACTTTATCCTTTGTAATACATTTTGCCCTGAAATCTATTTTGCATGATATTAATATAGCTAATTAAACTCTCTTTTGACTTTTGGCAGGTCTTATCTTCTTTTATCCTTCTATTTTAAAGCTTTATGTTGCTTTAAATTGTCATGTTCCTTTTCTCTAGACTTAAAATATCTTCTTTTAATTAGAATATCCAGGCCATTTATATTTAGTGTGATTATTGTTATGATTAGGACTAAGTCAATTATACATTGAATATGATTATTATTAAATTAGTATTAAATTAGTAATTAAATTAGTATTAAATCCATCATCTTGCTACTTGTTTTCTATTTATAACATCTGCTCTTTTGTTATCTCTTTTTCTCTTCACTTTTGTTTTTTCACTGGCTTAGTTGCTATGACTGTTAATTTAGTAATTGTTTTAGGGCTTAATAGTATACATATTTACTTCACCACACTGTACCTAAAGTGATATTACATCTTTTAATGTATTGTATAAGCACCTTAGTTATATTTACATTTCTCCCTTCCTCACTTCTCTGCTATTGTTATGCATTTTACTTTCATAGGTATCAACCCCACACTGTGTTGTTGCTGTTTTTGTGTAAATAATCACTCATGTTTTAAAATTTATAAATAAAAAAGAAATCTTACATATTTGCTTATATAGTTAATAATCCCATGGCTTTTCATTTCTTTCTGTAGATCCATATTTCATTCTGGAATAATTTTCTTCATTCCTAAAGAAGTTCTTTTAACATTTTTTTTGTAGTGTGGATATACTGGCAATAAATTCTTTTAGCTTTTGTGCATTTGAAAAGTCTTTATTTTACTTCCATTTTTGAAAGATCATTTCAGTGGTTAGAAAATTCTAAGTTGTCAGTTTTTCCCTTTTAGTACTTGAAAGATATTGTTCTTGTTTCTAGTGTTGCCAGTGAAAAACAATACCTCTTTGTTTACAACATTTTTTTTCTGTCTCACTTTTTAATAATGTTCTCTTCATCACTGGCTTCAAGCATGTTGATTGTGCTGTGTTTTGGTATAGTTTGCTTCACATTTCCTGTGATTGGGATTCTTCTATCTTCTTGGTTTTATTGCTTTCATCAGATTTGGCAACTTTTCACTATTTCTTCAGGGTTTTTCGTTTTCGTTTTTGTTTTCTATTTCCCTCTATCTCATGTCCTTTGGAAATTGCCAAAACACGTTATTTGGCACATGAAGTTGTCCTACAACTCACTGATGCTCTTCCCCTTCTCTCACTTTACTTCATTTTTGGAGGTTCCTCTTGCTGTGGTTTCAAGTTTACTAATATTTTCTTCTGTCGTGTCTAATCTGCCTTTAATCATCTCTCGTTTATGTTTTATCTAACACATTCAGTTATCTTTTTTTACCTAGAGATTGTCTTCTTTCTTTTTTTTTTTAATTTTTTTTTTTTATTTGACAGAGAGAAACACAGGGAGAGAGGGAACACAAGCAAAGAGAATGGGAGATGGAGAAGCAGGCTTCCTTTTGAGCAGGGAGCCCAATGTGGGGCTCAATCCCAGGACCCTAGGATCATGACCTGAGCTGAAGGCAGACGCTTACTGACAGAGCCACTCAGGTGCCCCAATTCAAGTCTTTTTTTTAAAGAAAATGACTTTTGTGTTTTAATAGTTTGTGTGGATATTCACTTAGATATTTATTTATTCATATAAATCTTTTTGAGTTTCATCCTATGAGGTAGTTAGGTTACTTGAAAAGACAGATCCTTTTGAGCAGATTTTGGCAAAGTTTTTCTGTAAACTTTGTTGAACATTCTTTATATATATATTTTCTTACAATCTTGAATACTGTAAAAAATAAATTTAAAAAATGTTTTAAATTCTTAGCTTGCAGGCCTTGCAAAAATAGACTACAAGCTGGATTTTTTTCCACAGGCCATATTGACAACTGCTTTTGAATCTTACTTACGTGAGTTTTTAGGTAGGGCCAGAATAGAATTCAGTCTAGGGCTTATTGTTCTCCACTACAGAAGCCAAAATCCTTGTATGGATTCTGTTCATGGGGTTTCATTTGGTCAGAAGATGTGTTGTTCCTGGCTCAACACTGTTATCTCTAATCCCTTATGATGGGTCTTTCTCCAGCCTTGGATACTCTTCTAATTTGCAAGCCCTGTTCATTTTCCAGTTGAATACAGAAGAGGATCCTCTACAGATGTCTGAGGTTCTCTTTCTGGGCAGCACTCTCTTCTCTGGCACGTTGTCCTGTGAACTCTAGCTGCTTTGTTGTGCCCAGCATTTGAGCTCTGGAGTTTTCCTCAATTGCATTATGCTAAGATCTGCCTGGGGTCCCCCTTCCTGCACTGTTGCCTGGCAACTCTCTTCCAGTCTATAACTGGAAAAATCATAGAACTCACCTCATTTGTTTCCTGTCTTTCAGGTATCAGTGCTTATTGTCTGATGTCCAGAGTCTTAAAATCTGTGATTTCATATATTTTTACTGATATATGAGGATTTCTGGTAGTAGGGTAAATCTTGTCTTTGTTACTTCTCCAGCTTTGCTGGAAGCAGAAATCCCTCCAGTTTCCTTTTGATTTTGATATTTCTCTACCAATTCTGCAAGGCTAAATGATTTTTCCAATAAGTGTCCTTATCCTAAGTTGAATAGAGTGATTTCTGTAGCTTACAAGCAAGAGCTTAGCAAATACAACATATCAACACTGTCTGATTAAGATAATTCATTTGTACTCTAAGGGAAAAAGAAAAGCAATGTATTGGTCTCCTGATGCCCTACAGAAATTGAGGGTTTGGGGTTTTGTTTTATTTTTTCCTACCCCCTCTTCCTTCTCCTCCTCCTCTTTTTCTTTCCCTTACTTGTGCAAAAGTCATGATGCCTTTCTAAAGATTATCATGCTAAATTCTTATACATAAAACATTTAAGAATTACACAAATTTTATGCAAGTTTAAGTGTATGAAAACACAGATCAGTAAATACAGACTAAATATCATATCTCCTCAATGAAGTGATAAAAATCCATTAGTGATCTTCCTGATTCTCCTTGTAATGACTTTAGAAGTTCACAGACGTTCAATTACTGCAAAAGCCTGAAGAACATGATTTCTGCACTGTTAGAGGTGAGGGTCATTTAAGGAACCAGCCTCAGAGCTATATAATAGACAACTCATTTTCTTTCAAGAAGTAAAAACTGGAATCTTCTCCCCCTCCCTTGTATTCACATATTCAAAAGCAAACCAGTTAAAGTTAATGTTTTAAGTTAGGATTTAGAAAGGGGAAGAGAGATGTTAATAGTAAATTAAATCCTTTCATTGTTGAGGCATGTGGCAGTTGATGAAAATAAGTGTCTAGGACTAGAGCCATTTAACTAAGAAAGTCAGATTTATAACTGTGCCTACATAAAATCATGACAACTTTGATTTATTGGTGAAGAACAGAATAAAATAAGTAATGAGATATTTAAAAGAATTCTTTAGTATATAGGTTACTAGCTACACCAGTTCCTCTAACAGTACCAGGTGGTTCCTGAATGCCATCCTAACCCCTGATGCTCTGATTCACTGTCCTGAGCATGCTATTGAGCCACCTATTGTTTTGAGGGCCACCAAGCTCTTAGGACATATCTTGGTTCAATGTTGCAGACAGTGAAGAACCTGCTGGTACAACTGATTTCCCACCAACAATATTCAGCCATTGCCAGAAAGCTTTGGTGTGCTTGAAGTTCCTGATTGAATTGCTTCTGGTTTTGCATCACTTTTACTTCATGAATGTCTCCAGAAGGGAGGTGTTTTTACTGCTTAGACCTACCTCTTGACCCTGTGGCCACCTGCATAATAACATTTTATGGTTGGGTTTCGTGCTGCTATTAAAGAGTGTCCAGCTAAAATTCTAAGGGTGGCCAGACTCAATAGAATATCTCCAGGGGAGGGCACCTGGGTGACTGTTGGTTAAGCAACTGCCTTCAGCTCAGGTCATAATCCTGGAGTCCAGGGCTCGAGTCCTGCATCAGGCTCCCAGCTCCACAGAGTGTCTGCTTCTCCCGCTGACCTCACTCATGCTCTCTCATGTACTCTCTCATTCTCACTCATGCTCTCTCTTTCTCTTCTCAAATAAATAAGTAAAATCTTAAACAAAAACAAAAAACCTCCAGGAGAGCCTGGATTTTGGCTTGTGTCATGATTTCAGGGTTGTGAGATCTAACCCTGCATGGGGCTCTTAACTGGGCATGTAGCCTCCTTGGGATTCTCTCTCTCCCTTTGTCCCTCCCCTCAATTTATTAAAAACAAAACAAAACCTCCAAGTGAAGTCAAGAGGAGTTAGGAGAGGAGATCTGTACCTCTGTTCATAGGAACAGCTGTCAGACCAGGAACATAGTGGCACTCACTGACCCTGCTATATACTCTATACTCAGATTCTTTTTTTTTTTAAAGATTTTATTTATTTATTTGACAGAGAGAAATCACAAGTAGATGGAGAGGCAGAGAGAGAGAGAGGGAAGCAGGCTCTCTGCCGAGCAGAGAGCCCGATGCGGGACCCAATCCCAGGACCCTGAGATCATGACCTGAGCCGAAGGCAGCGGCTTAAACCACTGAGCCACCAAGGCACCCCTATACTCAGATTCTTATAATCAAACACAGACAGCACTTACAGCCTACCTGACTAGATATTCCTCCTTTCTTTTCAAATGTTACTCCTCCTATGGAGATGTATGTGTGTATATGTATGTATTATCAGCCATCATTTCATGTAGTAATAAAAAGACCCCTTATTCTTACCATACTAAAAGAAAAAGATTTGATCAGGAAAAGGAATTCAAATTCCTTATAGTTCCACTATTCAAAAGGAATGAGTTTTAATAACTCTGTTTCTATACAATGGCTTTTCTATATATAATGTGTGTGCCTATATTTACCTGTGTATATTGTGGATGTGTATAAACACTGTCTTCAGAAATATAATTAACATGCTTTTTTCTACTTTTTCTGGTAAAACACACAACATAAAATTACTATCTTAACCATTTTAAGTGTATAGTTCAGTGGAGTTAATGACATTTATAATGTGTAAAATCATTTCTATCATCCATCTCCCTAATTCTTTTCATCTTATAAATCTGAAACGCATCAAACAATAATTGTCCACTCTCTCTTCCCGCATCCCTGACAACCATCTGTCTCTATGATTTTGGTGATTCTAAGTATCTCATTTAAGTGGAACCATACAGTATTTGTTTTCAGGAGTGTGTGTGTGTGTGTATGTGTGTGTGTGACTGACTTACTTCATTTGGCCTAATATACTCAAGCTTCATCCATGTTGCAGCATATTTCAAAACACTCTTCCTTTTCAAGGCTGAATAATATTGCATTGTAGTATTACTACATCTTGCTTCTCCATTCATACATTCATGGGCATTTGGGTTGCTTTCATATATTAGCTATTATGAATAATGTTGCTTTAAACAAACACTGGTGTACAAAAAATGTTCTCTTGGAGACCCTGCTTTCAATTTGTTTAAAGATATACCTAAGTAATACTGCCAGATAATATGGTAATTCTATTTTTAACTTTCTGATAAATAGCATACTATTTTTGACAGCAAGCTGTACCATTTTATGTTCATACCAATAGTCCACAGAGGTCTACTTGTTCCATATCTTCACCAAGATATGTTATTTTCTGTTTTTGTTTTTGTTTTTTTCATAGCAGCCATCCCAAGTGCATGTGAGGTGGTATGATATAGTTTTGATTTGCATTTCCCTATTGATTAGAGAATGTTGAGAATCTTTTCATGTGTTTATTGAACATCTGTATATCTTCTTTGAAGAAATGCTTATTCAACCTGGAATCAGGTTGTTTCTTTGTTGTTGAGTTTTAGTTGTTCTCTATGTATTCTAGATTTTAATCTCTTATCAGATGCAGGCATATCTCAGAGGTATTTGAGTTCCAGACCATGTCAATAAAGTGAATATGCAATAAAATAAATCAAATGAATTTGTGGTTTTCTAGAGTATATAAAATTTATGTTTGCACTATATTGTAGTTCAGTAAGTATGCACTAACATTATATATTAGAAAACAATGTACACACTTTAATTTTAAAAATACTTTATTGTTAAAAAACCCAAGCTATCATTTGAGCTCTCATAATCTTTTTGCTGGTGGAGGATCTTGCCTTGATGTTGTTGGCTACTGATTGATCAGGGTGGTGGTTCCTGAAGGTTGGGATGACTGTGGCAATTTCTAAAATAAGACAATGAATTTTGCCACATTGATTGTTCCTTTCATCAACAGTTTCTCTGTAGCACAAGATATTCTTTGATACTATTTTGCCTATGGTAGAACTTCTTTCAAAATTGAATTCAATCTACTCAGATCTTGCTATGGCTTTTTCAACTAAATTTACCAAATATTCTAAATTCGTTGTTTTCATTTTTACAATCCTCAAGGCATATTCACCAAAAGTGACCACCATCTCAAAAAGATACCTTATTTGGGGGCACCTGGGTGGCTCAGTGGGTTGAAGCCTCTGCCTTCGGCTCAGGTCATGATCCCAGGGTCCTGGGATTGAGCCCCACATCAGGCTCTCTGCTCGGCAGGGAGCCTGCTTCCTCCTCTCTGCCTGCTTCTCTGCCCACTTGTGATCTCTGTCTGTCAAATAAATAAATAAAATTTTTACAAAAGATACCTTATTTGTTCTTCTATAAGATGCAACTCCTCATCCATAAAGTTTTATCACAAGCTTGCAACAATTCAGTCACATCTTCAGGCTCCACTTCCCATTCTAGTTTTCTTGCCATTTCCACCACATCTGCAATACTTCCTCCACTGAAGTCTTGAACCCTCAAAGTCAATGGGGGTTGGAATCAACTTCTTCCAAATGCCTGTTACTGTTAATATTTCATCTTCAATGAATAACGAATGTTTGTAATGGCATCTAGAATGGTGAATTCCACCCTGGAATTTTTTCTTCCTTTTGTTTTCTTTTAGTTTTTTTTATTTAAATTCCAGTTAGTTAACATACAGCCTGAAAGTTTTCAATTGACTTTGCTCAAATCCATCAACAGAATCACTATTTATGGCAGTTCTAACTTAACAAAATGTATTTTTAAAAGAGTAAAACTTGAATGTTGAAATTCTTGTTTCACGGGCTGAAGAATGGATGTTGTATAAGCAGGCATAAAAACAATATTCATCTCATCTTCCATTTCCATCAGAGTTCTTGGGTGACAAGGTACATTGTCAATGAGCAGTAATATTTTACAGGGATTTCTTTCCAAGCAGATCTCAACAGTGGACTTAAAATATTCCATAAACTGGGGTGCTTGCATGGTCCAGTCAGGTGAGCGTCCAACTCTTGGTTTTGGCTGAGGTTGTGATCTTAGGATCATGAGATCAAGCCCTGTGTTAAGTTCTCTGCTCAGTGGGGAGTCTTCTTGAGATTCTCTCTTGCTCTGCCTCTGCCCCTCTTGTTCATGCTTTCTCTCTCTAAAATTAATTAATCAAATTTTTAAAAATGTGTATTCCTTAAGCCATATTGTAAACAGTTGTGGTGTCATCTAGGCTTTGTTGTTCCACTGATAGAACATAGGCAGAGTAGATTTAGCATAATTTTTAAGTGACCTTAGGATTTTAGGAAGTGAGTACTGCTTTAACTTAAAGTCACTAGCTACATTAGCCTCTAATAAGAGAATCAGCCTGTCCTTTGAAACTTTGAAGCCAGGCATTGACTTCTCCATTCTAGCTATGAAAGTTCTATATGGCATCTTCTTCCAATATAAGGCTGTTTTGTCTACGTTGAAAATCTGTCATTTATCATAGCTACCTCCATGAATCATCCTATCTGGATCTTCTGGATAACTTGCTACAGTTTCTACATCAGTATTTGTTGTTTTCCCTTAAAGTTGTATGTTATGTAAATGGATTCTTTCTTTAAACCTCATGAACCAACCTCTGCTGGCTTCAAGTTTTTCTTTTGCAGCTTCCTCACCATTCCCAGCTTTCATAGAGCTGAAGAGAGTTACAGCCTCTCTGGACTAGGTTTCGACTTAAAGGAATACTGTGGGTGGTTTGTTCTTCTATCCAGATGACTGAAACTTTCTCCATATCAGTAACAAGGCTCCTTCTCTTTCTTATTATTTATGTGTTCACTGGAGTAGCACTTTTAACTTCCTTCAAGAATTTTTGATTTCCATTCACAACTCGGCCAACTTTTGGGTGCAAGATGCCTTGCTTTTTGGCCTATCTCAGGTTTCTACATGACTTCCTCACTAAACTTACTCATTCCTAGCTTTTGATTTAAAATGAGAGTTGAGCAACTCTTTCTTTCACTTAAACCCGTACAGACCACCATAGCGTTACTAATTAGCCTAATTTCAATATTGTCATGTTTCATTGAATAGGGAGGGCTGAGGTGAAGGAGAAAAACTGGAGAATGGCCAGTTAGTGAAGCAGTCAGAACACACACAACATTTATCTATTGAGTGTGTCATCTTATATGAGAGTGTGGCTTTTGGTACCCCAACACAGTTACAATAGTAACATCAAAGATCACAGATCACCATAACAAATGTAATAATGGGAAAATTTATAATATTGTACAAATTAACAAAATGTGACACAAAGACACAAAATGAGCAAATGCTGTTAGAAAAATGGTCCCAGTAGACTTTCTCCATGCGGGATTGTCAAAAACCTTCAATTTGTAAAACAGTATCTGTGGAGTACAACAGAGCAAAGTACAGTAAGATGAGAGATGTCTGTATATTATTTACAAATACTTTATTGATTCTGTGGGTTGCCATTTTGCTCAGCACTCTTTTTTTTTTTTTTAAGATTTTTTATTTTATTTATTTGTCATAGAGAGAGAAGCAAGAGCAAGCACAGGCAGACAAAGTGGCAGGCAGAGGCAGAGGGAGAAGCAGGCTCCCTGCCAAGGAAGGAGCCCAATGTGGGACTCGATCCCAGGATGCTGGGATCATGACCTGAGCTGAAGGCAGCCGCTTAACCAACTGAGCCACCCAGGCGTCCCTCAGCACTCTTTTGATACATAATTTTTTTTACTGTTCTTTTTCCTTTAATTAACATATAATGTATTATTTGCTTCAGTGCTACAGGTCTCTGAATCATCAGTCTTACACAATTCACAGCACTCACCATAGTGCATACCCTCCCCAGTGTCCATAACCCAGCCACCCTATCCCTCCACTGCCATCCTCCAACAACCTTTATTTTGTTTCCTGGGATTTTAAGAGTCTCTTATGGTTTGTCTCCCTCCCTGGTCCCGTCTTGTTTCATTTTTTCCTTCCCTATCCCCATGACCTCCCACGCTCAATTTTTTACTGTTCTTAATTGGAGGTTCAATTTGTGTATTTTTTTAAGGTTTTATTTATTTTAGAGAAAGAGAAAGTGAGGGGTGCACACCAGAGGAAGCAGAGGGAAAAGGGAGGGAGAGAATCTCAAGCAGTCTCCCCACTGAGATTATGACCTGAGCTGAAATCAGGAGTCAGACACTCAAGCAACTGAGCCACTTAGGCATCCTGTCAGTTTGTTTATTTTTTTTTCTTGCCTGAGCCTTTAGTGTCATATCCAAAAAATTAATGCCAAATTCAATGTTGTTGAGTTTTTACTGTATGTTCTCTATAAGGGTTTTATAGTTTCACATCTTACATTTACATGTTTGATCTATTTTGAGTTAATTTTTGTATATTTTATTAAGAAACCAACTTTTTAATATTGATATCAACTTTTCCCAGCAGTATTTGTTGAAAACACTGTCTCTTCCCTATTGAATTGTCTCAGACCATTTACCAAAAAAAAAAAACCAAAATCATTTGACCATGTATGTGAGGATAGATTCCTGGGCTTTCTATTCTCTTCCATGGTTTTCCTGTCTGTCTTTATGCCAGTGGCAAACTTTTTTCATTGCCATAATGTGTAGTAAGTATTGAAATCAGAAAGTGAGTCTTCTAGCTTTATTCTTTTTTAACATTATTTTCGTTATTCAAGGTCCCTTGAGTCTCCATAATTTTTAGGGTAGATTTTTATAATTTCTGTAGAAAGAAAAGTCATTGACATTTGGATAGGAATCACAATGAATCTATAGATCACTTTAGGTGGTATTGACAATATTAAGTAATTCAATCCATGAACATGGGATGTGCTTCTTATTATTTATGTCTTCTTTCATTTCTTTCACTAGTGTTTTATAGTTTTCATTACATAAGTCTTCCACCTCCTTTGTTAATACTAAGTATTTTATTTATAATATTTTAAATGGAATTGTTTGTATAATTTCCTTTTCAGAGTGTTCATTGTTAGAAATGCAACTGAATTTTTCCATGTTGATTTTGTATCTTGCTGTTTGCTGAATTTATTATCTCCAACAGGCTTTTTTCTGGAATCTTTAGACCATTCCCTATATAAGAACATAATCTGCAAATTGATAATTTTATTTCCTCTTTTCCAGTTTCGTTGCTCTTTATTTCTTTTCCTCAACTAACAGCTCTGGCACAACTTTCTAATGCTGTGTTGAATAGAAGTAGCAAAAGCTATTATCTTTGCCATCTTCCTCATGTTAGGAGAAAAGCTGTCAGTGTTTGTTGTAGGCTTTTCATACATGACTTTTATTATGTTAGGGTAGTTTCTTTCAATATTAGTTTGTTGCTCATTTTTTTAATTATTATTTTTATTATGTTAGTCACTGTTCAGTATGTCATTAGTTTTCTTTTTATTTTTTTAAATTTATTTTCAGCATAACAGTATTCATTGTTTTTGCACCACACCCAGTGCTCCATGCAATCCGTGCCCTCTCCAATACCCACCACCTGGTTCCCCAACCTCCCACCCTCCCGCCCCTTCAAAACCCTCAGATTGATTTTCAGAGTCCATAGTCTCTCATGGTTCACCTCCCCTTCCAATTTCCTTCAACTCCCTTCTCCTCTCTAACTCCCCTTGTCCTCCATGCTATTTGTTATGCTCCACAAATAAGTGAAACCATATGATAATTGACTCCCTCTGCTTGACTTATTTCACTCAGCATAATCTCTTCCAGGCCCATCCATGTTGATACAAAAGTTGGGTTTTCATCCTTTCTGATGGAGGCATAATACTCCATAGTGTGTGTGGACCACATCTTCCTTATGCATTCGTCCATTGAAGGGCATCTTGGTTCTTTCCATAGTTTGGCGACCGTGGCCATTGCTGCTATAAACATTGGGGTACAGATGGCCCTTCTTTTCACTACCTCTGTATCTTTGGGGTTAATACCCAGTAGTGTAATTGCAAGGTCATAGGGAAGCTCTATTTTTAATTTCTTGAGGAACCTCCACACTGTTTTCCAAAATGGCTGCACCAACTTGCATTCCCACCAACAGTGTAAGAGGGTTCCCCTTTCTTAACATCCCCTCCAACACATGGGGTTTCCTGTCTGACCATTCTCTTACACCATACACAAAGATAAACTCAAAATGGATAAAAGACTTCAATGTGAGGTAGGAATCCATCAGAATCCTAGAGGAGAATATAGGCAGTAACCTCTTCGATATCAGCCACAGCAACTTCTTTCAAGATATGTCTCCAAAGGCAAAGGAAACAAAAGCAAAAATGAACTTTTGGGACTTCATCAAAATCAAAAGCTTCTGCACAGCAAAGGAAACAGTCAAGAAAACAAAGACGCAACCCACGGAATGGGAGAAGATATTTGCAAATGACAGTATGGACAAAAGGTTGATATCCAGGATCTATAAAGAACTCTTCAAACTCAACACACACAAAACAGACAATCATATAAAAAAATGGGCAGAAGATATGAACAGACACTTCTCCAATGAAGACATACAAATGGCTATCAGACATATGAAAAAATGTTCATCATCACTAGCCATCAGGGAGATTCAAATTAAAACCACATTGAGATACCACCTTACACCAGTTAGAATGGCCAAAATTAGCAAGACAGGAAACAACGTGTTGCTTGTTTTTATCATGAAAGATTATTGAATTTTGTCAGTAGCTTGTTCTGTATCAGTTGAGATGATCATGTGGATTTTGTTTTTCCTTCATGATGTTTTTGTGACATATTACACCAATCAAATTTTGTATATTGAACCATCCTTACATTCTAGGAAGAACTCCCATTTATTCATGATATATAATCTTTTTAATATGTTGCTGAGTGCTGTTTGCCAGTGTTTACTTGAGGATTATTGCATCACTGTCCATAAGGGATATTGGTTTGTAGTTTTCTTTCCTTTATAGTGTCCTTGTATAGCTTTGGTTTTAAGGTAATACTGGCCTGACAGAATGAATTTTCTTCTCTTTATTATTTGGGAAAATTTTGAGAAGGATTGAAGTTAGTTCTTTTTGTGATGGTTGTTAGAATTCACTAGTACAGTCATCAGGTCCAGGGCTTTTCTTTATAAGGAGATTCTTTTTTTAATGATTCAATCTCCTTACTAATTATATGTTTACTCAGATTTTATTTTATTATTTTATTTTTATAATTTAACCTTCTTAGGTTTTATTAGTCCAAGAATCTGTGCATTTCATTTAGGTTATCCAATTTGAAGTATACAATTGTTCAGAGTATTTTTTTATAATCCTTTTTATGTCCTGTGTAATTAGTAGCAAAGTTTCCACTTTTATTTCTGATTTTAGTAATTTGCCTTATCTGTTTTCCTTAAGCCATCTTAAAAATTTTTGTCAATTTTGTTGATCTGCTTGTTCTCTATTTCATTTATTGCTGCTCTGATCTTTATTATCTCCTTTCTTCCGCTAAGTTTTGGTTTAGTTTAGTTCTGTTTTGTTTGTTCCTTAAGTTATAAAGCTAGGTGTTGATTTTAGATCTTTATTGTTTTGTATTGTAAGCTTTATACCTATAAATTTTCCTGTTAGCATTCAATAATTTTTGGTATGTTATGTTGTCTTTTTCATTTGTCTCTAAATATTTTTAAATTTCCTTTGTGACTTTTTTTTTTTTTATCTTTTGGATATTTTCCAGTTTTATTTCTGTCACTGATTGTTACTGATCTAAATTTATCCTGTTCTGGGGCGCCTGGGTGGCTCAGTGGGTTAAGCCGCTGCCTTCGGCTCAGGTCATGATCTCAGGGTCCTGGGATCAAGTCCCGCATTGGGCTCTCTGCTTGGCAGGGAGCCTGCTTCCCTCTCTCTCTCTGCCTGCCTCTCCGTCTACTTGTGATTTCTCTCTGTCAAATAAATAAATAAAATCTTTAAAAAAAAATAAATTTATCCTGTTGTGATGGAAGAAAATACTTTACATGATATCTATATTTTTAAAAATCTATTGAGACATAAGTCATGTTCTAATATATGGTCTATTCTGGAAAATGCTCCATGTGCACTTAAGAAGAATGTTATTGAAGAATGTTGCTATTTTTAGGTAGACTGCTCTGGGGTCTGTTTTATCTAGTTGGTTTATTGTGTTGTTTGAGCTCTCCATTTACTTACTTGATTCCTATCTCTGGTTTTTTCTAGTGATTATTGAAAGTGGGGTATTGAAATCTTCAACTATCATTATGAATGATTTCTCCCCTCAGTTCTGTTTTTGCTTCATATATTTTGGTGGTCTGTTATTAGGTATGTAAAAATTTACTGTATCTTTTTGCTGTTTTGAAACACTTATTAATATGTAATGTGTTTTTGTCTCACGTAAACTTGTTTTAAATTTAAAATCCATTATGTCTGATCCTAATACAGACCCCCTGCTTTTTTTTTTTTTTGTTTACTGTTTTCATGGAACATATTTTTCTATCTTTTCACTTTCAGTGTATTTTTGTCTTTGGATCTAAAATGAGTATATAGTTGGATCATGTATTTTTATCCATTTTCCCAGTCTCTGTCTTTTGATTGGAGACTTTTACTCCTTTACATTTAAAGTAATTGTTGATAAGGACTTAGTTCTATTTGTTTTCTATATTCCTTACAGATTTTGACCCTCATTTCTTCCTGCACCATAGTATTCCTTTTTGTTTAGTTTATTTTTTGCAGTACAATGTTTAAATTTGTTTCTCACTTCCTTGTGTATATATTCCATAACTATTCTGGGGTGTGTGTGGTTACCATGGAGATTGGATTTAACATTCTGAAGTTATTGCACTCTAATTTTAATATATAATGTACAAAATCTTTACTTCTTTAACAGCTCTACTCTACCTGTTCTGATTATTGATGTCACAAAACTATATCTTTCTACATTGTGTACCCAAAAACATAAAACATAAACTAATGATTCTCTTAAATACATTACTCTCTGAAATCATGTAGAAATCAAAATGTGGAGTTATAACCAAATTTAAAGTGATACTAGCTTTTAGACTAACAATTTTTCTCTTTAAGAAATGCATCAGTCTCTAAAACCACTTTTTGTTTTGTAGAAAACAAAAAGTAGAGTTGCAAATAATTGTTACAATAATACTAGTTTTTATAATTTCCAATGTAGTCACATTAAGATCTTTATTTCTTCGTGTGACTTTCAGTTACTGTTTAGTGGCCTTTCATTTCACTCTGCTGGACTTCCTTGAATATATTTTGCATGGTAGGTCTAGAGGTAACAAATTCATTCAGCTTTTGTTTATCTGGGAATGTCTTAATTTCTCCTTCACTTTTGAAGGACAACCAGATAGAAGATTCTTGAGTGATAGTTATTTTTTTTTATCTGTAGTTTGAATCGGTAGGGTTTTTTCAAATTTTTTTTTTTTTATTTTTAGAGATTATATCCATTTATTTGACAGAGAGAAATCACAAGTAGTCGGAGAGGCAGGCAGAGAGAGAGAGAGGGAAGCAGGCTCCCCGCTGAGCAGAGAGCCCAATGCGGGACTCGATCCCAGGACCCCGAGATCACGACCCGAGCCGAAGGCAGTGGCTTAACCCACTGAGCCACCCAGGCGCCCCTCAGTAGTTTTGAATATATTAGCCCAGTTACTTCTGGTCCCAAAGTTTCTGATGAGAATCTACTGGTAATTTTATTCAGGTTCTCTTATATTTATTACTCCTGTCTTGCTGCTCTCAAGATTCTCTCTTTGCTTTTGGCTTCCAAAAGTTTGATTATAATGTTTCTCAGTGCGGGTCTCTTTGAGATCATTTTATTCATAATTCATTGAACTTGAATGTTTATATTCATCTATTTCATCAAATTTGAGAAATATTCAGACATTATTTCTTCAGATATTCTGTCCTTTTTTGTCTTTTCCTTCTCTAACTAGGACTTCCACAATGTGTATATTGATCCATTTAATGGTGTCTCACAGGTCCCTTAGACTCTGCTCACTTTTTTCAATCCTTTTTCTTTTCCCTGGACTCAATAATTTCCATGGTTCTAACATCCGTTAACTGATTCTTGGTTCTGTCTGCTCAAATACGCCTTTGTATTAATTTCTGTTGTATATTTAAGCTCTGTAATTTTTTAGGTTATTATCTCTTTATTGATATTTCTATTTTGTTCAGACATTGTTTTGTTGATTTTTCTCTACCTCTTTATTTATTTTCTTTAATCATCTTTTAAAAACAGTTGATTTAGGGGTTCCTGGGTAGTACAGTTGGTAGCATCCAACTCTTGGTTTTGGCTGAGGTTGTGATCTCAGTCTCTCTCAAGGTCCTGAGATCAAACTCTGTGTCAAGGCTCTACATTCTGCATGGCATCTGCTTAAATGAGACTCTTCTTCTCCCCTCCCCCTGCTCTCTCTTTCAAATAATCTTTAAAAAAGGGGCAGTTGTTTTAAATTCTTGGTCTAGAAGATCTAGATCTAGTAGATCTAGAAATTTTCTTTAAGCAATAATTTCTGTTGATTTACTTTTTTCCTTTTCTCTTCTTTTCTTTCTTTTTTTTTTTTAGAGATTTATTTATTTGTTAGAGTACAGGTGCATGACTGTGGGAAGGAATAGAGGGAAAGAATCTTCAAGCAGATTCTGCACTCAGTGGGGAGCCTGACATAGAGTTCATTCTCATGATCCATGAGATCATGAGCTGAGCTAAAACCAAGATTCAGAGAATTAATTGACTGAAGCAACCAGGCACCCCTACTTTTTTATTTTAAATTGGCCATACTTTTCTCTTTGTTTCTATGTCTTACAGTTTGTTGTTGTTGTTGTTGAAAAACTGGATATTTGAATCTTATTATGTGGTAACCCTGAAAATCAAATTCTCTCTTCCTCTAAGGCTTGGGCTTGGTTGCTGTTTCTGTTTTGCTTATTTTTTTTTTTTTTTTTTTTTTAAGTAGGCTTCATACCCATCATGGCACCTAATGAAGGGCTTGAATTAAAAAATCTGAGATCAAGATTTGAGCTAGGATCAAGAGTTATAAGTTTAACCAACTGACCCACCTAGGCACTCCTGTTTATTGGTTTTTATTTTGATTGTTGTAGGCTGTCTCTGTGCTAAGGACCAGCCCAAAATATAAACTTAAGATCTTCTCCGGTCTTTTTGACCTTGTCAAAGGGAAATGCCTGGGAAAGGCGTGTGCCTTTCCCAGGCATCCACAGTCACTTGCTAATTTTTCCCATATACACAGTTGCTTTTTACTGTCTAGTCTTTAACATCTGCCCCCAAGAAAAAAAAAGAAAAATAAAGGGGAGAGGTATGGACACCAGCCCTTTAAGTCCCCTGTAGGTCACTTCACCCAGAGGGACAAGGGCTTGCAACAATGAAGAGTAGTTCAACATCAATCACCACCTGCCTCTTTGCATTTTGATCTGACCAGAGCACGGATTCTTGATATTTGGAAGGCAGGGTCCTTTTGCCCATTGTGGCTCCTGCAAGCTGTGGGATGGTTACTCTTGGAACATGTGCAAAGCTGCCTGCCTCATGTTTGGGAATGGGAGGAATGAATAGCTGTTACTGTGCTAAAACCTGAAATTGACCAAAATTAACATCAATAATGCACCATCCAAACCTCCTCTGAGTGTTATAATCTTTCAATAGATGTTCCAAAAGAGTTCCAAAAGAGTTACATCAGACAAATTCTGCCAGTGCAATTTTCTAGGTGAAGAGACAGATTTTGGCTACTTCCTGCTGGGCCAGCTTCCCAAAATCCTTTAACTTGCTTTTTGATCTTAATCCTCAGTGACATTATTTTATTTTAAAAGTGATGTTTACATTGTCATGATTGATAACTATATAGGATTCAATTTTCTAGATCAAGAATGGACAAATTTCTTCTTCAAAGGGCCAGGTGACAAATATTTTGGGCTTTGTAGACCACATATGGTCTCCATTGATGCTGCTACTCCTGCTTTTTCTTCCTTTTCTTAAACTGTTTCAAAAACGCAAAATTCTTAGCTCAAAGCTCATTGTCTAGATATACTATAAATTTTAGAGTAAATAAGATTTTTCCTCTTATTTGCTACTATAAACATCACCATAATATAAAATAGGTAATAGTTATAGTTTACAGAATATTGTAATTCAGTCTTCTGCTTGCAGCCTTTTTATGATTTTAGTGATGACTAGAATTTCCTTACTATGTCAGGAGAATTACTTTTCTACTCTTTATAAATCTTGTTAACTTTATGCAAAGAAGTTACAAGATAATTCTTCCAATTATTAATTCAGCACACATTTACTCAGAGCCCATTAAGTGTGCAGCTTCCTACTGGTAGACTACTTGATCAGTGGTTTTAGTGAAAGGAGCCCTCAATTCAAAACAGAGAATATTAGTAACATCATTTAAGCTGCCCTTGTATTGCCTTTTGTAGAACAACTTTAACCTGGGATGGATTTTAAGTTTGGGGCATTATAAACTTTTTTGAGGAACTGGTGTCCACAAAAATTAGGTAGCAAAAAGTGAAATTTGACATGTTGATCTCCTAAATAGACTCTATGCCCTTAAGATAACTGCAGGTTACTTTTTGCTATGGAAATATTCCAATTTCTCCCTTCTACATTGATTTTAAATGACCTTCTCATCGAAGCTCGTTTGTAGGACTATTTTGAAGAATACTGTCATGCAGCTGAAAGAAAATGTTAAGTTAGGTCTGTTGAATGGTTTCAGCATGCTGACAGCATTGTTCTAAAAATATATTTTTAAAATTATATGTCAAAAAGAAAGAGCTAAGCCTGCTTAAATCCATATATAGTGATATAGTGACATAGTAAAGTATAAGATACAAAAATAGGAAATGGTAAATGGCATCTTAATTATCCATTTGATTAATGGATTGTGTCTTTGAGAATAACTTGGTGATGGAGGATAGGCATGGAGTTGTTCTAATGTCCAGTACCTTCATCAGAGAATGGAGTAAGAGACAAAAATCTGTCTGCAAAGCCAATGGTCCATGGCCCAGACACAGGCTGCAAATGGGATGTATGTGTATTGTATCAGTAAAGGCATGTCTCCTTAAAAAAATTTTTTTTGTTGTTCCTGGTTGCCTATTCTTTTTTTTTCCCCCTTAATTTCCTTAAATTTTTATATACAACTTAGGGTCTATATATTTTGTTGTTGTTGTTGTTTAAATTAAAAAACAAGAAATTACTATGTTTCTAAGTTCCAGGTCCTTTAGGAACAAAACTCTTAAACTGTTGTAAATAAATTATAAAATTTGAGACTGTAACAGATGTGTTTGCTATTCCTTAATTTATATTCACGGATCTGAAATATTTGGAAATGATTTGAGTGACTACTGACTGTGAGGCACTATTCTGGATACTATGGATATATTAGTGGACAGAAATAAACAAAATCCCCTGCTGTCATACCTTACATTATAGTGGAGGAAAACTAAAAATTGAAAATGAGGAAATAAAAATAGTGATTAGGTCTATGGATAAAGATATGGCCCCAAAAAGGGGGAGCAAAAATGCTTAGGTCTTGGGGTGACTGGGTGGCTCAGTCATTAAGCATCTGCCTTCAGCTCAGGTCATGATCCCTGGGTCCTGGGATTAGCCCTGCATCCAGTTCCTTGTTCAGAAGGGAGCTGCTTCTCCTCTCCCCGTACATGTGCTCTCTAGCTCTTGTCAAATAAATAAATAAAATAAAAATGCTTAGGTCTCATTGTCAAAGTCTTAGGCTAAGACATAATATTCACTAGGGTAAATATAATATTTGTGCTGAAACCTAAAGAAAATAAGGAATTGAACCATGCAGATATGGGGTTGTGAGGAGAGACTTTCAGGCAAAGGATCTCAGGCAAGAGCTGTCTGGAGTGTTTGAGGACCAGCATGGAGGCCAGGTAGCTGGAGTGTGCAGCATGAAAGGATAGCAGTACGAACAACATCAGAGTGTATCAGGCCCAGACTGGGACACTTGCGGACCACATAATGGTTTGGCTTTCAACAGGTAGGATTGGAAGTCACTAAAGGTGGATAAACAGAGCACAGGCACAATCTCACTTATGAAGTGCCATCTGAGGGTTGCATGGAGGAGGCAGACAAGGGTAGAATCAGTTAAAGCACTTAGAAACCTTTTGAAATAACTCAAGCAAGAGGTAATGATGGTTTGGTCCTTGATACTCATACCGGAGGTAGTGAGAGGCTCAGGCTAGCACAAAAGATATAGAAGTGAGAGATTGACAGGAGTCTTGGGTAACTTTATTGTTTAATTTTTTTCTCCTTTACTACTTAACTCTATCTACAGCAAATACGGTAATTGGATACATGTTTTCCATGAAGATTGGGTAAAAAGATACATGCTATGTCTCTTTCTGTTTATGACTGTACTAGAGGTCTTGGGCAGTAAGACAAGATAGAGTAACAGTGTTTTAAAACTTGAAAGAAGAAATTAAAATGTTATGGTGTTATTGTGGTTGATATACAGAGAATGCAAAAGAATCTACAGACAAATTATTAAATACTTAGAAGTATATCCCCCAAGGGATATGTAAGATGCAATAAAGAAAACTATAAAATTATAATGAGGGAAATGGCTAAAGAAATATAGGGATGGGGGAGACATAAATCATGTTTGGGGTGGATTGGAAGTCTCAGCATTACAAAAGTTGTCAGTTCTTCCCCCAAGTGATTTATAGATTCAATACAACCCTAATGAAACTCTGAATACTTAAAAAATCATTTTTGTTTTATTTTTGGAGGAACTTGAAAACCTGATTCTAAAACATAGGAAAATACGATAAACAGAAAATAGCAAAGAAACTCTGGAAGAGCCAGGGGGAGAGGACCTTTTCATCAAAAGTCAAGATTTACTCTTTAATTATGGGAATGCATGTGGTCCTATCTCAGAGAGAAAAAGCAAGTGCAGTAGAATAGAAACAGATCTGTGAACACTTGATTTATGACAAAGGCAGACTGTACAGCAGGGAGAGCAAAGGTGGTCTTTTCAAGACATGATGCTGGAACACTTGGCTATCCATACCAAAGGAATAAATGAAAGAAACTTAATTCTATCCCACTTAATGCACAAAAAATCAATTCATATCAGCATTAATATAATACAGAATATCTTCATGATCTCCAGGTTAAAAAAGATATTTTTTAAAAAACAAGACAGCAATTAATCAAGACCACAATGCATAAACTTGACTAAGATTTTGAAATCAATGAATGACAACCTAAAGAGAGGAAAAAAGAAAGCCACCTTGTGAAAATCTATTTTGACACATCATCAACAAAAGGCTTGCACCAAAATCTATAAATATCTTAAAAATTGATAAGAGAAAAAATAAGAATCTAATAAAAAAAAGAATGGCATGGGATGTGAACAGATACTTCACAGAAGAGAGTACCAACAGGGCTAATATGCATATAAATAATATTTTGAACCTCATTAATTATGGGGAAATACAAATTAAAATAAAAATGAATTTTAAAACTGCAATGATATTAGTATGAGTCCACCAGATGGGCAAAAATTAAATGTTTTCTTTACCTTTATTTTTTAATTTTTTATTTTTTATAAACATATATTTTTATCCCCAGGGATACAGGTCTGTGAATCACCAGGTTTACACACTTCACAGCACTCACCAAAGCACATACCCTCCCCAATGTCCATAATCCCACCCTCTTCTCCCAACCTCCCTCCCCCCAGCAACCCTCAGTTTGTTTTGTGAGATTAAGAGTCACTTATGGTTTGTCTCCCTCCCAATCCCATCTTGTTTCATTGATTCTTCTTCTACCCACTTAAGCTCCCATGTTGCATCACCACTTCCTCCTATCAGGGAGATCATATGATAGTTGTCTTTCTCTGCTTGACTTATTTCGCTAAGCATGATACGCTCTAGTTCCACCCATATTGTTGCAAATGGCAAGATTTCATTTCTTTTGATGGCTGCATAGTATTCCATTGTGTATATATACCACATCTTCTTGATCCATTCATCTGTTGATGGACATCTAGGTTCTTTCCATAGTTTGGCTATTGTGGACATTGCTGCTGTAAACATTCGGGTGCACGTGCCCCTTTGGATCACTACGTTTGTATCTTTAGGGTAAATACCCAATAGTGCAATTGCTGGGTCATAGGGCAGTTCTATTTTCAACATTTTGAGGAACCTCCATGCTGTTTTCCAGAGTGGCTGCACAGCTTGCATTCCCACTAACAGTGTAGGAGGGTTCCCCTTAAAAATTAAAATGTTTGACGATACCAAGTGTTGGCAAGGAAGGGAAGCAATCTGAATTCTTATACTCAGTTAATGAGAATATAGATTTATAAAGCTGCTTTGAACACAATTTGTCAGTCCTGATTACAGCTGAAGATATACCTAGAAAGATACAGAAAGATACCATTCTGTTCCTAGAAAAGGATTTCATAAGCTACAGAAATATATGTTTATATACACCAGGATACATGCAAAAGAATATAGAGTGAAATGTTCAAAAAAAGGTCCAAACAGGAAGCAGTCAATGCCCACCAGTGATATAATAGATAAGTACAGTGTGGTATATTCAAACCATGGGCATTATACAGCATCAGAAAGGGACTACGGAAACACAAGAACATGGATGAATCTTAAAGGTGTAATGTTAAGTAAAAGAAGCCAGATCCATTGTAATGAGAATTACATCATACCATTTGTATATATTTCAAATAAAAAAGGTAAAAATCAATCATACATGTTAGAGATACAAAAGAAATACAATTGTGAAAGAAAAACAAGGAAGGGAGTCCCTTAAAATTCTGAAGAGTGGCTGTGGCCAGGGGGCATGAGGCAGTGATGACTGAGAACAATCACTTCGAGGAGCTGGTTATTTTAGGTCTTGAGCCAAAGATTCTCACACAGATTGTGGTTTTCTCATCATTTGCCGAGCTGAAAATTTGTATTTCATGTACCGTTCTGGCTATTTGTTATATTTTAAAGCAAAAATATAAACTGGGGCTCAAAAATTAGAAAATTCCTTCAGTGTGACACAACTAGTAGATGACAAACCTGGGATTTGATCACCTTCTTACCTGCTTCAAAGCACATGTCTTTCCCAATATATCATTGGCTCTTAAATTATGGTCCACGGTTCATGGCCCATACAAGAAAGCCGCAGTCACACTTGTGAATTCTGTATTACAGAATTCCAGACAAAACTAACTGAATCAGAATTTTTGTGTGTTGGACCCACAAATCTGCATTTATCAGTTTCAGAGGACTCTGAGGCACAGTGAAGTTTAAAGGGACCGCACTGAATCACACTTAACTTTTCTCCAGGGTAAGTGGCCAATAATCCATCCCCTCTGAGAATCTCACATCTTTCTCTTAATTCCAAGAAGGAAAATTATTTTGACAGTTTAAAAAAAAAAAAAGGAAGAAAGGAAGAAAGAAAGAAAAAAAAGAAAGAGAGAAGTAATGTACCTCCTGGAGCCAAAAGCAGGAGTTTGGAGCAAGTAAAAACTGTTTCTGGGATTCTAGGGTTAAAAAAAAAAAAAATGAAATGGATGAGAGCAAGAGACTCAAATAGTGTTTGGGGCCACACATTAAGTTTGGTTCTGGCATGACAATGTTTTTTCTGATGAGCCTTGTATATACTGTAGTGTTCCTGTGTCACAGGAGGAAGCTGATCCCTTATGAATTTTGTTTATTTTCATATGTCCCCTTGGCGTTTAATAAATTTTCCCTGAGTATTATAGCTTACCCTAGCTATCCTGAGGTAACCACAGAAAGAACTATCAAGGGATAAAAACTAAATTAAGAAGGTTCTTAAATGTTGCCTTCCTGCCTTCCACCAGAGAGGACTCTGCCTTTGTTTTAGTGTCTTCCCCTCTGTGCACTTGAGTGACACTTGAGTGCACTGGACTTCCTTACCAGACAGCTTGTATGTGTACCATACATGTGACACTATGTTTCAGTTTCAGTGCCTCCATGCACTTATACACACATGCATGCAGTGAAGAATCTGGAATAAAGACTGGAAGGAGAGATGGAAAAGAGCATCATATAGAATTGAAGATGAATCATTTGCAAGTACAGAAGCAGGTGAAATGTATATGTGTAAGGATGAGAGATCCAAAAGGAGTTCCAGCGAAGCAACTGAAGAATTCCAGGTGATTTGAATTTACTTTTGGGTTGAGTTTCTGTGATCACAGCACCACTCAGAGGTCAGATCACACTGGGCATGGCTTTTTCAGCAACCTGGAACCAGAGCTTCAAAAGATAATCAGGGCTCCTTTAGAAGACAGTGGGGTGCCCTGGTAGCCCCATAATTGGTGAGGGAACACCAACAGATGTGCAAAAGCGGTGCAGAGCTGTGACTGCTTGTTGGCCGCCTTCCCCTTACTGGATCTGTAGATAGTGCAACCTGAGACCAGTAGTTTTATGGATCGTAGCCACGCTTGCCATGACTGTGCTCTCTGAGTCTGTGAACCCTTAGGTTTGTGTTTGGGAGCACATCAACAAGACAATATTTTCACCTGATAGAAATACTGCTTTCACTAAACCGCCTGAGTAGAAGCATCCTTTCACAGTGACCAAATTATGTCTTGTTTTGGGTAACTATAATAGCATATGCTGGGTATTGTGCTCACAGCAAAAGAACAGAACAATTTCTTCTTTATTCCCAGAACATTGGTACAAAGCATGAGCAAACAATTCAGAGGTTGAACTTTATATTCTTAGATGTAGCCCATGTATTTGTTCAAAAGAGACCATTTTCTGTGTTTATAGGTTTTTTCCAAGAAGCAGAGATAACCCATATTGTATTTTTCTCCAATCTGAAAATGATTTAGGATTAAAAATAACTTCTGGGGCACCTGAGTGGCTCAGTCGGTTAAGTGTCCAACTCTTGATTTCAGCTCAGGTCATGATCTCAGGGTGATGAGACTGAGCCCAAAGTTGGGCTCCATGCTGGGCATGGAGCCTGCTTAAGATCCTTGCTCTCCTCTCCCTCTGCCCCTACCCCCACTCACACACACTCTCTCTAAAAATAATGAATAAATAAAAACCAAAACCCCCCAAAATTAAAATTAAAATCTGTACATACTTTATAGTTTGCAAAACCTTTCAGGAATATTTTCATACATGGACCCCTTCTCAACACTGTGAGGTAGAGTTTATTACTCCCACACAATACTACGGAAAACCTGAGTCTGAGACTAATGAATCAGGCTGAGGTCACTTGAGTTGGATGAGACTGAGTTGGTTAGGAATCACATTTTATTATAGATCCTCAGTGCTTTAGTTTTATTACAACTCTCTGTATATACACACACAGCAATTTTTCATGGACATGGCACTCAGTGTTCTCTCCAATGCCTGCCACAATATTTTGGCATTTGGTTGATTGAAATGGTAAGTAACCTAGAAACACGAAAATGTCAACTAGGATTGGGGCTTTAAAATGATCAGGCGGAATTATTTGGACATGCTTGACTTCTTAAAACTAGAACTGCCTTAAAGTGCAGCCATGATGGAGAACCACCATTATCTTTTCCTCAATTTGATAGTAGGTTACCATTAAAAAGACACTTGTCTTTTGTATTTCTTATCGAACCTACTGCTGCTGGTCATGGTAAAGTGAATGCATTTGGTAGACCAAGGATCAGGTTCTGGTCCTGCTACCAGCAACGTTTTCTTGACACAGGAATATAACATCTCTGAGGCTATGCTTCCTGACTGGTGAAATGGAGGAAATAGCATCTGCCCTGCATATTCATTGGAATTATGTAGGACTAATTAGACCATACATGTGACACTATGTTTCAGTTGTGAATTGTTGCACAAATATGGGGCATTATCTCTCAGCATGAAATGTATTCTGGGTAATTAGATGTGACCGATTGTGCTTCATTATGAATATTTTAATATAGGTGTAAGGACTCTTTTAAATGTCAAAAAGATATATCATAGGAAGAACAGGCTATTTTTGAAAGAACTTAATTCCCTTTTGTAACTCAAGTAAGAAAAAATGAGCTGGTGGGGTTTTATGAGTTTTAAAGGCAAAATAGAAAATTTAGATCTGTAATAAACATATGAATTAACTCTGAAAATAGCCAAATTAATTTTTATAAAAGTAGAATTAACAAGAGATCTGACTTATATAGACTAATTTTACTGAAACATAACATTTTTAAGTGCTAACCAATTTTCTGATATTATAAATAGAAAGTCCAGTAACAATACAAATTTGTTTTTCAAAAACAAAAGATTTGAGTATTTTTCCAGTAACAAAAACAAGGAAGCTGTAGATGACAGAGCTATAATGGCACAATCTCACTTCTGATATGTGCAGTGATCCTTGAGTGAATCACATGATCATTTCCTTGCCTCCCTGACAAATCTGTAAGAAAGAGAGGAAGCAGAAAGACTGAATTAGCTCTGCAAGTGTAATAAAACTAGCAACTGTAAAGTACTCAATGCAAACTTTTTTCTTGAAGGAATAAGACTACCATGGTTATAGGAAATTATTTGTCATAGGAAAATCAAGAGTATCCAACTTGATTTTGTTACCTGCATAGTCCTACACCTAAGAAGGTATCTCTACACTGAAAACAATCTGTTAGTTGGAAGTAAAGTCAAGTAAATTGATCTACAGATAAGACCAAGAAGTGATAATTCAGGGATGTAACATTTGTTGCTTTTTTTGCCCCCACACGATAGTGCGTGACTTCTGCTTTAGGCTACCATATACAATAGCACAAGGACATATACAGCTGGGGGACCAGCAGCACATTCAGGTACAACATCCTCCCTGGAATAATTGCACACTGGTCAGAAGTCTCTAGTGGCCTATTTCAGGATTTCATATGATTCTGTCAAAATCTATAGCCAATAGCTTTAATAAAGAAAGAAGTACTTATCAAAGACATATTTTATACAAAGCTGGCAACAATTGTATATTAAGTGGCAAATGGATAGAAAAAAATTGATGGTTCAGAATTATAATCTGAAATAAAAAATAAAATTAGACCACAATAAAAGTCTTCCACTATAGTTATGCAAATTAGTGGCATGAAATAGTGTGAGAAAGCCTGGTTTAACTACAGTCTTAGGAAATGCCTTTGTTCTTCATATTTCCATATGGAGAGATCTCCAACATGGTGACATTACTCCCATGACCTATCTTGCTGGTGGTTGACAGTCATTAATTCAGGAATTAGATCTTCTAAATGTGTAAGTGCTGAAAGTCATTCTTACTTCTCCATCCCAGGTCATGGCAAAACAGTAATTAAGGGTAAGTTCATCTACTCCTCAAAACCAAATTCTTCATAATTACATTGTCCCAGAATCACAGGAGCCAAGTACAAGCAGTAGCAAACCCACTGTATCTCACACTTAAGCCACATACTCTAATTTAGGTGGTATATTTAATAAATTTCCACTCATATGACTTTTGTCAATGATAAAATGTTTCAATTTGTTCAAAGTTACATAGGCAAAAAGTGTTATTGTGTTCCCTCAAAGTCAGATAACTGTGTAATATGAAACAACTTAGAAGTGTTAATTTTTTGCTGAGAATATAGATGATATAAAGTTGGAGAATAATAGTGGTTTTTAAATATGTAAAGGACTCTCTTTTACATAGGGATTAATCTGTGTAACCTCAGAGGGCAACAGATTTCTATTAAATATAGAAAAAACATTTCTAACAATTAAAGCAGGAGCAATAAAATTCATTCAAGAATCTATCAAGATCCAATTATAGTGCAAAGTACTAAAGATTCAACAGTGATCATGCCAAGCATGATGCCTTCCCTCATGGAGCTTGCTCTTCAGAAGGAGTAACAAACAGGTGATTATAACCCAGTGTCATGAGTACTATTTTATGGAAAGTACAAGGATATTACTGGAACACCTGCCATGGAGTACATAGCTGAGTCTAGGGCATATGAGATTTGTGACTTTAAAAAGGTCACCCTGTCTGTTTTATGAAGAGGAGAGGGAGGCACAAGAAGAAAGGAATACAGACTGAGTACGTGGGAATAGATAGACTTGGAGAAGTGTAGACTATTCTTATATATCTCCATCACTGGAAATGCTGAAAGACCATGCAGTAACAGAGGTTAAATATAAACTTCATGTGTTGACTAATCGTGTAGTAATCTCTAAGGATATTGCTGCCTCTAGATTCCTTCACTGCCCAGGTTGGTCCAGTTGAATAGAACTGGGTGAAGATCCTTACTCATTGAGATTGGAAGTGTTAGAGAATGTTCAGCCAAATAAAATGTAACAGCTGTGTTTTTTTCCCCTCTAACTACCCAAATCTGTGGCGAATTTCTGATGTGGAGGTGGTGAGGATTGACTTCAGTATGGAGAGATGATTTTTTTTTTTTTGACATCTCTATTTTCAAAAGAGTATCATGACTTAGAATTTAACAGTTCCTAGAGAACATTTAGAGTGGGCATTGGTATTATCAGGGGCCATTAGAGATAACTGGAGGCAATCTGCTACCATTATGGCTGGTGTTTTACTTATTGGATAGATCTTTTAAAAATTCATTCTTAATATTTCCAACTCTTATCAAAGCAATATACAGATATATTGTAACAAATCAGATTAAAGCAGAATATTTACCAGTAAAATCAGCATCTCCTTCTATCCTCAAGTCCTATTCCCTGGAGGCTTTCATTTTTAACTCTTTCCATCATTTTTTCTGGCATTCTTCTAATATTTATTCTTTACTTATCTCTTTTAGAAAGTATCTGTTGGCTTAAGTTATAACTGATACAAATTTAAATTTATTTTCACACCCCAAGGTTTAATTTCATTCTCTGTAAAAGGTAAGAAAACAATAAGCATTCATCTGCTAGCTCATGGCGAGGCTCAAATGAACCATGTCACTGCTACTGCTTCAAATCCGCCTTCCAACCACAGAACCATTGTGCATCCTCCCCTTTGGCCACACAAGCTCACCAAGTTTTAGCAGGGCAAAACTGCTGCCCAGTTCTTTTTGAAGTCTGCAATGACCATGTGACTGTTTCATCAACGCATGAGCAATGAGTATCACCTGCTTACAAGGACATGTCACCACTCCTAATCTTCCTTTCCATCCTTTCTAAAAGCTGGAAAGCAAATATACTGCTGTACACAGCTTTCACACAGAACAAAAACAACACCTTAAAACACAAGGCAGCCAGATAGAAGGATTCCTTAGTCCCTGGATGATCTCAAGAAGCATAATTGTTCTCAACAGCATTATATCAGCAGTTTGCCACTGATGTGGGTCACTTATGAAGAAAATATGATGTTATCTTTACCTTGTTTTCTTATAATCTCTGAGCTCTTATGTGACAAAGGTTTATATATTTTTTTGAACCACTGTCTTTCAAAGTATCTTTGTTAGTACCTCAGCCTATATACTATTGAAAACACTTTGTACACCTGCCAAGTTCTAATGTTCAGTTATAATTTGGATCATTCATATATAGTCATTCACAATAACTGCTCATTCACTGTGTTCTACCAAGTTCCTATCCCAACTAAAAATTAGAGCAAGTCAGCCATGCAAATTAGCACTGAACTAACAATTTACTAAATAGATCCCTTGTGGTTTAAAAGAGTTAATACAGCTTCTAAAAGTACCTAACCAAGTTTGCTTATAGTTTAAGTTCTGGAAGGACCTGGCTCATTATAAACTAGTACTTTTAAGTTTAAAGTTTTTTTTAAGATTTTTATTTATTTATTTCACAGAGATCACAAGTAGGCCAAGAGGCAGGCAGAGAGAGAGGAAGGCAGAGAGAGAGAAAGGGAAGCAGGCTTCCTGCTGAGCAGAGAGCCCGATGCGGGGCTCGATCCCAGGACCCCAGGATCATGACCTGAGCCAAAGGCAGAGGCCTAACCCACTGAGCCACCCAGGCGCCCCTAAGTTTAAAGATTTTGATGATAGTTTTATATATCTAGCTATTTGGATGAGAATAGCTAAAGAGTTCAAAGACAATTGGTTGTTCAGTCTAGTAAACATGAATTGAATAACCAAAATGCATATAGCACTGACTTAGTAAATCTCTCTTAATGGAGTAGGAGCAGTTATCTCCTGGGAAAAGATTAAGAAATAGAGACTTCTGGGAAAGACTTGGTTGCCAAGCCCTAAAATAAATAGGTTTTGCAGAATATGGAGAATAATAGCACTTAAGCAGGCATCTAAGAATACATGCTTTCCACCATCACCCTGAGTCAGAGGGAATACTTAGGAGGAGCATTTCAGGAAACCAGCTGGTGGAACTCCCCTTTAGAGAAAGGTTTGCTTTGTCTTACGCAGTAAGGGTACTTCTGTTCTATTGGTGATAGCCTGGCATATGGCATTTTGATGTCATTATGGCACATGCCTCTATACTTGATTTAAGCTTCTCAAAGAAACTTCTAAAATAAAATAATTGATTTGAATTAATTTGTTAATTGCCCTAAATTATTTCATATATACATATGTGTGTGTGTGCACACACACATATGTATATATGTTAGTGACAGGTTGCATTTCTGAAGTCCATCATCCAATAACTCCATGAAAACAGAATGATTATATATTATCAAATGATAAATTTGGACATGCTGCCTAATAGGTATGAATATGTAGAGATAGTGAAACTGGTAATTTAAAATTGAGGAATTCTCAGAAAAATCTGTATATATAATTGTCATTACAGTGTTCAGTTATACTAGTATTAAGCTACTGTCCACATAAAACCTAGGTAAGAATAAGATAGTTACTCTGGAATTGGAATTAATACAAGTATTTCTTATTACATTATTTTAAAATCTGGAATCCAACCTCATGGATATTTTGTAGAATCATAATTTATAAAGATATGTGGTTTATTAAGTGCTTTGATAAGATCTATGTTTTCTGCCAAATAGCCTACAAGAAAGGGAATAGTCGGGTATGTGCTTGGGTGAGTGCTGTGAAGTGTGTAAACCTGGTGATTCACAGACCTGTACCCCTGGGGATAAAAATATATGTTTATAAAAAATAAAAAATTAATAAAAAAAAAAAAGAAAGGGAATAGTCTTTTAAATGTGAGTGTAACTCACATACTACCTGACTTTTGGGAAGATTTATAATATTGTGTCAAAGGGAGCAAATTTGAATAGCAAAGTTTGCAATATCTTAGAGTACCTACCTCTTAAAGGTGTCACAACATATGAAATATGATTGGAATATGATTTTCTACGAGGTTTTTTTAGATTTTTGATCCATTTTAAAATTTGTGATAAACTCAGAGGTTACAGGGCAAATGACACAACTTCCTGAGTTCTTGTTTTTAAAAAAGGAAACACATTATTTAGCAATAATTTGCATACTTGTACAACTCACCCACTTAAAATGTAAACTTCAGTGATTTTTAGTGTTATTTCCAGAGATGTGCAATTATCACCACCGTCAATTTTAGAATGTCTTTCCCTTCTAAAAGAAACTTCATGCCTGTAGGTTCCACCCACCTAAATCCTTGTGCTCACCAACCTTACACAACCACTAAAACATTTTCTCTGTATAGATTTCCCTATTCAGGGCAATTCATGTGAATGGCTTTTGTGGCTGGTTTCTTTTACTTGATGTATTTTCAAGATTCATCCATGTTGTAGGGGCGCCTGGGTTGCTCAGTCGGTTAAAGCATCTGCCTTCAGCTTAGGTCGTGATCTTGGGATTGAGCCCTGCATGAGGATCTCCTTTCATTTTGTAAGTTTAAGGTGTACAACATGTTGATTTAATATATATACTACAATATATATATGTATTGTGTGTGTGTGTGTGTGTGTGTGTGTGTGTGTATATATATTCATTTATAGGTGAACATTTATAATCTTTAAAAAAATCTCCTGATTTCTCCCACACCCCAGCCCCTGGTAACCATAACTGTACTTTCTGTTTCTATGAGATCAGTATTTTTAGATTCCACATGTAAATGAAATTATATATCATTTGTCTTTCTCTGACTTATTTTACTTGGCATGATGTCCACAGCATTCTTTCATTTTATCACATGGGTGAATAACATTCCACTGTTGACCTATACCACATCTTTATCCATTGATCTGTTGGCAGGTACTTAAGTTGTTTCCATATCTTGGCTATTATGAATAATACTTCAGTGAATATGGAAATGCAAATATGTTTTTGAGATCCAGTTTTCTTTATTTTTTTTTTTTGAGTAGGTTAAAAATTTACTTTACCCAAGTCCAAGTCATATGTGACATTTATTTTTTTTAAGATTCTAGGTTTGTGGCTCTCTGAGACCACATACTTGGTCTGGTGTTTTGTTTTGTTTTTTACCTTTTATTTAGTTATTTTTTATTATTATGTTTAATTAACTGGCATGTAGTACATCATTAGTTTTTGATAAAGTATTCAGCAGTTCATTAGTTGCATATAATACCCAGTGCCCATCACCACATGTGCCCTTCTTAATACCTATCATCTGGCTACCCCACCTCTGCCCCCACACACACCTCCTTTCTGTAACCTTCAAATTGGTTCCCAGAGTCCAGAGTCTCTCATGGTTTGTCTCCCTCTCTGATTTCTTCCCATTCAGTTTCTCTCCCTTCCCCTGTGGTCGTCCCTACTATTCCTTAATGTTCCATATAAGAGTGAAACCATATGATAATTGTGTTTCTCTGCTTGACCTACTTTACTTAGAATAATCCCCTCCAGTTCCATCCATGTCGATGTAAATGGTGGGTATTCATCCTTTCTGATGGCTGAGTAATATTCCATTGTATAGATGAACCACATCTTCTTTATCCATTTATCCTTTGAAGGGTATCTTGGCTTCTTCCACACTTTGGCTATTGTGAATATTGCTGCTGTGAACATTAGGGTGCATGTGACTCTTGTTTTCATTATGTCTGTATCTTTGGAGTAAATACCTAATAGTGCAGTTGCTGGGTTGTAGGATAGCTCTATTTTTAACTTCTTGAGGAACCCCCATACTGTTTTCAATTGACAAGAGCTACAAAAACCACAAGATACCTAGGAATAAACCTAACCAAAGAGGTAAAGGATGCATACTCTAGAAACTACATAACACTTAGAAAAGAAACTGAGGAAGACACAAAGAGATGGAAAATATTTCATGCTTATGAATTGGAAGAATAAATATTGTGAAAATGTCTACACTGTCCAGAGCAATCTACACTTTCAATGAAATTCCTATCAAAATACCATGGATATTTTTCACAGAACTGTAATAGACAATCCTAAAATTTGTATAGAACCAGAAAACACACTGAATTGCCAGGGGATTGTTGAAAAAGAAAACCAAAGCTAGGGGCAACACAATGCCTGTATTTAAGCTATATTAAAAAGCTGTGATCATCAAGACAGTATGGTGTTGGCACAAAAACAGACACATAGATCAGTGAAACAGAATAGAGACCCCAGAAATGGACTGTCACCTCTTCAGACTCTCAACTCTTAGACGAATCAGGAAAGAATATCCAATAGAAAAAAATCTATTCAATAAATGGTACTGGGAAAATTGGACAGCCACATGCAGGAGGGTGAAACTGGACCATTCTTTTATACCGTACTCAAAGATAAATTCAAAATGGGTGAAAGACCTAAATGTGAGACAGGAATCCATTAAAATCCTAAAGGAGAACATAAACAGTAACTTCTTCCACGTTGGCCACATTGTCTTCTTACAGGATGTGTCTATAAAGGCGAGGCAAACAAAAGCAAAAATGAACTTTTGGGACTTCATCAAGATCAAAAGCATTTGCACAGTAAAGGAAACAGTCAACAAAAGTAAGAGGAAACTCACAGAATGGGAGAAGATATTTGCAAATGAAATTACAGATGAAGGGCTGGTATCCAAGATCTATAAAGAACTTCTCAAACTCAACACCCCAAAAAACAAATAATCCAGTCAAAAAATGGGCAGAAGACATGAACAGACAGTTCTCCAAAGACAACAAATGGCTAACAGACGCTTGAAAAAATGTTCAACATCACTAGCCATCAGGAAATCAAAACCACAATGAGATACCACCCTACACCAGGTAGAATGCAAAAATTAAGACAGGAAACAACTGTTAGAGAGGGGAACCCTTTTACACTCTTGGTGGGAATGTAAGTTTGTACAGCCACTCAGGCTCTCTTTTCAGTGGCAGGTCTGCTTCTTCCTTTGTGCTCCCTCTCCCTTTCACTCTCCCTTAAGTAAAATAGTAAATAAATAAATAAATAAGATTAATCCATGTTGTAGCATTTAACAGTATCTCATTCCTTTTTTTTTTTTTTAAAGATTTATTTATTTATTTGTTTGGCAGTGAGCGAGAAAGAAGAGAGAGAAATCATAAGTAGGCAGAGAGGCAGGCAGAAAAGGAAGCAGGCTCCCTGCTGAGCAAAGAGCCTGATGCAGGGCTTGATCCTAGGACCCTGAGATCATGATCTGAGCCGAAGGCAGACCCACTGAGACACCCAGGCACCCCACCTCATTCCTTTTTATGAAAAACAAAACCAAAACCACAAAAATGTTATATGGAGATATCACATTTTGTTTATCTGTTGATCAGTTGGTGGACACGACTTGTTTCCAATTTTTAGCTATCATGAATAATGCTGCTATGAATATCTTCTATGCTGTTATGAATATGTTCAAGCTTCTGTGTAGACTTATGTTTTCATTTCTATTGGGTGTATGCAGAAGTGGAATTTCTGGGTCATAAGATAGCTATGTTTTATCCTTTGAGTAACTACAAGACCATTTCCCCAAGAAAATTTACCATTTTACATACCCACCAAGAGTAGAGGATTCCAATTTCTCCATGTTTTTGCCAACACTTGCTATTATCTTTTTGATTCTAGATATCCAAGTGTGGTATCTCATTATGGTTTTGATTTACATTTCTCCAATGACTAATAATGTTTAGCACCTTTCCTTGTGCTTATTGGCCATATATATATATATTCCTTAGAAAAATATGTATTTAGGTCCTTTCTCCGTTTTTCAACTGTGTTATTTGTCTTTGTATTTTCCATAGTGTTCTTTCAATTCCATCTGATATTACATATTTCATGGATACACACCTTCTCTTTCCCATCACTAAAAAGAAGTTGAACTGTTTTCTTCAAGGCTGAAGTCTTTTTAGAACATTTCTTTCCATGTGGTGAGTTTCTCCTTTCCTAGAGAGCATCTGAGATTTTTATTGCCTTCCTTAGGGCTCCATGACATGACTAAATAAACCCAACATAATTCTTTTCTGCACTAGTAGTTATAGTTTTCCAACCAGAACATCTTTTATTGGTCCCTAGGGGACAAGCTAACAGAGAATGACAATGAGTTGTAGAGCTTGCTAAGCTACTAAAGTGGTGACAAAATTTTAGTGGTTTTCTTTCACCTTCTTGCAAATCTAATGTATTTTTCATAGTGACTTTCAAATTTTGCTTTGTATGTTCTGGATTTAGACCAAAAAAGACTATTTCACAAACCTTACAAAGTCAACCTAACTATGGTTAAACATTCATTTTTCTGTGTACATTTGGCATTTGGCATTTTAATAAGAATTCTCCTTTACATAAAGACATATTTTTCATGAAACTTCTATGTGCTGATAAATTATATCAATATATATCAATAAAATATATGAGAAATAGACAAAACTGACAGTAATAACACTCTAACACACCATCTTAAATCTTTGATCCATAAGCAAAATAAAAAATGATAGCTATGTGAAAAAATCTGTGTAAGAATATAATAGATTGATAAACAATCAGAAGGTAGTTGTCGAGAAAGGGAAAGTCAAGAATCCTTTTCATCAAGAATATTTTTATAAGGTTATTATAATAATTTTGCTCCCCTGTTTAAAGCCTTCAAAAGCCTTCCCATTATTCTTATGAGAAAATTGCCAGTGTTTCACAAGGTGTTAAAGGGAAATCCTGCACAGCTGGACCTTCACAGCCCTTTATGCTTTATTTTCCCCAAATTTCCCCCTGGTTGTCTGAATTCTGTCCATATTAGCCTTGATCGAATTCATATTCAAATGTATGTGGCTCTTTCACATTAAAAGCCCTTACATAGAATGCTTCTGAGAACCCATGGGGAATTTGCACCTGTATTAGATGGTATTAGGGCCAGAAATCTAAAAATAAACAAGACACAGGCTCTTTTTTAAGAAGTTCTCAAGGGAGTTAACTAACAGAATAATGACACAGGAACACACAAATTATTACAGCACTCATGCATGTTTTGGCCCCAATCTAATCTGAACTCTAGTTAACTGGGCTAGAATATGTGTTGACTAGGCTAGTGAAGTAATTGGTCTCCTTATTTCCTAAGGCAAAACCCAGATCTTGATTGATCATACACCAAAGAGTGCTAGGGAAGACAGAAAGCAATGAGTGGCAGCATGTCAGCCTGCAGTATCATAAGGGTTGCTCTAGTCAGACAAACATCTCAAACAAATAGATTAAAAAAGGTAAAAGGGAACCTGCCGCAAAAATACACTAAGAATATCAAGCCAGGAGACCCTCTCCTCACAGGGTCTTCATTGTCCAGGATGCCAACAAAACTGTAACACTTTCTTATCCTAAGAGAAGTGAAAGCAAGTTGTTGGTAGTGTTAGATAATATATTTGAAAACCCACCTATGATATCAACAATATTCCCTTTTCTGAGATTACTTAAACCTTTCCATTTTTATTTTTTTTTAAGATTTTATTTATTTGACAGAGATCACAAGTAGGCAGAGAGGCAGGCAGAGAGACAAAGGAGGAAACAGGCTTCCTGCTGAGCAGAGAGCCCGGTGCGGTGCGGTGCGGGGCTGGCTCATCCTGGGATCATAACCTGAGCCAAAGCAGAGGCCCCAACCCACTGAGCCACCCAGGTGCCCCCAAACCTTTCCATTTTTAAAATAGAATAACAGGCTCAAAAAAGGATGGGAGGGCAGAAAACCACAACAAACAGGTTATGGGGGAAAAGTCATAAAATTATTTTTCTTAAATAATGTCAGGGCTTAACTCCAAAATGACTTACAAATAAATGTATTCAAACACTTAAGCAAAGGTACTTAAGTTACTTAGAATTTTTAAGTCCCTAGCAACCAAGGTAAAACTTTTCATTTTATCTTATTTATTAATGATGAAATACACCAACTTGAGGAATTAAAATTAGGGTCTTTAGTTCACACAACACCAAAATAAGCCCCAAGTAAATAAATTGTTTCAAATTCTTTTAAGTGCCCTAAAAGTGCTAGGAGAAATACAGATCAATGTTGTTATAAACGGGGATCTGGAACTAAACCCCAAAATAATTAACAAAGAAGAAAAAGACAGCAGAATTTAATACAGGAAAGTTTGGACAAATTATCATAAATGACCTGAAAATAGAAGCTGGACAAATTACATAACTGACAACACATTAAAAATAAATACATAAGTAACTAAGACCCAGAAGACAAATAGTTGAAGGAAATGCATATGAAATTCACAAACATGAATTATAAACTTGGGAAAACTATTTTTTGTAATGTACATAAGTGATTAAAAATTAAGATGCATATAAAAATTAATAAGATAAAGAGTAAACACTCAGATTGAGAAATAGATAAGGCTAATATAGAAGCAATTCCCAAAGGTTTCATAAATATATAAGAACATGTGCACTAGATAAAAGCATGTGGAAAATAAGAATTCAGGTTTTCTCAGACTTTATCTTGTCTGTCTTCTCAAATAAATCGAGCTCTACTACTACCTTCCTCTCTTCTTAGATTCTTTCTACAATGTGCTAGAAAATGAAAAGAAAAAGGAGAAGGATGGAGAATATGGCTGGGGAAGTTTTTAGGTTGTATCTTTGTGGTTGGTGAAGGAGAGAGGTTCAGAAGCAATTGGGATAAATGGGAGAAAGGAGGAGGGGGAAAGTGAATTTTCTAACATATTATTAAAGACTTGCTGAAAACCACTTGGGAACTTATTTATGTTTTCCAGAAAACTCAGTTGTTTTTTTGCAGTGCTCTTGTAATAAACTGTGTGGGTCACAGCATTGCATGATTTACATATAACCTTCTAGACACAGAATGACTATCTTTATAAAGATCTAATGTCTTCTATAAGGAGGGAGGCAGGGCAGGACCAAAGTCTTTTTGTTATTTCTGATTGGATATAGGATAACGACTGATTTTTTTTTTAAGTTTTTCTCCTATATTTTAGAAATGATGTATTTTTTTGTATTCTCTCCTCAAAACATATATTTAACAAAATAGAAAATTTAAGACATTTTGCAAGTTGGTTATACCATTTTTAAAAGTGACATTGCCTTAGTATATATATATTTTTAAAGTTATTTTTAGGACTACAGAAAAGTTGTCCAAACAAAAGAGGATCAACTTACAGGGTTTTAAAACAAATTTAATATTTTGTAGAATTAATGATTAATCTGTATGTTTCATATCACATTTATTTTAGCTTTAGAATATTAAACAGGGAAATTAAAGTTTGTATTTTTTAAACAAGTTGACAAATATTAAAACCTTTGAAAAGACTATAAGGGAATGGGGACACATTTTCATAGGCAGGTTTCAAAATATATTATTGAGTTCTGCCTTAATATTTTCTGAGGCAGTATAAATCTTTTTCACTATAATTAGATGTCTTTTTACTTTCCCCTCAGCATTTATGTTAGACGTTAATAATGAAAAAGTGGTAACACCACATAGAACCTGACAGTGTCTGTTCTAGTCTCACTATGCTTAAAGGTCTGTGCACTGGTAATGTTCAACATGTATGTTTCTAGCTTTTAGTCCTCAGGGCAAGTAGAGATGTACACCAAAGATGCTGCCTAAGAAAACAAAATAGAACACAGAAGTAAATGGAGTATGTACTAGATACACAAATGCTAGAGTTGTGCTAAATCTAGGCAATTTTTCATTGTCCATGTAAATGAGCTAAGACTATCTCCAATTTTATGAGCAATAATACCCTTCCAAAATTTTTTAAGTATGCAGATTTTCTAAGGCCGACTAAAGGAAAGTTGGCAAAAATCCCAGCTTTCTTAGGAGCCATGCAAAAACATCATATTTTAAAAGTCAGAAAGAAAAATTTTATATGGATTTTAGCCTCACACAGACTAGACTAAAAGAATCATTATTTTAAAAAACCTATAAAGTTTCTGCCCATTTGCAAGATTTCATGAGTATTTTGTGCAAGAAGGAGGTAGTGAAAAGTTGATGATGATTCCTATATATAGTAGGTATTGGAGGGGACTGAAATATAATATTCAGTGGCATTTGGAAGCAGGAGTGAAGCTATGAAGAAGCCACAAAATCTCTTAAACCCTAAACTCATTTTGTAGATGAAGCAAAAATTATGTATTGCCTGTGATGGTTCTGGAAACTTCAGTGTCAAATTCTAAATAATATACTGTGTAGCATTCAATCAATGTTAAATGGATGACTATGTAGTATTTTACATATGTTACCTGGACTAACTCTACAATAAGATAGTATGTCTCTATTTCAGATATGAGTGGGAGCTTTTAGAAAGATTAGTCCACCTGGCAATAATCCCATCAAATAGATTATGTGGGGATGTTGGTTCTAATCTGGTTTCTGTAGAATAGGAAATACTACATGCTGACCACAATTTTGTATAATTAAGATGCACATTTGCAGGTCAATGGCTTTCACAAAGAGTAGAGACATCTTTAAACTTTTCTTTTCTTTTTTTTTAAAGATTTTATTTATTTATTTGACAGACAGAGATCACAAGTAGGCAGAGAGGCAGAGAGAGAGAGAGGAGGAAGCAGGCTCCCTACTGAGCAGAGAGCCTGATGTGCGGCTTGATCCCAGGGCCCTGGGATCATGACCTGAGCCAAAGGCAGAGGCTTTAACCCACTGAGCCAGGTCCCCTAAACTTTTCTTAACTCATTGTTTCCCCAAATTACTTGACTATTGTTTAGTCAGTTCAGGCTGCTTTAACAACATACCATAGACTGAGTGGCTTAGAAACATCAAACATTTCTTTCTTATAGTTCTGTAGGCCAGAAATCTGAGGTCAGGGTGCTGGCATGTTCCGGTCCTGATGAGGGCCTTCTCCCAGATTGGACACTGCCAATTTTTAGTTGTACCTTCACATGGAGAAGAGTGTGTGAGCTTGAACACTGATCCCATTCATGAGGACTCTACCCTCATGGCTGAATTACGTCCCAAAGACCCCACCTCCAAATACATCACACTGAGGATTAGACTTCAACATGTGAGTTTTGAAGAACACAAACATTCAGTGCATAACAACTACAAAATCTTTATGGCTTTTTTTTTTTTCATGTAAAACACAGTAACATTTCCACTAGTTTGTTTTCTAAAAACACACTTAAAAAAAAAAAATCGGATCAAGGGAAATGCCCTGATTACAAAGTCAAATTTTCTTGACATTGATGAACTACCATCTTTAAAATACTTAAAAATACTACAGTGATTCTGGATCCAGCAGGATAATGTGATAGGTGATCTCCCATAGCTGATCCAAGAGGTGATTAATATATTATAATTATTATATTATAATTAATTATTAATAATTAATTATAATATAATAATTATATAATAATATAATCTCAATTGTCAATGCTCAATTCTCCTATTCTCTTATCTAGTCTATTCTCTTATCTATTAGAACAAAGAACATAAGCAGAGAGCCTCACATTTCTGGAAAGATGTCAGGAAGTGATGAAAATTATCCATCCATCCCCGAGATAGTTTTTAAATACTAGAAACAATTTACAAATTCTTTCTTAAAAGAGAAAGGGAAAGCTTGATCAAACTAATGGAGTGGCTGAATCAAAGCCGGCGTCTGTAGTCTATCACAACTGTCGTTTCTTTACTAAGGCAAAGTAGGATATTTCCATTGGCTCTGGGCTTAACAGAGAAATGTGGATTAAATTCATTCAATGAAACATCATAGGATAAAATAATCCGAAGAGTATTTAGAGAAATTTTTTAAGATGCATAGAATAATTTTGCTTAAGACAGCAAATTTTCTAATGCTAGAGGAAGAAGAAAGAAATGAAGAAACAGTATTTCTCTAATTAAAATTTACATGTGATAGAGTAAAAATTGTAAATTTCTTCATATAATTTTTTCCTTTTTTGACCCAGTTGTTCTTTTGCCCTATTTTTATTTATTTATTTATTTATAAAAGATTTTATTTATTTATTTAACAGACAGAGATCACAGGTAGGCAGAGAGGCAGGCAGAGAGAGAAACAGGAGGAAGCAGGCTCCCCACAGAGCAGAGAGCCCGATGCAGGCTCAGTCCCAGGACCCTGAGATCACAACCTGACCTGAAGGCAGAGGCTTTAACCCACTGAGCCACCCAGGCACCCCTATTTACTTATTTTTAAAATCTCAGGCTCTGGCAGTTAGGACTGAACCAGAAAAACAGAACCAGTAGATATATAATAGATTTATTATAAAGGGTTGGCTTATGTGATTTGGGAGTCTAGGGAGGCATGACAGAAATCTGCATGACAGGGTATTAGGGTATGAGGAAAGACAGGCTAGAATTCATAGGCAGAGGCAGAAACTTCATAGGTAAGAGTTTCTCCTTCATCAGAAAACCTGAGTCTCTCTTAAACCCTTTCAAGTGAATAAATCAGATCTACCCAGATTAACTAAAATAATCTCCCTTACTTAAATTCAACAGATAATAGAATTCAGAATATCTTACAGCAGCACTTATATTAGTGTTTGATTGAACAACTGGGATTATAGCCTAGTCAAGCTGATACATAAAACTGACCATCACAGGGAATATGAATTCAGAGATATACCATTACTTTTTAAAAATGATTCCTGACTCTGAATATCTATAATCTCTAGATATGCTTTTGGCAACAATCTACCACATACATATACACAGAGACATCAATAAACATGGAACATGCCATAGTCTAAAACAAATACAACATATTTGTTAGGATTAGGTTTGACTTTACATAGCAACAACATTTTTGTTTTAAAGATATTTTATTGCCCTTTCACATAAAAGCGGTGTGGATACCCAGGACTGGCATGGAGACTCTTCTGTTTCACCAGTGATTTAGGGTCCCATTTTTCATGTACCTTTCTGCTCTGCTGTCTTCAGCAGATCTCTTCAATTATCAAAGTTAAATCATAGTCCAAGAAAACTTCTGGAGCTCCATTCTTCTTTTCTGTTCTCTCAGCAACGAAAAGGGCAAAAGAGAGTAAGGCTGTCTCCTCCCCTTTAAAAGGAGCCTGGAAGTCTCACATGTCTGCTTAAGCCTCACTGGCCAGGCTTTGGTCACATGGCCACATTTTGCAGTGAGGTAGGGTAGGGAATGGGTCTGCGGATCCAGGAGGCAGTGTATCCAGCTAAAATCTGGGGTTCTATTTTTCTAAGAAGCAAAGGGAAAATGGATGTTGGAGTGAGCAACTAGTATCTTTGCATCACTAGGTGGCTTTAAAATCCTTGCAAACATTTAACTTCTCATAGTTAACATTAGTAAAGGCTTTCTGAGATGGACTTTGAAGGGTGGGTTGGATAGGTGTTAGAGATAAATTTATCAAGTACACTTGTGATTTTTTACTAGCTATTCAGATTTTTCCAGGTTAGCAATTTCCTCTGCATTTCCATTTTTAACATATACCATTCCATCCAAAATGACTGACTTAACTTTGGAACCATTATTTTGGAAATAGTTTCAGGATCTTTGACCAAATTGTTTGGAATTCATCTCACGTCACATTAGTTTGGCTCTGTGTATGTATTTTTGTCTTGCTCCCCAAAGTTGCTCTCACCATTATATAGAGTTTTAACCAATGAATTTGTTTTGTGTTTCTCTGTGTTTTTGTTTTTCTCTCTCATGCATATCTTAGATTCTCTGTTAAGCGAGGAAGAGGATGGATGGTCCTGCCTTGCTTTTACCAGTATGACCTTAGGCTTTGTTATGTTTCTGATGATGTTACTGAAGTGAATAATTTTTTTGCCAGTTTTGATTTCTGAAAATTATTTGAAGAACTACATTATACAATATTTGCCTTCTCCCTTTCTCATCAGTTACCCAAAGTAAAATTTCTCTTTAAATATTGACATAAAATTATTACTCTTGTGTTCAATAAAGGAGGCTTAAACATGTGAATCTAAAAAGTGTGCTATGTAGTGAGTGGCAATATTTTGAAGAGGACCATAACTTACTTTTACATTATCAAACCTGCAGAGAATTTGCAGGGAGAAGGAGGGAGGGGTTAAATAAAACTATACAATTCTATTTGTAAGAAGAAATGCCTCATTTGTTCATTATTAATTTCTTTGATTAATATTAAAATGTCTTGATTGTGCAATAATGAGATTGAATACCTTTTCTTATTGCTGTAATTTGTAATCATTTGCAAGGTTGCTGAGTAATAATTTTATTATTGTTGTGAGAAGATGAGTCTATTAGGAAACAGTGATTGCCAACTGTGTATTCCTTATAACACCATGGAAAGAGAATTATGATACCAATCAGTGTTTGCCATGAAACATTGGTCTTTAATTGGTGATACCAGTATACAATAACAGCTAGCAGAGAACTGCTTAAAGGTATATTTTTTTCCCTAGATGGTCATAAAGGGAACACTGTTCCTACAGTCTAAATAACACAGAGGCCTGCATTTTGTGTTCTTTACAACTTTGAATATTTTTGTTTCCTCTCTTTGTTTTGGGCGACTCCATTTCTGGCATAACCTTTTGAAAAAAAAAATCAAACTATCATATATTTCATTTTGTTTATCATATATAAACAATTCATAAATTTAGACCACTATTTGTTTTCTGTGTTTGAAATATTTTTCCCATTCATTCAAAAAATAGATGAATGATTTTGGCTTAGAAGTGCAAAGAGCTGGAAAAAAAGCAGCACCCCCACTTTACAATAAAAGTAAATCTAGACAAACTGCAAATTAATGAATTTTTTTAAAGATTTTATTTATTTATTTGACAGAGAGAGATCACAAGTAGGCAGAGAGGCAGGCAGAGAGAGAGGAAGGGAAGCAGGCCCCCCGCTGAGCAGAGAGCTCGATGTGGGACTCGATCCCAGGACCCTGAGATCATGACCTGAGCCGAAGGCAGTGGCTTAACCCACTGAGCCACCCAGGCGCCCCGAATTAATGAATTTTCTTATGTCCATCAGGTAACTGAGGTAACAGGGCCAGATTCTGAAGGGATACATTGTATGGTAACATTTATATGACCTTCTTGAAAAAGCAAAACTATAGAGATGGCAGCAAATAGATGGGTGGTTGCTAAAGGTTGACATTTGGTGAGCAGGATGATTGCAAGGAGAGTGCAAAGTTTAAAGTTTTTACTTAAATTCCAGTTAATTAACAATACTGTTACATTAGTTTCAAGTATATAATTTAGTGATTCAGTACTTCTGTACAACACCCGGAGCTCATCACAAGTGTACTCTCTGACCCCATCACGTATTTAACCCTTCCCCCCACCCACCTCCCCTGTGGTAACCTGCAGTTTGTTTTCTATAGTTATGAGTCTGTTTCTTGGTTTTCCTTTCTCTGTATGTCTCTGTATTTTCATTTGTTTTGTTTCTTAAATTCTACATATGAGTGAAATCATTACAGAGGGGAACTTGTAAGATCATAGAAATAAGGACCAACTGTTCCTCTTAGTTTGCTCAAGACTGTACCAATTTTAAAACCGAAAGGCTTATGTGTTATGTAATCCCTCTTCCAGGCAAACCAGGATTATTTGTTCCTTTACATGGAAGTATTCTTTTGGTACTGGCTTGGTAGGTACTTGGCTCTATGTCTTTGTTACAACAGAAAGGTGAATTTTACCACATGGGAGCTTTTTAAAAACTCAGCCAATATCTCAGGAATCCCAGGACATAATGCAGGCTGTGACGAACAAATCTAACTGTATTGAAAATGAAGAGAAATAGATCAAAAATTGAATCTGACCTCAAAAAGCAGATATGTAGAGTTTTAAGGACCACTCTCAAATTGATTGTAACTATACACAAATAACTGGCTCCAAATCTATCTTCCTCTACAACTTTGGTTAAGCTAGTCAACCCATCTATGCTTTGGTTTCCTATTCTTAGAAAAATCAGTTTAATGGCACCTACCTCAAGTGTTGGGATAAAGGTAAAAAGAGATCATGTATAATTGTATCATGTATCCTTTATATTCATAAAGGATAGCATAATACCTGGCAAATAGTAAAAACAGACATTATATCTGATACAGTTTAAGTGGCTTGCTAGCATTCTCATTTAGCTTTTCTAGTTCTTGGACTTAGGTCATACAGAAGAATATAAGATTTAAAATATCAAAATAGACTCTCTTTTCTGTTTCAAAAAAAATCAGAGTTGAAATTCTTGTAAATTCATCTTTATTACCTACAATCAAGAATGGAATTGACAAGAGCATAGAAGAATGTTATCGCCAAGAATAATTACATAACAAAAAACAGATTATGAAAAATAAGTGATTTTCTTTTGTGTGATACTGGGGCAGGCCCTTTATATCATAAACTTAGATATTCTTGTATTAAACATATAGTAGAGTTAAAGGCCTAGAATGCTTCTTTCTACTGCTATAAACTTATATAGAAAGCTGTGCAAATGCTGACAATAAGCAAGGACTTCTAGTTTCTGGCTCCACATGCAAGGAGATTGGAAGTTTCTACCTCATTCTAACAATAAGTAGAAAACTGAACAACTGAACAAACTGAAAAATCAACAACTCTTGTCAGATTCTTAAGAGCGGACAAGACATAGGACAAACCACTGACCCCCAAATTGTAGAGGCAAATGAATACAGGTCATTGGCGTTTAACAGAGCAGAGACTCATGGGCAGAACCTTTTTGAGAACCAGTACCAGGAGAAGAAAACCTAAGCCATACTTGACGAATTCCTGGAGCCTCAGTGTGGACAACTTTCAGAATTAAAAACTCCAGTGGAATCCAGTCAGAGGGGCCCCACAAGATTGTGAGGTTTAGCCTCAGGAATTTTATCAGGTTTGTACAGTAAATATCACAGGGAAGTCCCCTCGTGTTCCTGGCAGGGGAAGAGGAAAAGGAACCATTATGAACTATGCCAGAGCGCTCCATTCCTATTAACAAAGACTTCCCATGGGAGAAACTTGTTAACAAGAGCCTAACCTGCTAGGGTTCTGTTAGAACCTGACAGACTTGGAAAAGAAAATACCCAGCTCCAGCCCTCTCTAGCCATCTTGACCCACCAAAGGGGTGAGGGGGGCAAAGAAGAATTAGTCATGAAGGTCCCAGTCCAGAGTCCACAGGCTCACTGAAAGACAGGAACCCAATCACAAGACTGTAGAACACTTCTGCTCTCCCTGCAACTCCCCACCACAGGACCAAATTACAGAAGTTCCTTTTGCTCAGTACATCATATGTGGCTATCAGGAAAAGAAATGACACCACAATGTGAAGACAGGGAGCAAGCGCCAGAACCAGGCCTGGCAGTAATGGTAGAACTGTCAGACCAAGAATTGAAAAGAACTGTGATTAATGTGCTTAGGGCCCAATTGGCTAAAGTAGCATGCAGGAACAGATGGGCAATGTAGACAGAAAGATGGAAATCCTAAGAACCAAAAAGAAATCCAGAGATTAAAAATACAGTTACAGAGAAGAAGCGTGCTTTTAATGGGCTTATTTGGTAGGCTGGACATGGCTGAAGAAAAAAAGAAAATGACTTAATAGATCAGTAGAATGTTTGAAAACCAAAAAGCAAACAATGAAGTAAACAACAGAATATCCAAGGACTCTGGACCAACTATAAAATGTGTAGCATAGGCATAATGGGAGTACTAGAAGGAGACAAAAGAAAAAGAAGAAAATTTTTGAAAGAGTTGTGTGAGCACTTCCCCAAATTAACATCGGACATCAAACCACAGATCTAAGCAATGTGGAGATCACCAAGGAGGATAAATGCCAAAAACAAACCAACCAACTTACAACTTTGGCAGATCATTTTCAAACTAAAGAAAATCAAAGAGAAAAGTCCTGAAGGAAAACAGAGGGAAGAAAAAGCACCTTGCCTATAAAGGAACAAAGATAATTACTTTTGGCTTCTCTTCAGATACCATGTAAGTGATAAAAGAGTGGAATGAAATATTTAGAGAAAAAAGTCCACCCACCCAGAAGTCTATAAAATTATTCTTCAGAAGTCAGGGGGAAGTAAAGACATTCTCAAACAAAAATTGAGTGAATTTGTTTCCAATAGATCTACCCTGCAAAAAAATGTTAAAGGAAATTTTTTAGAGAGAAGGAAAATAAGATAGGCCAGAAACCCATATCTATACAAAGTAAGGGAGGACACTGAAGAAGGATTAGTAAAGGTAAATAAAAACTTTCATTCTTCTTGGGACACCTGGGTGACTCAGTCAGTTAAGCATCCAACTCTTGGTTTCAGCTCAGATTGTGATCTCAGAGTCATGAGATTCAGCTCTGCATGGGGCTCCAAACTCAGTGCAGAGTCTGCTTGAGATTCTCTGCCTCTGCCCCTCTCCCTACTTGTACTCTCTCTCTCTCTCAAATAAATAAAAAATCTTTTAAAAAACCTTTTATTCTTCTTAATTTAACATATAATAGTTTGTTCAAAATCATAATATCAGTAATATATTCAATTATAATTATACATATATATTTATGCTTATATATAAGTGAAATGAATGACAGCAATGATACAAGGGATGGGAGGAAGGAATTAGGATTATTTTGTTATATAATGTATAGTGTGAAGTGGTGTAGTGTTATTGGAAAGTGAATTTGGATACTGGCAATTCTAGGGCAACCACTAAAAGAAGTAAAAAAAAAAAAAGAGAAAGAAAAAGTGTAACTGATTTGCTAAAATAAGGCAGAAAATGGAACTATATAAAATGCTCAATTAAAATAACAAAAGGCAGAAAAATAATGGAAGACAAAATTAGGAGCAAAAATAAAAAACAGCAATGTCTATGTTAAATCTTATTCCAGCTATGTCAATAAGCACTTTTAATGTCTGTGGTCTAAGTGCATCAATTAATAGACAGAGATTGTATTAGTGAATCAAAAAACACAATCCCACTATGCTTTGCCTACAAAAATACACTTAAATATAAAGACATCTATACAATGAAAGTAAATAGATGGAGAAAATAGACCATGCTAATACTAATCAAATGAAAGCAAGAGCAGCTATACTAATTTCAAACAGAGCATACTTCAAAGCAAAAAAAAAAAAAAAAGCTATTTGGGATAAAGAAAAAATATTACATAACAGTAAAAAGGTCAATTCTCCTATGACACAGCAATTCTTAATGTCCGTGCACCTGATAACAGAGCATCAACCTATATGAGGCAAAATCTGATGGAAATGCAAGGAGAAATAGATGAATCTATTATCCTATCTGGAGACTCATCACACCCTCTTAGAAATGGACAGCAAGCAGAAAAGCAAAAAAGATATAGCTGAACTCAACAACACCATCAATCAATTAAGTACAATTGGCATCTATAGACTGCTTCTTCCAACAATAGCAGAACATATCTTTTTCCTAAGACAGTAAACTGAAAAGCCTACTCTTCCTAGTATATTTCCACTCATTAGAAATGTGTATGTATACTGCATTAGGTAGGGGACATACACAGTGCTAGATGTAGAAGTTACAAAAGTGAATATGGGTAGATATATAGAGCAATAAAATAGAGTCCAAAAATCAGGCCTCTTGGGGGTGCCTGGGTTAAGCCTCTGCCTTTGGCTCGGGTCATGATCTCAGGGTCCTGGGATTGAGCCCCCGCACTGGACTCTCTGTTCAGCGGGGAGCCTGCTTCTCCCTCTCTCTCTGGCTGCTGCTCTGCTTACTTATCATCTCTCTCTCTCTCTCTCTGTCAAATAAATTTAAAAATATTAAAAAAAATTAGGCCTCATGTATATGGTCAATTAAATTTTGAGAAGAACGACAAGACAATCCAATGGAGAAAGAAAGATCTTTCAACCAAAGGTGCTGAGTCAATTAAATGTCCACATGCAAAAAATAAGTAAATAAATAAAATTGAATCCCTATCACACACCATATTAAAAATTAATTCAAAGTGGATCAAAGGCCTAAATATAAGATTTAAAACTACATAAAACTCACAGAAGAAAACAGTTATAAGTCTTTGTGTCTGTGATTAGGCAGTGGTTTCTTAGATACGACACCAAAAGCACAAGTGAAAAAAGAAAGCATAAATAAATTAGACTTCATTAAAACTTAAAACTTTAGTGCTGCAGAGGACACCATCAAGAAAGTGAAAGACAGCTCTCAGAATGGAGCACAATATTTGCAGACTATATGCCTGATAATAGACTTACATTTACAGTACATAAAAAACTCTTAGAGCTCAGTAATAAAAAACCAAATAACCAATTAAAGTATGGACAAATGATCTGAACAGACATTTTTCCAAGACATATACATATAGACAATAAGCACATGAAAATGTGCTTAGTATAGACTAATAATGTCATCATTAGGGAAAAGGAAATCAAAACCAGAATGAGATATCACTTCCTACCACACTGGAATGGCTAGAATAAAAAAGACAGGTAAGAGCAAATCTTGGGAGGGAATATGGAGAAATTGTGTGGTGTCACCATTTTGGAAGACATTCTAGCAGTTTCTTAAAAGGTGACACATAAAATTAGCACGTGATCCAGCTTTTTTATTCTTAGGTGTATAGTGGTAAAAATTTAAAACACATCCACAAGTAAAAATTTGGACATAAATGTAATTCCAGCATTTATCATAATAACCCCAAATTGTAAACGTCCGAGTGTTCATCAACTGATGAATGGGTAATTAAAACTTTGTATATCCAGATGATGAAACTGTATTTGGCAATAAAAATGAACAAAGTATTGATGCATGTTATAATACGAATGAGACTTGAAAATGTGCTGCGTAAGGGAAGCCAGTCACAGGAGGCCACGTATTGTACGATTCCATTCATATGAAATGTTCAGAATAGGCAAATCTAGATAGGCAGAAAGTAAATTAGTGGCTATGTAGGACTAGGGAGAGAGGAGAGGTGCGAAAAGGAGGAGAGTTTCTTTTAGGTGTGATGAAAATATTCTAAGTGGATTGCAGTGATGGTTGCACAATTCTGAGAATATACTAAAAAAAAACATTGTGCACTGTAAATGGGTGAATCACATCATGTATGAATTGTATCTCAATGAAGCTGTTGTTTTAATGAGCCCTGTCATTGCAGAGTTCCTAATCCAACTAGGTAGAATGGCAAATGAATACATACTTAAATGATAGTAAAAGCATGAGTAAAGCCCCCTTGGAGCAGAGTGTGGGGAGACCACACATTATCCCCCACTCACGTATGTGTGTGTGTTTACCCTCATAGGGCTAGGGATTGAGTTTGTACACTTAGCACCCCAGGAGCACCTTTACTACACTGAACTTAGATATACTCAAGTTATACATACTAAACTTACCCCAGGTAAAAAATGTACATTTTAAACTAAAATATAGATTAAAATCTTACTTTTCTTTATAAAAACTGAAAGACCATATCCTGACAAATTGTTTTGCAAAGTTATGCAATGTACCTACGCATGTTTGTACATGCTCTTAATCAATGTTCACTATACTAAATTATATCTTAAAGGTTATTTTACACATATATTTTGAGTATATTGGTATGTATCAATATACTTTAGTTTTAAATATATATCAATTTGTTTGTGTTTTTTGTGGGGCACCTGGGTGGCTCTGTTGGTTAAGTGTCCAGTTCTTGATTTTAGATCAGTTCATGATCTCAAGGTTACAAGGTCAATTCTAGCATCAGCCTCTATGCTGGACAAGGAGCCTGCTTGCTTTCTTTTTTATTTTTTTTCTTTCTTTTCCTCTCCTTCTGCTCCTACCCCCGCTCTTTCTCTCTCTCTCAATAAACAAACAAACAAACAAATAAATAAATATGTGCGTGTGTGTGTATTTGGCATTTTGATATATCTGTAATATATATAAATGTAGTGACTCTGCATATTTCTATCATTTAAAGGGATATCAAATAGTTTTATCATAGTATATAATTAATAAATGTGATGCAGTCAATGGGCACATGAAAAAAAACATAGAAAATGGCCCAGAAAATCTCTTCATGTAAAATTGACAAAGCAAAATCAGGGTATAGTAAAATTATAAGGAAATCTTAGTAGTGTCTAGTCTAAGTCTCTGCATATGTATCATTTCTTGGTACCTTTTCAAGTGGTTTCATGTACCTCACCTCATTTCATTCTACGTCTAAAGTCTGCAGAAGTAGGCTTATCTCAGTTTTGCAAAGAAACAGCAGAGGCTTCTGTTAACAGCATTCATTAAAAAAAAAAAAAAAAAACAAGAGAAACCCATTTAAGGGCAGAAATTGCATTTGTTTATTTATATGCTTGTTTGTTTTTCAAAATATTACAGAGTGCTCGGAAACTTGGTCAACTTTGTAAGAGTGGGTACATACAACCCGGACTCCCAGATCCTCAGCTTAGAGGGGTTCTGGCTGCCACAGAACCCATCTACACCTCCAAAATCAATGCCTTCCACTTGGGAGCTCAATTCTGACCTGACTTATGTGGGTGCATCCCAGAAGTGGAGACTCCCAATTCATATGCCTTCACCTTAGTGACAAGGGAAGCTAAGAAATGTGAGTTTTGCTGAATTTTACATGAAGAAGGCAAGATGACAATATAAGAAAGTACCTTGTGTAGAGAGTGATTAAATTATTTTGAGCTGTCAAAAAGGACAGATGGCAATTATGACCTCCTAACTGAGTTCTCTTATCTTGAGTTCCCCCTCCCAAATGATCTTCTAAGTCTTTCTATTCTGTTTCTGTATGATTTTAAACTTGCTCATGGAACTTGACCTCTGTATCTGCTTAACTTAAATTTGCTAGCTTGGGTTCATTGCTTCAAATTTTTTGGATCACGTCAAAACCAGTTTTGTCACTTATCATAAGAGCATGTTAAAAGCCAGTTTTGTTTATTAACACCTCGTATATGTGTCCTTCATTCTATGGGAGCATACCAGAATCTTTCTTGGGCAGTGATGATGGTTTAAAAAATGTTGCCAAGGGGCTCCTGGGTGGCTCAGTGGGTTAAAGCCTCTGCCTTCGGCTCAGGTCATGGTCTCGGGGTCCTGGGATCGAGCCCTGCATTGGGCTCTCTGCTCATCAGAGAGCCTGCTTCCTCCTCATTCTCTGCCTGCCTCTCTGCCTACTTGTGATCTCTGTCTGTCAAATAAATAAAATCTTAAAAAAAAAAAAAACGTTGCCAAGGTTACTTGAGTTATATTCTCTCCTTTAAGAACCATTACTTTTTGTACTTTAAATATATTTTAATTTTATTTGCTAAATACATCCTAATAAAGCTGAAAAAAAAGATTATTATTAAGAGAAGCTGAGTGTAGGCTATACAGGAACGCTCTGTAACTTTTCTGTAAATCTAAAATTATTCCCAAATCAAAGTTTATTAAAAATAGAAAACAAATGAATCTCTACTTTGCTGTATAGTGACTCAGACTTCCATGGACTTGCCTTTTTTCTGCATACCTCTTTTTTAAAGAATATTTTATTTATTTTTGAGAGAGAGAGCGCGCACACGCGTTCATCGTGGGGGGAGGGGCAGAGGGAGAAGCAGACGCCCTACTGAATAGGGAGTCTGACGTGAGACTCAATCCCAGGATTCTGGGATCATGACTTGAGCTGAAGGCAGACACTTAACCAGCTGAGCCATCCAGGCGCCCTTCTCCATACCTCTCTACCCTGTCCTTAAGAATGTCATGAAATGTCCGATCACCTTTGCCAGTTTTACTACCTGACAGAATCTCCACTTTTACCTCCTGGATTTCCCTTAGAATAGGTACTCATCCCAATATTTTTTATTCACCCATAACATTTTATTTTCTAGTTGTTATGAGTATTTTAATGAATGCAAAACACATTGTCCAGGAAAGGAGTACAGAAATTTGACCACTTCAAAAGACTTTCCACTATTCTAGAAATGATTTCACCAATTGATTGACTCATTCATTCAAGAAACAGTGATTATATACTGTGGGGAATCATTTTCCTTGGGAAAACCAGACCCTCTTCCTCACACGGTGAAGCTTTCAGTTACTGTACTTCCCCTAGTCTTGAGACAGAGGGGTGATGAGAGCCAGGTTGAGACTGTCTGAATCATTTTGTGGGATTAAAATGTGGACAACATTCCCTATACTTATAGCTAGATGCAGAAGGAAGCTGCCCAGTGACAAGAAGAGCCCAGAGTTCCAAGGAAGAAGGGAGGCTTACAGCATCCTTTGAGTCTTGGATCCTGCAGTATATAAAGCCAATGCCAGCTCTCGGCTTTTCAGTTTAATGATGTGATAAATTCCATTTTTGTTTAATCTAGTTTGTGTTCCACTTCTGTCACTGCAACAAAAAAGGACACTGAAAGGACACTAAAAATATTTTATCCTCACTCTGACTTTTAGGTGTATTTGTGAGTTTTTTCTCTTTAATCTTCAAAAGTATATACTGGAAATGCAAAGAGGCTCAGCCAGGGGCTATTCTACTCTCTGTAATACAGGGAGGCATTAGTAATAATGTACCTGGTGTAATGGGTAAGGTTAATAAGAGCATGTTTGAAGTGTTAGAGGAATATCAAGGAAAAAAATGACCAAATGCCAAAACACAGAACCAACCCCATCATCACCACCTTCCTCCCACTCAATGCGTTTGGCCTGAGTGTCAGGGCCTTGATCAGTCCCTTTGCCTACGCTCAGATTCTGGCTCCCAAATATGCTTCAGTTTTCCTCTTGGTAGACTTTAGAGTCACTGGTGAATTTATTTCTCTTTTTTTTTCCCTAGAATTTTTTTTTCTAAGATTTTTTATTTACTTATTTGACAGAGAGATCACAAGTAGGCAGAGAGGCAGGCAGAGAGAGAGGGAGAAGCAGGCTCCCCACCGAGCAGAGAGTCGGATGAGGGGCTCGATCCCAGATCATGACCTGAGCTGAAGGCAGAGGCTTAACCTACTGAGCCACCCAGGCACCCTTTGCTAGAATTTTTTTAAATATTAGTTTGTTTCTGGTTTTGTTTTTTGTTTCTCTTTGTTGTTGTTGTTGTTTTGGTAGTCTTTATGTTGCCTTTTGCAATATCTAGTCTTAAAGGTTAGCCTGTGAGCTTATGTTAATTTCTGTGAAGCTTGGCTCTGTATTTTTTGACCTTCACTTTCAGGTACTCTTTTTTCTCTTCCATTGACTTTGGATCTGGAGATACCACTGGCTATTTAGTTCATGTTGGTATATCCAGAAGAAAGCAAGGAGGTAGGAGTTAACCTTTCATATAATGATTAGAAAATAGTTACTTGGTTTGGAACAGGTCTTAACTGCATTTGTCGGTTGGCTAATTAGCTATAAGTCATATATTTTTGACCTTTTAGAAAATGGCAGTGTTTCATTCTGAGTCATCAGGACGATTACTCTTTGCTTTAAAAAAAAAGAAAAAGAAGGAAAAAAAAGAGGTTCCTGTATTTTAATTAACTTAGCTGTATTGTTTACAGAGAATTTAACATCCTTTGGCTCTGACCTACAGTTCTTGCCAATGGCTAAAATTTTCAAATGTTCAGTAGATGCTGCATTATAGGACTAGCTCTCAGGGTATTGGCATTGATGAATTGATCTTTTTGAAGATAATAGATTAATTTGTTGCACACAATTTGTGAAGCCCAATGGCATCATCGCCATAGCTTAATGATATTTTATCCCTCAAGCAACTAGCATAGTTTCTGGTATAGAAAGAACCAAATAAAAGTTTTTACATGAATAAATAAATGAATGGATTCATTTTCTACATTTTGACAAGAATATATTGAGTGACTAATTTTCTGTAAAGTATATAGTGTTGTTCTCTTAGGCTGAAAGAAATTATTTATGTTGGATGTTTGTTCTTTTAGGTAAGAGGGATGAAAAAACAAGTTTTTTCTATAACTAATGGCACTTTCCATTTGGGGTATCATTCTCCTATAAAGGTATTTTCAAAGTTTTATCTCTAATTCTTTCTATAAAATGTCTCTTTATGCCTATGTTGTACCTACCATTTTGCTGTGTTTCTGTTGAATCCACATATAATAGCTGAAATATTATTCACAAATTTTTTCCTGCAATCTTAACAAAAATTTAAAGGTTATCCAGCTTAATTATTAAAATAACTATAAAGCATTATGTGAAGATACCTTGTTACCTTATAGAACAGAAAAATAAAGACGTCAATGAAAAGAAAGTATGAACTGATAAAGAATCTTCAGGGAATTCATCTTCTTACTTGTTACTAAGGTAGTCTGATTTATTCTTATGTCCTGTGTTAATCTACATTGATTAGGAATGAGAACTGAATAATAATAGGACATATTCAGTGATAAAACCAGTAAAAGATGATCACAAATGTGAGAAACAAAAATGTATTATGGGCTTTGACAAATAGTTTAATAAAAATATTCAACATTTCCAAAAGTTAATATATTTATTATTGTACTTAAATCTGCATTTTCATTTACTTCACTCCTCAAGAATAAAACTGCCCACCTGCGTCAGGAAGTTCACAGCTGCAGCTGAATACAGAACTGTTTGTTTTATGATCATGCACTGCTTCTAGTTCAGATGCACAGTCTAGATATAATGACATTTCCTAGGGAGGCTATACCAGTAAGAACTTGGACTCTGGAAACAGAGTGATGCATTTAGATATTAATTTAGCCTCTTGGGCAAGTTAATGTAATGTTACTAAAATCCAATTTTCTCGTGTGAAATCTTAAAGTCATAACAAGTTGAAGGCCTTGAGTGGCAAATGAGAGGATATATTTAAAGTCCTTAGTGTGGTATCTGGCATAGTAAGTGGTAAGAATCATTATTAACATAGTACAAAGGTGAAATCTTACAAACCATGAGGCAATGGTTTTGTCTGTTTTCTGAAAAGTTTTACAAAAAAAAAAAAATTGGAATAGTGAATTTCCAACTGTAATGAAATGAAAGACTTAGGACAATCACTTTTTCCCAACTTTTTATTTTGAAAAATTTCAAACACGCAGAACGCTTCCAGAATAGTACAATGAACACTATATATTTACCAAGATTCACCAAGTGTTCACTTTTTGCCCCATTAGCTATATCTCTTCTTTTTCATGCTTTAATACATATGCACAGTCTCCTAAAAACATGGACATTATCCTACACACCTTCAGGATCAGGATCACGTTCAGGAAGTTTAACACTGATATGTTATTAAGTAATACATAGTTCATATTCATATTTTACCAATTGTCCTAATAATATTGTTTATAATTTTTTATTTTCATTTTGAACTAGAACACAATGATCAGGGATCATTATTAGCTTTTTGGTGTCCTTTTTCTTTTGTGTTGTCTTTTTTTTTTTTTTTTCCCCCTAACTGGAGAAATCCCCAGCATTTTTTCTTGTCTTTCATGATCATTACTTGGCAGGATATAGGTCATTTGTCTCACAGCTGCTCCTTGGTCCTAGATTCAGGTTCAGCTTCTTGGCCAGATACTACCATAGCTTGTCCTGGGTCCTTCTGAGTGCCTCGTCTGGTATCTCATTCTTTGTGATACTAAGTTATATCTCTTAGATCCTCTACCAGATTTCATCATTATACAGATTCCTCTGTTCCTTTTCTGAAAAAATAATCTTTTGTGTGTGTTGAGTTTGAGGAGTTCATTATAGGTCCTGAATATCAACCTTTTGTCTGTACTATCATTTGCAAATATCTTCTCCCATTCCATGGGTTGCCTCTTGGTTTTTTTTTTGACTGTTTCCTTTGCTGTGCAGAAGCTTTGGATTTGGATGAAGTCCCAAAAGTTTATTTTCGCTTTTGTTTCCTTTGCCTTTGGAGACATATCTTGAAAGAAGTTGCTGTGGCTGATATCAAAGAGATTACTGCCTATGTTCTCCTGTAGGATTCTGATGGATTCCTGTCTCACATTGAGGTCTTTTATCCATTTTGAGTTTATCTTTGTGTACGGTGTAAGAGAATGGTCGAATTTCATTCTTCTACGTGTAGCTGTCCAGTTTTCCCAGTACCATTTATTGAAGAGACTGTCTTTTTTCCACTGTATATTTTTTCCAGTTTTGTCGAAGATTAATTGACCATAGAGTTGAGGGTCTATATCTGGGCTCTCTACTCTGTTCCACTGGTCTATGTGTCTGTTTTTATGCCAGTACCATGCTGTCTTGGTGACCACAGCTTTGTAATAAAGCTTGAAATCAGTTAACATGATGCCCCCAGTTTTATTTTTGTTTTTCAACATTTCCTTAGCGATTCAGGGTCTCTTCTGATTCCATACAAATTTCTGGATTGTTTGCTCTAGCTCTTTGAAGAATACTAGTGGAATTTTGATCGGAATGGCATTAAAAGTATAGATTGCTCTAGGCAGTATAGAAATTTTAACAATGTTTATTCTTCCGATCCAAGAGCATGGAATGGTCTTCCATCTTTTTGTATCTTCTTCAATTTCCTTCATGAGTGTTCTGTAGTTCCTCAAGTACAGATCCTTTACCTCTTTTGGTTAGGTTTATTCCCAGGTATCTTATGGTTCTTGGTGCTATAGTAAATGGAATCGATTCTCTAATTTCCCTTTCTGTATTTTCATTGTTAGTGTATAAGAAAGCCACTAATTTCTGCACATTGACTTTGTATCCTGCCACGTTGCTGAATTGCTGTATGAGTTCTAGTAGTTTGGGGCTGGAGTCTTTTGGGTTTTCCATATAAAGAATCATGTCATCTGCGAAGAGAGAGAGTTTGACTTCTTCGTTGCCAATTTGCAAGCAATCATATAAAAAAATGGGCAGAAGATATGAACAGAGACTTCTCCAGTGAAGATATACAAATGGCTATCAGACACATGAAAAAATGTTCATCATCACTAGCCCTCAGGGAGATTCAAATTAAAACCACATTGAGATACCACCTTACACCAGTTAGAATGGCCAAAATTAACAAGACAGGAAACAACATGTGTTGGAAAGAATGTGGAGAAAGGGGAACCCTCTTACACTGTTGGTGGGAATGCAGATTGGTGCAGCCTCCTTGGAGAACAGTGTGGAGATTCCTCAAGAAATTAAAAATAGAACTTCCCTATGACCCTGCAATTGCACTACTGGGTATTTACCACAAAAATACAGATTTAGTGAAAAGCAGGGCCATCTGTACCCCAATGTTTATAGCAGCAATGGCCACGGTCGCCAAACTATGGAAAGAACCAAGATGCCCTTCAATGGATGAATGCATAAGGAAGATGTGGTCCATATACACTATGGAGTATTATGCCTCCATCAGAAAGGATGAATACCCAACTTTTGTATCAACATGGATGGGACTGGAAGAGATTATGCTGAGTGAAATAAGTCAAGCAGAGAGAGTCAATTATCATATGGTTTCACTTATTTGTGGAGCATAACACATAGCATGGAGGACATGGGGAGTTAGAGAGGAGAAGGGAGTTGGGGGAAATTGAAAGGGGAGGTGAATCATGAGAGACTATGGATTCTGAAAAACAATCTGAGGGGTTTGAAGTGGCGGGGGTGGGAGGTTGGGGTACCAGGTGGTGGGTATTATAGACGGCACGGATTACATGGAGCACTGGGTGTGGTGAAAAAATAACGAATACTGTTATGCTGAAAATAAATAAATTTAATTAAAAAAAATCTATGAAGCAACACTTTGAGAATGTGTAGGTTCTTTTCTCCAGCAACTTTTCACGTAGTAGTTTTACTATTCAAGTGGTGATTTTAGCATGAATCAGTTATTACAATAATGTAACCATGCTTACAATGGTTAATGATTTTTCTAATTGTGCCATTATTTCTACAATTATTAGTTGGTCTTCTTCCATAAGGAAGATCTATACCCCCATTTTAGAATCATAGTGAGCTCACAGATTTTTAAAATTATGGTTAAATATATTACAGCACATTTAATCTGTACAAAATAGGTATGCCAAATATTTTTTTAAATCTAGAAGATTAGAACTATGCATTGTCCCTGTTGAGACTATCCTGACTCAAAGCTTGTAGCAAAAGGACAGGTGTGTATTTATACATTCTTCATAAGGATTTCTAAAATTGATGTAGTTTTTAAAAATAAATTTATGTTTTGTTGATAACATGTTAGGGTACTGGTAGTGCCACAGCTCTCCATATTGATAGACTTCTGACTCAATTAGTTTTTAAATATAAATCTCTATTCTCTATAATACAGTTTATAATATAAAAATAATTCATTTTATTCATAGCTATGTAAAGCACAAAGGCATGGGACTAGTACCAGAGCACAGGGCTTTCCATTTGTTTATCCTAAATGTATAAATAAATGGCATATTAGATAAAAAGTTATTGTATACTTCAGGATTCTTTTTTGGAAATAGGTTTTTGACCCAAAGGGAGAGATATGTACTGATTTTTCATTTGCCAAATTATTCTGGTTTGTCTCCCCCAACTCACTTCTCCTCTCCATCTCCCCATGTCCTCCAGGTTATTCCTTATGCTTCACAAATAAGTGAAACCATATACTTGACTCTTTCTGCTTGAATTATTTCACTCAGCATAATCTCTTCTAGTCCCATCCATATTGATACAAAAGTTGGGTATTCATCCTTTCTGATGGAGGCGTAATAATCTATTGTGTATATGGACCGTATCTTCTTTATCCATTTGTCCCTTGAAGGGCTTCTTGGTTCTTTCCACAGTTTGGCAACTGTGACCATTGCTGCTATGTACATTGGGGTACTGATGGCTCTTCTTTTCACTACATCTGTATCTTTGGGGTAAATGCCCAGTAGTGCAATTGCAGGATCATAGGGTAGCTCTATTTTTAATTTTTTGAGGAATCTCCACACTGTTTTCCAGAGTGGCTGCACCAACTTGCATTCCCACCAACAGTGTAAGAGGGTTCCCCTTTCTCCACATCCTCTCCAACACATGTTGTTTACTGTCTTGTTAATTTTGGCCATTCTAACTGGTGTAAGGTGGTATCTCAGTGTAGTTTTGATTTGAATCTCCCTGATTGCTAATGATGATGAACGTTTTTTCATGTGTCTCTTAGCTTCTGAGAAACAAAATGAGGAGGAGGGTGGAGGGTTGGGTGAGCCTGGTGGTGGGATTATGGAGGGCACGTATTATGTGGAGCACTGGATGTGGTGCATAAACAATGAATTTTGGAACACTGAAAGAAATAAAATGAAAAAAAAAATATGCTGTTTAGAATGACTGCCCTAGAAAAATTCCCAGTTGTACTGATTTCCCCAGTCTAATGTTTTAATATGAAAGGTTATTATTAAGTCAGTTGTCTAACAAATCACTGTCTCTTTGGAAGCAACCCATTTTTCCTGTCTCATTAATTTTAAGATGTTCTCTGCATTGAGCTTTTCTAAAACTTCACTATGATATATTTAGTTAGGAAATGATTTTTTACTTAGCTTTCTATTTGAATATTGCTTCTCACCCCTACTTTCTTCTGAACTCTTTCATTATGCAAGGGGTCTTTTTATTTTAATCTCCAAATCCTTCACCCCCTGCATTTGCCTACCTTTACCTCTCTGGACAATATCCTATGTGACTTTTTCCTGTTTCCCTACTTAACATCTCTTTGCCTCTTCACCTGTGTCACTAACTCTATTTTCCTCATCTGAATTTCAGTTTAGATCATTTCAAATGCCTTTCTTTTTTAGCACCTGGCTTTCTTAGTATTTTGCTTCGTCACAGAATTTCAGTTCTTTTTAATGTTTGTAATTATTTTAAAATAATTTTTATATTCTTCCTTGAGATTAATATGTGCTTTCCTTAAATTCTTGGGATATTTTTTCCATTCAGAGTGAATCCTTTACTTAAGTGTTATGCCATTTCATAACTGTGAGTTTATCTTTAGATAGGCCGCCTTCCTGAGGGAAAACACACTGGCCAGACTTGTGGGAGGATCACTTCAGAGCAGTTTGTTTTTGCTTTGTCTGTGGTCCCAGGTGTGTAACCAACCAGGGATTTTTTTTCATGTCAAGCTTTTGGCTTGGATTTTATTGAACCAGAATTTGTACTTTAAATGCTTATAAGGTCCAGATCAGACTCTTAGGAGAAGCTTTTTCCCATGAAAACATCAAAAGGAAACACGACCTTTGTTATCATCTCTCTCTCTGAAGTGGATGATGTTCTGCCACCCTCTTCTGGGGAGGACTACCACTTGAGTGTCTTCGCTTAATGTGGGTTCTTAATCTTCACACATTGCCTTAGACAGCCCAAGGGCTATGGGTACTCAAACACAAATCCCTAGAGTATGAAGGTTGAACTGCCCCAATGCCCTTCGTATCCCCCTGAGCATAAGCATTAACTGCTGCAGTCTCTGGGGCCATTTTCATCTTCAGCATTGGGACTATCTTTCTCTTTTACAAGATTGTAGCTTTGTATATAACAGAATGTATGCTATTTGACTTTTACACAATTTCTAGGTATTTTAAGAAAGATGGTTTTTATGTTATCAAGTCAGACATAATATTACACCTGGAAATATAATCCCATAATTTCTAAATAGTCTTCTCTTTAAAATAGACATTACGATTATTTATAATGGCATGATGATGTCATGTGACCTTGTTCAAGAAAAGAAGTGTAAATGGAATTCTGGTGGATGAGGCTTCCTTTCACTTTCTTAATTAAAAAACAAAAACATAGAGTCAAGCGGAGAAAGACAACTATCATATGATCTCCCTGATATGAGGAAGTGGTGATGCAACATGGGGCTTAAGTGGGTAGGAGAAGAATAAATGAAACAAGATTGGATTGGGAGGGAGACAAACCATAAGTGACTCTTAATCTCACAAAACAAACTGAGGGTTGCTGGGGGAAGGGGGGTTGGGAGAAGGGTGGTGGGGTTATGGACATTGGGGAGGGTATGTGCTTTGGTGAGTGCTGTGAAGTGTGTAAACCTGGCGATTCACAGACCTGTACCCCTGGGGATAAAAATATATGTTTATAAAAAATAAAAAAATTAAAAATTAAAAAAACAAAAACAAAAAACCAAAAACAAAAAACCAAAAACAATGAAAAGATGAACTTCTCTTTTTTCCTGCCTGGAATTTTAAGCAATGCCTGGAGGTAGAGCTGCCACCTTGGAGCCAGGAAATGAATATAACATGTTAAAATGGTAAAGCAGGAAGACATAGGAGTGTGGTTGCTTGACCACGTGCCCCAGATCTGAACTCCAACATAGGGATTCCTTGTTGCATGACAAAGGTAAACTATTTCTCTCCTTTAAACAGTTTTTGGTTTTTTTTTTTTCCAGACTCCAGTAAATGCAATTGAATGCAATTCAGATTGATAATGTAAATGGTAGTTTCAAACAAATACATTTATAGATAAAAAGGATTCAGCTTTAATTTTTTTGTATCTAAATTGCAAAGGCAGAAACATGAGACTAGCTTCCTCATTTAACCACATTAAACATATTGCATGTTTAGGACTTGGAATGCCTCATGCTCTGGCACTTGAAAAATTACTCTTCTCTGTAAACACTGTGCTTTTCCATGTCCTCATTCCTTTTCTCCTCCTGTGCTCCCAGTTAAACTGTCCTCTGCACTTTCTGTTTATCATATTATTTTGCAATTATTGCCTCATGATGTGCCTTCCTTACAAGAGAATGACTTCCTTGAGCATAGAAGATATGCCTTAATTTTTTTGTATGCCTAGCCCTTAAAACAGTGTCTGGTATTGCTGTATTTTTCATTGATGTATAGTTCATATATAATGTTAAATTAGTTTGAGGTGTACAACGTAATGATTCAACAATTACATATACTATGAAGTGTTTACCATGGTAAGTATAGTTACCCTCTGTCAACATACAAAGTTATTACAATATAATTGACTGTATTCCCTACACTGTACTCTTATTTTACCTAGCATAGTACCTTCTAGATCCATCCATGTGGTCACAAGTAGCAGGATTTCATTCTTTAGTATGGCTGAATAATATTCCATTATGCATATATACTGCATCTTCTTTATTCATTCACCTAAGAGTGGACACTTAGGATGTTTCCAAACCTTGGCTATTGTAAATGATGCTGAGTTAGTTTTTTCATTTTCTTTGGGAAAATAATCAGAACTGAAGTTACTGGATTGTATGATACTTCTATTTTTAGTTTTTTGAGCAATTTTTATATTGTTTTTGATCCTGGGTGAACCAACTTGCAATCCCACCAACAGTGCACAAGTGTTCCTTTTCCTTTACATCCTCACCAACACTTGTTATTTCTTGCCTTTCTAATACTAGCCATTCTGACAGGTATACGGTGATATCTTATTGCAAGTATTTGACTTGCATTTCCTCAGTGCATTTCCTTAGTTGTGTTGAGCATCTTTTCAGGCATTGATTAGCCATCTCTATATCTTCAGTATGTAACTGTCTATTGAAGCCTTCTGCTGGTTTTTAAATCAGATTGGCCATTTTTTTTTTATGTTATATAAGTTCTTGATAGACTTAGGATACTAATCTCTTATCAGATGTTTCATTTCTAAATATCTTCTTCCGTTCAGTAGATTCCCTTTCCATGTTCCTTCACTGTGCAAAAACTTTTTAGTTTGCTGTAGTCCCAGGTTGTTTTTGTTTTTGTTTTTGTGCTCTTATTTCCCTTGCCTAGTGAGACATATCCAGAGAAATATTGCTAAAGCAAATGTCCAAGAGTTTATGGTCTATGCTGAGTTTTAGAAGTTTTATGATTTCAAGTCTTACATTTAGGTCTTTCATCCATTTTAAATTTATCTTTGTGAATGGGATAAGAAAGTGATCCAGTTTTATTCATTTGCATATAGCTCTTTGGTTTTCCTGGCACCATTTATTAAAGTGACTGTCTTGTCCCCATTTTACATTCTTGCCTCTTTTGTCATTGATTAATAATATAAGTTTGGGTTTATTTCTGAACTCTATTTTTTTGACTGATCTCTGTGTCCATTTTTGTGGCAGTATTATATTTTTTTTATTACTATGGCTTTGTAGTATAGCTTGAAATCTGGGAACGTGATACCTCTAGCTTTGTTCTTTTTTCCTCAAAATTGCTTTGGATATTCAGGGTCTTAAGTGATTTCATGCAACTTTTAGGATTATTTTTCCTAGTCCACGAAAGATATTATTGGTATTTTGATAGGTATTACATTGAATCTGTAGATTGCTTTGAGTAGTATAGATATGTTAATAATATTAATTCTTCTAGTCCATGAAAATGGTATATATTTCCATTTATTTGTGTTGTCTTCAATTTCTTTCATCAATGTCTTAGAGTTTTCAGAGAACAGGACTTTTACCTCCTTGTTTAAATTTATTCCTACTTTATTCTTTTGATACAATTTTAAATGGGATTTTTAAAGATATATTTATTTCAGAGTGGGGATAGGGGAGTGAGGCACAGAAGGAGAGAATCTTCAAGCAGACTCCCCACAGAGCACAGACCCCCCCAACATGGGCCTTGATCTTATGATCTTTGAGATCATGACCTGAGCTAAAACCAAGAGTCAGTCGCCCAACCAACTGAGCCCCCAGATGCCCCTGTAAATCAGATTCTTTAAAAATTTCTCTTTCTGCTATTTCATTATTACTGTTTAGAAACACAACAGGTTTCTGTATATTGGTTTTGTTTCCCTCAACTTTACTGAATTCATTTATTATTTCTAATCGGTTTTTATTTGGTAGAGTCCTTAGAGTTTTCTATATAAAGTATTATGTCACCTGCCAATAGTGACTGTTTTAATCCTTTCTTATTAATTTGCATTAATTTATTTCTTGTCTAATTGTTGTGGCTAAAACTTCCAACACCATGTTCAATAGAAGTGGTGAGTAGGCATCCTTGTCTTCTTCCTAATCTTAGAGGAAAAGCTTTCAAATTTTCATCATGAAGTACAATGTTAGCTGTGAGTCTATCCTATATGGCCTTTATCATGTTGAGCTATGGTCTCTCTATTACCACTTTGTTGAAAGTTGTTTTTTTTTTTTTAATATGAAAGTATGTTAGATGTTGTCTAATGCTTTTTCTGCATCTATTGAGATGATCATATGATTTTTATCCATCATTTTGTTAATGTGGTGTATTATGTTGATTGATTTACAGTTACTGAACCATCCGTGGAAGAGACGTCACTTGATTGTGGTGAGTAATTCTTTTAATGTGTTTTTGAATTTGGTTTGCTAATATTTTGTTGAGGATTTTTACATCTATGTTCAATAGGAATAATGGCATGTAGTTTTCTTTTCTCTCTCTCTCTCTCTTTTTGTAGTGTCTTTGTCTGGTTTTGTTATTAGGATAATGTTGACCTTGTAGAATGAATTTGGAAACATTCCCTCCTCTTCTATGTTTTGAAATATTTTCACAAATATAAGAATTAAGTTTACTTTAAAAATTTGATAAAATTCACCTGTGAATCTTTTTGGTCCTAGGCTTTTGTTTGTTGGGAGTTTTTAGTTACTAATTCAATTTCCCTGCTAGTAATCAGCCTGTTCAATTTTTAAATTTCTCTCTGATTCAGACTTGGAAGATTATATGTTTCTAGGAATTTATACATTTCTTCTAGGTTGCCCAATTTTTGGTGTATAGTTTTTCGTAGTAGTCTCTTATAATCCTTTGTTATTTCTGTGGTATCAAGTTGTAGCTTCTTTCCTTTAATTTCTGATTTTATTGACTTGCGTCCTCTCTTGTTTTCTTGATTAGTCTGGCTAAACATGTATCAATTTTGTTTATCTTTTCAAAGAACCAGCTCTTAGTTTCATTGACCTTTTTAAAAATTATTTTCTCAGTCCCTGTTTCCTTTATTTCAACTCTCATTTTTATTAGTTCCTTTCTTGTACAAATTCTAGACTTTGATCTTCTTACCATTTTCGTTAGGTGTAATGTTAGATCATTTATTTGAAATTTTTCTAGTTTTTGATGTTGGACTATATGATTATAAACTCTCCTCTTAGAACCCATTTTGCTAGATCTCAAAGATTTTTAAACCATTGTATTTCCAGGTATTTTCTTTTTTTAATTTACTCTCTAATTTCTTCATTGACCTATTGGTTGTTGAGTACCATGTTGTTTAGTGTCTATGTGTTTGTGTTTTTTCCAGCTTTTTCTTTCTTGTAATGATTTGTAGCCTACAGTTGTTGTTGAAATAGATGCTAAATATGATTTCAACCTTCCTAAATTTATTGAGACAATTTTGTGGCCTAATGTGCTCTATCCTGGAAAATATTTCTTGTGCACATGAAAAAAATGGGTATTCTTCTGTTTGCAGATAGAATGTTCTGCAAATACATGTAAAGTACATCTGGTTTAATGTATCATTCAAAAGTGATCTTCCCATATTGATTTCTGGATGATCTATTCATTGATGTAAGTGAGGTTTCAAAGTCTCATAGCATTAATGTATTACTGTCAATTTCTCCCTTTTTTTCTGTTAATGTTTGCTTTATACATTTAGGTGCTCCTATGTTTGTTGCATGGATACTTGTTATATCTTCTTGTTGGATTGATTCCTTTATCATTATGTAGTGCCCTTCTTGAGCTCCTCATGCAGTCTTTGTTTTAAAGTCCATTATGTCTAATAAAAGTTTTGTTACCCCAGGTTTTTTTTTCACTTGTATTTGTACAAAGTATGTTTTTCCATCCCTTTATTGTCAGTCTGTATGTGTCTTTAGGTCTGAAGTGAGTCTCTGGTGGGCAACACAACAGATAGGTCTTGATTTTTTAAGCATTCAGTCACCCTATTTTTTTATTAGAGCATTTAGTCCATTTCCATTTTAAGTAATTTATTGGAGCATTTAGCCCATTTCAATTTAAAGTAATTACTAAGTAAAGTAATTATGCACTTATTGCCGTTTTGTTAATTGTTTTCTGGTTGTTTTGCAATTCTCCGTTTCTTTATCTTTTGTTTGCTTTTCTTGTGATTTAATGACTTTCCTTAGTGTTATGATTGGATTTGTTTCTATTTTTTTTTAATTTATTATAGGTTTTTGGCTTGTTATTGCCAGAAGTTCATATATAACATCTCTGTATAAAGCAGTCTATATTAAATTAATAATTGCTTCAGTTCAAACACATTGTGAACTATAAAACATTCAAACACTATATTTTTGCTGTCCCCCTCCTGTTTTATGTGCATGGTATCATATATTACATTATGTTTCCCTTGACTGATTTTGTAGATATAACTGATTTTACTACCTTTGTTTTTTAACCTCCATTCTACCTTTATAAGTTACTAAATTTCTACCTTTACTATATGTTTGCTCTTTTCATTGAAATATTTTCCTTTCATAACTTTCTTACTTCTGTTTATGGCCTTTTCTTTTCCATCTTAAGAAGTACCTTTAACATTTCTGGTAAAATCGGGGGGCACCTGGGTGGCACAGTGTGTTGAAGCCTCTGCCTTCAGCTCCTGGGATTGAGCCCCACATCACGCTCTCTGCTCAGCAGGGAGCCTGTTTTTCCTCCTCTCTCTCTGCCTGCCTGTCTGCCTACTTGTGATCTCTGTCTATTAAATAAATAAATTTAAAAAGAAAACATTTCTAGTAAAATCGGTTTAGTGGTGATAAACTCCATCAACTTTTGTTCGTCTGGAAAACTGTCTCTCCTTCAATTTCAAGGTGTTTTTTTTGTTTTTTGTAAAGTAAAGTATTCTTGGTTGAATGTTGTTTTGTGTTTTTTCCTTTTGGCACTTTGGCTGCATCATGCCACTTTCTTCTAGCCTGCAAAATTTCTGCTTAAAAATCTGCTAACAATCCTGAAGGGTTTCCCCTGTGTGTAACTGTCTGCTTTATTTTACTGCTTTTAAGATTATCTCTTTGGGGAGCATGGGTGCCTCAGTCAGTTAAGCATCTGACTTCTGTTCAGGTTATGATCTCAGAGCCCTGAGATTGAGCCCCACATCCAGGCTTCCAGCTTAGTGAGGAGTTTGCTTGTCCCTCACCCTCAGCTCCTGCCCCTGCTAATGCTCTTTCTCTCTCTCAATACATAAATAAAAATAAATTTTTTTTTAAGATTCTATCTTTATTTTTGCCATTTTAATTCTTATGTGTCTTTTTGTGGACCTCCTTGTGTTTATTTTGTTCAAGTGTTTATTTTTGTTCTCTGTGCTTCCTAAAAGTATGTCTCTTTCATTGTCCTGGTTAAGGAAGTTTTCATCAAGTCTATCTTCAAAGAGTTTCTGCTCCCTTCTATCTGTCTTCTCCTTCTGGGACCCCTATAATATATATATATATAATATTATATTATACTTGCTGATGTCACAGAAGCCCCTTTACTTATTCTCATTTTTTTATGTTCTCTTTTTTTTTTTGCTATTCAGCCTACATGCTTCCCATTATCCTGTCTTTCAGATTGCTGATTAATTCTTCTATATCCTATAATCTTTTGTTTTCCTCTCAAATATTTTCCATTGTAGTTATGGGATTCTTCAGCTCTGATTGGTTCTTTTTTATATTTTCTGTCTCTTTGTTGAAGTTCTCACAAGTTCATCTACTTTTTGCTCAGATCCATTGAGTATTTTTGTGTCATTACTTTGAACTCTTTATCAGGTTTATTGCTTAACTTCATTTTGTTTAACTCTTTTTCTGTGGTTTTGTTTTGCTCTTTTGTTTGGCTCATACTCTTTTCGTCTTCTCATTTGTCTGACTATCTGTTTGTTACTGTTAAGTTGGTCAGCTACATCTCCATTTTAAAAGTTGTGGCCTTGGATAGAAGGCATCTTCTGGGGGTGCCTGGGTGGCTCAGTGGGTCAAAGCCTCTGCCTTCGGCTCAGGTCATGATCCCAGGGTCCTGGGATCCAGCCCTGCATTGGGCTCTCTGCTTGGTAGGGAGCCTGCTTCCCCCTCTCTCTCACTCTGCCTGCCTCTCGGCCTACTTGTGATGTCTGCCTGTCAAATAAATAAATAAAATCTTAAAAAAAAAAAAAAAAGAAAGAAAAGAAAAAGAAGGCATTTTTTGGTATTCATAGAGCCATCCCCCCCCAGTCACCAGAACCAAGTGCTCCAGGGGTGTCCTCTGGGTGGGCTATGTGCATCCTCATATTGTTGCTGAGCTGCAGCTGCTCTGGGCACTCTGGTGTGTGGGGCTGGCTCCTGTTACAGCTGACTGAGAAGCCCTGCTGTAACTACTGTAGGTGCACTGGTCAGTAGAGCTAGCTACCCTCCCGAAGTCAGAGGGGCACCAGTCCCAGCTATTACTTCCTGCCAATATGATGTAGTGATAGTTGCTCTGGGGGAAATTCTGGTCCCAACCGAGGTGGCCTGCTGGATGTGGCAGGACAGGAGCTGCTTTGGATGGGCATCTGCCAGAGCAGGAGAATTGGATAAGGCAAGTTCCTAGGGAAATGTTTGGTTGGGGGTAGGTTGTGGAATTGGTACTAGCGTGGTAGATGGAGAATATCAGAACTGGCTCCCTCAAGCAATTGTCTAGCTAGGCTAAAGGTGGGCAAGATACATCCTAAAATTAGCCAGCCAAGAAATCTTTAAACCCCAGGCAATTTTTTAAAATGCCATCTCCACAAGGAGTCTCAGACCAAGTGATGCAGTGTGCAGGCCATTGAATAGCAGAGACTCAGTTTCCTATCGTCCTCCCACTCTCCCAGAGTTAAGCCCACTAATATTCAAAGTTCCCAGATCTAAGCCCTATTGATTTTCAAAGCCAGAGATTATGAGGTCTCATCTTCCCAGGACTAGTCCTCGGGGACAGGGCTGCCCTCTGTGAGATTTGATCCCCTTGCTCCTCAGGGAGGACCTCCACACTCATGATATCTCTCCCACTTATACATTATTGCATGCCAGGTGTTTGGTTTCCAAATTTGCCCCTTCCCCTCCTGCCCTTTTTGATGAGCCTTCTCTTTTATGCCTCTAGCTGTGAAAAATCTGCTCGGGTCATTTTCAGAGTCAGTTACATTACATGTAGTTGTTGCCTCAGTGTGTCTATGGGAGAATCTGACCTCGGGATCTACCTGCTCTATCATCTTCCTCTCTTCCTCTCTGGTATTAATTTATTATTTTATTAAATTAGTAAATATTGTAGTAGGTTACTAATAACCTTCTAAATGCCAGGTATTCTTTGTGTTGCTGATAACATAGCAGTGGGTAGAACAGACAAAAAATTTGCCTCTGAGGAATTTATGTAATTTTTAAACATCTTGGTTAATTGACAATTTACACATTCTGAAGTCTTTTCCACATTTGTAAATATACAAAAACACAATGGAATGATGTCGAACGGAACCTATGAGAAGTAATATTTTCTCAGGGAATGATTTGGTCCTCTTACTCACTTTTCATATGGTATAATGTGTGTTAATGAACGCTCTCCACTTTTAGCACATGTTGATGAACCCCAAAGCAGTTATTTCCAGCATGGAATTTTCTCCTGAGATCCACAACTGTATCTTCAGGCTTCTTGTCGATAACTTTCGTTGGTATCATAACTACATTTATAATTCAACATACCAAAAATGTAACTCATTTCTCTTCATCCCAAAACACATTTATTTTCCTTTTTTTGAATTTTTTCTATTTTTGAGCTTTTTATTTAAGTATAACATGCATACCAAAAAGTACAAATAAATTTATAGTGTGAATACATTCACATAACCAGATTAAGAAATAGAGCATTACCACTACCCCCAAAACCTCTCCTTATTCCCTTGCACTTTTCCCCCCAAAGATAACCATTAGCCTGACTTCTAACACCATACATTAGCTTTTCATTTTTTTAACCTTATCAAAAAATTTTTACTTATTTGTTAATTGAAGTATAATTAACATAATAATGTATTCGTTTCAGGCGTACAATATGCTGATTCAACAATTCTGTACATCACTCAGTGCTCATCACAATAAGACATATTTATTTTCTGATATGACCTACCTTACAAAAATACCTTACCCACTCATTCAGGCCATTTAAGATTGACCATATTGTCCTTAATAGGAAACTGTAACTTCCTCATAGGAAACCATGACTTCTAGAACCATGACTTTCCATCTCTGTGTTTTATCAAATCACAGCAAATTCTGCCCCCAATTCTGGCTGCAATTCCAACTACTCCCCATACACTTTGCTCTCACCATAAGTGGGTACATAATTACTAGCAATTGCACAAACATATTACTCTTTTCCTCTTTGCTTTTGTTCATGTTCTCTTTCTGAAATGTGCTTCCCCTTCTTCACACCTAGCTAACTCTTCCTTAAGTGTTACTTCTGCCTAAAGCCTGTCCCTCACTATCCTAAAACCAGGCTCTTATGATGTCATCTTTCCATGCTTTCTTATCCCTTGTGCTTACCTCTATCATAGCATATAGAAAAATATTTTTATATGCTTGCCTTTCCAAAGGCATTCTTTCTAAATCAGTTTAACAAGAGCATACAATGATCTGAACTAAAAAGTTAACAATGAAACAGAATAAATGAAAACCCTTTGCCCTTCCTTTCCCAAAGTCATTCTTTCTTTGTTTTACAAAAACAATAGTAGATTTTCCTTATTTTTAAGTTTTTACTCTAACCTTGTGAAACTAGCAAAAGCTAAGAATTCCACATTCCATGAATACAAGTAACTTATGACAGAGAATAAAAGCTCATCTTTAAAAGTAATTTGAGACACTTGGGTAGCTCAGTCATTAAGTCTCTGCCTTCAGCTGAAGTCATAACCCCAGGATCCTGGGATTGAGCCCCACATTGGACGACTCCCTGCACCGCAGAAAGCCTGTTTCTCCCTCTCCCACTCCCCCTGCTTGTATTCCCTCTCTGGCTGTCTCTCTCTCTCTCTGTCAAACAAATAAAACCTTAAAAAAAAAAAAAAGGAATTAAGTTAGGGGTACCTGGCTGGCTCATACAGGAGAGTATTTGACTCGATCTCAGGGTCGTGTTCAAGCCCCACATATGGTGTAGTGATTACATACATAACTTATGTACATATGTACACAGTTACATAAATGTAATTAAGTTAGTAAATGTTAAACAGTTTTCTGGGTAATAGTTATTTCTATATTTAGTATACTAAGGATGGTAATAAAAGTAGCAGATTGAATTGTATAAGTTGCATTTTATGATCTTGTAGTATTTGAAGTTACAGAAGCACCCAAAAACAGTTGGCCTCCATATGAAACCATATTTTAGGAAATCACATGATACCTTCTTTATCATAGAAATACAAATGCCTGCAATATCATAGAAAACAGAGACCAAAAAGGAAAATGGGCATACTAACACTACCATATCATCTCCTGCCAAATTTAACAGTTTTTAAAGTTATGAAGTAATTCAGTTTTGAAGTTAATTTATCTTTGTGGCAGAAAAAAACCTTAAAGTTCTCATTTTCCCCCATAATATCCATGAACTATCACTTATATTTTCTCTTCTTGTAATCTCAAGAAATACTCTAAATATTCAGGCTATTGGGGGAAACTATAGAATCAAATAGAAACACCTGAACTCCTCCTTAGTCCCCCCATTATAGTGGCTGTGAAAAATTGCACAACCCTGATGCCTCTGTTTTAAGCTTTCCCTTACTTCTTAACCTTAATTTATCCTTCCATGATTTTCAGAAAGTCCTAGTATACTTTAAACACTCATATCTTCTTGAAAATCCCAGTACTAGTTGCAGTATAATGTGAATGAGGCTTGGATGCTTCTTAGTTTGGCTCTTCCCAGAGATCTTAGAACTCTATGGATACCCATAGAGTGAGCTGGAAAGTGGGATTGAGTAATTCTAAGAAAACCTTGCAAGGCCATGGCTTGCAAGGATGTGGGCTTATCTCCACCTAGACTAGGAATACCAAAAGGATGGAAATTGTGTTGATATATGTACATATATATATATATATATATATGATACATTACCCACATATATAAAAATGTTATTATATAATATATATTTTAAATATTACGTATGTGTGGGTAATATATATATGATATATATGTGTGTGTGGAGGTTATATATATATATGTGTGTGTGTGTATATATATATAGTATATCTAGTCCATACAAATTATCTATATGTATATCTAAATCATAATATATTCTTATATGCAGCTCCTTGGAGCATATGTGCCTAAAAATCATATGTGGAATAAGCAGCCAGAACCATGTCCTATTTAAAATAAGATAGCTCTATGCAAAATGTGCTTCTTAGCAATAATTAGCTTTGTTTATGTCACCTGGATAAGTTCAAGCAATGAATGGGGTCCCCTGAGAAAGCCAGGAGAATGTAACTTCATTACAAAACCCTGCTTCACTCTCTCCACTGATTTTTCCTGACCTCCTCACAGGGCTTCTTTGCAGTTTTAATTTTTAAGCAGGTTTAAGGGAAGTGACAAGTTGTATGGTACCTAATGTCTACTATCTGCATCCTGAAAAAGAAGCTGCCTTAGAGAGTAAACAGCAGTGGTGACATTTTCTTCAGTCCAAGGAAACTGTTCTTCTAAGAATCCATCTTTTTAATATCAATAAGAACCTTTGTATAGGAGTAAACTCTTCTAAAATTATATAGCCACAGTTAATTTTCCCAATTTTTTGCCACCCACCTTATTCCATCATCTTGTAGGGTTGATACATTTCCTCAGAGAACTGGAATCCTATAGCAACAACAATTCCCTGTGTTTTTGTAACAATTGTCAAAAGGAACATTGAGCTGTGCACACTGTACCACCTGCTTCAGAGGAGGATACAACTGGCCGCGAGAGAGAGAAGAAAAGGAGCCAATGCTAAGGACATTTACGGATTTACTGAAGCCATAACGATACTTACTCATTTTTGTGTCAATAAGGAGGTCACAGTAGAAGGTAGTTCTGCAGAAACAGATCAGCCCTGAAGAAGGACCAAGTGAAAAGTGTAGCTGTGGATTTCTAGAAATTTTGTGAGATATAGTGATTCTCAGTAATAACAAGACAGTGGATATTGCTGATATGTTTTATATTGTTTTAAATCATATAACTTCTTCAAGTGCCTACCAACATTTCTAGGATTTAAAAGCAAATCATAAATTCCAAAATGTTGAGAACCACTGCATTGATAACTAAAGCCACTGCATTAATAAATAAAGCCATTGTTGCCATTGATAAAGAAGCCTAATTTTTTTTTTTTCTGCATACCAGAAAACAGCTATCCCAAAGTTAGGGGGGAGGTTATACTAAAGAGTTTAACAATTTGGGTTGATCATACTACATAACAACTACCTCAAACTTAGTAGCTTAAAATGATGACAACATTATTTTACTCATGAATTTGTAACGTGGGCAGCCCTCAGCGAAGACAGTGTATCTCTCCCACTCTAGTATCTACTGGAAACATTCAAAGGTTAAGGGCTAGAATCCTCGTTTACTCACACGTCTGGTTCTTGGTAACTGGCTGTAGACTGGGACCTTAGCTGGAAACATCAGCCACAACACCCAGACACAGCATCTCCATTTAATCTGGATTCCTGAAGACATGGTTATCAGTTCTAAGGGCAAACGTCTCTAGGCAGAAAGCCAGATGGAAACCACGTCTTCACAGCTTCAACGCATGAAAATGTTCTAGGATTCAGCATTAAAAGCCATGCAATATCATGTCCACCACATTCTATTTGTCACAGTACTCACGTAAGCTCACCCAATTTCTAAAGAAATGGGAATGGGTTCTCTTTTTTGGTAAGGGATTGCCAAAGTTCTGGAAGAATACCTTAGACCAAAAATGCTGCTGTGGCTATTTTAGGAAAGTATAACATGCTACTGTTTGCCCTTTGGTCATATAATTCATATCCTTTCCACATGCAAAACACATTTTAGTGAATTTTGTGGTCCTACTTTTCCTGATGCTTTTGGTACCCCTTTTTTAAAATAGCGGGGTTTTCTTTTGTTTTTAAAATTATACTTTTTGCTCTATGGCTTGGAAATTGTGCATCTAGAGCATTATAGTCTTTATAATTTTCTTCTAATGTATAGCCTAGATATTTTGGCATATATGCAAAATTAACAGATTTTTAAAATAATCAGTAGCTTTATGTTTGTTCCAAGCAATGCAAGGTTATTACCACACTTGAACTCTGATTATCCCTTCCAGATTGATATGTGTCTTAGCTAAGGTTGCTATAACAAAATAGCATAGATTGAGTGTCTTAAACAACAGCTATTTATTTCTCATAGTTCTGGAAGCTTGAAGTCCAAGATCAACTACAAGCAGATTTTGGTGTCTGTTAAGAACTCTCTGCCTGGTTTGCAGATAATCTGCCTTCTTGCCATATCTCACAGGGAAGGGAGAGAGGGCTCTGTTCTCTTCTTAAGATTTTAAGGCAATTAATCCCATCTGTGGGCTTTATCCTCATGAACTTATCTAAATCTAATTACCTCCCAAAGGCCTTACTTCTAAATATCATCACATTGGGAATTAGAACTTCAACATGTGAATTTGGGGGGAACACAAACATTCAGTCCATGGTATTATGCTACTACTTTCTAATATTTTAGATCTGGCTTATTTTCCCACCAAAAAAAAGTAAGTATGGTTATATTTGCTTTAAGAAGTTAGAAAAAAATACAATTGATTTTTGTTACATTAACCAATGTTTTTACCAATATTTTTTCCTCATCACTTTTATTAATTGGGATACAATTCACATATGATGAAATTTACCATTTAAAAATGTACAGCTTAGTGGCTTTTAATATATTCACAATGTTGTACAATCATTACCAATATCTTAAAATATTTTCGTCACCCTCCCTCAAAACACTTACCACATACTCCCTGTCCTACTCCCTCCCCCAAGGTTCTGGCAACCTCTAATCTACTCTCTGTCTCTTGTAGAGATATATATATATATATATATATATTTATATTTATATATATATATAAAAATCATACATTATGTGGCCTTTTATGTTTGGCTTCTTTCACTTAGCATAATGTTTCAAGTTTTTTCCATGTTGTAGTATGTATTAGTACCTCACTCCTTTTTATGGCTGAAAAACATTTCATTGTATCCATATATCTGATTTGGTTTATCGGTTCATCATTTGATGGGCACTTTGCTTATTGTTTCTACCCTCTGGCCATTTGAATAATGCTCCTGTGAATGCCAAATGGATTTTTACAGAGGCTACACTAGATTTCTACCGGAAATCTATGAAGGTGCCATTTTCTCCACATCCTTATCTACACTTGTTATTTTCTGTTTTGTTTTTTCTTTCTGGTTATAGAAATCCTGTGGTATGAAGTAGTATCTCATTTTGGTTTCAATTTGTGTATACCTGATGACTAGTTATGTTGAACATCTTTTCATGCACTTTTGGCCACTTATATATCTATCTTGGAGGAATGTCTGTTCAGATATTTTGCCTATTTTTAATTGTTTTATCCGTCATTTTATTATTGGGGTTTAAGAGGTCTTTATGCATTTTGGATACTAGACCTTTATCAGATATATGATATGCAAATCTTTCTCCATCCTGTGGCAGTTTCTTCAGTTTCTTAATAATGTTATTTGAGTTATAAAAGTTATTCATTTGAAGTGCATGAGGTGCTATCTATTTGTTTTTTATTTGATTGCTTGTTTTGGTATTATATTTAAGAAATTATTACCTAATGCCAAGTATGAAGATTTACACCTTTGTTTTCTTACAGATTTTATAGTTTTTATCTCTCACACTTCATTTTTTTATATTTTTTGAATTCCTTTTTTTATGATGTGAGGTAGAGGGTTGAACTTCTTTCCTTTGTATGTAGCCATCCAGTTGCCCCAGACCATTTATTGGAAAGAATAATCTTTTCTCCTTGAATGGTCTTAGCACACTTGTCACAATCAATTAACTATGGATGTTTGAGTTCATCTGTAGACTGCTCTATTCCATTGACAATATTTATATTTGTGACAATACCACATTATTTTGGTAACTGTTGCTTTCAGTAGATTTCAATTTCAGAGTGTGAGTCTGCTAACCTTGCTCCTCTTTTTTCAAGATTATTTTTCCTATTCTGGTTTCTCTGATTTCTATATGGGTTTTAGAATCAACTTGTCACTTCTATAATTAAGGAAGTTGAAATTTTGATAGGCATGGCATTGAATCTGTAGATCAACTTGGAGAATATTTCCATTTTTACAATACTAAGTCTTCCAATCCATGAACATGGGATATTTTTCAATTTTTAAAATCACTTTCAACAATGTTGTGTAGTTGCACTGTGGAAGCCCTCATCATTTCTTGCATCTTTGCCGTTCCATCTAAAATTATAATTGTTCTGTTTGAAGAATATCCTCTAGCATTTTCTTTCCAGAGGATTTGCTGTTAAACTCTCTCAGTTTTTGCTTGTTTGAAATATCCTTATTTTCCCTTTCATTACTGAAAGATATATTTGCTTATTATTGACTTCTAAGTTGGCAGTTACTTTTTCTTAGCCTACTGAAGATAATATTTCATAATATTTTCCCTCCTTTGCTGCTGCTATTGTCAATCTAACTGTCATTATCTCTATGGAGCCTGAGGCTTTACTCTTTCCTATACAATTTAGAATCAACCTTTTAAGTTAAAAAATAACTCTTTGGAGTATTATTTTAAGTTGCAATGACTCTTAAGAACTTAAACTCAGCATGAAGAACAGTAGCATGTTTACTATATTAAGTATTCTTTTCAATGAAATGGAATATTGGTCCATAATATCTTTTATTAAAGTTTTATACTAATCTACATGTTGTCCTTCCCCACCTTTGTTAGTTAGATTTATCTCCAAATATTTGAATTTTCTTAAAAGAATTTATTCATTTATTTGACAGAGAGAGAGATCACAAGTAGACAGAAAGACGGTGGGGGGGGGTAAGCAGAATCCCTGCTGAGCAGGGAGCCCTATGCGGGGCTTGATCCCAGGACCCTGGGATCATGACCTGAGCTGAAGGCAGAGGCTTAACCCATTGAGCCACCCAGGCACCCCAAATATTTGTATTTTTGATGCTATTATAATTGTTATCAATTTTCAAGTTTTATTTAACTATTTTTTTGTTTGCATGCATAGAAGTACAATTGACTGTTTTATGTTCCTCTTATATTCAGCAACTTGCTATACACTTAGTGATTCTGATTATCTGTACATCCTGAGAAGAGTTTCTGTATAGTCACTCACATCATTTGAAAATAATAGCAATAATTTCATTTCCTTCACTCCAGTTTGTATGGATTTAATTTTGTTGTTTTTCTTACTGTGATCATTAGAAGTTTAGCATAATGTTTAATAGAACTATAAAATTAGATGTTTTAATATTGCATCTGAGTTTAAATAACTACTTTTAACATTTTTTAAAGTTGGTGCTTCTTGTACCACTTACTTGGTTTCCATTTTATTTTTATTTATTTATTTATTTTAATATAATTTTTTTAATTTTTTATAAACATATATTTTTATCCCCAGGGGTACAGGTCTGTGAATCACCAGGTTTACACACTTCACAGCACTCACCAAAACACATACCCTCCACAATGTCCATAATACCACCCCCTTCTCCCAAACCCCCTCCCCCCAGCAACCCTCAGTTTGTTTTGTGAGATTAAGAGTCACTTATGGTTTGTCTCCCTCCCAATCCCATCTTCTTTCATTTATTCTTCTCGTACCCACTTAAGCCCCCATGTTGCATCACCACTTCCTCATATCAGGGAGATCATATGATAGTTGTCTTTCTCTGTTTGACTTATTTCGCTAAGCATGATACGCTCTAGTTCCATCCATGTTGTCGCAAATGGCAAGATTTCATTTATTTTGATGGCTGCATAGTATTCCATTGGTTTCCATTTTATACATAATTAGATTTTATGGATAGAAAAAGTAAATAAATTATTTTATTCCACTTGTCCTATCTTGGAAATGGGAATAGAATCTGGAATTTTAAGTAGTGCCTTCTTTAATCCCATCATATTTAATCTCATGACATTTAATCTCATCAACATTTCCCAATTGGTATAAACTAAGTCATTTATTTTCTGATTTATATTAAATATTTCACACCTTGGATGAACTTAATGACTGTCAATATTAGTTGGTTACCTAGAATGTGAATATTTCAAGAGAAAAATCAGCAACAGGGATCTTAAATAAAGATCATCTTTTATTTTTTAAAGCATAACTTAAAAATATAGTTGAATCTGAATTTGTAACAGTATTCCCAGAAAAAAAAATCCCAATCCACCTAAGTGGGAGTTAATTTTATGATAAATAGGGACTTAGGGATATGTAATCAGCATTTGAAAATTTTCCTCATATAAACCTTACTTTTGTGTAAAATACCACAACAAAATTAAGAGGCTTAATTTATTATAGTAGTATAATTTCATGAAATTTTAAATTAATCCTTTTCTACCTTCAAGTACAAAGTACAACATGGGTGTTTTTATCACATAAATTTATAGTGGGCTTCCATGAACTCATTTACCATATGCATGCAAGCAGACTATAACAACATGTGCTAAAACTTTGAGATAATCCTTTATAATCTGTAATTCAGTTTTAGATAGCAACCCTGGTTGCTGATGGCCTCTTGGCATTGGTTAATGGCCATTTGGAAAACTATGAAGAATTTCAATTACTGCCTATCTTAAGGATGCTCGCATATTACTCAAATTTATTTTTTAATCTAATTCTGTGCTAGACTTTTTTATTGTTTTTAAATTTTAATTCAAGTAGAGTTAATATACAGTGTTATATTAGTTTCAGTTGTGAAATACAGTGATTCAACAATTTATACATTACCCAGGGATCATTATGATAAGTGAACTCTTTTTTTTAATCTTTTTTTTTTTTAAGATTTTTGTTTATTTATTTGACAGAGAGAGTGAGAGACGGAATACAAGTAGAGGGAGTGGGAGAGAGAGAAGTGGGCTTCGCACTGAGCAGATAGCCTAATGCAGGGTTTGATCCCAGGACTCTGGCAGCGTAATACGGGGCTTGATCCCAAAACCATGGGATCATGACCTGAGCCGAAGGCAGACGTTTAATGACTGAGCCACCCAGGCACCCAATTAAGTGAACTCTCAATCCCTATTACTTATTTTACCTATTCTCCCACCTACCTTTCCTCTGGTAACCATCAGTAAGTCTCTTCCTTGGTTTTTCTTTCTCTCCCTCTTTTTTCCCCTTTGTTCATATATTTTGTTAACTAAATTCCACATATGAGGGAAATCAAGAGTATTTGTCTGGCTCTGACTTATTTTACTTAACATTATTATCTCTAGATTTATCCATGTTATTACAAATGGCAAGATTTCTTTCTTTTTATAGCTAAATAATATTCCACATCCATCTTCTTTATCCATTCATCTATCAGTAGACACGTGGGCTGCTTCCATAATTTGACTATGTAAATACCGCTGTTATAAAAATAGGGATGCATGTATCCCTCTGATTTAGTGTTTTTGTATTTTAGGAATAAATATCCAATAGGGTGATTACTGTACTGTAAGGTAGTTCAGTTTTTAAATTTGAAGAAACTCCATACCGTTTTCCACAGTGGCTGCACCAGTTTACCTTCCCATCAACAGTGCAAAGGAGTTCCATTTCTACCACACCCTCCACAATACTTGTTTCATGCCGTTTTGATATTAGCTATTTGACAAGTGTGAGGTTATACCTCACTGAAGTTTGATTTGCATTTCCCTCATGGTCAGTAATGATGAACATCTTTTCATGTGTCTGTTGGCCATCTGGTATGTCTTCTTTGAAGAAATGTCTATTCATGTGTTCTGCCCATTTTTAATGGGGTTATTTGGTTTGGGGGTATTGAGTTGTATCAGTTTTTCTATATTTTTGATACCAAACCTTTATTGGATAGGACGTTTGCAAATATCTTCTTCCATTCTTTTAGTTTTCTTGATTGTTTTCTTTCCCTGTAAAGAAACATTTTATTTTGATATAGTACAGTAGTTTATTTTTGCTTGTATATCCCTTGCTTCAAGAGAAAAAAAAACGTTGCAAGCAATGTCAGAGAAATTACTGCCTGTGGTCTCTTCTAGGATTTTCATTGTTCTAGATCTCACATTTATGTCTTTAATCCATTTTTTATTGTATTTTTGTGTACAATGTTAGAAAGTGGTCCAGTTTCATTCTTTTGCATGTAGCTGAGCAGTTTTACCAGACAATTTGTTAAAGAGACTGTTTTTATTGTGTATTCTTTCTTCCTTTGTCCAAGATTAATTGATTATATAATTGTGAGTTTATTTCTGGGTTTTCTATTATGTTCCATTGATCTATGTGTCCATTTGTATGCCAGTTTCATACTGTTTAGATCACTACAGCTTTGTAATAAACTTGAAGCCCAAAATTATGATGCCTCCCGCTTTGCATTTCTTTTTCAAGATGCTTTGGCTATTCGGGGTCTTTCATGGTTCCATACAAATTTTAGGATTGCTTAGTCTACTTCTGTGATACTGTTAGTATTTTGATAGGGATTATATTAAACCTGTGGATTGCTTTGGGTAGTACAGACATTTTAACAATATGTGTTTTTCCATTCCATGTACGTGGAATGTTTTTCCATTTCCTTGTTTCATTTTCAATTTGTTTTATCAATGTTTTATAGTTTTCAGAATACAGGTCTTTCATCTCTTTAAGTTTATTTCTAGGTATTCCATTGTTTTGGTACAACTAACAATGGGATTGTTTTCTTGATTTCAGTTTCTGCTGCTACATTATTGGTGTATAGGAATGCAACATATTTCTGTACATTGATTATGTATCCTCCAACTTTACTGAATTCATTTATCAGTTCTAGTCGATTTTTGGTGGAGTCTTTCAGGTTTTCTATATATAGTATCATGTCATCTGCAAATAGTGAAAGTTTTGCTTCTTCCTTATCAATTTGGATACCTTTTATGTCTTGTTGTTGTTAGATATCTGTGACTAGGACTTCCAGTTTTATGTTGAATAATAGTTGTGAGAGTGGATACCCTTGTCTTATTTATGACCTTCAGGGGAAGTCTCTCAGATTTTCCCCATTTAGGATGATATTAGCTGTGGGCTTTTTAATATAAGGCCTTTATTACATTGAGATATGTTCCCTCCTAACCCTGCTTTGTTGAGGGTTTTTATCATGAATGGATTTTGTACTTTGCCAAATGCTTTTTCTACATCTATTAAAATAATCTTATGGTTTTATCCTTTCTCTTATTGTTGTGATATATCATGTTGATTGATTTGAGAACATCAAACCACCCTTGCCTCTGGAGAATAAATCACACTTGATCCTGACGAATGATTTTTTTTTAAAGATTTAGTTATTTATTTGAGAGAGAAAGAAAGAGAAAGATGGCATTGATGAGCAAGGGGAGGGACAGGGGAAGAGGGAAATAATCTCAAGCAGACTACACTGAGTGCAGAACCCAATGTAGGGCTGGCTCTCATGACCCTAAGATCATGACCTGAACAGAAACCAAGAGTCAGATGCCTAAGTGACTAAGGTATCTAGGCACCCCTGGTGAATAATTTTTTTTAATGAATTGTTGGATTCACTATGCTGGTATTTTGTTGAGGATTTTTGTATATATGCTCATCAGAAATATTGGCCTGTAGTTTTGTTTTGTTTTGTTTTTTGTTCTGTTTTGTTTTGTGATGTTTTTACTTGATTTTAGTATTAGGGTAGTACTGCCCTCATAGAATGAATTTGGAAGTTTTCTTTTCTCTTCTGTTTTCTGGAAGACTTTGAGAAAGATACTTATTAACTCTTGCTTAAATGTTTGGTAGAATCCATCTGTGAAGCCATTTGGTTGTGGACTTTTGTTTGTCGGGAGCAGTTTTTAAATTAGTGATTCAATTTTATTCCTGTCAATTGGTCTATTTCTTCCTGCTTCAGTTTGGGTAGGCTATATTTTTCTAGGAATTTATCTATTTCTTCTAGGTTGTCCAGTTTGTTGGCATATTATTTTTCAGAATATTCTCTTACAATTGTTTCAGTTTCTGTGGTCTTGGTTGCTATTTCTCCTCTTTCATTTTTGATTTTGTTTACTTAAGTCCTTTCTCCATTTTTCTTGAGACTGGCTGTGGCTTATCAAATTTTTTTTTTAACCTATTTGAAAAACTACCTCCTGGTTTCATTGGTCTGTTTTATTGTTAATTTTTATATCATTTATTTCAATTCTAGTCTTTATTATTTCCTTCCCTCTGCCAGCTTTGGGCTTTGTGAGTTCTTTTCTAACTCCTTTAGGAGGAGAGGTTAGGTTGTTTATTTGAGATTTTTCTTGTTTCTTAAGGTAGGCCTGTAATGTTGTAAATTTCCCATTTAGAACTGATTTTGCTGCATCGCCCACATTTTGAAATACCGTGTTTTATTTTCATTCCTTTCCATGTATTTTTTTATTTCTTCTTTCATTTCTTAGTTGACCCATCCATTATTTAGTAGTGTGTTATTTAACCTTCATGTATTTGTGCTGTTTCCAGACTTTTTCTTGTGGTTGATTTCTAGTTTCATAGCGTTGTGGTCAGAAAAGATACCTGATAAGAGACAGGGGAGGAGTCAAGATGGCGGAGAAGTAGCAAGCTGAGACTGCTTCAGCTAGCCGGAGATCAGCTAGATAGCTTATCTAAAGATTGCAAACACCTGAAAATCCATCGGCAGATCGAAGAGAAGAAGAACAGCAATTCTGGAAACAGAAAAACAACCACTTTCTGAAAGGTAGGACCGGCGGAGAAGTGAATCCAAAGCGACGGGAAGATAGACCCCGGGGGGAGGGGCCGGCTCCCGGCAAGCGGCGGAGCAACCGCGCACAAAATCAGGACTTTTAAAAGTCTGTTCCGCTGAGGGACATCGCTCTAGAGGCTAAACCGGGGCGAAGCCCACGCGGGGTCAGCGTGGCCTCAGGTCCCGCAGGGTCACAGAAGGATCGGGGGTGTCTGAGTGTCGCAGAGCTTGCGGGTATTGGAACGGGAAAGCCGGCTACAGAGACAGAGTCGACAGTAAGCTCGCAGCTCGGTGTTACCTTGAACCGGTCGCAGGCTCGGTGAGCTCGGAGCGCGGCCGGAGGTCAGGCAGACGGGAGTAACTGGGCGCGGTTCTCTGAGGGCGCACTTAGGAGTGGGGCCCCGGGCTCTCGGCTCCTCCGGGCCGGAGACCAGGAGGCCGCCATTTGTATTCCCGTCCTCTGGAACTCTACGGAAAGCGCTCAGGGAACAAAAGCTCCTGAAAGCAAACCCGAGCGGATTACTCACCCCGGCCCCGGGTAAGGGCGGTGTAATTCCGCCTGGGGCAAAGACACTTGAGAATCACTACAACAGGCCCCTCCCCCAGAAGATCAACAAGAAATCCAGCCGAGACCAAGTTCACCTACCAAGGAGTGCGGTTTCAATACCAAGGAGAGCAGCAGAATTCCAGAGGAGGAGAAAGCCAAGCACGGAACTCATGGCTTTTTTCCTGTGATTTTTTTTAGTCTTGCAGTTAATTTAATTTTTTCTTTTTCATTTTTTTTTTTTTTTCTCGCCTTCGGGTAAAATTTTTTTTAACTGTTACCTTTTTCTTTTTTAACGATTTTTTACTAGTTTATCTAATATATATATATTTTTTTACATTTTTCTTAGGTGTTTTCTTTTTTTAAAAATTCTTTTCTTTTCTTTTCTTTTTTTTTTCTTTTTTTTTTTTTTTTTTTTTTTTTTTTTTTCTTCCTTTTTGAACCTCTTTTTATCCCCTTTCTCCCCACTCACGATTTTGGATCTCTTCTAATTTGGTTAAAGCATATTTTCCTGGGGTTGTTGCCACCCTTTTAGTATTTTACTTGCCACTTCATTTACTCTTATCTGGACAAAATGACAAGACGTAAAAATTCAACACAAAAAAAAGAACAAGAGGCAGTACCAAAGGCTAGGGACCTAATCAATACAGACATCGGTAATATGTCAGATCTAGAGTTCAGAATGACAATTCTCAAGGTTCTAGCTGGGCTCGAAAAAGGCATGGAAGATATTAGAGAAACCCTCTCGAGAGATATAAAAGCCCTTTCTGGAGAAATAAAAGAACTAAAATCTAACCAAGGTGAAATCAAAAAAGCTATTAATGAGGTGCAATCAAAAATGGAGGCTCTAACTGCTAGGATAAATGAGGCAGAAGAAAGAATTAGTGATATAGAAGACCAAATGACAGAGAATAAAGAAGCTGAGCAAAAGAGGGACAAACAGCTACTGGACCATGAGGGGAGAATTCGAGAGATAAGTGACACCATAAGACGAAACAACATTAGAATAATTGGGATTCCAGAAGAAGAGGAAAGTGAGAGGGGAGCAGAAGGTATACTGGAGAGAATTATTGGGGAGAATTTCCCCAATATGGCAAAGGGAACGAGCATCAAAATTCAGGAAGTTCAGAGAATGCCCCTCAAAATAAATAAGAATAGGCCCACACCCCGTCACCTAATAGTAAAATTTACAAGTCTCAATGACAAAGAGAAAATCCTGAAAGCAGCCCGGGAAAAGAAGTCTGTAACATACAATGGTAAAAATATTAGATTGGCAGCTGACTTATCCACAGAGACCTGGCAGGCCAGAAAGAGCTGGCATGATATTTTCAGAGCACTAAACGAGAAAAACATGCAGCCAAGAATACTATATCCAGCTAGGCTATCATTGAAAATAGAAGGAGAGATTAAAAGCTTCCAGGACAAACAACAACTGAAAGAATTTGCAAATACCAAACCAGCTCTACAGGAAATCTTGAAAGGGGTCCTCTAAGCAAAGAGAGAGCCTACAAGTGGTAGATCAGAAAGGAACAGAGACCATATACAGTAACAGTCACCTTACAGGCAATACAATGGCACTAAATTCATATCTCTCAATAGTTACCCTGAATGTGAATGGGCTAAAATGCCCCTGTCAAAAGACACAGGGTATCAGAATGGATAAAAAAACAAAACCCATCTATATGTTGCCTCCAAGAAAACACATTTTAAGCCCGAAGACACCTCCAGATTTAAAGTGAGGGGGTGGAAAAGAATTTACCATGCTAATGGACATCAGAAGAAAGCAGGAGTGGCAATCCTTATATCAGATCAATTAGATTTTAAGCCAAAGACTATAATAAGAGATGAGGAAGGACACTATATATCATACTCAAAGGGTCTGTCCAACAAGAAGATTTAACAATTTTAAATATCTATGCCCCCAATGTGGGAGCAGCCAACTATATAAACCAATTAATAACAAAATCAAAGAAACACATAAACAATAATACAATAATAGTAGGGGACTTTAATACTCCCCTCACTGAAATGGACAGGTCATCCAAGCAAAAAGATCAGCAAGGAAATAAAGGCCTTAAATGACACACTGGACCAGATGGACATCACAGATATATTCAGAATATTTCATCCCAAAGCAACAGAATACACATTCTTCTCTAGTGCACATGGAACATTCTCCAGAATAGATCACATCCTCGGTCCTAAATCAGGACTCAACCGGTATCAAAAGATTGGGATCATTCCCTGCATATTTTCAGACCACAATGCTCTAAAGCTAGAACTCAACCACAAAAGGAAGTTTGGAAAGAACCCAAATACATGGAGACTAAACAGTATCCTTCTAAAGAATGAATGGGTCAACCGGGGAAATTAAAGAAGAATTGAAAAAAATCATGGAAACAAATGATAATGAAAATACAACGGTTCAAAATCTGTGGGACACAACAAAGGCAGTCCTGAGAGGAAAATATATAGCGGTACAAGCCTTTCTCAAGAAACAAGAAAGGTCTCAGGTACACAACCTAACCCTACACCTAAAGGAGCTGGAGAAAGAACAAGAAAGAAACCCTAAGCCCAGCAGGAGAAGAGAAATCATAAAGATCAGAGCAGAAATCAATGAAATAGAAACCAAAAAAAACAATAGAACAAATCAACGAAACTAGGAGCTGGTTCTTTGAAAGAATTAATAAAATTGATAAACCCCTGGCCCGACTTATCAAAAAGAAAAGAGAAAGGACCCAAATAAATAAAATCATGAATGAAAGAGGAGAGATCACAACTAACACCAAAGAAATACAAACTATTATAAGAACATACTATGAGCAACTCTACGGCAATAAATTTGACAATCTGGAAGAAATGGATGCATTCCTAGAAACATATAAACTACCACAACTGAACCAGGAAGAAATAGAAAGCCTGAACAGACCCATAACCAGTAAGGAGATTGAAACAGTCATTAAAAATCTCCAAACAAACAAAAGCCCAGGGCCAGACGGCTTCCCGGGGGAATTCTACCAAACATTTAAAGAAGAACTAATTCCTATTCTCCTGAAACTGTTCCAAAAAATAGAAATGGAAGGAAAACTTCCAAACTCATTTTATGAGGCCAGCATCACCTTGATCCCAAAACCAGACAAGGATCCCACCAAAAAAGAGAGCTATAGACCGATATCTTTGATGAACACAGATGCGAAAATACTCAACAAAAATACTAGCCAATAGGATTCAACAGTACATTAAAAAGATTATTCACCACGACCAAGTGGGATTTATTCCAGGGCTGCAAGGTTGGTTCAACATCCGCAAATCAGTCAATGTGATACAACACATCAATAAAAGAAAGAACAAGAACCATATGATACTCTCAATAGATGCTGAAAAAGCATTTGACAAAGTACAGCATCCCTTCCTGATCAAAACTCTTCAAAGTGTAGGGATAGAGGGCACATACCTCAATATCATCAAAGCCATCTATGAAAAAACCCACCGCAAATATCATTCTCAATGGAGGAGAAAAACTGAAAGCTTTTCTGCTAAGGTCAGGAACACGGCAGGGATGTCCGTTATCACCACTGCTATTCAACATCGTACTAGAGGTCCTAGCCTCAGCAATCAGACAACAAAAGGAAATTAAAGGCATCCAAATCGGCAAAGAAGAAGTCAAATTATCACTCTTCGCAGATGATATGATACTATATGTGGAAAACCCAAAAGACTCCACTCCAAAACTGCTAGAACTTATACAGGAATTCAGTAAAGTGTCAGGATATAAAATCAATGCACAGAAATCAGTTGCATTTCTCTACACCAACAGCAAGACAGAAGAAAGAGATATTAAGGAGTCAATCCCATTTACAATTGCATCCAAAACCATAAGATACCTAGGAATAAACCTAACCAAAGAGACACAGAATCTATACTCAGAAAACTATAAAGTACTCATGAAAGAAATTGAGGAAGACACAAAGAAATGGAAAAATGTTCCATGCTCCTGGATTGGAAGAATAAATATTGTGAAAATGTCTATGCTACCTAAAGCAATCTACACATTTAATGCAATTCCTATCAAAGTACCATCCATCTTTTTCAAAGAAATGGAACAAATAATTCTAAAATTTATATGGAACCAGAAAAGACCTCGAATAGCCAAAGGGATATTGAAAAAGAAAGCCAACGTTGGTGGCATCACAATTCCGGACTTCAAGCTCTATTACAAAGCTGTCATCATCAAGACAGCATGGTACTGGCACAAAAACAGACACATAGATCAATGGAACAGAATAGAGAGCCCAGAAATAGACCCTCAAATCTATGGTCAACTAATCTTCGACAAAGCAGGAAAGAATGTCCAATGGAAAAAAGACAGCCTCTTCAATAAATGGTGCTGGGAAAATTGGACAGCCACATGCAGAAAAATGAAATTGGACCATTTCCTTACACCACACACAAAAAATAGACTCAAAATGGATGAAGGACCTCAATGTACGAAAGGAATCCATCAAAATCCTTGAGGAGAACACAGGCAGCAACCTCTTCGACCTCTGCCGCAGCAACATCTTCCTAGGAACAACGCAAAAGGCAAGGGAAGCAAGGGAAAAAAAATGAACTACTGGGATTTCATCAAGATCAAAAGCTTTTGCACAGCAAAGGAAACAGTTAACAAAATCAAAAGACAACTGACAGAATGGGAGAAGATATTTGCAAATGACATATCAGATAAAGGACTAGTGTCCAGAATCTATAAAGAACTTAGCAAACTCAACACCCAAAGAACAAATAATCCAATCAAGAAATGGGCAGAAGACATGAACAGACATTTCTGCAAAGAAGACATCCAGATGGCGAACAGACACATGAAAAAAGTGCTCCATATCACTCGGCATCAGGGAAATACAAATCAAAACCACAATGAGATATCACCTCACACCAGTCAGAATGGCTAAAATCAACAAGTCAGGAAATGACAGATGCTGGCGAGGATGCGGAGAAAAGGGGAACCCTCCTACACTGTTGGTGGGAATGCAAGCTGGTGCAGCCACTCTGGAAAACAGCATGGAGGTTCCTCAAAATGTTGAAAATAGAACTGCCCTATGACCCAGCAATTGCACTATTGGGTATTTACCCTAAAGATACAAATGTAGTGATCCAAAGGGACACATGCACCCGAATGTTTATAGCAGCAATGTCCACAATAGCCAAACTATGGAAAGAACCTAGATGTCCATCAGCAGATGAATGGATCAAGAAGATGTGGTATATATACACAATGGAATACTATGCAGCCATCAAAAGAAATGAAATCTTGCCATTTGCAACAACATGGATGGAACTAGAGCGTATCATGCTTAGCGAAATAAGTCAAGCAGAGAAAGACAACTATCATATGATCTCCCTGATATGAGGAAGTGGTGATGCAACATGGAGGCTTAAGTGGGTAGAAGAAGAATAAATGAAACAAGATGGGATTGGGAGGGAGACAAACCATAAGTGACTCTTGATCTCACAAAACAAACTGAGGTTGCCGGGGGGAGGGGGTTTGGGAGAAGGGGGTGGGATTATGGACATTGGGGAGGGTATGTGATTTGGTGAGTGCTGTGAAGTGTGTAAGCCTGGTGATTCACAGACCTGTACCCCAGGGGATAAAAATATATGTTTATAAAAAAATAAAAAATTAAAGAAAATTCTCTACAGTAAAAAAAAAAAAAAAAAAAAAAAAAAAAAGAAAAGATACCTGATAAGACTTTGATCCTTTTGAATGTTGAAACTTGTTTTGTGGTCAAATATCTGATCTATTCTGGAGAATGTTCCATGTACACTTAAAAAGACCATGTATTCTGCTTTTTTAGGCTGGAATGTTCTGAATATATCTGTTAAATCCATCTGATCCAGTGTGTCATTCAAAGCCACTGTTTCCTTTTTGATTTTCTGTTTGGATGATCTGTTCTTTGATGTGAGGTGTTAAAGCCCCTTACTAGTATTGTATTATAATTGATTATTTCCCTTATGTTTATCATTAACTGGTATGTGATATAATATGTGTATATTATTTTATGTATGTGAGTGCTCCCATGTTTTACATAAAAATTTTCAATTGTTATATATTCTTGTTGGATTATCCCCTTTATTATTATATATTGTCCTTCTTTGTCTCTTATTACAGTCTTTGCTTTAAAGTCTATTTTGTCCAATATAAGTATTTCTACTCCAGGTTTCTTTTGGCATCCTTTTGCATGATAAATGCTTGTCCAGCTCCTCACTTTCAATATGTAGGTGACTTTTTTAAAGTCTGAAATGAGTCTCTTATAAGCAACATATAAATGGGCCTTGTTTTGTTTTGTTTTGTTTTATCCACTCTGTTACCCTTTGTCTTTTGGTTGGAGCATTTAGTCCATTTACATCCAAAGTAATTGTTGGGGAGGGCATGTATTGCATGGAGCACTGAGTGTGGTGCATATACAATGAATTTTGGAACACTGAAAAAAACTAAATTAAAAAAATTGTTGGTAGGTACATATTTATTGCCATTTTATTATTTGTTTTGTGGGGGGATTGTTTTATTTTGTTTTTAGTTTTTCTCTAATCATTTCTTTTCTCATGGCTTATTGGCTTTCTTTACTGATATAGTTGGATTCTCTTCTCTTTATTCTTTGCATATCTATACCGGTTTTCTTATTTGTGGTTACCATTAGGTTTGTGTATAACATCTTTTGCATATGGCAGTCTTTTTTAAGTTGATGGTCACATAAATTTGAATCCATTCTTTACTTTCCTCCTGAGCTCCTTGCTATTTATTCAGTACAATTTAACAATAAGTATGGGGCCATATTTTATATCCGTTTATTTATGAATTCCTTGACCGATTTTTACAGAAACACTTATTTTTAATGCTTTTGTGTTTTTACTCTTCATACTCTCAGTTATAGTCTTTCCTTTCCAGTCTCCCCTTTATTTATTTATTTATTTGTTTGTTTGTATGTTTTTGTAGGGCTAGTTAGTGATGATGACCTCCTTTAGTTTTTGTTTGACTAAAGAACTCTTTATCTCTCCTATTCTGACTGAGAGCCTTGTTGTAAATACTGTTCATTTTTTTTCTTTTTTTAAGAGACTTTATTTACTTATTTGACAGAGGGAGAGATCACAAGTAGGCAGAAAGGCAGGCAGAGAGAGAGGGAGAAGCATGCTCCCCACCAAGCAGAGAGCCCAATGCGGGGCTCGATCCCAGGACCCTTGGATCATGACCCAAGCCGAAGGCAGGACTTAACCCACTGAGCCACCCAGGTGCCCCTGGACAGACTATTCTTGGCTGCAGATATATCTGTACTTTGAATGTATCATGCTACTCCCTTCTTGCCCACAAAGTTTCTGCTGAAAAATCCCTGATAGCTTAATGGGATTTCCCTTGTATGTAACTGTCTCCTTTTCCCTTGGTGCTTTTACATTTTTTCTTTATTGTCAGTTTTTAAAAGATTTTATTTATTTATTTGAAAGACAGAGATCACAAGTAGGCAGAGAGGCAAGCAGAGAGAGAGGGGGAAGCAGGCTCCCTGCTGAGCAAAGAGCCCAATGAGGGGCTTGATGTGGGGCTCGATCCCAGGATCCTGAGACCATGACCTGAGCTGAAAGCAGAGGCTTTAACCCAATGAGCCACCCAGGCACCCCTTTATTGCCATTTTAATTACTACGTGCCTTGCTATGGATGTTCTTGGTTAATTTTGTGGGGGGATCTCTGTTCCTTCTGGATCTGGATATCTGTTTCTTTCCCCAGATTGGGGAAGTTTTTAGCTATTTTTTCAAATAACTTTTTTGCTACCTTTTATCTTCTTCTTCTGGGATCCCTACATTGTTAATGTTATTACACTTGATGGAGTCTCTGAATTCCCTTAGTCATTTATCATTTTAAATAATTTTTTCTCTCATTTGCTTAGTTTGATAACTTCCCATTACTCTGTCTTTCTGGTCATTAATTCATTCCTCTACTTCTTCTAGCTTACTATTTATTCTACCAAGTGTGCTTTTTTTTTTTTTTTAAGATTTTATTTATTTATTTGACAGAGAGATCACAAGCAGGCAGAGAGGCAGGCAGAGAGAGGGGAAAGCAGGCCCCCTGCTGAGCAGAGAGCCCGATGTGGGGCTCAATCCATGACCTGAGCCGAAGCCAGAGGCTTTAACCCACTGAGCCACCCTGGTGCCCCCCAAGTGTACTTTCAATTTAATTTATTGTGTTCATCTCTGATTGTTTCTTATTTATCTCTTTGCTAAGGATCTCACTGATATTCTCTACTCTTTTCTCAAGTCCAGTGAGTATCTTTATGATCATTACTTTAAATTCTCTATCTGGCATGTTACAATATCTGCTTTGCTTAGGTCTTGCTATGGTTTTGTCACATTTCTTCATTTGGGACATACTCCTCTGTTTCTTCATTTTGTCAGAATGTCTGTGTCTGTTTTTGTATGTTAAGAAAGCCAGCTAAATTTGCTGCTCTTAAAGGTAATGGCTTTATGAAAAGGAGGTCCTGTAGTGTCCTGCAGTGCAGTGTTTCCTGTTCCAGAGCCTGGTGCTACAAGGTGTATCTTCTATGTGTGTTGTCTATGCCCTGCTATTGAGTCCTGACCTCTCTTCATGTCAGTCCAGTTGTCTGCAAAGACCCTCTTTGCATCTTATGGGCATTGTTTGGTCCCTGGATGATTCAGTATATTTTAACAAGGCATGCACTGATCTGCTTATGAAATCTGATCTGCTACCACTGCCAACAGAACAGAGGCTCCATAAAAGGCATGGGTCAGGAGATAGTCTTGATGAGGTTTGCACCAGTCTTCTAGGGGAAGAGACCAATAGCTCAGGGATTGAGGCAAGTATGACTGGGAAGTATGGATCCACTGAAGCACAGGGAGGCAGGGCTTGGTGTAAGTAAGTTAGTTAACAAGTGTCTGCACTGGGTTGGTTCTTGCTGGTGGTAGTGTGTTTACGCTTGGGGGCAAAAGAGGAAAATGGTGCCTGACAGCACGTCTTTTCCTGGAAGGGTTTTCTATGATCCCTGCCTTTCCGGGCCATGCTCTAAGATGAATAAATCACTTCTCTATCCCATCTGTGCCAGTGTCTTTCAAACTTGTTTCTTCCCTGCTATATTTTCACATGTCTGTTTGGTATGCTGTCTTTTGAAAGGTGAACTCAGCTTCCTAATACCCTCTGTGCCATCCCAGAGCCACGCCCCCTGATTTTTAAAATTCCAGGCTTTAACTCTCAGTAGTTATAATAACTCATGAAATTCAGCCCCTCTCATTTTCTAAGCCAAATGTGGGGATTCATATTCCGCTGCTGAATCCCCAGTGTCTAATAGTCTGTTTTGGGTCTTTGTCTTTGACACTGGCTCCCACCACACTGCAGATGGCCATGGTCTGTTTCACTCCCAAAGCAAGTCTTCACCCATCCTGTTTTCTTTGATGTGGCCTCTTCTCTACTTCTAGTTTTGGAAGTTATTCTGCCAGTCTTCAGATTATTTTCTGGATTACTTATGCTGATATGAGTCTTATCTAGTTATATCTATGGGATAAGGTAAACTTAGGGTCGTCCTACTCCATCATCTTCCCTCAAATCATATCTTCTGATGGACTTTTCTCTAATTTCTGAACTAAATTCCTATACTTCATTGTAACAATTGCATTTCCACTGTTGTAGAGATGGTTGTATCTATGTAACAGAAGGCAATTTCTATACTTAACCTAATGAGGGATCACACTTAAACTCCAGCTGAAGAACTAAAAGAATGAAATTATATTCTTAGCCATTGAGAGTTATCCCTAAGACACAATGTGGAGGGTGACTGGTGCCTAGGTCAAGTCTATTCTCAGATAGGGATTTTTGTTTATCTGGAATAGTAATAACTCATATTTACTCTTTCAGCCTGGCAGGTGAGAATTGTTACTCAATGTCAGTTTTAATCTGTCACATGTCACAGCCTATTGTGGGCCAGAAATCCTCATTTTAAATGATACAGTGTGATAAGAATTCAGTCAGAGGACTCCTTTGGTGTCATCTATGGTGACCTTAACAGATGGAAAAGTTTAGACTGGGAATCCTATCTTAAAATCCTAATCCTATTTTAAGTCCTATCCTTCACAAGATGGATACATACCTGAAGCAGTATCTACTCCTCTTATTTTGGGAAAATCTTAAATCACTGAATATAAATGTATTTTTCTACCATCTTACATCTATCTAACATAAATCATTAATCACTTTCCTACAAGGTGTTGCTTGGAGCACATTTGTTAGCCTAGCATCCCCCTCATTAGCTGCCTACTCCTGATATCACAGGGAATGCTAGCTCCATGCAAGTGCCTCATCTATTACACTTGATGTAAGTGATCTTGGGCTATGTTTCCTGGTCCCAGTGTCAAGGAAGGACATCTCAAAAGCCCAATGTTCTGCTGTTTTGGTATGTCAAACTGTCAACAGTTACTGCTTTGAAGACTGGATCCTGTGCTCTAAAAAAATTATTTCAAAATTTCACTGATGTTGACATCAGGTTGGCAGTCTAAATAAAGATACTGTATCATGCTTATTTGAATGACATACTGTGATTTAATAATCATGTTTTCTTATTTTCTAGAAAATAACATACTGTTAAAATAGTTCTTCCTTCCTTTTATACATAATTTTTATAGTTCTGATAATCCCTTTATCAGGGTACTGACTGCTTAAGATAAGAGAGAATGAATGAGAGCAAAGAAAGAGAGTGTAACATTACTATATATAATCTGGCCCATGGCAAGTATGCAGAGAAGTCTCTGAACAAATGCTACCCCTTAATGTTCTTTTTAGTTATTGATGGGTGGTTCTAAGTAAAAAAAGAAAGAGGGAGCATTGTAGGTAAGAAAAAGATGTTTAATTCCCCATACATACATACATACAACTTCTGGGTTGATATGAAGACCAAAGGAGGAATCAACAACTACAGTATCAGAAATGACTGTTGAAGAAGTAACTAGTAACTGCAGGATTCATAAATAGGAGAAGGCACCCTAATTATGAGTGAGGGTTTCTTGTTATTGATGCCCAGACTATTGATATTTTTAAATCATGGCATTTCAAAATATTAGAGAGCAAAGGATATATAGAATTAACTTTGTCAGCATATTTTCTGGCATGATTTTGGTGTTAGAGTTAGTTTGAGAATACTGGGGATGGCTCATTTTGTTGGCAGTGTAGGGACTATTGAGGGATAAAGCTTTCAGGTTGACACTGTGAATTTGGAGCCCTGTATAGCACAGCATAGCCTGTGCTCTTGGCATGTATAGCTATAAATTCTCTCCCAGTAAGACTGAAACAAGGTAGTCACTAAATTGTAAAGAACACTACATTTTCCCAGCATGCCAAAATTTAGTATTATAGTCTGTAAATATTTGCAAATTTGCTAGGTAAAGTTTAGAATATTTTATTCTTTGAATTTGTATGTGTTTATAACTAGGGAAAAAAAACTTTTACATGTGTCATTGGATCATTTATATTTCTCCTTTTGGATTTATCTTCATGCCCCATCAACTGTGCCATAGGTGAATTTCTGATTTTTCTATATTTTATTCATTTATTTCTAATTCATAAGTCTTTGATTAATTATCATATTTTATTGCATGTATGATAAAATATAACCCAAATATTCATTATTTAACTTTTAATTTTGTTTAGGGTATTTTATGATGAAAAGTTAAATTGCATCAAGTTTTCTTTATGGTTGCATTTCTTGGGTTCAACCTTTGAAGATCCTTTAAGCAAAAGACACTCTATGTCTCAGAATGTACAAGATCACTGTTTTCTTCTTACCATCTGATTTTTACTTTCTAAGAGTTACAAGATGTGTCTATTTATAAAAAGAGTGGAGTAAATACTTCCTTTCCTAAACTATTTCTGGTGATGTGATGAGTAGGAATAATTGCTTTCCACATGGAGTGATGAAGCACCATAATAAGAGAATGTTACTCTACTAAGCAAAGACTAGTGTATTTTACAGCAGGCAAGTTGCAAATGAGCACTTCTGTACAAAGGGAGGAACAGCACCTTATTCTCATACATTTAACTATCTCGAACCATCTTGGACTTTGGTCCTGAAGGACTGAGCTTCCTGGAAAAATATGATAGATCAATATGAATAACCTCATATTTAAAGATTATACATTCAACCATACCAAGGATTCTGATGTGTTATCTGTCTCTGTTCTTAGAAGGAAGAGAGAAAATTTAGAAAGAAGGAAAGAAAAGAGAAAAAAAACTCTTCAAAAATAATTGTCATGAAGATAATAAATGCCATGTGATTAATGTTGTAACAATGTAATCTTATTTTAACCCATGTCTATTAAATAAGCTACACATATGTGTCTGTTAATTCAGCCAACATGTATTGAACACCAATTATTTTCCTCTTTCTGATTTCACAGGGATTATATTCTCACTCTAGTGAGGCAGGCCATAAAAAAAACTGAACAGGAAAAAAATAAATAATGATAAGTGCTATGGAAATAAATATAGTGATGTGACATAACATGACAGAGTTGGCTGGATGGTTAGAAGAAATATCGCTAAGGCAGTGACATTTAAACTAAGATCTATATATCAAGAACTACACTTACTCCTCATTCTCTTATTCTCAGTAAAGGATATGTGCTCTTTTTACAATTGAATAATACAAAATCATAATTGGGATTATTAAAATACCTAGAATATTGAAAGAATCAATATTTATTTGAGACATTTTTCTATTATAATTTTTATTTCTCTAAAGAAATAGTCTCAAAATCATTTGTATTTATAATAATAATTTTTAGGGATACCTGGTCGGCTCAGTTGGTAGAGCATGTGAATCTTGATATCGAGAGGTGTGTTCAAGCCAACATTAGGTGTAGAGATTTATTAAAACTTTTTTAAAAACCTAAAAACCTCAAATTAAAATATTTTAAAAAGTAATAATAGCAATAATTCTTAAATTCGTATCTATCATTGGTAAATTGTGATTTTTCAAAATTAAGTTTATATTAATCCAGAATTTTTTAAATATTCAAAACCCAAATTATAGGGATTAAGGAACATAATGCTAATGTACCTGTTATGTTATGAGATATTATACATAGATCTGATATTATGCATAGATCCTGATTATCTACTGATTATCCTGTAGATAATCAGTACATTTATGAATATGGATTTTAAGTTAAGAATATTGACCATTAGAAACCTCGAATGTAGAGGTCCCTAGGTAGTACAGTCAGTTAAGTGCCCACATCTTGGTTTTGTCCCGGGTCATGATCTCAGTGTCTTGAGATCAAGCTCCATGTTAGGCTCCAAGCCCAGCAAGGAGTCTGCTTAACTTTTCCTCTGTCCCTCCTTGTGTGCTCTCTCTCCAAGTAAATAAGTAAATCTAAAAAAACAAAGCAAAATAAAACAGAAAACAGCAACAAGAAACTTAGAATGTAGAACTTTGAAATCACCAAAATATGTCATTGAGTCTAATGGGAAACAGGAAAGAAGAAGAAAAAAACAAAAACAAAAACAAACAAACAGCAAAAAAAAAAAAGAAAAATAGAGTAAATGAAAGTGTGAATTTAAAATGTAGAAATTACTCCTAAACCATAAATAATGAGGATATATGTAAATAAGTTAAACTCATCAATCAGAGACTCTACAATTTGATTTTTAAAAATTGAACCTGTTCTGGGGCACCTGGGTGGCTCAGTCAGTTAAGCACCCAACTCTTGATTTTGGCTCAGGTTGTGATCTCAGGGGGTCCTGCGACTGGGCACTTCTACCAGCTCCATGCTCAGGGTGAATCTCCTTGTCCCTCTTTTTCTGTTTCTCCCCTGCCCCCACAAATAAATAAATACATACATATATAAATATACTCTTTTTAAAAATGGAACATATTTTATACAGAAAGCACGCTGAAAAAATTTTCTCATGGATACATAAGAGGATATGGTCACAATATTTTTTGAACCATTCATGATAGTTTAAAGTTGCAGATAATTTAGGATATACCCCTGGAGTTCATAGATCAAATATGGTGGATGGATACCATGTGGTATTATACAGCAGTTTGAAGCCATATTTCTGAGTATATTAACCATACTCATAGAATAGAGTGGAATGAGAATAAGAAAGAAAATGTGAGTAACAAGAGGATTATTATAAATTAAAACTCTACATAACATAATGCATATATTCATACAGAAAGATACAAGTTAAACATATTTGAATTGTTGCTTTTATAAATTTGACAATTTAGAAGAAACAGGCCATTTCCTTGAAACCAAAAGCTACTAAAATTCAACAAAGATTATCTGAAAAACAAAATACTTAATCTGAATAGTCCTATAACCATGAAATAAAAGCTGCCATAACAGAAAATCCCAGGCAAATGTCACCTAAAAAATTAGTGTTAAATTTACATAATGATAGAATCACAGAAAACATATGAGGATATAATGCTTCTTGGCTCATTTTCTGAACCATTATTATCCTGATACCAAAACCAAATAAAGATAGAACAAAGCAAGGGACCAATACTGTCTTGCGCTAAGATGCAAAACTCTCAATAAAATATTCAATTCAGCGATAGATAAAAAACTAAGTGCTATAGTCAAGTAGAATGTATAAGCCCGGTTCAACGTTTGAAATGTAATTATTGTAATCCACTATATTAACAGACTAAAGAAGAACACTTATATCATCGTAGCAGTTGACACAGAAAAAGCATTTCACAAAGTGCTACATATTCATCATGAAAGCTCTCAGCAAACTAGGAATGGAGGAAACTTCCTAAACTTAATAAACAACATCTATTAAAATAAAGAAAAAGAGCTAATATCATACTTAATTCAGCAAGACTGAATGTTTCCCCACAAGATTCTACACAAGGCAAGTTCTCACTCTATACTCTTAGCATAGCTCTGGAACTTCTAGTTGACATAACCAGGCAAGGAAAAGAAATAAAAGGCATATATATTGGGAAAATTTTCCTTACTTACAGATTCTTTGGTGATTTTAACATTAAAAAATCCCAAGTAATCTACAAACAAAAGCTAAAATTAAGTTTATCAAGACCATACAACACAAAATTGACACAAAAATTTCTCTATCAAAGCAACATATGAAAATCCAAAATTAAAAGTAAAACGTCATTTAAAATCACTCAAAAGTAAATGAAAAACTTAGGTATAAATATAAAAGATGTGCAGAATCTGTATGCTGAAAATTACAAAATGCTGATAAAATAAATCAATGTCTAAATAATTGAAGAGATGTGCTGTGAATGTGGACTGAAAGACTCAACATAGCAAAAATATCAATATTTCCCAAACCGATCTCAAAATCCCAGCAAGTTTTATTGTAGACATAGACAAGCTTATTCTAAATTTTTTTGGAGAGGCAAAGGCCCTAGAATAGCTAACACAATTTAAAAATAAATAAATAAATCAGTGGAAGGAATTATTCTTCCTGATGATAAGACTTACTGTATAATAGAGGTAAAGAAAGTGTGGTATTGCTGTAGGGATAGACACATGAATCAATGAAAATGGAACTCCAAAATAGAAAAATATGATAATTTTTTTAATAAATAGTACTGAAACACTTGGATACCCATAGAAAAAAAACAAAACCAAGCCAAAAAATGCCTGGTCCTAAACTTCAGATTTTATACAAAAATTTAACTAAAAGTGGATTGTGGACTTAAACTTTTTAAATCATAAAACTATTTTTAAAAATTTAAAAAATCATCAGAGGAAATTTTCAGGACCTGGGATTAGGTGAACAATTATTAGAATTGACATCAAAAACATAATTCAAGAAAGAAAAAATCAGTAAATCAGAGTGCATCACAATCAAAGGGTAATTGCAGACCAGTATCCCTGATGAACAAGGATGCCAAAGTTCTCACCAAGATGTTAGCCAATAGGATCCATCAGTATATTAAAAGGATTATTCACCATAACTAAGTGGGATTTATTCCTGGGATGCAAGTGTGGTTCAACACCTGCAAATCAATGTGATCCATCACATTATTAAAACAAAAGACAACAACCAGATGAGCCTCTCAATTGATGCAGAAAAGGCATTTGACAAAATATAGCATCCTTTCTTGAGTAAAGCTCTCCACAGTGTAGGGATAGAGGAAACATACCTCAACATCATAGTCATATATGAAAAGCCCACAGTGAATATCATCCTTACTGGGGAAAAACTGAGAGCTTTTCCCCTAAGGTTAAGAACACAACAAGGTGGAGCACTGGGTGTGGTGAAAAAGTAATGAATACTGTTTTTCTGAAAATAAATAAATTGAAAAAATTTAAAAAAAAAAAGAACACAACAAGGATGTCCACTCTCACCACTGTTATTCAACATAGTACTAGAAGTCCTAACCTCAGCTATCAGACAACAAAAAGAAATAAAAGACATCCAAATAGGCAAAGAAGAAGTCAAACTCTCTTCACAGATGACATGATACTCTATGTGGAAAATCCAAAAGACTCCACTCAAAAATTGTTAGAACTAATACAGGAATTCAGCAAAGTTGCACGATATAAAAATCAATCACAGAAATCAGTTGTATTTCTATATATTAATAAAAAGACAGAATAAAGATAAATTAAGGAATTAGTCCCATTTATAATTGTACCCCAAACCATAAGATACCTAGGAGTAAAGCTAACCAAAGAGGCAAAGGATCTGTACTTTGAAAACTACAGAACACTTATGAAAGAAATTGAGGAAGACACAAAGAAATGGAAAAATTTCTATGCCCATGGATTGGAAGAAAATATATTGTTAAAATGTCTATGCTACCCAAAGCAATCTACACATTCAGTGCAATCCCTATCAAAAAACCATCAGCATTTTTCACAGAGCTGGAACAAATAATCCTAAAATTTGTATGGAACCCAGAAAAGACCCCCAAATAGCAAGAGAAATGTTGAAAAAAGAAAACCAAAGCTGGGGACATCACATTTCTGGACCTCAAGCAACACTGCAAAGCTGTAATCATCAAGACAGTATAGTACTGGGACAAAAACAGACATATAGGTCAGTGGAACAGAATAGCAAAGCCAGAAATGGACCCTCAGCTCTAGGGCCAACTAATCTTCAACAGGGCAAGAAAGAATATCCAAAGGAAAAAAGTCTTTTCCACAAATGTTTTTGGGAAAAATGAACAGCCACATGCAGAAGAATGAAACTGGACCATTTTCTTACACCATACACAAAAATAAATTCAAAAGGGATGAAAAACCTCAGTGTGAGACAAGAATTCATCAAAATCCTAGAGGATAATACAGGTAGCAACCTCTTCAGCCTTGGCCTTAGCAACTTCTTGCTAGACATGTCTCCAAAGGCAAGGGAAGCAAAAGCAAATGTGAACTTCTGGGATTTAATCAAGATAAAAAGCTTTTGTATAGAAAAGGAAACAGCAAAGCTAAAAAACATCCTACAGAGTGGGAGAAGATATTTGCAAATGTCTTATCAGATAAAGAGCTAGTACAAAGATCTATAAAAACTCACCAACTTAACACCCAAAGAACAAATAATCCAGTCGAGAAATGGGCAGAAGACATGAACAGATATTTCTCAAAAGAAGACAAATGGGGGCACCTGGGTGTCTCAGTCAGTTAAGCTTCTGCTTTTGTCTGCCTTGGGCTCAGGTCATAATCTCAGGGTCCAGGGATCCAGCCCTGCATGGGGCTCCAGGCTTAGCAGGGAGTCTGCTTTTCCCTCTGCCCTTCCCCCAACTTGTGCACTCTCTCTCTCTCAAATTAAAAAAAAAAAAAAAATCTTAAAAAAATAAAAAGAGAAGATATACAAATGATTACCAGACACATGAAAAAATGCTCTACATCACTTGGCGTCAGGGAAATACAGGTCAAAACCAGAATGAGATACTACCTCATACTGGTCAGAACAGCTAAAATGAAAAAGTCAGGAAACAACAAATGTTGGATGCGGAGAAAGGGGAATACTCTTACACCATTGGTGGGAATGCAAGGTAATATACCCACTCTGGAAAACAGTATGGAGGTTCCTCAAAAGGTTAAAAATAGAGCTACCCTATGACCCAGCAATTGTGCTACTTGGTATTTATCCAAAGGATCCAACAATGATCGAAAGGGGCACCTGCATCCCAGTGTTTACAGCAGTACTGTCCACAGTAGCCAAACTATGGAAAGAGCCCAGATGTCCAAATTGACAGATGAATGGATAAAGAAGATGGGGTACACACACACACACGCGCACACACACAGGAATATTAATCGGGCATAAAAAATGAAACCTTAATCATTTGCAAGAACGTGAATGGAACTAGAGGGTATTATACTAAGTGAAATAAGTCAATCAGAGAAAGACAATTATATGATTTCACTCCTTTGTGGAACTTAAGAAACAAAACAGATGATCATAGAGGAAGGGAGGGAAAATTAAAAAAAGATGAAATCAGAGAGGAAGACAAATCATAAGAGACGCTTAAACTCTTAAATAAGAGACGCATAAAGAGACTCTAGGAAACAAACTGAGGGTTGCTTGAGGGAATGGGGGTTCAGAATGGGGTAACTAGGTGGTGGGTGTTAAGGAGGACATGTGATATAAGGAGCACTGTGTGTTATATGCAACTCATGAATCCTTGAACTCTACCTCTGAAACAAATAACACACTATATATTAATTAATTGAGTTAAGTAATATAAAATTTAAAGAAAAAAATTGAGATTCTGGTAAGAAAATGAAAAAAAAAACCCTACAGACTGAGAGAAAATATTTTCAAACAAAATAATCTGCAGAGGAATTGCTATTATCTGAATGTTTGTGTCCAACAAAATTCATATGTTGAAACCTACCCCATCCCCAATGTGATGACACTAGGAGGTGGGGACTTTGACAGGTGATTGGTCATCAAGTTAGAGTCCTCATAAATGGAACTAGTGCTCTAATAAAAGTGACCTTCCACCAAACTCCCTAATCCTCTTCCTACCATGTGAGGACAGAGCCAGAAGATGACAGTCCACAACACAAAAGAGGGCCATCACTAGAACCAGACTATGCTGACATCCCAATGTTAGACCTCCAGACTTCAGAACTGTAAGAATTAAGTTTCTCTTGGTTATTGAGCCATTCAGCCTATGGCATGCTGTTACAGCAGCCAGAATGGATTAAAAAGACTGGTATCTGTAATATATTAAGAACCATCAAAACTCAGCATTAAAAAATACCCAGTTAGATAAAAGATAAATGATTAGACATTTTACTGAAGAGGATATGCACACAGCACATAAACACATGAGAATATGTTATGTTAGATGTTAGAGAAATATAAATAAAAACCAAATAACCCACCCCTTAGAAAAGCTAAGATGAAATAAAATGGCAATACCAAATGCTCTTGAAGATGCAGACTGACTAGGATCACTCATTCATCACCAGAGGGGGCTGTAAAATGATTTAGCCATTCCGAAAAATCATTTATCAGTTTCTTTTAAAACTATATATGCACAAGGAAATACATTGTATGAGCGGAGGAGGGAGTCATCGACTCAGGCCGGAGACAAAGGCAGGAGTCAGAATTTAGGAGCCTCAGAAGTCACACTAAGGGCAGCAGGGATCCCCTAAAAGCTTTCCATGGCACGTGACAAGATAGCCTTCATGGGCTATGTGGTTACTTTTCACTTAGATAATTTAAAACTGAAGAGACTATAGGATAAAGAAACTTACCAACAAATTACTATTGCATTGTAGATATTAGAACATGTCTACACCTAGAGAAAAATATGTCAAAGCATGAAGTCTGGAGCAAATATGCCTGGGTTTAAAGCTTGGTTCTATACTTGCTAACTATGTGACCTTAGGCAAATTGCTCAGCTCTTTAGTGCCTCAGTTTCCTTGTCTATAAAATTGGATAATAGCATTATTTGTTTAGAAAAAATAAACATTAAAAAATGTCTAGAACACTGCCTAGAATACAGATAATGTCCTATGTCCTTCCTATTATAATTTATAAGATCCTACATATTTGAGTCCTTTTCAATATGACCCTCAAAAATACCCTGTTTGATACTAAGAGAGGCAATTCTCTTAGACCATGTCCAAAGGACCTTGTTAATTATATATGGTAAGGTTATCAAGGTGGACCTTGTTAAAATAGCAATTCCCTTTTAACTCTGTTTGGCAGCAAAGACTCCAAAGAGACCATTAAACTGACACACTGGGGTATTTCAGAAATTGTTTCTGCATCCTTGTGCCACCAGCTGGACAGGCCTGCCAGGGTAGCCCAAAGCAAAACTTGTGTGAAGGCCAAGCATACATTTGGCTTCTTCTACTCTCCCTTGACAGGGTCTGGTAGGCTGTTTGACTACAGGCAAGGCACTCCACCTCTTTGAGGCCTAGATTTCTCACTTATAAAAAACAAAAACAAAAACAAATTAAATAGTGCACTTACCATATAACCAGTTGCACTTTTGGGCATTTATCCCAGAAAAATGAAAGCGTATGTTCAAACAAAATCTGTTCACAAATGTTCGCAGCTGCTCTATTCACAATACCCTCTCCCCAAACTAGAAATTGGTCAAGTGCCCTCCAGGTGATGAATAACCAGGTAAACTAACTGGTTTATCCAAACTATGAAATACTACTCAGCAATGAAAATTGACCTAGTGATGCATGCAGTAGCTTTAATGGATATCAGAAGGGTGGTCTTCAGTGAAAAAAGTCCATCTCAAAAATTTATATACTGTATGATTCTGTTTCATAACATTCTTGAAATAGCACCTCTGTAGAGATGATGAACAGATTATAGAAATATGCCTAGGTTTAGAGATTGAGAGGGGAGTGAGAAGTAACATAAAAGAATAGTATGAGGGAGACTTGTGGTGATGGAGCAGTCAGGTATCTGGATTGTGATGGTGTTTACATGAAGTTATATATGTGATAAAATTGCATACAGTTATATACACATATACACAATTATGTCCTGGTAAAACAGATTAAATCTGAATTAGCTTTGTGTTTTGTACCAGTGTTAATTTCCTGGTGTGGATAGTACAGATAGACTACACTTAACGCTAACGTTGCCATTGCAGTAAAAACTAGGTGAAGTATGCCTGAAAAGCCCCTGTACTTTGTTTGCAACCACATTGACTTTTGACATTAACTGCCTAGAGTTAGACTAAACTTCACAGATTAGGGTAGTGTCCCCACAAGACTGCCCTCACTTCAGACACCAGCTGCAATTTCAGAGATCCCCTGTCTGCTTTCCCTTCTGAAAAGCTGGCTTCAAATTTGGTTGTTCCCAGTATCCTCTCAGGTTTAACAGTTTGCTAGAATGATTCACAAAACTCAGAGGAAATAGTAGTATGAGTATGAGTAGACTCATACTTACAATTTTGTTTTAGCAAAGGCATACAAATCAGAACCAGCCATGGATGGATAGTTGGATGGAGAGATAGATAGATGATAGATGGATAGATAGATTAGATAGATAATAAGTAAAAAAAATATCTATATTGCAGCTCTTAGTAGAAGAAAACTGGGGCAAATACCTATAAAACCATGAAACAAAATCCAGATACCCCAAAGAAGATCACCATAATTGCTATCACATACAAGTTTAAAACAGATGAAGAAAATATTTAAGACATGTTGTTAAAGTTGTATTAAGATAACATAGTAAAGGGCTAGTAATCCTTATATATATACTCTTTACATGTAAGTAGTCCCTTTATGTTAGTAAGAATATAAAAAAATAGCAGGGATATAAATAGACATATTTCAGGAGAAATAAATTCCTCCAGTAGACATGCGTAAAGAGTAATAATCACCAAAGAAATACAAAGTAAAATACTTCAAGATACTACATTTCACTGCTGAGATTGCCCAAAATGTTTAAGATTGACAGTCTTCAGCACTAGTAATGGAGAAAGTGTCCTCATACACTGTTGAAGTTTTATCTGAATAAAGCACACTGAAAAACAAACTGACATAAGAGGCTCTTTACAGCAGCACCTGGGTGGTTCAGTCAGTTAAACATCTGCCTTTGGCTCTGGTCATAATCCCAGAGTGCTGGGATCAAGCCCTGCGTGGGCCTCCCACTCTACGAGGATTATGCCTCTCCCTCGGCCTCTGCTTCTCTCTCCCTCTTTCTCTTGAATAAATAAATAAAATCTTAAAAAAAAAAATGAGAGATAGTCTTTTTGCAATATACATTGTTTACTAATCTTAGTGGGCACATGTTAGTATACATTTACATCATTTATTAACTAAAAAATAATAATAATAATTTCCCTAATGCAAATCAAGTTTTCTAAGTACAATGATAACTATTTCAGAATGACATTTTTTTTAAAGTGCATTTTGTTCTCAAAAAGTTTTAAGGTTTGGGGCACTTGGATAGCTCAGTCATAAGTGTCTGCCTTTGGCTCAGGTCATGATCCCAGGGGTCCTGGGATAAAGCCCAGCATTAGGTTCCTGCTCAGCAGGAAACCTGCTTCTCTCACTCCCACTCCCCTCCTTGGGTTCCCTTTCTCTCTCTCTCTCTCTCTCTGCCAAACAAGTAAATAAATAAATAGTTGCATGCTTTAAAAAAAAAAAGTTTTAAGGTTTTATATGAAATGCACTTATAAGGAAATTTAATTTAAATAAGTATGTTTTCTCCATAAAAGTCCAATGCCTAAACAGTCCATTTGTTATATTATTGTGATATTTAAATATTCATACATGACAAACATCAAGGAATACCTGTGGCCCTTTTTTTTTTTTTATAGCAGATGAAGAGGGATCCTTGAGGATATATTTAAATTTCTACACTTTTTTGATGGGGCAATCAGTATGTGTATAGTGTTGTGGGAGCCCTTTGCGCTTAAACTGCCCTGGTTTTGTTAAATGTATCCCATCCTCAGACATGAACAATCAAAGAAAACTAATAGGAAGAGGCAATGCATAGCACTCTGTTACTACAAGAAAACCATCTTTTAATAAATTGATGATTCTTTTCTTTAAAATTTCATAAAACAGCCCCCCCATTCCAATGATTAAAAAAAAAACCCAAATCTTATTTTGGGCTATGAAGCATTCTATATTGAAATATAAGTGTAGAAATATACAAATATGTGTATGAAATATATATTTATAATGTTCTGGAAATGCTATTAGTAGGCAACTATTTACATTTGGCCAAAGTAGCACTTCGTTAGATAACAAATAATTATATAATAAAAATATAATTTCTAATATTACACTGTATATTAACTAACTGGAATTGAAATAAAAACAAAAGAAAGAATTCACCCTGATTTAAAACAAAATTCATCAAATGACACAAATTGCTATTAAATATTACTCAAGGTATCAATGATGAAATTTAAAATTTTATATCTCAAAAGAATTTTTGACCTAATTCTGCATTTTTGGTTGAAGAGTACAAACATAACATGCCTTCTCGTTTCTGTAGTCCGTCCTTAGCATCTATCCTGAACTCACCAGGTTTTGTAACTGTTTCTGTATCTGGAATACCTTGAGCTGTGGTATATTAGGATGGCTGTCTGCCTTTAGGGTGCAGAATGTAGATGTCAGAGTTAGGAGATTAGAAGCTGGATGGGAGCCCCCCCCCCCCCCCCCCCCCCCGCCTCAATTGGTTAGGGAATTTTCATCTCACATTTCAGAGTGCACATTGGAACAAGGAGTGGGGAAGGAGACAAATGCTTGCTTGGTGTGACTCCATTCATATTTTGGGAAACACATCTGGTTAATAGTGCTGGCACAAATTTCTGGAGCCCCATAGTGATCATGAAAATTGGCTTAATTTTTACTCAAAAAGAGATTATCATGAAGGGAATTCTAAAAAAATATATTCCAAATGTTTATTTTTTAAGTCATTTGTGGCCAAGTCTAGAAAAATGAGAATTGTTTGTGATCCAATTCTAATAAAATATTCAAGAAGAGTGAACATCAATAAACTTGGGCTACATGAAACAATATAGGCAAGTCTGTGAAACCCTACTGGTAAAAATAAAAAGCAGGTTAGAAAAGGATGGTACAATTTATATGCAATTCAAACACTGTGTAATGATTATGAGTACAAAAATATGTGGGGAAATAGGTATGATAATTTGAAAGTCCAAATTAATTCAACCACTCCATAATTTTGCATTGTATCAAAATATAACAATGTTATCAATGTTCCTTTTTATGGACATTTTGCATACTTAATCTTCACTATTATAAATAGTACTATACAATCATTATTATAGATATCTCTCTGTACAGGTATATGTATATCTTTATACATATCTTACAGAATTAATATAAATAATAATAACTAATATAAATTTTAATGTAAATAATAATAAATATACTGATATATAATAGCATCTTCTAATATATCAAGAGTATTAAAACATTTTTCTGTGGTATGAGTTGCAATTATTTCTCTCCAATTTCATTTTGACTATATTTTTTGATATGCAGATATTTAAATTTTTTATCTACTTGACTTTGTCACTCATAATTTCTGGGTTTTGAGTTATAATTATAAAAACGTTTTTTGCTCTCAGATAATTGGAAACATTTTCCATGTTTTCTTTTTCTGCATTTTGTTTTCAATCTTTCTGGAGAATTTTGGTTTTGATTACTCATTTCAGTATCATGATGGGGATTTTAAAAATCCAGTGTGTCTTTCAATATTTGTACATAAATTTTATAGTTGTGATTTCTGAAATATTTGGACTTAGTCATATCACTTTCCATTTACCATTTTTAAAATTTTACTTTAAATTTCTTTTTCTTCCTGATTTCTATTCTATTGTTAACTTAAAAAATATACTTCTTTCATTACCCCTCTTCTGGTTTAAAGTTATAAATAGCGTTGAGCACTTCTATCCCCACATTTTTTTTCTCTTGAAAACATCAAAGATATTCAGTATTCATTCCCTCTTCCAAACTTGAAAAGATGCAATACTTTCATTACTAAATGAAGATACCTCTGTAATCTCACCATGACTGCATGGGCTATTAACTTTAGATCCCTATTTTAAAGTATAAGTTTTTACTTAACATTTATAGTGAACTGTTAATGAGATTTCCTGGCGTTTAGTAAATTTTAAAAATCATATTTGTGTCTTGAATCCTATAGCTTCCTTCTTTTGTTTGGTTTTCTTCTTGCTGAAGTATATATTTGATAGTTCTTTTATTTTTTTTAAGATTTTATTTATTTATTTGACAGAGAGAGATCTCAAGTATGCAGAGAGGCAGGCAGAAAGAGAGGAGGGGAAACAGGCTCCCTGCTGAGCCTGATGTGGGGCTCAATCCCAGGATCCTGGGATCATGACCTGAGCAGAAGGCAGAGGCTTTAACCCACTGAGGCACCTAGGTGCCCCTTGATAGTTCTTTTAATCAGAGTCTGTGTGGTTGGTAAATTCTTCTGGTAATTGTTAGCATGAAACTTCTTTATTTTTCATTTAGTCATGAATAATAATTTATCTGTGTATAAAATTCTAGGTTTACAGTTACTTTCAGTCACCACCTTCAGTTTATTATTCCATTGTCTTTTACCATTTATTGTTGCTGATGTCTCTTGGTTTAATTGGTTATGCCATGCTTGGTAATAGGTTCTCTCTGGTGCCTTTTAAGATTTTCTCTTTATTCTAATGTTCTACAACTTTACCACTATATGTCTACACATTTATTTATTTTAAATCATTCTGCTGAGTACTTGGAGTACACTTTTGATCTGGAAAATTGTTCTGATTGTTGCTCCATTCTGCTCTTACTGAATTTCTGGTTTCATGAATGTAGAAGCCTCACTATGCCTCCATGTTTTCTTCCTATGTGGTTTTCTTTTCTTTTCTTTTTCTTCCCTCTCTTTCTCTCTCTCTCCCTCTCTCCGTGTGTGTGTGTGTATGTGTGTGTGGTTTTTCTTTTACTTTTGTTTTTCTTGTTTTACACTAGTTACTGTGTGATTTTTCCAATTCTGTTTCTAATTGACCCCTCTTAAATTCTTTTCTAGAGTTTATAAAGGGTCTGCTTTGCTCCCCTTCTGGAAGACCCAGGGCTTTAGCTTCACTCATTCTTTGATATTTCCATTCCATTAAGTCCTTTTGGACTTTGAATTCAACTTTGATTATATTATTGGTTACTGCTTTGTTTTTGAAATAGAGGGGATAACTAGAAGATAAATTAAATATATCAGTTCATGCATCTTACAAATGGCTTTTGAAATTGTATGTTATAAAACCTAAAAAAATTAAAATTAAAATTAAAAAAAAAACCTTATGGAAGTATTTGGCATTCTGTAGTACAAATGCATGTTTTATATACATCCTTGTCTAAAAGAGCCAAAGTGGATCATTGGAAATGTCTAAATAAGTTTCAAATTCAGGAAAAAAACACCTTAAGACATATGGAGACAAAGTTGTTAAAATACTTAATTAGTTCATCAACAGATGTCATAATGAGTCATTACAGCAAGCACCACAGTAAAAATTGAACACTAAATTTTTAATTTTGTTCACATTTTTAAAAAATAATTTTAACAACTACCCAGAAAACAATTCTAAGTTCCTAAAATATAACAAATACTTCTGAAATTGCTTTAATGTCTATAGAATTTTATCTGTCTTCTTTATTACATTTTATTACAGAATAACTTAATTTTGTAGTAGCACCTTGTGGTATTTGTTATTACAAACTCTTTCACTAATTTTTCTGGAAAACTGAAGCTCTGTCACTACTTCTTTGGTTAACTTTAACTTTTCACTGTATTTTCTAACACTTTCTGTCTTCTAATATAAAATACCTTTAAATTCAGTATTTGTTTTCCATCCCGATAGCGTCAGAGCTTCATATATTGCAAATAGCATGCTTGAAAATTCCCATCACTTGATAATTCTATACATAATTATATTTTTTACTATGATACAAATGTGAGCTCTCTTGTGAGAGGTAGTTATATATAATAGAAAAGAACATGCAGGGGCGCCTGGGTGGCTCAGTGGGTTAAGGCCTCTGCCTTCAGCTCAGGTCATGGTCCCAGAGTCCTGGGATTGAGCCCCACATCAGGCTCTCTGGTCAGCAGGAAGCCTGATTCCTCCTCTCTCTCTCTGCCTGCCTCTCTGCCTACTTGTGATCTCTCTCTGTCAAATAAATAAATAAAAATATTTAAAAAAAGAAAAAAGAAAAGAACATGCAATCTGCAGACCAACTGCCAATGTTCAAAGTGTTGAAACCATGAGCAAGTTTCTAAATCATGGTATGCCAGTTTCTTTAACTGTAAATTGGGAATATTAATAGTGTCAATTTCATTGAGTTGTTGGAATGATTTAGTGAGTTACCATTAAGTGCTTAGATAGTACCTTGTATGCTTCATATATTGATAGGTGTAAAGCTTATGGCTGCAAAAGCTATTCTATATATGCTTAAAATATACTAATTTTTCTTTTGTAACCCAAACTGATACTGATTGTTAGTCAGAAAATAATTAAAACTACTTTTTAGAGAGTGATACCGAAATGAGAAAAATGAACATATGAGAAGTATCTTGGGAATAATTTATGCAATTCTGTGTCATAATTGTTTATATCATACTAAAAAAAAATAGGAATGAATAAGCAGTACTAAAAAACATAATGTTCCTTAAATGGTAAAATAAGTTTTGGGTTACTGTTAAAATCAATTACCATATTTCTTTGCTTCACATTTATTGAAATATTTTAAAAGTGTTGAACATGAATCTCTTAGGACACTTCCAGTGGAAATTCCGTATTAAACACATATATTTTTTTAAAAATTTTTATTTATTTATTTTTTTAAATTTCTTTTCAGTGTTCCAGAATTCATTGTTTATGCACCACACCCAGTGCTCCATGCAATATGTGCGCTCCATAATACCCACCACCAGGCTCACCCAACCTTCCATCCCCCTCCAAAACTCTCAGCTTGTTTCTCAGAGTCCACAGTCTCTCATGGTTGGTCTCCCCCTCCAATTTCCCCCAACTCACTTCTCCTCTCTCCATCTCCCCATGTCCTACATGTTATTCCTTGTGCTCCACAAATAAGTGAAATCATATGATAATTGACTCCCTTGCAATTTGGGGTCTCTTCTGATTCCATACAAATTTTAGGATTGTTTGCTCCAGCTCTTTGAAAAATGCCAGTGGAATTTTGATCAGAATAACACTGAAAGTATAGATTGCTCTAGGCAGTATAGACATTTTAATGATGTTTATTCTTCCAATCTATGAGCACAGAATGGTCTTCCATCTTTTTGTGTCTTCTTCAGTTTCTTTCATGAGTATTCTGTGGTTCCTTGAGTACAGATCCTTTATCTCTTTGGTTAGGTTTATTCCCAGGTATCTTAGGGTTCTTGGTGCTATAATGAATGGAATCAATTTTCTATCTCCCTTTCTGTATTTTCATTGTTAGTGTATAAGAAAGCAACTGATTTCTGTACATTGATTTTGCATCCTGCCACATGACTGAATTGCTGTATGAGTTCTAGTGGTTTGGGGGGTGGAGTCTTTTGGGTCTTCCATATAAAGTATCATGTCATCTGCAAAGAGAGTTTGACTTCTTCATTGTCAATTTGAGTACCTTTTATTTCTCTTTGTTGTCTAATCACTGTTGCTAGGACTTCTAATACTATGTTGAACAAGAGTGGTAAGAGTAGGGATCCTTATCAAAACACATAGCTTTTAAAAAGCAAACTTATATATTATGAGTGAAACTGAAAGAATCAATTTCAAATATGTAAGGTAACTATTACATATTTTTTCTATTATTCATTTAATGTACTATTGTTTAATTTAAAATTTATGCAATTTTTACCTTGTCACTTTTATATCAGAAACATACTAGGTTATTTAAATATAAATTTGCAATACTGTTAATTTAATGGCAATATATTGCGGTATGAATCAAAATGGAAAACCTGAATTCATTCTGTAACATACTATTTAACAAAATACTTTCAATAAAATTTTTATACCAACAGAATTATGACAAAAGTTTTTATACTTCTATTCATATTAGCAACATGTAAGGTATACCAATGACTTTGTAACAGTTTTATGTGAAGAAAAATATTCACATATTCCATGTCCACTTCCAGATTTCAGAAAACATAACATGAGAAAAGAAAATGGGTAGTTCTGATTGAAAAAAGTATTCCTTATTTGTGTGTCTGACATGCTTATTTTATGTCTTTAATACAAAGTACTTAAATCTAAGCACTTTATAACTATAAAGTTAAGTTGTTGACATTAGCATCATAGCAACATTAGACATCTTTCCTTTTCTGCCCACCCAACAACAAACATATTTGGCATTCATTCACAAATAATAGAGTCTGTGTGGGAGTTGTCACTTAGTACCAATGGGCCAAGAAAGAGTATCATTCCAAAGTTAGCAGAAGGAAGGAAATAACAAATATCAAAACTGAAATAAATTAAAAAGAAGCCATAAAAAATAAAAATAAGAGCTTTTTTAAAAACTGATTTATTCATTTACTTTAGAGAGAGTATGTGGTGGGGGTAAGGGGGAAGGGCAGAGGGAGAGAGAGAATCTAAAGCAATCTCCCCACAGCACGTGGAACCTGATGCAGAGTTTGATCTTAGGAGATCATGACTTGAGCGATACCTAGAGTCTGCAGCATAACCAACTGAGTCACCCAGGCAACCCTAAGAGCTAATTTTTTGAAAAAATAAACAGAATTGATAAACTTGTAGCTAAACTAAAGAAGAAAACCAGGGAAGACTCTAAATCATAAATGAAAAAGGTGACATTAAAAATGATACCAAAGAAATAAATTAGATTATAAGAGACTACTATAAATGATTACATGACAAACTAGATAACCTAGAAGAAACATAAATTTCTGGAAACATACAGCTTATTAAGATAGACTTATAAACAGAAAATATGAACAGACCAGGTACTAGTAAGGAGATTTAATTAGCAATCAGAAATCTCCCAACAACAACAAAAAAGTCTGGGACTAGGTGGTTTCACTGGTAAATTCTATCAAACATTTAAAGAAAAATTAACACCAAATTTTCTCTTTCTAAAAAATGAACAAGAGAGGACACTTTCAAATTTATTTTAAAAGCCATGATTATTCTGATACCAAAGCCAGATAAGAACACTGCAAGAAAGCTACAGACATATATCTGATAAATAGAGATGCAAAAATTCTCAGTAAAATATTAGCAAACTGAATTTAACAATACATTAAAAGGATTATATACCATGATCAAATGCAGTTTATTCATATTCCATATGAAGATAATTCAACATATCCAAATCAATAAATATGATATACCATATTAACAAAATGAAGATAAAAATCAGATGGTCATCTCAATAGATGCAAAAAAGCATTTGACAAAATTCAACATTCATTCACGATAGATCCCCTCAATGAATTGGGTATAGAAGGAACATACCTCAACATTATAAGGGCCACATATGACAACCCCATAGCCAATATCATATGTAATGGTGAAAAGTTGAAAATGTTTTCCTCTGGGTTCAGGAACAAGACAAAGGTGCCTACTCTCACCACTCTAACAAAATACTAGAATTCCTAACCAGAACAATCAGATGAGACAAAGAAATAAAAGGCATTAAAAATGGAAGAGAAGAAGTAAAATTGTCTTTATTTGCAGACATTAGCTTATATACAGAAAATTCTAATTGCTCCACCAAAAAAAAAAAAACTGTTAGAACTCAGTACATTCAGTAAAGTACAGGATACAAAGTGAACATAGAGAAAGCACTTGTGTTTCTATACACTAACAATAAAACATCTAATAGAGATAAAAGAAAAAATCTATTCATAGTAACATCAAAAATGGTGACATACTTAGGAATAACTTTCATCAAAGAGGTGAAATATCTGAATACTGAAAACTCTAATATTTTGATTAAAGAAGCTACAAATACTAATGGAAGAACATTCCATGTTCATGAATCATAAGAAATGATATTATTAAAAATATCTATACTACTCAAAGCCATCTATGATTCAATGCAATCTCTATCAAAATTCAAATGTTATTTTCACAGAAGTAGAAAAAGAAATCCTAAAATTTATATGGAACCACAAAAGACCCTTTATAACTAAAGGAATCATGAGAAAGAAGAACGAAACTGGAGAGCAAAACTGCATTCCCACGGTGTTTTTTTGCAGTGTTATTCACTATGGCAAGACATGGAATTAACCTAAGTGTCCATCAATAGATGAATGGAATGAATGAATATCCATATATATGAATGGATATATATATGAATGAATGAATGGATATATATATATATATATGTGCAATATTATTCAGCAATAAGAAAAAATAATTTCTCTATTTGCAGCAACATGGATAGACCCTGAAGGCATTATGCTAAATGAAATAAGTCAGACAGAAAAAGACAAATATTGCATAATCTCACTTAAATGTGGAATCTAAAAAAGCCATAAAAACAGAGAATAGAATGGTGATTTCCAGAGATTAGGGGACTGGGGAAATGAGGAAATGTTGATTAAAGGGTACAACTTCCAATTAGAAGATGAATGAGTTTTGGGTATCTAAGGCACAACATTTTGGTTATATTTACCAATAATGTATTATACACTTGAAATTTGTTAAGAGAGTAGATCTTAAGTGTTCTCACCAGAAAAAAGAAATTAATTATGTGATGTGATAGAGATATTAACTAACACCATGCTGGTAATCATGTTACAATAAAAGTATATAAAGTCGATACATTGTTTGCCTTAAACTTACATAATGTTATATGTCAGTTATATTTCAAAAAAGCTGACAATACTTTAGTTAAAAGATAAAAATGAGAAATGTACATTTATTCAGACTATATTAATGTATATTTATATTTCTATAAATTTTAGGTAGATAGCTTATAATGTCTATATCCTATATTATGTATAAGTTATATAACATATATTGCTCTTTTATTGCTGTATGTTATGGTAAATAAACAGTATTTCCATATGATTCACTACTCTGGCCCCTGAAAAAGCAGCAAATATATAGTAGATAATGTTGGACTACCAGAAACTTAACAAAATTGGATCCATAATCACAGATGTTGTACAAGCATAATGTTGCAGCAGATTAACACAGACTCTTAAATTCATGCATGGCTTATTAACGTGGTAAATTCATTGTTTTCAGTTTAACCAGAAAAAGAATCAGAATGTTATATTCTTTTGAAATAGATAACAATATGTATTCATTGTCTTGCTGCAAACTTATGTCTTGCCTCACTGACTACAGCTCTCTGTCCCAATAAAGACTGAAGACAACCTAATCTTCTGGATATTCTGCAGAGTATAACATTTGTTCACTGTATTAATTGACCTCAGAGTAATAGAGGGGCCCTAAAGTAAGACCCCAAAATGTATAAATCATAAATAAATAGATGCATTTTAAAATATTAAAATTTAAAATTCAAAAGCAAGAGAATGAATTAGGTTATCTAATAGAAGGAATGAGAAAAAATAGGTACACAAGGTTCTCCAAAGGTTGTTTGGATCTATTTTCAAGTGAAATGATTGGTATTTAGTTGTTTTTATTATCATTATTATTATTTATATTGCATATTTATATGTTACACTGTTATTTTATGTATGATGTGTTGCTCAATAAATTTTTTATGAGTTGGCAGAGCTCTTATAAGAGAAACATAAAATTTAATTATTACAGAAAAGAATAATGCATCAAAAGCAATAAAAAAGAGATTACACAGCATTAGAAACATCTGTAGGATAGGCTTGAGAAATTCAAACAAAGTAGAATAGAAAACCTAATGCTTAAAAATGTAAGAGAAAAAAATGGTGCTATGGACAAAGCATAATTGACATCTGATATTCTAGAACAAAAGAAAAATAAGTATGTTTTAAATACATAGAGCAAAACTTCCCTAATATAGATGAAGAGAGAATAAAAGTTTCAGTGATACAAAATAATAAACATCAGAGATAACTTGTAAAGCCACTAGACTTTAAGGATAAAGAAGTTATTATGTGGACATCTGAATATAGTATTATGTTGGTCTTACACTTCATCACTGCCATATTCAAAGCTGAGATAATAAATAGATACCTAAAATTCTAATGAAAGTCTTACCCAGCATGTCCCTATTCAAGAATCAAATCAAAGTAAACATTCAATATTTAAGAGCTTACAGCATCTATGAATGTACCTTGAAAAATACCTGTTGGGAATAAATACCAACCAACATGAAAGTTGACAAGCAAAACCACAATAAAGAGATGGATTATTAGCACTTAATAACTTTCATATGAAACAAGGGCTAACAACTGCAAACCCTGTGACTAAAAGTGGAATATAAATGTTATATTTATACATATAGTAATGATAATATAATAATCTTCAGGGGATAGAGAAATGGGGCATAAGTTATCTTCCTTCTTAGTGGAATAATATTCATATCTCTGATGACAAGGAAATGCAGGTGATTTAAATCAACCAGGAAACAGTTTAGTCTTAAGATTCTATACCTTATATTTTTTTTCAAATATTCTCTTTTTTATACTGACTAAATTTGCTTTTATATAGGTATAAATCATTTCCCCTCAAAATATTTTCATTAAAATATATATTGCCTACAGAAAAAGTCCAAGTAGAATGTGTATACAATTTGATCAGTTATAAAAGAGTGAAAATATCAGTGTAACCACCACAGGTTAAGAAATGAAACAATGCTACAATCTCAAGATCTCTTTTGTGTCCCTTTGTAACTGTATCTCCCTTTCTCCTTACTACATGTAACAACTAGACTGACTTCCAACATCAGAAAGTTTTAGAAATTAATATAAATAGAATATTTCTTTATAGCTAGCTCTTTTGCCCAAGGATATGCTGGTATTGTCAATTTTTTCTGCCTCAACTATTGTGGCTCAAATGAGCAATTCCCTAATGACTAATGAAATTTCATAACTATTCATGTTTATTGGCTATTTGGATATATCCCTTTGTGAATGACCATTCATGTTCACCTGTTTTTTTTCCCCATTATCTCTTTGTTTTATTGGTTTTTAAAAGTCCTGTAAGTTTTTAAGTTACAAGTCTTTTGTGGGTTTTTTTGTTTGTTTGTTTCATTTTTTTATTAATTTCTTTTCAGCTTAACAGAATTCATTGTTTAGGCACCACACCCAGTGCTCCATGCCATATATGCCCTCCATAATACCCACCACCTGGCTCTGAAAAACAATCTTTTGTGGGTTTTACATACATCAAATAACTTGTCCCACTTAGTTTCTTGGCTTGTCATTTTATAAAGTTCTCTTCTGATTAGATCTAATTTTACATCAACCTTTTCTCTTTTGGTCAGTGATTTTTGTGTCCTGTTAAAGAAAACATTGACTATTCCTTGTTTGCAAAGACACTCAACTATGTCATATTCTAGAAGATTTATTCTTTTGCTTGTTCACATCAGTATTAATATCTAATTTCAATGGAGATTTGTGAAGAAGTTATTGAAGAAGGAGTTTGAAGTGTGAGGGGTGATATTTTAACAGCTTTATTGAGGTATAATTGATATACAAAAAAACCTACACGTTTAATGTATGCATTTTAAGAAGTTTGGACATATCAATACATTTGTGATATTACCAGCACTATCAAGGAAATAAACACACCCATCATCTCAAAAAGATTTTTTGTTTGTTTCTCTTTTATGTGTATGTGTAGCAGGGGAGATAAGAACACTTAACATAAGATCTACTCTCTTTAACATATTTTTAAGCATATCATACTCTATTGTTAACTATAGATACTGTGTTGTACAATGGATTTCTAGTGCTGTTCATCTTAAATAATTACAACGTTTCATCATTAAAAAATCCCCAATTCCCCCTCCCTTTAGGATCGGCAATGACCATTCTATCCTCTGTTTCTATAAAATAGCTACCTGATATAAGTAGAATCATACAGTATTTGTCTTTCTTAGACTGCCTTATTTCACTTTACATAGTATGTTCAATTTTTATCCATGTTATTGCAAGTCTTAGGATTCCCTTCTTTTTAAAGTTTGTGTGATACTTTATTTTAGGTATGTAACTCTTTTTGTTTATCCATTTATCTTTCGATGGATATTTGGATTGTTTCTATGTCTTGGCTATTGTAAATAATGCTACAATGAACATGACAGTGCAGATATCTCTTCAAGATCCTGATTCCTTGGATACCTAACCAGAAGTGGTATTTCTGGATCATGTGGAACCTCTGTTTTATGAATCTCAATACAGTTTTCCAAGTGGATACATCATTTTAAATTCCCACCAATAGTGCACAAGTGTTCTCTTTTCTCCACATTTTTGACAACATGTTTGGCAAAGAGTATTTACTCTTTCTATTGCTCTTTTCCCCCTTCCTACATCTCCATAATTCTATCTGTATATTTCCTTTTGGAGGGTCTGCTGATGATACATTCTTACAGCTTTCCTTTGCCTGGAAATGTCTTTATTTTCCTTCATTTTACTGTTAAATTTTAATTTGGCAGGTTTTTATTTGTTTTTCAACACTTGGAATTCTGTTGTTTTCTGTTCTCATTTTTTGTAGTTGATTAATCAGTTATTGGTCTGATTTTTGCTCCTTTGAGGGCAATATGTTTTTAACCTCTTGTTAAAAGGTTATTTATATTTGGTTTTCAACAGTGTAACTCTGTACACCATTGTAATTTTCTTAGTTTTTATTGTGCTTTTAATTCTTTAATATGTAACTTGATGCCTGTTATCAGTTTTGGAAAATGTTCATCTGTTACCTGTTCAAAATTTACTTCTGTTCTATTCTTTCTATGCTCTGATTTGTGGAATCCAGTTACATCCATATTAGGGCTTTTCATTGTGTTACGTACGTCTCATATAAACTCTGGTTATGTTATTCTGGCATATTTTCCATTCTACTAATTCTTTCTTCAACTGTATCTAATAATGCTACTGAACACAATTGTTGAATTTTTATGGACAGTTTTGTATTCTTCGTTCTAAAACTTTCATTTTGTTCTTTTTTATATTTTCTTGTTCTTTTCTAAAACCCCTTATCTAATTCCTAAATATACTAATTACACTTATGATATTTATGTTACTGATAACTGTAAGTCTGTTTTTGATAACTATAAGCTCTGGATCTTCTATAACTCTCTTTCTCCCTCCTCTCCTACTCTCTCCTTCTTTTCCTCTTTCTCTTTCCTCTTTTTAAATAATTCTGTCTTATTCCCCTGATATATCTTCTGTTAGTATTTGATTTAATGCTGCTCATTGGGTATGAAAAATTGTAGATTGGTTGTTGATCATTGTGTATGAACAAGTGTAAACACAGTTTCCAGCTCTGGCTAATGTTATCTTCCTCCAGGAATAATTTTCTTTTACCTCTAGAAAGTAGTTATGTAAGAACAGATCACTTTCACACAATCAGAGATTGAATTAACTTCATAGTATACTTTAGCCTTTGTGGAAAGCAGATTTATCAGTGATTCCCTCTTATTTGTGCAGTTTAGCCAGCTTCTCAGGGGTTCTTATGAGAAAACTTTCTCCTTGCTAGCCTCTAAACTTCAACTTTTGTATGCCAAGTTATTAATACTCTGGAATCAGTGCTCAGCTTATCAGCCTCTCATTGTGATCTGGCAAATGGCCAGATTAAAGGCTACATAAAATATAGATTCTTCCCTTCTTGGGAATTTTACATGTTAAGTACTTGCTGCCTTGCTAGCTTTGCGATGCTAACATTTATGTTTTTAATGCCCAACAATTATTGATGCTTTTAGTGGAAGGATTGGTCAGCTGGCTGCCAGTCTGCCTTTATTGGAAATATAAACAATTTTATTTTAAAGGTCATACTTCTTAAATTAAGAAGGTATGGGGATACATTTTTGAGAGTAATTTACAGTTTAGAGAAGGTTCTTTTACACTTTGGTAATTGCAAAGCTAGTAAATTTTTCTCTAAGTTGTTGAAGGAGGTACTTGGGCAGAAAAAAAAAAAAAAAGAAGAAGAAAAAGAGAAATTGGTAGGGCTTTGATCTTATATTAGCTCTCATTTTGACTTTGTCTTGCATCTATATTCCATGAATTGTTTCAGGCTCCAGCCTAGCTTTATGGAAGCATAGAAACATAAAATATTTGAGCTGAAGTTAGATCTTATCTTTAAAATTTTTCAAATTAAATCCCTTTTTTCCATTTTGTATTTATATCTCACTGTCGCAGCAGGCATGACAAATCGACCAGGAACATGAGGGTAAGAGGATGGTGAAAAGAAATTAAGAGACAAAGAAATGGGGACAGGAGGAGCACCAAGGAGGATGTCCAATAGTGCCAATTTTATTCAAGGCTGTGAGGCATTATATAGCTAACAGAAACAATCGTAAGAAAAGTATCTAATTTTAGCTGATTACTAAAGAGTTTGCAACAAGCACAGAAAATCCTTCAAGCTTTCCCATTATCTATTTCCTAAACATCAATAGCAGACCTTCTAGCACCAGATGTACTGACTTCAAGACCACTCAAGACATAGTTTGTATAAGCACAGTACAGTCTTACAGTGGTGTAGTCTATAGCCTGTGCAAGGACAGCAAGGACCAGCCAAGAATTTCTGACCCCAGCCAAATCGTCTCTATCTGACTAGCAAACGTGTGGGAAGTCACATAGGGGAGCACCCAATACATAGCACAGACCCTTTCTCAGTGCTACTCGACTTTATCGACCTAAGCCTTTTGTTCAGCTATTCAGCCTTTAAAGGAGGCATAAGTCAGTGCCTGATTTGGTTCTCGTCTCAAGCCTTACTGTGGCCTCCCACATCCCACTATTTCTTCTATCTGCGGGATTTTTAGTTTATTTTCTACTCTTTATTTCCATTGTCACCATCTTTATTATGCCAGGTATAAAACACATTTTATATTCTGTATTTCTAAGATAAGTAGTTTAAATTTTCCAGCTTTCTTTCTACTACAGTGACATTGTTACTTGTTAGATATTTTCAAGAGAACAACTAACCCACCTAAGAGCAGAGTGTTGGTAGGAGGATGAGACAAATATCTTCAAGGAAAGAGTCAATCTCAGATTAGAGGCCAAAGATAAAATTTCTACTGGCTGTTTTATAAGGGGACAATTTATACTTATTTTCAATGAGCTTAATATGATTGTGTGAAGGGACTTAATTCCTTATACTTGATGCTTGAATAATTCTCCAACTAATCTCACAATTTTCAAATGTATCCTTTTAGTCCCTGCTGGAGTGAACTATCTAAAATACAAATATGAACACATTAATATACTATATTAATATATTAATATACATATTATATATATGTTATTATTCTTCAAACTCTTCAATAGGTCCCTGTTGCTTAAACATAAAGTTCAAGTTCCTTATGCTTTCTGTGGTTTGTCTCATACCTCCACCTCCAGTTTATCTAAATCTGAATCTTTCTACCTTACATATATATTATGGAATTTTGGCCATAACACAGGTACTCTTCAAATACATGAGATTATAGATACGTGATTAAATCATGTAAAAATTTAACAAACATCTTTTGAGGAGACTCTCTTGTTAGCTTAATAAAGTACGCACTCATGTTGGGGGACCTAACATTTTTTAATGCCAAAAAACTGAGTAGACCTCCAGAAACAGAAGACAACCTTCAGCCAACAGCTAGCGGGACCTGGTATTCTATTCTCAGTTCTATAACAACTGAATTAATTTTCCCAACAACCTGAGTGAGTTTGGATGTGGATCTTTGCCCAGTCAAACCTCTATGAACCTACATACCTTACTTATAAATGGATTGCAGAATTGAGATTCTGAAGCAGAGAACAGAGCTAAACTGTCCCCAGATTTCTCTCATACCAAAACTGTGAGCTATAATAAATAAGTTCTGTTTTAGGTTCCTGAGTTAATGGTGATACTTTTTGCACAACCACAGAATATTAATGCTCACATCATACTCTTTCACTTTCATGGTTTTGCACTTATAGTTCCCTCAGCCTTGTTGCTGTACCTATCTTTGTGCATATAACAAACTACTATTTGCTGTTGTTGACACAATTCATCACTCTAACAAAGCCTGTGAGTTCTTTCCTAATTCTGCCTTTTTGCAAAATAGAAATAATTTTTCATCTTGCTCCTTAACTTAATTTTAAACCTTAATTTTTACAAAACAAAACAAAACAAAAAACCTTAATTTTTGTGCTATTGCACACAATAGTAGGTACATTTATTTTCCAGAAACTAAACCTAAGGATATGGCCTGTATCATGTTTATGCTTGTGGGCATAGTACCTACCATCTGCCTGAAACTATAGGTACTCAAATATCTCTTGTTAAACACTTATCCAGTATTTTACTATTGCTCTGACTTTACTCTCTTGTTATTCCCTTCTGAGAATATCCTTTTTTTCTCCTTCCCTTTCTGCAAATCTAAATCATTATTCAAGGTTAACTTCAACTTATTCAACTCCTCTTTATTATCTTTGAATATGTATGCTTAACAGCCTAAAAATTCATAACAAAGGGTAGATTTGATTGCTGAAGGTAGGGAAGTGGCCTGGCTTTCTTACCATGCCTCACTGCTCAGAGCTACTTCCTGTTCTCCATTCCATGCTGGATAGAAACACTGCCTGTTGCAAAGAAGCAAAACATCAATTAAAAGCAAACTGTTTCTGTGTCCTTACTGTACTTTGATCTTAATTTCCTGTGTTTAACCATTCATATTTTTGAGGAAAATTAAAAACTGGATTGTTTTAGCTTAATATGGTTTGGGGGAAAGTTTGTAACAAATAAGAAACAAATAAACAATGGTTTGTAACATTACTAAGCAAAATATATATACTTCGATAAGAAAATTTAGAAATACCAGTGGACAATAAAGTACATAGTCAATTTATAAGAGGGAAAAAAAGAACTTTGTTTTGACAGCTAATTATTGTATGCTCTCTTTGTTTCCAGTATCATGCTAAAATGTTTTATGTATATACAGCATCTTATTTAATTAAGGCTTCCAACAGTATGTGGGTCAGCATGGCTTAACTGTTAACAGCAGAGATTGTGGAGTAATAATAATAATAATAATAATCCTTTTTTTTCCCATGGAGTTGTGGATATAACTTAAATTAATATATATTAATATATAAAGTACTCTTGGAAAAGTGACTGACATTTAGTAAATATTATTAGTATCATAGAAAAAACTTACAGAGTTTAAGTTACTGGCTAAAGGAACATTCCTATAGGTGCAGCTTCTAAAATTTAAACCTAGTCCGTTTGACTCTAAATCCCATGATCTTAACCACTAGACTATCTTGCATAGTAATCATTTTTTAAAGTTTTTTATAGACAAGGAAGTATAAGTTGAAACAATGACATTTCTCATGCAAATAAGCAAAGATTAAAACAAAATGTGGAATCAAATCTCAAAATTGCCTTGTAGAAGTGAAACCACTGTACTTAGCAGTCTCATGTAATTATGGCAGGAATTTAAATGGTTAAATCTTGATAAAATTAATTCTATCATATATAGCATAGTATTTAATATTTCCTATCCTAAGTGGGGAAAACGAAACAAGAAACTAGTTACAAAGATCCTGGTCCATGAATTGTTTACAATACCCTTGACTGTCCAAGAATAGTACTATGGTGGGGTCCTGGGTGGCTCAGTTGGTTAAGTTCAGGTCATGATCTCAGGGTCCTGGGATCTAGACCCAACTCCAGCTCCCTGCTGGATGAAGGTCTTCTTCTCCCTTTCTCTCTGCCACTCCTCCCCCTGGCCCTTGCATGTCCACACATGAACTCTTTCTCTGAAATAAATAAATAAAATCTTAAAAAAAAAGAATAGCATAATTGTTAAATAATTTTATTATTGAAATATTTTTATATACTTACACTATTGGATATTATCTTGTTATTAAAGTCATGTTTTTATTTTTTATTTATTTTTTTGAGAGAGAGAGCACATGCATGTGCATGCACAAGCAGGGGTAGGAGGTCAGAGGGAGACACAGAAGGAAAGAGAAAGAGAAAATCTTAAGCAGGGTCAACACCCAGCACAAAGCCTAATATGGAGTTTGATTCCATGATCAAGGGATTCCCAAAATCAGGAATCCAGTGCTTAACTAACTGAGCCACCCAGGTGCCTCTAAAGTCATGTTTTAAATAATACTATCATATAGGAAGATAATAAAATTAGGTTATTTTCAAAATATAATAAAAAGATAATTTTGGTGCGTTCTGTGAAAGAATTGCCTAAGAAAAATTTTATATACAAAAATGAAATCAGGGCACCTGCCTAATATAGCTGGTTGAATACCAACTCTTGGTCTCAACTCAGGTCATGATCTCAGGGTTAAGAGGCCAGGCCCATGTCGGGCTCTGGGCTCACCATGGAGTCTGCCTGGGATTCTTTCTCCCTCTGCCCCTGCCCCCTAACTCAAAATAAATAAATAAAACTTTTTAAAAAATTAAATCTGAAGTATATGAATTCATAATTGAAAGTATTTATATATGGGTAGAATAAATGACTGATATTTTAATTTTCTATTTAAATATTTATTTACCATTTATACCTCTGTAATGCATATTAGTTACATTTAAACCCAGAAAAAGAATAATATATATGAGCATTCTAGTTTTGGAGTTATTGGAAGAACAAAAATAAAGGATTGTGAGGAGGTTCAAAATATAAAGTATTTGTAAGATCATGAAAGTAATATTTGCTATAAATAATCCACCAGTTGGTATAACATAGGCTTTCCCACTACCTGAAAGTAGATGGTTCCTATGGAACCTTGTCTCAGCAGAAGTGGTATAAAGCAAAGAAAAATTCCTATTAACTTTAATTTACATAGAAAAAAGGTTGAGTACTCCATACCCAAAAAATAACCCCTCTTGGGCTTTTCTGTTACCTTAGGGCGTATCTCACTATTGAATGCATAAAATAAATCAAGATAAAGCACAGTTGCTCACAGATACAATTCAAAGCTATGGGGACTGGATGCTGAGATGCCAAGTGTAGTTCCTGGGACAGGACTGTGGCAGTGCCACCCTCCCTGCTCAAGGTACACACTGCATCTAGAACAGCTTACTGTCAAAGAAATGCTGGACACTATTTCCGCTTTTCGCCTTTTTTCATAAAAACGCAAATCATCTTCACATTTCTTTCAATTAATGAGAGCAGGTGCTAAGATAAGTCTTCTGTTAAATCAAAGTCGCATAACACAAACTTTGGAAAAATGGGGATATCTGTACTACACTCTCGATGCCCAAAGCTGGTATTTAAGGAGTAGAGGTATTGTAACTTGAAATGAGTCTCAATGCAATTCCACTAATCTCATGAGTCTGTGAATTGCCAGTAGATACTATGAGAGAAAGAAGGAAAAACCCTCAGCGCAGTGCATGTCTCATTCTTCTGTCCTATTTTTTTCATATTCTAGTGGTGATGAATAATGATCGATCATGGCCACACATGACCCTTTATAATCATTGCAAGAGCCTGATAGCCTATAAGCTTGTATCAACAGAAAATCCTATTTATATTTTCTATGTTTAACATAGCTCATTGTTGAGTCTTTTTAACTTTAGAGACAATGCTACCCAAGAGAAAAGGAGATGCAAAATATTCTCGTCTTCACAAAATGTCAGTTATCAGCAGATACATATTGCATCTCCCTAATGACTTGGTGTGGTAAATGAGCAGAAAACATTACCTTGTTACTGTGAAATAAATGCTATGAATCAAAGCCTGACCTTTTGCATTCCCTCCACAGTAATCCTGGCTGTGTGGCTCTTTTATGACAGCATTTAAACATATTTAAGTGTCTCTAATAATTGCAAGTAGCCTTCCTAGCACCAATATGCCCTTTTATTTTTCTTCCCCCTCATTGTCAAACACATAAACAGTAGGCTCTCTCCACTTTCTGATTTTCCTTTCTTTCACCAAAGAAAAGCAATTTAGGCTGGCTTCTACTCCCAGCACTCTACCGAGGACTATTGTTAATGTTACCAACAATCTTCATATTGCTCCATTCCATGGCCACCTTTGGGGGTCATTATTTAACTGGATCTTAATATAGTATTTGACACTGAAGAAGACTTTCTTTAGAAACATTTCTATTTCCAGAGCCCCGTGTGGCTCAGTTGGTTAAGCATCTGACTCTTGATTTAGGCTCAGGTCATGATCTCAGGGTCAGGAGATTGAGCTCCACCTTGGAACTTCTCCCTGTCCCTCGGCCCTACCCCCTCACTCACTCTTTCTCTCTCTTTAAAAAAAACAAAGGAAAAAATTTTTTTATTTTCATGGCTTCTATGGCACACTGCTATTTTTTTTCTTTAATTCCTTTTCATGGCTGCTTTTTCTTTGTCTTCTTTGCAAGTCCTTCTTTCTCTTCTATGTGTATGCCTGTGACATCTGTGGAATCCATATCTTCTCACTTTCCATCAATAAAAACATATATTCCCATGACTCCACAGTTACAAGTTATGTAGACTTTCCCCTAAGTTCAGAAAATTGGGTTAGCTCGTTCTTTGAGGTTTCCATTTTGAATTGTACTAGGGCCTCAAACTCAAAATATATAAATCTAGTTAAAAAAAAAATGGACTGAGCTTTTGAGTTTGGCTCCCACTTTCCCATTTATCAGCTCTGTCACACTGGACACATTTTTTTAAATAAACTCTCTGAGATCACTTTCCTTACTTGAGTTATTGGGAAAATTGATTAAGATAATGCATGGAAAGCAAACTTAGCACAGCTCCTACCACACAGTAGGTGTTCAACGTTGGGCTCCTTCCCTGTGATTTCGTTCTTAGTATGATTTGTTAATATACCTAATTGTTCAAGTGAGTAACTTCAACACCAATATTTACTCTCCTTTCTCAAACTCACCTTCAATCACCTAGTTTTGTTGATGGCCCTATTTAAATATATCTCCAATACATCTGCTTTTCTGGTCTCTACTGGCATTTCCCATCAATACCTTCTGAATATTTCTTCAGTCTACCTTCATTATCATCAGAGCCCACTGTTTTTCTAATCTTTGATCTCATTCATTTCTAACCCACACACCTCAAAGTCACCAGGTAAAATTTCATGACATTAACCTAATTGAGTCTTTTTAGCTATTAATTATCCCTTTCCATGTAATTCCCAGGCTATTTAATTGAATATGGAAAGCCTTTAGAGATATCTCCTTCACCTCATCTGTCTTCATTCTATGACATTCACTATGCTATATGCTCTTATTTTTTCTTATTTTTTTTAACTTTGTTATATTACATTAATTTCATGTGTACTGATTCAGCATCTCTATACACTATGCTATGCTCACCACAAGTGCAGCTGCCATCTACCACCATACAATTCTATTACAATATCAATGACTTATTCCTTGTGCTGTGCCTTTTATTTCCATGGCTTATTTATTCCATAACTAGAAACCATATCTTTTATCCCTTTTCACCCATTTTCCCACTCCCAAATTCCCCTTTCATCTCGCAATCATCAGTTCTCTATATTTATAGGTCTGATTCTGCTTTTTGTTTATTCATTTGTTTGACTTTTAGACTTTACATATGAGTAAAATCATATGGTGTTTGTCTTTCTCAAACTTCTAGGTTTTTTCATGTTGTCACAAATGAAAGATCCCATCCTTTTAAAGGTTGGCTGTGAGATACTCCATTGTATGTATATACCATCTTCCTTAACCATCTGCCTATCAATGGACACGTAGGTTGCCTCCTTATTTTGGCTATTGTAAATAATGCTTCAGTGAAACATAGAGTTGCATTTGAATTAATGTTTTCATTTTCTTTGGGTTAAGACCCAGTAGTGGGATTATTGAATTGTTTGGTATTTCTATTTTTAACTTTTTGAGGAAACTCCATACTGTCTTCCACAGTGGTTGCACAATTCACATTCCCATCAACAGTACACAAGTGTTCCTTTTTCTCCACATCTTCCTCAACACTTGTTATTTCTTATCTTCTTTATTTTAATCATTTGTAAGGTGATATCTCATTGTGCTTTTGATTTGTATCCTATCATGATTTTAATATGATTTTATATGCTTGCATATGACAAATATTTAGTGTTTTTTTATGATCAGATGAGATCGGGCGCATTCAGGGTGGTATGGCCATAGACAGTGTTTGTTTAATTTCATGATTTACAAAGCTATGTTGAATCTTTTTAAATAAAAATAACACAAAAAACTTTTGTTTTCCCCACTTTGAAAACCATATGAAATTATCAAAGGAAGAGCACAGAAAATATTATGTTTCATTATCCAATCATAAGACTAGACTTAGGTAGGTGGCTTAAATTCTGTGATAACTTACAAAAATATCGATAAGAATATGACAATAAATTCAAAACTGAAATGAAGATGGTTATAAGTACAACAAAACTTGTTCAAAACTTTAATAGTTAGGTGCAGAACATAGAGTGTGTAGGAGAAAAGGCTTATGTGAAACAACTTGAAAATATTTCCGGATGAACAAATATTCAAGCAACAGTAGAATAGGGATTTAATTCCAATATACTGCTTGGCTTTGGAAGAAGATGCTTTCTACAGTGTAGATATGTTCTCTTTGTTTACTTAACTTGATGCAGGACTTTTAGTAAGACTTTGCCTGTGCCAACCCTGATTTGCCATTCACAGTACACTTCTAAAATATAACCTTTGAGTTATATATTTGAGTTTGTAGGGATTGCTGTTCCTAAAACATGCCATATTTTTTCTTACCTCCTACCATTTTATACTTGAAATTTTCTTCCCTATTCTTATGTTCTTTTCTTTAGCTAAATTTTATCTATCCTTCATGTCATGTATGTGACATTCTCCAGAAAGGCTACTCTGAAGTCTCAATGCTCGGTCTGGTTCCCCACCTGTGTCTAATCCAATGGTTGCTCTTCTTACCCTGACTTGCACTCACCTCATTCTTTGTATTTGTCCCTATTATACTGTCATCTTCATAAGGTATGGAACCTTGACTCTTTCATCATTATATGTACAAGAGCAGGCAGAATGCCTACCTCTTAAGAAGAGTTCAGAATGCATTTGGTATCATGTATTTAATACTTTTAAATGTAGAAGTCAAGAATCTTTGATAAAATCTTAGCTTCCCTATAAAATTATTTTCTTAAAGTTTCCAACTGTCAATAATTTTCTTCAACCAATGCTAATAAATGCTCTATTTAAAAAGATCTTATTTATTTATTTGACAGAGAGAGAGAGAGATCACAAGTAGGCAGAGTGGCAGGCAGAGAGAGAGGGGGAAGCAAGCTCCCTGCTTTCCCTGCCTTAGGTAGAGGCTTAGCCCACTGAGCCACCCAGGTGCCCCAATAAATGTGTTGCGGAAAATCTGAAGCGACTGAGGAAACTCAAGCGGCACACAGGAAATCAGGGAAAACTTAGCTTTATTATGGCTGGCGGGCCCAGCAGGATCATTTCTCAAAGACTGAGCGCCTGACAGGGTTAGGTTATGGTTACAGGTGATGGGGGTGGTAATGGGAGCTTTTTGCAGTCTCTCAAGGCCAAATGGCCCCTTCATGTGGAAGTATAATCTAGGGGGAGGCATCTCAGGAGAATGCTAAATCACCCTGGGGGACTTGTTTCTTTTTCTTTTTATAATCCAACAGGGTGGGCACCTGTTCTTTTTCTTCTACCTCAGCAGGAGCAATGACTTGTTATCTTATCTTAACCAAATGGGATGGTCATTTGGTCTTTTCTTCTGCCCCAGCAGGAGTAATGGGGAGTAGGGAATGGGAAGGGGCTGGGGCCCCAGGAGTCTCTATCTGCCTCATGTCCCCCCTCTTGATGCTTGGAAGGGTTACCCTAGAGATCATCATTATCTAGATTTAAGGAACTGTATCTGCAGAAGGTGAGGATATTGGCTGTTGTGTGTTGAGAGATGGTATTTCTGATGAAACAGATGAGGCTATTGAGGAGACAAGGACGGAGGATAACTAGGAGGAGTAGGGGCAATAAAGGGCCTGCTAGGGGTGATAGCCAAGTTGTCCAGGATTGTGGATTGAAACTCCAAGATGTGAGTTCTTCTCAACAAGACTGGATGCATTCCCGGAGCTCGTGAACCTTGGAAGTGATGATCCCAGACTAGTTGACATACCAGCACTCTTCTTGTAGGAAGAGACTGGTTCCTTCCCTTTTCAGTAGTGAGGAGATCTAGGGCTCTCGGATTCTGGAGGGCTATTGTTGTCATACTGGAGAGTTGTGTCTGGAGGGATGTTAATGAATCTGTGATACGTTCCATATCATCATTGAGTTTCTGTGAAAGCTTGAAGTAAAAGTTAAGGGAAGTCCTGAGGCTTGAAGCGCCAGTAGCTGCACCGGCAAAGACTACATCATCCATCAGAGGCCTTTGGTTTTTAAGACACTCTGGACCTGATGTAAAGTCATTACAGTCAGGGGCCCTCCCATAATGAGCTTTGAGGCTCCGTTTACCAGGAGTACTTTGTATGCTTAGAAAGCCTTTTGTTTACAATTGTACCTCAATAGAGGTGGCTTCTAAGATAAATATAACTGAAAAATACCATTAAGCACTTTGAGGTATTAACATTCTAATTACAAAGGACCACTGGCAGGTAGGAGAAAACGTGTCTCAGAAGATAAGGCTATCTCCAAGTGCATTACCCAGCCAATCATAAAGAAAGTGGGGTCATCTATTATCTCCATAAGTCCATAGTTAATCCTGTGGAGTGGGGTATGCTTCTGGCTTTTAGGCAATTTCATTATCCCAGCCACACAGAATTGGTCAGGGTGATAGTTAAGTTATATAATTGTTGGGGAATTAATCCCATTTTCAAATTGCTATGGGATCCTGTTATTATCCCAACAGAATAAAAAGCAAGAAGATTGTCTAAACGAGCTATTGTGTAACTTCTCTGAAGTTTATCCCAAGTTGTCTTGCTTAGGTAAACAACAAACATTTAAAGACAATCAAATCTAGAATCTACAAAGGTGTGTTATTAAAACATAATTTTTTTCTCTAAAATAACCCTCATTTCCAGAGATAGCCAAATAAGGACTATTTTATTTGAAGAATAAGTCCAGTTTTAACAGATTTGGCCTAATTTTTTTATATAACTTCAGCAAGAACAGTGAGTGATCATATAGATCTTTTAGAATTTGCTTTGTTAGAACTTCTAATAAGAAATCTCTAGGTTGAACTTGTAGTAGCCTCTCCAGGCCAGAAGTCAAGCCACATACTTTTTTTTTTTTTTTTGACAAAGTTAAAAAAAAATTTATTGATATACTAAAAGTTAACAGAAAGTAAGACAAACCCTGACACCACTTGCTAATGTCTTTCCCCTGCAAAATAAATTGACATCAGAAACCAGAAAACAAACCTGCAACCTAGGCCTAGTGTTAGTTTTCCAAAAATACTAGAAAAGCAACAGAATCTTTAAATGTACTTGAGCAAAAATCTGGTCATCTAGGCACTACCTCGCCCCTCCTCCCACCCCCTCCCCTCAAACCACCTCGGGCTTCCTGGGGGAAGCATTTTCTCTAACTGGTAGGTCCTGATTGAATAAGATTGAATAAGACATGCCTGTGGGTCAATTTGGGCAAATTCCTCTTCCTGATGTTCCTGCATCTGTCAGGAAGTGACATCTTTACTCACTGGTGAGCCTGCTGGGAACTATAAGCAAGGTATCAGCCAACAGTTCCAAGGGGCTTTATTATGGCTCCAGGTTTTATAAAATCAACCTTAGTTCCTTTAAGCTGTCTGGTCATATCTGAGTCTTGCAAGTCTTTCTCAAATATTACATTCCAGTCAAAGCCTTGATAAAATAACCAGTGTTTCCAATGGTGTCCTGTTAAAAGGAGAACAGATTCTTATTGAACTTATGCAAATGACTGATTGCTGTGGAAGAAGGAATATTTACTGAGACCTTTTGAGTTTCAGAGGGTTCAGATAGAGAGAAAAGTTGAATGTCTTGATTTGTTTACAAATGAATATTTTTACATTTCTGGAAGTCACAGATAACTTAAGTAAAATTTCCCTTAATGTGAAAGAACAAACATTAGAGAACCAGCAATGTTTAAAATAAGAGATACAATTCTTATTTTAGTTCATTATTCCCATGTTACTAATTTTGGTTTAGTTTGAATGCAGCTTTAGTTTGTTCTAGAAATTCTTACCCATTTCAGTTTTAGGATTTTTAGTATATCCTGAAAGTCCTTTATATGAATCTCCTTGAAGGCAAAATTCATTTTACAAGAGAATTAAAACAATTATAAATGACAAAACTCAGAATACATATGGTTAAAGAGCTGATGAGATGAGAGTTTACAATTTAGCTGGCAAGGAAATCAGGTTATTTCTGTGACATATAACATTTCAGTAATTAAATATCAAGTGATAACCTTATCAAAACATTAAAACTTTAGGAAATGTATAGAATCTTTAGAGTAGTTATACCATTTACACAAATGTAACCCAAGATTTATCATTTGTTTAGCAGTACTTCCTGAATAACTTAGCATACCAAGGAAAAGCCTTATGAGTTAAAGAGATTTTATTTACAATTTAAATCTTGTTTTTAATTTTATTTTTGTTTATTTATTTATTTAAATATTTTATATTTATTTTATATAAATATTTTATATATTTATTATTTTATTTTCATTTTAATTTTTAATTTAATACAATTTAAATCAACATTTGCTAAAATCTTAAAAGGTTTTAAGGCACATGCCTAAATATAATTAGGGATGTTAAAGATCTGATAAAATAAAACAGAAACTTTTTTTTTTCTGGGCAGGCAAAGAGAAAACTATTTATATTTTCTTCTTAATAGAAGATCAATTAATCTAAGAAAACTTTGTCTTTTGAACAGAGAGAAAAACAGCTTTCTATACCAGTGTACTTTTAAAATTCATTTCAATCTTAGTCTGTCCTGACCATACCTAAAATTCCATTCCAAAGATTTCCTTTCATAAACCTTCTACAACTTTCCTTTGCATTCAGGTTTTGTCCCAAGCCATTTTCTTCCAAACAACCATCTCATTTAGGACAAAATTACCTTCTGTTACCTTCAACAAAATATATTCCCATTCTTTATCTTTCTTACATATCTCGTTCTTTTCCACATACAATGTGGAAAGACTGTTTACATCAGTCTTAGTTATAGTTAACAGAATTTTGTACTCTTAGAAACACTTCAGTCTCTAGTGATGGCCAAGTATTAACCAATGGTGAACAGTTACAACAGAATTCTTTAGATGGCAAATTTATGAGTCAGTTAAGCATAAAACATGTTTACCAACAGATTTAAATATTCTTAGTTTCTTTGCAGTAGGAAGTCAAAGACACAAACCTAGTTCCAGTAATCAGTGCTTTGGTATTTTATCCCATTTGGAAAAGACTTAGATGTCCACAATTAAATTCCATTTGTCATCCAACCAAAACTTTAAAATTTTAGGTTACCAAAGACTTTGAAAGCTACTTTAACAATTATCCATGAAAACTCTAATGAGACAATTAACCATTTTAGTTATTTTTTTACTAACAACCCAACAGAGGTAATATGAGGTTATTTGACTTTCAGTAAACCTTGACAGAATAAAAGTTTCGCATTTACCACTGACAACTTAAGAGACACATCTGTCTGAACCAAATGAACAAACCTAGTTTAAATGCTGAAATATATTCCACCAGTATCTTCACCATGGCCAATTTTTCACCTGAGACACATGGGGTAATCTGGAGTGGGTGGTGTTAGGTCCTGGGTGGCTGGTGCTCTTCTTGTTCCCTGACAGTGAAGGGAGGAAGCTGTAGTGCCTGAGGCACTGAGGATGCCAGTAATGCAGGCCACAACCAAGGTGGTGCAGAGACAGGAAAAGGGGATAGGGAGGCAAAAGAGACAAAGTGCTGCCAGAGGGCAAAGAAAGTTTTCCTGGTTTAGGAGATCATCAGCTCCAGAGGAGCAGATGCCATGTTTTCCGCCAACAAAAAGCAGGTGGGGGGGGGGGGCATTGGATAGACAATCCATATTGAGTCAGAGAAGACAGAGAATTTCCCCAAAATGAAGGAGGATTTTTTGGCAGCTGCTTGGGAATATTCCTTAAAGTCCCCATCCTGAAGGATACCTGGGATTGTGACCGAGCAGAAGGCAGACACTTAACAACTGAGGCACCCAGACAACCTCCACTTTCTCTAAAAGGTAAATATGAGAGCTCCTTTTATTTTAAATCCTGTTTGGCTGGATCAAGTTTCCTGTGGGCTGTCAGAGCTGCTGCATCAGTATCTCCCCACACATGCTACTTAAAAGAAGCAGGAGCACTGTCTTCCTACAGCTGAGCTTTAGGCCCTGGGTCAGAGGACTGTGGTCCCCACACTTTCTGATGGGTTCATCCTTGCCCACAGCTCATCCATGTGGCTGCCCCTGATGCACCCCCAGGCCAGGGCTTCCCAAGCTCCCAAATCTGCACGGTCCTATGGGCAGCACCTGAACACATCCCTGGTCCTTGTCCTCCTATCCATTCCAGCTGGTGAACATGCTAGGTCAAACTGCACATTCACTCATGAATTCACACTGAAGTTACTAGAGTTCCTCCCCCCAGGAGGCTCTGACCTATGGAATTCCTTTTGGAACTTCCTTCTTGTCCCTTACTATTAATGCAGAACCGTATCCATGGGGGAAGGGTTCTAGCTATTTCTAACCAGGAATAAATATATGGAAACTGATATGGGTGTTCTGGGTTTTCTGAGACCACACAATAAACATGTCAGATGGTGGGCAAATCTAAGTTTCCTTCTGAGGGCCATCGAACATCAAGACTGGCCATTCTAGCTTGCAGAGGGTCCTGAGTTTTCCTGGCGTCCTGTGAAACCTGTAATCACCACTGATGCCTTTTTTTTGTTTGAAGCATGCAGTCTTAAGACAGTGGGTTTACTGGGTTTCCCTCCCATTGTGAACGATGTTGAAGACAAAGGGAGGGGATTCTTTTCAGAAGAAAAGAATCCTAAGTTCCCTGCTCATGTCCCTCACGGGAACTTAGGAGCATCTTAGCTAAGTTCTGTCTGTATATGCCCCGGACCAGGCTACTCTGTGGAGTAGATGACCGTTATGCCATATGACACTCTGCGAGACTCAGGGTACAGCCCACCCAGACTCCTTAGCCAAAGTGGTGGAGCCATACAGACACACTCATACGTACAAGCTTTTCTCGATTCAAACAGGTCGGACACAACTCCGTGAGTATCCCTGACTGATGGGAGGTGATCAAACTCTCCTTCCATCCTTAACTGATGGGTCTGGCTCAGCACAGTGGCCCCAGGGCCTTCCTGGTTCAAGCTGTGGATCCAGTCAGTTGTCCGGGGTCTCCTATTGTTGGTCCAGCAGGGCGTAGGTGAGCTGAGGCTGTCCCGGAGGCTGAAATCAGCAGGGTGTGCCTAAACCCTAGGGTAGGTACTCTGTTTGCCCTCCAGGCCCATCTCCTGTCCCACACCTGTGGCAGAATGGGCCAGCGCGGTTGGGTTTCCCAGACAGGGAACCAAATATTGTGGAAAATCTGAAGCGACCAAGGAAGCTTAAGCAGCACACACGAGAAATCAGGGAAAATTTAGCTTTATTATCGCTGGCAGACCCAGCGGGATCATTTCCCAAAGGCTGAGCACCTGACAGGGTTAGGAGTGAGTCATTATGGTTACAGGTGATGGGGATGGTAATGGGAGCTTTTTGCAGTCTCTCAAGGCCAAATGGCCCCTTCATGTGGAAGTATAATCTAGGGGGAGGCATCTCAGGAGAATGCTAAATCACCCTGGGGGACTTGTTTCTTTTTCTTTTTATAATCCAACAGGGTGGGCACCTGTTCTTTTTCTTCTACCTCAGCAGGAGCAATGACTTGTTATCTTATCTTAACCAAATGGGATGGTCATTTGGTCTTTTCTTCTGCCCCAGCAGGAGCAATAGGGAGTAGGGGATGGGAAGGGGCTGGGGCCCTGGGAGTCTCTATCTACCTCAAATGCTCCATTTAAAAATTAAGTCTAGTGACATTTCTTCCATTAATGTGCTTAGTGTACTTAGGAGGCTGTCAACAATGTCCTTTCTCATAATCAAGATCCTTTTTAAGTATGGGTACCGCTATTGTTGACTCTATTTAATATATCTCTTTTTTTCTGATTTTTTCTTTCTTTATCACTTGTCATCACCAAAGCATCTATTTTCTTTTTGCTATTGTTTTCAGGGTGAAAGGAAGTGACCTTAATGCACTTCTCAGTTGCCTGACAAGAGAGCCATTTCTTCCCAATTATGCTTGTAGCCCTGGGGCAGTCATTATCAAATATGCTGCTGCTGAATTTTATGTACAAGACCATGACAGTAGTTTATCACACCAAAGAAATGAGGAAAGTTTTTAGACAATTAAAAAATCTATTAAGCTTCTGGAAACTTCCTAAGGTCTTGGTAGTTGTAGTTAGTTGCCTAAAAGTTACTGCAGAAAAAATTTTTTTAAAAAAAGCTTTTGATGATAATTTACTAAAGTCTTAAGTTGAGATTTTATTCTCTGTTTTTACCAAGAAAAGCAAAAGCAAGACTGGTGATACAAATGCCTATAGAGTAATAAAAGCGCCAAGTATAAAAGAAAACATGAATTGACATGAGAAAAGAGGAAAAAAAATGTTTTCTTGCCTTAAAGGGGTTTCCAGCATGCTGGAAAAGACAGATATGCATAGATAGAGTTAATCAGAGTATGTTCACATGTGTTCTATAACAAAAACAGTCATGATTTGGAAGTTTAGAACACTTGTGTAATCTTAGACACCAAGGTCCGTCCACAGTTTTTATGTTACAACCTCACATAAATTTATTAACCTTTCTAAGCCTTCATTTTCTCATCTGTGAAATTGGGTTATTAATAAGCCTTATCTCACAATAAATTATTAAAGAATAAATGAGGCAACACATGTGTCCCCTGCATAGCAAATATTCAATTCATGATAACTATTACAATTTACAGAGAGCTAAGGGAGTCCAGAGAAGAAAGTTTGGCCTATGCCTGGAAGGGACAACTGAAGTACAAAAGTAGGCCACAGGGAATGTCCTTGTGCTATTTGGAAGGCACAAGGTAAGTAGCAGCACTTTGTAATTCACACACGTTGTTGCAGATCTGCTGACCTACCTTACTGGTAAACCCCTCCCTGGAGCCTCCTTTAGCTGTCTGACACCTGTACATGTGTCGTGTTTAGCTTTGTGACAAAGTATGGCTTCTGCAGGATACTCTCATTACCAAAGCCAGGGAAAACTAGGTATGGATTTAGTCTATCCATTGTGGGTTTCCAGCTCATCTTATGGATTCCACCTTACTTTTGGTCTTCCCTACTTGGATCCATACCACTTGCCTCCCTGGTCCACTTCAAGATCTAGCATTACATGAGGACACAGCAGTCTTACAGAGACTTCCACAATTGTAAATCTCCTGTAACCAACCTATTCTCTTTCTCCTCCTCCTCCTCCTCATCATCATCATTGACCTTCTCTTCCTCTTCCCTGTCTTTTCCTCCTCCCTCCCTCCTTCCCCGTGTCCTTTTCACCTACTGGTTTTTCTTCTCTGATTGAACCCTGACTAATTTTCCACTTTTTCTTTATGGCCTTCTCTTCCATTGCATACATACATCATGCCCAAAAGAAAAAGATGAAATTTTTCCCCATCAGTGTCACTAAATGCAATAGGAAACTTGCGACTATCATGACATACATATATTACCTACATTTATTTCAAAATTTTATTTTATTTATTTCATATTATTATCAGTCTATGAAATAAGTGAAAATATAAATGAATGAAGTATTTGAAATTAGAGCTGAATGGCCAGCTGAAATAATTTCTTCAAAAGCGAAATTACAGTACTTTCATTTCCATCGTAACAAACATTACATAACATTGATGAAGCAAGCCATTTATAAGATCGTGTATTCTGTAGCACAGCCCACATGCTTCTAATCTTCTTTGTACACATTAAAGGTCTTTTTCAAATTGTCTGAAGAAAAGAGCAAAATAGGAAATAGCTTTTAATAATACTTACATCAAGATCTTTATTTTATGTTTCTATTAGGAGGGAACTTACCACTTAAAAGATCAGTGTCTGAAACAGGAAAACTTCAATAAGAAAATTACAAGTAAATAATTATCTTTCAAAAATACATACTTTATATAAAGGAACTATTCTTGGTTCTCATCATTTTCTTTTGCTCCCACTCATGATTTTCTGTACTGCACTGGTGTCCATGGTAACATCCATAGCTAACTAGTAGATTACTACCAATGTCCTGCCACCACCAATCACTATTTTCTTGAAGTCAATGAAAACTCCCTCTAATTTCAGTGTTTTTTTGCCCACCCCTCTGATAAACAAGACTTGAATCTGTACCAAGAACGCAGGTCAATAACACATGACCATATGATGCCTTATCTATTTTACCACATTGGAAAATTTTATCAAGATAATAACATTTTTTCATAAACATTTGGACAGATTGAAAGACCCACCTTGTTCTTTTTTACATAACAAACATGAACATAATAGACTATCCTATGTCAAATTATTCAGAAAAGGCACTGTGCCTTATATACCAAATTGATGTGTATTTCTCAATATCTTTTATGTTAAAAGACTATTATATTAAGAGCAACAGATAAGAATAAAACATAATTTAAGAGAATGCAACATTTTTATTTTCAGTTAAGTACAGACTCCTTTTTGCTTTGTGGGAAAGTGAGGGAGTACTAGAGCAGTGTTTTTCCACATTTCTTTCCATGATTGATTCATGAAATCAGTTTTGTTGGACAGAGACAGCCCTCTTTTATGACATCAAAGAAAATTAATAGAATAGAATAGATAAATCAGAGTGCATCATGTGTGGTAAGGCTTAATATTTTATGAAACTTTTAAAAAACAGAAGTAAAATATATTTCTCACTGATATCACTGTCCTACACAACCTAGAGATACAGTATCAACCTATCTCTTGATTTTGTGAGATTTAAATTTAATTTTAACTTTGTTCTGTGAGATTATAGTCTGGTTCCCAGTTGGAAATTTATTTATTTATATGTTTCAGCTTTTATCTAATGGTTACAGAATGAAGTAAATTTTTCTAAAGAAATCAGATTTTTTCCGCTGGCATAAGACTCCCTATATTCATTTCCTAGGGGTGCTGTAACAAATTACCACATACGAGGTGGCTTAAAACAACAGACCTTATTCTCACATTTCTGAAAGCTGTATGTTTAAAATCAGGTGTTGGCAGGGCCATGCGCTCTCTTCTAACTTCTGGTAGTTGCTAGCAGCTCTTAGTGAACTGGGCCTGCATCTGCATTACCTCAGGCTCTGACATCCTATAGCTGCCTAACCTCTGTCTTCACACAGCACACTCCTTTGCTGCATGTGTCTCTTCTCTTAGCCCAAACTGGCCGTGTTTCTGCTGAGAATCACATGCCCAATCTCGTCTGCTGAGAATCACATGCCTAATCTCGTCTGCTGAGAATCACATGCCCAATCTCGTCACCAAAAGATTACCCAGACATTTCTTGCCTCTGTTTCCAGAAAAGCTATCTGGAATTTTAGGGCGAGAATTTTCTCAATTTTAAAGTTCTATTTGCTTAGCGGTTCCTTCATCAATTTATCTCTTCCCCTAGCATTTTACTATAAGCACTAAGGAGAATCCAGACTGAACTTGTACAGAAAATTTTTGGACGGTTTTTCCCTTTTCTTGGAAATCTCCTCAGCTGAATGTTCAGGTTTATCACTTAGAAGTTCTACTTTCTACCCAAAAGAAGAAAACAATACAGTCAAGCTCTCTGCCATTTTATAGGCAGTATCACCTTTGATCCAACTTCTAATAACATGTTGCTCATGTCCTATTCTGAGACCTATCCAGAAGGATGTTTAATGTCTTCAGCTACAAAATTTGCATACAAAATTCTTTCAGCTCCTGCTCATTACCCAATTGTGAAGATGTCCACATTTTTAGGTATTTGCTATAGTAGCACACCACTTGTGGTACCAAGGTATATATTAATTTCCTAGGGTTGCCATAACAAAGTATCCAAAATTGGTAACTTAAAAGAAAAGAAGTATTCTCTTACATTCTAAAGTCACAGAGAAGGGGTAATGCAAATTAAACCCTCACATACATCCTTCTCATGCATCAAATTGGTCACAATTTCAGAGCATGACAACAATACTATGTTCTTTAATTTTAAAAATGCAAGTTATACAATATAGGTACTCTATGATAAATGCTGTATACTTAATTAGACTGTTTTTATTCTTTAAAAAGTGACCTATATTCATAATATTCAAAGCTGATTAAACACTAGAAAAACAACTAATGTAATTCATGACATGAATAGGCTAAAGAAAGAAAACCAGGGGCACCTGGGTGGTTCAGTCATTAAGTGTCAGGCTCTTGATTTCAGCTCAGCTCATGATCTCAGGGTTGTGGGATTGAGGCCCATGTCAGGCTTTAAAAAGAAATACCTTTTTCTAAAGGTATTTCTAAAGGTATTTCCATACCTTTTTCTAAAAATGTTTTATTTAATTCTGTATACTTCTTTTTAAAAATATATCTTCTTTATTACTAAATGTGTGGTACTGTACCTAAAAATTTGACTCAGGACACAGACACTCATTTGCATAACACTGTAGCAGTTTTTTCTTTGCTTTTGTGAATTCTTTCTCTATATTTATATTTATGATCTCCACAGATAGCTACTTAGTCTATTACTACCCAGCTAAGCACAAGTCAACTCTTTAATCAGAAGAAATAGAAAAAAAAAATTAAGACACCAAGTTCTGGGCTATTTATCATACCACAATAGGTAACCAAAACAGAAATTGGTATCAGAAGTATGGCAGGAAGTACGGCACTGGTTTTGTTAGCAGGGAGCAGGGAAAAACTGAAAAGACCTGATTGTATTGTTAATAAATCCTGGAAAGTTAGTATGGGAAATCATGATGGGAAGCTGGAGAAAAGGCAACCCACCTTATATAATAATGGCTTGTTAAAGTGATATATACCTAAGTTATTTATAATATTCAGTACTTGAAATCTGAGATAACACCTCCAAGAATAATTAGCAAATTTACATTAAATTCCTTTAGCTACTTTTACTTCTCCTATCTGATGACCTCTCTAAGCAGCCAAAGAAGCTATTCAAGTCTTCCTTAAGCAATAACTTTCAAAATGAAGTCATTGAAACAGTGTCTTGTTATTTGAAAGAATGTATTATGACACAAATTTAAATGATTACACTTTTTCTGAAAGATAATGTTGAAGGGAGAATTGCCTCTTTTATATACAGATATAAGTTATTACCAGTTAAACTTTTCCCCTTGACACTAGACTTCAGTATAACCTGTGTTCTGGGCATTTAAATACCCCTAATCCTGGAATTGTGCTTGACTTATTATTCATGTTAAGTGAATGTTTTTGAATGAATGAATGAATGAACAGATATTTTATTTGGTCAAGCATTTGTCTGGGTACCTGTAAGTTATATACTGCATAATACTTGGGGTAACAATCACATCGTTAACATAGAATTGTATATTGGGTATATCATTTTTTTCTGGTGCTTGGCAGATGAGTTTCTTGTTTCAGCAAAAGTGTTATTTATTAAGTCAATCTTCTTAAATGAAATCGGGAAACGTTTAAGAAAGATGCAACTGCTATGGATTATGGCCACCAATAGTCCTGGTAGTGCTGCAAACTAAGTTTTTAGGTGTTGAAAAAATTTACTTCCTTCTTGTGCATTAAAAGCATCCTAGAAGGATTTTTTTTATTGTTAACATATAATGTATTATTTGCTTCAGGGGTACGGGTCTGTGAATCATCAGTCTTATACAATTCACGGCACTCACCATAGCACATACCCTCCCCAATCCAGAAGGAATTCTTGCCATTCAGGAGAGAAAAAATATGTGAAATGCTTAAATCACAATCTTTTAAAATTATGCAAAATTTTAACTATTTAGGTCATATTATGAATAACCTGATTATTAAGGGGGAATAAACCTTGATAAAATTGACATTTTATTTTTTATTTTTTAAAAGATTTTATTTTTTCATTTGACAGAGTGAGATAGCACAAGCAGGGGGAACAGTAGAGACAGAGGGGGAAGCAGGCTCCCTGCCCAGCATGGAATCCAATGCAGAACTAGATCCCAGGACTCTGGGATCATGCCCTGAGCTGAAGGCAGACACTTAATCATCTGAGCCATACAGGTACCCCTAAAATTAACATTTTAATGCATCATGCAGCTTCAAATGTTATAGCCAATGCTGTTGACGAATCAGCAGATGAGTTTTATTTTACAAAAATGGAAGCTTATTTGGCACTTCTATTTATAGAAAAGAAAATCCACTTTGGATGAAACTTAATAATATGTTGTGTGGAAATATTACAAATATTAAATTTGAACTACCTGGCATATTTGCCATCTTTTGTAAAGCTTATTTTAAAATGATATTTTACTTCAGTACAATAAATGGGCTTCAGGCAATTTCATACCTATATAGTGAATATGTAAAAAAGCGTATTATGGTTATAAATAAATAATTGTCACACATATTTTTTACTCTATTCTTAACCAATATATATCACCTCCTTATCTCTTCAGATTACTGAGTGCCTCTGAACTCTTCTAAAGAAGGATTTGACAATCTGTCTAAACCATTTTTTATCACACTGCTTGCAGGAAACTATTTTGACTAGAATATGAATTATCTGTAGCACATTAAGCAAAAAGGGAAAAATAGCAATTCATTAATAACCATAAAACCTTTGAAAATTTAGTTAAATAATTTCATGGTATCTTATACTACTTAAATTGCCCTAGATGTTTATTATCTGTTAGGATGATTCTAGGTAAGTATTTGACACAATGGTAGCACAGCTAAGCCAGTGTTTCCCCAAAAGTAGATTGCATACCGCCAGTGGAAAAAATAGTATTTTAGGTTAATGCAAAGACGATCATTTTTTAAAAGTAACATACTTATGTTAGCATGTGCTGGCTAATCTCCACAAATGACTGAACCATTCCTCCGTGTTTTCAAACCATTGTTCAGTCCCCTGCCACATCAAATCTAGATGATTTGCTTTCACCAATGGGGTATGGCAAAGTGATATACCATTTCCGGACCTAATGCTTAAGACGACCTGAACCCTTCAACTTTTTGTGATTTAGGAAGTCTGTGCTCACCATTAAGAAGTCTTTCCCTGCTAGAGAGGCTACATGGTAAGGCCACACATTTAAGCTGTGTGGAGGGGGAGAAACTCCAGAACCACACTTATAGAGTGAGAGGCCCAGCCATTACAGTATCCTGGCTAATTCCAGAATTTCATCTATCCCTGCTGAGGTATCAGTCACACATAAATAAAGCCCTCTTGGAGATTTCAGACTTAGCACATCCAACTGTAGCAATAAGCAGACCCTGAATAGAGTAATTAATAGAAGAACTACCCAGCTAAGCATAAGTCAACTCTTTATTCAGAAGAAATAGAAAAAAAAAAATTAAGACACCAAGTTCTGGGTTGTTTATCATACCACAATAGGTAACCAAAACAGAAACTGGTATCAGAAATATGGCAGGAAGTACGGTACTGGTTTTGTTAGCAGGGAGCAGGGAAAAACTGAAAAGACCTGAATGTATTGTTAATAAATCCTGGAAAGTTAGTATGGGAAATCATGATGGGAAGCTGGAGAAAAGGCAACCCACATTATATAATAATGGAAAATTAGAAAAAAAGATTGCTTTAGATAATGTGAGAGATAAAAAAGGCATCAAAGAAACTTGTGATTTTTAGCTGTGGAGGTTTCCAGACAGAGAGTTGAAAGTGTCAGTTGACTTATCTTGGCCCCTTTGATGAAGAATGGGAGGCACAAGATAAGCTAAAGAACTTGGAACTTGTAGACAGTATTTAGAGGAAATATAATGAAAAAAGGGCTTGTTAAGTGTGAAAATATAACTGTTTATCATTCCAAGTGTCTCCTGTTTAAAGACCCTCAGAATAATAATTGGCTTCAAGACAAAGATCACATTTATAGTAAAATGCAACCTTAGGTAAAGATGAGATCTGGGTTTCACCTGTAAGTTTCTTTGTTAAAACCTCAGCAAAATTTAAGGCAAGGTGTGCAGGCTATCTTACATAGACTAAAAGACTTCTAAAAGCCTAAGGACATTCTTCATAGACTGCCTGTGATAGTATGGTATCTAAGAGAATGTTTGAGTCTCAAAGATACTGTTCCATAGCAAAGTGACCCATTAAGCCAAATAGAGAGGAGCCTATCTTATGACTTCTGTCCAAAGGAATGGGTTATAAAATAATACATAGATGACTTTAAAAGTTCATATGAGGGACACCTGGGTGACTCAGTTGATTAAGCATCTGCCTTTGGCTCAGGTCACGATCCCAGGGTCCTGGGATTGAGCCACACATTGGGCTCCTGACTCAGTAGGGAGACTGCTTCTCCCTCTCCCTCTGCCTGCTGCTCCCCCTGTTTGTGCTCGCTCTCTCTCGCTCTCTCTCTTTCTCTCTCTCTGTCAAATAAGTAAATTAAATCTTAAAAAAAAAAAAAGTTCATATAGGGTCTATAATAGCTCAGCCTAAATGGTAAGGAGACAGTCCGAGAAGAAAAGAGACCTCTGAACCCTCAACTCCAAGAACAGAAAGCTGACTGAGGGGGTGCCTGGATGACTCAGTCAGTGAAATGCCGCTCCGGTTTTGCTCAGGCCATGATCTAGGGTCATGATTGAGCCCCCATGTCAGGCTTCTCACTCAGCATGGAGTCTGTTTTGGGATTCTCTCTCTCTCCCTCTGTTACTCCCCCTGCTCTCTCAAATAAAATAAATTAAATATTTTTAAAAATAATAATAAATTAAAAAGCAGACTGAGAAATTTCCTTAAGCTACCTATACAAGCCATTTTCCATGAATAAGAAAGAATAAACTCAGAAATCAGAACCTAGAGCTGAATGATCAGAAGAATCATTCCTAGGAAGCAGAATTGGGTCTAAATCAAAGCCCATTCCCTGTCCCAAAACAGAGTAGTTGGTGACATGTACCTGAGTGTATTTCAGAATTTCCATGTACTGGTGTCTTTTATATGCTTTCTCAAATCTTTCTGAATGAATTGGCTCCTTCAGCACTCTCATTTCTGTCTTTTCCTTGTTATATTTACCAGTTACAGGCCTAAGCCTTAAAAACCCTCTGCATCTTAAGTTTTTTGCATTTTTGCAAGTCCTAAAAGATCACATATGAAGGCCAGTTACCCCACTGAAGAGATCAATGTAGGGGACTCCATGGAGAGCTCTCATGGAGAAGGAGAGGTTTCAAAACCCTTCCAAGAGAGCTAGAGAAAGAGAGCAACCAGGCTAACCCATCAGCACAAGGGAGCCATGTCTTCAAGAATCATCCAAATGAGGCCGCCAGACGTGTCAGTAAAGACATCTTGGACATTCCAGTCCAGCCAAAAATAAATGCTGCATGGGAGTCCTCAAATAAGAGCAAAATATCTAACCCACTGAACCCTAGCCATGGCTAAGGATTCTGAAAATAATAAAATGGTGGTTATTTTAAGATACTAGGTTTTAGAGTGGCTTCATATGAAGCAATACAACAAATTTTATAAATTTTATAAATTTATAATATTTTATAAACAAATATAACTATTACATGAACCTTGTGATTCTCAAAATATTGCTGCTGCAGAGGAAATGCCTGTAGTGAATCTGTCCAGGTAGTAGGTTCACCCTAAAATTTCTGGCCTTACCCACTTAATGCCACAAACTTATAGAAACTGAAAGGTCCTCCAAATGTCCACCATTTTATAGAAGATTGAAGTATAAGTAATGTGGTTTGTATTGTCGGTTATTAAATAATTTATAAGGACATCTCTGCTTTTTTTTTCAGCAATACTTTAAATTGCCACTTTTGAGGGTTGGCAGTCATTGATTATAAAAAGTATGTATACATTATTATAAATTGAAATCAGACATGCAATTGGTAATTTTTTTTGTTTGTTTTGTTTTGTTGTTGTTTAATCCCATTTAGGATGAATGATTTAGAAGAGAATTTTTAAAGCATAAAGACAAAAAAGTGTTAGAAATGTGAATACTATAATGGTAGTGATTCAGTCATATGTCTTCAAAGAATTATGAGGACTAAGTATGTAAGTTACTTGGTGTCTTATAAATATCATCTCCCAAAATCCCTAAAATGTGATTAAAATATATAGAACTAATTGACTATATCAAACTAAAAAGCTTCTGCACAACAAAGGAAATCATCAACAAAATGAAAAGACTTCCTAGAATATGAGAAAATATTTGCAAATCAAATATCTGGTAAAGGGTTAATATCCAAAATATGAGCAGAAACTATACAACTCCAGGCAGCAAATAAATAAACTGATTAAAAATGGATAGAAGATCTGAATGGATGTTTTTTCAAGGAAAATATACAGATGGACAACAGGTACATGCAAATATGTTCAGCATCACTAATCATTAGGGAAATGTAAATCAAAACCACAGTGAGGTATCATTTCACACCTATTTGGCTATTATCAAAAAGACAAGAAATTAGTGTTGGTGAGGATATGTAATATATGTATCGTTTGTGGGAATGTAAATTGGTGCAGCTACTATGAAAAACAGTATGGAGGTTCTTCAAATAGTTAAGAATAAAATTACCTACAATCTGGCAATTTCACTTCTTGGTATTTATCTGAGGAATATGAGAAAACAAATTCAAAACATATATACAGTTTCCTGTTCATTGCCATTTACAATAGCCAAGATATGTAAAAAACCTATGTCCATGAATGAATGAACAGATAGAGAAAATGAATATACAGAATATTATTCAGCCAAAAATAGAAGGATATCTTTCAACATGGATCAATCTTGAAGACATTGTGCTAAGAGAAATAAGGTAGACAGAGAAGGACAAATACCATATAATCTCACTTATGTGTGGAATTAAAACAAAAACAAGTTAATAAATAAAGAGAACAGAATGGTGGTTACCAGAGGTGGATGGGGTATAGAGGGTCGAAATGGACAAACTTACCATTAGAAAATAAATTTCATGGGGTTATATATAGTATATAGCATGGTGAATATAGTTAATATTATTATTTTGCATATTTGGAAGTTCTTAGGAGTCCTCTTCACAAGAAAAACATTATTTTTTGTAACCATATACAGTAACAAATGTTAACTATATTTATTGTGGTCATTTCTCAATATTGAATTATTATGTTGTATACCTAAAATTAACATAATGCTATATGTCAGTTATATATAAATTTTAAAAATATATAGAAAAATTAATGTTTCTTATTTTTATGATCTGGCAATGTAATTTGTTTTATTCTATTTTGAATCATTTTTGGAGACACAAATTAAACTAATCAACTTCCAGCATAATTTTTAAGTACCCAAAGAACACCAAAGGATATCTATTACTCTTAAATATTTGAAATTAAGTTTAAGTTTAAGGAAATTCAAATGTGTCCCAATAAGTTAATGTGTCTTAGGGCAGAGAATGCAAATGCAAACACTTTGAAAGACTTTTGTACAGTGTCACATTTTAACACAATGGCTAGAAATGCTAAAGTATTGGCAGGATCATTAATAAATTTGCTGTGAAAAAAATGATGAAAATGATGTTTGGGCACAGAACAAATGAAATGATTGATAAAGTGCTTTCATCAAAACATAACTTATTTTGAAATTCTAGATATGGCAGAAACCAATGAAATGATTACTATCTTACGTGTGACAACATATTCATTTACAACTGTTTTTCAATTATGAGTGAATAAGGAATTCCATGAAGACTTTTTTTTTTTCAACCAAGCATTTCAAATAGCTGTGCTTAGAGATTTCTAAATGAATTAGCAACTTCATCCTAAATAGTAACACAGACTATACATGATATATTGGGTTAAGCACTGATACTAGCCATGCATTTGCTTCTAGGCTAAAAAAAACTTGTTTAAGGCATTTAAACTGTTACAAGAGAAGCAAATTATATTCTGTGTTGAATGTATAAGGAATGTTTTGCTGCATTGGGTATACACAATCATTTAGGAAAAGTATTTTAAAATTTATTAAAAGTGTCACTTATATTAAGGGTAGACCTCCAAATTTTTGACTGTTTATGAAGGGATGGGAAATCCGTTCAACCTGAATTGCTATTTCAAACTGAAACATGTTGACTTTTACTCCGGAAGTCTAACGTGTTTTATTAGGCAATTAGAACTTCAAGTTCCTCTGAAAGTAATATTTAATCAGTATGATTTATGTGCAAAAATTTGCAGATTAACTTATTTTGTGTATAAATACACAAAATAAGTTAAATATATATATTTAATATATATATTTATTTATATTTATATATATATTTATATATATTTATTTATTTATACACAAAATAAGTTAAATATATATATTTAATTTGTGTATTTGTACACAAAATAAGTTAAATATATATATATATATATAAACATTAAACTGTGGCAATAAACAATCCCCCTATATTGCTTGACTTGTAAAATATGATTGTGTCTCCTTCTCAGGGGACTCTGCTCCTCAAAGATGGCCTTCATTTTAGAACTGATCTGACAAATAACCACCATTGAAATATTGTCAGTTGCCATGGCAGAGCAAAGAAATATAAGGAATTGTGCACTAGCTCTTAAAAGTTGGCACCAGGAAGTGACCCACATCATTCCACTTACCAAAGCAAATCACATGACCAAATTTCAAGAGGGCAGCAAAGTGCAGGACTACCCTATGCCAGGAATCATGAGAACTGGAAAATTGTGAGCCACCCTAATGACAGTAGTTTCCTTAAAAATGAAGTTTTCTTAAATACAAAACCAAAAACAAAACTCATCTACATGCTATTAAGCAGTGAATGGGTCAACCAAGAAATCAAAGAGGAAATCAAAAAATACATGTGGTCCAATAAAAATGAAAGCACAATGATCCAAAATCTTAGGGACTCAGCAAAAGCTATTCTAAGAGGAAAGATTATAGCAATACAGTGGTACCTCAAGAAACAAGAAAAACTCAGGATGCCTGGGTGGCTCAGTCAGTTAAGCAACCACCTTCCTCTCAGGTCATGATCTCAGGGTCCTAAGATTGAGTTCCGTGTCAGGCTCCCTGCACAGCAAAGAGCCAACTTCTCCCTCTCCCTCTGCTGCTCCTTCTGCTTGTGCTCTCTCTCACTATCTCTGTCAAATGAATAAATGAAATCTTAAAAAAGAGAAACAAGAGGGGCACCTGGGTGCTCAGTGTGTGAAGCCTTTGCCTTTGGCTTAGGTCATGATTTCAGGGTCCTGGAGTGGAGCCCCACATTGGGCTCTCTGTTGAGCAGGGGGCCTGCTTCCCCCTCTCTCTCTACCTGTCTCTCTGCCTACTTGTGATTTCTGTCTGTCAAATAAATAAATAAAATCTTAAAATAAAAAAGAAACAAGAAAAATTCAAATAAATAGCAATCTCTCACCTAAAAGAATAAGACAAAACAACAACAAATTCCTGTAGAAGGAAGGATATAATAAAGATTAGAACAGAAATAAATGAAAGAGACTAAAAACACAATAGAACAGATTAATGAAAGAAAAGATCAAGACAATTGGTAAACTGCTAGCTAGTCTTATCAAAAGAGGGAGGGAAGAAGAGAGGGACAGAAAGAGAAACTCAAAAATCAGAAAGGAAAGAGAAGAAATATCAATCAACACCACAGAAATACAAAGGATTATACAGAATGTTACAAAAAATTATATGCCACCAATCAGACAACCTAGAAGAAATGGATACATTCCCAGAAACATAACCTTCCAAAATTGAATCAGGAAAAAAATTTAACAAATTGCTCATTATCAATTTATTTGCGAGCCATCAAAAACTCCCAACAAACAAAAGTGCAGGACCAGATAGCTTCACAGATGAATTCTACTAAACATTTAAAGAAGAGTTAATACCTATTCTCCTCAAATTATTTAAAAAAAAAAAAAAAAGAGGAAGAAAATCTTCTAAACTCATCCTATGAGTCCAGCCATTACCCTGATGCCAAAACCAAATACCCTCCCCCCTCCCCCCCCCAAAAAATATATATGCCAATACCCCTAAGAACATAAGTGCAAAAATTCTCAACAAAGTATTTAGCAAATTGAGTCCAATTGTACATTAAACACATCATTCACCACATTCAAGTGGGATTTATTCCCAAGATGTAAGGGTTCAATATTTGCAAATCAACCAACGTGATACATCACATCAACCCCGAGAAAAGATAAAAACCATATGATCACTTCACATGCAGAAAAAAAAAAAATTGACAAAGTACAGCATCCATTCATGATAAAAACCCTCAACAAAGTAGGTTTAGAGGGAACATAGGGAACTCTTAGCCACAGTGCGCCTTAAGAAAGAACAGGAAATTGCCTGCATAGGCCATTTGAGAGATACTGAAAAGCCCTCCGGCTCCCATGAAACTGTAGCAAAAGCTTTGCTTTTTTTAATTTATGATGAGAATCCTTATAAACTAAATAATTCTGAGGGCCTAATACTCTCACCTGATAACTATTATTTGTAATTTGCATGAATCAAGTCTCTGAAAACAAATTTGCTTATCAAGGAAGGAGTAAGGGCTAATGTTTTAATTGAGTATTTGAGAGAAAAGTGAGGAATGTGAGGATGGGAAAGAACGTGGGTCAAAAACAAATACCAAAAATTTCATAACTTTATTCAGGGCTATCACTAACAGTTCATCTAAAATCAGTTACTTGTGGCAACCTACCAACCCTCTGCAGATGCCTGAGAATTCAAATCCAAAGCCTAAATACTGATGGAGCTAATATAGAGGATTTCCAGTCATGTTTTCAGTTTCACAGTCATGACACCATGAGAACATTCTCATCTGCCTGTGTCAAGAAGGGTGTCCTGTGGATATAGGATTTTGCCAGTGAGCAGCTGAGGTCCTGTGCTTCTGCCTCCTATATTAAGTCCAGGATTCCTGAACATTGCTTGGGGAGCACATTTGGAGGGGAGTCCCTATGAACTTAGATGTGTCAGCATGCCACTGAACACCAGTCTGTATGTGGAGCGGGACAAATTGTAGGTAATACAAATCTCTTAAGAACGATTTCTTGGGACGCCTGGGTGGCTCAGTGGGTTAAGCCACTGCCTTCGGCTCAGGTCATGATCTCAGGGTCCTGGGATCAAGTCCCACATCGGGCTCTCTGCTCAGCAGGGAGCCTGCTTCCTCCTCTCTCTCTGCCTGCCTCTCTGCCTACTTGTGATTTCTCTCTGTCAAATAAATAAATAAAATCTTTAAAAAAAAAAAAAAAGAACGATTTCTTAAATGGAAGAAAACTATCTGCTGAGTTAAAGTCACATTTCCCAATATATCACTGGTTTGTGGCCTTAGAAAAAACAGCTAGAATATGAAGGCAGAAAAGCTGCATAGTAGACACAGGAATACTTCCTTCACATGTAAGGAATGAACACTACAAAGGAGGTAGGAAAATACTTGGATATTTTTTTTTTAATTTTATAGAAATAATTACTGTTTAGAGGAACCTTAAGATATATCTAATCTGGTCCTGTTATTTTATACACTGGAAGTATAATTTATTCCCTAACCACTAAATCCCCAAATGGAGAGCAAAGCTATTTTTATCATTTAAAATTTAAGGAAAGCAATATAAAAATTATGAGGCAAGAAAAAATTTGATAAACCTGATTTTATTAAAATTAAAGCTTCTGTCCTGCATAAGACACTATTATAAAGTCAAAAGACAAGCAACAGCCTCGGAGAAAATATTTGCAGAACACATATCTGTTAAAAGACTTGTATCCAAAACAGACAGAGAACTCTTAAAAGACAAGAACAGAAAATCCAAAAAATCGATAAATTCAGTCAAAAGGTCTGAAAAAAGTACTTCTCAAAAAAATATGCATAGATCTCCAACACAGGAGCTGCTCAACATCATTTGTTATTAGGAAAATGGTCATTAAAACAATATGGTATCATAGGATACTTATTACAATGGCTAAAAAAAAAAAAAGGAAAAAAATAAACTGACAATACCAATTTCTGTTAAGGATGTGGAGCAATAAGTTCATAGCTGGGGTGAATGCAAAGTGCTACAACCACTTTGGAAGACAATTTAGTAGTTTCAGATAAGTTAAACAGCTTCACCATAGAGTCCAGAAACCGTGCTCCTTCATATTTAACCAACTGATTTTGAAACTATATAAGTACAAAAGCTGGCAGATCAATGTTTATAGAACCTTCTATAATAATCACCAAATCTGGGGGCAACCAACATGTCCTTCAATACAGGAACTGATAAATGATGGTATAATGATAAAATATGATATAAATATATGGATAATGGAATATATTCAGCAATAAAAAGAGTGACCTATCAAGTCACACAAAGATATGGAGGAAACCTAAAAACACATTGCTAACTAAAAGAAGGCAGTCTGAAAAGGCCACAGCCTGTTTGACTCCATTTATATGACATTTTAGGAAAGGCAAAATTATAGAGTTGGTACACAGATCAATGAATGCCAAGGCTTCTGGGAGTGTGGAGGGAGCAGGAATTGAATAGATGAAGTACGGGAGGTATTTTTAGTGTGCTGAAACTATTCTGCATGGCATTATGTCATGATTATAGGTCACTCTGCATTTGTCAAAACCCATAGAATTTACAATAAACAGAACAGGTCTTAATGCATGCAACTGAAAAAAGTATCATCTAGGAGGCTGGGAGATCTGCAGGATGGAATGTAACATATGACAAGATCCTCTAACTGTATTAGAAATACATGAAACTCTGAAGGGGTAGCAGTAAAAAGTTGCTGACTTAAATAACTTTCAAAATGAGTGGAGTCTGTAAGACTAAAAGCAAATGGAACTGACACAAACCCTGCTGTAGTTGATAAAGTGGTTTCCCATGGAAGTACAGGTTAATAATTCTGAAAATGCATTGCATGTGTACTAGAATTGAACAATTAAGAAGATGGCAAATGGTGGGAGCCTTTTCACTGTTGGAGTAGGAATTTACATAAAAGCAATGGGTGGAGACTACGAATTCCATGCAGTAGTGTATTGGAGTTGGAGACAAAAGTATTAACTCACCTTTAGCTTAATATTAATACAAATGGAGGTGCCTGGGTGGCTCAGTGGGTTAAAGCCTCTGCCTTTGGCTCAGGTCATGATCTCAGGGTCCTGGGATCGAGTCCTGTGTAGGGCTCTCTGCTCAGCAGGGAGCCTGCTTGCTTTCTCCTCTCTCTCTGCCTCTGCCTACTTGTGATGGCTCTCTCTGTCAAATAAATAAATAAAATCTTTAAAAAATTAATACAAATGGTTACAGGTAGAAATAGTTATAGATGTGTGTATATACATAGGTTAGCATACACATATGTATTTATTATGTCACCTGAGATAACTTAAAGAAATGATACTCCAGTAGCAAAGAGCACAGGTAGTGCCCAGATCTTGGTTTCCAATATCATTCTCTGCTCGAAGGAACTAAGATACTGACTTCCAGTTATGGATTGAATAAGTCATGGGAAAAAAAGGCACAGCATAGGGAATATAAGCAGTGGTATTTTAATAGTAATATATGGTGACAGTTGGTAGCTACACTTGTGGTGAGCACAGTATAATGCATAGAGATGTTGAATCACCATATTGTACATCTGAAACTAATGCAACATTGTGTGTCCACTATATTCAAATTTTTTAAATTATATTTTTTATTTATTTTTTTTAAGATTTTTTTTTATTTATTTGACAGAGACTACAAGCAGGCAGAGAGGCAGGCAGAGAGAGAGGAGGAAGCAGGCTCCCTGCTGAGCAGACAGCCCGATGTGGGGCTCAATCCCAGGACCCTGGGATCATAACCTGAGCTGAAGGCAGAGCCTTTAACCCACTGAGCCACCCAGGCAACCCAAAAATTAATTATTTTTTTAAAGGGAACCTCAACTCCTTAGAGAAATGGCTTATTCCAGTCCTGGGGCAGGGAATATGGAAGGTGAACTTGGAATATCTTGCAGTGCTAACAAGTAAGAAAGTGCTCAGAAAACAAAACAAAACAAACAAGAAAACTCGATCCACATGGGTAGAATGTCAACAGAAAAAGGAACCAGAAAAATTTGAGGAATAAAACATCTAAAGTAGTAGTGGATCATTCAAAACTTAGAGAAGGCAAAGATATTAAATAAATATCCACAAATTCATACTGATAGCAATTATTAAGTAAATAAATTGCAGTAGATAGACAAATCTCCTAGACAGAAGAATTCTTTGGAAATAGAAAAATAATTTATGTAGATATGCTATTCTCAAGGAGAAGGATCATAACTTCTCACTGTTAAAGTCTGGGTTGGACATAGTGACTTCCTTCTAAAGAATGCATACATGGTGTAGCTTCGCAGTGGAGAAATTGGACAAACACTCACTCAGCCATGGGATCCAAAGGATGGCATCCACAGCGACAAATTAGTTTGATAGTATATAACCTTGATGGCATGTGATGAGAGTGGCACCTTATCTCTATGATCTTTCTCCCAAAAATGAATAACCCAGTTCTAATCATGAGAAAGTCATCACACAAATTCCAATAGATGAGTATCCTACATTTACCTAGCCAGTACTCCTCAAAGCTGTTGCAGTCATCAAAAACAAGGAAGGTTATGACGGACTATTACAACCCAGGGGAGCCTAAAGAAACATGACAACTGAAGATAATGCCATATCCTGGAAGAGATTCTGGAACAAAAAGGACATTGAGAAAATACAAGAAATACTAATAAAGTATGGATCTTAGTTGATATTAATATATCAAGATAGGTTCATTAGTCGAGACAAGTGTACCATATTAATTAATGTAAGATGTTAATAATATAGAAAACTGGGATTAAACACATTGAATATTCTGTATTATTTTTGCTATTTTTTTGTGAATCTGAAGCCATTCCAAAATTGAAATTTTATTTAAAAATCAAACCTAGGAATGCCTGGGTGGCTTAGTCTGCCTTTTGCTCAGGTCACAATCCCAGGATCCTGAGATCCATCCCTGCATCAGGCTCCCTGCTCAGTGGGGACCCTGCTTCTTCCTCTCTCTTTCCGCCCCTCTGCTCTGCCCTTCCCCCAAACCCTAACCCCTGCTCTTGCCTTCTCTCTGTCTCTTTTTCTCAAATAAATAAATAAAGGAATAAAAAAATAAAAGAAAAATCAAACCTAGAAGATATTTTTATTGGGCAAGCATATGAATTCAAGACCCAAGTTTCTACATCTGTACATCTAGAATTTATATCAACATTTTATGATTACCTGGGTTACTCAAATTAATAATGATTTTTACTTTTAGTAAAAAAAAGATGGTGAAATATAATGATTTTGTTTTTAGAAATTAAAAATTTGCTCCCAAAGAATAAGAATATCACTAAATAACCTAGAACATTTTCCTTCCCATGTTTATAGTAACCTTTTTTCCAATTGTGATTAGAGTACCACCGGCAGAAGGATTACATAGGGTGCATGCTAGAAAGATTGATTCCCTGAGGCCAGCCTCAGAACTATTTAATAAGAATCTCAGGATAGGAAAGTATGGACAGCAGGGAAGAGGAGACCAATATAAATCTTTAACAAGATCTTCTATTTAGCCACTTGTCATCATGATTTCTGTGGTCAAACATTTAGTATGGAAGAAGTAAATTTTGAAGATCTCTTAGAACAGTGAAAGGTACATTTTGTTCATACATGAGCATCATAAATTAATTTTTCCTTCTTTTTTCCTTGAAGTATCACATAATTAATACAAAGCTTGTATTTGCAGGTAGGCATGTAAATTTTGATCAATATCGTCCTGCCAGCATACTATTTGCTAAATTAATTGATTTTGTTTTTCTAATTTGTTTTCTGTAAAGACATTCACTGAAATTGTTTTTAGGAGTTCTATACATTGGACTTCTTTTAAAAAAACCATTTTGTCACTTTCATGTGTTCATGCATCATATATATATATATTTTTTTTATTCAGGAAGGGTTTTAAATAGCAATTTTAGATAAATCCTAACAAACAAAACATGCATTACTCTATCAAACAATTAATTTTCGATAAGCTCCTATTTTGATAACAATTGGTAAATCACTTTTTTTGGTACGAGGGTGTGTGTTTCTTTTTAATTTAGAAATGTTTTCATTCACTGTTTCTTTGGCTGAATGGTATTCCATTCCTATTGAAAGTCTAGCAGAGGCTTGAAAGTCCTAAGCTCAGTTCTTGGTTCATTTTTTACTGGGTTTTTATTTCTCATATTTGTTTTTTATCGGGTTTTTTTCATCATGATAAGTATACTCTTTAATCCCCATCCCCTATTTCCTCCACCCTCCCACGTACCTCCCCTCTGGTAAGCATTTGCTTTTTATAGTTAAGAGTTGGTTTCTTGGTTTTTCTCTCTCTCTTTTTTGTCTTTGCTCATTTGTTTTGTTTCTTAAATTCCACATATGAGTGAGATTATATGGCATTTGTCTTTCTCTGACTGATGTATTTGGCTTAGCATTATTTTTACTAACTCCTATCCATGTTGTGATAAATGCAAGATTTCATTCTTTTTTTGGCCAAGTAATATTCCATTGTATTTGTGTGTGTGTGTGTGTGTTGTGTATATGTGTGTGTGTTTATGTATATATATACATATATAAATAATTTATATATTATATATATTCCATCTTCTTTATCCATTCATGTATTGATGAAAACTTGTTTTTACTCTTTTTATTTAGTTGTCTCTGATTTTTTTCTCCAACTAAATTTTCAACAATTCAGATGTGTTAAATATTTTATATTTTTAAAGCTTTTGTTTATTTATTTGACAGAAAGAGAGATATCACAAGTACAGAGAGGCAGGCAGAGAGGGAGGGGGAAGCAGGCTCCCCACTGAGCAGAGAGCCTGATAAGGGGCTCGATCCCAGGACCCTGAGACCATGACCTGAGCCGAAGGCAGAGGCTTAACCCACTGAGCCACCCAGGTGCTCCATGTTAAACATTTTAAATTACAACTCTACCCATATCTTAAAATGTCCTAGAATGAGAAATTATTCATTTTGTTCAGAAGCATATCATTATTAAATCAGCATCTTCTTTAGTTATACTTGAGTTATAAGGGCAGTAATATAAAGAGAGATTATTAACAAGTGGCACTAATCATGGAAGGTAAGTTTTTAGTATTGTGATACATAGAACTTTCTATTTCTCTTATGTATTGTTATAACTTCATAAAATATCATAATCACAATTTGAATTTTAGACAGAAATGAAAAGGTATATTTTTGAGGGTAAATGAAAAATAAAGCCAAGGCTAATGGGTGAGAGCTATGTAGAATTCAATATAAGAACCTTCAAAGAAGCTGAGAGCCACCCAAAGATGGCAAAACTATGTTACAAAGTGATGACACTTATCCCTGAAAGTGTAATCTGAAGTTGAACAATTAGGGCACCTGGGTGGCTCAGTGGGTTAAGCCTCTGCCTTCAGCTCAGATCGTGATCTCAGGATCCTGGGATTGAGCCCCACATTGGGCTCTCTGCTCACTGGGGAGCCTGCTTCCCCCTCTCTCTCTGCCTGCTGCTCTGCCTACTTGTGATCTGTCTCTCTCTCTCTGTCAAATAAATAAATGAAATCTTTAAAAAAAAAAGAAGTTGAACAATTACTTGGTGCAGTTAAGAGAGTGATTGAAATGAATGTTCTAAGACCTAATTTAGCTATAGCTCTATCTTGTATTAAGCCACCTAAGAAAAAAAGAGAGAGAACATTAATATAATACTTTAGTGCATTTGTTATGACATATGGATTTTTAAGTTTTTACTATGTAGATATAATGATTTATATATAGATTTGCGTAGAGAATATTTGTATATGGAATCTATGCATAGAATTATATATAGAATTTATATATAGAATGTGGCTTATAAGCCAAATTTAGAGTCTTAAAAAAGACATTTTATTTTGAGCATGAATTTATGGATTAGGAATGTGGGAAGGACACAGCCAGGAGGTTCTTCCTTTGTGATTTTTCATGCAGGGAGATCATGGCTGGGGCTGCAGTCATCTGAAGGTGAAATGGGGTAGACATCCAAGATGGCTCACTCACATGACTGATGGCCATTGGCTGGGAGTTCTGCTGGGTTGTCAACTTGAGCATCCATTTGACCTCTCCAGTGTGGTGGTCTCAGATTATTCAGATCTGTGTTTCACTGTTCCAAATATAAGTATCCATTTTTAAAAAAAGGCATAAATTACAACATTTTTTATGACCCAGCTTCTCAAATTACATAACATCACTCTTCTTCTACTGGTTTCAAGCAGGTCACAAGTTACATGATAATTAGAGTTGAAGATGCATTGAGCCAGATTCCTTTAGCCAATTTGGATTGGGAACCTTAACAGATAAAGGTAGTTGACATCTCTTGACCATGTTCTTGAGTAGTTACCACTTTTTAACTCCCATGTTAGAGCTCAGCCTTTATCTGAAGAATAGGTTTATAGTTGTTGCCTACTCTTCTAATAGAATATAGAGTCACAGAGTCACATGGAAGATGTTCATTTTCTATTTTAGTCATAAAAATGCCAAATGGTACAATGACCTTGTTGCACTCACCCATACAAATAGAACTCTGTTAAATTTTGCCCTACTGCTTGGTATATGATTTGAATCTGCTGGCTGAGATGGAGATAATGCAGTATAGATGTGTCCCTGAAATTTATCAATATTACAGAACAAAGTTATATGGTTTTATTTATAAGTAAAAATAGTTTTCTCATTAAACAGAAAATCTATCCTTAAAAATGCAAAATTTGGACAAATATGTATCCATAGGGCATTATTCATATTTAAAAAAAAAAATCAGAAACATCTTAAATGTCCAAAGTTAGAGAGGTCCCCTGAAGAATGTAAGCAAATAAGTACATTTTGAGGCATCTTTAAATCACAGGGGACACCATATGATAAAATGCCTACAAAACTGCTTTTCAGTAAGTCAGAATACAAAATTACATATGCTGATTTCAATTGTAAATAGAAATATAGAAAAAGCAAAAAAATTAGAGTCTAAGACAATTTATATAGAGCTTTAAAAAGTGTGTTTTATTTTTACTGTGTATACATTTTCTTTTGATGATCAAGGAGACCTAAAGCAGTGTTTTTTTAATTACTGAATGTTAAAAAATAGAATGTATTTTCATATCTTCTATACATATCCCTTCAGACAATAAAGGACTTACTATTTCCTTCTTTCATTTACTTGTACTAAAGCATTATCTGACTCATCTTCTAATGATATCAAGGCCATATGAAGTATTATTTCTTTTTGTTGCTTTCTCTGATATACCTCAACAAAATTCTATACTCATAAAATTGTGTTCACATAAGACATTTTTAGAAATTAAGATTCAACTTAAAATAATAAAATTATCCTATCAAAGCATACAGTTTAGCGTACTTTGCTATATACTTTAGTAAACTATTTCAGTAGTTTTTAGTGTATTCATAAAGTTGTGCTATTATTACCAGTATCTTAATTTCAGAACATTTCCCTCACTTTCTGAGGAATCCCTGTACCTCATACCTCATTTGTACCTCCCCCACAGACCCTAACAATGACTAATCTACTTTATGTCTCTATGAGTTTACCTATCATGGACACTTCATAGAAGTGGAATCATATAATATGTGGCCTTTCATATCTGGCTTCTTTCATGTGGTATAATGTTATGAAGATCCATCTCTGTTGTAGCATCTATCATCACTCTATCCATTTTCATGGCTGAATAATATTCCATTTCACAAGTATACCACATTTGCTTATATTTTCATTGATCAGTGGGTATTTGGATTGTTTCCATTTTTTTTAACATTATGATTAATGTTTCTTTGTATATTTTTGTACAAGTTTTTATGTGAATATGTTTTCCATCCTCTTAGGTATAAAGCTAGGATTAGGTTTGCTGTGTCATGTAGTAAATCTGTTTAATTTTTTGAAGGACTACCAAACTGTTTATCAAAGTGAGAGCATAATTTTACATTCTCACCAGCCATATACAATGGTTCCTATTTGTTTACATCCTTGCCAACATGGAATAATTTGTCTTTTCAATTTTAGCCATCCTAGTAGGTATGAAATGGTACCCGATGGTTTTGAGTTGCATTTCTCTAATGACTAATGATCTTTGCATGTGTTTATTGGCCATTTGTATCTCTTCTTCAGAGAAATGTCTATTCAAATCCTTTGTCAATTTTTCAGTTGTGTTTTTTACCACTGAGTTCTAAGTGTTCTTTACACATTCTGAATATTAGAGGTTTATCATATATATTATTTTCAAATGTTTTTCTTCCAGTTCTGTGGGTTGTCTCTTCACTTCGTTGATAATGTCCTTTGAAGCACAGAGCTTTTTAGTTTTGATAAAGTCCTATTTTTTTCTTTGCTTTTGATGTTATATATGAAAAACTATTGCCTAGTTTAGATCCACACCTGTTTTTCCCTCTTTTACAGTTTTTAGTTCTTATCTATAGGTTTTTTATTCACGTTGTGTTAATTTTTTAGATGATGCACGAGGACTTTATAAAGATCTTCTTATTACACCTGACACAACATCATTCTCTACTGAATTTATTCTTTCCTCTCTTCCTCCAGATTTTGATCTCCTAGAATACTACACACAGTAACTGGTAATAACAGTTCCTGAAAAAAATAATTATTTTTTCAAATTGAATGGCTTTCCACAGATTAAACATTAGCATTGATGTGTTAACCCAAAGTATTTCATTTTGTTCATCAAAATAATTCTGAGTATCTGTGTCACTAATAGTTAATTTCAACTTCAAATTCACCTTATTATGATATTTGCCTTGTATGGAAGGTGGTACAAAATTCATCTGAGTTGAGATAATGATGCATTTTTATACTTTAGGTGATTTTTGTGGTTTTATTTTTGTGAATTTATATTTCAAGATTTAATCTTAATTAGTTAATATATAGTATAATGTTAGTTTCAGGAGTAGAATTTAGTGATTCATCACTTACATATAACACCCAGTGCTCATCACAAGTGTTCTCCTTTATACCCATCACTAATTTAGCTATTCCCTCACCCGCTTTCTCTCCAGCAACCCTCAGTTTGTTCTCCATAGTCAAGAGTCTCTTGTGGTTTGCCTCCCTCTCTTTTTCTTGTTTTTCCATTCCCCTGTGTTCATCTGTCTAGTTTCTTAAATTCCACATATGAGTGGGGGCACCTGGGTGGCTCAGTAGGTTGAGTATAAGACTCTTGATTTTGGCTCAAGTGATGATCTCGGGTCACATTTATGGAGTGCAAACCATATGCCATGTACCAGTCTCTCCTCTTATGCTATGATTGTCAACTGTGGCTGTGGGATCAAGCCCTGTGGTGAGCTCTGTGTTCAGCACAAAGTCTGCTCCAGATTCTCTCACCCTCTCCTACTCCCTTCACTCCCTCTCTCTTTCTCTTAAAAAAAAAAAAAAAAGAAAAGAAAAAAAAGTCCACATATGAGTGAAATCATCTGGTATTTGTCTTTCTCTGACTGACTTATTTTGCTTGGCATAATGATTTTAGTGGTTTTATTTGTTTAGTGGGTTCCTGTCTTCAAATCTTTCCTTTATCCCCAAAGATAACTCTAAACAGAACAAAATAAACATAACATTAATAATTTCTTTTTCTTGTATCAATGGTATTCTATGACTAACATATACATTTCAATGATTTAAAAAATTCTGCAAACTTCTAAGACCATGCCAGATACTTGTAAGTGGCTTTGCTCTCAAGAGAGTGAGAGATTGTTTTCCTTTAGCATCCGTAGTGATGGCATAAGAAGCACCAGAAGCTAGAAAGTGTGCATCAAAGCCATGGGGTAGATATGAAACTGCTCTGTATCTTCTGGTATGCAAATCAGAAGAAAGATTTTGATAGTGTTAAAGATTTGATGTCAGAGAAGGAATCTGGTCAGATAAATTACCAAACATTAGTTTGAGATTCATGGTGTTATTTTCTGTTAATCAGTTGTTGGGTATCAGTTGTTGGGTATCAGGAAGCCCAAATAAACTATTGTCATTCACTCCTTTCAACAGATAAGGAACTCAGTTAAAGTGCCAATGCAAGACGAACTACCAGAACTGAGGCCTGATGGAGTACGAGCCCCAATATGGGACTATTTTATGTGAAATGACCTATTTTATGTGAAAGGGAAGATGTTCTGGGAGGAGGAAAAAAGGAAAAAGACAGAGTAAAGTTCTCTAAGTGGTGATCCAAATAAGAACCTAGACTAGATGAAGAGGCATCTATAATCTCCCCCAGGAAGAACAAGGATTTGTAGGTAAGTGCTTGGAGTCAACCAGATGTTCAATGACAGGTTAGTAAAGAAGGGTCAGGTGTCTCAAGCATGCGTGAGAATGATTTTAAGTGGACAGGTATAAAAATAAACTTTTAGAAAATGGAGCACATCACAATTAAGTATTGAGAAGTATATAGGGTTTGTACTTTTTTGTTTTTTGTTTTGTTTTAGATACTCACTGATGGGGTATATTAAGCTGTTTATAGATAAAAAATAGAAATTATAGCTATATGTGCTTTTAAATTAATAAAGACATTTTTATGAAATCAAAAACAACTAATAAAAATATTTGCAATGCAAAGTAAATCATGAACCAATTGTAAGAAACAACACTTACCTTAATGGTTTCCATCAATTATATGTGTTGATAATTTCAGTTTCTAAAACAATCATTAACAACAATATACTTAATGGCATTAACTGTTGCTAAGAAAAGCCTGTGCTGTTGCTGGTAGCAATAATTTATGCATTCACTAACAGGGGAAGGAAGGGCATAACATCAATTTCCTTCTTTTTCTGTTGACAAAGTAAAATTTAATATCTATTCTCCATTCAAGCATTTGTTCATATGTATGCCTGCAATGTTAAAGAAATACAGGGCTTTTTTCAATAAAATATTCATTTATTAACACTTATGGAGTGCAAACCATATGCCATGTACCAGTCTCTCCTCTTATGCTATGATTGTCAACTGTGGCTGTGGGAATTTAAGATGAGAGCATGATAAAAAACAGGTTAGGTTCTTATAAGCACTTATTCACATGCATTTTGAGGAAAATTTTTATGTAGAGGCAGACCAAATCCGACTTTTTGAAAGGTACAGATTTCCAGAGATTGTTGAATGTGAAGGAATGGGTAAAGATGAAGAACATTGTATACAGGTGCTCATTTAACTAGTACTGGCAAGTACTGGTCAGATTTCCTTGGTTATTTAGAGCAGCCCCATTGGAGAGAATTACCCTGAAACTGGTGGCACTGGTCGTAAACCTGGGTAACTAGCTGTCACCCCTTCATCCCCTGCTTTCTCTCCTAGAGGTCTAAACAGCATTAAAACACAGGGTAGTCACAAGTGAGCTTACCTTCCCCTACTGCAGGGCCATTCTCTCACATTTTCAGTGTTAGCCATTGATGACAACAGTTACCTTGTCAGAGAATACAGAACTTGGGACTTAGCACAAACTGAACACTGGCTGTCTTTACACTTTAACTTTCTGTCGTGATAAACCTCTACCCATGGTTGAGTCAAACTCTTTAATAACCCAGTCACCCATCCCTTTGTTCAACCTTTAGTATGACAACCCTTGTCTTCCCATTTTGGACTGGAATCATGGGGTTTCCTAATCTCCAAGCTTCATTGCTTTCAAGTATCTTTTACCAGAATAAAATTACATCAAATTACAAACCTTCCTATTACTCTCTCACTTAAATTTCCCCACAGCTAAAATCTCACAGAATTACGTCTCTAAGGCCTACCTTAATTGGACTCCTTTGTATTTCCCCAACTGTTTCTCCAGCTTCTTCCACAATATCAAATGACTTGTCTTTTTCTAAGCATAATAGGTTTTATTTTATTGGGACTTCTCTCTCCCGACTTCCCTCATTCTTCATATCTCCCTTGCTAAGTCTTATTCATCCTACAGTCCTTCAGTTCCATGTTCAAGTATATCTCTGTTCAAATAGTGATCGATTTTGTGTAACTGGAGAATATGGTCATGTGTGATGGGCAGTGGCAGAATTTATTGGGGTCAGATTATAAAGGATCTTATATGACAAGTGGAAGAGGCTCATAAACTAGTTAGAAAGTCAGAGCCTGACCTTCGCAATGGCAGATTGGAGGACACAGTTCTTGCCCTCAGAAAAGCTTTTGATATTCCCTCCAATCTGCCACTGCTTAGGTCAAGTTTGAAATTGAGAAACTGGGTAGATAGTGACACTATTACTTGAGATAAAGAATACAGGATGTTAACCAAAATGAGGAGTTTTTTTTCTAGGTAGAGGATTTCAGATATTTTTGAAGGGTATAGAATATGGCTCTTAGTCTCATACATGTGAAGGTTGAGTATGTTAGGACATTACTACCAGTGACATAATCTGAATTTAGAATTAGACAAATTTCACTCAAAGATTAGGGTGAACTCCCTGTATACCAGAAGGAATTTTGAAAAGCAGTAGCTATATTGCCTCCTCTGTCCTAATATCACCCTTATTTACTTTCTTAAAAAACATCGACATAAAGAAAACATGATCTGAAAGGCAGCTAGCACGACAGCAACATATTGCCCCTCTCTCTGTATCATCAGGAGACCAAGACTTGTGCTGAACAAGAGAAGGAATGAAATTAATGTGCTTTTGTGGAAGCTCCTGGGAATCACTTAGACTAGAGTCATTGTTACCAAATAGTTAACTAAAAGATATAAACACCAAACAAAATCATGAAAATCCAAATACCAGACAAGTACCTTTATTTTAGTTGAAGACCAATCTGTTAACTCTGAATAATCCTCTGTGGAAAAGGATACAGCTATTCATGATTTCATTTATCCAAGAGGCTTACTCACTGAAATTGTTTCTTAAAAAAGGGTGGGGCACTTTTTTCTAAGGTCTGACTTATTTTTAGTGTCATAAGACAAAAGAAATAATGTTCCAACCAATCACAAAAAAGCAGGTCTCAAATCAAGATGAGGAGTAAAAAACCATGAGATGTACTTATATGTCAAAATTTTAAAAATCCTCTTTATCTTAAAGAAAGGTAAAAGCTCTTAGACGTACCTCTGTTTTATATGCAACACATTCAATCTTTCCGTAAACATTTGCTGACAACTCTGCTGGGCACTTAAAATACAAAACAAACAAGTCCTCTGTCTTCTGGACTAATTGCTCCTGTGATTTTCTTTCTTTCTCTTATAATATGGGTTCCAGTCCTGGCGTCATTCTGCTTGCACTACTCTGAACATATTTCAGTCTCTTACCAAACAATCTGAAATATAACTAGCAGACTGAATTCTAACCATTCAGCTATTGACTGAGATAAGCTAGAAACAGGAGAAGCACAACTCCCCAGATCAGAAAGCTAGTATGTCTACTAATGAAATTGCATCTTATATTCAATTTTAAAGGAGACGTGCTTACTTTTGGTTCATACTGAGCTTATTAAGCTTTGGGGTTTTTGCATAAATTGTCAGTTTGTCAATGTAGTGTGGTGTGATTCCTCGGAGTGCCATGCATTATCGGCTTTAATCAGCTTGGGTTCTTTATTCAATCTAGTGACAAAATTTTAAAAAAGGACACAGGAGAACTCTGTTCTATACCACTATTGATTTTTCTGCTTGTCATCCTCAGTGACAGACACAGTGCATTAATCAACAGTTCCAGGATAAAATTGTTCAAATAAATGATTTCAACTAATTGGACTATAATATAGTTCTCATTTTTCAATCTTGGCTGCTGGATATGAGTGACTTATTTACATAGATTTACATGATATCTTCCCATATTTTTAAGCCTCTGGTCTAGTCAATAATCCTATCTTGTTACAAGTTAACCTATGAGAACTTATTTCTTATATTTGTATATTTATTTGTAACAGTGACCAGTTTCTTGGTTTGAGACATTTATTGAATTGTCTTTTTCATAAAAAGTTCTTGAAGAACTTTTTTGGGAACTAATAGATTTGGCAATATTTAATATCAGAGTTTTTCTATAGTTCCTTTTGAAAAATATATTGAGATTGGTATAACTAAAGTCACTCCTCTCCATAACCAGGATTTTTTTAAGCTTATTTGCAATATTTCCTTAATTATATCTGCAGTTTCACTCAGTACATTTTACTGTAAGTACATTTTACGTACCTAAGACTGTCACACTGTATCTCACCTCCCTAGGGCTTCAGGTCTCTCTTGGGTTTTAAAACTTCTCTACATTACAGAACTTTCTCTCTGATTAAAAAAAAATAGTAACAATAAAAAGGACACTGAAAATAAGTCAAGTCGTTTGGTAGCATTTTGCCATCTAAGCATGGTGCTTAGACTGTCTTTGGTCTTATTCCAATTCTGTTTTATAAAGTCCTATGCTTTATACTAAAATCTTTTAAGTCCTTTTCTTTACACTAGAATCATAAGAAGGGAGGTTGGTCATGTTTTCAGAGATATCCTTGGTTCTAGGTTTTTTCTTTCAATATTTGAAATTGTGATTTTCAAAACTGGAGCTTTTTGAACATCATTTTATTATTTTTTAATTTAAATTCAATTTAATTAACATATAGTGTATTATTTATTTTAGGGGCAGAATTTAGAGATTCATCAGTTGCATACAACACCCAGTGCTTATTACATCATGTGCCCTCCCCAATGTCCATCATCCAGTTACCCCAACCCCCTCACTTCCCCTGCAGCAACCTTCAGCTGGTTCCCTATAGTTAAGTCTCATGGTTTGCCTCCCTCACTGTTTCATATTTTTTTTTCCTTCCCTTCCCCTGTTTCATCTGTTTTGTTTCTTAAATTTCACATATGTGTGAAATCATATGATATTTGTTTTTTCTCTGACTTATTTCACTTAGCATGTTACCCTCTAATTTAATCCACATCATTGCAAATGGCAAGTTTCATTCTTTTTGATGGCTGAGTAATATTCCTCTGTGTGTCTGTGTGTGTGTGACATCTTCTTTATCTGTCATTTTGTTTTTTCAGAAGATTTACTCCCTGTCAATTTAGAATAATTGTGACTGTACTAACTTTTATAATTTTTTTAAGATTTTATTTATTTAACATAGAGAGAGAGAGATCACAGGCAGAGAGACAGGCAGAGAGAGAAAGAGGGAAGCAGGCTCCCCACTGAGCAGAGAGCCTGATGCAGGGCTCGATCCCAAGACCCTGAAATCATGACCTGAGCCAAAGGCAGAGGCTCAACTCACTGAGCCACCCAGGTGCCCCTGTACTAATTTTATAATGTTTAATTCCAGTTGAATATCATTCCATTTGAGAGCTTCTCACTATCAGATCATATCTGTAATCTCTATGCATTTTGGGAGTAAGAGAGCAATGTCTGATTGTACTTAATATCTTTTCTATCATTATAATTCTTCCTATGTCATTTTTATTTAAAGAATTCCAGTTTTGTTTCTTGTTTCGCTTATTTGTATCAAAGTAACACATGCACATAGTAAAAATTAAGTAGCATTAAATAATATATGGTATTCATTTCATTCCTTACCACCTCCAGCCTTTCTACTGAGAAGCAAGCATTTTTAGAAGTTGTTACAGTGATTCTTCTCTTACTTAAAAGTATAACTTTAAAAAATATTTATTTATTTATTTATTTTAGAAACAGAGAGTGGAAGGGTGAGAGAGTGTGAGAAGGGTGAGGGGCAGAGGAACAGGGAGAGAAGTCTCAAGTAAACCCCCTGTTGATCAAGGAGACTGCCATGGGCAGTCCCACAATTCTGTGATCATGACCTGAACCAAACCAAGAGTTAGATGCTCAACCAGCTGTGCCAACCAGGTACCCCAAAACTGTAGCTCTTAATAATATGTAGATATTACTTGATTTATCAAACACATTTTTGATTCTTCTATGAAAGGTTAAGAATTAACTCATTTCAAATATCTCCATCTGGCTGCCTTGTAATGTTCTCAGTTTTATTCACTATATTATTATTTTAGTTCAGTTATTATTCAGTTTTATAAATTTAAATATCTGTATTTATATAAATATTTTTAGATGTCTACATAGATATAGATATATTTATACAGAATATGATATATATTTGTATTAATACAAATATACATTTTAATTGAGATATGATTAACATATTATCAGTTTTGGGTATACAGTATAATGATTTGATATCTGTATATATTGAGAAATGATTACCGCAAGTCTATTAACATCTGTCATTCATACATAGGTAATTTTTTTTTCTTTATTAAGATTTATTGTCTTAGCAACTTTCAAATACACAATACAGTGTTATTAACTATAGTGATCATGCTGTACTTTACATCCCAAGAATTTACTTATTTGGAACTCAAAGTTTTCATCTTTTGATCACCAATTTTGCCTATCCCCTACCCTTATCTGGCAATGACCAGTTTGTTCCCTGTATCTAAGTTTGATGCTAAGTAACTTAATGCTAAGTAAGTTTGAGCATTTTTAGATTCCACATGTAAGGGAGATTATATGATAATTGTCTTTTGTTGTCTGATTTATTTCTCTTAACAAAATGCCCTCACAGTCCATCCATGATGTTGCAAATGGAAATATTTACTTATTTTTTATGACTGAGTAATATTCCATCATATACATACTATATTTTTTTATATATTCATCCACCAATGGATACAGGTTACTTCCATATCTTGTGTATTGCAAATAATGCTGCAGTGAACTTGGAAATGCCTGTATCTTTTTGAGTTGGGGTTTTCATTTACTTCTGATGAATATCCAGAGGTAGATTTGCCAGATCATTTTATTTTTAATTTTTTTAAAGATTTATTTATTTGACAGAGACACAGCAAGAGAGGGAGCACAGCAACGGGAGTGGGGGAGGGAAAATCAGGCTTCCTACAGAGCAGGGAGCCCAATGCAGGGCTTGATCCCAGGAGCTTGGGATCATGACCTGAGGTGACTGAGGTCATGAGGTGACTGAGCCAACCAGGTACTCCTAGTTTTAATTTTTTGAGAAAACTTCATACTGTTTTCCAAAGTGGCTACTCCAATTTCATTCCTACCAACTGTGCAAGGATTCCCTTTCACCTACATCCTTGGCAACACTGGTTACTTCTTATGTTTTTGTTACTAGCCATCCCAACAGGTGCGAGGTGATATTTCATAGTGGTTTGTATATGCATCTCCCTAATGATATTGGGTACCTTTTCATGTAACTGTTAGCCATCTGTATGTTTTTTGGGGAAAAGTGTCTATCCAGATCCTCTATCCATTTTTAAATTGGATTGTTCCTTTTTTTTCTATTGAGTTGTATGAGTTCTTTATATATTTTGAATATTATCTTCTTATTGGATATATGCTTTGCAAAATTTTCTTCCAATTAGTGAGTTGCTTTTTTACTTTCTGAATGGCTTCTTTTGCTGTGAAGAAAGAAGCTTTTTATTTTGATTTAGTCCTCTTGTTTATTTTTGGCTGTGGTTGCCTTTGCTATTGGTGTCATATCCAGAAACTCATGTGCACTTGAAGAGAATGTGTCTTCTGTTCCATTTAGATGGAATTTTCTATATATTATCTGGTAAGTTCATCTAGTCTAACATGTTATTTAAGATCAATGTTTCCTTATTGATTTTCCGTCTGGATGTTCTATCCACTGGTGAAAGTCAGGTATTGAAGTTTCCTACTATTATTATATTACTGTCTGTTTCTCCTTTTCGTCTGTTTATATTTGTTTTATGTATATTGGGTACTTAGATATTTACAAATGTTACATCCTCTTGTTGGATTGATCCCTTTAACATTAAGCATTCTTTAATTTAAACTCTATTTTGCCTGAGGTAAATATAGCTATCTTAGCATTCTTTTGACTTTTTGCATGGAATATTCTACATATCTTGATTCAGCAATTTGAGACAGTCCATCCTTTAGTTGAAGATATTAGCTTTCCAACTTTCCTTCCTTATCTCCCTCACATCTGCCCTCCAAATTCTGTCAGGTATAGCTTTTTCTTTAAAATAGCAATAGTGATAACATCTTATGTTCTTCTGTAGCAATAACAAAATATTATATATGTTGATTCTTAAAATTCAGTAAAGAGTATTATCCAGTTATAGCTGTGTACCAAAAAGAACAACATGCTTGTTTAAGATAGTATTTTAATCTCTGCATGCCCCATGTCACATACACAGGATCCATTTGAGAAGAATGTTGCTTAAATGTATTTTCTGTATACTTCTCAGTTGTAGGAAATGGTGCTTTACTCCATTTTGTTTCATCAACTCACCATAGGTTTTTATTAAAGTTCCTTACTTTTCCTAGGATTTCTCATTTTTCATACATTTTCTGTCTGAGAGAATAAATATATGCAATCCTCGATATAACACTAAGAATCTCCAGTTCCCTATTTATTTCACATATTATTTGGAATTTATCCCATTCTTTTTAAAGATGTGTAACATTCTGCATTCCTTCTTAGAGTCCATTAACTTTGAGATCTAATTTGAACCAAGGACTTTCTAGCCTTATACAGATGAGCCATCCCAGGATCTGTTCCATTACATTCCTAACTCTGCTGCACTATTCCTCTTTCTTGATTATTATCCTTGTTTTGCTGGAGTACAATCTCAAAAAATTTCTTCAGAAAGGTTCCATCAAAAGTAAGCTTTCTTGGGGTGCCTGGGTGGATCAATCAACTAAGCGACCAATTCTTGATTTCAGCTCGGATCATGATCTCAGGGTCGTGAGAGGGAGCCCTGTGTCAGGATCTGTGATGGGTATGAGGCCTGCTCAAGATTCCCTTTCCTTCTTTCTTTCCCCTCCCCTGTTCTCTCTTGCTGAAAAAAAAAAATAAGAATAAGAATAATAAAAAATAAATAAATCCATTTTTTCTTAAAGTAAACTTTTTTATTGCTGCAAGAATTACATTGGCTTTATTTTGCACCTATAACTAGGTATAGAATTTGATCAGGTATAGAATTGTATATTAAGTGTTTATAAATTTGCTGTGAGATTTTGAATTTTCTTTTAAGATTTTATTTATTTATTTGACAGAGAAATCACAAGTAGACAGAGAGGCAGGCAGAGAGAGTGGGGGAAGCAGGCTCCCCATTGAACAGAGAGCCCAATGCGGGGCTTGATTCGAGGACTCTGAGATCATAACCTGAGCTGAAGGCAGAGGCTAAACCCACTGAGCCACCCAGGCACCCCCTCACTGTTTATACATATCGTATCTTTTTTTAAAACTTGTTTTGACTCATTTTTTAAGGTTTATATTTAAATTCCAATTAGTTAACATATAGTGTTACATTGCTTCAGATATACAACATAGTGGTTCAACACTTCATGCATCACTGGGTGCTTATCACAAGTGCCCTCCTTAATCTCCACCAGCTATATACCCATGTCAGCCCCTACCCTCCCCCTCACCTCTGGCAACTGTCAGTTCTGTTATGAGTCTGTTTCTTTATTTCTCTCTCTCTTTTTCCCCTTTGCTCATTTGTTTTGCTTCTTAAATCCCATATATGAGTGCAATCATATGGTGCTTGTCCTTGACTGACTTATTTTGCTTAACATTATACTTTCTAGCTCCATCCATGTTGCTGCAAATGGCATATTTTCATTCTTTTCCATGGCTGAATAATATTCCTATCTCTATCTATATATCTATATCTATATCTATATCCTTCTTTATCCATTCATCAGTCAATGGACACTTGGGCTGTTTCCATAATTTGGGTATTATAAATAATGCTACTATAAACATAAGGATACATGTATACATTTTCATTAGTTTATTGAATCTTTATTGAATCCAATACCTAGTAGTGTAATTGCTGGATCATAAGGTAGTTCTATTTTTAAGTTTTTGAGGAAGTGCCATACTGTTTTCTAAAGTGGCTGCACCAGTTTGCATTTCCACCAACAGTGCATGAGGGTTCCTTTTCCTTCACATCTTTGCAACATCTGTTGTTCCTTGTGTTGTTTATTTTAGCCATTCTGATAAGTGTAAGGTGATATCTCATTGTAGTTTTGATTTGTGTTTCCCTGATGGTAAATGATGATGGACACTTTTTCATGTGTCTGGTAGCCATCTGGATGTCTTCTATGAAGAAATATCTGATCATGTCCTCTGCCCATTTTTTAATTGGATTTCTGTTTTTGGATGTGAGTTTTATAAGTTCTTTATGTATTTTGGATATATCATATTTTTTTATCCATTTGTCATTGATAGACATTTAGGCTGTTTCTATATCTTGATTATAATGAATAATGCTGTGATAAACATGGATGTGCATATATCTCCTTAAATCCCTGTTTTAATTTCCTTTGGGTATACACTCAAAAGTGAAGTTGCAGGTTCATATGATAAATTTATTTTTAATTTTTTGAAGAACCTCCATACTATTTTTCCATAGTGGTTGGACTAACTTACATTCTCACCAACAGTGTATGAGGGCTCCATTTTCACCATATCCTTACCAGTACTTGTCTTTTGTCTTCTTGATAATAGCCATTCTAACATGTAAAGTAATATCTCATTGTGGTTTTAACTTGCATCTTTCTGATGATCGGCGATGTTCAACATCTTGTCATATGTCTGCTGGCCATTTTGATATCTTCTTAAGAAAAATGTCTACTTAGTTTTTTGCCCCCTTTTTTTAAAACATTTTTTATTTTTTATAAACATATATTTTTATCCCCAGGGGTACAGGTCTGTGAATCACCAGGTTTACACACTTCACAGCACTCACCAAAGCACATGCCCTCCCCAATGTCCATAATCCCACCCCCTTCTTCTAACCCCCCTCCCCCCAGCAACCCTCAGTTTGTTTTGTGAGATTAAGAGTCACTTATGGTTTGTCTCCCTCCCAATTCCATCTTGTTTCATTGATTCTTCTTCTACCCACTTAAGCCCCTATGTTGCATCACCACTTCCTCATATCAGGGAGATCATATGATAGTTGTCTTTCTCTGCTTGACTTATTTCACTAAGCATGATACGCTCTAGTTCCATCCATGTTGTCGCAAATGGCAAGATTTCATTTCTTTTGATGGCTGAATAGTATTCCATTGTGTATATATACCACATCTTCTTGATCCATTCATCTGTTGATGGACATCTAGGTTCTTTCCATAGTTTGGCTATTGTGGACATTGCTGCTATAAACATTTGGGTGCATGTGCCCCTTTGGATCACTACGTTTGTATCTTTAGGGAAAATACCCAGTAGTGCAATTGCTGGGTCATAGTGCAGTTCTATTTTCAACATTTTGAGGAACCTCCATGCTGTTTTCCAGAGTTTTTGCCCACTTTTTAATCAGATTTTTTATATATTTTGGATATTAACCTCTTATCCAATATATGATTTGCAAAAATTTTCTCCCATTCTGTAGATTGATATTTTATTTTGTTAATTGTTTATTTTGCTGCGCAAAACCTTTTGAATTTGATGTAGTTCCATTTGCTGATTTTTGCTTTTGTTATTTGTGCTTTTGGTGTCATGGCCAAAAAAATCATTGCCAAGACCAGTGTCAATGAGCTTCTTCCCTATGTTTTCTTCTAGGAGCTTTATGATAACAAGTCTATGTTTAAGTATTTGATCCATTTTGAGTTAATTTCTGTTATTGGTTTGAGATAAGAATCCAATTACGCTGTTTTGCACATGTCTCTCCAGTTTTGCCAGCACCATTTGTTGAAGATAACATCCTTCCTGCATCTTGGCTCCCTTGTGAAATATTAGTGGCCCATATGTGCCATTTAATCCTAGGCTCTCATTTCTGTTCCATTGGTCTGTGTGTCTATTTTTGTAATCATACCAAACTTATTACTATGGTTTGCGGTAGAGTTTGAAAGCAGGAAGTGTAATACTTTTGACTTTTTTCCTTTTCTTAGGATTGCTTTGGCTATTTGGAGTTCTTTTGTGGTTCCACACAAATTTTAGAATTGTTTTTTATATATCTGTGGAGAATGACTTTGGTATTTTGATGGGGACTGCATTGAATCAATAGATGGCTTTAGGTAATATGTCCATTTGATAATATTTATTCTTTTGATCCATGAACACAGATATCTTTCCACTTATTTGTATCTTTCAGCATAGTCTTGTAGTTTTTATCATGCATATCTTTTACTTTCTTGGTTAAATTTATTATTAAGTACTTTATTGTTCTTGATGTTGTTGGGATTGAGATAGCTTCCTTTTTTCTCCCTTTTCTCTTTTTTTCTTTCTTTCTTTCTTTCTTTCTTTCTTTCTCTCTCTCTCTCTCTCTTTCTTTGCTTCATTATTAATGTAAAAGAATGCCTCTGGTTTCTGTAAGTAGATTTTGTAACCTGCTATTTTATTAAAATCATTAATTAATTCCAAAAAATTTTGTATTGACTCTTTGAGATTTTATTGTCAACAAATTACAACAGTTTTACTTTCTCCTCCATGATTTGGATGCCTTTTATTTCTTTGTTTTGACTAGTTGCTCTAGATGGGATTTCCACTACTACACAGAATAGGAGTGGTGAGTATAGACAGACTTGTCTCTTATTCCTGATCTCAAAGGAAACCATTTTGACTTTTCTCCATTGAGTATAATGTTGACTGTGAGTTTGTCATTTATGGCCTTTATTATGTTGAAGTATGTTGCTTCTATACTAATCTGTTCAGTGTTTTTATCATTAAAGAATGTTGTATCTTGTCAACTGCTTTTTCGGTGTCTATTGAAATGATCAGATAATTTTTATCTTTCGTTTATTGATGTAATGAGTTGCATTTATTGATTTGCATATGTTGAACCATCATAAATCTTACTTGGTCATGGTGCAAAATCCTTTCAATGTCTTCTTGAATACAATTTGGTAATATTTCATTGAGAATTTTTGCATTTACATTCATCAGGGGTGTTGGGCTATAATTTTCTTGTGGTATTCTTATCTGGCTTTGGTATCAAGGTAATGCTGACTTCACAGAATAAGTTTGAAATAGGTGAAGTGTTCACTTATCCTGATGAGCACTGAACAATATATGGAATTGTTGAATCACTATATTATATACCTGAAACTAATGTAACACTGTTTGTTAACTACATTGGAATTAAAATGAAAGAAGGAAAGAAGGGAAGGGGGAAGGGGAAGGAAAAAAGGGTCAGTTTCCTCTTCCTTGATGCTATGGAAGAGGTTGAGGAGGATTGGTGTTAATTCTTCTTTAAACATTTAGTAGAATTCCCAGTGAAGCTATCTAACCCTGAAGTTTTCTGTGATGAGAAATTTTGACTAGTGACTCAATTTCTTAATTCATTATTGGCCTACTCAGATTTTCTGTTTCTTCCTGATTCAGTCTTGTGGGTTTGTGTTTGTAGAAATGTATCTGTTTTTTTCTAGGTTATATAATTTGTTGGTATATAATTGTTCATAGTAGTCTCATAATTTTCTGTATTTCTGTAGTATCTGTTGTAATTCTCCTCTTTCACTTCTAAATTTGAGTCTTCTCTTTTTCTTAGTTTAGATGAAAGTTTCTCAATTTGATTTATCTTTTCAAAGAAGCATCTTTTAGTTTTATTGATTCTATTGTTTTTCTGGTTTCTATTTCATTTCTTTATTTTATTTTAAGATTTTATTTATTTATTTGACAGACAGAGATCACAAGTAGGCAGAGAAGTAGGCAGAGAGAGAAAGGGAAGCAGGTTTCCTGCTGAGCAGAGAGCCTGATGTGGGGTTCGATCCCAGGACCCTGGTATCATGACCCATGCCGAAGGCAGAGGCTTTAACCCACTGAGCCACCCAGGCACCCCTCTATTTCATTTATTTCTACTTTGATTCTTTTTTTCTTTCCTTCTGCTAACTTTGGGGGTTTTTTTTTGTTTGTTTTTTTGCTCTTTTAATGTCCTTAAGGTGTAAACATGTAAATATTGGTTGCTTATTTGAAATCCATCTAATTTCTTAATATATTCTTTATTGCTATGAACTTTCCTCTGAAAGCTGCTTTTGCTACATCCCACAAAATTTGATATGTTGTATTTTCATTTTATTTGTTTTGAGATAATGTTTTAAATTCTCTTTTGGTTTCTTTTTTGACCCATTGATTACTTACAAATATGTTTTTAAATTTCCACATATTTGAAGATCTGCTCTCTTTCTTCTTTTTGATTTGTTATTTCTCACCATTGCAGTCAAAGAAAACAGTTGGTATGATTTAAATCTCAAATTTGCAGGGGCCTGGGTGGCTTAGTCATTAAGCATCTACCTTGGGCTAAGGTCATGATCCCAGGGTCCTGGAATCCAGCCCTGCGTCCCCATGTCAGGCTCCCTGCTCAGTGGGAGGCCTGCTTCTTCCTCTCCTTCTGCCTGCTGCTTCCCCTACTTGTGCTCATTCTTTCTCTGTCAAATAAATAAATAAAATCTTTAAAAGAAATCTCAAATTTGCTAACATTAGTTCTATAGGTCAAGATATGATCTGTCCTGGAGAATGTTCCATGTGCCCTTGAAAATAATGTATATTCTCTGGCGGTTGGATGGTATGTTCCATATGTGTCTGTTAAGTCCATTTGTTCTAAAGTATGGCTTCAGTTTAAAGTTTCCTTGCTGATTTTCTGTATGAACAATCTATCCATTTCAGACAGTGGGGTAATGAAGTCCCCTATTATTATCATATTGTTGTCTGTTTCTTCCTTAAGATCTGTTAGTATTTGCTTGATATATTTTAGTGCTCAGATGTTGAGAGCATATATATTTATGATTGTTATATCTTCTTGATGTATTGACCCCTTTTTTATTATATAATATATAGCCATTTTTGGCTTGAGGGTCTATTTTGGTTGGCTTAAGTATGGCTTACATCTGCTTTCTTTTGGTTACCATTTGAGTATCATTTTCCACCTTGTCACTTTGAGTGCCTGTCTTTGCAGCCAAGATGAGTTTTCTGAAGGCAGCATATAGTTGGGTTTTCTTTTTTAGTCCATACAGCCACTCTGTGCCTTTCAATTGGTGAATTCAGTTTAGTGCATTTGATATACATTTAGTGCAATTGATATATAGGGATTTACCATTGCCATTTATCTTTTGTTTTCTGATTGTTTTGTATCTCCATTGTTTCTTTCCCTCTGTGTTTCTCTTTGCCTTTTTAGATTGGTGGTTTGCTATGATGATTTGCTCAGTTTCCTCCTTTTCATATTTTGTCTTCTTTTGCTCTAAATTTTTGTGGTTACCATGAGGTTTGTATAAACTTCTCTTAGATAAAATCATCCTTTTTCTGCTGATAAACATTTGCCTTCATTTGCCTATATAACTTCTATCATTTATCCCTCCCCTTTCATGTTTTTATTGTACCAATTATTCCTTTCTATGCTACGAGTTCATTACCAAACTGTAGTATCATTAGTTATATTAATGCTATCTTTATCCATTATGCTGTAATTGTTTAATACCTTTTTCTAAAATAGTGTTAAGATTTTCTGATTATATTTATGACCTTAGTCAAAGTTTTATGTACTTCGTCTTTTTGTTTCAAACAGAAGAACTCCTCTCAACATTTTTTGTAAGGCAGGTCTAGTGGTCATATATTTCCTCATTTTTGTCTCAGAAACCTTTATTTATCCTTCACATCTGAGGATATCCATTGCAGGATAGAGTATTCTTGTCACATAATTTTTATCTTTCAGTACTTCAATACATCATTCCACTGTCTCCTGGTATATAGAGTTTCTGCTGGGAAATTTGCTGATCGTCTAATGGGAGTTCTTTTTAGGACTTTCTTTTTTCCCCTGGCTGCCCTTAAGATTCTTTCTTTGTCATTGGCTTTTAACAGCTTCATTATCATGTCTTGGAGAGGGTCTTTTTGCATTGAGATGGTAAGGTAATCTATTAGCTTTTAAGGAATTAGATGTTTAGTTATTTCCCCAGGTTTGAGATGTTCTCAGCAATTACTTCTTTAAATAACCTCTCTACCCTTCTCCTCTTCTTTTGGTATACTCATTATTCTTTTTTTTTTTTTTTAAGATTTTATTTATTTATTTGACAGACAGAGATTACAAGTAGGCAGAGAAGCAGGCAGAGAGAGAGGAAGGGAGGCAGGCTCCCTGCTGAGCAGAGAGCCAATGTGGGGCTCGATCCCAGGACCCTGGATCATGACCTGAGCTGAAGGCAGAGGCTTTAACCCACTGAGCCACCCAGGTGCCCCAGTATACTCATTATTCTTATGTTGGCTTTCCTAATATAGTCTGATAGCTCTTGTAGGGTTTCTTCAGGTTTTTTGTTGTTGTTGTTGTTTGTTTTTTAATAATCTCCATGGTCATCAAGAAACCCAGTGTGAGGTTTGAACTCATGACCTTGAGATCAAGAACTGAGCTGAGAGAGAGTTAGATACTTAACCAACTGATCCACCCAAGTGCCTCAGGGCTTTTTCACTTTTTGAAAAATATTAGTTCTCCTCTTCCATCTGAATCATTTCTAGATTCCTATCCTCCAGGTTACTTATTCTCTCTTCCATCTGATCTGTTCCATTTCCAAGCATTCTTCATCTTATTTTCTTCTACTCCAGAATTTCTCTTTTTTTCAGAATTTCAGAAAATTTGGTAAAATACTCCTTTGTTAATTAATTTCTTTTTTAAAGATTTTATTTATATATTTGAGAGAGACAGCATGCAACTAAACATGAGCAGGGGGAAGGGCAGAGGTAGAGGGAGAAGCATGCTCCCTGCTGAGCAGGAAGCCTGACATCCATCAGACTTGATCCCAGGACCCTGAGATCATGACCTGAGCTGAAGGCAGATGCTTAACTGACTGAGCCATCCATTAATTTCATTCCAGAGTTCATCTTTTTCCTCTCCTTGGGCCTCCCTATTCTCTGGCACATAGTATTGAAATTAAGTCAGCTAATAATCCTACAATGGATTCTATGTTCATATGAAAGGAAGAGTTACACATCTCTTACTTTAAATCAAAAGCTGGAAAGGATTAACCTTGGCAGGGAAGGTATGTTGGAGGTTGAGATAGACTGAAAGGTATGTTGGAAGCTGAGATAGACACTAGAGTGCCAAACAGTTAGCCAAGCCGTCAATGCAAAGGGAAAGTTCGTAAAGGAAATTAAAAGTGCTATTCTAATGAACATATGAATGATAAGAAAGCCAAATAACCTCATGGCTGTGTGGAGAAAGTTTTAGTGGTTTGGATAGAGGATGAAATAATATTTGATCAACAGAAGATCAAACAATATTCCCTTAAACCGAAGCCTAATCCAGAGCAAGGCCCTGACTCTTTTCAATTCTGTGAAGACTGGGAGGTGAGAAAGATGTAGGAGATAGGTTTGAGAACAGCAGAGATTTAAGGAAAGAAGCCATCTCCATGACGTCAAAGTGCAAGGAGAAGAAAGAAGTTATCCAGAAGATATAGCTAAGATAATTGATGAAGGTGGCTGCACTAAACAAGATTTTCAGTGTAGATGAGAAAGTCTTCTACTGGACAATGTTGTCTAGTCTTTTCATAGTTAGAGAGGAGAAGTCAATGCCTGGCTTCAAAACTTCAAAGAACAGACCAAAAATCTTGTTAGAAACTAATGCTGCTGGTGGCTTTAGGTTGAAACCAATGGTCATTTACCATTCCTAAAATCCTAGGGCCGTTAAGAACTATGTTAAATTTATTCTTCCTGTGCTCTGTAAATGGAACAACAAAGCGTGGATGACAGCACATCTGTTTACAACATGGTTTACTGAATATCTTTAGCCCACTTTTGAGACCTGCTTAGAAAAAAGATTCCTTGCAAAATATTACTGCTCATTGACAGTGCACCTGGCCACCCAAGAGCATTGATGGAAATGTATAGTATAATGATTGTTTTCATGCCTGCTAACAAGAACAACCATTCTACAGCCCCTGGATTAAAGAGTCATTTAAACTGGCAGGTCTTATGATTTAAGAAGTACACTCTATAAGTCTGTAGCTGCCATACAGTGATTCCTCTGATAGATCTGGGTAAATTCAGTTGAAAACCTTCTGGAAAGGCATCATTCTAGATGCAATTATGAATATTCAAAACAAGATCACCTGAGTGGTTCAGTTGGTTAAGCCTCTAGCTCTTCTTGGGGTCCTGGGATTGGGCCCCACGTTAGGCTCTGTGCTCAGCAGGAAGTCTGCTTCTCTCCTTCTCCCTCTGCCTCCCCCCTGCTTGTGCCCTCTCTCTCTCAAATAAATAAATATTTAAAAAAAATATTCAAGACAAACAAAAATTGGAAGTATCACAATTACAGACTTCAAGTTATATTACAAAGCTATTATATTCAAATAGTATGGCACTGACACAAAAATAGACACATAGGTCAATGGAGCCGCACAGAAAACCAAGAAATAAACCCACAATTATATGATAAATTAATCTTCAACAAAAGAGAAAGAATATACAATGGGAAAAATACAATCTCTTCAACAAATGGTGTTGGGATAACTGAATAGCTACATGAAAAAGAATGAAGCTGGATTATTTTCTTTCACCATACATAAAAATAAACTCAAAATGGATTAAAGACTTCAGTGTGAGACCCCAAATGATAAAAATCCTACAAAAGAGTAAAGGCAGTAATTTCCCTTACGTTGGTCCTTGCAACATTTTCTAGATAGGTTTCCTGAGGCAAGGGAAATAAAAGCAAAAATAAACTATTGAAACTACATCAACATAAAAGCCTACACAATGAAGAAAACAGTCAACAAAACAAAAAGGCAACCTACAGAATGGGAGAAGATATTTGCAAATGACATATCTGATAATGGGTTAGCATCTAAAATATTTAAAGAACTGATACAATTCAATATTCAAAATTGAATATTTGAATGGTATTGATACAATTCAATATTCAAAAACCAAATAATCCAATTTAAAAATGGGCAGAAGACATGAACGGGTGTTTCTCCAAAGATAGCTAACAGACATATGAAAATATGCTCATCATCACTTATCATTGAGAAAAATGCAAATCAAACCAGCAATTAGATATCACCTCATACCTGTCAATTTCTATATGTAGAAAAGTTTATATCCATACCTGATGGTAACTATATATATCAAAAACCACTACCAAACATATGAAAAATGAAGAAAAGGAAATCCAAATATACCACTAAAGAAAATCAGCAAAGCATGAAAGAGAAAGATAAGGAAAGATCAGAAAAAGTCTCCAGAAACAACCACAAAACAAGAAACAGAATGGCAATAAATATATATCTATCAAAAATTACCTTGAATGTAAATGGACTAAATGTTCCAATCAAAAGATGTAGGGTATCGGAATGAATTTAAAAAAAAAACAAGATCTACCTATATGCTGTCTACAAGGCATTCATTTTAGACCTAAAGACACCTGCATATTGAAAGTGAGGGCATGAATAAACATTATCATGTGAATGAATGTCAAAAGAAACCCAGAGTAGTGATACTTATATTAGGCAAACTAGATTTTAAAATGAGACTATAACAAAAGACAAAGAAGGGCATTAAATAATAATAAAGGGAACAATGCAACAAGAAGATATAACAATTGTATATATGCACCCAACATGGGAGCACCCAAATATATAAAAGAGTAATAAACATAAAATAACTCATTAATGATAATACAATAATAATAGAGGATCTTAACATTACTTACATCAATCGACAAATCATCTAAACAGAAAATCAACAAGGAAAGTATGGCTTGGAGTAACACACTGGACCAGATGGTTGAGCCTCCAGCTCTTCTTGGGGTCCTGGGATTGGGCCCCATGTTAGGCTCTGTGCTCAGCAGGAAGTCTGCTTCTCTCCTTCTCCCTCTGCCTCCCCCCTGCTTGTGCCCTCTCTCTCTCAAGATACACAAGATACATTCAGAGCATTCTATTCTAAAACAGCAGAATACATATTCTTTTCCATTGCACGTGGAACATTCTTCAGAGTAGATCACATATTAGGCCACAAAACAAGCCTCAACAAATTCAAAAAGATCAAATTCATATTATGCACCTTTCCTGATCATAATGATATGAAACTAGAAGTCAAGCATAAGGAAAACTCTGAAAAGACCACAAATACATGGAGGTTAAACAGTATGCTACTAAAGAGTGAATGAGTCAACCAGAAAATAAAAGAATAAATTTAAAAAAATAGAAACCAATGAAAATGAAAACACAATGGTCCAAACCCTTCAGAAGAAGGAAGTATAGAGCAATACATGCCTTTCTCAAGAAACAAGAAAAATCTCTAATAAACAACCTAACCTAACACCTAAAGGAGCTAGAAAAAGTACAACAAATGAAGTGTAGGGCCAGCTGAAGGAAGGAAATAATAAAAATTAGAGCAGAAATAAAAGATAGAGAAACTGAAAAGACAATATAACAGATCAATGAAATCAGGAGATGGTTCTTTGAAAAATTAATCAAATTGATAAAACTTTAGCCAGAAAAAGAGTCCCAAATAAATCAAATCATAAATGAGGGAGGAGAAATAACAACCAACATCATAGAAATACAAACAATTATAAATAAATGATAGGAAAAAACTTTGTCAACAAATTGGACAACCTGGAAGAAGTACCTAAATACCTAGAAACATATAAATTACAAAAACTGAAACAGGAAGAGATAGAAAATGAACAGACTGATAATCAGAAAAAAAAAACATTGAATCGTAATTTTAAAAATAACTCCTCCCAAAATACAAAATCCAGGACCTGATGCCTTCAAAAGCAAATTCTACCAAACATTTAAGGAAGATTTAATACCTTTTCTTTTCAAACTAATCCAAAAAACAGAGAAGGAAAGGAAATTTCCCAATTTATTCTATGAGACCAGCATTACTCTGATATCAATACCAGATATAAAGACACAACAAAGAGAACTCCAAGCCAATATCTCTGATGAACAGAGATGCAAAAATTTTTAACAAAATATTAGCAAATTGAATCCAACAATACATTAAAAAACAGCATTCACCACAATCAAGTGGAATTTATCCCTGAGTTGCGAGCCTGGTTCAATGTTTACAAATCAATCACTATGATATATCACATTAATAAAAGAAAGGATAAGAACCTTATGATCATTTCAATAGGTACAGAAAAAACATTTGACAAAGTGTAACATCCTTTCATGATAAAGACCCTCGAAACTCTGAAAAACAATCTGAGGGGTTTGAAGTGGCGGGGGGGGGGTGGGTGGGAGGTTGTGGTACCAGGTGGTGGTTATTATAGAGGGCACAGATTGCATGGAGCACTGGGTGTGGTGAAAAAATAATGAACACTGTTATGCTGAAAATAAATTAATTTAAAAAACTAAAATTAAAAAAAAAAAAAGGACCCTCGAGAAAGCAGGGTTAAAGGGAACATACCTCAACATAATAAAGGCCTTATATGAAAAACCCAGAGCTAGTATCATCCTCAGTGGGAAAAAACTGAGACCTTTTCCTCTATGGTCAGGAACAAGATAGGGATGTCCACTTTCACTGTTGTTATTTAACATGGTACTGGTAGTCCTAGCCACAGAAATCAGACAACAGAAAGAAAGAAAAGGCATCCAAATCATCAAGGAAGAAGTGAAACTTTCACTGTATGCAGATGACATGACACTATATATAAAAAACCCTAAATACTTCACCAAGAAACTGGTAAAACTGATACACAAATTCACCAAGTCATAAAATACAAAATAATCCTAAAATTTGTATGGAACCACAAAGACCCTGAATAGACACAGCAGTTTTGAAAGGAAGAGCAACACTGGAGGCATCATAATTCCAGACTTCAAATTACATTACAGAGCTTTCATAATCAAAACAGTATGCTACTGGCACAAAAATAGATCAGTAGAACAAAATAGAAAACCCAGAAAAGAACCCATAATTATATGTTCAATTAAACTTCGACAAAGCAGGAAAGACTATGCAATGGATAAAAGACAGTCTCTTTAACAAATGGTGTTGAGAAAACTGGACAGCAAATTACAAAAGAATGAAACTGGGCCATTCTCTTTCTTTCTTTTTTTTTTTTTAATTAAAGATTATTTATTATTTATTTGACAGAGAGAGATGACAAGCAGGCAGAGAGGCAGGCAGAGAGAGGGGAGGAAGCAGGCTCCCTGCTGAGCAGAGAGCCCAATGCGGGGCTCGATCCCATAACCCTGGGATCATGACCTGAGCCGAAGGCAGCGGCTTAACCCACTGAGCCACCCAGGCACCCTGGGCCATTCTCTTTCACCAGACACAAAAATAAACTCAAAATGTATTGAAGATCTAAATGTGAGATCTAAAATCATGAAAGTCCTGAAGAAAGCACATGCAGCAATTTATCTGACATAGACCATACCAACCTCTTTCTAAATATGTCTCCTGAGATAAGAGAAACAAAAGCAAAAGTAAACTATTGGGATTTCACCAAAATAAAAAACTTCTGCACAGCAAAGGAAACAGTGATCAAAACTAAAAGGCAACCTACAGAATGGGAGAAGATTTGCAAATGATGTATGTGATTAAAAGTTAGTATCCACAATATATAAACAAAAACTTATAAAATTCAACTCCCCAAGAAAAATTAAATAAAAAATGAAAAGAAGCCACGAGTAGACATTTTTCCGAAAAAGACATCTAGATGACCAGCAGACACATGAAATCATCAGGGAAATGCAATTCACAACTACAATGAGATATCACTTCCCACTGTCAGAATGGCTAAAATCAGCAACACAAGAAACAACAGGTATTGGCAAGGGTGTGGAGAAAGGGCAACCCCCTTGGCAGTGTTGGTGGAAATGCAAACTGGTGCCACAACTGTGGAAAACATTGTGGAGGTTCCTCAAAGAGTTAAAAAAAGATCTACCCTACAATCCAGCAGTTGCACTACTAGATATTTACTCAAAGAATACCCAAGGAATGCATGCCCCCTGATGTTTATAGAAATATTCTCTACAATAGCCAAATTATGGAAAGGGCCCAAATGTCCACTGATTGATGGATGGATAAAGAAGATGTGATATAGGGGCGCCTGGGTGGCTCAGTTGGTTAAAGCCTCTGCCTTCGGCTCAGGTCATGATCCTGGGGTCCTGGGATCAAGCCCCGCATCGGGCTCTCTGCTCAGCAGGAAGCCTGCTTCCTCCTCTCTCTCTCTCTCTCTTTCTCTCTCTCTGCCTGCCTCTCTGCCTACTTGTTATCTCTGTCAAATAAACAAATAAAACCTTTAAAAAAAAAAAAGAAGATGTGATATATATGTCACACACACACACACACACACACATACACACACATGCACACACAAGCACAATGGAATATTACACATGGAAAGAGCCCAAATGTCCACTGACTGATGAATGGATGAAGATGTGATATATATGTATGCACACATACATACACACAATGGAATATTGCTCAGCCATAAGAATGAAATCTCACCCATTGCAGAAGTTCTTGGAACTAGAGAGTGTTTTACTAAGTGAGATAAGGAATTTAGAGACAGACAAATGCTCTATGATTTCACTCATATGTGGAATTTAAGAAACAAAACAAATGAGGAAAGGGAATTTTAAAAATGCACAGAAAGAGAGGCAAATCAAGAAACAGACTCTTTTTAAAAAATATTTGATTTATGTATTTGACAGGGAGACACAGCAAGAGCGAGAGAGAGAGCACACAAGCAGAGGGAGTGGGAGGGGAAGAGGGAGAAGAAATCTTTGGGCTGAGCAGGGAGCCCAATGTGGGACTCAATCCCAGGACCTCAGGATCATGACACAAGCCGAGGGTAGATGCTTAACAACTAAGCCACACAGGCACCCCAAGAAACAGACTCTTAACTATAGAGAACAAACTGATGATTACTAGAAGGGAGGTGGGTGGAGGGGCTGGGTTAAATAGGTGATGGGGATTAAAGTGTGCACTTGTGATGAGCACTGGGTAATGTATGGATTGAATCACTGTATTGTACATCCCCCATATTAATTGTAATTGTACACATATTATACCATATGTCAACTATCTACAATTTAAATGAAAACTTAAAGTAAAAAAGAAATTGACACAGCCACCTCAACCTTTAGCCATCACCACGATGATCAGTCAGCATCCATCAATGTGGAGGCAAGAACCTCCACCAACAAAAAATTAGAACTCGCTGAAAGCTCAGATGATGGTTAGCATATTTTAGCAATGAAGTGTCTTTAATTAAGGTATGTACATTTATTTAGACATAATGCTCTTGCACACTTAGTAGACAAGTATATAGTGTACATGTAATTCTTTTTAAGATTTTATTTATTTATTTGACAGAGATCACAAGTAGGCAGAGAGGCAGGCAGAGAGAGGGGGAAGCAGGCTCCCCACCGAGCAGAGAGCCCATGCGGGGCTCAATCCTAGGACCTTAAATCACGACCTGAGCTGAAGGCAGAGGCTAACCCACTGAGCCACCCAGGTGCCCCTGTACGTGTAATGTTTATATGCACTGGAAACCAAACAATTCATTTGACTTGCTTTATTGTAATATTCACTTTATTGCTGTGATCTGGAACTGAACCCAGAACACTTCTGTATCTGATGCAAAGCATATTTCAGACTTCTGTTATTTTTTTGGACACATGAGTATCAATATTAATTCCTTTAGTGGGACTCATTTGAGAGTCAATGTTTCATTGTCTTCTTGCTTCAAGGGCTGCTATTTTAGAAGGGTTAACACTATTTGTAGGCTAAGACATGTTTATTCTTTAGAGAATAGTGAGATCTTTCTCTTTATCAGAAATTTCGATATTTCAAAATTTTATGAAGATATTCTCTAGTTGTTTTAAAATGTTTTGATGATATACCCTAGTTTGAGACTTTTAATTTAATGAGCTAGATACTTGGTTGGGGACAGCAATGGAGAAGATATTTCAAGAAAACCGTGTTGGCAGGTGAAACGGATTCCAAGATGCTCTGGGCCAGCACATCCAAGGTATGGGTAGGAGTGAAGGAGTTAGAAGAAGAATAAACAAGAGAGATGAAAATAGGATGGATGAAAAGCCTGGCACTTGGAGTAGATGCTTTAGATAATAAGCTTCCCAGAAGAAATTTCCTAGGCTCTTTTCAAAAGAATTGAGCCTCATTCTCTGGGAGAACTGGAGCAGTTTATTATCTTCTTATTAGGGGTCAGGGCTCCTCACATAGTACTCTGCAGAGTGGGGCAGAGTTTTGTGCAGAACCCGATCGAATGGTCAGTTCTTGACCATCCTAAGTTCTCGAAATCTGCAGATGCAGCTGTAGGATGGAGAGAAAATAATAGACTAGGTAGATATAGTGGGATAATTGGACAGCAATAAGAACCAGTTTGGTTTAGAGATCTTTTTTAAAAAAATATTCTTATTTATTTATTTGACAGACAGAGATCACAAGTAGGCAGAGAGGCAGAGAGAGAGAGGGGGCGGAGCAGGCTCCCTGCTGAGCAGAGAGCCTGATGCAGGGCTTGATCCCAGGACCCTGGGATCACAGCCAGAGCCAAAGGCAGAGGCTTTAACCCACTGGGCCAACCAGGCGCCCCTGAGATCTTTTTTTAAAGCAAGATAGAGCAACAAGGCTGTGTTTGCATGTCCAGCCACATTCATCTGCCCAGTGTGAGTACATTACAGGTGGAGAGTGGGAGTCTTGCTCAGTACAATTACCTATATTAAGTTCTGAAATCTCATAATCATCCATTGCAACTATCTACTTTGTTCTCATCACAAAACTTTCACTCCAGTTGTTACCCAATCTCTATTTTAGGATTTTCCCAAACCTAGTCTTTATTTCAGGGTTTTCTAGAACGCTCCACAAATGAATAGCCCTCTCATCTGTTCATGATTTTGCCTCCTGTGTTCTTATTCCCCACCCCCACCGGCTTTTCTTTTATTTTGTCATTAATTTTGGCTCTTTTTTAAATTTAATTTTATTATTTAAATTTAATTATTATTATGTTACGTTAGGTACCATACAGTACATCATTAGTTCTTGATTATTTTTTTAGGTAGTGGAGCCCTTTCTGAGGGGAAAGGAAAAGAAAGGAAAATAGCCACTGGTTGAAGGGGAAGGCTGCTTCCCAGACAGATCTTGTTGGACCCACTCCAATAAGAAAACTGGAAAACTGTTCAAGATGAGGTCTCCAGCAGTATCTAAAACACACCAGCCTTGATGCTAGAGAGCAAGTTGCTGGAAGGAGCCAACTCAGTCCCTCACTTGACAAGGGAAGTGAGATGAATGACTGATTATCTGAGGAGGGGTAGGGCTGGGGGGGGGGACTGGTAGGTTCTGGATAAGTGGCATCAAATACCCCACTGAATGCCTGAGAGCCATTTGAAGAATACTAAAAACAGAGGGGCGCCTGGGTGACTCAGTCATTAAGTATCTACCTTCAGCTCAAGTCATGATGCCTGGGTCCTGAGATCGAGCCCCACATCGAGCTCACTGCTCTTTAGGAAGCCTGCTTCTCCCTCTTCCATTCCCTCTGCTCCTCTGCTTGTGTTTCCTCTCTCGCTGTGTCTCTCTCTGTCAAAGAAATAAAATCTTAAAAAAAAAAAAAAAAAAAAAAAAAACAACAAAAGACAAAGATAGACTAGAGCCTGAATGATATTCCAGAAGCATGCTCTCCTTTGCACTTTAGTGGATCACTTGACCTACTATATGTATATGACTAACCTTTTGACCCCTGTGCTCCTGATCAACTTCTCTAAGAAGTCTGTGAACTGGAGCTGGTCTGCAGAATATCTGATGCTGGTTCGTTGCAGGGAATAAGAACCAAAAGTAAGGAAGCGTTAAGAAAACAAGTATGAGTTTGATACTGCTGTGACATTCAAACACATTTTATATTTTATAAATTTATTGGTTCTTGACAGATTAGGATTTTTTAAATTAAATCTGTTCTGTTTACTAGAGCCCTGTTTGGGGGGGAAGTGCATTTTTCAGGCTATTTTAAAGTTTAAAATGATTTTCTATTATACTTTCTTAAAAGGCAGAAAAAGGAAAAAAGAGAAAATATTCTGCCAAAATGACATAAACTCATTGTTTTAAGGACCAACCTCATTCAGTTTTTCCTTAACTAAGGCCAGCCCAGGTGTGACTATCAGTTAGAAATGGATTTGCCACTGGTTGGTGTTTTGTTTTTTTGTTTTTTTGTTTTCAGTCCTACCAGAATTCTCTCAGGAGTGAGAAGGTCTCCAACAACCCTTTTTCTGATTTGATTTTTTTAATTCTCTATTTTGTATCTCCTTGCATTTTCCTATTATTGATGAAAGGAGCAAGCAAGTTGAACATTTTTGGGGACCTTCTTTGGATGGAAACAAATTCTAAAGAATGTCCCTTTTTAAAAATTTGACTTCTCAGGATGCCTGAGTGGCTCAGTTGGTTGAAACATGGACTCTTGGTTTCAGCTCAGGTCATGATCTCAGGATCGTGAGAGCAAGCCCCCTTGTCCCTCTCCCTGCCCCTCTGCTCCTCCTCCCTCCCCCCAACTTGGGCTAGCTCTCTCTCCCTTTCTCTCTCAAATAAATAAATAAAATCTTTATTTTTTTCATTAAAAATATTAAAGTTTGATTTCTCTCGTCTCTTGGTGCTGCCATCAGTAATACCTGATTTTTTCAGTGTCCCTCACTGCCAGCGAAAATACTTCAGCAACTCCCTATTGCCAGCTACATCAAAGCTTAATGTATCTTGCTTAAGGAGGCTGAGACTGTGGCTTTCCTAACTCTGGTGAGTGTGTGTATGTGTACCACAGAGACAGATAGCACTCTGGCACCTCTGTTACTTGACCCTCTTGTTTCCCAGAGGTAGCGGTGAGTGAACAGAGTTGAGAGCCATGTGGCAGCGAAGTCAAAGGTGTGATGTTGCAAAATAAAACCTCAGGAATTGAGCTTTGAAACATAAAATATTCACACTTCCACCTGAAACCTTTTCCCCAGCACCTGTACAGTATTGGAATGTCTAACTCAGAACCGCACAAAGTCTAAATTCCCTGAATTACTTTTTTTGTGACCACTTCATTATTCTTACCTTGGGTATTATCAACCAATAAGGAAAAAAAAAAAGGAGAAAGGAATTGGCTGAAATATCAGGAGGGTTCATTTTAATTAAATATCTTTGAAGAGCTGAAATCTTTGCTACTAGATGCAGACTTGACTAGAATGGGCACCTGAGATTCTAAAACCGAAGAATCAAGGAGACAGGCAAGCAGCATGTAAGGGGTAGGAGATGCTTTAAAAGTGGAACATGCTTATCTCATTGGTCTTTTTTTTTTTAAATTTATTTGACAGACAGAGATCACAAGTAGACAGAGAAGCAGGCAGAGAGAGAGAGAGGGAAGCAGGCTCCCCACTGAGCAGAGAGCCCAATGCGGGGCTCGATCCCAGGACCCTGGGATCATGACCTGAACTGAAGGCAGAGGCTCTAACTGAGCCACCCAGGCACCCTTGTTCATTGGTCTTTTTAAGCAGAATCTTTCCTTTGGGGAAAGAGTCCTCCATTTATCACAAGACTAATTAAATGAAAATTACCGTATTTCCAGTAGAGTAGCAACATTTATCTAGTACCTACTTTGAACAGATTATCATCCTAGCACTCAGAAGGATGCATCTCTATTAAGTTTAATTACTCCCACTTGCCAAAGCAATGCTTCTATAGATTGAACATACATATGTATATATACATACATAAATATGTGTGTGTATATATATATATATATATATATATATATATATATAATTCTATCTTATATTATCTGCTCCTATTTTTTATTTCTCACTAGGCTGCAAATTGTTTGAGGGCAAAAGATTAAGTTTTACATGTCTCTGTAATCCCTCAGCATCTATCACAATGCCTTCTATATACAAGATGCTCAAATAATATTTGCTCAAATGAAATATTGGAGGAATAATGCTCTAGTGCTGTGGGGTTCAGATGGAGGACGTGACTATAGTTGAGAGGCAGGGTTAGTTATTAATTAACTCATTTAGTTCCAGTATTTATCTTGTACCTACTATGCACTAGCACACTTAGATGCAAGAGCTATAGCTACAGAAAAGGGTACAGATCATGCAGTCAATGCTCCCATGGAGTTTAGACTTGATTTGGAGCCCAGACCTAAATGGCTTGACTTCCTGTGTTGTGCCTGATGTAACTGTGTCACAGGTATTTATGCTTCTCTCCATCTCACCCCTGATCCCTGACATGTTAATCCTGCACCCAGGATTCCTAGAATTCTTCTTTGGTTTCTGACAGATGTGAAGGTAAGAGTACCTGATTACCATTCTCTCTATACCCTGATAAAATAAAGGCCCAAAATTTTTCAGAACTATATCACTCTTCCTGGTGTCGGGTTTCCTCCAAGATTTGTTGGTTTATACAGGACCACTAGCACACAAACACAGACCAGAGTCAGCACCCCGGAGGAAGGCCCCAGCATTCAGTAGAGGGCAGTGCAGAAGAGTCATGGAATATAGAGAATGGGGATCTGGGTTCAGATTTTGACCACAATGCGTATTAGCTATGTGTCCTGCCAGTCTCTGGGCTTTTTTGAGCTGCAAGTTTCTTAGTTGTGCCTAGAAAATAAAGATGCTCATAACAAAACTAATTATGAACATGATAGAATGGAAATGGTATAATTTTGAGTATCAGAATTAACTCAAAGTGAATCATAAGCTGAAATAGAAAACCTAAAACTCTGTGACTTCTTAAATAAAACAAAGGGGGTTCAATGCACAGAAATCAGTTGCATTTCTCTACACCAACAGCAAGACAGAAGAAAGAGATATTAAGGAGTCAATCCCATTTACAATTGCATCCAAAACCATAAGATACCTAGGAATAAACCTAACCAAAGAGACACAGAATCTATACTCAGAAAACTATAAAGTACTCATGAAAGAAATTGAGGAAGACACAAAGAAATGGAAAAATGCTCCATGCTCCTGGATTGGAAGAATAAATATTGTGAAAATGTCTATGCTACCTAAAGCAATCTACACATTTAATGCAATTCCTATCAAAGTACCATCCATCTTTTTCAAAGAAATGGAACAAATAATTCTAAAATTTATATGGAACCAGAAAAGACCTCGAATAGCCAAAGGGATATTGAAAAAGAAAGCCAACGTTGGTGGCATCACAATTCCGGACTTCAAGCTCTATTAAAAAGCTGTCATCATCAAGACAGCATGGTACTGGCACAAAAACAGACACATAGATCAATGGAACAGAATAGAGAGCCCAGAAATAGACCCTCAAATCTATGGTCAACTAATCTTCGACAAAGCAGGAAAGAATGTCCAATGGAAAAAAGACAGCCTTTTCAATAAATGGTGCTGGGGAAAATTGGACAGCCACATGCAGAAAAATGAAATTGGACCATTTCCTTACACCACACACAAAAATAGACTCAAAATGGATGAAGGACCTCAATGTACGAAAGGAATCCATCAAAATCCTTGAGGAGAACACGGGCAGCAACCTCTTCGACCTCTGCCGCAGCAACATCTTCCTAGGAACAACGCAAAAGGCAAGGGAAGCAAGGGAAAAAATGAACTACTGGGATTTCATCAAGATCAAAAGCTTTTGCACAGCAAAGGAAACAGTTAACAAAATCAAAAGACAACTGACAGAATGGGAGAAGATATTTGCAAACGACATATCAGATAAAGGACTAGTGTCCAGAATCTATAAAGAACTTAGCAAACTCAATACCCAAAGAACAAATAATCCAATCAAGAAATGGGCAGAAGACATGAACAGACATTTCTGCAAAGAAGACATCCAGATGTTGGTGGGAATGCAAGCTGGTGCAGCCACTCTGGAAAACAGCATGGAGGTTCCTCAAAATGTTGAAAATAGAACTGCCCTATGACCCAGCAATTGCACTATTGGGTATTTACCCTAAAGATACAAATGTAGTGATCCAAAGGGACACATGCACCCGAATGTTTATAGCAGCAATGTCCACAATAGCCAAACTATGGAAAGAACCTAGATGTCCATCAACAGATGAATGGATCAAGAAGATGTGGTATATATACACAATGGAATACTATGCAGCCATCAAAAGAAATGAAATCTTGCCATTTGCAACAACATGGATGGAACTAGAGCGTATCATGCTTAGCGAAATAAGTCAAGCAGAGAAAGACAACTATCATATGATCTCCCTGATATGAGGAAGTGGTGATGCAACATGGAGGCTTAAGTGGGTAGAAGAAGAATAAATGAAACAAGATGGGATTGGGAGGGAGACAAACCATAAGTGACTCTTAATCTCACAAAACAAACTGAGGGTTGCCGGGGGGAGGGGGTTTGGGAGAAGGGGGTGGGATTATGGACATTGGGGAGGGTATGTGATTTGGTGAGTGCTGTGAAGTGTGTAAACCTGGTGATTCACAGACCTGTACCCCTGGGGATAAAAATATATGTTTATAAAAAATAAAAAATTTAAAAAAAAAAAAAAATAAAAAATAAAACAAAGGGGGAAAAAAGGCTGTGTGACCTTGGTTTAAGCAAAGTTTTCTTAGATACAACGCCAACTGTATGGCTCATAATAAATAAAATAATGAACTGGATTTCATAGGAATTAAGAATTTCGGCTCTTGGAAAGACAACTGTTTAGAAAAATGAAAAGACAAACCACAGTCTGAGAGAAGAGCTTTGCAAGTAACATATCTTATAAAGAACGTCTACCCAATATCTATAAAGAACTCTCAAAATTCAATAATAATAAGACAGACAAATTAGACAAATTTATAACAAATAATAAAATAATAAATATATATAATACATATAAATATATATTTTATATAAATTATACATATTTATATATAATATAAAATTATAACAAATAATAAAAATAATACAATAGACAAATTAGACAAATAAAATAGACAAATAATTTTAAGAAATTTTACTAAAGAAGATACATGAATGGCAAATGGGCACATGACAAACATGTCCAAGATCATTAGTTTGTAGGTAAATGCAAATTAAAGCACCAAGGTAATACCTTTAAAATGTCTAAAATTAGGAAGATTAAGCCCACTGAATATTAGTGAGGATATGGAGGAATTTCCATTCTTATCCACTGATGGCAAGGATGCAAAATGATACAAACATTTGGAAGACAGTATGGCAGCTTCTTAAATATTAAACATACACTTACCATATGACCAAAGTGATTACTCTCCTGTGTATTTTTCCAAAGCATATGTCCGTACAAAGACTTGCTCATAAATGTTTATAAAAGTTTATTTTGTAACAGTCAAAACCTGGAGAAAAAAATAGCCATCAATATGTGAGTGGATAAACAAATCGTGTATGGACTCACCAGGCAAAACCGCTCAGCATAAAAAAGAGTGAATTATTATTATCAGTACACACAGCAGCTCACATGACTCTCAGATACACTATATTGATGAAATAAGCCAGAGGGGGGAAAAAGTACATGTTATGTGATTCCTAGAAAGGAATGTATGGTGTCAAGCGGGGGAATAGAGTTTGCAGGGAAAGAGTGGGTATTGGGAAGGGTGGGAGGCAATCAAGTGACAGAGGAAAATTTTGGCGATGATGCCTATATATGTTCATTATCTTGATTCTGATAGTGGTTTTATGAAGATTTTACATATATACCACACACACACACACAGATGAAAACTGATCAAATTGTACAATTTAACTTGAGGTTTATCATCTATCACTTCTATTTCAACAAAGCTGTTCATAAAACTGCATAGTCCTCTGCCATCTTAAACATGTAAAATTTCCTGGGGCACCTGGGTGGCTCAGTTGGTGAAACATCTGCCTTCAGCTCAGGTCATGACCTCTTGAGTCCTGGGACTGAGCCCCGAAGGGGCTCCCTGCTCAGTGGGGAGTCTGCTTCTCTCTCTCTCTCTCTCTCTCTCCCTCCTTACTTCTGCCCCTCCCCACTGCTCATTCTCCCTCTCTCTCTCAAATAAATAAACAAAATCTCTTAAAAATAAAATTTCCTTCTTTGTTCCAACTTGGGAAAATTATTGGGTATATTAACCTTATTTTAGGACAGTAGTAGACAGGTAATGTCAGTATCTCTTTTTTTTTTTTTTTTTAAAGATTTTATTTATTTGTCAGAGAGAGCGTGAGCGAGAGCGAGCACAGGCAGACAGAGTGGAAGGCAGAGTCAGACGGAGAAGCAGGCTCCCTGAGGAGCAAGGAGCCTGATATGGGACTTGATCCCAGGACGCCGGGATCATGACCCGAGCCGAAGGCAGCTGCTTAACCAACTGAGCCACCCAGGCATCCCAGTATCTCTAAAGCAAATTAGACCCATTCACCCACACAAACGGTCCTGAGCCTCTATAGTTAGTGAATTTTTTTTCAGTTTTATATGTTATATATTGTCTATATGTTATTTTATATGTTATATGTCATATGTTATATGTTATTTATTGTCTATGATTTCAGATACCAGAATTACTATTTTTCTGTTTTATAGCCTTAACCTGTCATAAAAATGGAACCCTGATCATGCAGTTGTCAAAAGTCAGCCGAGGAGTCTAAGGATGTGTTGCAGAAAATACAGTCTTTGAGGTCAGTAAATGCAAGTTCAAGTTCTTACTCTGCAACATAGTGGCTGAGGATCCCAGGGAAGTTATTTAATTCAAGCCTCAGGTTCCCTGTCATATAATGGGACTCTTTTGGCTAATTCATAGGATCAGTTGGGAGAATAAATAAAGTAGTGTGTATGCAAGCTCTAGTACACAGTAGACACTCTAAAAACTTTCCACTCCTTATCTCACTATTTTATTAGATGAATTAACACTAGCTCTGCAACTGATAAACCTCCAAACCTCAGTGGCTAAATGCAATAGAAATTTCCTCCCCTTTCATAGAATATCCAATTGGTAACAAAAGAACTCCCACCTGGGAGTTCTTTGAGGCCTGAGGGGGTGGGGGGTGTCTGCCATTTTCACCACAAGGTGAATATCTTGTTATTCATGTGTTAATATCCAGCCGGCCATGCTGCGTGAGGTACTGGAAGATATTATAAGACATTTCTATGGACCAGCTTTGGAAGTAGCATCCGTCATTTCTACCAGTATTCACTTGCCCAGAATGCAGTCGTATGGTCATAACTATAGGGTGGTCTGGGAAAGGCAGATGAGCTCTGTGACCAGGAAGAAGTGGGAATCAAGTTTTGATGAATAGCTAGCACGTTCTGCCACATTCCTCCTAAAGATTAAGAATGAATGAGGAACACTCAAATGAGCTTTAGGATATAGCCTTAGAAATACCCATTTGTTATGCAGAGCTTATGTTAAGGTATGTCTCAGGCAATTCTGGTTGCTGGAATGTGACTTCTAATGCAATGTGTTCTGACTCTAAACATTAATGCTTACAAAACTGTAGTAACAATAGTCATTGTGCTGATCATCAGCTACCATTTCTTTAAAGCCAACTTTCCATCAAGATCGCTCTATGTATTTTATCAGTTATATTTCTGCTTTAGAATGAAGAATTCTTAAGGACTGAGACATACCTTGTTTTGTTTTATTTTGTTTTGCTGCAAGTCTCCTGATGTTGAACAGAGTAAAAACAGACTGTAACATTTTTTTTAAAGATTTTTAAAAATTTATTTATTTGACAGAGAGATCACAAGCAGGCAGAGAGGCAGGCAGAGAGAGAGGGGGAAGCAGGTTCCCCACCGAGCAGAGAGCCTGATCCAGGACTGGATCCCAGGACCCTGAGATCATGATCTGAGCTGAAGGCAGAGGCTTAACCCACTCAGCACCTCAGGTGCCCCAGACTATAACATTTTTTGAAAGAAAGAATATCAGAAACAGAATCTTAACCCTTAGGAACTCTACCTCAGTCATTCTAGCTTCCCAGACAGGAATGTACACTACCCAGTTTTAAATTTATCTTAAAATTTCTTAGAATGGGGAGATATTCTATGCACTATTCAATATTAATAGTGCATGTCTGGAGGTTATGCCTCTGGGGATTCAATAAATTATATCTTATGAAAAAATTGTATCAGAAGAAACTGATTCATAAGAGAATATGACTTATTCACAGGATTTTTTGTGTTTAACTTACCCAACTATTCATGCAATCACTGGAAATTCACTGCTGACAGCTTTCCCTAAATTACACCTTCTTTTGCAGGAAAAGGAAGATGTTTTCCTTCTAAACCTGCTGCACACAATAGTAAAAGCAAAATAAAACTCTATACTAAATATGTGCATACTTATTGTTTTAGTTACTAGTTTATGTTAATTTCAGGTCATTCCAGTTTTATTAATTATTCTTTACTCTAGATTCTAACAAGGGTTATGTTTAAGTAGCATTTTCCTCCAGAGAAAAAAACCCCATATCTATCTTTATATGAAAAGATGAAATATGAACTGGTTTGAGAGAGTCAAATTAAGGGTAATGCAAAGACAAAATATTGAAATTAATAATGTAATTATTTACTCTTTCAGTTGGCTGGATATATTGCATATAAAAGTAAAGGTCAAACTCTAGTCCCATTATTTGTTTTTTAAACAATTTTACTTAATGTAGTCTGTCAAGAACATTTATGTTTCTGGAGAAATGAGACTACTACATAATTATGAGCAATTTTTTGAAAGGGTAAAATGTCTTGCTCAATTAAAATACTTTAAAGGAGAACTCTTTTTTCCAGCTTTACTAAGGTATAATCGACAAAAATAAAATTGCAAGACATTTAGAGTGTGCAAGGACTCCTCTCTTCTGGTTAATTAACACATCCACCGCTTCCCATATTTTCTTACTTTTCTCCCTCCCTCCCTCCTTTTCTCTCTCTTTTTTTTTTTTCTTTCTGGTGAAAACATTTAAGTTCTATACTAGCAAATTTCAATTTTAGAAAACAGTGTTATCAATTAGAACCACCCGGTTTTTTTTAATATTCTTTTTTTTTTAATTATTATTAACATAGAATGTGTTATTTGTTTTGGGACCACTGGGTTTTACATTAGCTCTTCCCATCCTCCAGTCTTATTCACTGTATAACTGAAAGTTTGTAGCCTTTTACTAACCTTATCTTATTCCGTCATTCCCCACACCCTAATTTTTTTTTTCTGTTCCTGTGAGTTCACTTCTTTGTAGATTCCACATATTACTGATGCCATCATGTAGTATTGTTCTCTGTCTGGCTTACTTCACTTAATAACACAATACCTGCCCATTTCATCCGTACTGTCACAAATGGAAGGATATCTTTTACAAAGGCTGAATGATATCCTATTGTATATATACACCATATTTTCTTTATCCATTTATCTAGGATGAACACCTCGGTTGTTTCTGTGCGCTGCCTATTGTGAATAATGATGCCATCAAACTGACCCAAGCTCTCAGTTGTCTCTCAAACTTTTGTGAGTGTCCAGGCTTCCTTCTTTGTTCTTAGTGGCTCCCAGTTAGTTGAGTGTGTGAAAGACCTCTGTGTCCCAAAGGGGAAAATTATAGTCAGCACCTAAATGCAGGTTGTTTGGAAGTTGGACCCTCAGACAGCATCTGGGATCATATATAGATAAGTCCCTTTCAGGGGGTAAATGGGAGATGGGGATTTTACCTGCTTCCTCTGTGCTGGGCCAAAGTATCTAGCTACAGAAGGGGTTTGCTGCACTTGTTAAGAACTGTTTGTTGTTAGAGTCCTGGCAGACTCATGAATACAAGCCCCATTGACTCTTAGGGTCAGGAAATCTGAGGCCCTCACTGGATAGCAGCTGCAAAAGCTGGGGTTGCAGATTCCTGTAAAGACTCCTTCCAGGGAGATAACTGGAACCTTGGTGTGGTTGTTGGAATGGCTGGAGGGAGGAGGTGGGGAGGAATCCACCAGCTTCTCTGGTCTCTGAGGAAGATCACAACCAGTCCCTTGTGCCTGCTAAGTTAGAAACCTGACCATCAGACAGTGGTATCTATTTTTGTTAAGATTTGATTGATTGATTGATTGATTGATTCGGGGGTGTAGGAGAGAGAGAGAGTGGGGCAGGGACACAGGGAGAGGGAGAAGCAGACACCCCGCTGAGTAGGGACTCCAAGCACACATGGCTCCATGGACGGATGGATGTAGGACTCTATCCCAAGACCCTGGGATCATGGCCTTATCTGAAGACAGGGAGTTAACTGACTGAACCACCCAGGTGCCCCAGGCAGCATTTTTTAAAGTATGTAGGGAAACCTCTTTTAAGGAAAGACTGGGAAATAGAAGATAGAGGCCAAGTGAGAGCTCATGCCCATTAAAAATTGGGTTGGTTTTTTGTTTGTTTGTTTGTTTGTTTGTTTTGGTTTGCTGTAATCTTGTGAATCTCATGGATGTAATCCCATTGGCCTTCAGAGCTAGGCAATTTGGGAGCCCTTCCTCTGATGGGTGTCTTAAAAGTTGGAGTACCAGCTGTGGGGTTCCACCCTTCATTTCACAGGGAGAAGCTTGGAGCTGGGGGTTCCTTCTTGATGGTGTGCTGGAGTGCCAGGCATGGGGTTTATTGTAAGACGAAGTCTCAGCTCTTCCTACCCATTTTGATGTGGACATTTTCTCATTCATCCCGTGTATAGGAATCACTCATCTGATTTCTGGCTTCTTCTCAAAGAAGATTGCTCTGCACATAGCTGTATACTCAGTCTATCTATGGGTGAAGGGAGGCTCAGGAACCTCCTATGTCACCAACTTGGTTGACTCTTTCAATCTATGCCTTATTTTCTGTTTTAAATTTCTTGTTGCTCCTCCATACTGTTTTCTTTAATAGCTGTACCAGTTTGCATTCCTACCAACAGTGTAAAAGGGATTCCTTTATCCGTAACCATATGAATTCCTCGTATATATTGGATATCAACCTCTTGTCAGATATGTCGTTTGCAAATATTTTCTCCCATTTCATAGGTTGCCTTTTCATCTTGTTGATGGTTTCCTTTATGGCATGGAAGCTTTTTAGGTTGATGTCATCTCACCTGTTCTTTGATTTTTTTGCCTTTACTCTTGGTGTCAAATCCAAATAAAATCACTCCTAAGTCCAATGTCAGCTCACTCCCTGTGGCTTCTTCCAGAAGTTTTACAGTTTCAGACTTAACATTCAAGGCTTCAGTCCATTTTGAGTTGATATTTGTGTATGATTTGATAATGGTCCACTTTATTTCTTTTCCATGTACCTTTCCAGTTTTCCCAGCACTGTTCATAGAGAAGACTATCCTTTCCCCATTGTGTATTATTGGTACTTTTGTCAAGGATGAGTTTACCATAATGTGTGGTGGGGGTTTTTTGTTTTTGTTTTTCTGTTCCACTGATCCGTATGTCTGTTTTTATGCCAGTGCCATACTTTTTTGATTACTTTGGCTTTGTCATATAGTGTGACACTCGCCCCACCCTGGGGCATCAGACTTTATTCTTTCTAGAGATTGCTTTGACTATTCAGGATCTTTTATACTTCCATACAAATTTTATTTTATTTTATTTTTTTAGATTTTATTTATTTATTTGACAGAGAGAGATCACAAGTAGACAGAGAGGCAGGCAGAGAGAGGGAGGGAAGCAGGCTCCCTGCTGAGCAGAGAGCCCAATGCAGGACTCGATTCCAGGACCCAGAGATCACGACCTGAGCCAAAGGCAGAGGTTTAACCCAGGCACCCTCTGTACAAATTTTAGAATTGTTTTCTCCACTTCCGGGAAAAATTCTGTTGGAATTTTGAAAGACATTATATTGAATATGTAGATTATTTGGGGTACTATGGACATTTTAACAATATTAATTGTACAATCCATGAGCATGGAATATTTTTCATTTATTTGTGTTTTGTTCAATTTTTTTTTTCTATATAATTTTTTATTTTTTTATAAACATATATTTTTATCCCCAGGGGTACAGGTCTGTGAATCACCAGGTTTACACACTTCACAGCACTCACCAAAGCACATACCCTCCCCAATGTCCATAATCCCACCCCCTTCTCCCAAACCCCCTCCCCCCAGCAACCCTCAGTTTGTTTTGTGAGATTAAGAGTCACTTATGGTTTGTCTCCCTCCCAATCCCATTTTCTATCATTTATTCTTCTCGTACCCACTTAAGCCCCCATGTTGCATCACCACATCCTCATATCAGGGAGATCATATGATAGTTGTCTTTCTCCGCTTGACTTATTTCGCTAAGCATGATACGCTCTAGTTCCATCCATGTTGTCGCAAATGGCAAGATTTCATTTCTTTTGATGGCTGCATAGTATTCCATTGTGTATATATACCACATCTTCTTGATCCATTCATCTGTTGATGGACATCTAGGTTCTTTCCATAGTTTGGCTATTGTGGACTCTAAGCCCAGCAGGAGAAGAGAAATCATAAAGATCAGAGCAGAAATCAATGAAATAGAAACCAAAAAAACAATAGAACAAATCAACGAAAGTAGGAGCTGGTTCTTTGAAAGAATTAATAAAATTGATAAACCCCTGGCCCGACTTATCAAAAAGAAAAGAGAAAGGACCCAAATAAGTAAAATCATGAATGAAAGAGGAGAGATCACAACTAACACCAAAGAAATACAAACTATTATAAGAACATACGGCAATAAATTTGACAATCTGGAAGAAATGGATGCATTCCTAGAAACATATAAACTACCACAACTGAACCAGGAAGAAATAGAAAGCCTGAGCAGACCCATAACCAGTAAGGAGATTGAAACAGTCATTAAAAATCTCCAAACAAACAAAAGCCCAGGGCCAGACGGCTTCCCGGGGGAATTCTACCAAACATTTAAAGAAGAACTAATTCCTATTCTCCTAAAACTGTTCCAAAAAATAGAAATGGAAGGAAAACTTCCAAACTCATTTTATGAGGCCAGCATCACCTTGATCCCAAAACCAGACAAGGATCCCACCAAAAAAGAGAGCTATAGACCAATATCCTTGATGAACACAGATGCGAAAATACTCAACAAAATACTAGCCAATAGGATTCAACAGTACTTTAAAAAGATTATTCACCACGACCAAGTGGGATTTATTCCCGGGCTGCAAGGTTGGTTCAACATCCGCAAATCGGTCAATGTGATACAACACATCAATAAAAGAAAGAACAAGAACCATATGATACTCTCAATTTTTTTTCATCAGTGTTTTATAGTTTCAGTGTACAGATTTCTCAACTTTTTGGTTGCATTTATTCTTAAATATTTTATTCTTTCTGATGCTACTATGAATAGGATTATTTTATATTTTTAAATTTTTTTATTTATTTGACAGAGAGAGAGATCACAAGTAGGCAGAGAGACAGGCAGAGAGAGAAGGGGAAGCAGGCTCCCCACTGAACAGAGAGCCCAATGTGGGGCTCGATCTGAGAACCCTGAGTGAATAGGACTATTTTAAAAAGAACTCTTAAATATACTACTTCCAGGCCAAAAAAAAATTCTGGAGTTTTTTCTCAAAATGTATACAGTAATACATTGACTTATTTTTGTGATCAGGATGTTCTAATTCTTTTTCTCCCATTTACTACTCTGCTGATAGGTAGTTGGCCCAGGATCAGCTACTATTAGCAGTCTCTACTATATATGGGTAAATGTATGGACTTCATTGTATTTCTTGTTTTAAGACTGATTTATATTTATTTTTAACTATGAGCTATTTTCAACCTGTTAAAACTATTTAAAAAAAACATTTTAGGGGCACCTGGGTGGCTCAGTGGGTTAAAGCTTCTGCCTTTGGCTCAGGTCATGATCTCAGGGTCCTGGGATCGAGCCCTGCATCAGGCTTTCTGCTCAGCAGGGAGTCTGCTTCCTCCTGCCTCTTTGCCTACTTGTGATCTCTGTCTGTCAAATAAATAAATAAAATCTTTAAAAAAATTTTTAAAATCCAGACTGAAAAGTCAACCTACTCAGGTTGATTATTTTGACAATTTAATGAAGAATCAGATTATGAATGGTTTTTCATGCCTTATCTGAAGTTTTAGATTTTACCTTGAAGGTCAAGAGAATGTTCTGAAAAATTCTCAACTTTATAGTGAAATAGATAGCTTATTGTTTTAGGAATTTGATAAAACTTGATGACTAATTAGATGTAGTAGATAAGGTGGGAGGAAGAGTCTCAGAGTGCCTTCTATATTTCTGGCTTCAGTATCTGGGTACATGGTGAAAGGGATTGTCAGTGGGAAGGCTGTGTGAAAAAGTGGTAACACAGAATGGAAGATGGCCCATTTGGTTTGCATCTACTGAATTTGTGAGATCTATACATTTCTTGCAGGTGGACATGTTATGTGTGTAGAAATGCTAGTTTGAAACCTAGCATCCAACAGTCTTATCTCCTAAAATTCTTTCATTCTTCCGTTTCCATAGAACTTCTGCATTCACAGCTCTGCTCCTCTGGGTTTCCTTCCACTATGATGTTGGGCTTTTCTACCTTTACCCGTGGGTATAGCAGAGACCCTCCAGGGTTTTGAAGGAGAGCCCTATCTCTTGAGATTTTACCTTCCCCAGTGGCCTCAGCTACCATATTGGGGGCATGATAATTGGAGCTTAGGAGAGATGTTGAGAAAGCTTGGGGACTGAGAGCTAGAAGGAAAGCCAGGTGACCGTCAAGTAATGGAAGTTTCTAGTGGGAAATTTGAAAAATCACTTATTTGCAGTATAATACTGTAATAGAGATCAAGGAAAGGAACTGCAGAGGGTCTTTTGTTGGGAAAATTAGGCCACCTTTATCAGAACAAAGTCACATTGCAGTGCACAGTACTCTTACCACATTGCAATGGGTGAGGGCGGGGGTGTGGGGGAGGTGACAAGAAGAGAAGATAGTGTACACAGATTAATTTGTGAACAAAAATAAAAGAAGGTTTGGGGCAGAATCTAAAGAAATTATATTCCAGCATTTATATCTTTAATACGAATGTAAAGCATAATGCAAAAATGTTCATTGAAAAGCATTCGAGGGTGTGTCTGGGTGGCTCAGTGGGTTAAGTGGCTGCCTTTAGCTAAGGTCATGATCCCAGGGTCCTGGGATCCAGCCCCTGCATCAGGCTCTCTGCTCTGCAGGAAGCCTGCTTCTCCCTCTCTCACTCCCCTGCTTGTGTTCCCTCTCTCTCTGTCAAATAAATAAATAAAATCTTAAAAAAAAATAAAAGAAAGAAAGAAAGAAGAAAAGCATTTGAGAATGACACACTATTTTATTTCACTGCATTAAAAAGAAAAAAATAGTTGTAATGTCTTCATATATCTCTCTTCAGTATTTTTTGTTGTAGTTTAGCATGGAAAAGATACCTTTCCATTTTTTAAACTTGGTTAATGATGGGTTTTCTTTCTTTTTTTTTTTAAAGATTTTATTTATTTATTTGACACAGAGAGATCACAAGTAGATGGAGAGGCAGGCAGAGAGAGAGAGAGAGAGAGAGGAGGAAGCAGGCTCCCTGCTGAGCAGAGAGCCTGATGTGGGACTCCATCCCAGGACCCTGAGACCATGACCTGAGCCGAAGGCAGCCGCTTTAACCCACTGAGCCACCCAGGCGCCCCTAATGATGGGTTTTCAAAGATGGCTACAGGTTATATTATATCACATGCAGGCTTCCACTAAATTATATTAAGATATATATACTGATATCACAAAACATTCTCAAAGCAATTCAGGTTAATTCAGTCCCACAAATATGTACTGATTTCTATTGAGAGAAGTATGCTGGGTAAGGGGATCTGAACTGGGATAACTACAGTCCCCAAAATACAATGCAGATAACCTGAAATTTTTAATATAATGTGGCAAAAACCAAGAGAGTAGTAGGTACTATGAGCACTGGCAACAGTTAATCCAACCTAATGATTCGAGCATGAGGAATGCTGAAGCAAATCTTGAAGAAGAAGTAAGTATTAGCCAGCAAGAGCAGAGAGAGGGCATTCAAGGCAGAGTATAATATGAGAAAAATACAGATATACTCCAGAGTATGTTACATGAATGGTGTTACAAGCAGAGTCTGATTTACTGAAGCATAATGTGTAAATCATGGAGTAAAATCTGAAGAAATAGATAAAAGCAAGTTTATGGAAGGTTTGTACGTTATTATAAGAGGCTAAATTTTATAACATATAAGGAATAAACTGTAGGTAGAACACTGGAGAAACATGGTTGGAGTTATGTTTTTAGAAGACCACTTCTGTTACAATGAAGAGCAGGAAAGATGATATGGTGGGAGTTAGGAAAGACATTAGGAGGATAATAACCCAGGGGTGAAATGACAAAGCCTCAGGGGTGTGTGGTAGAAATGGAAATGTAGGAAGGATTCAGGGTGAATTCAGATGGTAAGCAGAGTCAAGAGTGTTTGGTGATGGCTGAGAGGTGATAGGTAAGTGCAGAAGTCCAGAATAATTTACAGGTTTCTCACAGGAGTGATTTAGTGGAACACAGTGCTGTGAGCCCCTATAGGATAACAGGAAAAGAAAGAAAATCTGAATGGAGGGAAAGGGCAGAACGTGATGAGTTTACTTTGGACTTCTTGAGTTTGGGATACCAGTGGAAGTTTCAGGTGGATTTGTCTTTAGATTCACAAATATGAAACATTCACAAATATGAAACTTAGCCTAGAAGTCAAGGCTGAAGATACAGATCTGAGATCACCATTTAAATGCTATTTAAAACCATGCGAATGAGTGAGAGTGCTTTATTATTGCAGAAGAAACTTCCATGTCTTTCAAACTTAACCATTCATTTTCCCATCCAGTTCTTTTTTCTTCAACAACTCTACTTCATTTTAATGGACTTTTACCTGTTTGACCATGTTGTGGTCTAGGAGGAATGCACCCATTTTGATTTAGCCAAAGACATGGAAACTTCTGAATAGGAATCCTATCTCTCCATGATATCTACTATTCCATTCTTACCAGCATATTACTGACTCGGCCTCCTTTAAGTTATCTATTCCAAAAGTAACTATACCTTTCTGTGTTTCTTCTATAGCCGCGGCTCTCATGCTGCCTGCTACCATCTCCCATCGGGGAGGATGCTATCTGCATTAGTTTTCTGTGGCTGCTGCTGTTACTAATTACTCAAAACTTGGTGACTTAAAGCAACATGCATTTATTATTTTACAGTCCTGGAGATCAGAAGTCTGAAATCAGTTTAACTGGACTAAAATCAAGATGTTAGATTCTTTCAGAAAGCTCTAGGTGAGAATCATTGCTTTACCTTTTCTAGCTTCTAGAGACTATGTATTTCGTTGCTCATGGCGTCCTTCCTCCATCTAAGTGTGGCAGTCAACCCAACCACCTTTGCTTCCAGCATCCCATCTTTTTCTTCTGTCTTTGACTTTCTTGTTTCCCTCTCGTAAGGGCCCTTGTGATTACATCTGGCCCTTCAAGGTAATAGAGGATGACCTTTCCATCTCCAGATCCTTAACATAATCACACCTGCAAATTGTCATGTAGGATAAAATTTCCGGTTCCAGAGATTAGGATGTGGGCATTTCTCCAGGGCTTCTATTTAGCTACTACACTGCCTATGACTAGAAATGAACACAGTCGCTAGCCCTGGACTACAGTAGTACTTAGAGGCACTATAAATATAAAAAGAGTAACTAGTCATACATATATTTAAGTAGCATTCCTTAATTTAAAAGAAACATATGTACAATAACTATAAAATAATTGCTCTCAGTTTTATTTGTACAGTATCACTGTTTATTTCAAAGTAATTCTAAAAATTACATGAATTTTGTAGCCTTTCAATATAACAGACATTTTTCTTCCTTTCCTCCCTCCCTCCCTTCCTCCCTTCCCTTTTTTTTTGGGGGGGGGGTGGATCTCAGCATAAAATTCTCTTTCTTTATAGCTCCCTGAAATTGCACTTGCCGGTTATGTGTCCTTATAGAAGGGTGATAAATCCAGGTACCTGCCTTCCATTCTGGAAGTCAAAGAATCAAATGTTTTCTCTCCATCTCCTGGTACAGCCAGGGAGTTACTGCCTGACTGAAGTTTGGCCTGTCAATTGTTCTACCCTGTGACTTGAATCTTGATCAAGTAACGTGAGGTCAGAAAAAACAGTTGGCATTTACTCATGTTGCCCTTGTAGCACCAAACCAGATGGCTTCTGTCTTTCAGACCTCCTAGACCTCCTGTATTGCCTTAAATCCTGCCTGATTCTCAGACTGCTTTCCAGCCCTCCCCTCCATTCTGGAAACTTCTAGTATCTTTCCAATGAATTACTTTCTCCTAAGTTAGCCAAATTTGGTTCTGTCGCTTATGGTTAGAAAATCCTAGTAATTGTAGTGGTTCATAGATATTATCATTGCTGGGTTCAATCTACCATAAGAATTTTGTAAGAAAATTGATTTTCCGCTTCAAGTAATTTTACTCGCTAATGTCACATAGTCTGATTTAAGGAATTCTTATTTATGTGACCTCATTAAAATTCTATGGATTAAACATCTTTACAGATCTGGAAAGGCAACATAGCTGCTTTTTCCAGATCAGGAAAGCTATTTTTTTTACTTTGCCTTTTCATGGAATCTTAGTTGAAGTGTTAAGCGCCTCTATATAACCATTCTTGAATGGCTGGGGAGTATCTTTTAAAGTTTTGTTAAAACATTGGTGATCATGGTACTACAATGCTGAGGATTTACCTCCATTTCTTTGGCTGTTTTGTGGTTTAAAGATTTTTTTCTTTAATGGAAAATCACTCAAGTGAAATTGCGGAAAAGCGAATATTTATCTGAGTCATATTTTTTATGGAAACCGTTTTTCACTTCTCTGCATTTTTAGAAGTGTTTCTTTAAAAAGGATATTCTATTAATATTTATAATTAGATATCACACAAAGCAGATGCTAAATCTTATGCTATCACTTTATGGGTAAAATTACATAAAGAAGATTATATAGTCTTTGACATAATGTTCTCTCTGGGAGCTGTAGAACAAAGGATATTCTCCATGAAGACGCCTTTTTTTTCTTTTTCTTTTTTTTTTTTTTTTTTAGTAGAGAAAAACAGGAAGACGGTGATTAACTACGATTATTTTAACTAGATTATCTTAACTATTATCCAGAACATTAGTAGTTAACTGGGTAGATCAGGAGCTCAATAAATAATTGACTTTTTTCTCTTTGATCCACATCTCAATTCACCTATTCACACTATCTCTATTCTTACTTTGAAGCCACGTGGATTCTTCCTATTTTCAGAGCACGTTAGAGGTGGGGTCCGCCTGTGTGAACCCCCTGGCTTCCAAAGATACATGGGGGGGGGTGCGGTTAGTGGGGAGTTTACTGAGGTCAGAGGCCAGATGGGAGGAAAAAAGGGATTCCTTTTTCTGATTACCGTTACGTCAGTGCCAAGAGAAACCAATGGAATTAATATTGTGCAATTTAATCCACACAGCCACCCAAGAGCCATCTTTGTACAGATGGGGAAACTGAGGTTCCGAGGAATAAATGTTTGAAAGTAATGGCATGGGCTTTGCACGTCGGTTCTCTGAGTCTAGCCTCTTTCCACTACCCCGTGTCTTCCCTGGCAATTACTTCAACAATTCTAGTAGGGACCCCGAGGATGGAGAAGAGAGGAGCAAACCCTCTGGCCGCCAACTTGATCTCCTGTGATCATAACTGTTAGATGAGTTCTGATTCCCTCTCTTAAAAAGACAAGGTTAGGACAACGGCTGGCAAGATAAAAGGCAAGCTTCATTTCTCCGGAGACACTGCACCAGGGAACGGATGGGGCACGCCCACTAATGGGTGGCCGCCTTTCGAGCCCATCCCAGGGATTCGGGGCTTTCCCCTCGGTCCAGGTTGAGTGTGTGTGAGTGCACTTGCCACCGGAAGCCTGAACGGGCAGAACCCGCAGGCCTAGAGCAAGCTCGGGGAGACGCCGGGCGCCTCCCCGCGGCCTCGGCGCACGTGCCTGGGCTGGGGCCAGGGCTAGTGGCCGCGCCGTAGTAGCTGGGGCGGGTGGGAGAGGCTGGCTCCCGGCCGCGGCCGCCGCCCGCCCGCCGGCTCCGGTGGTTGGGCGGAGGAAGCGCGGGACTCCTCCTCCCCACCGTATTAACATGCACCCAGGGGCGGGTGACCAGCCCAGCCTAGCCGCCCCAGCTCGCCGCGTCCCGGCGCTCAGCCTCCGCGCCAGAGGCGAGCGCTGCGCTCCGAGCGCCGCAATCCCGAGGACACGGCCTTTCCGACACCTCCAGTCTCGGAGAGTAGGCAGCATCATCGGCGGGAGCGGCCGCGGCCGCCTCGGCTCCTCTCTCGAGTCCTTCCCATCACCTTGTTGAGACCCTGTCCCGGCCGCGGGGACACCCCTTTTCGTCCTCCCCCCGAGGCTCGCGGGACCGACGGACGGACGCAGGGATCCAGGGCCGGACTGCGGGCAGCGGCAAGGTAACGCCGGGCTGCGCTGCGGGGCTGGGGCGTGCGCTCTCGGCGGCGGCAATCGAAGCCCGGGCCGCCACCACCACCGCGATCCCGGAGCGCTGGGTGTCTCTTGCCCGTCGCTCGGTCGCCGCTCCTCTCGCCCGCGGAGGGACGATGGGCTGGGTTCCCCGGCAGCTTCTCCTTCGCCATCCGCCGCCTGCGGCGCACTCCCAGATCCCTTGGGGACCCCGGGCACACGGGGGCCAGCGCGCCCCTCTCGGGGCTTGCGGTCCTGGTAGCTCCCCATTGGGGCCCTGGGAGGGGACAGATTTCTAATTGCGACAGGGTCCTGGAAGGGGGAGGGGAGAAGAACACTAGTTCCCATCATCTCCACCGGCCAAATTCACATCTCCCCTGCCCCCAACCCCCGTTACACCTTGTAGGGGAGGAGGGGACTGCTCACTGCAGGGGAGTTCTCGACAGGCACCTGGGTCGTTTGCAAAGCAAGTTGTTGCACTTGCTTTTTAGGTGACATTTTGGTTGTGGAGAGAGCCTTCTCCCGTGTGTGTGTGTGTGTGTGTGTGCGCGCGCGCGCGTAAGAGAGAAAGCCAGAGAAAGAGAGACACAAAGAGAGACAGAAGCACGCAGGGGGAGATCGAGATACAGAAAGAGAGACACACACAGAAGACGGGATTCAAGGGGGAGGTCACTGTAGAGTCGCCCCCCGCCCGCGGCGGGGGCCAATTCCTGGCGAATCGCGTGGCCAACCTTGAGACGCGGTATTCAGTGAATTGAATGAGCGGGTCTGGAGCCGAGACCAAACGGGGACTTCTCCTCGGGGCTGGGAGAGATAACAAATTGCACTTTCATTGAGGGGCGGCTGCAGCTGCGGGAGGGACCTTCGGAGGGCCGCGTGGAGATGAAGACCCTGCATTCAGGACTCCGGCTGCTGAGCTCTTCGAGGAAGGCGCGTTGTCCCGGCTTCACCCGGTGGCCCCCGGGAGGCCGTGGGAAGGGGCGACCCTCGCCGGAGACACTGAGTGCCTGTGCCCGAGTGCGGCTCCCGCCCGCGGCTCCCGGGCTCGCCTTCCTCTCGGCCAGTGGCGCTGCGGAATTTTCTATTTGAAAACCGGGGGTCGTGCGGAGGGGAGGGGTTTGAAGTGGCCGGAGGGCCGGGACAGGGACAGGGACGCGGGTGGGTAGATGTTATTTCTTTTATGGACTCAGGCAAGACTACATTTACACTCCTGACACAGGGAGCCTGGCTTGAGTTCGTGAGAGATCGATGCTTCCGGTCTCCCTTGTCATAACCTGTAAAGTTATGGAATTACAAGAATGAACGATATATAATAAAAGTAACAATTAAAAACATCTTTATCTTTTATAGTCTTCATGAATGGCTCTGTAAAGTGGTGATGGATCAGTCTGAGTTGTAGTCAGACACCGCGATGAAGAATGTTTGGAACTAGGAAACCGATTTTAGGACCGAACTCAGAAACATCTTGCAAATTATTTTTACCAGGAAGAAGCTAACTGCCTTTTGACTGTTATTTATAGCAGAATTTCAATTTCAGGAAGCAACTTTCTATTGGCCAATGTAATTTTGCATATATAGCAATAGTCGTTCTTCCAACTTCGACGGAAATGACATGGAGGCAAGAAATGTTATAAGTATCCCAATTTCTGTAATGAGAAAAGGATAAAGTGTTTTTTTGCTTAAATTTTTACAAAGGAAATTCAAAGGCACAAAAACACTGAATATGTATTTATGCAAAATATGTGAAATTTAAATGTCCATTCAGGTCATAAAAATTACTCGGTTCAGAAAAATCTATATTCTGGCATAAATAGGAAGTCAAAAATTCAGAAATCTTATGTCAGTAGCTATGTTATTAATGTCATTTGGATTTATCACTTCAGGTTAAAGTTGCAGCAGGGGAAGTCATTGCTTTGAAATATTACAAGTTTCAGATCTAAAATTCCATAACTGCTTTTGAAAAAAAAAAAAAAACCCAAAACCAGAAAAACAACACTCACTTAAGAGAAAATGTTGCTTGAATGAAAAAAGACTTGAGCACATTTGCAAATATAGGATATTTAAAAAAGCCTGACCTATCTCTGTTTCTCTGTTTCTATCAAGGTTCCTATTCAGAGATTAGTTTGCCAAATAAATTATCTCAAATATTATATGCAATATTGGAAACTCAACTGATTAAGAGATTCCTTAAAAAGTTGTGAAGGAATTTTCTGACAAGACTCTTCAAATAACACTGGAGCACTTGTGCTTTTGAGAGATAATGTGTGCGTGAGTTTTCCCTGTGGGGAATTCTCATGGGTTAGTATCTTTAATTTCTCCTTCACCATAATTTTTTTTCTGCCAGGACTAAAACCTTGATGAAACGTATCAGTAATAATTGAAAGCAAGATCTTCTTAAAATATTATGGAGCCCATATAGAGAAATAGCCTAAAATGAAGTGGTCTACTTTCTAAATCTTTCTAAGCTTAAGTCTCCTATTGAATTCAACTTGAAAATATAAATTGCACACACTTTGATTTAACTCTTTTAGATGTCTGTGTCTTTGTTCCATATAGCCACCTAGATTCATTATTATTTTTTAAATCTAAAATTAAAACTGGAAGGGAACTGAATTTTTACTAACTCCTCATTTAGAGATATGTAGCATAGTAATAGTTTCAGCTACAACTTAATTGTGGCAAGTACCATATTTGTATAGAAACTTCTAGAAACAAAAAAAAATCAGCATTCTGATTTTGATTTCAAATAGTATTTTGAATTGGGAAAGAGTAGTAAAATGCTATCTAAATGTATGTTTTTATAGTGAAGTTTATATGATGGAGTCCAGTTCCTCTTCTGGTGTCTTCTTCATCCTTCCCAGAAGTTGCTCCGCCCTTTATCAGATCCATTGTGCTCCCTGCAGAAGTTTTCTGTTCCTTTCTGGAAGCACTGAACTGGAGAATTTTTATGAAGATTGCATCTCTATAGAAACCGCACTTGCCTCTCTTTGCTTAATTTCAGGAAACAATGTAGTTGTAAATTCTTTTGTTTCTTTTCTCTTTTTCTTTGGTAATTATTTCTAGCTGGTAGAGGAGCAGCACCATTAAAGCAGAAAGACTCCAAGGACTTTTCAAAAATCTCAACACTTTGCTCCACCCCTTACCTCTCACATTTACAATCTTTGCCTTACCTCTGTGGGATGTTGTTTTCTTAACAGATTTTCATTTTAAAGAAATACAATCACAAGAAGGCCCTTTTCTAGCATTCCAAAAATTTTTGTGCTGCTGAGATGCCTGGAACTTCAAAAGCACCTGTGTCTTATGCTGTCTTTTACTTCCAGAAGATGCTAAGGGCTTATAATTCTCCATTTTCAAAGAGAAGAATCTTTTCACTGGCCCCCAAATTACTTTCTCCTCCCTATACACCCTTTTAAAATCATGGTGAATTTGTAGCCTGATTCCTGTTACTGCCTAATAAAGGTGTCTGTGGATGTGTGGTGTATTAGAAATTGCTAGAGCTGCTGTTCCTTCTTCTACCACAGAGCAGGATTTAGAACTAGTCTTAAGGCATGTACTTTAATTTATTAAACATCCACTGATAATTCATTGTATGAGATTCTGCGTACCAGTTGGTTTTCTTTTAACACATATTTTGTTTATGCAAAATAATAACAAATATCCCATTAATACATAAAGCATTAAACCATTTATGCATATTTGCTACACACACCACCCCCAGAAGTTGGTATTGCGTGTGCAATGTGTTGACCCACCATTTTTACCTTCTTCATTCTAATAAATGTCAGGGACTAGACAAGTGGTGTACAGGTGAGAAGCTAGCTTTATTCTATTTATCGGCTTGAAGGTTGGTGTGTATTGTTTTCTACCTCCTGTAGGAGTTTAGGATTGCAAGGTAAGTGGATCCCACTTCAGAAGACCAACTCATACACAGGAAGCCCTCTGGACATACAGCTGTAGATCTTTGGCCCAGATTCCTGAATCTTTTCTTGGGTAGCTGAGAACCAGTAAAACTGGGATATGAATGCCCTACTTGGGGTTGTTGTGAATGAGATATCAGTGCTTTGGGATCTGCCGTGAAGATGCAAACCCACTTTCCTCCTGGAATTTGCCCAAAACTCAACTGTTTGTTTTTATATTTACTTATCATCGTTTGCTCACCTGTTGTCATTGATAATTCCTAGATCTCTCAACATTTTGTGAGATTTGTAAGCAGCAACACAAAAGCAAGCCACGAAGACTGTGGTTGGGCAGTGTGTTAACTCTCCAATCCAGCCAGATTTTCTTAGTGTTCAAGAGAGTAGGGGCTTGGTGAAACCCTGGCTAAGCAATTAGGAGAGGCAGGTTTGTGGTAGGGCAGGTTGTCGCCCCAGCTCCTGTGTCCCTGGCTGCTTGGGGAGGGCTCAGAGGCATTGAATTGGCTCCTTCAGGCGGCCTGTGGGGAGGTCTCTCTCTCTCTCTCTGGGCATGTTTCCAGCCCTGCCGCTTTACTCCGTGTGTGACATGGTTTTGGCTAATTTGAAAACTTCTGCTAGAGTAACTTCCCTTTTAATTCTACTACTGGAGAACATTCATTAGTATATGATAGGATACTCTGACCTCAAGATCATACTCTTTCTCTGGAGACCCTCTCTTGGTTTCAGTTTCAGTGGAAACTCAGAGTGTGGTCTATTTCTGGACTAGAACTTTCCCTGCTAGATATCACTGAGATTTCTTTACAAAACACATGCTGCAGTTTCAGAGACAAATGGCATTTTGATCTTGTCTCAGACTTTGCAAACAACCATTCTGTGATATGATTCATCCTACTACTCTAGTAAAAAGGCAAGGTAGAGTCACTCCCTTGGAAGCTTCTTTCCCAGGCATTAACCTGGCATTAACCCAGAAGGCTAAGGAACAATTTCATTGTTTCAAACAAGGATGCCTTCCCCCCGCCCCCATTAGAGCCTCAGGGTGAGTCGGGTGGGAGGGGTGGGAGTGGGGACAGGATCTTGAAGCAGTAGACACATTCGGTAGTTGTGTGAATCTTGCCTAGGCAATTTAGAGGATACTCACCTGATTCTACAGCTTCTGTGAAGCAGGATAAGATGTCTTACCCGGCTTTCCCTGCAACACTGTTTCTTACTTTATTTCCTCTTCCCTAGATCTCAGCTGAAAAGTAATTTAATCAGTGAGGCTTGCCAGTTGAATGCAGTTTTAGTGCTTTATACTTTTTTTCATGGGCCTTTCACAGTAAATAACGATGCTCTTTTGACTTTTGTGATTATCCTATCAGCTGTCTTCCCCACTGAACTGCGTATTCCATGAGATCAAGAACTAAATATAGCCTGTTGACCAGATATCAACAATGCTGAGCACGGCCCCAGGCACTTAGTAAGGGGTCAGTAAACGTTGGTTAAGTGAATGAGTTAATAAACAAATGAGTGAACGCAAATCTGTATTCAAACGGTGTAAGGACCTTAACTCTGAGGGTAGTATGCTGTGGCTTTTATAGCCCATCTCCCCTGCTCCTTGAAATTTTTTTTTTAAGATTTTATTTATTTATTTGACAGATAGAGACTACAGGTAGGCAGAGAGGCAGGCAGAGAGAGAGGAGGAAGCAGGTTCCCTGCTGAGTAGAGAGCCCGATGCGGGACTCAATCCCAGGACCCTGGGATCATGACCTGAGCCAAAGGCAGAGGCTTTAACCCACTGAGCCACCCAGGTGCCCCTGCTCCTTGCAATCTTAAATTCTGTATTTTCTACTCCAATAATACTTGGGAAACACAGGGCTGATCTCAGGGTGGCCAACGTGTGAGAGGGTAGGTTTTGCTACATTTACCAACTAGGGAAACTGCAATCCACTGGAAAACCAGAGGAAGTTTCCGAAATAAGAATTTTAAAAATGGTTCACAGACCTGTACCCCTGGGGATAAAAATATATGTTTATAAAAAAAAAAAAAAAAAAAAAATGGAATAAAAACAAACAGAAAAGTCTCCTGTCCCTTCCTCTTCCTCCTCTTTTTTTACTCAAAAGAAGCATATGAATAACTTAATCAGTCCACCTGCCAGTTTATGGTTCATGGAGTGTCCCCCTCCCCAGGTTTAGCACTGGCTCCTTTCTTACTCTCCAGCCCGAAGGATTGAGCACTCCTGCCTACGGTTCCATGGAATCTGATACATATTTATTTCTTAGTTTTGTATTTTATTTTCTGTTTATGTGCCTACTTCTGTGACACCCTAAGCTCAGAGATAATGGCTAGCATAGGACTCACGTATGGAAGGGATACAGATGTTCAAAGGACAGTGAAAGATTGAATCAGCTCACAAGGATAAGAGACAACTCACCAGGGATGGAAAGAAGTTGATACAACTGACTTGGTTGCTTGAGGCTGATTTCTGTTATAAGTACTTAGAACCTACGTGGGATGGCTCTCACTCATAAGCCATGTTAGAATCTGCCATTTAACATTATATGGAATCACAGCCTTCTAAGAAGTTCCGTGATTTTTTTTTTTGTATTAGTTTCTGGACAGGCATGTATATATTCTATCCCGCTCTGTGCTTCTGAGATACTTGAATGGTGCAGTGACGTGAGCTTAACCTGCCACTTGGCACCCTGCTTTAGTTGCTGGATCCACTATTCAGCCTTCAGTGAAGGAAAGTAAGACTCAATGTGGACATTGCTCATGTTATTATAAATTCTGATGTGTTATAATTTATCTAGATTTGCTTTTCTTTTATTGGTAATTTAAAATATCTTGCTTTGATGGTAAGAATCCTAAGGGACGTAGATGATTGATGTAGATATTGGCATGATGTCACCCCCAAAGATGAGCAAACAGGCAAATAAAATTGTTATCTCCTGTGTACTCATTAGCGTGGAGAATACAGAAATGCAAACATTGTTCAGATCCTTGGGTGGCTTAAAATCTAATCCAAAGGATAAGATTAAAATGTAGAAAATAATTAGTAAGAACATGTTACAGAATAAATGTAAGGGCTCAAGTATTGGGACCTGTAATACTTACTCCGGGCTTTTATGGAGTGGCAGAGCTCCACAAAAAATAGGATCATTGTGGAACCTTCCCGAGAGAGGAAGAAAGTTTTAGACTGGTCTTCCCGGATGGGTAGGAGTTAAATGGAAGAAGCGATAAGGCAGAACATTTACAAAGACATGGAAACACAAATCAAATCGGTTTGGCATATTCCTGGTTCAAGGAGATAGTCATCAGCTCTGGTTCCTCTAGTGCATTTTCCTTAGACCTGGACATGAATTTGATTGAGAAGGGTGGAGAATGTTTTAGCGTTGATAGGAACATTGAAGGATTTTGAATAGACAGTGATACAGAGAAGTGGTCTCTTCGGCTGATGGAAGTGGATCTACCAGACTGGAACAGAGAGAAGCATTAGGGGCTTTTCATTAATTGAGGCATAAATGATGAGAACCAGGTCTAAGGAAGTAAAAATTGGGGGAAAAGAAGACAAGAAATATTTTGGAAAAATTTTCAAGTAATATTTGACCCCTTCCTTTCTCTTTTACTTAGACCTGTGTCGCAAACTATTTTTTAACTCTTTATTATTAATTAAAAATTATTGTAAACTATTTCAGTAACACCAAAACATTAAATATTAAAACACATGCCTGTGTATCCACTCTTCAGATTATGAAATAAGTCATTACACGTACTGTTAATACTCCCATAGTACTCTTTTTCCAAGCATATCTCCCCTCATGGTACCCTCTCTAGAGGCAGACTTCAGAGATAGTCCAAGTTCATTGCAATAAAGTGAGTTGAAGGAATGTTTTGATTTCCCAGTGCATTTAAGTTATGTTTACACTATACTGTATTCTATTAAGAGTGTAATAGAATTATTTCTAAAATAAATGTATGTGTATAAGCCTTAATGAAAAAATACTTTATTGCTACAATATACTAGCCATTTTCTGAGCTTCCAGCAAGTTGTCATCTTTTTGCTGAGGGAGGTTCTTGCCTCCTTGTGGCCGCTGAGTAATCAATCAAGGCGGTGGTTGCTGAAGGTTGGGTAGCTGTGTCAATTTCTTTTTTTTTCTTATATATTTATGTTCATTTTACACAGTTTAAAAATATTTCATTTATTTATTTGAGAGAGAGAGCGAGTATGTCAGAGATCATGAGCACGGGGAAGGGGTAGAAGGAGACGCAGACTCCCCGCTGAGCAAGGAACCCAATGCAGGACTCATTTCCAGAATCCTGACCTGAGCTGACCACAGACACTTAACTCACTGAGCCACCCAAGTGCCCTGTGGCAGTTTCTTAAAAGAAGGTAGTTGATGGGGTGCCTGGGTGGCTCAGTGGGTTAAAGCCTCTGCCTTTGGCTCAGGTCATGATCCTGGGATAGAGCCCTGCATCGGGCTCTCTGCTCAGCAGGGAGCCTGCTTCCTCCTCTCTCTCTGCCTGCCTCTGTCTATTTGTGATCTTTGTCAAATAAATAAATAAAATCTTTAAAAAAAAATAAGAGGAAGGTAGCTGATGAAATTGGCCACATTGATGGACTCTTCCTTTCACTGGACGGCTTAGAGGTCATTGTTAGGTTATTAACTTTCCTCATTTCAATATTTTCTTCTTGTCTCAGGGAATAGGGGGGCTGGAGGAGAGAGAGAGAAAGACAGGGAATGGCTGGTCAGCCGAGCAGTCAAAATGCATGTAACATTTACAGATTAAGTTTGCCATCTTTTATGTGTATGGTCCTGGCACCCCAAAACAATTGCAGAGTAACAGCAGAGATCAGTGATCACAGGTCACCATTACAGATATACTACTAATAATAATGAAGAGTTTGAAATATGGCGAGAATTACCAAAATGTGATAGAGAGACATGAAGTGAACAAATGCTATTGGAAAAATGCTGCTGATAGTCTTGCTTAATGGAAGGTTGCCCCAGACATTGTTTGTTAAAAAATTCAATAAAGTAGAGTGCCTGTACTAAATTCTCTGTTTATATTCCCATGCATTTCATTGTGCTTTGCTATGTATTTATGTGTGCTTAAGCAAGATAGTCTAATTTTGCTCTTTTTAAACTATTTAAATAGTAACATGCTCTGTAGTCTTTTTCACCTTACTTTAATTGATTAGTATTCTGTTGATATATGTAGATCCTTTCTAGTCATTTCTACTGCAATATGGTATTCCATTGCATAATATATCATGATTAATGTACCAGTCATCTGTTGGTGGACAGTCAGGGTATTTTCCAACAAGGCTGCTATGAACATTTATATGCATATTTCCTCTTTACGAGTGGAATTACAGGAGAGCGGGATTTGTACCTTTACATGTAGCAGATAATACCAAATTACCAAAAAAGCAGACTACCTCTTTATACTCCCACCAGCAATCTAGAGGAGCCCCACTTTTTTTCCCATATCTTTGCCAATACTTGGTGATACATTTTATTTTTTGCCAGTCTTATGAATACAACATGATAGCTTTTTTAGTTTAAATGTGTTGTTCCGGGGCACCTGGGTGGCTCAGTGGGTTAAGCCGCTGCCTTCGGCTCAGGTCATGATCTCGGGGTCCTGGGATCGAGTCCTGCATCGGGCTCTCTGCTCAGCAGGGAGCCTGCTTCCCTCCCTCTCTCTGCCTTCCTCTCTGTCTACTGTGATCTCTCTCGTCAAATAAATAAATAAAATCTTTAAAAAAAAAAATAAAAATAAATGTGTTGTTCCCTGACTGACTGCTAGTAACGTTGATTATTCTTTTCCTCTCTTAATTAACGTTCAGGTCTCTTTGGAATGCTTATTCATATGTGTTGTCCACTCTCCCATAGTTTTAAAAAAAGTTATTGATTTAAAAAAAAATTTTTTATAAAAGATTTTACTTACTTACTTGACAGAGAAAGACACAGCAAGAGGGGAACATAAGCAGGGAGAGTGGGCAAGGGAGAAGCAGGCTTCCCGCGGAGCTGGGAGCCCAATGTGGGCCTTGATCCCAGAACCCTGGGATCATGACCTGAGCTGAAGGCAGATGCCTAACAACTGAGCCACCCAGGCACTCCAAAGTTATTGATTTGTAGGAGTTACTTATATATTCTGAATACCAGAGTTTTTTCTGTAATATGCATTTCAATGATCTTTTCCCAACTGGTGGCTTGTCTTTTAATTTTTATGATGTCTCTGGGTGAAAAGATTACTTTATTTTGAATTCGAATATAATTAGCATACAGTGTTATAGTAATTTTAATATAACATTTAATATGCTATTAATATTTTATATAATTAATAATCATTATGATTCATTAATAATGTAAATATATTATAATATGAATATATAATATAATATACATAATATAATGAAATATAATTAAATATTAATAATATTTAATAAATATAAATTTATTAATTCACAAAATATAGTGATTCCACAATTCTATACATACTCGTTGTTCATCACAGTAAGTGCACTCAATCCTCATCACCTATTTCACCTATCCCTCTGCATGCCTCCCTTCTGGCAACCTCCAGTTTGTGTTCTGTATTTTTTTTGGAGTCTTTTTTTCTTTGTTTTGTTTCTTAAATTCTATGTATGGGTGAAACCATATGGTATTTGTCTTTCTCTGGCTGACTTATTTCACTTAGCTTTATACCCTCTGAATCCATCCATGTTGTTGCAAACCGCAAGATCTCATCCTTTTTTATGGCTGACTAATATTTCACTGTGTATATACACTGCTTCCTTATCCATTCATCTATGGATGGCCACTTGGCTGCTTCCATTTCTTAGTCATTGTAAATAGTACTGCAATAAACATAGGGCTGCATATATCTTTTAAATTAGTGTTTTTGTATTCTTTGGGTAATACCTAGAAGTGTGATTGCTGGATCATAAGGTAATTCTATTTTTAAGTTTTTTTTTTTTTTTTAAGATTTTATTTATTTATTTATTTAACAGAGGGAGACATAGTGAAAGAGGGAACACACACGGGGGGAGTGGAGGAGGGAGGAGCAGGCTCCCTGCTAAGTAGGGAGCCTTATACGGTGCTTGATCCCAGGACCCCAGGATCATGATCTGAGCTGAAAGCAGAAGCATAACGACTGTGCCACCCAGGTGCCCCCTATTTTTAAGTTTTTAAGGAACCTCAGTACTGTCTTCCACAGTGGCTGCACCAGTTTGTGTTCCCCCCCAACAGTGCACAGGGGCTCCTTTTCCTCCACATTCTTGTCAAGTGTTGTTGTCTTCTTGATATTAGCCATTCTGGCCCTTTCAAGGTGATATCTCACTGTGGTTTTGATTTGCCTTTCTCTGATGGTCAGTGATGTTGAGCATATTTTCAGGTGTCTGTTGGCCATCTGCATGTCTTTGGAGAAATGTCTATTCATGCCTTCTGCCCATTTTAAAATCAGAGTATTTGGTTTTCTTGGTTTTGACTTATGTAAGTCCTTTTCATGTCCTTCTAGATAGTTTGAATGCTTTACAACAAGCAAGAATTTCTTTTAAAATGACTATTTCAGAGCCTTCTCTATCCTGGGAGGCTGATCAAATCTCATCTCATAGGAAGTATCTTATGAATACTCTAGGCCAGGGTAAACTCTTTTCTGAATTCTAGTTGCATTTTTCTGGTTCATTTACTCTGTGGTTTACATTTTAAACCTTTTATGTGACTACTCCTAGATTTTAAGCTCCTTTAAGGGATTCATTGGCTTAGGTACTGCTCTCTTTCTCCAAGGACTAAGCACAAGAGCCAGAAGAGTGGGTTTTCAAAGGGTCACAGTTGCTTTCCTGATGATTGGTAATTAGTTACTGGAGATGACATTGGCTGAGTGGGGATTTGGAATGGGACATTGGGATTAGTGACAGTGCTGGAACACACAAGAATTTGGGATAGGGAGCTAATTCCTAGTAAATAAATTGAACTCTATTTTGTTTATATTAACTTTTGAGACAATATTGGACATGTCTCATCAGCAACTTGGAAAATATTAAAACCAAGTTTTAGAAAATGACAAAATTTGAGGTGTTGACTAGGGAGTTAACTGCTGGCAGGTGATCAGTACATTCATGGTGCTAACAGCTATTTCTGTGTTACAGATAAGGATGTTTCCCCAACTCCAGTTTTTTTTCTATTTTATTTTATTTTATTTCTTTTTAGTGTTCCAGCATTCTTTGTTTATGCACCACACCCAGTGCTCCATGCAATACGTGCCCTCCATAATACCCACCACCAGGCTCACCCAATCCTCCACCTCCACCCCTCCAAACCCCTCAGTTTGTTTCTCAGAGTCCACAGTCTCTCATGGTTTGTCTCCCCCTCTGATTTCCCCCAGCTTCTTCTATCCATCTCGCAATGTCCTCTGTGTTATTCCTTATGCTCCACAAGTAAGTGAAACCATATGATACTTGACTCTCTTTGCTTGACTTATTTCACTCAGCATAATCTCCTCCAGTCCCATCCATGTTTATACAAAAGTTGGGTATTCGTCCTTTCTGATGGCGGCATAATACTCCATTGTATATATGGACCATATCTTCTTTATCCGTTCATCCATTGAAGGGCATCTTGGTTCTTTCCACAGTTTGGCTACTGTTGCCATTGCTTCTATGAGCATCCGCCAATGTCCATCTTGATTCTACTCTCTTGAGTCATCTAACTAGATAGATGACTTTGTCAAGTTACTTAATTTTTCTGAGCCTGCTTTTCTCACCTGAGAAATGAGCATAATGATATTTTCATAACAGTTTTTGAAAGGATTAAATGAGCCAACCTATGTGAAGTAATTCAATGGTGGTCAACTATTAAATGCTGTTATTAACACCATATTTTATCCAGGGGTGCCTGGGTGGCTCAGTTGGTTAAGAATCTGCCTTTGGCTCGGGTCATGATCCCTGGGTCATGGGATTGAGCCCCACACCGACTTCCTGCTCAGCGAGGAGCCTGGTTCTCCCTCTCCCTGCTCCGCCCCACTCCTGCTCTCTCTGATGATATCTTTCTCTCAAATAAATAAATAAAATCTTTTTTAAAAAAAGATTTTTAAAAATTTATTTGACAAAGAGAGAGCATAAGTAGGCAGAGTGGCAGACAGAGGGAGAGGGAGAAGCAGACTCTCCACTGAGCAGGGAACCCGAGTGGGGCTCAATCCCAGGACCCTGGGATCATGACCTGAGCTGAAGGCAGCTGCTTAACCGACTGAGCCACCCAGGTGCCCCAATAAATAAAATCCTAAAAAACAAACAAACAAACAAAACAATATATTTTATCTGTAAGAACTAATCTGCCAGTCATTTCTTTTACATCAAAATAGCATCAAGAATTTAAAAAATACTTGTCTACTCATGAAATATTTCTTCTCCTATAGAAAATTTCTACATATTATTTCATGTTCCTGTATTTTCTGACACTGGTGACAGCAATTTGCTGAACAAGTTCAGTAATAACTAGTATTTATTGAGCACACACTGGTCTTGGGGTCTTGCAGGATACAACTTTCACTATTGCCTGCATGCTCCCTGTGCTGCATCTGTAGGGAAAGAAGCCTCACCCCTTATAGTCCAGCCTCGTCTGATAAATCAGTCATCCCTTTCTTCCCAAGGAAGGAGACTGTGAAACAATTCCGTTGTGAAACAATTCAGTGCCTTTAAAGCTACATTCAAAATGTGAATTTTAATCTACTCTGGTCAGAATATATGATTTGCTTAGGCATATTACTAGGACAAGGAAAAAAAAAATCTGAAGGCTAACCAGAAAGAGGAAGTTGCACTGGCTCCTTAAAGACAAGCACCTCCTAAAGGTCCTGGGGAGCCCTAAGGTCATTGTACATTGAAGGGTAGGGCACACGTGTCTTCTGGTTGCATCCACCTTCCCTGCTCTGTGGGGTGTATTGTCTGCCTCCCTGGCACAGTTTCTCCTAGAAATGGCTCATCAAGGGTGTCTGGGTGGCTCAGTGGGTTAAGCCTCTGCCTTCGGCGCAGGTCATGATCTCAGGATCCTGGGATCGAGCCCCGAATCAGGCTCTCTGCTTAGCAGGGAGCCTGCTTCCCCCTCTCTCTCTGCCTACTGCTCTGCCTACTTGTGATCTCTCTCTCTGTCAAATAAATAAATAAAATCTTTGAAAAAGAAAAAGAAGAAAGGGCTCAGCAGATGAAAATCGTACAAATCAGGATTAGAAATTTTCTCATTGATTAGGTGGGAAAGTTCCATTGTTTTTTCATTAAAGGACATGTTTCTAGGCAGTTAGATCTAGATGATTGGGGTTTTATAATTTTTTACTCCAATACATAACACAATATTTCTTGTCTTTGTGATTTAGGTTTAAAACCTCACAGAACATCATACAAAATACTTTCTCTCAGGTCTTTATTCTTTCAGGAATTCCTTTTGGGTAGAAATGTTGGCACACATGAAATGGTTTGGTATGCTCCATAGAGAGATGATAAAGTCACTTTAAATGTAATTTAAATGTTGGCAATACTAATTTACAGATAAGGTGTGTTCCAAAGATGTGCTGATAAGATGAATATTTTTGGACACCAAACAGGATTACCTCACAAAAGTTGTGCTGTCTGACGGTGGCTGGCTTCTAAATGTAAATTTCTAAGGTATTTTTTTAAATTTTTAAATTTTTTTTTTAGTGTTTTTGGCCCATTTTCTACAAACAGTATTACTCTAATGAATACCACATCTATCTAAAATTCAGGACTCTGTATCTATTAAAAAAGTAATTCTAAATTTTTTTAAAGATTTTTATTTTTAAGTAATGTTCTGCCCACTAAGCCAGCCACAAGGAATTCTGTATTTTGACTAGGGCCATACATTCCTCCTTCTACCCCAGAATTAGGAACTCCCTGCTTCTGCTAGTGGTTAGAGGCTGGATGAAGCTCAGGCAATATTCACAGTGCTATGGTTTCCATTGAGCCAGGATGGGAATGCAGTGAGGGCATAAGAGAACCAAAAGTTCTTACTCATTCACACTAATAATTCTTAATGGTCTACATTTATATAAACTATTTACTTAAATTTGAATAAAGGAAGAAAACTCTAGAATAGATCAGGACATGTATGTTATTTATAAGTTAGATGTCAGTAGGTTAGGAGTAATGAGTAGAACTGTATTTCTTTGTACGTAGGTCATTTTTTAAAAAAGATTTTATTTATTTTTTTGACAGAGATCACAAGTGGGCAGAGAGGCAGGCAGAGAAATAGGAGGAATTAGGCTCCCCACTGAGCCACCTAAGTGCCCCTGTATGTAGGTCATTTTTGCCAGACTTTTTCCCCTATGCATTTCAGATCCTGAAGATGGCCACTGTTGGATGATGGGAATTACCAATTAATTTATTCACTCATTTAGTCAACAATAATTTTTTGAATAATTAGTGTATGCTAGGCACTCTTCTAGGTGCTTTGAATTTGGTCCTGCACAGCACAGACGAAAGAGGCGTGACACTGAGGAATTTGCAATTGAGGAGGAGGAAACAGACAATAAACAATAAGCATAATAAATATTTCATTTACAATGTTAGAAGAATTAACAGCTATAAAAAAGATTGAATCAGTTGAAAGAGATCATTGAAGTACTGTTCTTCAATAGATTTCTGGTATAGAAGGAAATGAGGTTTTTGTTTGTTTTTTTAATTCAGACCTTCACTTGAAATGTTCTAGTTCTAGGATTTGACAAGTCTCTAAGAGAGATGTATGATTACCTTCACCGTTGAGTCATTCTTTTATCCTTTCTATTTTAACAGTTGTGTGTATATGCCACAGATACAGTATCTCCCGTTTTGCAGTATAGTTGTGTTTTTTAATCTCCCACTAGACTATGAATTATAACTTAAAGCATGTTTCTTACAAACTTACCTTCCTGCAATAAGAGTGCTAATAATAATAATAGTGATTCTATATTTTACTGAATGCTTGCTATGTACTAACACACTGAGTGCATTCTGCCAGCATTATGTGGAAAGTGATATGCTTTATAGAATATCTTCTTTTTTATTTTTTAAAGATTTTATTTATTTATTTGACAGAGAGAGACAAAGCGAGAGCGGGAACACAAGCAGGGGAGTGGGAGAGGGAGAAACAGGCTTCCCTCAGAGCAGAGAGCCCGATGGGGGGCTCGATCCCAGACCCTGGGATCATGGGTTCATGACCTGAGCCAAAGGCAGACAACTGAACCACCCAGGTACCCCTAGAATATCTTCTTAGGACACAGAACTACTGTGGGTAGAGCTGATAATTGAGCTGAAGTCTGTTAGCACTAAGTTCTTTTTGGTTTTGTTTTTGTTTGGTTTTTTGTTAGCACGAAGTTCTATACTCCCCTGGTGCCTAACCCAGTTCCTGGCACTTGGTTGGCATCCAAGAAATGTAGAGTGAAGTGGAAATCAAATATGCCACAATCCGGGGCACCTGGGTGGCTCAGTGGGTTAAAGCCTCTGCCTTCGGCTCAGGTCATGATCCCAGAGTCCTGGGATCAAGCCCTACATCAGGCTCTCTGCTCTGCGGGGAGCCTGCTTCCTCCTCTCTGTCTGCCTGCCTCTCTGCCTACTTGCGATCTCTCCCTCTCTTTGTCAAATAAATAAAATCTTAAAAAAGAATATGCCATAATCCTATGAAACTCCTAAATCTCACAAATATGTCTCCAATTGCCTGCAAGTTATACCTTCCTTTTTTTTTTTTTTTTAAATGGTTTGACTTCAAGGCCTTGCTGACGTAAGAGGTGGTTATTTGGAAACTTCTTGAAGTGACACTGCTTATTTTTCTTTAATTTCTTCCTCCTGCTTCCATATAGCTCAGATATGGAGAACACAATAGAAATAGAATTGCTTCTGTTGGAATCATTGCCCTGTAGTTTGAAGGCAGAAATACTTTGCCCTATAATGTCTGTTGTGATGAAGAATCTCCATAGATCCTTTTTTCTTCTCTCAGTTTTACCTTGATTTTTGCTAGTATCTGCTTCAGTGGGTTCTTTCAAGATGCAGGCATTTTAATGGCATCAAGAACCAAGTGCATAAACAGGTTGTGTTTGGCTTGATATTTGCTCTCTACCTGTTTCTTCCTACTCGTCAGAGAAATTTTGTGTGACAGAGGTGAATCTCACTGGGACCTTCTAGGGGTGTGACCATCTGCTTGTTCTGAGGAAAATCAGTCCCTTCTTTCCAGGAAAGGGTCTGTTGGCTGCAAGAGAAACTTGAGCTGTCTGCTTCCCATTGAGTAATCTATTTGAAAAGATAGATGAGAACATTCCTCAAAGACAAAGAAGCACAAACACAGATGAGGTCTTCCATAAGGAACACAGTTTAGAGAACACAATTAACAAACTTGACACATCTTTTGCAAGGTTCAGATTAGGACTTTGGTGGCAAGGGGAAACAAATCTGTTAGATCATCTCCTACGATATCCCTGAGAGAAAGAGCCTCTTGCTTCTTTCTTAGGATTCTCTGCAATCCAGCATGATGGAATTAAAAAACTTCCAACTGCTTAAAGACACATTGCTAAATCAACATTATTATAACTTTAACTATAAGGTGATTCAAGTGACCTGCAAAGCAGCAGAATGTTCCTATAGTTTTTTAGTTTTTGTTTTTTTTAGCTTTAATTTTTTAAGAAAAAGTCATGTTGATTGTGTAAGTATCTCTGCCTCAGATAGATAAATGTTGATACAGGGCATTTAGCTCAGGTGAATTAAAAAAAAAAACTGAAATGAAGAAAAGTGTAGATAAAACTGAGTGCCTTTTATGAAGTCCTTGCAGTTGTGATAGTGTTACAGATAACAAATGCATTTTGTAAAGGAAATATCTTAAATCTTTCTTCCCATGTTTCTATATAGATTATTTCTAATGCTTTTATTCAGAAATTACATTCTTGACCCTAAATGAATTTGAATGTCTAATTGACATAGAACATAAACTTAGTAGAATTCTAGACAGGTACTAGATTTTTGTTTGTTTAAGATTTTATCTATTTGACAAGAGAGTAAGAGAGGGAACACAAGCAGGGGTGAGGGGGGAGAGGGAGAAGCAGGCTTCCCACTGAGCAGGGAGCCCGATGGTGGGCTTGATCCCAGGACCCTGGGATCATGACCTGAGCTGAAGGCAGACACCACCCAGGTGCCCCCTAGACAGGTACTAGTAAAAGTAATGTACTAATAGTAATCACGGAGTTGTTGAAGGAGAAAATAAATGGCCAAAGGCTGGGCTATTTTTCAATCTACAAGTGTCCTACATTGAAATTCAAAATTCAAATTCTATTTATATTACATGTTCTTAAAATTAATTCGTATATACACGTATGGAATATACATGAATCAAAACACTTTATTAGAAATTCTGTAATTGAGGGGCACCTGGATGGTTCAGTGGGTTAAGCTCTGCCTTTGACTCAGGTCATGATCTCAGGGACCGAGGATCCAGCACCACATCAGGCTCTCTGTTCAGAAGGGAGCCTGCTTCCCCCTTTCTCTCTGCCTGTCTCTCTGCCTACTTGTAATCTTTCTCTCTCTGTCAAATAAATAAGTAAAATCTTTTTTAAAAATTCTGTAACTGAAATTGAGAAATTCACATTACACAGTCACATATGTTCAGGTAAAGGTATAAGAATAACAAATATTTTCTAAGATATTTGTTCCATCTGTCTGGAATTTTGCCCCGTTCCTACTCGCAACTCCTTTTCTCAGGACTGCTTTTTGTCCCCCTCCTTGATGCCACTCATGACTACCATTTGAAAAATGCTTCAGCCTGTTCCCATTATTCTCTTTCTCAGCATCCAACCATAGAGTTTCTCAACAAGTATTTGCCAAATATTGGTTCTTAATAAAAGTTTTTCCAGAGAATGAATATGAAGTAACAAATTCTCAGTAATTAAAATTTCTTGCTGGTAAGACCATGGCATGTTTGAACACAAAATTTCAGTCATTATTAGTTGAAGACATGGAGTTAAAGTTTTGGTTTTAAGTCTGAGGCCAACGAATATGTCAACTCCTTATATGTGTTTGGAACTCATCACAGCAATAGACTCATTCCTATCTCAGACAGGCTAATGAGAAAGAAGGTCAGAGTCAGATCAATCTGCTGAGGTTAGTAGGATGATGGGGTGTTATAGAATGCTGAGATAGGACAGAGAAGGGTCACTAATGCAGCAGGTGAGTACCAGGGAAGGAGGGTTTCTCAGAGCCGAGGATCAGTGATGCAAAGGAAGGGATGGAGTAGTTCTTGTAGTTCTTGACCAAGCCTTTTAAAGCAGCTCACAGGAAGCTCCTTCTCTTCCTACCATAACCTTGCCAACAGAAGTGCTCTGTGGCATGTAACGCACCTCTCTCAAAGTTTGTTTATCCTTGTGTCAGCTGACAGGGATGATTATGTGATTTTGAGGTTCTTTTAAAATACTTATATTCTATGCACTATAATTTCAGATGAAACTGGTGTTCCATGGAAGTTTCAGTGAAATATGAAATACATACTAAAGTTGAATGACAAACCATGGGATTATAATGATGAATAGGCTAGGTACCCAGCAGTTTAATTTTGAAACACCAGGAAACCTGTGGAGGAAGATTGAGTATGTTTTATGTAAACTAGGTAGGTAGTAAGTGTAACAAAGGAAGCTGAAGAACTAAATGTCTGTAGGGAACTATTGGATATAGTTTTGAACAGGGAGACTGATAAATGTGATGAAGGGAAAGTGGGAGAATGAGGGAAATGGGGTGATGTTGGGGCTAAGTATTGGGGTAGTGTTGGGGGTAAGTAATGGGGTGGTGTTTGAGGGATAAGTAATGGGGTGATGTTGTGGGTAAATGAGCAGTGGTGTTGGGAGTAAGTGAGCACTGAGAGGGAGCATGAGATATTTTAAACAGTTGTGTGGGTTGAAAATCTTGGGAATAAAATGCCTTACGAAGGATTTATAGAGGGGTGCCTGGCTCAGTGGGTTAAGCCTCTTCCTTCAGGTCAAGTCATGATCTCAGGGTCCTGGGATCGAGCTCCCCCCTCCCCCACCTATTTGTGATCTCTCTCTCTGTCAAATAAATAAATAAAATTTTTTAAAAAAGGATTTGTAGAAGTTTTCTATGTCATACACTATGTAAACATCCTACAGAAAGATTCACATTATTCTTCATAATTTCTGGAATCATTTTTTAATTCATCAGATGGAGTCAAGTCATTATAACTGTGTATATACTAAGAAGAATGAATAAATAAAGGCTGTGTACTTTTAAGGATCATAGACTGAAACATGATGGCTAGAATTGTTTCAAATAGGGAATTAAAGTAATATGGGACCTATTAGGTGCTAGCATCAGTCTAGTATTTCAAAAACCTTTATTGGTGATTTCTTTGCCATGTACTATGTATGGTACTGGAGTAGAAAAGTACCAGGTCATGGAGGGATCAGCATATAAGCAAAATTCAGCAATATGTTGTAATAAAGTACAAAAAAGAGATACTGGCAGAGCCCAGGGGAAGTGTTATGTAAATCTTCCAAAGGAAGTACGTAAGCTCTTCAGTTGTTTTCTGAAGGGAACAGTCCATTATTTTGATGACAAAAATTAGCCCTAGTAAAAGGAAATAAATACCCTTTCTCTGGTAATTCCCATTTCTCTACTTCAAAATATCTTCCAACTCTGTGCAGTGGGCAATTCGAAGGTTGTAAGAAGCAAGTGGAAATGCCATTTCAGTATATAATTGTTTTAAAACCATATTTACTGTGCAAGAAAGAGAAATTGGTCAACAAAACTATGATTATAACAGCATAGTATTATTTTAGCTCTTGTTAATTGATCAATTACTAGTGATTCTGAAAAATGCAAAGAGGTTGCAAATGTTATCCCTAGATTCAAGCATCTCCCCTAGTTTGCATGTTAGAAGGGACTTGATTATTTTCCCTCTTCTCTAAAGTTGCATTAAAAAATCTTTGTCAATGTTTCAGTCAGTCGATATTCTTCATAAAATTTCAAAAATGAAGTAGCCCATCTGTTCCTAGAGCACTGTCATTTCTCGGCAACTTTATTGGATTTTCCTCTTGGCTGCTTTATTGTTGTTTTGGAAAAATTGTTTTTCTTCTATATCTTGGAGACATGGATGGAGAAAACCAAAGTCTTCCTTCCATTATTAGAGATTATTCCTGTGTTTTCTAAAGATAAATTGAACATTTTATAGTGGTTTATAAATTATTGATGATATTCCCTAAATACTTTATGGGCATAAATTGGACTTTGAATGAACAGGAACTGTTAGTAAAGTGCTTTTGGTAAACATAACCATTATTAGATCTCATGAATTTAAACCTATGGGCCTAAAGAAAGAAACTAGCTCCCCTTCAGAAAGTTGCCTTACTGAATCCAAATTAAGAACTAATTTGTCATCATGTAACTCTATATGTACATGTATCAGTAATCCTTGACCTTATCTAGATACTGGAATTATGTACATGCCTTAAAGGAAAAAAAAAAAAAGTCTGATCTCAGGTTCTATCCTAGACCACCTCAATCTCCATGTCTAGGTTCAGGTATGAGCATTTACCAAGCTTGTCTAAGCACATGAGTCTGGAGCACATACGTCTAGGGATAAAAACAGATGACCAATAGCAGCGGTTCTCACAATTCAGTCTCTGAGCCAGCAGCATGACATCATCTGCAAGTTGTTAGAAATGCAAATGCTGGCCCAACTCAGACTTCATGAATCAGAAACAGAGCCATGAGACTCCGACCCCAGCCAGGTGCTGCTATTTGTATGTCTCTCCCGGCAAGTCTCAGACAAGCATGCTTGGGAATTGGCTCTTTTGATAAGAGGAAAAGGCGTAAAAGATTGCTGCTGGAACCAAGAGCTGTTTAGCAGTCTCCCTGGACTTGGGCCTGTTGATCTGTTCTCAGATGACTTCCCTGCTTACGTCAGAAATACTTCTCTGAGCTCCTGACCTTCTCTTTGCTACCAAAATAATCTTTCCCCTTTTGAGTTTCTTTGCTGATTGTACTGGCCATCTTTGGTATAGTCTACTCATTTCAAAACACCAAAATTATGATACCTGCATGTACATCGACTTGACTTTAAGCCACTGAGCACCCCTTCAGCTCTTCATGAACTCACAACCTGTCCTCAGCTCCCGTGCCCATCCCTCCTGAATCTGTGACCTGTTGCTACCCTGGCTGTGGGATCTATGCAGTTTAATCTTTTTATGTACTGGAGAGGGGAGTTAAAAAAAATTTTTTTTAGAAATTAGGCAGTTTCCATCTCTTCAGAAGTACATTTTTGTAAAGGGATTTTATTACTGTGATTAAAGACATGAGTTTGTAGAACATCTGGAGCAATTGCATTCAAATAGACCAGAACCCTTTCCAGAGTTAAATTATGGATGCAGCTAAATCGTGGTAACTTTGCATCAGTCCCCTCCCTCCAGTGGTGTGGGGGCTGACAGATAATTGAACAGTGCTGGCTCTTCGTTGACCCTTTTAATTTCTCTACTTGTACTCTTTCCACTTCTACCTTATGCAGTGTATTCTGGGATGGTAGGAGTTACCCTTCCTGAGCCCTATTCTCTCTCTTTGCTTTGTACCATACTACCTCTCCATTACTTAAAATGTTTTGCCAGTACTTTTATGTGACTGTATTTTATGTTTCACGTACATTATACATCGAGTTGCACAGGCTGGAAGTCTGAGGCAGTTTCTGAGGTCGCCTTCAAGTAAGTCAAAAGTGAGGTAGCCTGCACTTCCACTTCCTCACATTCACTCACCAAATTCTACCAACTACCCACCTTTCTCTCAAATAAACATCTGCCCACAACACACACAACCCAGGAACCTCCGCCTACTTCATCACCTTCATCACTTTTTTTCTCTGCTAATCTAAGAGCCTCCTTATTGCCCATTCTATGTTTCCTCCCACATTCCTCCAAACGGCCCTCTAGTAATACTAGATAAATCATTTTATAATGTTTTTATTTAGCTAAGTTTCCCAATTAAATCATTTGATGTCTTGTCCTGGAACCAAGAGCTGGAACCCTTCAGCTCTTCATGAACTCACAACCTGTCCTCAGCTCCCATGCCCATCCCTCCATGACCTGTAAGATAGAGTTGCAACTTGGGGTGGCATTTAAACTCTATTATGACCTGGTAAGTGTTATTTTCTGGTCTTAACTCCAACACCTGCCTATGTCATGTGGTTTTATGCCTCAGACTGTCTTCTTCGTCTTTTCCTAAATGACATCATGTTTCATCATGTTTCTCTTTAAGTCTTGCCCCTGTGGTTTCTTTCCCTTGGGATATCCTTGCTTCCTTTCCTGCATGGCAGACCTTTTACCATTGTTCAGGAGAGCCTGAGGCTTTGGCAGCTCACCTTGGAAGGTTTACATTTCCTCTCACTCCAGCAGTAGCTCATGTGTATGTATTACAATATGTTGCAGAAAATTTTGCCACCATGCTAGTTTCCCGTGATCTGGTTGAAGAACTAACTTCTTATAGTATGAGAAGAAGGAAATGTTATTTCCCTCCAGAAAGTTTAGGAGTTGGGAACACAACAGGATACTGTGGGAACAAACAGTAAGTTTGGAGGACTCAAGGCGGGTGAACTGGGTGATGGAGTCCAAGGTGCATGAGAGGAGGAAAGAGAATAATCTGTCGACTGTTTCTATCATTTGGGCAGATTCAAGAAGAAAAAAGATTTATGGGGAAAGTTCAGAAAACAGGGTATAGCTCAAAAAAAGCAAGAGAAAGGAAAATGTAGAGAAAGTTAGTGTATCAGTTATCTCCGGTTGCTTAAACAGTTACTACAAAACTTAGTGATGCAAAACAACTATTTTATGGCATTTGCAGATTCTGTGGGGCAAGAATTCAGGCAGAGCATAACATTCTTGTTGGAGACACATATGGGGATGACCATCTGTGATACAGAGCAGCAGAGGAAAATGCCGTTGTGTAGGGCCACAATGCTTTGGGGGTAAGAAACAGGTTTTAATTCATAAAATATAAAATAGGATGGAGAAGACTTTATGAAAGAGTTACTTTTGTGATTGGCTTTGAAGGAGAAGTTACATTGCCAGGCTCAAGCTCAAGATCTGAGTGAGTACCAAAAGGGCTAAATATGTTTAGGCAGGTGCATAATTTGTGGTGGCTGAAACATAGGGTGTGTGGCCGGATATAGATCCTAGAGAACCTTGGGGACATAAACTAAAGAGTTTAATTTTATTAGTCTCGCAGCAAAAAAATCATTGATTTTTAAATCTCATTAATTAGCAGTATTGTCTCTTCTAGAGCCCAACCAGATTTCAATACTAGCATATTCTGGAAATGACTGAATAGGAAATAGACTCAAGTCAAATAGATGTATACTGGGGTTTATGTTCCCAAATCCCTAATAGTTAAAATGCTTTAAGGTTCTGGGGATGAGTTTATGGAGTAAATGTTCAAACGGATGAAGAGTATCCTTGTTCTACTCTCCAGTAGTCTTTCAGAATAGTTACTTGCTTGGTTGGGACAGGAATCTAACCTTGGTGAGGGCTGCTCTATTTATAGTAGTGAGAACTGTGGCCAGTGTATTACACGTGAATTAGAGATTTTTTTTTAATGTGTCTCCATCAGTATGGAGGTTAACACGTGAATTAGAGAATTTTTTTTATGTGTCCCCATCAGTATGTACCCATTTCCCTTTAACCTCTTCAAAATCAAGATATTCCGGTAGAACTATGTGGTTTTGGAAAGTTTGGTTTTGGTAGCTGAGAGCTATAAGCTATTTGAATGCTTTTTGTTAACAGTTAATTATTAAGTCAAAATAGTTTCCAAGAGCAAACTGAAATTATGTAGAATTACACTATGCTGGAACAGAAAATGTTTCCAGAGAGCTTTAGTCCGTTTCCAGCACCTTATTACAGATGAGTAAATTGAGACCTAGAAATGTTAAATGACTTCACCACAGTTACCCGACTAGTAAATGTCAAAGCCAAGGTTAGGAGTAGGCTTCTAATATGCAGTCTGGTGTTATTTTGATTCCATAAAGCTGTATATCCCTTTGATTTAAAAGTCAAATCTTAGCTTGAACTGTATGAGAAAAAAATCTCCATCTGGTTTTGCTGAATTTCCAGAAGGAGAAGCCACCTCATGTGGCTGTTGAAAAATTTAAATCTTAGGGTGGAGGAACTCAGGAGAGGAGAGGAAATTAGCAGTATGGTATAGTAAAATAACTTCTGTTTGAAAAGGCCCATGAGGATGCTTGTACATTTGATTAACTTCTTCTGGGCTTGTTTTCCAGAATTGAATTCAGGTCGATTGGATTTTGTCTAGAGTAGAAGGCTCAATGACTTATAGAATTATAAATATAATAGATACCCTAATGTGTTTTCTTTTTTAATATAAATTCAATTAGCCATGTATAGTACATCACTAGTTTTTGATATAATGTGAAATGATTCGTTAGTTGCACATAACACCCAGCGTTCACCACATCACGTGCCCTCCTTAATGCCCATCACCCAGTTAACCCATCCCCCCCCACCTCCCTTTCCACAATCCATAGTTTGTTTCCAAGTCGAGTCTCGTATGGTTTGTCTCCCTCTCTGATTTCGTCCCTTTCAGTTTTCCCTCCCTTCCCCTATTGTCCTCTGCACTATTCCTTATGTTCTGCCTATGAGTGAAACCATAATTGTCTTTCTCTGATTGACTTATTTAACTTAGCATAATTCCCTCCAGTTCCATCCATGTCAATGTAAATGATAAATAGTCATCTTTTCTGATGGCTGAGTAATATTCCATTGTATATATGAACCACATCTTCTTTATCCATTCATCTGTTGAAGGACATCAGGTTGCTTCCACAGTTTGGCTATTGTGGACATTGCTGCTATGAATATTAGGGTGCATGTACCTCTTTTCACTACATCTGTATCTTTGGGGTAAATAACCAGTAGTGCAATTGCTGGGTCATAGGGTAACTCTGTTTTTAATGTCTTGAGGAACCTCTGTACTGTTTTCCAGAGTGGCTGTATAAGCTTGCATTCCCACGAAAGAGGGTTCCCCTTTCTCCACATCCTTGCTAACATTTGTTGTCCCTGTCTTGTTATTTAAGTCATTCTAACTGGTGTAAGGTGGTATCTCATTTTCCAAAGAATATAAAATATGCTCTCTAGAAAAGACCTATTCATAGCAGCAATGTCCACAATGTCCACAATATGCTACCTAGGACCTGTATTTTCAAGTTGGAAAAAGATTCCCAAAGAGATTAAGAAACAGGTCCAAGGTTACAAAACTATTAATGAGGTATCAGAACTGGAAACCAGAACTCTTAATTTGGAAAAAGTAAGTACTGCTTTTCAGGTATAAAATGCACATCCTTAAAGGAAATATTTGGGTTTAAGATGATGCATTCAAAAAAAATTTTTTTTTAATTTCTTTAAGATTTTATTTATTTATTTTATGGGGGGGGGCACACATGTCAGAGAGGAGCAAAGGGGGAGGGAGAGGGACAAGAAGACTCCTGGCTGAGTAAGGAGTCTGACATGGGGAACCCATCCCATGACCCCAAGCTCACGACCCAAGCCTAAACCAAGAGTCAGATGCCTAACTGACTGAGCCACCAAAGCACCCCTAAAACTATTTTAACTTTCTGATATCCATTTATGATACGAAACATAACAATTAAACAAATACCACCAAGCATGCTGCCCATAGATGATAGAACATCATTACCAGCCATGAAGTACTCCATGTGCTGATTTCTTAATGTTTGGTCCCCTTTCATTTTCTGCAATGAACTGTTCTTCAGAACTTCACTTGTTGTTATGCTCTCATTGTTTATTCTTATATCATTATATGCCTTATTCCTAAACAATCTGTTTCTTTGTCTTGCTTTTGAACTTTGTCAAAATGGCAACAAAATATTTGAATTCTTCTGTAAGTTGCTTTTTTTGTTTAACAGTATGCTTCAAGGGGGGGGCACCTGAGTGGCTCAGTCCGTTAAGCATCTGCCTTGACCTCAGGTCATGATCCCTGGGTCCTGGGATCGGGCCCCACATCAGGCTCTCCGCTCAGGGGAGAGCCTGCTTCCCCCTCTCCTTCTGTCTCCCAGTTTGTGCTCTCACTCTCTCTGTCAAATAAATACATAAAATCTTAAAAAAAAAAAAAAAAGAAACCAAAACAGTATGCTTCAAAGATTTGTTTGTGCTGATGTACAGTTAATATATTCTCAGTGTTGTACAAATTCTAGCTTATGACTATTCTGTTATTTGTCCATCCATTTCTGTGTATTTGGTTTGTTAGACAGTTGTTTTTGTTTGTATGTTTGTTTGTTTTTGCTAGTACCAACCAGTCTGCCACATACATTGTTATGCACGTCTCATGACAAATCTATGCTAGAGACTGGGCTATGCAGTGTCCCAGTTTCTCAACATAATGCCCAACTGTTTCATCCCATGGCAGCGCCAATTTGGAATCCCACAAATGGTGCATCCAAGTCCCCAGGGTTCTCAGTCTTTGCCAGTACTTAGTCTCACCAATCTTCTTAAGTTTTGCCAATCTGCTGGGTGAATATTAGCATTCACATGTTATTTTTTAATTGTGATTTGTGGTCTATGATATTTGCATAAGAAATACACATATATACAAAACTACCAGGGATTCAAAAAGAAGACATTTTATAAATACTTACTTGAGACAAAATGGTTAAGGAAGACACAACACATTTACATGAAGAAAATCTATATTGTTTGTGTTAGAGGGAAGATATTTTCACAAATTCAGAGTGATGGTTGTTGACAAATTCAGCAGTAACACCTTCATGTTCATCAATATTTAGTGGTAATCTTGAACTAATTAAAGAAGTTCAATTTATTCATAGTTATTCATCTTATCCTGTTTTAAATCATCCTGGAAAAGAATATAGCAAGATATAACAAAAATAAAAGAATATATATGAATATATGAATATAGTAAGAATATACATATAAATTGTATATATGTGTATATATATACATATATATATATATGACTCAGGATGAAGTCATATATTGACTAAATAGATTATGTTGCAGGTTGTAGAAGTAATAACACTACTTCTAAAAGCCATTGGAGAATTTTGCAATTTAATCTTTTGAAAACCCTCTTAGGTCCTTGGTTGAAAATGCTCTGGCTATACTCATTACATGACATTTAATGACTGTAGTGATGTGATGCAGGCTTTCCGATCTCAAGTTATAGGTTGGGATTTGATATTGTGGCACCAACTTCCTATTTAAATGCTGTGGTGAAGCATTGGAAACCATAATACCCACTCCCACCCTCTGCTGAGTCAAGTAAGGCACCTTTGCTATAATAACTTGTTACCAAAAATAGAGGAATATACTCAGAGAAATGGAGCAGATGAAGAAGACCTGGTAAGTGCCCAAAGTTAAATGAGATTTAATAAATACCTCCCTCTGATCACACATCTGTACAATATACATTCAGGGTTGGCAGATAAGGTTGTGTTTGTAGTATAGAATTATTTTGTAATGAGATGCTAAACGTTGGCCCAACAGGGTCATGTCATGCACTACTCTTGCCATCAGGATTAGGGATGGTTGCATATCAATAACCAGAAGGGATGGAATTAGAAGACCAAGTTTACTTTAGGATCCACTGGAAGCTCAGCATTTCCTCTCTAACTTACAGTTCAAACCTATGAGCATCCCAGAACATCTCGTAACAGTGGATGACAGCAGCAAATGTTTTTTTCTCACTGAAGCTGGCTTGAACAGGCCTAGTCACTCTTGTTTCCTGTCCACCCCTCCTACACTCTCTAGGTGGGTTCCAGCCTTTGGTGACAGCAAGGATCATGATCTAAAGTTCAAACTGAAGATAGTCAGAAGCCAAGTCAAATTTGTCAAAAGCTCCCAAAAGAAAATCTCCACTAGTCCAGATGTCCCTCATTGCATTATGAGGCCCAGTAGAAAAGCTCAGGTTATGTGGAGTCCCAGCCACATGTTTTATTTGTATTGACAGATTTGTAGGACTTAAGAATTGACAAGTTCATAGCCAAGGATGTCCCTTCAGGTCCCACCCTTTGTTCATTATATAACCCCCTTCCCTACTCTACCTCCAAACTTCACCCAAGGTAGCCCTAACCCATTTGCTTGTTGCTCTGTCCCATTTATTTTTCACTTCCTCTGCATGTGGTTTTTGCTCAATATGATATCACTAGTATGGGAAAGCAGTCTCTCTGCTCCATTTGGTTAATTAACCTCCGACTGTGTCTATGGCTCACCTTGTTCTTATGTTTGCAAGATTATAAGAACTCTGAAACTTTCCCTTCTTAGTTTTCTTTATATATCACACCAAATTATAACTTCCAAATTCCACTGCCTTAAGGTCTTCTATTTCTACTGACTCAGAATATATAATACCTCAAACATTAATAATGTCACAATCATATTAATAAATGATCTCCTGAAACAAATACATTTCATATACTTCTGGGGTTTTTTTTTTAAAGATTTTAATTATTTTTATTTAGTTGAGAGAGAGAGAGCTCATGAGCGGAGGGAGGGGCACAGGGAGGAAGAAGCAGTCTACCTGATGAGAGTCCATCCCAGCACCCTGGGTCATGATCTGAGTTGAAGACAAATGCTTAACCAACTAAGCCACCCAGACACCTGCTTACTTCTGTTTTTTGAGATAATAATAATGGACCACTTTTACTAAATAGCCAGACATTGTCCCCAACATTTTACATCAGTTAAGTCCATTACCATATCTCCAAGCTGTGGGTGTGAAAACTGAAAGAAGTTGAGTAAGTTGCATTGACAGACTATTCTTTTCGAAGTGTAGTGCAAAGGAAGAGAAGGTACAAGAAATGGATATGGAGAAGGTGGGTTTAGTTTATCATTCAACTGAATTCTTATCTGAACCCTGTCCTCTTTTCTGGAGAAGAAGGTGGCTGTGTGCCTGGCCCAGTGTTGGGGAAACACTGGAGAGGAATAAGAGGTGAAAATGGTAGCTTCCAGAACACTGGGTGGTTCAGTCCATTAAGCAGCTGCCTTTCTCTCAGGTCATAATCCCAGTGGCCTGGGATTGAGTCCTGCATCCGGCTCCTTGCTCCACGGGAAGCCTGCTTCTCCCTCTGCCTCTGCCTGCCGCTCTGCCTGCCTGTGTTCTCTCTCTCTCTCTCTCTCTCTAACTCTAACAAATAAATAAATAAAATCTTTAAAAAAAAAAGAGAGAGAAAGAAAATGGCAGCTTCCCTAACTTGGAGATGCTTATGGACTAGTTGATGAAGCAAGAAATAAACACTTAGAAAAATAGAGTTAAGATGGTGCTTTTAAAGCTGAGTTGTGAGGAAGTTGGAACGTGGAATACATTTTATGTCAGGAACTTGCTAACAATAGGTATTTTTATAGCTACATCTATAAATCCAATCTGTCCCTTGACACAGCTGAAATGCTATGTGTTTGTTATGAAAATTGGTATGAGAAATAATGTGGTACTAATAATTCAATGAAATGAACAGTTGAATTATTACAGTTGAATAAGACACAGGTTTTAATACCGGTATGTGAAGAGAAGCTGACCTAATTAGGAGTGGGATAAGGTAAGCGAAGCCTTCAGTGGAGATTTCTGAATAGGACTTTGGTGCTTTCAAAGATTTTTGAGGAGTCTGTATGGGTTCTTTATCATGTTTAGTTTTACTCTAAAGCTTTTGGCTCTTTGTTCTTTAACTTGGTTAGATCCACACTACTCTTAACACTCATCAACCATTACTGGAACTTTAGGTTGAATCATGAATGGAACAAAATAGAAAATCCTAAAGTCACCATAGATCTTTGACTCCCTAGGAAGCTTTTCACCTCCAACACACCTGGCCCTTAGTTTTCATCTGGCTTGTTTCTACAATACAAGGAACGAGTCCCATATCTTCCCCAGTTTCTGCTTTGTTGTTTCCCCCCTCCAGACTTCCTTTACTCCATGCAGAGCTCTGGGGTGCCTTCTACACATTTTTATACCCAGCCTCTGCCCTCTCTTATACGGTCCCCAAGTGCAGCCCAACATTGACCATAAGATGATTGCTGCTCCCATTTTCCTTCAGGTAGCAGTATTTGTATCTGTCACGTCCCACTCTTACCCATTTTTAAAAAATGGGTATCTAATTGACATAAAACATTATATTAGTTTCAGGTGTATTTCATAATGATTTGATAGTTGTTTATTTTGCTGAATGATCACCGCAATAAGTCTAGCTGATGGGTGGGGATGTCATTGTTTGTTTGTTTATTTATTCATGTAAGTAAGCTCTATACCCAACATGGGACTCAAACACATGACCCTAAGATCAGGAGTGACATAATCTTCTAACTGAGCCAGCCAGGTATCCCCAATATCTTTTTGTTTTGATTTGCATTTCTCTGATGATTAGTGATACTGAGAGCCTTCTCAAATACCAAATCAAATACTTTTTTTTTTTTTTTTAGTAGGTTCCATACACACTGTGGAGCCCAGCATGGGGCCTGAACTCAAGGCCCTGAGATCAAGAGTTGCTTAACCAACTAAGCCACCACGTGCTCCACCAATTTCATTTACTATTTTTTTCTTTTTTTAAAAAAGATTTTATTTATTTATTTGACAGAGAGAGAGCCATCATAAGTAGGCAGAGAGGCAGGCAGAGAGAGAAGGGGAAGCAGGCTCCCTGCTGAGAAGAGAGCTTGATGTGGGGCTTGACACCAGGACCTTGAGATCATGTCCTGAGCTGAAGGCAGAGGCTTAACCCACTGAGCCACCCAGGTGCCCCAATTTCATACACTTTAACTTAACCTAATATACTTCCTCTTTCATTGCAATGTGTTTCCTTTCTGATTAATGCTACTCAGTATTTTTGAAGGTACCCAGTCACATTTTTGTTGATTTTACATGATTTCAGAACTAACTGAGTAGATTTGTATATAACTAAAACATAATAATTTAATATTATCTAGAATATATTAATATCTTATCTTGGCCTGGGCAGATGGTACTGTGCTAAGTATGTTCTTTGTATTCTCCTTTAATTCTTGCCATGTGTGATATAGTAGTAATATTATCCTCATTTTATAGATATGGAAACTAAGTCACAGAATTGTCCATGGTTACAGAGGAAGTAACTTATGCACCCCATAGAGAGAGAATGTAGACACAGGAAGTCTGGCTGTAGACCCAGCATACTTCATCACTAGTTTCCACTTTTTTATCAATATACATATTTCATCCTCTCTAAATCCTTCCTGAATAGGATGGGTTTTTAAATATTTTTACTATTATTATTGTTTAAGATCTTATTTTTAAGTAATCTCTGTACCCACCATGGTGCTTAAACTCACAGTCCTGAGATCAAGAGTCACATCCCCCACTGACTGAGCCAGCCAGGTGTCCCAAGATGCTTTTAAAACATTTTAAAATTTATTTTAGGGAGGAGGGGCAGAGGGAATGAGAATTTTGGGCTTCTGGGATATGGCACCTTGCATGTTGTTAACTCAGTTGTTTTTTGGAATCAAGTAAAATTAGAAGTTTGCTGAGGTACCCTTCCAACCTCCTTGGATCTCACTGCATCCTTCCAACAAGTCTCTTCACCAACCTCCCCCAAGTGCATAGTAAATTTGAATGGCTTCGAATTCCCTGCCCTCTTCTTCCTTCTCTCAGGAGAGAATTTCCAGAGCCCTACATGGGGCTCAATCCATAACCCTGAGATCACAACCCAAGTCAAAATCATGAGTTGAACTCCTAACCAACTGAGCCACCCATCTGCCGCTCAAGATGGGTTTTTTTTTAAATACATACATCTTTTTCTTGTTCTAAGAGTATGGGCAGATGGTAGTACAAAAATTCAAGAGCCAAAGGAATCACAACCAATATTTTTGTTTACAAAGAAAGAGACTTTGTGGACTTAAAGACATGAATGGGATAGGACCTTTAAATGATATATCAAGACTATTTGGGGAGAGATTTTTAAGGAGAGGACATCTGCTTCTACAGTGGCCTCAAGCCAGGCCAAACTGATTTCCTAAATGCACTGAAGGTGTGGAGATGGGAGTCAGGGTGGTGAGGGGACCAGAAGTGATGGGCAGCTGATGTGCACGTGGAATGTCAGTTGCATTGTTACATGACTAACACAACCATCACACAGGCACCCTGATCCATTGAGAAGTTTTACCATATCTGTGTTTCAGGGTTCTGTAACTTCCCTTTGCTATTGCATTTTCCTGGAAGATAATACTATTTTGTAGGAAAAATGTTTCAATGGGAACAACTAGGCAATTAGGTGTTCTAGGAGGCCATAGAAATTTCTGTGATGTAGGGTTCCTGCCCTTAAGGAATTTGTTATCATGTCAGAGAGAAAATACTAGTGCAACCAAACTCGCCAGGGGGAAAAATTAGTGGAAGACTTTATGGAAGTAACTATCAAACCATTATAATGTGATGATGTTATGGGGCTTGCAGATGCAGAGAGGAAAGGAGTAGAGTTGTCCCTTTGCCTTCCAACCTCCCCTCGGTGAATCTTGTTGTTTAGATTACATGAAGGGAATGATCATGTCTACCTTGGTCATGACAGTGTCTTCATTACCTGGCATAATGCCTAGTCTTGTAGCAGATGTTCAATAAATGTTTGAATGCATGAATGAAGAAGCATGTGATGGTTGAAAATATGGGGGTAAGTTTTCTGCATGCCTGAAAGAAGTGTTTATAGAGAATTGACTATACTTTGTGTCTTTTTGTTGTTGTTGGTTTGTTTTGTTTTTTTAATTCTCTGATAGTCACATTTTAAAATTAACATATAATGTATTATTTGTTTCTGGAGTAAAGGTGTATGAATCATCAGTCTTACACAATTCACAGCACATACCCTCCCCAGTGTCCATCACCCAGCCACCCTATCCCTCTTACCCCCCTCCTCTCTGTATACTTTGTGTCATTAAGTAGATGGGTAAGCATCCTTGGCACAGGTTCAATTCTACTTGCAAGGTTGTGTTAAGTATGCCCTGTCTTAGCTGCTGTGCCATCGAGCCAGTCTCTAGGAAGCAGAGCTGACACCTTCTTTCACCTTAACTTCAGCAATGGGACAGAAGTTGGCTCAAATTAAGAGCATGAACTTGAGCAGTCACTGGTGTCCAGCTTCAGTACTTGTGGCCAAATATTAAACAGTTTTACAGGTGAATTTCAAAAACAGTGTACAATGTATTGTTATGCTCAAATATGACTTAACTGTGTTGCTAATGCTCTTTTAGTAATGATTTGTGAAACCATTTATTTTTTTTAAACTTAATACTTGTGCTGGTTTTGAAAGAGTTTCCTAGAGTTAGAGCTTGAAAGAGTAACACCAAAATGAAATACAATGCCAGTGAAGAATATGTAGTTATCTTTCATTTCCCTGGATACTTGCACAGAGTTTGCTATATATTATGCATTACAAATGTGTGGGGGTGTATGGGTAGATGGACATAACTATATTTTAGATTCAAAAGTTTTTTCCAGTAGAATAAACAATAGCAGTAAATGTTAAATCCATGCTGCTAGGGTAATCTACCAATAAATTGATTTGGGGAAAGTATGTGGAGAATAAGGTGAATATTTTGTTGTCAATTTCAGCAGCTCTTATATTTCACTTTCCAAAAATAAAAAGGAAAGAAAGAAAAAGGAAAAAACAAAGTCTTCCAAGAAATAAATACTTAAGCAAAACTGCTGTTTCTTTTTTTCTTTTTTTTTTTTTTGTAAAGATTTTATTTATTTATCCGACAGAGAGAGGGATCACAAGTAGGCAGAGAGGCAGGCAGAGAGAGAGAGGAGGAAGCAGGCTCCCTGCTGAGCAGAGAGCCCGATGCGGGACTCGATCCCAGGACCCTGAGATCATGACCTGAGCCGAAGGCAGCGGCTTAACCCACTGAGCCACCCAGGCGCCCCAAAACTGCTGTTTCTTTTACTTTTTTCCAATTGGTGATGAATAACTTTGCACTTTCAGATATGCAGTGAATTGAATCAGAGTCTCACAGAGAACAGTATGCTCAATATTTGGTCACAGTTTGAAGGCATTCCCAGATGGCTTTAGAGAAAAACTAATTTTAAGGGAATGCAGTATAAATGACTAATTTTATCCTTGAAATTATTAAAGGTCCCTTTATCTCAATGACTTTAGTTACCTGGTATTATCTTCATATGAAATGTAGATGAATTTAAATTTGTGTTAAAGAATTTAGATAATAATAAAACTGGGAAGATGGTATTACAACAAGAAACAGAAGAGATGGATAGTAGCAAATGTTTATTAACATTTTAAACTTTCTCCAAACTGGAATGAAGATTTTGGGCTTCTGGTATACAGCACCCTGCATGTTGTTGACTCTGTTGTTTTTCTGGAATCAAGTAAAATTAAGCAGAAGTTTGCTTAGGTACCCTTCCAACCTACATGGATCTTACTGCATCCTTTTAATAAGACTCTTCACCAGCCTCCCTCAAGTGCATAGTAAATTCAAATGGCTTCAAATTCTCTGCCCTCTTCTTTTCCTAGGCATTGGTAAGATCTTTTCTGAACCCTTCCCACTTGCTACTGTCCCACTCCCTCAGGGGCCTGTGGTGTATCACCTTTCCCAGGATATCTATAGATGTTTCTGGGGTGAACAATTTTTTTTTTAAGATTTTATTTATTTATTTGACAGAAAAAGATCACAAGTAGGCAGAGAGGCAAACAGAGAGAGAGAGAGAGAGGAGGAAGGAGGCTCCCTGTCGAGCAGAGAGCCTGATGCAGGACTTGATCCCAGGATCCTGAGATCATGACCTGAGCGGAAGGCAGAGGCTTTAACCCACTGAGCCACCCAGGCACCCCAGGTGAACAATGTTTTTAAGAATCCTATGAACTGAAACAATGAAATAGAGATTTCATGATTAGCTTTTGTGTTAGAAGAGGCTCATTTAAGAAGCACCGATTTCTCTCAATGACAAACAGAGAAGTGAATGAACATTTCTACCCACATTTTCTATCAGACCTTAGAATTATCTAGCAACTTCTATTGATGAAATATGAATTTGGAAAAAATTTCTGTTAGGTAATTTATGATGTGAACAAAGTTGAATTATTTATGATAATAAATAATGTATTTTATTTTTTGTTTGTTGTAGAAGGTTGAGAATAACCAACCTACAGTAACAATTTAGGCTAACCATTCTGATAGCTTGATGTGAAATGCTTTGCATTTAGTAGGCAAACAGATAGTCCTAGAGTGAATTAAAAAAAATTAACAACCTAATCATTTTCAGTTGTTAGATGAACTGTGCACTACTTCTTACCTTAGTATTAATGCGAATGTTCTACTAGTAAACACTGCGCAATTTCCATTATTCATTTTATGGAGAGCTGCATAAAGTTCTCCATAAAGCCTTAAGAGGACATTTTTTGATTAATCCATTTTCCAGATGAGGAAGCAAATACCAGTGGAAGTGAATATTTATTGGTTTTGGAAGAATTGGTGGATCACATTTAATGATAGCAAAAGAGCAATTTCATGATTTTAGGTTTGAGCTATAAAATATACTCTGTACTAGTAGTATATAAAAATGATTCTTTTATGAGTTAAATATAAATCAAATTAAATCTTGAAAAATCGATTTTGTGGGCAACCATATCAATAATCATGACACTTAATAAGATTAGAGCCTCTTCCAAAACAATTAAGTTTCATAATTTATGTGTATAATTTCAGTTTATAGATATAATTCATTCACAGTTTCATTTACCATACATACATATATAATTGGCTTTTAAATGGCTTGTAGAGTATATTTACAACTATAGGCTAGTTTTTCTTAAATAAGGAATTTATTTATTTATATACTCAGGAGTAAAAGCTTTATGCCTTCTTTGTTATGACACAAAGATAATATTAATATTTTTACATAGGTGGTTCAAATTGTTTTGACATTTAGACTCTATAATATTTAGAAAACAGATATTTGGTTTTTTATGAATTCATTTGTAAGTATATATAGTTTTCTTTTTTATCTATCAGTAGATAATTTATGGCTAAATTACTTTGAAATACCTGAAGGTTTAAGAAGGATTATATATGGGCGCCTGGGTGGCTCAGTGGGTTGGGCCGCTGCCTTCGGCTCAGGTCATGATCTCGGGGTCCTGGGATCGAGTCCCGCATCGGGCTCTCTGCTCAGCAGGGAGCCTGCTTCCCTCTCTCTCTCTGCCTGCCTCTCCATCTACTTGTGATTTCTCTCTGTCAAATAAATAAATTAATAAAATCTTTAAAAAAAAAAAAAAAAGGATTATATATATATACATTTTTAATTTTATTTTATTTTTTCAGTGCTCAAGATTCATTGTTTATGCACCACACCCAGAGCTCCATACGATATGTGCCCTCCTTGATAATCACCACCATGCTTTTGAAGAAAAATTAATACATGTCTTAACAAATAAATTTACATTTTGGTGGCTTACAAAAATATTGTAAATAAGGTAATTGAAGAAATAAATTTAAAGCATAGATAAAAATGAATAAAATTGCATTGATCTTACTAACATTAATATATGTATGATCAACTCATCCAGATTTCTTTTCAAATTTTATTTATTCATTTATTTAGAGATTTATTTATTTATTTATTTTTATAGAGGGAGAGAGGGTGCATGAGCAGAGGTAGGGGTTGAGGAAGAGGGAGAGAATATTATGCATGCTCCACAAGCACAGAGACCAACACGGGAATCCATCTCAACCCTAAGATCATGACCTGAGCCAAAGTCAGGAGTCAGACGCTTAACTGACTGAGCCACCCAGGTGCGCCTAAAAGATTTTATTTTTAAGTAATCTCTACACCCTGGGTGGAACTTGAACTCACAACCCTGAGATCAAGTCACAATGCTCTACCTACTGAGCCAGCCAGTCACCCCTCATCTAGATTCTTTTAGATGTACCTTTACACTAAAATGTGTTCCTACTATATATACTGTTTTATAATCTTTTAATTTGATGATATTGTGAGTCCTTTTACATGCTATAAACATGGAATTATACTACCAATTTTAATGGCTACACATGATGTCATTGTATGAATCGAATACATGAATGTATGTATTACATACATTATGTATATGTGTGCACATATATGTATACATGTATATATTTCTATATGTTTACATACATATATAAAAATATAATTAAAACCCATTCTAACCCCTATTGTTGGGCTTTTTAGGTTAGCTCCAGCTTTTCTTTTCGAATATTAAAAAGATTTTTTTGAACACACTTGCATGTTCATGTATGATCAAATATCTTCTTGGGATAGACTTCTAAAGTTATAATTACTAAATTAAAGGCAATATGCACATTTGTAAAGACTTTTTCCTGATCTTGCTGAATTGCCCTCCAGAAAGATCATGCCAGTTTGTCAATAGTGTATGAATACCCTTTTTCTCAGACCTCTCCTTTTTCTTTCTTTTTCTGTTTTAAAGCTTTTATTTATTCGTCTAGGAGAGGAAGAGAGAGAGAGAGTATGAGCAAGGAGGAGGCAGAGGGAGAAGCAGACTCCCCACTGAATAGGGAGCCAGATGTAGGACTCCATCCCAGGACCTGGAGCTCATGACCTGGGCTGAATGCAGATGCTTAACCATCTGAACCACCCAGGCATCCTTCCTTCAGACCTTTCTAACAGTGATTTTTGTTATTTTAAAGTTTTGACAAAGCACTTGAAGTAAACTGAATAGTGGTCTCTGAAAACACGAGTCTACATGCTAAACCTAGTGCCTGTCAATATCATGTCATATGGCAAAAGAGTGAATGTGTCCTTAAGTTGATGCTCTAAGAGGAGTTTATCTTAGATTATGTGAACTCTTAAAAAAAAAACCCTACAATCACATATATCTTTATAGGAGAGAGGCAGAGGAAGTGTTGAAATAGATACTTAGGAGGGGAAAGGTAATATGAAGGCAGAGAAGAGAGAGATGCAGCAATAAGTTGATGAATGTTGACAATCCATCACTAGAAGCTGGAAGAGCAAGGAATGGATTCTCTCCTTGAACCTCTGGAGGGAATGTGGCCCTTTAGACACCTGCCTGGCCTTCAGAACTGTAAGAGAATAAATTCTTATTGCTTTAAATCATTTACTTATGGTAATTTGCTACAACAGACCCAGGAAGTTAATACAGCGCCATGCAGAGCTCACTATTTATGAAGAGACATTGTTACAGATTGAAGGGAAATTTTCTGACCCAAATTCTTAAGTATCATCAATACCTAGTCAAGTTCTCACTTTGTCTTTAATATCTGTTTATAATTCTTTCTTCTTATCACCTCAGTTGCCCCCGGCAAGTCCCAGAGCTTTGGGTTACCTCATTGGCTCTTTCCCGGGTGAGTTCTCCTCCCTCGGAAAGCCTTGTTCGTGGTCAAGGTTTGAGTGACTACTGTGCACTGTTAAGTCTCAAATTCTGATTTCTGCTTCACCTCTCATGGGTCATATGTAGACACTAGACAGTTACTTTCTGGACCCCTTATTAGTACCTCAAACCAAGCAAATCTATTGCTAAACTGCACATCTTACTCCACTCTATTTACTACCTACTAAGGTGATTCCTGTCTCCCTGCACTTACTTGTTTAAGCCAGAATCGTGCATCTTCTCATGTATAGCCTCCATGTGAAGTCATTCCCGAGGCGTTCTTGGAATGACCAGGGAGGTCTTTGAACCTCTTATTCCTGCCTGCATACCCATCTGCCATGCTGGCTTTGGAAAACTGTGCTCTAGTATCGGAACCAGTAGCAGCTTTCCAGTTCTCGTGTGCTCTCATAGGTTCCTGCTTTCCACAAACCGTTCTCTTCCTGGATGTTTCCTTTAACTTAGATTAACTACTAATTCTTTAAATCTTAATGAGAGGCCTACTGTATCTGAGAAACTTGTTTAATTCTCTCATTCTCTCAGTCTGGCACAAGGAGCTATTCTCCGTGGTCTCCATTTTATGTTGAGTACTAATTTTTGTAAATCCTCATTAGACTATGAGGTTTTTAAGGGTAAGGACAGTTTGTCCTCCTTATTTCCAGTTCCTACAAAAATGTTTACTAATTATTGGAAATTAACAAGAAGCTTAGATGAGATTTATTCGATATTTAACATATGCCAGGCATTGTGCTAAGAGTTCTACATAATTCTAATCTAATCTAATTATAATTTTTACTATACCCCTAGGAAGTAAGAATTATTGTTGTCTTCATGTTAGGAATTAGGAATTTGATCCACTGAGAAATTAAGCAAATTGCCCAAGAACATATCTTTAGTATGAAGTGAGCCCATATTTGAATACTGACAGTCTGACTTGAGAATCATTATTTTTTCTGATATAATCTTTTTAATACTGTACTTTTCTTTCGAGAGTTGCTTTAGCTGCATCCCACAAATATTGCCTTCTTGTATAAACTGAGTTTTTTATATTTCCATTTATCTCTTATAAACTTGCTATTTGTTAATCTGTATTAATATTTAGTGTTTACCCTGTGATACCCTCCCAGAGAGGGAGGGAGGAAGCAGGATCCCTGCAGAGCAGAGAGCCTGATGCGGGGCTCGATCCCAGGACCTGGGATCATGAGGTGTACACCTCTTAATTAGAGCCTACTTGCAGAGATCTTTATATCACTTTATGTACCATGTAAGGACCTTCTATATATTCTCAATGCTTCCCCCTCTCTCTTGCACTATTGTTGTTACAAATTTTACATTCTTTTTAAAGTCTATTTATTTTTAAGTAGTCTCTATATGCACCATGCGTCTCAAACTGACAACTCATGATTAAGCATCGCATCCTCTTTTGACTAAGCCAGCTAGGCACCCCTTTACATTTTACTTCCACATACGCTTTAAACACATTAACATGTTGCTACTGATTTGCTTTTGACTGTCAGTTAAATATTTAATCAATTCAAAATAGGGAAAAAAGAATTTTATTTTATATTCATTGGTTCCATCTTCAGTGTTCTTTTTCTTTTTTTTCGACCATGTGAGAGAAGTTTCTCTTGCTCTTGCTTTATTTTTCTACAGACCCTTTACAACTTTGTATATTAATTCAAGTTTTTTCTTCTACTTTCCCCTTTCTCGTTCTGGAACAACATTGACTGATTTCAGATTGCAAAAGATGATCTTATTAAAGCATGGAGACAGAACCCGTGAGTGGAAAGAGCTATTGCCCATTCTAGAACAACATTTAAGTAATCTCTGAACAACTACTTTAGGATTAAACTATTATTTTTCCTCCTTTATAAAAACATATTCTACATTTCTTAAATACTTTTTTTAAAGATTTTATTTATTTGTCAGAGAGAGAAAGAGCCAAGCAGAAGTTGTGGGAACATCAAGCTCCCCTCTGAGCAAGGGCCCAGCGTGGAACTCTGATCCTAGTACCTTGGGATCATGACCTGTGCTGAACAGACTGAGCCACCCGTGTGCCCCAATACTTTTGGTGTGTGTGTGTTTGTATGTGTGTGTGACCTTCAATTTTCTTTTTTTTAAATTTAAATTCAATTAATTGACATAGTGTATTATTAGTTTCAGAGGTAGAGTTCAGTCATCCATCAGTCCTATATAATATGCAGTGCTCATCGTGTGATCTTCATAATGCCCATCACCCTGTTACCCCATCCCCCACCCCAGGCCCCTCTAGCAACTCTCAGGTTGTTTCCTATGATTAAGAGTCTCTTTTGGTGTGTCTCCCTCTCTGACTTCATCTTGTTTTGTTTTTCTCTTCCTTCCCTTACAATCCTGTTTTGTTTCTTAAATTCCACATATGAGTGAGATCATATGATAATTGTCTTTGACTGATTGACTTATTTCACTTAGCAGAATACCTTCTAGTTCCACCCATGTTCTTGCAAATGGCAATGTTTTATATTTTTTTATGACATTTTCAGCATTTGTCATTTCTTTGTGTAGATGCAAGTTTCTGTTTGTTGTCATATTCCTTCTGCCTAAAGAACTTCCTTTGCCATTTTTTGTAAGGTAGTCTGCTGACAATGAATTATCTCAGTTTTTTTGTTGTTTGTTTGTTTTTTTAAGAATATCTTTACTTCTTTATTTTTGCAAATATTTTAACTGGGTATAAAATTCTGAGTTCATTTTTTTTTCTTTTAGCATTCCATTGTCTTCTTGCTACAAGTCCACTATAAGTTTTGTCTTTATATCTCAGCACATAATGTGTCTTTTGTAGCTGCTTGCAATTTCTCCTCTTTCCTATTTTTTTTTCCTTCAAAGTTTGAATTTGATATTGCTAGGTGGATTTTGTTAGTTTTTTTTTTTCTTTTTTTCTTTTTTTCCCCTGCCTCATGTTCTCTGAAGTTCTTGAATTTGTGCCTGGGTGCCTGTTTTTACTTTTGGAAAATCCTCAGCCATTATTTCTTTAGATATTTGTTCTGTCCTTTCTTTTTCTTCTCCTAAGATTTTAGTTACATATATGTTAGAGCATTTAATATTGTTCCACTGATCTTGGATATTCTGTTGTGTTTTTCTTTTTTTCTTCACTCACTTTCCTTTTGTATTTTAGTTTGAGTAGTTCTATTGATGTATTTCAAGTTTCTTGAGTCTTTGACTATGTTGAGTCTACTAATAAACAAGTTGAAAGCATTCTTTGTGTATTTTACTGTGGATTTTTTTTTAAGATTTTATTTATTTATTTGACAGACAGATCACAAGTAGGCAGAGAGGCAGGCAGGATCTGGGATCATGATCTGAGCTGAAGGCAGAGGCTTTAACCCACTAAGCCACTCAGGCGCCCCTGTGGATTTTTTTTTTTTTTTTTTAATTCGAGCACCTTCATTCGATTCATAATCGTTTCTGTCTTTCTGGTGAACTTTTCAATCTGATTTTATATGCATCTTCTTTTAACATTAGAATCTTTAATACATTAATCATAGATATTTCAAATCCCTGTCAGTTCCAACATTGGTGTCATAGTTGAGTCTGGTTTTGCTAATGGCTTTGTTTATGGGGAGTGTTATCTTTCCATGTACCTTGTGTTTTTTGTTGTTGTTGTTGAAATTGGACATCGGTGTAATTCAATAGAGATTGAGATAAGCAGTTTTTATGCTTAGAAATGAGCATGCTGTTACTTTTTCTGGTTCTTCAGTGCAGTGGTTTGAGCAAGTCTAGTTAGGACTGGGGTTAGCTTTGAAGTATGCTGTCACTGTCATTAACCTCAGTGGACTATATGCTTCAAATCCCTCTAGTGATATCTTGGGCTTAGGATTGGGTCTGGGTTTTCTGAGGTTTTTTTTTTTTTCCTCTCAAATATCTGCTTCATTTTTAGTAGTAGGTCTTCCTTTTGTGCTGAACCTCGGAGAAGCTATCCTCCCACAGTTTTGTTCCTCTCTGAGCAGTGTTTTATACACATGTAACTTGAGATGTATTAGCATGACAGCAAGATGTGGTGACAGTGTGTTTTCTGTTGTATTCATCTACCCTTACCGTTGGGCAGATACTATATTGTTGGGAATTCAAGGTGTGGCTTCCTCAGTTCTCTGGCTCCTTCCCTATCTATAATTCTGAACCTAGCATATATATTTTCCCCCTTTCTGAGTAGGTTGTTCATTGTTTTGTTTCTATTTTCTTCCCATAGCTGCAGTGGGCTTTTTTCCAGTGCCCTAGGGTGTAAGTATTAGTTGCCTTTTCCCCAACAGATTAGAGCTTTAATTCTGGGAAGAAGGTTCTGGATGGAGTTCTGTGACCCTTTCCTGCTGTTCCCCTTCCGCAGGTCTTTTCTCATCTCTCCTTAGATGTTGGGATAGTTGTTTGCACAACCCACAACCTCAGTTGTCCAGTGGATAGAAGTTCATGAATTTTCAACTTGTCTGGTTTTTCATCTAAGTTTAGGAGTGATCTCTTCCCAGCTTTCCATGTACCTAGGTGAAAGTTGGAAGTCTCCAGAGGTCTTATTTTTTACTAAATTTTACAATGAGGTAGGTATTCAGGACCCCTTTACACAAAATTTATTGAAAACTTGAAAGATCTTTTGTTTGTGTAGGTTATATATATTAGAAATTAAAGCTAAGATATTTTTAAATACTGTATTAATTCATTTAAATACTGTATTAATCCATTTAAAAATAAAAAATAAGGGGTACCTGGGTGATTTAGTCGGTTTAATGTCTGACTCTTGGTTTCTACTCAGGTCATGATCTTGTGGTCATGAGGTTGAGTGCGGCATCGGGCTCTGTGCTCATCTTGGAGTCTGCTTGGATTCTCTCTCATTTTGCCCCTCCCCCAGCTTGTGTAGCTGTCCTCTTTCTCTCTCTCAAATAAATAAATAAATAAAATATTTTTTAAAACTTATGTTAATATGTAATGGACTTACCTTTTTAAAAAGATTTTATTTATTTATTTATTTATTTTTGAGAGAGGGAGTGTGTGCACACAAGACAGAGCAGGAGCCAGGGGGAGAGGTGGAGTGAGGAGCCTGATGTTGGGGTTTCATCCCATGACCTGAGCCAAAGGCAGATGCCTAACCAGCTAAGCCATCCAGACACCCAGTATTAACATAACTTTTTTGAAAATTAAATATATTTTATAGAACAAAATATATTTAGTTATATTTTTCAATTGCTTTATAGTTTTCCTAATCTATTTACTGTCTGGTTTAAGACATAATGCAGCTGGAGTCTCATATCTCCTTTCTGTATTTGGTGGATTGCAATGTCATATAATATAACCTCTGGAAAATTCCACTGTACACTCATGAGAGAATGAGAATAGAAGGTGGAAATAATGTCTTATTTCTTAGTATTATTATGAAAATAGTTTTGGTCTTGCAGACCTCCTGAACAAAACAATGGTTGAGCACCTCCAATGGGTATAGGATCACTGAAATAAGTAATAAATGCAATTATGCCCTTGACTTCTGACCCTCACACTGGTGAGTATAAATCAAGTCCCAGGGTGTTAGGAAGTTTTAGTTTTCTTATACTATACTACACTTTTGAAGTTTTGAGAAGAGAAACATATAAAGGCAAAACTAGGTCTAGTAAGTGACTGATCTCATGTTTGAACCCAGGGAAACCTGACTGTAAATCCTGTGTCTGTCTCTCATGCCATTATATTTTGGATGGATTGAAAGGCAAATCAAAATGTACTTTGCAATTAGTGCATATTTCCTATAGCATCTTATATTGGTCTTCCAAAAACTGATAACACTATCTCTTACCTTCTATAGTTTTAAATAAATACTAAGAAGATTATTGGATCTTAAAGAAAGTTAAGTAATGAGCATTACTTTTAGGCATTTAGAGTTACATAGATGTATGTGTATATAGGTAGTTTGTAGACTTCTTTATGTTTCAGATATTAACCAAACATGTTTAATATTTTTCCAAAGGTCACATTTTATGTTCCCCAAATGTCTTCTGGTAAAATTCTTACTTGAATTAGAAATGGCTCATATCAATAAGTAATTCTTTACATTTCATGAATGCAAGTGTAGATGAAATGTCTCTATTCCAATATTCCCTTTTATGTAGTATAACTCAAATTAGCAGCCTATTAACAGTCCTACCTTGGTATTAGCTCATCTGTGGAATTTGAAATTATAATTTATCCACAAAGGACACAATTGCCAGGACACCTGACAATAAATAATGACAGGATAGACAATATTTTGTGATGAAGTGTGAACACATGCTTTGTTCTTTCTTAAAGGCCACTGCATCTTTGTAGACTTTCATGATGTATTAATATGTCCCTACACATTTAGGTTCTGAAGCATAAAATATATTCTAGCCAGAATGCTTGCCAAGATACTAGTGCCAGCATTGAATACTGTAATGTGTTTATTGAACGGCATAAACATAATGAATAGGATTGCAGGTTTGTATTTTACTGTGAAACCTCAAAGCAATTAGAAGAGAAAGAACTGACAAGTTCTATAAAAACTAAAACTAAATCAATTCTCAGGGACTCAGCAATAATATAATTTGTAATGCAACACTCATGATACAAAACCTCCCTTTATTAAATTCCTACTGCATTTCAGTGTGTTTGAATTTGCTTCTTTTTTCACAACTACCCTTGGAGGCAGGTTCTACTTCCATTTATAGATGAAGAAACTGAGGCTCAGATAGATAAGAAACTTAGCTTAAGACAGAGAGCTAGTAAGAAACAAAACTTATATTTGAGCCTGTGTCAGCTGAAGGGCAAAATTTATACATATCATTTACATTCCACCACACTTAATTTTGCGAAAGTAGAGTAAAGGTAAACCAAATTTATAGTATAAAAATAAAATTACTGGGGCGCCTGGGTGCCTCAGTGGGTTAAAGCCTCTGCCTTTGGCTTGGGTCAGAATTCTGGGGTCCTGGGATCGAGCCCCATGTCAGGCCCCCTGCTTGGTTGGGGGGGGGGCAGAGCCTGCTTCCTCCTCTCTCTCTCTGCCTGCCTCTCTGCCTACTTGTGATCTCTGTCAAATAAAGTCTTAAAAAAATAAAAAATTAAAATTAAATTACTATTTGTTCTTGTAATATTGAGTTGTTATTCCTTTGTTAAAAGACATTTCAGTATGTAGGATTACATTGTAATGAACTTTACAAATTGGTAACCTAATTTATTACACACGTTTTCTTTTTTTTAAGATTTTATTTATTTATTTGACAGAGAGAGAGAGATCTCAAGTAGGCAGAGAGGCAGACAGAGAGGAGGGAACAGGCTCCCTGCTGAGCAGAGAGCCCGATGCGGGGCTCAATCCCAGGACCTTGGGATCGTGACCTGAGCTGAAGGCAGAGGCTTTAATCTACTGAGCCACCCAGGTGCCCCTACACACAAGTTTTCTGATTTTAAAAAATGTAATATTAATGCAAGTAATAAAATAAATTTCAGTATTACAAAATAATTGTCACATTATTGCATTTAAAAATCAATTTCATAATTCAACTTGTAAAACACTAATTGGGAAAGTTGTTCAGAACATGATACTGTGGTCTAATTATGGATTCCATTTCCATGCAATTTTTATCTCATCCATTATAAACATTAGGTAATATATTATTACAAGTCTCTGTGCTGCTGGATACTAAGGTTTATACTGAATATGAAACATGATACTTAATTTAAAATTTTTTTGGGAAGTATTTATTGGTGAAAGTTTCTTCCTCTAATATCTGCAACCATCATGTAAACATGTCCCTTGACCATAAGTGGGAATAAGAAGGAGACCCATTACAATCAACCCAGTGTTCTAAGTGCAATGTTGTCTTATATAATATTACAGAAAATCCCATAGAGTGATCATCATCATCTTTTTGTTTTATTTATTTATTTATTTATTTATTTTTTTAATTTTTTATTTTTTATAAACATATATTTTTATCCCCAGGGGTACAGGTCTGTGAATCACCAGGTTTACACACTTCACAGCACTCACCAAATCACATACCCTCCCCAATGTCCATAATCCCACCCCCTTCTCCCAAACCCCCTCCCCCCGGCAACCCTCAGTGTTTATAGCAGCAATGTGTACAATAGCCAAACTATGGAAAGAACCTATATGTCCATCAACAGATGAATGGATCAAGAAGATGTGGTATATATACACAATGGAATACTATGCAGCCATCAAAAGAAATGAAATCTTGCCATTTGCAACAACATGGATGGAACTAGAGCGTATCATGCTTAGCGAAATAAGTCAAGCAGAGAAAGACAACTATCATATGATCTCCCTGATATGAGGAAGTGGTGATGCAACATGGAGGCTTAAGTGGGTAGAAGAATAAATGAAACAAGATGGGATTGGGAGGGAGACAAACCATTGTTTTATTTATTTTTGAAGATTTTACTTATTTACTTGAGAGAGACTAGGAGAGAGAGCACATAAGCAGGTGGAGGCGCAGAGGGAGAGGGAGAAGCTGACTCCACACTGAGCAGGGAGAGCCTGATGTGGGGCTCCATCTCAGGACCCTTGAGAACATGACCTGAGCCAAAGGCAAATGCTTAACCAACTGAGCCAATCAAGTGCCCCTCATCTTTACTTTAGAGTTGAAGAACTATAGATTCAGAAGAGAAACAACTTGTGCAGACTATTGCAGCTAGTAATTGGCAAAGTTAGAATTTGAAAATGAGAATATCAAATTCTATAGCCTATGTTTATTGGATAATATAAAGATGACATTGACTCTCATTTTGCTGAGAGAGAATATAGTCTGTCTGTTACCACAATTCCTGTAATGGACTAAATAGATGTCATAGTAACAATGATTATTTATAAACTGAGCACCACAAATATAACTCTTCAGTGTACTCTCAATCAGGTAATTTCTATTTATTTTTTTATGGCTAAAACAAAACAAACTATCTCATATTTATTTTGAAAAGCAATTTCCAGGACATGTATTAGAAATAGTTTAGACACATTTTAATCCCTTTATAAAAAGGGACCATGATTATTGACATGTTACTAAAAGTTTACTATATTCTTCATCGTCTGTTCTTTAAAGGAATCATCTTTAGGAATTCACAACAATTCCATGCAGTACTATTTTCATTCATAGGAGAGATGATAAAACAGGGTTAACAGAGTTCAAAATCCAACCAGTTCTACATGCTTAGTGAGTATCTAAGTCTGGCATTGAATACAGATTGTTGAATTCAGAGCTTAAGGATGAAGGGTGATAATTAATATTTTCTTGATCATCTTATGGCAGAAATGAATTCATTTCTGAATTGTCAAGGATTGTGAAGTGTGGCTTTCTAAAAAACAGTATCTTGAAGTATAGAATATAAATAAAATGTTAGCAATCATAATTTCCTAGCTTGATGAGTTTTCAGTAACCATATCCATGTCATTAGCCCCCAGTTAGAAATAAAATCTTATCAGTTCTTCAAGAGCCTCTTATCTCCTCTTGGAGCCATTGCTGCTCTTAAAAGGAAACCACTGCCCTGAATACTAACACTGTATTTTATTTTTGCCTGTGTTTGAGCTTTGTATAAATATGGTTATACTATGTATATTCTTCTGTGTTTGGTTTCTGCTTTTTATTAGCTTCCCTAGAAACTGAGATGGAGAATGATATGCAGGAAGTTTACTGGGGAGTCCTCTTGGCAATATTACCTGTGAGGGAGTTGGGAAATTGGGGGTTCAGTAGAGAAGGAAGTTGAATTGAGATGCTGTTGCACCAAAGGACTCCAGAGCTAGGTGACCCAGATAAGCAAAGGGACCAAGCCCTTGTTCCCCTGACCTTGATCATCTTCTTGTAAAGGAGATTGAAGAGGTGCACTTGGTATCTACTGATACACACACTGGACCAATGAGATTCACTTCATTCATTTAATCTTATAGGGGAATTGTTCTTCCAGGGTTTTAGTTGGTCTATTTCCCTGGGAAACCTTGCAAGAAGAGGGCTAGTCAGGTGAAATAAAGCCCTGCTACAGCAGCTGGTCTCTGGGTCACAGTTAACACTCATCATCTTTCCTACTAGGGTTCCCTCATTCTCAGTACCTCTGCTTGTCTAGGTCTATTAGCATGTAAAATGATCCAGATCATCTTCTCTAAGGAGTCTGAGCTCCTGAACACCTTGGATTTCTCAGGTTTCTGCACTTCACTGATTATCATCAGTCAGGAGGTTATCAAAAATGCCCTAGTGAGTTACCTGAGTATTAAACATGACCTTCACTGCCCCCTCATGACACATCAGGCTTATCTCCTCCTGATGATCAGAATTCCTGCCAGAATTGTGATTTCTTCTTTGTTGGTCTGTTGATACAAGATGCTCAGAGTCACTGGGTGGCAGCTTTAGTTTAAAATTTCATTTTCCTTGGGGTTCCTGGGTGGGTCAGCTGGTTAAGTGTCTGCCTTTGACTCAGGTCATGATCTCAAGGTCCTGGAATTGAGCTCTGAGTCGGGCTTTCTGTCCAGCAGGGAGTTTCCTTCTCCCTCTCCCTCTCTCTCAAATAGATAAATCTTTTTAAAAAATTCATTTTTCCTGATGTATCCTCTTCGAAAGTGTTTCCCCTCTAGGAACCAGACTTTTAGACCTTCAAGACCTAGGGTTTTGAGTATGGGAAGAATATTTTTCCTACATGGATCATTGGGAAAAATGGTAAATGAACCACTCTTATATTTGCCCTTGGCTCTTAAACAATCTTGGTGTATACTGTATCTTAGAAATAACGTACCCCATGAAGGCAAAGTATCACTCTGAGTGGGCACCTCAGTTGTGAATTCAAAAGGCCATACCATCACTGTTAGGCTAGCGGTTTGGGGTGGTGTGACCTGTGATAGCAATGGTGATCCTCATAGTCATATGTCCACCCCCATACTTCATTTGATGTAGATGGTGCCTTGGTTCAATGCAATGTTCATTGGACCCTATGCCAATAGGTTAAGCACTTTGTAAATCTTTGGACAGTGGTGCTGGCTATGATCCTTTGGGCAGCAAAAGCAAACTCATACTTGGAATATGTATCAATTCTGGTTGAGATGAATCAATGCCTCTTCCAGGGTGGAAGTTTTCCAGTTATTTCGGCTTGCCAAGTGTCTGGTTGTTCTCCCTGAGGAATGGTGCCAAATCAGGATATTAGTGTTTGTTTCTGTAGCTGGCAAATATGACATGTGGCCTGGGCAGGAGGTAGATCAGTCCTAACAAGCTGGAGCCATATGTTGGACTTATTCATAGCATCTGGTTTTCCTACCACAGCCACTTTGTTCATGCAACCATTGTGCTTGCTACCACTAGAGTGGTCAATGGAGGGCTGGCTAATATCAGCTGACTAATCTGTCTCTCTGATTATGTCTGCCTTTTCTGTGGTGGCTGCTCTATGGTAGTCTCCAACATGGGATAAAACGTTCTTCAAGCTTTTCATACGTCATACTCCCAGAAGTTTTTCCAGCTCTCTCTTCCTTTAACCTCCTTCCTCTCAATCTTCCATTCATTCTTTCTCTCCGGGACTTTGACTAACCAGGCAAATCATGCACTTCTGCCTTTAATTTTTGTATACTATGTTCAGCAGTCCTTTACATGTGTTTATTCCTCTTTTCCTAGTTTGTGGATACTTAAATAAGTGTCTGTAAGCAACTTTGCAGGACTGTGGGAAACATTAACACATACGTGTGATGAACTTCTGGGTCCTTCTTCATGGGAAACCTGGTTTTGTTGTTGTTTGTTTTGTTTTAGTTTGTAGGCTTGGTACCTAAAAACTGGCTCAAGTTCAGAAATTAGGCAAGAGATCAGGAATTTTTATTGAGGCAGCTCTTCTCAACTTCATGACCATTCTCTTTTGATTTGTTTTGAGCATATAACTGGGAATAATACCCTTTTGGCTGCCCATCTATCTCTGCAAAGAATGCTGAGTTTTATTAACCATCTCCATTAACCTATATGGGTCAACAGTCTGGGGCCACCATTCTGACTTCCATTCTTGATAATAACTGTGTTCATCACTGCTGTCATAAGTATTGCTCTGTAATAGCATCTCCTATGATCAGCCCTCGCCTTGGAGGACAGCACCACTGAGGATATCAATGTAATTCATGCTTATTTAGTACATTTCTTATGACTTTGGCAAGTCATGTCCTCTGGGATCTCCCAGAAAAATGGTAACCTAGTGGGTTTTTTTCACCTTAGTGTATCCTGGAATATATACTATACCATACTTACTTTTCCGCACCATTCTTTTTTTTTTTTTTTTTTTTTAAAGGAAGCTCTATGCCCAACCTGGGGCTTTAATTCACAACCCTGAGATCAAGAGTAGCCTGCTCTATCGACTGTGCCAGCCAGGCACACCACTTTTCTGTACCTTTTAAACTTGTTTTGTTGTTGTTGTTGTTTGTTTGTTTTTTTACTGTCTGCCCTGGTGTACACATTGCTCCCTCCAAATTTCCAGAAACCATCTTAGCAACATGTTAGCGCTATCTTCCAGGGTTTTTTTCAGGGAGTTAAAGCCTATATTTTGTAGGTGATTACTCTCATATCAGTAAGCTGACCCTTATTAAACTTTATGTTCCTCTCCACTTGGTCCGAGATCCTCAGGATCCAAAGTGAACCCATTCTCTCAGCTCTGGCCATGCATGTTAGCTTGGTCCCACACTTCTTTCAGTAAACAGGCCTTCTACTCCTTAGTACTCAGCTAGGTTGTGTTGTGACTTGACCTAGTAATTTTTCTGGCAGGTCAGAGGAGAAATGGGCTATATTCCAAAGGTGACATTGTTTTGCATCATCTTTCCTTTTTTAAGAATTAATTAATTAAGCAAGCTTATGTATTTATTAATTTTTACAAAAGAGAGAGAGGGAGAGAGAGAATGTGTGGGGGGAATGGGGCAAAGGGAGAGGGAGAAGCAGACTCCCCACTGAGCAGAGAGCCTCCTGCAGGGCTAGCTGCCAACACCCTGAGATCATGACCTGAGCTGAAGGCAGATGTTTAGCTGACTGAGCCACCCAGGTGCCACTTGCACCATCTTTATACAGGGAGTGGTACCACCCTTAGAAGAATGGAGTGAGCCACTTGCTTAGGCCCAGGAGCGTCAGGGCAATCTAATGATAAAAGATTTTCAAGTGTATCAGTGAAGATATTTATCCTTCCCAACAAAGAACCTAGTCTTAGTACACCAGACCTGCTGGGGGTGGCCAGGAAGTCAAATTTCCCATTGTATTTAAGCTCAGAAGCTCATCATTAGCCTTTTCTGCTGGCTACAGGCCAGCATGATACCAAAACTTTTTTAACCAATTTCTACTATAATAATTTATGAGTTTCATTATACAGTTTCATATTCCATTTTAATTTTTGGAAATATACTTTATACATGTTATGTACTTTATGTATGCATACATATGGATATTCTTATAATTCTCAATTAGAATGCTATATTATTTAGAAATATTTACAATGCATTAAATTTCAAAAAATAAATTACTTTTATTTGGTTGTTATGATTATGTAGTATTGAAAATCTAGCTGGATTTACTGAATTTTTCAACTTAATTAATTTTTAGATTATATTTATTTATTTGAGATAGATAGAGCATTAGCAAGGTGAGGGGCAAAGGGAGAGGGACAAGCAGACTCCCCACTGAGGCGGGGCTTCTTCCCAGAACCCTGGAATCATGACCTGAGCTGAAGTCAGAAGCTTAACCAACTGAGCCACCCAGGTGCTCATCAACCAATTTAATTTTTACCTCCTCAAAGCTTGAGCATAAAAAACTGGTGGATTTGTTTTTCCTTTCAATAATGTTAATTTTATATCTTATGATCCCTTCAAAGGGAGATAAATCTGTTGTAATGTTTTCCAGATTTGATGGAGGTAGGACAACCAAAAAGTTATTATTTCCCAACATGACATGTTTCTGTGAGGTGCCTAAATTCATGGATATCGCTCTGTGGTCGATTACCTTCCACTTGTGAACTTTTCTACAGATTTTAATTTACTTGAAAAGAAAGGATTATGGAAACTAAAGAGGAAAGAAACAAATAAGAAATATCATCTTTTTCAGCATTTTTTTTTTTTAAGGAATACTCTCAGTAACCACATTTCCTCACCTACGTTTTATTATGGTTATTTTCTTTGTAAAAAAAAAAAAAAGCCTGTATCCTCATTTAAGTTATTGTATATATTCTGTGATATAGATATATCATTATTTAAGTGCATTATTACTGGACATTAGGGTTGTTTTCAGTTTTTCTGCTCTTTTCAAAAAGCTAACGTACAGCTTTTCATAGTAGTTTGACTTGTTGCCTAAACTTAAATTCTAGAAGGAATTGCTAGGTGGGGTTAAAGAGTTTTACTAGATATTGTCAAATTACTTCCCTTAATATTTTTATTTGATAATGTCTACCTTCACTGTTGAGTATACAGTTTTCTTACACTTTTGCTGACAGTATTAACAGTGGGTCATCTTTGACAATCTGATTTATGAATAATATGCTATTGCTTTAATTTTATTTCTTGTTTACTAGCGAAACAGTACTTTAGCACAGGTATTTTGCTATTTCATTTGTCAGTTGTCTCTCATCCCTTTTTAATTGCTCATCTTTTATAAGTTACTATCCAAAATGAACTCTTTGCTATCCCATATGTTAATATGTCCTATAAGCCATATCCCACATGTGAATGTCATGTTTATATCTTGCCCTTTCTTTTCAGCTCTTACTGTAATTTTGACAAATACTCTTTTTGTTTATGGTTTCTGTTTTGGCTTTATGCTGATACAGACCTTTCTAAAGCTCCTCTCTTTCCCTGATTTAGGTCTTAAGTTGGACCTGTCAGTCATAGTGGACTGCTTACTTTTCTATTTCTGTGCTCCTTCGTGGTATTTTTCATGCCTAGTAGAGTGCCACCACACTAGTCCCATACATATTAATACACACACCATTATCACAACTACCAAGAATATGCACCTGGTAAATACGGACCCTTTCGTGAAGACTTAGACCAAGGACAACCTTTTCTTTGGCGACTTTTCCGAGTGTCCTCCTCTCATCCCTCTGTAAAGTTCGTTGCTCTTTTTCTTATCCTTCCTCTGCCAGTCCAAAGTAGCCATCCTAATACCTCCAACACTTTAAGGCTGTAACTTGGTAGGATTTGTATGTTTTTATTGAACTGTAAGTTCTTTGGACAAAATTCATATTATGTTCTCCAAACCCCCAGCAGTGTAGTGTAGTTACACACCGATGTCTGTTGGTACCCGTTGGGTACATTCAGATACACAATTGAAGGAAGTGATTTGGCCAGGCTCAAGCTCAGAGAGCTGCCAAGAAGGCCAGCCGAGCTTAATCCTAACACTCTATTCTTTTGACTGCACTGTTGCAGTAGTAGACTGTTTGACTGCACTGTTGCAGTTGTAGACTGTTTGTCTACCTGTAAAGTAATAAGGACCAGTAATGGATATCTTTGTGCAGATACTTAATCCAGAAAGTTCAGATTCAGGTTTCCTCTTTCTCTTATCTAGTTTTTATCCAGCTGGAACTTATTTAATTTACTTGTATACAGAGGACATCTCTTTCTCTTATATAAGGGGAAAACTTGAGCAGCCAAATTGTACTTTGGGGTGGTTTAATGGAAGGCTATTCCATTTTCTTTAGAATTAAATTTCTTCCCACCCCCAATTTTCTTGTTTCTTGCTGCAAATGTTACTCCCCCCACCACCCCCAACTAAATTGTGTTTTGCCCATTCTTTTTTCTGGTTGGTAAAATTTGTATTGCTGAAGTGAGATTAAACTTAACGGTTATTGTTTTGTGGCTAGAATTGCATGGAATAAGCCCCTTCTTACATAAAGTAAATGGATTTCATGCTTCAGCAACTAACACAAAACTAATTTAATGTGACAGGAGAACACAGTTTTAAAAAGTAAAGATCCAAATGATCGTATCATCGACCTCTTTTGAGTTGGAAGCAACCAACAAAAATGGTTGGCTCTGTAAATCACCAAAGTCAACACCTTAAGAAAGATTAACCCAGTTTCGGACTAAATCATCCTCTTTTCCCTTTCTCAAAGGCCACTTATTTCATATAGTTCTAGTCATTAATGGGTTTCTTTCTATTTCAAGTTTTGTTGGCCCCCTTATCTCTCCATTAAGTACCTGTTTGGGCATGTCCTCAGTGGCTCTCATGCTTGTACTGTTGCAGTCCTCTTTTGACCAGTGTGCTTGTTCCCATGTAATTCACCCTGTCCCACAATGACTTCCAATCCATATTCCACATGAACTGCAGTGTGTTTGGGGTGCAAAAGGACACCTGTTTACCAATGACTTTCTTCCCAATTAGTGCAAAGGTATTGCCCTCTTCCAGGCGCTGTGACCTTGGACATTTATTGAACTTCTGTTAACCTCAGTATTCTCAGTTAGGAAGGATGAAAATAACTCTGTCACCTCACAGAGTGGTTTCACTGGTTAAATGGCATGTTCAAAAATCACCACTATAACTAAACAGACTTTATGGTAAATAGCACAATGTCCCAGAGTTCTAAGTCTGTTCGAGGGAACTGTCATCAGAAATGTTTAATCCTGCCTTAACATTGTCTTGTGAATGTTAGAGACCCACTTGTGTGTCTAAGTTCTTCCCCTTATGGACTCTGTCTGAGTTCAGTGTCCACAGTCTGTTCACTGCTCCTATTCATGTGCTACTTACTGATACTATAGTTGTTCTTGTTTATGCTCCTTGAGAGCTGTACATTTTGGTTCAATCCCCTATTCTTTCCAAACTCTCAGGACAGTGTCTTTCATGGGGGAAGTCTTGGGTTGGCAGCCAGTCTATTCTTTTTTTTTCTTTAAAGGTTTTATTTATTTATTTGAAAGAGAGGGATCACAAGTAGGCAGAGAGGCAGGCAAAGAGAGAGAGAGGAGGAAGCAGGCTCCCTGCGGAGCAGAGAGCCCGATGCGGAACTCGATCCCAGATCCCCGGGATCATGACCTTAGCTAAAGGCAGAGGCTTTAACCCACTGAGCCACCCAGGGGCCCCGGCAGCCAGTCTATTCTTTAAAGCCAATTCAGGTTCCCAGTGAGTGACACCATTGATTCTGCTGCTGTAAGTGAAGTCACTGTACCCAGTCTCTGTCCTGAGAGAAAATCTTCTGAACACACGACATAAACCAATAAGGTAAGAAACTATAAAAGCCACTTTGTATTACCTGTGAGGGTGTGAAAGGTCAGCTGTGAGAACTATCATGCTCCCTTTCTACCATTTCTTTTTGTTGTTTTGTTTTGTTTTTTGTTTTGTTTTGTTTTGTTTTTAAATTCTCAGAAGGCAAACAATTTTCTGAGAAAAAGAGAGAGAGTGGCATTTTGGAAAATTATTTATTTTATTGTTTTTTGAATAGTGCTGGACCAGTGCTAGCCTTGAGGAAATATGAGGTCTTATCCCTTCCTTCCTCTCAGAGTAATGGTGGCCATTTCTATGTGGTGTCCAGATTACAGGGAGTATGCAGAGAAAATGATCTCGTACATGCTGCTGAACCTACCACCTATGTTGTCCACCAGTGGGAAATGGACCAGGAATTTGTACTGTGGTTTGGATCCCGTCAAGAAATAGCTGTGACATTAACACTGCTGCTTTGTGACAGCTCCTTTCTGGGCACTGATGTCAATCCACTTTCAAGTTGTAGTTAGTAACTGCATGGAAACCCCCTTTTCTTTTCCAGCCAGTAACTCTGCCAATGGCTGGAACCTCACTTATGAATGTGAACATTTTTCCACCTGTGTATAACTGGATATATTTAATCATAAGCAGATCTCTGCTATTCTTGTTCTTTTTCTTTGCAGTGAAGGTACCATTCTCTACCCCACTTATTCTCTGTTTCAGCAATTGGTTCAAAAACCTGGTAGATTATAGGTGTTTCTATTTTTAGCTTTTATTTCAAGATTATAGGAAGGAATGGGGAACAGTCCCTTTTTAATCATACCGTGGATACCCTACATCATGTCCTCTGTAAACCACGCAGGGATGTTTCCTTCTCCTGACGAGTCTCCTATGGCCTTGTTGTGTTTGCAGTCCCTTTTATGTTTTCACATATTATGCATCCTCTGACTTACCAGGATTTGGTATTTATATTGCTGTTTTTCCTTTGAGGGAATTTGAAAATAAATAGACATATGACAAAATTATGTAGAATAAGAAAATATAGAGTCCATTCCAACTCATTAGATTTATTTGAAGCCAGAAAGTTACATCCCAGGGAGTGTATGTGAAAGTAAATTATGGTTTATCTATATGTTATATTTTATGTAGTAGTCAACCAATCATATTTATACTTAGATTATCCACCTTGTGTACTACCTGTGACAGGTATATAAGTGTATAAGCTATATTTTAACTTCTTCCTCCTACTTGCCACATTTTCTTAGTACCTCACAGAGCAGTTGATATGTGCTCAATAAATCCAAACTCACAATAATTTTTAGGAAAGAACAGCCTTACAGGAAAAAAGATCAAAGTGTATTTCAAACTAAGCTAGAATTGAATTTTGGTTTATCTTATGCTATTAAATGATATTTCATTTGCTTACATTCCTAAGTGCATATCTTCAAGAGTTGTGTATTCTTTTCAAATAAAATGTAGTAAAAACACTCAGGTGCATGTAGAGACAAGGATGTGGGGCATCTGGGTGGCTCAGTTGGTTGAGCGACTGCCTTCAGCTCAGGTCATGATCCTGGACTCCTTGGAGAGTCCTGCATCGGACTCCCAGCTCCATGGGGAGTCTGCTTCTCCCTCTGACCTTCTCCCTTCTCATGATCTCTCTCACTCTCTCTTTCTCTCAAATAAATAAATAAAATAAAATAAAATAAAATAAAGAAAAGAAACAAGGATATATTAGATATGGAACATTTTCTCCACCATCTCCAAACCTTTTCCCGTTCCTTCCTCTGGAGTTCTGACTTTGGTGTTTGGCATAAAGCCTCCCTCATCCAACACTGGCCATCTGTGGGATCTCTACAGGCCCTGAACCTGAAAGCCTTTAGTAGAGGTGGAGTTTTGACTGGGATTGAGACACTTCAAGGTTGATGACTGGATAGTGTGGGAAGGAACAGCAGGATGGAACAAGTGGCTGCAGAAGGGAGCTCGAGAGAAAAAATAAAAGCAAGATTGGATTCTCTTTAATATTGTGAAGCCTAATAGACACACAAAATCTTCTGCAGAATCACATCCATCCTACGAACAATCCATAGATTCTCCTCCACTAGAGTTTGGCAAGAAAAAAGAGAAAGGGAGGAAGGAGGGTGAGGAGAGGAGAAAAGGCTATTTCCATTTCAAGAGACAATCTCTGCCCCTTGAGTAACTTCTGCTTGAACATGAGAAGGTTCCTCATTTTACAATCTAATAAAACATTGATTTGCATAACTGAAACACTTCTTAAAACATAATTTAGAATTTGGCAGAGATATAGACTTAATGGGGGAGGGAAATTTTATCATCAGAATTTTTGTATTTTACAGCGTGGTGTATTTTGTATTTTACAATGTACTCCTCATTTAAGAAATTGTTCTCTTAGGAGAATTTTCAGCTAAAGACATTGATTTTTCTTTTCCTTTTACAACATGATAGTATTAAACATCATTATTATAATACTGAGTTGAAGAGATGGAAAGAATTAAATAATTAGAATTGTTAATGTCCTGATCAAATTACATTACATTTTCTGAATTTAAAAGAATTCAACCTGTATGTTCCGGGTATATTGCAGCTGATCATGGAGAAATGGGCTTTTTTGGCAAAACTTAAGTACTTTGTTTAAAGACCAAATGACCATTACATGCTCTTAATTCCCCCATAGTGACTGACAGCTCATACATTACAATGGAGACTTTTAAACTGCAGTAGGGCTTATGATTAAAGCTAAATTATAATGTACCAACTTTAAGATTTGCTGACATTTCCAAATCAGTACTAATTGTACCTTATGTGAATTTATTTAGGAAAGAAACCTGTGGTTTGCAATATTATTTAGTAAAAAAGAAAAACAAGTGGTATCGATTCCTTTTATTCTGATATAGGCCGAGGCCTGTCTCTACCATAACTGATACATTGAGCCATTACCTTTTGCAGTATGATTTTAAGTGAGGATTTCAAGGTATGCAGTAATGTTGGAGTTAAGAATGTCTAAATTCACATAGTCACTGTCAAAGCTGGCTTGACCTGGCATTTGATTTGGCATTTCAAATAATTTCTCTGGGGGGATGAAAGAGATAGAGACAAAGACAGAAAGACAGAGAGACAGAGAGATGTTCATGGGGACTGTGGTGAAAATAAGCCAGGCCACATTTTCTGCCGCCCTGACTTTTCCTTATGGCTTCTAGCAGTCCTTTTCACTTTCTTCTTTTTCCTTTCTCTAATACTGCTTGTGAAACTTTGCCTAGGGCAAACCACTTCAAAATAGAAGTATTGCATAGAGGAGGAGTAAAGTGAAAAGTGAGTATAATTTACAATATATAAAAGACCTATCTGACCCACAAACATACGTACAAAAGGGCTTCTAGGTCTTTAAGGGTGAACTTTCTCTAGGCAAGTATATGACTGAAAATAATTATAATTATAATTATTGTAGAAAGATTAATCCTTTTACAAAGCAACTTTTTACCAATTCAGTGCTTTTAAATAATACCAAATAGTATAGTGGTGAAGTCTTAAGATCAGAAAAGTTGGCTTTGGGGTCTGATTCTCAGGTTCCTGGGCAAACTGACCTTGGAAATGTCATTTTAATCTATCTAACTTTTTATCCTCTATAAAATAGAACTAACAGTGTTGGTCCTCCCATAAGTTCTTAAAAAACAAATAAGGTAATACTTATTGTTATTTAGAAGATAGCTGCTTTAAATCAATGAGGTAATTATGATATTAGGTCCGAACATTAATAAGGTAAGTGGAAATATCTGTTTCTGATTAACCTGTTTTGTTCCTCAATGTAAAAATAATTTCCTCAGTTTTAGCGGATTTAGTAAAACATTGTAATCACATAATTGTGAGTGCAATTGTGATCCCTCATTCATCTTAATATCCTCAACAAATATTCAACAGTTAGATAACACAATTATTGTAGCTGGATAACACAAAATAATTAATTTCTATGTAGGTTCTTATTGGTGTAGAGTAGCAACTTCAGCTATTGATCTGTGGATGATAAATCTTACTGTTCTCTCAAAGCAACAGTCAGTGGCCCCTTGCTAGTGAGCTGTGTAAGTCTGTGGTTACTTTCTTTCAAGGGGTTCTGGGCACATTACTCTTTCTTGTCTTCACCCCTCGGTCCGATACTTAAATCACCTGGGCTCTCGTTAAAATACAGATTCCAGGGCCCTTTCACCAGTAAGGTTTTGGGATTATTAGTGTAGAATAAGACCTCCAGGTGCTACCGATGAACACGAATGATTATGCATCTCTATTTTTTCTGATCACTAAATTCTGAGTGTCTGACAAATTAGTAATTATAATTATTCTAAACTATATACAGGGAAAACTCAGGGGGAGAAAATCTTTATCATGCCTAATATAATGACCAGTATTTTTGTTTTAGACCTTCTTAACCACCACTGATGTCTAATCATTCTGGTTCCATTCAGGATGAGTGGCCTTTTTTGGGGAAAAAACTGCAAATATGAGGTTTAAAGATTCAAACTCCTTCGGCCCCTTTTGTTCGACGACAGCCTGTTAGTGTTCACTGCGAAATTACAGAGCCCATTTTGGCAGAAGATTTTTGTATTGTCAACTGTAACAGGCATTGATTCGGTTCAAGGTACAGCTGGAGTAAATGGTTGAAACTTGTCATCTGACCTATGAGCATGTGGGAATTCTTCCCCTGCCCTGACCGACAGGGTGGGACTTGAGTTCCTGCCTTTTTACATGACTAATCCACCCTGATATTATTCTAGCTATCCCGATGCTGTCTAGACTTCAAAGTAATTTGGAAAATTTTGCCATTTTTCAGTTACTCCAGTGCAGAGTTAACTTGTGGTACGTGCAGGGCAAAGGGACATCTGGTGTTTTCATGAGTAGTAAACTCGGTAGGAGGAGGTAGATGGGGGTTGGGGGAAAGGGCTGGTTGTTCTATGGGAGTGATTCTTCTAGTGTTTGCACTAACCAGGAGGATCCCCCGGACACACTGGAGCTTGTCAAACATGCAGAGGTTCCGGCTTCACCCCAGAGATACTTAGTCCAAGACTCTGGGTGGCAGGGGAAGGGGGAGTGCTGGCCGTCTGTGGTTCTTCTACAGGCTAAAGCCTGAGAACTGCGTCTCTACAGCATGGTTCCTGAGCCCTGAGGGGCAGTCCAACTACACACCCTTTCTATATTCCCAACCTAAAAACAGCTCCCAGTAGTCAGGTATGAAGCCAGTCGCACAAACATATGCATGCAGGGCACCTAGGTGGCTCAGTCGTTAAGCATCTGCCTTCAACTCAGTGATGGTCCTGTGATCGAGCCCACATAGGGCTCTGTGCTCCCTGGGAGACCTGCTTCTCCCTCCCCCACTCCCCTTGCTTGTGTTCCTTCTCTCACTGTGTCTCTCTCTGTCAAATAAATAAATAAAATCTTAAAAAAAAAAAAAAAGGTATGCATGTGACTCAGGAAGCCCTGTCCTCATGGTTTAACTCAACTGATTCGAGTCAGTGCAGCTGTGGTCCGACCTTCTCAGAAGCTCACGGCATCCCCTGTCACGAGCAGATGCTGTAGCAGCAGGTTAGAGAGCTCTGCCCATCCTTTCTCTGTTCAGAGCGACAGCAGGGGAATTGTCCTTTGTGATACCCATAGGGCCAAACTTGCAGGATTTTACTGAATAATCCAGGTCAGTTTGTCTCTCGCCAAAATCAAACCCAATCAACCACCTGTTAACATCTGGTCAAAAATCTTTGGTGGTCTCCAGTCCTAAAAGCCACCCCTCCCTCATGGGATAGGTCCTGGATTTGTTGGCAACCCAGGATCTTTCCTCGTTATGAAAGTGATTCCCTCACGGCCATCCTAAGACTGGACATATCTAGCTTTCTGTCCAAATCAAGTTACTTTTAACTATGCAAAGTAAGTCGGCTGTAGGTATGCACACAATTATGGAAGGAGAGAATGCGGGTCTTTGGAAACCCAAGCTACACACGACCTGAGGGTTTCTTCCTCTTTTCCTTTTTTTCCCTTTCTCATAGCTGGCTCTTTCTATGCCTACCTGCATTTCCACCCGCCTCTCTTAATAAATGAATCCTGCCTTTGTAGTTTGTAAGAAAGTAGTTAAGCATCACATAATTTGGGACTAATAGCACTGAGTCAGAATGCTGGCTTTACCCTCAACAACCTCAACAAAGAATTTCTGAGATGGGGATAGAGCTTTCCTAAACACAAAACAAAACCAAGCATTCAACATCAGTTATTAGGTTTACATTTTTGTTTCTCTGTGCATTAGCTGTTTAAGTTTAGGCAAATAGTTTGCTGACCCTGTTTCACCACCTGTAAAATAATACTTTTACAGGATTTTTTGTGCCTCCTATAATTAATATAAAGTATATGCACATAAATGATGCTTAAAACCTGGTAGCTGTCATTTGTTCCTGTTGTTATGGTTAGAATTTCCTGTTGGTATCAAAAGATTATTTGCAATGCAGAAAAATGCTAGTTTAGAAAATAGAAGTACATTCTTTCTTTTTAACAATTTGACATTGAAATGAGTTATCAAAAAGATGTTTTGAAATCATCTTCCCTGAAGGTCTTTAAAATAGGTCACATATGATGTAGAATCCTCCGGCTTGTTTTCAGTGACTAAAGTCTAAAACTTCTTCCCCATTCTGAGGTTTAGTGATGTTTGCCTGGCCTAATGGACACACAGAAAATTGATTTAAGTGACACAGATGAAAGCAAAGGGATAACAGTTGCTCTCAATTTACCAATTTCCAGTGTTTGTGAAGTGGTTCCTATATTTATCTTTTTGTAGCAGCAATAATGCTTTCAACTTTCATCCCCATAATCACCTCCTATCAGTTTCAAAACATTTTCAGTAATAGCTGTTCAGATAATAGACATTTCAGACTTGGTAAATAATTTTTCCAGGATAGAGAGGGGCCAGGCATCTCTAATTTCAGGCTAGATCATTGACAACATATTCACTGAACATAAATGCAGTTTCCCCTTTTACTCTATTTGACTTTAATATTTAAGATAATTGAAAAATGTGAAAAATATTTCTAATGAAACAAATTTGATTTAAAGGTCTTCCCCCCCCCCCCCAGTATTCCTGCAGAAAAGCTGAGTGGGCTGTGTTATAATCAGAAATATATATTTGGTCTTGATTCCAGTTTCTGGCATAGAGTTCCTTTTCCAATTCTCCAAGTGATGAAAGCAATAAAAGTGGTTTTCGTATGTTACTCAGGTGATTTGGAAAGTACTGAAGGATGGGGGGCTGGTTGCAGGTGGAGCCAACCAGAGTTCGGGGGCATGGAACTTTCAGCCCCACCCCTTGACCTCCAGGGAGCTGAGGCTGCGTTCAATTGCCAGCGACTGATTAAATTACAGTGGTTGGTAATTTAATCAATCAGGCCTATGGAATGAAGCCTCCATAAAAACCGACTTGGGCGGAGTTTGGAGAGTTTCTGGGTGTTTGTGGTAGAGGGCTTGCTCGAAGCACATGGAAACTCCTTGCCCTTTCTCCATACCTTGCCCTGTGCGTCTCTTCTGTCTGACCGTTCCTGAGTTATATCCACGGTAATAAGTGGTAAGTAAAATGTTTCTTAGAGTTCTGAGAGTTATCCTGGCCAATTAATCAAACCTGAAGAAGGGGTTGTGGGAACCTCCAATCTATAGTTTGTCCTTCAGAAGCACCGGTGTGAATCTGGATGTGAGATTGGTGTCTGAAAGGGGGGAGCAGTCCTGTAGAACTGAGTCCTTATTCTGTGTAGTCTGACGCTATTTCCTGCTACATGGCGTCAGAATTGAATTTTAGGACATCCAGCTGGTATTGAATGAAGAATTGCTTGGTATGGGATTGGAATTAGGGTGCAGAATCTTAGGGACAAATTGGAAAGTTTAGGTTGCTGTCTACTGTTAAAACAAAATTCAGCTTAAGTGAATTTTAGAAATCCTATTGGTCTTAGTCAGTGATTCATGAATCGGGCAGTATCCAATCTTGCAGACTAAAAAGGAGCTCTGAGGACCTGTACAAAACAAGAGACATTTATAGGTAAAAGGGAAAAGGAACAAGGAAGTTACATACCAGGCAAATATGCAGGTTGGTTTTTTGCAAAGTTACTTTTCTGTAGGGACTGGCTGGGGTCTGTCATACAGACTACCTCCCTAGTGCTAGTCGGGTGATTCCTGACTGCTCTAAGGTTCCTGTTCTGGGGCAGCCAGAAATTATAACTGAGTTAAGCTTTGGTTTGGTGATGTGGGGGGTTGGCACAGTGATGCCAATTTTTGGCCTGTTTACTTGTATTTAACACAAATGTGTTTAAATGCTGAAACATATGCTGTTTTTTTTCCCACTACTTGCATCACATGAGTATACCTTATTTCCCAATATGATTTTATATGCCCCATGGTTCTGAACACATAGTGAAAATTTACAAGTATTTGCTGACTTTAAATTACTATTAAGTATCTAGTGATATTTCTAAAAAATTATATATGGCAGAAACAACACAAATTTTGGTGCATATACCATAACAGATACCGTGGTGTAGGCTCCGTTCTTTGTTGAGAATTGATGCCTTAGGAATCATTAAACCTTAAAAATAAAAGCACACACTAAATTAGAGTAACATATTGATGAATAATCTATAAAACAGACGTGTCTGCTCATAAACCCAGCTTAATGGCCAGATAAATATGTTCCGAAAAAGTAGAATTAAGAAAATCTTTACCTTGAGCTGATTAATTTAAAATTTTAAATACCACTGGCTCTTAGATGGGAGAGGATTGAACTACAAAATTACAATTTAGTTTATCCCCATGCATCCTACCCTTCTATTAAATACAAATTAAAGGTGAAATTTACTGAATAATTCCAGATCTGTGACAGTTTTACCCCCACTAAAAGCTGTGAGTTTGGGGCATTATGGTGGCTCACCTGGTTGAGCATGCGACTCTTGATTATGGCTCAGGTCATGATCTCGGGGTGCTAGGATCAAGCCCCACATTGGGCTCCCCACTCAGTGGGGGGGGTCTGCTTTCTCTTCCTCTGCCCCCCAACTCTCAAAAAATAAACTTAACAACAAAAAAACCCCATGGGTTTTGTGGTATACTACTTAGGGAGCAAAGGGCTTGGTACTTTTGGAAACGTAATCAAGAACAAAAGTTTTTGAGAAAAAGTATTTGGGGACTTTTTAACCTATTCTTTTATAATAAATAAATGGATATTGATAATTTCAAGTGAATGTTCTCTGTTCAAGGATGGTGAGTATAGGACCCAAGAAGTACTATGATGTAAGTAAAGTGTGGTTTCTAAATATACAGAGAAACAAAATTTCTAAAAGTTATATGAACTTTTGTAATACAAAACAGTCTGTTTTAGGATTGGTGCTCACTCTTTGACATTGAACAACCGCCCCAGACAGAAATCGGTCTCCTGAAACTGAGGAAATCTAGCCTTCTGATGACTTACAAATCATGGTTATTGAGAAAACTACTGCTAATGATGATTATAACAACCTGTTAGCCTTGGTGCTTATTAGGTATTATGCTGAGCCCTTGAAGTGTTGATGTCCTCACAAGCACACTAAGGTGGAATACTTAACCACACTCACTTAATGGGTCAAGTCATAGACCCTTTGTGTTTAAGTGACCTGCTTTGGTCACACAGCTAGTTAATAGCAGTGGGATTTGAACTTGATTGTGTCTGGTTCTGGATCCCATATTGGTACTGTTTGGCTCAAAATTTTATGGCAGCTTTACCTCTTTGCTGTAGTTCTTTCCCCCACTTGGAAGTATTGTACAGATGACATTCTAAATAGTTAAGGGAGCAAATTAGTGCAGGTTATGCAATTGAAGTTTTGGAAACAATGAGCGAAACCTAGGCAGGACTCCTTAATTCAATGAACCACAAACCCTGTGCTCCAGCCCACTGGCCCTCTTCACTGGTCTATAAGATTTATTCCTTCTGATTTAGGGAACGAGAAGATGAAGGACATGTTGCTCTGCTGATCTTCCTGTTGGGCCTCTTTTGGCCACACAGCCCGCAGCATGAGTTCCTGTCTCCCCAAAGGAACCAGCCAAATTGTTCTTGGAAGGAGAGCATGCTTAGATTTCTGTCAGAGATCCCCGATACCAGTGCTACTGTCTGCTCCAGTAGCACTGGAGTGGTTGGCTATATGGGAAACCTACTTTGTTCTTTGGTTCTCGGTAAAGTCTTTTTCTTGGTGTCCTTGGACCTCAGAATGACAGAAGAACATAATTACTAAGAATAACCCTCTTTAATTTTGCTACTCTGGAAAAATGCTTGGTCCTCCCTATCATGAAGGTCCCTGCCCTTGGGGTGGCAATGGAATTCCACAGTCTCAGTCTCTTTCACAAAGTGAGGAAGATGGGCCTTCAGATGATATATCCCTATGTGTATCTCAGGATTATCCTCTTTGTGTCTTTGTAAAACAAACTTAGTATTACGGAAGTTTCAGTTTTCTTTCCTTACTGTTTTTCTTTATATTTGGAATCAAGTGTTAAATTTTTATTTCTTTTTGGGAGTAGCTGAGACCAAATTCTCTATTCCAGACAAACTCAGCGTGTTTCATATATTTACAACCAATCACTCTAGCTCTCTCTTTGCCTGAGAACTATGGAGTGGAACTCTGCTAATCTTGGTTAAGCTTAGGATGGCACTCAGTATGTCTGTTTTATAAGATTCATGTTTCTTGAATAGAAAAAGCCTAAGTTTGACTCCTATGATCTGTCACTTTTCCTATAGTCTAGGGTCAAAGTGCAAGTGATTGTCAATTTGTCTTTATCCTGGGGCTTAGAAACATTGTGGTAATTTCGACTCACATTCGGTGTTAGCTGGGCTATCAACTGAGTGATTTTTGCAATTTTTGGTATTCAAGAGAAGCTGTAAAAGCATCCTTGCCTTGTTACAAATTGGAAGGCTTATAATTCAATGGGTATTGACTTAAGCAGTTTGTTATAAACTCTTAGGGTATTAAAAAATCGTTAGGCTGTAAAAAAATGCCATTTGGCCTTCAGAGTATGCATTGTATTTCTCTATATTTGCCAGAATAATTCACCTTTTAATCTTTCCTGCATCTGTCTCCATCCTTACACTTTAATTAATGGCAGATACTTTTAGTGTACCTACTTTATGCCCATTAGAATTAGTAAGTTAAGGAATCCTCATCAGCTTGGAGATCATGCCATGAGTTCTTTCACTGACACAGTAAAAATAGGAATCTTTAAAATAAGACAAAATTTATATTTTAAACTTGCTACTTGACTTCAAATGTATTTATTTTGATTTCAACCCAGGAGATGGCAATACTTGCCTCCCTAATTTTCTAAAGACCATCACAGCGGTATAAAAAGAAAAAAGGTAAGATTAAATAAGTTAGTGCTCATTTAGAATTTCATTTTATCCTTCTCCATAATTCCTATGGCAAGACAGGAAAAATAGCTCAGATAGGAAATTGCAAATGCAATATGCTATCTCTCTTAGAACATGTGTTTTGTGTTGGAACACTTCGGGGTTAAATATAAAACTCAAATGAAAGACTGAATCAGAAACTGGAAAATTAATATTGTTCCTTGGTAAGTAACACTCAACTTTTTTGACACTACTGAATACTATTCTAAGATTTTACTTGGACTAGTGGATTATTTTCAGCATACATGATCCTAAAGATGGTATTCCCCATGTTTATCTCAAGACTATTGTTACCAACTGCGAGCTGAAACCCCTGTAAATCCATTTATGAAATCCTTTATGATAAAAGAAATGTTAAAATGTCACTGTTGACATCAGAACCTTAGTAATTTTTCTCATCAATCTTGATTGCCAAAAATAGATTTGTTCCCACCTGCTTAAAACTATTTGGTTCACTGGGAGAAGAATTTAAATTACAAAGAAGAGATATTTTAACAATAAAACTGAAACTTTTATTTAGGAGCTCTAGTTTCATGAATAACTACTTTGAAAAAACAATTTAGGACAGATTTGGGGGCTTTCTGTTTTGGAGTTTTGTTTGTTTGCTTGTTTTTTCCCAAGAGAATCTTTCCATTTACAAGTGCATTTTTCTGTGCTTAGATTGATATTGCCATGCTTCGACTGAAGTTAGTTACTTACAAATGCCAATGAAATAGTGAAGAAAAAGGAAATTTCAATTCTCACACTTTCAGTAGCTCCTTGTTTCTTCCTGATTGAAGAAATCTTCCTGATTAAAGAGATGTGATAATACTTCTGAAAATTTCAAAATTTTTTTATGAATTCATATCCTTTAGTAAATGGATACTTGAGGATCATGAGTCTCAGTGGGCCTTACTGTGGCTTTCTCCTTTTTCCACATACATGAAGAAAGTCAAACCTTATTGTCCCATTATTAAATTCAGCCTTGTAGCCACTTTTGTGTTCAGTGTTCATTTCACACTTTTCTATGTGTGTTATACTAGGTTATACTAGGGGATATGACTCATGGGCAAGTGAAACACTGTGCTTACCCCCAGAGTTCATGAGCCAGCAAGCGAGACAAAAACCAATAGAGACGAAAATGTTAGTAAAAATTGGGTCCTCAAGTAAGCAAGCTGTAGATGGAGGTGAAGAATGGGGATAGATGGTACTATTCAAATACATGGGGTAAGAATGCCCTCTTTAAAGAAATGACATTTGAGAGGGGACTTAAATGGTGAGAAGGAATCAACCACATGAAAATAAGAGCTACAGTATATTCTAGCTATGTGCAAATACATGCAAAGGCAATGGGTGGTAAAGATGGGCATGCTCAAGAAACAAGGAGCAAAAGGACTGCTGAGACTGAAGTGTAGTGAGAGCAGGGCATGAAATAGGATAGAAAAGTCTAGCTATACAAATAGGAGTCTAGGTATAATTTTCAAAGGCCACAGTAAGGGGTTAGAATTCTAAGTGTGAAAGGCACACAAGAGAATGGAAGGACACAAATGACAATCTCATTCATGTCTCAAGACTCTTCCTATTACTTCAAGGAAACCCCATCTCCTGGGAGTTTGAGAATCATTGTGGGATCTGCTCTTAGCCACTTGCTAAAATGGGTCCCAAAGTATACAGTCATCGACTGAAAGGGAGGGGAGGGGCCAAGGGCAGCTCAGATGTTTCTGGTCCATATAATTACTTCCTGTTGCTTTATCAGAAGAGGGAGATGTTTAGGACACGAAATAAATGAAGGTCAGGCCATTCTAAGTTTGAAACCTTTTTCAAACACCTAAGATGTCAAAGAGGCAGCTTGAAATATTCAGCTGAATCTCCGAAGTGAGACTTGGCCTGAGGATGAAAATGTGGGAATCATAAAATATAAAGACATTTAAATCCATGGGTCTGGGTGAGATCACTTGAGACTATACAGTTATTTTAGAGAGATCAGTAGCTCATAAAACTTCCTATCTTAGCCTTTAAGACTTAAGCAGGTTGATCAAGTAGGTGATCAGCCAAGATAACACCTCAGCAGTCTCTTTTATTAGTTGTCCTCAGGAAGGCATTTTAAGTATAATATGATACGCAGCCAAATTCCTTTTCTTCCTGGAGCATCAGAAACTTGGCTGTAGTCTCAGTATAAATGACAGTCTAGTAAGTGGTCTATTTTGAGGAACTAATCCCTTGATACCTGAGCCAAACAGTTAAGTTTCTTTTGTGTTTGTAACCAAACTCCACAACAAATCCGTAACAATAACAAAACCAACTATCTCACTCTCCATTGATATATAAGCTTTTTTTTTTTTTTTAATTTCTTTAGATCAGTTTAAAGAGGACCTGGTATCAAAACCACACACAAATGTGGTGAGATCGAGATCAGAATACTTGTCCATTTCTGTGAACTACTGTCTGGAATGTTGAGAAACCCCTTTGGCCCCAGGGAGCTGATTGATCAGCCTGACATCTGTTTCTGGGTGCAGACTTTAATAAATCTGCTTCTCTGTGAAACAACCTAAGGGTCCCTAGTTCTACTTCAGCAACTCTGCAAGTTGTTGCTGTGGGGAAAAACTAGTTAACTTAAGTTGGAAGCTATGATTCAAAGGGGCCACTGTTGGCTATGTGATTGTTCTGTCAATTGCCTTCAAGCTGAGGGGCTTTTCATCAGTCAATGCTGTAGAAGTCCTCACATAGGTGAGACTATTGCCATAGCCTGCTATTGGTTGGGACCATCATCACTCATCATTTAAAGTTTGCAAAGTTGCAAAGAAACAACTGATGGCAACTGTAGAAGATGGTGTAACAGATAAATGAGACTTAATTGCACAAGGAATTGAGACTCTTGAAATGTAAGATGGTAGCTCAAGTTGGCCAAAGGCAAAAGTACAATTAAAGAAAGCAAATTTCTGAGTGCATACTTAGCAACTGAACTCTGTCTTTCTTAAATGAAAGAATGGGGAAAATAAGCTAGGTAAATTTCCCTAGTTGAAGTCTCCTGCCCCTTGTTGTTGGGGTGGGGGTTGGGGGGAATAAGTGTCTGTGTTTCAGAAAGTGAACACAGGAGGAACAGACTTCTCTAGGAAATAGTTCTGTGGCATAGAGAAACTGAACATGTTTCTCTCATAGAGAAACTGAACATGAACCATTTGAAGATGGTGTATATCTAGTTTAAAACAAACTTGTACACAAACTTGACCAACTGTATCAGTTGGGATAGGCTGAATTAGTTTGAGGTGACAAATATTGCTATTGAGGTGTGCATTCTGCACTATGTTGTCCTGCACCCAGCTTCTTTGTGCCTGGATGTATTCAGGCTAATGGAACTGGCCCAATGTAGACCACTTAGGGATCAGAGCAAAAAGAACCTGGAGGCACCACGAGAGAGGTCTTACAGATTGGCTTGAAAGTGCCTGTACACTAGGACAGCTTTATTCCTAATTGGCAAAACGTGGAAGTAAACAAGATGTCCTTTAGTAGGTGTGGATAAATAAATTGTAGTATGTCCAGACAATGGAATATTATTAGTAAGAAAAAATGAGCTATAAAGTTATGAAAAGTCATGGAAGATACTTAAATGCATATCACTAAGTGAAAGCTATTCCAAAGAAACTACATATTTTATGATTCCTGCTATAGAACATTCTGGAAAGGGCAAAACTATGGAGACAGGAAAAAAGAATTAGTGATTGCCAGGGGTTATGAGGGAGGGAGAGATGAATAGGTCAAACACAGAAATTCTAGGGCAGTGAAGCTGTTGTGTATGATACCACAACGGCAGTTACAACTCATTATACATCTGTCAAAACCCATACAGTGTATAACACTGAGAATGAACCGATATGTAAAATATGGACTTTGGGTGCTAATGATGTGTTACTGCAAATCCATGAATTGTAACAAGTGTACCACTCTGGTGGGGGGTGCTGTTAATAGGGTACATATGAATGTGTGGGGGCAGGGAGCTTATGGGAAATTTCTGTACCTGCTTCTCTATTTTGCTGTGAGCCTAAAACTGCCCCAAAAGAACGGTTTGTTGTAAAAAGGGGTTTCTTGTTTTCCCAACCAAAATGGTGCAGAGAAGTCCATTTCCTCCATAAGGAAAAACAATATTCTAAAGAATAATACAGTCTATTACAACCTACTCTTCAAGATCAAAAGCTCTGTGATTTATCCCTGTGTCCACCATAGTAATTGACATTGTACCTTCTGTGTAGATGGTGTTCAGTCAAGTAAAATTGAATTCTCCTTGTAGAAGTATCTTAAAAATAGGAAAGAAATAGACTTCTAGGTTAAATAATGACTATTCACCAGTAATATTTAAATTATCCATCATTGATTATAGGTTGTAGTAATTGTGCATCTTAGTGGGTAGTCATTGTGTGCCATCAGCGGACTCATGATAGAGTATATTTCATAATTCAGTTGATCAGAAGGCATATTGAAGAAACTTTTTCAATATGCATGTATTAGGTGGTCTGGACTTATTGATTGTAATAGTCTCTGTTTTGATTATAAAAGATAAACATCCCTTTGTAGTAATTTTGAGTAATACATGGGAACCCATGATAATCATTTAATTCAATCAATAAACGTTATAGTTTGTCAATCCTTTTTACTATCACCATTTAGTTGTTTGAAAAAGTTATGGCAAAATACATATAAAACTTACCATCTTAAATTTTTTTTTAAAAATTAAAGATTAAAAAAATTTTTAAATGATTTTTTTAAAAGTAATCTCTAGGGGCGCCTGGGTGGCTCAGTGGGTTAAGCCGCTGCCTTCGGCTCAGGTCATGATCTCAGGGTCCTGGGATCGAGTCCCGCATCAGACTCTCTGCTCCGCAGGGAGCCTGCTTCCTCCTCTCTCTCTCTGCCTGCCTCTCTGCCAAATAAATAAATAAAATCTTTAAAAAAAAAAAAAAAGTAATCTCTATATCCAACATGGGGATCAAACTTAAAACCCTGAAATTTAAGAGTTGCATGCTTTACCGACTGAACCAGCCAGATGCCTTCATCTTAACCATTTATAGGTGTTTGGTTCAGTAGTGTTAAGTACATTCAATTACCCAATCTTCAGGAATTTTTCATGTTTCAAAACAAACTTTGTACCCATTAGAAAACTTACCACTTCCTTCTCTCCCCAGCCCCCGGTAACGACCATTGTACTTTGTTTCTATGAATTTGATTACTCCAGCTGACTTATGTAAGTGCGAGTCACTTACATAAGTGTAAGTGTATTTGTTCCTTTGTAATTGGCTTATTTGTCCTTTTTACAAGTATTTGTCCTTTTGTGATTGGCCTGTTTCACTTGGTATACTGTTCTTGAGGTTCCTCTGTGTTATGGCGTGTGTCAGAATTTCCTTCTGGTTTAACAATAAATACTCCGTTGTTGGTGTATACCACATTTTGTCATCTGTCGATGGGCACTTGAGGTTCTCTCACCTTTGGCTGATGTGAAAAATGTAGCTATGAATGTATGTGTATAAATACCTCAAGAACTTGATTTCAATTTTTTTAGATATATACCCAGAAGCGGAATTGCTCTATCATACAGTAATTCTATTTTTAATTCCTTGAAGAACTGTTTCGCAAAGTGGCTATCCCATTTTACATTCCCACCAATAGTGCACAAATGTTCCAATTTCTCTATATCCTTGCCAATGCTTATTTTCTGTGTGTTTGTTTGTTGTTGTTGTTGTTATTGTTTTTATGGTAGCCTTCTGGTTGGTTCATTTGCATTTTTGATGCATTTTTGAGATCTATTTTTTTCTTCCAAATTTTATTTAAATTCTAGGAAGTCTGTTTTGATATAGTTGTATGAAATAACTTTATAAAGCTTTATTGATTAAAATGTCTTTGGCTATAAGTAAAGTATAACTTTACCTCAGATTTACTGAAACAGAAGTGTTGAAGGTAACTACTTTGGGGAAATCCCACATTATGGTTTTGAGAAATTCTGCATTAAAGGTCTACTTTACCCCAGATAATAAGAACATCTATGGAAGAGATGTTTCAGGTAATACACATAAATGCTCTTAAAGGCAGCAGAATGGTTTGCAGAATTAGGACATCAGGATTCAAATCCCAGTTTTATCTCTCAAAAGCTGAATGGCCCACAGATCCATTGACTTTATTAGACCATGAAATATTTCTGCAGTAGACAAATTACAGTTATCTAAAGTCGAACTGAAATGTCTTTATCGCTGTCCATTATTCCTGTTTTTGGACTTTATTTTGTTTTTTCTAAGATTTTATTTGTCAGAGAAAGTGCATGGGTGAGCAAGTGCACACAAGCAGGGGGAGCCTCAGGCAAAGGGGGAAGCAGGCTTTCTGATGAGGAAGGAACCCAATGCAGTACTCGCTCCCAGGGCCCTGGGATCATGACCTGACCCAAAGGCAGATGCTTTACTGACTCAGCCCCTTGAGAGTCCCTGTTCCTGATTCATAAATATATTCATCACTGAGTTCTGATTCAGGCACCATTCCTGTGATATTTGCTAGCTATCACTCTCTGCTATCTACTCTGAAATACCTTATCATGTTCTTAAAACTTCCTAATGTTTAAGTCGTCCTTGTGTTGTCTGCTGCTCACAGGATGACTAATGACTAAAGAAACGTGTTTTGTGGGAACAGTCTATAATGCTGTTATCAGATGAGAATGGAGAAGACATGAAGTCGGGGAGGCTAGTAAGGAAAGAACCAGGAAAGGAAGGGTCTCTCGTGCCAAGCTTGGGAGATTAGACATTTTTCTATAGGGTTTGAGGGCTTACGTGGGAAGTATTGGGGTATACTGTATGGAGCGTGGATCAGAGACTAGCTATAAACAACAAGATAAGTTCAGAGATCTTTGCAATGTTTGGAGAGAAATTAAGGTGTATATTCAGGTAAGAACAATACTAAAGAGCCATTAAGAAGGGGAATAGAGAGGACATAGTAAAGTAAGGTATGGGGAAGGAGAATGACTTTGGAATTTGTGATCGGGAGATAGTGGAGCTAATGACTAAAGAAGGTTTTGAGGAAAAGAAAAAGTCTTCCATTTTGGACATGTATGCATGAAACATCTAATTTAGAGATACATAGGAGTATATGGGTATGCAGTTAGAGAGCCCAGGAGACCTGGACGTAGAAAGCTCTGGAGTCTTCAGTGATATGGCAGTGATTGGACCCATGGGAATGAGGGGAAAGGATGAACTTGCCTCGTGAGAGCATGTAACTCAGGAAGAAAACTGTGGTCAGTAGCATGCCAGGGATGGACAAAGGCAGAGAAGACAATGAAGCATATTAGGGAGGTGTAATGAAATAGTGAACTACAGCAGACAAAGATGACTGTGTTTTTCTTAAGGGAAGTCTTTATTAACATCAGATACCACATTAGCAAGGAAAAAATTAATTTCTCCAAACTTCTTTTAATTGTAACTCAAAAATTGTATGGATTTGACACTCTGGATGCCTTCTCTATATCTGGTTGTAATAAGAGGTAATATAAAACACAAATGTTATATAAGATATATTAAAGATGTAATATATATATATAAGATGTAATATAAAACCCAAATCTTGAGAAGAACTCAAAAAATTGATGCAGAAGAGTAACCGTGAGATGTGGTAGAAAGACCTTGAGAGAGTTGAAGACCTGGGAGTGCTAGTTGAAATTTTGGCACTGAATAGCTATGTGATCTTGAACATCTAATTTAACTTACCAGAAACTCGGTTTTATCATCTGAAAATTTGATGTTTTCTTCATTTCCTTCCTGCTCTAAAATTCTATTTTATTACTTTAGAGAGAGCATGTGTGTGAGCAGGGGTGAGGAGGGGCAGAGGGAGAGGGAGACAGATTCTTAAGTAGGCCCAATGGGGGGCTTGATCTCATGACCCTGAGATCATGACCTGAGCTGATTGATATCAAGAGTCAGACACCTAAACCAACTGAGCCACCCAGGCAAAAAAAAAAAAAAAAAAAAAAAAAACACTTTATTTTAAAATAAAAGCCATAAATTGTTTTTATTCAAGGTCAGAGAAATGTGCCCTAGAAGAAATGATATATTAACTAAAATTTCCACTAAGGAAATGTTCATCAGTTATTTTCTATAATTTTTTTTTAAATCTACTTAAGCACTAAAAAGCAGTTCAGCCTTTTTCCCACCCTCCAGCCCCATCTGACAACCACTAATCTGTACTCTGTATCTGTGAGGTCCTATTTTATATATATATACACACAAACACACACATGCATATATGTATATATATTAATGTGTGTTTATATAAACCATATGTAAGAGATCATACAATATTTGGTTTTTATTTTCACTTAGCATAATGCCCTCAAGGTCCATATATCTAGCAGATAGCAAGATTTTATTCTTTTTAATGACTGAATAATGTGTGTGTGTGTGTGTGTGTGTGTAGGTGTGTGTAGTCACCTTTATTCATTCATTGATGGACACGTAGGTTGTTTCCATATCTTGGTTATTATAAAGCTACAGTGAACAGTGCAGTGCAGTTTGTTTTTTATTTGTGGGTTTTTTTGTTTTTGTTTTTGTTTTGAGTAAGTGTTTTGTTTTCTTCAAATACTGAGAAGTGGAATTACTGATCATATGGTAGTTCTTTTTTGATTTTTTAAAAATTTATTATTTATCTAATTAGGAAAATCCATGCTGTTTACCATAGCGGCTGCTTCAATTTACATTCCCTCAGCAGTGCATAAGGATTTCCTTTTTTCCCGTATCTCTGCTGACATTTGTTATTTCTCTTGTTTTTGACAATAGCCATTCCAGCAAGTATAAGGTGAGAGATTACTGTAGGTTTTCGATTTGCATTTCCCTGATAACTGAGGTTGAAAATTTTTTCATGTACCTGTTGGCCACATGTAGGTCTCCTTTGAAAAAATATCTAATCACATCTCTTTTTTTTCTTAAGACTGAAACTCCAAGAACAATGGCTTAGGTTGGAGTAGGGGCTTTATGACCTCATCAAGGACCCAAACTTTGTCTGCTTCGCTCTTTGGCCTTTCCAGCTGTGGTCCTTCTCTCCTTTTCCAGCACTCCGTGGTGCTGTTCTCTTGTCATCTAGAAGAGTGGTTCTCAAGTTGGCTATACACAAAGCACACCTAGAAGACTTAGAAAACAACAAACTCAACACCTGCGCTACATCCCAGAACAACTGAATCAAAACCTTGGGCGTTAAGGGGAAGGCAGGGTGGGACCCAGGCATTCTGCCTATTCTAAAGCTAAACAATTTTACTTACCCACCATGGTTTTGTTTCTAATGTCACATTTTTCTTTATCATTTGTATCCCTTAACTAATTTTGTAATCAGTCAATTTTATTTTTTTTCTCTTAGCCTTCATCCTAGTTTTATAGGTGATTAATCCACTACCTTTGTACTTATGGTTCCAGTGAGGTTTATTCTTTAGTATGTATTAGTGATTACTTTATATTTTTAAGGTTTTATTTTAACTCCAGTTTTAGCGATAAATTTAAAATCACCATCAGGTCAATGATATGACCTTGCTTTAATATCTGTCACATATTTTTATAAATGTAATTTTTTTTTCACTCATATGTCTATTATTTCCCTATTTGGCTACTTTATTTACTTACTTTTAAAGATTTTATTTATTTGAGAGAGGGAGAGTGAGAGAATGGTGGGGGAAGTGGGGAGGGACAGAAGGAAAAGCAGACTCTGCTGAGCAGGAGCCCAAGGCAGGGCTCTATCCCAGAACCCCGAGATTCTGACCTGAGATGAAGGCAGTGGCTTAACTGACTAAGCCACCCAGGCCCCCCTCTGTTAAAGCACTTCATTCTCTTCTACTCCCCAGAGAGGCTAATAACATGCCTAGTTGACCTGTTTGTAATAAAGGCCTAATAAATGTCTTGTAACTGTTTGATATCACCCACCTTTCCATTCAACCTTGCCCCATCATTTCTCTTTTCCACCTTTTTCATCTATTCCCATGGCTTTTATTACCATTCCAATGAGGATTTGAGTAGTTAGAGCACTGTGGGTGTTCCATAAATATTAAAGAAGACTGGCACACTTCCCATTCTAATTTAAATCGTGTTTCATTTACAAGACAAGTTAGAATCGGTCCTTTTACTCTTGCTTATCTGAGTATTACAGAGGCAACACTTATACCCCAAATACTCTTTCTCCATAGATTTTTATCCCCTGATTATACCTATTATGCATCTTTGGTGCTTCACTTTTTTTTTTTTTTTTTTGGCCTCATTTCCTTTGTTTTAACTGGCATCTCCTCTATTCTAAGGATAGCCTTACCTGATGCTTGTTTTCATTCTTGAATTCTAATTCTTACCATGTTGGTCTCCCAGTTAGTGATCTTCTAAAGTTCTCTAAAATTGTGTCCACTACTCAACTTCCTCACAAATGCTATTCATACAAGATCCTTTTTATTAATACAGGGATCCAGAGGTCTTTTGCCCATCCTTTTTCATTCCCACCCATATGAACTTTTAACCACCTCTTTGACCTTGGGGAAGTCTACCTGTCTGGGTATGGCTACCTGGGTATGGTTAAGTTCAGAAGGTGTGACGACTGTAAGGCCTGCTTCTCCATATTGCCAGTGCAGCATTCACCATGATGAACTGCAGTTATAGTTGGTAATTTGCCATATGCAGTGAACTATAAACTCCTCAAGGGATGTTTCAGTTCCCAGAGGAGGTCAAAGCTATCATTGTAATCACCCTGCAGCTCAGCTCTGGTCATAAATGTGCTTAAATATTTAAGTAAATGACCCCTTTAAGACACTTCATCAGCCCATATCAGCCCATTTCCTAAATCCTCGGGGCAGTGTTTAAAGTTTGTGATTCGTATTTTATATGTTCCTTTGTGCTTTTCTATGCTTGGAAAGCTTTCATAAGCTTTCCTCTAAAGACCTACAAAAACTTTATATTCTCTACAAAAACGATTTGAGTAACAATATGACATTACTGTCAGTTGAGGGGCATATTTGCCGCAATTCTCTTCCACATTGCTCCACAATTAATATGGGATTATTCATGACTTAAGTGATGAAAGTAAAATATGAAATAAATCAACTATTATCTGTATGTTTCTCTGTATGTTTGCTGTATATATTTTGTATGTATGTTATTTGTATATATTTTAGAAGTCCTCAGATGGCAAGAACCCTGAATATGCAGATTTTTACTGGAACAGCCTGTCAATTCCAGGATACCCTGTAATTTTTTAAAGGTCCATATGCTAATTCCCATGGTTATTATTTTATTATATAATATGGTAAATGATTCCTTGCAGCAACAAGCAATCTGCATCTCTTAAATCAGATGCTGCTTGATATCACCTGGGAGTACATATATGAAAAGAGTGAATAAAGGAAAGGGAAATCTAGTGGTCTAATGGCTCGATAAGGGAGTAGTTGTTAGTGACAGTAACACAGTTCTATTTCTGGCTCTACTTTCCTTTCCTGGCTATAGTACAGGCTGCCAAAGCTCTCATTATTACTTACTTTATTGTATTGTATTGTTTTTTCAAGTGGTTATTTCCATGGCAACAAGGCACAGTTCCAGGCATCAGGGAGGCATGACAGCAACAGTGGAGTTGGGAACCAGCAAAGATAAAGGGGGTGGAGGAGAAAGGAGTGGGGGTATAAAGAACTTTGAGGGCAAAGATGTAGGATGGATCTGGCAAAACACCAAAGATGTCCTAATTTGAAATGTCATTTAATGGAAAATTTTGGTTTCTTCATGTTTACTAAGTCTAGTGAGTAACCTAGCTGTTTTTATTTTTCTAATAGTAAAAAAATAATAGAAGACTACCCTTAGATGATATTGCTGATGCAATTATAAGGTCACATTTCTAGACAATAGTGGTTAGTCTTTCTTGATCTAGATATCATTCTTTTTATGAGTGTCCCAATGATCAATGATAATGGGATAATTTTAGCTATGTCAGAATGAGGGAATATATAGAGTACTTGAACTAGAGGCAGACTTGATGTGTTTAGAAGGGGAGGGAAAAAAAAAAAACCAAGCACCTCGCATTGTTGCCATTGAGGTTCAACCTGTTTTCCCAAGGTGAAGGCATAAAACTCTTCTGATCAATAAGACGTGGTATATGAAGATGGATAAATCCCCGCCATTGCATTCTGACATCAGAGTGAACTGTGGTGGTTCCCCAGAAAGACAAAAATAATTAACAAATCAGTGAGAATAGTAAAGATCTCAACTTCTTGAGCCTACTAAGATCTAAGCACTGGTCTAATCAATTTAAATGCATTAACTTAGTAAATTCTTTGATAAGAAGGCTATATTCTGAAATCTTAGTGTGTGCAGTTAGCTTCATAATGAAAACTTAGTTCTTAAATGTCCTCACTGAACCCCAGGAAACCTAGATAAAGATATTAGCTAGGTTAGATATTTCTTATGATTTGGCAGAATATCAAATCATACATTTGATTCCATCATTAGTACCCACCTTAGGAAACATGTACTAAGACCCTGTTGACAAGAAGAATTGCTTCAAGGAATTTTCTGTTTTAAGGTACTATTGTAGAACATTAGTGTTTAAAAGTTTTTGAGGGGCACCTGGGTGGCTCAGTTGGTTGGGCGGCTGCCTTCAGCTCAGGTCATGATCCTAGGATCTGGGATGGAGCCCCACATCAGGATCCTTGCTCAGCCAGGACCCTGCTTCTCTCTCTGCCTGCCACTCCCCCTGCTTGTGATTTCTCTCTCTCTCTCTGACAAAGAAACAAAATCTTAAAAAAAAAAAAAAAAAAAAAAAAAAACTCTAAAAGTTTTTTGAACTTTTGTATGTCATATTGGCAGAGTGAAAGGGCATTTTGTACTAATCTTATCCTATTCACTGAATTCCAGAAAAATGATCCAGACTTAATTTACTAGATTGAGTCACTGAAATGATTATCAGTGAACCTTATTTGCAGACTTGCAGATTGTATGTACAGGCACTGCAGGTTCAAATGGAAATGGCAGGATTTAGTTTCTTCCCTTTACTATGGGGTTTCTCCATTTGGTTACTTAAAAAGGATACGTGGACCGGGGCACCTGGGTGGCTCAGTAGGTTAAAACCTCTGCCTTCGGCTCAGGTCATGATCCCAGGGTCCTGGGATCGAGCCCCACATTGGGCTCTCTGCTCAGCAGGGAGCCTGCTTTCCCCTCTCTCTGACTGCCTCTCTGCCTACTTGTGATCTCTGTCTGTCAAATAAATAAATTAAAAAAAAAAAGGATACGTGGATTAAAAAAAATAATAATCCATTATATTTGAGTACTTTTAATTGTATTTAGTATAGTCCCAAAACAATTCTACTTGATCCTCATGGGTAAATGTTCCTTTGAAATATTCCTTGTTTTATGAATTGGGGTAGAAGGGTGACATTTTCTGCAAATCCATACATAGTTCAGTAAATGACTAATCCATTTAGAACCCAAGTCTCTTACGTCCCAGTCTAGTGTTAATTCTAGCACAGCTTTCTGCTGCTGAATCAGAGATATCTTATATCCTGATTTTATTAAGATTATATTTTCAAAATTTAATTAGATAGAAAAAAATGAATGCTAATAAAAACCATGATAATCTCGTTAGTACACTGACTATTTGGGGTTCAAGTACATAATCTTTTACTGGTTAATAAATATGCTTACACAGTAGTTGAATTTTAAAAGTTAAAATTCCAAAGATAACCTTTCAATTAGATGAATATTAGAACATTATTCCCCAGGTGATGTTATAATGTTTTGTTTGTACTTTGGTACTACTGAAAAGATAATTCAGTAATTCTTAATACATTCAGCCTTTCTAAGAAGGAGTGAGGCTAATTAACATGTGATTTCATTGCTAAATTCTGTTAGAAGGCATATCAGTTACTTGATCTCTATTAGGCAAAATATGTGGTGGAAGGACATAGCCAGGAATCCTGTTAATTTTATTTTATTTATTTATTTTTAAAGATTTTTTTCATTTATTTGACAGATGGACAGCGAGAAAGAACAGAAGGAGGTGGAGTAGAAGAGAGAGAAGCAGGCTTCCCACCACATAGGCTTGATCCCAGGATTCTGGGATCATGACCTGAGCCAAAGGCAGATTCTTTATGATTGAGCCATCCACAAACCCCAAATCCTATTACTTTTAAATACTGTTGCTGAAGTATCAGCTAGACCTATACATGTTACTGGTTTCCAGGTTATTTGGTCACCTTGGTTTTGAAAACTTCATCAAATTGCCATTTAACCTACATTGCTAGAAGGTAGTGTCAAATTCATATTATATTTAAAGAACTTTAGGAGTTCCATTTAACAATATTTATTACCTTGTTGGATTTTAAAGACTGCTGAAGTGAAAATTGTACACGTGAGATAAGGTGCTTCTATAATATTTTATGTTAAGTGCCCATCATTAGATGAATGGATAAAGAAAAGGTGGGGTATGTGTGTGTGCGTGTGTAATGGAGAATTACCTAGCTGTTAAAATCTTGTCATTTGTGACAACATGGATAGAGCTAGAGATTATCATGCTAGGTAAAATAAGTCCAAGACAAATAGCGCATGATTTCACTTAGATGTGGAATCTAAAAAGTAAAAACAATAGTTAATTTTTATTACCCTTGCTGTAGGAGATCTATCTAGAAAAGTGTTGCTACAGCCAATGTCAGACATTTTTTATTTTTTTTTAAAGATTTTATTTATTTATTTGAGAGAGAGACAGTGAGAGAGAGCATGAGCGAGGAGAAGGTCAGAGAGAGAAGCAGACTCCCCGTGGAGCTGGGAGCCCGATGTGGGACTTGATCCTGGGACTCCAGGACCATGACCTGAGCTGAAGGCAGTCGTCCAACCAACCGAGCCACCCAGGCGTCCCAATGTCAGACATTTCTGATTGTGCTCCCTTCTAGGACTTCATGTCTCACATTTGGTCTTTCATCCATTTTACTTTTTGGATAGTGAAATAGAATGGTCCAGTTTCATTCTTTTGCCCATAGTTGACAAGTTTTGTTTGAAACTTCAAACCATTTGTTTGAAGAGATTGTGTTTTCCCATCGGATAGTCTTTCCTCCTTTGTCAAAGATTAATTGACCATATAGTTGTAGGTTCATTCGGGGTTTTCTATTCTGTTCTGTTCTCTTTTTGTGTCAGTACCATACGGTCTTGATTCCTACAGCTTTGTAATACAACTTGGACTCCAGAATTGTGATGCTTACAGCTTTGCTTTGCTTTTTCATGATTGCTCTGGCTATTTGGGGTCTTCTGTGGTTCCATACAAATTTTAGGATTATCTGTCCTAGTTTTATGAAAAATGCTGTTGGTATTTTTGCATTAAATGTGTCAATTGCTGTGGGTAATATAAGCATTTTAATATTTGTTCCTCCATGGGCCTGGAGTGTCTTTCCATTTCTTTCTTTGTGTTGTCTTCAATTTCTTTTACTAGTGTTTTTATAGTTTTCAGAGTATAGGTCTTTAATCTCTTTGGTTAGGTTTATTCATAGGTATCTTAGTTTTGGGTGCAATTGTAAATGGGATTTTTTTTTCCTTTTTCTTAAGATTTTACTTTTAAGTAATCTGTACACCCAACATGGAGCTTGAATTTACAACTCCGAGATCAAGAGTCATATCCCCTATGGACTGAGCCAGCCAGATGTCCCAGGATTGTTTCCTTAGTTTCTCTTTTTGCTCTTTCTTCATTAGTATGTAGAAGTAGAAATGGAACCTATGTCAGCATATAGATTTTTTGTAAATACATAGAATTGTTGATTCACCATGTTGGATATCCGAAGGTAATAACATTTATGTCACCTATACTTGAATTTTTAAAAAATGTAGAAAAGATCTCATTTTTCGTACAGACTCTTCAAAAAAAAAATCAGCATTCCTATATTTGAGGGTTAACAAGTAAACATTTTATTTAAACATGGGAGCCACCAACAGAAATTACAAAATAGGATTTTTGAAAAGTTGTAAAATAATTGACTCTCCATCAAATTGTTAGTACAGTTTTAGTCATCCTAGATGGAGGAACTTTAGAAAATAATTTTATAAAAAGAAGTAATATATTTTTTGTATTTTTTTTTGTTTTTGTTTTTAATTTTTATTTTTTATAAATATATATTTTTATCCCCAGGGGTACAGGTCTGTGAATCTCCAGGTTTACACACTTTTCAGCACACACCATAGCACATACCCTCCCCAATATACCCCTCTTTTCCCAACCCCCCTCCCCCCAGCAACCCTCAGTTTGTTAGATTAAGAGTCACTTATGGTTTGTTTCCCTCCCAATCCCATCTTGTTTCATTTATTCCTCTCCCGCCCCTTTGACCCCCCCATGTTGCATCTCCATTTCCTCATATCAGGGAGATCATATGATAGTTGTCCTTCTCCGATTGACTTATTTTGCTAAGTATGATACCCTCCAGCTCCATCTAATTCATCGCAAATGGCAAGATTTCATTTCTTTTGATGGTTGCGTAGTATTCCATTATGTATATATACCACATCTTCTTGATCCATTCGTCTGTTGATGGACATCTAGGTTCTTTCCATAGTTTGGCTATTGTAGACATTGCTGCTATAAACATTCGGGTGCACGTGCCCCTTTAGATCACTACGTTTGTATCTTTAGGGTAAATACCCAGTAGTGCAATTGCTGGGTCATAGGGTAGTTCTGTTTTCAACATTTTGAGGAACCTCCATGCTGTTTTCCAGAGTGGTTGCACCAGCTTGCATTCCCACCAACAGTGTAGGAGTGTTCCCCTTTCTCCGCATCCTCGCCAGCATCTGTCATTTCCTGACTAAAGCTGTCATCATCAAGACAGTACAGTACTGGCACAAAAACAGATACAGATCAATGGAACAGAATAGAGAGCCCAGAAATAGACCCTCAACTCTATGGTCAACTAATCTTTGACAAAGCAGGAAAGAATGTCCAATGGAAAAGGGACAGCCTCTTCAATAAATGGTGTTGGGAAAATTGGACAACCACATGCAGAAAAATGAAATTGGACCATTTCCTTACACCACACACAAAAAGAGACTCAAAATGGATGAAGGACCTCAATGTGAGAAAGGGATCCATCAAAATCCTTGAGGAGAACACAGGCAGCAATCTCTTTGACCTCAGCTGCAGCAACATCTTCCTAGGAACATCGCCAAAGGCAACAGAAGCAAGGGCAAAAATGAACTATTGGGATTTTATCAAGATCAAAAGCTTTTTCACAGCAAAGGAAACAGTTAAAACCAAAAGACAACGGACAGAATGGGAGAAGATATTTGCAAACAACCTATCAGATAAAGGGCTAGTGTCCAAAATTTATAAAGAACTTAGCAAACTCAACACCCAAAGAACAAATAATCCAATCAAGAAATGGGCAGAAGACATGAACAGACATTTCTGCAAAGAAGACATCCAGATGGCCAACAGACACATGAAAAAGTGCTCCATATCACTCGGCGTCAAGGAAATACAAATCAAAACCACAATGAGATATCACCTCACACCAGTCAGACGTAATACCTTTTAAAAAAAAGTATTATGCTATATTTTTATTGTCCCCAAGTTAATTATTTCAATATTTTGAAATTTTGCCTATAGGGGAATCTATTAACTGACCATGAGAAAATTATTTTGCATTAGTTTCATTATCTAGTAATAGCAAACCTTAACTGAATACTTAAAAATTTGAAAGGGCTGCAAATCTGAGAGGTAATTCCTATGATTTCCTATAAAAGATTACTCAGGTAGGCTGTAAAATGGAATCCAAATGAACTTGACTACAGAGCTTGGGCTTAGTCACTGCATTCTACTATGTGAGATGTGAACAATTAGAAAGTTAAACAAAGCCCGAGAAAGTTTGGAATAGAAAGAGCTGCTCTCATTACGGAAGGACTCCAGAATGATCTCATAAAAATGGCAGTGCTTTAGTGGGGTTTTGGAGGGTGAATAAGATTTGAATATTCACATGTTAGTGTTAAAAATCAGATTGATCACAATTATAATAAGAGTTTGTTGTGCATAGAAGAACAGTTTATGGACTGGGAGTCTTTACACTGAAAGTAAGATGAAGCTTAAAGATGTGTTGTCACAGGGCCTCTTAGAAATATGGAAGCTATGTAATCTTTAAAGTGAGTGGTTTTAGCAGTGGAGGTTTTCAAATGGCAGAGATATGGGTAGAGTGCTTATCTTAGACCATTTTAGAAAATGATTTAAATCTTGTTAGGTTATTTCTTATAAATGCCTCTAATAAAGAAATGTTTGCTTGTTTTGTAGAATATACTATATTAGGTTGTGCTTATGTGGGTTAACTGGCTAGGTCCGTGTGGTAGATTGTAAAGCCCAGTGTCCACTTTAATTTAACACAGTGAATGTAGATTAAATGCCAAAGGAGTACGAAATAGGGTTCACCTACCCAAGTGGCTTTTATCTGTTACAATGTAATGAAGAGTAAGACAAAGGTAAGAAGCACATTGTGGAGGTATGTAATAATAGGAAGGCCTAATAGTGCCTCCAATGTGGGAAACTTTGACTTTACTCCTTTGGAGATTATTTTGGAAGATTCAAAGAAAATCAGATTGATCAAATATTACCTGTGGGGGCGCCTGGGTGGCCCAGTTGGCTAAGTGTCTGCTTTCGGCTCGGGTCATGATCCCAGGATCCTGGGTTCGAGTCCCACGTAGGGCTCCCTGCTTGGCAGGGAGTCTGCTTCTCTCTCTCCCCCTGCCCCTCCACTTCAGTCGTGCGTGTGCTCTCTCTCTCTCTCTCTCTCTCAAATAAATAAATAAAATATTTAAAAAAAAATATTACCTGTGGACTGACATTTTTAAAAATATGTTCCTTACAGCTTATAGATTGGTTATCATTGTGATCCTATTTTATGGTATAAATACAAATCCCAACTATTTGATATTTCATTTTTGTATGTCTATATCTGAGAACAATTATAGGCCTAGATAAAAGAATGACCATAGAAGGTCTTAAAACTTCTAGGTCTTAGCAGAAGCACAATGATATTAAAATGAGAAAACCAGTAAACCATAGGTCAACCATTTCAAATAGTATCTATAAATATAAGAAAACAGGTATAACCTTTGAGTAGTATTTACCATCTGAGAAATGCTACATGGCAGGCTGGCAGAAACTAATGAATATTTATGGAGAAATTAAATAAATTAGTATTCTCGATTGTTGGCTAGCCCTCCTTAAATCTCACAAGTCAGCAGTGAGGATGTTGGGAAGTTGTATGTATATGTATAGCAGAGTAGAATTTAACTGGTATCTGCATCCTTTGCCTTCTAGAGTATATCTTGAGAGGCTGAGTCTTGATGCCAGAACAATGGATTAAAGACAAAGACCTATCTCATCAGTCCCATGTCCAAGGAAAAAAGATGGGTCACCTATACACATGGAGTGAGATGAGATCCTGTAAAATGAGAATGGATCAGACAAATAGGGAGTCAGAGTTTGGGTAAAATGAAGAGCTAGTTTATCGTGAATATCTGCTAGATTATATTCTGTTTTTAGTGATACTTCTTTATACTCATTTCAGTGTGCTTCCTGGGATTGGGAGCAGGTCTATAAAGGGATCAACTTGCACATACATCATCATTAGTGATAGAAAGAAGGACTGGTTTGGGAGAAAAAAATAGAGATAAGTTAATATACATCTTACTTTTTTTATTTCTCTTTGCGCTCCATTTGTATTCTATTGGTAGGCTGACTTTCTCCACTTAAGGCAAATGCTTGTCCTCCTGTTGAGCTTGTGGAATTGTCAGGCATTTAAAAGTCATTGTGATTTTTTTTTTAAGATTTTATTTATTTATTTGATAGACAGAGATCACAAGTAGGCAGAAAGGCAGGCAGAGAGAGAGGAGGAGGCAGGCTCCACGCTGAGCAGACAGCCCGATGCGGGACTCGATCCCAAGACCCTGAGATCATGACCTGAGCTGAAGGCAGAGGCTCAACCCTCTGAGCCACCCAGGTGCCCCAAGTCATTGTGATTTTGTAGGGTTGGTTATTAAGTTAAGAAAACTAGAACAAGAATAATTTTCAAGATATAAGTATATCCCTTTTATTTTGTAACGTATTTGAAAAATCTTCAAGGACTATATGTTTGGGATGTATTCTATTATCCACCTGATAGGACTCCCTTTAATAATCATGAATGTAATTTTACTTAAAAAAATCTATCTTATTTATTCTATTCCTGGAAGAATACTTGTGTGTAAGGTTTATAACACACCAACAGCAATATTTTATTTCCATTCTTCTTCCATGAGGTTGCATCTGGGTTTTGAATATGAAATTGGTGCTTATTACTTGTACTTTAAAAGTGTAAGCAGGGATGCCTGGGTGGCTCAGTGGGTTAAAGCCTCTGCCTTCGGCTCAGGTCATGATCCCAGGGTCCTGGGATCAAGCCCCGCATTTGGCTCTCTGTTCAGCAGGGAGCCTGCTTCCCATCCTCTCTCTCTCTCTGCCTACCTCTCTGCCTACTTGTGTTCTCTGTCAAATAAATAAAATCTTTTTTAAAAAAGTGTAATCAGTGTATATTGGCTTAATTATTTTTTCAAAATTGCCATTTTCTGGTATATAAAATTTCTTTAGAGACTTCCCCTTTCATTTAAATATTTTATTAGCTCTCAATTGTAGAATATACTCTTTAATTATTAATCTTGAGTGAGCTTCAGTTATATTTTTTAAATATAGGCTCAGCAACTTGGTTCACCTATTTGGCAAATACCTACTGAGTGGTCAATATACAGAAAGTATATTGGTGGTCAGTATACAGAAAGAAATGGAGGAGTTTACTTCTGTTATAAAGAAGGTTTCAATTTAGCTACTCATAACCTGAATGTCATTGCATCAGAGGTGGATATTGGTCCCATCTAGGCTTACTTGTAAGGCACAGACTGTGTGGTATATTCAGGGAAGGTATAATCCGTATAAATTGAAATTGTGTTCTTATCCATTCATGTGATTCAAGAAAGAATTTAAGCCTTGAAAGATAGGTGGGTAGATTTGGAAATGATTCAGGGATAATTGAAGGGACATTATTTATCAGCTATCTAAAATAAGACCCTGTCATGTCGGCTTCACTAACATATTTATTAAATTTACAGTGGTAGGCAGTGAAACCAAAAGAAATGAACTATTGGGTTTTCTCAGGGTACAGCTAAAAAACCCTTGGGAAGAAAGTAGCTGTGTTTGTCCCTTTCTCTGGTCCTCTCCTTCTCCCTCCACTCTTGTTTTTGCTGTCCTCATTTGGTTCTTTTTCTGCTTCTACGTGCCTGCGATCTGAATCGCCTGCATATTAATAAGCACAAATCGCCCCAAGGGCTGCCATGGCTCCTGAGTCTGCATGATTTCCAGCTACAAGATCAACTAGTAGTTGATTGGGTCTTGGTGGCTATATTGCTATTTTGGTGAAATTCTTCAGAGAGGATGTAATTGATACAGATGATGGGTAGAGAGAGGTTGGACTCGGTCCAAAAATTGTGATGGTACAGGATAGGAGATCACATGCTATGAATATGAAATTAGGGACCCTCCCTCTGGGAGGGAAATTGTGGATGTGGAGTTGTCCAAGAACTTTCAGAAAAAGGAATGTTAACTGATGAGGTAACCCAAGTACATTAAATACAGAGAGTTACATGGTAAGAACAGCATACTGTTGATGGAATTGTGAGACAACCAAGTCTTGAGGAGATGAGGTCTGTCTTTGGGAAGAGTAGGAAATAAAAGTGGAAAGATGGGTTCAAATTAAACGACAATTTAAAGCTCACAAGAAGACAGGATACTAGCACTTATGGAATGCTTATTATGGAGACTGTTAGGTGCTTCCATATTGTGTAGACTGCTTCCTCACCTCCTACTAAGCCCACAAGCACATGAGGAGCTGCTTTTAATTTTGTTTTTTCTTTTGAAATAAAACTCAGAGTACGGATTCATAGTAAATAACTGTTGGTTTTTGTCCCAAGCTGTCAGACTAACTTACCAATACTATAGGACTACCACTCCTTTCAGGTTGGGTGTTAATTCTGTTTTCTCAGCATACTTCATAGACGTTTATGTTGAATTGTAACTGTATGATTTTGTGATTAGAAAGTTAGAGTTTATTGCATGGCTCCTGAGAACTTGTCCTTTAAACTTTGAAGAAAGACAGGATCCATATTTGTTGTAAAACATTGAAACAATACAAAAGGCTAAATGTGAAATACAAAATGTAAAATGTGAAAGTTCCTTTTCTTACCTATTTCCTGGCCTCCACATTCCCCACTCCTCCTATTCTACTGTCTTCACTACAGATAACCATAGTTTGTAGTATCCTTTAAAGCTTGCTTCTAACATGCACACACAAACACATAAGTTTAGGCAGATAAATTGATAGTCTTAGTTTTTACATAAATGAGATCATGCTGAATATGTTCCTTGGTAACTTGGCCTTAGATTCTTTCTTTCTTTAAAATTTTTTAAAAGATTTTATTTATTTATTTGACAACAAAGATCACAAGTAGGCAGAGAGGCAGGCAGAGAGGAGGAAGCAGGCTCCCTGTCGAGCAGAGAGCCCGATGTGGGGCTCAATCCCAAGACCCTGAGATCATGAACTGAGCTGAAGGCAGAGGCTTTAACCCACTGAGCCACCCAGGTTCCCCTTGGCCTTAGAGTTCTTTTTTTTTTTTTTTTTAAGATTTTATTTATTTATTTGACAGAGTGAGAGACACAAGCAGGCAGAGCAGCAGAGGGAGAGGGAGAAGCAGGCTCCCCACTGAGCAGGAGCCCGATGCAGGGCTTGATCCCAGGACCCTGGGATCATGACCCGAGCCAAAGGCAGTCGCTTAAACTGACTGAGCCACCCATTCGCCCCTTGGCCTTAGATTCTTAATTGAACAATGCATCTTGAATATCTTTCTCTGTCAGTAATATGACTCTACTTCATTTTATTCAACTGCTTCATCCTCCTAAATTCATTACCCATAAAAGCTAAGAAATTATTCTATTAGTATTAATGCAGTGATATATCTTCATATATTTTGCATATGTCGTTATGTTGTTTTGTGCCTCCATAATGGATGATGGATTCCAAACTGTAGAATTTTGGGATCAAAGTATATATACTCCTTAAATTTTGATATAGCCAAGTTGCCTTCCCAAAATGCTATACTATCATAAGCTCCCACTAACAGTGCATGAGATTACCTGTTTTCTGTACCCTCAACAGTTCTACAGAGAATATTTTCTTGGTATCCTTTCAAAGGAATCATGATTGTATGCATTAATACCTTCGTGTGTGGGTTATACTATATTTTATAAGAAAGTGATATATATGTCACCATATAAGGACAATGTCACATAACTTTAAGTAATTGAAGGTGAAGTTAACTTAAAAATTCTAAAGAATGTAATCTCTCAAATGAACTTGTTTATCCATCAGAAAGAAATATTTATTACAACAAACTCCATGAGAATGAAATAGACTTCATTTTTTATTAAACATGAAAAAGGTATCTAATGACTAAAGATTTTAACCTTTATAAATAAACATTTTTGAGCAATACATTTGCATAAGAAAAATTAGCTATAAGAAAAATTAGCTCAGAGTCTAGAAATAATGAACTTAGGGTAATATGCCAGTTAACTTCTATTCTAAACTTGAATTTTCTTGACACCTAGAGTGGTAGTAAATGCTCTCTCCAATTGCAGAAAGCAGAATATATCATTCACCAAAATATCCTCTTCTGTATTCAGATGTGGAAGAAGCATCATCTACAAATGCAGTCATTTGCCAAAACTGTGTGTGTGTGTGTGTGTGTGTGTGTGTGTGTGTGTGTAGCAATGGCAATAGGATAACAAATGTAGTCCTCTGAAATCCTGAACATACATGGCATCCATAGCAAAGTCCAGACCTTCGAAGATCCCTTATGTTGGAAAGGGAACAGTTCTTCCCTGGATTCACTAGATGGAGTCAGAATTTATGGGATCAGAAGGTTCTGGCAAAGTCCAAATGACCTAATCTGTAAATAATCTATATAACCATTGCCAAGGAAATTATATATTAAGTGTGCTCTGGATGGTTCTGGATGAATCCTATCGTGCCCCAATGGACAGTGCCAAATTCCAAACACTTGAAAATCTAGGGTGCTACTTTGTTTCCAATAAATGTTTAATTAATCTGTTAAATAAAATTTGTTTCACCTCTAGGATGAAAGGAGAGAAATATTGCCAGCTAAGAGTCACTGACCAAGTGCTCAGAATCCTTCTTCAGATAAACCCTGACTTTGTTGTAATATTGTCGCTTTAAGACTAAGAACCATTTATTCTCCTGCCTGAGAAGGTTTCATGTTGACACTAGTTATATCTTAGCTAGAGCTAATATTTCCTAAATCAGTCAGTTTCCTTCATAAGAAGTGACAAAGATTACAATCCTCAGATAGGAATAGTGGAGTTCCTATCAGTTGAGATTGTGGTAAAGATACATCACTTTGGTTTCCAATGAAATGTAATAACCATTTATATGAAATAAAGCAGAAGGAAAAAGGATACAGAAATTGGCCATATGAGTGGATTCCAATAAGGGAGTTGCAATTTTTACATCATGGAAAGTGCAATCAGATTGAAAGCTCTCGATATAAAAGAGAACACGTTATAGAAATGGAGTATATTCCAGAATTAATTACTGGATACACTGAAAAATAATTTTAGTATGTTATGTAGGAGAGTATAATGACATTAACAGCTATTTATTGCCTTAACCGTATACAGTATTTGAAAAAATGCCATTATATATGCCAACTGTTGTTTATGCTTATGGTAACTTTAGGGAGCTATTTTATATATTTTGTGATCGAATATGATCCAGTGTTTTCAGTTTGTTTTCCTACTCCTCTGAAAGTTTTTCTTATTTTAGAATCTACAGATTTTCCTTTTCATATACATAAATATAAGTGCATTATAAACTAAAGCTACCCATTCCTGCCAAATTTCACTATATTAACATTTATAAATGAGTTTAACCTGATAAAAAGTTGTCTTTGTATAATTATAAACAATGGGATGGTCTTAAATACTAAAAATAAGACTTGCTCTTTGAAGAAAGTGTTTATTCTGTACGATAAATTCAACTCTCAAGTTATAATTAAAGGATTCTATTGTGTTGCTGTTTATTCAATGTAGGCCTTTGCACACAAACATACTGAGATTTCATTTCATGCCAGGTGCTGTCCTCAGTGCTAGGGTGGGCATGAAGAGTCCCAAACCTTGTCCTCATGGCATGTTCAGACTAGAATGATGCCCAAAGCATATGACAAAGACCGTAAAATAACATTGCTTATTTTAATTATAATATTGAATTAAATTGACCTTGGGGACCCTTATAAATAATGCTTAGAAAAGCATTTGCTTAAGAAAGAAGAATGCAGCTTTGGTCTAATGTTGATTTCAGTTTTAAATACCAAAATCTATCTATCAGAAGGAGAAAACTGGCTCCTAGGACAGTATATTGTTGTGGAAGGGTCCTGAGCCAATGCCGAATTCATATGTTTGGTTGACTAACATCTGACTGAATGCTGGCAATAAAATGTCTTGATGACGTTCAAATGGGGTGAAAGTATTGTGAAGATTTAAGTTTTTAGACTAATTTAATCCACTTAACCCAAATACTGATATTGACCTTAGAATGCTGTACTCTCATTTCACTTGGTTCCTTATCAGCATCTATTTATATTTCTTTAAAAATCATATTTAAGACTCTTTGGCCAGTGGGAAATATTAAGAGTACACTGACAAGATTATATCTGACAAAAAAGAAATAAGAACTCATAGTCAAGGAACACCCAAACACAAATTAATTTCTGGATTTTCTCCCCGAATTATGTGAATCAAATTTCTTTTTTTGTGAACTATGCATAAATTGTTTGAAAAGTCCTCCATTACTAGAAGAAAAGTGATATTTTAATCTTTTCTGATGTGTTTTATTACTAAAGTCATGTATTTTTTTTTTACCAGTCCAGTAGTTAAACTACAGATTTACGAATTACTAATAGTTATATCACGCTGAACAGTATTTTTAACTCTCTAATATGATGAATGTGGAAATCACTGCATTTTCAATTTTTTTTAGGTTCATTAATGTTTACCTTTTTACTGGTAAAAACACTTTAAACCATCATTGTTCAATTTAAATGATCTGTTGTATTCCTGAGCTCTAAAGCAAAGAAAATGAGAATCTTTTGACAGAATTTTCAGACCATTTTTTAACTTCCCCTCTGAATTTTGGTGACAGAATTTGCATTCTCTTCTATTACCATAATCCAGAATTCATTTTAGCCTTAGTTTGTATGGTTGAACAGATTTAATGCCCGTTGGTAATCATCAGTTGTACTTTTTCCATTCATCTCTTGGATGGCTCTAATAGTTTTGATTATAAATGTTCGTGGAAAGATGTTAATAAATACTTTTGCTTATTAAAACATACAGGTATGGGTGTGCCTGGATGGCTCAGTGGGTTAAAAGTCTGAGTTCAGCTCAGGTCATGATATCTGGGTCCTGGGAAGGAGACTCACACTGGGCTCCAGGCTCAGCAGGGAGTCTTCTCCCTCTCTGCTCATGTGCGTGCTCTCTCTCTCTTTCTCAAAACAACAACAACAAAACAAAAAACCCATAGTGGTTTTTTTGTTTTAGTTTTGTTTTACCCACATGCTACTTGGCAACACTCCTGTTTTCTTTTTTGTGTGTACGTATGTTTAATGAATCTGGCAAGCATTTTTACATCATCGTTTAGACTATGATCTGAAGTAGCCCGTGACCAGCCACCTCATTTTTTCCCCTTAATATTCCTTCCTGTGTATCTTACCAAATACTCTTTTCTATTTTTACAGTATTAGCTATCATGCTCTGTCTCAGTGTTGACTATTTTCCTGAGTTATTTTCCTAGAAAACAATTTGCTCTTTGAACCTATAGAGTAAAAGATATTTTCTTTCAATATCCTTGAATTACGTTGCTAAATATTTTCTGGTTCTTCTTGTTTATTTTTTAGGAACTCCAGTTACTGCCCTTTCTGAAACAAGACTCCCAAACAAAAATAGTTAACTTTTCTCATATACTTGCTCTTTGTGACAAGATATTTGTTTAAATATTTGTTTAAATATTAAGTCAGGTATTTATACTGATCTCTCTTCTCTCCAGACATGGAAGAAATGCAGATCTAGGGGGGAATCTGTTCTTTAGATGAGTGGAGTGATGGGAGACACATTGAAGAAAAAAGCCTAATAACTCTAAGAAAAGGATAACCAGAAAGCCATAGGAGCATTGAAAGGGAGAAGATAGCAAAGAGGAACAATGGGAGACTGATGGGCATGTGTGTGCGTGTGTCTGTGCAGTGAGGGGCAAGGCTTCCCAGAGAGGGGCACTGTGTACAAGCAGTGGATGCAGTAGATGCCTAGTTAACATTTAGTATTTGGATTCTCTTTTTTGCATCCAAGTTAGAACTCAGGGAATCTGCTTGAATTCTTCCCATTTCCTCACCTCCACTGCCCTATGAATAAGCATCTATTTTCTGTTGTTTCCGTTTCTGATCTGGCCTTTCCTGTTAATTACCCCTACTTGTCTTTAGTTCCTACCTTAGTTAGGCCTTCATCCTTTACCCTTAGGTTGTTGCTGGGGCCATTTTATTTTTTCTTCCTCTATAATCAATTTTTAACACTATTATTAGAGTGATCTTGCTGAAATTCAAATGCACCTTTCTCCCTATTAAGTTTTCTCAGCAGCTCCCTACAATCTATACTAAAGAGGATAAAGCCCAAGCACTTTGGCATGGCATGCGACCTGACTTTAGGTTCTTTTTTAACCATCTCCCACACACTCCCTATGCTGTAGCCATACACAGTTGTAGGTGTTATTTTCCTACTTTATATATTTGTTCTTTCTTTGATCTGTACCTTTTCAGATGTTTTCCTCTGCCTCTCCCTCCCTCTGGCCTCCTGTTTCTTTAACACTCAGCTTTAGCAGCTCCTGAAGCTTTCCTTCATGTTGGCACAAATAGCTACCACCAAGGACATCCAGTGTGGGGTAGATGACCCTCCTAGTCCTCTTTATACCAGACCTGTATCTCCACCATGTACAGTTTTGAACTCATTCCTGGAAATCTTCATTGAGTATCAGTACCATCTGATGACCCAACGGAATCTTTCAGAAGGTCCTTGGCTCTCCCCACACTACTGCTTTCCATAGCATATAGTAAGTGATGGATATGTAGTAAAGGCTTATTAAATGAGGTAGTGATTAGGAAGTACTTGTGTTTATTTACATGTGAATAATGTAAATATTAATATGTAATGTTAGCTAGAAAGAAACCATATATTCTTACCCTTAAACTAGATCTACCCCCATCTCATAACATTTTGTTAAGTACATTGAAATTACATGGTCTTTCAGTATATTGCTGATATACAATTTGGACTGCTGCTCGAAGTCTGTGCTGTACTCTGATTTAAAGGAAGAGATTATTTTCTGTACCTGAGAACAGCAACCTGATCTTAATAATACGCTTTAGACAGATGGAATATTTCAGGTTAAAAATGTCCTCCTTCGTGATAAGAAATGAAAACAACAGCACTTTTTTTTTTTTTTTTTTTTTTAAGATTTGTTTTTAGAGAAAGACCATGAGTAGGGTGAAGAGCAGAGGGAGAGAGAGAGCGGGATAGATGCTGACTTCCCATTGAGCCCAGAGCCTGAGGTAGGGCTTGATCTCATGACCCTGACATCATAAACTGAGCCAAAACCAAGAGCAGATGCCTAACCAACTGAGCCACCAAGGCACCCTAAAACAATAGTACCTTGATCAGAATTATATCATTAAAGTCTTGGGACAGTATTGAGTACACTGAGAGGTCCTACTGAAAAGGACAGAAAGGGGGATGATATATCAGAGACATATTTTATTTCTGGTTAATAACAGACCAAATATTTACTCTGTGCCAATCCCGCCTATATTTGTAGTCTTCCTGCATTTTCTATTCCTTATTGTAATAGAGGCACAAAGCCTGATTTTAATAGACAATGACTGAAGACTCAATAATTAAAACAAGAAGTTGCAAGGGTAACTAAAAAGGTTTAGGGCAGTGATGAAATAGAGTGGGAGAAGATAACAACATTTGAAGTGAAGCTGGGTTTGAGTAATCTAAGTCTTTGTGGGTTAAGAGGGTTGTCTGTTTAAATCACAAATGCATGGGATAGAATCTGCCCTACTAAATGATACATGGATAAGTGAACAAAAGGCAAGTTTTAAAGGCAAGATGCTTAAACACAGGATGTCATAGTGCTTTGGCACAACAGAGCTAATGGAGTTTTCTTTGGCTTCTTTTCAATTACCTCCCTCCCCTGGCCTTGCTCTTGGCCATATACGTTGTACTTAAGTAGGCAATTACAATAGAATCTGTTTGCAATACTAGACTGTAAATTCCTTAAGGATATTGTCGCTCTTATCCACACATCTCTGTATCTAGCAATGTACCTAATACAACAAGATGGGTTCTTAAGGGTTTTTGTTTGGTTTGGTTTGGTTTTTGTATTTTAAGATTTTATTATATTTGAGAGAGAGAATGAACACAAGCAGGGGGAGTGGCAGACAAAGGGAAAGAAAGAAGCAGATTCCCTGCTGAGCGGGGAGCCCCACAGGAGGGTCGATCCCAGGATGCTGGGATCATGACCTGAGCTGCAGACAGACACTCAACCAACTGAGACACCCAGGAGCCCCAGGAATTTTAAGTTTTAACATACAGCATATTATTAGCGTGAGGTGTACAATACATAGTGATTCAACACTTCCATATAACACCAGGTGCTCATCACAAGTGCCTTCCTTAATCCTTACCCACCTCCCCTCTGGTAACCCTCAGCTGGTTCTCTATAGTTAAGAGTCTGTTTTTTGGTTTGTCTTTTTTTGTTGTTGTTTCTTAAATCCCACACAGGAGTGAAATTATATGGTCTTTGTCTTTAAGTTTTTTCATTTTGCATCAAACTTTCTAGCTCCATCCATGTTCTTGCAAATGGCAAGCTGTCATTCTTTTTTATGGGAGATTAATAGTCTGTTGTATAAGATAAATAACATCTTTTTAAATCTGTTCATTAATCGATGGGTGCTTGGGCTGCTTGCATAATTTGGGAGTTGTAAATAATGCTGCAATAAAGATAGGTATATATATATTCCTTCAATTAGTGTTTTTGTATCTTTTTTGTGGTAAATACCTAGTTGTGTGATTGCTGGATTGTAGGGTAGTTCTAGTTTTATCTTTTTGAGGAATTTATGTAAAAATAGATGCATAGATCAATAGAACAGAATATAAAACTCAGAAATCCATAACTATATGGTCAACTTATCTTCAACAAAGGACAGAAAATACAACAGGAAAAATATATCTCAGCAGATGTTGTTGGGGAAACTGGACAGCTACATGCAAGGCAATGATACTAGATCATTTTTCATCATCCACACAAATAAACTCAAAATGGATGAGACCTGAATGTGAGACCTAAAACCTTAAAAATCTTAAGATGGAGCACAGGCAGTAATTTCTCTGATACTGGCCCTAGCAACATTTTTCTCAATATGTCTCCTGAGACAAAGGAAACAAAAGGAAAAATAAACTATAGGGACTACATCAAATTAAAAACCTTCTGGACAGCAAAGTAAACAATCAACAAACTAAAAGGCAGCCTATTGAAAAGGAAAAGTTATTTGCAAATGACGTATCTGATCCAAAATATATTAAAGAACTGACACAACTCAGCAACCAACAAATAATGCAACTTAAAAAAAAAAAAAATGGGCAGAATCCATGAACAGTCACTTATCCACAAAAGCACACAGATTTTTAAAATTCTAGGCCTTAAATCCCTCTGGCTGTATGAATTCAGGAAATTTGGCCCCTTTCACTTTCAAAGCGGAATGTTATGGGGATTGGTCTTTCCCTTGTGGGCTCTCTGGCATTATAGTCTGTTTCTCACCCTTCTCCATAACTCAGCTCCTTCCCAATGGCACATAGTCAAGGTCTATTCCACTCCCAGATCTCATCTCTGCCCTTCTGACCTTCTATGTGACCTCCTCACTACCTTTAGTTCTGCCAGTCTCCCGGTTGGTTTTTAGGTTTTTATGCTGATGTGACTTTTCTAGTTGTGTCTATGGACAAGGTAAGCTCAGGGTTCTCCTACTTTGCCATCTTCCCAGTGTCTTCCTAGATTCTGTTATTTTAAACTAAAAATAAACAGTTGACCCTGGAACAACCCAGGGTTTAGGGGCATCACCACCTTGAAATGTCAAAACTCGATCTATGACTTTTGTCTTCAAGGTCCACCTGTGCACTGTGCTGACTGTTGTGGAATTATCTGTTAAATAGTTTGTTGATTACTTCAGATGAAGAATGCAGAGGCAGATTAGCATTCTTTTTTCTTTTTTTTTGTATTGTTTTCCACAGATATCACAAGCATGCCTTAGTTTTGAAAAACATCAAAAATACATATGCATATACACATACAAAAGAATTAGCGAATAGAGAAACACAATGGGAATAAGAAAACAACACTGTACTTAGTGCTACGGTTTCACCTTTCTGTCTGAGGTTCCTAGCAACGTTCCTCTAAGGGAGACAGAATCCAAGCTCTGTTTCCATTCTCTGGCCAGAGACGTGAAATTGAAATTAGCTATTGGTGCCATTAAGTCCTAAAATAAGAGACACTCCATAAGAAGCAAATTTTTAAAAAGATTTATTTATCTTAGAGTGTGACTGTGGACAAGTTGGGGTGGTAGGCAGAGGAAGAGGGAGAGAGTTTCAAGCAGACTCTCTACTGAGCATAAAGCCCCACAAAGGGCTTGATCTCATGATCCTGAGATAAGGACCTGAGCCAAAATCCGGAGTTGGATGCACAACAAACTGTACCACCCAAGTGCCCCCCCCACCCCAATTTCTCTTAAAAATGGTGCTTTGGCTGAGTGATCTCATTAAGTACTATAATTTTAACTACATGTTTACCTTTGGTGCTCCATCTTCTGTTTCCACCATGACTTTCATGAGTTCCAGGCCTCTTATTCAGTAGATAAGTGAACAAACTAATGTGGCTATTCCACAGGAACTTTGGATTCATAATGTCATGGCCCCCTCTTTCCTCCCCACTCCAGATTTGTTTTTCTGTCTACCTTCTCAAGCTCAGTTCAAATCTTTATATCATTCTTCACCCCAGCCCTTTCTCCTCCACACTTGAGACATTTTGTACATCCTGCCAATTTTGTAATTTGACGTTATTTTTCAAATCCAGTCCCTCCTTCCAGTCTGACTACCATAGTCCTGAGTTTCCAGTTAGTTTTTCAGCCTCTGGTTGTGTTCCCTGTCCAGTCCTGTAACAGCAATTGTGACAACCATGCCTTCCTGACTTTATCACTCCGACTAATAAGTCATCCCAACTCCATCTCATGCCCAGTCCTTTGCATGTCCACATCCCTGGATTATTCTAGTTCATCACCTCAGCACCATTCTTTTTTTCCTTTCACTAAGGCAAGAGTGGAGCCAGTTTTTATTTCCTCTGAGAAGTCTTCCCTGATACCATTTGCCAGACCCCCAGCTCCATCTATACACTTCTCCCTTTCACTCTGGGCAAAACTTCTGTCCTGTTCCCCTCTTGGGCAAAATTCTCTGTCACTAACTATGGTGCTGAAGTGAAGCATTTGTTCCTCTTCCAGCTTGGTACCTGGCTGTTCAGTAGGTATTTTAATTTTACCACAAAAAATATAAGATAGTGTCCTTAGATGGGGACCTTAATTCTAGGATAATCAAACAGTATTAATTTACTTGAATTACAATAAGAAATAAATATGGTAGGTAACTAAAGGATTGGTAATGATTCTAGTTTTTTTTCTTTAAAGATTGTATTTATTTATTTTAAAAAGGATTTTATTTATTTGACAGAGATCACAAGTAGGAAGAGAGGCAGGCAGAGAGCGAGAGGAGGAAGCACGCTCCTTGCTAAGCAGAGAGACCAATGCGGGGCTCAATCCCAGGACCCTGAGATCATGACCTGAGCCGAAGGCAGAGACTTAACTCACTGAGCCACCCAGGCGCCCCTAAAAGATTTTATTTATTGAGCGAGAGCAAGAAAACACAGAGGGAGAAGGAGAAGAAAACTCCCCACTAAGCAGGGAGCCCAAAGTGGGGCTCTATCCCAGGACCCTGAGATTATGACCTGAGCTTGTGGCAGGTTCTTAACCAACTGAGCCACCCAGGTGCTCCTGATTCTAGTTATTGATTATTATAATAACAGCAACATCCAGAAGTTAAGACTGGGGAGCTCTTGTCAGCCAGGGACAAGGTATAACAACAGTATTTGGTTTCTCAGTAAAATATACACATGCACATACACAGAGATGCACACACATACACAAAATTAGGAAGAATTATTGCAGCTGAAGAATACATCTCCAATATAGGGAGAGGCAGTTCTATTTCTGGCTCTCAGATCAGATGATTTTGCTGACCTTACAGATCTGTTTGCTTATCTGAACCTGTTTCCTTCTCTTGGAAAAACAGCTTCCCATCTCTGTGTTTTCTTATCAACTCCCCTTTCCACAGAGAAATGCACATTTTAATAGCAGTTGTATTTCAAATAACATTTCACGTAATGAATTTTTAACTAATCTCAACCTGTCAGTAGTATTTATGCTATCCTTAAAAATGAAGGAAGCATTATAAACCTGTAGCAGTCAAGATTTTCCAAAGAAACAGAATTACTAGGATACAGGGTATATGTGTGTGTATGGAGAGTGAGAAATTGATTTTAAGGACTTGGCTGATGATTGCAGAGACTGGCAAGTCCAAAATCTGGAAAACAGAGCAGCCATCTGGAGACTTACAGAAGAGGTGATGTTGCAGATGGAGTTCAAGGCTGTCTGCTGATAGAATTCCCTCTTTCTTGGCCTTTTATGTAAGGTCTTTTATGTGAAGTCTTCAGCTGATTGGGTGAGGGATATCTACATTATTGAAAGTAATTTGCTTTGGTTGATGGTCTCATCTAAAAATCTCTTCACAGCAACATCCAGGCATGTTTGTCTAAATGTCTGGGTATCATGGCTCAGCCAAGTTAACATGAAATTAACCCTCATGATATCTAAATCATAAAATTTAAATACCATTGGCAAAATTGGGAGAGAAAATGTCATGGGTAGGAAGGACAGTTTTGTTAGAAAATTCCTAAAATTAACAGTCGAAAATTTAACTATGATGGTTTACCATCATTTAAACTATGCCTTAGGTCCTACATTTAAACTTTTTTCTCATGAGAATCAGGAATTTTCCCCTTTGTGGTTGTATTGTTTCTTGCTCTGATTTAAAGGTTATTAAAATGAAGCCATTGCTTATGTTCTTTGTACAAATACAGGTTGATAAAACAATATTGATTATTTTTTTTTAGCCTTTTGAGCAAAATATGTGATCAACTAAATACTAAAGTAGTACCTTTTTTTAAAAACCCACTTACGATTCCTGAAGAAACTGATTTACTATTTCTGAATATTCCTTCTGTTTCTGTAAATCTTTTTTTTTTCTTTTTTTAGTATAACATTTGGTAGAATTGCTGAATTTCCTAAGGAATAATTTGACTTCTTAGGACTTCTGAAAGAACTGCATACATTTAACATAATTTGGAAGCTTTGCAAACTTTTATTATAAGAGAAAACTTGGTAAAATGAAAGCAATTTGAAGCTGAAATTAGCAAAGTGATCATAATGGATACATTGTTGAATCTAAAAATATTGAATGAAATAATTGGGTTTATTTTTCAAATAGTTCTGAAAGCAATATGCCAACTAATTCTTCTGAAATTGTACTACACTGGTTTGTCTAATGTATCTACATTGTGACTTCTGAATAAATATAGGATGTGTTTAGATGTAATTAGTGCTTAAAATTAGTTTGCCTGATGGTCTTGAAGTCAGTCCTTTGTAATTTAGGTCAGCTAAGAAATGCCAGTGTACTAGATTAGCACAGTTCTTCCTGTTTTTGTTCAACAGCTGCATGGTAAGAAAACTGAATACAAGATAGCGCTGTATACCAAATAAGTATTATAGAATTTACATATTATGAAAGTAAAGAGTAAAAAAAATCAATTTTTTCCATGAGAATATTGGGCTGTCTGTCTATATTGTGTTCGACTTATGGCATGAACTATCAGAAATACATTGACATTTTTAAATAACCTCTAGAAATATGCACAACAAGTGTTTTTGCATTCGTAATGTTATTTCACATTGTTAGGTAAAAAGAGTTCACTTTTATATGGATATCAGACAGGCACTTAACTGTAATGAAATGTTTTAAAAAATGGAGGGGAGAGCCAAATAAATTATTTGGAAACTATCTGTTCTTTTCATCATTGCTCCAATCTTGTATAAATATTTTTTTTTCTAATTAGTGTCCCATGAAACTTTAATATCACAGATACATGTATCCTATTGATGTTCTCTGGTTCTTGAAACAAAAACCATAGTAACATCTAAGATTTCTCACTGTCCATGAGAAACAGACCCCTTGTTGAAAATATAGGATTTAACCCTTTTAGCACTTCTCCATCAGATTCAGAAATAGACTTTTAAAGGGATTCAGATTTTTTTTACCTCAGAACTCTTAAGTTGTTATGAAAAACTCAATTTCCTCAAAATCCCTTAAGATGGTTCAAATTTTTCAGTTCTGTTACTTATATCTGAAAGCAGCACATGAGATTGTTGAGTAATTATGACCTAGATAGACTGTTTTCAGAGTTTCAGAATGATACAGAATCATTTGATAACTAGAATTTTGGTTGGTGAAATCCGTATTTAGAGCAATTTTATTGGAGAATGTCGCCCCTGATTATATCAAATAAATGAGTCATTTTGATGGTATCTATATATGTCTATAAATGTTTGGCCAACATTAGGATGATTTGTTACAATTAAATATAATTCCACTTGAAAAATCAGACTTTCTTGCTAAAGATGAGAAATAAGATATATTAATACTGATAGGCAAGGGTTTTGTTGTTGTTTCTTTTTTCCCCAAATAGCCAAGCTATTCACATCATTGTGAGAACAAAGACCTAGCTTTTGACTTAATATTTTAGAGGTAAATAAAATTGAGTTTTTAAATAGAAATTTTAACTTGAAAATTTAAGACAATGCCCAAATAGTTTTATCCACTAAAAATGAAATACTTAACCTATGAGGGTATTTTATTGGCTATAAAACTATAAAGAGCAGGATTAAATAAATCTCATTTTTAAGATTTTTTTACACATTTGTATATTTACAAATACAAATTTACAAATACATTCGTATTTACACATCTGCATATTTTCCACTGCTGATTAGGACAATTATTTTTTATTAGCTTTACTGAAGTAGAAACTGAAGTAGAAATGTAGTAAACTATTGAATTATACAACTGCAATTATACAACTCCAGTCCAGTTTTAGGACATTTTTCTATCACCTTAAAAAGATCCTTCTATACTGTTCGCAGGCAGTTGTTGCTCCCAATTCTAAGCAACAGGCAACCACTGTTCTGCTTTCCATTATCTATAGATGGGCCTTTCTGAACTTTTCATAATGAGTCCAGGGGCACCTGGGTGGCTCAGTCGGTTAAACATCTGTCTTTGGTTCAGGTCATGATCTCAGGATCCTGGGATAGAGTCCTGTGTTGGGCCTCCTGCTCAGCAGAGAATCTGCTTCTCACTCTTTTTGCTGCTCCCCCTGCTTGAGCTCGTTCTCTCTCCTTCTCTCTCTTGTCAAATAAATAAATAAAATCTTAAAAAAGGAGTCAGTTTGCTTTGGGGGTATGTTTGCCTTTTTTCTAGTTTCTTTAAGGTGGGAATTTAGGGTACTGATTTAAGATTCTTTTCTAATACTGGTGAACGAAGGTATAAATTTCCTTCTTAATCTTGATGTAGCAGCATCCAATAAATTTTGGTATGTTATGCCTTTGTTTTTATTCAGTTTACAATATGTTCTGGGGCACCAGGGTGGCTCAGTTGATTAAGCGTTCGCCTTCAGCTCAGGTCATCATCTAGGGTCCCGGGATTGACCCCTGCATTGGGCTCCCTGTTCAGCAGAGAGCCTGCTTCTCCCTCACACTCTGCCTACTGCTCTGCCTACTTGTGTTCTCTCTCTGTCAAATAAATAAATAAAATCTTTAAAATATATGTATATTCTAATTTTCCTCATATTTTCCTCTTTGACATTCAGAATTCTTTAGTTATACTTGCAAGTATTTGGGGATTTCTCAGATTTCCTTCAGTTGTGATTGTAGACCATACTGTATAATTGTTGTTCTTCTAAATTTAAATTTATCAAGATTAATTTATGGCCTAGAATATTGTCTATCCTGGAATACGTTCCATGTGAGCTTGAAAAGAATGTCTGTTGTTATTAGCAGGTGGGGTAATCTATAATAAACAGTTATTTGATGTTGACTGTATTTGAATCTTAATGAGCTTGATTTTTCTGTCTAGTATCAGAGGAAGCTGAAAATAGATGTAGTTGCTTCCAACCAGCTGTATTTCATGCTGCTCTCAGGCTATGGAATCCCCAGGGATAAGAGAGCAAATAGGCTTTGCCCTCCAAGGGGGCTCTGTTTGTTATTGAGTGGACAGGTCTGTGACTGTGAAGCATTTGGTCATCTGACTGCCAGATCTTGGAGAGATGAGGTGATGTCTGCTGTGCTTGCCAGGGCTATCAGGCATAGAGCACATGGGATTCTCTGTAGTCCTTCAGGTCTTCAAGAATTCTTACAGTCCATGCTATTCCAAATACTGCAGGTTTCTTCCTATTTGGAAGTAGAGGATTATTTGGATAATTACTTAAAAAATTAATCCTGTGACAGTTGAGCCTTATGTGTTCCAGACATGCCTTAGACAATGGCAATAAACAAGTGTAAAAATGGACAAAAACACAAATTCTATAGAGTTTGTTTTCTAGTGAGAATCCACAGATGACAAGGAAATGAATGGAAGATCATATGATGATAGAAGAGGTGGTAATTTCTATGGAGTACAATAAGGCATGGAGTGATAAGGATCCATCTTAAAGGTAACATGTGAGTACCTGAACTGGGAAGAGAGAATGGCTTCCCATGTTGTAGAACAGCAAATTCAGAGGCTCTGCAGCTGTGTACTTGGTATGTACTAGAAAAAAACAAGAAGGCCAGTGAACTAGAGCAGAGTAAACAAAGGGTCTAATAGTAAGGCATGAGGTCTAGAAAGTATGGGTCTTTGGGGGCCAGATGGGTGTCTTGAACTAACTATAATTTAAAAGGATTACTTGGGTCATTGCACTGAGTATATACTATAGAGATCACGGCCAGAGTAGTGATTTAGAAAACCATTCGAAGAATCCAGTGCAAATATAATAGTGCACTCAAATAGATGGTAACAGTGAAAGCTGTGGGAAGTGCTTAGTTTCAGGGTATATTGTGAAGGTAGAGGCAATGGTGGTTTTGATTGGCTATGATGTATGAGACAATGAAGGAAGAAAATAATGGGATCAGATGGGCTTGGTTTCCCCTCAAAAACCACTTGTATCCCTATAGTACAATATTAAAACTAAGAAATGGATACTGGTACATCCAAAAGTTAAGGTTTCATCAGTTACACATGTACTGTGTGTGTGTGTGTGTGTGCGCACGCGCACGCACACGTTAGAGTTTCATCAGATGTGTAGCCACTAGAACAATCAAGATCCAGAACTTTGCATAATCATGTGGTTCCCTTGTGCTACTACTTTAAAGCTATATATCTTTCATCCCTGACCCATTGCATCCACTGTTCTCTACTTCTATAATTTTGTTATTTCGAGAATATTACGTAAATAGAATCATGCAGTATTTAACCTTTGGGATCGACTCTTTACACTCAGCATAATTCTCTTGAGAATCATACAAGCTGTTTTGCCTAATGGTACTGAATACCTTTTTATTGCTGAATGGTGTTCCATGGCCTTTTATACCCATTGAGGAATATTTAGGCTTTTCCTGTTTGGGGTTCTTATGACAAAATCACTATGAAAATTGTGTAGGGCTTTTTTTGTTTGTTTGTTTGTGTGAAATATGCTTATTTTAGAAACAATGAGCGCAAGCAGGGAGGTGGGACAGAGGAGAGGGAAATAGTCTTAGGCAGAATCTGTGCAGAGCATGAGCCCATCACAGGGCTCCATTTCATGATCCTGATACCATGACTGGAGCTGAAATCAGGAGTCAGATCCTTAACCAGCTGAGCCACTCAGTTACCCCAACTGTGCACAGGTTTTTAGGTGAACCTAGCTTTTCATTTCTCTGAGACAAATGCCCAAGAGTGCAATTGCTGGTTTTTGTGTTAAGTGCATGTTGAGTGTATGTAGTCGTATATGTATGGTTTCATTTTAAAATTTATATTCTAATTAGATAACATAGAGTGTAGGATTAGTTTCAGGAATAGAATTTGGTGATTCATCACTTACAGATAAAACCCAATACTCATCACAACAAGTGCCGTCCTTAATGCCCATCACCCATGTTGAGTTTGATGAGATACTGCCAGATCATATTGAGAGTGGCTATGTAATTTTACATTCCCACTGGCAACCTATGAGTGACCCAGGTTCTCTATACCCTGGCCTGCATTTTGTGTTGTCACTGATTTTAGCCACTCTGATGAATGCATTAGGAGACATTTCTTTTTTTCTTTTTTTTAATATATTTTTATATTTTTTATAAATGTATAATATATTATTAGCCCCAGGGACACAGGTCTGTGAATCGCCAGGTTTACACACTTCACAGCATTCACCATAGCACATACCCTCCCCAATGTCCAAAACCCCACCTCCCTTTCCTTCCCCCCTCCCCCTAGCCACCCTCAGTTTGTTTTGTGAGTTTAAGAGTCTCTTATGGTTTGTCTCCCTCTTGATCCCATCTTGTTTCATTTATTCTTTTCCTATCCCCCAAAGCCCACTTCTCATATCAGGAGGTTGCATCTCCACTTCCTCATATCAGGGAGCTCATATGATAGTTGTCTTTCTCCGATTGAATTATTTCACTAAGCATGATACCCTCTAGTTCCATCCACGTCGTTGCAAATGGCAGGATTTCATTTCTTTTGATGGCTGCATAGTATTCCATTGTGTGTATATATACAACATCATCTTTATCCATTCATCTGTTGATGGACATCTAGGTTCTTTCCATAGTTTGGCTATTGTGGAAATTGCTGCTATAAACATTTGGGTGCTCGTGCCCCTTCGGACCACTACATTTGTATCTTTAGGGTAAATACCCAGTAGTGCAATTGCTGGGTCATAGGGTAGTTCTATTTTCAACTTTTTGAGGAACCTCCATGCTCTTTTCCAGAGTGGTTGCACCAGCTTGAATTCCTACCAACAGCGTAGGAGGGTTCCCCTTTCTCCGCATCCTCACCAGCATCTGTCATTTCCTGACTTGTTAATTTTAGCCATTCTGACTGGTGTGAGGTGGTATCTCATTGTGGTTTTGATTTGTATTTCCCTGATGCTGAGTGATGTGGAGCACTTTTTCATGTGTCTTTTGGCCATCTGGCTGGAGACATTTCTTTTTAAGGACCGTAATTGCAGAGTTGGGAGCCCACCTATATCTCCAGACTCTTCTTAGGTAACATGAATATTATTAAAACCTAGCCCATATTTTGAAGTTTTGAGTACGTATGCAAATAGATGTGATGTTGGTTTTAAGAAAGGTTATGCTTAATAGATAAGGACGTATGGAGATCTTTTTGCTCTGTGACATGAAGACCAGTGAGCTAATGCTTTGTGCAGAGCCTCCACACTTGTCACCAGTGGGAGCAATAGAGAGTGAATGTTTCTATTTCCTTGCCTGAAAACTTAATACATTTGAGTAATACACATCTGGGCACTAAAACTGCTCAAACTCTATGTAGGGTGAAATGTGTGATATTTGGCAACAACCTAAGAATTACAAATTGGAGTTCATGTATTTTAAGATTTATTATTTGAGATGGGTGGGCAGGGTCAGAGGGAGAGAAAAAATCTTAAGCAGTCCCCACACCCAGTGTGGAACCGGATGTGGGGCTCCATCTCACAACCCTAAGATCATGACCTGAGCCAAAATCAAGAGTCGGATGCGTAACCAACTGAGCCACCCAAGCACCCCGAGTTAATGTGAAAATTTTTTAATCTATAGATCTTTTTGTCACAGGGACAGAGAATATATAACTTCAGAGTGCCTATACATTGATAGAAGCTCATTAAAAACTGGTGAGCCCACCACTAAACTGCATGACAAAAAAAAAAAAAAAACTTGAAAAACATAGTAGGGAAAAAAGATTTAAGTACATAAACTGTATTAATATATAAATATCTAAATATAAATTTAAAATACAAAGTTTCAAGGTTTCCACATCTTAGGACATAAAATGTTTTTCATTTTTTGTCTGAAAATAGGTTTCTTTAAGCCAAATTTGTTCATCATAAAAAAAAGGGGGGGGGTGCAAAAAGCTGCAGAGAGAGCCTTTCACAATGAAGAGGGGATTTCCCTTTCTCCTAGTGATGGAGAAAGGGAAATCTGACAAGTGCCAGTAGCTGGATCCTGCAGCCTCTTGGAGAACCTGAAGGAGGCTGTGCTGTGGTTTTTTTGCTCCACAAGAGGGGCTCCCTCTTGATGTTTCTTGTAATAACTTGACTGAACAGATGTAGCCACTTCAGGTCATTTGAAACATGTCAGCTCCGCAAGGAAGGTTGATCAATGAGGCATTGTGACTTGTTGCCCCCTGCTCCAGGGGAAGCCTATATTGAGCCATTGCAACCTCTGAGACCTAAAGAAAGGAAAAACAAGACAAAACAAAGCAAAACAAAATAGGAGATGAGCAGCCAAGTGTTCTGGAAGTAGAGAGCAAACAGTTAAAAACCAGAAAGCTTTGGTGTGTGATGATTTATAATTTAAATACTATCAACTCCTGATTTATAATAGAACATTTAAAAACAGAGTTTTCTGAGAGTGCAGATTGTTATTCAAATATTTACTTTCTTGCAGTTCCTTCCCCTGTTCTTGATACACGGCCTTTAGTTGTGCTCAGAACACTTAACAGGAATGAGTAAAGGAACATCTCTAATTCCAGGCAGATAATCCTCATAATCACAGAGGACATTAATGTTTAATTGTGCCAAGGACTAAAAAAGTCACAAGGAGCCCCTCTTCATGAATCTACAACCACCTATACAAAAATAATGGAGAGTGACATACAGAGCATCATTGATAAGGAAACATAAAATCAAGTAAGAAGATGGGCTTAGACATTTCCATGAAATACTGGTCATGAGCATATGTTTTCAGGGAAAAGGCAAGAGTGTCCACAGAATTCTAGGTGGTGGTTATTGGGGAAAGGGAATTTTGATTTCTCTTAATTCAAATGGAAATCTTAAGGAAAAGAGAGATGTCCTGTGTAGGTAAGTGGATGTTTGACTGCCAGGAGACTTCTCAGGCATCAGGGGCTACTTTATAAAACAGGAATCACAGGGCATTTTTCTTTGTTTAAAGGAAGCTGCCCTGTGATCTGTGTGTATGTGTGTTCATCACAGCCATTTAAGAGCGGTGACTTTGACTTAGCAGATGCTAACTGAATGGCATTAGCTTGATCAATAGGACTTCTAGAAGGCAGAAAGGATGGCTTTCCAAGGCATGGTAAGAGAAAGAAATGTTGAGAGAGACTAACTTTGCACAAACAGGAGGGTAAGGTGCTGAGGAAATGGAGAAATATGGAAACACTTTTCTCTGAAGGCCACTGTGTTTGGCATGCATATTAAAATGGGCCTGGAATATTGCAGAAAGAGCCTGGAAGCATAAGATTCTCCTTTTAAAAGTTCCATGAGAGAACAGCCAAAGTCGGGTAAGAAAGAAATCTGGCAGGAGACAAGAGGTGTGTCTTCATTTTGATGAAGTTGGCAAATGCCTCTGAGTGATTAAATATGTGGTTTGATGTTATTGAAAAAGTTGGGCAAATTTTTCTAGAAGCAGCACTATAAATATTTTTCTTCATTGGTGATCATACTGTGTGCACCTTTCAGGACTTCATAGGTTTTTTGTTTTGTTTTGTTTTGTTTGTTTTGTTTTTTAGAGAGTGTGCAAGTGTGGGGAGGGGCAGAGGGAGAGAGAGAATCTTGTTTGTTTGTTTATTTATTTGTTTGTTTGTTTTTGAGTGAGAGAGAGAGAATCTTAAACACGTTCCACACTTAGTGTGGAGCCCAATGTGAGACTGGCTTGCACAACCCAGAGATCATGACCTGAGGCAGAAACCAAGAGTCAGCAGCTTAGCTGAGTGAGCCAATCAGGCTCCTCTAGGTTTTCTTTAAGATTTTATTTATTTGCTAGAGTGAATAAATGAGAGTGAGCTTGTGCAAGAGACCGGTGGAGAGGGATAGGGGAGAGGGAGAAGCAGACTCCCCACTGAGCAGACAGCCTAACACAGGGCTCCATTCCAGGACCCAGGGATCATGACCTGTACTGAAGACAGACACTTAAATGACTGAGCCACCCACGCACCCCAGGACCTCATAGTTTTATTTAGGATTTGTGAGTAAGTGCAGCAATTGGTGATATATGATTCTACTTAAAATAGAATGAAATAAAGAACATTTCAAATATGCTGACACAAACTAAAGGATAATTAGTTTTAAATCTTACCATAGTCAAAAGAAATGCATAAAATAAAATTTGAATCTAGTATCTAACAGTTCCATTTGTACATTAAATCTAGGTTATTCAGAATGAGATTCATATTTTGATATACAATTAGCTGCTCAGATTTGTCATTATTTAAAGGAAATCAGAATAAACTGGAGCAGAAATGCATGATTTTAGATACATATTTTTCTTCAGTTTATTTTCAGTTGGTATGGATTTTTAAGTATTTTGCAGTACTGTATGTATATGTATCTTTTAAAGCTAGAAACCAGTCTATTTACCTAAGCGACAATTAGCTAGATTTTAAGTGAGAATGACCTAAGATTTTAATTTTAGCATGTGTAATAAAATTAAATTTATCTCAGAGCTACTAAGAACTTACAAATGTGACCCTGGAATGAATAAGTATGGCTATTTTTGTAAATTCTTACAAACAGAAAACTCCTCCCCCAAATGTGTCAAGCTTAATTTTCTGCTCTGTGGAGCACAGCTAGTAGGGTAGCAAAGCCCAGTGACATTTCCCACAGTGTGAGTTGCCAACCACTAGAAGCCTGTGGCAGTGTTTAAATCTACAGCAAACAAGCTAACAACTGGTTGAAGAATGGATTATGTAATTCTTCAATATTTCTTTGTGTTGTGTGTACATCACTCTCAGAATCCTGAGGCTAGAGCTTGTGACTATCTGCTGAGGTAGAATTTTAATATAGTTACGAACCAGTGTAATCTTTTGTTTTTGCACAGGCAATTTCGGTTATCTTCCCCGTCTTTTGCTAAAATCCTACTAAGAGAAATGGGTATATGAGTGTGTTCACTTAAGTGTGTATTAGGGCTGTGATTTCAGTGGTCGTTTTTTCTGTAGCATGGTCAATACTAATTTCTAAATCTCTTGAAGAGCATTAGTTAGTAAGATAATATGGCTCTATTTGGGTTCTGATCATGCTTCAGTAGTTAGATGAAACCTACAAATTGAAACTTTGGTAATAGCAATGGGAAGAGTTAAATTCAGAGGAACGGAGAATATTTATTGTATGATTAGAATTAAACAAAAGTCAAAAAGGTCCTGTACCGTATAATGGACAAAAAAATACTTGTACGTCATAAAACTTTATTAAGGTTCTAAAAGAAATATGACTATGGTCCTATTGCAGTACCTCTTTTTTTTCCCTTGATCTGTAAATGTCATTGTATGCATGTGCAGTAATACCTCATTTACTTAGAAATGGTGTTAAACAGAAAGGTGGTACATGAGGACATTCTCTAGATAATTGGAACATATCCCAATTGCCAGATTTAATTTATATCATTTTGCTTTTTAAAATTGAATATATATGTATTTTCCAGCTTTCTCTTAACACAAGGTATTGTCATAATTAACATTTTTCCTTTGGCTTTAAGGGTGTTACCTTTAGAATTTAGAAAAACAATATATTGATAACTGGCCATACAGGTATTATAGGCCCTGTGGGCAGTGTAGTGGCTAATGGAGATCCTAAACATCTGACATTCTATCTGTAGAAATCAGTACTTGTATGGCTAGTACTCATGTTTCATATGTCAATTATGATTTAGTTATAATTGTCTTTCAGAACAGGATATGAAATCATTAAAGGATGGTATGTTCATTGTTTTTTAAATGGGACTTTCAGGGAAAATTATGGATGATGGCAGTTGAGATTTCAAACTCACTATTGCTAGTTGATTTTGTTAGAGATGGAAAATTCTAGAAATTCTATCATTATTGAAGGAAAATGTTATTGTCATTGCAATTTGATGTTGAGGAAAATGGAAATACATGGTTTTGCATTAGCACCTTTGTATAGCTAAGCTGGAAGTATATTGTTAGTTTAGAAAAATACAATGCCTCATTAAAATGTTTTCAAAACAATCAGTTTGGTACACAGAAATTAAAAATATTTTTCTAAGCTAGTGCTAAGTCTGCAGTATTTACCAGTATCTAATATCTCCTGCCATTTTTGAGAAGAAATAAACACTTTGTAACAGAATAGTCAGCATTTATAGTAAAAATCAGGATATTATCTTTTCTTGCTCTACAAAGTAGTAAACGGATAACTAAAACATCCATTTTCAGCAGAGGGGTTGAAAGATAGAAAATAGTGCTTTTCCTTTCTTCTGTTATTTTATGGAAGAATGTATTCTCATAAATTAATACTTGGTTTTAATTGCCTCCTTTGGAAAGCTCTGTCTGAGAATATAGCATGTTTAATCTATGAAAATTGAGATAAAAGGATACATTCAGGACAAAGAAATTCACTGAATTATTACCTACACAAAGTAAACCACATGAATCTTAAGTGTACAGCCTAGTGAAGATGATGGCTGCTACCCAGCCATACTTTGATACCATAGAGAGGTACAAAATATTATCTCTAGCCCAAAGAACTCCTGTGTCATACTTCCTAATTAACGTCCCTGGAGGTAATCACTATAAGACATTTTCCCACTAAAAAATTGGTATCACCAGTTTTTTGAATTTTATATAGATGTAATACTCTATGCTCAAATTTTTTTTAAGATTTATTTATTTATTTGACAGACAGATCACAAGTAGGCAGAGAGACAGGCAGAGAGGAGGCAAAGAGGAGGAAACAGGCCCCCTGCCAAGCAGAGAGCCCGACATGGGGCTCAATCCCAGGACCCTGAGATCATGACCTGAGCCGAAGGCAGAGGATTAACCCACTGAGCCATCCAGGCGCCCCTCAATTTTTGTTTTTGTTGTTACTGAATATTATCTCTGTAGGATTGATGGTGTTATAGGCAGCAATATTTTAATTCCCTTTGTCTAGAGAGCAGTTTTCCAAATGGAGCATAATATATTAATCAGTTCTATTATTGATGAAAATTTGCTTTGTTGGTGGTTTTTGGCTTTCAGGAGTCAAAAAGCTATGAAGATTTTTTTTTAGAAAATTTTTATTTATTTATTTATTTATTCACTCATTACTTTTTTTTTTTATTTTTTTTTTTTTTTTTTTTTTTAAAGTACATTTACTTACTCCTTTTTTTTTTTAAAGATTTTATTTATTTATCAGAGAGAGAGAGGGCGAGAGCAAGCACAGGCAGACAGAATAGCAGGCAGAGGGAGAAGCAGGCTCCCTGCTGAGCAAGGAGCCCGATGCGGGACTCGATCCCAGGACGCTGGGATCATGACCTGAGCCGAAGGCAGCTGCTTAACCAACTGAGCCACCCAGGCGTCCCTTAATTTATTTTTTTATAAACATATATATATATATTTTTTGTTTGTTTTAGAATCTTTATGATATAATATGTGCCATTAGCATAGTGTTTGATAAAAGTAAATATTACATCGATACTGCATTTAAGTCATGAAAGTATGTTAGGACATAAGGCAATCTTATAAACATATATTTTTATCCCCAGGGGTACAGGTCTGTGAATCACCAGGTTTACACACTTCACAGCACTCACCAAAGCACATACCCTCCCCAATGTCCATAATCCCACCCCCTTCTCCCAAACCCCCTCCCCCCAGCAACCCTCAGTTTGTTTTGTGAGATTAAGAGTCACTTATGGTTTGTCTCCCTCCCAATTCCATCTTGTTTCATTGATTCTTATTCTACCCACTTAAGCCCCCATGTTGCATCACCACTTCCTCATATCAGGGAGATCATATGATAGTTGTCTTTCTCTGCTTGACTTATTTCACTAAGCATGATAACTGTGAATATTTTGATTCACATCTTTTGGTGTGCACATTCCCTAGAATGTACATAGGGGTGCAGTAGCTGATCAAAGACTCTGCATTTGTTCCCCTTTACCTACACAATGTTTTAAAGAAAGTGAACCAGTTTAAACTGGACCAGTCACATGTGAATTTCGTTTCCTGTATCTGCTAACGCTAGGGTTTAATTTGAGCCATTTTTCTAGAAGCTATCTCATTTTACCTTTCGTATTAGTCTATAATCCATCTGGAATTATTTTTATGTTTTGGGTAAAGCATGAGAAAATGGTCAAGACCCATTTCTTTTCCCATATGCATTTTCAACTTATCAAGTTATTTATTGAAAAGATCCAGTTCGTTGTTTTTCCCATTCACTGAGATGTCATCTTTGTTATAAATTAGGTAGCTGTATATGTGTGGGTGTTTTTCCCGAGTTTTTTCAGTTTTGTAACTTACTGTCCTGAAGGTTTTTTTCCTGATATTTATTGCAGAGATGCCCTTATTTTCATGTGATACTGCTAAATTTCTCTTTTCCTAATGTCTTAAGAATTTCTAGAAAGTTTTTTTTTTTTCATTATAAACCTGGTTTCAACTCAATTGACTTTTGTATTCATTTTTATTCATTCTTTTTTTAATCTATTATCTTTGATAATATCTTTGACTAAAGACTAGTTTGCTAGTCTTTTTTCTAGATGCTTCTAGGATGTCTTGAAACATTCATTTCGAAGTAAGTTGAATTTCAGAACCTTACGCAAAGTATTACTAAGAGTTCTTATAAACCCATCACCCAGGTTCACTAAGTGTCAACATCTTATATAACAACTGTGGTACAATTATAAAATTGTGAAATTGATATTGATGCAATTCATAAGCCTTTTCAAATTTTGCCAGTTGTGCTATAAATATCCTTTTCCTAGTTGAGGATCAAATCCAAGATTATACATTGAGTTTAGCTGTTGTATCTATTCTCCCTTGAGGTGGGGAATTTACACTTCATGTATCTTCATAACCTTGACATTTTTGAGGAGGGCTGACCATTCAATTTGGGGAATTTCTCTGAATTTATGTTTGTCTAACATTTGTTCATGATTAAATTAAGGTTCCTGATTTTTTTTTTTTTTTAAGATTTATTTAGAGGGAGACCGTGTGATTGGGGGAGGGGAGGGGCAAAAAGAAATGGAGATAACCAGACTCCTTCCAGAGTGAGGAGCCCCATGCAGGGCTCTGTCTTAGGAGTTAGAAATCAAGACCTGAGCCAAAGCCAAGTTGGTCACTTAACTGATTGAGCCACCCAGGTGACCCTTAGGTTCCTCCTTTTGGCAGGAATACCAGAAATGATGAGATAATCTCAGTGCCTCATATCAGGAGGTATATAATGTTGACATGTTTCATTCCTTGTGATACCAAGGTTGATTACCTAATTGAGGTGGAATCTGTCAGTTTTCCCCACTGACATATATATATATATATATATATATATATATATATATATATATATGATTTTTATAGTTAATAAGTATATTGTGAAGAGACCGTTTTAGACTATGTTAAGTATCCTGTGTTCTCACAGACTTTCCCCAGTAACATTAGCCTCTATCAGTGATTCTTGCTTCTATAATAGTTACTACTCTTTCGTGAGATGATTTTTTTTTTTACTTGCATCATTCCTTCTATATTCATTTGAAATCTACTCAATAAGTTGCCTCATCCTTATTTATTCACGTAATTACTGATTTATAGTATAGACTCAAATATATTTATTTATTCCAGGAGATCAAATTCACTCTAGTTATTTCACTTTATTCTAGGTTTGGCCATTGGAAACTCCTTTAGACTGGGTCCTTTATTCTTTTGACCTATCATCAAATGTTGAGCATTTGCTTTCTTTCTGTAATTACAAGATTTTGCTGGCTGCTCTTGCCCCATTCTGTTATTCTTCTCTCTGCATCATTCCTGAAATCAACCATTTCTCCAAGGATTTTTGGTTCATTTTATTGAAGTAGGGTATTGAGAAACCAAGATCTGGGTGCTGAGTGTGCTCATTGAACTTCATCATTTCTTCTAGGGCCTCTCACCTAACTGAGCTAGGACATATGTACATCTATGCAAACAAGCATATACACACATGTGTTGTTTTTATACCTATTTATGTCTATACATAAAATCCAAATATGATTTCATTGATATATCTGACTCCATTCCAAAAATCACAGGGTTCATTCTGGCAAATCCCTCCATTACCAGTGATTTTTAACAGTGAGAAACCTCACTCTCATTATCATCAATAGATTTCATTATTTGTCTGTAAATACACATAAAGTACTTCAAATTGCAATTTCATACCACTATGAAAAACAAATCTCAGGACGCCTGGGTGGCTCAGTTGGTTAAGCACCTGCCTTCAGCTCAAGTCATGACCCCAGGGTCCTGGGATTGAGTCCTACATCAGGCTCCTTGCTCGGCAGGGAGCCTGCTTCTCCCTCTGCCTCTGCCTGCCTCTTTGTCTGCCTGTGCTCGCTCTCTCTCCCTCTGTCTCTGGCAAATAAATAAATAAAATCTTTAAAAAACAAAAAAACAAAAATACCTCTTACTACAATAAAGCATGTGCATAACCTTACAGTAAGCAAGCAAAACACTTGTTTAACAGTTACTTAGGTTAACTTTCTTTCCTTTCCCTTTCTGTTTGGTTATATTATCAATTTATAATGCAATATATGTGAAAGGTATCTGAATACTAATTTCATATTCTATCACTTACTAAATCTATTTATTGAGGTACTACTGTTACTGATTCTTAAGCATTTTCCAGATGTCACATCATTCGTAAGTAAAGTTTCACCCTCCTTACCAATTCTTATAACTTTAATTGATTTTGTGTAAGTTCTTTTGCTGGTACTTTTCATTACAATAGTGAGTAATGACCTCCTATACATTCTCACCTTATTTAAGGTCTGAGTATAAATGCTTCTAGGGTCACCTGAGTGACTCAGTCGGTTAAGCATTGACTCTTGTTTTCGCCTCAGGCTCTGTGATCAGTGGGGAGTCTGCTTGAAGTTCTCTCCTCACTTCAACATTACACTGGCATAATAACAAATTTTCTTTTGCTTCAAATTTATAGTGTTTGAAACTATGGGGGCAATTTATAATGTTGGGACTATTTGGTCTTTGAATGCTTTTTAGATTTCAACTGTGACATTGTCTGCCTGGTTGTTTTTGGAGATTGACTTTTAATAACTTCCTCTTTAGTCTCTTTAACCTTTGGTAGTACATCCTTCCCAGAAAATTGTCCTTTTTATCTATATTTTAAAACTTAAAGCAAAGATGTTTTTTTATAAGATATCTTTTATAAGACTACACTGTAAAGTAGTCCCTCCTTATTTTTCGCCTTTTTTCAATAGTTAATTCATCCCTGTCATTCCTTAATTTGCACAATTTTGCTTTTATATATATGTGTGTGTGTGTGTGTGTGTGTGTGTGTACACACACATATATATGAAATAAAAGACTCCTTTATGGATGATATAAAGAAACTCAACAACTAAAATAACTTTAAAGTGGACAACCTATTAAAAAGTTATAAACTTTGCATTGGAAATTTAAAATAGGGAACATCCACATAGTCAACAAATTTAAAAACTTCACTAGTTATGGAGAAAATGCAAATTGAAACCACAGTGTAATGCTGTGATATGTCGGTGATATGTCTCCTAGAAAAGTGAAAAAGACTAGGCACCTGGGTGGCTCACTTGATTAAGCATCTGCCTGCAGTTCAGGTCATGAACTCAGGGTCCTGGGATTGAATCCCACATTGGGCTCCCTGCTCAGTGGATAGCCTGCTTTTCGCTCTCCCCCTACTCCTGCATGTGTTCTCTCTCAAATAAATAAAATCTTAAAAAAATAAATAAAAACAAATAAAATGAAAAAGACCGAAAATCCCATGTAGTGGTGATGACGTGATGAAATGGTGTTTTATATACTTCTGGAATGATACATTTCATACATACTTTCACACACACGCCAAATACTCATGCAGGGCTGGCTGAAAAACAATTGAATTGGTTCTCATCTCCAGCTTATGTTGCTAGATTTTTTTTTTTTTTTTTGAAGAGGATTTGAAAGAGAAATTGCTTTGGCTTTTCATTCTCTCTAAAGCCAAAGGTTGGCAGAGGTGATGAGAAAGTACCAGAGGGTTGGAGTGTTAGATGAATTCTTCACATAATGATCAAAATTTATTCCCTCAGTCAACAATGAAAAATGCCTGTGATTGTGGTAGGTGACCAGAATGAGCAAAACATTAGAAAGCTCAAAGGCATGACCTTCATGGGCTGGAGTCATTGAAAGGCCCAATTGTTGGAGATGTGGGATGTTTCTGACTCAGGAGAAGCTGCAATGGAAGAAAAGAGGGACAGATAAGGGGCATCGGGGCAGCGATGGTTGGAAATCAGGCCATTCCAGGTTGTTTGGGCTTTGAAAGAAGAGCTCTTCCAGATGCACAGGCCTCAGAATTACCAAGGTTCTCCCACAGGTGTAAAACAGCCAAGGCAGATGAGTATACCGACCAGTCCCAAGCAGGACCATGCAGGTGCGCATAAGGAACAGGAAGATACCAGTAGACAGTAAGTAGTATGTCTAACTAGGGAAAGGGTGTGCAAAGATAATTGAAAGAAAAAACAAACATGATAACAAAAATATGCAAACATTTTCATCATCACGGTCACAAAAGCAAGTCAAAATCAAAGCCAACCATAAAGTTAATTTTCTTCACCTGCAAAGTATGAAAAAATTGAGAATGAATCACAACCAATGACAGCAATGAAATCAAACTGCTTGTTCTGTGTCATGACTGGCACAAATATTCTAAGAAGACAGCCTATCCATACACATTGAGATCTTAAACATGTTGATGTCTTGGTTCTACTTCTGAGAGTGAAGCCAGTGTCTAGGAATGTTGCCTTGGGATGCAGGTGCTGGAGTCAGGCTGTCTGGATTCAGGCTGCCGGTCTGTTATTTCCTATCCATGTGAATCAAGCAAGTTACTGAGGCTCCTTGTGCCTCAGTCTCCTCTGTCTCCTCAGTTTCCTCTCATCTGTAAGAGGATATTCATGATGGTATCTACCAGAACACTCCAGTGGCTCAGTCATTTAAGCGTCTGCCTTCAGCTCAGGTCATGATCCCAGGGTCCTGGGATCGAGGCCCCCATTGGGCTCCCTGCTCCCTCTCTTTCCAGTCCTGTGTTCTCTCTCTCTCAAATAAAATCTTAAGAAGGGGCGCCTGGGTGGCTCAGTGGGTTACGCCGCTGCCTTTGGCTCAGGTCATGATCTCGGGATCGAGCCCCGCATCGGGCTCTCTGCTCCGCAGGGAGCCGAGCCTGCTTCTCTCTCTCTCTCTCTCTGCCTACTTCTCTCTCTCTCTCTCTCTTTGCCTACTGTCAAATAAATAAATAAAATCTTTGAAAAAAAAATCTTAAGAAAAAAAATATATATCTAAAAGCTACCTTGTTTTGGGAGGATGTTAGGAGGCTTATTATATGTAAAGCAGTTAAAATAATATGTCTGGCAAGTGCTAAGCACCACATGAGACCCTGTTACTATTTTAGGTCCATAACTGCTCATCAAAAATTCTAAAGTTTTCGGAAATCAGACCTTGTTAGATTTTAGAAAAGTAACAGGAGGTTATTTAGGCTATATTACATAATGCCCTCCCCCCATAGCCAAGGTTTTCTGGGGTAGGACCCCAGAGTTAAACCCATTCATAACTTCATTGTGAATTATAAGAATATTCATATTGAGCATTCTAAATAATAAGTGGCTTCATATCAGTTCAGATCAGATTTTCCTACCAAATGAGAAACAAAAAAATCCTTAAAAGAATTTTTGGAGTTTGGTATTGTCATAAGGGATTATAGTTTTACATTCCATAATTTTAAAAAATGAAATTTATCTAAAATGTACAATGCATTTTTTAAAAGATTTATTTAAAAAATAATACCTTATATACTTTAGATAAATTTCACTTTTTTAAAAAATTTATTTTAGAGAGTATATGCATATATGCACGCAGGGTGAATGAGCAGAGGGAAAGAATCTCAAGCAGATTCCCTGCTGAGCACAGAACCCAACTTGGGGCTCAATCTCACAACCCTGAGATCATGACCTGAGCCAAAATCAAGTCAGACGCTTAACCAACTGAACCACCCAGATGTCCCTGTAGTGCTATTTAATAAAATAAATAAATAAATGTTTATTAAATAAACATTTAATAAAATGTTTACAAACAAAACTTTGAACTGCTTGTTATAATGTTAAATAAATAAACAGAATATAGTATCGTTATATATCTAGGAAAAATCTCAGCATAGAGAAATAGTCCGGAAAAGATAACCGTATTATTAGTGATGGCAATGATGATGTGCTGGGAATATGACTAAATATTTTTCTGTTGGCAGATTTTTAGAAAAGATACTATTATAATGAAAATCTATCAAATGGTCCTTAGTACACAGCTTTAATTCTTCTGTAATTTTGACTATAGGAATTTGAACAAGTTGTCTTTCATCAGTTATCTTTCCATGGTAGTAATCGTCAGTATAAATCAATCTTTCATGTTAGAGTTAAATAGAAAAATTACTTTGAGGGGGTGCCTGGGTGGCTCGGTCAGTTAAACATCTGACTCTTGGCTTCAGCTCAGGTAATGATCTCGGGGTCATGGGATCGAGCTCTAGGCTCAGCACAAGTTTGGGTTCTCTCCCTTTTCCTCTCCATCCCTCTTCTGCCCTTATCCCTACTGGAGCACACAAGTGGACAAGGGCACACTTGCTGTCTCTCTAAAATAAATAAAATCTTGAAAAAAAATTTCTTTAAATGTTCTAATGTGTTTCATGTGCTAAATTTCATTGGCTAATTTTAGTTGCATTCAATCTACTAAAACTCAGTGTAAGTAAACTTAAGGGAAGTTTATAAAAAATAGTATTTTATATGAAAACAATAGTAAGAGTTAAATTTCATACTTTTGCTGTTTTGCTCTGGATAGCATCAAAATACTCCAAATGAGCCCTCCAATATGGGGGTTCAGCAAAGACTTTGGAAATCAGACAGACCTAGTTTAAGTCCCAATTATACTGTTTTCTTGTTGTCTAACATGGATAGATTACTAATTCCCCAGATCTTGGTTTCCTTATTTGCAAAACAGATTTAATAGCATGTCATCTGAAGATGAAGTGAGATAATTTCTATAAAGTACCACCCACTGCTTTATATTATGTGTTCAATAAATGGGTGTTCTGTTTTCCTTTCACTGAGAACAGTGAAAAAAGGGGGGGGGGATAAAATAACTACTCTTTACTGAGCCCCTGTTAAAAGCACTTGTATTAATTTGTCCTTTTCACAGTCTTCTGCAGAGGGTGTCCATAGCTTGCCCAAGAGGCAGATGGGTGGCTGAGGTGTAACGTGAGGTCTTGGTGTTGGACCCAGAGCTCACATTCTTGATGACTAGAGTAGCCTGCCAATGAACTGTTGTTTTGAAGATAGGATGAGGCTGAGGCTGTTGTGCATGTGGTTTAACGTATGTATGTTTAATACTGAAAAAAGTAACTAAGTAACTGTGCAGCTCTGTTAACAGATTTGTGCTTGTTTTCTGTTTCCCTCTGTTTCAGTACTTTGTGAATTGGTACTCTGGAGCACTTTCAGTGACTGCTACTGATATCTCTTCCTGGGACCCGCAAACGTCTGGTTTCCTCAGATATAAGCTCCGATTAATGGAGTTGGGGAACAGATTACGCTCGTCTCACTAAGATCAGGTAAGACTTTCAGAATAATTTACTCTTTGCTGATGATATCTGACATGACCTGCTTAGAAGTATTTCTGCCTTGGAAGGTTATAACTAAAGAGACACATGGTGGAGGGGAAAAAATAGGCTCCCACAAAAAGGCATTGGTATATGGACTGAAATGTTTATTATTAGCTAAGCATATGCTGATGTATTTAGAGATATTTTTATTACTTGCGTAAAGTATAGGGACTTATCATTTAGTATAAGGGGAGTTTCATGACAAGCATTCTTCTTGTAAAATAGAACTGCAGTACGGTTTTATGAAACCTGTAATTGCTACAATCTACATTATTTTTATTGCTGTAAAATAACTGTGAAATGGAGAACGCTATCCCCTGGAAATGGGTTATGATGAAAATGTACCTATTGTGATTATCTTTATGCAGATCCTTCCCTAACTGTGAGCTTCCCTTACCTGTACTTCAAATGCATGTAAATTTGCTTCTGATATCTTTTCCTCAATGTCAAAATTTTCTGCTCCAATATATGAAATTGCCAGTCATTCCAGTTGGGATTAATTAGAAAAATAGAACTGGGATTGTAAGAAGAGAGTAAAGTTGAATCAGAAGGCAAAATTGAAGTAGTTACTGCAGGAAATCAATCCCAGAGGGGGTTAAGTGAGCATAGGTGACGTGCCATCTCTTAGAAGCTCCAGTAGCTGCCATGAAGACACAAGCTAAGTGATGAAATGGTGCTTTGGCCATGATGTGAATTTATCTTGGGTAGATAGGTGTTGAGAAATACAGGTCATCCAAAGGTTTTGCTTCTCAAGCGTTCAGGTTACTCTGAATCTCACATATCTGAGACTCCAGGTAAGTTAGTACCTCTTAGACATAAATGGAAAGATGTTGCATATTTAGATGGAGGATTTAGACCCTTCGATTTCTTGGAATGTGTGTTCACCTTCAACCTGTAACAACTTTTCAAGTATCTTACGCTCAGTGCAGGGAAGGGATAGCCCCAAAGTTTCCTAGTGAACAAAACCTGGTAAATGGAAACTGGGAAGACCGAAGCATGTAAACGCCCCATGATCATAGCATTGTGGCAGAGAATATGGGCTGTAGGAACAATAATCTGTGGCTAGAACTTGGACTGTGCCAACTTTTGGCCATGACTTCGGCCAAAGAGCTTATTTACAAAAAGAACTTAGTACTAGACTTAAATAGAAGTTGTTCAATAAATGACTATACTTAAGTGATTGTGCAAACATTTTTAAGGGTTTTTATAGATTCGCTAGTCCTTGATACTATTTTCTCTGAGGATTTACATTTCTCATCTGTAATTTCTCCTACCTTAAATTTTCCTTATCTTATCTAGTCAACCCTAGGAAGACATTACTATGATTTTTCAAGAGTAGAATTTTTTTTTAACATCTGGCATGTATTATATTTTTGAAGATTCTTGGTATTTTAAACTATGATTTCACATCTGCCACTTTTGTAGCATTTTGATATTGAGTAATTTACCTTCCAAATATTTTCATCTTTGAAATGAGAATAATAGAATATCTACAATAATTTTTGTGAGTATTAAATGATGTCTACTATATGATACAGAAATAACCAATGCATGTGAACTATTACCAATACCTCTACTGTTAGTATTGTAATTATTCTTCGTAAATACTTTCTCATCTACCTCTGGTGTGCTTGCTGCTGTTGTCTTTAACTGGTGGACCTTGAAGCAGAATGTTCTATGGAGTTACTAATAAAATATTAATATATGCAAATTCTCAGGTCATGGTTTAATTCTTGGACATAATTCATTATGTTTATCATTTTATACCCATAAAATATATAAATTTAGTTTAAATGCAAATCTTATTTCATGATGTTACTAAATTACCTCCAGGACAACCACTTCTAAAATTCCCAAAGTTGATTCTTTCCAGAGGAATCTACATAGCGTCTATTTTAAATTGCTTCACATTTTGGTGATTCCTAATATCAGAGATTGCCATTTCAACTGGAATTTGTGTTTTAAACTGCTGACCAAACCTTCTGAATCTGTGAAATTGTAAAATACTAGGTAATAAGGATACCATGACTTTCTACTAGGTACTCCACCTGAACTTCGAACTTCATATGCAGGCTTATCTCTAGGGCTAGGGAGTGCTTAGAAGTTAATTCCTTAATCCAATCTTTTTTCCATCATCCAATCTTAATGCTCAATTCTGACTCTGATATTATTCACCATAGTATAGTACTGGGTTTCGAATGACCAGTGAGATTTAGGAAGAGGAAAACTTGGGCTGTGTCTCATGTGGAGACTTGATACTGACCATGGAAAACTATGTTCTAGGCATGATGATGTTCTTAATGAATTGTTGAAAACAAGAAAATGAAAACTTTTTTAGTTTTTTCTATCCATTTGATTGTCTTCACTTTTTTTCCCCAAGGTGTTTTAAAATAAGTTAATTGTTAAACAAAAAAAAATCAAGAATAAAAAAAGATCTTTCAATATGCATATAAAGATTTATGGCATATATAGGATTAACCAGTAAAGTAAATTATTAATATATCTAATATACCTTTTTATATGATCAGGGCTTAAGCCAGACTTTTTTTTTATAAGAACAGTATAGTTATTTTGCTGAAACATTTGCAACTATGTATACCATAATGTATTTCAGAGAGAGCAACAAGGCAATATTAGACCTTAGAACATATTTTGTAACTTCGTTTTTCTAGTCACTTATAGTTTCTAGCAGACTAAAAAGTACTTACGTAATTTTGCAAGAGTTAGAAACTATGAGTAGAGAAAGCAAAAGTTTAAAACCATTTAGCCTTAGTGGTGTAAAATATTTCTTCAGTATTTAAAATGTAAGATCTTTGAGAGTATCCAAATATTTAATGCATTTTTCTATTTATAATCCTTGAACATAATCTTGTATAGTGCAAAAATATATATAACAGACCCAGAAATCCCATTGCCTATCATTAGAATTTAAGCATTATCAAGTTCAGGGACTCTGTTTTAGGTGACTTCTGTGTTACTAGAAATAAATACTCTGTGTTAATGTAAACACTCCACTGCCACAGTTGGTGCATAGAGGAGACTATGGCTTTTGGAATACTGTGCATTACCAGATACTTAAACTTGTGGCTTTTAAGACTTGTGTGCTGGGAAGGGGAAGTAATATTTATTGTTCACCACATGCTAAGAAATTTATCCAAATTCTGGAGATGATCTTGTGAGATGAGTCTAGATATTCCTGTTTTATTTATAGATAAAATGAAGGTCAAGGAATTAAGTAACTTGCTCAAAGTCATACCCCCAAGAAATGCACAGAGGCGTCATTGGAGTAAGCATAGAGACTAATCTGTATCCATTTAAATTCAAAACTACCTTCCATTTTATCATGTTTTCCATGTTATTATTTTATCAAAGACTCTTAGAGAAAAAGTTGCCTTCAGAATTAGGAGCAAAAATCTGTTTTTTGTCTGACAGAAATATGCAATGTCAAGAACATTAATAACACTTTTTAGAAGTTCCTAGATTATCCTATTTCTCCTATAGTTTCTGAGGACTACTTCAATTCTTGGGCAGGAGTAGAACCCAGGAGTAGATGTGTAGAATGGTGAAGTCATAAGGGGGAACTTCAGGTGTCTGATTACATACATCTAATGTATTCCAGGTGAATTCCTGAGAAGAAAAATGCCATTCTCCAATGCTCTAAAGGAATCTAAGCATTTGTTTGCTATTAGTGATTAATAGAAATTTAAAGCCAACTTTAATTGCTATGACCTTTCATTAAGTCAATACCTAATCCTATTTGGTATTATTTACTGCTGTGTTCAATAATAATATAATTGTCTTGTTTAAATTTTGTGGGAAATCTGCAGAGATAAAAAGCTCTTAGTACAAATGATATTTTTTGTTTTTCAAAGTATATAATACATTATTTGTACTTAGTGTACATTCTTAATCTTATTTCTACTTTATAAGAAAACTGAAACTTCTCTTTCTTATTCACCTTTTCCTCATATTATTTGCATATACTCATCCTGAAAATATGAATAATAGCAATAATTCACAATTCCTGTATGAATTGACAGGAAGGAGCATAGACTTTCATACAGGTCTAGAATTAACTAGATTATAATTAGGACACATTTAGATGCACCTGCTCTTAAATAGTGTTGAAACTCCACTTCAGTATTTTAGAGATATTTTTATAGAAGAGTCATATTAGAGATATTTTTCTAGAAGAGTCATTTCATACATAATCTTATTTAGGTTCACTTCTATAATATGATTTCAAGAAGACTGTGGTCTAATGAATTTTCCTACCCTCCCCTTTTTAAAATAAAAGTCACTTTTATCTAGAAACAGCAAAATGTTTAGTGTGTTTCTTGGCAAATTTACTAAGAACTACATGGGTATTTTGAAAACCTGACAATATAATTAAAAAGGATGGTTGTCAGGCAAAGAATAAAGTGGGTACACAAATACCTTCTACCTCTTTATATTTACATTAAAACTAAGTGTGTGAAAGAAAGTGCACATAAAGTTAGACGACAAGGAGACTTCACTTACTGTGAATTGTGGCTACTTTCTTGTCATCTTGAGATTTATTTTTTTGTTTGTTTGTTTCTTTATTCTAGGGAAAAAACAAACTTTGTTGAGTTGTGAGAATTGAATGAGATACTGTTTGGAAATATTCTAGAATTTTAAGACTCTATAAAAATGGTACATGTGAATGTTGCTATTGCCATTGGTGTAACATGGAAACTTTAAATGTAAGAATTTTAAATGTAAAAGTATTTCAAATCTTGTTCAAAAAATTCCGAAGCTAAGCATTTTTAGTGGACTTGTGATCACACTTAGAGTATTTACTTTGTCAAATCATGTCTCCCTTAGCATGCAATATTGTTTTATTTTTAATTGACAGAACATGTGTCTTTTGAATAAATACTCAATATTGACATTCGGTATTTTATTTTTGTTAAATAATAAACCCTTGTTGGATTATTGAGTCATGAAGTTTTGGAGGTCCTTGGTACTGGTGTCAGAGAAATTTTATGCAAGGAATAATTATGACTATAATTTTAGCAGTTCTGATGAAGTAAGTTAGAATTATGTATATTCCATAACATAAATTGGAAACTGGAGTGAATTCATTAGTAAGTGTGATTAGGAAAGATAATTTATAATAAGCATCCCTTTCCCCCTCTAGGCTGTATTTTTTTACTGTAGTTATGGACTTGTCTATGTCTCCTTTTGGTTCTAACAAATTTTGCTTCTCGTGATATGAGGCCCTGTTAATATGTACAGACCTACTAAGGGTTGATGAATTGACCTCTTTATCATTATGAAATGTCTCTTTTTTCCCTGGTTATATTCCTTGTTCTAAAATCTTATTTGACCTTACTACAGCTTTTTTGGCTTTCTTTTTATTAGTGTCTGCATAGAATACAGAATTTCTATCTTTTTACTTTTAATGTTTTACTTAAAAACTACCACATGGTTGTGTTTTCACCACTCTTCCTCTAATGCACCCCCTCCCATTTATAGACTGTGTGCCTATGAATGGAACAACATATACTCAGTTGCTCAGGACAGAAACCAGGGAAATAGCTCAATTCCCCTTTGATCTGTCAGATGTATCCTAATGAATCTCAAGAAAATATGACACATTCATCCACTTTTCTCCCTTTCTACAACATGAACCTAAAGAGGTCAAAATTTCACTCCTCTAGATTTCCTGACTTCACCCCTAGCTGTCACCACCTGCTTTCACTCCATGGCTTGCACAGCGGCAAGAAGTGATCTTTGCATGCATTATATCATATCAAACCCCGTATAAACCCTCCAGTCTCTCCCATTGGACTTAGAATGAACTCCAAACCCTTTAGAAGGCCCTGTGTAATTGATGTCCTAACTCCTTCTTGAAACATATCTCATCTTGTGGATTACCCCGCTTTGATCCACCTGGGTCTTTCTGTTTCTTGATCCTTGAATCTTTTTTCTGTTTGGGACCTCAGCTGTTGCATCTCCCTGGAATAAATTGACTTCAGCAGTTTGCATTACTAACATTTAAACTGAGACCTCATGCATGCAAAAGAAAGATCTCTTCATTAATTCATCCTTTCAACAAATACTGGTTCAGTGCATGCTAGATGCCAGACACTGAGCTCCATGCAGAGAATAAATTTGGAAGTCTAAAGATACTTGGTCTTTGCACTCAAGGAGTTTACAAATCCGTGAAGAAGACAGACATCATTCAGTGCAAGTGCAAATATTCCCTGACAGAAGTCCCATAAAGCGAACACAGCTCTATGAAACCCATAGTAAAACTGAAATAGACTGAAGTTGTAAATAGGCTCCCTTGCCGTATTCTTTAACAGTGAGCTGAAGGGGGAGTAAGAGTGAAATGGCACTTTGTAAATTCAGTAGAAATGAAAAACACATTAATTGAAATTGCAGCTCATATACAGAACTGTTAGCATGTACATTATGATCATTTTTGATTGGACACATCATGATTAGTAATTAGTTACAAGCCTCAAGTTGGCACAATCTGATCCTGTATCTAAAGCAAAGTTACAGGTTTATTATTTCAAATGGAGAACAATGATATTTTGTGCAGCATGAGATAGAAAAGGTAAGAAAAGAGTAATGGCTTAACATACACTTTGGATTTCTTTTTGTAAACTTAATAAAATAAAAATGATTTACATGACTGTAGAGATTATTTTGATGAAAGCAAATGCTTCCTTTTCCAAAAGCACATTCAAATACCTGAATATAATTCAACTCTTTCTTTGACCTGGTCTTAAACCTAGATGCATAAAGGACCAATATAAAGGACAGGACCATCAGAGTGTTTTGGTTTTATTTCTGCTTCTGTCACTTCTTTGTCCTGGGTTGAAAGTAAAGCCAGTAATCTACTTAGAGGTATGACATTTCATATATTCTGTCAAATTGACTGAAATGTAAGAACTTGCTCATAAGTTCCATTTTCCTTCTGTTCTTTCAGCTGTGCTGACATTAATATTCTCATCTACAGAGTTTTTTCTGCTTACCTCTATTTACCCAAATTTTATTTATTTTTATTTTTCAAAGTTAAGCTTTAAACTTCCTCAGCATCTGCCAACTTTATAGAAGTTTCTCTGCCAGCAAATTCTGGTAATCTAAGCTTCATAATATTGAGCCATATTACCCTGCTTTCCTATGAAACTGTTTTAAAAGCCTCATTATTTTCCCATCATGTGTCTGTTAACCCTTGAAGTTTACTAAACCACCCAAATTAAATGGCTGAATACAACAGCCATTTATGTGACTGCAAATTCTGCTGTTCTGAGTAAGGTTCTGCTGATCTCTTAGGTTAGCTCTTGGACTTGAGATCAGTTTGAGATTCAGCTGGGAGTGAGTCCTGGACGGCCTCACTAATAGATCTGGCAGTTGGCTGATAATTTGTGCTTCTCATCTCTAGCAAGGTGACCTCTGCCTTTTCTTGGGGATATCAGGTGTTAAAAGCATCCAGAGGGAAGGCTCCACTGTGTAAGCATTCTTCAAGACTTTGTTCACATCACTTATGCTAATGTTGCATTGACCAAAGCAACAGACTTCTAGAAGGTTGAGAGGATCTGTAACATCACTATTAACACAGAGAGGGGAAGAATTTTTGGTCATTTTTATAACTACCATATCTTCCAATTAAACAACAAACAAAAACATGTTCTTTGAATCCTTCAACCAATGCTACCCATTTATGAAAAATAATTTCCAACTGAATATCTAAATTGTCACAGATGAAGCTATTAAATTCACTTAAGTATCAATTGACATTTTTAGTGTTAGCACATTGATGCCATTTCCATACAAGTTGAGAAGAAGTGGGATAAGACAAGTTCTTGATTGAGCAACTTGAAACCTATGAATTTCCTTTGATTTCTGAGCCTGATTTGTTGCTGCAAAAGCATCTCTCTTACTGTATGTGGCCAAGGAGTCCTGCTGTCATGATGGCAGGAAGCTTCTTGACTTCTGTGCAGAAGTGTTTGCAAAAAGGCCCTAGTCTGAGTTTAGAGATGAGTGTACAGTCTCAGGTCTTAGATTTCATCTGTAAATTGCATTCCACAAGGGATCAACTCTATAGGATTACAAAATGCAAGAGAGTGCTGAGGTTTTCATTTGCTTAGGGCACGGTGGAAAGATGTTTGAAACTACTGCAATTACAGCCACTAATATACCATTTCTCCCTTTCACATCTGCATCTGAGTCAGAATCTTAGGAATGCTTTTTTTAAAAAGGCATGTTCCTTTGATTTTTCATTTTGTCTAAATTATGGGAAGTTTGCAGTAGTCATAGTGATACTCCAGATCTTTAGGAAAAATCGAAGGACCAGTAAAGAATTCCATGAGAACTTCAAAAGCTCTGTAGTGTTTGACTTTGAATAATTAAAAATTGAACACAAATTATATATTTAATGTAATAGGTGGATTGAAATTCTAATACTATTAAAAACAAATTGGCTCAAGAATCTCTCTCCAAAATTGTTTGAGGGTTGCTGAAAGAGGGATATAAGGGTGGGTAAATGAGTGAATGGGGCCAAAAGGTACAAATTTCCAATTAAAATAAGTCAGGGGATGTAATGGAGATATAATGTGTAGCATGGCACCTATGGTTAATCATACTCAGCTGCATGTTTGAACGCTGCTTAGAGAGTAGATCTTAAAAGTTCTCATCACAAGAAAATTAATTTGCCGTCAAATATTTAACAGAATCCATAACAAACTCGAAGCAAATACAAGGGAACCACTTCAGCCTGAAAAATGACATTGTCAGAAAACTTGTGGTTAATGTCAGATTTAACAGTGAAAAATAATAGTTTCTCTCTAACATCAGAAACAAGGCATAGATATCTAATCTCCCCTTTACTCAGTATTTTACTTGAGGATGTTGGCAGTGCAATAATGCAGGGGGAAAAAAATTGTGAGTTTGAAAAGGAAGTGAAACTGTTGTAATCAGATGATTCAGTGTTCTTTGTAGGAACCTCTAGGAATGTGCAAAAAAAAAGCCTTTTTAAGTTCAGGAAGTTTTCAGGAAACACAAAAATTCATTGTATTTCTCTATACTGATAAACAATTGGAAATTGAAAATTTAAAAACAACATACTTTATAATAGCATAAAAAACATTACTTGGGAATAAATTGAGCACAATAAATTCAATATCCGCAGGCTGAAAACTACGAACCATAACCAGGAATTTTAAAAAGTAAACCGAGAAGTAGTCTCTTTTCATAGATTAGAAAACCAATATTAATATTATTTACAAAGTGATCCATAGTTTCAATGTAATCACAGAGGAGAACCCATAAAATATCTTAGTAGAATGACCAGGTTATTGTAAGACCAATGAGAGATCAAAGGAAAAGAATAATTAAAACAATTTTTAAAGAAAACAAAGTTGAAAAGCTTACAGTATTTGATATCAACTCTTACCATATACTACTTTTGAAAACTATAATACATTAAGACAGTGTGGTGGTCAAGTATATTTATATAGATCAATGAAAAAAAAGTCTGAATATGGTGCACTGACTTTTGATAGAAGAACCAAAGTAATTGGATACGGAAATGCTACTTTTTTCAATAAACATGCTGGAAGAATTACATATCCTTATGGAAAAAAATAATTCTCAATCATTACATCACCTGTAAAGAAAAGTAATTCAATCTGGAGTATAGACTTCTAAATTATAAACTATATCACATAAAAGAAAACAAAGGAGATTATTTTTGTGACTTGAGGTGAAAAGTATTTTTCATAAAAGGAAAATGATAAATTGGACTTTGTAAAATTAAGATATATTGCTCTTCATAACATACTACTTAGAAAACATTTGTAAAACAGATAATAAAAATTGCACCTAATAGATATAAGGGCTCTACAACTTAAGCTAATTATTTGAATAGACATTTCACCTTAGAATATATAAGGAATGGCAGGTGAGCTCATGAATAGATGCTCAACATCATTAGATACATGTAAATGAAAATCACAAATGAAATCATACCCAGCAGGATGAGTAAAATGAAAGCCTGACAATAACACATTCTGGCAAGGATGTAGGGCAACTAGAAATCTCATACACTGCAAATAGAAATGCACAATGGTCCAGCTGCTTTGTAAAATAGTTTCTCACCAAGAAGGCAAGCCCTTTCCTGTGGCTTATAACTCCAACACTAGGTAGCTCTCCAAAAGGAATGAAAACACAAGTTTATACAAAGACTTGGTTTCAAATGTTTTGGAAGATTTATAATAAAAGCTGGAACTACCCCCACCACCACCACCAAGTGTCCATCAACTGGTAGAGACATAAACTGAACAATAGAGATAGAATGGAATGCTGTCAGCATTTAGAAACAGATTATTAATTCATACAACTTGGATACATCTCAACATCATTTTCAAAGTGAAAGAAGCCAAACACAAAACTTTGCATAATGTACAATTCTACTGATAGAAAATTCTGAAGAAAGTAAGCTAACAGTGACAAAGCAGAACAATGGTTTTTAGCAACTGGGAGTGGAATGGGAGTATCAACTACCATGGGCACAAGGGAACTTTCTGGGGTGTAAAGAATATTCTTCATCCTGATCTAAGTGGTGTTTATGCAAGGGTATATAATTTACAAATACTAAGTTATGTATGGTTTTATTGTATGTGGCTTATATTTTAATGAAGTGCAGATAGAAATATTTGATTTTCTATAGAGAACATAAGCATGATTCATATTTACAATCTGGAGTAACTTCTGTTACTGGGTTTCTGGATTGAGTCAAAAATTACAGATTTTAAAAGTTTTTGATTACTTAAAACTTTGAAGTGTGAAAAACATTGGATAAATAGAATTGCCAAAAGAAATTGGGTTTCCTGCATAAAAATATTCATTAAAAAGTGTTTCAAGGTATATTTAGGGGGTATAGCTCAGTGGTAGAGCATTTGACTGCAAAGTATATTTAATTCCCTGCTACATCTTCATTTTTATTGCATAATACCTAGAATCAAGAGATGTCCTAACTGGTAAAATATAGGATGTTCTTATAACAGTTTTCAGATTCTCATTATTTTTTCCAATTATTGAACTGACTTAATATTTTCCCCAGATGACCTATTGTTCTGCTCTGGCTTTTCTTGGAGAGCTCAAAAGCTATGTTCTGTGTTCAGATGGATGCTATCAAATTTGGAAATCATTAGTGTCCTTTCTTAGAGTTTGATTTTAAAGTGAGTGTGATCTGTGAGGTAGAAGCTACTTTTGCTTGGAAGTTTCTAGTGATAAACTCTCAGTATCGTATGAAGGAGCCCTGTTATTCACCGAAATTAAAAGGTCACTGACAAATGACTCCCATCTCTAGACCTGGAGCTGCTGAGTGTTTTGCCATAGTTGCTTCTTATGTTATCAGTCTATAACGCTTCTTATGGCTAACACAAATTGACCCTGTGTAAAGTATTTCTACCAACTTATTTTATGTTAGTTAATATTTATATTCTATAAGATTGTAGCAAATATAAATGTCAACAATATGATGTGAACATGATTGACACAATATGTCAATTGCTTCTGCCCATTGAAAATGACTTATGTATTCAACTGTGTAGTCCTCAAACTGAGATAAAGACATTAATGATACTGCTGTTTAAAATATCTTCTTTTATAAATGATGACAAAGTTAATAACCATGTTTTTTAACTGTATCTAGTGCTGCTTGTTCAAAAAGGGCTACTTTTCTATCCTAAAGTTCTGCAATTAAAAGTGTTATAAAGGTTATTTTAATGTTAGCACTCAAAACAACTTCATTAATTTCATAATACATAATAGATCTAAGGAGAGGAATGGTCTTGGTAATTTTCACTTCTTTTAAACAACACCTGAGAATTATTTTTCTGTCATCAGTCTTCTATTTCAATCTTAGGCGTTCGGTTTTTTTGCAGTAGTATTTGTGTGTGTGTGTAAAATTAAGGTTTCCATCACAGATTTTTTTTTCTTAAAACTTAAAAAGGGCAACTTTAATTCATTACAAATACAAACAACAATGAATTAAAATCATAGCTGTTGATGGTGTTTACAGGAGAGAAAATGGAGGGGTCTTAGACCCATTGATTATCAAGTCCCACATTTGACAGAGCTCCTGCTGGCATTATGTATTTGCCTCCTACTCTCTTTTGTTACTGCTTTGGCTAAGAAGAGAGTCAGAATGTATTGTGGGGGTGTGTTCAAGAGAACAAAAGAATTTTAAGATTCTCTAGACTGTGACAATATATCATTTATTGAGCTATAATAAAAGAATATATATATTTAATTCAAATAACCTTTAAAAATTAGGTCCAGTTTAGCTGTTCAGTTTTAATGCATCTAGAAAGAAAACAGAGCTTATCAAATAGTCATCTTCTTCCATATTTGAAGTTGTTATGGTCGCTTCCCCTAACCCAGCTAAAATGATTCAAGCAGCTCTAAAATTGTGGGAGGGACAAACACTGGATATATGAGCAATACTATACTACCTCAGTTTCTCATAACTGCCTCTTTTCAAATCATGCTCTGTTTAGGGGGGAAATGCCCCTAGGGCTTTCAACTGTGCTCCATTATTTTTTTGAAAGTGTTTCTTCCGGAATTGAATTACTATTTGATAATGACATTCTTACCAGGCAATGTTAATGGCAAAGACAAGATTGAAAGTAGAGGGAGAAGAGACCAGAGATGGGTCAAGTTCCCTTTGTGGATTCACAGACTGAGATCTGATCAGGCGTGGATGGATTGGCCTCAAAATTGGAAGAAAAGAAGGCAAAGATACGAATGGATGAGTGGGAAGTGTTGAAAGTTTCTCCATCTGCTGCCAAGTTTTGTTTCTAGAGTTCAAGTGTAATTTTCCTACTTGGAAACTTTCAGTGGCTACTGTCTATAGTATATAAATCAGATGGGGATTTAAGGGCACAAATGGCCAACGATCTCCTCTCTTATCAACTTGTCCTCCTTCTTGTTTTAATCCTGTCCATTAAAATGCTGTATCCTGAGTGCACCCAAGTATATTTGAGGCTTTTCAAAATCTCTTTCCTTACCATGTGTTCCTGTTGATTTTTCACAAAATATTCAGACTTAGTTGAAGTACTTCCACCTTTCTCTAATACTCTGTGATGACTACTGGTAAGAGGTAAAATTAATTTCTTCTCCTCGGACCTTTGTGTGATTTATTAACATACCCACAGTAGGGCTCGTTTCATGCACTAGGTTTATTTGTTTGGGTTTCCAAATAGAATAATGCACTACTTTGTCTTCTTAGTCTTCACATTTGTAACCTTTGTCATATAGCAAAATTACATACCTACCAAATGGCTAAATTTGATTACACAGAAGAAGAAAACTTAAGATGATACAGCACCACGTTGAGAAAAAAAAAAAAAAAAACCACAGAGCCTTAAGGGCTCTGTAAAATCAAATACTATTACTGTTCGCTGTTCCACTGATGATGCATTTAGAACTTTAAACTTTTATAGCAGAGGTAACTATTAGTAAAACAAGCAGATGCTAGTAATTTGTTAAAACACAAACCAAAAAGACTCTTGGATATATCTTGATGAAAAATTCTGTATTAATCAGAAGTTCTGTAAAGTACTTTGAATATTAATAATAAAGTACTTGGATATTAATAATAAATATAAGATATTTTAAGAACTAAATTATGGTATAATGCTCTTATTTAGGCAGGTAAATAAACTGAGCTTTTTTGTTATTATTATTATTATTAAAATACGGTGACTTAAAGTGGCCATTCCTAATGAACTTGCAAATTAAAAATTACATTTTTGAAAAACGGAGACCTTGCTCTTCCCAGTTTTCTTGGCCTCAAGATGGAACTCTAGTGTTTTCTTCAAGAAAGCCTTGGTAAGTATATTCTACTGATACTCTTGGAAAGCAACTGTACTCTGCAATAAGACTCTCCTTGAGAATTGGCTTAAGGCCTTGTTTTAAGTTTTGCCTGCACTCGAATTGGGCTTGATTTTAATATGTTAACAACTTTCAGATTTCCTCCTGTCTTCCACACAGCACAGTTCTATGGCTCAACAGTACATGTCTTAGTAACTCTTATTCTCCATAAAGATTAGGAAATTTTGCTATGTGAAGCAATAGATATGACCTGAATTTTCCTTTAAATGAAGAATGGAAAAGCTATAAGAGAGAAGTTGCTTTAATGATATATGGAATACAATGAATCCTGAGAGGTATTTGAGCCATTCGTTATGTCAGGATGCTGTGATAGGTCTTCTTTCTAATGAGGTCTTTCCTTTTTAGTACCACTCGCTCATAAGCAGAGACCTATTCCTTTTAAAAAGACACCTTAAAAAAATGATTTTATTTATTTATTTGACAGAGATCACAAGTAGGCAGAGAGGCAGGCAGAGAGCGAGGAGGAAGCAGGCTCCCTGCTGAGCAGAGAGCCCGATGTGGGACTTGATCCCAGGACCCTGGGATCATGACCTGAACCAAAGGCAGAGGCTTTAACCCACTGAGCCACCCTGATGCCCCTAAAAAGATACCTTTTAGTTCTTTTTTATATATTTTAGTCACTGTTCTATATGTTTGCAACTACAACAGCTGTTAAAATCCGTGTGTGATCATTTGTGGGATCAAATTATAATTACTCTTTAGCTTCTTCCCTTCTATCCTATAATCGCTCTTGAGTCTCTAGGGGGGAAAAGGGGTACTTAAGGAAAAACACAATCATGGGTGAGTAGGGAATATACAACTCACTTTGGGGGAGCTTGTTAATTTGTCAAGTTTTTAGTATCAGTAAGTACAGTGCAAGAATTATTCATGAAATACTGACCTTGGAGCCCTGGAAAACATTTTTCCCTCCAATTCTTTTGATCTCAACTTGAGGAGCATAAAATAGAGCAAGAAATAGACTCCTTTATTGCTAGAGTATATAGGAAACTCCATTGAGTACATTTTCAAAGGAAATTACATGCCATGGTATCTTCAAAAAATATATGGCAATCGTTTTAAAGCAGTAGTATATCTGTTTCTATGTGATGTTATGGTCGGGCATGGCCTGTACAATGTTATTAGAGCAGAGGAAACGTGGTGATAAGCCCAGTGAGCAGACGCTATGATTCAGAAAAGATGGTACCAGCTGAAGATTGTGAAGCTTGTGAAGGTGTCAGTGATAGAGATCCAACAGCAAGTCTTGAGCGGGCATTCTAACTGTTGGTAGAGCAAAGCAGCAAGAAATCTCAGACTCATATCATGTGTATGAAACAGAAATGTGTGAGGACTGATCTCTATTTCCTATGCTCTTTCAAATTTTGTATGGAAATGGTAAAGCCTGAGCAGATTTTAAAGTAGACAAGTGTCCTCTCCACTTTGGGTATCTCCTCTCTTGGGTTTGTAAGTGTGGACCTTGCCAGTAGGCTTGGGTGTAGGGCCTGCTATGAGATCAGTAGGGTAAGAGGGGAATTGGTAGTAGAAAATGCCCCTCCCCGCCCTATCTATAATTTTTTAAACCCACTAATCCCTAGAAGGGGGTGGTGATAATTAATAAGACCCCTGTCCTAAATAAACAGGAAGCTTAGCAGGGATATGGGCATGGGGAAATTCATGAATCTAAGGACCAAATTGTGGCACGGGGAAACCAACAGGGCTCAGAGAAGGTTGATCCTGATCATTTAATCATAACTTGGGCACAGAGTAGAGCCTTAACTTGAGAGAGCTCAAATGCCTTGAGTCCTTCCTAACGTAGTCAGGACACAATTGCAACCATGTAGACAGCAGTGACAGAGGACTGCACAGAGGCTGACACCATTCATCATTGGTTGCTGTCTTTGTTGTCAGTTGTGCTGGGAGATCCCTCTGCGAATCCACGGTGCTCTGGGGCACAGCGGTAGTGGGGGACGATAAGTACAGTTTCTAGGATGTCCCTGAGGAGGACTGTGGCAGTTAAAACAAGGTTGCTACTTAGATCTCTCCTAGCTCTGACTGATTCCTGTCTTCTCCAAACACCCTGAAATAGCATTTTACCACAGGAATACGTAGAGGCCAGAGGCAGGCTGCTTTTCTGTATCCTACACCTGTGCATAGTACATAGAACCTGAGGTATTTTTATACCAATATAGAGTTTAAATACTACATAGTTATTTATTATGATACTCACGTGAGATTGTTATTATGTTCAGAGTGCCCTGTACTATATAATACATGGACAAACACTGGCTACCCAAACTTGATGAAGAATATTTAGATGAGAATATCAATATGATGGGTTCATTTGGGCACAGGAAATATGTTGCTTCTGATTTCCCTTTAATCATATTTTCAACTAGTAGCAAAAGAAGTCCTAGATAGTGATGGAAAAAGATTTTTAATTTTTTTTTTCCTGGATCACTTCTACATTTTTCCTTCTATTCTTATGCCCAGTACCTATGTTGCGGTTATTGGTAATATGTTTAGTAGTGACAGATCCTAATCATTCTACAAGCTACTTAGCCCATCACATATGAAATATCATCAGTTCAGCCATTTATTCATTCAATCAATATTTATTGGTCAGTTACCATGTGCCTAATACTGTATGGCTTAATTCATTCCTACTTCAGAGTAAAAATATTACAATCTATCATATACATATTAGAGACACTGAGTATTTATGAATTCTGTTTAAAAGGTTTGTGTGTTTTATTCCTTTTTAATATCTGGTAACTGGGCTGAATTCAGTTTCATTAATTTAACTTTGAAAATCACTTTGTTTTAAAGTTAATTGATTGTCAGCTTGATTTAAAAGGTATAATTACAATTAATTTGGTAATTATAAGCTTATTAATAGTATTCAGTGCATAATACCAGAAGATTATAACTTTTCATTTGTCTACTTAGACAAGGAATTTGAGGAAATGTACTGTTATAAAGTGCCTCTAAAAAAGATGTATCAAAAGCTCATTAAGAGGAGAAAGAGAGACTTGCCAAGTACCAGGTATATTTGTTGGGGGCAAGGAAGCCTTTAATTCATTATAACATGTTTAGAAAGTAACATGGTAGTAGGTAGAGTCGATATCATCAAAAGTATATAGATAACAAAAACAATAATGTATATCCAACTTACCTTATGCCATGTCCTCTGTAAGCACTTCACATACATAACTACATTCTTACTATTATCCCTATTTTGCAGGTGAGGAAATTGAAATTGAATGACTTGTCCATTTAACAAGGGACAGAACTGGGAGGCCACCCAAATGGTCTGATTCCGTGTTTGAGGCTCATAAGCCCTCCCTCAAATTATTAAGTTAATGCCTCTATTATGGATAATTTAAATCACAGAGAATATATTTTAATTTAATTCTCCAAATTTAGTTTTTGGGGATAAATACAGATACCATTCTTCACGTAAATGTTTCCTATATTGTCCCTCTGTAAACCATGAAAGAAGAATAATGTTTTCAATTATTGAGATCAGTACATTTTCTTTATTTCTACTGACATCAGGTCTTTTGTTACCTCCTGCCAACTATTTTATTTTTTTTCTCTTGACCAAGCTCCTGTGTACATCTTACTAAAATAATTGGCTACATTTTATGTCATAATCACTCTGAGGCTCTGTTTTGTGAATGCCCTCATTTACTCATTTGAGGAGCATTTATGGTGTTCTTGTTTTATCCAGATACTAGGCTAGGTGCTGGCAAAATAATGGGAAATAATTCCAACAAACCTTGGTTCTTGGCCCAAATGAAGCTTTTATCTTAGAAGGAGACACATGCTGTAAATCACTCTTACATAATTACTAATTCCATTACAGTTCTAGAAATCTTATGAAATTGTAAAGCCAGGCAAGTTTATAGTAGATTTGGAAAGACTTCTTTGAGGAAGTAGTAATTTGAGTTGAGAAATAATACAAATTTAGGAGCTGGCTTCTGAAACCACGATCTGATCCCTGGCCCCTGGTGGGGGAAGATGTTCTCTGTCTGGGCTCCAGACACTGCTGTCCTCAACTGCATTTCTCTAACAGATCCGACTTTGTCCATCATGGAAGTCTTGCTGAGTACTGCTCCCAGCAAGTTCTAGTCACTTCTTTGTTTTCAGTTTCTTTACTGCCTGTCCCCGCAGCATGCTCTCTAGCCATTTGTAAGAACTAACCTTTGGTGAAGTTCTATTTGTTATCTAATTTTATTCAAGTTATTTTAATAGTAAATGGCATCAATTCAGGAGCCCACCTGCTGAGGGTCTTCTTATTCTTATGGTTCCCAATGATTTCTCTTTTGGTTCAGAGAGAAGCCTGGTGAATTTCTTACCTTAGATATGCTACTAGCCAGTGCCCATTTGCAGAAACGAAATGATTACCATCTTGGGTGCTTGAATGATCAACCTAGTTTTTTACAATGGAAATTTTCTCTAACAAAGATAAGATTGTACAATCAGTTTTAAGGAACAAAAATATCCTTGACTGACCAAGATGCTCTTCCCTCCTATTGCTGCATGGTTGACTCCTCCTCTTTCAAGTCATCTTTCTCAAGGGTACCTGCTTGGGCCACCCTCTTCAGTGTTCCAGGTTACATCAACTTTCATTGTCCAGTACTTTCTGTCAACCAACCCCGTCTATTTTTTTATTCCTTATTCCATGGCACATGTCACTTTCCAAACTACTAGAGAATTTACTTATTCATTTTATCTATTGTTTGTTGTCTGTCTTCTGATACCAGAGTGTAATCTCCATGTGGAAATTGTTTTATCTTAACTGATTTATGCCAAGCATTAGGAAGGTTGCAATTAACAAGTAGTCACTGGATGATTGAATACAATATACAGAAAACACTACAAACAATTCTTCTGCTAAAGAATAAGGGGTCATTTTTTTAAAAACCTTTAAAAGGCTAGGAAGGAAGTGAAGTAAAATGTGGAAAAGCAAAACTTAAATGAGTTTGTGTGTGCATGGACAGGAGTGCATGCTTGTCTGGTTAATACCAAGACATTGCTATGAAGATTTAGTTAATAAATTCTTTTTTATTTTTTCCCTAAACAAGTTTTCCAAGGACATTATTGTACATTAAAATCACTTACCCATACATGGGTTAACAAAGTTTTTCAAAATGGCAAAATTCTGTATGTTGGTATGGAATTTATTATGTTATAAAATTAAGCAGGAGGTTGGTAATGAAAAGTGTTGAAATAGAACTGAAAGATAAATCTAAGCCTATAAATACTACAATTAAGTTTAATAGTTTTGATAGGAATTTAATGATTTAACTCCATTTCTCAAAATTGAATTACCTCCTCACTTAGTGTAGAATAAACTTCGTATAGAATGTATTGGTTTGGACTCTACAGTCTGGAATCAATGTGTTCAATTCCTAGATTTGCATCTTCTTTAGTTATGAAAATATGGCTTGATTTTGTGTGTGTGTGTGTGTGTGTCATTTAAAACAATACCTAACAGGGGCGCCTGGGTGGCTCAGTCAGTTAAACATCTTCCTTCAGCTCAGGTCATAATCCCAGGGTCCTGAGATGCAGTCACACATTGTGTTCCCTGTTCAGTGGGTTACGTGCTTTTCCCTCTGTCTCTTCCCTGCTTTGTGCTCTCTCTCTCAAATAAACAACAATTTTTAAAAATACCTGATAATCTGTAAGTACAAAGAATACTCTTACTACTGAGCTAGCCCTTAGAAAAAATTTTTTTGTGAAGTTATTGGCATTGGATCTAGAGAAAACCATATATATGATTCAAATGTAGGATTAAGTACCAGTCATACACTTTTGAAAATGTTCGAGAAAATTCTAAATGATACACCAATGGCCTATAATTTCTCATGTTGGAATCAATATAGATATCTCAAGAAGAAAATAAACAGAACTTGACTCTAATGCAGCCCCTAGACTATTCTAAGGATTTGTTACAAAAAGACATTAAGAACCTAGTATTAATATTTCACAAATGTTCATATAGATTGTATTCAGTGCTATAGATAGAAATTGCAAAGACATTCCTGGCCTTTGGGCTTATTATCTAAATAAAGCAGACAGAAGTGAAATAACCACTGTAATTATCCCAGTGGGCACTCCAAAAAAGTATGGCTGATGTGTAAATTAGGAGGTTTTATGAATTAGAGGGTAAAAAGATTTTGCCTTTGTCAAAGTATAGCTGTATGCAATAAAATGCTGAATGGTTCCGCTCAAGTTGGTACCCAGGAGCGCTGCTACAGATGGATTTTACCCAAAGGGAGAACACTTCCTTATTAAATAGGATGCTTGGTCCCTACGCACTGGAATTGTACTTTGACTCATACCGAGGCTTCCTTTGTTTAATGCGGAGGATCTTCGGAGTTGTTTTCTCTTTAGACTTAAACTTTAAAGGAAGAAATAAGTCAGCATTGTTTACATGCAAGCATAGGGTAAATGTGCATTTAATGAGTGAAGTAAAGAACTTGAAAGAATTGAATCCACGAAAGAATTGCTAAGATGGTTTGTGGGGCAGAGGATTGGAGAAAGCTTACATGAATTAAGAACTGGGACAGGGAGGTGCTTAAATTTGAGAATAAGTTGCGGAAGCATTGAAGCAAGAATGAATGAAACCTTTTGTTTGATACATGGAATAATATTTAGTATTTAAATGCTAATGTTGCAAAGGGTGATGTTTTTGTGACTTCTAGATAAGCATCTTATGTCCTTATCTACTGAGCACCTCATTGCATGCCAACTAAACCCAGGATACAAAGAAGAGAATCAGGTGGTTCCTGCCCTCAAAGAACTTACTGCCTGGTGCAGGAATCAATATACAAACACTATCCTGGGGTACACACAACACTAAAGACCTGTTCAAAGTATTAAGGAATCACATAAAAAGGGACATTAATCTAATTAGAGGAGTAGAATGGGTTGGGGAAGCCTTGAAGATGGGGCAGATGAACTGATCAGAAAGAATGAGATGGGAACTTTGCTGGGTAAGACGGCAGATGAAAATTGATGGCAGATTTTCAACTTGGAAAACACCAGATTAACTAAATACACATGTGTACTCATAAACATGAACACACATAATAGTGTTAGAGAATGAAAACAAAAAATGTATCATTGAATGCAATTTAGAAAAGAAATGACAGCCAAGGAAATGAAGACCAAATGAAGACTCATTCTTCTGAATGAGAACCAACCAAATGGTTGACTCTGGGCAAACCAGACCTGGTGTGGACTTGGAGCGAGGTGTCTCACAAGTGAGAACAGGGTCCCAGGAATTCTAACAGGGACAGCAAAATGCCTCAACTGACGCTTTCCCACTTCTCCTGTCATTTAACAGATTACAACAAATATGAATATGTCACAAAATATTTAGCCCTCAAGTATAACTTGGGGTGAGGGGAAGGGGGCCAAATCTGATTTCACATATCTGACAAATGTCCAAGAAACCACTCCTACCGTCTCAGAGCCAATACTCAGGTCCTCCTTCTCTAGACTTTGAGAAGGGCACAAGAAGAAAAGGAGCTGAGCATTACTGTAAAAATTTCATTTTCAAAAAGGCTATGAATGGAGTCTTAGTGCCCCAACCTTACAGATAAGAAAACTTACCTAGAGGTTTAGAAATGCTAAATAAGTTGCCCTAGGTCATAAAAGTAAGAAAGTTCCTGAATGAGAATGGGCCTTCATTCCTTGTGAGCCAAAGCTGTTGATTTTTCTGATACGACCTTGCCTCTTCTCTCCTCCACTAATCTTGAAGGTATTGGGTAAGGAAATTAAGACATGGTCAACCAATATTGTTTAATTTTTAATTTGGTGTCTCTCAGTTCTGTGATTCAAGTTTTGGAGAAGTCAGAGGCTAATTTTTAGAATAAAGTGCTTAGTTCAGTCTGAGTCTTAACCTTTCAGAGTTCACCCACTCATCCATGCCTGCTCTTAGACTTTCACATCCCATCAGAACCGCTAACCTCAGTGCAAATTCTCTCATTCCTCTTGCCTTTGAAATGTACGTCAGCATTTTAAAACTTCTCTCCTCTGACCCACGAAATTCAGCGCTGGCTTATCCTCTCCCATATTTTTAATAATTCTTCCTGCAGACATTATTTTCTTTTCCCTAAGTGGTTTAAAGGCCCATAAAGTATATATATGGTTAGGCTGTAACTTTCTCCTTGAGCGCTCAAAGCCCAGTGCTGAGCAAACCGCATTCTTAGTGAATGCAGTCGTCAGAGAGCATACTGGTCACCAGGTCCTGTGTTGAGAATGAAACCATGCATATTGCCTCTTTTGGCTCCCTACGTCTGACCTGATCACTGTACATGTCTGTGGCTTGTGGAATGTTGCTGTGCGCATTATTTTACCTTACATGGCATCACGCATATTTCTATGACTTAGTCTTAATGATCCAGAGGTGTTTACTTTTTGAGTCACCTGCTAATGAGTGAAGCAATTACACTTGTTCTTCTGGCCTCTGTGTCATTAAAAGGCTTGAATTTCACATGTCTTACTGTTTAATAACTTATTTTACATTTTAGCTTAGTTGGAGCTTTTAAAAAGTGAAGTTCATTTTGTTTGGCAAAGAGTGTGATTGCCGCTCTTTTGCCTGGGTCTTTGTTTGGTTAATTCAGTTTGTGCTCTTTTTTCACAGAGAAATGGAAGCTGTCCCTTAACTGTGCACCTCCTTTTTTCTTTCCTTACCTGAGGTTCAGTAATAGATCAGTTACTATCTGTACAAACTTAAGCCTTTTAATTTGTAAACACAGCCTGATCTTACTTTTGTAATTTTTTGTTGAGTACTCTCAAGGTCGGTCCCTACATTTTTGTTCATCTGATGGAAAGATTTTATGATTTTCCCAAACCTGAAAAAAAGAGTAAGATGTTTAAAGTTATACATAGGGCAGAAAAGTAGATTATTCTCTCCTTACTTAGGGTTTTCTAGTTTGATTTACCTTCCATAAAATTGGAAACATCACTGGAGGTAACTATTACAGTTATGGTGTGCAAATTCCTTTACAGAGCAGATATAGTCATTTTAATCACTATTTCACGCTTTGGGTGTAGTTATTAGCTACTTTTTATGTTGTTTCAAATACATATGTAAAAAAATACATAAAGTATGTAGGATATTGTGTAGTATTTAGTAAGACTTATATGGTAGACTCTTAGATCACGTGTGTATAAGAAGCAACGTATTTGCCAAATGAATGCATTGATGCATTTCAGTGGTGGAAACTGGAGATGGTGCTGCAGAGAAACACTTGCAGACTGGAAAGTCTGTCCTTGAAGTGACATGAAAGAGAAGTAGGAGTTTGCTGCCTGGCAGTGGCTATCCCAGTGGTGGGGGAGGGGAGGGGAGGGTATGGTAGGTGGGGACATCTGGAATATTTCAAACACTTGTGTCTCTTTACTCTGCAACATGGAGGAAGATTCAGTTCCACTGTGTTAAGTTTGTCTGTAGGGATGCATTCTTTCCAGGACTGACATTCTGAAAGCATTCTGGTGCTCAAAGAGAGGCCTCCTGCGTCGGATCTAAAATTACCAATTTATTAATTTGGGTGGTTTTACTGATTAGCATGGCTCTGAAATGGCTCTATATTTGCATCTCTTGTGATTCTGTCATGAAGTCAGCTGGTATGCCTTTTCAGATTAAAATTACAAGTTACTGCAAGAGAAAAACAAACAGCTCCCTCATTCTCTAAAGAATCCTTTGCCTATAGTATAAGAACATAAATAATCTGCTTCTCTAAAATAAAATTTAACAAACTTAAAGTCTCATGTAAATTATTTAAATTGCCTTCAGGTAGATAACTCACATCCTAGGTTTTATAGTAACATGCAATTTGAAACAAACATACCAAATCCCCAAAAGAGGCTGAGAAGAGAATTTCGGTAAATTAAACAACTAAAAATAGTCAAGTCCCTAACTCCTCTATCGTTTAGGAAACTCATTATAAAGTAATTATAAAGACGCAATAAGTTATAGCACCCTTTACATTTAATATTTAATTTTTTCAAAGCTATTTAAGGAAATAAAGCCAAATAGTTTTATAAGACTTCCATTTTTCCCTCCTCTTCACCTCTCCTTTGCACCACCCCCATCTTCTTTCTCTTTTTAAAATGTGCTTATAATATTACATCAAGATTTTTGGAATGACAGGAGCCTGATTGTTTGGAAGGAAACTAACTGTTGGTCTCCCCGCTTCCTACACAGGCTTTCTGTCAATCACTCTACTTGGAGCTCTCCTAGGAATCTGGCTAGATCTGACATGTGAATCATTGTGCCACTAAACTACCTACCTACCTAACTTTCTTTCTTTCTTTCAGATTTATTTATTTATGAGAGAGAGAGAGAGAGAGAGAGAGAGAGAGAGCAGGTGGTGGGAGGGGCAAAAGGGAGAGAGGGAATCTTAAGCAGGCTCTGACTGAGTGTGGAGCCTGATATGGGGCTTGATCCCAAGACTCTGAGATCATGATTTGAGCCAAAAGCAAGAGTTGGACACTTAACTGACTGAGCCACCCAGGTGTCCCACCACTAAGCTTTCTTAACATGGAGTTGAGGCAGTCACTTTCTTCCAATCTGATAATGCTATCACCCATTGTCCGTCAGTTTTCCAGATTCAAAATCTTGTTGCTTTTCTTTCGTCTTCTGTAACTCTCTCTCCATGGTGTTTCAGAAGTGGCACACTAATGAGTCTGATATTATTGTACTCAATACCTTGCCCCAAAGGAAAACCTAAAATTTATCTGACAAATAAATAATGGTCATGCCAAGTTTTACAGTACTCTCCCAGTTTCCACATGCTGTCTTATTTCTATTGTATTTTTTTTTTTTAGTTAATTTTTTTTTTTAGAGAGAGAGAGCTCCAGCAAGAGCGAGTGCCAAGGGTGGGGTGTGGGTAGGGGCATGGGAATGTGCAGAGGGAAAGAGAGTCTAAAGCAGACTCTTTACGAAGCATGGAGCCCAACACGGGGCCTGAGATCATGACCTGAGCTGAAATCAAGAGTTGGACGCTTAACCAACTGAGCCTCCCTGTGTCCCTCTGTTGGACATTTTTGTTGGTTTTCTTTCAGTATTGAAAGTGATACGTATTACTAAAAAATGATTAAAAACACGGGCTTTGTAGTCAAAAAAGTCTGGAAATGGTTATGTACTTCAGATTACCAACTCTTTGATTCAGAGAATAGTATGGAACCTGTCTGCACAAGACTTGATCATCTGTAAAGTTGGGACAACAACAGTACTTAGAAAATTGCTAGGAGCATCAGGTGGGACAGCATAGACAGGGTATGCCGTGATGAACTCAGTGTGACCTGTGCTGTTTCTTGTTACTGTTTCTTCTTGGACATTTGCTGTCTCCCTTCCCTCTTCTATCTCTGTTCGCCCTGTACACCCTTGCACCCCACCCCAGACATGCTCACCCAGATCATGAGCTTCTTGGATTCAGGGTCTCTCCTGTGTCCCCACCACAGGGCCTAGCATAGGAGAAGAATAGAAATATTTGTTGAATTAATTGAATAAATAAATGCAGAGATTCAATAATGTGAAGGCTGCAAGGAATGGGTGAGGAGAGAAGTCTGTAATGTTACAAAGAACTTTGGATGAGTTATGGTAGCAAATAAACAATGACTACACATAGCAAGATAGTGATTTTAGAATATGTTTGCTTAAAGAAGCTTTTGCAATATTAATGGGAAAACAAAATATGGAATACCCAGAAATGGAGTTGCTGCATCATATGGTAAATTCTACATTCAATTGTTTGAGGACTCACCATACTATTTTTCCACAGCAGCTGCACCTGCAATCCATAATTGTTTCAGTTTCTCCACATCCTTGACAGCAGTTATTATTTTGTTTTTTTGATAGTGGCCATCCTAATGGGTGTGAAGTGGTATCACACTGTAATTTTGATTTGCATTTCTATAATGAGAAGAGATGTTGATTATCTTCTCATGTATTCTTTGGCCACTTGTATATCTTCTTTGAAGAAATGTCTGTTCAAGTCCTTTGCTCATTTTTGCATTAGGAATTCTTCATACACACTGGAAATTGAGTTGGGTTTTTTTTCTGATATATGCTCATTCTATTGACAGTACATTTATGAGATGAATACAACTTTAAAATCCTCAAAATTGGGGCGCCTGGGTGGCTCAGTGGGTTAAGCCGCTGCCTTCGGCTCAGGTCATGATCTCGGGGTCCTGGGATCGAGTCCCGCATCGGGCTCTCTGCTCAGCAGAGAGCCTGCTTCCCTCTCTCTCTCTGCCTGCCTCTCCGACTACTTGTGATTTCTCTCTGTCAAATAAATAAATAAAATCTTTAAAAAAAAAAAAAAATCCTCAAAATTAAAAGTATGTATATATTTGTGTATGTGTACACACTTACATACACTTATGCATACATACATACTCTGTCCTCTCTTCTAGACAAATTACTGACATATATTGGAGTGTGATTTATATATAAGTATATGGGTGTGAGTGTGTGTTTCTGTGTCTATACACACACATATATATGATAGGCCAGCATTGCATGCTGATGTTAATAGAGTTGATATTATAGACCTGATCATTAGCAACTAACTAGCCCATTCTTAGTACACAATTACAACATAAATTGCAGTTGACATTATCATAATCAGTTTCTCAATTCTGTGAATTCAAAACTAAAGATTGTAAGGTTAATAGCTGCTTGCCACAAAAATGTTTGAACGAGGAAAATTTGCATTCTCAATTGGAAAATAGTTAAAATACTTATAATTTTGCTGAGAAATAGCATATGGGTGTTCCTTTCATCTTGCTATTATTTAACTCATCTTCTCTTGTAGACTTTCAAACCAAATGCTAATATCCCACCAAGAATGTCATTCAAAATAAGTCAGAATTCCCAGGACTCAGGGGGTATCCTCAGCCCATTTGACTTTGTACCTCTCCTAATGTACTTCAGAATAGACTCTACTAAAATAATGAGGAACATTTCTTTAACAGGCATGGAAACATGAGAGCATTCTACTTTACATAATTCTGTATAGTTCTAGCAGAAATGGAATGGTATGCCACACCAGTGTCCTTTCTCTACGTAGATTTAATTGGGGAATAAGCGGGGTCCTATTTTTATTATTCAATTAACATTAGCTGGTTTGGAGAAAAAACTGGAATTCCAGAAGCCTAAGCTCTCACTGTTCTAAAAGATGAAAAGCTGACCAGAGACCAGAAGAGGTTTCTGCCCAGGCCACTCTCAGCTATGGGCTGTCAGTACAGACATAGGCAAATATCCTACTCTGATGCATGGAGCTCCATACTTGGAGCTGTGTGGACCTCTGCTTCTGGTTTGGTTTCTTCTCTATGTTCCCCTGGACTCCCAAAGTTACTAATGAAAATACAGAACAAAACCTTTCTCTTCTTTTGGCTCAGACAAAAAGAAATGAATATAAGCCATTCAACTGAGCTGCCAAGGTTGGACTAACTAGACCCATTGATTCATTCTTTGGGTCTATGGACCAGAAACTATTCTGAGACCTAGGAATCTAGTCAGCAGAAGAGGTTCCAGCTCTTAAATTCTAGGATGAAATAAACTGTAAACAATTACATGGATGAGATCATTTCACTCTGTGGAAGGTGCCATGAAGAAAATTAAACAGGATAAAATGATTGAGTCAAATAAATATCTTTGGATTGGGTGGCCAGCAAAGAAGGTGACCTTGGATCTGAGAATTGAATACCAAAAAAAAAAAAAAAAAAAAAAAAAAAAAAAAAAAGCCTAACTTTGGCAGTGGGAGTTGAGAAAGAGGGGTATGTTCTCAAAAGAGAACAGTACAGAGACCCTAATGTACAAAAATAAAGAATTCATACAGATCAAGAATAAACCTATCATTTGGGGGGATGACAAAAGAAAACATGTTTTGACATGTCAGGACTCAGCGCATATAACATTTACATAGATAATACCATAAATCACACATCTGAAGAACTATTTCACCTGATCTAAACATTCCCTGAAAGGGAAGACATTTTAGAGCAGAAATAGCGGTGAGCAGTAGTAGTGTTAGAGGTCAGAATCAAGAATAAGCCGGTATTTCAGCATCTATTGAGAGTATCATATGGTTCTTGTTCTTTCTTTTATTGATGTGTTGTATCACATTGACTGATTTGCGGATGTTGAACCAACCTTGCAGCCCTGGAATAAATCCCACTTGGTCGTGGTGAATAATCTTTTTAATGTACTGTTGAATCCTATTGGCTAGTATTTTGTTGAGTATTTTCGCATCTGTGTTCATCAAGGATATCGGTCTATAGCTCTCTTTTTTGGTGGGATCCTTGTCTGGTTTGACAAAGTACAACATCCCTTCCTGATCAAAACTCTTCAAAGTGTAGGGATAGAGGGCACATACCTCAATATCATCAAAGCCATCTATGAAAAACCCACCGCAAATATCATTCTCAATGGAGAAAAACTGAAAGCTTTTCCGCTAAGGTCAGGAACATGGCAGGGATGTCCATTATCACCACTGCTATTCAACATTGTACTAGAGGTCCTAGCCTCAGCAATCAGACAACAAAAGGAAATTAAAGGCATCCAAATCGGCAAAGAAGAAGTCAAATTATCACTCTTCGCAGATGATATGATACTATATGTGGAAAACCCAAAAGACTCCACTCCAAAACTGCTAGAACTTATACGGGAATTCAGTAAAGTGTCAGGATATAAAATCAATGCACAGAAATCAGTTGCATTTCTCTACACCAACAGCAAGACAGAAGAAAGAGATATTAAGGAGTCAATCCCATTTACAATTGCATCCAAAACCATAAGATACCTAGGAATAAACCTAACCAAAGAGACACAGAATCTATACTCAGAAAACTATAAAGTACTCATGAAAGAAATTGAGGAAGACACAAAGAAATGGAAAAATGTTCCATGCTCCTGGATTGGAAGAATAAATATTGTGAAAATGTCTATGCTACCTAAAGCAATCTACACATTTAATGCAATTCCTATCAAAGTACCATCCATCTTTTTCAAAGAAATGGAACAAATAATTCTAAAATTTATATGGAACCAGAAAAGACCTCGAATAGCCAAAGGGATATTGAAAAAGAAAGCCAACGTTGGTGGCATCACAATTCCGGACTTCAAGCTCTATTACAAAGCTGTCATCATCAAGACAGCATGGTACTGGCACAAAAACAGACACATAGATCAATGGAACAGAATAGAGAGCCCAGAAATAGACCCTCAAATCTATGGTCAACTAATCTTCGACAAAGCAGGAAAGAATGTCCAATGGAAAAAAGACAGCCTTTTCAATAAATGGTGCTGGGAAAATTGGACAGCCACATGCAGAAAAATGAAATTGGACCATTTCCTTACACCACACACAAATAGACTCAAAATGGATGAAGGACCTCAATGTACGAAAGGAATCCATCAAAATCCTTGAGGAGAACACGGGCAGCAACCTCTTCGACCTCTGCTGCAGCAACATCTTCCTAGGAACAACGCAAAAGGCAAGGGAAGCAAGGGAAAAAATGAACTACTGGGATTTCATCAAGATCAAAAGCTTTTGCACAGCAAAGGAAACAGTTAACAAAATCAAAAGACAACTGACAGAATGGGAGAAGATATTTGCAAACGACATATCAGATAAAGGACTAGTGTCCAGAATCTATAAAGAACTTAGCAAACTCAACACCCAAAGAACAAATAATCCAATCAAGAAATGGGCAGAAGACATGAACAGACATTTCTGCAAAGAAGACATCCAGATGGCGAACAGACACATGAAAAAGTGCTCCATATCACTCGGCATCAGGGAAATACAAATCAAAACCACAATGAGATATCACCTCACACCAGTCAGAATGGCTAAAATCCACAAGTCAGGAAATGACAGATGCTGGCGAGGATGCGGAGAAAGGGGAACCCTCCTACACTGTTGGTGGGAATGCAAGCTGGTGCAGCCACTCTGGAAAACAGCATGGAGGTTCCTCAAAATGTTGAAAATAGAACTGCCCTATGACCCAGCAATTGCACTATTGGGTATTTACCCTAAAGATACAAATGTAGTGATCCAAAGGGACACATGCACCCGAATGTTTATAGCAGCAATGTCCACAATAGCCAAACTATGGAAAGAACCTAGATGTCCATCAGCAGATGAATGGATCAAGAAGATGTGGTATATATACACAATGGAATACTATGCAGCCATCAAAAGAAATGAAATCTTGCCATTTGCAACAACATGGATGGAACTAGAGCGTATCATGCTTAGCGAAATAAGTCAAGCAGAGAAAGACAACTATCATATGATCTCCCTGATATGAGGAAGTGGTGATGCAACATGGAGGCTTAAGTGGGTAGAAGAAGAATAAATGAAACAAGATGGGATTGGGAGGGAGACAAACCATAAGTGACTCTTAATCTCACAAAACAAACTGAGGGTTGCCGGGGGGAGGGGGTTTGGAGAAGGGGGTGGGATTATGGACATTGGGGAGGGTATGTGATTTGGTGAGTGCTGTGAAGTGTGTAAACCTGGTGATTCACAGACCTGTACCCCTGGGGATAAAAATATATGTTTATAAAAAATAAAATAAAGTAGAAAATAGAATTAAATAATAAATGAATAATAAAAAATAAAAAAATAAAAGTAAAAAAAAAAAAAAGAATAAGCCAGTATTATTTTTAATGTGGGTATGAAGTTTTTGCTTTTTATTTAAGGTTTGTTTATTAGAGGGAGGAAGGAGGAAGGAGCGCTGACTCTGTGCAGAGCATGGAGCTGAAGCAGGGCTCGGTCTCACCACCCTGAGATCATGACCAGAGCTGAAACCATGAGTTGGGTGCTTAACTGACTGTGCCACCCAGGAGCCCTATGGGTGTGAAGTTTAATGCAACTTAAAAAAAGCATTTATGGAGAAAAAATACAAGATTTTTAAAACTGTATAGTCAGGAGGGGTATGGAGGCGTGTGTATGTGTGGGCATATTTGTGTGTGGGGTGGGAAGATGTGTGAAGAAAGCAATGTATAAAATGCTACTCAAAATTTTATCTTACATGTAATATTGATAGCTTTTTAATTTATAGATAAATCATAGTAGAATATAACTGGTATGCATAATTTATAAGTGGCTGAGGAATTTTTTTAACTTATTATTTTAGCAAAATAAATCAAAAAGTGATGTGCTAATAACAAAGTCATAAATAAGATGAAGACCAGTTATTGTCATTTTTGTGAATGCAATCCCCCTATTAAAAGACAAACCCTCTTTAGAATGAACCAAAAAGCAATACTTATATGCTTTGTATAAAAGGTTCATCTGAGGGGCGCCTGGGTGGCTCAGTGGGTTAAGCCGCTGCCTTCGGCTCAGGTCATGATCTTAGAGTCCTGGGATCGGGTCCCACATCAGGCTCTCTGCTCAGCAGGGAGCCTGCTTCCTCCTCTCTCTCTGCCTGCCTCTCTGCCTAACTTGTGATCTCTCTCTCTGTCAAATAAATAAATAAATCTTAAAAAAAAAAAGGCTCATCTGAAACAAAGAACACACTTTTTGCAAATGAAGACATAGGCAAAGCTTTATCACGCAAAGGAAAAAAAAATTGCTGTTACAGATGAGGTCATTTTTCTTTTGAATGGTCTGAGAGGATTTTGTTGGTACATAGGAAAGCTGTTGGTTATTGGTAATTAAACATTTACTGATCTATTATTAGTTTCAATAATTTTCAAGCTGAATTTATCCTAAGGAATTACTTACACCACTCTGTAATGTATTTTGCAATAAAAAGTTTAAAAAAAAAAGTTTAAAAAATATAAACTATCGTGTATAATAGAGGATGGATTAGTTATAAACAAATTATAGTTTATAAGAATATTATATAACTATTAAAACCTGATATCTGATATTATCCCAAAGTAACTTCTTTTTTTTTTGTAAAAACATTCTGGAAGAATACAGATGTTAATAGTTTTTTTTTTTCATTCTTTTTTGACATACTGCATTTTTTATGATTAATCACAACTAAAAAGTTACCTTTTTAAAATCAAGACAATTCAACTTAAAGCCAATATGACAAAATATGATTTTCATTTTCATAGATGCTCAGTATATATTATTAACTGGATCAATTGAGTGATATAGTTGAGGAAACTCTTCTGAGTAGTGCTAAATCATGGCATGAATGTAGAGTTTGCACTATGTTAGAGAATTAATAAAAACTCAAAACACATAGGAATGATTTCTTCTAAGAAATCCAAAATGTTTTAGAGATCTCTTGGGTGATCTTTCAAAATGAATTTGTTAACAGGACACTGTCAAATGGAATGGTCATAACTGGAAATAAAGTATATTTCAGTGATTCATAAATTTTATTGTGTGTCAGAATTACCCAAAAGGCGTATTAAAGAGTAAATTGCTGAGCTCCAGCCCCAGTGTTGCTGATTCAGTACATCTGGGCAACATCCAATAGTTTGCTTCTCTAACAAGTTCCCTTGTGGCGCTAAGGCAGCTGATCCAGGAACCCACTTTGAGAACCTCTTGTATTCTGAAGCTAGGAAGGCTCTCAAATTACCTTGCTTGCAAGTGAGCAAGTCAGCCTGACAGCTTTATGCACATACAATAAAAGAGGACAATAGTCTCTACGTTAGAGGTGCATGGTTTGCATGAAAGCTTCAGCCAGAGCTCTATCTTGGCTCTGGTTCCTGTTTCCCATGGCTCAGGCTCCACAGAAAGATGCCGTAAGGTCACATGTTTACCTGCCTTTGCAGCTGGTTTGCATAATAGAAGAGAAATACTAAGATTAGGAGACTCTAAGCTTTCATTGACTGCTACACATCATCTTCCCCCCATTATCCTGGAATGTAAGCAAGTCTCTTCCAGGAAATTAGGAAGGAGATGGCTTGGTCTCCACATCCCTCCAGTGCTCTCTATTCTAATGGAGCCTCTGTGTGTAGCTTTGAAAGCTGTCTGTTATGCAAAGACCCTTCCAGCACTCTGCTCAGAAGGCTGGGGATCATATGGAAATGTGAGAATAACCAGCGATCATGATTTCTCAATGATGGGTTTAGAGGATAGGCTAAAATGACAGCTATCTTACAGTCCAACTAAGTAACATTTTCATTTTTCTCTTCATGACTTTAATTTTCCCATATGTATATTATACTTCAATAACTTTTTGCCCGTGGCACAGGGCTTCCTCAGCACCACTAGGCAATGGTATATTTCCTTCAGGTCACAAGGCTGCATGGTGGAAAGACAGGGGATTGTCAAAATTGGATTCACCTACATAGATTCCCTTCATTGCTCCTTGTTAAATCTTACCTTCATGCTAACCCTTACTGAACCTCTCCGAGTGTGTTTCCTCACTTAGAAAGTTGGCACGCTTTCCTCATTCTATTGTTAGAAGATAAAAAATATGTAATGCTTTGTCTAGCACCTACTCCAGAACAAGTCTTCACAAATTGTAATTATGATCAGGTGTGCCATAGCCAAGCATCCCCTGTAATCCAGAGTCCTGCAGAGGCCTGTTCCATGCCTAAGTTGGGAAAGTACGAGTGTCATTACCAGGAAGATACATCCAGATGATGCACCATTTATGGTGAAGTGCTGCTTGGTGATTAAAGATGGTGGGAAGGTAAATCCATCCTCTGAGCAGGAAGCAACTACTTCGCCAGGTAAAGGAGAGCTGCTGGAACAGATGCCGCCTGTTCTACCAATAAGTTCCCAGGTGATGGGAGAAGATAGGAAAATAAGGTTTCCAGTGGTGTTAGCCTGGTGTCAGGAATGCCAGTCCAGGTGGTTGTTGAAGTTCTGGAAGCTGAGGTTGCCAATATATAGAGGTAAAGAATTGCTTTTGGAACACAAAATGTTTCGTCCAGCAGAGAATGCAGACATTACGGAGCTATTAATTAAAGCATCCAAGCAGAAAGTGGCATTAACTGCAGGATTTAGGAGAGAAGAGAACTGGAGTGAAGCTATAAAATGATGCAAGATTGGAGGTTGAAGGAAGATAAACCAACAGAATGACAGATTTTAGGAATTCTGAATGTGTGTCTGCATTCTGTTGGGGGTGGTCTAGTTTATCTGCTCATTGCTGATGTTTCAGAGGCTAGCCTTTCCCTTAATCTGCTGTGCCCTCTCCACCTTGACCTGAAGGCAGTTTGTCACCTTCCCTACATTTGTGTGTTCTGACTCTGTGTGTGTGTGTGTGTGTGTGTGTGTATACACTCCAATTTTGAGCTATGAGAACTAGCAAGGTGAATGACACGATCTTGGTCCTGAGTGACTTCACAGTTGACTAGAAAAGTAAAGGAAACGATAAGGCAAAGTCTAGCCAAATCCAGACTCAGGGAGACTGGGTCATAATGCATGGCTGTCTTCAGAGAAATTGGTTTGAGGTTTGCCTGTTTGGTAAGAGCCTAGATAATGAAGTGAGAATCTCGGTGTTTTTTTTTTTTTCTCCCTGATTAATCTTTAGACTCTTACTGTACTATTTTAACTTGTGTTTTCCTTGCAACACTATATACATTCCTTTCTCCTTCCCCCCCTTTCTTTCCTCTGTGTATGCACTTGTTATCTCTCCATTCCTTCCTCCTTCCTCCCTCCCTGCCTTCCTTCCTTTCTGCCCTCTATGTATGTATCTGTTACCTATCTATTCTATTATTCTGTCCCCACACTTGCACACTGCTAAAAAAATCAATCTTCTGGTTATCTACAACTATCTATTCCTACTAAATGCTAGACATGGTCCTCTGGGGAGTGAGAGACAATCCCTGCTTTGGAGACACAATACAATGCAATGGCAAAAAAAATGTTTATCGAGACCCATCTAAGATCAGGCAGTGAGGCCACCATTAGTCTATGGGGGAAGCCAGACATAAAACCAGGTCATCACAATACAGTGTGGTAAATGCTTGTCAGTGGGGTGAACATAGATTCCTTTGGAACCACAGGGACGGAAGAGTACAGAAATGGAAATGTTTTAATACCTGTACAGTGTTGGATGCTGCATATACCTCATCTCGTTCACTCCTCACACCCAGCTCTGGAAGACCACGGAGGACCAGTGTGGTCTTTACACAGAACACTGACTCTTAAGCTGTGGAAACAAGGATACTGCCAGGGAGGTTGGGACATTGGAGCTGTGTCTTCTAGACACATCTTAGCTGGGAATATAAACTAACAACTATGGTTTGTCTGGGAAGAAGGCAGTTTGGTCTGATTAAAAAATAAGTATTTTTCAAAGGATGAGCAGAAAGTGAGATGGGGAAAATTTAGAATAAATTGATGAAAGGCTTTGAATGTCATGCTGGGGAAGGCTCTTGATTCGCTAGTGAAAAACAAAAGCATGTCCCACCGGATAAAAAATTATGGATATGAGATACTCCAGTGTTTGTCTCAATTTAAAACCTTAGGATTTATAATTCACTGATGTCTCATGCATCTGATGTACTCTGATTTTATTTTATTTTTTTTAAAGATTATTTATTTATTTGACAGAAATCGCAAGTAGGCAGAGAGGCAGGCAGAGAGAAAGAGTGAGGAAGCAGGCTTCCTGCTGAGCAGAGAACCCAATGCAGGGCTCTATCCCAGGGCAGAGGCTTAACCCACTGAGCCACTCAGGCGCCACAGGATGTACTCTTATTTTAGACAGTTGGTAGAAAAGGAGTATAATTATATCATTTTTAAGTATATGGGGATTTTTTTCAATAAGTGTTTCTAAAGTGGGTTAGGCTTTAAGTAAGTTTGTATTTGATTTGTCTTTTTGAAAATGGACTCAAGGTTTTGCAGTTTGACCCACTCTAGTAAAAACTTTTCTGCATTAATCTGTTGGTCTGCTCTTTCCTGGGAATTTAGGAAAGTCCTCTAGACTTGGATTAAATTTAGGAAGTAAAGTGGAATGTATTACTTTAAAGTGATCCATCTTATTCTTAAAACCTTGGATTTTCTCCTTGGTAGGATGGAGGGTGAAGGATTGAGGGGGCTATAACTGGACTGCAGAGAAACATTAAAATGCTTTTAAAAGCAGTAAGGGTTTCTCTGACCTGAAGTGTTTTTGTCATTATGATATTGATTTTAGTATTCGGTAAAACACATGCAAACATAACCTCTTTAACAAATGCCGAATGGTCTTGTACATATCGGAATAAAAATGAGTATTACGAGTGACATGTGGTCTAGAGAATTTGGTATCCTGTGACCTGTGTGTTTTGTATTTGTGTGCAGAATCCTGCAAGAGGTCACTGCACTTTTAAATGAGTCAGTATTGTTTCGGAGCCTAGTTTAATCTGATTTTGCCAGCAGCAGTGTTCTTATTTTAGTCATTGCAACTATGATCGCTCTTTAATACAATTGAATTTCACATAGAGACTAGATCTTACCTATTCTTTCACCTAGAAATTAGGAGATTAGTTTCTGAGTCAGAGTTGGATCTATCTAATAGACTCTATCACTGACATTTTTCAGAGGTTATTATTGCAGGAAATGTTTTCTGTATTCCTGCGTGGCCTGTGTGTAATAATTGCATGCCTTGTAATTGGAGCCAGTCCCTACCTCTGCACATTTGTTTTGACCATCTTGCGCTATGCAGAGAGAAGAAATTTCTGTAGAATCTTCCAAACGTTAGAATCATCATGAACTTCATCTTTCAGCAGCATCTTGACATGCCTTGGATTCTGTCTTTATTTCCCTTTGTTCTTTGGAATAATACTGTGTATACTGTAATCACAGCTTCGTCCAATTGACCAAGTAGTAATGCTAGGATTTCCAAGTGTGTATATCCGCAGGGGGCCAATACAGCTCTGTGCTCACTCCTGCTGCTGGCACTCGCTAGCAACACAAGGACAGAGTTCCGCTGATGCTCCCAAGCAGCTCTGAACCTCTTCTACAAGGGGTTCGGTCCATGTCATGCCATCCCTCACTGTTTTTCTAGCCTGATTCTCCCTTCTGCGACCTCTAGTTCCCACTGGAGGAGAAAGATTGTCCTTGAAATACTCTCTGGCCTAATTTTTACTTGCTCTTAAGAAGATGTAATATATAAGTGTGTGTGTATGTGTGTGTGTGTGTGTGTATTTAACCTCTAAGCCATTTTTTGGAAAATATATTAAGAGACATAAGAAAAAAATTATCCTAAGCACCTACTCAAAGAGCAATATTTTAATGGATATTTTCTTCTAATTTGTTTAAATAATGAGAAACTAGGAAGGTGTATGATAGACAAACATCATAAAATGTAGCAAAACATCATCTGACAACATACAAAATGATCATATCTTGCTACATAAAAAACTCACTAAAATACTGTTTAATGATCTGATTTTAAAATAGGTATATGAATAATATATGTGTATATATGTGTATGTATATCATTATATATATCATATATATATATATACTCAAACATTAAAAAGAATACTTTCACAACATTGACAATTGCTGAACATTTTGGTGATGGGTGATTATTTAGACTTCTTGTTTTTATTTTTTCCAAAACAACTTAGTCATATATTTTCTATATCATTCAAAAAAATTAGAAATGAGAAAATTTGATTTCCATAAGCAGGATCAGTTTCTCATTGCTCTGACCCACTTTTATGATTGCTAGATCTGCTTAAGGACAATTCCATGTTATTTAAGCTATTCTGCTTTGAACATTGAGTATTAATGATAGAAAATACATTTTAAAAAACTGTTCATACTGTTGTAGATGGAAGCCATCTAGCAATGATTTCTATATATTGCTGGGGTTCTGATAAAAATATTTATCAGTCACCTACTGAATCAGTCTGTATGTGAGTCTCTGACAAATGTCTTTTAAACAGTGCCCCAAGCAGTGCCTGGATGGCTCAGACAGCTGAGCGTCTGCCTTTGGCTCAGGTCATGATCTCAAGATCCTGGGATCGAGTCCCACATTGGGCTCCTCACTCAGCGGGGAGTCTGCTTCTCCCTCTGCCATTCCTCTCACTTGTTCTCTCAGTCCACCTCTCTTTCTCAAATTAATAATAAACAGTGCTCCAAATTATTCTGATGTACAGCCCCAATTTGGGAACTATTAGTTAGAGGCAGCTTTGACAAAATACTTTTTCTAATTTTAATTTTATGCAGTTTAAACCATTTTGCTTTTGTGGTCGTCTTCCTTCAAGATCAGCGCTTTATAATTTTTCTCAGATCTACAATTACCAATATTCATTAAAGTTCTGAGTGTGTATAGGGCTAGTACCTTTTAAGGCTTCCTTTGCCAAGTGAAATTTTAATAACAAACCTCAATAAAAATTACCAGTGAGACCTGCAGTATTACATAGCATCATATTTGTGTTTCTCATGGTAGCTAGAACTGTACCTACATTATTGTAATAATGGAAATCTTTTGGTGGCATTAAATATGTGATTGTATATGAAATAATTTACAGTTCTTTTTAAGGAAAAAATACATATATTCACACCTTGAAATAACTGGAAGTTGGAAAGCCAGTTTTTAGTTTTAGATCACTGGGTCATCTAGTTGTGGAAAGTTCTAAACAATGTGCCTACATATGATAAGGACCACACTTATATGCACAATGCCAAGCAGAGAAAGTCCCAGCGTTACCCGCTCCCTTGGACAGAACTAGAGAAATGGAAAAAGCTCTGTAGTTAGTTGCACAAAGACCTTTCCTTCCCTTCTAATGAATCTTGGCATCTTCTCAGTCTGTGTTTTGATTTCCTTTTATATTTATCTGAACTGGACCGAGGGCAGGAAGCCTGATGTCCTCATCACTACCATCACATGTAATGTAAACATTTGAATTCGATTCCTTGTATTTTCCAAGTCTGACATCCTGGCTTGGGCTCAGAGCAAATATTTGTTTTAAAATGAAACCTTGATTCCCACATCTTCCTATTTCTCCACTTACTATGCTTTTGGTTTTTCAAAAGATTAATTATATATATAACTGCATTTTAGTTTCTCATTTCAAATGTTCATTTTGTTATTAACAGAAATAAAAAATACCAAAACATATTGACAACTCCCAGTATAGCTATTTTAAGGCCTTGAAAGTGCATCATAGATCAAATTGTTAATAAGATACACCACATATATGGTTTTCTTTTCACGTTTCCTTAGAAATCTTCGTTTGGCCCTTCCCTTTTAATATTCATTTTTTCGTTGTAAAAAGTTTATGGGGGGAAGCTGCCTGGGTGGCTCAGTTTGTTAAGCAGTTAAGCATCTGCTTTAGGCTCAGGTCATGATCTCAGGGTTCTGGAACTGAGTCTCAGGTTAGGCTCCCTGCTCAGCAGAGAGTCTGCTTCTCCCTCTCCCTTTGCCCCTCCCCCCACTCATGCATTCTTTCTCTCTCTAAAATTAATAAATATAATCTTTTTTAAAAAATCATGGGATTAGGAATGTTAACCTTAAAAATCTGGGTGATTACTGATTAGAAGCTCAAGTAATGGCTTTCTGTTCATTTTACTTATCTTGGATTTTCATTTGCAATTTACATCTTCACCATTGGAAAACCTAAGGTATGACTTAACCTGGCTGTCTTGAATAAATTCTAAGAGGTAGCTCGAGAGGAACAGAGAGCTTCACTCGTGCCTGCTGTATGATGACACTCAGAGGAACTGCCTTCTTTGTCAGTGGGTGCCTGTGCCTTTGATCTCCAGAGATACTGTGTTTCTGTAAGAAAGAAGGGCTGGTGGTTAGATTTCATAGATTATCTCAACTAAAAACCAAGGTTTATATAATGGCCAATTCTCTGTTTTACACTTACATTCGATAAATTTCACCCTCAGAATACTTTTTTATTTCAGTTTTTAATAATATATATTTCTCCTAATACCATGTTTGTCCATTGGTTTTAGATATTGTAAACCTGTAGTATATAAATATTACCTGGTATGTAATACAATAATGACATAGTCCCTAGTAGAGAAATAAGAATGAATAGCGATATTTTTTTTGTAAGATTTGAAATGATCATCATTCCTCTTTCTTTGTTACAAGAGCAGAGACAGTAGGTCAAGCCGTTGTATTTGGAAAGCCTAACTTTGGTAGGATGAAATATAATGGTTTACCTAGTAGAATAGCACTTTTTCTCAATAATGCCTGACTTTCTTTCCATCTTACATTTAAAAAAATGTATGAGAACAATTTAAGGAGAATAGAATCCGTCTTGCATATTTTCTGTCACCTTCCCTAGAATGGAAGTCCTATAAAAGCCAAGTTTTCTGTAGGCTTTGTTCTTTCCTGTATCCTTAATATCACAAATAGTGATGTTCACTGACCTCACTAAATATTTCTAAATGAGCAACTGAAGTGTGAATTGCCAAATCCTGCTCTTCGGTCTCATCCCATCACCTGAAAGATCCTACAACAATTTTTAGGTAAATGCCCACATCAGATTCTTTTTCCTGCCCTGGATTCTGGGAGCCCAAGAATCCTGTCTCTTGGGGTGGCTTCTTCCTACACCTACCTTTGGGGTCATTTATGATGCCTTCACTGAGTTACTACTAGTGGATCTTTTTCACAGCCTATGCCCTGAGGGACTTTGGACACCTTGTTCTCAGAATTATACAGGCTTTGAGGAATAGTCCTTTTTGCCCTATTTCCACTTGCAGTGAAGTTTCAGCTTCTGGTGTTCTGTTGCCTTTCAAATAGGCTCACCTGGCCTTGCTTGGTTGCTTTTAGGTTGGTTGTTTTGTTTTTAAAACTGCTTATTTTTTCCCGTTTCTCCTCTATCATACAACACTGTTTCGCCTCAAGAAATAGAAGACTTTGTTTGATGGATCCTGAAATTGTTGTTGTCAACATTTTTCTTCAGACTCTAACCCTTGAAGTGTCTGTCAGGAAGAAGTATAAATAATATAATATATATTATATTATATATATTATATTATATTATATTATTATATCATAATAATATAATATATATTATATTCTTATATCATAATAATATAATATATATTATATTCTGGGTTGACCAAAACATCATTTTTTTTAAATCAATTTTGTCCACATTTCTTTATCTGAGCAGAGTGGTTTTACCCTCAGTCCAGGATCAAGCTACTTTAGAAGTCAACGGGATGTACTAGTTGCTTTCTCCCTAAAGTCTGTCAGAACTGCCCTGTATGTTCTTAACATTGTATTAATTTCTCTTGCCCTTCTACCAACATTGTATCTTCTTTTCAATTTGCTTCCTTGCCTCTATTCTTCCTTTAGCCTTTTGTTTTTAACTTGTCCATTTCTCTTGGAGTTTCCTTGGGGTTCAGGATCAGAAAGATACCTATAGCATGAGAGCTTTTGATTTATTTCTGAGCTTCAAGTCTGTAATAACTGCACTGAATTTTTCATTGTGTAGGGTTACATGGTAAAAAACAAAAACAAACAAACAAACAAACAAAACATTGATGTGATGCCTCCTCACCCTACTTTGTTCTTTAGCATTTGGGTCCACCACTCACAGTCTGGGACCCTGGGAACCAAATGATCAAGGCTTAGAACAACCAGGGTTACTGGAGGACCTCAAAGCCATTTCTTTCAAAAGCCCCGTAGATCTAAACTGTGTCCTTTAGGAAAAGGGCACTGATACTTCTGACACTGAAGGGCTTTTCTCAACTTGGATGGCCACATGGAATCTTTAACTGGACATGACCTGTGGCCAAAGCTTTTGAATCCCATCCATATGTTCTTATGTGTTTCCTTTAGGAAGAGGATCATCTGTGTTTATTTCCACATTCAAGCCCTTGAACTTTAAATCTTTTGGCCTGCGAGGAACCTGGGTACTGGGTTTCTTGGGTCATACAAAAGCATGTTGATACTTTGGTTTGATATAATTATATTCTGCTTGAAATTCAAGTTTGTTAGAAATAGTACTTTTTTTTCTTACTTGTTAATTTCATTGACTAAAACCTTGTGCCAGTATGTAGATGACTTCTTGTCAAAGTCTGTTTACTAATTATTTCTCCATTGTCATGGTTAGTATGTTTGAAAAGATTCTTTACTTCAAAACTACTTTTTTGGGCACTTGGGTGGCTCCGTGGGTTAAGCCTCTGACTTCAGCTCAGGTCATGATCTCAGGGTCCTAGGATCAAACCCTGCATTGGGCTCTCTGCTCAGCAGGGAGCCTGCTTCCCACTCTCTCTCTGTCTGCCTCTCTGCATACTTGTGATCCTTCTGTCAAATAAGTAAATAAATAAACTCTTAAAAAAAAAAACTGCTTTATCTTTTCCAAAACTTATAAACTCTACCACTGATAACACGTTTCACAGTCTGCTATTTAATGTGCACAAAAGTTTTCTTGAGAAAGTAAAAAGACATATAGAGTGAAACATAACAAAATTACTTTTGCCAGAGTTGACAATCCCATGTATTATTATGTTTATTTTTTAATTTATTTTTCAGTACTATTTACCCTTTGGTGGCAACTAATATCTTTAGGTGTTGGTACTAGTTTCAGGAAATCAAAATAACTAATCCCTCTGCTCTCATCTCAAAAATATTTCTCTGTCTCATTTTACATATTAAGCATCCTCATTTTCCTTATTACTCATATTGGCAAATTTCACGAGCCTTTTCTTCATTTTCAAAGCACTTTAACTCATCAGTGTTTCTTTTGAAAAGTGATTCCCAGAAATAAGCAGCTTGTATATATCAGGTGGGTAGGATTTGTGCAAAGACCCGTGAGATTATAATTTCTTTATTCTACTTCAGTTCTGCAACCTAGTATTTTATTAGCTTCCTTTAATAGCCATGTATATAAGAGAGAAATATTAAGCCTGCAGTGCCACCTTCCTATTGCTTGTCCCATTCATTTTGTCATTTTCCACATGACCCAGTGTCAAAACAAATTTTCCCCATCCCGTCTGGCTAAAGTTGACACAATGAACAAGCTCATTACTATTTTTGAAACTACTTATTATAAAATGATGTGACTGAGACAAAACAGTCCAGACAGTTTGTTATAGTGTCTGCTGATGTCTGACATATTTCCTGTAATTATTTGCTATCATCCTATGCATAGTCTATACAATTTCACTTTAACTTGGGGGCATGCTGTCATGGCGTAACTGAAAAATATGTTCCTTTCTTTCAATGCTGGCCATGTTCTTTGATCACAGAACATGTTGTTTCTACTTTTTAAATACATAAGTTTAACAAGACTTTCCTTTCTTAGCAAATTTAGTTAAGGATTTGCTAATGGTTTATGGCATTAATCCCTTCCACAGCAAACCCTATTTTATAGGTCTAAAACATTTCACTATGGTCTGAAATGATACATCGAATGTGCTACTTTACTTGGATGGAAATGCAAACTGACAGATTTAGTTAATAATAGTTTATGGCTTTGTATGTATTTTCAGTTCTGCAAGGGATTAATTTATTAGAATACATGTTGTCATCAGGTACCTTATCTGTACCAGCTCAACATTTTGTCTCGCCATTAGAAAAATCTATTGTATTTATTCTTTTTATCTGTATGTATTTATAGCAATTAGGGATACTAATCATGTGGATTATTTCTATTATTTTAATTTTAATTAACATAAATTAACATATAATGTATTATTTATTTCAGGGATGCAGGTCTGTGATTCATCAGTCTTACGCAATTCACAGCGCTCACCATAGCCCATACCCTCCCCAACGTCCATTACCCAGTATGGGGGATTATTATTAAAAAGCATTAGACATTTCTTAGTGACTCAAGTACTCATAAAGTGTAGAATGATTCTTAGAGTTTACTAAATCACTACCCTTATAAGGAGTTTCACTCAGAAAATCTCTATGATACGTGGAATCATAAATATAGGACATACATATATTTATTTGTATGTATTGTGAATGTCTGTAAGTAAACCAAAGGAAATTAAGAATTGAGTTCAATATTGTGTTTTCCAGGAATCCATGAATATTTACCTTAGAGAAAAATAACTGTAATTCTCTTCAGTTAGTGATAAAACGACAAGCAGTGTATAGGAGGAGTGTGTGGAAGCTAATTATAATAATACAACCGACATCAGTGGAAGCTTTGTAGATGGATCACATTTTAAAATATTTGAAAACAACAACAAAAAAAAACAAAAAGTATGCAACTGTAAGACACTGACATTTCCCTAGCTTTTCCTTACCTCAAAAGTAGCTGTCTTCAGGTCATTGGCCTAAAATGGATATGTGTTAGTGCTCAAAGGTACCATTATTTTATAGGAATTTCAAAGAATGAAACCTGAAAATAGAACAAATTCAGGCAGATAGTTTATTCCAGAATTAGCAAGCATCATTTGTGTATTTCTTATAGGATATCTCAATATCTAACCAAAGATAATACAGGGTTAGAGAGAAATATTTTTGCTAAGGCCATAAAAATAAAAATAGGTGCATTTTGGGAGGAGATATGAAGGATGGAATTAGTAACAATAGGACAACCATTTTCTCAGAATTCTTTATCAGAAGTCATCAGTTCCTGAGTATTTCATAACAGTTCTCTGCCCAGTATTGTCAGACTCACAAGTTATAAAATATGATGATTGCTTATGTCGTAATTGGGAAGATAAGAGACATGGAGGCCTCTCCATAGAAAGGTATCACAAAGGGAAAAGTGTCACTGTAAATGATATAAATTGGATTGTTTCTAATCAGACTGTAGAAGAGTCTAATGCCAACATTTGGTAAATTACTGTTTAAAACTTACTATGAACCAATGACGGGATGGTGGGGTAGGAAGTGGAGGGACAGGCTGTGGAACTAGGGAAATAGGCCTCGAGCCAAAGACAGAAGACATGGATTTTCAGCCCAGATCTACCGTTAACTAGGTAAGCGATGATTTGAAGGCAGGAAGTAAATACTTAAAAATATGCCAGTCGTAGGCTTTTAAGCAAGTAATTCACTCATGCTAGACCTCAGTTTCTTCATTCGTTTCACACAAGAACTTGAAGACGGGGGTTTTATCTGTTGTGTTCATTGATGTATTCTAAGCACTAAGAACAGTGTCTGGCAGGATTTTTTCAATACGTATTTGTTGGAAAGATGAATGAATGAATAATTAATTTTTACCTTGAAGGGTTGGCAGGACTTACACACATGAGAAAAAAATTCTCAAAACTCACTTGTATAATGAAATCGTCATACAATTATTGAACATCAGGAATGCAAAACACATGTTGAAGCTAACTAACAGCCAAAAACTAGGGTTGTGCCATATTTGATAAACTAGAGAAATTTTAACCATGTTATAAGAAAATAACCTTAAAATGACAGTTTCTTTCATTCTAACTGAAAAGAAATTGGGAAGATAATGACATAATGACCTTTTTATGAATAAATCAAATTTTTGGTTAAATTTTGGTTAAATAGTCATGAATATCTTGATAATTTTCATGGTAGTAATAAGAAAGAACATCAATAAAATTACCTGGCATGGTTAGTGGAGTGCATACAGTTAATGAAAACCATGGTGTTGAGATGATATGGCTAAATTTTACTAATCTTCAAACAGTTGAAAATTATTGTTTTAATACCAGTAAATTTGATAAAAAAAATATTTCTGATTTATAAGAAATATTTAGTTAAGAACAAAGCAAAATATTTAGAATCCTTTTAATATTTAGAATGTGAAACATATTTAAATCATTTTTTAATTAAAAATATTAGCACTCTGTGAAGTGTGTAAACTTGGCGATTTACAGACCTGTACCCCTGGGGCTAATAATACATTATATGTTTATTAAAAAAATTTTTAAAAATCAGCACTCAAGTGTTTGTTAAACTGTATGATGATTTGTTTACCTACAGTTACGTATGAATTTTATCTCTCAAAACTTTTGCCAGTAGGTCCAAGATTCAGTCGATGTTTTTCAAGTTATTTTTAAAGACCATTTAGTCTTTGCCAAATAAGAAGGCCCTTTGACTATTACCTTACACCTACTCTAAATACTCACAGCATTTTTTCGTTCACTAACCTTGTTATGGTAGACATTTTGCAACATACACATATATCACTTTGTACACCTTAAACTTACACCATCTCCTATGGCACTTATCTCAATAAATCTGGGAAAAAATAATAAATACAAAAAAATAAAACAAAAACAAATTGATGAATACAGCCTCTTATAATCACTATACATACACATGACTTGCTGTATCTTAAATGCCCAAGACAAGGGATCCTGGCCAAATAAAAATTAGTAAATGCCAGGGCTACTTTTGTTCTTAATCTGAAGTTCAGAAAAATGTATGGATGTTTAAAGTTTTCCATTTAAAATATATTTTCATGAACGTTATTAAGATTACTCTGTGAAATGTTATTGTTCCTATTTCATTGAAGAAGAGACACAGACAATGTCAGTGACCTAAGTGCAGTTACTACACAGCTATAAAGAACTTTTAAGGCCTTAAATCCTGCTGTTTCCTACTTGAAGGCTTGTTCTTGTCACTGTCACCCATGTCACTACGGCTCACAGCATCATTGCCTTCGTTAGGATTCGAGCTCATTTGAGCCAGCAGGTGTTGATCAAAGATAGTGGTGTTACAATGCTGTCCCCCATTAAGTAATACTTTTTGTTTTGGGGAGAAGAGATGATAGGACTTTTTTCTTATTGTTTGCTTAAGAGGATTATAACACTCTTTCAGATGATCATTCTGAGACTAGAAGTTGTATATCAATATAAAAATGGCCTTTCCATATGCATATATAACCGACTGAGCATACCAGATTTTAAAAACTACAGATCTGCGCTGAGAACATTGTTACCAAATATTAAACAACAACAACAAAAGAATAATAAAGAGCCAAAAGTATGGGAGGGCCTTTTTTCTCTCCTGAGTCAATGTGGACATGTCCAGGAGTTCCCAAAATACAGAGCTGTCTCCCACTATCATGCCTCCTAATTAAAGTGTTCTGTCACAGTAGGTTTTAAGAAAAAGTAGGTAGCAAAAGAGGCTTTTAGAGGAGTGGGAACAAAGTGAGGACAGAAATTCTATTTCCACCAACTGAAACTCCATGAAGAATAGGATTGAATGCCAATATTCTTGCTATTTGGGCAAATAAAAATTCAGCAGCCCAAATACATAATGTGAGAATAGACAATAGCTTTGTGCAATCCCTGCTGCGCTCCATCTCAGTGGTAACTCTGGAAACTGTCTGGGTTACAGTAATATGTGATAACCACCCACAAAAAATAATTTGCACTAAATCACCCCCCAAAAAGATAGTTATAGCAAGTGCAGTTACAATTTATACACACACACACACACACACACACACACACACAGCTACTTCTGGGCATGTTCCTTTTAAGATGCAAAACAGTCTGTGGTCCCCATACTAATCTACTAGATATCCTTAAGAAACGTGTGACCTACAACTCCCCTCACATACAACCCATACCCACTATTCTTACTTTCTGAATACTAGCTCACCTTGGGTTCAATGTCACATGACAGCCTAAAGTGATCAGAACTGGAGTTACAGCTCAACAGTGCATGCTGGCTTATATACACACACAGACTCAGACATATACACATAAATTTCCCTTTTGTGAAATGGGATTGCATATAAAAATGAAAGAGTTCTGTAAATAAGCTTTAAATAATATCGTGTAATTCCATGTGTTTATTAAGCTTCTTTCTGATGGAAGAAACTCATAGCATTATTGGATCCTGAAATCTCCACTGCTCATGATCTGCAGTTGGAGTGTCTATTTTTCCCATCCTCTGTGTCACCTGCATGCACAGGAAGATGATCAAAAGGCTACTACTTTGGGAAGGGAAAGTACTTCTCCTATTCTGGTGACAACATTTTATTTCAACTCTTTCTCTTTTTTGAAAAATCAGCATGAACCAAGTTACTAAGGAAACATATACTTGAGTTAGAATCTACAGTCACTAAAGTCTAACAATCAACTGAAATGTGAAATGAATCAGTAGCCAATATTCATGTACATTTAATAATGAACTTGAGATTCACATTCCTTTAATATAGATGCATTTATATTTATGCATCCATACATAGCAGTGGCCAGATACACAGGAATTGTATTTCTTATTTAAGTCTGACTTTTAGGTTTAAGGTATCACATAGAATTTAGGGTGCCAGATATTCATTACTCAAGTTTCTCTGACTATAAAATTTAAAAACACATTTTTAAATTTTTAAATGCTATGCATATGAAAATTACCTATGGTAGTATCATACTGTAAAACATATTGTACTTGTATCATGAAACTCTCTTAAATATGGGAAAATACTGTTACCATTTATTTTAACCTCTGCATACAATTAGAAACTCTGAACTGATCCCAGAAGGTCAACAGCTCATTATAATTCCGCAAGCTATAACCAAAATAATCTGACGATAGCATAATTATGATCATACCTGTTATGTTTCCTTCCTTCCATCCTCTTTCCAGAAAACCCCTGTCCGTGGTTTCCATTTGTCCTAGATAATGAGCAAAGCCATCATAGAGGGCTTGACTGTGCAAGTTCTTCCTACCCTCCTGCAAACACGTGAACTCCTCTTGCTATGTTCCTGCAGCCTGCAGGATATTTGCACATGCTCTTTCCTTGTAAAAATCTCCTCTTTACTCTTTCCTTGGATACTCATACTTATAGTTCATATCTCAGTTCAAAAATAATTTTCTGAAATTTGAACAAAGGCTTTCCTAACCAATGAATTCTATCTCCAAATATAGAAGTTGTTTCTTCATCATCTTTCCATAGGAAATTTTTTTATCCTTCAGAATACTTATGTATCTCAATTGACAGTTTGTTAGGGGTGAATATTGATTAATATACATTTCCCCCACTCAAAGGTAATGACCGCCAGAAGAGAGAACAGGTATGTTTTTACACACAATGTAATAATTTGATTAGTACACTGGGTAGCATGTAGTAAATGCTCAGTAAATATTTCTTGTGAGAATGAGCACTGTTGTGGCACTTAATAATATTCAAGAGAACAAGAACAGCTAAAATCCCTGCTTCCTTAGGATTTACATTCCAGCAAGGGGAGAAAGATAAAAATAGATATAATACGGAAGTAAATGATAGAGTCTGCTAGAAAATTATAAGTGCTAAGCAATATAGAAAATTTATAGGAATAAGGAGATGAAGAGTTCCAGGGTAAAGACACATATGGAGGCAGGCTGAAATTTTAAATAGAACTTTTAATAGATACTCCTCTTGAAAAGGTGACATTGACACCTTAAAAAAAAAAGTGACATTTGAGAAGAGGTTGAAGGAAGTGACAAAATTCACCAAGTGGATCTCTGAGCATTCCTGGGAGAGGAAACACCCAGGGCGAAGGTTTAGAGGGCTGCTGGAATAGCAATGTGGCCTGTGTGACAGGAGTAGAATGAGCAAGTTGACCGTAGTGGTCAAAAACATTAGAGAAATTATGGGGGCCAGACACATTAATAGGAATAATGAAAGGTTTAAGACTTTAAAATGCATTTAGATTCTATCTCATTATTACTATCCACAATTTGTAATACTGAGTATAATCTGTTACCGGATAGAGATAGGTTTCTTATATCTTTCCAGATGAATTCCCCAACTGCCCAAATTAGAAGTCAGTCTTATTTCAGACAAATTCTTTGGAAGAAATTTATCTTAAATTTTGGAACTATTACTCAGTTGGATGACTCCAATGTGTTCATCTTGAATGATCAGTGGAATCTAATTTATCTTGGAATGTTCATGTTAGGAACTGGCTTTATCATTTCTGCTTGCTAGGCACTGAGATCTCTGTTTAAATACTCAGTAGTAGTTGGGGTTTCCTGAGTTATAGCTGTAAGAATGAAGATTATATTGAATTGCAACATTTGCTGGGTCCTACACTGATTTAAAATAAAGGAAGCCTGCAAGAATGGGTTGTCTATGTCTACCTTTAAAAGTTTTAAAAGTTTCCTTTTAATTTGAGTAAATACAGCCCAATCTTAATTCCAAAGACTCTTTCATATCCCAATAATCAGTTTCAAATTACTTGTTTTAATTTACATGAAAAATGTTAAGTAACTATTGGACTTTCCAAAGTTACAGGGAAATGGAACATTTTCTGGGATAATATAAGCTAGGCCATAAATCAAACCTCAGTAATTTCAAAGGGTAGAAATAATGTTTACTAAGCTCTCTGAACTCGATGGAAATGAGAAATCAATAGCAGTAAAGATTTGGAGAACTCACAAATCTATGGAAATTATATAACCTATTTCTAAATACCAATGAGCCAAAGAAGAAATGAAAAGGAGGGGTGCCTGGATGGCTTAGCCAGTGGAACATGTGACTCTTGATCTTGGGGTTGTGGGTTCAAGTCCCACATCAGGCATAGAGATTGCTTAAAAATAAAATCTTAAATGAAAAGGAAAATTAGAACATAGTTTAACTTGAATAAAAACGAAGACACAACATATTAAAATTGGTGGAAGGGAGATAATGCATTACTGGAAAATATGTAGCTATAAATTCTAACTTCAGAAGGAAAAAGGAGTTTAAATCAATAACCTAACCTTCCACTTCAAGATACTGGGAAAATAAAGAATGAATGAAATCTAAAGCAAGGAGGGAGAAGAAATGAAACAATTAAGATTCAAGCGGAAATTAAGGGAAAAGAGAATAGAAAACAACAGAGAAAAATAAACTAAAAGCTGGTTGTTTGAAAGATAAACAAAATGGACAGACCTATAGCTATACTGCCTAAAAAGAAGGGGAAAAGGCTGAAATTGCTAAAATCAAAAATGACATTGGGATGTTACTGCTGCCTTTACAGAAATAAAAAACATTGTAAGAGAATCCTATGAATAACTGTACACCCACAAATTGGATGTGGTAGGATCTTTATTTCATATCATATATATAATTAAAACGCATCATCGTTCTAAATTTTAAAAGCTAAAACTGTGAAACTCCTAGAAGAAAACATTAAAGTAAATTGTCATGACATTGGATTTGGCAAAGGATTCTTAGATATGACATCAAAAACATGAAATTGCCAACATTACAGGAAAAAGTTGCAACAACAACAGAAATAGGTAAATGACACTTTATCAAAACTAAAATACTTTGTCCTTCAAAGAACACCATAATTTTCTTATGTTTGTTACCATACAGTACATCATTAGTTTTTGATGTAGTGTTTCATGATTCATTGTTTGCATATAATACCCAGTGCTCCATGCAATACATGCCTTTCTTAATACCCATCACCAGGCTCACTCATCTCCCCTCCCAAAACCCTCTGATTCCTAGAGTCCATAGTCTCTCATGGTTCATCTCCCGCTCTGATTTCCCCTCCTTCATTTTCCCCTTCCCTCTTCTGATGTCCTCCATGGCATTCCTTATGTTCCACAAGTAAGTGAAACTATATGATAATTGTCTTTCTCTGTTTTACTCATTTCACTTAGCATAATCTCCTCCAGTTCCATCCATGTTGATGCAAATATTCAGTATTCATCCTTTCTGATGGCTGAGTGATAGTCCATTATAGTCCACATCTTTATCCATTCATCTGTTGAAGGACATCTCGACTCCTTCCACAGTTTGGCTATTGTGAACATTGCTGCTATGAACATTGGGGTACATGTGGCCCTTCTTTTCACTACATCTGTATCTTTGGGGTAAATGGTAGTGCGATTGCTGGGATATAGGGTGACTCTATTTTTAAATTTTAGAGGAACTCCATACTGTTTTCCAAAGTGGCTGCACCAACTTGAAATCCCACCAACAATGAAAGAACGTTCCCCATTCTCCACAACCTCTCCAGCATTAGCTGTTACTTGTCTTGTAAATTTTTGTCATTCTCTTGTAAGGTGGTATCTCAATGTGATTTTGATTTGAATTTCACTGATGGCTAATGATGCTGAACATTTTTTCATGGATCTGTTAGTCATTTGTATGTCTTCTTTGAAGAAGAGTCTGTGTTCTGCCCATTTTTTGACTTGATGTTCTACATGTGTTCTTCCCATTTTTTGACTTGATTGTTTTTTGGGGGTTGAGTTTGAGAATATTTTTTATAGATCTTTGACTAGCCCTTTATCTGTGGTGTCATTTGCAAATATCTTCTCCCATTCCCTGGGTTGTCCCTTTGTTTTGTTGATTGTTTCCTTTGTTGTGCAGAAACTTTTTATCTTAAGTTCCAAAAGTTCATTTTCACTTTTGTTTCCTTTGCCTTGGAGATGTGTTTTGAAAGAAGTTGCTGTGGTCAGTGTTGAAGAGGTTACTGGCAATGTTCTCCTCTAGGATTCTGATGGATTCCTGTCTCACACTGAGGTCTTTCTTCCATTTAGATTTTATCTTTGTGAATGGTATGAGAGAATGGTCGAGTTTCATTCTTCTGTACATAGCTGTCCAATTTTCCCAGCACAATTTATTGAAGACTTTTTTTTCCATTAGATATTGTTTCCTACTTTGCCAAAGATTAGTTGATCCTGGAGTTGAGGGTCCATATCTGGGCTCTCCATTCTGTTCCACTGATCTGTGTGTCTGTTTTTGTGCCAGTACCATGGTGTCTTGGTGATCACAGCTTTGTAATACAGCTTAAAATCAGGCAATGTGATGCCCCCAACTTTGTTTTTCTTTTTTAACATTCCCTTGGCAATTCGGGGTCTTTTCTGGTTCCATACAAATTTTAGGATTGTTTGTTCCAGCACTTTGAAAAATGCCATTGATATTTTGATCAGGATGGCATTGAAAGTATAGATTGCTCTGGACAGCATAAATATTTTAAGAATGTTTATTCTTCCAATTTGTGAACATGGAATGTTTTTCCATCTTTTTGTGTCTTCATCAGTTTCTTTCGTGAGTGTTCTATAGTTTCTAGAGTATAGATCCTTTACCTTTTTGGTTAGGTTTATTTCAAGGTATCTTAAGTTTTTTGGCGCTATTGTAAGTGGAACTAACTCCTTAATTTCTCTTTCTGTAGTTACTTTGTTAGGGTATAGGAAAGCTACTGATTTCTGTGCATTGATTTTGTATCCTGACACATTACTGAATTGCTGTATGAGTTCTAGTAATTTGGGGGTGGAGTCCTTTGGGTTTTCCACATAAAGTATCGTGTCTCCTGCAAAGAGAGTTTGACTTCTTCTTTGCAAATCTGAATACCTTTTATTTCTTTTTGTTGTCTGATTGCTGTTGCTAGAACTTCTAGTACTTTGTTGAATGATAGTGGTGAGAGTGGGCATCCTTGTCATGTTCCTGATCTTTTTTTTTAATTTTTTATTTTTTATTAACACATAATGTATTATTAGCCCCAGGGGTACAGGTCTGTGAATTGCCAGGTTTACACACTTCACAGCACTCACCATAGCACATAGTTTCCCCAATGTCTATAACCCAACTTCCCCTCCCTAATCCCCTCTCTCCTTAACCCTCAGTTTGTTTTGTGAGATTAAGAGTCTCTTATGCTTTGTCTCCCTACCGATCCCATCTTGTTTCATTTTTTCCTTCCCTACCCCCCAAATCCCCGACTTTGCCTCTCAACTTCCTCATATCAGGGAGATCATATGATAATTGTCTTTCTCTGATTGCATGTTCCTGATCTTAAGGGAAAGGCTTTCAGATCTTCCCCATTGAGAATGATATTCACTGTGGCTTTTCATGGATGGTTTTCGTGAATTGGGAAATGTTTTCCTTTATCCCTAAGCTCTGAAGAGTGTAGAGTTATGTGTCCCACAGTAGCACTCTCAGCTCTCACTTACAGGTGCGGGCACATCACTGTCCTTTGTGCTTCTAAAACCACCAGCTGCCCCTGGTTTGCACGTGTACCTCCAAAGCCCCAGGTCTCAGTTTGGGGGCTGCTCTAAAGTCCTTTCCCCGAGCTACTGGTCTGTGAGTCTGTGCCTGAGCTCCAGCATGGGAGGCTTTGCATGCTCTTGTGATATTTCCACTTCCCAGCTCAGGTGCTTATGGCAGCACCCTCATGTTTCCATTTATCTTCTGGTATCTATCTGCAGAATCACGGCTCCCCACTGCATATCTCTCGACCAGCCACTGGAGAGATTCTCTTTGTGGAGATCTTCTTACACCTCAGGCTGATTCCGTGGGTGTTAAGAATGGTCTCGTAGATATCTAGTTTAATTCAGGGGACCAGTTGAAAGAGGGTTCCCTTCTCTTCCACCATCTTTTTCCTCCACCCAAAGGACACCATAAATTAAGTGAAAAGACAAACTGTAGACTAGAAAAAAAAATTGCAAATCATATATTTGATAAAGGGCTTATACCTAGGAATATAAAGAACTCTTACAGCTCAGTAAATAAAAAGATCATCCAACTAAAATTGGACAATGGAGATTTCCAAGACAGGTGTATAAATGAGCAATAAGCACATGAAAAGATGCTTAATACCATTAGTCATCAGGGAAATGTAAATGAAAAAGTGTAATGAGATATGACTTCCCATCTGCTAGGATGTTGGTACATAACATTACAAGTCAGATAACAACAAGCGTTAGCTAGTATCTAGAGAAATCTAAACCCTCATAAACAAATTGTGGGAATCTAAAATGGTAAAGCTGCTTTGGAAAATAGTCTGACAGTCCCTCAAATGATTAAACATATGACCCAGCTAGTTTACTCTATTTATGTATCTAAGAGAAGTGAAAACATATGTCCATACAAAAATTTGCACACTTAATGTTTATAGTGGCATTATTTCTTAGAGCCAAAAGGTAGGAAAAACTCATGTTGGTTAGCTGACAAGTGGATAAAGAACAAAATGAGTCCTATCCATAAAAGAAAATATTAGTTGGCAATGAAAAAGAGCAAACCACTGCTACATGATACTGTACCATGAACTTTATAAACAATATGCTAAATGGGGTGTCAGGGTGGCTCAGTTGGTTAAGCATCTGCCTTTGGCTCAGATCATGACCTCAGAGTCCTGGAATCAAGCCCTGCATTAGGTTCCCTGCTCAGCAGGAAGCCTGCTTCTCCCTCTCTCTCTGCCTGCCACTCCCCCTGTTTGTGCAAGATATCTCTCTCTCATTCTGTTAAATAAATAAAATCTTTTTTTAAAAAACTACACTAAATGAAGGAAGCCAGACAGAATGGACTATACATTATATGGCTCCTTCATATGCAATGTTCAGAATAGAGAAATCTATACAAATCTACACAAACAGAAGGTAAATGGCTGCTTAGGGCTGGGAGGCACAGTGATGAGAGGGGGTGGGATAGGGAAGGTGTGAGCTCAAAGGGTACAAGGTCTTTAAAGAAATGATGAAAATATCCTAAAATTGATGGTAGTGACAATTGCACATATTTTGGACACACTAAAAACCACTGAATTGTACAATTTAAGTGAGTGAATTGCATGTTATTTGAATTATCTTTTAAGAAAGCTGTTTTTTTTTTTAAGTCATAGGAACAGGGATTAGCATAGATAATTGGACTCACAAAATCACAATAGCTTTAAATCTCAGTTTAACCAATAAGATAACTACCCTAATATTATACTGGGGGCTATTGGTAAAATTAATGTGTCTGGGTTTCCTTCCTTAGAAGAGAATCCAATGAATAAAGAGGAAAAAATTAACCAGTAGACAGACAAAGAGGAAAGTCTACCAATCCCCATCCATGTGGTGTAACTATTAGCGAATCAGTATACTAATAAAGGCCTGGCATGCTCTGATCAGTCAGGACCACTTGGTCTTGCAGAAGACATTCCTTGTAGTGAATCAATGCTACTGACCAACTGGTAATTCAAGGCCAATCTCAGTTCGACTGCATAAATGTGTGAGTGTCTTAGCTAAGCCTCTACTGAGTTTTAACTTTTTTCTATTGGAATATATTCTTAATAGTTGTTGCCAGAAATTTGGGCATAAATGCTGTCTAGAAGATCCACTGTCCTATAAGAATATCCTTATACAGTGTAGAACCAGGTATGCCTTGGAGGATAGTTTGTGTTCCATCCCACAATGGTAGACAGTCTTTTCCTGAGTAGTGGCCATTCTGGGAAAACTAAAAATGTTTATTGGTAGCACTTCTCTTTATATTTATTTAAAATTGCAAAATACAGAATTTGCAGTCAGACTTACATAAGATTTTATTATCACGAAAGCACTTCTTTTTCTGGGGGGAAAAAGATACCATAAAATCTAACTATAGTCTGCAGATAGGATTGTGATGCTCTATATCTGAAAATATGTCAGGTAATAACTGGTGGTGTTGGGTCAAGTGTTGTAGGGACTTCCTGGCAAACCAAGACTGGGAAGAGAAAAGTGAGCCCCAAGAACAGACCCGTGGATACTAGGGAGACAAGAGGGGGCAAACTGGGTTGGAATGGATGGTTAAAGAGATCAAATCCTTTCCCAACATGGTAGGAGGTTAACCAGTGATCATTTTCTTTCTCTATTCCCCAACTTGTTAGAATGGAACATACTCATTTTGGTGCTTTCTTAGTTTCCCAGGACTAATATAACAAATTGCCACAAACTTAGGGGCTTAGAACAACAGAAATATATTCTTTCACAGTTCTGGAGGCTAGAGATCCAAGCCCAAGTTGTTGGCAGGTGTTGGCACCTCTCTCTGTCTCTCTTGCTTTCTTCCCTCTTCCTAGCTTCTGGTGGCTCTTGACAATCCTTAATATTCCTTGCCTTGCAACTTTAATGTCTGCTTTTGTCATTACATGCCCATCTCTGTGTATCCTGTTATCTATAAGGACATCAGTCACTGGATTTAGGGGCTACCCCAATCCAATACGATCTCATAACTAATTATATCAATAAGACCCTAACCGTGAATGAGGTCACATTCACAGGTACCAGAGGTTAACATATCCTTCTGCGGGCATAATTCAACCCACTCCAAATGCTTTCTTTGGAGAAGGGTTGGGATAAGCAGGGAACCCTTTTATGTATACTGAATCAGTGTCACTCTCACTCTTTACCTCATTTGCTGTTGGAATGAGTACCAACCTGTCAAGAGTTATATCACACCTTGGGCTACTGATAGCAGAAGAGTAGCCTTGAATTACAAATAGTAACTTGAGTACTGAGGGAGGAACCAAGTGGGGTTATTTGCTTAACTTTAACATTTTTAGATGTTTTGTAGATGAAATGACTTCACAGGACATATAATGATACTAGATAGAACCCTATAGACCGTGGGTGCTGTGTTTCTCTGTATGTTTATAAAGAATTTTGCCACATGGATACTATTTTGTGAAGATATAGAGTCAGGTCATATTGCATATATATTTCACATATAAAAACCTCTACTGGCTTTAATGCAAGCCACACAAAAATGTAGAATGCACTGAATCACTCTACACTGTGACTTTTTGGTGGATCCGTCTAAAAGGCTCCAGATGATGAAACCTTATATAAGCTAACAAGTGAGAGTTTTTCAGGGGTGCCTGGGTGGTGCAGTTTATTAAGCAGCTGTCTTTAGCTCAAGTTATGATCCCAGGGTCCTGAGATTGAGTCCCACATCAGGCTTCTTGATCACTGGGGAGACTGCTTCTCCCTCTGCTTACCACTCCCCCTGCTTGTGCTCTATTTCTCTGGCAAATAAATAAAACATAAAAAGAAAAATAAAAAGGAATGAAAAGGAATTACAAAAAGAAAATTGGTAATAGTGTTCACATGCTTTCCTTTGCAGGAGAACAGACATCACTCTGTTCTTACAGCAGAGCCTACTGATCATGAATTACATGCATCATTGAAGTATTGATTTAATAAGCATGATTACCTGGTCTTTCAGGCTTTCAGGTCTCCTCAAGTTACATTCAGCCATTTCAGCATAATCAATATTGGCATTATTAGATTAGAAGCAGGAAGGGCAAAAGCAAAAGGAAATGGGTGGGTGAGGTCAGCCAGTTAAAGATACTAAGAAGTAATCATTGAGAGTAATGGATGACAAGAATCATTACTTCCCAAACTTTTGAAACTGGGACCATTTAGTGGAGATATCTAAACATCACAGAGATAAGATGGCACAACCATAGATGCCTATAATGATGACATTGAACCATCAAGAAAATATCAAAGGACATTTAGTACATTTTCTCCAGGCCAAGGAATTACATAGTATTTATTTAAAAGATTTCTAACAAAAGTGTTTAAATTTTTACTATCTCGGCATTGAAACACCAGATTTCTGTTATCTGTAGAATTCTTTCATTCGTAATAATTGTTCCCCAAGGGTAGCAGATAAATGATGTGTTTCTCTAGGATTGCCTTATTTCCCGTCAACTGATATATGTGAAATTATATACTATTTTAAAAGGCAGGATCACCACGGTAATGTCTTTGTAAATCTCATTTTTGCTAGAAGTTTGCAACTATGGTTGCATATTAGAAACACCTGGGGGGCTTTAAAATACTGCCCACCCCCTTCCCGACTCCAGACCAATTAAATCAGGATCTCTAAGCATTGGGTCAGGGCTTGAGTTCGTTCTTTCTTTCTTTCTTTCTTTTCTTTCTTTTTAAAAAACACTTTATTTATTTGACAGAGACAGCAAAAGAGGGAACGCAAGCAGGGGGAGTCAGAAAGGCAGAAGCAGGCTTCCCACTTATTAGGAAGCCTGACTCAGGGCTTGATCCCAGGACCCTGAGATCATGACCTGAGCCAAAAGCAGATGCTTAACAACTGAGCCACAAAGGCACCCCAGGGCTTGAGTTTTTTGTAAAATTTTTCCAAATGATTCTAATATGCAACTAGTTTGTAGAAGTTCTGTTCTAAATGAATAAAAATCTTACCATACCCCAGGAATCTCAGATCACTTTCTAAATTGGGAAGATCCCCAATTAATGGATGGAGTTTGGAGACAGCTAGTCTTTATACCTTCTGGAATGAGTCAGGAAGAGAGCTGCCTCTGAAACCCTGTGTCTATGCTTAAGAAAATAATCCACAGGGAAGGGAAGATTCTCTTATGAAAACTGTTACTTCATAAATGTTAGAGGGATCAGATCAAACAGTAAAAGGACATGGCGAATAAGGAGTGTTATTCACTGTGAAAACTTTAAGGTCTAAGTCAACATCTGAGGACAACATCTGAGACCAACCGAATTAAATGCATGACAACCATTCTACAGAAAACTGTTCTCGGAACTTTACTTTTGGAAAAGTAAAACTTACAAATAAAACATCTGATGACTGAGTAAAAAACCCTAGCCAACTACTACTAGCCACTGAATTCTCCTCAGAGAGTTTCAAAGCTCAGTTTGGGGGAAGGAGGCAGGCAGATGTAACAAATAATCTGAAAGGTATTTCTTTTATTAGCAAGGAAAAATACTGATTCCCTTTGTCCTTCATTTTCAGTAAGAACTCCTCTGAAGAAAAACCTATTACAAATCTTTTAAAAAGTGTTACTTTTGTGGGGCAACTGGGTGGCTCAGTCCTTAAGTATCTGACTTCAGCTCAGGTCATGATCCCAGGTTCCTAGGACTGAGCCCCACATCGTCTGCTTCTCCCTGTCCTTCTTTCTCTGCCCTTCCTCTGCTCATCCTCTCTCTCTCTCTCTCAAATCAATAAATAACATCTTTTTAAAAATGTTACTTTTGTGTGATAAAACTACCAAAATATTTCATTTTGGTAGAATATTAATTTATCACAAGATTCATTGTTATAAAAAATAATCCCGGAAGGTTTTTTTTTTTTTTTTAAGATTTTGTTTGTTTATTTGTCAGACAGAAAGCATAAGCAAGAGGAGTGGCAGGCAGAGGGAGAAGCCGGCTCCCCGCTGAGCAAGGATGCAGGACTCAATCCCAGGATCCTGGGATCATGACCTGAGCTGAAGGCAGATATTTAACTGACTGAGCGACCGAGGCGTCCCTTCCCTGCAGTTTTAAAGATTTTTTTTAAATATTTATTTAACAGATAGAGATCACAAGTGGGCAGATAGGCAGGCAGAGAGAGAGGAAGAAGCAGGCTCCCTGCCAAGCAGAGAGCCCGATGCAGGGCTTGATCTGGGATCATGACCTGAGCCGAAGGCAGAGGCTTAACCCGCTGAGCCACCCAGGTGCCCCTTCCCTGTAGTTTTAAATTTCAGATCATTTATCCTATGTTACATATTTTGTACTCCCTTGAAACGGTGCCGTTTGAGATGTTGAGACACACACATGACACTGGAGCTTCAAGGAGGAAACCGTTTCTGAGAATAGATGTGTCCCTCCAGATGTCTCCAGGATACTAGCAGAATGAGGTTTTGCTTTGCATCTTACTTCACCTAGGCTGTAGCCATGAAGAGGACAAAAAGAAATAACCACTGCAAATAGTCTACCAGGAGAGGTGCCGCATGTTAATGGATCTGTCCAGCATTAGTCACTCAGTAATGCTTGTTCAATACAGCAGCGTGTCCCATCTGCAAAACTGATTTCCTCACTGAGTGACATCTGGTTCCACTGGTGAGAGAAATGTTGACCTTTTTGTCTAAGACTAAATTTTAACACAGAGCTTTTGAGCAGTTAAAATTGTATTATAAGATGTGAAGGGTTCTATCATGAATAACATATTTGTATTTTAATCATGATCTTGCTAACATGAAATTAGCTGCAATAGGGAAGCCAAAATTTCAAAGGAAGAGCTGGAAAGAAAACATTAGAAACAATTTAAATAGAAGTTAGTTCAGAATATGATTATTTCAGAAGCCAGGTTTTCCATCTGGTCCTCGAGTTTAACCTAGAATGTTCCAGATAGATGAATGCTTTTGTAGAATATCCCTGATGTTCAATACCTTGACTTATAACTTGGCATTCTTCCTTCATAACTGAGGCAGTAATTCTAGACTTTGTCAATGCTCTGTTCTAATGTTTCTATTTCTGGGTGAAAATAAAATACTAGAACATGAATGGCATTTTTTTTAAAGATTTTTATTTATTTATTTGACAGAGAGAGATCACAAGTAGGCTGAGAGGCAGGCAGAGAGAGAGGAAGGGAAGCAGGCTCCCCGCTGAGCAGAGAGCCCGATGCGGGACTCGATCCCAGGACCCTGAGATCATGACCTGAGCCGAAGGCAGCGGCGGCTTAACCCACTGAGCCACCCAGGTGCCCCATGAATGGCATTTTTTAAAAAAAATTTATTGTGTTATGTTAGTTACCATAAAATAGATCATTAGTTTTTGATACAATGTACCAAGATTCATTGTTCATGTACAACACCCAGTGCTCCATGCAATATGTGCTCTTCTTAATATCTACCACTAGGTTCACCCATCTCCCTACCCTCCTCCCCTCTAAAACCCTCAGTTTATTTCTCAGAGTCCACAGTCTCTCATGGTTCATCTCCCCCTCCAATTCCCCCTCCCTTCACTTTTCCTTTCCTTCTCCTAATGTCCTCCATGTTATTCCTTATGCTCCACAAGTAAGTGAAACCATATGATAATTGACTTTCTCTGCTTGACTTATTTCACTCAGCATTGTCTCCTCCAATCCCATCCATGTTGATACAGAAGTTGGGTATTCATCCTTTCTGATGGCTGAGTAATATTCTGTTGTGTATATAAACCACATCTTTATCCATTCATCTGTTGAAGGACATCTCGGCTCTTTCCACAGTTTGGCTATTGTGGACTTTGCTGCTATGAGCATTGGGGTATCTATGGCCCATCTCTTCACTACATCTGTATCTTTGGGGTAAATACCCAACAGTGCAACTGCTAATGAATGGCATTTTGTTTCCCAAAGGGAAATTTTTTCTACTATCAACGTGTTCACATGATAGTTAATATCACATGAAAATTAAATAGGCATGTGGAAAGGTCAAGCTGGTATTTCTTGGATACCCTTAGTAAGGCATCTTACTGCAATTTACTATGCAGTATATTAGCAATAGACTTATAAAAAGAATTTACTAATATAATCATTAATATTTATTATGACTACAATTTACCAATTTTTAATCATTTATCAATCTTATATGTTTTTAGCATTGCTGAAAACCTTGTTCAAATTATCTCCAAATAACTGGCAATCACTAAGCAAGACAAAAAATTCATATAACCCAACACTAATGAAAGAACTCTTTAAAAATCATTACTTGTATCATGATCTTATTTTTCAGTGACCTCTCTAATGTTTAATTTCTTAATAATTGTCTTAATATTTAATATCTCAAAAATACTAACAGATACTAAACAATTTTGCCATATTTGGGTACAAATGGAGATGGAACTGTACTCCCAGCACAGGAGAATGAATCTGACTCCAACCATTACTGCTAACACTAGAAATGGAAGGTTAATCCATACTGTGAGAAGAGAAAGGGGGAGAGGTGAACTGTGGTCAGTGTGGCAAGCATAGTGGGCTAAATTCTTATCTTAACACCCAGTTCAGCATCGAATAAGGATTTACTTCTCTGTACATCCATCTGTCTCTCTCCTTCATTAGTTATGTCTTCTTCCCTGGTATATTTTCTATTTAGCCATGTTATGGGGTAAAACTATTCAGGGCATTTGGGTGGCTCAGTCAGTTGAGCTGCCCCAACTCTTGATTTCAGCTTGTGTCATGATCTCGGGGTCATCTCAGAGTCCCTTCATAGCTCCATGATCTACACGGAGTCTCTTTGAGATCCTCTCCCAAATAAGTAAGTCTTTTAAAAATAGAATAAAATGATCTAAAAATTCTGTGTTCCCTTCTAAGAGTTTCAAAATCAGCAAATTAAAACTTTGTATTCTAATAATTATATATAATTATCATATAATTAATCATATGAATAATAGTCTTAATATATAATTATATATTTATAATTGTGATATATATTCTATATTATGATTATAATAATTATATATGTTTATAAGCAATTAAAATCAAGTGAATTATACTTACTTCTGTCTCTCCAACTCTTAGGAAGGTGAATTTTGGTCTCTGAAGTATTTGTCTAACAGTTTTATCTGTACAAAAATGGAACAGACTGCCCTATAGAGGTGGTAATCATCTTGTCAGAAGTTGAACAAACATTTGTGGTAGCGAGCTTCCAAGATAGCCTTTATGTCACAGGAGCTGTCACAGGAGAGTTCCATATACAGAACAATTGAGTGTTGATTCTACTAACTGGTTTGAGGCTTTGCAAGCATCTTAACTCTTTAAGAGAGAATCTTAACTGAGGCAGAGGGAGAAGGAAGAGGAATGCGAGTATTTCTATGGAAGTATTTATTGTACACCCAGCAGAGTTTTGGAAAGCAAGTGAAAAGCTCAAAGGGAAATCCAAAGGTGAGATTGGAAGATTCCATAGACAAATTCTGCCCTCTTCATGGTTTTACCTGGGGCCATGATCACAGCTGGTGAACCTGGAGAAAACCCTACCATCTGCTGCCTTCCTGTAGCTTCCAGCTTGCCTGTGCTGGAGGTGAGCTTCCAGAAGCAGTTGGGAAGACGAAGAACCTTAGGTTCTCTTAATTCAGCTCAAGGTCCCCAAGGACTAACATAATTGAATCTAGATTTAGCAGATTGGCCTACATTTCCCTATATATTTCTACTCTTCACTTCTAAGAGTTGAAGGAAAAAGAGCAAGTGAAAGAAATGAGTCATACTGGGGTTTGGCTCAAGGCAGGGATTATGAGCAGCCAGGTGGCAGACAACATGGGCAGAAGTCCAGACTTGGGGGAGGCAGGGGCAAGGTGGAAGTAGATGCTGAGGTGAAGTGTAAATGCAGGTGGGAAATGAGTCTTAGGAACCAGTTACCAATGCAAAGGCAGTAATCTAGCTTCTGAGAGGGAGAACATCTAGGACCAAGAGCAAGGCTTATACAGTCCTTCCCGGGAAACATTGAAATTGGGCTTCCTTCCATTTGTTGGACTGGATCTCAAAATATGAGCTCATTGTGGAGTACAGACATGGGATGGCATAGAGGGGCTCTGAGAATGGAAATGAGAAAACAGACGATTGCCCTGGAATGATTTCAGCATGTGGATGTACTCCCCACCTCTTCTTTTTTCCTCTATTTTTAGTTCAATGTACTAGGATTTCCCTGGCTCCAGAGAATCCTCACAGCTTTTCCTGAAAACACAAGAATCTGCCAGACAAACTTTATGGATTTTCCACTTTATAATTCATTTTGCCTACAATAACCATGGCCCTCCAGAAAGTAATTTAACAAGGCATATATGACCCATTTATAAGAAGTTGTGGGAAAACATCTTCGTGTGTGCTGCTTGGAGAAACTTTGCTTTGTAAATGAGTGTTCACTTTCATTATGATGTACTATGTCTTAGGCAGTTCTGCAACAATAGGACCATAGACAGAGTGGCTTAAAAACACCCACCCAAACTTATCTCTCAATAGCTGTGGAGATTCAGAAATCCAAGGGTAGGATGTTAGCCAATATCATGCCTGGTGAGGACCTGCTTTCTAGTTCAGTGGCAGCCATCTTCTCACGGTGTCCTCATATGGAGGCAAGAGAGCTCTGTGGGGTTTCTCTTAAAAGGGGACAAATTTGATTCATGAAAGCTCTACCGTCATGACCTTATCACCTTCCAAAAGCTTTCCCTCCTAATACCATAACACTGGGGATAACGTTGCACCATAGGAATTTGGGGCAGACACAAATGCAAACATCTAGGCTGTAGCATCACAATTGATTCAATATTAACCATGCTATTTTTAGTAAGTAGTTATTTTATTTGTAAATCATTTTCTGTGGTTTATATAGTTGAATGTTGTGAAGTAGCTACAGTCTATTTAAAGGAAACAAATCATTAAAAGAATATGAAAGGTAGTGTACAAAGAACACCTTCCAAATATGGTAGCAAATCATTGTCATAGGACATGTTGAGATAAACCATGATTGATTCATTTGTAAATATTTAAGTTCAAGGCACCAGGTACCAAGATAAAACGAGGAAGATCAGCAACAATCCTGCCTTTATTGAACTTAGAATTCCAATGGAAATGAAAGTATTTTTCACCTAAAACTTTTTCTCTTCTTTAGCCATGCATTTTGCAGTCATTCGAATTTTAGAACCATTTACAGAATCTTTGTCTTTCTTTAGTTTTGCACTTTACTTAATATTTAAGCATTATTTAAATATAATACTTAAAATAATTTTTAACAAGAATGCACACTAAAGAAAGACTACTAATCCTCCAATAAGGTGTAATTGCATATCAGATAATTAAAAGCAATGCAAAAAGATGCCTGCTCTGTTCCTTTTCTGTGTTTACTATAATAAATTACCACAAACTTAGTGGCAACACAAAGTATCATGCAGTTCAAAAGACTGGAAGTCTGATGTGAGTCTCGTTGGGCTAAAATAGAAGTGTCAGCAGGGCTTCACACCTTTGTGGAAACAGTAAGGGAGAATCCATTTCCATGCCTTTTCCAGTTTTCTAGAGGCTGCCCTCACAGCTTTGCTGGCGGCCCCTTCCTCCTTCCATGAAGCCCGTGGTGGCTGGCTGAGTTCTTGTCATGCTGCCATCTCTCTTGATAGTCTTCTGCCTTTCTCTTCCACTTTTCAGGACCCTTGTGATTACACTCGTTCATACTAGATCACCCAGGATAATCTCCCTATGTTAATATCAGCTAATTAATAGGTTTAATTCTGTTTGCAACCTTAATTTGCCTTTGCCACATAATGCAATGTAGTCACAGGTTCTGGGCCTGAGGACCTGAGCAACTTTGGAGCTTTTATTCCACCTCCCATAGCTACTAATTTTCTGTAAGTGCAAGAAATGACCACCCAGACTAGTCCATACCTGTTCCCTTCAGGAGGACAGTCCATCACCTGTTTGAGTTACTTGCTTCCATTTGTATTAATATTTTTCCAGTTCCCCTGTGCTTAATCTGAAGTCTACCTTGGACTATTTGAGGCCTTTCACTTTTCCCTACAGCTCTGGGAGTTACTAGGCATTATTCTTCTCCATTCGGAAACAGTTAATCCTAACAACCTAAATGTCCATGTGTATCTCACATCTTTTATAACGATAAGGAGATGTGAGATACACATACACACACATTAGTGGAATATTACGCAGCCATACAAAAGATGAGGTCTTCCCACTTGCAGCAACATGGGTGAGTCTAGAGGATATTATGCTAAGTAAAATAAGTCTGACTGAGAAAGACAAATACTGTATGCTTTCACTTGTATGTGGACTCTAAAAAACCAAAAGCAGAATCAGACCTAAAAATACAAAGACCAAACTGATGTTTGCCAGAGGGAAGGATAAGAAGGGTGGGCAAAATGGGTGAAGGAGAGTGGGAGGTACAGGCTTCCAGTAATGTAAGTCAGTGGTAGTCAGTGATATTGTAATTGTGTTGCATGAGGACAGAAGGCAGCCACACTTGTGGTGAGCACAGCATAACTACAGACAAGCTGAATCACTATGTTGTATACCAGAAACTAATGTAATATACTCAAGTAAAAAATTTTAAAAATAACTTGCTGCTTTAAAATCCAAAAAATAAAACCCTTTCACAGTTTAAAAAAAGAAAGAAAATAATTCATCTTTAACAACTATCATGCAGTCAACTTAGTTACTGACATGTGGTAGAGATGAACAAGATTGGCTTTATGTACAATATTAAATATGTTTCTCTTACAGCTTTGATAAGTGGGAATAATAATAATGATAGCAGCTGAACTCTGTCATTATTAATTCATTCAATTATCTTAACAATGCTGTGAGGTAGGTACTTGCCCTAGGAACGAAAAGCTTGATGGGAAGGAAGGAAATTTCCCGTATGTCTACCAATCATGATTCCATAGCCTTTATATCCAGCCCTGCAGATAAAAGCTATTAAGTATTAACAATTTCCTTTTTATTGATAACTGTGGAGCCAGTTGGTATGAAATTGTGTCCTGGTATAATTATTCCAGCTAATATTTGTGCATACTTAACTGTGAGCCAACGCTGGTCTGAGCACTTCAAGGGCACATCTCTTCCAGTGCTCCTCACAGATTTGTTAGGCAAGTGACACTGTCCTCATTTTACAGATACAGGAACTGAGGCACACTGAATTGAAGTAAGTTGTCCAGGAACAAGCAGGAACAGATTACCAGTCCTTGCCCCAGGAAGCTAGGGACAGAACGCTCGCTTCTTAACCGCTCTACTGGGCTGCCCACACATTGCCTTCATATTGCTATGTCTGTGAGACTTTTAAAATCCATTCCTTTTCTTGTCTGCACCCTGGATCAGTAGCTCATTTGAACAGTTTTATTCTTGTTACCTTGCATGCTGTTAAATGCTAACAATTACTCAGTTTTGCTGTGCTTAGTATAAAATGCATTCGTTACTTTTGTTCTTAAGTGGGGTCACTGTTCCATGATATTGCAAGACTACAGTGTGAGTATTCAGTGGTTTTTCTTCATTAATTTCTGTTAATAGAACCCAATTAGGTAAATATACACCCTCCTGTCTGTGCGATTGCACGTGTGTGCACATGAACACAGAGAGTGCACAGGAAATACTTTCACTTCATTAGTTAAGGAAAGGAGAAGGGCTGAGGACCAGTTCACATTTTCACAGTTTTTCTGGCTGTGTGCTGCTAGTCTGTGCAAAAACTTTCTTGGAATTGCTTGAATTTTAACTAAATGCAGAACTACATAGCTATTGATGTATAACTTAAAGATAAAAATGGATACATTTTTCTCACCTAGGGCAAGGAAAAGAGCTAGAAGAGAAGAGAAGATAGAATCTTAATGTTGGAAGGGATCTTAGACAGTACTTAATGATCTAATACATCCTCCCTAGTCATTAGTTAGCGTCATTGGTATTTGTAATAATGGTGGACAAACGTCTTTATTCATTCCATCCTAATTATAAGCAGATCTAGTTACTAGAAAGTTGTTCAACTACTGAGACGAGTTTCTGCCCACTTGTTTCTTCTTAGTATTGGATAACTTAGCACACTGCTTCACTGCTTGGCCCTTAATAGGAGTTCAGTATATATTTATTCAATGTATCCTTGTTCATTCAGCTTCTAACACAATGGACATTCAGGTCAATTTAGTAAAAGTCTGTTCACAGCCACTAGCAATTAGATAGACTCTCTTTTTCCTAATTCACCTGCTGCAAGAGACCAAGTCACTTAAATTAAACATATATTAAAAAATATGCAAAGGATGCCTCGAGATTACACAAGAAGAATTTTGGATGGGCCAGGGAGGTGGAAAAGAGAGGAGGTGGGTCACAAAATGTTTTCTGGAATAAATCAGTTTGAGCTGAGTTTTAAAGATGAGGAAGATTTACCCCTGATGGAGGAAAGCAGAGGTGACAGGACCCTTTAAGAAGAGGATAGAAACAAAAGAGCAAGGAGACGTCATGGTGTCAGAACAACAGAGGAAACTCCATGATGCAGGAGTATATAGATTAAAGCAGAGAGCACACCGTAGGCTGGAAGGGTGGTTGAAGCCAAGCCATTGAAGGCCATGAGGACTGTGGTCACTTTCTGGTTGTGACAGGTGGTTATCAAGAGAGGTACAGGGACACACATGCACAATTATCCTCTTTTACTTAATTTGACTTCTTTTCAAGCAAAGCAGCTAATCCCTTGACCCCTCATTGTCTAGGATATATTTTCAGTCCTGTTCCCATCATGGGCATTGTTGAAATATCTCCTAGATACTATGTACTACTCGAAATGGGGAGCCCGAAACTGAACTGAACATTCTGGTTGTTTCCTAACAAAATCAGAGTATAGAGAAATTCATGTGTTTGTGTGTGTATGTGTGTGTGTGTGTGTGTACTCTAATCCCATTAACCACAACCTATTTGCATTAATTTTTTGGTTACCCATGTCATGCTGTTGATTCATTTGAGTGTGTAGCCAATTAAAATGCTAGGTCTTTTTCAGATGGCCTGCTTTGTAGGTAGGACTTTCTAATCCTTTCTTGATGTCTTTTTATTTTATTTAACCTTTGTGCATTTCTCTGCATTATTAAATTTTATCCAACCCACCATGCCTTATCTTTTTGATGAGATCATTGGAATCCAATCTATGTGTCCTATATAATCACAGATTTCGCTTTTTGCCATTAACCTATCTGATAAGCATGCTTTGATATCTTGGGGCAAAGCAGCATAGATCTATTTGTTCCTAAGAATTGGGTGCTTTGTAAAAGGAATGAGAAAGATTCTCACTCATCTTGCCCCACATAAAATATATATGTAACATTTTTTTAGAAATATGAGTTGTTTCTTAAATTTTTTATTTCTTTTCAGCATAATAGTAGAAATGAGTATTAAGTATCAAGTGTTTTAACCATATGAGATATTCATTTATACTTCATAAATCCATACATAACAAAATAAACTGAAACACATGCCCCTAAAGAAGATCATGCTCCTTTGTTTTCTTTCCTGTTTCAGACAAAGGTAGAGACATTATTAAATATTTAACCATAAAATAAATGATCCTTGTTTCAAACTTACATGACCCTAAATTTATATGTACTCATTCCTTGATTTTTAAGATCCATGTCCTCTTTATTATATGGAATGGTTTTCATTTTCAAGAGTTCTTGTCCTTAACATTATAGACTGGAAAGTATACAAAGTAACAGATAATTTATTACATAAAATAGAAAGCATCCTCCACACCTGCATTCTGTTTGTTCTGTGATCATTTTCATTTCAGAGTATGCACTAAGATAATGGAGGTATTGCTGTAATGAAGTATCAGTTGGGAAATTATTCAAATGAAGCCAATTAAATTTTATTAATTTTTTCCAAGTGATATTACAATTCAGTTGCTTTAATACACATATATGTTTCAATATACATGTATATTATTTTAATATATATTAATATACATATATTTTACATATAGATATATTTAATATATATGCATATATTATGTTTTAATAGACATGTACATTTTTAATATATATTATTTTCAGTTTTCCCACTTAATTTTGGTATTCACATTATTCTTCCCTTTGGAGAAGAAAAGGAAAAAGTCATGGTTGATAAGTCTTTCTGGCCGAGGAATGAAAAATAAAACAATGTGAATCTATCTAGTCCTTCGAAAATGGAATCCTTAGACAGAGTAATCTATCAACAGATAATCTTGACAGTTATTTTGAAAATGGAAGCCTTTACGGGCATCTGGGTGGCTCAGTCAGTTAAGCAACTGCCTTCAGCTCAGGTCATAATCTCGGGATCCTGGGGTCAAGCCCCATTTTGGGCTCCTTGCTGAGCAGGGAGTCTGCTTCTCCCTCTCCCTCTATCCTTCTCCTCTCGCTCATGTGTGCTCTCTCTGATAAATAAATTGTTTAAAAAAAGAAAAAAAATGAAAATGGAGTCTTCATTTTGTCTAAATATATATTTAATTCTTCTGGAGAATATTCTCAAGGCTAATCCTAGCCCTGAATTTGGGGCGATAACATGGATTGGGTGAGTCATGTGCTTCTCCAGTGGGGGGGGGGGAGTCCTCTCATTTAGCTGACAGACCTTGACAGTTTTTTTTTTTTTAATATATGTATAGCTCCTGTCACATTCCATAATAATTGCTTAATAAGGAAATGGAAAATGAAGTGGCTGATTTATAATTTGCTATAATTCCCTTTCATGTTGACAATCATATTAATTCCTAAGGGTTTACCTATTGCTGGATTAGTTTATCTTCTGGAGGGAGGGAAGCCAGTGGGTATCTTAGTAACACAAAATCCTGAAAGTAAATCAATCAAGGAGAGTAATAGAGCTTTGGGTCTTTAAACTAGAGTATATAAATATTCTAGGAGACAGCTCATTAAAAGAAGCAAATGATTTGACTGTCAAGTTTCTTTGATGAATATGGTTTTAAAGCAAGTTCTGTTTTAACAATTCTGAAATGCAGCCATTTCCATGTTAAACTCTAACAATGTAGCAAGATGTTGCCAAGGAACGGGCTCTATATGTTAATGTATGACAAACTCCAAGTTGCAGGTTTAACAACCTAACAACTTGACATCGGACTCTATTTTCCCAACCAAAGAGACTTTAGCTGAGTGCCCTCCTCTAGCTCCTAAGTCAGATAAGGGTCCCTCTTGCCATGTTGATGACTTTGGCATCCCACATACTACTTGGATGTTTTGCTCAACGTTTCTTTCATTTTCTTATTACGGATCATGACACCCTTCTTATGCTGGCAGTTCAGTATCCTACACTTACAAGGTTTTTGAAGTGTCAACATGACCAACCCCTATACTCTGCTTTCTGCAGGCTTCTTTCCTTGAAGAGTAAGTACATACACAATCAGGGTCCTTGGCAGCATGTTATTTCTGCTCTGTTAGCTGGTCAATGCCCAACAGCACCTTGTGGGAGCTTTAAGAGTGCTCTTCCTACCCACTCTGTCCTGGGGAAAGGACCCACACATTGCAATACTGCTCCTCCTTTCTGGCCATCCTCATTCTTTCTTTTGGTCAAGACTCATTTCTTTGTGTCTTCGCGCTGCCAAGGAAGCTTTGCTTTATTGAGCAAGAATAGTCCAGTTGTCTCTGTAGCACACTGTTTTTTTAAGGAGTATACTTTTTTTAATGATTTCTACAGTTTTAGTACTTAAAGTTCTCTCTGGAGAGAATAAAAGCCAGAATATTGGTATAATCCAAAATACTTCTTCAGGGCTTTTACCATAAAAGACACTCATATAATAATAAAATGAAAACAGTGGTTCATCATGATATATGTATGAATACATACACACACACACATGCACAGGCCCACAGGCATATTATTCCCCTAAGGATTCTAAGTTGAGTAGGTCAGAGTAAATGTTAAAAACATGTTGGAGTAAAACTAATTTTCTTTTGAAGAAGCTAAAGTTGTGTACTAAAGTATGATTTTTATTCCTGGTAATGCTTTTTACCAGGTGTTGCTGCAGGGCTGGCCAGAAGAACAGCACATCAAGTCATTTGCTTGTAGTAACACAGACAGTCAGTGGTCCAGCTTGGCTTAGCATCTGTGTGCCTGCTTGTTGCCTTGAGTGGTCAGAACGCTCCACCTCACACCAGTTCTTATTCTGTAATGTGCATATTAAATAAATCATCGGGTGGGACATTAACATCTGATCTCTATTAATTCTATTGCTAAAGAAACCAAAGAAAAATTACTGACACTGAATTACCTTGGGATTAGTTGAAATTTTCTAGGTCAAAAGTCCATAGTATTTTATATTAAACATGGTTGCCTCTGTAGCTTTATATTTAGCTTATTTGGGGTAAAGTTTAAATTATGTCACCTTGATAGAGGCTAAAGGAGTAGTGCCTCTCAGCCTTAGTTTTAGAGCTGAGGCATGTAGGAATGACTTATAAAAAAAAATAACCCAAACTTCAGGATAGGTCTAACTGTGGCAGAAAGATGCTGGGTTTCATTGGGAGGGCTCTTTCTCCCATGCCCAGAGCTGGCACTTTGCTGAATATGGTAAATAGTTGTCGCTAATGGGTATAGTTAAATACATACACACACAAGAATAAATAAAGTCAGCTTGAAAGAACCCAGAGCAAAAGGTGAGGAAAGACAATTTCCTTGGCAAGATGGTAGAGAGGTGATATTCTGTTGAATAAAGGCTTGAGTCGAGAGCCCAGAAACCTGCAATTTAGGACTGCTAAAAGGCAAGTTTTCATAGTCATTTGTCAGCCCTCTTTTTTTGACCTCCACTTCCTAAACAGGTTCAGTAAATTGAGGCAAAAGGCAATTTAAAGGATAAATGACCTTGAATGTGTACTCTGTCCATAATGCATTGAGTCTAAACCTCTGTGCAGGGGCTTTAAGCTGGCATGTCTGACTCTAATTCCCACAGTATCTCCCACTATGCCCCAGCACCTCTTCTCTGCTTTGACCAGGTTGGTTTGATTTCTTCACTGTTCCAAGTGAAGGCTGTGCCTTTGTTTGTGGTTTCTCTCTCTGCCTCTTAAAGTCCCTGCATGTCTTCCTAGATTTTGTTCCACTGAATTCCATGTGCTTCCTCAGAGTGTAGGACTTGATTCATCCTTCTGTATGTTCATCTTTCTTCTTCACGTAAGCTGCTTCAGGTTATGGCTGACTCATTTGTGTTTTTACACCCATCAAAGTACCAAGGGTCACTGCAGAACAGTCCTTGATTAAGAGATAGAGTCAGATGAGAAGAAAATGTATGCACTTCAACCTTTCCTCAGTGTTCGTAAACTGGGACAGGCCAAGATACATGTATTTATGTTAAAAAGATGATAAAATTTTGATGCCTTTTTAGTGACCTTAGAATGTGGCCTGCTTGTCTGCTGGAAAACATGAACAATGTGTTTGGAAGCATTATTTTTTTGATTCTGGATGTGCTTGCAGGACTAGAGATGGGAGTGATGTGTTAGATGAGTCAAGATGGAGTCTAATAAAACCTAGATATTAGACCTGCCTCAGTTACCAGTGGATAGGCACCTCTAACATCTCGAGTTACTGATTTTCTTTCAACAAGCTGGGTGACCATGGTCATGGTATTTTTATTTAATCGGAAGCATAACAATTTTAGAAAGAGATTGACGGGGGACTGGCTCAGAGGTGGTAGATGGAGGGCCAAACCTGAGAGCAAGGGGAGATGGAAACAAAAGACCAGTACAGATGTAGATGGAGGAGACTGCGTGAATTTCACTGAATTCCAAAGGAGTTTAGTCTTGTCTTGAGCACAGTCCACCAGAGATTGGATAGCTTTTTATACTTTTTATACTTATTCTGGCCCAAAGCTATTAGTATCTTTACCAGCCTAAATTGCGATCACCTCAAAAGTAGGAATAATGTCTTTTGATAGTAATAACCCTCTGTCTTGTTTGCCATGTTCATATATCTTGGAACATTAGTTTCTTGTTCTCATTGAAACTTACCTTTGAGGTAAATCATACTCATGCTGCTTATTCTTTTGTAACTTCAAGATGAGCTGCAAAAGGTCAGTGAGGGCTGAATAAATGGACTCGATTGGCCACAAAATCGTAGTGCGTAGAGCGTTCATGTATTTCCTGGGATTTTTTTCCTTCAAGTGACTTTGCTGAGTTAATGAAGGATCCCTTGCTACTTGCCCAGAAGCAGAGCATGCCAGGGAATAGCTGATCTGTCACTCCCTGCTGTTCACACTGCAGCCATCGCCTACTTCGTCGTCTTCCAGGGATTCCAAATGCCAGCCTACTGGTAACAATCCATAACAGCGACAGTCCTTGGAATCTGAAGATCAATCTCCATGTATCTTAAAAGTATTCAGCTTCAGAAATCCTTGAAAGTGAGAAAGATGTGACTTTGTTTCAGAAAGAAGAGTGACCCATGATTCGTGGCACAGCCGTTGTGATAGATAAATCGGTTTCTGATGTTCAGCTCTGTGGTGATGAACAGCCCTGACAGCTGGGGCAATGTTCTCTTGTCTCATCAGCAGCAAAGGTTTTATCCTCAATGGCTGCATTTGAATTTGGAAAACAACAACAACAAAAAAAACTATTATTTTTGGATTTGAAAGTAAACCTAACTGCTCTGTTTTGTTTTGAATGTGTAGCTTTCCCTTTCTTAGCTATTAGATTAAACGAAAAGCACAAACGCTTTTAAAAGCCCATTGCTGGGAGAGAGTTTGGAGTGCTCTTTTGTCCAAAACAAAGGAGTCTACAATTCAGTGTTTCATAGGAATGTTGCCAGTTTTTCTTTTTTCCTTTCTCACTCGTCAGTATAAGTGAGCTCAGCTTATTTCCAGTGGATACAATGCAGCCGTTGCCAACCCCAACTTTAATTATCTTTCCCAGATCCCCCTGTTGATACTGACACGGTCAATATTTCAGAACCTACTCCCTCCAAACTGCCCTTGTGTCAGCCTCCATTTACAGTGGTCTAAATGAATAGAATTGTGAATGGCCCATTCACAATAACAGAATGACAAAGATGAGGCAAAACAGACTTGAGACCCACTCAGAATTCCACAGCACGCCTTCCTCTCTGTTGAATGTGAAGGTGTCGCACTCCACGGGACGGTCTCCAACTTGGTTACTAAGAAAAACATGGAGGGCAAAATAAGGACCCCCCCTTGGTCCCCTCTCACGTGACCATGACTTAGTGTGTCCCCTCTGGGCTTAGTGCTCCCTTCTATAAGGTCGAGTTCCCAAACTAAATGAAATTGACAGACTTCCCACTTGAAAAGTTATACAGTCCCACACCTAGAAACCTTTTTTGGTAGGATTTATGTCTATGAGGTTTCTAAAAAGAAAGTCAAATATCCGTCCCTCTCGTTCTATCTTTCAATGCACCTAAATGTGTTTTCCAGGAGGCTGGGGCCCTCTTAAAGTCCCTTTCGTGTCTGTATTTTTAGAAAATATTTAGTACTCTAACGATCCAGTTGAATTTGGTTGCCTGGGGCTATATAGATTTTACTTGGGTAACTTGTACCCATGGTTTTGTGTGATCTCTTTCAACCAGAAGTGGTGCAAGATGGGGGCTGGGGTGGGGGACAACTTGTGTTTTTATTTTTGTGTGTAGGTGTTTTGAGTTTTTTTTTTTTTTTTTCAGGATTTTTTTTCAGGATTGAATATATTGGATATGGTAGCTGGCACAACTTGTATAGTTAGATTCTTCCTAAACCCATGCTTTTAGGATTTTGTTGTATTTTTTCAGTATGACATGGATCTGCTTTTTAAAAAAAATTATTGCAACAATCAACTGTTTTTTAGCTCAGGTCTACATGGGGAGTCTGTATGATAGAAGTGACATGTTGCCACTCCCCTTCATAGTGGTAGTTATATTGAACCAGTACAAAGACTTGGCTTTTCTCCTTATTTAAATGAAGTTTCTCATTAAAAACGCAGCTTCTGAATGATGGTGACAGGCACAAGAAGGTGCAATGCCACTAAAAGTGAACATAAAACTATGGGGAACAAATATTTCTGGGCTGAAAAAAAAAATCAGCTCCTCAGCAATTTCATGAAACAAATTAAAAAGAGCAAAGTATTCTTGAATGGCGATCTCCAAAATCGTTGGCATCAGGACTTTCTCAGGTACAGAGAAACAGTGTGACACTGCAGATGACAAGTTTATTTTCTGCTCCTCTGAACTGTTCAGGGAGGTGACAGCTATGAGTGTTGTACCTAATAGCAGGTGTGAGCTCACCACAAATTACAAATATCTGAGGTTAACCTAGTGATAGGTTCTCCCACCTAAATATTGTGTCCTCTCAAATAACAAAATCTTCTGTTCCTTCTAAAGTGTAACTTTTTCTTTTGAAACTGCTATGTGGGCCAAGGGCAAAGAAAGCCTCTTGGAGTAGAAGGGAAAAGAGCAATTTCCCCCGGACACCTGCAGATACTGCCTCTACCGGGATTGAAACTCCAGAGGAGTTTCTGCCAGATTTGGATGTGCAGTTTGCTTTTTCTCTCCAAAGAGCCCAAGCAGGTAAAGTTTCCCGCCCACAGGCATGTGGCTGAAGGATATCAGCTTAGAGACTTTAGATGCAACTATGGACGATAGACTAGAAGGACGAGATAAGGAATGTTTGCAGATGTCCTGTGGATACGGGGAGATTGAAAGTTGAAAACCAAATACTAAAATCCCTCACAACTGACAGCTACTGACTAGACTTACACAGGCTCCCCGTGTTGCCTGACTCCTTTGGGCAAGGACATCTAGAACCAGTATTCACTGTTACTTATCTTTGCCACAACATCCAGCCACATCAGGCCATGAACTTGAGAGTCTCCTTAGTGCTCCCAAGTGGTCAGGAGCACATCATTTGTCTGTTTTCCTTATTTTACAAAATGAAATTCCATTTGTACTTCGTTCATTCACTCCTTTATTCATCGATTCAAGAAACACACATGGAGCATTTACTATGTGCCAGGTGGTATTCTGTGCATTGGAAAGAGAATGTCGACAAAATGGATCAAGACTTCTCCTCATGCCCTTGACACTGTAGAGTAGGGAGCAAACAACAAGGAAAAGAGTAAGTTCTGACAGCACAAACAGTGTCTGATACGGTGATAGGGGCCCTGGAGGGAAATAAAGCAGGTGGGACAGAGTTGGAATCAACAGTACCAGAGTACAGGAAAGAAAGCCTTGCCAAGCAGGTCATATTTGTGCAAATATAGGAAGTAGACAGGTGCTCTGTGGACATCTGGATGTTCCAGATGGAGACAGTGCCCAGGGCCCTAAGTGGGAGGCTGTCTGGCAAATCTGAGTGTGCTGACACAGCAGGGTGCTGGGGAAGGCTGGGCTCAGAGGGTACAAACATCATGCAGACTTGGAGCCCACCATGAAAATTTCAGCTTTACTCTGAGGGGGGCAAGGAACCTACTTGGTAGGCTTTGAGAAAGGAGTGACATGATTTCACTGACATCTTTTTTTTTTCCCCTTGAGGTATAACTGACAGAAAATTTATATTAGTTTCAAGTGTAATTGACTGATTTTGTAAGAGTCTCATTCTAGCTGCTGTGTTGAGAAAAGGCTGAGAGGGAGGAACGAGGGGGGTCATTTGTAAGCTTGGGAAGGATAATAGGCATCCAGGTGGAGATGAAGGACAGCTTGATATATGAGTCAGGAGTTCAGGGGAGCTCTCCGTTGATATTTCTAGCTCTCCTTTTTCTACATTCATGGTAATAATGTGTCTCAATGTCTCCCCTCTTCCCCCTTGAATAATTAAATAGATTCAGCAGTTTCTGTAAGAAAATGATATAAATGGCAGTTAATTAAAGTAGAAAGTAGAGAGCCATTTGTGAGCCTGATTTGCGGGAAAATAATAGAGAAGAAAAGAAAGTTTTACTTCAGGATAAAATAAATCCTTATGCAGCGAAATATTGACAAATATTGCAGACTCCAAGGAGTAAATATCCTTAAGGAATTGAAAATACAGTTAGGGCTCCTGGGCTGTGTTCTTCAATTCACTGTGAAGGTCATTGTTAATTGTTTCCTTTGAGTTTTAAAGTCAACACTGATGCTTGTTTCTTCGGTTGTTGCTGGGTTTTTTTTTTTTTTTTTTCTTCCCCCTGCTAGGCTAATTAATGCAGTTATATAGGAATCCAGGACAGGCTTGTGGAGAGTCAGCATGAGCCTGCAGCTGGAGCCCCTGTGTGAAGGGCAAGGAAGCCAGGAGTGCCCTAACTCTGACATTTGAGGGTGACTTTGATTAAAGTCACCAAGGCTTTATTCATCTCTCTTTCCCCTGGTGCCAAGTTAATACCCCAGGAATTAAAGTAGTTTTGCTCTGTTTGTCACTGGACTATTCAATTTTGAGACCTCTGTATATATTGAATTCTCAGATAATAGGGATTTAATTATACAGTAGAAATAAAAGTGAAAACTCTGTTGATACTCCCACAATTATCTCTGAGGGACCTTGGAAGAGGCATTTTATCCTCTTCACTGCAGTATCTTTATCTTTAAAAACTTTGCTAAGAAAAAATTAGCAGGATGACATTTCTGAGGATGCTTTCACAGGAATGGGGCATAGAAATGAGGTAGGAGGATCACAGTCATTAAAAGCCCGAAAGCTGAGTCTAGACTCTCTGGTTCCAGTTTTGGTTCTATTCCTTACTAGCTAGGTGAATTTGGCCAAGTTTTTAAACTGCTGTGTGCTTTAGTTTTGTCATTTGAAAAATGAGACTGATAGTATAATGTCTCATTTAACAGGCAATTCTGAAGATTAAATGCCTTAATCCATACAGAATGCTTACAACGTGCCAAACACACAAGAGTGCTCAGTAATGGTTTGCAATGACTATTCCTACAGTGGCTGCTGCTATGTTCCTCTTCCTCTACCCACCCCCAGAACTATTATAGGTAAACTTCTAAACATAACCAAAGCTTTGTAGAGGGTACTGGAATCCCAACACATAATTTTTGGAAGAAGAGACTTCATCTCATTGGGCTTCACAGCTTTGAAAGAATTGGTATTTCTCTCTTGCTCTTTTTTTTTTCTTTTTTTCTTGTCCCCCTTGAATGGAGAAATAAAGTTCCTATAAGTTGAACAAATGCCATGGGGAGTTGAAAAGAAACCTAACTAACCTGGAGCCTTCTCACTGCAAATCAGTGAAGAGACTTGACCATCTATTTTACAGGTTGCAGTAATTCTTAGACACTCTTGGTTGCGTGTTCCTCTTTTTCATCCTGTGATGAACTAGAAGAATCTTGTTTTCTCTTCCAAATAATGACTTTAAAGACTGAAATCCTGACTTACAAGAAGGAGATGTGGTGTAGGCAAAGGGCAGATGTGCAGGGACAAGTGCTGTGGACTATGGGACCAGTCCCACCAGTGTGGGACCCACGCTGGTCAGCTCCTCACTGGAGCAAGAGACTGGCTGGGTTTACTGTCTGCTGCATCCTTGGCACCAGATTTATGAAGCATGGAGCAGACATACTCACTGCAGGAAAATGGGAATTAGAGGTTTGGTGACATCCTAGGTACTGCTTTAACATCTCACTGATGGAAATGTTCTCAAGCTGTCTGTTCTGAGCAAACAGACCACTTTAAAACAAAGGTTTAAAAGCAAAAAGCACCCTGAAGCAGAACAAGGGTAATAGGGACATTCTAAGTCAGTGAGTAACAAAAAACAAGGGTGGAATGGTTTGAAATAATAGATACATAGTACTTCCTTAAAATTAAACATATATATAATGGGGTGGGCTGTGTACATACAAGAGCTAACAACACAATTAGTGTGTACTTTTCTGTTACTGCCAAATCATCTGGTTGTTTCTCTTCTGAAACTGTTATACATAAATGCTTTGTCCTAAAAATTCTGATTAAAATGCCTTTGGCCTTCTAAAATAAAACCTGCTGTGACAGGTTTTCCTTCTTTTTTTAAAGAAGGAAAGTAAAAAAAAAAATCATTTAGAACATTTTCTTCCCATTGTTAAAAAAACTCAACTGAGTAAATTTTAGAGATCTTATTGGCTTTATTCAATGATTCATGAATTGGGCACCATCCAATCCAACAGACAGAAAAGAACACAGAGGAGCTGTACAAAATGAAAGAAGATTTTTATAGACAGAAGGTGTAACAACCAATGTGAGTTCGCTCCTTGGTGAGTCAGAAACCGTACCAGCTTAAGCTGTCATGCACAGAAAACTTCCCTTTGCAGCAAATAAGTACATCTTCAGGAATGCCTTCCAAAGCTATGACTCTCCAAGCAAGGGTGAATGGGGGTGCCTTTGGTTTACGGTTAGGATGCCTTGTCCTCATACCTAGAGGCAGCCCTAAGGCTGTGCACATGCCTTGAAGAAACATGCTTTACATATATTATGTGTTATGTGAATGAGGCTTGTGCTTCTCCTTAGGTAGAGATTTTAGTATTACAATGAGGTAAAGATGATTGTAGGTCATTCTAGAGGTCACTCCAAGCTCCATTTGTGGAAGGGTTTAGCTCCAAAGGTATGGGTGACCTGGCAGCGGGAGGTCTCCTCAGAGCCCCTACCATCGCCTGAGGAATGGTTTTGGGTTTCATTTGCCTGAGTTAAGAGGTAAAACTGAAAGAAGAGCCTAAGGAAAAAATGTAAGACAAAGGTTAGCATGAAGCAGGTGAGCAGTACAGGTCAGGTCTTGGGGTCTAGCTTGCAACAGAGGGAGGCGGAATAAGGAAGTTATACTAGCAAAAAGCAGGTTGGTTGTAGCAAGGTCACTTTCCTTTTAAGCAGGTTCTCTCTCTAGTGCTGGTCAGGTGATCCCTGATTGACTGCTTTAAGATTTCATTTCTGGGAGAGCTAAAACTGTAATTAAGTCTAGCTTTGGTGTATGGGACTTAGCATAAATGACTCCATTTTGAAACTGTTGTCCTCTTTTAAACAAATATCTGTGTTTAGAACTTCATAAAAACCTAATGATGCCTTATTACATTTTATAATTTTGTCATGCTCTGCTCTTTCTGGGGAACATCAGGTAAATATCCTCTAGATACACATACACACAAACACACTATCACACACACACACACACACACACACACACAAAAACTCATAAACTCTTTGGGGCGCCTCAGTGGCTCAGTGTGTTAAAGCCTCTGCCTTCGGCTCAGGTCATGATCCCAGGGTTCTGGGATTGAGCCCCGCATCGGGCTCTCTGCTCAGGGGGAAGCCTGCTTCCTCTTCTCTCTCTGCCTGCCTCTCTGCCTACTTGTGATCTCTGCCTATCAAATAAATAAATAAAATCTTAAAAAAAAAAAACTCATAAACTTTTCAATAATAAGAACTAAGACAACAAAATACAGGGGAGAGGTTTTCTTCCTCTTCCTCAAGTGATGCTAAAATTGCAGGTTTTCAGTGGAAATGTCTGTATGTGTATTTAAGGCTCTGGATTTTATGAAAACGTTCTTCCATTCCATAAGGATGACTTAAAGGGAAGTTTTGCATATGAAAAACTGGATGAATCTGACCCTGCCCCCAATCTGGCTTTCTTTTCAGTAGGTAGGTGTGATCATGTTAGGTGAATAAAAGAGCATGTTTGCATTTCATTGATATAAACGCTCTCGGGCTCTCTAGAAATAGCAGCAAAATCAAATCTTACTTAAAAAGGAAGCCTAATGCTTCTTGGCAAAGTGATACTGCCCAAGCGGATTCTGATGATGCATCATTATTCCCTGCTGTAAGGTCAATGAATTGCTCTGGGACTCTGTGTTATCTCTGTGCTGCTGTTCTCCGGAACTTGCTGCTCATTTTGAAATCTAGGCCTATTGCTTATAAAGAAAAATAGCTTTGCTAGGATTAAGACTTTAAAGCCATTGGAATGTTTGTTTTATTGCATTTAAAAAAAAAAAAAACACCCAAAGCAATAAAGCTGCAAAAACAGCAAGCTTTGCTTTTCTTTTTTTTTTTTTTCTTTCCTAAAATCCCTTACTTTACAAAGAAATGTGCTGGAAAAAATCTCTTCGTGATATTAGCTCTTGAATGAGAACATATGTCTTTTGTGGGTTTCAGGTGACATTTGTAACTCATCACAATAGACGTCTCCATCATACTGTTGGGAGGAGGGGTGTGCATCAAATGTTGGAGCACCACCAGAAATTAATATGGAAATATTTGGACTTGTCAAAATTAATGGCCACAGTCCTAGCCCTCATGAATGCCATGTGCCAAGTATTCTCCTAAGCATGTGTAGGAGCATACCCAGTTTGAATACTGTGGTGATATTGTGAGTAATAACAGCAGTTAAAATAGTAGTAGACTGCAGCTATCACAATTGCCAGGTTGTACCAGAGGAAATTGCTAATATTAGATCACTTTTAACCTATGAAGTGGTAATTGCTTATAATTTAACATGACTGTACTTAGAAAAACGAAGAACTGGATGTTTACTGAATCTTACAAACTGTTGAGAACGTGTATTCCAGACACTTGCCACATCATAACAAAAGCTCTAGCGCTTTGTACTGTTGTCCCAGTGTGCTTGGCTGAGACCCATTCCGTTATACTGGAATACAGCAGAAAGGGAGATGCAAATAGCTGGAATTTACATTGTGCCCTTTGGCCTGGGAAATGAAAGCAATTTCACCCTACATTCTTTATCTTCCTAATATCCTCTGGTATGGATAGTGATAGGATCCTTTTCGGTTTATGGTTGGAGGAAATGATGGAGAGATCAAGTAACCTACCTTGAATCACTCAAATGTATTGGCTTGGGAGGGTGGACAACATTTGATACAGAATCAACAAAGAGTGAGCAGTGATATTTGTTGTACTGTCATGACCATTTCTCTTCTCACTAACTTGGTGACTCATAGCAATATGATTATTCTGTCATGTTTAAAACAGTATTTACTCCCAAAGCGGTACCACATGATTTTTACCACATGATTTTCTATTAGGTATATTGTGTATATTAGGTAGTTTTAATTTTTTTAAAAGGTTAATTTATTTCAGAGACAGAGTGAATGAGAGAGAGCAAGGGGAGGGGCAGAGAGAGAGCAAATTTCAAGCAAACTACTCCCTGAGCACAGATCCCTAAACGGGGCTCAATCTCACAATCCCAAGATCATGACCTGAGCTGAAATCAAGAGTCAGATGCTTTACTGAATGAACCACCCATGCACCCAAGTTAGTTTTTATTTTTCAGAGATTGATTTAATGTTATGGTGATGTTGAAAATCTCAAATATCAACATCTAGGAAAAAGGATATTATCTGATGTATATTTTTTTAATTAAAAAACTAAAGTTGGGGTGCCTGGCTCAGTGGCTTAAAGCTCCTGCCTTTGGCTCAGGTCATGATCTCAGGGTCCTGGGATCGAGCCCCATATTGAGCTCTCTGCTAAGCAGGGAGCCTGCTTCCCTTCTCTCTCTGCCTGCCTCTCTGCCCACTTGTGATCTCTGTCTGTCAAATAAATAAATAAAATCTTCAAAAAAAAAAAGAAAGAAAACTGAAGTTACTTGTTGAATTCTTAAGAAGTGGCATATTAATCTGATGAAAGCAGGTTCATCTTAAGAATTATCTCTACCTACAGAGTCTTGTTAGCCAGACTTCTGCTGGCATTCTTGCCTATAAAAATACATTTCAATTTATGGTCCTAACTGCATATTAGATAATATTAGTGTATTAAAATGGCATTTTTAAAAAATTTATTTAATCTCTACACCCAGTACGGGGCTTGAACTCATGTCCCTGAGATTAAGAGTTGTATGCTCTTCCAACTAAGCCAGCCAGGCACTCCTCAAAATGACATTTTGGATATACTTCAGACAGTATGATTATGTAGGAGAATGTCTTAGTTCTTAAGATATGATGCTGACATATTTAAGGATAAAATGTCATGATGTCTGCAATATAGCAAAAAAGAAAAAGATAGCAAGAATGAGCAAAATAATAATTGGTTAAATGAGATAATGGGTACAAAGGTATTATATTACTAACTTTTCTGAAGATATGAACAATTGGGAAATATCAATATAGAGAGAAAACATTCCAAAATATAGATGTCCTAATTTAAAGAAAAATTTTTTTTTTTACTTATTTGACAGAGAGAGAAAGATCACAAGTAGTCAGAAAGGCAGGCAGAGAGAAAGGGGGATGCAGACTCTCTGCTGGGCAGAGAGCCCGATGTGGGACTCGATCCCAGGACCTTGAGATCATGACCTTGAGCTGAAGGCAGAGGCTTAACCCACTGAGCCACTCAGATGCCCCTATAGATGGCGTAATTTTTAAAGTTCATTTGCATGTTGCTGACCTTTAAACCACAGTGTAGGGTAGCCCATCTAAGAAAAACAAAAACAAACAAACAAACAAAAACACAAGATAACCGGGATTTCTTTTCCCAAAAAATGAAAACTACATACCTGAATGTGATATCTCACTTTGCTTATTTTAAAAATGGTAAATATTTCTGATACCAAGGGAAAATCCCCAAGTGATAACATTTATCATCTAAGTGAATAGACTTAAACATAAACATTGTGAGATGTGGGGGTATCGTGGAGAGCACATTGCTGTGGAATTATGTTTGGTATTTAAATTTGTGTTATCATGGGTTTTACAATGAAATCTAAACATGTAATCATGTAATATAAAGTGACCTTGAATTACCTCTCAATCTGACAAGATCAGGGATGAAGAATATCTTCACCCATGGGGATGGATTCTCTTCTTCTCATGATGCCCCCACAATGCTGGGACTTGGGAGAACCTGGCAGTAAGTTGACTGAAGCAAAAAACAAGGGACAGCACTGCCCTAGTGTTCTGTGCCCATCAGTTATCAATTGCCTTCCCAGCCCTGAGAGATGATCCCAATAATGCTACTAATTGCTTCTGCTATTGTAATTTAAGGAACACTTACTATACACCAGGCACTTCCTACTGGGAAGGAGCTATTACTAGATTCATTTTACAAATGGGGAAATTAAAACAGAAAAATTTTAAATAATGAAGTCCAAGAAACTGTTTAATTGTTTTAGACAGACTTTGAATGCATGTGGGTATGTGTCCAGAACTACCCACTTGGCCATTACACCGAGTGCATGAGCTTCACAAAGTGTTGCCTCGTGGCAATTTCATCAACAAAATTAGTTCTGGGTTTGGGGCAGCCGGGAGGGCAGATGTGTTGGCAGGTGTGTGCATATTTTCCCTTTTTGCTCTTATGTCTTGTTACCATGCTCTCACGCTCTGCAGCAGCTGAGCTGCTCACAGGCACATCGCATCAGTGCGTCTCTAACATTGTGTATACTCCATCGTGATTGCAGGTGGCTACCTGATTCCTAATGTTACTGCCTATCCTTCTCCCTTTGTTTTCAGCCAAGGTGTCCTAATGTTTCCGAAAAGAGTGCTGGAATGGTCATGATAGCAAGCTATTTGCTCTGCTATTTCTCAAAGGAATTCATGACTTGTTTCTAAAGTAGAAATGTTTCTTTAAGTTTGGACTTCCAAGACCAGATCTACCCTCAGACTCCCCCAAATGTCTAGCTACTTTCATTCTCTTTCATTTCAAGTCTCTCTCCCAGAATGCGGGGCATGCTTGCCAATACATGCTGGAGCAATCAGCTGTGACAAGGGATAATGTCCTTGAAAGGGTGATCCATGAGCAAAGTTAATTCCTGCGGATTAAAAAAAATAGAATGCATAAAATATTTCCAGATGAATCTTGATAAACTTGTCATATTGGAGAATACTCCGTTGGCCTCTAAAAATACTGGGAAGGAAGCTGGAATCTTCCACAAACAATGAAAGAGAGTGCACTTTATAATTATGGGAAGACATATTCTGCAAAAAATCAGAATCAAGCATGAATAGGTCAAAGGCTGTGATGAGGGGGAGCCGCTTTGGAATAGCAGGTGTGTCTGGCATGTGATGGTTTCCATGACGAAACTAAGATAATAATGCATCATTTTTCTATATAATGACAGATGACCATCTCACAAAAATAACTATAAGGGAGAAAATGTCAAGATAGTGTCACTGGCGACTAAATATACAAACAGAATCATTGGTGGGTTTCTTTCCAAAATATTCAGGAGCATAGCAATGTAGGACAATATAATGGCAGTTTTCAAAACCCATGTTTTTGTGGGTTTTTAAAGATTTTATTTATTTATTTATTTATTTACTTACTTACTTACTTACTTGAGAGAGAGAGCATTAGAGGAGAGAAGTCAGTGGGAGAAACAGATGAAACAGACTCCCTCCTGAGCAGGGAGTCAGATGCAGGACTCAATCCTGGGACTCCAGGATCTTGACCTAAGTCGAAGGCAATCCCTTAACCAACTGAGCCACCCAGGCACCCCAAAACCCTTGGTTTTTAAAAAAGGAATAAAGTAGGAAGATGGAGCTTCATACTTTCTGCTGGAAGCATCCAATGTCTAATAGGCAGGACTTGGGGATTTCACATTTATACTTGTTTAAGATGGGTGGCAAATTTTCCACACACATCCATTCAACAAAGATTTACCTCTTTGGAGGCACTGTGTAACTTCCTTTTTTAAAAAATTACTTATTTTGTTTTGGGGGGCTGCTTGTGTAATTTCTATCATATATTCGTATTTCATATGAAACCATTCTTTCAAAGGTTGTTTTCTTCTTCTTCTTTTTTTTTTTTTTGGTTTTGGTTTTGAGATTTTTTTTTAATTTTTATTAACATATAATGTATTATTGGCCCCAGGGGTGCAGGTCTGTGAATGGTCAGGCATACACACTTCAGAGCATTCACCATAGCACATACCCTCCCCAATGTCCATAACCCAACCACCCCTCTGCCAGCAACCCTCAGTTTGTTTTGTGAGATTAAGAGTCTCTTATGCTTTGTCTTCCTCCCAATCCCAATCCCACAATCCCATTTTGTTTCATTTTTTCCTTCCCTACTCCTCAGATCCCCTATATTGCCTCTCAAATTCCTCGTATCAAGGAGATCATATGATAATGGTCTTTCTCTGATTGACTTATTTCGCTCAACCTAATACCCTCTAGTTCCATCCACTTCATTGCAAATGGCAAGATTTCATTTCTTTTCATGTCTGTATAGTATTCCATTGTATATATATACCACTTCTTTTTATCCATTCATGTGTTGATGGACATCTAGGTTCTTTCCATAGTTTGGCTATTGTTAGACATTGCTGCTACAAACATTTGGGTGCATGTGCCCCTTTAGATCACATTTGTGTCTTTAGAGTAAATACCCAGTAGTATGATTGCTGGGTTGTAGGGTAGCTCTATTTCTATCTTTTTGAGGAAACTCCATGCTGTTTTCCAGAGTGGTTGCACCAGCTTGCATTACCACCACAGTATAGAAGGGTTGCCCTTTCTCCGCATCCTCACCAGCATCTGTCATTTCCTGACTTGTTAATTTTAGCCACCCTGACTGGTGTGAGGTGGTATTTCATTGTGGTTTTGATTTGTATTTCCCTGATGCTGAGCAATGTGGAACACTTTTTCATGTGTCTGTTGGCCATCTAGACATCGTCTTTGCAGAAATGTCTGTTCATGTCCTCTGCTCATTTCTTGATTGGATTATTTGTTCTTCAGGGTTTGAGTTTGATGAAGTTCTTTATAGATTTTGGATACTAGCCCTTTATCTGATATGTTGATTGCAAATATCTCCTCTCATTGTCTCAGTTGTCTTTTGGTTTTGTTGACTATTTCTTTGCTGTGCAAAAGCTTTTGATCTTAATGAAGTCCCAGTAGTTCATTTTTGCCCTTGCTTCCCTTGCCTTTGGCAATGTTTCTAGGAAGAAGTTGCTGCAGCTGAGGTCGATGAGGTTGCTGCCTGTGTTCTCCAAGATTTTGATGGATTCCTGTCTCATATTGAGGTCTTGCATCCATTTGAAGTCTATTTTTGTGTGTGGTATACGGAAATGGTCCAGTTTCATTTTTCTGCATGTGGCTGTCCAATTATCCCAACATCATTTGTTGAAGAGACTGTCTTTTTTCCATTGGACATTCTTTCCTGCTTTGTCAAAGATTAGTTGACCATAGAGTTAAAGGTCTATTTCTGGGCTCTCTATTCTGTTCCACTGATCTCTGTGTCTGTTTTTGTGCTAGTACCATACTGTCCAGATGATGACAGCTTTGTAATAGAGCTTGAAGTCTGGAATTGTGATTCCACCAACTTTCGCTTTCTTTTTCAACATTTCTCTGGCTGTTTGAGGTCTTTTCTGGTTACATATACATTTTAGGATTATTTGTTCCATTGTTTTAAAAAAAAAAAAAAGGATGGTATTTTGATAGGGATTGCATTAAATGTGTAGATTGCTTTAGGTAGCATTGACATTTTCACAATATTTGTTCTTCCAATCCATGAGCATGGAACATTTTTCCATTTCTTTGTGTCTTCCTCAATTTCTTTTGTGAATACTTTATAGTTTTCTGAGTACCAATTCTTTGCCTCTTTAGTTAGGTTTATTCTTAGGTATCTTATGGTTTTGGGTACAATTATAAATGGGATTGACTCCTTAGTTTCTCTTTCTTCTGTCTTGTTGGTGTATAGAAATGCAACTGATTTCTGTGCATTGATTTTATATCCTGACACTTTACTGAACAAGTTCTAGCAGATTTGGAATGGAGTCTTTTGGGTTTTTCATATAAAGTATCATATCATCTGCAAAGAGTGAGAGTTTGACTTCTTCTTTGCCAATTTGGATGCCTTTAATTTCTTTTTGTTGTATAATTGATGAGGCTAGGACTTCTAGTACTATGTTGAATAGCAGTGGTGATAATGGACATCCTTGCCATGTTCCTGACCTTAGCGGAAAAGCTCTCAGTTTTTCCCCATTGAGAATGATATTTGTTGTGGCTTTTTCATAGATGGCTTTGAAGATATTGAGGTATGTACACGCTCTCCCTATGCTTTGAACAGTTTTGATCAAGAATGGATGCTGTACTTTGTCAAATGCTTTTTCAGTACCTATTGAGAGTATCATATGGTTCTTATTCTTTCTTTTATTAACTTTTTTTATCACACTGATGGATTTGCTGATGTTGAACCAACCTTACAGCCCTGGAATGAATCCCACTTGGTCGTGGTGAATAATCCTTTTAATGTACTGTTGGATCCTGTTGGCTAGTATTTTGGTGAGAGTTTTCACACCTGTGTTCATCAAGGATATTCGTCTGTAATTGTCCTTTTTGATGGGGATTTGTCTGGTTTGGGGATCAAGGTAATTCTGGTCTCGTAAAATGAGTTTGGAAATTTTCCTACCATTTCTGGTTTATTTTTTTGGAAAAGTTTCAGGAAAGTAGATATTAATTCTTTAAATGCTTGGTAGAATTCCCCTGGGAAGCTGTCTGGCCCTGGGCTCTTGTTTGTTGGGAGATTTTTGATGAGTGCTTCAATCTCCTTACTGGTTATGGATCTGTTTAGGTTTTCTATTTCTTCCTGGTTCAGCTGTGGTAGTTTATACGTATCTAGGAATGCATCCATTTCTTCCATATTGTCAAATTTGCTGGCGTATATTGCTCATAATATGTTCTTACAATTGTTTGCATTTCTTTGGTGTTGGTTATGATCTCCCCTCTTTCATTCATGATTTTATTAATTTGGGTCCTTTCTCTTTTCTTTTTGATGAGTCTGGCATCAATCTTAGTAATTCTTTCAAAGAACCAGCTCCTAATTTCATTGATTTGTTCTACTGGTTTTTTGCTTTCTATTTCATTGATTTCTGCTCTGATCTTTATGATTTCTCTTCTCCAGCTGGGTTTAGGCTTTCTTTGCTGTTCTTTCTCCAGCTCCTTTAAGTATAGGGTTAGGTTGTGTATTTGAGACCTTTCTTGTTTCTTGAGAAAGGCTTGTATGGGTATATATTTTCCTCTCAGGACTGCCTTTGCTGTTCCCCACAGATTGTGAGCAGTTATATTTTCATTATCATTTATTTCGATGAATTTTTTCAATTCTTCTTTAATTTCCTGGTTGACCCATTCATTCTTTAGTAGGATGCTCTTTAGCCTCCATGTATTTTGGTTCTTTCCAACTTTCCTCTTGTGGTTGAGTTCTAGCTTTGGAGTATTGTGGTTTGAAAATATGCAGGGAGTGATCCCAATCTTTTGGTACTGGTTGAGACCTGATTTGTGACCCAGGATGTGATCTATTCTGGAGAATGTTCCATGTGCACCAGAGAAGAATGTGTAATCTGATACTTTGGGATGGAATGTTCTGAATAGAATCTGTGATGTCTGTCTGGTCCAGTGTGTCATTTAAGGTCTTTATTTGATCTTTTGCTTGGGTAATCTGTCTATTTCAGTGAGGAGGGTGTGAAAGTCCCCTACTATTATTGTATTATTGTCAATGTATATCTTTGATTTTGTTATTAATTGGTTTATATAGTTGGCTGCTCCCATGTGAGGGGCATAGATATTTAAAATTGTTAGATCTTCCTGTTGGACAGACCTTTTGAGTATGATATAGTTTCCTTCCTCATTTCTTATTATCATCTTTGGCTTAAAATCTAATTTATCTGATATAAGGTTTGCTACCCCACCTTTCTTTTGATGTCCATTAGCATGGTACATTATTTTCCACCTCCTCATTTTAAATCTGAAGGTGTCTTTGGTTCTAAAATGAGTTTCTTGTATACAGCATTTTGATGGGGTTTGTTTTTTATCCATTCTGATACCCTGTGTCTTTTGATTGGGGGCATTTAGCCCATTTACATTCAGGTAACTATTGAAAGATATGAATTTAGTGTCATTGTATTGCAAGGTCACTGTTACAGTATAGTGTCTCTGTTGCTTTCTGATCTACTACTTTTAGGCTCTCTCTTTGCTTAGAAGACCCCTTTCAACATTTACTGTAGGACTTATTTGGTGTTTACAAATTCTTTTAGTTTTTGTTTGTCCTGGATGCTTTTTATCTCTCCTTCTATTTTCAGCGATAGCCTAGTTGGATATTGTATTCTTGGCTGCATGTTTTTCTCATTTAGTGTTCTGAATATATCAGGCCAGCTCTTTCTGGCCTGCCAGGTCTCTGTGGATAAGTATGTTGCCAGTCTAATATTTTTACCATTGTATGTTACAGACTTCTTGTCCCAGGCTGCTTTCAGGGTTTTCTCTTTGTCATTAAGACTTGTATGTTTTACTATTAGATGGCAAGGTGTGGACCTATTTTTATTGATTTTTAGGGGGGTTCTGTGTGCCTTCTGGAATTTGATGCTTGTTCCCTTCACCAAATTAGAGAAATTCTTCACAATAATTTGCTCCAATATACCTTCTTCTCCTTTCTATCTTTCTTCTTCTTCTTCAATCCCAATTATTCTAATATTGTTTCATCTTATGGTATCACTTATCTCTCAAATTCTCCCCTCCTGGTTCAATAGTTGTTGGTCTCTTTTGCTCACCTTCTTTATTCTCCATCATTTGGTCTTCTATATCACTAATTCTCTCTTCTGCTTCATTTATCCTAGCAGTAAGAGCCTCCATTTTTATTGCACTTCATTAGTAGCTTTTTTGATTTCAGCTTGGATAGATTTTAGTTCTTTTATTTCTCCAAAAAGGGCTTTTATTTCTCCAGACAGGGTTTCTTTAATATCTTCCATGCCCAGTTTTCGAGCCCAGCTAGCAACTTGAGAATTGTTATTCTGAGCCCTAGATCTGACATATTACCAATGTTCGTATTGATTAGATCCCTAGCCTTCGGTACTGCCTCTTGTTCTTTTTTTTGTGTGTGGTGAGTTTTTCCACCTTGTCATTTTGTCCAGATAAGAATATATGAATGAGAGAATAAAATAGTATAAGGGTGACAAAGGTCCCAAAAAAATGTATGCTAACCAAATCAGAAGAGACCCCAAATCGCAGGGAGAAGAAAGGGGATAAAAAGAAGTTTAAAAAAAATTAAAATATATATATTAGACTGGTGAATAGAATAGAGGCACCCACTTAATTTTGGTGTATTTGGGTCTCTTAGAAGAAACTACCTCCCAAAATTTTAAAGAAAGAAAAACGTTTGTACACACACACACACACACACACACAAATAAGGCTAAACATGATGAAGGGATGGAATATGATTGTGAAGATGAAAATTTTTTTAAAATTTTCTAAAAAAGGAATTGATAAGATAAGTTGGTTGGAAAAAGAAAGTGGAGAGAACTTGCTCAGCCTGGAGACTGGAACAAAGCTCTGTGCTAGATTTAGGGTATATTTTGATCTATTAGAAGAAATCGTATCCCAAAAATTTTTTAGAAGAAAAAATCCTATATGTATACAAAAAATAAAGTTAGATACAATGAAGGATAAAATATGACTATAATGATGAAGGTTTAAAAAGATTTTTTTAAGAAAGGTATTGTTAAGATAAAGTATTTAAAAAATGTTAAAAGAGGAAAGAGGAAAATTTTAAAAAATTAGAATATGAAAAAATAAAATAAAAAAAAATTAACTTTGCAAGACTAAAGAATAATAGGGAGAAAGCCAAGAATTCCATGCTTTGCTTTCCCCTTCTCTGGAATTCCACTGTTCTCCTTGATCAGTGAGCTTGGTCTTGGCTGGATGTTCTTGCTGATCTTTTGGGTGGGGCCTATTGTAATGATTCTCAAATGTCTTTGCCTGAGGCCTGGCTAAGAAATCTGCTTGGTTTTGCTCTTGGGAGCTTCTGTTCCCTGAAAGCTTTCCATAGAGCTCTGGAGGATGTGAATGAAAATGCTGGCCTCTCAATTTCCAGCCTGGAGGAGCTGAGAGCTTGGGCCCCCACTCCTCAGTTCGCCCTTGGAGAAAAGTGCTCAATCACTGCTGTTTCCCTGGTCTCTGGCCATGCTTCGAGCTCACCTGGCCTGTGATCAAGCATATCTGTCTCTGGCACACAGTCCCCTTTGGAGTTTACAAAGCCAGCATATTCTTGCTGTTCTGCTCTTCCAGCAGATGAAGTTGGGTCTCCCTGGATCTGCCACTTGTGAGGTCCCTGCTCAAAGAGTAGTGGTCCGATTGTGCCATGGATCACAGTTTAAGGTAACCCCAAGCTGAGCACTCACTCTTTGGCTCCATCTCTGTAACTGGCTTCCCCACTCTGATACCTGCGAGCTCTGATACACTCAGACAGACACCCCCCATCCTTCTGTGACCCTGTGGGACTGATACCAAACTGTCCCTCCAAGGCCTCCACCCCCGCTTAGCCTCTAGAGTGATGTCCCTCAGTGGAGCAGACTTTCAAAAGTTCGAATTTTGTGTTCCGTTGCTCCACCGCGTGCCAGGAGCCGAACCCTCCCCCTGTAGTCTATCTTCTGGTCACTTCGGATTCACTTCTCCACATGTCCTACCGTTCAGAAAGTGGTCGATTTTCTGTTTCTAGAATTGCTGCTCTTCTTCTCTTCGATCTTCTGTTGGGTTTGTAGGTATTCGGAATGTTTTGATAACTATCTAGCTGAATTCCTGCAACCCGATGTCATCTCAGTCTGATACTCCTCCACCATCTTGACTCCTCCAATTTTTCAAAGAGTTGTTTTCTAAGCTGATACTGTGTATTTTGGTCTAATTTTCTTTAATTTTGGTGAGATTTTATCATAATGACATAATGGAAGTGAAAGGCAGTCTATGAATATTCAGAGATTGATTCACTCACAGATGCCATAACCAGAGTGCAGTTCCCAAGTCGTAGGATTCGCCTCACCTGGAAACCTGTTAGAAATGCGCATTGAGGGCCTGACCCTAGATCCATCGAACTAGGCATCAGCAGTCAGTATTTGAAGAAACACCATGCATCAGAATCCGCTAGAGATTTCCTCCATCGCAAAATACTGAGCCCTACCCCTGCAAATCCTAACAGAAAGAGCCAGGAACAGAGGAAATTTTGAACAGTGATGAAAGACATGACCCAAGGCCTGATAACTCATTGCTTTGGCTTTTAATAGACCAAAAATGAATTGCTCAAGTTAACCAAGAGAAGAAATGAAAGGCCATTGTTTTTGTTTGCTTTACTTCTTGGCATCTTCATTAAAACAGAGCAAAGTGATAGTGAATGATGGGCCCATTAACCGTGAGATCAAAGGACATATGTATCTTCTTTATACCCAGTATCCATCATCATTGAGCGAATATGAAATTGTGTAAGTTTGTATGATTGCATGGAAACCACATGGTACTTACAAGAAACCCATCAACTGTTGATCTTTTCAACAGAAACACAGCATGCCATAAAACAGATCTGAGAATTTTGCCAATTTCTAATAAAAGGATTTTATATTCCATTGTTCTCAGCAGCTCAGTTCATGTAGATGTAGAAATGTTGGGGTTCAGAGCCAATGGCCAAGAAAGAATTCCTGAGATGTCTTCGGTACAAAAAGGTGGTTTTATCAAAGCACAGGGATAGGTCCCCTGGGCAGAAGAAGCTGCACTGGGGTGAGGAGTGGCCAATTATATATTTTCAAGTTGGAAGGAGGTTAGGGATTGCCTAAGCCTCCAAGGAATTTTGGAAGCAAGGTTTCCTGGGCCTTGAGGGGGCTAGCTATTTTTAGGAAAAAGTCATTTATTACTGCTTAGTAAAAACTCAGTCAGGAGACCTTTCAGATGTCTTCAGTGGGTCATATGCTTGGAAGATGATTGCCAACATATAACTTGGGGTGTAGAGATAAAGGAAGTTTCCAAAGGAATTTCTATTTGTTAAAGTGGACTGAAAGTATCCTGGGGTAGGGGAGTCAGACTAAGATGGCCTTTTGCCCTTAGCTATGTGTCAGCATTGAGGCAGCTCAGTAACTAGCAAAAGGTCACTCTACCTGTTTCAAGGACTTGTCAATGGACTCTAGCAGTAAGGAAATTCAGGTTTTTTTCTTTTATCTTTTTTCCCACATGAACATCATAAAAGATAGAGTTATTCCTACGGAGCATAATGAGAATTACCCAGAAGGCTCTTTTTTTTTTTTTTTAAGATTTTATTTATTTATCGGGGGGGGGAGGAGAGCGAGCACAGGCAGACAGAATGGCAGACAGAATGGCAGGCAGAGGCAGAGGGAGAAGCAAGCTCCCTGCTGAGCAAGGAGCCTGATGTGGGACTCGATCCCAGGACGCTGGGATCATGACCTGAGCCGAAGGCAGCTGCCTAACCAACTGAGCCACCCAGGCGTCCCACCCAGAAGGGTCTTATTATGTGAGTCATGTTAGGACACTTATGATTCTATTCTATTGGTTTCATTTTCATACTTCTCTATATATAGGAAGAGAAAATTATTATACAGCTTAATCATCTTTTTTTTTTTTTAGGTTTTCAATCTGATTTTAAGTAATTTCTACTTTACCAGACAATTTTATTTCTAAGAGATTACTGTTAATCTGATATTATCTAGGAACTTCCTATCATCAAAAAGGGTTATTTGGTGAGGATCCTATATCCTTTTTCTCTCAACTTTCATTTTTTCTAAGATAAGTTTATTTTTCTATAATAGTGTATTTAAATACAACTTTTAAATTTAGTAACACTTAAATAATAATAGTATATTTATAGAAGTATATAATGAAGTTACCGCATCATGGGGCTCATTCTAACTGAAAAAATACACCAGCTAGATTTTGATGCCTTGATACATGTCATCATATACATTGCCAAGGCTATAAGAAAAAGAAAGTGCACATTTTTTTTTCCTAAAAAAATACATATAAATACTGTGGAAATCAAGTAAACAGGAATCATTCACTGGGATTTCCTTGCCTATTGAAAACAACTCCTATCCAATAACTGATACTGCATTTCATAAAGAACTATGTGGTTACTTAAGAATTTCTAACATAAGTAAAATACAGAATATAGGAAACGTCTCTTTAGAGGGCAAACTTGACATGCTTGAAGGAATAAGAAGATGAAAGAAGATATGTAAATAGAGTATGGAAAAATGATAAAAGATATGGGTGAGGAAATGATATTAAGGCAGTCTTAATGGATTCATTGTTGATTTGCTGAACCACATCCAAAATTGAAAAATATGCTCTTGAAATTGTATCAGCTTGGGTGATCGGCACTGGGGAAGGTGATGATTTCACTTTTTAACCTTCTGGAACAATAACATTTTAGATTCTATTACTGCAAATATTCATGAACATGCTGATAACTATGAAGACTCATATAGTTTGCTTTTATTTATTTATTTTTTAAGATTTTATTTGCGAGAGAGAGAACACACACACATAAGCAAGAGGAGCAGCAGGCAGAGGGAGAGGGAGAGAAGCAGGCTCCCCACTGAGCAGGGAGCCGGATACAGGGTTCCATCACAGGACCCTGGCATCATGACCTGGGCCGGAGGCAGATGTGTAGCCCACTGAGCCACCCAGGTGCCCCTTGTATAGTTTGTTTTTAAATTGAAGACACTTTGCTTAACATTTGATTTGAGAGAATTGGTGTTGACATGCTACAATTCTGATTGTCTCTTGCTGCAAGCCCTCACTCTGATTATCACTCAACTATATACCATTGGCTAATTTTTATAATGTGAGAATATTTTCTAAAGAATAAAATCAGGTTTTGGTACTATTTCCAAGAAAGAAATGGACTTTTTAAAGAGGTGTTTTTTTGTTTTTGTTTTTGTTTTTCCTTCAGGGATGTTCTAAGTGTATACTAAATAACTACAGACCAAAGACTGATAATTCTCATTAGGACTTTTTCTTCTGTAGTTCCTTGGTTTAAAAACCTAGACTCCCATCAAATAAATGATGGAACAAATAGAATTTTTCAAAGATTTTAATAATTTATGTATTATTTAAGGCATAGATCAAAATATAACTCGTCGTACATCTCATATTTAAGGACGTTGATAACAGGCTTTGAAAGGTACCAATGGAATGGATTCTCTCAGTCACTCTTTCAGTAACTACTCCTTGGTAGCTGGAAGATATGAATTAAGTCTTGCAATCAGAACTGCTGAACTTAGACTGTGACATCAACAACACCCTCCAAAGTTGTCCAGTGTACAACTCCAGCGTCACATAGTTACCTTACTTTTCCTTCTGTCTGCTCAGTGATAATGTCTACCTAAGCTATTGTTCTCAAATTTTGATGTTCATGAAAATACATGGAACATGTGTTATCAGTGTTCTTTTTTCTTAATGCCTTAAGAAATTATAATTCAGTAAATTGGAGGGATGAAGGAATTTCACAAATCCACTCTATTAAACTGTTGCTCCTAGTAGTAATTTGGATGTAGGTGGTCCATAGATTACTCTTGGAGAGATCTTTGCCTAAGGTTACACATTTCCAACAATGTAAAATCATTAAACAGCCCCCATTGTTGACTCGTTTGCTTACAGCATCTTGAAAGGACAGTTACATATTATGATTAGAATTAATGGTGCCACTATTAATGTATAATCCCTTATTATCTTGTATCATCATGTTCTTTTTTTTACTGAATAAATCAGCTCAATAGTTACTGAATACATTTTTTGAAGGACAGATACCAAAAATGAAGAGTGACAAAGGATGTAATTTTTCAAACCTCTACTCTATATTTACATAGTAGAAAAAAAATTTTTTTCTCAACACTAAGAATGCTTTTCTGCTTCTATTTAATTAAAAGAAAACAGTTTAGCAAAATGTTGTCAGAAAGTTGTCAAATTGGCTTACATTAAAAAGCTAGATTTATTCTTTTATGTGTTCCAAATGACTTCAGATTTCAGTCCCTTTTTCCTACTTAACAAAGGCGTAAACTTAACCTTTGGTTATCAATAGAACATAGTTTAGAATTGCATTTAGATTTAGGTCATAACTTATGGAAAGTCTTTGGACAACTTTTATAGCTATAATCTCATTTCACTCATGATACTATAAGAAGATGGCATTCTCTTTCACAAATGAAACAAAATGAGAGGAAATCTACCTTCTGCAAATAGAGGCACATACCCGAATACTTTACATGGTAGGTGCCATTTATAGATTGTTTCTGTAGGTAAGGAACCCTAGTGAGTTCTTCATTTTGCATGTATAACAATCTTACATCACATATTTTTATTACAACTTTACAACTCACAACAACTTGACACTAGTTATGATCAGTGATGTGAAGTAATATAAAGAGATTGATGTCAACTCAGTTTAAGAATTCATGTGTTAATGCATTTGTACATAATGGGTTTCATCTACACAAGTCAGGTCACAGTTTCTTCCTTTATTTCCCATTTCCAAATGGTATCTATTATTGCTGTGAACAGAAACTAACTCTGTGTAACACAGACATATCAGTAAATTATTAGGAGGATCTTGGGGAAACTAAGAAATTTGAGAGGAAGGTGACAGATCCAGTCTTAGAAAAGGCAGGAACTGAGACATGGATACATGGTGGCAGGAACAGTGTGACGATGTACCCAAGTACTCACCTTGAAGCCAGACAGTAACTCTAACCAGGCCTTCTGTCTTTGGTTTCTCCACTCAGTTCAAATTCCTAACAGAAGAATGCTCCGGGGACCCCTCTAGCTTCCAGAACTTGTCTCCCCCAAGAGTATACCTCTTGGAGAAAAGGGATTTCTACAAAATGAACTACGTTTAGTTTTGAGAAGGGTGATGCGTATTAGCTGACAAAAAAACTGCAAGAGAGCAAATCACTGTCAGTTTGGGGGGAACAGTAATGATGTGGTTCAGAGCCCATTGCTAAGAAAGAATTCTTGATGTGTTTTTGGTGCTTGGGCAGGACCTATAGGCAGAAAAATCTGCCCTGAGGTTGTGAGGAGCAATTGATTATATACTTTAGAGCTGAGAAAGGGAAAGAAAAAGTGAAGTTTCCAAACAGATTTTCTTTCTCTCTTTCTTTTTTAAGATTTATTAATTTCAGAGGTGGGGGTGGTGGGTAGGGTGGAGGGGCAGAAAGAGAGGGGAACTGCAACCTCCCTGCTGAGCAAGGGGCTGATGCAGGGCTTGATCTCCTGAGTGGAGATTATGACCAGAGTGGAAACCAGGAGTCCCACACTCAATCCCTTCACCTACTGAGTCACCCAGGGTGCTTCTCCAAAAGGCCTGGCTATTGTCATGTTAAGGTTGTTTTCCCCTCTAGCAACTCACCTACATTAAGAGACATTTAGATTGGGAGTTCCTGGAGGAATGTCATACTCTGCCTGCCTCCAGTATTTGTCAGTGTGCTGCAGGTTATAAGGAAATTTAATTTTAAGTACATCTCTTTCTGCCTTTGTTCCCCACATCAGTGATACACCATTTCCCTACTTTTCCTGAACTCAGTCATTCACTCATGTATGCATATATACCCATGCACACACATACACAAACACCTATAAACAGAACAAGAGATAGTAGAGATGTCACTTCTTTAAGTCACAGTCGGACTGGAGAGTGGGGTGTTAGAATTGCATCCGTTTGGGTTTGTCAGACTTGACCTCTTCCTGAGACAGGCTCATACACACAGGACTGGTACAGCTGGGGCCTCTGTTTCCCCTGGGGGAGGCCCCTGACCAAATGGCAGCCTGCAGTCCCGCATGTGGTGTTTTCCCTGACGGGCAAATCCCTGAGAAAGATTCTGACCTGAATAGGCTCCATTCTTTCTATCTCATCACCCACTAACTTGCCTTGGCAGGGGAATAAAAAGACCAGATTCTAGCATAAATGTCTTCCTAAAAACACAAGGTAGGTGAGTTCAGAGCCATCCACCAAACAATGTCCATTATAGCTTTAATTTTTGTATCATAAAGGTAACTCTTACACAGTATAAAAATCCAGTCAATAAAGAAAGGTGTAAGTAAAAAAGTTAAATTTCCTAGCACCCCCACAAAACCTGTGTTATTGTTTGATGCTCATGGTTCTTTCATTCCAGACATTTATGTACATATGCAAATCTATATACTTTTACTTATATTTTAACACATACATCTTAACTCCCATGTCTTAATACACACACTTAAGAATGAATTCTTTTTTTAAAAAGATTTATTTATTTATTTAAAGAGAGAATGTGCATGCTGAGACAGCAGAGGGAGAGAATCTCAAGCAGACTCCCCACGGAGTGCAGAGTCTGACATGGGTCTTGGGACTCGATCTTTCCACCCTGGCATCATGACCTGAGCTGAAATCAAGAATTGGTTGGTGCTTAAGTGACTGAGCCCCTAAGTGCCCCAAGAAGGAATTTCTTTTTAAGATTTTATTTATTTGACAGAGAGAGATCACAAGTAGTAAGAGAGGCATGCAGAGAGAGAGAGAGAGAGAGAGAGAGAGAGAAGGAAGCAGGCCCCCTGCCAGGCAGAGCCCGATGTGGGACTTGATCCCAGGACCCTGAGATCATGACCTGAGCCAAAGGCAGAGGCTTAACCCATTGAGCCACCCAGGTGCTCCCCAAGAGGGAATTTTTAACTAAACTTTGTGTATGGCTTTTTGGAGAACATTTAATGACCGTATTTTACCCTTTGTTCAAGATGCTGGTGGTATAGATATCCAGAGAGAAACACCCAGAGGGTTTCCAAGAATGATTACTGAGTTCCTGTAGAATTCCTATAGTCTGGCAGGACTATGACATTATACTGGAATTCATTCCACACATTTCTGAATGTGGAAAAATGAAGAAGAGAAACCTTGATTCCTTACTCCTATCTGGAAGAGATATCTAGCTGCTAGTAATAAGTCAAGAAATGCTAGTCATTGTTATGCTTTACATTTATGATATTATTTGTCTTTCTTATAAGTCAACAAATTAGAACATATAATCATCTGGAGCAAAGAGATTAAGAAATTTCCTAAGGATGAACAACTAGAGAATTCAAGAGCTGTGCTAGAGTCTCCCAACTTTGCCTCTCAGCTCTACTGGTAAAGTGATGTTTCAAAGCAGATGCTTCAGCAACTTATTGATTTTAATATAAATTGAAAGACTTTCCAGTACAGGAACTATAAGCATCTTGTCTTATAGTTAACAAAGTGGTGAGGATCATAGCCTAATTTGGTCCTTGATTGGTGCAATCAGGAGCAATAACAAAGCATGTTCCTCACTAGGGCTTCCTCTATCTCAAGACCAAGCCACTCACTTGACTGTGTCTTCTGGGAAGTTTAGTGGAGTTTGCATAGTCTTGTCTCGCTTCATGTAGGGTAAATATGTTTGGACCAGGAGGAGAAGTGGACATGATTGACTGAGTTTTCAAGGATAGGAACACTACTTATATTTTGGACTCTCATGCTAAATTGCACCACAAAGCAAATCTCTGGGAACTTCTCAATACATGTTTGCTAAATAAAAACGAGGAGAAAAGAATAAGGGACTCGTATCCAAAAAGTTGATTATTCAGTATTTTAGAGAGGGGTAGGAACATAAATCTTACATGTTTATAAATTGTTTAGAACAGAAATTGCCTAGATAGTGGTATTTTCTTTCATGTAGTAAAAATCATTTCCTCAAAATAACTCAACATTGGAAAGAAACAATATTGTTTTTAAGTGTTAAGATAATTCATTTTAGGGTATGTGAGGGGGTGCTACAATTTATTTCTAAAACATAGAGGTTCAGAGCTATAAAGTACAGTCTGAGAATCATGGAGTCATTTTTGACTGGTTTTTAAAAATATTTGCTATGTACAGCCAACAATTTCTTGGGCATCACTAGGAAAAGATATAAAAACTCAAGTGAATATATTATAACACTCTTACATCATTCCAAGCTTTGCCATTCTATGTGCACTTTGTATACTGTCCCTCCAGGAGACCTCATGGACATGAGGATTCGAGAAAGGAAAGTTTCAGTGGCTAAAGGCAATATGGCATTTTTACAAAAATAATTATATTAATTGTATCCAGCACTGCCTTAGTCCTTACTTGTATGCCGGTCCAAGGTTGGCGGGAGGGTGGGGCTTTACATGTATTTATGGATTGGATCCTCGCAAAATCCTATGGGGCAGGTAAAAGTATTTTCTTCCATTTTACAGATAAGGTTACTCATGATCACAGAATGTCAGTGACTCACCCAAGTCTTCCAACTCGTAGTAAGTGGCTGAAGGAAGATTTGAATCCAGGGAAGCCTGGTCCTAAAGTCCATGCTTATAACCATGACACTAAAGGGAAGGTCATGGATTCTGTTATGGGAAGAGGAAGGCAGAGAAAAGACATTATGGATATTTATAAAACAGTAAACCATGCCGACAGACTAAACTTGGATGTGTCCTGTATCTATCAAAACACTGAAAATCAGTTATATTTTCAGACAAATTAGAGTGTTCATTTAGACAGTGCAGACAAAAACAAACAAAAACTTTAACACATTATTCTAAATAATGCTAGGAATAAAATACCAGCAAGTTCAAAAAGGACTTCAATAGTTTCATGGATTACACATCCATAGACAGAATAACTGCTATTTCACCAACAAACATTAAAAAAATTTTCATGTATTCCACATGATGGGAATGTCATGATGTCACTCCTGGCCCCCTATTTGAGGGAGGAGAAATGCACAAGTTCAGAGCCTTGTGTTGCTCTTCTCCCTTCTTAATGGGTGACTATCATGGGCAATAATGTCATTTACTTTCCCTTCACTCCTACCTCATTTTAACAATTTTTTCATACTGGTGCGTCTTGAACCTTTCATTACACAACTCCGTGTGTGAAATTGCTAATTGACAGTAAATCATTCTTTTTTTTTTTTAGATATTTTTTATTTATTTGACAGAGAGAGAGAGAGAGACATGTCACAAGTAGGCAGAGAGGCAGGCAGAGAGAGAGGAGGAAGAAGGCTCCCGGCTGAGCAGAGAGCCCGATGGGGGGCTCCATCCCAGGACCCTGGGATCATGACCTGAGCTGAAGGCAGAGGCTTTAACCCACTGAGCCACCCAGGTACCCCGACAGTAAGTCATTCTTATATTAATGTTCTTCTTTATTCTTATTGTCCCTCATCTTTTGAAAATCTGAGTTCCCCATCCCCGTTACTCAAATCTTTTTTTTTTTTTTTTTCTGGACTCCTAGTCTCTGAAATTATCTCTGGATAATTTCATTCATTACCTTGATTGGTCAGTCATTTCATTATGATTTGCATCAGTACCTTCAATTCCTTTACCCCAGTCACTGAACTCACTATGCTGGATCCCAGCCTTAAATCCAATCAAAATTTCTCTTCTGCTTCTGCTTTTAGCCAGCTAGAGAATATCCAACAAAATATAGTTTCTAATATTTGACATGGAGATATTAAATATACGGTAAATCAGTTAATAAACGCATGAGACATTGAACATCTCTTCTAAGTAGCTGTCATGCATTTGTGATTTCCAACCCCAGATGGTTCATTAATACCCATTGGCAACTAGCACTTCCAGCCCTTTACAGTATCACATACTGGTTGAGAAACTGACACCGGAGCTATAATCTTGAGCGACTTAACATCTCTAAACCTCAATTTCTGCATCTGTAAATGGGGATAACAATAGTGCCCACCTTTTTTTCTTATTGTGTTTCCTTGGTTTTCTTTATTGGATCTATATAATTTTGAATTTTTAAAAGAAATTTTTAAGATTTTTAAAAGAAAATATGTTTTCAAAATTTAACAAATATTTAATGGATGTCTACTGCGTTTTAGAGCCTATGAGGGTACAAGATGAATGTGCTCTGCCTTCTGTGGTTCCAAGGTCAGCTTCATCATGTGGCAGAAGATGATGTGCTTCTAGTGAAAATAGTCTTATGTAGGATAAGTGTTACAAGAGAGGGACAAAAAATGTTCTGGGTGAAGTCTATAAAGGGAACAATATTGACCTGGGCAGAGGTCAGGAAATTGTTTACAAATGAGGTTTAAAAAAAGGCTCTAAAATTGTCTTTTCTAGGGCTCCTGGATGGCTCAGTTGGTTAAGCGTCTGTCTTTGTTTCAGGTCATGATCTCAGGGTCCTGGGAATCAAGCCCTGTGTTGGGCTCCCTGCTTATCAGGGTATCTGCTTCTTCCTCTCCCTCTAACCCTCCTCCTGGCTTGTGCATGCTCTATCTCTCTCTTTAAGTCTCAAATAAAGGAATAAAATCTTTAAAATAAATCAAAAAATAAGATTATCTTTCTCATCCTATTTTAAGAAAAAAAAGTTAAAAAAATAAGTTTTAGTGTTACCATGCTTTTTTGTTACTTCTTCAGTAAACATCTTAACTCTTTCTGATTTATTTTTGTGAGTCAGAAAAGAGGCAAAGATTGTCTAGATCTATCCATATTGCCATGAGTAGAAAGGGATGTAGTGAGACTGGAGGCTAAGGCTGTTTCTCCCTCTTATATAACTACTAGTTATCAGAACAGCGCTAAATTTGCTCACCTATCATAATTCTTCTAAAGGAATACATATTTGCTAAAATATGATTCAGAGAAGTGCTACTGTTTTGATAATTTATAGAACAAAAGAACTGGATTATATAAAGTATTTTCCACTTGATATATTCTCTCAATCAAGGTTAAAAACCTTAAAGATACCTTCTGAAGGAAATTATTGTTCTCGGAAGGCAGAGTGGAAGAGTTTATGATTTGGAAATTAAATTGGCTAGGTGAATAAGAACAAACTGGAAACTTACAGCACTTGAACTGGGTGGTGTTATCATACCAAGTCACACGTTTTCCTTAGATACTGTCAAATGGAAATAGAAATTAAAATTAAACAGAGCTTATTAAGAATTGTTAGTCTGAAGAGCACTTCATCAGTTCTGAAGTATATGTGAGTGTCATGGCCAATTAAAATTGAATTTTAGTGCTACTAATATAATCTGCAATCTTAAGAGTCTGCTATCTGGGAACTTATCCAGTATTTTGTCAAAATGTTCTTGGTACCATTATTAGTATTCATTGGAGACCATTATAGTTATATCTAGTTGACCTTCCATCCAAAAAACTCCATAACAAACCAAAATATGAAGCTTCACATACCTTGTGTATAGAGAACAGATTTTTGGTTTAACTGTAGATATTTGGAATTCTCAAAGTGAATTGGGGTAAGATTGAAATATTTAGGCTTTTTTTTTTTAAAGATTTTATTTATTTTTTGACAGAGAGAAATCACAAGTAGATGGAGAGGCAGGCAGAGAGAGAGAGAGGGAAGCAGGCTCCCTGCCGAGCAGAGAGCCCGATGCGGGACTCGATCCCAGGACCCTGAGATCATGACCTGAGCCGAAGGCAGAGGCTTAACCCACTGAGCCACCCAGGCGCCCCAATATTTAGGCTTTTAAACCATACTTATCAAAACCTTTTTTAAAATTTTGATGTTGTACATTTATGACAGAAGGAAAATGTAAGTTATGTGGATTATTTTTACTTGTATTAAATATAGGAATAAAGAAATAGTGACAGACTTAAGAGTATTCCGAAGGAGAAATATTTTGAAACAAAAATACTTTCTCAGATGTCCTCTGCAATTCTTTATTTCTATCAAAAAACTATCTTCTATCTCTAATCATTAACTATCTGAGCACTGTGGTGAGTTTCTTTTCTTTTCTTTTATCTTTTCTTCTTTCTTTCTTTCTTTCTTTCTTTCTTTCTGAGTCAGAACTGAGGGTGTGTGAGTTGGAGGGGCAGGCAGAGGGAGAGACACTTAAACAAACTCTGCATTGAGCCCAGAGCCCAACACAGGGCTCAATCTAACAACCCTGAGATCATGATCTGAGCCAAAATCAAGAGTCGGACACTTAACCAACTGAGACACCCAGGTTCCCCCGCTGTAGTGGGGTTAATATATATGCACAAATTCTTTGATAGTATTCCCTCTAGGTGGTGGATCTTAACTCCTCTCACCTTGAATGTGGGCAGCACTTAAAGACTTGTGTCTAACAAATAGAATATGCAAAGGAAAAACTGGTAACTGTAGTAGAGAAAAATGGCATGCATCATTTTAACCAGGTTAACCACACTACTGATAATTCATGTCAGTATATGTCATGATGTGATAGGTGATAAGGGCATTTCACCTTCTTCTAAACTCATACTTCCCATCTGCTTGTGAGAAAAATACCAGAAAATTCCAAATGGAGAGGTATTTTATGAAATACTTGATCAGTACTCTTAGATATTTTTAAGGTCCTTAAAAACAAAGAAAAATAGAGTAGAGGAGACCAAGGAGAAAAGACAACAAAATCCAATGTGCTTTTTCTGGCATAGATCAGGACCAGAAATAGAACATTAATGGAAAAACAAGAAATCCAATTAAAGTCTCTAGTTTAGGGACTAGACTATTGTACCAGTGTTTCTTAGTTGTTAATTGTGCTGCAGTTATGTAGGATAGCTTCAAGAAAACTACATGAAGGGTACAGGAACTCCTGCACTAACTTTTCAACTCTTTTGTAAACCTAAAATCATTTCATAATAAAAATTTTTAAAAACAACTAATTCATGGGGCACCTGGGTGGCTCAACCAGTTAAGCATCTGCCTTTGGCTCTCATCACAATCCCAGAGTTGGAGGATTGAGCCCTGTGGCCAGCTACCTGCTCAGCAAGAGTCTCCATCTCCCTCTTCTCCTCCCCCCACTCATGCTCACTCTGTCTCTTTCTCACTCACTCTCTCAAATAAATAAAATCTTCTTAAAAAAAAATAACAAATTCATGAGACATCATGGTTCTTGTAATTAGTAACTCTGGTAGACATGTTCCAAGATGGTTCCCTATAATCCTTGCCTTCTGCATTATCACACTTGTGTATGTCGCTTTCATACTGAATCAGGACTGACCTGTGTACCAGAATACCGCAAAAGGGATCTTCTGTTATTACTGAGGCTGGATCATGAAAGGTGTTGTGGCATTCACCTTGTTCTCTTAGGTCACCCAGTCTGGGGCAAGTGAACCTCCATGCTTTGAGAACTCACTTGAGGACCAAGTGAGTGGATAATCCCATGTAGGTGGGAATAAGATCTACTAACAGCTAACCACACCTACAAAGCATGTGTGTGGACCACCTAAGAAATGGATTTTCCAGCCCCAGTAAGGCCTCCAGATGGCCATAGCCCAGTCAACATCTGACTTTACTATCTTGCACCAAAAATACCCAACTGATGATCATTGTTATTTTAAACTACTGAGCTTTGGAGTTAAGCTTTGGTTATACATCAATAGATGATCAATAAAATAATTTAAATGATAATATGAAAGTTCATCAAATACCATTCTGATCAAGGGGGTAATGCTAAATATTATAGACAACTATTGTACCTATTTCATGTTACTTAGAATGTTTTACTTACATCAGATGATCAGCAATAATATTAGCTGGGGAATTTGGAGTTTAATGAAACATGTCCTTTTTTTCAAGATATCAGTAAGAGTAAGCCAAAGAATGCAAAAATTTACAAAACTGAAGGATGATTAAATTGAATTTTAAATATTCATATTCCTTATATTTGCCCCCTCCTTGAAACTACTATTTTTTTCTTTACTATGAATGAGATACAATTCCATTTTTGGAACATTTAAATTTGACTTATTCTAAGACTCTAGATCTTCTCTAGACCCAGCTTCTGAAGAAAACTCCTAATAGTTTTACACATCATCAATTATATTTAGTGTCATTTGGGAGGTGACCTATATTTATTGACTGCCATATATTTTTTTCCAATGAACTATATCAGAAATTTATCTTTGACCTTTTCCTTGCATTTAGTTACTCTCCAAAAACCAAAAATTGCTCAATGTCTAATATTTGTCATGCTGGAACTTTGTTTTCCTATTCTAAATATCTGAATTTTAAAGTTGATGGTAAATTCCAGACTTTTGATGTTATCTCTGCAAACCTGGCCTTTATAACAGCCTTGTCTATTAGTTCTCTTGCACTATTATAATCTTTATGCCTTCATAAAGTGGAACAACCAGCAGACTCCTTCAGGTTGCTGATGTATTGTAAGAAGAGAATCATTGAGAAAACAAGTTTAACCCTTTCTAAATCATCTCTCCTATATGTCCTGGCCCATCAATTAGTGTATTTGCATCTCCTGAGCAAGTATGCATACCTTCAGTCACATTTAAATTTAGTTTTAGTTGCTTTCAAGTATAAAGTGTACTTTCAGATTTTTTAATTACCTAGCAATAGAGCAAGATAATTTTTCTGTAACTAATGTTGCATTCCTGACCAATGGTATCTGGCTTTGTGTTGGGTGAAATTCTGGGGGTAGTTTTTGGGTTTTATGCTTAGTTTTTCTGAGAAACTGATGTATAAAATTAATAGGTCCAGGTATGACTAAAGGAATCCTTGATTTTAGTAATAACTTATTCTGAAAACATGAGGTGACATCTTGGTAAATTCCACATTTTAAAAATATTCATTAATACCACCTGTTGTTAAAGGACACAATGGGCTATCATGGAAAAGTAGCTACATAGTTCATCTACAATGCTTATACCTTATCCTCTGTTAACTTCTATATTTTATGGACATTTAATGTCTACTTCTTGTCTACTTATATTCTGTCTTGTCAGTTGAATATTTTAGTTATGGCTCAAAAACTTTTTTTGTCATTGTGTCATGTGTCATTCATGGTCCTGGCAGGAAATAAGTTGCAGTCAGATGCTTTCAATGAAGAGACTCTTCTTAAGAAGAGGTTTACTTACTAGCAGTACTAGCAGGACTAAAACACAAATTAAAACTAGAAAACAAATTAAAAGTTGTTGAATAACCCAGAGAATAGCAATGGTAAGGAAAAGTTATTTCCATTAAAAACCAAGGAACAGGGCGCCTGGGTGGCTCAGTGGGTTAAGCCGCTGCCTTCGGCTCAGGTCATGATCTCAGAGTCCTGGGATCGAGTCCCACATCAGGCTCTCTGCTCAGCAGGGGGCCTGCTTCCCTTCCTCTCTCTCTGTGATCTCTTCCCTTCCTCTCTCCTACTGTGATCTCTCTCTGTCAAATAAATAAATAAACTCTTTAAAAACAACAACAACAACAACAACAAAAAAAACAAAAACCCAAGGAACAAGGGAATAAGCCCAGAGAGGACTGGAGCCCTAAAAGGGAGATCATTCAATGGAAATTAGAGTCTTCAAAAGTTAAAATGGTTCCTGATAATTTTGCCAAAACAATAAAGACTGGGAGAAAAATATCTCAGTATCTATCATCCTACTTTGCTGATCTCCTGCTTTCCTGAAGATGTTTCCTGTAGACAAAATCGAATCAAAAGCCTATTTGACAACATGTCCTAGAGATTAGCCACAAAGGTCTGCAGAACAGGGCAGAGCAGTATAGAGAAGTGATCTTGGAGAGGTAACAATGGAGAAAAAACAACGTATCTACATAATATAAATTAAAATAATTACAGTATTCCTGAATATGACAGGGCTCTTCTTCTAAAATAACATATCTGACAATAAGTATGGAATAAAAAGGACCTGGTTGGGGCACCTGGGTGGCTCAGTGGGTTAAAACCTCTGCCTTTGGCTCAGGTCATGATCCCAGGGTCCTGGGATTGAGCCCCACATTGGGCTCTCAGCTCAACAGGGAGCCTGCTTCCCGCTCCCCCCCCCCCCGCGCCTACCTCTCTGCCTACTTGTCTCTCTGTCAAATAAATAAATAAAAATCTTTAAAAGAAAAAAAAAAAGGACCTGGTAGATAATCTCGAAATTAATTTGTGCAAGTACAGACCATTTAATGAAACAAACACTAGTAGGTGACTTCTTCAGGACCATGGACAGATTTCCCCACTGTTGTTTTCATGATATACTGTTTTCAACAATATATTCTGCTTTTCCTACTTCTCTAGATAAAATCTCCTACTTCTCTAGCTAGAATTTCCTAAGTTATATTGAAAGCTATGTATTGAAGCAATTATGTTACTGATCCTATAAATATCATATGAGATTACAGCTAAAAAACTTAGTTAAAATAATTAGGCTCTTTCATTCATATAGCAGCCCTTATGAGCATCTCTGCCACAATGATGCTCTTAAGACTAATTCTCTGTCCTCTCTGTGGGATGGGGAAGGATGACGTTTTATGTTACAGAACTAGATGCTGAAAACAGTGAGTCTCTCACTACTATGGCTTTAAGAAAATTTCCATTTCTGGCACAGAAAAGAATAATCGAGTAGCTTTTAGAATTACAGTAATACCTTTAGATATCTATTGACCTTCAACTGTTGTTACATAATCTTGAAACTTATTAAGATCATTACAGATAGTGAAATTCCAGATGATCTCACAAGCCACATTTCTTCAGCTATGTCAACTAGATCATTTCCTTAAAACAGAATCCATAGTACTGTGGGTTTCGGATTTTTTTTTGTTTTGTTTTGTTTTGTTTTTGTTTTTTTGCTTCTTCTTTTTTGGGGGGAGGGTGCTTTTTGTGTTTTTTTTTGTTCTTGTTTCTGTTTTGTTTTGTTGCACTTAATACATCTTGTTCATATGTCAGAAGCCCCCACTGATACCTCAGACTGTTACATAAAAGGCTATATCTTTTTTGGTGCTGAATCACAGATTAAGCCACTACACAGCATATCCACTAAACATGGTTCTTGGAATGGTTCTACAATTTAGGATATGTGAGGAACAATATACTAGGCCAATCTTATTCTCTAACAAATTATAAATTTTACTTCTTCATAAACCTGTTTCATGCTCAGCTGGAGATAAGAAAATACATATTTATATTTTTATTAAATATTATTTAAAAGAAGGCAATACTTGTAAAGCGTTTGTAAAGTGTAAAGAAAATTAATACACTGAGCACCTAACTTACAGTTTTAAAGGAAAATGGTAACAGTATGCTGAATGTGTATTATCCCCTTCATGTTCTTTTTGTTTCTCTTGAATTATGTCCTTTTATTTTCCTTCTACATTTTAACTTCTTGAAATTAGACATTCTGGTTTTATTCAGTGAATGTTGTATAAGTTTACCCACATATTTTCTACTTTCTTGTCCCTTACTATTCTTGAATATCAGACTTCCATCTGTTGTCATTTTCCTTCTGCCTAAATTATATCTTATGGAATTCCCTTTAGAAAGGAGCCATAGCACTACACACTCATTATTTTTAATATGTATGAAAAAGTTATTCTGTTTTGTTCTCGAAAGATATTTTTACTAATACACATTTATAAGTTACTAGAATTTTCTTACAGCCTCTTAATGTATTATTTCAATAACCTCTGGCTTCCAATGCCAGTTCTGAGCATTGATTATAATACTATAGTCAATGCTTAAACTACAAACTACCTTTTCTTTTAACTTTCAAATTCACATCTTTATCTGTAGTTTCACCCTAATATGTGTAATTATTTTTATTTATTTATTTACTTATGTATCTATCTATCATACTTGGAATTTTGGTACTTTCTAACAAGTACTGTAAGAATCAGAAACGGGCCCAGGCTATGTGTAATAAAGCTTTATATGGGGGTGAGAGAAAATGAAACAAACACCAGAAACAAGGCAGGTTTGGAGCAAAGGGTTGTGCATTACATTTTGGATATTTTGAATATGAAGTGTCTTTAAGAAATTTAAGGAAAGACACAAAGTAGACAATTTGACTATCTATGTCAGTATCTCAAAGAAGTCAGTATCTCAACTGAAGATATAAGTTTAAACATCACATAAGTGAAGGAAGAAAATAAAATTACAGATTCATTGGAATTTCCTAAGATTAGACTGTAGAATGAGAAGAGATGAGGTCTTAGGATAGAGTCTTGAGAAACTCCAGTATTTAACGACCAAGGAATACTGGTTTTTAAAACTATCACTACTTACTATCAGAAATAGTAGGTTCACAGATTGCAATAGGATCTTTAAAAGAAAAAGTTCCCCAAAAAAGAGAATGGTCACCTATTTGAAATGCTGCTTGGAGGGAACTTAATTAAGATAGTACTGAAAAATGGCCACTTAAGTTATTGCCATATAGAAATGAAGAGATAGCGCTGAAGTCAGATTAGAATGGGTTGAGAAGTAATGGACAGGGAGAAAATGCAGGCAAGAAGTCACGTACAAGTCACTGTGAGTTAGAATGTGAAGTGGTAACAACCTGAAAACTCCAAAGGTAACATTATCAGAGAGGCTGATTTTGTGCTTAAACTATTTTCCACTGTGGATTGACATCCGCTCTGCTGATGCGGTATACCATTTAGGACTAAAGGAATTGCAGCCAGTATCTGACACATGAGAGGTTCTTAAAGGCAAAAAAAAAAAAAAAAAGTGGCAGGACCATGCAGTTACTCTAAAAGCTGATACTTGAAAGTGACATGATCATTTCACATATATTTCACTAACTAAAGAAAAGTCATGTGACCAAACCTAATGTGAATGACACAGCATATAGGGAGGAAATATTTTAATTAAATATATAATCTATCATTTGTATAGAGAGCTTTTTTCATTGTTTTTACTGTAAATGACAAGAATTGGAAATGAGAGAGTGGACAGATTAGTTGATTTTTTTAAGGGAGATAAACTATAAAAGGGAGACAACTATAAAAGAATTATTGAATATATTGGGGAAAAGGTTGATTGATATTTTGAGGTTTCTAAGAAATAGAATCCAAATCATGAGAGGTGGACCTAGCACTACATAGGAAGAAATTCTCCCTCATTAATGAAATAAAAGTTTAAAAAAATATATAAGAGCTTATCTAAATAGATTTATACTAAATGGAATTCCAATATCTATGAAGGCTTCTTTTTGTGAAGTAGAACACAGGAAATCCATTAAGATGAAAAAATTAAGACATTTTTCAAAGGTCAAGGAAAGAAGCTTTGAAACATTCCATGTGGTGAAGAGAGGGTGGAACAAAAAAATATAGTCAAGTTCCTTAGTAATCCTGAGGGTCAATTTTATTTTGCTGATTATAAAGTTACAGCATCACCATCTGCCCTCTTGTGAATTCTCCAGCTGTATTTGCTCAGATGCAGGCAAAATAAAACAGTTAAGTTGGATTCATCCATCATTTCAGTTTTGCCCAGTGGAAATGAAGAAATAAGGACAAAGATAATAAGTTGTAGGCAAAAGTGTAACTGAAGTTCTGAACCATGAAAATTAAGGAGAAAAAAAGAATGAAATGAAGATGAGAAAGGTCTGTTTTACTGGAGTAAAGGTAGATCAAATTGGAGATCTTGATGAGGGAGAAGAGGAAGTCATTGCACACAGAAGGCTCCAAGGAGACGAAGTATAGGGAGTGAGTGCTTTTAGAGTTAGTTACGTGGGATTTGAAGAGCTTAAGGTGTGACAGGTTTGGGAATATGAATGTGGAAGTAGAAAAGGGTAGATTAGGTAGCTTGGAGAAGGTGGCTGAGAGGTTGGATGGGTTTTCTACTTGTGTGCTGAAGAAACCTTTTGTCATAGAAGGAGAGAGAGACTACATGTTGGGGCCAACAGCTCTGATAAATAACCACTGATCTGATTATATGTAGCTTCTGGAGACAAGAGCAACAGATGGAGGCCTACCAAAATATGATCCTCAATGAATATCCTTTCTTTTTTTCTCCAAGAAGGTAGGAATAGTAGAGGTAGATAAAAATGGGGAATAAATAAATCTAATCATCAGGAAAATCATTTGATGAAAACCAACACTCATTTCTGATAAAAATTTTCAACAAACTAGGAATGTAGAGAATCTCTTCAACTTGGTAAGCAACATCTGTAAACATCTTACTATTAACAATAGACTTAATGGTTAGAAAGAAGAAGATTTCCCAAGGATGTCCCATCTTGCCACTTTCGTTCAATATGGAACTGGAAGTCCTAGCTAATGCAGTAAAACCAAAAAAGAAAGAAAAGATAGAGGCAATTGATATGTTCATAGATGTCATGATTATCTATGTAGAAAATCACAAAAGAATTAACAAAAATAGTACGGAAACTAATAAGTAATTATAGCAAATTTACAGGATATAAAAACACAATAGCATTTATATCAGCACAAAAAAAAAAAAACCTAAAATACTTCCATGTAAATCTGTAATAAAATATACAGGATTTATATCAGGAAAACTATAAATCTGATGAAAGAAATCAAAGGTCTAAATATAGGGATATTCCATGTCCATAACTAGGAATAGTCAATATCATTAAGATGCCAGTTCTTCCTAATTTGATCAATAGATATAGCACAATCTCAATAAAAATCCCAGCAACTTTTTTAGTGAGTACCACAAACTGATTCTAATGTTTATATGGAATGGCAAAAGACTCAGAATAGCCAATACAATGCTATAAAAGAATAACAAAGTCAGAGGACTGACTACTATACTACTTGACTTTAAGACCTAATACAATGCTACAGTAATTAAGATGGGATGATGTTAGTGAAAAAATAGAAAAAAAATAGTTCCATGGAACAAAATAGAGACATACTCATACATTTATCATCAACTAATCATTGACAAAGGAGCAAAGGCAATTCAGTGGAGAAAGGATAGACTTCTCAACAAATGGTGCTTAGAACATTGGACATCCATTCTCTCTTTTTTTTTTTTTTTTTTTGTTAAGATTTTATTTATTTATTTGACTGAGAGAGATCACAAGCAGGCAGAAAGGCAAATGAGAGAGAGGGGAAAGCAGGCTCCTCGCTGAGCAGAGAGCCCTGATGCAGGCGATCCCAGGACCCTGAGACAGTGACCTGAGCCAAAGGCAGAGGCTTAAGCACTGAGCCACTCAGGAGCCCTGAACATTGGATTGGACATTCTTAGATAAAAATAATTTTTGAAGCCACTACACTTCTCACAAAAATTAAATCAAATGGATCATAGACCAAAATGTAAATCACAAAACTATAAAACCTCTACAAAATAACATAGAAGAAAAAATATAGGTGGCCTTGGGTTTGATGATGAATTTTTAGATATAATACCAAAAGCACCATCCATGAAAGAAAATACTAAGTTAGGGCTTATTAAAATTAAAAACTCCTGGTCTGTGGAAGGCACTGTCAAGACAAAAATAGCCACAGACTGGGAGAAAATACATGCAAAAGACAAATCTGCTAAAGGACTTAACCAAAATATAAAAACTCTTAAAACTCAACAGTAAAAAAACAAACAAATTTTTAAAATGAGCAAAAGACTTGAACAGATACTTCATGAAAGAAGATGTACAGATGGCAATTATAATATGAAAAGATGCTCCACATCAGCTATCATTAGGGAAATGCAAATTAAAACAACAATGAGATTCCATTACAAACCTATTAAAATGGCCCAAACCCAAAACACTGACAACACCAAATGCTGGCAAGGATGTAGAGCAATAGGAAAAATCCTACATTGCTGATGGGAATGCAAAGTGGTATGGCCACATTGGAAGACAGCTGGGCAATTTCTTACCAAACTGAACACATTCTTATCATATGATCCAGCAACATGCTTTTTGATTTATCCAAATGAGTAGAAGACTTACATTTATCCAAAAACCTGCCCACAGATATCTAAGCACCTTTCTTCATAATTGTCAAAACCTGGAAGCAACCAGGATAAGCAACCTGGATAAACTGTGGTACATCTAGACAATAGGATAATATTTAGCACTAAAAACAAGTGAGCTATCAAACCATGACAAAACATGAGCAAACCTTAAATGCCATATTATTATGTGAAAGAAGCCAATCTTAAAAGGCTGCATATCGTATAATTCCAACTATATGCCATTCTGGAAGAGGTAAATCTATGGGGAGAGTAAAAGATTAATGTTTTCCAGGGATTCCTGGGGAGGGAGGGAAGGATGAATGCGTAGAGCATAGAGAATATTTAAGACAGTGAAACTATTCTGTATGATACTCTAAAGGTGGATGTATAGGTTTACATGTTTGTCACAACCCATAGAACTGTACAACACAAAGAGTCTGTCCTAATATACACTGTGATTTTGGTTAATAATATGTCAGTATTGGTTCATCAGTTACAACAAATGGACCTTCCTGATGCAAGACATTAAAGTAAGGGAAACTGGAGTGAGGAATGATAAGAGTATATGAGGGCTTTTTATATCCTCATTTTTTTTCTGTAAACCTAAAACTGCTCTAAAAACAAAGTCTAATAATTCAAAGAAATTTTGTATTAACCTAATTCTTTAACCCTCCTCTGTGGAGGATTCAGATAGATGTTATCTGTTTAAGCATCCTGTGCTTATCTTGATAATTGGATCTCACGATGATAGATGCAAGGTAAATCCACAGACTCCTTCATTGTATAGATATAATACCAAATGTTTATTAATTATTAATATGTTTATTAATTCTTGGCAAAATGTGAATGTGTCTATATATGCGTGTGTACGGCATGCACACATTTTTCCTAAGCATTCAAAATAGTATTTAAAAAATTTGACTATGAACACGGATCAAAGTTAATAAGGAAGAAAATTAAAGAGAATAAGTCAGAATCAGTTGGTAAGAGGTGGTAAATTTAAAGGCTGCAACATGTTTGTGTATTCTAAAATTTCTTCATGTTTCTTCCATTTCGTCTCTGCTTCTTCAGTGCAAATGTTGACTTGTTCCCATAAATTTCCAACATCATCTTCCTTCCGAAAAGCATTCCTGCTCACATTTTCAGCAAGGTCTATCCACTGCCAGCAGTGTGTTGGTCTACGCTTGCTATGAAAACTGTATTACCGATTGTTTTAAAAACACACTAAACCATTACTTGAGTGTCCAATATCTGCCAATGTCCACGGCAGAGAGTATGGTCCAAATTAATGCTGATCCTCCTACATTTGGTCAGTAAGTGAACCAATCTGTTTTAATGAAAGGAGGAAAAATGTCCTTTTTACTTGTCACCTATACCCCCAAAAATGGTTGCTGTGTTTCCAATAGTATTTATTTTTAAAGTTCATTTGGTAAGTCAGTTCAATAAAAACATAGCAGTGAGACACTGAGACCTGGATCATATGAAAGTACTAATCAAAGAATGAAACTCTGTTTGCTCCTTTTAAGTATCTGTTAATCTGTTCCCTCTTTCTCTTGAGACTCTTGGAAATTGGGTGAGCCTGTCTTTAAATACAGACATGTCATTCATTGGTAGCAACATAAATGCTACATGAAATAGCATTTTATCACACATAACATTTATTTTAACATATTTCATTGTAGTATCTCCCACTTAATGTACATCTAGATAAACCCACTGTGTTTTCACCCTGAAGAAGTTTTTAAATAATCAAGGATGCTATTTGAAATATAAAATAAAAATGATTTATGCAAATGGGAGAAAGATTTTTTATTCAAGATTTATTTGAAAAAGAGCACACAAGAGCAGGGGGAGGGACAGAGAAAGAGGGAGATAATCTGAAGCAGATTCTCCACTGAGCATGGAACCCAACAAGGGGTGACTCGATTTTAGGACCCTAAGATCATGACCTGACCTGAAACCAAGAGTCAGACATTCTACCCAGGTGCCCCCAAAGTATTTTAGAGTTTATCACATTCTTTATTAGGTATGTAGAATACGAGTGGTACCAGAGTATCTTGCATTTTATATAAAGGGAAGTTGTTACAAAATAAAATGAAATAAATAAGAATAAAATAAGAGTAAAAAAAATAAAGTTAAGAATAAAAAAAAAAACTTTGGTATTAGAATAAAATATATCTTAGCTTCCCTTATAAATTAGACCATATTTTTCATTTATTGTTTTCCCTATTTACAGAAAAAAATGCCATCTTCATTTTATGGTGCATTTTCTGATCAGAGGAAGGACACAATATATCAAAACTTAGATTATAATCCTAATAATTAAGGTAAAAGTTTTGGTGTTTATATGTTTTGTTCTGTAGGGGTTCTTTCCCTAAATGAACCAGTTAATTAATCATGTTTCCCGGAGTGGAAAATTGGCCTAATTAGACCAAGGTCAGAATGTAATTCACTGCTAAGGTTAATTAATTCTGGTCTCTTGGCTCAGATTAATAACTAATCTAGCCATCTAATGGTCAGTTTATGAGATTGTATTTTACAATTATATGAGAGTAGGTAGACTATTTTAATATGGGCTTTCACATCTAAGAGAAAGGTATACATGATTTTGCTGTACCCATTGCAAGCTACAAATAATTGCTAAGATTATCACAGGTTGCCTTGGAGTTAGAAATGTCCATGTGCACCGTCTGCCTCCACCCCACTCCTAAAGCAGTGAGTTTCTTGAGATGGAGACCTTGTCTGATTCACCATTAAAACCTCTGTGTGCCTAACTCAGTGTCTGAACAAGGTAGACCTTTGATAAATCTTATTAAATGAATAGGAAAAATGGGCCATTCTGGGAAGGAAGTCACAGTCACGTAAGCGGTTTTATATGCTTCCCCAAATAAAACAATAATATGTTGGACAACTCTGCCTCCTTAGCTTGTAACTGTATGCTCTGGTTTATCTGTGATCCAGTACCCGATTCCCATCTCCATCCACCCCTTCATCAGTTTCCCTCACTTTCCTTTCAATCTCAAAATCACCTTTTGACCCTTTATCTGTTGTCATGCTTTTTCATAGTCTTTACAGTTAGGTTTCTTGGAGGCCAGAGTATCTTGCTTCACTTAATGTCTTACTTTTCTTATCTTCTGTGGCAACTACTCATTTCAGGGCTCTCTGGCGCACAATGAAAATTCTTTGGCCAAGGTCTTCTCTTTGCTGCTAGATCAAGATGTCTTCCTACCTGGACTCTTCTGAAAGAGCTGATGCCCTCTGCTATGTTTTCTTTCTTTGCCTTTGGTTTCCAGGACGTAGATACCACTCACTACTTTGATTTTCCTCCTGCTGGTGTAATTTCCAGTCTCATCAGGATTTTCATTACCTAACTCTTAGGAGCCCAGGGCTTATTCTTACCTTTGTCTGGTTACTCTCAAAAACATTCCCTGGGATGGAGGAATGGGTCCCCTATGGTTTTCTATGGTTGTTAGATGCTGTCGATGCCTTTATCTATGTGCTCTCACTTAAAAATATTCCCTGAGCTTCAAGGGGAAACCATTCCTATTAGAATTTCCCATTGACATTTTCAGTATAAAATACCCAAAATGTATCACATAACTTCCCTGTTATTAAACCTGCTGTTCTTTCTGTGTCATATCTCTGTTAGTGACAACATCATCTCTCCAGAGACCCAAATTAAGGCTTGGGTATAACCTCCCCCATCATTAGTCCTCAAACTATTGGATTTTATGGTCTTAATGTCTCTCCAGTGCATTTCCTTCTCTCTCTTCTTCCCAGTGACTCTGTGTTGGTTCAGGGGCCTACCTGGTTTTCTTTCTTGCCTGAATTACTTCAATGGCCATTTAGCTGGTCCCTTCCTATCATTTCCCATACCAATCTAAATGCAAATCTGGTCAGATCATTTCCCTCCTCCACACCTGTTGATAGTTCTCTGCTGCCCTCAGTGTAAAAATGAAACCCCTAGGATTGACACTCATGTTTCAGCCCTATTTACCCTGGAATCAGCTTCAAAGAAGAGCAGAGATTATGTCTCATTAATTTTTATACCCTCAAAAATCTACCTTAGTGGCTTATACCTAATTACTGCCCAAAATGTATTTGTTCAATACATAAGCAAACAGATGAAAATACAAATAAGTGCTATCATTATGCTTTAAGACATGAGAGAGAAAGTACCTTATGAAATAACATAAGTGTAATTTATTTGCCACTTTATCACCCATAGGTTTCCTATAACCTGGCTTCCCTCATGATAAATATAAATATTTATGTTAATGCTGATTATTGGCAAAAAAAAAAACAAAAAACCTTCCTGAAAAACATTTCGAATGATTAGAAATTAATGAAGTTATATTAATTTCCACGATACTGCATTTTTTATACTCATGAAAAAGTAATGATTCATGGATGATATATTGACACACTATTAACATAAATATTTGTATCATTAATGATATTATTAAGATCATGTGACACATCCATTAGGCTACTTAATTTTCATAAAGGTCTTATGATGAGGTGTGATTGTCCCTGTTGTAAGGCACTGTGTTCCATTCCCTTCTCTTACTTTTTTAGATTAATAGAATCAGTCAGTTTGGGAGTTTTGGAGAGAGCTGATGTATTTTAAGGACTCAACTCTGGCAGCATCCTATGATCCAGCAAGACCATCTCAAAGTCATCCTGTTTGATGACATGAGCTCATTGTCCTTTGCCCTTTTGTCAGTACCATTCATTAGACACAAGCTGCCTGCCTTCCTGTCACAGAATTAAGTGATGTACACTTGGAGGTTTGCAGATTCTAATACTCCAGGGAAAAATGCCTTCCTGTTGGGAATAGCTGCTCTTACAAAAAGAAACCCAGGAAAGAAGCAGTATATATAAAATGCAGTAAATGAGCATGATTTTAAAAATGTATACAAAACATGTATATGTTTATATTTTTGAAGAAACTTAGAACTGCTGAAACCAGAAAACATGCTTGTACTCTCTTTTTCTTAACTGGGTGAGTGAGCTGTGAATGATCAAAATAAGAGAAAGGATAGGAAGGAAAGCTGAAATAGAATGGAGAAAAGCCTCATTAAAACAGTAACTTATGTTACCATCACAAAAATAGCATCCCTACACTCACCTGAAGTAATACAGTCATTTTATATGGTGATTCATTGCTTCATCTTGTCTGGAGACATTAAAGGAAGATCTTGACCATTGTTTTTCTGCAGAAGCATATTGAGTGATTGCTGATATTTCTAGGTAAAATGAAGAGAAAAATGATTTATCACCAAATCTTTCAAGCAGGATTTATGCCAACGGATACCAGTTCTGTTGGGGGCTGTCTAGGATATTCACTGAGGAAGCACTTGAAAGGACAGAAATCTTACTAGGCTCTAATGAGACATCAACTCGCATTACCCTTTGCCATTTGCAATGAATAAGCCCTGCACCCAAAAACTCTCATTAAGCAATGTCTTTTGATAACTCTAATAATAAAAGAGTTAATGCATACTTAGGACAAAGTCTGTAACACTGTAATGTTGGTCCATCTTTTTTCTTCTCTGGATGAATTGTGAGGAAAAGATGTTTATCATTCTCTATAAGCTGCTCATGAATAATGCCATTAGTAACTCACCACCACCACCACCACCACCACCACCATGACCCCCCTGCCCCCCACCATAAAGCCCCCTGCCGTCTGCAGGCCCATTGTCATCACAAATTTAGAAAATGGGTGAGATTCAATGTTATCTTGATTCACTAAGCAAAGTGGCTACACCAGACAGCATGGGCCCTTTCTCACTCTTTTACCTCAGTGCTCCAGTGGAAAAAACTAGTGTCTACCTTTAACTTCCAAAATGTGTTATTATAAGAGGATTAAGCTACATTAGCCCCATCGAATTTTATTGTTCCAACTTCTGGCCAATTCTTGTGCTTCTTTGTTAATTCTAACTAATTCTAGTTATTAATGCTGTGAGTTCTGGCCTCCAGGTCAAGAAGTTGGATTTGTGGTCTTAGTTTGGCCATTACTGGCCTGAGCAATGCCAACAAGTCTCTCTTGGGGTCAGTTTCCTTATTTGTAAATGAAAGAGTTGACTCCATCAGAGTTTTTCTTTGCATCTAAATACTTACCCAATACATTTTAATTACGTACACTTGATAGGGAAATTAATTCAATGGTAACCCTAACTGAAATGGTGCTAGTTCTCAGGGAATTAATAGGTTTATGAGCTATACAAACAGATAATGACTTGACATGTAAAAAATGTGTGTACGGAGTGGTAGAGGTCATAGGGGCATGCCGTGGGAAACACGTAGGAGGATTAACTTACCCAGTCCACATGGTTAGGAACAGTTTTCAAAGGAAGCAAATTTTAAACCCAGGCAGAGCTGCCAAAGAGAATTTAATCTGAAGGAGGACATGCTCAAGTCCAATGAAAAATTACCCATGAAGACTCAGAATTTTAATGGGGTAAAGCTGAAAGCAAATGGCAATAAATAGAACAGTAGGTGGAGGGCTAGGAAGCATAGATATTGGATATTTTGTCCTTTCTGTTCCTGTCAATCTCCCCTCTCATCGCCTCAGTAATAGGCTGACTACATGGTAGTGGTCAAGTGCTTCGAATCTATCTTCCCCAGCTACGAAACTATGAGCTCTTTGAAGGCAAAGGTGATCTTATTGTTTGTATCTTCAACCTCTTAGTGCAGTACATAGAGTAACTATGCAAAGTTGCCTTCGGAATGCAGCCTCCCTCTGTCTCTGCCTCCATCTTGGCTTCTCTTCTGCCACCGCCCTTGTGCACACTGTGTTACCACACATCTTTCAGTTATCTTGACCCCAAACCTGTCCTCCTACCTTCCATTCTTCTACTTTATAACAGAAACAAGTTCCTTTTTTTTTTTTTAAAGATAAATATATTATGTCTGGTGTAAACCCTTCAGAACAGAGATTTCCCACATGGATTTTCTCCCATGCTTTCTGTATCTGGCTTCTTCACACTTTTTACATCATCGTGTTTTCCACAGCAAGTATAGGAATGCCTTCCTTCAAACTTCCCTACACAATGAAAAAATCACCATCTCACAAGTCAAATTATAGAAATAGAATGGTTTCTAGGCTCCACATACCAGGGTTCCAGCTTCACTTCTTTGTAAAGAGTCTGGCTCAGCCTTCCTCAATGTAATTCTTCATCCCTAGTCTGGTAACAAAATGGCTGTAGGAACAGGTCCAAGTGTCCAGTTCCAACTTGACCATGTCCAGAAGAAAAAGCAGGACTTCTGTATCTCTTACGCCTTTCATATGATTTTTCCAGGGAAAGCCCAGTGATTTACTCTCATGCTTATAATTCCAAAATGAGAAAAATGGAAATTACTACCATGATTGATGTGGTTTAATTGGGTTGTACCTGCTGGTCTGGGGCTGAAGTCATCTTCTCTTGAGCCAGGAGGGGCGGATGTGTGACTGAGGTTAGGGTTCTGTTGGCAGCCAGACATGGACAATTATTGCTGGATAAACATCTATCACTGAAAATTTCCCTCAGTGCTTTCCTGAACTCCCCCACACCACTTCTTCTCCCAGGAATAAGGCACTCTCAATAACCCAAGTATCCTAGTGCTATCTGGAAGTTTCTTCCCTACTTCCTCTTTGCCTTCCCTTGGCTAACTCCAGGCTATTTTTAGACATATTCTTCTCTCAAAAAATGATTTCAATTTGATATGTCACCATCATAAATATATTTAAATATGAAGCATGCAATTTTTCTTAACTTTACTAAGTCAAAACAGAGAAGTGTACATTTCAAATGTCTGATGGCTGAATTGGTATAAATTATTCAAGTGTAAGACTTAATAAAAAGAAGAGTACTTTGAAACAATCAAAGCAAATATGTTTGTCAAATATTCAGGATTAAAAAGGAAGCATGTGCACACCTGGCTACAGTTCTTTAAATGAAAATGTTGCTGGGGTGCCTGGATGGCTCAGTTTGTTAAGCATCTGCCTCTTGATTTCAGCTCAGGCCATGATCTCAAGGTCATGAGATCTAGCCCTATGTCTAGCTCTGAACTTAACATCGATTCTGTTTGAGATTCTCTCTCCCTCTCCCTCCCCCTGTTCTCCCTCTCTAATAAATAAAAAAAATCTTTAAAAATAACAACACAAAAAATAAAATGTTGTTTCCTTTTGTGACCCTCCTATTGTCTAGCAAGAACACTTTAGTTTGCCTGTTTTGGCCTCTTTTTATGGCTCCAGTTCCTTCTTTCTAGCAACTCCCAGGTTACCCTGTGATAATTCACCACAGCGATGACCCTAATCCTCCTTCCATGGGCACCACGGCCCAAGGAGCCTCATGTCTCCTGCCTTCTGTTGCTGGTGACTGTAGGAGCACCATCATACTCATCAGCTTACTTCAGTGTCTGCGCAGTGATTCTTAACCCTTTCCTCTCCCCTTTGAAGGAGGCAACAGATTTTGTTCCCCCGTGTTCTTTTCCCTGTTTTGTTTTGTTTTTTTCCTCCGTTAGAGAATAGTTACTATTGTTTATTTTTCTTCCCACTACAAGCAACAGATTCCCTGACTGTTATGGCTGCCATTTTGGCTTCCACTGAGTATATGTTTGGATAACTGGCTTGTTCTCACAGCTGTCATTCATATTCTTTCTCTCTCTTTTATCTACCTCTCCCTCCCTTTCTCCTTTCCTCCCTTCCTCCTCTCTTCTACCATTGGCCTTTTTGTGAGAGAGGAGCCATCTTGATTACTTGGGATCTAAAGGTATTGGAAATCAAAATTTCTTCCCTCATTGCCACATTCCTCCTAAATTCCAATAACATGTTAGATTACTGCATAATGAAAATAGACTAAAATGAGCCCCCAGCTCCACCTGAGGCTAAGACTCCAGAGTTAAATTAGTCAAGCAAGTCAACAGTGGGCTTTGCATTGCTTCGGAAAGTATTTAAATGTGTGTAAAAGGAAAACAAACCATGATTCCATATGCTATTTTCTATTATTTCATGCAAACTTGTGATATTTCAAGTGTATTGTGTCTCATATTTGCTTTTGAGTTAGAGTGGAAACCTAATTACAATTTGTAATATTTTTACTGTAGGAATTAGAATCTATATTTCAAGCACACAGTTTATAAAGTGAACTTCCAATCACAGCCTGCAACTAAGGTGGAGATAGCTTCTGCAGGAAATGGTAATGGCAGAGATGTAATCTCTTATTTCCTCTTTGATTGTTTCAAGAATAAGAGCAATTTCTATTTTAAAGTTTGTGTAATAAAATGTCTCTATGTAGCTAAGTGTTTACTGAAAATTATGAAGAATATTTCACAGATACAGATCCCCATGGTCAATTAAAATTCTAAGTATTTGAACTGAAGCGGATACCTGGAATCATCATTTGAACTAGAAAAGTAGCATGATCAGTCCTGCAAAATATGTTCATGACTTCTGGTTAGGAACTTAAAATTTGGGGCATCCATTCTGCTCTACACTTACCAATGATTTAAAACAAATAATGAAAAAAGGAAAGCTTAAAAGACAGAGTTAGGATTCCAACCCAGATAAATACATCCCTGGGCAGAAAATGAAATACTAATCTGGGATCGGGTCCAAAAAACAGGTATTGGTGGGTGACAATTTGCTCTTTTGGGGTTACAAAGATTGACACGTTCCGTGTAGAGGAAGGCATGGACCAAGGCTGTGTGTTTGGTATCTCTCAAAGCCAAGAAGCTGCTCCTGAGCTCTCCCAGAAACCATAATATTTATGGAGCCTTCCATCTGTAGGAAGGCTTGGTGACTACCCCTAATGGATAATTCCTTTGAAATCTTTAGGATTCAGGTTAGATGTTTTCCCAGGGTCTGCATTCTTGCCTCCTTTTCTTCTGTGATGACAGAAGGGCTGTCCTTCTTCCACTTCAGTGCTCACCCGCCCCCTGTGCTTTGATCCCATCTACCCCACCTTTGTAGGAGATCACATCAGAGAGTCTTTCTCTTCCGTATCTTCAGCTCCTGGGTCTTTGAAGCCTCTTTGACATAAACATTTAAACATATTCAGTTGACCGTCATCCTAAAGAAATTATTTCTTATCTACATGTCTCCCTCTTTTGTTAATCAATGCCTTCTGTGGATCTTCTTATAAATCAGCAAATAGGAATGCCTTGTGATGAAATAATCAGGAAAGTTATTGAAAGGAAGGAAGGTAGGAGTAACATTGGAGTTGGGATATTCCTCTTTTGTAAAGTAGGTGGCTTATTCAATAGGTAAAAATAAAGAGAATGGAAAAGAGAATTTGGGGTATGGTGGCACGGCACGAAGAACTAAAAATTACAATACTGGTGCTTTGAACAGTGGTTCACAAAGGATAACCTTATCCGATAGTAGAAAGACTCAAAGGTCTTATCTGGAGCCTATCCAGGCTCCAGGTGGCTATTAAGGGCTGGTGGTCACAGTTTCTCTCCTCTGATCCTAGGAGCCCCTCAGATATGTGGGCATCACCGATCCTCAGACCTTAACAAGGGTGACACTGGGGAGCAGAAGCTATTTCCTCCTACCCTCAGCTGGTGTGTATCTTTTATGCTGCTTACATAGTAAAATAAAGTGCAGAAACCCTGAAACTAACCTATGTCATAATATTTATTTTATTTATTTATTGCCAATTTGAGTCTCAACTCTCCTTTCTTATTTAACCTACTTAGCAAAGCTGAAGAGTCACGTGAAAGCTGAGAATGCCTATTTTAGGCAATTGTGAAAGGAAGTCCATTGTAAAGGAAAAATAGTGAGAAATTACTTCTCAGATACCTATTGACCCAAACCTTCTAAGTCCCCAGGTGTCTACAACTTGACAGGTCAAAAAATTAACTATTCTCTGCTCTCTAGCCCACTATCATTTCCTCTGGTATGTTCCAGTTAAGGTGTCACCTTCCTTCCAGGCACCCACACTAGGAATTTAGCCCACGGCTCTTGGTTCAGACTCCTGAAATAGGCAGCTTCCTTCACATTCCCACAGCTACAGTTCTAGTTTTGTCTCTCAAAAAGTTCCTTCTTATCGGCACTCGGCATCCAGTCCCATCATCCCTATGGCTATCCTTCCCACTGTATGAGTTACCTGTTCAATCAAGTGCAGTTTTATTCAGGTCAGTCTCTTGGTTTAAAATTCACAGTTGGTTGTGGTTTCTTCTTCTTTCAGGCTGCGCTGTCCCCTAGTACTTTCGGGGATACAGAAACATTCTGGATCTGTGCTGTATAGTATGGTGGCTGTGAGTTACATGTGGTGATTGAGCGCTTGAAATGCAGCTGGCACAACTGGGGGATTGAATTTAATTTAATTTAAATGTAAACAGCCACACAAGGTTAGTGACTATCATATTGGGCAGTGAAAGTCTAAAGGATGAAATCCAAAGTCTTCAGCATGGTAAGATCCTCCAAGGAACAACCACAGCTTTGGTGGCTTCCCTTTCCCCTCCCATTCACTCGGCACCTGTGTTGCAGACTCACACAGCTGCTTATCGCCTCAGAACGGGAAAAGGACCTCATGTTCTGAATTATTCTTTGTATATGTTGGTTTGTGTACATTTTGTCTGATACATTCTTTTTCTTCTTAGCCTCCATTGAACAGCTATAAATCCCATGAGACTATGCTCAGACAGCATCAAGCACAAATTGACTTCCTTTTCAGGGTTCCCATCCCAACTTATATGTTCTCTAATAAAACATTTAATATACAGCCTGGCAATTATTTGTTTCCTTGTCTATTATCCTAAGTCTCATTTTTCCCCTTAAGTGGTCAATTAGAAAAGAAATTTCAAAATTTATGACCTATGATAGATAACTAATATATTGGGGGGAAAAGAGTAAATTTCAAGGGAATTATGAGAGAGAAGAATGAGAAATAGAGTGGGACTAGGCTCACCATGGTCACCATCACTATATACTTCAATGCATATAGGTCTTTGGAAGGAATTTAAGAGAAAGAGTCGACTTTGACCTTCACAGAACATCTAACATTTTCCTTTACAATTCTAAGCTGTATTCTTTTACCTCTTACTTGGTCTATATTTCAAATGTGTCTATTTAATCTCTTCAAACTAACTAAATGATAAATTTTCCATTGAGCACACCATGTATCTTTCAAGGTTAAGCAAGAGTAAAACACTTTTCCTGGATTTTCCATTGTGAAATTGACTGGAGGGAGGGAGTGATATTTTTGAAGTGATGCACTATGGTAGGGGAAAAAAAAAACAATTGTCAGTTGAAGCTGCTAAATACAGCCAGTCTTATAAATGTTTTATAATCATTATAAAAAATCAAAGTGAATTAATGATATTTTTGAAATTTCCTGGGAAAATAACTTCCTGCTCATTGAAATATCTTGGCAACATTCCCATGTTTTGAGCTCACTGGAGGGTGAAGAGAATAGCATCTTTCTTGTCCTGATTTTATGGAAGGCAAAGCAATCTGCTATGTTTTTGAGGATGATATTACCATTTTTTTAAAGTGATTATTTAAAAGAGTCTGCTCCAAATTATTTTGGTTTCATTGACACTATTATGTGCAGACAGTTGAAAGAATTATGGCTATTAGACGAGTTTAATGTTATAGGAAATGAATACATAATGACTGGGTTTCTGTTACTTTCTATTTTTACTATGAAGTGTTTTATAGTCAACCAGATTTAAAACTATAAACCATGAGTTATTTGACAGTCAAATCTAGAAATGCTCATAATCCTAAGCCCCTTGTTTTTTGGGGAATGGTATCAGGAAAGAATTTTGAGAGTGCCTAAACGTTAACGCAGCTACCTCCTCTGTTTATTCCTTTCTGACCTCCTGAGGCTGAGGAGGTCAGCCTCTGTGTACATGTACATTTATCACTTAATTTACCAGGTTACATTGCAATTAAATGTGTATATTTCTGCATCCCCACTGGCCTGAACTCATTGAAGCTAAGTACCATGTACTATGGTACTCATCATCATCTTAATATCTAAATATTAAGATACTTAATATCTAACTTCATTTTATAAAACCTATTCTGAAACATCTTAGCCTGTATATCTCTTCAAGCAAAAGAATGGGATGAAACTTTCTGGTCAGAAATGATAAAATCTGACTTTAAAACTATTGTTATCTTTGTTCTGCAAAACAGAAATCGATATCTGAAACATGATGAATTGTGTTAAACATTGGTAAAGCCATCGGGATTGAAAAAATTTTAAGAATGAATACTTGCCAGCATTGGTGTGATGTTGCATTTTCCACTTTTGTCATTATCAAGTACAAATTCGTACTTATTTTTTTTCTTGTAATCTTTTAGAAATATTTTCTAACTTTTTCCTGGCTTGCCATCATGTGTTGTTCTTATCACTATTGGTTTTAGCAGGATTTTCTTTTTCTAGTGGATATGGTCTTTCTAATCTAATTTTACTCACAAAGTCTAATAGAATTGAGCAGAGCAGATTGTCATTACAAAGTCATCATGATAATAATGAAATGACCCCAATTTTCCTAAGACCTTCATATTTCCTGCTTTTCCTACCTCTGTAGCATTCTGAAATAAATCCTTTTGAAAGTGTAGCTAATGAAATGGTAACACTATTGTGGGAATCGTAGCCAATCACTTGCCTCACACATAGCAACAATTAATTAAGGCAACAAATGCCCTCCCTTCAATATACAGATTCCCTCCCCACCCATCCAAAAGTTGATGTTCCAATGAGACCTTTCTTAAGACAAAATGGTATAAAGACGCAATTACCATTAATTAATGTGAAAAAATTTCTAAGAATTCCCAGACCAAAAAGTAACTTCTTTTAGGCTTTTCTGATACTTTGGGGGCACATCTTGCTAATAGATACACAAAATCAAATCATGTTAAGCACAGATGATGGCAGACACAGTTCAAAGCTATGATGGCTTGATGCGGAAATGCTGGGTGTAGTTTCTGGGGATGGACCTTGGCAGGGGCCACCCTTGTTGCTTGAGGACCTGCTACTTCTCTAACAGCTCATTGAAAGACAAACACTGAAAGCTGTTTTCACTTTTTTGCTAAACTCCCTTTCAGATTTCTTTCAGTTGGCAAAAATAGGTAATAATGTAGGTCTTTCATAAAACTGAAGTGTCTGAATGTGAACTTTCAAAAATAGGAGATATCTGTATACTAAAGTTAGCCAATTATAAGTTACCTATGATCTACTGGAGGCATTTGTCTTAAAATAATTACAATAATAGTGTCTAATATTACCATAATTATCTAATAGTGTTTTGAAAATTCTGACTAAAGCAATACAAAAAAGAGAGATCTGTAAATATTAGAAATAGTATAATAGTGATTCTTATTCTTTATAATTCATATATTTTTTTAAGATTTTATTTATTTATTTATTTATTTTTATGGCAGACAGAGATAGATACAAGTAGGCAGAGAGGCAGGCAGAGAAAGAAGAGGAAGCAGACTTCCTGCTATGTAGAGAGCCCAATGCGGGGCGGGATCCCAGGACCCTGGGATCATGACCTGAGCCGAAGACAGTGGCTTTAACCCACTGAGCCACCCAGGCACCCCTATAAGTCATATTCTTAAATATCTTTTAGGTCAAGAAGAATCAATTGAAGAAAATTCATAAAATGTTGGTAACTTGGCAAGATAGGAGATTCTGTAATCAATTTTTCTGAACCTCTCGAATTGGAAATATCTCATTTATCTTGGCAAATTTTATGATATAGTTAGTAATCACTTAAATAAGAATTACATATAATCCATGTAAATGAATTATAAGAAACAATATATTTCTAAAAGAGAATGTTACATTTATTGCAAGCCTAACAAAAACATCTTTTTAAAAAAACTTTAAATATTTTTAAAGTTTTCCAGAAATATTGAGGAAGAAATAAAACATAAAAATGAGTAAGGAGGTCACAAGTCAACATTGAAAGACATTTGTCCAACAGTAATTAACATCATGTGTTATCTTGAGAATGGACAGAGGGATTTGTTAGCCCAGAAATAGATGCTGACATATATAGAAATTTAATGTATTATTAGAATGATCATAAATCTGTGAAGAAGAGAAAAATTTTTCAATACTTAATATTGGAATACTTGGCTAACAAGAGAATGAAATGGGTATAAAACCTCATTTAATAGAATGCAGAAAAATAAGTCCCTAAGAATAAAAAAGTTATTTTTTAAAAGAGCACTTGAAGAAAGTTTGATGTAATAGTTATCAAATGTGTGAATGGTAAAAAAAAAAATCTTATGCTTTCAAAACATATAAAAGTAATAGAAGAATATTTAATATAAAATTTATTCAGTTTCTGGGTATCAAAAATCTACCTATAAAAAAGGCGTAATAGAATTTTGCATATTTATTATGCAAAATGATCATAACAATTGAGTGAGAAGACTAAAGTAACTCAATATGTAAACGGACACAGGCATGGATTCACAAAACAGGATCAAATATGTAAGAAGTTATTCAGCCTTACAATTAACAAAAGAAATGCAATTTGGCTTAATTTCTCATCTATTTAAAAAAAAAAAGCCCACAATAAAAGTAAAGCCATTCATCATCACTAACTAGAGTACTGTGCAAATAGAATCTATATTATTATATTTAGTATACAAATAACTAATATACTTATTCTACAAAAACCATAATAAAATGTATACCCATTGATGTCCTTAATCTTATTGTTTATACTCTGCCTGAAGAAATCTTTCACAATACATCATCCTTATAGCTTTATATTTCCAAATTCTGGAAATAGTAGGGAAAACCACTATAAATTACAGTACGTTCATTTAAGAAACTATTATGCAGCCATTAAAGAAGACAGTTAATAAAGGCTGGAGAGCACTCAGAAAATACTTGTAATCCTATTGTAACCAAATAGGCACAAGATACAAAATTGCATATACTTACAGTATAGAATATGGTTATTAAAAATAGAAGAAAATGCATCCATAATATTAACAGCTGTGTTTGGGTAATGAGACTCTGAATTTATAACCTGGACAATTATAAATATATTGAAATTCAGGGCCTTTCGAAGAAGGAAATTATTTATCTAGATAATCAAGCTTTCACTATGCTGCTAAATTCCATGTAAAACTCTTAGGGAGATGTTTTTCCAACCACAGTGAGACCATCACATCCTCATTTTGATATCAAGGATGCCAACACCCTCAGGAGGAAGAACTACAATTGGATGGGGGGAACCTTGCCTCCCCATCTTTTCCATGGTCTTAAAGCTAACTCATTAAAACAGTCTTCTTGTAGTTTTCCAGAAATGACTTGATACCTAACGGCAAATCCAGAAATCAGAGATTGTCCATGTATACGTGCTGATTATTTTTAGGCAATGATTATATGGGAGAACATTTCCTCCCAGTTCAGACATATCAGATGATATTAACATGCTCAAACTCCTGAGCCACTCAGATGCCCCCGAAGTTATCACAATTCACCAAATCTGACACCAGTTGTAAAATACACTGTGTGTACCACTGAGTCATAAAAAATATATATATATCTAAGTTCATAAACTATGATGTGCCATTGACTATAAGAAACAGCCTTGTCTCGGGGCACCTGGGTGGCTAACTGGATTAAGCCTCTGCCTTCGGCTCAGGTCATGATCTCAGGGTCCTGGGATCAAGCCCCGCATCAGACTCTCTGCTCAGTGGGGAGCCTGCTTTCTCCTCTCTGTCTGCCTCTCTGCCTACTTGTGATCTCTCTCTCTGTCAAATAAGTAAATAAAATCTTCAAAAAAAAAAAAAAAAAAGAAAGAAACAGCTGTGTCTCATAGATGTTAATATTTTTAAATGCATTTTAAAATTGATGAAAATAATGATGCCAACATGCTTGCAACCACTTCTCCTTTATCCTAATCAGGAAAAAATGTCTGACAGCAAGAAGAGACAAGGCTGTTGACCTCCAGGGTGGGTAGGAGGTCTGAGCAGGTGATCAGGTGCCTCTGTGCTGCTTCCATGAGCAGCTTGCACACGGGCTCAGTCTGGGTTTCCGTTCCCCCCTTTCCTGGTTACAAAAGCTCATTACCATTCACTGCCAATAAACAAGAAGGCAGGTATATGGTAGGACTCTGATTTAGAGCACCACCCAGGTATATGTGTGCCTACAACTCTGCTTGGGATGATGAGGACTTGAGCCAGAACATGCCTCTTACTGACCTTCTGCCATTGAATTTCCTGTTCCTCCTCCCTGAGCTTGCTTTTTGCTTGAGCCGCAAGATGCTGTGGTATGTGTGCACCATTCCAGTGCAAGTGAGAATGGCATTGTTATAAGGATGCTATCAAATGTATCTTTTTTTAAGATGTATTTATTTGTGTGAGAGAGAGATTGGAGAGGGAGGCAGAGGGAGAGGGAGAGAATCCTCAAGTAGACTCTGAGCTGAGTGGGGAGCCTGACACAGGGCTCAATCCCAGGATCCTGTGATCATGACCTAAGCCAAAACCAAAAGTCAGATGCTTAACTAAATAAGCCACTCAGGCATCCCAGTATTGTATGTATCTTAATTTATTTTAAGTATATCATTGAAAAGTTGAAGTGTGCAACAAACCATTTGATACACACCAAGGAGTTTGGGGGAAAAGGTTATTTGCAGATTGAAGTCAAATACCATAAAAATCCTGTCCTTATTCATGTTAAAATTCTAGCAAAGTACAGCATGTTAAAGATATAATTTAAAAAAAAAAAAAAACAAAAAAACAAACAAAAAAAACTTCCCAGGGACTCCTGGGTGGCTTAGTTAAGCGGCTGACTTCAGCTCAGTGAGGAGTCTGCTTCTTCCTCTCCCTTTGCCTCTCCCCCTGCTCATGCTCTCTCGCTCTCTAATAAATAAAATCTTTACATAAACAAACTGCATAATGGGAAACTTTACTACAATATGGTAACTTGACTCTAACCATTTGCTGATATTTTTGGCAACTCTTTCATCCTATTAAAATTGATGGACTTCATACTTGAATTTAGAGAGTTGTTATGCTATTATCAATGACAATCCTCATATATTTTTAGAGGATTGGAAAGGATGGTATTTGTCTGAGGTGTTATTTAAATATGGATTATTCAAATATATTCTTGAATGATATCTACTAATTGTTTACCAGCCACATTACAGTACTGACAAGAAGAAAAATACACATTGTCATGGCATTTATGTGGGTAGAAGCTTCTGGCTTTCATTGCTAGAACACTGATTCGAATTGCCCTGGAGCCTGGTTTCTTTCCCAGATGTGAGTTATGTCTAAAATAAGTCATGACCCTCTCTTAGAAATACAAGAATTGATTTCAGCTACTTTCTCCTCAAAGCTTTTCAGATGGCCACATACTGCCAAAACCTGTGAGGCCTTGAAAATAAGAGCTGGCTCCCTGCTCTTCTTAGGCATTGTGTCTTCAGTATTTTAGAGGCTTCACCTGACACCTGAACGTAAATGATCTCCAAATCTTTGCATCCTCTCTTCTCTTAGAAATTCCAGTCCTATATACTCTGCTGGTAGCTTGAACCCTACATGTCTAAGGTAGAACCCATCATCCCCCCTCCAGGCCTGTCCTTAGTCTCTTTTGTATCTCATATAACACATTGGGAACCTCCTTAACTTGTTGCCCTACCCGCCCCCCCATATTCAATTCATCACAAGTCTTATCCATGTCCTCATGCTGTGCCGCTTCACCCTGCTGCCAGAATTATCTTCCTCAAATACAGTCTTGATCATCGCTGCCCTGACACTGCCAGAGATTCACACCTGAACTCCTAGAATTCTACCATGTGGGTTCCTCTGCATTTTGAGAGCAACCTATTTCTGCACTGTATCCTCCCAAGAGCCTTATAATCCACTTTGCCAGCAAGTCCTCCTTCCCCACATCTTCTATATTTCCAGTCTCTCTGCCTCCTTCCATATTTGGAAGTTCTTCCAGTTCTTCCAGAGTTCTTCCAGTCTGGAAAGCCTCACTCTGGAAGGGGTGCAACTTCTGTTTTACTTCTTGTTTCCCCCTAATTTTCTCCTAATATCCATTTACTTGGGACTCTCCTTGTGAAAAGCTTTAAGATGGCTCGCAAAAAATGCATGTATTTGCAATACTGTGAAATTACATAAAATGGAAGTCATGAGGGGTGCCTGAGTGGCTCAGTTGGTTAAGCATCTGACTCTCGGTTCCAGCTCAGGTAGTGATCCTCATGGGTGGGGAGATCATGCCCCAGGACAGGCTCTGAGCTCAGCAAGGAGTCTGCTTGAAGATTCTCTTTGTCTCCCACCACCCCTCCCCAGACTCGCTCTCACTCTCTCTCAAATAAATAAATCTTAAAAAAAAAAAAAAAAAAAGATGTCATCAGAAAAATGACATAAAAGTAGGCACCTAACACAAAATCAGAAACCAGTTTATTTTTTTTTAAGATTTTATTTATTTGACAGACAGAGATCAGAAGTAGGCAGAGAGGCAGGCAGAGAGAGAGGAGGAAGCAGGCTCCCTGCTGAGCAGAGAGCCCGATGTGGGGACTCAATCCCAGGATCCTGGGATCATGACCTGAGCCGAAGGCAGAGGCTTTAACCCACTGAGCCACCCAGGTGCCCCAGAAACCAGTTTAGTTTAAAATTTTTTTAAATGACAGTAGATCCCAGAGGCAGCTTCATCACTAGGACAGCCTTACTTGTGCTCCGTCTGGTTCTTTCTTATTTCTTTCTCACATTCAACACATTCTACCTTGTACATTGTAATACGTCTTTTTGTCCAAGTAATAAATCAGCACATTGGAAGTAGAAGTTCTGTCACATGCATATTTGTATTACCGACAATCTGTAGGCACTACTCATGTAGGAAATGTTGTGTTTTTATAAATGAAAAACAAATAGTTCTCAAATAAGATCCAGATGGCAAGTAGGATTGTTCTTTCTCTTCTTCTCAAGTTGGGAACAAAGAACTTTCATTTTACTCCTTAAACACATCATCCATAGAAGCTTCGCCTGTAACAAGGTAGGTTTGCTGTTTTCCCTATTTCTCTTTTTCTTCCCTTTCTTTTACAGACCATTTCTTCATGGCTCTTTTCCAGTTTGTACTAATTTACACATTAGCATGACCCTTGATAGCTGTCTCCTTTACTGTAAGGTTCGTAAGAAGAGACTCCTGAGGGCACCTGCGTGGCTTAGTCAGTTGAGCGTCTGCCTTCGAATCAGGTCACAATCTCAGTGTCCTGGGATTGAGTCCCCATGTCAGTCTCTTTGCTCAGTAAAGTCTGCTTCTCCCTCATTTCTCTGACGCTTCTGTCTGTCTCAAATTAAAAAAACAAAAATCTTAAAAAAAGAATGGACTCCTGACTGTTCCTTTGCCGGACGCTTGCTAGGTGACATCGAGTACTGCATCATTGGATATCGAACAAAGCACTGAAAGGCACTGGCTGCACATTGCCATCACGGCCCTCTTTTTTTGTTTCCTCCCAGTTTTTTTTGGCTTTTTGTTTTTTGTTTTTTTGTTTTTTAATGAAGGACAGTTGGTGCACAATGTTAAATTAGTTTCAGGTGAACAACATAGTGATTTGAAAACTCTGTACATTATGCTATGCTCACAACAAGTGTAGCTCCCATCTATCACCATACAAAGCTATCAAAATACCATTGACTTTATTCCCTATGCTGTGACTTTTACCCCTGAAAGTTATTTATTCCATAACTGGATATCTGTACCTCCTACTCCTCTTCACCCATTTTGCCCATCTCTCCATGGCAATCATCAAGTTGTTTTCTGGATTTACAGCTTTGTTTCTGCTTTTATTTGTTTTGTTTTGTTTTGTTTTGTAGGGGCCACATAAAAGTGAGAACATATGGTATTTTTCTTTCTCTGTCTGACTTTTTTCACTTAGCATAATACCCTCTAGGTCCATGCATATGGTCATAAATGACAAGATCTCATGCTCCCCATGGCTGAGTAATATTCCACTGTAAATGTATACACCATATCTTCTTTTTCTACTCAAATATTAGTTGGCACAGTTTGCTTCCATATCTTGGCTATTGCAAATAATAATAATGCTGTAGTAAACACAGGGTAGCATGTAGCTTTTTTATTAGTGTCTTCAGTTTCTTTGGGTAATTACTCAGTAGTGGAATTATTGGATCTCATGCTACTTTTACTTTTAATTTATTGAGGAGCCTCCTTTGTCACATTCTTTGCTGCCCTAACAGTAAACCAACAACCTGTTAAGGCTGATCTGTTCTGCCTGTGTCATGGGGCTTGAAGGACAACCCACCAGTGGATAATGGCAATAACAAAGATGCAGGCCGAGTACAGGTTTTCTGTGTTCTCATTTTCTTATTCCTAAGGTTCATCTTCTGTTTGCAAACTGGCTCACTCATCTTTGAGTGTGACATCCGCTGTACAGAATAGGGTTGTCCTTATAAAACCAGTCTTCTATGAAAAAAAAAAAAAACACTTCTATCTGATCTTATAATGATTGAAAAATAAAGTCCTCGGAGGTAGCACACAACTTTCCCTCTTTCATCATTTTTAGAATGATGCAAACGTAATGGGGGCAACAAGCACAACATATTTAAAGCTTCTGCTTACTGCTGGCTGTAGGTTTAGGAGTTGGTAAAGATGCATTTGGTCCCTCCAATGCCTTGTTTTTTTCATGGGGTTGTTGTTCATGAGGTAAAAAGGATTTTTATACCCTTATATTCTATGTCTCATGAATCTTGGATGGAAATTGCTTAATTTAAGAACTTTCAAATGCACAATAGATTATCTGTGATAAAACTTTGCTACATTTCTATACCATATTATTGTTCCTCTAAAAAGTTAATCATTAGTGATGGGGGCAATTTTTTAAAAATTTTTTTCTTCAAATGATCTTTGTGAGTTAAGTAAAGTAACCCTATAAATTGTTACATAATAGAAGCCATCCTAAATTCTTAAAACTGGCATATAAATGAATTTTATTAAATATAAAGGCAGAGTTACAATTTTTTTAAAAGATTTTATTTATTTACTTGACAGAGACAAGTAGGCAGAGAGGCAGGCAGAGAGAGAGAGGAGGAAGCAGGCTCCCCGCAGAGCAGAGTGCCTGATGTGGGGCTTGATCCCAGGATTCTGGGATCATGACCTGAGCTGAAGGCAGAGGCTTAACCCACTGAGCCACCCAGGTGCCCCAAGGCAGAGTTACAATTTAAAATGGCTAGACATGGAGATTTTCATTGCTAGATGTTGACTCAGAGATAATATAAATCTAGATAATATCAAGTAAAATGCTAGGACATGTTTTATATATATTTAAGAAAAAAATATATATATATGGCCTTTGGTATCAGTTCTAAACAATGTTAAGATTGTATGGGCTTGAATTTACAATTCCAATTTGATAAAATTTTTTATATGCAGCAAAGCTAATGGTTTAGTGATTGAAAATCACACACACACACACACACACACACACACACATACACGTATCTTAATCCTTTCATTTTCTATATTTTTCACCATTAGGAGCTTTTTCCAAAACTTCAGCTTCAGTTTCCATCTTTGAAAAGTAGAAACCAAGCAAAACTCCTTAAAACAATAGTTGCTGAAAATTAAGCTCCTCTACATTTGTATTATTCTATTAAATTTCCAGACTTTCACATTCACTTTTGGTCCCGAGCCATCGAAAATTCTTTTTATTGATGGGGATGTTTTTGAGTTTGCCTGGACTTCATAAATGCGCTAAAAACAAAAGTCAAGGAACCAGTATAGAAGAGAATATACAAGACTCTGGCTTTCAGCTTTGTTTCAAACAAATTTCCCTCCTCACATTCACTCATTCTTTACTTAACCAGTATTTATAAAACAGTAGCAGAAGAACATCTTCAAATATCATCAAAACATCCATTTATAAAATCCTACAAATATAGTTATTGCTATAATCATGTCCTTTTTTTTTAAATGAAAAACTGTATAGCTATTTAATTTTATTGTTGTCAAATTAATCTCTTCTTAGATTCTAGGACTGAAATTGGTGTTAGTCCAGTGTTTGAGTCTTTTTTTTTTCCCCCAAAGCTCTTGTTTCTGGGCAGTTTCACAGTCATAATATTGGCTCTACTCTAGTACAAGTACAAACCCTCCCTAAGCCTTTATATTTGGATGGAACAGATTGAAGAGGTGAGTTATTAACGTATCTCGACTGATGTTTTCATTTTTGACCTAGTTCTGATAATGTACGCATGATTTGGAAAACATGGAAAAAATGAGATAAAAATGAATCTACCCAGAGCTGGCGGGGCCCCAATACTGAAATCCAGGCCAGCCTGCATCCAGCTCAGGCTGTTCTATGCAGTGTGCCCCCAAGAAGCCATATTGTCAGAGCGGAGAGCATGGCGACCACGGAGCCCTCAGCACTTCTCCCTGGATTCTGACGATGCTGTTCCCTGACTGGCTCATCAGTGCAGGCAGTAACCTGCACAAATGCCACACAGAAATTCAAAGTGAGCATCCTAGGGGGAAATGTGAAAATCTCCTGTACTTTATAGCTTTATATCAGCTTTCAAGGGTGAGCTGATTAAGAAGTTTTTTCCTGGAATTGGATCATTAGTGCCTTTCTTCAGTGAGAAGTTGTTTCCTGTCTCTGCCTTTCTTCTCACATGCAGCTCATTAACAAGTTCAGTCCACTCTTAGTCCAGAATATAGTCTGAATTCCTCCCAAGCCTATAGGACCCATGATCTGGTGTCTGCAACACCTTTAACCCCGTCTCAGTTTACAGCAGCTACATTGGCCTCATTTAGTTCTCTTTTCTCACTTTAGGGAACCCTGGCTTTTCCCTTCACCAGCAGCTTGTGTTCTCCAGATCTTCCCTTGGCTGCCTTCCCTTGGCTTCAAGGTTACTTCCTCTCAGGGGCACATAAAATGTTATAGGATCATAGAAATAGGGAAGATCCACAGCTTCTCTTTTTACAAAGTCTTTTCCATCTGTGTCCTTCTAATAGGATGCAATGCTTTAAGGAGCAGTGTCAGAGAACAAACTTCAAATTTGTTGGGGTTACAGGGTAAATGTGTTCCCATGTGCTTATAAGGATTAAATTTCTTAATGTTACTCTGTTACCGTATCTAAGAGCTGGCTGTTTAGGGGAGAAGAACATGTTGCAGTTGTTTTCAAATGGTATGTTTCTAAAATCCGCATTCCTTCTCTGAGTGGCACACTTGAGTGATCCGTGAGTGTTCAGGCTGAGGACCACTCTGCTTTCTCTCAATCCACTGACTCATCAGGCACTTTAGAATGAAGAGAAATTCAAACCAAATCTTGTGGGTATTTTAATGTCCCCTTTCCCCCAGACAGTAGGAGATGGATTATGACACAGAACGCCCCTCCCTCCCATGTAGGAAATATGATGAGAGCTTTTTAACTTTCAGAGAAACAATGCCCCAAACTAAATATGTTGTTGAAGTTAATTTAGTTACCTAAAGTTGATTATTCCTCCCCCTCTGTCTTTATGATGAATTCCTGTTTTACTTTTTGTTTGGTGATGATTTAGAAATATCATCAATAAGTAAATTTAAAAAATACTGAGCATCTGTGTGCTGTGCCCTGAGCTAAGATTGGGGATAGATACAAACTTGAGGCATCCATGGAGCTTGCTTTCCATTGTAAGAGGTGAAAAGCAGATGGGTAATACCATAGATTACTGTACCACTGTTGGCTAAGTGCTCTAGAGGAAATGTGGAACATCGTCATCTTAGCAGAGTGTAAGAGGTATCCTAACCTACTCTGCAGACCTCACAATGTGCTTCCCTAAGCAAGTATCATATAAGCTGAATCCTGAAGAATGAAAAACAAAAAGGGGAGAATAAAGTAAACTTTGTGTTTGGAGCCTTTGAAGGATTTTAAGCACACATGTGACGTGATCACATTGCACTTATGGACGATTGCTATGGGGACTCTGTGGAGAGTGGATTAGAAAGGGGGAAAATGAAAGCAGAGAGAATAGCTAGGAAGCTATTAAAGTTGCCTGGGAAGGATAGAGTGGTGGTTTAGATAAGGTAAGGGCATTGGAGATGGAGAGAGCAGATATATTTTCTAGTTATAATTAAATCTGATGGAAGTACTATATGGGGACTTGCAGAATCCTGATTAATAGTGTATCTTTGGTTTTCATCATTTAGCATTCAGGCTCTATTTAAAGTTAAATTTGTATAAAAACTTCTTTGATATGAATTGTTAGGTTGAACATTTAGAAATACGCTTCAGTTATTGGGTCTCATGGAGGAATCATGGGATTCATGATGCAATCATGAAAGGCACAGAAGTAAATGTAAAACTGAGGGAAAATATCATTTTCCATCTGTCATGGCATGTGTATTTTGATGTACTAAGTGTAAAAAAAAAATAGTTGTTTAAAGAAAAATAATTCCAAATACACCTCCATTAGGTTAAAAAAAAAAAAACAGAACATTTGTAACTATTGATAAGAAGGTATATGATAAGTAGATTCTTTGTAGATATTTCCTCTTTCCAAATTAAGAGAATAAAAAGATTTTTATACACTATTAGTTTCTTATTTAATGTTTTTCACATAAGATTAATGTGCTTTGAAACACTTCAAGTGAAAATAGTTATTCTCAAATAATTTTCTCTATTCCAAGGATAATTTAGCATTATTTCTAGAAAAAAAATTTAAAACTTTACTTGTATTTTATTTTATCATTTTTTTAAAAGATTTTATTTATTTATTTGACAGAGATCACAAGTAGGCAGAGAGGCAGGCAGAGAGAGGAGGAAGCAGGCTCCCTGCTGAGCAAAGAGCCTGATGCAGGGCTTGATTTCAGGACCCTGGGATCATGACCTGAGCGGAAGGCAGAGGCTTTAACCCACTGAGCCACCCAGGCACACCACTTTATTTATATTTTAAAGAGAAGAAAACTTGATTCCTTAGAACTTCTGTGATAGCAAACTGACTGCTCTTTCTTCATAGCTCCACATCTGGAGACAAATTTCACTGAAATTTGTTTCACTGAAAATTCATAACCTATGAAGTAAGCAACAATTTTTTTTAGTTTTTTTTAAGTTTTTATTTAAATTCAGCTAACATACAGTTTAGTATTTACTTTTTACATATATTTTGCTTTTTTAGAATAGTTTTAGACTGGCAGAAAGCACAGAAAGTTTCCATACAGCCTCTGTTCCAAACACAGGTTATCTTTTTATTAACATCTTGCATTAATGTGGTACATTTTTTCACAATTGATAGCCTTTTTTGATACATTAATATTAATTAAAGTCCATAGTTTACACTAGCGTTCACTCTGTGTTGTACGTTATGAGTTTTGACAAATGTGTAATGTCACATATCCACTGTTATAGAATCATACAGAATAGTTCCACTGCCCTAAATATCCCCTGCATTCCATGTACTCATCCCTTACTCTTTCCCCCTGAACTCTTGGCAACCACCAGTCATTTTACTGTCACTATTCATTCTGCCTCTTCCAGAATGCCATATAACTAAAATCATAGTGGCTTTTTAAGACTGGCTTCTTTCATTTAGAGATATATATGTAAAGTTCCTCCATGTCATTTTTGTAGCTTCACCACTCATTTCTTTTCATTGCTGAGTAATACTCCACTGTATGGATGTACCACAGTTTGTTTATCCATTCACCTGCTAAAGGACACCTTGGTTGCTTCTAGTTTTAGCACTCATGATCTTCTGTGAAGGTTTTTGTGTGGACATTACTCTTCCGCTAATTTGGGTGGATACCTAGGAGTACAGTTGCTGTGATGTTTTGTGAGACTATGTTAAGTTTTGTAAAGAATTGTTAGACTTTGTTCCTTTTTAAGGAGTGGCCAGTCTGCATTCTGTTCAGTAATGAATGAGAATTCTTGTTATTTCATAAGGTCTGTGTCTAGATACATTTTTTTGTGCATGGATGACCAGTTGTCTCAGCACCATTTGTTTAGAAGTCTGTCCTTTCTCCATTGAATTGTCTGTGGTCTTTGTCAAAAATCAGTAGACTACCTTTGTGCAGGTCTGTTTCTGACTCTGTTCTGTTCTATTCAACTGTTTATCTCCTCTTTCAGGACTACCACGCTGCTTTGATGCCTGTAGTTTTATAGTAAGTCTTCAAGTCAGTTAGTGTCATTTCTTCAATTTTGTTTCTCCTTCAAAATTGTGCTTTCTGTGTATTTTGCATTTCTATATAAACTTCAGAATCAGCTTGTCACCATCCATAAAATAATTTCTTAGGATTTTGATTGGGATTCTGTCAAATCAATAGATGAGACTGGGGAAAACTTAACACCTTAATATTTTCAGTCTCTTATTTATTTAGCTCTTCTTTGATTTCTTGCATCAGTTTTATAGTTTTAATGTTTATATTTTAGATGATGTATTACAGAAGTTAAAATTCCTCAACCTAAAAATGATAGAACTTTATTAAGACATACTTTTAAACTACTACTATTTTTTTTTAAGTACTACTCTCCAATAATCAAAACAAAGTCAAAAGAACTAGTTGAAGTATCTGGGGAGGTCTAATGGTTAACAAGAATTAGCAAAAACAGTTTCAGTAATTTTTATGCATGAAATACTCCTTAATTGATGGCAAAAAGTCTAGTTGTGTAGCATTCATTATATGAAGATGTCTTTCAGAAATAATGCAATTTTTTATTTTTGGTAATAAGATTCCTGAATATTTATAATATGTGATCCCCTACAAGGTGGAAAGGGACCCAAAATAGAAAGAAAAAGTAATAGTTCATAATTTTTGAGAATCTTTATAATGAGATAAACTTTAATATAACTAAATTTGAAATAGCAAATCATTGACAGCATTGTCATTTAAAAAATATCTGCAAAGATATTATTTCTGCCAAAGAAATTCAGTGACTAAAAGGTCTACCAAGTGAATTTATTTGATTTAACTTACCCTGTCAACGACTTTAAATGATGTTTTTGCACTGTTGCAAAAAGAATCTGAAGTAACCTATATGAATAAATCCAGTTGGAAAATACTGCCTAACATAGGTTGGTTTTGGATAATTTTTTTAAATTGAATGAAAGACTGTATTTTGAATTAACAAGTAAATGAAGACAAAAGAAAGTAATGACAGTTTTAAAATGAAAAAGATTAACATATGGAAATAAGAACTAAAAAATGCATACCATATTTTTCTGAAAAATTACCAGAATTATCTTTTTATTGATCAGAACAAGGAAGATCATTGATCAGAACAATGTCCTTTAGATGTGAAGCCTAGTTACATAATTTATTCTAAAACACAACTAAATTGTTGATTTAATTTAAAAGTAACTTTAGTTATTTCATAAGAAGGGTTAGTCTCTTCTTTCAAATTTTAAGGAAAATAATTGTGCATTAGCCCAAATTTCAGAGCAACTATATAGAAAATGAATGGTGAGAATTATACTTTACTTCTCATCTAACTGAATTCATATATTCATATGAATATATATGTATGTATTGTGTGCATATTTAAACACAGTTTTCTATACATCATAAGTTATAAATTACATATATATTTATACATATAACATGTATGTTTTGTATACACACATTAACATACTGAGACTTAAAAAGGGGAATTTCTCTAAAAATAGTTCTAATTCTTAGTACTCAGCACCTAACATCTCCTTATAAAACATAAAGTAAGACACTTTCAAGAGAAATAAAACTTTGAACATAAATACTTGTTTGGTTACATATATGGGAGCATTTGCAGGATGCAAATATATATATGAGGGGTGAGTGAATGCTCACCCCTCATATATATATTCATTAAATATTGAAATAATAGTATCCAAAAGACACTGTTCAGGGCCCTGGGAATAAAAAGATAAATAGGGAAAGGATGTCTAGGAGAATATACAATCTAGTGGGAAGACAGAAATATACACAGATCATCAAAATAAACTGTGAAAATAAATTGAGTGATCTGATATGCATATGTTCACAGAACATCAAAGGAACCAGGGAGTTGTCTGTAGGGAAAAATCTGTGAGTGACGGTACTGGAGTGGACTTTGAGCACACATGTTCAGGTCTCAAAATATCCCTGACTTTTGCAGGGTACTTAGAATTACACCATTAAAGCTGCATATACATGATAGCTTGCATTAAAGCGTGATGGGACCCCAGGAAGAGAGATCTCTGTGGCAAAATAGGTAGATGCCACTCCTAACATTAAAAGGGGGCACTTAGGTGGTACTTAGGTGACTCAGTCATTGGGTGTCTGCCTTTAGCTTGGGTTTTGATCCTAGAGTCCTGAGATCGAGCCCCACATTGGGCTCCCTGCTCAGCAGGAAGCCTGCTTCTCCCTCTCCTACTCCCCCTGGTTGTTTCCTGCTCTCACTGTGTCTCTCTCTGTCAAACAAATAAATAAAATCTTTAAAAAAAAAACGCAGGTGGTTTCCCTTTTATATTAAAAAAGAAATGACAGAGGACTCTTGATACTTAGCAACATCACCATTGAACAAAATCATCATGTCTGTTGTTGAGGGTTAAGTATGATCCCAATTTATGTGAATCCCAATTCATTGTTTGCATTGAGAGGTTTGTCTTCTCTAGGTAAAGTAAAATTATGGCCTGCCAGAGTCCAGTGGGAGAAATCTTGTCTTCTGAAAAAAAGTCTTATTTTCGTGTGCCATGAACCAGTAAAGACAGTTATCTGGTCTTCCCCTCCCGCCTCAATAAGATCCTCGTCTCCATATTAACAAATATAAATACTTATTCTGCCATTTGGTACTGTTAGGATGGCTGTGAATTTTCTTCCCCCAGGGTTTTGCTTCCGGTGTTTCATGTTGCACTATAAACTATGCAGAAGCAAATTTATGTCTTGATCAATATGAACAATTAAAAAGTCTTTGTAAAGTGGCTAAGCCTTTGAGTTCATTTAATTATTTTAGATTAGATCCAATGGGAAAAAAGAAGTTACTTTTTCTCAAACTGTAGCCAGAATTATTTCAAACACTTGAAGGAATTTGTTCTTTTTGCTGTACAGATTTGCTTTGCGTAAACCAGTTCTATTAGCCTAAAAATAGATTTTTTGTAGAATATTATTAACTCTTCTGTGTGGGCACCTATGCACATTCTGTACTGTCACTCCCTGCAACAAGATGAGAAAGTACCTCTGTCTCTTTTTTGCTGTGAAAGCTTTCTGGAAAAATAAAATTATGACTCCTCAGACCATATTTGATTTGATGAAAACTAAAGTGTTTTCAGAATACTAGTAGTAGACTAAGAGGCAGAATGAATTTTCACATATGACTAACACTTAGCATTATTAAAGAAATGATTCTAGGTGAAACACATGTAAAGATTATTTGACTGACTTCCAAGGAAACCTATATGGAACTTAGTTCTTCTTGGATTCTAGAAGAAAGGATGAAATCCATGAATCTTACATTTTTTAAGGAATGAGGATGTGGACTACCTAAGGTAGCCATGGAATTTAAAAATAATGGTTTACAAAACTAAAAAAACAAGACAAAAAGCTCAAGAAAGTGAAATGACAGTGCAAAAGGTATTGGAGACTTAGGGTGATAATATGGCTTTTACCTTGAAATAATTTTTTGTTTCTCTAAACTGCCTACTTTGGGTAAATATGTACATACATATACATACACAAATATATAAAATATATATAAATATATATCCTATAAGAACATATAAAATATAAGTACATGCATAGTATGAATAATGGATAAGGGAATCTTTTCTTTGATCTGTCTGTTCTCATACATCTATGAAACCTTGATAAGGCCCTCTTCATTCTAATTTTTTTTTTTAAAGATTTTATTTATTTATTTGACAGAGAGAAATCACAAGTAGATGGAGAGGCAGGCAGAGAGAGAGAGAGGGGGAAGCAGGCTCCCCGCTGAGCAGGGAGCCCGATGCGGGACTCGATCTCAGGACTCTGAGATCATGACCTGAGCCGAAGGCAGCGGCTTAACCCACTGAGCCACCCAGGCGCCCTGCCCTCTTCATTCTAAATACATACTTCTTCAGTTAGCTTTTCACATTAAATCAATTAACAGTCATTCAACTTTCTGCTTCAGTTAAAGTTGTCTATTAAAAAAAACAATTAGGAAAAATCATTTGCTTGGTAAACACTAAGTTATTTACAAAAGGAACTGATGGCTTTCAGCATGGCGTGTATTCAATATTCTTGCCTAATCAGCTAGCCGAGAATTTGATTTAGTGTATATCTATCTTGCAGTTTGTGTTTCTGTAACCATTAGCCGTTAGTATGTCTGTGAAGTAGTAGAGATTTGTTTATAGCTGCTCTAAGGACCCCAACCTTGATCATCTTGATTTGAAAAATCCCTTTCTCCAAACATTGTTCTCTTCCTCTTACTCTTTATGGCATGCATTCGGTGTTAACTCTTGACAGGTAACAGCTTATTGACAGAAAATAGCTCAACACTCTTATTTTCTCAATGCCCTCCCTGTTGTGATCCAGTATTCATAAAGCCAGAATCATAACCCAAAGATCTTGTGCAGGCAGTGATTTGCTGGTAATGTTTCCTAACCAACTTTCTGAATACTATGTATGGTATTTGCCTGCATCTGTGGTGTGTTACTTTGTCCCTGGTCATCTTCAAGCTACACAGATCCCTGCTCTGGAAAGAGAAGAACATAATCTCTCTAACCACTACCAGCAGGTCCCAGACCAACCCTAGAAAATAATTTCAAGCAGGAGGTTCTGCAAATCCCTACATCATCTCTTGAACTGGCTCTGCTTAGAACCACATATTGCGATATATGTGTTGTTCTTGGCGTTTCTTCTAAAGGAGGAAAAGAACCCCAGTGTTATTATCACTACTCTCATCACAGTAAGAACTCCCCTGATCTCTTTCTTTGGAGCAAACAGGACAATATCTCCCAAACTGGCCACTGTAGATGTGTTTGTTTGTTAGAAGAACACATCAATAAGGCCCATGTGAGAAGGAAGAGTGCCAAAATACCAGATACTTAAAAAGGAGGAAAAATTCCAAAGAGATTCTAACAAGGGACCAATAAACTAAATTAAAGGGTTTTTTTGTTTTGTTTTGTGTGTGTGTGTGTGTGTGTGTGTGTGTGTGTGTTTGTTTTTTGTCCAGATACAATAGCAAAGATGCTGAGTGGACCCTTAAAGTTCTATAAGAAGATGATATAGAGGAGCTTTGGAGTTTGTTATGCATAAAAATGTTTTTGACCAAGATGATAGTGCTGCTTCTTGTTTGTTGATATACATTCTTACGTCCCAGATAGCCGTTACTGAATTTTCTCCTTTATACTGTGGTAGTATATTTTTCACCCAACTGTGAAATTAAAAAATTCTCCCTGTAGCAGTTGGATACAGTTTGTTAGTTTGTATCTTATCAAAAACTGCTTAAATGTACCTCTGGTGGCATTTCAATGATAATTAAAAGCAGAATTCCAATGTTTCAGGAGTGAAGAATACATTCAGTTACTTCTTAACTCATCTGGTGAAAAACTTGTCCATCACACAAAGTAACAGAAATCTTGTTCTTTCCATGGTCTTTAATTTTGTCCCACCATTTGTAAATAACCAAGGTGAGAGAATGGATTTGATAAATGGGGTCTGTATTTTTTTTTTAGAGGTGAAGAATCTAAATCATCTTATTAAGTTAGGTCAAACAGTCAAGAAAAAGGCACTGTTATCTGACTTGGGCAGTAAAAGAATATTATTTCATTTTTACTCAAGCCCACCAGTAGCTTCTGTCCATCAGCAAAGGCTCTTGGTGCAAGCACCACTGGGCACCCTGCAGAATATTCTCTATCTCCAGACTTTTCTTCTTTCTAGACTTCATTGCACACCCTTGCAGTTGCCTCCTAAAGCAGAGGTCAGAACATTTAACTTCCCCGTAACTATCTGCATAAAACCGGTCCCTTCATTACTACTTTCTGGTTAGAGTGATTTCTCCTGTCTCTGAATATACCTAGACTCTGTTAATTAAAAAATTAAAAAAAAATCACCATGTAAAAAAATATATATGTGTGAGAGAGAGGAAGGGAGGGAACACAAATGATAAAGCAAAGGCAGACCTTTATACAGGTGAACCTGGGTTAAAATGTATGAGTATTCTTAGTACTATTTGTATTCTTGCAACTTTTTTTGGATTTAAATTTTATTTCCAAGTAAAAAGAGTTAAAAAACAAAACAAAACAAAAAAATCCCTTGAGTACTTGATCCCAGTCCAATGAATTCAGTCATAATTCTCCTCTGGGTGCCATCTGCTCCATTTACACCACGTGACCCAGATGATGGTGATGTTGTGTTTGGGTTAAGCCTTGCAAGGTGTCCACCTCTGGATAGAGCAATGCAGGGGAAAAAGCCAAATATGTGGGGATTTGAGAAAGTGTGAGTCCTCTGAGGTAGGTTGACCAACTTTTCTAGTTCCTTTGGGACAGAAGGGTTTCCCAGACAGAAGAATTTCAGGGCTAATCCCAGGTAAATTGGAATGAGTTGGTCATCTACCTTACTTTGGGGGGACTCTGAAGAGATGAGTTTAGCTGATGCCAAGAACAAGTTTCAGGAATGCTGGGAATTGAGGCTTGAGCCAAACCTTGAATTCCAAATGAAGGCATTTCAGCTTCATTCCATGCATAATGGGAAACCAGAGAAGTACACTGAATTCTGACAGAACAGAGTTGTATCACAGAAAATCTAAGTTGTGTTAAAAGAAAATTAATCATTGATACACATGTGACTGTTCAGACAGGAAGACTATGTCAGAGATCTGTGTGGCTTTGTCGTTCAAAGATTCCCATTGTCTATTTAGTGAAGTCCCAATTCCTCAGCTCAGAATGAAAGAGTTATTTATAGTAACTATTGTATATCCAGGGCTGTATTATTGAGTCTCCCAATAATTTGTAAAGTTTGTGTTATCATGTTTAGTTTGCATATATGGGAACTGAAGATCACAGAGATAGTATTTTCCCCAAGGGCACTCAGCAGCGTGTGGCAGAATTGGAAATCACACCAATATCTGCCTCCAGATTCTTGCTGTTCTATCTTGGTTAATCAGCCACAGCCTCGCCATAGAAGGCCATGTCCTCCAGCCCCATAGCTCTCACCCCACCTGATTGGATCCAGCCTCTCCTCTGGTGGGTGTGTTATCCTGAGGCTCCACCCATCTCAACCCTATCCATCCTTCAGTGATATTCCCTCCTTGCAAATTCCTTGATATTAATCCAGATAGAATTTATTTATCTCAGCCTCTGGACACCTGGCATTGTACCATTCATGTAGCCCTTACTTCTGGACATTAGGTCAAAAACAGTGTATTGGGTTACAAAGTATAGCTCCTGTTTTCAGACAAGACCTAAGTTAAATTACTGATCTACCCCTTTCGTAGGTAGTATATAATCTTGGTCTGTGACCCTGTGCTATTTGAGCTTCAGCTTCCTCCTGTATAAAATCAATATAAAATTACATTATTTATAGGATTACCATAACAATTAACAATAGAAGTGTCTGCAAGATGACTTAATGTAACATCTGACCATTGTCACCAATTAAATTTTAAAGCTACTAAAGGCAAAATTCCCCTTGCATTTTTTTTGTTTGATTCCAAGCCCTATGTTTTAAATATATAAAGTACTCAATAGGAGTGCCTGGGTGGCTCAGTGGGTTGAGCCTCTGCTTTGAGCTCAGGTCATGATCCCAGGGTCCTAGCATCGAGCCCCGCATGGGGCTCTCTGCTCAGCAGGGAGCCTGCTTCCTCCTCTCTCTCTGCCTGCCTCTCTGCCTACCTGTGATCTCTGTCTGTCAAATAAATAAGTAAAATCTTAAAAAAAAGTAAAGTACTCATTAAAGTGTTTATTTAATAAGTAAAATAAGGGTTTTTTATATAGGGTGCTAGCATTGGAATGGAAATGATTTTTCAGGAAGAATATTGGAAATAAAATTTAAATATGAAAATGTTACAAGAATATGAATAGTAAAAAGAATACTCACATACTTTTTATCCATATTTACCTAGATAAATGTTACTATATTTCACCCCCTTGCTTTATCATTTGTGTCCTTTCTCTCTCCTTGTCACACATAATATTTTTTTTTTTACACAGTGAAGGTTTAAAAGAATTAACAGTACAGATATGTTCAGAGGCAGGAGAAATCACTTCTAACTAGAAAGAAATGATGGAAGACCTGGACTTAAGAGATTTTATAAATGGTTTGATATGTATTTGATGCGGCAGCTAGGGAAAGAATGAAACACCTGAAGTCTTGATTCTAGGAGTTATGTACTAAAAGGAACTGTTACTCTTGATTTTATTAAACATAAAATTATCAAGCTTTTAAAGCCAGATCAGAGAGGGTGAGGCTTCTAAATGTCAGAACTTGGCCTGCATGTCAGTCTGAGCCAAAGTGCTGGTCATAAGAGCAGTGTGACTTCAAATAAATAACCCTGGACCTCTGTTGCCTCATCTCTCCTAGAATGATTCCTATAATGAATGTAAAACATTTACCACCGTACCTGCTGTGCAGTCAACACCAAATCAGTAAGAACAACAAAAAAAGTTAGGACTACTTTAACATTAAAGGGAAATGGTCTAGGAGTTGGCAGAGAACCGCCTAGGAAGTTTTAGCCCTGGAGCACTTGGCCTTGAGTGTTATAGTCAAAGTGGCTTTTACCCAACACCAAAGCATTTGCAGCTGCTAAGGAATCGTATCATTTAACACATGCACTCTTCTAGGCTTTTTTGTTGAAGGAAAATGTCATATTTGACTTTAACATGGATTACACTTTTTTCCAAGAATATTTCTTCTAATTTGTCTGTGGTGAAGCAGCTGCTGTTGCCATGCCATCAGCTCTGTTGCTATGGGGAATGCCTTGGGTGTTTGCCAGATTAGGATTGGTTATTTCAGCTCCCTTATGTTCACAGTTGACATTTTTCTATGTTGAATCATGCTGTTTTATCTTAATTCGATGGGTAGGCTCAATAATGGTGATCAGCTCTGAAAGAACTGAAATTAGTTATAAAAGAATCAGACCATGTCTCTCCATGGAAAACTTAGATTAACAATTCAAGTGGTACGTATAGGACACATGCACTTACACACGTACGTGCGAGACTCAATGGGGAAATATTGAGAAGCTTGCCTCTGTTTAAGACAGGTGACTCTCAAGTCATGAAATTCTGAGAAATCAAAAGGGATTATACACTGGCACTTAAGGAGTTACCGTGAACAGAGGAATTACTTCCAATTGGAGGTGACCACATCTTATCAACTTCATTGACAATGGTCAGGATTCACATTAACTGCCATCTGGGAGTCATTCTCCATAAGAGTAGTTCTCTGCATATGCTTTCAGGATATTTGTCTTTGGTGAAGCTTCACTGCCATCAGATCAACTTTCTAGTGAGCTGTCCTTGCCTCTGTAACATGGTGATGTCGATTGACTAGTTCAGACAGTCGCCAAACTTCAAATTGCCAAAATTTGAAACTCTTTGAAAAGAAAAAAGAAAGTCATTACTGCGATGATTGTCTCCCTTCTTGATCTTTATCTCAAATGCAAGGAGAAGTAATCTTTGGAAAATAAGATCTAGGAGCTTCTGTACCCGAGTCACTTAGTCACTAGTCTATTTAAACAGGACAAAACATGCATTTGTAATTTTTCCAAATATACGTTCACAAATGGGCTTGTAAAAGGGATATAAGTTGGTTTAATACTGGAAATCAATATTTTGCTATTTAGAAGCATATAATGAGCATATTTTGTAATATTTTACGGCACTCATCAATGTTAGAAAACACTGAAAGCTGGGTTCATGAACGAATTTGACATTTTCACAATAAAATTTATTTTAACAAATAACTTTGAATTATTTCCTGAAAGAGCTTATTCTCAACTGCTGAGTGGAATTGACTGAGGTATCAATTGTTTATCTCAATAATTTGGTTATTGATTATATTGATTATCTCAATAATTCCTCTCCTAAAAAATACTGTCTTTACTCTTAACTCTAGAGAACAAACTGATATTTACTAAAGGGAGGTGGGTGAGAGAATGGGTGAAACGAGCAATCAGGATTAAGGAGGGCACTTGTGGTGAGCACCGGGTGATATATGGAAGTGTTGAATCATTCTATAGTACACTTGAAACTAATATACTGTCTGTTAACTATACTGGAATTTAAAACTTAAACTTAAAAAAAATACTGCCCCTCTGTGAGTAGGGGCACCTGGATAGTTCAGTCATTAAGAGTCTGCCTTTGGCTCAGGTCATGACCCCAGGCCCCCGTTGAGCTGGGCTCCCTGCTCAGTGGGGATCCTTCCTCTCCTTCTTCCCCTGTTTGTGTTCCTTCTTTCGCTGTGTCTCTCTCTGTCAAATAAATAAATAAAATCTTCAAAAAAGAAAAAAAAAAAAGAAAGGTGAGTGTAAGGTACAGTGGGTAGATTTTTTTCACATTTGAAAGGTAAGGACTCTGAGACACCAGGAGTTTGACTGTGCATAATAGAATGAGGATTTGCTCTATTCCTAAACTCATGTTCTGTTCACGTATGACAACTGAGGCCTGTAAGGAGTTAAGAGGCATGTTTACAAGGACTACCTATATGGGAAGGCCAAGGACTGGAACTTGAGGTAGTGTGCTGCCCATCCAAGAATTGCATAATTCATGCAGTGAAACAAACACTAAGGATGCATTTATTTTGACTAATGGCTTTTTAAAATAAAAATATGCCTGGGAGTTCAGCAAATTGAGCTTTAGTTAATTCTCTAGGGAAACATAAACCTTTCTTTTGAGAACTGAAATTAGGTCATTGAGAAAACTGAAATTTTTTAATGTATTTTCACAACAAACAGTACATGTTAATAACAGATGCAACAACAGTAGATACATTGAATTTTATATATATATACACATATATATTTTAAAGATTTATTTATTTATTTGACAGAGATCACAAGAAGGCAGACAGAGACAGAGCAGGCTCCCCGCAGAGCAGAAAGCCCGATGCAGGGCTCGATCCCAGGACCCTGAGATCATGACCTGAGCCAAAGGCAGAGGCTTAACCCACTGAGCCACCAGGCACCCTTCCATATATATATTTTTAGGGTTATCTTCCTTGAGTGTGACTCATATGCAGACATGTATTCCATTAGATTCAGTGGGTTTAATGTAAGTGACTCCATATTGGCCTGTTTTTTTTTTAATTTTTAACAACTGAAAAAAAAAGTGCATTATTTATGCATTCTTTATTTGTTCAGAATGCCTGTAAGACATTCAGAGCTGTCTTAAAATATATTAATAGAAAACTTGAGTTCTAGTAAGACCAACAGATCAGATGATCACCATTGAAAATATAGCTTGTTTTTTTTTTTTTTTAAGATTTTTTTAAAAATTTATTTATTTGACAGACAGAGATCACAAGTAGGCAGAGAGGCAGGCAGAGAGAGAGGAAGGGAAGCAGGCTCCCCACTGAGCACAGAGCCCGATGCAGGCCTCGATCCCAGGACCCTGGGATCATGACCCGAGCTGAAAGCAGAAGCTTTAACCCACTGAGCCACTCAGGCGCCCAAATATAATTTGTTTTTTATGGTACCCAAGAGAAATTTATGGTACCCAAGAGAAAGGGTTGTGCCATGGGTGAGAGCATACAAGAAAGCACCCAGATATGTCAGGAGGCAGAGATAGAGAGGAAGTGTAGACAAGAAACTTTACTGTGATTTCTAAATGAAGTATTGAAAACAGGACAAAATGGAGTCACAAGATGGTACCAGGCCCCATGTCACCAACCAAAACTTAATTGCAGTTTTGTCTTTACCAGAGGTGGAATCTTAAACCAGTTAATCAGGAATCACCGGTCACTGCTGGTGAGATAATCTGCTTTATAGATTCCTGCCATCCCTTGGGGAAAGTGACCTTGCTTACACCAATCCACTTTTGCTAGGATAACTTCCTTGTTCCTATTTCCTTTGGACTACAAATGGCTCCTTCATTGTACAACTCCTGGGAGTTACTTTCTATCTCTAGATAGGATGCTAATTGGCTTGATGAATTGTTGAATAAGACCAATAAGATCTTAAAAAAAAAAGATTTAAAGTAATTTATTTTTCTAATCATAAAGGGTAGAATAGGTTGTCCTCTTTTAATACTTAAATAAAAAAATTATTGGCCACAGTAGGGAAATGCAAATCCATACCATAGTGATGGATCACTTCAAACCCATTAAGTCAGTGGTTATTTTGTTGTTCTTGTTTAAGGAATATAACAAATGTTGGTGAGGATGTGAGGAAATTGGAAATCTTTTCTATTGTTCGTGGGAATTTGAATGGTGCAACCACTATGGAACGTCATATGGTTGTTTCTTAAAAAGTTAAACACACTTAGCATAATCTCCTCCAGTCCTTGTGAAATAAGTCAAGCAGAGAAAGAAAATTATCATTATGGTTTCACTTATTTGTGGAACATAAGGATAGCATGGAGGACATTAGGAGAAGGAAGGGAAAAATGAAGGGGAGGAAATCAGAGGGGAGACGAACCATGAAAGACTATGGATTCCAAGAAACAAATCGAGGGTTTTAAAGGGGAGGGATATGGGGGGTGGGTAAGGCCAGTGATGGGTATTAAGGAGGGCACATATTACCTGGAGCACTGGGTATTATATGCGAACAATGAATCATGGAACTACCTCAAAAATTAATGAGGTACTCTATGGTGACTACCATAACATAATAAATAAATAAAACAATTGTATATACAAAAAAAAAGTTAAACACAAAATTAACATATGATACAGCAATTCCACTCTAGGTATATACCCAAAAGAATTGAAAGCAGAAACTCAAACAGATACTTGTATACAAACATTCATACCAGCAACTCTCCATAACAGCCTGATGGTGGAAACAACCCATGTGTCCATGAACAGATGGATGACTGAAAAAAAAAAAAAGTGGTTTATGCATATATAGGAATATTATTTAGCTTTGAAAGGAGCTGAAAGTTTGATACATGCTATTTAGCATGGATGATCCTTTAAAAAAATACCATGCCAAGTGAAATAAACCAGACATAAGAGGGCAAATACTGTATGTTTCCACTTATCAGGGTATCTAAACTGGTTAAATTCATTAAGACCATAGTGAAATAGTGGTTATTAGGTACTGAGGAGATGTAGGAATATGGATTAAAATTTATAGGTAGAGAATTTCCATTTGAGATGATGAAAGTGTTGTGGAAATGGATAGTGGTGATAGACAACATTGCAAGTCTGCTAAATAACCATGAATTATACACTTAAAAATCATTATAATGATACTTTTATGTTACATATACTTTACCACCATGAAAGGTATGATTCAAGAAAGAAATTAAAATGGAAATCAGAAACAGTGGCTTCACGATGAGCTTCTTACATACTGTATTAGAAATACAAATTGTTGTATGTTTTGCTGTCTTTTGTGAATATTACGATTTTCATTTCACCTTAAATTTACTAACAAGTTAATGTGTTTTAATTGAACATCTTCTTGAGATTATTATAGATGCACATACAGCATTAGAAAATAATACAGAGCGATAACCACACATGTTTTACCCAGTTTCCTCCAACAGTTCAAAAACCTGTAGTATAATATCACAACCAGGATATTGACATTTATAAAATCCACCAATTTTAAGACTTCCACAATTTTACTTATATTCATTTGGAGTGTACATGTCTATATACTTAGTTCTATGCAATTTTATTACAGGTATTTAGGTTCATGTATCGACCATTACAGTCAAGATACTGAACAGTTCCATCTCAGAAGGATCCATGGCTTGACCCTTCTGTAGGCACACCCACGTCCTCCAGAACCTTCTCTCTCTGCTTATCCATTCCCATACCCATCCCTAAACTCTGGCCAAGCATTAATCTGTTCTCTGTTTCAGTAATTTGACTTTCAAAAATGTTACATAAGTGAAATCATTTATAAATGAGGTGCAATTTTTTCAGGATTCGCTTTTACCACTCACACAATTCCCTAGAATTTCATCCAAGTTGTTGTTTGTATTAATGTGCATTCCTTTTTATTGCAAAATAGTTTTTCATTGTGTGACTGTTTATTCACCTCTTGAAGGACAAAAGGTCTTTTTCCAGCTTTTGGCTACTTTGACAAAGCTGCTATAAACATATTTTGAATTTTTGTGTGACCATGTTTTTATATTTTTGTGGAATAAGTGTGTAATTGCTGAGTCATGTTATAATTGCATGTTAGTTTTATAAGAACCTGTCAAACTGTTTTCTAAAGTCCTGATGTCATTTTACCTTCCCACCAGCCATATGTGAGTGATTCATTTTCTTGGCATCCTCTTCAGCATGTGGTGTGGTCACTAGCACTTAATTTAGCCATTCATTTATTAAACAGTATTATTATTTTAATTTGCACTTCTGTGACCAATGATTTGAGTATTTGCTTATGCACTTATTGCCATCAGTATACACTTATTGGTAAAATACTTATTCAAAGCTTTGCACCATTTTCTAATAGAATTGTTTTACTACTGTTAAATTTGAGTTATTTCTTTATTCTAGGTACCAAGCCTTTGTTGGATATGTGATTTGCAAATATTTCCTCTTAATAGCTTTTCATCCTATTCACACGGATGTTCACAGAGCAGTAATTTTTAACTTAAACCGTATCAGTTTGTCAGGGTTTTTTTTTCCTTTTATGGCTCATGCATTTAGTATGAAGTCTAAAAACTATTTAGTCCTAGATCCCAAATATTTTTTCTTTTTTTTTTTGAAAGTTTTATGTTTTGACACTTATTTGAGTTCATGATCCATTTTGAGTTTAATTTTGTTTCAAGTGTGAGATTTAGGTCAAGTTGTTTTTTGTTTTTGTTTTTGTTTTGTATTGTTTTTTAATTTTTTTTTATGTTTTACCGATGTCATCCACTTGTTTCAACACTTACTTATTGAAAGCTATCCGTTCACCATTGAATCAGTTCTTCACCTTCATCAAAAAAATAGCTCACCATATTTGTGTGCATCTATTTTGGGGCTCTTGTGTTCTATAGAATTGTCTCTTTACTGAAATTATATACTAAGGTTAGTATGAGTAGATTGATTTCTCATTTTTATCCTTTGTCACAATTATTTTAGCTGTTATAGGGTCTAGTCTAGTCCCTTCTATATAAATTCTAGAAAAACTTTCTTTATGTCTATAAAAGACACTGTCAAGATTTTGATAGGAATTGCACTAAGCCTATAGGTCAATTTGAGAAGAATTGACATCTTTACTGTATTGAGTCTTTCAATACATGAATGCAATCAGTGTCTTTCCACTTACTCTGATCTTTTTTGATGTCTCAGTATTTTGTCATTTGCAGTATATAGATTCTGTATATGCTTTCCTAATTGTTTCATTTTCTTAGCTATAGTTTTACATCTTTTTTATTTGCAGGTTGTTCATTGTTAGTGTATAATAATGTAATTGGTCTTTGTATGTTGATCTTGTATCCTGCAGAATTTCAGAGATCACTTATTAGTTCTAGGAGTATTTTTGTAAATTATTTACATAATCGTCTCCATATAGAGACCATTTGATTTCATCTTTTCCAGTTTATATCTACTTATCTCTTTTTTCTGGCTTCATATAGTAGCTAAAACTTCCAATACTATGTTGAAGAGAGAGTGGTGAGGACAGACATCCTTGCCTTGTTTCTGGTTTCAAGGAAAGCAGCCAATATTTAAGTATAACCCTGAAGCATGATATTAGCTGTAGATTTTTTTTTTCTGGATATTCTTTATCAAGTTGAGGTGATTTCCTTCTACTCCTAGCTTTCTAAGAGTTGTTTTCATAAATCTATATTGGATTTTGTAAAAAAAAAAAAAAAAAAAAAAAATTTCTCTCTAAAGTTGATAGAATCATGTGATATTTTCTTCTTTAGCTTTTCATACATTGATTCACTGATTTGATTTGATCTTTTTTAAAGATTTTATTTGTAAGTAATCTCTGTCCCCAACATCGAGCTCAAACTCAGAACCCCAGGATCAAGAGTCACACATTCCAGTGACTGAGCCAGCCAGATAGCCCACACTGACTCTTCTTAGAATGTTGAACCAACTTTGCACAACTGGTTATGGCATATACTTTTGTTTATGTGTTGTTAGATTTAATTTACCAATATTGTGTTGAGCATTTTTGCATTTAAATTCATGGGGGCTATTGGTCTTTAGCTTTGTTATTTTGGGTTTCTGTCAGGTTTTGGTTTCCTAAAATGAGTTGAGAATTGCTCAATTCTATTTTCTAGAAAAGGTTATGAAAAATAGTGACAATACTTCCTTAAATGTTGAGTAGAATTCTCTTGTAAAACCACCTGAATTGGAAGATTTTTTTCAGGACTTTTTAAATTGTCAGTTCATGTTCTTTGATAGTTATAGGGCTATTCTAATTATCTATCAGACCCTGGATGAGTTTTGGTAGTTTGCGGTTTTTGAGGAATTGGTCCATTTTTCCTACATTGTCAAATTTTTGAGCATGAAGTCTTTTTTGTAATGTCCCCTTATTATCTTTTTAACAGGCAGCACAAGATCTATAATTATGTTCCTTATTTGGTTTCTGCAATTGTGATATGCATCTTTTCTCTTCTTAAAGATTTTGTTCATCATCTCCTCCTTACTTTAGGTAGGAATGGAAATTATTGATTGGAGATATTTCCTCATTTATAATGCTATAAGTTTCTTTCTTACCATGGATTTAACTGCATCCCATGTATTTTGAGTTTTCATTTTCATTGCTCTTTGACCCATGGATTATTTTAAAGTCTATATCTTAATATCCACATATTTGGAAATTTTCTTGTTAACTTTCTGTTACTCATTTCCGGTTAGATTCCATATGGTTGGAGAACACATTATGTTTGATTTCAATACTTTTCTTTTTGTTGAGGTTTGTTTTTGGCCAAAGAACTATCTTGGTAAAGGTTCAGTGGGTATTTGGGGGAAAAAAAAAAAAAATATATATATATATATATATATTCTGCTATTGTTGGGTATGATGTTCTGCATATATCACTTAGAGTCTGTTGATTGTCTTCTATGTCTTTGCTGACTTTCTATCTAGTTGTTCTATCAGTTTTTAAGAGGAAGGTGTTGGATTCTCTAATTGTGGATTTTCTACTTCTCCTTGAAACTTGGTCAGTTTCTGATTCATGTATTTTGAGGCTCTATTTGTATACATCTTTAGGATTAGTATTGTTGTCTTCTCAGCATACTGATCCTCATATCCTTGTTATGTCTCTCCCTTTTCTCTAGTTACATTTCTCGTTTTGATAACTATTCTTAATCTGTTATCAATACAGTCACCCCTGTTTTCTAAAAATTACTGTTTGCATGATTTTTTTTTCTGTGAAGTTGAAATAATTTTGTTCTAAACATATTTGGGGCCATGCTTTATTTCATGTCACCAATCTCTATGTTTTAATTCATGCAATTAGGCCACTTATATTTAAGGTAATTATTGAAATGAAGATGACTACTTTATTATTTGTTTTCTGTTTGTTTTCTCTAACCCTTTTTTTTCTGTTTCTCTTTTCTCACCTTTCTATGGGTTACTTGAACAGTATGAGGGAGTCTGTGTTGATTTGTTTTTGATGCTTTTTATCACAGTATAATACACATAACTAAACATGCCATTTTAACTATTTTTAGTGTACACAGTTCAGTGGCATTAAGTACATTTTCAGTGTTGTGCAGCTATCATCACTGTCACCTCCAGAACTTTTTCATCATTCTAAACTGAAACTTAACAGTAATTCCTCATTCCTAGTTCCCAGTAACCACTATTTTGCTTTCATTCTATACGAATTTGTTTATTCTAGGAACTTCATTTAAGTGGAATCTTGCAATATTTTTCATTTTGTATCTGGCTTATTTCATTAGCATAATGTCATCCGGGTTCACCCATCTTATGGCATGTATCAAAATTCAAAGGTTGAATAATATTCCATTGTATAAATACTATGTTTTGTTTATCCATTAATCGGTCAGTGAGCATTTGAGTTGTCCCCCCCTTTTGGCTATTGTGAATAATGCTGCTATGAACATGGGTGTACAAATATCTCTTTGAGTCCCTGCTTCCAAATACTTTGGCTATACACCAGAAATGGAATTGCTAGATCATATGGTAATTTTATATTTAGTTGTTGAGGAAGCACCATGCAATTTTTCATAGTAGCTCTGTCATTTTATATTATTTATTGTATTTTTTGTATTTTTTTCTAGATTTGTTGAGATAAAATTGATATGTAATATTGTATAAATTTAAGAAGTACAGCAAGTTGATTTGATGCTTATATATTGCAAAATGATTACCACTGTAGTGTTAGCTAACATCTCCATCACATCACATAATTACCATTCTTTTTTTGTGTGTGTGTGAGAACATTTAAAATCTACTCTTTCAGCAACTTTCAAACATACCATATAGTATTGTTAACTATAATAATATTTTACATTTTATTCATCTTATAACTGTAAGCTTATACTCTTGTACCAACATTTCCCCATCCCTTTCATCCCCGGGCCTTGGTAATATATAAGTTTTTTATAAGTTAGGCTTTTTTACATTCCACCTATGAGTGATATCAAATAGTATTTGTCTTTCACTTTCTGACTTCTTTTACGTAGCCCTTAAGTTCCATCCATGTTGTTACAAGTAGGATTTTCTTCTTGTAGCCACATATATTCTGTTGTGTTTGTATTTGTATGTTTGTGTATCACATACATACCATTTCATCATTCAGCCATTGATGAACACTTAGGTTATTTTCATTTTTTTGTTTATTGTGAATAAACAGAATTGTTTGTGCATTGTGAATAGTGCTGCAATAAACCTAGGATATCTCAAAGATACCTTCCTGAGATCCTATTTTCATTTCCTTTGGATATACAGCCAGAACTAGGATTAGTGGATCACATAGACATTCCATGACTAACTTTTTGAGAAACTTCCATACTATTTTCCATAGTGGCTGTGCCAATTTACATTCCCACCAACAGTGCACAAGGGCTCCTTTTTTTCCCAATTCTCAACAACACGTTTTCTCGTATTTTTGATGATTGCCATTCTAACAGGTGTGAGATGATATCTCATTGTGGTTTTGATTTGCATTTCCCTAATGCTTAGTGATGTTGAACATCTTTTCATGTACCTGTTGACTATTTGTATGTCTTCTTTGGAAAAATGTCTATTCAGTGCCTCTGCCTCTTCCTAATTGGATTGTTTGTTTTTGTTGTTGAGCTATACCAACAATGCACAATAATTCCAGCCCTTCCACCTCATCATGGACACATTATTTTCTATTTTATTTGTTTTATAATGGGAAACCTAATGGATATGAAATTATATCTCATTGTGGCTTTGTTTTGCATATCCCTAATGATTAGTGATTCTGATCATCTTTTCATGTGTGTTTGGCCATTTGTATATATTCTTTGGAAAAATGTGTATTTGAATCTTTTGCCCATTTTTTAATTGGTTCATTTGATTTTGTAACTATTCATTTCTAGGCATTCTTTCTTTTTTCTGGATATCAATCCCTTATCAGATACATGATTGGAAAGTATTTTCTCTACAGTGATTTGGAGTATACCTGTTTGCATGGTTTTCATAGTGGTTGCTGTAAGTATTACAATATATATGTGACTTATCACAGTTTGCTGGTACCAACATTTTACCACTTAAAGTATGGAAACCTCACTTATGTTTTAAGTCCTTTAACTTCCACACTTTAAGATATAATTTTCTTAAGTATCACATTGCTGTTCTATTTCTTTCTCAATCATCAGATTAACTTATGAAACTCATAAGTAAAAGGATTGTATATATCTGGGTATCGGTTCTTTTCCTTATTCCTTCTTTCCTTATGTGCTACGATTTTTCTTTTTAATTTCCTTTATGTTTGAAGATTTTTCTTGAGACAGCCTTTAAGGATAGGTTTACTAGTGGCAAATTCTTTTAATTTTTCTTTGTACAAGAATGCCTTTATTTCCTCTTCTTTCCTAAAAGACAGTTGTTTTTTTTTTAATACAGACAGAATTTGCAGTTGACATTTCTTATCCTTCATCATTTGCAAAAAAAATGCTTTGCCACTTCTTTCTGGACTCTGTGGTTTCAAATGAGAAATTTGCTGTTATTCTTCAAGTTGGTGTTTAAATACTTTGAAATGCTTATTTCTCTCTCATTGCCTTCAAATATTTTCTTTCTCTTTCATTTTCAGAAGTTCAGTTATAAGGTGGATAGGTATGTATTTCTATGGCTTGTATCTGTTAGGAGATTTCTCAGTTCTTTTGATCTGTGGTGGTGTCTGTTTTACCAAATCTGAGAAGTATTCAGCAACTATTTTTCTCATCTCATTCAGAGACTCCAGTGATAAAAATGTTGTAATTTTTGTTATTGTCCTACAAGCATCTGAAGTTTCTGTTCATTTTAAAAATACCCTATTTTCTCCCTGTTCAGACTGGGTGGATTCAATGGATCTGTGCTCTGTCCTCTTCACTCTTCTTTTGAATTTATCACCAAATTGGTTGTTTTTATTTATATTATTATCATCATCATCATTTCTGTTGTATTATTTTTCAGTTCTCCATTTTCCATTTGGTTCTTTTTATAACTTCCAGTTCTTTGCTGAAATTTTCTATTTTTTCTTATATTCCAAAAGATTTTGTAATTGATTGTTGAAACAGCTATATTGTGGCTGTTAAAAATCCTTGTCAGATGTTGGAACCATCTCAATGCGAACATCAGTTGATTATCTTTCTCATTTAAGTTGAGATTTTTCTTGATTTTTTTGGGATAGCTAGTGATCTCTTATTGTATCCTGGACATTTTGTCTGTTAAGTTAGGAGACTCAGGGTCCTGTTTAAATTTTTTCATTCTTGTAGGCAGTCACAGATTTAGAATGGCTACTTTTGTGGGCCGTGATTCCAATGGCAGTTTATTTTTCACTGCCTGTCCCTTGTTATTTTGGTTGGCTAGGTTTACCTAATGCCACTAGGCTTTTTCACTGGGCCCTGCTGGCACTGCCTAAGAGAGCTGAATGGATTAGTATAGGCAAGGCTTTACATGCCTCCCAGGGAGGGAGAAGTGGGGAATCTGCAGGGACAAAGAGACTTTCTGGGCTGGGCCACTTACTGCCAAGTGTTAGAGTTTTAATGAAGGGAACTTGCATAACAATATCTGAAAAAAGATATAAAAATGGAAAGTAAGTGCGGGGGGAAGGGGGGGGAAGGCACAAGGTGCTGAAAACCAAATGAGTGTCCTTCACAGCATTTTCTAGGGATGGCCCTATGTAATTCCCATCCATGATGGGCGTGAAGGAAATAACAGAGGGTCCCTCCCGTGTTTCTGTTCATTGATTTTCTGGAATAGACTGTCTCACCTAATTATCATGACAACTAGCATTATTGCGCTGTATTTTAGCAGACATTATTGTGATGGCATTCCCTATGGGGAGGATAAGCACAATTTAGTTCTACTGAAGTAACCAAAGAAGAAACCAAAGAAATTAAGTTACCACAAATGGCATTATTTGGGTTGTTCTGTACTGTTCATGGCATACTTTCATGTAGGTTAGCTAACCTTCCCAGGTGAAACATGTTTTCTTCACTGGGTCTTGTAAGGGCACCATGAGAGGGGTTTCTGTGTGGCTCAATCAGTTAAGCCTCTGCGTTAACTAACACTTCCACTTTAGTCATGATCCCAAGGTCCTGGGATTGAGCCCATTTAGGCTCCATCTCAGCTTGGAGTCTGCTTCTCCCTCTGCCTCTGCCCTTCCCTTAACTTGAGCTCTCTCTTTCTCTCTCTCTCAAATAAATAAATAAAACCTTAAAGAAAAATAAAGGCACCATCAAGAATGTAGGTATGAATAGTAAAAGTAGTAGTTCACCTAATTATTAACCCTTTAGATTTTTGTCCAACACTTGTCATTCAGAGTATTTTCTGAGTGTGAGTTCTTATGTATTTTCCTCTCAGAAGTTATGAATGGTGGATATATACATATTAGCAGATGCATCTTTAACAGTTCAGCATTTAAATACGTATATGAGCAAAGATGGTTATAAATGTGTAATGGTAAATCATATTTTGGGTTCTTAGGTCTTCCTATAGCTGGATTTTCATTAAGCAAAGTCTTCAGGAGACATGATATCATCTACATCTACTTGACATACTTATTAAGTGAGAGAGTCAGAATGAAGCATTTAATATCTTGGACAACACTAAAGCATAGTTTGTTATCAGCTCAAAGCATTTTTAAGTATTTTTTTAAAATGCTGGTTATTGCAGATAATGGTGTGTATTGAAAAATATTATAATTGAAGAATAGGCTTAGTATAGTACTTTGAACTGCACTGCTCTGTGTTTTCCATTATGAAATAGCTTTAGGGTGACTCTTTCCATTCAGACTAAAAGCAAATGCAGCCAGCCTTTGTGACCAAGAGCTCAATTTCATTACTTCATTATAATAATTATTGACAAGAGGATGCAGATGTATATTGATTTAGAGACAACTTACATTTTATTATTGTTATTTCTCTGTCACTGGATAAGTTGACACAGACTATGGTATGCATCATTTAAAGAAAGACTGGGAAAAGATCAATTTCAGAAAAGTTAACCAGGGTTTGGGAATTTCAGAATATTCATTTAATTATAGTTTTAATTCTTAGCTATAGAGAATGATTTTTAAGTGTCACACAGTAAAAGACAGTTTTTCAAACGTTATGGAATTTGCTTAAAGAAGTTTAAATTGAGGGGAAATCATTCCCCTCATTTACATGACTCATAATATCTCAAGCCTAAGCTGTTGGGAGCCTGGACCTTCCTCACTTTCTCCATCTTTCCATGGGTACCACAAAACCCATGCCACCCCTATTAACAGAATGACTGGGCTTTGATCATATGTATAAACTGGTATATGTAATAATAAGCTCTTCTATGAGGCATTATAGTTTTGGATCATCCATATTTTAAGCCAGTGATTCTTAAATAGCCAATTTTTTACTAGTGATTAAATTTAAAGTAACTCAAATTCATATGACATTTTTCTCATTTAAAACTTCAGGACATTTTACCATCACAGTGCCAGCTCGTAAAGCTCCATGAAGGTAGCAATTTTTTTGTTTGTTTACTGCATTTTCCCTAGCAACCTAGAGTAATGTCTGGGATACAGTAGCCACCCAATATCTGTTGAAAGTATGAACACTATTTTTTTCTTAAGATTTTATTTATTTGACAAAGAGGGAGCACAAGCAAGGGGAGCAGCAGGCAGAGGGAGGGGAAGAGGGAGAAGCAGGCTCCCCGCCAAGCAAGAAGCCTGATGTAGGACTTGCTTCCGGGACTCCAGATCATGACCTGAGCTGAAGGCAGACACCTAACCAACTGAGCCACCTACGCATTCCTGAACACGTTTTTTAAGACACTGAAAAAAGGAGCCATTATAGGTAGTCATTGTTGATGGGATGAAGACCTCAGATTTAGTGTCAGGTAATCTAAATAACTGTCCTAGTTTTACTATTGATTTTCTGTGTGATCTCAGGTAGTCTACCAAAACTCTCTGTACTTTTTATCTATGAAATGAAGCAATGAGATTTGATGAATGATGAAATGCAATCCATATTTAAATGTGAGTAATTCAGGGATTCACGTTTAGCAGCATGCAGTTGGGAAGGGGCTGGCTGGAAGCAAAGTTACAGTTTGTGGCCATGGAACCACTGTTGCCAACTGGCATATCAACTTGGAACTGAAACTCTGATCTCTGGCTACTGAAATTTGGCTCCACCATTGAACTCATCCCCAACATCATCATCATCATCATCATCATAATGCTTTTCTATTCTTTGGCATAGAAAATTTACTTTTAGGAATGAGCAAAATGAGATCTGACACAGAAGAGTGAAATGTAACATAATGATAAAAAGAACTAGACTTAAATTCTGGATCCAAAATTTTCTGAGATTCTAGCCAAGTAATTTAAATCTCTTTGTGTCTCAATTTTGGCATCTGTAAAAGGGGATAATGATAATATCTAAATGAAGCAACTTATTTCAAGTTCCTAGGACGTGGTAAGCTTTGGAAGCCTTAGAGACTAGCTGATATAAATGAATTAGATAGGTGAGGGAAATGAATTCATGAAAAATAAATCTGTGTTTTTGGCTTTAAACAACCTTGAAGAGATGAGCAAGCTGGAGAGTATAGGGCAGAGACAGACTGCGGGCTATGTCATGGCGCCCCCTACCGACCAGTTATCATAATTTGGTCCATCTCTTATCTCTGCATCTCATTCTTGTCATCTGTAAAATGTTGATGATAATATCATCTACCTCATAGAATTATTGAGAATTTTAAGTGAAACAATCTTAGAACAATGATGGCATACAGTAAGCACTCAATTAATGTGGCCACTGTTAACTGTGTTTCGTTAAGTTCATCCAGGGGAGTTAGGGCTGGAACTGAAAGAGATGTGGAAGACTCTCAGCCCAATGAGTGAAGAGAACACAGTGTGAATTCACTAGAACCAAATAGGTTAGGATAGTCTACCTTGACTTGAGCTGAGATCAAGAGTCTGTTGCTTAACTGACTCAGTCACCCAGGCACACCTCTACTGTAATTTTTTTTAAGAAAATTATTTTAAAACATATTAGAGCTTTGAGATTATTGGAAAGAAAGGCTATACAGATGCAAGATGTCGAAAGTCCCCACTTTAGTCATTGACAAAAAATAACGTGGTCCCTAGTTTATTCTCTGACAATGAGTCTTCCTTTTAACCAAAAAGATACGCCCAAGAGAACAGGTCTTTTAGTCTCCTGCCACATGAATTAGAAGATATTTCTATATAGTGGTCTCAACGTTGTAAATAGATTGTCAATCTTTTTGTACCAGGGCAACAGCTGTGATATCTCAATGAGTCACTACCCACCTTCTGTTCATCTGGAAGCCCAAAATCATCTTGTCTGTAGAAAAGTGAGTTGATGTGTGTTGGGGCAGGGCGGGAGGTAATGCCTTAAAATTTCTGCACAGTCTTTTAGCTAAATTCCTGAAACAGCAAATTCACCACAGGCAGACTAATATAAGACAGAATTGGGAAAACAGAGGTCAAATTCACAAAGACAATGAAAGGAAGGCTGTCTCTACTATATGTTTCAAAGTTCATTTCTTTTTAGTGAGCTATAAAGAGAAATGAAATAAGCCTATATAGTTCACAATTGCGAAGTCTTTTTTAATTGGGAATACCTTGGTACATAAGACTATAAGATAGCTCATTTAAAAAAATCATGTGTGGTTGTTGAAAAATAGAACATAACCCTTTCTTTCAAGTGCACTGAGGTCTGATGGCCCTCTTACCAGAGAGGAATGGAAGTTTTCTCTTTAGAAGCATTGTTTCTTACACACTAAGGTCATTTAGACTGAACTAAGTGCTTCTTTAAAATCTAAATATCCCCCAAAAGTGTCAGTTGGCTTTATTACTCATACTTTAAAGTATATTACTTTTTTCTCCAACTTTTCTCTCTTCATCAACTGCGGATTTGACCTTGAAGTTAGTGGAATTTCAAATGGAAGATTAAATTAAATTAGAAATTAAATCAAAAATTGAGGGACTTCTGAGGTAGGTTAGCTCAAATTAGGAACTTTGGTCAGATGTCCAAGGAGTCATTTGGGAAGGAAGGAGAAGACATTAGGAGATTTGATGAGAACAGAGACTAGATTAATTTAGTTTGTAATTATACTAAGATTTTCAGAAGTAGATTGTCCATTTCCAAGAATCCTATGTATTATATTTAAACTGTAAATAAATAATGCTTGAAGCTGTTTCTAAAGTCTGTGCTAGTTAATTACAACACAGGGTGAATGTTAATGACTACAGATTTAGCAGGGCTCAGAGCAAAATGAAAATTCAGGCCTCTTGTTCAGAAAGCAGGACAGAAGAATTGTTAAATGTATTAAGTATAAAACTACTCTTTTTCTGACATCTCTCAACTGATCATAGTGGTTTTTATTTACTATTTAATATAGTTCCAAAAAAAGAAAAAAGGTTTAAATTATTAGCGTTCATTTTACTGTTCATCTTTATATTATATTACACAAATATAGTAATATTTAACTTAAATGTAGAATTGCCAAAATTATAGTAAAATTTAAATGTCATAGATCATGTTATTCTTACCAAAACAGCAGCAACACCACACAAACCTTCTCTACCATTTTTATTTCACTTCTTAATATATGCACAGTGTACCAACACACTCTCCCTCTGGCTCATTGATGAGTAAGGAAGGACTACAGCAAAAAGAACTATGGCATTCCCTTTCTTTCTCTTTTTATGTCTTTATTTTCACCATCAGCAACCTGGTAATTCAAAGGAAGAAATGCAAAAAATAAAGTATCTGATAGGATTTCTTGTGTTGGGGAGGATAATTTTTTCTTCTTTCTATTCTAGGTTCTTTGGTCTAATAATTAAATCAACATAAGACAGAGTAGCAGGAGAAAAACAAGTTTAATTTCATACAAATAAGAGCCTATAAACATATGAGCCTCAAAGAAGAAACAAAACCAGGCAGCTTTTATGTTTTAGACAAACAATAAGTTTGTGAAAAATTGACCAAAAAAAGTTCAGGCTTTGAGTAGTAAATTAGTGAAGAAATAACAGGGCTTTGTGATATAGCCTTCTCTGAATCCCCCGTCTCTAATGGTAAGGTCATCTCTTTACCTCCTGTACGGGACAGGTATCATTCACATGGGAGATTTACTTCCTGCTTTCAGGGGACAGAAGAGCTTCAGAGAGTTCTTGTACTGGCTGCTTCCCAAGTAACTTTAATTCAAGATAATATGCCAAAGTGGCATATTTTGGAGTGGCCATCCTTGAACCCCATCAGTTGTCATCCATGTTTCTTAGAGTTAAATTGCCTTCTTGTGAAGTTCAAAGCAAATTCTGCTTCCATGGAAAGCATGGCCTCTTGGGTTGTCAGCTTCCCCGCTTAGCCATAGACAGAGCATACTTAACCTCACTCATACCAAATCTCACTGAACTCCCAGGAATTGTGGGTCTACCAGAATTCACCATTATATGCACATTATATGCAGATGAGGCCATAAGCGATGGCTGGGGCATGCATGTGGTACAGATACCTCTTCTCACTCACATGTTCCACTACCCCATTGGATTTAACCCACAAAAACACTGGTTGAAATTATAAAAGAATTAAAGCAAGGGGCTATGCTGAGCATGCGCTCCTGGGCAGTTGCCCAGGTTGCAGACTCATGCATCCAGCCCTGCCTTGAAGTTTTGTATAGTTTTGTATTTTTTTTTTAATTACACAAATGACATAATTTGTAAAAGTGGAAAATGACTAGTCCTCCTTTTTTATGTGCACTCACACTGTCTCAGACATATAGAAAGTCAGGATAAATTCAGACCTTGTTCTGAAATTCTTTCTTCATCATCTGTAGGAAGGAGGAGCCCAGGAGGCAGATAGATAGTTTAACTTTGTCTTCAAACAAACACAATGTTTTATGGACTATAACATTTCAGTAAAATGTTAAGATAAGACATGAGACTTCAGAGAAACAATACTACTTATTAGTGAGTGGAAAGACAGCTATACTTAGATTTAGGGGTTATAGGTCTAGTCCTGGCCTTGCTATTGGCTAGCTGTGGCCTCAGGCATGCCACTTCACCTCCTTAGTCCTTAACCTCATCCATAAAAAGGTTCACACTCTGATGGTTTCTAGGTTAAAACTGTTCAACTGAAGACACATTTATAGAGGCAACTGGGTGGCTCAGTTGGTTAAGTGTCTGCCTTTGGTCATGATCCCAGGGTCCTGGGATTGAGCCCCACTTCAGTATCTCTGCTTGGCAGGGAATCTGCTTCTCCCTCTGCCTCTGCCTCGTGTCCTCTCCCTCTCTCACTTTCTGTCAAATAAATAAATAAAATCTTTAAAAATAAAAAAAAAAATGAGGATACATTTATAAATTAGGAAACCTACTTTAAAGATAAGCTTTTAGACTTTAGAGAATTCTTTCCAGAATTTTCAGAGGTCCCCAGATGTGCCACATGGGCTTCCTCAGATGTATGCTAGGGCCTGCAGTTTGAATAATCACTTTTCCCACATTTCTGCATCTTCTCTATCCTGAAGAACTGTTAATCATTGTCAAAAATCCAGAGAGATTTGGGAGACATTGAAGGACTTATAAGTCCTTAGATTATTTCAGTCCTGTTTTCATTAGATCTTTTAGCTCATGCCCAAATCAAGATTTACCTTGCTAACTGAAAGTTCCACTTCATGACTTATTGAGTAGTGTTATTAATATTTTATTATAAGATTATTTTGATATATTTTTAAAAGGAGTTCCAAAATATAAAATATAATTTTTATTATGTCTTGTGGAAAATTGACTTTTTTCACAGAAAAATAGTCTCAATGCTATAGCCAATAGAGAACTAAATATTTGGGAATAAAGGTGGGAGACAGAAGGGAATTATAGTATGTTGAGTTCCTGTTATGGACCAGGCATTCTGCTTTCTGTATATTATTTTGTTTAACTCCTTCATAATCACTACGGTAGATGGCAATAAGAATATCAGTCATCATCTATGCTAGACCAGAAAGTCTTCTAGAAGCTTTTAAGACAAACTCCAGCCACACTTCTCTTCCACATTCCAGTACTGCCTGACCAACTACCTGCATGGCAAGCCCACTGGGCATTGACCTTTCAGAATCAATATGGCCAAAGTAAGTTCATCCTCTTTCCCCAAAACCCTTTTTGTAGCCATGGCCCTTCTCATCTCAAATGATGGTGAAGGTTCTCTTCCAGTTTCTTTGGCTGGAGCCTTGGGGCCTTCCTTCTCTCCCTCTTTTCTCTCCATGCAGTACGTCTGGAGATCCTGTTGCTCTCACTTCAAAATAAGGGTAGCCTGAATCTGACTGAGCACTCCTCACCAGCTCCTCCTGAGTTTGAGCCAACATGGTCTCTCTCTACAAGCTTTCCTCCTGCCTCTATCCAGACCTCCCCTGTGGTCTGTTTCCAACTCACGGCCAGGAGGAACCTGTTAGAACATGTCTCATTCTGAGTTCAAACTTCTATAGTGGCCCCCATTTCACACAGAATGAAAGCCAAGAAGCTGAGCCACCCTTGGTCCATCCCTCCCTCTACCTCCCCACAGCATTCTCCACTGCACTGCCTTTTTCTCCTCTACTAATCTCCCCTTTCTTGTTTCACTCCATCCCCACTGATCTCAGAATTCCAAGATCAATCTCACACACTCCCACCTTCCGGCCTTAACCTTGATGGTTCTGTCTGCTTGGAACACCTTCCTCTTGCACATGACTTAGTCCCTCACATCTTCCACGTGTTTGGTTACATATACTTTCTTAGTGAGGTCCCCTCACCTCCTAATGGCTTCCAATCCGTGTCCTCTCAATACCCCTTAACTTGATCTATTTTTCTTATCTTTCTTACATCAGTATCATGTTTCATGTTCTAAGATACTCTATGCTTTATTCCTTCAGCATGGTTATTGTTTATTTTACACTTACTCACCTTCACTGAAATGAAATGTTCGTTATTCTAAGCACCAAACATACTGCTTGACACATGATAAATGCTCAAAAAAAATCTTTGGGACGTGAGTGAGTGAGTGAGTGAATACACAAATGGTCTCATTTATTCCTCATAATAACCCTGATTAAGGTTTCCTTGCCTCCATTTTAGAATGAGAAAATTGAAACACAAAGAGGCTAGGTAACTTTCACAAACCAGAAGTTCTATAAAAGGAAGAGCTGAGATTAAGAGAGGACTCTCTGATTTGGACTTTTCCCCCTTATTTATCACACTGTAAAACATGTACTTTATGAAAATATCAGTATTCCATAAAATGTGATGCATTTACAGTCTCTATCTCCCTTTCTCCACACTCTCAGCCAATATTTTTTCAAATGAACCTCTTAAAAGAGTGTAACTAAAGTGACGGGCTTATAAAATAACTTACATGACAAGAGTGATAGGAGATGGATTAGTTAGGACTCTGGCTGCAGAGTCATAGAAGCAAACCACTTGAGCTAGTGTGAGGTAAAAAATTAAAACTAAATGACTTGAAAAATATCAAGTAGAATGTGTCATAAGTCTATATGAGCTCATGAAAGCTACAAGAAAAAATAAAGAAGCAAGAGCAGGAAGCAGATGAGTTTGGAGAGCTCTCACTCCACTTTCCATAAGTGTCTTTTTCACTTTTCTTTTCCACAGATTACCAGTATGTGCTCCCTCTGTCTATAAGGGACAAGGTGACCATGCTCCAGACATAGGTCTTTCACCTAAATGAGACTATAGTCTCCTAGTCCCAGATCAGAAGCTTACCCTAGGTGAGGTCCCCCTCCCTTTCCAAGCAACAATGGCCAGGGATCAGGACTCACTAACAAGTGACGAGGACAGAGGATGTCTTTGGAAGTTGGGGAATGTAGAGAAAGGGGCTGAGTAGACACTCCATGAGCAGATGAATGTAGCACCCATTGGAACCTCGGAAAGCACACTGTGGAATTAAACAGTTTAAGTTCGAATTCCCGTTTTGGCTTTTTGTTGATTTTGTTTCTTTGTGTTTACTTTCACTCTTGTTCTTGGGTGTAGGGAGTAAATATTGGTTACTTGGTGATAGGAAAAAGGACGAAGAAAAAGAAAAGAAAAAAAAAACCCTTGGAGTAAAGGAAAGCAAGAAAATAAAAATAAAATAAAATACTAGAGAATTCAGAAATTCTGCATTCTAACTTCAGTTCTGCAACCAAAGAGTAAATGCCTTGGGCAAGTCATTCCCTGGTCTCAGTTTCCTTATCCGTATAAATAAGAAGATGAGCAAGAATCAGTAGGTTTATAAAACAAACTTGATCAGCAGAATGAACCTGTTCAAAACGCAGATTACCCTGACTCTACTAATGAATATTCTGATTTAATTGATCTTGCATGACATTCTATAATTTGTATTTTCCAGCAGCTTTCCAGACAATTGTGATGATCAACCATACTTGGGAACCACTAGACTAGATGATATTTGAAACACCTCCCAGTGTTTCAATATTTGTTTACATTAAGATTATCTAACTTACAAAACATTGCAATTGTAATAAAATTGATTGCTTATTGTATATCTGGGTGTGTTTGTGAGAAATTCCATAATCTTTTCATTTTGTTTCTGTAGAAAATTAACAATATCCAGCACAAAATAGATTCTCAATAAATAATATGAACAAATAAATAGTTCTCTGTTTTAAAAATCAAAAGTTTTTTGTTATTTATTTAAGTAATCTACTTCTCATACATGTAGGGGAAAAAATCAGAATTCATTCAGTTTACCAGGATATTAAAAAATATTTAATAAAACAATCATATATAAACCAGGGCTCATACCTAAAAGCTCTTGATAATAGAGTTTCATTTTTGTCTTTTGTAATGTGGATAAAGAGATATATATATAAATGTAATATCCCCAACATGTTTTATGTGCTATGAAAATGCATATTGTTGTGTTATTGTAGTTCTTCCATTTTACCACCCATAGCTTCTTATTCTCAACCTATCAACTTTGCCAGAGTCAAAATATTGCTCAGACAAGTTCTGCAGAGAATTTTATTAGCCCTGATCTTTTTGAATGCCAGGTATCCTTTTTGGAAACAAATACAGTGTTATGGGTTTCTAAAGGGGTTGAACTCAAGGCAGGGATTCTGGAATGTCATTCTGCCTTTGTGCCTATTAGCTGAATAAAAGTGGGCAAAACACATCATCCCTTTGGGTCTCCAATTCCTCTTCTGTGAAATGAATTCCATATTAATTCAGGCACTGTAATTTCTAAAAATAATTAGGAGGTAAGAAAAATTACTCACACCAGTGTCCTTAATTCTGAATGTTACTCTAACTCTGCTTAATACTTAGATCTACTGTTTTTCTCATCCCCTATCGATGCTCTGTTAATATGCTACCTAGGGCCACAAAATGATATTGCTTAAGCAGAATTCTGCTGATACCTACACTTTCCAACACCAGATAATTTTTGTGTGTGACACAAGTCCCTTTCCATGTGAACTTTCAGAAGAGAAAAATCACAGCTCAGCAAAAAACATGTGATAGGATTGGAAAAGTTACCTCCCATGACTCTGGGCCTAGTTACAATTCCATGTTGTTAATTTCTTCAGAAAGCATCAATAATGAAGGGTTATGGTTTGTTTTGAACATCAGCAAGCCTCTGGTACTGTGCTTGGGAAGATTGTGCCCTGATTTGTGTCCTCCTGTGATGGTAGAAAAACCACCCGGTAAAGAATGATACCTTTCAGCCCTTTATTTACAGCTGCTTAGTTGCAGTGATGATAAAAGAATGAATCACAGGAAATGGATACTGTCTTGTGTGTGGAGTGTATACTACAAAATCAAAACACCATGCATGAGTTTTATTGATTTTTAAAGAAGATAAAATCATTACTATTACAAAAGTATATTTGAATATACTTTTGAATATGTTTTGGATATATTTTGAATATGTAGAATATCAAACCTATTTATTGTGATGACATTACTTTTCTTGTGGTAGGTTTTATTTTCTGGAAAGCATAAAAATATAAAATGTAACATATGCAAGAACACATTCATGTAAATTTTCTATGGAACTCCCTTCTCACATCACTGAATTTAATGTTTGTCAGAGTAGTTCCTAAGAGATCTTAAGTATCTTTTTCTTTCAGGCTAGTTTTTACATCTAATTATTATGTTTTGTTATGTTTCAGAACAGCTGAGCATCACATACCAAGAGTGACACCCAGTTTAAAAAAAAGAAAAAAAGGCTGCAAGGTTTGGATCTTTTCCTGCCTTAAAAGCAAGAAAAATGGAAAATTGATCATCAAAGGTAAAATTGTGTCATTTCTCCTTATATAACACAACCCTACAGCTTCTTTTCCAGCTATGTTATGCAAAACAATTTCTTTTTTTTATAGCATGGTATATTCAAGTATAAATATTTCTGGCTTGTAATTCCAGTCATATTAAGAGGCTGCTGAGTTTAGTCTGTGAGTTTTAACTCCCTAGTTGCTTGTTACAGAATGTGGATGAGATGCGTTTTATATGCTCAATCTGAATTCTTGCTATTAGCCTAGAATGGCAGATGAGGCAAATGCCATTTTCCTGACTGTGGACCAAAATAGTATACTTTACGGTAAGCATAGGATTATGAAAGTGGATGGCATTGCATCAGTTTTAAATTTTTTTTTGTGTTGAACAGGTTTGAACTTATCTGGGGAATGTGTTCAGCAAGATCTACATGCTTTAAGATAGGCAGAGGAAATGCAATGCTGTGATCTCCACTCCTTTCCTATCATTATGGAGTTTTGAGAAGGGAAAAATGGAGGGTCTTAATGATGTCCAAGTCTGAAACCCCACATATGGGGTGTCTGATCAGAAGGGGGTTAATGTTGCTCAATATATGAATAAGCTGTCATCTTTCTTGGGGTCGCTTGCTTGAGACAATGATTTGGGTGTGGTTTTTAACTGGGAAGCTCATCCCAAGGGTGGGAGCGTGAACTGGGGAAGAAGTCACGTGCAAAATAAGGGGGGGGAGTAGACAAGTCCTCGGTGTGGACTATAGGAGCACGATTCCCTGGGATCTAGAGGAGAGTGGGAGACTTCCCAGAATTTCTGCCTGTAAGACATGTGGCAAGAGGTTTATCTACTGGCTTTCCCCTGTTGGATTGCCCCCCAGGGGCACTGATTTCCCCCTGTAATGAATGCTGGGTTGTTCTGGCCCTGCATGGGGCTGGAAGACACTCAGTGGTCACTTGGGGCTGGACACTAGAAAGGTGAAGAGAACCCAAGTTGGTACAGAACCGTCTGTCTGTGCTGATGTGGCTGAAACCACAGGTAGACCAAGGGGCGTGATGCAGGGAACCAGAGGCATCTCTTATACATTCTTTTACTTTATTTTAAATCCTAAAATAAATCACATCTTCCTCCTCAATGAACTGTCTCCGGAAGGAAAATGTTTTGTTTTAAAGACACCGAAAAGTTACCTCCAAGTGTCATGGAATCAGAAGGAACTCTGTTTCAGAACTAATTTCTTCATCATAATTTGTCTATGTTCAAAGTGAGACATATCTCTTGGTCAACAGGTACATTTGAGACATTACGTATAGAAATTTGAAGTATGACCCAAATGTTGGAATAGTTAAAGACAATAGCATTTCATTTTATCTGTCCTGACTATGCACCGTTGATGGTTTTATGTACAAGAAGGTGTCTGATACACAGAAAAACAATTATCGTCTTCTCTGTTTGGAAACCACCGAGTTAGCAGTGTCATCGCTTGTGTGAAAGGGGTCACTTAAATTATGCATGTCTGAGCATCATGGTACAAGGATCTTCAGCCTGTGAAATAGATTTAACACATGAAAGTGAACCCAGGGGGGTTTGACAGATTTAAGGAAAGTCAGGTGAAGGCTGCTGTTCTGTTGTGACCTCATAGATCCTGTGTTCAGAGGAGGAGTGCCATGTGTGAGCTCTCTAAGTAGCTCTACAGATAACCAGCAGCAAAAATTTAAATCAATGTGTGCATTTGCATGCAAATCCCTAGTGAAGGAGAAGAAATGTGGGAGAAGAGGAGAAAGAGCAGCAGAGAGACTTCAGGCAGGGGAATGAGGGAAGTAGTGGCAGATGGCAAGGCAGAAATAACCAAGGGTAGACTGTGTCAGACTACAGGATCAAGAGGGCCCTGTGGTAGTGGAGAGAGATCTCTGAGAACCACATCCTGAGCCCAGAAGGCAAACTGAGTGAACTGAGTGACTATTTGAGGCTGACACATTGGGTGAGTCATCAAAGATAAGTTACTTTGTCTTCTCACCTGAACAATGTACTTGCCTCTCTGTGGTCTCATTAGGCTCTAAAATCTTCCAAAATCAAAGCTCTGATCATGCCTGTGCTTTGCTCAGAAAATATTCGGTAATTCACCAATCTGCCATCGTCCAAACTTGTTAACGAAACCTATAAAAGATGCCACTCTTAAGTTCTCTGACTTACTTCTTCTTCCTTGGCTTCCCTCACCAGTGTTCTAGAGCATTGTGGAGTCATGCAGATTCTGTAATTTATCAAGTCTTCCAAGTGGTAGTGACATACTTTGGCTCTCAAACAGACTGGCCAGGTACGAGACCAAAAATTTGCTTTTCTAATAAGTTCCCAGGTGATGGTACTGGTCCGGAGACCTTACTTTGTGAGCCACTCTGTAAAAACAAACAATCTAGGCTGGCCACCACTAATTCCTATATGGCAGTTTGAGTCAAAGACAGATTACAGGACAAGGGCTCACTTGTCATCATCACCATTGTGGGAAGGTGCTCTAGTTTAAGAACAGAGCCTGAGTCTTCCAGTCAAATATTATCATCATGTCCTAACATTCCCAATAAAAGCTTTGTGATACATTTTTATTTCCCCTCCTGGGTCATACAGACATTGTAGAACTATACATACTGGATGGATGGATGGATGGATGAATGGATGGATGGAAAGAAGGAAGAAAGGAAGGACAGATGGATAGGTCTGGTAGCCAAGGGTTGGTTTCAGCAAGAAATTTATCTCCTTATCTCCTTTCAAAGAAATTGCATATGCCATTAGGGAAGGACGAATTTCCTTCTCATGAAAACCTTCTTATCGTGTAAGACTGTACTCAGTATATAAAACATTTAATTAGTGGATTAACTCTATGTCTTCGAGCCTGAGTGTCTGGCATCAATCGTATTGTGCTTCTTAATAAGCAGAGTCTTTCACAAAAGACTTTTTTTGCTATTTGATTGAGTCCAACAGGGGGCAAATGTCATTTATATCAAGGAAAATTGTACATTTTACTTTATAAAAGAACCACTGGGTGTGTGAAACCAGGAAATCACATCTATTTAATAAAATTCTTTGCAAATGTCTCTTCCTTGAGTTTAAATTTTGCAGCTGCAACATAATTTGAGTGTTTATTCACATGTAGGACAATTGTGTTTTCTGGGTCTTGTTTTCTCGCATTCAAATGTGTTCATGTATCAGCATTGCACTTTTTCCCTCCGTGTCTCTTATCTGCGCACATCATCCCATCATTGGCTTAGTAAATTTATCCTACTTTTCTTGCTAAAATAACTGTTCCTGCTGTCTGTTTTCTGCCTACTCTTTGATTTATTCCAGAAATTGGGCTCAATGCCGACTTTTATAGCTCAGTGTGAAATTTATTCTGTATGTTTTTAAACCAAGTTCCCACATATTTTTTTTCTGTTATGTGTTCTATAGCGGTGTCAACTTTGAAATGCACCCTTGAAAAAGCATATTAGGACTATATGTTAGCATAAATAAGAACAATAAATGATGACAAATTTTGAAAATTTCTTTTTGAGGATTTTTTTCTTAATTCACTTTAAGAGTAGAAAATTCAAATTTTCATGTCATGTTATGGCATGCCTAATGTGAAGCTTAAAGGAAAAGTCTAGTTTCAATTTTATTACTTTGGTGCATGTCCTTGGCTGAGTCCTGACACTCATTTACCTCCATTTTAAAAAGAAAGATTTACGATTACCATCCCTGGGATGGACTCCAATGTCTTACCTTGCAATGTCAGGATGCAGATCATATGAAATGCTACTTAAAATCAGGCCCAGAAGTACAAAGGAGTCAGTCAATCAATTTGCAGCACGTATGTGGCAATGAGGTTGAAGGACCAGGATTTTGGATATGGAAAGATCTGAGTTCAAAACCTAACTCTCTCCCTTATTACCAATATGAGCTGGAGAATTTCCTGAACCCCTCTACGTACCTTAGAATTATCATCTGTGAAACAAGGGCAGACATAGCAGTACCTGCAAGGTTGCAGTCAAGGTTAGAGATAATCCAAAAAATATCTATCACTTATATGCTGAACACGCATAGCTCTAAGGATCTGGGCAGGCCTCTAAGCTGGCCAGAGCCCAGACCATGGTCTTAAAGGTTAACAGAAGATCACATTCTTTTTCTCCAATATAATTCAGCCAGGCTAAGAAATTTTATTTGTGACTGAAAAAATAAGTGGAGTTTAGAGAAGTGTATCCATAATTTAATCACCTGAGACTGACAACACTAATGGGAAATTTCAACATAGCTTTGCATCTAGCCAAGATACCTGGTTCTATACACTGAGAATAATTACACACAGCAAGCAAGCCCCTTGTCATCAAGAGTGACCTCTTCAGGGTCAAAACATGAAGTCTGCAAGTTGCATTCTGTCTCCTGTCTTGTTATCTAGACACATTTTGGGCAGAAACTAAAATAAAGATTCTTCAAGACATAGGTTTAGGCTGAAGGAATAAATGTTCACACACTCTTGATTTATAACTGATTCCGGTAAGTTAAAAGGTATTCCTTTTTTTTCCTTTCTTGTCCTCTAAAAAAGAATTTTTATACCCAATTTGCATGATGCAGCCTTTAACACAGAAACAAAAAAAATCAAATTTTAGTCTACAGTTGATTCATTTACTACAGGAGTCATGCAAATATTAAATATTTTTCTGTTCTTTGTGTTTTTGAGTTTGAGTTGTCATTTTGATGTTGATGAGCCACTGTGATTTCTCAGCAGTAATTCAGATCTGCCTACTTAATAGGAGTAGATCAATAAAATTTGGGGGAAGTATTTCATCAATCTTAGAGAAGACCTAATCCTATTATTGTTTTTCTCTATTTCAATACTCTGTAATTCCTGTGCAAGCTGATGCATTTTGAGATAAATCTTACTATTTACTCTTGTATACTTTTTATGTCAGAATAATTTAAGAGCTAAGATCTATTGGTACTATTTGAGTAACCTGATGATTTCAGACGTCTTTAAGATAACAAAAATCTAATTGTGGAATGTTGTATTTATTTGTCATATCTTAGAGACATGTCATAGTCAAGATGAAAATCATCATACTGATGAGGCTGTTTCAAGCCTAGGAAGGAGAGAGTAAAAGAGAAAAAGAGAGAGACCACACACACACACACACAGTACGTGGTGATCGTGGTGGTGGTGATGATACTGTTTACTTAGATACTCTGGTCCTTTCATGGTAGTATAGTTATATATACTAGCTATAATTAGTTATTAAATATATTGCATATACTTTATGTTAATACATAATTATATAATAATATTAAATGTTAGTATTATGATTAATAATGTTAATATTATGATTAATAATATATTTCTCTATAAACCAATTATTACTGAAGACATGTTTAATGAAATGACCTATTAAGTACTCTTGGAAATACATATAAATATTCTTTGCTTTATGATAGAATAACTTCAAATAGAATGTAATAGAGTTTATCACAACTCATATTTTTGGATATTTGTTGACCCTGTAAGAAAACCCAAGGACAGTGCTTGCTATGCAGTAAAATGATACAGCTTGACAAGAATTATTTTAAAGAAAAAAAGAGGAAAGTCATATAGGCTGAATTTATTTGACTCTTGTTGTATTATCCTCATATGCTAGAAGTTTTCACCTAAAATATCTTATTTATTTAAAATCTAAGTTTTGGGAATAGATAATCCTATTTGAAACGACCCAGCATGAGCAATGGGATCCTTTTATCCTCCTCTATAAGCTAGGAGCTGTAACTCAAATAAGGTACAGATTTGAGAAAATAATCATGATGGCGATGCACACTGCCCATTTCTCTAGCAATTCTAATAATTGAGGCCATTCTTGGTATTTCTTTATGATTAAAAACATAATAGCAAGTGTAGATTAAATACTTACGTATGTGCCAGTGTGGGGAGAGGCATAATTTTATCTCATCCCTCTGAAGGTCTTCCCTTGGGTCTGAGAACTAAATTGATATAAAATGGATTAACAGGAGAAAAGCACTCCAATTTATTTATATTTAATGTGACATGGGAACCTTCAGAGGGAAAAGAAGAGCCAAAGAAGCAGCAAGACCTCAACGCTTTTAACCGTAGTTTGAACAAAGAGAGATAGTTGTGGAAACGTTACTAAAGTGTATGGGGAGGTAAAAGGAAGATAAGAGGTACTTTAGCAAGGTCTGTTTGTACAGAATTCTTTCTGCCTCCACTCCCTGCTTTGGTGATAAGAACGTTTCTCCTGGTGCAGGAAGGACATCTTTCACATGGGCGTTGTATCTTGTATTTGAAGAAGCAAAGAGGAGGTCAGAATGCAGGATGTACTTCTCGTATCTGTTTTTCAAGTGCCTTTGGTTCCAAGTAATCCTTATGCCAAGGTGGCAGGGTTGGGGGCAGCATGTTCTGCCCCCCTTCACCAGGTATTGTTTTAAACTTTACCTGTGTTACTTCAATTAATCCTTACTACAATCCTGTTGGGGAAAATTGTGCACAACCATAGGAAGAAATCAACAAATCCACCACCATAGAACCGATACCAGGATGCTTTTCTCCATGATCGATGAAGCTCTCAGAAGATTCCCTAGCGGCAGTGAGGTGTTCACATATCCTCTCTATCACGTAGAGGATATGAACAACACACTAAGTGTCATTTAGTGATTATGTACAGGCATCTTCATTTGACAGCTGGAGAATACCATTTCTTCCCAAGTGAATGTGTCATATTTAAAAATTCTGTACCAAGCCATGAATCAATTCTAAAATGTACTTTCCATGTCACATGAAGACACTGAGATATGGAGGGACTAATTAACGTGGCAAAGAACACAGAGCTAGTACGCAGCAGAGCAGGACACAGACCCAGTCTGCCTCAGAGTGACTCAGCTCTAGTATTATCTGTCCCTGCTCGTTGTCACACAGGTAGAAGACAGGGAGCTGATCTTTAGGACATAACTTAAATATCAGGAGAAGAAAGGCAGAGAGTAAACCCAATTCATTATGTAATGTTTTGAAGCAAGGATGTTGTCAATTTGGAATTAACCAATTAGAATGTGATGCCACGTAGGAAGCTAGACTTAAAACAATCCAAACCATATATTAAAAGTAGATTTTAAAAGTTGCTAAATGTTCAAAAGCTAAAGCAAAGCAAAAATGGCACAATTTAAGTTATTACCTGAAGTTGATATCTTCAGAACTCAGACCTGAATTATTGATCATGTTTAGGGCCTATGTAGGAAATGTGAGGGCATCCACTGGTGTTTTCACGATCACATCAAATCCATGATGACCTCCTTTTACTACCCTCCCCCTTACCCACAGGGCATACATCCCAGGACCCCCAGTGAATGCACGAACCACAGATGGTACCGAATCCTATCTCCACTATGTTTTTTTTCCTTAAATATACACACCTATGATAAAGTTTAACTTATAAATTAGGCACGAAAAGAGATGAGCAATAATAACTAGAAATAAAATAGAACACATATAACAATCTAATATAATAAAAGTTATGTGGATGTGGTCTCTCTCTGTCAAAATATCTTATTGTGCTGTACTCACCCTTCTTCTTATGATGCTGGGAGGTGGTAAAATGCCTACGTGATGAGATGAAGAGAGGTGAATAACCGTAGGCATTGGGGCACAGCGTTAGACTACTATTGACTTTCTGACAGTAGGGCAGGAGGATCGTTTGCTTCCAGACCACAGTTGACCATGGGGAACTGAAACCACAGAAAGCAAAACTGTGGATAAAGGGGACTCCTGGATTTCCAAAACTGAACTCACATACGCCCCCTCCCATCTGCTCCTCCCTCTTGTGCTATTCTCCGGCCCATCTATGGTGCCACCACCCACATACCCAACTGCTTAAGTTAGAAACCCGGGAGTCATCTATGAAATCTCTTTGCCCCCCCCCAACCCTTGGTAAATTTGAATGAATTTATTGAATGAAATTCCGTATTTTCCATCTAATATTTTAATGCCCAAGGCATCAGATGTTGACCTTCAGAGAGAGTGTAGGGATGAGACTTGAGGCTGTTCTGATGGTTTCTAATGTGTTTTGGTTTTCCTACCCACACTCTTCAAGTCTCCCATGTGGGGACTTTTTGGGTTTTGAGAGGTTTCTTTGCATTTTGGTGGTGGTGGTGGTACAGCTGTTGAGTGAAAGCACATTCATGGAGGATCCACGACAGAGCAGCTGAGATGTTTTGTCTTCTCCATGAAGTATTGTGTCTGTTGATAAATTATAGCACTTTGCCTTTGGCATGCACATGCTCTCAGTGGTATTGCCCTCTTTAATTGTGTCTCCTGGGGGAAAAATCAGTTGCCTGGCAAGGCAGCTTTCCTAATCAAAGACTTCCTGGGTCTTAAGTAATAAGAAACCTTAATGTTTCCAACTGAAACTTACACTGGGGCTTAATTGGGCATGTATTTTTATCTCCTTTGGGGATGAAAAAACTTTAAATGTTACCTATTTAGAAAATATTTCATGGGGGACACAAGGAAGCTTTCCCCCATTTTGATTCGTTTTTATTTAAGAGAAGTTTCTGGTAAATAATGTATGCATTTTTTTAAAAGCTTGAATAAATTACCTCTTTCTTGACTTTTAAATGACTGCTTTCCAGATAATTTTATTATCATTTTTCACTTGAACGTGTGTCTAAGTATGGAAAATTTTGCATTGATCGAATATGAAGGAAGGTGCCCTGGGCAGGTAAAGTGGAGACCTGAGTTCCAATTGGAATTTAACAGTAAGGTGAACCCTGCCCCTCATCCTTCAGGAAGAAGGAATTAGCTAGGAAGTCCAAAGAAAATCAGAGCTTAACAATAGTGAAATGGTTACAGACAGATTCTACTCAGGGCTATAGCAATAGGGGAAAAGAGACCCCAATAGAGAACAGGGTTCAATTCCAGATATACCACAGACAAGTAGGGATTCATAGCCAGAGTGTGTAGTATGGGTCAGAGGATAGAAATGACTAAGGGGAAACATCAGGAATAAGAGAGGATACTGGTGAATCAGACCTAACAGGATCCTTGCTAAAGGCAAATCAGGATGATCAGATATCAAGGATAGAGAGTAAAGAATTTGATCAGAATTGAGAGTGACCAGTAATGGAGGGTTAGGGGCTCTCTCTAAACTGATTTAAAATTCTTGCTACAACTAGGCAATGCAAGCCCAGCAAGGACAGACACAGAGCCTGAGATGGAGGCCCAGAGGGTCTCAGAGGAGCCTGAGAAAACTTCGTCCAGGAGACAGTCTGTCAGAAGGACACACGGCCAGGAGAACAGGGTTGGGTTTTGTCATGAAGGCTAAATACAAAGTTCTAAGATTCAGACTAGCAAATTTAATTTAAAAGGCTCATATCGTAATTTTTCTTTCACCTCTGACATCCGTTTGATAAGTTCTTAGGATTATAATTTGTAAAATTATCAAGTCAGTCATCCCACCTCACCTCTCTAAATTCTCTTCCTTTTAAAAATAGGACCAACATTACCTTAGTGTCAAAATCTTGGTGTCATCTTTGTCTCTTCTCTCATCCCATTCTTACAAATGCAGCCCTTCCTAGGTCTTGGTGGTTTTCCCCGGCTGCCTTCAGAGCCTTCCCTTCCCAGCATCCCCTCCACCACCCTGGGTCAGGCCCTCACTGCCTCACAACCCAATGGCTACAGAAGCACCCCCAGCAATGTTTGTGCCTCACACTAACCCCATTCCACAATTCCATTCCACAAGCCATCCTTAGATTAACCTCCCTAAAATGCCATTTCTAATATATTTGTAACAATTAGTGTTTGTTGAGGCCTTATAGACCAGACACTATGCTAAGTGTGCTATTTCATTTAATTCCTAGAATCCACTTTTGCTTGTTTGTTTTTGGAGAAAGAGAGAGAGCATGGGGGTAGGGGGCAGAGGAGAAGAGGAGAGAGAGTCTCAAGAAGGCTCCACGCCCAGCACAGAGTCTGACTCAGGGCTTGATCTCACAATCCTGAGATCATGACCTGAGCCAAAACCGGGAGTCGGATGCTTAACTGACTGAGCCACCCAAGCACCCTTAGAATCAATTTTAAACAATAGGTTTTATTATTTTTACTTAGCAAATGAGCAATAATCTTTAGAGAGTTTGAATAACTTACCTAACTTTGCAGCAGTTAAGTAGAAATTCTGTCTTACTCCAAAACCTGAGCCCTTAACCATTGTCACACAGTACATTCCATGGCCACGTGTAGAAGGAATGCTGGCCACTCCGGGGAGAAACAGCTAGGTGAATTACAGTTAGATTGGGAGCAATCCCCTTGCTCTCACCAAATGGACAAAAGCTATTCAAGATCCGTAAGCAGGGGATGGGAGGAACACATTGAGATGGTGAATGGATTAGAGCATTTAGAACCTGAGGAGTGAATCTCTACCCACCATAAGCCCTGTCATGAGCCCTGGCCTCAAAGCATGTGCTGTCCACTCTGCATGGGATGTTCTTACTGAATTTCTCTGCCTCACAAATCTGCTAGACATTCCTCTAAGGTCCCCTTCCTGAAGACACAGTGTGTCTCTCCTCCGTACCCCATAGCCTTTACCCAAAGCACTTGGAGTGTAGGGAGCCTATTGTGTTGCAGACCATTGTGCAGTGATTCACATTTGAGTCTCCCAATCTTATCAGCATGTTTCTACCGTTATTTCCTAGGTGAAGAAAGTAAGGCTCATGGATTTTACATGACTTGCCTTCTGAGATTGTGTCTAAATCATCTTTGTGTTACCAACCCCTTGTACCAAGTAAATGCTCAATAAATGTGTAAGGAGTACATCAGTTACCTTTATCTGTTTATATATTTTATTTTATTTAAAATACTTGAAACTCCTTGATAATAGGACTTATCTTTTCCATGCTTTTGTATTCCTCATAATACTTGGCTATGTATAGTGCACAGAGCAAATATAAGCACTTCATTTATTTATCTAGGCAGGTCTTCATTTTTCATTATTCCTATAATTTGATTTTTGGATGCAACACACTTTGGAATAGGGTTTTAGGTGAATACTGTTTTGTCAGAAATTAGTATAATGTCAGGTTCCCTTGGTAGGCCATTTCTGCCCTAGAATTACATAATGTTTTTATGCTAGGTAACTACTATACCCAGTAGATTGGAAGCAGAGGTAGAAATATTACCAACTTTTATTGAAACTTGACTGTGTAACAGGCCATTCACTTGCCATACAATATATCATTTTATTCTAGTGAAACCCTATGGAGTAGATACTATTTTTAGCCCCACTTTATCAATGGGCAAGGAAGACACAGAAGGTTAAGTCATTTCCTCAAGGTCACACAGCTCATAAGCTGCAGACTGGAATTAGAACCCAGGCACCATGGCTCAGAGTCAATATTAACTCAATTAATAAGTATATTTGTACTTTCATATATAGCAGTCTTGATTTTAGTCTCTAATAGATGGTCAGTGAATGTGTATTTGATTATATGAGGTCTAGCAAGGGCATTCACTGACTGATGTGTGAAAGTAGAATTATTTTTTAGTGGTCTATGACTCATTTCAGTGAAAAAATTTTTTGCCTAAAGCATCCATTATTAGTTTTCACATTTTACATGCTGTACCAATTCATCCTCAATTAAAAGAAAGCACTTGCAAAGTGACTAGGAAATAGTCAATTATTGTTTCAGCTGCCAAGCTTCAGGAATTAGCATCCTAGAATTTGCACAAATATTAAGCCAGGAAAAAGAAGTCCTAAAACACCATTTCAACTGCTTTTGAAATTCTGTCAGATATTGGTAATTGTATTATAATTTAAATTTTGGAATCATAGAATTTTAGAGTTGGATGGGAACTTTGAGATCATCTGTGCCAACTTTCTACTTAATGCCAGAAGTGTTCACACTCATTTGGAAAATAAGACATTTGATAAATGTTCCTCTAACATTTGCGTAGAGTTGATGGAAACAATCCAGGGAACTTTTTTACACTATTATATAACTTTGTGCCTTTGGCTAGTAAACTACTACAATATTTAGGCAATCCAGTACAGCAGGGGCTCTTGCCACTCTTTTCTGGGCCTGTCCCATCCTTACACCTGGCCCTGAGAAAACGCTTGCCAGCCTCTGCTCTGAAGTACGGGCAGTCTTTATGTTTTATTTTTAAATCTTACTTCTCATTTCATCCATCATGTGGAATAAAATGATTGACAGAATAAACAACGCAAACACAAAGAACCTCCACATGGCTTGACTTTCTTCCCACTCTGTCTCATGAGTAATTGTTCTTTCTCACTCCCTCTCCTACCTCCAACCCGCCCCCCATCTCCCTCTCTCATACACCCACTTTTTTCTGAAGCTGATTAACTGGGCACAGTCATGGTCTTTCTTTTTGTGACATTCAGCCTGAATGTCATCAGTTGCTCTAGGATACAAATGACATTGTTGCATAATATATTTCTAAAAAGACATAGTAATGCTGATTATGATCATTTAAAGATATAATTTATTGGTATCACGTGTGTATGAGACGATGGTTTTTTTTTTTTTTTTTTAAATAGAATTAGGTGCAAGTAGGCACCCGTTTTCAGTAAATCCTTCTCCATGTTGCCCTGCCCTCTTGCTTTTTCATGATCCTTCCCACTGCCTATCTTCTCATCAACCAAGGCAGACAGCTTTTTGACAGGTTTTACAAAAGGCCACCTCTCACTACTCCTTCTTCTCTCTCTCTGGTCTTTCTCCTGCTTCCAAAGCCCTCCTTGAGGTCTTTGTTACAATGTCATCATCTCCACGTGGCCTTCAGTGACACTCTTTAATGCCTGCCTCAAGCTCCTTGTTTGTGACATTCACGACCTTCATTATAATATGTAGTTTTCTCATTGTTTACATTTGGGTTACATGTGCGCATGTGCATGTCTGTGAGGTAGTACCAGCCCTCTCTACTGGAATGTAACATTCACAAGGTCAAGGACTGGATCTGTCTTGTTCACTATTGTTTTTCTAGTACCTAATATAGCACTCAATATATAAATGTCAAATAAATGTCCTAAAGTTATGTATCAAATTGATAAGAGATACTAATGCATATCCAAGTGTCATTGAGACTTTTACCCGATTTTGCTAATGCCATTTTTTGCATTTTTTAACTAATAGGTTATTTATCACTGAATGGTCATTATTCTACATACTATATACATATATCCCTTTCTTCTTCACCAGCAGTAAGGTGGGTATATTTGCCTCAGTGATGCCTCTGGAATTTACATATTCATAACATTTGGGAAATTGGAAATAGTCATCTGTCTATATAACTGAGAAGCGTTTCTTTGATTACACAGAATTTCAAGAACAGCCTGAAAAACCAACAGGAAGGGAAGGTATTTAATATTTTTATAATGAATTTGACTGTAATAGTTTTTATCAGAGTGTTCAGGAAGGCTTATAGTAGAAAAGCAGTCAAAAAGACTGTGATTAAGCTTTTCTAAGAAAATATGGTGAGACATCAGTTCAGCACGCCCTGGACAGTGTCTAGAATGTCCTATTCACATATATAATAAGTAGTTCGGAATGGTACTGATTATGTAATTGTTGGAAATAATTGTTTACCTGGCAGTTAAAACTCTTAGGAACATTATTTTACAGATTCTTACATCATTCCTTCCAATCACTATTTTGCAAAGAGGAGATTATTTGCCTTATGAATCATAACTGTTTATTGAATTGCTAGAAACTGAGTTCTGTAGTTGTAGTGCTCATAAGAAAGCCTTTGCCAAAGTTGGCATTGGGTTGACTACTCATTGGGTGGAGTGGTCAAAGGCATTTTCAAGGACTCCACAACTTCCCATTTATCCTTCCTTACCTCCCTGTAAACCAAAGAGAAGGCTGCAGCATTCTTTGTAGTCATGGAGAACTAGATCTCTGAGAATACAGATGGACCTCTGAGAATGATGGACCAGTGTACCTGACAACTCTCATTCCAGGAAGCACCCCTATTTCCCAGCCTCTTCTTCATGATTGGGGAACAGTAGGAGATGTGTGATGTGACCTGACAGGATTTTTATATGAGGGACAAAAGACTAAGATACTTACGATAAGTATCCTTGGTCAGATGCTTGTTTGCCCAACTTATAATATATGTAATATTCTCATCTAGACTGGAAATCACAAGGTCTTCATGGGTTCCTCTTAAACATACAGAAATGTTAAAGGCTCTTTTTTTTAATTGAGGTATAATTGACATACAGTGTTATATTAGTTACAGGTATACATCATAGTGATTTGATATTTTTCTACACTAAAAAATGATCTCCACAGTTAATGGAGTTACTGTGAGTTATTACAAAGTTGTTGACTATGTTTCCTGTGCTGTACTTTCCATCCCTGTGATTTATTTTATGACTGAAAATTTGGGCCCCTTATTCCCTTCACTGGAATTGAGATATTACTCATTCTTCCCAACTCCTCCCCCTTCTGGTAACCAACTGTTAATTTCTTGGGTCTATGAATATGTTTCTGTTTTATTCTGTTCATTCGTTTTGTTTTTCAGATTCCACATACAAGTGAATTCATGTGGCATTTGTCTTTTTTTTACTTATTTCACTTTGCATAGTACCTTATAGGCCTATCCGTGGTGTTGCAAATGGCAAGATTTTACTCTTTCTATGGCTGAGTAATATTCCATTGTGTGTGCGTGTGTGTGTATGTGTATACCATGTCTTTTTATTTGTGTACTTTGTGAAATAGTCACCACAATAAGTCTAGTTACAATCTGTCACCTTACAAAATTAATACGATATTATTGACTGTATTCTCTATGCTGTACATTAAATCCTTATGACTTATTTATTTTATAACTGGAAGTTCGTACTTCTTAATTCCTGTTACCCCTTTCACCCTTCCCATGACCTTCCTCTGGCAACCACCAGTTCTCTATATTTATGAGTCTAGGTTTTGACTGTTTTATTTTTCAGATCCCACATGTAAGTGAAATCTTGGGGTATTTGTCTTTCTCTATCTGACTTATTTTACTGAGCATAATACCCTCAAGGTCCATCCATGTTGTCCCAAATGGTAAGATTTCACTCACTTTTATGGATGATAATATTCCTTTGTATCTATAAAATACATCTTCTTTACCTTATTCATCCACTGATGGACACTTAGGTTGTTTCCATATTGGGTATTATAAATAATGCCACAATGAGCAAAAGGATCCATCTGTCTTTTCAAATTAGTATATTTATTTCTTAAGAAATACTACACCCAGTAGTAGAATTGCTGGATAATATGGTAGGTCTATTTTTAATGTTTTAAGGAAACTTAATACTGTTTCCAATCCTGTATGCACCAATTTATGTTCCCACCAGTGTATGCAAAGATTTCCTTTTCTCCACATCCTTGACGACACTTGTTATTTGTTGTCTTATTGATAATAGTCATTATGAAAGGTGTTTTGATTTTGATTTGCATTTTCCTGATTAGTGATATTGAGCATCTGTTCATGTGTTTGTTGGCTATCTGTTTGTCTTTGGAAAAATGTCTATTCAGATCCTCTATCCATTTTTTTTTAAGATTTTATTTATTTATTTGACAGAGAGAGATCACAAGTAGGCAGAGGGGCAGGCAGAGAGAGAGGAGGAAGCAGGCCCCCTGCTGAGCAGAGAGCCCGATGCGGGACTCGATCCCAGGACCCCGAGATCATGACCTGAGCCGAAGGCAGCGGCTTAACCCACTGAGCCACCCAGGCGCCCCCCTCTACCCATTTTTTAATTGGATTGTTTGATTCTTGTTATTGAGTTATATGAGTTCTTTATATATTTTATATTAACCTCTTATTGGATATATGATTTACAGATGTCTTCTCCCATTCATTAGGTTTTCTTTTCATTTTGTTAATGATTTCCTTTACCATGCAGAATGTTTTTAGTTTGATGCAGTGCCATCTGTTCTGGCTTTTGTTGCCCTCACCTGAGGAGTCTGATCCAACAAAAGCATTGCTAAAACCAATGTCAAAGTGCTTACCATTTGTATTTTCTTCTAGGAGTTTTTTTGGTTCCAGGTCTTATTTTCAAGTCTTTAGCTCTTTTGAGTTACTTTTTGTATATGGTATAAAATAGTGGCCCAGTTTTATTCCTTTGCATACAGCTGTCCACCTTCCCAGGATTATTTAATGAAGAGATGTCCTTTTCCTGTTTTGTATTCTTACTCGCCTTGTCATGAATTAATTGGCCATATATGTGTATTTTTTTTTTTCTGGACTCTATTCTCTTCTGTTGATCTGTGTGTTTGCTTTTATGCCAATACCATACAGTTTCAATTACTACAGGTTTATAGGGTAGTTTGAAACAGGAAACATGATACTTCTGGCTTTGTTCTTTTTTTCCCCAAATTGCTTTGGCTATTCAGGCTTTATTTGGTTCCATAGAAATTTTAGAATAATTTGTTATAGTTCTGTGAAAAATGTCATTGGAATTTTCATAGGCATTATATTAAGGGGTACCTGCGTGGCTCAGTCTTGATTTTGGCTGAGGTCATGAACTCAGGATCATGAGATTGAGCCCCATGCCAGGGGTCGTGCTGGGTGTAGAGCCTGCTTAAGAGTCTCCCTCTCTTACTCTTCCTCTGTCCCTCTCCCCACTGCTCACACTCTCTCTTAAAAAGAAAAAATATATATATATATATGTGTGTGTGTGTGTGTGTGTGTGTGTGCACATTAAATAAATAAAGATTGCTTTCAGAAGTATGGACATTTTGGGCCGCCTGGGTGGCTCAGTGGGTTAAGCCTTTGCCTTTGGCTCAGGTCATGATCCCAGGGTCCTGGGATTGAGCCCTGCATCGGGCTCTCTGCTCAGCAGGGAGCCTGCTTCCCCTTCTCTCTCTGCCTGCCTCTCTGCCTCCTTGTGATCTCACTCTCTGTCAAATAAATAAATAAAATCTTAAAAAAAAAGAAGTATGGAAATTTTAACAATATTATTTTTTCCAATCCACAGCATGGAATATCTTTCCATTTATTTATTTATGTCTTCAATTTCTGTCATCTGTGTTTTATACTCTTTCACCTCCTTGGTTAAATTTATTCCTAGGTATTTTATTCTTTTTGATGCAATAGTAAATTGGGTTATTTTCTCAATATCTTTCTGATACTTTGTTATTACTGTATATAAATGCAGTAGATTTTACCTATTAATTTTGTATCCTGAAACTTTACTAAGTTGATTTATTAGTTCTAACAGGTTTTGGTGTGTGTGTATAGGAGTCTTTGGACTTTCTATATTAGTTTTATGATATTTACAAATAAAAAAACTTTCTATATGTAGTTTTATGATATTTACAAATAGTTTTATTTTTTCCTTTTCAATTTGGATGCTTTTTCTTGCATAATTGCTGTGGCTAGGATTTTCAGCATTGTTGAATAAACTTAGAGATAGTGGGCATCCTTATTTTATTCCTGATCTTAAAGCTTTTAGCTTTACCCAACTGCTTTTGATCATAGCTCTGTGTCATAAGGCCTTTATCATGTTGAGGTATGTTCTGTCTGTACCCATTTTTTTGAGAATCATTATCATAATTGAATATTGAATTCTATCAAATTATTTTTTCTGCATCTATTGAGATGAACATAGGAGTCTTATGTTTCATTTTATTAATAAGGTATGTCACAGTAATTCTTTTTGCAAATGTTGAACCATCATTGTATCCCTGGAATAAATGCCACTTGATCATAACGTATGATCCTTTATTGTATTGTTAAATTCAGCTTGCTGATATTTAGTTGAGGATTTTTGCAGCTATATTCATCATATTGGTGCTTTTATTTTATATTATTTTATTTTATTTTATTATCTTTGCTTGCCTGGTTTTGGTATCAAGGTAATCTGGATTAAAGGAGTTTAGAATAAAACTCCTTTGGAATAAAATAAAAGGAGTTTGGAAGCTGTTTCTCCCCTTCAGTTTTTGGAAGAGTTTGAAAAGTATAGGTACTAACTGTTCTTCGAATGTTTAGTAGAATTCACCAGTAAAGCATATGGTCTTGGACTTTTACTTGTTGGGAGATTTTGATTACTGATTCAATCTCTTTACTATCAATTTGTCTATTCATATTTTCTATTTCTTCATGATACAATCTTGGAAGACTGTGAATTTCTAAGAATTTATCCATTTCTTCTAGGCTTTCTGATTTATTAGTGAATTAGTGTTCGTTGTAGTCTCTTATCATCCTTTGTATTTCTGTGTAGTTGTAACTCCTCTTTTATTTCTGATTGCATTTGATCCCTTTATCTTTTTTCTTGATGAGTCTAGCTAAAATGCTGTCAGTTTTTTTAATCTTTGTAAAGAACCAACTCTTAATTTCACCGATCTTTTCTGTTGCCTCTTTGGTATCTGTTTCATTTATTTCCACTCTGATGTTTATCACTTCTCTACTGACTTTGGGGTTTTTTGTTATTCTTTTTTCAAGTTTTTTAAGGTGTAAAGTTAAATTGTTTATTTGAGACTTTTCTTGTTCCTTGAGGGTAGACCTGTGCCACCACAAACTTCCCTCTTAGAACCACTTTTGCTGCATCCCATAGATTTTGGTATGTTGTATTTGTTTTCATTTTCCTGTATTTTTTAAAATTTCTTCTTTGAAATGACCCAGTAGTTGTTCACTAACATGTTGTTTAATCTCCACATATCTGTAGTTTTTCCAGTTTTCTTCTTGTAATTGATTTCTACTTTCATACCATTGTGGTCAGAAAAGATGCTTGATATGACTTCCACCTCCTTGAACTTATTGAGATTTGTTCTGTCGCCTCACATTTGATCTGTCCTGGAGAATGCTCCATGTGCACATGATAGAATGTGTATTCTGCTTTTGGATGAAATACACACACACACACACACACACACACATATAATGTCCATCTGGTCTAATGTCCTGTTAACGCTAATAGATTCCTTATTTTCTGTCTGGATGATCTATCCACTGATGTAAGAGGGTGTTGAAATTCTCTACCATTATTGGTTTACTATAAATTTCTCCCCTTAGGTCTGTTTATATTTGCTTTATATATTTTGGTGTTCCAATGCTGGGGGCATATATATTTACAAATGTTATATCTTCTTGCTGCACTGACACTTTTATCATTATGTAATACCCCTTTTTGTCTTTTATTACACTGTTTTAAAGTCTTTTTGTCTGATATGAACATGACTACCCCAGCTTCTTTTCATTTCCATTTACATGGAATATATTTCTTTATCCCTTTACTTTCATTTGTGTATGTCCTTCTTAAGTGTCTTACAGGCAGCATATAGATTTTTTTTTAATTCAATCAGTCATTCTGTCGTCTTTTGATCAAAGAATTTAGTCCATTCATACCTAAGGTAATTTTTGGTAAGTATATACTTATTGCCATTTTATTCATTGTTTTCTGGCTGTTTTTATAGTTTCTCTGTGTCCCTTCTTTTCTTTATTTCTTACCTTGTGATTTGGTAACTTTCCTTAATGTTGTATTTACATTGCTTTCTCATTTTTTTCCATATTTACTGTATTTTGTTGTTACCATGAGGCTCACATAAATCATCCTAAGTATATAACAGTCTATTTTTAAGTTGATAAGTTAAATTAGAACACATTTCAAAATTCTACATTTTTATTCCCATTTTTTACGCTTTTTATGTTTTTGATGTCACTTTTTAATCTTTTAATTTTATGTATCCCATGACAAATTATTGCCATTTTAGTAATTTTGCTACTTTTGTCTTTTATAGCTTTGTTTTGTAGCTTTATAAGTGATTAATCAACTGCTTTTACTATATGCTTACATTTGTCAGTGAAATTTTTACTTTCATATGTTTTCTTTCTATAAGTTAGTTCCCTTTCTTTTCAACTTAAAGAGATTCCTTTCATATTTCTTGTACCACAGGTTTAATAGTGATGAACTCCTTTATCTTTTGTTTGTCTGTGAAACTCTTTATCTCTCCTTCCCTCTGAAAGATAACCATACTGGGTAGAGTATTTTTGGTTGTAGGTTGTTTTCCTTTCAGCATTTTGAATACGTCATGCTACTTTCTTCTAACTTGCAGTTTTTCCTGATAAACCTGCTTAAAGTCTCACAGGGATTCCCTTGTATGTAACAAGTGATTTTTTTTTTCTTGCTGCTTTTTAAGATTCTCTTTTTTTCCTTAACTTATGACATAGTAATTGTGATACTTCTTTGTGTCAATGTGTTAAGGTTTGTCTTGTTTGGAACTCTCTGAGCTCCCTGGACCTGGATGTCTTTTTCCTTTATTAGGTTAGGGAAATTTACATCCATTATTTCTTCAAATAAGTTTTCTGCTCCTTTCTCTGTCTCCCCTCCTTCTGGGGCTCTTAAAATGCAAATGTTACTGTATCTCATATTGTCTCAGTGCTTTTTTAAGTTATCTTCTTTTTTTTTTAATTCCTTTTTCTTTTTGCTGCTTTCTCTTGGTGAGTTTCATTGCTTTATCCTCCAGTTCATTGATCCATTCTCCCATGTCATCTAATCTACTGTGGAACTCTTCTAGTGTGTTTTCAGTTTGGTTATTATGTTCTCCAGGTCAATAACTTCTCTTTGGTATTTTCCTATGTTTCTGTCTCTTTCATTAAATTTCTCATAGTTTTCATCCCTTCTTCTCCTGAGGTTAGTGAACATCTATATAACCATTTGAATTTTTCATTAAGTGTATTAACTCTTTCCATATCATTAATACACTTTTCTGAGGTTTTGTCATATTCTTTTGTTTGGAACTTATTTCTCTATTTCCTCATTTTGCTTCACTCTCCATGTTTGTTTGTACATATGAGACATAACAGCTACCTTTCTCAGTCTTGAAGAAGTGCCCTTGTATAGGTGATGCTTCTCATTCAGCCCTGCCCCAGCTCTGGTTGTTTCTCAAGCAGTGATTACCTAAGCTGCCTGATTAAATCTTTATAGGTCCCCGTTTTTGAGAGTATGCCAGACCTGTCAGTGATCCAATAGGAGGAATCTCATTTAGTACCTAGTTTCAGGCTGATGGAAGCCAGAACCTAAGGCAGCAGCTTTTAAAGTGTGCAAAAATATGCAGTCCTGTGGGGCTAAACTTGTAATTCCTGCAGGCCCCTAAACCAGGAGATCTGAAGGTACCCCTCCAGATCACAAGTGCAAAATCTACATGAGTGTATAAATTACTTTCTGGGAAATTTCATCAAGCTATAGCAAGGCCAAGGGGTATGTCCAAGGATAGTGTGCCCCTATTAACATTCCCTGGGTAAGTCTGCTTAGCCTCTAGATGTGTGGGAAGCCTGAAGCCTGTCCCTCAGGCTGAAGCTTCAGGCTATGTAAATAGACCTTTTTCACAGGAGGACTGGAGTTGGTTTCCTTCTGCTATTCATGCAGTGCCCTGGGTGTGATGTCATGCCAAATACTGTCTTTCTGATCATTATAGATCCATGTATATCTGGAAAAGCAGCCCCCTTGACCACAAGGGCCAGGCAATCTCAGAGACATCCTTGTGTAGAATGTGCATACCCAGGGGCTTTAGCTAGGCAGCTGGAGAATGTAAGGGGTGGGGCACTCTCGCTGGCCTCAGTAAGGCAGCAGAAAAATGTATTGGCTGATATCTATGGCCTTCTACAATGCAGTATGAGAGCCTTGTCAGTGCAATCACTCTGTCTTTAGGCTGGGACTGGCAGAATACCACAACCACTCATGCTCACCAGCTCTAGTCAGGGAGTAGGGGAGTATCCCAACTACCAGTGCTGGCAGACTTTAGCAAGCCAGCAGAAGAATGCTGTGGCATTTCTTGCTCACTTGCCCCAGAAGCACAATAATCACAGGTCCTCTCCAGGGTCACCCAATCCCAGGAGCACTTGCCTTCACCCATTCTAGCAAGCTGAGGGAGGATGCCCCATCTGAGCTTGTCCACCTGTGCTAACAGACTATGTGGAGAGTATAACAATGGCACCCACTAGGCCTCAGTCTCTAGGGAATATCTCAACTCTCCCCTACCCTCCAGCCAGTGCCCCCACATCAACAAATGAATCTCCCCACATGTAATCCAGGTGATTTTCAAAGCACTATTTTTTCACTGGGTCTTGAGTGAGCAAGACCATATGTAAGCCCTGTGAGAGAGGAAATTTAATTTCCTTTAGCACTTTGGGACTTCTGAACATCAGCTTCGGTGCTTTTCCAAACAGGCATTCTGGCTTGTCCTCTCAGTGTATTTCCCAAGGGCCAGGGTATCCCATGTGGAACACCAACCCTTCACTCCTCCAGGAGAAGCACCTTTCTGGTGAGCTCCCTCCCTATTATGTATACTGTCCTGCGGATAGGATTTTCTGTAAGACCATATTTCTTCCTCTCCTATTCATTTTGATATGGTCATTTTATCCTTTTTTGTGGGGGGTAGTTCATCGAGTTTCCAGATCTTTTTCAGAGCAAAATTATACATATGATACATGAGTTCAGGATCTCCCAATGCCACATTTTGGAGCACCTTCTGGGTTAAATATCTTTAAAACCTATCTTTCACATCTTGATTTTTTAGGTGGAGGAGGGGTAACAGGACAGAAAGAATCTTAAGCAGGCTCTATACCCAGTGCCAGGCTCAGAGCTCAATCTCATGACCCTGAGATCAAGACCTGAGCCAAGATCATGACCTGAGCGGAAATAAAGAATTGGACTTAACCAACTGAACCACCCACCCAGATGCCCCTCACATCTTATTTTCTAATTTGCCACCATGTTAGAAGAGAAATTAGCAATAAAATAGTATTTTATTTTAAAGATTTTATTTATTTGTCAGAGAGAGAGAGAGAAAGAGAACAGAAGCAGATGGGGAGGGAGGGGGGAAAGCAGTCTCTCTGTTGAGCAGGAAACCTGATGTGGGACTCCTTCCCAGGACCTTGGGGTCATGACCTGAGCTGAAGGCAGACACTTAATCAACTGAGGCACCCAGGCATCCTGGCAGTAAAATAGTATTTTAATATCTTCTTTCTAGTTTTGTAGCAAATATGTGATTCTTACAGTTGTACTTAATTGTGCTGTATAGACAATACATTTTTCTCTGAAACTCCATTATCAAATCAATTCCTAATGAGTACATAAGTCTAGTAGTACCAACTTCGCTTCTTTTTAAAAAATATTATTTATTTATTTATTTATTTGAGAGAGAGCAAGCACAAGTGGAGGGGAGGGGCAGAAGGAGAAGGAGATGCAGACTCCCCACCAAGCTGGGACTCAGTCCCAGGACCCTAGGATCATGACCTGAGCCAAAGGCAGATGTTTAACCAACTCAGCCACTCAGGTGCCCCCCCCCCGCCAAATTTTGCTTCTTGATGTCAATAGACATTTTTTTGTTTCATCATTGAATCAATTATATAAATGTTACCAAGTGTTTTGTCAATTCTCGTTCCTATGAATCTGAGATCTTCCTTTTACTTACTTTTTTATCTCCCTCTTTCCCTGTTACACTTCTTTGTTCCTCCATTTTTGCAGTAAAATTTGGGTGTCAATAGTCAACACCTTGATATATCAGGAAGAAGAGATTAAATGATGTTTCTTTTTATTTTTGACAAATACCCTTTTGAAAATATACTACTAGCTTCTTATCTATTTTCTCAGCTATAAATTACCACCTCCTACTTTGCAAAGAGTGAATGTCATAGGTAGGTATATAGCTTTGGAATAGTCTTGAGGATGCATGGTAGCCTATGTTGTCAAAAATTTCACCTTATTTATATGTTTGGATTAGATGGTTCCTTTTTGTTCCTCTTCCAAAATGAGTGTTCCTAGAAATTTCAACTAATAGTACAGTATTCGGAGTCAAATGACTAGAAATACTAAAGTTTTGTTATGCAAATATGTGTCTTTGAAATGGAACCAGAAGGCTACGCTGTAAATGGACAGAAAATGCATGTGAAGGAAATTCATCTTCTGGACATACTGTTATGCTACCTTTTGCTATTTCCTGTAGGATGTTCCTATTTTCCCTTGAGAGGAAAAAAAAAATGTTTTCATTAATCTGGGACAGCTATCTGTAGAGGTTTTATCCATTCTAGGTGTTGTCTTTGAAGTTTCTTTGATATCTATATATTTGGGTTTCTGTGATTTAAAAATAAAAACTCTTTCAACACCATATGCAACCACTGTTAGAGTATGGGGTTGCTGCTGTGAAATTGCAGAACAGACTAGTGGCAGGTCAGGGGAAGAAAAAGCCATTTCAGGGTGTTAAGTATCTTGTATATCCTTAAAAGTATCTTTCAAGAAGAGGAAGTGTCCCTATTTTTTTAGAACTATATATAAATGCATGGCTGGAATATATAGATGCATATAAACATATGACATGTTTATACTATATGTATATGTATATGTATGTGTATGTGTATATGTCTATATTTACATATACATGTATATATATATATACATAGATATAAATGCACACACACATATATTACATTTGGCAACTAGATAGTTGAAGCAAATAGCTATGGAGATGTTTAAAACTATGCTATGTAAGTACTTTAACCTATGCACTTGAGCTTGGTAGTTAACGGGTTCACCTGAGGCTAGGTCTTTTGCAAGCTTTGTATTTTACAGAGATTATTCTAGAAGTCATCCCTTTGTAATTGTTGAGCAAATGAGTTTGTGCACACACAGCTGAGATCCATACTGCCATCTCTGCACGCGCACGCAGTGCAAAGTCAGCTCAGAGACAAAATATTTAATAATGGAAGAGAGATCCATGATATCCATCTTGGCAATAGACTTCATTTATTTTTTTAATATGCTGCTCCTCCCCTACCCATGAGAGGATTCACTTACGAAAAGCTACAGCTGTGTCCCTGCTCTGTGTGCACTGTCTTAGCCAGGTGCTTCTAATTGCAAGCTTCCGTCTGGGAGCCTGAGCCCAGCTGTGCTGGGATTGATTCCTGCCACACAGGAAACTAAAGAGAAAGCCTGAACTAGGTCAGAAAACTGCCTCACTCATCAAGTCTCACCAACACTGCTTGTGCCTTTATTTCCTTGTGTGAGGCTGCCTTGGACATTGGTCTCTGTGGTTCCCTGGTCTTCTGGCTCTGAAAAACTTAGAGCATCCGCCTGTGGACCCAGCTCTGTGCTCTGACTTTGGGGCAAGTTCTCGGGCCCCAGAACAAGACATGAAAAGCCATACATCTCTGGCCAAGAAACAAGTCCCTCTGTATCTAGTCTCACTGTTTTGTCAACTTGAATCTAGTTTCTTCAGTGCTCCTCAGTTTTCCCTGTGATTAGACTTCATGGCCTGATATGGCTGACTCCTTTCTATTTTTGATTTTTGAGTCCACAGCTTAACCTTCCTGGGGTTACCGTACTGCCCTAGTCCTGACCATGAATGATGTTTGCCTGCTGCTTGAATCTTCATTATTTCCACGCCGTTAGATATAGGGTCTGAGTCTTCTTCTGATATTGTTTGGGTCTCTACAATGTATTGCAACACAGTTTGAGACCATTCTGTCATCCCTAATGACTGAATTCTCCTTTCTGTGCTCTCAATTGCTCTGCACCTCTTATGACTCAGCTCAGGTAACAGTTCATGAAGTCTTCTTTGGCCTCACTCTATACCCCCCACAGTCTCATTGTTAGGCGGGGCTAAATATCCTTTCACAGCAATCTCCTAATGGCTTGGGCATATTTCAAATATATACATTAATTTATATTTATAATAATCCATTTACATATCTTTTACCTCTTCCTATCCCTGGACTAGGAGTCTACTGATGCCTGGCACTGTATGTGCCTTTTCAGTGTTTCTTGGATGAATGAATGAATCTTCAGATTTATGTTCCTTTGTGATACATGTACACATGGTAGCCCCCCCAAAACTTGTCTGAGGGGGATATGTTCCAAGCCCCCCAGGGGATGCCTGAAACTGTAGATAGTATGAAACCCTATGAATGTTGTGCTTTTTCATATACATACCTACCTATGATAAAGCTTAATATATAAGTTAGGCACAGTAAGAGATTAACAACAATACCAATAAAAAAGAACAGTTACAACAATACTATAATACAAGTTACGTGAATGTGGTCTTTCTCTCTCAAAAAATTTATACTATACTTACCCATCCTCTTATGAGATGTGAGATGATGGAGTGCATCCATGATGAGGTGAAGTGAGGTGAATGATATAGGCATGTGACATAGGCTACTGTTGACCTTCTGACAATACATCAGAAGTAGGATCACCCATTTCTGGACCATGGTTGACCAAGGGTAACTGGAACTGCAGTCAGTGAGACCACAGATGAGGAGGGATAACTGTATGATTGTAACCCTTTGTCTTGCTACTTGCTACTTGCTAGAGGTTAATATATTAACCTGTAAAGCTTCATCTAACTATCACAAACCTTCACTGGCCATTGTCTGTTCTTAAGCTATACTGTTCAACCTCTGTCCTAGACCACATGCTTGCTTGCCTGGTGCCTTATAACCTGATTCTCATGGGCCTTGTCATGCTCATTAAGTGGATGGTCTCCAGGAAGGTCCACTGAAGTATCTAATGTTATTGACAATGACTACAAGCTTAGGTAGGATAGATGTGTTCTCTTTCTCAAGCTGGGAAATAATCTATGTCATGATAATGTGGTTCTTGGGAACTCTGAACCTTTGAAAGAATATGCCAACCTCTAGAACTTTCTTCTTAAAAAGAAAATAATAAGTATTGAATAAATCACCTTTAACACCTTTCATGATGATTAACAGGATTTCAAAGTATTTTATGGTGAAGGGTTTCTAAAAATTCAAGGCCATTGTTTCAGTGTGAGTGCATGGTGTCTGCTGAGACCCTAACTCTGTCTGAAATCAAAAGCTGGTTTGGACCTTGTGAACCAGAAGCTCTTTTCTTCATTGTGTCAAGTTATGGGAGATCTTGGAATGCTGGATTTCTTTTTTTCTTCAACCTACCAAAATTCAATATTCTAAACTATATTTGGTGAGGGATGTGGCTATTTTAGAGACAGTATTCAAAGATTTTTTTTTTCCCCAATAGTACTATATTTTGATAATATCCATTTGGGGGATAAAAATCATCCCATACATTATCACCAGAAATCTGTCTTATACACAGCATTCTTTTGGGATTTTGCTCAAAATGGTTGTGAGAAATTGTGCTTAGATTAAGACGATAAGGAAGAGCGAGAGAGAGGTCTTCCCTTTTGATATCCATAAAGCAGTGGCTGACATGGGTCTGTGGCCAAGGGTCCATGGTCATCTCATAACTTTTAGATCATAATCTGTTGAGTTAGTGACTACAGTTATTTCCTTCAAGATTAAAGAGCAGAATCAGCATTTCTAATTGCTCCACCCCCCTGGGCATTTAGGATCATTTGATGTTGTTAAATAGGCATTACTTAAGATTATCATTTTTTGATACATTCGTGGCAGAACATTGTTTCTCTCTCACCTTCTGAGTATAAATCTGCCTATGTTTTTGTCAGTCCCTTTCAGGGATTTTGGTCTTGATGTTTCCTAGCCTATAATGTTCTCATAGGCAATGCCTTCTAACTCTCTAGTTTCAGATGTACATCTTCAAAAAACATTCCCTAATGGCCCTCTCTAAAGTGTCCCCAGTGTTCACTCCACCTCACCCCACCCCACCCCTGTTATAGGCACATTCTGTCATATCAGCCTGTTATTTCTTACCACATTGTAGCCTGAAATCATCCTGTGTTTACTTGTCTATTTGCATCTCTTCCAACAACCACCATTAGAATGTGAGTGTTGAGGATGGGGACTGTGTTTATCTTGTTCTCTGCTCTATCCCCAGTTTCTTTCAAACTTCCCAGCCTATCATAGACATTAGTACATATTTGTTCAATGAATAAAAGAAAGAAAAATAAGAATGGATGGATAAAAGAAGGAGGGAGATAGGAAATAGAAAACAGAGATGAAGGAAGAAAGGAGTGAAGGAAGGTAGCCAGACATGATGAATGATTTGTTTGTGTGATCAAGTACTTTAAATTCGAAAGAAAAGGAACCTGTGGAAATGGTGACCAATTACTCTGCCATTTTTTGATCTCTCCTTCTATCAGGAGACACGTTCATACCTCTCTCGCTGCTCTGAGCACAGACTTCATCCTTACCTATCTATCATTGCTCAACTGACACTGCAGATTTTATAATTACCAGTTATCTCTTATGAGTCACTTCAAGATTAAACTGTGGACAATGGTTATGAAAAGTCAAGAATGGTGTGAAATTCACCTTTTCATATTGGATTTCTGTCATGACATGAATTACATACAGAACTCCTATTGTCTGATTATTTCCTTTGCAATGAAGGCTTTTCACCAGTCAGTGACGCCATCTGATGACCTGTAAAAATTTAATTGGGCACTCTGATATATTTAGTAGCAGCTCACTGCTCTTTTAAACAGTTGCTAACATTATGTGAACCACTGGGTGCTTAATTTTATGGGTGTTTTTGAAACAAATGATGGGTTTTTTAATGGTCTCTTAAAAATAGTATTATAATTAATCTTCATTAGTTTTCAGTCAAGATAAATATTCATGTTAAAAACAGTGATTGTGCTGAAGAGAATCTGTTAGACTGAAATGTAATCCAGTGCATTCTTCTTTATTAATTCAGCCAGCCCCCTCTGCTGTTAAAAGGTATTTCATTTTTATTTTTTATTTTTTTTTTTTAATTTTATTTATTTATCAGAGAGAGAGAGGGGGAGAGAGCAAGCACAGGCAGACAGAATGGCAGGCAGAGGCAGAGGGAGAAGCAGGCTCCCCGCTGAGCAAGGAGCCCGATGTGGGACTCGATCCCAGGACGCTGGGATCATGACCTGAGCCGAAGGCAGCTGCTTAACCAACTGAGCCACCCAGGCGTCCCAGGTATTTCATTTTTAATAGCTTTTTTTTAACCTCAAAGAGATACTTAAAATTCAGTCATTGTATCAAATAAAGAATAACTGCGTATGTCAAGTAATTTCACCAGTGAGAATATTTATATATCCAAATGATGTCTCATTTCATAGGAAATCTTAGCAAAAGCACAAGTTTCATCACATTGTTACTGAATTAAAATATGGTAAGAGAAAATTTCCAGTTTAATAATGATCTAGATCTTTGTGGGTAGATAAGCTACTCATCCAAATGGAAAATAAACAGACTTTTTTAAAAGGTACTTTTTTTAATGAAAAGAGTAAGAGTTGGAATTCAGAAAGAAAAAAAAAAATCTGGATTCCAGTGTAGCTCTGCTACCAATCACTTGTGTGCCTTTGGGCAATTATTTTCATTATAATGCCCTTGTTGATAAGAATGTCGCAGCAACCTTCCAATGAGTACAGTGTTTTACAATCTTAGCATTGTGAAACAAAAAAATGCAATTTAAATGTAAAGCAATTTCAGAGGGTATAAGCTTCTCCCTGTCCTAGAGTATATTAATTATTGGTGGGTCTATCATTTAAAATACTAACATAAAATTATTGGCATTTAAAAACACGTATAGGGGCACATGGGTGGCTCAGTGGGTTAAAGCCTCTGCCTTCGGCTCAGGTCATGATCCCAGTGTCCTGGGATCCAGCCTGACATCGGGCTCTCTGCTCAGCGGGGAGCCTGCTTCCTCTATCTCTCTGCCTGCCTCTCCACCTACTTGTGATCTCTGTCTGTCAAATAACTAAATAAATAAATCTCTTAAAATAAAATAAATAAAATAAAAAATAAAAACATGTATAGAAGTAATAAAAGTTACCGCTTTGGTCATTTAATTTAAAAAAAAAAAAAAAAAAAGGTTATCCCAAAGAAGGTATCAGTATTTGCATTTGCATCATTTACAATGCAAAAGGAAAAGGTGTTTTCCAGAATGGATTAATGCAGATTCTCTTCCCAATAAGCAATCACTTAATTGGATAGAATTACATTTTTAAATAATTATTTAAAAATTATTTAAAGAGAATTGTCCTAAGGACATGTAGTAAATAGAGAAGTGTCCATTCATTTTCTCACTTCTTGTACTAAATCTCCTTTAAGGCAGGAGTCTGTAGCATTTTGACTGTGACCCTACCTCCCACCCCAAGATTAAACTGTGCTCTGATCCAGGTAAATTCAACTACGACCATGAGGCTCTTCCATCCCCCAGCTCCCATTCTGGGACCACAGTTTCATCTTGGAAAAAACAGCCTGCCAGTGTTCTCATTTCTTCCATTTTTTCAAAAGTTTTGTCCTAGGCAGGTATGTCTAAGAGGTCCAGGGCTCTTTTCCTGTGCTTAACCACTATTTGAAGACAGAAATTCTGTTCTAGGCATAGCAAATGAAGAATACTAGTGCCCTGGTCACTCTCAACACAGCTCACTTTTAAGGCCAAGGTTCCGCATGGCAGAAAAGCAAACCAAGAAAATGGGTACCACCTCTGCTACCATCCATTGGTGAGCAGGGTATCACTCTGAGAAAAGTGAGTCACAGTGTTCTGCCCCCAGCTCTTAGTGGTGGTACAGAGGTTATGCCAGGAGAAGAAGTAGGTCTCCAGGGATGATGACATCTACAGCTCTGCCTGAAGGAGCTGACTTTATTTGGAACAGAGCATGGAGAATTCTATACCTAAGGACATTGTGAAAAACAATGAACATCTTGGTATAGTACAATTAGGAAGGCACTCATAGCTTCATGATACAAGCAACAACAGGCAAAGTGGCAGAGCAATCAGAAATTTAACAAGAGAAATAATGGAAAGAGACAGCCAAGTCGATCATGGTGGTCAGGAAGACTATGTGCAAATTCTAGGCTGTACTTACCCAAGAGCAATCAGAGCTGGATGTGGACAGACTTGAAAATACCTCCTAAGCCATACCAGATCAGTAAACACGAGCAGAAGCCTTACTGGCACTAGGGGTTTTATCAAAAAACTGGGTGAACAACAACCTGCCTTAACCCAGAGGCAACTCCTAGGAAAGGAGGCTTAAGAATGAAATCAGACCTGTCCTTGGCAGTGGGAAAGACTGTGTACATGCCTACAACTCTTGCATTTCAGACAGAAAACAAATCACACCGGAGTACGATTTGAATATACATGAAAAATAAAGTGCTAACAAAGGCAATTATGTAGGTAAATATAAAAGACAGTATAATTGAATGTTTATTCCCTTTTTTTCTCTAAACTGATTTAAGAACAATTAAATAAAACTATGCATAACATGCTATTGTTGGATTTAAAATATAGAAATTTAATATATTTGATAATAGCACAGAAGGTGGATAGAAGCAACGCTGCAGTGGAATAAGAAGTGTCACGGATGGTGGTTCAAATCCACAGAAAGAAATGAAGAGAATTACAAATGATATTGAAGAAGGTTAATATAACAAACCATATAAAAATACAATTGCTGGGACGCCTGGGTGGCTCAGTTGGTTGGACGACTGCCTTCGGCTCAGGTCATGATCCTGGAGTCCCGGGATCGAGTCCTGCATCAGGCTCCCAGCTCCATGGGGAGTCTGCTTCTCCCTCTGACCTTCTCCTCGTTCATGCTCTCTCTCACTGTCTCTCTCTCAAGTAAATAAATAAAAAAAAAAATCTTAAAAAAAAAATAATAATAATAAAAATACAATTGCTTTCCTTTTCTGAATTAGTTTCTTTAAAAAGTATAACATATAAAGTAATAATTATAACAATAGAATTGTTTGGGTATTTTTACCTATATGTAGAGATACACACACACACACACACACACACATACACACACACACATGCATACTGGAATTAAGTTTGTATAAGTCTGAAGTAGATTTTGGTAAGTTAAAATGTACTTTGGAAGCACTAGATCAATCACTAAGAAAATGATACAAATATATGCAGAGAAATAAAAATTATTAAAATGAGTAAAATATTACACTTAAGATATCAATTTAATACAAAATAAAACTGAAGGAAACTGGAAGAACAAAACAAATATGAGACATATAAAAAAATAAAATGGCAGATAAAAATCCAAACATTACAATAAAAATATATAGACTGTCTTTAATTACATTTTGATTTCTTAGTTTTTCTTCCCATGAATGAAGAATTTTTTTTTTTTTTTTTTTAACCAGGGTAGGGGATAGTAGAGGGAGAGAAGGAGAGAGACTCTTAAGCAGGCTCCACACCTAGCATGGAGCCTGAAGCAGGATTCATTCTCACAACCCTGAGATTGTGACCTGAGCTGAAATCAAGAATCAGATGCTTAGCTGACTGAGCAACCCAGGTGCCCTGAAAACTTTTGCTCTATATTTACCATTGGGACTTAACACATAATCATAGTAATACAGATTCTATATTTAGATGTGAAAATTGAATGGAATTAAGGTAGTAGGTGGTTTGTGTTTGATAAAATACTATCTACTCAAATTATGCTCTTAGTGTGATCATAGTATAAACAGAAGACTTAGCAAAATTTATGAAAATACTAAACAGTTTTGTGTTTAGTGTTTTTATTTTGCTCACATGGACAGTTTTCTCTGCCATGGAGCCAGAGGATTTTGTCACTGACATATCATCAATACATATATAATTAAATGATTAGTTCTGGAAACGACACTTGGGATAAACTAGAAAAATTTAAATATAAACAAGATAGTCAAAAGGTGGAAATTATTAGATTAGATAAAAGGATAGTTCCAACTCTACACTCTAAGAGACACAGTTTACATTCCAAGGTTCAAGTAAGTTGAAGATGAGTGATAGAAAAGGAAATGCCATGCAAACATCAACCTTAAGAGACCTGGAGTGGCAATATTAATATAAGACAAAATAAATAGGCTTTCAAACAAAAATGTCAATAGAGATAATAAGGGAAATTTTATAATGATAAAAATATCAGTCCACAAGGAGGATATAACAATCATAAACATATATGCAACTAACAACAACAGATCCCCAAAATACAAACAGAACTGACAAAATTGAAGGGAAAAATAGAAAACTCAGTAAATAGTTGAATACTTCAGTACTCTACTTTCAGTAATGTTTAGAACACCTAAACAAGTGATAAACAAAAAAGCAAAGACTTTACCAACAATATAAACCAACTAAACCTAACAGGTATCTATCAAACACTCCAGCCAAAAGCAGCAGAATAAACATTCCTCTGAAGTGCACATAAAACATTCTCAGAGATGGACAATGTGGCCCATAAAGCAGACTTTAGTAAATTTAGAGGATTTAAAATATGCAAACTATTTTCTCTGACCATAGTGTAATTAAATTAGAAATCAACTACAGAAGTAAGTTTGAGGAATTCATAAATATATGTCATTAAACAAATATCCTAAATAATTAATGGGTCAAAGAAGAAAAATCACAAATTAGAAAGGAATGAAAACTGAAATAAACGAGAACTTATAGGATGCAGTTAAAACAGTGCTCAGAGATAAATTTATAGCTGCAAATGCTATATTAAAAAAAAAAACAATCTCAAATCAAAAACCTAAACTTTCACCTTATGACACTGAACAAGGAAAAACAAACTAAATCCAAAACAAATAGAAGGCAATAATAAACACTACAGCAGAAATAGGAAAATAGAAAATAATAAAGAAAAATCAATGGAATCAAAAGTTGATTTTTTGCAAAGATCAATAAAATTGGTATCAAAAACTAGACTGACTAAATGAAGAGAGAAAACTCAAATTGCCAAAATAAAAAATAAAAAACAAAAACATCAGTACCGATTTTACAAAAATAAAAAAGAAATATAAGAAAACAATATAAATAATGTATGCCAACAAATTAGATAACTTAGATAAAATGACCAATGTCTAGGAAAACACAAACTACTGAACCTGACTTAAAAAAAAAATAGAAAATCTAAATAGACTTATAATAGATTGAATTATTAAATTTTAAATGTTCCCATAAAGAAAATCCCTGCCCAGATCCTTTCACTCTTGAATTCTACTAAACATTTTATGAAGAACCAATAGCAATCACTTATAAGCTCCTCCAAATGATTGGGATAAAAGTAAATTAAAGAAATATACAGAGAGTGTTTGAAAGGTATCAAAAACTTTTTCAAAATATTCCCTCAAATAACTCAACTAAAAGGAAAAGAGGAGACAATTTTATTTTCCTTCTCTCCTTCCTCACATTCTCAAGGTCCTGATTACTTGTACTATTACTACTATAATTTAGTTTCAACTGTGGGCTACATAAATCTGTAGGATACCTGGACATCTAACCACCATGATATATTATATTCCCCCCAAATATAGTATCTCTGGGACTGGTCACTAAACAACTGACTGAAATGAACTTTGGGGACCCGACATGATTTTAATTTGGAGACTGCTTGTGTATAATTTTTTAAGATGATTTGTTTTCCTAATTATTGTTTATTAAGCTTACTTCTACAGTCAGTTTCCAGTCCCTGAATATACATTGGGGAAATAATTGATAGTAACCACCGTAGGCAAATACACACACACCCACACACAGAGTACCTTTTTTTTTTTTTCCTGGACACAATAGAAATCTTCTAAATATGTGAAATATGCAGTTGACCCTCAAACAACATGAGTTTGATCTGTATGGGGCCACTTAAGTACAGATTTTAAAAATAATACAGTGCAGTACTGTAAATATGTTTTCTCTTCCTTGTGGTTTTCTTAACATTGTCTTTTCTATAGTTTCCTTTGTTGTAAAAATACAGTATATAATACATATATGAAATTTATGATGATTGCTTGTGTTATCAGTAAGGCTTCTGATCAATGGTAGGCTGTTAGTAAGTTTGGGGGGAGTCACAAGTTGTACATGGATTTTCAACTGTGCCATAGAGGCAGCTTCCCTAATTCCTATGTTGGTCAAGGGTCAACTTTGTGTATTTAACATTCCAATGCTTGAATGATTCCCTCCAAAAACACAATCTAGGAAAGTAAAAAAGGAATTAAAGGGTAAGAGCTTAAGAAGAAAAATAATTTTCAGAGGGGTCTGAGTTAAGATTAATGGTAGTTAGATTCATTTGAATTGGATTAGTCCTGAACTTGCTGTAGGCTGGGCATTTAGACAGGATTCCAGGAGTGAATCTAGGGAGGTGAGAAATGATTTCAAGAGTAGCCAGCTGCTCAGGAGATTCTCTACTGGCTTCTGACTAGCAACTGTGTCATTAAGTTGGAGAGGGCCTTCTTCTGTTGTTCAGGAAAAAACAATGTAAGTAGCCAAGTAGCAAAGCGGGGGTGGGGGGGTTGTCTAAGGTCAGTTGGCATTTTAGCCTTCTCTGAACATTACAGTAACCATGGAATATTTTAACCCCAGGTATCTTGTGATAGGCAGATTCCTGTGCATGACCCCCCCCATGAACCCTGATCTTGTGTAATGTCTTTCCCTGTGGATGTGCCTGGGACCTGTGAGGCTAAGAAATACTGCCCCTTATGTGGCAAAAGGGATATGATTTCGGTTGACCTGGTCTAATCACATGAGCCTTTGAAAAGCAATCCTCAGTGTGATCTGGCAAGATGGTCCAAGCCCCAACTCGTAGCTCAGTCCATCCACATCCATGGCCATATTTTCAAAAGCGCACCCTCTTAACATTGTGGATGGGGCAGGAGGTTTTCCAGCTGTGAGTCACAAACCAGGCCTGGAATTACCATATCCCTTTTCACAACATAATCAGTGATGCTGAATCCAAGTCATAAAAGCAGACTTCTCCAATACGAGCTCACTAATGAGGTAACTCACCCCCCTTTGGACAGTTCCAAACAACACAGAGTTCTTAAACAAGTCCCTCCATAATTCATACCTGTTATACCATTTGTACAACAGATACGATTTTGTACTCTAAGAGCTATGTTACTTGACAGCCCTTCAGTTACTGAAGATAGTTCTCCATAGGTTTCTCCGTGGGCTTTTCCTCTTTCCTCTGGAAGTGCTCCAGGCTACAGTATTTAAGGCCGAACACAAAGTCCCAGATATGTTGACCAGTATCAAATAGAGGACCATTTCCTTCTCAGTCTTAGCACTTTTCTGTAAGAAATGCTGCCTAAAATTGCTTTAAAGTACTTTGCTGTTGCATCACATGGGAAACTCATTTTCCTCTAGTAGGAAGGTTTCTCCAGCCCTGTTTTGCACAGAGACACATAATGAAGACGTCAGTTAAAGAAAGTTCTAATATAAAACAAATACAAGATATTGTTGGATCCTTTCTTGGATTGTGTAATATGTTTTCAATTCTTTGTAAGTAAAGGGGGGGAAAAGCCTAACTTTTAATCAGAACAGAAGCACTAAAAGGAAAATCCTGATAGACAAACACATATATTTATACCACATGGAGATACAACAACATGGAAAGGAAAGAGAATTCAACAGCTAAATTATGTTCCTCTGACCCTCATTTTCATTGAAAGGCAAAAGAGGTCAAACATAGCTATCTGCCATTCTTATTATTATTTTTCACCGGCAAGATAAGAGAAATCCCTTTTTTAAAAAAATTTATTTGAGAGAGAGAGAGCGCGCACCCGCTCATGAGTTGGGGGAGAGGCAAAGGGAGCAGCAGAGGGAAGGAATCTCAAGCGAACTCCATGCAGAGCACAGAGCCAGGTGCAGGGCTCAATCTCACAACCTAAGATCATGACCTGATCCAAAATCAAGAGATGGACACTTAACAGACCGAATCACACAGGCACCCCAAGAAAAATCTTTTCATTTTTTAAAATATTTTATTTATTTGACAGAGATCAGAAGTAGGCAGAGAGGCAGGTCAGAGAGAGGGGGGAAAGCAGACTCCCTGCCAAGCAGAGAGCCCAATGTGGGGCCCGATCCCAGGACCCCGAGATCATGACCTGAGCCGAAGGCAGAGGCTTAACCCACTGAGCCACCCAGGCACCCCAAAAAATCCTTTTTTCAACAGCTTTATTAAGAATTAATGCACATACCACACTACTCACCCACTTAAGAGGTACCTTTCAAAGTTTTTAGTATATCCATTCACACTGTACAACCATCACCATCACCTGTGTCCCCCAACCCCTCTGCACTGGAAACAAACCCTGAAATCCCTTTATTTGTAATGGTGAGGAAGAAGACGCTGCCATCCATTTGGGGTTGTGGAAACATATAAACTGGAAAAAGGGAAGGGATGAAAGGGGGCGAGGGAGGCATCGAGGAATGTCTGTCCTCTCTGCAGGTCTGGACTCCAGGGCCTCTGCTAGAAGGCAGGCATCTTCAAATCCCTTTTCCCTGGTAACAACAGCTTGTAGAACATTCCCTGTGTGATTCCATTTAAACCTAATGGGAGTGTCAGGGCTTATAGAAAGGCTGAATCGTGAATTACATTCCATTCCCCACTACTGGGCTCTCCCTTTCCTTTCAGAAGGGGTTCAGGCTGAAGTCGACTCTAAGTGCAGTGTGTGTTTTGCTTCAGCAAAGAGGCAATTGTAATCGAGTGGGGCCGTGTTTTAGGCAGGCAGTTTTAAAACAAGTACTGGCATTGGGTTGCTTTTAATAAAGCCTATGTGATTTTCTTTCTAAGTTTCAGGGGCAGGAGTGTTAGAGGAAATCTAGAGCATCTTATTTTGAATTACTAGAACGTGACTGGAATATGCATTAAAAACAAACAGCGATCACAAAATGCACAAATCTTGTTCTTCCTGAGAGCTATGAACTCTGAATCCATCTACAAATTGACTCACATTTGAACCTTGGCCACACACATTGGCCCCTCCTTTTAGACCCAGTTTGGGTCTGTCTGGAAGTCTTTACATCAGAAATATCAAGTCCTGAATTAGATCCGTTTGTTCTGATAGCATAAGCCCTGGGAAATGTCTTTCTTCAAAAATGTTATTTTTCTAGGTCTATTTTTTTAAAGAAATGAAGGAAAATAAGGAGTTCATTTTGGGTTTTTGTCTGTGAGGATAAGCAATGCATCCCTAGATCTGTGAAATTCTGTTCTTCTCTTCCCTCTGCCGGCTGAAGAGAAGTATTGCTGGTCCTTCATGTTTTCTTCCTGTAAGAGTGGGAGCACACTTCTGGCCAGCATGATTCAAAGAGCTAAAGGAAATGCAATGGTCCGTTGTAAGATTTCCAGAGACAAACGAGATTTCCTGGTCTCTTTTCCTGGTTTCTTACGACAGCCTCAGGATATAGAAAGTTGACACATGCAGGACTTGGGGACACCACAGCTGAGAAGACGACTGATTTCTTCCAACAGGACGTTCAGAGAATGGCTGTAAAAAGAAGTGAATTCAGAGGAGGACGGTGTGTGTGTGTGTGTGTGTGTGTGTGTGTGTGTGTGTTGGGAGGGGGAGGGTGGCTCTCAGGAAGTTTCACCATTCTGTACAACCTATAATTATGTCAGTAATTTTTTAATATTGTAGCTACCTGGGCACCGAATAGGCTCATCTCTGTGTTGACATAAGGAATCTATTTCTTTTTTCTGTCTTATGCTACCACTATTCTTGCTTTAAAAAAAAAAAAAAACTTTGAATTTTTTTTTTAAGTTAAGCATGTTTTTTGGTTTAATTACTGCTTTTAAATCTTCCATTACCTTGATGTTTGAATATTGGGGTTAGAGAGGCAATGAACATAATAAGAAATAGGTTGTATTTAAATTATTTTAAGTATCGATAACTTTCTGTCATCTGCGTGTTTCTTTGGGTGAAACCAAAAGTTCAAAACTAAATCCAAATTGCTGAGTTGAATTAAATACATTGCACTCACAAATTCAATAATAAATGACTATAATTGACTTTAGGAAGCGTGGCTAAAAGTCTTGGAAGTAATTTAAAACTCAAGATTTAATTTACAGTTTAATTTAAACGGCCTTTCTACTTCTGAAACCACAGGCTTTTATTTCATATCATCTATTCTTAAGCATTATTGGTTCCCCTGTCCCCCAAGAAGTGGTATCTAAAATTCACAAGCATATGTGACACTGGGGACTCATCATTAGCATTTAGGATTTACCCTGCCTCCCTTACTGTGTCATGTTAAAGCCAGATGAAGGGTGCACTACACATGGTTATGAACTAAGGCCGTGTGCCTGAGCACCATTTCTATGCTTGGTACTTGTTTCTTCCACCTTTTCCATTGCTTGGTTCCTCAGGACTATAGTGGTGCTTCCTGAGTACCTGTCCCCTGATAGCTCGTCTTGGTTTTAGGACACTGAGTATACCCCTTCACTGAAAGCAGAGTCTCAGAACATTCTGCCCATGTGTGTTCTTCTCCACCACCCCAGCGGAGGCTCCTTTTATGGAAGGGCTTTGTTTCAGTTGCTTGCAAGTCCCCCAGCACCCAGTGCAGTGCTAGCTCTCAGGATGTGTGTGTGTATATGTATTTCGACCGTTGTTCACTGAATGAGTAAATGTCCAAGAGCTAGATAAGTTGATAGTCTGTGTTATGATTTCTTTGTTGGGAGTTAAAGCAAAGGAAGGGAAGAAGATTGGACAAATCTAATAGAAATAATTGTAATCACTAGGAAGACTTGCACCTTAAGCTATTTTACGTAAACAAGAGAAGGGAAGGGGTGCCTGGGTGGCTCAGAGGATTAAGCCTCTGCCTTCCACTCGGGTCATGATCTCAGGGTTCTGGGATGGAGTCCTGCATTGGGCTCTCTGCTCGGCAGGGAGCCTGCTTCCTCCTCCTCTCTCTCTTTCTGCTTGCCTCTCTGCCTACTTGTGATCTCTCTCTGTCAAATAAATAAAATCTCTAAAAAAAAAAAAAAAAAAAGAGAAGGGAAAAAGATCAGTTGAGTCATCAAGACTAAGCTCTCATAATTATATTCTTATTTTCTACTATATATTCTGAGATAACTAGACAGAGTAGATACGAATAATATATATAATCTGCGATCTAAAAACAGAATGTATCAGAAAAATAATGTTACCATAAAGTCAGTATATTTGAAGAATTTTCAAAACTAAAAAGCAGAGGAGATAGCAATGATCAGAACAGAAAAATGAACAATAATAGATTTGGAACAATAAAACAAGCCTGGTTCCTTAAAATGCCCAGTAAAAGTGAAACCCTTGCAAGGCTGATCAAAAAGAAAAGGGAAACTCTAAAAATAAATTATGTTAGAAATAAAAATAGGGATGGTGCCTGGGTGGCTCAGTCAGTTAAGCTTCTTACTCTTGATTTTTGGCTTAGGTGATGATTGCGGGGTCATGAGATGGAGCTCTTGGACTCTGTGCTCCCTACTCATGCACAATAAATAAATCTAAAAGATTAAAATAAAGATGTAAATATTTGGGGGGTGGATTGAAGAAAGCATAAAAAATTACCTTGTATACATTGGACAATTTTGGATGCAATTATTATTTTTCTAAAATAATAAATAAATAAATAAATAAATAATAAATAATCAATGTTAATATAATATAATATTGGTAATATATATATATATATATGATGTTTATATAATTATGTTTATATAATACAAATAATAGATGTTTATAAGTTATTTCTGATATAAAACCATATCTAGATAATAGAAAAAGATTGCAAATATCTTGGCTAGTTAGGAAGAGCAAGCAAAACTCTATACCAAACTAGAGGAGAGAAGACACATTCAAAAAGAAAAACTGTAATCCAATCTTGTTCATAAACACTGACACAGGAGCGCCTGGCTGACTCAGTCAGAAGAGCATGTGACTCTTAGTCTTGGGGTCGTGAGTTCGAGCCCGACATTGGGTGTAGAGATTATTCGAGTAAATAAATAAACTTTAAAAAATATATATGGATATTAAACTCTTAAATAAGCTATTAGTAATTAAAATATAGCAATGCACCTAAAGAATTAGATATGTTAAAAAAAGAATTGAGTATGTTGACAAAGTGTAGTTTATATTAATTATTCTAAGGTAGTTTGATTTAGATATCTATTGTTATTTCTCATGTTAACAAAGAAAGGAAGAAAAAAATGTATGGTTGTTGCTTAAAAAAAAAATTAATATAAAACCCACTGCTGATTTTGAAAGAAATAGTGAACAAAGAATAGAGAAAATGTTACCTAACTTGCTGGAGCAAGCATCATTATCAACGGTAGGACTTAAACTGCATATCAGTGAAAATTATTAACACCAGGATGTATTGGCAATTAATCCAAGAAGTGTAGTGGGATGAGAGGAATGAACTTTGATTACTTAAGATAATATTATTGTATTTGTGAAAATCAAAGGTTAATAGAAAACTAAGAATTAAAACTAATAAAAGACTTAATCACATTGGCCAGACTAGAAATCAATAAGCAAACAGTAGTTTTCCTATACACCTTCTAACCTCAATTAGAAAAAATTTCTTAAATTCCCTTCACCATGGTAATCAGTATCCTAAAATAACCTAGGAATAGATATACAAAGACTCATAAAACTCATTGAAGAAAATTATTACGCATTTGGGAAGTACATAGACACCCTGAGTAAATAAATATGTGAAGCTCCTGGCTAGGAAAACTCTATTTAGGACACCAGTTCTTCTAATGCTACTCTTTAATTTAACACCCTACAATCCCAATAAAAGGCCCAGGAGGAGGTCTTGGGTTTTTTTTTTATTAAGTTTTATTTTATTATTTGAGAGAGAGTGAGCACAAGTGGGAGGAGGGCCAGAGGGAGGGCAGGAAGTAGACTCCATGCTGAGCAGCCTAGGACCCTGGGACTATAACCTGAGCCAAAGGCAGATGCTTAACCAACTGAGCCACCCAGGCACCCTCTAGAAGTTTTTGTCAGTTCTGAAAAATTGGCCTGAAAATTTTTCTAAAAGAGGAAATGGGCAAGAAGAGCTAAGAAAATTGGAGGGAGAAGTAGGAAAAAAAAAAAAAAAAAGAAAGAAAGGAAGGAAGGAAGGAAGGATACTTTCTCTACCAATTCCCAAAACACACTGTAGATGGTTTTCAACACCAACCCCCAGGCATCTTTCCTAATTGTGAAACAATTGTGAATAAATTCATGAGCTGGTTAAGAATTAAAATACAATTTCCTTCACTGGCAATAAACCCAGAATGAAGAATGCAGCCTGGGCTTCCTGGTTCTTCCCTCAAATTTAACTTACCCACTGGGTCACAGGCAGAACAACTGGGGAAAGTGCATCGCGGTGTCTGCAGAGCTGGAAAGCATTACCAGGACTCTTACCTCGGAAGGTAGCTGAGAGAGAGGTCACCTGCTTGCAGACTCTGCAAGTTCCAGACACAGAGACAAGAGCTTCATTTGATCAATCAAATAAATCCCTTCTCTTCCCAAAGGAAGTGGTAAGTTAGTATAAAGAGAGAGGAGCGGGAATCCGTGTTAGGAAACATGGGACTGAGTAAGAGTTTCCTAACATGAAGGATAAAGCACTGAAACTGAAGCCATTTAATGTTGACACAAGAATGGACACAGTACTTGCAGGAACAAAAATGAGTACCAAACACACTCAGGTATATGTCAATGTGCATTATATGATGAAAATAGCTATGTCAGTTGTGATCATTTCAGCTGCAAGTAACAGAAAATCTAATTCATATTAGCTTAAAATGTAGAAGAAATTTTTTGGCTTGTGTAACTGAAAAATTGAAGGGAAAATGAAGGCTACAAGTAGGACTGAAAAATAAAAAATTAAAAAATTAAAAATGGAACTACCATAGGATCCAGTAATTCCACCCACTTCTAAGTATATATTTGAAGGAAATGAAATTATTGTCTTAAAGAGATATCTGTACCCCCGAGTTCATTGCAGCATTATTTATAATAGCCAAGACTTGGGGAAAATACCTAAGTGTGTATTGACAGATGAATGAATAAAGAAGTGTGAAGTGTTATCCAGTGAAATATTATTCAGTCATAAAAAGACAAGAAATGCTGACATTTGCAACAACATGGATGGACGTTGAGGGAATTATGCTAAGTTAAATAAGTCAAACAGAAAATGACAAATACTATATGATCTCACTTATGTGTAGAATCTCAAAAAAAAATCTACAGAAAGTAGATCTGTGGTTGTCAAGGGACAAAGAGAGGCCGAGCAATAGGTCAGTGTGGTCTAAGGGTACCAGCTTCCAGTTATAAACCAAATGAGTTCTGGGGAAGCATTATACAGTGGGGTGACTATATTTATAATACTGTACTGTATATCTGAACATTGCTAAGAGAGTACATCTAAAATGTTCCCAACACACACACACACAAAAATTGTAACTGGGTGGATTGATGGATATATTAGCTAACCTTATTGTCCCTATTGTAGCCATTGTGTTTTGCAGTATATACATACATGAATTCATAACACAGTGCACCTTAAACTTACACAATATTATATGTCATCTACATTTCAACAAAGCTGGAATAGAAAAACCACACTACTAAATAACAGTTGGTCAAAGAAAATGTCCCTGGGGCAATTTAAAATCAGTTTGAATTGAATGAGAATAAAAACCCAACACATCAAAACTTGTGAAACACAGTTAAAGCCATACTTACAGGAAAATGTATAGCACTAAAATGCTTATATTAATTGAATGATTAAGTTACTGGTTAATTCAACTAAGTTAATTAGTAACATCATTTTTTTTTAATTTTTAATTTTTTATAAACATATATTTTTATTCCCAGGGGTACAGGTCTGTGAATCACCAGGTTTACACACTTCATAGCACTCACCAAAGCACATACCCTCCCCAAGTAACATCATTTTTACTTAACATTTTAGAGTGTAGAGAACAGTTTTACTCACACTTTGTTATTTGGGCTTTGCTCTAAAGAGACAGACAGCAGTTGAATGGAGAAATCAAACCTGATTAGGTGGATGGCAGACAGCCTATATTCTTCAATGCGCCGTGTTCATTGGAAACCTCTCTGCCTTCTTATCCTAAGCTACATGCAGCAGCTTCCGCACCCCACCACAGGGCATCACATAGTGTCCTTGCACTGTTTCACAGTTCAGATGGCCCCCAGCAGGGAAAAGGAGGGTGAGGCATTCTCCAATCTCTACCTTTCAAAAATAAACAAAAGGCAATTATTTAGCACAAATGGCCTTCTTTTCCGGTTTCTGCCCAATGTAGGTTTCGTTTAGGTTACCAAATTATTCGATCAAACCAAGCTCATAGCAAAGTCTGTAATCACTTTCAAAAGAAATTCCTTCAGTAAGCACAATAGAGCTAATCGAGAATTCAAAAGGGAATGGAAATAAGAAAGAAGAGGGGATCAGATCAGAATAAATTGCAAGACTTAATTTCAGGTTGTTTGACTGGACCAGGTAATTATGGTCTGAGGTCATCTGAGAAAAATCCCTCTGTCTTTAAATGGAAAAATCCATTTTGTTTTCTTTTGGGACAGGGACTGAGATGAAGCATGGTGAATTCCGAGGAGGAAGCCCCATGATATAAAAGAAACAGCAAAGTAACACAGCTTGTAAAGTTTGTAAAATAGAAATTGACAGAAGGCTTTGCTCTCAAATGATTTCCTATGTTATTAAATTTATGTGTATGGATGGAATTCTAGATCTAGACTAAGTATAAACAGAGAGTCTTGTCCTAAGTGTAAAGAAGTTTCTTCTCTGATAAGGAGAGGATCAAGGTTTTCTGAGTACCAAGCTTCTGATGTAAGCTGGTTTTGCTGAATTAAACAAAGGAAGCAGATTCTTCAATGAAGATAAAGCCTCTAATTAGCATGTAAGTGAATTGGATGCTGATGCATATAATCACTGCTTGGGGAAAATAATCAAACCTCAAGAACACCCATATTTTTTTTTTCTGCCTTGGTGACTTGTCTGTGCAGTAAATAATTAGCTTCTTGATTTTTAAAGAGGCTGACATTTGGAAAGATTCTGCAAGTAGTATTTTCCTTCTCTTTTCTTCATTTGCCCATTTAATTCTACCATGCAGTTATACCAAGACTGCCTGGACTGCCACAGTAATTTTCTTCTGGTATATATAGAACGATATAGAACGATCTTCTATATTTGCCTCCTGTGAGTACAGAAAACCCTCTAGATTTGTAGACGTGTAACCTACAGTTTTGAGTGTGCGTTGTGTTTGTTGGGTCAATGGTCAAAGGAGCGAGACTGATAGAAAGCGAAGGTCAAGCAAAGCTTTATTTCGCGCCAAGCATCAAGAATCAAACTGACCGGCCAGGGCCGTCTCTTGCAAAGAGGCGACCCCTCCCAGTCTCACAGACTCACTTTTATAGAGTAAAGGCCATGTGGTTGAGCCTGGTCACACACAGGTGGCCAATTGAATTACAATTGACCCTATAGTAGTTATTTGAACTAGCCTATTACTCTGGTCAGAATTGGTGCCCAAAAGGCAGGGCCCACATTCTTGGATGGCTAGGGAGGTATTTTCCTGATTGGATGTGGCTCATCCTTGTATTCTGGGCTCTGTCACCTCCCCCTGACATGACACGTCCTGGTATATGGGCTCTGTTATCAGGGGCTGGTCAGTCATATTTTACTGGTTTCCCAGACTTGTTTCTAAGTAAGTTCCTCTGGGGGGGAGGGGGCAGGGTCAATCTAAGTTTACTGCATAAACAACATAATGGCTCGCTCTGGCTAAGTAGGCCCTTACAGTGTTCTCCATTAACCATCCTGATACTTGCCCCTTGCCTTGATAGTCAATTATATAAAAACAAGTTTTAAAAAGAACAGAACATACCTAATTTTAGCAAAGGAGAGATCGTTAAACAGGCTCTTGTGAAGAATCATTTTTCCCATAAAGAAAATCTTTAGGATAAATTAAATGAAAAAAAGAAAACACCTGGATTCAAATTCAAATCATGAATACTGTGATTGCAAAGACATGATAGGTTTGGGAGAATCCTAAATGGAAGCAGGCCATGGAAGGGAAGCGAGTGATCTGATTTGCAGGGCCTGGTGCAAAATGAAAATGAGGGGCCCCTTCCTCCAAAAGGACTAAAAATTTCCAGGCATCTACAGCAGAGCAAGAGCCCGAGCGTGGGGGCCCTTCCAAGTGTGTGGCCCCTGGGGAGCCTGTGAAGCCAGCCCCAGATAAAGTATATGCTCCTGGAACCAGGCAGTCTCCATGGGAATCTTGTTCTGATGCCATCTGCCTAACTGTCCCAAGCCACTAAATCTGTCAGAACCTCAGTTCCCCCATGTGCAAAGCTGGAGGCAGTCTACAGAGGTCTTACATGTGAAATCTAGTGCCATGCCTACTGTCAAGATAAACAAAACTAGACACTAGCTAACACGGTAAGGATAGACTTTATTCAGGAATATGGTATTGCAATCAGGAAAAGAGTCCCGTGTAACTGAACTCAGCTTCAGTTTGTACCAAGCTGCCTGGTCATTTTAAAGGAAGAATGAGGGGGTAAGGAGAGGGTAAGGAGGGTTGTGTACTCAGGGAAGTGAGAACTTATAAGAGGTTGGTCCATGTGACACCTTGTGGTTTGCTGATACTTATCAACGTTAAGGTGCTTCTGTCCTCCAGAGGCTAGGACACTGGGGCCCTGTCTTCAGGTGTCACTGGAACAAGCCGTCAGTTCTTTGGGTGGTCTTGAGTTTTCTCAGGCAGGCACTCTCCGGCGTTCTGATCACTTTGGGAGGCAGGCTTGAACAGTTAGAAACCATCCATGTTTGTTCAAGTCTTTATAGGCCAAGGTTGATGCCTACGGGGGAAAGGATTCAAGGGAACCTGGCTGGAGTTTGGACAATCTCTGTCACTTTCTACTTCTCCAAACATACATTTCCTCCATCATATCAAAAGACCGAAAACCAGAAAAATAGCCATCTGGAGAAGTCCTGCTCATTTCCTTCATTTATGTTTTACTTTAAATAATTCCAGTTATCTTTAATAAGAAACTTCACAAAGAGCAACAGTGTGGCACAGTGAAGTGGGATTTAAAATTAAATCCAGGTTCCTCAAAAGCAAATTTTATAGAGGAAAGTATTGCAATATGTCTATTATTAGGCATAAAGAACTTGGAGTCTATTGTTCCTGGGAAATAGGAATGTAGTTCTTTGACTAAACGTCATAAAGCATTTCTCATAGAACCAAATCAAATCAGAAATTTTCCTTAAAACTGTAATTAAAGGGGAAAACAAATGACTCTTCATGCAGCTTAAGGTACTCACTTTATTTTTGTCTTGTTTCTTAACGTTTTTAACAAAGAAGAATTTGATGAGCATTTAATTAAACTATGACAGGAACTTCATATGAGAGGTACATCTGCTGGTTGGTGGTTGATTTGGGCCCCTGTTTTTTCAAAATGTTTAAGGCGCCCTCAATGGAGATTGTTTAAATCATAGATTCCTGGCTCCACTCAGATTTACAGAATTGGAGACCTTGGCGGTGAGTTTCAGAAATCTCATTGTTAATAAGCTAGTGAATCTCATCTACTTCAAAGTTGGACAAACACATTCAATTTACTTCCGATTCATGTGGAAGTAGATGATAGATGAAATTTAGTAAGGACTTCAACATGTAAAACTCAGAAGGGCAGCTTTCTTTCTGGTTGTTTCCTCCCCCTGGCTAGAGCTGTCTACCTCTGCTCCTACCACTTCACCACATATGCAGGATTTTTCTTCTTTAAGGACCAGATCCTAGAGCCGGGAGCAGGGGTGGGGAAGAAAGAAACCCAAAAGTGACCCCGTGGCTCATATCTGCGGAAAGCATTCCAACACACACACACCTGCCACCAAAGTTCTCTCTCTTCTAGATCCCTTCTGTCCAAAAGTCACCAGAGGCTAGATGGTGAGCATATGCCTGAGGAGGCAAAGAGCTCAAATCTACCCCTTCCACCTTTGGTTTGCCTTGAATTTACATAGGTAATGGATGCTTCTAATTGGTCCCCACAAGTACAGCTCTATTTCTGGTGCCTTCATGCAGTGATGATGGTCTTTTCACTTACCAAATCATATTCCAATACCTAAGCTTTATGAACAAAATGACTTCTGCAAAACAGCCGAAGTTTAGGAATATAATGTGTGGCCATAAAATAAAGAACTGCTAACCTGTCCACAAAGGGATGGAATTGGGGGTCTTTGTCACGTTCTCACAGGCCTCTAAACCTGGGCTTGGCAGACTGGTGTTCCATAAGGGTCCTCAGGATGTAAGGAAACACATATCCATACTTCCATCCCCATCTCCACCTTCCTCCCTTAAACCTCCATTCCTCCTGTCAGCAAGCATCACTGAATACGAGGTCACCAGCTCATGTAAAAGTACTTCCGAGGAAGTTAGAGAGACTATCTTTGTCTTTTAAAATTGTGACATAGGTACCACCAAATTGATTATATAACCTCCTTGGTGCACCATTTTTCCACCTGAAAAATGGAGATTCAGAGGAATCAGATCCAGTCTGTGAAACATGACTAGCTTTACTTCACCTTGACACTTTCAGCTACACTGGAGATGGTCAACCTAGGTTGCTCATGAGTCTTCGTGGGGAGAGATTGAAAATACCAAACCATGGGCCCCTCCTCAGAGATTCAGAGTGTGCTTCATGACCACTGGTCTTAAACTGGGCTAGCTATTCAACTGATTTTTTTTACATATAAATGAGTGTAACTTGGCAAGTGTGTCCTTCGGAGCTTCGTTAATGCTGTCCCTTCTTGCCTCAGTTATTGATTGGAGGAGTTTCAGTCTCTCAACATTGCAGTGTTAAATTGCATTACTTATACAGAATAACCTTTCTGGAAGGATCTGTGTGAGGGTAGTAAAGATTAGATTTCACTGTAACAGTCAAGTCTCAAGCTTTTGATAACTTATTTCCCTGAAAAAAAATCATTCAGCTTCCCTTAAACTTAGAAACCTAAAAAGCACCCAGGGAAGTATATTGTTTTCAATGCATAGGAAAACTTCCAGTGTTGAAAACCCTATGACCCATTTCACAGCCGTCACACCATCGCCCTCAGTGTCTAGCAGTAATCCACCATGGGCGGCTTCTCATTCTGTGTGTTTGTATGGCCTGTTTAAACTGGGATTAGGTAAACTTACCACTTCTTACAGTTCAGAGCTCTTGACCAAATGCTTTCCTTCACAGAATCCCTAAATGACCTGCAAAATTGATCTAATAGCTAACTTAAATTTCCATATGGCTTTGGCATCTATATACTCCTAAATAGCTTGCTTTTCCTGGTATCATCTATAAAATCTAGGGAGTTAAACATCAATGGGAATGTTGATTTCAATCATGGCTCTTCTCTACTTAGAATTGAACACCTTTTAAATAAGTGTTACAGAAATATCACTGGCTACTTAACTGATTTATTTAATTCATTCCCTTGACATATTTGCATTAGTTATGCATTTAGATGATAAAATACCTAAGGGAAAAAATCTCACTCTTTTTTAAAAAGATTTTTATTTATTTGATGGAGAGAGAAAGCACAAACAGGGAGAGTGGGAGACAGGGAGAGAGAGGGAGAAGCAGGCAGGGAGCCGGTTGTGGGACTTGATCCCAGGAATCTGGGATCATGACCAGAGCCGAAGGCAGTCACCCAACCAACTGAACCACCCAGGTGCTCTCATTCTTTTTTAAAATATTATTCTATTTCCTTAAGTAGTCTCTACACCCAATATAGGGTTCAAACTCATGACCCCACAATCAATCAATCGTCTTGGGCTCCACTGACTAAGTCAGCCTGGTACCATGGGACCAAATCTCATTCTTTAACCATGGCTCTTTGGGTAGCAGAGCATAAAAGTAATCCATTCATACATTAATTCAACCAATATCTACGGGAGATCTGAACTGAGCAGAACCAGTTCCTGCCCTCACACCCTCCTTCAGGAAACGGACATCAGCAAACAAGCACTCGCTATATAATAACAAATTGTGATAAACACTATGAAGAAATAAAGAGGACAAAAGCGTGTGAGAGAGGAAAATGGGCAGATGATGTAATATAAATGCAGAGAGCAGAGTATTTACGTAAGGGTACAAGATTTTAGAAATGACACCTTAAGATTATGAAAGACCTGTGTTTTCCAAAACTTAGCTCTTTCACTTTAGGATTTTTTTTCTTTTGTTTTTCTTCATCATGTTAATTCCTCATTTTGCGTCTATTCTACACATGAAAATACAGTTTTAACACTTGCAAGGTATAAATTAGGTTTTAAATACCTTGGTAGATGAGGTCTTTATTGTACCATTGTTAACTTTCAGTTCTGGCAAGTTTATGCCTGATCCAGTCAAATGTACCAACTACAGTGAGCTCTCTTCATTACACATAATTAAAAAAAAAAAAAAAATACAAGGTGATGTTGAAGGCAACAAGAAAAACAGCATATTTGGGGGAATTTCACGGAGCTAAGAAACAAAAATGAAGGTTTGGCTCTGTCTTCTGTACCTCCAGACCTGTGTCTTCACTGCAGTGAGTCCTCCACTCACGTCTGAATGCAAGAAGAGGAAGAGGGGAGGGACCAAGAGAGAAGAGCCTGGGTGGCTCAGTTGTTAGGCATCTGCCTTCTGCTGGGGTCATGGTCCCAAGGTCCTGGGATTGAGCCCTGCATCGGGCCCCCTGCTCGGCAGGAAGCCTGCTTCTCCCTCTCTCACTCCCCTACTTATGTTCCCTCTCTCTATGTATCTCTCTTTGTCAAGTAAATAAATAAAATCTTTTAAAAAGAGAGAGAAGAGAATCTCTGGAATGCAAGAGTCTTAGAAATTAAGGAGGCACTGACGGCAAGGAGCACTGGGTGTTTACGCAAACAGTGAATCATGGAACACTACATCAAAAACTAATGCCGTACTGTATGGTGACTTACATAACAATAATTTAAAAAAATGCAGTAGCTCTGTCAGGGAAAGGGAGAGGAAGAGGAGGAGAAAAGGGAGGAGGAGGGAGAAGCAAAGAAGAGATAGTGGAAGGAATCTTAGGGCTATGGTGTGTTCGGATCTATCAGTAAGCTCCATTATTAGATACAGATTGCAGGTTCTCTTTAAAAAAAAAAAAAATACCCTTTAGATTGTTTTTAGATAATCAACATATGTCTTATAAGGCATTATAAACTCATGTTTCATTTAAATACAACCGAACAAAGAACAGCTCTATAACGAGAAACAGTGCTTGACTTGTTGCTGTTGGAAAGAAATAATCAAAGTTAAATCTGTTGTCTCACTTAATGAAATTATTAATACTTAGGCCCTAAATAATAAATAGCATTCTAAGCTTGCTGTTGTTTTCCAGTCGAATGATGACAGACCGATCAAGCTGCCTCTGCTTTCATTCCATGAGATCCTTGTCATTCATTATTAACTGTACACATTTTAGAAACCGATGAAATAAACTAATGCCAATGAAATAAACTAATCGGGGGGCCCAATCACATTCTTCACATGTGACAGTAGCCATAAGGAAACGCAGGTGCCTTCAAATGGTGTACAGTTGCTAAAATTCTCTCTAGCTGTTAGAGAGTCAGGTCATTTTCTATTCCAGTTGGTTGAGTGTTTTTTATTTTGTTGTATTTGTTAAGAAAAGAAGAAAAAAGAAAGTGTTTTCATTTCCTAGTTATTTCTTATTACACAGTAAGAAAAAAAAATAGAAATTTGACCCAGTCACAGCCCAGAAGCCTAGAACTAGGAATCTTATTAAAATGTTTGGAGATTTCTTGATATTATGCATTAGCACCATATGGTATTGAAATTAGAAAGCCTATCTGGAGAAACCATTGCCATTGATTTTTTTTTTTTTAATGTAATGATGTTGGGAAAGCTGTTTAATAGCAAGTGGCCACCCCCGTGAAGTAAACAAGAGGAAAATTCCCACTGGTGAAATGTGGGGAATCTGAAGTGGAAAAGCTTTAAAGTCCTTTTACTGTCAAGAAAACTAATGGAACTAGGATTTACTTTTAAAAGTTTAGACGACGGAAAAAGGAGAAAAATGTTCTGAGTAAGAGACAACGTCTCTAACAGAATCTGGAAATTTTAATAGCCTGATGTGTCCTGTGTGTGTTAGGTGTGGTGACTCATCAATTTATTCAGGAAACATTTTCTGAATGCCAACAGTGTCCCGAAAAAAGATGTGCTCAATGAAAACTAATGTTTGCACTGACAGGACAAGAAAGGATAAGCTTGATGACACGAATGGTTTTTATCGGAGGTTTTCAGAAACCTGCATGTTACACTGGTTCAATCAGGAGTTTATGATATTGGTTAAGCTTGGTGAACATAGATTAGCTGTGATTGGATACTTTTGATAAAATGCTAAACATAATTGCTTGCCTATGGGGGGAGAAGACATTTGGCATAATAATGTAAGTAGCCAAACTATTTTTAAGTAAAATATTAACTTTTTTAGATGTTTTGTAATCGATTTGCCTTCCAAAATTAAGACTAACATTAACTCATTAACCTGAGTTTCTGAGGGTCATGCTGAAATTCTAGGAACTTCGCAGTGATGGAACTTTAAATTTATTTCTGTGAAAGCAGGTTCTCCCTCCCTTCCTTCTAAATAGGGCAGACAGCCATTTTTATGGAAATTTTAGTGATTAAAAACTTGCTGAACAGTGTGTTTAGCTGGAGTATTAGAGGTAGAAAGAACTACTCAACGATCTGACCTACCAAGAGATGACTACCTATGTCAGTTTGGGCATATAATAGAACTAGATCTAGAATACTATCTATTAGCTCCTACTTCAAGGATTATTATTTCACATGAACCATTTTCTTCTTAGCTTCTGCATGCATATCTCTTCATAAGTATTTCAAGTTTTGTAAGTATTTGATTGTAGGGAAAAGATGAATTTCATTTATTTTCTTCAAAATAATCTGTTCCTATAAATAAAGTTATTGTCTCATAAATAAGTTCTAAAGAATGCCCTTTAGGGACAGCTGGGTGGCTCAGTCGTTAAACTGGTGCCTTTGGCTCAGGTCATGATCTCAGGGTCCTGGGATTGGCCCCTGCATCGTGCTCGCTACTCAGCAGAAAACCTGCTTCTCCCTCTCCCTCTGCCTGCCGTTCTGCCACTTGTGCTCTCTATCTCTCTGTCAAATAAATAAATGAAATCTTTAAAAAAAAAAATGAATGCTCTTTAATGTCTTTATTATCACCTTTTTGTTGAAGACTGTTGAAGTTTTCATCTCCAAAAAATGTCTTATTGGATTGTTGTATTTAACCTCTGGAAGCTGTGAACTAAGAAAATCTTTGCTATAAATAACCTGGTTTTAGTTGACTCATTTGATAGGAAGTCTAAAATCGGGTGATAGCTAGTATCTAAATGTCATTGCCTCTTAGGGTCAGAGATTTTTTTTCTATTTCTAATGAAGCAGCTGATGTTGAAAGAAAATCATTCATGGGACATTACTAGAATTTCTGTCCACTTAGTTTTCTATGTGTTAAGAATCTCTTCGCTTATTTATTTTGTTTCTGGCTCACATTAAAATAAGGTCACTTTGATTTATGCATTAAAACACTTGTGTCAGAATTTTTAGATTTGCTTCTTCCCCACCCCCCTCTTCATTATCCTCAGATAGCCCTGCCTGAAGGTGACTTTCTTGATTTGAAAGTGTAAAGTTGGAGGATTAAAATGAATAAATCTTCTCCCTGGAAAAACATGCTATCTCAGTGATGACAGGATATTTTAATATCTTCGTTCTCTGCCACCAAAGTGTGAACTCTTAATTCCATTTTCCTCTCAGATAAATAGCTGTGTCCTCTCAGGTCTCTATGGTTTACCCTGGAGTCCACCTTGTGTCAGAAACTGGCATTCACCAAACCCTGCTCTTTATTTTTGTAATTTGGTTATGTGTTAAGAACCTGGTAACTTCGACATCTGTGGGTAACAGAATGTGTAGAAAAAGCACTTATGCCATCCAGTTTGCCCAGTCTTGCCTCTTTCTACTTGATATTTCCCTTCCTTCCCCTCCCATATTAATCTTCACGGTGCATGTCCATTATTATGCATGCTTTTAAGGATGAGGGAACGAAGATGCAGGGACGTTAAGAAACCTGCCTTCAGTCCCACTGTTTGTAGTGGGGAAGCCGGATTTCAAATACAAGTGGACTTACTCCAAGTAAGTTCTGAGCCCAAGTTCTGACTCCACCTTTACTAACTCTGTGAAGATGCCAACTCCCTTAAATGTCCTTGCCTTAGTCTGATCTGTCAATTCATGGTGTAATAATAATAATACCTCCCTCATGGGGTTGAGAGAGTTAAGAGAGTTAACACTTACATGTAACTCATAATGATAAAAATAACTACAAAGAAAATGAAAATTATGAAAATGATGTTGATGATGACAGTGAAGGTGAAGAACATTGATTTCTAATGTGATTAATATGTTGATGACTTAGGACTGATCACATCTTAGAGAGGCCAATCTCTGTCTGCGCAGGGGGAGGTTTTCATCTTACCAATGAAGTCAGATTTCAGTTAAAAATACAGTAAGGACTTCTTTCTTGCTTTGTGCTCCTAAAATATCTTGGCTCAAGAGAATTGTTCTAAAGAAAAAGTCTGCAGAAAAACATTGATTTGGCATCTTTGTTCCATGACGCTGAATGTCTACACAGGACCAATGTACCTGTTTAATATTCATCATCTGTTCTTCTGGGGCGTGTAAGCCAGACAGGCAGAGCATATGCCCTCAGTCTTTCCAAGACAGCTGTAGGAACTGAGAGATAATGAAAATTTAGACACAGGTGTGTGAACACACCCTTAAAAGCATATAGGACCTTAAGTCAAACTGAAACTCTTCTCTTGCATTGCAGGTCAGGGCTCCAGTATACTTAGGAACTATGGAAATTTTGAATTCCTAAGTTGACCATTCTTCCTGTAACATGAATAGCTATTTGAATGGAGAGAAATCATAATGACAGCCTGCAAGTGAGAAGGCAGTCATTGCCTCTTGGTCTTCACCTCCACCTCCAAGATAGCTCCGATAAGCAGTCCCATCTTTCGGACCTATTATGATGTCAGAAAAAAAAAAATTCTTGTAGAAGGGATTTTGAAGTAGTGTTATCATTATACATTATGAAATAGTAATCACTAATATGATGAGACTATTATTAGAGGTATTATTAGAAACTATTATTAGAAGTCATTATTACAGGTACCTTAGAATGTGTTGGCAGCCAAGTCATTTTCCTGAAATAGTGCCGATGGATATTTCTTGGGGGTTCTGGGAATGAGAGCCCTGCTGGTAGTCCCAGATTTGGATGGTTGTGCTTCACATCATTAAATTATAAAGGATTTGAAATAGCAAATGGGTAACTGACCGGGAGAAATTTAAATAGTAATAAGATTTATCAATTTATCATTTAGATGTGCATATTATTCTCTCCTTTTTTTTTTTTTAAGTAATCTTTACAATCATCATGGGGCTTGAACTCACAACTCTGAGATCAACAGTTACATGTTGCACTGACTGAGCCAATCAGGCACCTCTGTTATATTCTTATGGGAAAATGTTTATATTGATATTTAATTGTCTCAAAGAAATACTCAAATAGGAACTAAGGATTTTTCAATAATTTTGCTTTTCCAAGAAATATTTTAATCAGGTGTTTGAGTATATATATCACATGTATGTGTGGATGCATATATATATATGAACACTAGATATATAATATATATACACTCAAACATACCCATGTGTATATGTGTATATTTAGAGTTTTCAAATTAATACTTTTCCATTTCTAAAAATCATTCCTGGAAAAAAAGTCAAATATTTATGTTCATAGTTAAGTAATTAGGCATAACAGTAAATTTTGAAGTATCTAAAATAGATAAAAATAATCACTCTCCCACCTTAACTTAAAAAATCACATTCCTGATAAATTATTAGGGGTCCCCAAGGAAGCACATCTTGATTGAGTAGAGATAAGAATAAAGATTATGTAAGACTAGTTTCTTAGGATCTTATAGTCACTAAAATCTGAGAAACAGTGCTTTTATTCTTACTTTAAAAAAATTTTTACGTCACTTTTTAGATAGATTTTGAGAAGCATGCATTTAGGGTAACCCAACAGGATTTTTGACTCCTTATACCTATTATTTTTGCTTTATGTATTTAAAAAGCTCTATTGTTCTTTTTATGATTATTATACCATCTTGGTGCTTTAAACCTTTTTGTCTATACAGATGTATCTCTTTTAGTTTTGTTCCGTGCTCTTTGTCATGCATTGTTTTATCTCATATAGTTTCCTTGCCTTCATTCTTGTTATTATTAGTCTGGTTTCCTTTTTTTTTTTTCTTTTTTTTTAAGATTTTATTTATTCATTTGAGAGAAAAACAGAGAGTGAGCCAAGAGAGGGTCAGAGGGAGAGGGAGAAGCAGACTCCCTGCTGAGCAGGGAACCCAATGCAGGGCTCTATCCCAAGACCCTGTGATCATGACCTAAGCCGAAGACAGCCAACAAACAGACTGAGCTACCCAGGTGCCGCTAGTCTGGTTTACTTTTTAAATCCACTTATTATAAACATTTCTGTTATCTTGTTTTAGATATGTCAGTTGTAACCTGATGTTTTGTTGTTTTTTTTTCTTTTCTTTTATAGTTTTCATCAATTTTCTTTTATTTTCTTTTTTTTTTCCTCCTAATGTTCAAGCATGTTAGTTCCAGCCTTTGAGGAGTTGTGTTTAAATCTTTAGCATACTGATCGATATATTGATTTGTCAGTATCTATATTCCTCCACAATTTAAGATAAGAATATTAACATGTTTTCACTTTCTTCCGACAACCTTCTTCACTCCCCCTGCCTGCTTGATCCCACACTGAGATCATCTGGGAATCTCACCTCAATGACCCTCTTGTTTTACATTGTATGCCGATTACTCATAGTTATGTATATTTAAATACTTGTCACTATTTTCCAGAGTTTAATGCTTATTTTAATTTTATTTTTCATAGGTACATGTCTTGCTTCACCAGAATACAGATCCTGGCCTCTTTCAAGATAAAGGTTGCTTTAGCTGGCATAAAATCATAGTTTCAGTGACAGTTTCAATCTGAATTTTGAAGATACTGTTCCCTGTCAGTTAGGACCCTTAAGAAGGAAATCCTATAGAACTGATTGTCCTTCTTAAGTCAGAAGCCTACCAGAGTGCATGTTATCCTTACTTCCTGAAACATCAAATGAAATATGTCATTTCAGACCCTTTGGTCCCTCTTTTTGACACTTAGAAGATACTCTTGGACTAAACCCCCTTAAATGACTCGTAAGTTCTGGATATGCTGATTAAATTCTTTACTCTCCCACTCTCCTCTTTTATATGATTTTATAAAAAAGATATTGGAGCTTGAAGAACTATTTGCAATTCTCTTATCTTTTCTCTTACACTTTTTATCTTACTGTTTATTAATGTTATCTTTGGGGACATTTCCTCCCCTTTATCTCCTGTCTCATTAATACACTACTTCTCTTTCATCTCAGTTATAAGACCTACTGTACAATAATGTTTATCCACACTATTGATTCTTTTTGATACTCATGATTTAAATGTCTACGATTTCTGTATTTATTTGTCTAGTCAATGTATTCTTGTGTAGTGCATGTAATATTCTAATGTGTATAAAGATACTAGTCATTTACTATAGCCTTTCCTTTGCTCTTTTACACTTGTCTTTTAGGGTATTCTCTTTATTGTGGAATTTTGTCTTTCTCTTTTGATGGTGCTGATTTTTAGCAATGGCTTGATTATTCTCTGTGGTCTGCTCTCATTTGCATTTTTCCAGTGTCTGTTTCTACACCTAAGGGTACAAATTCTGATTATGAGATCTGGCTTATGGGAGACACTCAGGCTCCTTAGAATCAGGTGTGCCTGCCCTCTTGCTTCCTAGCAAACACTAGCTACCAGGGGCCTTTCTATTCCCAGAACCTACATTCACTACTTTATCCTGGAGGCTAAACATGCTTACATTGAACCTCTCAGCCACTGCATAAATAGTTGCCCAGTTGATCGGTCTGGAGAATTTCCTTCATGATTCCTTGTTGATCCTGCCTCTATTAACATAGGAAACCCTCATTCTCATTTCTCTCAGCTATGGGATGTATTTATCCAGCCTGTTTCCTTCCCTTTCTAATGACTTATGCTTTATAGCTCTCAGAGATTTGGTAAATTAACTGTTTTCTGCTAGTGGTAGTCTTTCCTTCCTTTTCTCTTCATTTTCTTTTTTTTCCTTTTTTTGGTGATTTTAGTGGAGGCTTTAAAAAATATATTGTTTCCAAAACTTACATACACACACACGCATGTGTATATACATATACACACATACATGTGTACATGTATACATATACATGTATGTGCATATACGTGCACATATACATGTATATACTTATACATGTGCGTACATGTGTACATGTATGTGTGTGTGTATAAAAATGATGTTTCCATAATTTTCCAGGGCTTGAAGCAAAAGAGATTGTAGATGAATATGACAAGTTTACCATCAATACCAATTTCCTGTCCATCCTTGACAATTTGCTTTAAAGGGTATAAATTCTAATTTTAAAACCCTAATAATATAAAATTCTTTTCCAGCTGTCCATTTCTCATTTTATAAGCAGTCTTCTGCTTACTCTGTTCTTAAATACGTCATCAAATTTAATTTTAGAATCCATAAGGAACCCACAGAATAGATCACAAGATAATATTACTCATAACAAAAGAAATAAGATTAGAGAGGGACAAATCTTGTATCTAAGATGCTTACAGATATTCTGTCACCATTCACTGCCATCCTCACTGTCTTCTTGCTGTTAATGACCACAAGTGTTTTAACACCTGTATTGTTACTCACTAATTACTAGAGATTAGTTGATTTTTCTAACTGGGCTCTTAGCTTAGAGTTTGGAAAATGAGGAAGGGTTTCATAAACCATCTTTATAAGTAACTTAGTTTTATAAGTAACTTTCATATAACTTCTCAGTATCCAAATCACATAATTTTCCAAGACTAAAAGTCTTCTTTCAGAATTATGAGTCATCGTAAACATATGGTTTCTGTGGAGGTACTAAACAAGTCTGATATTTAGCTGTTGTGAAAGAATTCGGGGTGGAAAATGGGGAATTAAGCATTTGCCTGTAAACTCTGTTTGAATCAAAAAGTAGTCAATATGAATATTCTGAAATAGAACTAGAAATTATGAAACACACATTCACAGGTTAGGGCACTTCATAAAAAGCAAATGAAGAGATAAATTGGTCAGTATAACTTGTACTTCACAACAAAAATTAATCATTCCCAATATATGATTTCCAGTGTAATTTGTAATGAGATTTGACATCTCCCTCTTTCTTTTATTCAAGAAATATTTTTTAAAATATTTATTAAGTACCTATTATGAACCAAGTACTTCAGACACTATCTCACTGGGAATTTGAAGACAAAATACCTTTGCCATGGACAAGCTTACATGCAAGCAAGATAATAATTTTTTTTTTTGAGAGAGAGAGAGAGAAAGGGAGTATGCATGCACAGTGGGGAGGGGCAGAGGGAAAGAGAAAAGGTCTTAAGCTGACTCCGCCCAAAGTGTTGAGCCCAATGCAGGGCTTGACTTGGGAATGGATCTCACAACCCTGAAATAAGATCTGAGCCAAAACCAAGATCAGGTGCTTAACTGACTGAGCCCCCAAATGCTCCAATAATAATTACTGTTTTGTAAGCACAGCAGTCATGTGTATGGCAGGTGATATAGATATCCTATATCTATCACATTTAATTCTCATGTAAATCATATAATGTAAATATTATTAACCTCAAAAGACATTAAGACTTAGAAAGACTAAGTAACCTGCCAAAGGCCATGTAGCCAAAATGCTAAACTAAGTCTAACTCCAGAACTAGTTTTTGCCACTGAACAGCACTCCCTGCTCTTCTAATAACAAAATAAACAACAGATTTGCAAGTCACTGAGTTTCTCCTGTCTTTTTTTTTTCTCAGCTTTACATATGAAAGTTGATTTCAGGTGGTCTCTAGGGTCTTTCCCAGTTGTCCGGTTTTAGACATTTGAGATGTTCGCTGTTGTGTTACCAACACAACAGCAGATGGCAGTAGAGAGTAAAGACCAACTAATCCAGTTCTCTCTATTTAGGCTTCTCTGATTCCAAGGATTCTTTTTCATTTCTGTTACTAGATATTCCACAGAAACTAGAACTGTAAAAATACTCTTATCCTATAGTGTATACTGTGAGGAATATTTTATCGTATGTGTTAAAAACACATAGTTGCTCATCATAGTTATCAATATCTGCAAATAACCCAAACAGCTAAATCAGTCTCTGTTACCCATATTTTATATGTCTGGAAATTCAAAGACTAAAGTAATGGTTTCAAAATGTAAACACACGTGAAAAAATATATATAGTATATCATACATAGGATATGCATATAAACGTGAACATGGAACACATTAGTATGTATGATTTAAAATTTATACCAGAACACAAAAGTATATGATGCACTAATTCACTCAATATTTATTAAGCAGCTGTTAAATAGGGCACTATTAGAAGCCTAGAGATGAAGTGGTAAACACATACAACTAATCAGACCCTGGCCAAGCCTGTGTTACTTTGAAGAGTCAGCAGACAGTTACATAAAAAGAGAGGATGCTAACATATATAGTGTATCAGATGGTAATAAATGCAAAGGAGAAAAAAAATCAGGGAAGAATATGATTATGGGTGGAGGGAGGGTGTGTGTGTATATGTACCTATACTGATTCGAAAGTGTAAAAAAATACAAAATACTATCTTTTACTCCTGGTGGGAATCAGTTGGTGAGAAAACCAAGGTAGAACATAGATACCAGAGGTGTGGTGTGAAAACATCAGATCAAGGGCAGCAGGGCTGTGAAATGCTGATGCTAACCCTTAAAAGAAAGGGTAAATGTTAGGTTCCTAAAGGTGTTCCAAGTGGGTGAGATTACATGACAAATGCTTGAATTCGACAAGGAATACAAAAATCCTCTCTCTTCTGCCCCTTATTTATTCAGATAAATAAAAGAGAATTCTCTCCTATGCAACATTGTGTTACCCAGGTTTATATACAGGTAGTCTTCCAAATCTTTGGACTTGAGATATGCAGTGCATATCCTGCATGGCAAAGCCAAAAACCATCCCCTTGTAGCTTGTACAAAAATCCAATCCTAAAAACTGGTGGGGGGGGGTGAATGGAGTATTGCGTCAATGATGTTACTCCATTTTCTGTATAAGCCATCGGTTCCTCCATGACAGCAATTCTGCTCTTGTTTCTATCACCAAGAAACTTCTGTGTGCATATCACATGTTCTTAATGTACAGACTCTGACTCCCTAATTTTCTATTTTTATTTTCTAGAGGTTTGGGGGTTGATTTATTTTTCTACACTTAGAGAAGCATTTAGTAGGGGCACTTGGCTGGCTCAGTTGGTAGAGCATGCAACTCTTGGTTGGATGTGACTGTAGGACTTGCTTTGGCCATTAAATAAGAACAGAAGTACCATGTCACTGCTAAGAAGAAACTTTAGGAGCGGTGTGATGTGGTTTTGGAATATAGGTGGGGTTCACTGGGGTGAGGTCCCCAGCTGAAGACCAAGAAAGAATTCTTGAGACATCTTTGGTGCAAAATGCTGGTTTATTAAAGCCCAGGATAGGGCTTTAATAAGCTGCTGCCCTGGGGTCTTGAGGAGTGACTGATTATATACTCAAGAGTTGAGGAGGTAAGGAAAAAGGGAGGTTTTGAAAGAACGTTTATGTATTAAAGAAGACACACAGGGGGCGCCTGGGTGGCTCAGTGGGTTAAAGCCTCTGCCTTCGGCTCAGGTCATGACCTCAGGGTCCTGGGATCAAGCCCCGCATCGGGCTCTCTGCTCAGCAGGGAGCCTGCTTCCTCCCCTCCTCTCTCTACCTGCCTCTCTGCCTACTTGTGATCTCTATCTGTCAAATAAATAAATAAAATCTTTAAAAAAAAAAAAAAAAAAGAAGAAGACACACAGGATCCTGGAGGCTTTGCTATTTTGTCAAGTTAAGGTTGTTTATCCCTCTGGTAAGGCATTAACACTAAGGTAGTTAGTTGGGAGCTTCCTGGAGGAAGGTTACATTTCTCCTATCATGCATCCTTATCAACAGGCTGCAGGTTTAAAAAAGAAATTTAATTTTATTTACATTTCCTTCTGCCTCAGCCTCCCTCAATTTTATGGAGGGGAGGGTGATGTTAGGGCCTCAGGAAACTGAGTTATGGGTCTCTGGAAGTTAGGCTATTGATAAGAAAGCTTTTTCCTTGTGAATCACTAGGACATTTATAAACAGGGAGACTCCGGTCTTGCAGGATTGTGATCTCTATAAGTTAACTATTTGTTTTTCCTTTAGGACAGCCAGGAGTGCCTGAGGAATGTCACATATATCCCATGGGGGGAGGGGGCGGTGTCAGCCTCTGCTTTACCCTCAGTTAACCTTCTGCTCCCTCATCAAGTGTGTGGTCCCCAGTCTTTTCCCACTATGCTCTGGTGAACTTGGAAGCAGGTGTCTAGACGAAGTCCTGGTCAGCCTGTGCCCCTCAGTGACTACTGGAAACAGAGGGCCTTCTGTCAACCTCACTGGTCATGTTGTGTGAGCAAGAAACAAGCTTGTGGTGTGTTAAATCACTGGATTTTAACAATTATTTTGGAGTTATTGTTTCCATAACATACACTGACACAAACCTCTTCCTCAAGGACTAAAAACTCCTTGAGAACAAAAAGCATCCTTATCAACTTTTTGGTCCCAAAGCACATAAATAATACTTGATGATAAATAATTATTGAAATAATGTTTAAACCATAAAATCCAATCTGCACTTAATTTAAGGTTTTGGTAGCTAACCCTTAAATATGAAAGTTTTCCTTTAGCCATTTGAGGAGTAGGCATTTCCAAAGCCAATGCTCAATATGAAAACAATATTCGTTTTCTTTGAGTAAAATGTTATTAAAGAAGAGATGTTGTGAAGGATTTGATACTGTGGCTGAAAATTGAGCTAAATTTTGCATGTTACCAAATATGAACCATCCCCACTCAGACTGGCACCATCTTGCAGGATCGTCTTGGGTGTGTTTGGGTCTTCTACTTTTAGAGTGATAGTTGAGACAAAGAAAAGAATAAAGTTACATAAGACTTTCAGTCAATTAAATTCATGCTAATACTTCAACCAGTGTTTGTTTCTCCTTCTAAAGGAATGATACATCCCTGTGTCTGGGTGTATTATTGTATAGTTGTGATTTATACTTGTTGATTTCCTGTAGTGATTTACATGGAGCTATTACATGAACTGATCAAATCTATACAGAATAGAGATTCTTCTCAACCCCAAAGAAATCGCAGTTTCAAAGATAGACGAACAGCTTACTTTGCCAGCCTGAGACGACCTTTGATTAAATCCCTTGAAGAAAATTTAATTTTAAAAGAGCCATATCATAGGAGATAGTAGCGTTTTTTTTTCTCTCTCCCTTTCAACACAGTATCCCCGACAGGGCTTCATAGGTAACAAGTTTATATACTATCCCTCAGAAAATCTTCAGAGAATGAATATTTATACCTAGGGGATCAGAGAGCAAGTGAGAACCATCAGGAGAAAGTGCTCCATGCTATAAAACCAAGCGTCAGGATCACCTGAGGAAAAATGGCAAAGAAGAAGCAGGGTGACAGTCATGATTCCCTTGGACCTCACCCCAAAGGCTGCACTCTGCTCAAAAGAACTGAAGAGTTATGAAATGGCTTTTTAAATTTTTATAATACTTTTGGTTCAAAGTGATCCTGATGCCATAAAATCACTTTTCAGGTTTATCTGCAAATGCAGAATCTACATGAAAGTGAAAAATCCCATATTTTATTTATTTTTTTAAGTTTCATTTTTTTTTAAGATTTTATTATTTATTTATTTGACAGACAGAGATCATAAGAGGCAAGCAGAGAGGGAAGCAGACTTCCTGCTGAGCCGAGAGCCCAATGTGGGGTGAAAAATCCCATATTTTAAATATATTTTTAAGTATACAATGCTGAATACCAGACTTTTCTTGTCATTCCAGAAATAAGGCAAATAGAAAACTAGATTAGCCAAGATGTGGTAGTGTAGGACACCTTTGAATGTTTCCCCGTAGCTTGGCATCATAAAATCTTACAGACTGTGGTGAACTCAAGGAAGCTGACCCTTTTAGGAAATTCTTAACTGCAGTTTCAAGGACACGGGCTGTTTGGAGAAATAAAAGTCATGCTGGTATATGAATTTTAAAAAAGAACCAAACCACATATAACAACATATTCTCATGACTCTAATTAAATATGATAACAGATGAGAAAGAGATGAGTCTTTGCCATGAAGGGTGGCAAGAGGAAAATGCCACAGTACAGCTTTAGCCATGAATCAAAGTTTCCAAGTGTTCCTTGGAACGTTTCAAGAGCTACCTGCTGTTTTTGTGAGGGTTCAGTAATGATCTCACATCTTTCAAAGACAAGAGACAAATGATTTCATCTCTCTACCTCCCTATTTGGGTTCATAGATTAAAGTAATAAACATTTAATGGAAGATAGATCAATACTTTAGAGTTCGGTGTGTTATTTTTTGTCACTTTTTCAGAACAGGTGACATCCAAGGCTAACCTCTGGGCATTTAGCTGTTTCAAAATGTAGGTAATAAAACCTGGACCTGGCATTACTGAGATGTTAGAAACTGTCCCAGTCTCCATTGGATTATTAATAAAGTAGATAGTGTTTCAAATTAGCATTTAAAAGGCTTGTTTTTAGTGTCAGCTTTAAACTTTGCTAAAGCTGCCTTAACTTCTATGAACCTTAGTTTCTTTTCCATAAATGTAAGAGAAAATAATAAATTCATACCCTGCCTGCACCTGAAGATGGAGTAAGATCTGTAATTGAAAGAATTGGTATGTGGCAAAACACCTTATAAATCTGAAGGCTTATTATACTAATATGAATATAATATTAGTGCTTGCTTTTCTGATGTGAAATGATATTTTCTCCCCGAATCTTTCAGTAATAGAACCAGAAATATTAGCCTCTTTGACCTCAGCAGGGTTTAGCTATATGCCCACAGAGACACAGGGCCATAAAGAATGTATGAGAACTTGGCATTTGACCCACCTGCTCAGGTAGGTGTGTAGAGAGCCACTTATCCCACTTCACTATACATGTTTAATTATCTGTCTCCCCGGCTGGAACAGGGGTAATGCCTGTCTTAGGAATCACTGGGTCTCTAGCACTAGGCATAGGGCCCAGCATAGAGTAAGCCCCTAATAAGTAATAATGAATACATGAATACAATGATGGATGGATGGATGGATGGATTGATGGATGGATGGATGGATAATCCCAGAAACAATTATGACTACACTCAGAAAAAAAGCCAAAACTTAGTCCAAACCCATGGTTACAGTAGGGTATCCTAGAAGAGAACAGGGTTGGCATTCCCCATGTGGGCCGTCTGTCCTTGGGTAATATGCCGAAGATGGAGACTGACCAAGAGCAAGGCAAGGCCTCTGACAGAATACAGGTTAGCAAAGTCAAACTCAGAAATAGGACTAAGGCAGATAGCCAGCTCCCAGAAGGGAGTTGGAATGCTTATCAGTTTACCAGAAAAGGATTTCCATAATTGGACTCGGGCAAAATCCCAGACTAAGGAATGAAAGCCATCGGGGAGCTCAGGTTTGGGCCAAGCAAATAATTTTGAAAAGAGGGAGATGATGGAAGACTGGAACAGGAGAATCGTTGCAGGAGCATATGCCCTAGATAAGACAACTGGCCTGGGTAAATTGGCCAAACAGCAGGAGGTGACCTGCAGCCAGCCTGCCAGGACTGACTTGGGAATTAGAATGGCACTGGTACGGTATGCCAGCAGCATCAGTGAGCCCAGTGACACTGAACTAAATATAGCCCAGGCACTGGCTGTCTTCTGTGTAGCATGATCATCCATCCCCATGTGCATCAAGTTTTTAATTTCTGTATGAGACTAAAGCTTACATGTGGACTAATGCTTGCAAAGAAACATTTTAAAGAACTCTGTATACAAGTAGTTCTTAGAGTCTACTCAGAAAGGTGTTGCTATAGAGAAACAGGGACAAATGTCAGTTCTTTTTCAATTCCCTGGCAGTTTTTATACCTGCTTTTGTCTTGACAATTAATACTCAGATTTTCCATAATTGTTGGCATTTACCGTCAGAATGGTCCCCTCACCCTACCCTGGTTTGGTGCAGGATTGGCCTAGCAGAGACCATTCATCTATCACAGTTTCCAGTTTCTATCCATCCACCCACATTCTAGAATTTGTGTGACTGCCAAAGGAAGAAAAGAATAAAATTATCCAAGTCCCCCTTAAATCTTAGATTTTTTATACAATATGGGTGAGCAGGTACTGCTTGAATGATGGGACACATCAATATCAATGCTACTTCTGAGCAAAAAAAGATTTGCCAAACTGCACGCTTCATGCTTTGTCATGCTGTGAAAAACTCCCAAGTAATTTAGAATCAATATGGTACAAGATAAGTATAAAAGGCAAAATTTGAATTTCATTACTTTAAAATGTCAGAAATGGGCTCTGTTGGCTTAGATTAATGTTGCAATTCTTCCTCCTAAATGTGAGTAATCACATTTCTTCAAAGACTAACACATTTCTTGAAAATGGCTGAATAAGAACTTTTGAATATCTTTGGTATGAAGAAATTCACCAACTTTCCTTTCTGTTTTTCCTAATAATCTATCCAGCCGCATGTGGGATAGGTGGGATGGACTGTGCCCTTCTGATTCAAATAGGGGTTTTGGTTCCTCGTCAAATCTCAGTGATGTAATGGAAAAGCTATTCTATAGGTGATAAGCAGATGCATGCAATTGTAATGACTCAATTCTTGATTCAGATGAAGGTGATGGACCACCATTTTTTTCTCCAGGTAATGTGTGTCTTCAGACATGATACAAATGGACTAAAAGTAACTTTGACATCCACCCCTAGCTACTACGCCGAAGCCATGTTGGACTTGATTTCTAGTCTGTCAGCGAACCCTGATCCCAGGGTCAGATCAAGCCCTGTGTTGGGCTCCCTGCTCAATGGGGAGTCTGCTTCTCCCTCTCTACCCCCCAGTTGTGCTAGCTCTCTCCGTCTCTCTCTCTCTCTCTCAATTAAATAAAATCTTTAAACAACAACAAGAAGTATGCTTGGTAGCTAGTCTTCGTCTCATAAATAGGGTCTGATCTGTTTCTTTGTATTGCTAATGGCTTCCTATTCATACGTAGAGCTTGATCACGATGTAAGCAAACAAACACAGATTGGGGATATAAACTAAGTGGTGACGTTATATTCACCTTGGTAGTATTTATAAAATATCTTTCTAAATAAAAAAAGGGGCGCCTGGGTAGCTCAGTTGGTTGAGCATCTGCCTTTGGCTCAGGTCATGATCCCGGGGTTCTGGGATTGAGCCCCACATTGGACTCCCTGATCAGTGGGAAGTCTGCTTTCCCTCTGCCTGCCCCTCCCCCTGCTTGTGTGTGATTGCGTGTGCGCACACACACATGCTTGCACACGCTCTCTCTCTCTGTCTCTGACAGATCAGTAAGTAAAATCTTTTTAAAAAATGTTCATATAATCTGCAATCTCTTATTCTGCTATTATCCATATGCAGATTAATATGCTAATTGTGCATATGTTATGATAAAGTAAGCTATTTTATTTCCCTGTAAGATTGCATGAGCATTTCTTATAAAGACAGGGAGCTCTTGGAGAATTTAGAAATGGTTACATTACAACAAAAATATTCATTCTGCTTTACTTCAGAAGAACTTAAGGAAGATTTGACTTTAATTTTCTCTTGAAAATCAAACATCGGAATAAGTTGCTAGAATAGGCTAGAAAATATCCTTTATAGCCAAGCATCCCTTGTCCCAGGATCAGGTACCTGGAGTAAAAACTAAGGGTCATCAGAATCTCCGTCTGGTCATACCTCTGAACTCTGGCCTTCTGGACCTGCTTAGCTTAGAGACCAAAGGTGAAGGCACTGTTGTTCCCAGACTCATATATCAAAATGTCTTCATCTGTATGTTCCACAGATACTTAAACTCTCTGTCTCTTCAAGAAGGGACTTTGTATCAACCTCATATCCTACAAGGCTCTATAGTCCCAGTACACTCTTTTGATTACTACTGATCTAAAATAATTTTATCAGTCATTTTTATATTATTTTTCTTTCAAGAAAGATTTACTGAGAATACTTCAGGTACTGTGCTAAATGCTAGCTAGGGATACAAATAGGTAATGTTTTGATACACCTAATTAAGCATTTCCTTTACTTCAATCCCAGCATGGTACACAGACCTATTTTTTAACCATTTATAATTATGTTAATCTGCATGATTTCTCATGAGGCTCTGAACCCCCTGGCAAATTTAAAAATTTCATTTTTAAATGTTCCAAGAATTATTCAACCAACATTTATTGGATGCCAAGATGATATGGAAAGACACCCAGTTTTGCTAGGCTGGGAACAGTAGGTCTGATGAATCATTTATAAGCATACTTACCCCAATTGATCTTGCTCACTTCGGGTCTATGATTAGGTAAATATTGTTATTGAGATTTGGGCAGTAGTTCATGTGCAATCTTTAGGTGCTCTACCAGTAAGTCAACAATTGTACAACCAACCACAAGGAGTAAAGTTTACAAAATTCCATGTATGATTTTATTCATCAGAATTGAAAATAATCAGCTTACCGGTCAGTTCTGTTGTGGTTAGTGCCTTTGTACAGTCAGTAGTCAAATGTCAGAAGGAGACATACAGATTGAAGGTAAGTGGAAGTTCTGTGTGGAATCTTCTGGTGTTAGTGCTCTAAGGTCAGTATGGTTCCTATGAGGTCACCACCATTCTTAATAACTGAAGTTGTGTCTGTTTACATATATGTTTAAAAAGTCTCAAAGATTCTGAAAGAATACTAAAGGATTAACCTTTTTAAACAGAGAATACTAAAATGCTTAAATGTTATAGGAGGCATGATCAAGAACAAAGCATTCTAGTTAACCTATTCATTGATTTAAATAGTACGTAGGAGATATAGTTATCAGATTATGAAACTGGGAAGCCTGGGTGGCTCAGTTGGTTAAGTGTTGGATGCCTAGGTGGCTCAGTTAGTTAAGTGTCTGCCTTTGGCTCAGGTCATGATCTCATGTCATTTGGTTAAACATCTTCCTTCAAGCTCAGGTCATGATCTAGGGTCTTGGGATCAAGTCCTACATCGGCTTCTTGCTCAGTGGGGAGCCCGCTTCTCCTCCTCCCTCTGCTGCTGCCTGCTTATGCTCTCTCATTCTCTCTGTCAAATAAATAAAATCTCAAAAAAAAAAAAAAGAAAAAAAGGTTATGAAACCAAAAATATTGTTCTTAATTATGCAGTATTTGCTACAATCTGATCTCTACTTCCTAGAAACTCAAAATATAGGTAACTCTAAAAACTGGAATTCAGTTATCAAGAATTGTTGAAAGGAGTTTGTTCCCTTTTTCTTTTATTTTAGATACATATAAAACTAATGGTTTTTTTTTTTTTCCAGTGGTGGGGGGGAGATGATTATAAGACAGTTTTATGGAGAGTGACTAAGTGGCTAAGCCTTGTAGTGAAGGGGGACAAGGTAGGTACCTGAGTGAGGTAGGGCTGTTAAGTCAAGAGATGAATATGCCATTCTGGAGTACTGGTACCCAGTACAGTAGACCCATCCCTTAGAAGGGATAAAAATACAGTGTCGACTTAGGAAATCAATTTGTGTTATTATAACACTTTCATTATTTACTCATCTCTTGTGGATACTGTTTTTGTTTTGTTTTGTTTTGTTTTTTTACTTATAATGGTGTTTACTGCTGTTTTTTTCTTTGTGAGGAGAGGAGGGGTCACCGTGCAGAGTTTCCCCAGAACTGCCCCATGATAAGAGGCAACAGGACCCTTTCCTAAAGAGCACTACAATCACTACAAGAGACACTCTTCATTTTACATGAGGTTGAGACTTGGAATTTGCATTTTTGTCCAGTGTGACTGCTGACTCTCAACATTGGACTATCTGGGGAAATGTCAGCTTGCTTAATTGTGTGCCCATTGATTGCAGTGTTCAAAAATAGGGGTGTGTAGATATGTTTCCCATGGCTTTTGTCTATTGGAAGTTACACCCTTTTGTGGGGCCCTAACCAACATTTAGAAAGAGCCCATTCACTCTTGGGTGTCTCGACCATGAATATCCCAAATAACAGGAATTGAGTGAATTGATTGACCTCTGTAGGAAAAAAAAAATCAAGCTTTAGTAGACTCTGTGTAAGAAATACCATGAGTCCTTTGTACTTTGCCCTTTTCTCTTATAAGAAATTTGTTGTCCTTTGATTTTTAGTTGTTTGAAAAATTCTGGTTTGCCAAAGATGAACTTTGCATTCTTTTTCTCATTTCTCATCACTTATTTGTATTCACTGACAGTGCCTGCTACATACCTCGCTAATTATCTGTGAAGTTTCTGCATTTAATGTACAGAAGAGGTATTCTCTATTACTTGGTTTATGTCTTGTGCTACTTTTAAATACTTTATTAAAATATATAGTTGTGACATTTTTTAGTCTTCTGTACTCCCTGATAAGACAGGGTTTAAGTGTCATCTCAATTAATCCCCACTTAATTGTTGTTGTTGTTGTTGTTGTTTTCATTTACTAACACTTAAGAAATAATAACTTAAAATCTCACCACCAAGTTTCTGATCTAGCTCTTTTTTCTCCCCTCAGAAAGTTTCGCCAGAGATTTACTAATCCTGTTGCTCCAATGTATCCTTGAAAGATACATACAAAGGGAAAAAACAAATTGCTTTTCTGAATACTAAAAATCAGAGTAGTGGTCCATAAAAGCTTAGTGCAATTGACTGCTTTAACTTATTCCATAAAGCTGGGGATGTTTTAGTATAAACTAGAAAATGTGTCTGCTTTTCCAAGACAGTCTTCAGAAATGAAAGGTACAAAATAAGATGTAGGTTACATCTAAACTGATCAGACTTTTGAAATCTTCCCCATAGAGAATATTCTCCACCTGGGGATTTTACATGACTGAGCTAAATATAAGATATGGTCTGTTGGAGGATTTTAATATCAATAAATGCCAGCTTCATCAGAACACAGAAAGGGATCTGCCCAAGAACCATGGAATTAGATACTGTTATGACTCATACATTTCTGCCTTGACAAATTTCTGTTTTAATGTCAGAGGTTTGGTGATTAATTCCAGGTTTGTCATTTTCTATATTTGCTTAAGGTCCAGCCAGAGTGACTATGCAAATGCTTTTCTTTAATTGAATTTGACTGTATTGCCTATACTGGTGTAAAAAGTATATTTATAGTAAATATTTCCAGTAGAAATTAAGTATCTGCAAATATTACTGCAGTAATGAAAATTGTATGAGTAAGTCTACCTGTTCCTTCTGCTTCTAAAGACAAAAGATCAGGAGAAAAACCCAAGTTAAAGTCTAGATTTTTGGTAGAGATATATATACGTATACATATATATGTGTGGTTAGAATATAAAATGCTACATTTTGTGTCAAATTATTTCAGATGTTTTGAATAAATCTTTCAGAAGGAAAAAATGATTCTCTGTTCTGCCATGAACTATTAAACTTTGAATATTTTATGATATTTCTTTTATCCAGTAGTCCAAAAGCTATTAAAAATTAGAAAACATAATACTGTTTTTCTGAAAATAAATTAATTAAAAAAAAAATTAGAAGAAGTGCTGGGGTACCTGGGTGGCTAAGTTGGTTAAGCATCTGACTCTTGGCTTCAGCTCAGGTCATGTACTCAGGGTCATGGTATCGAGCCCCACTTTGGGCTCTGCACTCAGCGCAGAGTCTACTTGGGATTCTTTCCCTGTCCCTCTCCCTTCTACCCTGTTCCTACCCACCCCCTGCCGCTAGTTCTCTCTCACGCTGTCTGTCTCAAATAAGATAAATAAATAAAACCTTAAAATTTTTTTCAGTATAAAAAATTAAAAGAAGTTTTTACATTGTTGTTTTGAACCATATTTTTAAATGAATTAACTGATAATCATAGGGGTATCAGGACCTATCTTAGTTTTGTTTTGTTTTGTTTTTAATCATGGCATAACAAATTACCACAAACTTAGTGGCTTAAAATAATACCAGTTATTTCAGAGTTCCATAGAAGTCCAGGTAGATTTGGCTGGGTTCTCTGCCTTGGATACCACAAGACTAATACTGAGATAATATCAAGGTATCACCTAGCCTCGGCTTATATGTGGATGACATGGAACAAAAATCTGATTCCAGGCTCATTTACATCATTGGCATAATTTGGTTCCATACAATTATAGGACTGAGGTTTCCACTTCCTTGCTAGCTGCCGCCTGGGGCTGTTTTCAGCCTCTAGAAGACATGCACATTCCTTCGCCCATGGCCACTTCTATCTCAAAACTAACATTGGCATGTAAGATCTTTCTCGAGCTTCCAGTCTCCCTTGCTTTCCCTTCTGCCTTTTTCTCCTGCCTTTTAAAAGGACCATGTGATTCGATCAAGTTTAGATGATAATGCCCATAGCTTAAGATCACCCTCATTGGGACTTTAATTACAACTGCAAAATTCCTTCATGGCAGCACCTACATTAGTACTTGACTGAATAACCTAGGAACCTGGGGGCCATCTTTAGAATTGTGCCTACCACAGAACTATTGTAACACAGCTCGCTGAAGGCCATCTTCATCTTGGTGACAAACTGCCTGTGAATTCTAGTCTTGCAGATATAAACATCATTACATTTCAGCAACTATCATGCAGTACAACATTAAAAAGGAATTTAGAAGAGTTTGAAATGTTTTCTTGAGGCACAAATGTGAACTAGGTTACATTTTATGGAGTAATGATGAGAATATTACTCACCTTAACTACGACTTTTAAGGCATTTGACTTTTTTTCCAAGTGACATCAGTGATTACAATAGTACACTATGAAACTCACTAATCCAAAACTGTCACCTGTATTGTAGTACTATGGGAAGAATGGCAAATCTGTTTTAAAAATCAAAAAACAAACAAACAAAAAGATACCAAAAAATCCCACAGAAAATGCACATCAATTATAAATGGAATAGCTATTTTATCTTTCATCAAAGAGACACATGATTGTTAGAAATATAGGTCTTATCAAGACATTTATACAACACAGTGGAATTAAATATATTATTTTCCATTAAAAATCAGCTCATTTTATTGATGCTATTTGACATACCTACTCAAGGCCACAATTAGATCAATCTGTATTTCTAATACTTTTATTTGAAAGAGACTATTCACAAAATAAGATTTCAGGGGTGCCTGGGTGGCTGAATAGGTTAAGCCTCTGCCTTTGGCTCAGGTCATGATCTCAGGGTCCTGGGATAGAGCCCTGCATCCGGCTCTCTGCCTGCTGCTCTGCCTACTTGTGATCTATCTCTCTCTGTGTCAAATAAATAAATATCTCTTAAAAAAAAAAATAACAAGATTTTAAACCCTTTTTGTCAACCCCTTTGTACTTAAATGCCCTTTAATAAGTTGAGAAATTATTATTTAAATCCCTGATAGAGATGAAGAGCAATTAGTCATCCTTTGTAGGAGGGCCCTAAAACGAAAACAATTCTTCCCCATGAATAGAACCACAAGATAATGGAACTAGTAGACTCCCTGCTGTTAATGGTACTGGTGGAATTGTGGGATATTAAAGAAGGGAAGGCGGCAAGACTGAGAGGTCAGTACAGCCCCAACCTTTTTCTTTCATTGTTTTGTCATAATAGCTATGCTAATATAATAATGCCAGCGGGGGTGGGGGTGTTAATGTAAAAATACAGAAGATACTTTCAAGTTAGAAATAGGATAATTGTAAAAGAATATTGCTCAAACAAAAAACGGACCATTAGATAAAAAGACACCCTGGCTGGGGATTCCATAAGGATGCCACATTTTGACACCAAGAATGTTTGTTAATCTTGTAATTATTTGACCTCTGTACCTCTAGTCCCATTCTTTCCCACCTATGTTCTTCATCTACACAAAGTTCCAAGGACTGATATGACAAACCTTCTGTAGAAGAATTAACCTTCATCCTCCAGATGAAAGAGGCTTAGTAAATACCATGTAACATTACGATGACTCTGAATGTGGATAAGGATTGGATAAGGATCTTAAAACCCATTGGATGTGTCCCTTTATAGTCTTTGAATCAGCCAACTAGAGGGAAATCAAATATATTTTACACTGCCATCTTCCCCCAGTTTGATTGTAAAGGCAGATTTCCATAAATTTGGGGACACCCTTTGGGTGCTCCATTTGCTCTGTTCTATTGCTGTTTCCCCCCTGCAGTTCATGAGTAGGCACCCACAGTGGGGGAAAGGGAGACCCTGTGTCTATTTGGCCATACCTTTAAAAGCTCCTCTCCGGGCTTCTGTACTGTGGAATGAGACATATGGGGTTTGATTAAGTGAAGGTGTGGAGCTCTGAGAATGACAGCTATCTCACTATTAACATCAAGTCTCATGGGAGCAGACCTATGGCAGGTCACTCACTGGTGAGCATGTGTGGCTACTTTTAATCACAATAAGTAAGCTGCCCCTTGTTACAGGGAACCGAGCAGCTCTTTATCTTGATGAAACTTGTCTAAAAAAATTGTTCAAATCCGAAGCCCATCAGATTCCAGTTCTGTGCTATAGCCCCCTGCCATATTCTCATGTTGGCTTCTCAAATAATAGACATTTTCTTCTTGAACTTCATCTCCCAAATGATCAGCTGGTAGAGCTCTGTATTATTTCCAATCTGTGATATCTTGCTGAAACCAGTCAAGTCACACAGATTTTTTATGTCATGTCAGGATACGTATGAGAGGGACTAAAGAGAAAAGAAGCTATACTTAGAGTTTACTTGGTACATTTTTGCCCCATTGTGAAAATGGGGGATTTCTTTTTTCCCTTTCTTTGAGTACAGATAAAAATCTCTCTGCTCTTAAATGAATTCCTAGATTTTTTTTATAGATAAAGTGTTTTGAGAATTGTAGAAGAAAAAGCTATCCTCTGAGCTGAATTAAACTCCATTTATATTGTATGCATTATAAGTATTTTTTTCAACAACAAAATCCCAACTTTATCTTTTTAAAATTTCATTGTGATAGAACACCTAACTTGAAATCTATCCTCTTAGTAAGTTTTAAATGTACAATACTTTTTTGTTGATGATAGGTACACTGTTACACAGCACATCTCTAGAGTGTGTCCTGTATCTCTAGAGCATGAACCTGTATTGCCTCTTAACTGAGAACTCTGTATTTCTTCTTCCCTAACCCCTGGTAACCAACTTCCAGCCCTCTGACTTTGTGAATTTAACTATTTAGGTACCTCACGGTAAGTGGAATCATACAATACAGCACTTTCCTTTCTGTGTCTGGTTATTTCATTTAGCATGGTAGCCTCGAGGTTCATCTGTGTTGTCATAATTATAGAATTTCCTTCTCTTCTAAAGCTGAATAGTATTTCATTGTATGTATATATCATATTTTCCTTATTCATTCATCTGTCATTGGGCATTTAGGTTGTTTTCACATATTGGCTCTTGTAAATAGTGCTACAATGAACATAGAGTGCTAATATCTCTTCACGATCCTCATGTCCATTTTTTTGGATATTCGCCCAGAAGTGGGATTGCTAGATCAGATGGTGGGTCCATTTTTAATTCTTTGAGGAACTTGCATACTGTTTTCCAGAGTGGCTACACACATTTACATTTCTACCAACAGTGCACAAGAGTTCTCTTCCACATCCTCGCCAACACTTGTCTTTTTTCTATTATCCATTCTGACAGGTGTGCGGTAACATTTCATTGTAGTTTTGATTTTCACTTTCCTGATGATTAGTGATGATGACTACACACACACACACACACCTGATGGCCATTTGTGTGTCATCTTTGGAGAAATGTCTATTCAATTCCTTAGCCCATTTTTTAATTGGGTTATTAGGAGGTTTTTGTTAGTGGTTTTAGTACTGAGTTGTATGAGTTCCTCACATATTTTGGAGATTAACCCCCAGCCAGATTCATGCAAATATTTTCTGCCATTCTATAGGTTGCCTTTTCACTCTGATGGTTGTTTCTTTTCCTGTGCAGAAGCTTTTCAGTTCAATACAGTACCCCTTGTTTTTGCTTTTGTTTCTTGTGCTTTTGATGTCCTATCCATGAAGTCATTGCTAAGACTTGAAACTTCCCTCCCCCCACTCCGCTGTTTTCTCCTAAGAGTTTTATAGTTTCAGGTCTCAGGTTTAAGTCTTTCTTCCATTTTGAGTTGATTTTTGTGTATGGTGTAAGAAAGGGGTCCAATTTTTTCTGTTATATATGAATATCCACTTTTCCCAACATCATTTGTTGAAGAGATTATCCTTTCCCCATTATGTATTCTTGGCACCTTTGTTGGAGATTAGTTGATTACATGTAAAATCCAAGTTCAGTTTATAACGACTATAATTACGGTAGCCAATATCTAGTGACTGCTTATTGGCACACTGGTCTAGGCTCTTTATATATACTAACTTACTTAATCCTTACAATCACATATGAGAATATTACTGCCAACAATTGATAGATGAGGAAACTGAGGCACACAGAGGTTAAGGCACTTGTTCAAGGTCACACAGATGGCTAGTAGTAGCTTGCAGTTTGAGCCCAGAGAGTATGAGCTGTTATCCATTATGCTATAGTTGTTATGAAAGGCATATTATTCTAAAAGGTCTTTAGGAAACAGTTATGGGTACTCACTTGCCCCAGCCAAGAGTTCTTAAATATAAAGCTCTTGTCTAGATGGGTGGAAAGGAGCTAAGATGAAGGAAGACATTTTTCCAAATCTTTTTTATGTCACAACATGTGAATTTATTATGCTAACTCAAAACTAGTCTATTTCTAATAATAATTACAATTAATGTTTGTAGCATTATACAAAGAGATTTCAGGTACAGTTTAATTCTAAGGTTGAAATATCAAATGCATGAAAAATAGCATGTGGTTAATATAGTGGTTCCTACTATTTTGTCATTGCTTCTCTTGTTATTATTTAGCTATCTTGACAAATAAGTAATTAGTATTATTGCCATTACTACTTTACATTTGAAGAGTTATACTCCAGGTAGTTAAAAGACTCGTGCATGTTTGTCATACCTTCAATGGTAGGAAGGCAAAGGAGGAAGAAAAATGAATGTTCAAGAGGAAAAACAATGCATAAAATATTTTGAAAATATCTCCTGTATGTGTCTTGATGATTCAGTCAATATTAGTTACTATTTGTGGACCATCTAGACCCTTAAGTATTCCTTTCCTCTCTTTTCACACTCATTTTCTGGGTCAATTTTAATGCTCATTAAAGAGTATGAGAAGATGAAAAGATTAAACAAACCTACTTTATAAAATAGAAGATTCAAAATGGAGGAAAAGAAAATTTTAAACAGAACTATCTGTAAGTTTTCTTCATTCTTCCTCTACTGTTATGCTTTTATAAGCTTCTACAATTGACTGTGAAATACGAAATGAATTATTCATAAGCCACATACATGGCTGACGGCCCATACATATGCTGTCAAAGGTGTGTGTTTATGTGAGTACATATGAAAGTCAGTTAGTCAAAGTTACCAACACCGACTGAAAAAAGTGACATAAACCAGCATTTAAAAAAAAGAAAAGAAAAGCATTCTAGTGTCCAAAAGTCCAAGTGATAAACAGGTATATATTTGGAGCTCAAGTAGGACAACCTGATATTGAATCACAACCAAACTATCTTCCAAAGGGAATTTAGTAAGCCAGCAAGGATTCAGGAACTCAAAGACTACTGATAGTGAAAACAGCCAAATCGAAACCAGGTGACATGAGAAGACAGAGACATAGCAGCTCGTCCTAGGTAATGACTTCAGGAAGCATGCTGCAGTTCCCCCATCCTTCTGCACCATATATGAGATGTGTCCATCAATGCCTAAGGCAACAACCAAAATTAGCTGAATGAGTATGCATCATAAATTGGAGTTAATCCATGTTTAGATCATTATTTAATGTTGATTGAAATTTGTTATCGAGTCTCTTGTCCTGATTTGCTTCTTTATAATTGTAGAATTTAGAATTCAGAAATCCTTTAGGTCTATGGGGAATTATGCTTAAGTTGCTTAATTATGCATCTAGAGTTATCAGAATGAGAAAATTTAACAATGAAAGACTTTCAGGAGAAACTGAGGGATGTGATAGCCATGTTTTTGTCTCTCCCATGAAAGGGTAAATTCAGTCTTCTGTTCTCTGTATCTGAAAAGCTCTGTCTAAAGTTTCGGACATCTGTTAAACCTTATCCTTGCTACATAGCCTTCAAGAGAGAGAAGGAATGGCTAAATGCAGAATAAAAGAAAAAGTTGGCTTAGTGATGAGCTTCTGCCTTTCCAAAAGTCATGTTCATATTTGGTGCAGTGATACAATATGTTGCAGCTAGTGTGGCTTTCACCAAGTCTAAGAAGTTTAAAAGGGAAGTCTCCATAAAATGCATACAAATGAAAATTAAATTCCTTCATTCTGGAAATGAACTGAAACAATGGAAACCACCCTCACTGCCTTTTTTTTTTTTTTTTTCCCACATGCTGACCATTATTCTAACATAGACTCTATATCTATAGATCCATATTAAGAATATACATTATAGGGGCACCTGGGTGGCTCAGTGGGTTAAGCATCTGCCTTTGGCTCATGTCAGGATCCCAGGGTCCTGAGATCTAGCCCAACGATGAGCTCCCTGCTCAGTGGGGAGCCTGCTTCTTCATCTCCCTCACTGCTCATCTCTATCTCTCTCACTGTCCCCCCAATAAATAAATAAAATCTTAAAAAGAAAAAAAAAGAATATATATTTTAAAATGTCTGTAACCACAATTGGAGAAATTTACTTTTCAAATTGACCCTAAAACATTGTTTCAGATCCCTCTAACCAGGTGGATGTAATATTTTACAAATGACACCTTGTTGCCTTTTTCCTCAGTTATTGTTCTCTTCTCAAGTACAATTTTGCCTTCTAGTATTTTAATACCAGCCAATGATGAGTTCTCACAATTCAGTAAACAAGGAGAGTTTGTGGCCCTGTACTGTGTGCAATCTGTTAGTAATGAACTGACAGAAATCGTGATTATATTTCCAGGATTCCCAAAGGAAGTTATCAGGAAAAAGCAGTTTCATACAACTGCCCATATTAACAGGGAAAATGTGACCAGAGTTTGTAGGGTAGAATATACTGAAGAAAAAATAATGCCACTTTTGTTTTAGTGACTACTTATATAGAGCTTTATTTTGGTACTGAGTTTCATTTTGATTTTTTCCCCCCCCTGTCTCATCCTAAAGCATAAGAAATTTACAACTCCCTCTGTTCTGGGGAGGGGGGTGCGGATTTTAAATCATAATGGATTGAATGGTACCCAGCTGAGGCTTTAAATGTGTAATCTGTATTGAGAGAGTAAGCACACTGTTTGTGTTAATGTGACAATCTTAGATTCCTCTTGGAAAAAAGTATTTAGAACAAAGATGTGCAGTGATGCAAATCACATTTGGGGAGGGTGGAGGTAAAGAGTCTATGAGATGGCATCCCTCTAGTTTCTAAGGGTTCTTGACAAGGAAATACTGATGTGGAAATAAAAAATATCTACTCAAGTTCAATGAACTGTAAAATTTGAGGGAGAGGCCACTATAGCAATTTTTTTTTTTCTCCCTGTGTCTCATGTCAAGACTCATGTTAGCTTGTTCATTTGCATAAGGGAGAACTGAAGTTAAACTCTGGGTAGGGTCTGTCCACACTCCTGCAATTCCAAGTGCAGTGCTCTTGTGCCAAGATTAATTTGCATGTTCTCCTTGCACCTGCTTTGAGTTTTAACACATCTGCTTTTAAAAGACACCTAAACTGATAACCAGCTGTGTTCCTTCCAGCATTACCTCATATCAAGGACTTGATGTGTACCATGGTATCTAATCAGCTTTATTATTATATTAAATTTTTTTAAGCTGTCAAAGAAAGCTACTAGCTTTAAAGGTATCTGGCCTACTTTTCCATGACTGAAAGATAAACAAACCTTTTCCAAGTGACATATGCATAATGCCTTTAGGTTTTCCAGGTAATATGAGTCGAAAAGTGGACATGAATTGTTAAACTATGGAAAACATTGGATCAGTTGTCACCCAAATTAGGCTGATCCTATGCTTAAGAATTTTCGAGACAACAGAGCTGAGGGCTGCATTTTAGAAATCAGATTAGCTAGTGGACTGTAATGGGTTTGGAAAGAGGTGATCCCTTGGAGATGAAGACAATCAAATCCTTAGGCAGAAACCATTAGCTGATTCAGTGTCAACTGAGTAGGTGGCTCTATGGCAGCAGGAAGGCTTTTGAAGTGTCTAAGTGGCAATTTCCTGTTGTTCTCAGTGCTACAGATTTATTTCTGGAACATTCCTAAAGCCCAGAACCTAGTGAGATAGAGGTACATGATCTCCCCTCATCTAATATGAGATATTATTTTCTGTGGAGTAAATGACCACTCTTTGTGTCTTTCCATCCCCTGAAGATTTTTATTTTTTAATCATTTTTTTTTCCATCATGAGCCTTAAAACCTGAAATAGACCCCCCAAAACAGCCCTTGGCTTACATTCTTCCACTTAATGGCATTTCAGTATCTTTACCACTATCTTTTACCTGTAATTTAATAGGTATTCTTTTCTCTGTAATTGCAAAGAAAGTAAATTTTAATTCAGCGGAGTAAGACAGCTAAATGGAAATTCGTGTAGAAAACAGAAATAGTCTCATCCCCATTACAATTATAAGCACAATATTTGTCTCCAGGTAGACTGGGGCTCCAACCCCCATCCCAGGCCCTAAGGCCTCCACCCCACACTCCCTGGGACATCCCTGGAGGCTCCTGGTCTTGTAAGAAAGAGTTCAAGGACAGACCAGATGCAATGGTTGATCTTGCAAGTAGGAAAGTTTATTGAAGTGAGAGTCCATGCTTGAGGTCAGAGAGGAGGCCTACTCAAACAAAAGCTGTGCACCCTGGGGTTTAGGCCTCTATCTTTTATTGACGGTTGTTAACGAGGGGGTGGCGTATTTATTATTTGGGAAAGGGATTGGGAAGCAGAGTTTGTGCCTTTTTTCCCTTACTTGGTCAGGGTTTCTGACCTTCTTGGTCTTGCTCCAGCTTCTCTAGGCTTTGACTGGGAGTGCAACTGTCCCATGCCTAATAGCTAGCCCTGAGGCCGCCTGGCCTCTGGGTGCACTGGGAAAGCCTAACTAACTGCCTACTGCAACATATTGAGGTGATATGGGGTATTTAGGAAAGAATACCATAAGGATGTAAGATAAGCTCCATACAAAGACAAATGGGAAATAATGGTAGAGTATAAATACTGCTAATAGAAGTTCAACTTAAAAACTGGCTTCTAAAAGCCAACATATTTCACAATCTGCAAATAGCAAATATTATGTAACCATGTGACTAGTAGGTAAAAAATAATGGTTTGTGTTATTCAAGTATGTATCTCTGATCATGCTGAAAGTGCCCGAGTAAGGACTAGGATTAATAGAGTCTAAAGACATGTAATATTCTTTCTAGTGGCTTTCATCTCAAATATAGTAAGGCTGTTTCTCTCTGATAATTTCTGTTTTTAAGCTTCTTCAAGTCACTTTGCTTTATTTAAGTGCTGATGAAAACTGTTCAGAATTTTACAGATTCCTATCAAAACCTAATACGAGTCACAAATTCTCCAAGTGGGTACAAAGGCGTAGTATCAGATGGCGGAGGCTGTGTTAGCTCCCAGCCTGGCTCCTTCCTCTTTCATTTTTACCCGCACTCTATTCTTTTATTTACCTAATGACTTTTCGCCTCCTTTGAAGCTATTCCCCTGCTTTCAATGCTTAAGTTTTCCTTTTGTCTCTTGTCAAGATTTAAAAAAAAAATTATATTCAAAGTCAATCTTTGAAACCAGGAAGATTCTTTAATTCTGTAGGCTTCTGCACCTTTTATGTAAAATGGAGAGTTTTGTAAAATAAATGCCATAAAGAGGCTATAGACCTTCTCCTCAGGATAGTTGTGTTGCTAGCTCCACCATCCTGTCCTGTGATTCTCCTTGACAGCAAACTGGTGGGTTGCCACAGGCTGGGGTCTTTAGGAGCTATGCCTGAGTGGAGAATTGGACAACACTGGTCCCACTGTAACCCAAAAGGAATCCAGAATCCTGTCCTTAGTAAAGCAACCTAGTAGAGAAAGGATTACTAGAATTTCAAGTCTACCAGGAGGGTGAGGAATAAAATCTGGTAATGAGGAGAGAGTATGAAAAGATGCTAAGGTTAGAATGATTGAGTTGTTGCAGAGGAAGACCTTCTTCTCCCCTTCAAGGTCCTTCTAGCTGGAGTTAGAATCAAGTTGACATGGGACAGATTAGTAGGAGAAAAACAAATTTAATAGGTGTACATACAAGGAATCCATATTGACATAAAATTCCGAAGACGAGGCAACAGGAAGCTTATATGAGTGAAGGAGATGGGTCTAGTCTGAAGATACAAAGTAGAGGAAGGCTATAGCAGGAAAGTAAAAGGAATTGTTTTTAAAAACAAAGGTTGCTTATTATGCAGATAAGTTTCTCAGGTAAAGGAGAGCCTCCATTACTAACTGCCTTCTTGGTACAGGCTCTCCTTTGCAATGTAAATTCAGGCAGTTGAGGATCTGGAAGCGAGCTTTTCCTGCAGCTCTTAACTCCAAGTGGTGCATCTTGGGGCATCCTGCCCTTGGCCCCTACAGAATAGACAGGAAAGGTAAAGCTTGGAGAGACCTGAGAGGCATTTGCGTAGGTCAAAGGCAGAAGTCTTCCAAAGAACCCTGTAACTGAGTGTCTGTGAGAAAGAGGAAGGAGACATGAAGCTGTTGAGTCAATTTTGACACCTTAAGCTGAGTCTTTCAGGATATTGTACCAGTAAGTCCTTTGTGTCCTCAACCTTTTGGATTTTAGAACATAAAAATCTCCGTAGACTTTTGTCCAGCCTTTAGCTGACACTGAATGAGTATAGGGTCTATAGCAAACAAATATAAATAAATGGAACAGGCCAGGTGAGGCTTAGGTGAACTGAGATGTCCATACTCCATACGTGGACAGGTGTGCTGGTGGTTAAAATGTAGGACCCATGGACTCATGGTGCCAAATAACTCAGGACTTCAAGAAATACTTGCAATATTTATTTTCATATAAAAACCTCTAAAATAAATCTTAATTTTGGAAGACAATTCAAGGAAATTGAGATTGCATCTCTTAGTCTAGCCAAAGTCATTGTTTTACTCAATGAGACACAAAAGTACAGAAAAACAATCACATAAATTCTATCAGTGACACACAGATATTTAGTGTCAGAGCCCTGATAGGAACACAATCTCATGATTCTCAGTAAAAGCTTTTCTTCACATGATTAAGAAATTCAGGAAGGTTTTTTTTTTTTTGTGAGTGATGGAGATTGAAAGAATTTCAAGTTAAATCACACAGTAAAATACAGTTTTCCAAAAATACCTTAAGACAATTTTTCCTCAATCTGAAATTATCTCATTTATTTTCCTCAAATCAGTGAATGAGTGATATCCAGTAAATTTTTCTTATGCTTTACTAATTGAAAGTTACTTTGACAGAAAATAAAAAGGAAAATGAACTACTTCAGAGTCTAAGCATTAGGTTGGCATACAATGGAATTTGCATTCTCCTTGTTAATGATCTTTTACTGAAAAGCAAACCCATTTCTTTAAAAAAAAAAAAAGGATTGTTCATGCTGAATATAGTTTGAGAATAATTAAGAAGAGCTGTAAGTTTCTTTCTGTATCCCTTTTCTTACCTTACTAATCCATTTTCCAAAAAGTTGAGTTCAAAAAATATTCAACAGTATGTCATGGGATTGCTATTGAGGGTGTGTGTGTTTGTGGGTGTGGGTATGGTGTATATTTAAAGTACTCTAACTAATGTCTTTGTCTCCGGTAGTTCTTTTACCTAAGCACTGTCTGTACCATTTAGTTTTTCTTATAAAAAAGAGAAATTTTTACATGCCATTATCATCAGATAACCCAATGGATAATTTTTTATCATTTGATCACCCATAGTCTTTCCTGCTTGTCATTGTGAGTATGCTACCTCGTGGCATAAGAAGATTCTGTCATTTCTTTATTCTTTTCTTTTTTTTATCCCCAAATGATGGCAGAATTAGAGTTTAGTGTGGGGGAAATAAGACCAGCTTGTTAAATCCATTACAATTATAATACATTTGTTGCTGTGTAGCTAACACTGTGTTAGCTGCAAAGGCTACAGAATTATAAAAATGTCTGTCCTCAGGAAGCTACTGTTAGTGAAGGACATTACAAAGCACAAAAAGTGATGTTTCCTTGAAGTAAGAACTGTTTGTCCAGAAAAGTGACCACCTCGGTTATAAATGTGGTGACCATTGCAGCCCCCTGCTGAAGGAGATTATAAAACACGTAATGCTACAGATCTTTTGGGGAGCCACATGAAGATCAGACAATTGTATGTCCGTGACTAATTCAAAGGTACAGTTTCGCTTCCAATAATTTGTAACAAGGCTAGATAATTCAGAGCAATGACCCGTTTGGGATTGTCTTTTTATTTTTCTTATTTTTAAAAAAGATTTTACTTTTCATTTATTTGAGAGAGAGAGAGAGAGCACAGAGGGGAGAGGAAGAAGCAGATGTAGGCTCCATCCCAAGACCCTGGGATCATGACATGAGCCAAAGGCAGATGCTTAACCCACGGAGCCACCCAGGCATCTCTGTTCTATCTTTTTTTAGACTGGCTAAAATTAATCCAGTGACAAATACTACATGGAAGTTGCTAATCTTCAGTACTGATCAGGAAAGGACAAAATATGATACCATTTTTTCACTGAAATAATTAGAAACAAATTAAATTTGATAATAAAAATATTTTGGTACAAAGGAAAAAATATTTTGGCACAAATACAGAAAATACATATGCTTGACATTGCTGGTAGGAATGTAGATTTGGTGAGCATTTTTTTGGTTGACAATTTGCCAGTATTTCTGTCTTAAAGTTTATGATTAAACAGTTTTGTTTCTCAATATCTGATCTAGGACGGAAGGATGTTTGTTGCTGTATTTCTCATATAATAGTAAATCTTGGTCACATCCTAAATGTCTGCCAGTAGGGGGAAATTAAATTTCTTATGTTATAGCCATTTTATGGAACACTCTGCAGTTACTGAAAACAATTTTAAGTAATCCATATTTTTCTAAAATAGACCTCAAAAAAAACCATGATCTTCTGTGCTCAACCAACTATAAGGTCTCCATACTAGCTGTTGATAGTTAGGAGAGGAGTTAGCTTTTTTTATTTTTTTTTATTTTTTTTTCCCCCAGTGGTAACAAAGTTTAATTTCCTATCCTGAACATGGATCACTTTTGCAATAAAAATGCAAATCTAGGAAAATATTTCAAAAGTATGTCATGTTATTGTAGGCAATTTGGAAAATATGAAAGGTACATTTAAAAATTAAATCATCTGAATTCCCACCATGAAAATAACTATCGTTAATATTTTCATTTTCTTTCATATGTATATGTGAGTTAGCTTTTTTTAAAATGTCTAAATGTTTTACAATATCCAGTATTATGAAATTAAAAATAAATATGAATTTTAAACTAATCACAGTGAACAGTGATCCAATGGTTAGAAAATTATTAAGGTTATAAAGGGAAAGGTTGAAAATTATTCTTCTAGTACTTTCTAATCTGGAAATGTAGGAAATATAGAAAGGTGATTTAGAACCTTTTATTGAAGAGCTACCCTTGGAAATAATTTGAGTTCATTGGTTCCAACATTCTGTAGAGCACAAGAACATTCAATCATTCATTCATTCATTCACTCTTTCTCTTAATTCAGTGTGCATTAATTCAGCACCAATTGTGGTTACAAAGGTGATAATAATAGTTGCTGTCATCAAGCAGCTTACTGAGAAAGGCAGAGAGAGGGGCAAGCAAAAGGAGGGAGGGAAGAACCTCTTGGGAGCAATCCCTAAGAAAATTAATAACCCAGTACCTGGGTTCTGGAAACTTCCTAGTAGTTCCTAACTCCATTCTATAATCCCTAAGACGTGGGCTCATCTCCCTATGCAATGGACTCAGGCCTGCGATAAAGGTCTTTATGGACAGACTTTAATTTAGCTGCTTCTATTTTTTTTTTAAAGATTTTATTTTTTTTAAGTAAGCTCTGTGCCCAGTGCGTGGCTCAAACCTACAACCTCGAGATCAAGAGTTACATATTCTACCAACTGAGCCAGGCAGCTTCTATTTTTGGCGAGAAGTTTCCTTTTTACCTCCTGATTCAGCAGTTAGACGCACGGTTTGTCTCCCTCAGACAGCTTTCCGAGATAAAGCAACTTGGACCCGGTTACTCAACTTTTTTTTTTTTTTCCCCTTGATTTCCTCTATTTTTCCTTAGGCTCAAAGCTTCACTATAGAAAAACCAAGATAGCTCTGTAGAACAGTGGTCTTTCTCAGGATATCCATTGGTGGACTAGGAAAAAATGGCACTTGGTCAAATAATTTGGGTAAAAAATAAAGTGTAATTGAACTGTTTATTTTACTACAGAAATTTTTAGAGCCTCAAATTATTGTATCATAAAGCTTCAATAGGAGCAAATCTTGTTTAACCTCACGTTCCTTTTTGTGGGGGGGGATGGCACAGCTATTACTATCTGGAAAAGCATGAAGACATAATTTGGGAAATCCCTTTTGAATGTTAGTCTGAAAACATCAGTAATTGCCTCCCATCTGAACTGACTTTTCCTTAGTTACCGCAGGTAAACTGCTATCACTTTTGCTCAATAGTCAATACATGATTTTATGAGTTATAACATGATGTTTCAAACCTGGGAAAAGAGAGAAAATAAGTTATTTTGCTTATTACTCATAATGCCACACTCGTTTGTCCACACACATAGTTTTACATGGTCTCAGTCACCACATGTGGTTTCTGACATGGGAAGAATCGAGTAGTATTTCCTAAACTTTTCTAAGTTGCTCTGTGTTCTCAGAGTCAACTTTTTCACTGAAACAACATCTTCCATTCAGCAGTTTACTTATTTCCTTACTGTTAAACCTTAGGTTCCTGCCAATTACCTCTTACTATAAAGCTGCAGAGAACTTCTTAACATTCATTATAATTTTCATCATTTTTAGACAGAGTCCTCAAAGACTCACCTGTCTTTGAAATTCACTGTTGTGAAGCTCTTTGATGTACCCTACTGAAGAGAACGCTTTAAACTCCCCAGCTACCTTGAGGGGTTTTATTAATGGTTCTAAGACACTGCTGTTGACTTCCCATCAACTAGCTTTAACATGAGCTCCCTGGAGGACAAGCAAGGCCACTTTGGGACAGAATGACCAAGCACCAGCTAGGTACACTTAGGGTCTTCATAAGTAGGTCATTGTTTTAAAGATTTTATTTATTTATTTGATGGTGGCGGTGGGGTGGGGGGGTGGGTTGTGGTGGGTGGCGGGGAGGGCAGGAGCATGACCAGGGGGAGGAGGGGGGAACAGGGAGCCTGATGCAGGGCGGGATCCCATGACCCTGAGATCATGACCTGAACTGAAGGCAGATGCTTAACCAACTGAGCCACCCAGGCGCCCCAGTAGATAGGACATCATCGTAGTTCAATATTTAGTTTTCACTGGTGCTACAGTCATCGATGCCTTCAAAAGTTTGGTACAAATACATTTGTAAGTGCAATGTATATTTTATTATATCATCTATAAAGGAATCAACTTTATGCTACAGATTAACCAGCTAAAACTCAACATTATGTGTTGTTTCTTAACCAGAGGACTTACTTTAACAAGTAATTTTTTTTTTTAAGAATTTATTTATTTATTTGACAGAGATCACAAGTAGGCAGAGAGGCAGGCAGAGAGAGAGGAGGAGGAAACAGGCTCCTTGCTGAGCAGAGAGCCTGATTCGGAACTCGATCCCAGGACCCTGGGATCATGACCTGAGCCAAAGGCAGTGTCTTAACCCACTAAGCCACCCAGGCGCCCCAACAAGTAATTTTTTAACCTTCTCTACCAACATCGAAACAGGCCAGAAATACCCATGTTATTAACATGATAGCACCTGGCTTATTCAGAAATCAAACTTCTGTGGAGTTTAATCATCCAGACCAGTGATTTCTTTAATGAATATTCACCAAGCCCCTATTATTTGCTAGGCACTGTTTTACCACTGGGGATACAGTCATGACCAAAACAGACAAGAAACTTTTCTTCACAGAGTCTGTATTCTAGTGTGAGGAGAAAGACAATGACGAAAATTAAGTAGACCCCATGTAAGTAAGGTTAAAAGGTGATAGATGCAACAGAGAAAAAATAAATAAATCAGAAAAAGTGAGAGCAATGCCAGGCAGATGGAGGGTTACACGTTTCAATAGGGCCATGAGTGAGGAACTTACTGAAAAGGGGACAGTTGGGTAAAACCTTAAATAGGTGATAGAATGAGGCATGTGTGAATCTAAGGGAAGAAATGCATAGCAAGGGAAGTGACAAGTGCCAACAGAAATGGGAATGACCTTGTGCAAGAAAGAGCAATGAAACTCCAGTTTAGCCTAGATTTTAAGGTGAGCCCTTGTGGAATGTATCTAGGTGTCTGTTAGCAAGTCACTCAGCATCTTGAAGTTCAGGTATAAAATATGGCATGAGCCTGGGGAATGAAATCATGTCTGAGTTTCTTACGTACTCTATTTGCTAATAACGGAGTCCTTAAGAGGTTAGATGGCATTTGGTATATTTATTCCATGAGGCATAAAAATACACAGTGCATTCAAGAAAACTCTCCTTCACAAACGCTTACAGTAAAAGGGTTCAGTCCTTAAATGTTAAACCTCAGTAATCTGGAAAACAAATTTACACCCAATATCTCATTCCCTGAAACTGATCGATGGGAATGATACGAGCGAGAAGTGTGAAGGGGTGCTACAGTAAAAAATTTCACTTTTCATATACTAGAGCCACCAACAATTTCACTGAAGTTCCTATTTAGTTTGATATGATGCATCATTTCAACACGTGTTGTGGTGTGCTCTGCCTGCATTTTTTTTTTTTAAGATTTTATTTATCTGAGAGAAAGCAAGAGAGAGAACTTGGACGTGCACATGAACAGAGGAGGGAAGGGGCAGAGAGAGAGAAGCAGACTTTCCAGTGAGCAGGGAGCCTGATGTGGGGCTCAGTCCCAGGACTCGGGGATCATGACCTGAGCCAAAGGCAGATGCTAAACCGACTGAGCCACCCCGGCGCCCCACTGTCCATGCATTTTTTTTAAAACTCTGCAAGATCTGATCGTAATTTATTTGCTGCCAATTGAAATAGGAGGTTGAATTCAAGTAGGAGACTGACATTCCATAGAAGAGAGCAAGGTAATATGTTCACTGTGTTAAATTTATGATTTGCCATGGGCTTTTTTTTTACATTTCCTTAAAAAAAAAACCTGCATAGAAACACAAAAGGAATAGATATGTATGTCAACACAAAGAGATGGTTTCCTGTATATTTACTTGCTTTGGGTGAACTCTGGTGGTGTCACAGAGGAAAAATTTCCTCTGCCCTTCAAGCTGGAATTAAATTGATATGAGACACATTACAAGAGAAAAGCAAACCTAATGCTGTAGGTACGGGGAATCCACAGAGACATGGAAATTCCAAAGACAGACTATATGAGAGAAGTAGGAGTCTGAGGATACAAGGCGGAGAATGACCAGGAGCAAGGAGGTATGTGGAAAATAAAAGTTGTCCTATTACTTAGAGTTCTTAGGTAAAGTAGAATCTCTGTTGTTAGCTCTCTTTCTGATATAAGTAGGCAGTTGGGGGGGGAGGTAGAGAGCTTTTCCTGAATCTGCTGGGGTTTAATTGCTTTTCGGTGACAATAATGTTCATGCCAAAGTGGCCTGTGTTGAGGTGGCCTGCCCTGAGCTCCCACAATGGTTAAAAATCCACAGGCCTTAGACAGTCTGCATGGATAGCATTTCATAAGGGAAAGGAAGAGCTATATTTTTAGAATCTTCTCAGCTGCTTTGGGTTAATTTCTAAATTTTTATATTTGGTTCCAGTTTACAGCTGTTTCTAGGAAAGAGGCACACTTTCTTCTTCTCCAGATGGAAATGACTTTTTTTTCCATTTTTATTGAACCAGATCAGACTGAAACAGATTAGCTTATCAAGAACCATTTAGGGAAGGCATGGTCATCACGTGCTACTACGTAAGCAAAAGCATTAGGAAGGCACCACAAAGAATAGTTTGCAAGTTCAGCTCTAAGTGAAATGAATGAGATCCAAGGTCATTTATTGCTCATGCTCTGCCCAATGCTGCTAACCTGGAAAGTAAATTACTTTTGTCACCGTAAACTGAGGTGTGTTTTGTATTTTGCCAGGTGTTTTCCCAACAATGATAGGCTAAGTTGATCTCAAATCAATTAAAATTTTATATAACAAGTGAATCTGTATTAACACAAACTGTACGACTTACCTCCTCCTATTTAACTGAACTAATGTGGTTTCATTCCTTGGTGAGTCACAGGTAGAAACTACATCAGATGAGTGTCACATAAAGGAAAGTTTATTTGCAGCAAAGAAGGAAATCACATGGAGTTACTTCCAAAGCTGTGACTCCCTTTTATTTAGGGTTAGAATGAATATTTAACATTAAGCTTGATTTTCTCCTGTAATGTGTCTCATATCAATTTAATTCCAGCTTGAAGGGCAGAGGAAATTTTTCCTCTGTGACACCACCAGAGTTCACCCAAAGCAAGTATATATACAGGAAACCATCTCTTGGTCACCATTTGTAGAGGGACCCGTAAGGTCACACAGGTAACTTAGGGAAACATGGCTGTATATACACTGTACCTTATGGAAATGAGGCTTGTGTTCCTCCTTGAAAGGGGGGGTGAGCGTTTCACTCTCATAATGAGGTCAGGTAAATGTCGGTCACTCCATGGGTCACTCTGTGGTCTGTGCAGGCATGAGTGCCAACTGGTCTGGGTGGTCTGGGCCACCGAACTCTTTGTCTAGACCATCCTTCTTGCTTGAGGGGTCGTTTTGGTTTCCATCATGGGATGCTATGCTGTTGGATCTTTTGCCTGAGTTAAGAGATAAACTGGAAAAAAGATCTTAAGGAAAAATATGGGACAAAAGTCTGTGAGTGCAAACAGGGGGGCAGTAAAGATCAGGTCTTAGAGTCCTGCTGATGACCCCATGGAGAAGGGAGGGAGTATGAGGGAACTAACTCTTTTGAATACTTACTGTGCTCCATATTCTGGGCTACAAAGTTAAATACATCATTTCTTCCGTTTTTTTTTTTTTCTTTTTAGATTGTATTTATTTATTTGTCAGAGAGCACAAGTAGGAGGAGTTGCAGGCAGAGGGAGAATCGGGCTCCTCACTGAGCAGGGAACCTGGACCCTGGGACCATTCCTGACCAAAGGCAGGCACTCAACCAACTGAGCCATCCAGGAATCCTAAAATATCCATTTCATTTAACCTTAATACAGTATATTGTTATTCTTATATTTAAACAGGGAACTCAGCCTCAGAGAAGTCATACAGTCAATGCATAGTAAAATCTTCATACCTCGCCCAAAGAGAGCATTCTGACTTCCCTTATCTAGCCAGATGGCACTGATATAATATGCCTTTGGTGTTAAACCCAAGAGTAACAGTGAGGTTGCAGTAGAATTGGGATGGACCCAGGAAACAGGGTCCTGTTTCCACACTGCTTAGGCAGCAAGCTATTTCAGGCTGAGTCTCCCTGTGGCTGAGCCACCCCTACAATTCATATCTTAATGACAGTTATTATTATTAATAATGATGCCCTGGGAAGTAACAAAATTCTCAGACTCCTGAGACCAAATGCGAAGTGATACATGTATTTTGTGGGCTATTCTAGGACTAAGATCAAGGAAAAGATGTTTGCATCCCTTTCCTAAGAGATAGTTTCACTGACTGGTCTGTATCATATCCCAGAAAGTCACTCTGTAACCACAGAATCAGAAATAGGGCAATAGGCACTTCTAATTGGATAACAGTTGAATTAGAAGAGTATGGTATGATCTCCTGGTGCTTTTTCCATCTGAACCACCAGAAAATCAGAGCTCCTTCCTCTAGATGATGTATAGACTCAGAAATTCTTATTCTCTCAACTATTCTCTTTCATTTTTTTTTAACCTTCTGGTAATACTCAACCCCTAAGTATTTATTACCCAGTAGATTAAGTATTTTACCCTGAAAAACTCAAAAACTTGCAAACTCAGGAAAGTAGATTTGGCTTCATTATTTTCTTGGTGTGGCACACTTAATCTTCTTTACTTCCTGTTCAGAATGGCTTGTGAGAATCTGGACACCTCAAAGTGAGATGGCTAGGGCCGTTGTGTAACTCTTTTAGCCAAAAGCCACCAACTCACCCCTAGAATATTTTTCAACAATTTAGAAGCCTTACCCTAGCATTTGTTAGGCAGAATTCATCTTAAGCTAATTGATGTGTGTACATCTTTTTGTGGGGCGGAGGGTGATAGAGGTCAAGAGGAATCACTTTGAGAACCATCTTTGCCTTTTATAAAACAGAAGCACTGTTGAAGCCACACGGACCTGACAGTGAGTTTGTTGTTGCTGTTGTTTGGGTTTTTTTTTAAGATTTTATTTATTTGACAGAGATCACAAGTAGGCAGAGAGGCAGGCAGAGAGAGGAGGAAGCAGGCTCCCTGCTGAGCAGAGAGCCGGATGTGAGGCTCAATCCCAGGACCCTGAGATCATGACCTGAGCCTAAGGCAGAGGCTTTAACGCACTGAGCCACCCAGGAGCCCCCTGACAATGAGTTTTGACCTAACCTTGTCACTGCAGAAAGTCTGGAAGAGCAAGCACTCTCTTGACACTAAGACTCACTTCCCACAACAAGGAAGCAGATTCAGAGTTACTCATCTTGTGGCTGCCTGTATTGGGCTATTTTAGGGATGGGACTGCTTGAATCATAGCAAGAGGTTGTTTCAAATCAAAGTAACAGTTTTCTAAAAATACTACTGATTTCCTTGGTAACTGAAAATGTCAGTTTGAAGAGTTTTAGTGGTCATGTAAAGAATCCAAGGACTATCCTATATGTATAAGCGAATGAATGAATGGACGCCTGCATGCATGCATGAATGAATAAGGTTAGGGTTAGATTAATGTTCTATATATAGTTGTGTTCATTTGTAATTGCCAGCTCTAAATTGGACGTGGGTGCAAAATGCCATCGGTAGAAAGTAAAGATTTAAATTCAGGAAGCTTTTAATTTTGATATTTGTGTTCTGTTGGGAATGACCATGTCACAGTCTAAAAGTAAAGTGAAAAGGGCCTCTGGAGTCAGAGAACCAAGACCTGAACTAATTATGTGACCGTAGTCCAGTCACTTTACCCTCTGTGGAACTGTTATCACATTGGTAACAACAGCAATACTCACCCAAGTTCCTGCATGTATCAAATGAGATGTGTGGATAAAATGCCCAGTGCCATGTAGAGGGCACACACTTGACTTTGGATGGGGTCATCACTGTCTCCCCATACATACTCCAGGCCTCAGATGTCTTTTCTGTCATTTTCCCTCTGGTTGTCTTATTCACTGCTAAGTCTCTAAACCCTAGAATTGTACTGCTTATTAGTGCACAAGAAGTAATTGTGGAGCACAGGAAAGCAGGTGGGTTAGGTGGTGATCTCATCCAGTTTGCCCAGTGTTTGTGTGTGTCTCTCTCTCTGCCTGGTCCTTTCACATTGATAACTCAGTAGCACTGAATACCCCTCTCTTGGTTTCTGTTTTATTCCTGGATTATAGTCTCATGGCTCAGCCGTCTGGGTCTCAGACACTAGAGCCCCCAGTCAAACCCATCACCTTCTTCCATATCCAGATCTGCCCTGCGTGCTCCATGATAAGGCACAGCTGTACTCTGTGAGGACGGAGGACACTGTCATCCTCAAACCACCAATGGTGAGAATTTCAGAGTGTGATCATCAGTGGTGTACTCTTGATCAAATTCTAGTCTCCCCTTTCCAGTACACAAAGTATTTTACTCCTCTAGCTGCCCTGAGTTAGCTGTGGCCACATGAGATGATTTGGCCAAGGACATGTGAACATGATGGCTGTGTGGCTTCTGTGCCAAGCATTCAGAGCCAGAGAAGAGTTGGACAAATTCCTTTTCTCATCTCGGTGAATACAGAAGCAAATAGCTTAGTGAGAAACCTTAATGTCGCCATTGCCAGGGGTGATATTCACTTGATCCAGTCTGAAATAGTGGAAGCCCGCCCAGCTGTGTTGTTTCCTGTCTGCTCCAGCCTTATCAGAGAAGCTGGGGCTCCACAGGGACAGGAAGTCAGGGCTCCATCATCGGAAGCTCCAGACTCAACCCCAACTTTCCCTTCCAGTCCTAAAATTGAGCAAGAATCTTCCCGATGCAGATATTTAATCTAGAAAAGGAGTAATCTGTGTGTGATTTAAGAACAAAGCCAACACCCAAATAAGTACCAAATAGGATGATATTTGTATATACGGACTATCTCAGAGATAACCAAAGAGAGGAATTTAAATCTAACTTCCCAAATAAATAAATACAACTTCCAAAGCATGACTTGTAATTTTACATTTCTAGATTAGATTTAAAATTTGTAAAAAGCTTTTGAAAGATGGTAGAGGTACAAGATCAGAAACCTCAGCACAATTACATAGAGATAAATGCCAAAAGGTAAAAAAAAAAAAAAAAAAACTCACCAGTTTTACAAAATACACACTTTCACAAATCTGTACATACACATGAACGTTTGTCCCTATTTTTTCACCTTTTCTATTAAGCATAAAAAGCAAAATAATTTAAAAAAATAATTTGATAAATGAAAACCACATGCGGTGCTAGGCTTTTCCTGTTTTGTCCCTACCAGTACAGCCTTAACAATGTCAGATGACTCTACCATCCTCTCTCTCCTACCTAAAATGGGTGTTGGATCCAGATGCTCTCCAGAGCCTTATAATTCTAATAGCCTCTTGTCATTCCACGTGAGTCAGAACATACTCTGTCATAGGACGGATAACAATTAAATCAGTACATTTTTCAAAAATAAATGTATTGATTAACTTCTGCCTGACTCTTTCAAGACATTTTTTTGAGTTAGGTTATGACAAGAAACAAAGAAGGCAATAACACTGAAATAAACTGGGTACAAAGAAAATACGAGAATACAAGTACACTCACTGAAAGGATATAGGAAGCTGTGACTACATATTAAGTGGCTAAAAGCCATGGCAAAAAGTTCACGAGGAGAGTTGTATAGCTTTCCTAGTATTAAAGTCTTAAAGAAAAAATTTTCTACGTAACACATTTTAAAAAGGAAAAATTGGATAATATTCTTGGTAGACGCCATTATGTCAGTCTTCCTCCTACAAAGTGAGAAAAAGCAAAATGGTAAATGGGCAATGTTTCTGAATAGGCACTTCACGGTAAGAAAACCTTAAAAGGGTAATAATTATTAAGGGACGGTCAAACTGTATAGAAATCAAGAAAATACTAATTAAGCCACCAGTAAAATGCTGATCTATAATCATAACACTGATGGAAACTAAAAAGTCATGCAATACCAAATGCTGGTGAAGATAAAGAAAAATGGGAGACCCTAATGAAGTTATTTGGGAAAAGAATTTCACTGAATTTATTGAAATTAAGTATGTACACTTCTAACAATCATGCACACACAAGCAATTGTGCTTTGGGATAGTTTTTCAATTAATCAGGTACTCAAGGAAAAAGTTTAGTGATACTCCTGACAGCTGCTATCATTGGTAAAGTTACCAGTGTACAAATAGGCTGGCATATTATGGAGTATAAAGCCAGTAACTTAGATGTTGCAGTAACATGAGAAGATCTCTAAAAACCACATTAAGTGGAAAAACTTTGAAAGATATTTATACCACAGTATCATTTATGGAAATTAAACATACTCTGTGCCAAAATTGTTCAGAGCTTCTGTGTGTGTGTGTGTGTGTAAAAGTAGAAGAAAAGAACATACTTTAAATATATCAAAAAATGGTCTAAGTGGGAAGGGGGTGTGATTAGTGACCACCGATAATAGAGAAAGAAGTTGAACTGCAGGGAAATATATAAAAGGGCATTTTGTGGATTGGTCATGTTGTAAATTCAAGTCTATGACCATCTTAAACTCGCTTATCCAAGGTGCATATTTTAAAAAATTAAAACTTTAAAAGTTGAGAAAAACAAAATTAAGAACATTTGAAAAACAACAATAGAAACACCAGCTCTATTCAAGAGCCTTCATGAAAGCTGGGCTTGAACCTCACACACACAGTCAAGTTCCCATGGTTTCAAGGGTTGGGCATTCTCATTTGGGGAAAGCAAAGGCCATAAAAACTGGCTGTAGCCACAGTAGTTGAGGATCGACAGTGTACCTACTTCATGCCAGGGTCCCCTGCCCCAGCACAGGATGGGGCATGACACCATAGGCAAGTGTGTAGAATGAACAAACTCATACTTTCAAAAGAAGTAATATTCTTGTGGTGAAGCCTTGGGACAAATCTGAACACGAGAGAGGTTTTTCCATTAAGTAAACAGTGAGGGTTGTATCAGTAGCACTCAGTCCTGCAGATAAGGGGCTCATCATCACCATCCCTGCAACTGGTGACCAGTGCTATTGTTTGGGCCCTGATTTATATTACCTTTAAAATCTTTCAGTCTAGGAATCCAGGTTCTTTTCTTCCTTTAGACTGAAGCTGGACTCAGAGCAAGGTTTAGCCACACAATAACTCCATTAATGCTGAAAAAGAAAAAGAAAAAAAAAAAAGGAATGGGCCTATTTTAAGACTTTATCATTCTCGCACTTGAAAATAGAGTGCAGATTACTGGCAGTAATAGGAAAGGTAAAAAAATCAACAAAATTGTGAAGTGAAGTCACATTGCTGTATCAACAATTATCTTTTATCCCTAGCTTAAAAAAAAATTGTATTGTGTGCTTTGTCTGTCTGTAAAAAATAATGTTAAGTTTTCCATTATTACTTTTGCATTACTTTGGATTATTCTAAATTTCTTTCAGGGCTGATTCATGCATCAGACCTGTGTCTTGGCAAAATTAAGCACTTCTTTCCTCTAATGCAGGAAACAGACCTATTACTGTGCCTCTGCCTTCCCCCATCACTTTAATGATACCCTGTTTAGGAATATTTTAACAGGGACCATGAGAAGAGCTAATCTTAAAAACAAGTGGTATATAATTTACTTTGGCAGAAAGTCAGGCTTTGGGGGAGAGGCACATGCATGTTGGTGGGTGTGCAGGTGGGTTCCCGTGGGTCTCCTGTCCTAGATAATCAGGGATCCTGGCTACCTGGTCAGTCCTGCAAGACAGAAGCATCTTCTTTAATCACACATATATAGTGTAAAAATGCCAGGAAGAGACCTGATTATCCTTTAAGCTAATATAAACTAATTCATGAGGCAGCCAAAAAGTTAGGTTTGTACTTGTAGACAGAATATTCTTCCCCAAATATTTTGAACTGAAGAGTTAAACAGGCATGTCTGAAAAATACCCATTTTACATAATAAAATTAAAAGCATTTCTTATTTGAAGAAACGAGTTGCTCTCACACAGAAATCAGTTCTAAATATATTTAATATGTTTATATTTTTTAAAAATAGCTTATTTGAAATATTGGGATTCTTTTAAAATACTTGGAGATGCCAGGAGCTTGGTGGATCTCCATAAAAATGATTTAATCTTCATAGGAACAGATTGGTGAGTCATAATTGAAAATTTTTAGTTAGCACATTGAACTTATGCATTTGGGGGAGTGTCATGATAGCTTAAAGATAGTTAATAAATTGTATTTAAGTCATTCACTGGATAAATCTTGAGCCACAGAAATGCTTGTGGACTGTTAAACAATCTGCTTTAGTTTGAAGACTCCTGAGAAAAGGTGAAGCATCTTTGCAGTTACCATGTAAGTCCGTGGATAAAACTTCAGTGCAAGCATCTTATTTTCATCCCTTTTTTCTTTTTCTTTTTCTAAGGTGGATGTTGGGTAAAGTAAGGGGCATTATCTAATGCAGGAATGTGTCATGTTGGGGAAATGTCTTGGTGATTAAATTGCTGGCTGCAGGGTGAGGGGGTCCTGACACTCAGAGGAAGGTGCTAGATCATTAGATTGTGCTCAAAAATGACCTTCAAAAGGAACTTTAGGTGATGATTATGTTAGTTGAAAAGGGCTCCACGCAAAAAGAGTCATTAATTTTGGAAAGATTCAATGATGCTTTTCACTTCACTCTGCTGCTTCAAAAAGACTGAATTTTAAAGGTGGGGAGGTAGGGATTGGGTGGCTGAGTAATGGACATTGGGGAGGGTATGTGCTATGATGAGTGCTGGGAAATGCGTAAACCTGATGATTCACAGACATGTACCCCTGAGGCAAATAATACATTATATGTTAATTTTTTAAAAAGACTGGATTTTAAAGATGTGAAATTTCCTATCAGACTCACATAGTGGAATAATCGTTATTTTACAGTATGGCAGAGGGGGGCTCACTTAAACCTTGATTCTCTACATCAGAGTCCCTTTTGGAACTCTTCCTTCTACTTTCCCCCCAAGGGAATCATTTTAACGATTTAATGAAGTGACAGAGTCACAATACAGATATCTGAGCTAGAAGTTCTTCGGGTTTCTACATGGTCTGTTATAATTCTGTATTTTCCTGTAGCCTTGTTTAACTCCCTTCTGATGAAATTTAAATCCATTGCTTATCATTCTTCCCTCATAATAACCACTCTTCATTCAACAAATATTTATTAAGTGTCCCTTACATACAAATTATGTCAATTACTCTTTCTTAAATATATTGTTAAACTTGCCAGTTTTAAATAAAAATAGACAAACTTGCTAGTTTTAATGGATGCTATAATGAGCCATCCAAATACCCCTTTAGAACCAAGGTCTTTATTCCACTCCATGGTGGGAGTGTTGGCATGATGCCTCTCAGCCACATCCCTCTGGGGAATCGCCTTTGACTGAAAGCACCAGCCTCATTGCCCTCCTTTCCAGGGCAGTCCACATCCAATGCCTGGTCAGTGATGGGGATACGAAGGCCCAGCCCCTTTCCTTAATTGCGGAAAATTCCAAAAGGCCATCCCACTCCAAAGTTCAGCATTTTCCTTCCTCACCCAATCCTTCTTCCCTGGCTACTTCAGTGGTGGTTTTCCCCAGTGCACCCCCCCCCCCACCAACTCTCCAGTTCTCAAATACCCATCTCAGAGTCTGTCTCCAGAGAACCCAACCTAAGACAAGAAAAGCCATAGGGATTCACCTATCAACCATTCTTCACAGTCCTCTCTTGTTTCCATCATCTGTGTTAGTAGCCAGAGCAGTACTGTATTTCTGGTTACCAGAATTTCCACTGCTTATCAGATGCTCGCTGTTAAGCAGTCATATTGCTGCTGCTTCATTATCAGCACTTGCATCGTTATTCCTACAAATAAACATGAATTCACATTATCTTTTTGTTATTGATGTCTAGTGTTGGTAATTCAGATTGTCAGTGTGTTGTATTATATAAGACAATATTGAGTAGGTACTGACATATTCATCTTTTAAGCAGATGATATAACATGGTATCAGTAAATATAGGATAGTACTGTAAATATAGTTTCTCTCCTTTCTGATTTTCTCTTCACTACTTTATTGTAAGAATAGAATATATAACAGCTCTACAAAATATGTGTTAATAGATTATTGATGTTATTGGTGAGTTTTCTGGTAGGCTATTTTGGGGAGTCTACAGTTAAATGCAGATTTTCCACTGCACATAGAGCTGATGCTCCTAATCCTTACATTGTTCAGGGCTCAACTGTACAAATAATCCTACTGAAAACATAATGTGCTACACCAGAAAGCTGAGTCGTTAGATGAGCCAACTGAAAATACTCTGCTGGACCAGTTAATGAGTGTTTGCTTTATTTTTTTTAAGATTCTATTTATTTATTTGAGAGAGAGTGCACAGTGGGAGAGTGAGAGGGAGAAGCAGACACCCCACTGAGCAGAGTGGCCGATGCAGGACTCGATCCCAGGACCATGAGATCATGACCTGAGCTGAAGGCAGATCCTTAACCAATTGAGCCACCCAGGTGTCCAATGATTGTTTGCTTAAAACAAACAAACAAAAAATAACCTAGCATAGAGAATCGCTCTTTTCACCCTCTTTAAGTATAATGTGGACATACTGGCATGCCACCAGTTAGACTGCACAGTAAAATCCAGTAACTTCATTGTTGTTTTATGGCTAGTATCTGAGAAGCAGTACAAATTTTGGTAACTAGAAATACAGTGCTGCTCTGGCTACTAACAGAGATGATGGAAACAACAGAGAGGACTTGCAAGAATGGTAGACAGGTGATGCCCTATGGTTTGAGGGATTCTCTTCTAGAAAACTGACCATGCTTTTCATAGAGTATTGTGTGTAATAAGACTTAGAAGTCCTTAAGACTGCTCTAGAGGCTAAATTAGAGATGTGTTTGAGGGCACATAGACCACTTGACACCTTCAGTGTTGAACTCATGGAGGCTCTGACCGGGCATTGTGTTGTCCAAGATCAAAAATACTTTAAAAGACAGTATTTTTTGAAACAAGATGGGATCTGGAGGGAGACAAACCATCAGAGACTCTTAATCTCACAAAACAAAATGGGGGTTGCGGGGGGAAGGGGGGTGGAGGGGAAAGGTTGGCTGGGTTATGGACATTGGGGAAGGTATGTGCTATGGTGAGTGCTGTGAAGTGTGTAAACCTGGTGATTGAGAGACCTATGCCCCTGGGGCTAATAATACATTATTTGTTAATAAAAAAAATTTTTTTTTAGTATTTTTTTTACTGGCAAGGTACTTTCTGACTTCAGAAGATAGCACTGATGGATCCATTTCCAAAAAGGGTTCTCATTGTCTACAACTTCTTGTTGTACAACCAAAACTCTGGCAGTTGGTGTTTATCTTTTCCCGTCAAGGCTGGAAAGTTAGCAACTTTAGAGATTAGGGCAGTACTGGTCATAAACCCAACTGCATTTACGCAAAGCAGTAGAGGTTGCCTATCCATTTCTTGCCTTAAAACTGGTGCTTACTTCTCTCCCTTACCAATAAATCTTTTGTGTGTGGCTTTTTTTTTTTTTTCTTTCAGAACAGAGTACTTTTGTCTGCCTTGAAAATCTGTTTAAGCAGATATCCTTTCTTGTCAATGGTTTTCTTCATGGCATCTGGGAACTCATCTGCTGTCTCTTGGTTGGCAGAAGCTGCCTCTCCTGTTTTCTTGACTTTTTTTTAAGCCAATCCTTTCTCTAAAGTTTTCAAACCATCCACTGCTGGCATTAGATTCTCCAGCTTTAGATCCTTCGCTTTCCTTTTGCTTTAAGGGATGCCTTTCTTAGAACAATCCTGCATTTAAAAATAAATGAGCTGCAATTTAGGTCAAAAAGGTATTTCACAAAAAGTGCAAGGTTTTCACTCCTGCTGGTATAGCTACAACAGCTTCTGAATTTTCTTTTCTTAAAACGGTCCTGGGGCTCCTGGATGGCTCACTCAGCCAGGTGGCGGACTCTTGGTTTTGATTCAGGTCATAATCTCAGGGTCCTGGATGGAGCCCTGCCTTGAGACTTCATGCTCAGCTGCGGAGTCGGCTTCCTCCTCTCTCTCCCTCTGCTCCTCCCCCCAACAACACGCACACATTTTCTCCCCCGTGGACTTTCTAAGATAAATCAGTCTTTAAAGAAAGACTGGAGGGCAACCACAGCTGCAGACCTTGATCTAGAGTACCTATCAAACTACTCAAGTTTTTCTTGTAATGTCAGGATTTCTCTGCGCTTCCTGGGAGCACTTCCGGCATCACTAGTGGCATCTCATAGGAGTCCTGTGTGGTAATTCAAGGTTTTTGGTATTACACTAAATGTGATGAACAATACATGAGAACCAGGAGACATCCCTTTTTACTGTGATACTTAATTTACTAGCCAGACTAACTGCTCCTCTGGAGAGGATTAGCGCCCTACGGTGTTTTAAGCAGATACTCACAGCACTAGAGCTCACAAAGGCAACTGGAAGGGGCCACGAAATTGTTATAGTAGTACAGTATGGACTACGTTAATTTTAGGCAGTTACTAACTTACTACTGCATTTTTACATTCGATTCCATCTCTCTTGACTGCAGATGGTACCATATAGGGTCTGTATGTTTATAAGTTTTGATAAATTCTAACTTTTTATATTTTATGCATTCGTGACATACCTTTTTCTCAATCTTTTTTTATATTTCTAGGCTATACAGTTCATCTGCAGGGCTTTGTTTTTGTTCTTTTTCAAATTGTCACAAACCTGAAAAAAATTCCAATACATTTATTCAGAAAAATCTGCATATAAATAGACCTGTGAACCTGTGCAAAAGTGTAGAGTGTTTCACCAATCAGCAGAGCAAATACTCAGTACAAGCAACTCAGTTCCCCTGAGCACCTGTGTTTACAATGTAGAAGATCTGCTTTGGTGATGCCTCAGACACCGTGCCTTATACTTAACTCCAAGCTGGTTCACGAGAGTACAAGAGTCCTCCTAACTGAGGAGAGAACAGTTTCTGCAAGGCCACTCCTGGCTTGATCTATAACATCTGGTTACACTGGGGTTGCAGAAGCAGCCTATAGGTGTCTGGAAAATTAAAGACTATCTTCTGTTGCTTGGTAGAAATAATTATTTTTGTCCTTGGACCCCAGGGAAAACAATATTCAATTCCAGAATCTTCCTATCTTCTTTCTCACTATTCAGTTATATTTATCAAATATTTATTAAACATCATTAACTCCTATGAGCATCCTGGGATACGTACTTGGGATAGATCAGTGAAGAAGATGGGCACAACTCATGCCCCTAAGTTAGTACCTTTGTTCATGCTCTTGAACCTACTGCCTACCTAGAGGAAGAGAAAGAGAAGCTGGGAAAGGATGTGGTGGATGATATGTAACATATTTTCAGGTTTGCTGCACACACAGGCCTTCTTTTAATTCTCTTTTCAGAGCATGTGGCTCATTCATTTGCCTATATTATATGGCCATTTTTAGTTTAACTACCAAAATGTGATTTTTGGATGAGATTCAAACTGAAAATTGTTAGCTCTTTTTCATCATCTGTAAATATTCCTGGAGTGATGAGGGGCTGGGAAGATGAAGGGAGGAAATACTTACTGAGCATTTAGTACACTCCCTGGGCATGATATAGAAGATAGGGCACTGAATCCACAAAATGATTCTGGCAGTTGGATACGGTGTTTATCTTTATTTAGTGTATGAGAAAATAGAATTTGCAAAACTTCCTAAAGATCACACTAATAGTAAGTGACTGACCAGAACTGAATCTGCATTTACCTGCCTCGTCCCAACCACGCTGATTCTGCAGGTAGAAACAGCACACAAAGGCCTACTTAACCTATCATTATACCCAGAGCTGAAGAAGCAGTTTCCCTAATTCAGTAAACATTTTAAATATTTTGGAATGAATGCATTTAAGACAAATTTGAGCAATAGAGTTTGGTGGGTGTAAGAAACTCTGAAAAAAAGTATTGTGAAGATTGCTGTAGGGGCACTGGCTGGCTTAGTTGTTAGAGCATGTAACTCTTGATCTCGGGGTTGTGTATTCAAGCTCCACACTGGGCATAGAGACTGGTGTAACACTTGAGGCCTTCTCCATGGAGAATGCCACACGTCAGCTCACAGGTCATCTTTAAGTATGAACTCTGGCTATATTTCCTCACACATGTGCTCATCTCAGATTCTTCACACAGAAGCTTCTCCAAGAGAACTACAGAGAAGTTTCTGTGTAACCTGTTCCTCCATCCACCTCTGTCTCATATATCTTTGAGATGGGAATCATTGCATACTTAAATATCAGTCGAGGGGGCTCGGGCAAAGATTGAAGACTCCAAGAAAGCCAGATCGTTGCCAGCCATCTTTGTAGACCTGTGACTCTTGTTTTGGAGAAGTTATTTGAACCAGTGATTTGTTTCTATTAAGAAGAAACAAAATCTGAAAACCACTGTAAATTTACACTGGTTTTCTTTAAAAAAAAAATTATGTTCTGTGTATATATTTAAGCATTTATAAAATTAAAGTCTTAAAGTGCTGGTTTCAGCCTGTCAGTAACAAATGTGGTTGGACCAGCCCTTGTGGTTCCTACTATGATTGCACGGTGTCCTTCAGTGAAACCATCAGGAAACTATTAAAAAATAGAGGTTCGGGTGCCTGGGTGGCTCAGTGGGTTAAGCCGCTGCCTTCGGCTCAGGTCATGATCTCAGGGTCCTGGGATCGAGTCCCGCATGGGGCTCTCTGCTCGGCAGGGAGCCTGCTTCCCCCTCTCTCTCTCTCTGCCTCTCCAACTACTTGTGATTTCTCTCTGTCAAATAAATGAATGAAATCTTTAAAAAAAAAAATAGAGGTTCATTACTTAAAAGACCTGGCAATTACACAGCATACCTGCGGCTACAGGTTTGCAGATAAAGGGAGAACATGCAGAAGGTGGGGGTTCTGCTTTTATTGGGGCCGAGGGGCGGGGCCTACAGTTTTAGGGGCTCACTCTTCATTGGTGAATTTAAAGCACGAGACAAGATCAGTTATCAAATCAACCAAAATCTCTAAAACAGAGGAGCGTCAGTGAGGCGAGGCAGCCTGGCTCTATCTAGCCCTTTGGCTGATGTGTGCTTATTGGAGATCATCATCTTTGAAGTGGATGCTGTAGTAATTAAAGCTTTAAATCAGGCACTTGCATAAGGGAAGAAAGAAAGAAAGAAGAATTGTCAGGGCTTTATAATACAATCTACCCTGTAGTGCCTAGGTAGTTGATAAACTCAAAGTCAGGGGTAGGGCATGTTGTAACTCAGAAAGTAAGGATAGATCAAAGTAGGATTATAGGAACAAATCCTATAATAATTACATAAGCAGTAGTCTGAAATCCACTCAGTAGCTATTGTCCCAACCTTGAAGGGTCCCACAATGAAATGAAGACAGTGACTTTGGAGGCCCTAGGAATCTGGGCCAAAGTTTGGGTAATACTGTGAAATATTTTAACATCCTGGGATGTCTGGTGTAGGTAGATAGGATTCTGTCCTGACTTGGTAGATCCTCACCTATCTAAAACAGTTTCTTTGTCCTCAGAATAGGTCAGTTCAGGGAAAGGTTGTGTTTCATTTCAGGAGACTTCCAAAGTTATGCCTATGTGGAACAAGTATTTGCATCAGGCATTTAATAAGAGACATTTCTGTGGAACAAAAAGCAAAAGTAATGATTGTAGCAGATTATAATCCCAGTTTCTGAGTTCTGAAAGCCACCAGTCGAAATTTTGAGACTTCAGGCTGAAAGCGTCCTCAGATGGAGGACAGATGGCGGCATTCTGATAGAATCTGTTGATTTGCAGTTTGAAAGTCTCTGGTGATCTTCCTGAGGGTCTGCCCAGCAACAGGCATGAAGACCATCTGTATATGAGTTAGGGTGATTTCTCTGATGTCTGTAGCATGTTCTCCCCCTTTACATGGCTTTGGGTAAAGGGTAGTTTTAGTTCTTAATGTTGCAAGTCAGAAGTGGGAGGAAATTGGAAATGTTTAGAGAGTTGTAGCCAAATATTGGAGGAAACTAGTAGAATGCACCATCCAGTCCAGTTTACAGGTAGAAAATAAAACCTCAGACAGTTAAGAGCACTGGAATCTAATATACACATGTGTGTAATTATTTCTCCTGAAACACAATTTTTCCTCTCTACAGTTACCCCTATTTCTGTCAAAGATAACCACAGTAAAACTAATTTGTGTGCAAATTTAGTCTAGGTTCAATGAACTTGACCTAATTGTTTACATTAGCACAGTAAGAATAGCAGCTGACCATACAGAATTATTTATTTTGTATTATTATATTTTAAATTTTTTCAGTGTTCCAAGATTCATTGTATATGCCCCATGCTCCATGCAATATGTGCCCCCCTCCTTAATGCCCACCACCAGGTTCACCCAACCCCCCACTTCCTTCCCCTCTAAAACCCTCATTTGATTCTCAAGAGTCCAGAATCTCTTGTGGTTCATCTCTCTCCACCCACCAATTTCCCCCAATGCACTTTTCCTTTCCAATGTCCTCCATGTTATTCTTTATGTTCCACAAATAAGTGAAACCATATAATAATTGACTTTCTCTGCTTGACTTATTTTGCTTAGCATAATCTCCTCCATTCCCATCCATGTTGATATAGAAGTTGGGTATTCATCCTTTCTGATGGCTGAGTAATATTCCATTGCACATATGGACCACATCTTTTATCCATTCATCTGTTGAAGGGCATCTTGGCTCTTTCCACAGTTTGGCGACTGTGGCCATTGCTGCTATAAACAATGGGGTACAGATGGCTCTTCTTTTCACTACATCTGTATCTTTGAGGTAAATACCCAGTAGTGCAATTGCAGGGCCATAGAGTAGCTCTATTTTTAATTTTTTGAGGAATCTCCACACTGTTTTCCAAAGTGGCTGCACCAACTTGCATTCCCACCAACAGTATAAGAGGGTTCCCCTTCCTCCACATCCTCTCCAACACTTGTTGTTTCCTGTCTTGTTGATTTTGGCCATTCTAACTGATGTAAGGTGGTATTTCAATGTGGTTTTGACTTAAATCTCCCTGATGGCTAATGATGATGATTTTTTCACATGTCTGTTAGCCATTTGTATGTCTTCTTTGGAGAAGTGTCTGTTCATGTCTTCTGCCCATTTTTTGATGTGATTATCTGTTTTTTGGGTGTTGAGTTTAAGGAGATCTTTATTGATCTTGGATATTAACCCTTTGTCTATATGTCATTTGTGAATATCTTTTCCCAGTCTGTGGGTTGCCTCTTTGTTTTGTTGACTGTTTCCTTTGCTGTGCAGAAGCTTTTTATCTTGATGAAGTCCCAATTCATTTTCACTTTTGTTTCTTTTGCCTTTGGAGACATGTCTTGAAAGAAGTTGCTGTGGCCAATGTCGAAGACTTTACTGCCTATGTTCTCCTCTAGGATTTTGATGGATTCCCCCTCATGTTCAGGTCTTTTATCCATTTTAAGTTTATCTCTGTGTATGGTATAAGAGAATGGTCAAGCCTCATTCTTCTATATATAGATGTCCAATTTCCCCAGCATCATTTATTGAAGAGACTTTTTTCCACTGGATATTTGTTCTGTTTTGTCGAGGATAATTTGACCATAGAGTTCTGGCCCCATTTCTGGGCTCTCTACACTTCCACTGGTCTATGTGTCTGTTTTTGTGCCAGTACCATGCTGTCTTGGTTATGACAGCTTTGTAATAAAGCTTGAAATCAGACAACGTGATGCCCCCAGCTTTGTTTATCTTTTTCAACATTTCCTTTGCAATTCAGGGTCTTTTCTGGTTCCATAGATATTTTAGGTTTGTTCCACACTTTGAAAAATGCCAGTGGAGTTTTGATCAGGATGGCATTGAAAGTATAGATTGCTCTGGACAGTATAGACATTTTAACAATGTTTATTCTTCTGATCTATGAGCACTTTTTGTGTCTTCTCCAATTTCTTTCATGAGTGTTCTGTAGTTCCTCAAGTACAGATCCTTTACCTCTTTGGTTAGGTTTATTCGCAGGTATCTTATGGTCCTTGGTGCTATAGTAAATGGAATCGATTCTCTAATTTCCCTTTCTATAGTTTCTTTGTTAGTATATAAGAAAGCAACTGATTTCTATGCATTGACTTTGTATCCTGCCACATTACTGAATTGTTATATGAATTCTAGTAATTTCAGGGTGGAGTCTTTTGGGTTTTCCACATAAAGTATCATGTCACCTATGAAGAAAGAGGGTTTGACTTCTTCTTTACCAATTTGAATACCTTTATTTCTTTTTGTTGTCTGATTGCTATTGCTAGGTCTTCTAGTACTATGTTGAACCAATTGCAAGAGTGGGCATCCTTTTCATGTTCCTGATCTCAGTGGGAAGGCTCTCAGCTTTTCCCCATTGAGAATGATATTCATTGTGGGTTTTTCATAGATAGATGTTATGAAGTTGAGGAAAGTTCCCTCTATCCGTATACTTTGAAGAGTTTTAATCAGAAATGATGCTGTATTTTGTCAAATGCTTTTTCTGCATCAATTGAGAGGACCATGTGGTTCTTCTCTCTTCTTTTATTGATTTGTTCTATCACATTGATTGATTTGCGAATGTTGAACCACACTTGCATCCCAGGGATAAATCCCACCTGGTCATGGTGGATAATCTTTTTAATGTATTGTTGGATCCTATTAGCTAGGATCTTGTTAAGAATCATGGCATCCATATTCATCAGGAATAATGGTCTGAAATCCTCCCTTTTGATGGGGTCTTTGCCTGGTTTGGGGATCAAGGTAGCTGGCTTCATAGAAAGAGTCTGGAAGCTTTTGTTCTGTTTCTATTTTTGAAACCGCTTCAGGAGAATAGGTATTATTTCTTCTTTGAATGTTTCATAGAGTTCCCCAGGGAATCTGTCCTGGACTCTTGTTTTACTGGATATTGGTCTATTCAGGTTGTCAATTTTTTCCTGTTGCAGACTTGGAAGTATATAGGTTTCCAGGAATGCATCCATTTCATCTAGGTTGCTTAACTTATTGGCATATAACTGTTAATAATAATTTCTGATGATTGTTTCTATCTCCTTGGTGTTAGTCATGATCTCTCCCCTTTCATTCATAACTTTTTTTTTTTTTTTAGAGTTTATTTACCCATTTGACAGAGAGAGAGATCACAACTACGCAGAGAGGCAGGCAGAGAGAGGGGGAAGCAGGCTCCCTGCTGAGCAGAGAACTGGATGTGGGGCTTGATCCCAGGACTTGAGATCATGACCTGAGCCAAAGGCAGAGACTTAACCCTCTGAGCCACCCAGGCGCCCCTCATTCATAACTTTTTTGTGTTCTCTCTCTTTTCTCTTGGATTAGTTTGGCCAGTGGTTTATCAATCTTAATTTTTTCAGAGAACCACCTTCTAATTTTGTTGATATGTTCTACTATATCTCTAGTTTCTAACTCATTGATCTCTGCTCTAATCTTATTTCCCTTCTTGTGCATGGGGTTGGCTTAACTTGTTGATTTTCCGGTTTTTTAAGGTGTAAAGAGAGTTGGTGTATTCGGGATTTTTCAATTGTTTTGAGTGAGGCTTGGATGGATACGTATATCCCCCTTAGGCCCACCTTGGCTGTATCCCATAGGTTTTGGACTGGTGTGTCTTCATTCTCATTGGTTTCCATGAATTGTTTAAGTTCTTCTTGATTTCCTTTGATCTAAACATTCTTGAGCAGGATGGTCTTTACTTCCAGGTGTTTGAATTCCTTCCAAAGTTTTTCTTGTGCTTGAGTTCCAGTTTCAAGACACTGTGGTCTGAGAATATGAGGGAATAATCTCAATCTTTGGGTATCAGTTGAGCCCTGATTTGTGACCCAGTATATGGTCTATTCTGGAGAAAGTTCCATGTTCAGAATGAGTATTCTGTTGTTTTAGGGTGGAATGTTCTGTATATATCTATGAGGTCCATCTGGTCCAATGTGTCACTCAATGCTCTTGTTTCTTTATTGATCTTCTGCTTTGATGATCTATTGCTGAGAATGGCATGTTAAGATCTCCTACAATTAATGTATTCTTATCACTATGACTCTTTACTTTGATTAACATTTGGCTTATGTAGTTGGCTGCTCCCATTTTGAGGGCATAAATATTTACAATTATTAGATCTTCTTGGTGGGTAGACCATTTAAGAATAATGTAGTATCCTTCTGTATCTCTGACTCCAGTCCTTAGCATAAAATCTAATTTATCCAATATGAGAATTGCTACCCCAGCTTTCTTTTGAGGCCCATTGGCATGAAAGATGCTTCTCCATCTCCTCACTTTCAGTCTGGATGTATTAGGCTCAAAATGTGTCTCTTGTAGACAGCATATGGACAGGTACTTTCATTTTATCCAGTCTGCAACCCTGTGCTATTTTAAGGGAGCATTTACATGTTGAGAGTGATTATTGAAAGATAAGCTTTTATTGACATCACATTGCCTGTGAAGTCGTTGTTTCTATAGATTGTCTCTGTAAATTTATGTTCTATGTCACTCTCGGGTTCTTTCTCCTTTTACAGAACCCCCACCCTTAATATTTCTTGTAGGGCCAGCTTGGTGGTCACATGTTCTTTTAAACCTTGCCATTGACGGTACAGAATTTATAATCTGCTTTGCTGGTATTTTCATAAGGAATCTCAGATTGAACTTGTATCAGACTTGCCTGAAATACCTATAGACTTGGCTCAATTCCTCTCTTTTTGAGGTCCCCAAAATATCCTGAGGTTCCTGCACCTGCCAGGAAAGAACCTTCTTTACTTAATGGGTAAAGCTGCTGGAAACCCGGTAAGCAAGGTGTCAGGTCAGTACTTACCCAGTGTCAGGGCTGGCTTCTAGCAATTCAATCTTAGTCCTGAAATCGTGTGGTTATACCTGAGTCTATGTATGTCTCTGTGAGATAAGACCAAGGTCAAAGCCTTTGTGGATGGTACCCATCTTTCCAATTCTGTCCTGTTTAAAGGACAACTGATTCTTATTGGACTTAAATAAATTGCCATAAAAATAAAAATACTGTTTCTGAATTCTGGAGAGATCAGGTAAGCGGAAAAGATAACTTTTAATTCTGCTTGGAAAGGTATAGTTTACCAAATTACTATGAGAGTTAGCCTATTTTCCTTATATCTGGAAAACAAAATATTAAAGAATGAGAAAAAAAGGTATAAAAAGGCATAAAAATTATAATCTTCCTCCTCCATTTATTCAGTCCCATGTAACTGATTCTTGTGCTGCTTGAATTCAGTTTTTCCATTACTTTTGGAATTTTTTTCCCAGTTCAGTTTTATGATCCTAAAGTTATCAGAAACCTGTATTCTAGGGTCTTTTTCAAGAATCTCCTTAAAGATGATAGATTTTTGCAGAACTCTTCTGTAAAAGAATCTGAGTCAAAAAATAGCTGTCTGTAAATGATTAAAAAACTTGAAAATGGCATGGTTAAAGGTCAGAACAGAGTCCATTACAATCCAGTTGATCAAAGGAAGTTTTGTTATTTCTGTGACATACAACATTTTTTTAAAGTTTTTGTTTAAATTCCAGTTCACACACTGTATGATATTAGTTTCAGGTGTACAATAGAGCGATTCAACACTTCTGTACATGACCCGGAGCTCATCACAAGTGTCCTCCTTACTCCCCATCCCCTAGTTCACCTATCACCCTCTCTGGTAACCATTAGTTTGTTCTCTATAGTTAAGACTGTTCCTTGGTTTGTTTGGTTTCTTCAATTCCACATGTGAGTGAGATCATATGGTATTTGTCTTTCTCTGACTTATTCTGCTTAGCATTATACTCTCTAGCTCCAGCCAAGTCATTGCAAATGTCTTTTTTTTTTTAATGACTGAATAATATTGTATTGTGGGTGGATATACATACACACACACACACACACATACACACTTTATCCATTCACCATTGGACATTTGGACTGTTTCTATAATTTGGTTATTCTTGGTAATGCTGCCATAAACATTGGGGTGCTTGTGCTCTTTCAAATCTAGCATTTTTGTATCCTTTGGGTAAATAGCTGGTAGTATAATTGTTGGATGAAGGGCATGTCCATTGTTTAACTTTTTGAGGAGCCCCCAAAATGTTTTCCAATGGAGCAGCAGGTTTTCCCTTTCTTCATATCTTAACACTTGTTGTTTCCTTTATTTTATTTTATTTTTTTTATTTCTTTTCAGTGTAACAGAATTGTTTATTCTTATGTTGTTCATTATAACCATTCAGACAGGTGTGAGGTGATATCTCATTGTAGTTTTGATTTGAATTTCCCTGATGATCAGTGGTGTTGGCCATCTGTATGTCTTCTTTGGAGAACTGTCTGTTCCATGTCTTTTGCCAGTTTTTTAATTGGATTATTAATTTTAAGATACTAATTACAAGTGGTAACATACAGGGACATATTAGGTTGCTAGGAGTTTCATAGAGTTCCTAGAATATTTTAATACCCTATATCCAGATACATGTAATCTAACAAAGTTTGGCATCTCCTGTTTGATGATGCTTCCCATATAATTTGACATACATACCAAATAAGCTTAAGGTCTAACAAGTCTTTCAAGATGATCCAGGAACCCTCTGGAATATCCTAAAGGTCTCCTGATCCCCAGATCTAAAATACTTCATTTGGAATTTGGGGAAGTTTGTCAAAATACCAAAAAGGTTTTAAAACCGTTAAATAGAATCATAGATCACTATGAAACAATACTTTGTTATCTGTTTAACCAAAGTGACACGGACTTCACAGGCAAATAATGAAGGTTACATACTTCTATGCTAAACTCAAGTCTTTCAATATCAAGAAGACTGGGGTTATTTTAGTAATCAAAGACATGATCAAACAAAGCAAATTATTTTGATAAAACACAGCATCACAGAATCCTTTTTTTTTTTTAGGCAGATAATTTTTAGAGATTAAAAAAAAACCCTTTATAATCTCTTATCAAGAGCAGACCAATAATTCAAGAAAACTTTGTCCTTTTAACAAAGAAAAAAACCTAATTTCATATTTGCATCAATGTACTTTCAGTATTAAAACTAATTTACTTAATCAAATTTATTCCACTCTTAGCCAGTCCTGACCACACATAAAATTCCTTCCCAAAGATTCCTTTTCCATAAATCTTCAACAGTTTTCTTTTTTACATTCAGATTTTGTTCTGTGTTTTCCCTCTTTCCTTGCCTCACTGTAACACAATATTACTTTTCCCTCAGGAAGAATACATGTCCATTCCTCAGACCATCTTTTACCAAAAATATATACCTTACTTTGCTTGCATACAGCAAAGTTTCCCTTAACCACTTACATTAATTAGAATTCTTAATTCTTAGGAAGCTTAACTACGAAATACAGAATTATGAACTTTTTACATTAGTGTTCTGTGAGTTGGCAAACCGAGAAATATTTTGTACTATAAGAAAGCACGTATTTCTAGAATTCAGTCTTTCAATAAAGCATGGAACATGTGCTAACAGACCCAAATTTTATCTTTAGCTTCTCTAAAAGTAGAATAAAACACCAAAAGTAAATAAACCTATGTACAGTAATTAATGTTCATTATTCTATCTTACTTGGAAATGATCTCGATATTCAGTAAATTTAACTCATCATTTAACTTAACAAACTTAGCTTTAAGGCTTCAGATTACAAAAAAACTTTGAGACATTAAAAAAGTATACCATTATTCTAAATTTGCCTGACCCATTTTGCAGCAGAGATAACATGAATTCAACTAGTAAACCCATATAGTTACTAATCTGCCTTATATTTAATACTGATAATTTTGAAAACATGTCTGTTATAATCAAACCCACAACCTTAAATTAGCTTTGCTACCAAATGTTTTCCCAGATCATAAGACTCTGAAATTCATTTGCATTGTTTTCATTTTATTTTTGAGAATTTTTATGAATACTAAATTTACAGATGTACTTAGTTTTCTTAAAGCCAATTAAATAGAGCTCTTTTACAATATAATTTTGGTAATATCATTCAGAGGTAGAAAAATACCATACATCTACAATGCATGAACACACAGGCAGATGCATACAGAGATCTTATAGTTATGGCTTTTTAAAATGTTTAGCCATGGGGTGCCTGGGTGGTTCAGTGGTTAAGCCACTGCCTTCGGCTCAGGTCATGATCCCAGGGTCCTGGGATCAAGTCCCGCATCTGGCTCTCTGCTCAGCAGGGAAGCCTGCTCCCCCACCCCCTCTCTGCCTGCCTCTCTGCCTACTTGTGATCTCTGTCTGTCAAATAAATAAATAAATAAAGTCTTTTAAAAAAATAACATAAAATGTTTAGCCATGAGACGGATACAATAATGTCCAGCTCACTAGTTTACAAAAGAACAGTTGGACTCCAACTGTTTTTCTGGAATAAGTTAAACTTACCTGTTCATGTGGCTAACCTCTTTCTCTATTTGTAGAGAAGACTTTTACCATTTGTATTTGTCCCTGGAAGTAATCTTAAGGAGACAGTGATCAAGAGTCTGGGCAAAAGAGTCTTTTTTGCAGCTTGTATCTTTCTTTTCCTTTCTTTCCTTCTCTTCCTTCCTCTCTCCCTCCCTCTTAGGACAGTGTGGGCGTCATTTTAGAGACCTCCTGGGCATTTACATTTCAAAGACATGGTAAGACTTACATCTTCAAGGGGCAGAGAAGAGTGCAGGTTTTCTCTTAGGAGTTTGAGTGCTTTTCGGAGAGTTTTGGCAGCCCCAGTTAAAATGTGGTTGTGCGGTCTTGTAATTAGGTGGTGTGCTCTGTAAAGAATAATTCTCTGAACTCAAGGTCCAATAGGGCCTCTTCTGGATTGGAAATGATGATGTGGCCTTGGGGGGTCACTGTGGTCTGGGAAATGATAAACTCTTTGAATTCTGCCAGTTTTGCACAGGAGGAGAGGAGCCTCGTCTTAATGTTTTCTACCCACTGGGAGCCTTAGCCATGATCACTGTGATAGAAGGAAATGAGCATTTGCCTAGATGGATCTTTAAGAAAGTTACAGATTTCAGAGTCTTTGGAGACACCTACCAACCAGTTGACCCATTTTGGCAGCTGTGAATAAGAATCCAGAGCCCTTTTAATCAAAAAAGAAAACTGACAGGAGCCATTTAGTTCCCCTCTCTCCTGCCTGTTGTATATTATCTTTAAGAAATGGTTGAATTTCAGTTAGGATATGTTTACTTTCAGTTTTTGTTCTTACCTTAATCTGGGGTGTTGTTACTGGAAACTTTTAGATGACATCACTACGAGGCCTCTTCACAGGTAGCTGCTTTTCTTTCCCAGGTCCCAGGAGAACCCCTCTGGGATTGGGCTCTGCCTCTGCCAGTAATGAGAAAGCCACTGGGCCGCTAGAGTTTAATGGCAGGGTCTTAGCATGCTGGTGTGCCTGACATTGAAAAATACCCAGGAAGCATCCCTGAGGCTTTGCATTTACTGAGCAGCTGCTAGACCTCCTCAGGATCCTTAGGATTAGATGTCCACAACATTTATAGTTCTCCATCAATTTTTCTAACTTAGGACACTGGTAATTGGACCCCTAATATTCTATTGGATCAAGGGATGAAGAGTGACAGCAGTGAGTGAAGTGGTGACCCAGAAACCATGGCCTCTGTTGTGCTTTCCCTCTGGTGGTGTCATTGGTTTCTTACTGCAATAATGGGCTTGCAATCCAATCTGTCCTTCTTAGCTCTCTTTGGCCTTAAGGTGGGGTAGACCCTTTCTCATGTTAGTCAATATATCTCGTCAGACCATATGACCTTGATCACACTGCTTGGGGAAAACTGTTCATGATCATATCATGATTCTTTGGGTTGGATACTGCAGGTCACATATTGCAGGGGCAATACATCAGAGTACATAGCAGTGCCACAGACCCCCAGCAAACCCCCCATAGGGGGTTACCCTGAGTTAGGCAGCAGGTAAGCAAATTACAGGTAAAGGGCATTCCCCTTAGTTAATTTCAAGAGCAACCCGCAATCCTGCTGACTGCTACATCCATTGTTTTGTGCAAATCTCGGCCTATCGATAACTAGTCTTGTAGTTGGACTGGCCCTTCTGGTTCTTATGATTGCAAGATGCCCTTTGGCAACAATCATCAGGACACTTTGGGAAAACAGAGGTTTATTACTTACAAGACTTGGAAATTAGAGTGAAAGCATGCACGGGCTAGAGGTTCTGCTTTTACTGGGGTGGAAAGTGGGGGCCTCGTGTTTCATGGGCTCACTCTTTAGTGGGGGATTTTACAAACATGGGAAGAGAAAGGCAAGTGCCCAAAGGGTCAGTTATTGAAGTCAAGATCTCTCCACAAAGGAGCCTCAACGGGGTGAGGTGGCCTGGCTCTATCTCTGTGGCTGACCACGTAATAATTGGAGATTGCCATCTTTGATTCCTTGGCAACTAAAGTCAGGCACATGCATTATTAAAAAAAGAAAGAAAAATGTCAGGGCCTCGCACTAGAGTCTGTCTCTAGAAAAAAACTTCAGTCATACTGGAGGGAACAGGAGACAGAAAGAAGACCCTAACTGTATACTTGTTACTTAGAGGGATATAATAATCTATTAATCACATGTGTTTACTATTCTTTGGTCTGAACACTGTAAAATTAATGATCTGAAGCTAAAAGAGGAGTGCTGTTTATTTTTCAATATCCTCTTTTGTTCCACCAATGATTTGAAGTGGCCTATAAGGATAGTTAGATCCACGGAGAGAGATGGATAGATCTAGATAGATCAGTAAAAAATACTATTATTGTTGCTGAATTTAGGCCCATGGATGATGACTGACACTGGGCTGATATTTCTAAAAGCTGAAGCAAAAAGGAACTATTATGTCACTGGTCTATATTCATGGTCGTGAAAGATAGCATTCTCCAGTGAATCAAAGATTTTCCTGACACCTCAGTTTGACAAGGACTTCTTATCTGACGTATAGTGGCCAGTATGTTTTTATGACATGCTGACAACAAAAGTTTAGTTTTAAGCAGGGCCTCACAGGAAACTTTAGTTTTGAGGGGTTTTATTCCCCTTTAATATATGATGAGGGCATAACGCCCAAATCCAACTCAGTGGAAGCAGTTTGCTGGAGAAATGGGAAAGCCTGTGGACAACATCCACAGCTTGCTGCCCATATCCTTTTGTTGCCAGAAAAAGGCCACCACAAGCATAGTTCATTACTGGCCCCAGTGCTTGCCTCACCACACATCGTGTGTGCACAGCTAGGTCATCCAAGTCTTTTCTGCTAAGACCCAAGTGGGCTGAGGTTTTTGAAACAAGTGCTCTTGGCTATCACTACGCATTTATTAGAACTGACAAAACTGAAGCCTATTTGTCATCAAGGGCTGGACTTTCTAGGGTCAAATATGTGCTTCAGAGAGTAGTATTATAGACACCATTTTCTGTATGTTTCTTTAAGTGTATTTTTCTAGGGAATGACTTCAGAGCTTTCAATCCATGAAAGGGTCGCAGTCAGGAATGCATTGACCACAGGTCCTTTAAACACTCGTCCTTCAATATTTCTGTCAAGAGCTTTCAATAAAGGTCAGCAGCAGACCGTTCAAAGGCCTACTCTCTGGCAAGGACCTGGGGCCCGTGTTCAGCACTGCTGATTAAAGGCAGAGCCATGAGCACTAATGATCAAAACCACAGTCGGCCACGCAGTCTGTGAGAACTAAGAGCCTCGCCCACCTGGTACTGCCACTCACCTGGACACTGAAAAGGTGAGGCAGAGCCTGTCAAAAATATTTGAGTGTCAGCTGTATGTCAGAAAATGAGGACACAGTGTTGAACAGCTTCCTGTCCGTATTGTGCTTATTCTAATGGTTAGACAATAACTAATTACTATTTTTCTTATTTGCTGTAAAGGACAGGAGGGCTAAAATTGTCCTTAAAAAATGAGCTGAGGGGCACCTGGGTGGCTCTTAAGCCTCTGCCTTCAGCTCAGGTCATGATCTCAGGGTCCTGGGATCGAGCCCCGCATTGGGCTGTCTGCTCGACAGCGAGCCTGCTTCCCCTCTCTCTCTGCTTACTTAATAAATAAAATCTTTAAAAAAAAAAATGAGCTGAGTATTTTCTAGAACACCAAAGAGAAAATGTGTCTCAGAGTCTCACCAAGCATAGGCAAGGATGGAGTATTTATTTTCAGAGTTTTTTACAGATCTAAACTTATCACAGGAATTTAGGGATATAGAAAATCTTATAATTGGGCCTAAATTCATTTTGTTAGCTTAAGACTATAGACATACTGTTTAGAACTTTGACCATAATATAGGTTACGCAGACAATAATTACAAGTAGCTTCATTAAATCTGTGTACATATTTAATGTCCACCCTAAAATGAAGCCACATATTGACACCTTTTTTTTGAGGGAGGGAGAGAGAGAACCTTAAGCAAGCTCCATGCCCAGCACGGTGCTCCATTTCACAACCCTGAGGGCATAACCTGAGCGGATTTTTTTTTTTAATATACGATAACTTCTAACGATTCTCTTCTTGATTTTGTGATCCGTTACCAGTATTCTGTAGAATTGTACAGTGGCTCCCATCAGAGGGCTTCTCTTTTTCCATGAACTCTGAGGAAACTGCATGGAGAATGGAAAAGGAGAAATGTCACAGTAGAGCACACTAAAAATTATTGTGGTTTGAGCTCACTACACAAAAGCAGAAGAAACCTCTACAGACTACCTAAATTAATCAACATAATGCTTATTTTTAACCAGGAACAGATATCCAAAATGCATTATACATGTGAAAAGTAGTATACCCTCAGATTTGCAGCTCAGAATGTCAGGATTCAAAACTCGTGAACTAGCTGTGTGATCTTGAACAAGTAAATTAGCACTTTGTGCCTCAGTTTCCTCATCTGTTAATAGGACCTACCTTAGAAAGGTGTTTTAAATAAATGACAGATATATGTAAATGCTTATGATACCTGATACATAGTAAGCAGATGTTAAGAATAATTATTAAAGGAAAACCCCTAGCACAAGACAGTAAGGCTCAAATGAACATTAAGCACAAATGACCCTAATGGAAATGAATTTTTAAAAATTAAAATTAAGAGTACCTGAGTGGCTCAGTGGGTTAAACCTCTGCCTTTGGCTCAGGTCATGATCTCCGGGTCCTGGAATCGAGCCCCGCATTGGGCTCTCTGCTCAGTGGGGAGCCTGCTTTCCCCGACTCTCTCTGCCTATCTCTGTGCCTACTTGTGGTCTCTGTCAAATAAATAAATAAAATCTTTTTTAAAATTTTTCAAATTAAGAACAAATCCAGAAATTAGAATTTAATATTACTAAATTAGTATTTTCAAAAACAGTTATGATTATGAAATAGGAGCAAAGATAATTTATAGCGTAAAAAGTAAAAAGACAATGCTGAAAAAGATTTGTAAGGCAGATTTCTTGCTGCTCAGCCAAACTGTCTTTCTCTTCCTCATATGCTCCAGCCCCCTTTGCAGTTTGGTGTGGCTGAAGGGGTGAGTTCCGATGTGTGTCCCTCCCAGCCAGCACATAATCAATTCCCTGGCACGGTCTCTGTGCTGTGAGACATGGCCAGTATTTCACCGTGTTGGTGTGTGTCCCTAGCAACACAGGGGCTGAGAAAGTGGACAGAGATATTAAGAACCATCTATACTGTGATAAGGAATTTGAGCTTTTTCATGGAAGCTATAGGATCTCCAGAAGTGTCTGTATTGTATAATCAGGTAAGTCACTCCTTTGGCTGGGTAGAGGATAGACTCTGGAGGGCAGGAGAGGTGGGCTGGGGGCCAAGACTAGAAAGCAGTTAAGAGACTTGCATAACCGCCCCTGTGGGATGGAAGGAGGCGATGGACTTCAAAGGAAATTGTGGAGGGACAGTCAACAATTATATCGGGTGTGGGAAGCTGAGATACCAGGGTAAGAAATAAAGGTAGATAGAGATGGGGGTGGGGGGGCGATGGTTATGCCTCTTGATCTCTGTGTTGTCTGAGAGGTGAGAAAATCTTCATTAGCAGTTTCTACTGTCACATCTTATACAATCTGTCCTTCTCAAACTATGTGCTGGTGGCTTCACTCATCCCAGTCCTTTCCAGTGCTGGGCTCTGCCTGGAAGACAGTCTAGAAAGCTTCTGAACTATATTCTCCCCACATCCAGCAATACCTCTTCTCTGAAGGCTTCTCTTCCTCCTCAAGATATGCTTGGTTGTTCCTCCTTTGTGCCTCTCTCCCCTTGAGCACTTAGGAGAATGTGCTCGACATGCCCACTTGACATCTTTGCAATGATGTCGGAAGGACACTGATGGGAAAGATCTATTTTTTATCATGGTTTTTCTTATTACTAGCAGAAGGCCAGATATAATGGGTTCTCGATAGATGTTTAATGAATGAGCTAATGGCTTGAGAATAAGAGGACAGGGGGAAAAGTAGGGATCTTAAAATAGCACACCCCTTACCTTCATTCCCTTAAGAATCCAGGAGGCTGCACAGCAACACCTGTGTGGACCGACAGCATTGAAAAAGATTGTAGTTAAGGTTGAAGGAGAAAACCCAAGCAGTCCACACAGTGGTAGGACTCTTGTTCCTTTAGGACCAATTTATCCATTTATGAGAAAACTCCCCTAAGAAGGAGCATGTAAACACACTTGCATGTGCAGCATAGAGGAAGGAAAAATTATACCCACACTTTTCTAACCCAGCATTTTCCAGAATTGTACAGATAAAGCATACTCAAGTGACCATCACCCTCTCCTTTACACAGTGAAATGAATGATGGGTACTTTCTACTCTTAATTGTATACAGTTTTCCACAGGTTGTGGAGTTGAGACTTCTAGTTGTTTGCCTAATATAATCTCTCCCTTTTTCTTAGTATCAGAATTCCAGTTTTATTTTAAGTAGCAGTCTGGCAAGCTGAGAAAGCCCACATCTACCAGCCTGCAAGCTAGTGACATATAACCATTTAAATAAATTCTGGTTATTATTAGGGAAGGGTAGTATGGAACATTACCTGGCTTTTCAAAAAGTTGACTCTGGGGGCACCTGGATGGCTCAGGCATTAGGCGTCTGCCTTCGGCTCAGGTCATGATCCTGGGGTCCTGGGATCGAGCCCCACATTGGGCTTCCTGCTCGGCGGGAGGCCTGCTTCTTCCTCTCCCACTCCTCCTGCTGTGTTCCCTCTCTTGCTGTGTCTCTCTGTGTCAAATAAATAAATACAATCTTTAAAAAAAAAAGTTGACTCTGCTGGGAGATTTGCCCCTTTACCTCCTAATTACCTTCCTCTGGTCTTGTGGCTAAGCACTGGCACTCCAGCAGCTATTTTGGAACATGAGGTGGCCTTAAATTTGGAGGTAACTCTAGAAAGAAGAACATAAAAATAGTAAGCATTGGAGTCCCTTACTACCAAAGAATCGAAATACCAGCACTGAAATACTCAGCTCTGAATTGTTTTTCTTGAAAAAATTTACATCTCTATGTTTACAATAGAAAATCCGGTGATGTCCTTAAATAAACAAACAAACAAAAACAACAACCAAACCTTATATTGCGCACTGGGGCTTAACTTCTCGTAACTAACGTAGTGCACTAATGATTCTTAATCTAATTTTACTATGATTGCCACATAGTTTACTGCAGTGTAGGCTCAAGTGGTTACACGTTTGTTTTACCTCCATGAAAAAGCTAGAGAAATGGTGTAAGTCTGCATCGTGTTCTGCAATGTCTGAAAGAGCCTGCAGGTCAAAGATAGCAGAGTCATACTCCCTGAATATCACAGACAAGCACACATTCTGGGATGTGGTGTAGATCATTTGCCTTTTGTACATCTTCAGTCTTTAGAGAGTCAGTCTGACATGGGAGTCCAGAAATCCTTTGGTCTCTTGTAGTGCTTCTCTTCTTTTCCACCACCCTGGCCTCCCTACCTGCTACAACTTCTTGAGGTGTCATGGGGATACTCATGTGCCCAATGGCTCCTGTTCTTGGGAGGCCAACAGTGGATCTTGGCATGTTTTCCCCCAGCTGTACTGACATATGAATAACCTATAACACTCTAAGTTTAAGGTCTATAGCATGATTATTTGATATATGTGTACACTGCAAAATGATGCCACAATATTTTATCTTAAATATTCTCACTAAACACACACACACACGTTATTTATATGGGGGGGGGGTAGAGGTGTAAATATTGTGGTAACTTTCAACTATATAATGCAGTGTTTCTGACTAGTCACCATGCTGTACACAGCAGGCACACCTTAGAGATCTTGCAGGTTTTGTTCCAGACTACTACAGTAGAGTGGGTACCTCAAAAAGGCTACCAAAATGAATTGTTTTGGTTTCTCAGTGCATAGAAAAGTTAATGTTTACACTATAGTCTATTAAGTGCAATAGCATCATGTCTAAAAACCAGTATACATCCTTACCAAAAAAAAAAAAAAAAAAGTTAACCATCATCTAAGCTTTTAGCAGGTCTTCATCTTTTTGCTGGTGGAGAGTCTTGCCTTCATGTTGGTGGCTGCGGCAATTTCTTAAGACAACAATGGAGTTTGCCATGTCAATGGACTCTGATAGCATTTTACCCACAGTAGAACTTTTTTCAAAACTTGGGTCAGTCCTCTCTGACCCTGTCACTACTTTCTCAAGTTCAAGGAGTATTCTAAATCCTTTGTTGTCAGCCATCTCACACAACCACTTTCTTTGCTCCTCCATAAGAAGCAACTCCTCATGCATTCAAGCGTTATCTTGAGTTTGCAGCAATTTACTCACATCTTCTAGCTCCACTCCTTATTCTAGTTGTCCTGCTATTTCCACCACCTCTGCAGTGACTTCTTCCACTGAAGTCTTGAACCCTCCAAGACATCCGTGAGGGTTGGAATCAACTTCTCCCAAACTCCTGGTAATGTTGGTATTTTGACTTCTTGCCATGAATCATGAATGTTCTTACTGGCATCTAGAATAGCGAATCCTTTCCAAAAGATTTTCACTTGACTTTGCCAGAGCTATCAGAGGAATCACTATCAAGGGCAGTTATAACCTAATTACATGTATTTCTTTAATATTAAGACTTGAGAGTCAAAATTACTTCTTGATCCACGGGCTGAAATGTGCAATACCCACATTCAGCTCATTATGCTTTTCTGTCAGAGCTCTTGGGTGACCAGGTGCATTGTCAGTGAGCAGTGATATTTTGAAAATCTTTTTTTCTGAGTAGCTGATCTCAACAATGGGTTTAAAATTTTCAGTAAACCATATTGTAAACAGATGTGCTGCCCTCCAGGCTTTGTTGTTTCATTCATAAAGAAAAGGAAGAGTAGATTTAACATAATTCTTAAGCACCCTAGCATTGGCTTCAACTTAAATTCACCAGCTGCTTTAGCCTCTAACTAGAGAGTTGGCCTGTCCTTTGAAGCTAGGCATTGACTTCTCTCTAGCTGTGAAAGTCCTAGATGGCATCTTTTTCCCATAGAAATCTGTTTTGTCTACATTCAAAATCTGTTGTTTACTGTAGCCACCTTCATAAATTATCTAAGCTAGATCTCTTGAATCACTTGCTGCAGCTTCTACATCAGAACTTGCTGCTTTACCTTGCATGCTGATGTTAGAGAGATGGCTTCTTCCTTAAACCTCGTGACACAACCTCTGCTAACCTCAAGCATTTCTTTAATATCTTCCTCACCTCTCTCAGCCTTCATAGAATTGAAGAGAGTTAAGGCTTTGCTCCTGATCAGGTTTTGGCTTATGGGAATTTGGGTGCTGGTTTGATGTCCTTTCTAAACCACTAAAACTTTCTCTATATCAGCAATAAAGCTGTTTCACCTTCTTATCACTGTATACTCACTTGAGTAGCATTTTTAATTTCCTTCAAGAACTTTTTCTTTGGCACAAGAGGCCTAGCTTTCAGCCTATCTTAGCTTTCAACATAACTTCCTCACTAAGCTTAATTATTTCTAGCTTTTGATTTAAACAGAGGTGTGGAACTCTCACTTTCACTTAGGCCAATTAATAACTCTACAATGACCTCTAATACTGTTGTGTCTCAGGGAATAGGAGAAGGGGGAGAGGTGGGCAGCAGTCAGAACACACACAACATTTAAGTTCGCTGTCTTAATATGGGCACAGTTTCTGGCCCCCCAAAACAGTTACCATAGTTACATCAAAGATCACCATAGCAAATATGATAATGAAGAACAGATTTGAAATGAGAATCAACAATATGTGACCCAGAGACATGTAGTGAGCACATAATGTTGGGAAAATCTGAAAGACTTGCTCAACAGAGGGTTGCCACAAACCTTTTCATAAAACACACAGTTATCTGTAAGGGGCAATAAAGCGGAGCATAAGAAAACAAGGTATGCCTGTACACCCTCGAACTTACTCATGTTATAACCAGAAGTTTTCACCCTCTGACCAACATTTCCCCACTCCTCTCACCCTCTGGAGCACAACTGTACTCTGTCACATACAGTTCATCTTTTCTAAATTTCCCCTGTAAGTAAGTAGTTGTCTTTCTCTGATTTATTTCCCTTAGGATGACTCTCAAGATCCATCAATATTGTTGCAAATGACAGGACTTTTGGGGTTTTTTTTAATGGCTGAAAATATGCCATTTTGTATATGTATTTATGTCACATTCTCTTTATCCATGAATTTGTTGATGGGCACTTTGGTTTTTCTATGTCTTAGGTATTATAAATATTGCTGCAGTGCACTTGGAGGTGCAGATATCTTTTTAAGATCATAATTTCATTTCCTTCAAATATATACCTAGAAATAGAATTGCTGTATCTTAAAGTAGTTCTTTTTTTTTGAGTAACTGCCATACTGTTTTCCATTATGACTTAACCAGTCTACATTCCCACCAATAGACACTGTCTTTAAATGGGAATAACTATTGGCCAGTCCCATTTCTATCATGAGAACATTACACACATTCATAGTATAACTTACATATGCTGTTATACAACAGTTTTCCATTCTTAAGAGTGAAGAGAAGAAAAGAGATGAACAAAAAGTGAACCCTATTCAGCCCTGGGCATGTTATTATTTGTATCTTTCATTAGGCCTTAAATTCCTTGAGGGAAAGTACTCCTCTTTATGTTCAATATCAAGCATAATGATGGGCACATTTTAACTGTTTTGTCATTTATTTGTTGAATGAGTGAGTGTGTGATAACTAGGCAAATGTTTACTGCTGGAATGGTGGCTGTCCTAGCATCAGCTGCAACACAGAAGGAATAATGGATGGCAATGAATCCTTGCTCTGCTTAATGCAGTTCAAAAAAGATTACTAATGCCAGAGAGTAAAATAGGGTCCTGGCCATCTGCATCCACACATTCATGGAAGGGGTCAAAGTGGGGGTGGAGCATAAGTGGAGTTAAAAGAGAATAGGTGGGGCACCTGGGTGCTCAGGGGGTTAAGCCTCTGTCCTTGGCTCAGGCCATGATCTCAGGGTCCTGGGATCGAGGCCCACATCGGGCCTACATAGGGCTCTCTGCTCGCCTCTCTGCCTACTTGTGACCTTTCTCTCTCTCTCAAATAAATGAAGTCTTAAAAAATTCAAAATAGAATAAAATAAAATCTTTAAAAAATTTTGGTGGCTAGCACTCCATTCCCATTTCTGACAGAAGGCTTCATCACCATTTGTTCTTTTAAATAACCCAGCTTCCCATTTTGTAGCATTGGCTCAAAAGTCAGAAAAGTTAAATAGAATCATAAAAAGCAGCATATTGAACACTCATGCTATCTGAATGAAAAACATATGGTAATGATATAGAAACTGTGATCATTATTTTTCCCCATCACTAGTTTTGGTTTGTCTGCCTTTCACAATGTAAGAATGAAACACTTTTACAGAACAATTCAGAAAGTTAGAAGATGCTGGGTATGAAAAATGACTTTCATTTTTGGGCAGATGTGATATATCTTCAAGAATCTATTTATATCTGACAGCTGTCCCTGTCTTTGAAAAACTTTATTTAAAAAAAAAATGTAGCATGATGAAAGACTCTACAGGTTTCTGCACAGAATCTTTGGTAAGACTTTTGCTGCTTGGATTTACAGATAGTAACTAAGAGAACAACCAAACACTTTGTAAAGATAGCTATTTTTATTTATTTAACTATACTTGAAAAAATATAATTAGGTGTGTGATTTTGTAAAGAGATGACAAGTTACTATCTTCATTTCACCCAAAAGCTGGACATTTGTACTTATTCGATCATAAAGTTCTCCTGAAAAATCCTAATGAGTGGCCCAGATAGAGGAAACTGTGTAGGATTTATTAATAACTCCACTTTTAAAAATGGTTTGGGTGACAGTTAAGCAAGTGAATAGTCAAATTTTCAAAATTTGGATTCTTACCATTAACAGAATGAGCAACAGTTAAAAAAAAAAAAAAGGAACCATAGAAGTAATGGTTAAGCAAACTTAAAACAATCTAAAATTAAAGATAGAAAATAATTTCAAAGAATTCAACCTAAGTGAACATTGACTCAGATTGGTATAATTTATATATGTGTATTCCATACGTCCTTGAAATAAGTCTGTAATGACAGAATAGCAAACCAACACATAATCACAAAATATATTACTATGATGAAAATAATAATAATGTGCTATTGTGATTATTTTTATATTGAGTACATGCATAAGCCAGGTGCCATGCTGAATGTTTAACACGTCATTCCATTTATTCCTCAATAAAGCCCTATTTCCATACAGTAATTGCATGTTTTTCTAATTGAATTAAACATTGCCACTACCTATATTTCATAGAAGAGGGAAGAGCAGGGTGGTTCTAGTTCAAGGTGAGCATATAGGAGGATCCTGGACATACAGCTACATATGGAACATTTTTCTTAAGCAAGAAAATACTAGCTGAGCAACTTCTACACCATGGACATATGGGCGGGGGGAGCAGGTAGGAAAGACTCAGACAAAATCTCACTGTAAACTCAACCCTAGCTCAGTGACATGCAATCAGGAAGGAACTCACCCTGATTTTCTCCTTGCGGAGCAAATGGTTTGAACTGAACATCTGGCACCCTAACTTTTAAGACCTGCACTTGAGAGACAAAGCATCCATCTTTGAAAGCCACAAGGACTTGCATCCACAAGATTCACAAGGTAATCACAAACTGAGAAATCCAAAGAGATTTTTTCAGACTCAACATTCCAAGACTCAGTGCACAGACAGCCCAGTCTTCTGTGAAAGAAACCTTCTTGCTTATCTTAAAGCTTCAGCTGGAGAAACAGGTATCTAATTTAACAGACATCTAGAAACCTACTGAAAGAGGACAGGAGTCCCCACTGCCTCATGCCAGCTGCCTGGTATCTCTTGGAAAGGAGCTGTACACTCATCTGGCACTCCCAATTTTTTCCACTCCAATCCAAGGGATACTTCTAAATCACCTGGCTTTGGTGAAAAGTGGGTCTTGCACATGAAGGTCCTTCAGTGCTGTTACAAATGGAGAAACACTTCTTAACTGGCTTCCCCACCAAACGCACAGCAGAGACAGCAGACTTAAACAGATCTAGGGGCTGACTACAATCCTCTCCAGAAGCCTCAGAAGGTGGGCACCATCTTAACACTATGCCACTGCCCTGGCCCACACGGTTGATATCTCCATAAAAGGAGCCTGTGGCTGGTGGCCAGCCAGGCTTGTGTTCAAGGGTTCAATGGATAGTAGCAAAGAAAGAGTTCCTAACTGGTTATCAGCCAGGGCTCAGTGCAGAGGGAACAGACTAATGTCTATCTCCCAGTTTTCTCCTGAATCAAGTATGTGTGCCTACATTAAAAGATGCTGACTTCCAGTCAGCCTGAAACTAGTTGCTGACTGAGAGCTTCCTATTTGGAACTCTGACAGGACTTAACACAATCTCAACTACTGGGAGCCACTGAAAACAAAGTAGATTGCTTTTATAATCAAAAAGGTCTGAAAGACAATGGAAAGCTAGCAGCTGAATGGTAAACTCCTACACAAAGCCAGTTCTCAGAACTGGGAGGAATGGCTATTGTATCTAATGCATAGAAACTAAATAGAGAATCAAGGAAAATATAAAACATCAGAAAAAGTCCTAAATGAAATGGAGATAAGTGATTTCCTGATAAAGATTTCAAAATAGTGGTTATAAAGATGCTCACTAAACTCAGGAGATGAATGAATATGGTGAGAACTTCAACAAAGACATAAAAAATATCTAAGAGCACCAAAAAGAACTAACAGAGCTGAAGAAATACAAAAACTTAACCAAAAAGTACAATAGTCGGGATCAATGACCTTAAAGATGGGTCAGTAAAACTCATCCACCAAGAGAAGAAAAAGTTTTTACAAAGGATGAAAAAGAGTGAAGACAACTTAAGAGATATATGGGAAAATAGCACCTAAGCCAGCATTCATTTTATAGTGGTTCCAAAAGGAGAAAAGAGGATATAAAACTTCATTGAAATAATGGCTGAAAACTTCCTTAACCCAGGGAAGGAGACATCCAGGTCCAGGAAGCCCAAAGAATCCCCAGTAAGATTACTCAAAGAGACCCACAAGACAGATTATACTTAAAATGGCAAAATTAGAGGCAAGAGAAAAGCAACTTGTTACACACAAGGGACATCCCCCTCCCTAATAAGATAGAAACGTTGCAGGTCAGAAGAGAGGGCATAATATATTCAAAGGGCTGGAAGGAAAAAAAAAAAGTACCAAACAAGAGAACCCAGCAATGATGTCCTTTACAATTGAAGGTCTGAAAGACAGACCTCGCTTGAAAGAGCTTGTTTTCCAGACAAGCAAAAGCTAAAGGAGTTGATCACCCACTAGACTGGCTTTATAAGAAATGTTAATGCTAATTAGTAACATGAAAGCATAAAAATGTAAGTTTCATGGCTAAAGGTAGAATATACAGGAAAATTCAAATTAATCTTATGATGTAAGGTTGTTAGATTAATCACTTATAAACTGTTATGAGGATTAAAATTAGTAAATGTAACTATAATAAAAAATAATTTGTTAAGGGACACATAAGACAGAAAGATGTAAATTGTGATATCTGTAGTAAAAATATTGAGCTTTAAATACATTTAGACTTAAGTTGCTATCAATTTAAAACAGAATGTTATCAGTAAGTTACTTATGTAACTTTTGGGAACCACAAAATAAAATCCCATAGTAAATATGCAAAAGTTAAAGAGAAAGAAATCTAAGCACGTCATTTATAAAGATCCATCTTAGGAAGAAATCTTACCATGCCACTTAGAAAGAAACCATCAAATCGTAAAGGAAGAGAGCAAAAGAGGGAGCAAAGAAACTTAAGACAGCCAGAAAATAATTCACAAAACAGCAATAAGGACATATTTATCAATAATTACTTTCAATGTAAATGGACTAAATTCTTTAATCAAAAACACATTGAGTGACCAAATAGATAAAGACAACACCCAACTGTCTATAAGAGACTCACTTCAGATATAAAGATACACACAAACTGAAAGCAAAGGAGGGAAAAAGATAGTCCATGCAAACTGAATACCAAACGAAAGCTAGGTAGCTACCCTTACATCAGATAAAATAGGCATTATGACAAAGATTTGTAATATGATAAAAGAAGGTCAATCCAGCAAGAGGATATACTGTTTATTAATAATTGTGCAACCAACATAGGAGCATCTATATGTAAAGAGTAAATACTAACAGACATAAAGGGAGAAATAAAAAGCAGTATAATAATAGTAGGGGACTTTAATCCCTCACTTTCATCAAGAGCTAAATCATTCAGACAGAAAAACAATAAGAAAACTTTGATCTTAAGTGATATATTGGACCAGATGGGCTTATGAGACATATAGAATATCCCATCCCAAAACAACAGGACATGCATACCACTCAAGCACACATGGCACTTTCTCCAGAATATTTGCAGGTACAAAAGAAGTCTTAATAAATGTAAGAATACTGAAATCATGTCAAGCATCTATTCTGACCACAATGGGAAGCAGCTAGTTAGAAGAAAACTGGAAAGTTAAAAAGTACATGGAGATTAAACAGCATGCTAGTGAACAATGAATTGGTCAAAAAAGAAAAATTTTTAAATTACCTTGAGACAAATGGAAATACAACATACCAAAACTTATGGGATGCAGAAAACAGTTCTAAGAAAGAAGTTCATTTCAGTGAATGCCTATATCAAAAACAAAGACCCTGGGTTTATGCCTCAAGGAACCAGAAAAAGAAGAACAAAGTTCAAAGTTGGTCAAAGGAAAGAACAAAAATCAGTGCAGAAATAAATGAAATAGAGACTAAAAAGACAATAGAAAACATCAATGAAGCTAAGAGCTGGTTCTTTGAAAAGCAAACAAAATAGACAAACCTTCAGGTAGACTCACCAATTTAAAAAAAAAAAAAAAAGAGGACTCAAATATTTTCAAAAATGAAAAAGGAGATGTTAACTGATATCAAAGACACACAAAGGCTCATAATAGACTACTAGGAAAAATTATAAATCAATGAAAAGGACAACCTAGAAGACATGCTTGAATTTTTAGAAACATACAACTTACCAAGACTGAGTCATACAGAAATATAAAATCTGAACAGACTGATTTTTAGTGAGGATATTAAATCAATAATCAAAAATCTCCCAAGGAACAAAATTCTAGGATCACATAGTTTTAACAGTGAATTCTACCAAACATTTAAAAAGAGAGAGAGAGAGAGAAAGAAAAGAAAGGAATTACTGGCAAACTGTTCCCAAAACAGAGGAAGCAAGAACACCTCCAAAGAGTTTTTATGAGGCCAGCCTTACTCTGATACCAGTACCTGACAAGAACACCATCAAAGAAGAAAATTATAGGCCAACATCCCAGATGGACATAGATGCAAAAATCTTCAACAAAATATTAGTAAGCCAAATTCAGTGATACATTACAGGTAGCCCCTGCTTTCCAGAAGTTCATGTTACACCACCTCACTTTTACAGAAGACCTACATTAGCACCTATTTTATTTTAAAAGCCATTAACATAGTAATATAGGTCTTTCATAAAGTCAAAGTGGCTTAACACAATATTTTGGAAAGCATGAAATTCTCCATTTTACTCCATTTCAGCTTATGAAAGGTTTTATAGGAACGCTCTTTTAGAGAGTGGAAGAAACCTATAAAAGGATCATATACCCTCATCAAGTGGTATGTATTCCGGGTTGCAGGGTTGGCTCAACATTTGCAAATCAGGGTGATATAACACATTAAAAAAGAAAGGTTAAAAAGGTTAAAAATCTTATGGTCATCTCAATAGATGCAGAAAAAACCCTTGCAAAATTCAACATCTACTGATGATGAACTCTAAACAAAACTTTCAAAACTTAAAAAATTTTTGTAAGTTACATAAGTAAGCCCATAGCTAATTCATACTGTGGTCAACAGGTGAAAGTTTTGACTCTAAGATCAGAACAAAACAAGTATGCCCACTCTTGCCACTTCTATTCAACATAATATTGGAAATTCTAGTCAGTGCAATTAGGCAAGAAAAATAAAAGGCAAGGTTCCTTCTTAAATTGGAAAGAAACAAGTAAAATTCTCACTATTTGCAGATGACATCATATATATAAGAAACCCTAAAGTCCACCAAAAAAGATAACTGTTAGAACCAAAACAAACTAAATAAAACTGCAGAACACAAAACCAATATACAAAAATTGGCTGCATTTTGTACACTAATAAACTAATTATCAGAAAAGGTGAATTAAACAATCCCATTCACAGTCATATCAAAAATTCCTAGAAAATACCAAGGAATTTAACCAAGGAAGTAAGAGATCTGTACACCAAAAACTAAGAAACTGATTAAAGAAATTGAACAGGATATCAGTAAATGTAAATATATTCTGTGCTTATGATGAATTAAAGTCATTAAAATGTCTGGAAAACATTGGGGAAGTTATGTGCTATGGTCAGTGCTGTGAAGTGTGTAAACCTGGCGATTCACACACCTGTACCCCTGGGGCTAATAATACATTATATGTTTATAAAAAAATAAAATAAATTTTTAAAAATGTCTGTGCAACCCAAAGCAATCTAAAGATTCAATGCAATCAAAATTCTAAATTTTATCACAATAACAGTGGCATTTTTTTACAGAAATAGAACAATCCTAAAATAGGTATGAAATCACAAAAATGCCCCAAATAGGTAAAGCAACCTGAAGAAAGAAAGAAAAAACTAGAGGCATTATGCTTCCAGATTTCAAACTATATTACAAAACTGTAGTAATCCAAATAGTATGGTATTGGTGTATTAGACACATAGATTAATGGAACAACAGAGCCCAGAAATAAACCCATGTTTATATGGTCAAATAATTTATGACAAAGGAACCAAGAATATATAAATGAGAAAAGACATTTTCTTCACTAAATGGTGTTAGGAAAACTGGACATATATATACAATAAAACTGGACCACTCTCTTACACCATACAGAAAAATTAACTCAAAATAGACTAAAGAATATAGATGGTAAGCAGCTTGATAATGAGCTTGGCCATGATTTTTTGGATTTGTTACTAAAAGCAAAAATAATCAAGTGGGATTACATCAAACTAAAGAGCTTCTGCACAGCAAAGGAAATGAACAAAATGGAAAAGCAGCCTACAGAATGGGAGAAAGTATTTGTAAATCATATATCTGATAAATGGTTGATATCCAAAATATATAAAGAATTCCTACAACTCAACAACAAATATCCCAAACAATCCATTAAAATATGAGGAGAGGATTTAAATAGACATTTTTCTGAAGATATGTAGATGGTCAGCAAGTACACTAAAAGGTATTCAACATCACCAACCATCGAGAACCACATCAAAGCATTCAGCAAATCAAAACCACATTGAAATCATCTCACACTGGTTAGAATGACAATCATCAAAAAATACAAAAATGCTGGCAGTGATGTAGAGAAAAGAGAATGCTTGTGCACCACTGGTGGGAATGCAAATTGATGCAGCCTCCATTGGAAAACAGTATGGAGGGTCCTCAAAAAATTAAAAATAGAACTATTGTCCAATCTGTGATTCCATTTCTGGGTAAATGAAAATGAAGGTAGGTTGAGATCACAGTTGTGAAGCTGGAAAATCCTGAGCTCATCTCCTCCCATGGAAACATCAAAACTACAACTACATATGTTTCTCTCTGGAAATGACATATAAACTAACAAAACAGTTCTTCCACAACTGAATGTATAAAGATGAAGCCACACCGAGATAGGTAGGAGGGGCAGAGAGGCATGCTGTTTAGAATCCACTCCTCCAGCATAGGAACTCACAAGTGGAACCAGATATCACAAGTACAGAGGTCCACCCTGAGGAGACAAGGGTTGAAGGCTCACATCAGGCATTCCTATCCTGGGAACCTGCATCAAGAAGATCAGCCTATAATTTTTGAAAATTAGTGGGGCTTAACTATGGGAGAGCCAGAGGGCTACGGAAAACAGAGATTCTGCTCTTAAAGGACCCATGCACAAACCCAATCCTAGACTCAGCACAGAACCCTCGGTTTATAAAGTGCCAGGGCCTTATATGAAGGAGATAGACTAATTTTTAGAGTGTGTTCTGGAGGGGTAGATCTTTTCCCAGGAGCAGAAGCACAGACTGATACCATTTTTCTTAATCTCCTTCTATCTACCTGGCCCAGCACTAGCAGACACCATTTCTGACACTCTCCATTTACCTTACTAGTACCATTCACTCTGCCCACCAGGATCCTGCAGCTTTTTTTACAGTAAGGCATCACAGCCAGCCAGATTGGGGCCAACCTCACCCACCAACATGCCTTGGGCATATGCAGCCCAAAGAGGACACCACTGGAACCCCTGGTTCTGGTGACCAAAGGGAATTACATGACTGGACCCTACAGGACACCTTCTATATAAGGCCAGTCCTTCAAAACTGGGAAATATAGCTGATCTACCTAACACAGAGAAACAACCATATAATGTCAGGCAAAATGAGGAGGCAGGGGAATATGTTCCAAATGATAAAACAAGACAAAACCTTTTTAAAAAACTAAATGAAATGGAGAAAAGCAATGTACCCAATAGAGTTCATAGTAGTAGTCAAAAAGATACCCAACTCAGAAGAAAGGGTGAACCCAAAAAGAACTTCAAAAGAGAGAATGTTAAAAAAAAAAAAATTAGACCTGGGGTACCGGTGTGGATCAGTTGGTTAAGCATCGAACTCCTGGTTTCAGCTCAAGTCGCTGTCAGGATTGTGAGATTAAGCCCCACATTGGGCTCAGAATGGAATCTGCTTGAGATTCTTTCCCTCTCCCTCCTCCTCTGCTCCTCTCCTCCACTTACATATTCACTCTCTCTCAAATAAGTAAGTCAATAAAATCTTTTTAAAAATTAGAAACCAGACCTGAGGAAAACAATGACTGAAATGAAAAATACACTAGAAGGAATCAACAGCAGATTTCATGATCCAGAACACACACATTAGCAATCTGGAAGACTGAGTAACGGAAATCACCCAAGCTGAACAACAAAAAGAAAAAAAGAAATTTAAAAGTTGAGGGTAGTTCAAGGGAACACTTGGGACAAAGTCAAACCAACATTTGCATCTTAGGAGTTTCAGAAGAAGAGAAAGGGACAGTAAAGTTGTTTGAAAAAGTAATAGCTGGAAATTTTTCTAACCTAGGGAAGGAAACAGACACCTGGGTCTAGGAAGCATAAACATTCCCAAACAAGATGAACCCAGATCCATACCAAGACACATGATAATTAAAATGTCAAAAATTAAACATGAAAGGAGAATCATAAGTCAGCAAAAGAAGAGCAATTAGTTAACACAATTAGTTAATACAAGGGGACCCCCATAAGGCTATTTCAGTTGCTTTTTCAGTAGAAACTGAATATCTAAGGTGACTTCCTTCTAGCCTACAAAGTGTTGAAAAGGAAAAACCTACAATCAAGAACACTCTATCAGGAAAGATTATCATTCAAATTTGAAGGAAAAACAGAGCTTCCCAGACAGAAGTTAAGAGTTCATCCCACTACATCAGACTTACAAGAAATGCTAGAGAGACTTCTTTGAGCATAAAAGAAAAAAAGAGACGTTCTTACTGGTAAAAGCAGAATGTGGGGGCACTTGGGTGTCTCACTTGGTTAAGGATCTTTTTTCAAAGATTTTATTTATTTATTTGATAGAAGGAGCACATGAGTAGGGGGCTGGAGAGAGAGAGAAGCAGACTCCCCATGGATTAGAGAGCCCAACATAGGAATGTGACCCAAGGACCCTGGGACCATGACCCAAGCTGAAGAGATACTTAGCTGACAAAACTACCCAGGTGCCCAAATATCTAACTCTTGAATTCTGGGTTCAGGTCACGATCTCAGGGTTGTGAGATCAAGCCCTGCATTGGGCTCTGTACTAGGTGAGGAACCTGCTTAAGATTTTCTGTCTTCTACTTTTCCTTCTATTTCCCCACCCCTCCTATCTTAAAAAAAAAAAAAATGCAAAATATGGCAAAGGTAGTGGATCAACCACTTATGAAGCTAGTATAAAAGTTAAAAGACAAAATAAAATCAACTATATCTACAATAAGTAAGGGATGCAAAGAATTAATATATGTAAAACATGATGTCAAATATATACACTATAGGGGTGGAAGAGTAATAATGTAGTTATTTTTTTTATTAAATTTATTTTTCAGAAAAACAGTATTCATTATTTTTCCACCATACCCAGTGCTCCATGCAATCTGTGCCCTCTATAATACCCACCACCTGGTACCCCAACCTCCCAAACCCGCACCACTTCAAACCCCTGAGATTGTTATTTTTTTAATCTGTTCAAACTTGAGTGATCAACAACTTAAAATAGACTGCTATATCCACAGGGTGTTATATATGGACCTCATAGTAACCACAAACCTATAATAGATACACAACATATAAAAATAAAGTAATCCAAACATACCACGAAAGAAAGTCCTCAAATCACCAGAGAAGAGAGCCAGTGAAGAAAGGAATAGAAAGAACTACAAAAACAACCAGAAGCAATTAACAAATTGGCAATGAATACATACCTATAAATAACTACTATAAATGTAAGTGGGATAAATTCTCTAAGCAAAGGATATAGGGTAGCTGAATGGATTGAAAAAACAAGACCTGCATCTATGCTGCCTATAAAAGACTTGCATCAGACCTAAAGACACATACAGACTGAAAATGAAGGGATGGAAGAAGATATTCCATGCTAATGGAAACAAACAAAAGTAATACTATATGAAACAAAATAGACTTTAAAACAAAGACTGTCCAAGAAAGACAAATACCATACAATTTCATGCATAGGTGGAATTTAAGAAAGAAACCACCAAAGTGGGGAGAGAAAGAGAGAGAGAGAGGCAAACCAAGAAACAGACTCTTAACTATAGAGAACATACTAATGGTTACCAGAGGAGAGGTGAGTAGAGCCATGGGTTGGATAGGTGATGGGAATTAATGAGTGTACTTGCTGTGAGCACAAGATGATTTGTGGAAGTGGTGACTCACTGTGTTTTGCACCTGAAGCTAATATTACACTATGTGTTGACTACCTGGAATTTAAATAAAAACTTTTTGAAAAAGATAAATGAAACAAAGATTGCAATAAGAGAAAAAGAGCATTACATACTGATAAAGTGATCACTCCAACACAATATAAACAATTATAAATATGTATGCATCCAACATAAGAGCACCTAAATATATAAAGCAAATGTTAAAAGACATACAGAAACTGGCAGTAATACAATAATAGGAGGGAATTTTAACACACCTCTTATATCAGTGGAGAGATCATCTAGACAGAAAATCGATAGGGAAACATTGGCCTGGAATGACACATTAAATGTACAAATACAGAACATTCCATTTAAAACAGCAGACTATTCATCCTTTTCAAGTGCACATGGAACATTCTCCAGGCTAGATCACACGTCAGACCATAAAACGCATCTCATAAATTTATGATAGAAATAATATCAAGCATCTTTTATAATCTCAGTAATATGAAAGCCAAAATTAATTATAAGGAAAAAAATAGGAAAAAAAACACAAACGTGGAGGCTGAACCAAATTAAACAATACATTGAAAGGATCATACACCATAATCAAGGAAGATTGTTCCAATATCCACAAATCCATTAACGTGATACACCACTTTAACAAAATAAAAGATAGGGATGCCTAGGTGGCTCAGTTGGTTAAGCAGCTGCCTTCGGCTCAGGTCATGATCCCAGCGTCCTGGGATCGAGTCCCACATCGGGACTTGCTCGGCAGGGAGCCTGCTTCTCCCTCTGCCTCTGCCTGCCATTCTGTCCGCCTGTGCTCGCTCTCTCTCTCCCTCACTCTCTGACAAATAAATAAATAAAATCTTAAAAAAAAAATAAAAAAATAAAAGATGAAAATCTTAAGATCATCTCAACGATGCACCAAAAGCATTTAACAAAATTCAGCATCCATTTATGATTAAACAACAACAAAAAAAAACTCATAATTGCTCTCTGTTTCTTGGTTTGCTAATATTACACTATGTGTTGACTACCTGGGCGTAGTGGGAACATTCTTCAACATAATAAAGGCCACGTATGACAAAAACCACAGCTAACATCATACACTATGAAAAGTTCAAAGCTCTTTTCTAAAATGAGGATCAAGACATGATGCCCACTCTCACCACTACTATTTAACATAGTCCTGGAAGTCCTACCCATATCAATCAGACAAGAAAAAGAAACAAAATTAGAATAGAAATAGAATTCCTTACCCAACTGGTAAGGAACAAGTGAAACTGTCACTATTTGCAGAGGACATGATCCTATATATAGAAAACTCTGAAGACTCCCCCCCCCAAAAAACTATTAAATTTAATAAATGGATTCAGTGAAACTGCAGGATACAAAATGGCTATATATATATATATAAATGTATTGTTTCTATACACTAACAATCAGGAAAAGAAATTAAAACAATGTCATTTACAATTGCATCGAAAAGAATAAAATACCTACAAGCAAATTTAACCAAGGAAATGAATGGAACTTGAGGGCATTATTCTAAGTGAAATTAGATAAAGGCAAATACTTTGTGTCATTTATAGGTGGAATTAGAAAAAAGAATTCATAAAACAGACTGGTGTTGCCAGAGACAGTGGGTTGGGGAGGTGAGTGAAATGTACAAAGTTCTCATTCTAAAATAAGTCCTCAAGATCATATACAACACAGTGACTATAGTTAATAATACTATATTGTATTTTGAAAGTTGCTAGAACAGTAAATTCTGAAAAATCTCATCCCAAGGGGAAAAAACTGTAACTATGTATGGTAATGGACATGAACTAGACTTACTGGGATAATCATTTTATAATATACACAAATATCAAATCATTATATAGTACACCTGAAACTAAATGTATTATATTTCAATTATATCTCAATTTTTAAAAACCACAAGGAGGTAACAGAGGCACTAATCTTTCAGGGCATATAATTTGAGAGGGTTGATAGGTTAAAATGTTGATAATTACAACTACTCCTTCAGTAAATATTAAAATATTTATTAATATTTTAACATATAATTAAATTAATATATATATGTAAATATATATTAATTTCTATAAATATTATATATTTATATATAATATATAGCTATGTATATATAATTTATAGGTGGAATTAGAAAAAGAATTCATAGAACAGACTGGTGTTGCCAGAGACAGTGGGTCTGGCAATATATATATATATATATAATATATATAATTTATATATTTATATATAATTTATATTTAATATATTATATATAGCTATATATAAATATATAAATTTATTATATAAATTAATATATATTATATATAATAAATATAATATTTATATATAATATATAGCTATATATAGTTATATAATAAAAATATATAATATATAGCTATATATTATATATATTTATTGCTTTATTATATATTTTAATATTTAAAATATTTTAAAAAATTCAGCTAGAGTAGCATTCTCCCAGTGTACTCCCATTCTCATTAAGGAACTGTATTAACTTTATGCAACTGGGTGGGACTAGGGTAGTATTTTTCTTGGGGGTGAAGGAGAGAATGTGAAGAAATCACAACTGATCAGGGTCATTCCCATGGAGAGAAAGGAATATTGGAATTCAGGTACTTCTCAGACATTCTGTCATAGAATATTGGAATAACTCATTTTCTGTCTTTTAAAGTACATTTTAGCCCTGCTCTTGCCCTAGAAGACAAAGAGGGTGCGGGAGCTTTGTTAGGCCCTAATAGTTGCTATTTCCCCTTTCTCTGAAAGGGCAAGACACCAATACTTGATAAAAAGAAAATGCCTAAGAATTCCCTCTGTATCATTAGGCATTAAAGATAGGGCAAAAGGAATCAGTAGTAATCACACACAGGTGAGTCAGGTAACATTTCTTGGCCCCGTGGGGTTTTCTCAGTCTAGCTGAGGGGTCAGAGTTGTCCAGGAATAGTGGTGTAAGCAGGGAAGCTAAGCATGTCGGACAACAGACACACAGTGAAGCCAACCATTGTCTAGGAGCCCAGGGAAGATAACATTCAGAGATTACATGGGAACCAACCCAAAAAGATGAAGGAAGCTTTTCTGGATGAAAAAGGTGGCAAAGTATGTTCTAGAAGGAGTTACTTGAAGGGCACACAGATGTGAGAGAGGCAAGGCTCATTCTCAGAGCCTTCAAGTGCTCATAAGTGGTGGGAGCATCTGCTGCTCAGAAAGAAATGATGGGAGAGGATAGAGAAACAAAAGACGGGACCCAGATTTTGAAGCGCTTTGTGCATCATGTTAATCGTTCTTTAATTGTGGTCACTGGGTACTATTGAAGGCTTCTAAGTGGAGCTCTGATACACTGTTTTACAAAAATTAACACAGGCTGTAGAAGGAAGACAGACTGAAAAGAGAAGAATGGGGTCCTGTGCTGAGGGAGGAGGGGTGCAAGCACAGCACAGCACAGCCGGGGGAGGGGTGCTGCTACGGAGTATTTGCTACAGGAGAAGCAGTGCTGGTCCTGTGTTCGATGCCTACCAAACCACAGGCCTGAAAACCACATGTCAGGCACACACCCTAGAGCTCTGTCTCTTCCAGGCCATCATGCTAGAATCTCGAGCTGCAGAGCCCAAGATTATCTGAGATATTACCCTGTTCTAGCTGCAGATACTCGAGCTGGGCTATCCTGAGAAACCACTTAGACTCTACAAACCCCAGCATTTTTTCAATCTATAAAATAGGAAATATCATATCTCTTGGCCCTTTGGAGAACTAAGTAACATTTATGAATTTCTTTTACAAGTTATAAAATGGATTCCATTCCAAATATAGTGTAGGCCTATTACATAGGGATTTCCACAAGAACCATGACTTTAAAGGATACTCTGGAGACAGGGACTCAGTTCCTGAATTTTAGGAAGAAGGACCAGGCAAGGGGGTTAAAGGCACAAACTCTGATACCAGCCTACTGAGTTGAAGCCTGTCTCTGACCTGCACATGCCCAGGAGCCCAAACCAATTAACTGGATTCTCTGTGCCTTCCTCTCATCTATAAAATGAGGTTTAAAAATACCTCCCCTGCCCAGGGTTCCTAATAAGGTTAAATGACTTCATATAGTTAAGAACTATGGCTGGCCAAGAGCAACTTCTTGGTAAGGGGTAGCTATCACTGTTCTGCTGTGATTGAAATTTAGGACTTGAAATTTTAGGATTTAGGAGTTCAGTCATTATCTTTACTATCATGGATACACAGTATGCAAAGTAAGGGCTGTCCACAGACACCAAGTCCTTATCCCCAGAACCTGTGAATATGGGACGTTACATGACAAAAAGCCATGTAGAGGTTACAGATGGAATTAAGGTTCCTAATCAGGTGACTTTAACATAGGGAGATTACTCTGGATTTTCTTGGTGAGCCCAGTTTCATCACATGACTCCTTTAAAACAGGATTTGACAAGTGGGTAACAGAGGAGATGTAGAAAGATTTGGCCTGCCATTACTAGCCTTTCAAGTGGAGGAAAGGGGCCCAGAACTCAGTGAGACTCTTGGGTGCCATGTAAACTCTGATGTGCAAGGGAGCAAGAAACTAAAAGGTGTTCCCTATTCCCAGTGAATATACAAAATTAAAGTGTAATAGAAAATAAAGTAACAAGGGAACTTAAACTGATTCCTTGAGGGGTTCATTTAAATATGAACTTACTTGTTCAGATAAGGGTGAGGCTTCTAAAGACTTTAAAACCTGAAGTATGAAGACTTGAAGCATTAAGGAGAAGGTGGGATTTAAGCAGAGCCATGCATCTGTGGGGTAGCGGGGAATAACTGTCAACTCTCCTAGGTTCAGTAGCTGGGCCTATGAAATAAACTTACAACAGGCAGATTAGCGAAGATGTTTACTATTACAGTCAGGCGGCATTACAGGGGGAAAAAATGAATACCCTGAAAAGATGTGCAATTTGAGAACTTAGAGAATATAAGGCAGGGAGATGAGGGAGGTATAGGCCATGTAAGGGACTGTAAATGATTTTTAGGAAAGAAGAATGGGCTCTCAGAAGAGTAGACGGGAGGTCTGATAATGTGTGCCCAAGTTTATCTTGGTATAGCATCTACTTCTAATCTCCTCTTCTGTGGCAAGAGTCAGTTTCCCTATGATAAAACTCTAGGGAAAGGATGGAGGACAATAGAGTTCCTTTTTGAAAGACCTGTCTTTAGGCAGGTAAGGAAAGTTGGGAGAGAGTCTCTCCCTGTATCTGCTGTTTTTCAAATGGCTTCAGCTCAGAATAATTCTTACACAAAAGAAGAATCATTTAGGATGGTATATTTCTCCACCTTTCACCTTCAATAAGTAGTTCTTAATCCCTCCAGGAGTCAGAGATGGATATGGTGTGGTGTCTGCCCTTGGCACTGGAAGGAAGAGTTGAGAGCTTTGAAAAGAGAAGCACTAGCTGCTGAGTGGAGCACAGAGGCAGGGGTGTTGTGGCATTTGTGATGAATAGTAATTGTGGATATGACCAGGTTGCACGAGGTGAAGGTTCACACAAGCTGACTGATAAGACACTATGTCAGTCTTTTCAAATCTGGCTGCACGTCGGAAACCCCAAAGGGAACTTTACAGAATCATCTGCTGTACAAGTGGTTCCTAGATAGCTCTGTTAAGAACAAACTGACCAAATACAATTACCAATGGATCTTGCCACACAACCAGAGTTGAGAACAACTGGAACAGGTCACACAGTGGACACTGGATTATAGACGCTCCAAATATCAGATGACCTGAAGCCAGTGAGTGGTAGAGTGCTGTGGACCAGGCAAAATGGAGGGGCTCCCTATCCAAGTGGCTAAGTATCATGGAAAGTAAGACATGCTTTCATGTGCTGACATAGTCATGGTGAAGGGGTAGGAAGGAAAGAGTATGCAAACAGGGACTAGCTAAATTGTCAACCCCTGAGGACATGCCGATACTCACTGCCTCACCCCGGGGTACCCAGAACCTCACCTCACGCAACGTAAGAATGGACAGGTATTTGTTGAATAAATATATGGAAAAAAATCTAGAAAAGTGGAAGCTGCAGAATATGGTATAACCAGTTTCACAATATGGAAACTCAAGAGGATAAATGTTTAGAGAAAAAGTGTGAATTCAGTTTTAGACTTACTAAGTTCAAGGAAACCGATGTGATAATAAGGGTTCCAACAGTTGACAAGCCTATCTGGTATATAACGGGAAGTCCTCGGGCTCCTGAGTTTCTGTAAGTTTGTCACCCCCTTCATTTCATTTGGATGTGACCAGGGGACTAAAATATGCATTATACTGCTAAAAGGCTAACTCTACCCTGAGATCCACTGAGTGCCACTAGAGGGTATGACGTCTGCTACAGAGAATTGCTGACTGACAAAGACACTAAGAATAGTCACAATGGAGAAGCAACATGGAAACCACGGAGCCTATGCTGTGCAGCCATCCTAAATTGAAATAGGACAAGATTAAGGCTATAGGGAATGTATATAAATTTCAAAGCAATATGCCTCCTCAATCCAGCATATCCCACCCAACAAAACACATACCCCTAAAGGCAATCATGGGTCCAAAGAGCCTGTGTAGTTCATTCCTGACTTTTGTGGGAACCATAATATCATATGCCAAAGGGAAGATGTCGATGCAAAGTCAGAAATCAACACTATCTCTGATTTCTCGGAGTTCAACACTAACATTTTAACTTAAAAAGTGTTCTCTATTATTGGGACGCCTGGGTGGCTCAGCAGGTTGAGCATCTGATTCTTGATTTTGGCTCAAGTCATGATCTCATGGTTGTGGGAGCCAGTCCACACACGGCTCCGCACTTTGTGAGAGGCTTGCTTAGGATTCTCTTTCTCCTCTCCCTCTCCCTCTGCTCCTCTCCCCACTCTTGTGTACATATGATCTCTAAGATAAATAAACATTTAATAAATAAAATGAAAATGTTCCCCATTATTTATAGCTTGATTTTTTTAGTGATTTCCTATAGATTATTTCGATGAAAGCTGAAAATCTTGGTTATTCTATACTATGTAGCTAAAATTAATAAAATAGACCCTCTCTTTAGTGAGTCATCGATTTTCCTTTCATGGTCCCCACGCAATCTGGATCAGTTAGTAGTCCGGTGGTCTAAGGCGTGTGCGTGTCAGGGCTAAAAACAGAACCTTAACACTGACTGAAGGGAGGGCCGGCCAATGCTACCATCTAGGTGAAGAACAACAGGTTAATTAACAAGGCAAGAAGGGAGAAATGGGACTATGGAGAGGGAAGAGAGAAGTCGACCCAGCTTTTCAGTACTTAACCCACCTGCCCCATTCATCATATTCAGGAAATGAGGAAAATAAATATTAATACCATAGAGAGGAGAACGGATTTTCAGTTACCTCCTAACCTATGATCCCTCTTTACCTTTGGAAGAAAAAGCATCTGAAGCTGAGAAAACAAAAGTGACTCAGACCTATAAAGCTACTTATCCTTCTGAAGTCAAAATGATCCATAGTCTCACTTACAAAAAAGTCTACTTACTACTTTATGAACCATTTTTATGAATTATTTTATGAACCATTTTTATAACCTTAAGTTACTGATGTTCCCTGGGAACTGTAGATACAGAATTCCTCAAAATCTATCCTGAACATTCTATGTGATTATCCTCTTAATTCATCCACCAGAACTTGCCAGGCCATCAGTTCTTTTACCCTTCTGTTCCTTCAAACCCTGTTACCAAATACATGGTGATCTTCCTTCCTAGAACCAGAAGCACTACCAGCCCTGGCATCCATCCAAATGATTAATGTGCCCACACAACACTTCTGTTTGTGCAAATGAAGATAAACACATTTATGAAGTTGTCAGGACGTATGGCCCTTTCCATTGTCTGTTTGCTGATCCCTGAGCTTGTCTTGGGAACTTTCTTCATACTTCTGATATCCTTCTCCCAATCTTTCTGTTTCCCTGTATTCTCTCCCTCTGTTAAAACAGGAACCGATCTGCTGTCATCAGTCTGTCTTTGATAGAAACACTTTGAGACAAAATGCCACCTCTTTTAAATTATCCCATTCAATGCCTGTATGAACCAATCTCTACCTGTGTAACAAAGAGTTTTGTTTTCTGTTTAGAGTTGAAAGAGTTTCTCAGCTGAATATTTAAAAGGGATGACTTTAAATGCTTTGAAGATTGATTAAATAAATAAATGCCCAGAAGATAAATATGCTTCAGATGTTAAGCTGCCTGAAGAAAAGAAGAAAGCACCCCCCTAAAGCAATTAGATCTTTGGACCACAACCTTTTCTTTCTTTTACCCCATCTCTTAACCTCATTTTCATTCTATTGCTCTGCCCACAGCTGCCTCTATGGTCTAGGGCCACAGCCAGTTCTCATGGTGCCCTCTGTCACACCAAGAGCAGAGAGCCCAAGTACAACCCTATTAACTATCTATTAGAATCTCTCAGGAGGCTCTTTATCAAACTGCTACTTCCTTCTGGTGTGTTTCCTCTTCATTTTTCTACATTCCCACTGGCACCATGCTGCTCTAAGCCTTATCTTCTACCACCCCAGTTAAGAATCAGTGCTAATACCCCGTTGGAGGAAGAAAGGAAGAAGGGATGTTTATGACCATTCCCCATCCTGGTGACCATGCAGGAGCACTTCGGAAGAGCAATCGTGTTAGCATCCGGAATGCTCAGGACTGTATTGAGAAGGAGGTGGTCAAGAGATTCTGCATGGACTGAGGACAGGGAGCTTGCAGCCTGGCAGTGTGAAAAGGCATCGATCTCTGACCCACCGAGATACTCATCACTGGGAATTCAGGTGTTAATACACACGGACACCAATACAACCAGCATGATTAGAGTACATCAGAAAAACTGCCAACATACACAGAGGCATACACGTGCTTCCTAATGAAGCAAAACTGTTTAAAAGTTTTGGATGTTTAAAAGTAACCTGAGTGGGCCCTGGGTGGCTTGATCGGTTAAGCTTCTGACTCTTGGTTTTTGGCTCAGGTCAACATCTCAGGGTTGTGAGATGGAGCCCCCGCTTTGGGTTTGTGCTCAGCAGGAGTCCTCCCTTTCACTCCCCCTCTGCTCCTGCCCCCACTCATGCTCTCGCTCGTACTCTCTGTCGCTCTAAATAAAAAATAAAAAGTAACCTGAAAAATGGTGACAAGGTGGCATCATTTTTGACTTCTCCAAATCACCGCCTAGGAACAGAGCAGCTAGACAGCAAAAGCAAACTCCCACAAACATTTTCATTAAAGTGGTAGGAAAACATATCCGTACGAACCCCGAAATATGTGTGGGTTGCACTCAAGTACTGATGATACTAAAAATCTTCATGGTATCAGCAAACGTGTTAGAGGAAACAGAAAGAGATAAGTGCCCTTCTGGTGGCCCTGAGAGGCCGGGAGTCTGGCCGGCTCCCTCTTGAGTGGGTAAACACAAGAAAGAGAACCAGTTAGGTCAGATTGTACTTGAACTGCCTGAGGTCATGGGCCCTGAAGAGAGACCCTGAACAGACAGAACTGACCTTTGTCTCCAAGACAAAGCCCCTCATTGAGAATAAACAGCTGCAAACAGAATCCAAAGGAGCAGAGAAGAGACCAGGGGCAAAGAAAAGAGAAGATCCAGATAAAAGTGGGAAGGGCAAAGAGGCAGCAGATCTCACACATGATCTGTCCTATTCTGAACACTTTCCAAGCCATAGATGCAGTTGCTACCGAGCAGGGATGCTGAGACTATCCTGGCCCACCCTTCCTCTCTCAGTGCACAAGAGAGCTCTTCCCCCTCCAACATTAGTAAAGAAAAAGCCACATAGCTGTTATAAGGACAAAAGGCCTGAGAGACACAATAATGTCTCTGCAGACACTAAACACCTGCCAGAAAGACATGCCAACCAAATTGTAATCTAATACTTGAAATAAAAAAAAAATGGAAAACAGTGATAGGAGCTTTGGGGGGGGGGGGGGGACACCAGCACCATCCAAGTTTTAGAAAAAGTCAAAGGGAAGCTAACTGGAGAACACAAAGACTTAAAAAGGGAGTTTGTAGAATTTAAGAAACTATTTGAGGAGAAAAATTCATCTTAAAATTTCAGACTACACAGGAAACAAAACCATGAATGAAAAACCACAGAAAATGCCTTTAAAAAAACAGATGAGGAATCTTTTAAACAAAAATATTGATATATAAATTATAAATACATTTATATAAAATATATAATACATAGTACATAAATACATATATTACTTATATAAATAAAAACATTTTATATGTATAAAAGACAACGAGATCCAGGATAGACATAAAAGAAATCCCTTAAACAAACAAGAACAAATACTATCAAATATAATTCAAAACCCCTTTTCTGAGATTAAAATAAAAACTTGTACTACATATTAAAAGACACACGTGGTAAAATTGACCCAGAATGGCCTACACCTAAACATAGTCAACTACAAGTACCTATTTTTAAATAAAAACTTCTCTTAGGAGATGCCTGGGTGGCTCAGTGGGTTAAGCCTCTGCCTTCCACTCAGGTCATGATCTCAGGATCCTGGGATGGACCACAGGGAGCCTGCTTCCCCTCCCCTCTCTGCCCACCTCTCTGCCTACTTGTGATCTCTCGCTTTGTCAAATAAATAAATAAATAAATAGAATCTTAAAAAACAAATTCCTCTTGGCACACAATTAAAAGGTCAATATCCTTTACAAAAGAAAATGAGATTGTCATCATACTTTTATATAGCACTGCACTGTGCCAAAAGACAATGGGGGTAGCAAATTTAAGAAATATGAGGAAAATGAATGTCAGCTAAGGATTTTTTATGCAGCTATAATGATCTGTAAATACAAATGGTCATAATTTTTACACATATAAGAACTCAGGGTGTATTGTTCTGACGAGATTTCCTCAGAAAATTACTGGAGAACAAGTTCAAAAAACAAAATGATTAAAAAGACCTGACAGTAGAACTGGTAGTAAACATTAAATACGTATTTATTTGTATCACCCAGAACAACTGTATATTCTAAGGGAGAGATTATAAAATGTAATAGTAATTTGCTATGTATACATTGAATTAAATTATCTAAAAATAAAGGAAGGAAGATTAGAAAAAGAAGACAGAAAGTAGATATTTTCTGATTGTCTCCAAGGTGTCAATGGGGGCTAAAAGATACTAGTTGAAAATAGATTCTGGGATCTGGGGGACAAGGTGAAGAATGGGTCACTTAGCCAATCTCAATTTTATTCAGAGGATGCTAAGAGAAAGTACTTAAAAGGAAATTCAAGTCATCATGTAGATATTAATAAAATCATAAATCATAGCTCTTATAAAGAAATAAAAAGCCACCAGAACAAAGAATCATCAACTTTTCTCAATACAAAAAAGTTATGCAGAATAGAGTACAAGCAAATAACAGAGACAGGGGGTGGGGGGCGGGGGGTGGTCGGAGAGACAAGTTTTTCACTTTTCCAGTCAATTGCACCTTAGTTTTTGGCAAAGTACAAAAATCACATGCTTGGATTTGTCATGCTTAGTGGCATGGCAAACTAAATATTTTCAAATGTTTTCTTTCACTTTCTGCCCATATACTATGGCTTGGTAACAAGCAGTTCATGGACAAGCACTGGTTTAGACTACACAGTGAAAAAATAGGAGTGTAAGAGCAATATAGACACAAATAAATAGATGTGTGTGTGTGTGTGTACATACACATACTTATATATAAATGGAAATGTGTGTAACAAATATAACAAAACTAATTTAAATAAATAAGCAGGTCATTAGACTGAGTAACTAATTCCATAGTGGCCTATGTAAGCCAACCAAAATCTAAGCCTGTAAATATCTCAAGGTTACAAAATTGAAACCTAAAGACAACTAATCTGCCAATCAGCAGTTTCCTTACTTTGCTTCCATCTTTACTGTGTGACAGTCTCTCTTCATGGTCCTCCTGAAGGCTCTTAACCTCTTCCACCTGGGGGCTGCCAACTTAGAATCAATTGTTGCTCAAGTAAACTCTTAAAATGTTCAATCTGCCTTAAGTTCATCTTTTAACACATCAACCATTTAGAGCCTATCAAAATATGTAAAAGAGCTTAATTCACCTATTTTTTAAAAAGGATTTTCAGGTTACCTAACAAAGCAAAATCCAAAACTCCAGGCTATTCAACATATTTATATTTTATTTTTATGTTTTTATATATTTTCTATAATTATATATATTAGCTTATATGTATTTGTTTTTGCTTGGAATAATATATGTAATTGTTTCAAGTGGAGAGAAGTCTACAAATCATGTTACCATTTATCTAATAAAGAAGAGGAGAGATATTAATTTTATATACTTATATATAAGCATATATTAAAATATTGTTACAGAATTCCTTTTCCTTCAGCGCCCAGGGTTCTTGGGCATGCTGCTTCAAAGAACGAAGAGGTAGATCAGATGAAGAGTGGTGGGCAGCAAAGCAGTTTACTGAGTGGTAGTACGAAGTTCCTGAACAGGGAGGGGACCCAAGAGGGTTCCCACCAGCGTTTCTTAGTCTAGGGGTTTTTACAGGCTTGTTGGTGGGCTGTTTAAACCTGATTAACCCTCCATGAGTCTGTCACCCAATCAGATTTTTGTCATCTACCTATCACATGGGAAAGGGTGGAGGGCTCCTTGCAGGGTGGTGTGAAATCCTTCTAAGAGTGGTTTCCTCTTGGGGCAGGCAAACTGGGGGTGGTCCTGGTCCCTGCCTGCCTTTCATCCAACTATCATTCATTAATATAAATCAAAGAAGAAATCACAGCATTTAAAAAACAAAATAGGGGCGCCCGAGTTGCTCAGTGGGTTAAGCCTCTGCCTTCGACTCGGGTCATGATCCCAGGGTCCTGGGATTGAGCGCTTCTCTGCTTCCCCCTCCCTCTCTCTGCCTGCCTCTCTGCCTACTTGTCATCTCTGTCGGTCCAATAAATACATTTTTTAAAAATCTTAAAAATATATATATATATATAAAACAAAATACTTGCCTAAAGGTAGAGACAGGAAATAGGACAGAGGGGACAGGAAAAGAAACTAGATTTATGTTGTAAATTTGACTTTAGAGTCATATAAAACTGTGCATAATTATAAAACAAGATTAAATTTTAAATGAACCACTCCCTAAATATCAAAAGCCAAAGGCAACGTGGGAGGCTTAGGGAGTAAGAAAGAAATAAATGAAACAAGATGGGATCGGGAGGGAGACAAACCATAAGAGACTCTTAATCTCACAAAACAAACTGAGGGTTGCTGAGGGTAGCGGGTTGGAAGAGGGTGTGGGGTTATGGACATTAGGGAGGGTATGTGCTATGGTGAGTGCTGTGAAGTGTGTAACCTGGTGATTCACAGACCTGTACCAAGGGGATAAAAAATCATTATATGTTTATTAAAAAATTAAAAATAAATAAAAATGAAGTCATAAAAATTAAAAAAAAAAAAAGCCAAATGAAATGACTGTGTATCCAGTAGGTGGCGTAACAACACTAAGAGGACTATTCCAAGTGACTAAAACACAGTGATTTGACTCTTCTTAAATGGAATGTTATCAGAAGGACAAAATAACTGCAAAGAAACTTCAACTTTTTAAATTACTTTTTTGATGGTAGCCTTAACTATTGAGACTGTTGTTAAGTGTGTACTATGAATCAAGTGAGTGAGTAGTTACACCTGTGATGTGAAAAGCTTTAGTGTTTAACCTGGAAGAAGGACATTAAAAAAAATTCCCTTACACCTAGAAAGAACCAAGGGCTTCTTGAAGAAATAGTTGATTACAGATCTGTGGCAGGAAATGTACAAGATAATCTAGAATATCAAAGGCTGTTTTGGTAATACCAAGTTAAAAACTCTCCCAGGGGCCAAAGATGGGAAAACTTAAATAATAAATATAATAACTACAGTAGATCAAAACACACCAGATGGGTTAAAATTCATGAATTCCTAATGATACCATGAAAATAAAATACTAGTGATTATCCTTGGAAAATCATTATTTTACAAGCTAGCAAATAAAGGGATGAGATCATTTATTCCGCCTTCTCTATACAGACTATTCCAAGCAACCAAGTAGTTGATGAGAAGTTTCTCCAATAGAAGTATTCCATATAATAAACGAAGGAGTTTTTAAATTCCAATATCACCATTTTACAATCTTGAATTACTAGATCTAGACAATGATAATCAACAACAGTATCACAAAATATCACACACACAAAATCACAAAAAGCCACCAGACAGGTACTTCTGGAGGGAGGTATACACTATCTACCACCTATGGCATATTTGTGCCAAAAATTGAACCTCAATCTGAGGACATCCCTAGAATTGTCCAACACTAACCACATGTGGCTACTGAAAATGTGAAATGTGACCCATTCACATCAAGGCGTGCTGTGAGTGTAAAATACATACCAAATTGCAAAAACTTAATGTATATTTAAAAAAATGTAAACTACCTCAATTTTTAATATTGACTACATACTGAAGTAATACTTAGATATAGTAGTTTAAAAGTTATCAATAGAACTAATGCCATCTACTTTTTCTTTTTTAAGATGTCTTATTTTAAAACACTCATGGTTCATATTCAATTTCTGTTTGGACAATAAGTCCTGCTCTAGTTCTAACTATGATTTCTAGGAAACACCTTGGACAGAAGAACATGGTGGATGACACCAGAAGAAAGGAAACAGAAAGAATGCAGGCTTTCAGAAACTCTGCAATTTGTATTTCTCATTTGTTTTAATGAGAGAGTCAAAGTAACTAAAAATGTCTGAGGCAGAGCACTGTGGTTCATGTGTAAGGTAGTTTTAAATATTAATATCTATGGAATCATGGATTTGTGGTTACATTTTCTCCATTACTTCTAACAATAACTGCATGGCAATTAAAAACATGTATCTTAGCATTGCATAAAGTAATTTAATCATCTATGGCATGTGCACTGCATTGTGGAAAATAAATACATGGTTATTTCTTACATTAGAAAACCTTTGTTTAATATTTCCTGTATTCTAAAACTCTAAATCTCACTTCTACCTCTCATGAGAATGAACTTACTTTAATTTTCTTGGTTAAAATCTAATAAAAAAACAACTTGGATATGTAAAATTTTTAAGTCCTCCCTGGTCTCTCTTCTATCTTGACTATTTCCCCCAAATTAGAGATTAAGTTGATAATTGTTTTATACAATTTTGGAAACTGCGAAAGTTAAAATTAAGTTTACCCAGATTTCAGTTTTTTTTTTTTTTTTTTTTTTTTTTTAATTTATTTATCAGAGAGAGGGGGGGGGAGAGAGCGAGCACAGGCAGACAGAATGGCAGGCAGAGGCAGAGGGAGAAGCAGGCTCCCTGCCAAGCAAGGTGCCCGATGTGGGACTCGATCCGAGGACGCTGGGATCATGACCTGAGCCGAAGGCAGCTGCTTAACCAACTGAGCCACCCAGGCGTCCCAGATTTCAGTTTTAATATGGTATTTCTTACATACCTAACATAATAGACACCCAGAAATCTTAGATATTTGTCTCTCCGTTCATTGAATTAGAAATTACATAATGGTACCTCAATTTTTACTTCTATTTTTACTCTTTTGTAAAATTATGTGACTTTAGCATGCTTTAACTGTTTATCCGCACAAATATAATAAAACATCTAATTAACCCACAGAAAGATATATTACACATCCACCTAGCAATACACTAATACATATATATATATACATATAGAGTGTGTGTGTGTGTGTGTGTATAGAAAATAAATCTTAAGAACTTGTTTCCCCTTTACTCACATTGCATGAAAGCGAGAGAACACTAGGGGGCAGTGCTGTTAGCTCAACCATCTCCCCTGGGACTGGAAAGAACAGTTCACATCAAATTACCAATCACTACTGTGATAAATGGGGTGTAATGGCAACAGACCATTTTGTTTAACCTTACTTTTTTAAAGTTATATGGACTATAATACACACACAAATTAAATATTCTTTTGGAAGAGACACTTTACTTGAACCCTGAGCCCATTAGCATGGTGACAATCATTATAACATTACCAGTTCAACTCAATTGAATTCCAAGTCAAGAAAAGTGTATTAAGAAATTAATCTCTGGGGCGCCTGGGTGGCTCAGTGGGCTAAAGCCTCTGCCTTCAGCTCAGGTCATGATCTCAGAGTCCTCGGATTGAGCCCCGGCTCTCTGTTTGGCAGGGAGCCTGCTTCCCCCCACCCCTTCTCTGCCTGCCTCTCTGCCTACTTGTGATCTCTGTCAAATAAGTAAATAAATAAAATCTTTTTTTAAAAAATCCATAATGCCACCTACTACCTACAAGACAACTAGGGTCAAAATTAAAAGATCAAAACTGAAAAAAAAAAATCAAAATCTATGAATGCCTTTTTATGTTTTCTAAAATTAAAATTTTTTTAAGGGCATAAAATCCTTGTGAACAGTGACTTAACAGTAATTTTGTGGCGTATTGGGCAGAGTCTACAGATGCTAATATATGGTAATAAGATAAACATTTACATGCCAGACTTAGAGGAGATAGCAAGTCTCAATGCCTTTTTAATATATAGTGAATTTTCTAATAAGCAAAAAATCCTTTTTTTTTTTAAATATTGGAATCTATGAGTGCTATATGAGCTATACTCTGAAGAGTGGGTTTGATCTACTTAAATTTTTACAAATCATTCTACAGAAAGCACATTATTTAGTTTTGAACAATTCCTGAAGCCTGTTTGGAATATACAATCTAGCAGCAGGTGGTTCAGGTGATTATAAAAGTGCATGCTTAATATAATTAATACTAGTTGATTCTGATTCATTTCTTCAGATCTTTTTGACTTTGAAAATTGTACCTGGAATTTCTATAGCCTATTTATTTTGGGATTTTATGAACAATAAATGGCTCACCCTCTTTTATACAGTGGCAATCATCTAGCTTTTGCAACTAGAAATTACAGCTCGTTGTTGTTTCTACCAGATTTGAGGTATTTTTAGTCTCTTATCAGTCAGAATCCCATGGGAAAGAGACCTCACTTCAAAGCGTTGAAATGAGAATTTAGAGAAACGGCTATTTACAGAACTGTGGGCAGGGTGAAAGAAAGCAGCCACAGAGGTTGAGCTACCCAGAAAAAAGCCCAGTGGGAAGTGGGTCCAGCCCTAGGCCTGAAGGGAGAGAAGAGGGGAGAATACTGTTTCCTGAGCCTGTACTAACTGGAGTTGTAGGGAAAGCTACTACTGCAGAAACACTGGTGATGGGAGGAAGTGGGCCAGAAAGACCCAGACCCGTGTGCCCCTCACCCTCTGTGCCTCAGCCAGTACCTCACTGGACCACCCAGGGCTGGGCAGGGACGTGTGGCCAACTTGGGAGTGGGAGTGGCCACAGCAAATGAAGAATCACAGGACGGCTCCACGTGCTGACTTAGTAATACAGTTTTCTTACCCAGGTTGTCTAACACGATTTCTTCCTTAGCTTTTTATGTCACTCACCACGTTCTTACCAAACAAAAGAGAAAACATTATTTTAAGGAAATTCTTCTTACAGATATCAAGCTTCTTGATGGAACTCTGTATTCCCTACCTCATGTATCTTGACTTTTGTGTCATTCAAGAGGAAGCACTTACCAGGATATAAAAATCTAGAACTTTTTTTTTCTCATCATCTCAGTATGACAAGCTTTTGAATGGATTCAGAGAAGTCTCTGTTCCCTGAGTTTGGAGCGTTGAGGCAGTGATCCAGCAAGAAGGGAGACTGGATTCATCCTCTCCTGTATCTAAGGAGTTCCTGTTAAAACCCCAGCTACCTTAATCACCCCCGGCCTCAACTACTGGAATCTCACCTTCTTGTGTGGCTAATTTGTAGCTTTTCCTTCCTTCTTATCATCCATTTTAAACTTTAGCAGAAAAAAAAAATCAAATGCAAAACATGTTGTCACTTTCATAAAATATTGCCTCCCCACCTCCCTTTCCTGATTTTTTTACTGAAAGGATAAAATGAAAGGAAATCTTGGTGGTTTTGTTCTAATTACACTAAAAATTATTAAGGGACTGTGATTTTTGGCCCAGATGTATAGACAAAGCTCTTGAAGAAAGTAGCTGATTAAAGCCAACGACTTTCCTCTCAAAACAATTTCCCCCGTAATTTAATCAGTGAATGAAAATTTATACTGTTATTCTTCTCTTTCCTGAGAGTCCTCTACATTATTCAGAGAGCCTTGTCTTATTTTGTTCCCAAGGCTCCCTTCCCTTTTCTTTCCCCTGCACTGTTGATTCCTATCTTCTTCCCACTTGCAATACTGGTACACTGAGTGGGTCCTGGGCGTGTGGGCTTTGCACATGTAATCTTTGCTTCTTCACCTACTTGCTTTTGAAGATAAATCCTTCACAGAAATTCAAAACAAATGGCTTTGTACATTTTTGCCAGGGGTGAGGCTATTTTGCAATATTTTACAGCCTTCCCTATATGCCACTGAATCACAAAACTGACTTCATTATCTTCTGACTGTTCTGACCAAAATTAAAAATGAGATTCCGTTACCTGCATTGACTCAGATTTTAATATTGCCCAATCCTCTTGCGATTACCAGGGTACACTTCCTCACAGCATTTACAAATAGGTCTTAAAGGCCTCTCAGGGACCACTTGTTAGCTAAATAATCTTAAGAGTTATTACAAAGAAACTTTAATTTTTAAAAAATGTGTGCAATTACCAATGCCAATGTTTATAGTTCAGCTTATTTGTACAGGTTGTATAAGTTACGAACAATAAGACCTAATTTAAATAAAGTGGCAGCTTTTAACTGAATTTTTATTTTTGGAAAGAATGGAAAAAAAAAAGCTAACAGATCTGTGCCTTAAAACCAATCCCTGTAACCTCAGTTTTAAGGAGCAAGGATTGTAACCAGATTTCCCTCTTTTGCAATAGAGTTACTTGGCCATGGATCTTCCAAGCAAGAAAGCATTTGAAAAGAGATTTTAAATCACTATAATAGGAGAAACAAGTCTAAGGAGATAAACCAAAAAAAAGTGGGAACTTTAATGAACATTTTTAAGGCATATAGTAATTGCAAAAAAATAAATGGATTTTTTGGGGGCACATATTGTCTTACTAAACCAGATTTATCCTATTAATTTTGGAACTACATGACTGAATTGGCCATCAGGGAGAGAAGTACTCTGTGATACAGAAGCCTAGTATCTAATTTTTATTATAAAAATTAATATTAATATTTTAGAAATATTAATATTTTGATTCTAATATTTTAATATGAATAATAAAAATAAATATTTTTGGAAATATCACAAAGAAATGCAGTTTTCCATAGTCTTCAGTAGAGTGATATGTTAAGGCGGGGGGGAACGGGACGTTAAAATGGCTAGTTATAATGAGATAATCAACCACTGTTCTAAAAAAAATCTATATGTAATACAGTGTTTTTTTGTGGGGGAAAGAGTAGATCTTAGAACCTATTCTGGAAGTTAAGTGTAATTTTATCATGTTAAGCAGGAATATGCTAAAACATGTGCTGTGTATGGTCGGCTGTCTGAGCCCAGATGAAACTAGATGTGGGGAGAAGGGAGAAAGACAAAGCCAACCAGAAGGTATCTCCCAGATTCTCTAGGGTGCTCTGTCTGTAGCCTCCAGGAGAGACCCTCATAGGGGTCTAGGTGCCCCAGGCACTGACTATGGGAGTAGACAGGGCCGCTCACTGCTTCTACTGTGTGGTTTCAAGGATCCTGGCCCCTAGATTCCCATGGCCCCCAATGCTGGAAATTCCCCGGACAAAAGCTTTCTCGTTAGCTTAAGGCTTTGACTCCTAATATAAACCAACAATGCCTCTTATCCCTTCTTTTCAACTCTACCCCATCACTGAAAATACAGAAGGAGACGTACCAAAACAAGTGTCTAAGAGTCTGATTTAATTCTGGTCATTTGGATATTTATTGCAAAAACCTGAGCAAGCTCTCCAGGTAAAATTCGTGAAGTCTCAGAATGGACTGATGCTTTAGAGATTCAGGAAATGAGGTTTTTAATCTAAAACCAGGACTATGATAAGTCAATGCATACTTTGGGGATTAGTGGGACAGAATAATGGAAGTTGGGAGGGATGGTGAATGCTGTGTAAGGCGCATCTGGTCCATGCACACATCCTATTTAAATTCATTTATCATCTTGGGCAAGCTTTCATACGGCCTGTGTGGCTAAGTCCGGCGGCCAGCATTCTCTTCATCCAGTGACATCCAGCTGCTTCTCAGCTTCATTCCTGCCTGTAGGAGCTGCAAGAATCCATGTGGTTCCTCTCCTGTGTGTCCCACCACTTCACCAAAATACAAGAGCCCCTGGAACCTTCTCCTCACCCTGACCAGCTGTAGTTTCCAGTGGCCTCCTGTGCGGGACTCAGAAAAGTCCATGCTGACTGCCAGCATGGGCCTGAGCAGCCCTGATGGTAGAAACCACAGCCAGACTCCATCCCTCCCAGCCAGAAGCTGATGTGGATGGAGCCATTGGAAAGAGAAGCACAAGAAGATACAGAGCACCCAGGGACCTAAAAAGCGCTACAGTGGAGGGTAGAGGGGGTGAGCGGCGGGTCCAAAGTCTCTTCCATCAATTCAGGGGGAAAGGGCAGCAAAGAACTTCATACCAAGGTTTGCATCCAGTCATTTACCCCAAGTACATAGTGAGAGACCAGAATTGGTGCTCAGGAAATTCCCAAGCACATTAAGAGCTCCCCCAACCCATGTCCACGGACTGTCATTAAAAATGGTTGAAAGGGAAGGAACACTGTACAAGCTATAAGGAAAGTACATGCGCAGTTGCTAGTCTGTTAGTCTAATGATATCCATGAGTTAAAGACAAAATGTTCTTTAAAATGCATCTAGAAAATAAATAAATAAATAGATAGATAAAATGCATCTAGAAACCTGTAGAGAACATAAAGACATTATCATGATTTATTTTTCATTAGATGGTCATTGTAGGATTTTTACCTTTGAATAAATTATGATTTGAAATGTATCTAAGGAAATTATAAAAGTGAAAATAGATACATTGGAATATACTTTTTAAACTTTAATAGTTATAATAATAATTATAACACTAGCTCATATTGTTGTTCTGTGGATTAAGTGAGTTTAAATATGTAAAGTACTTGGAACAATGCCTGGCCCAGTGGAGGGCCAATGTATGTACTTGCTATTATTAGGCAGACATAATTTTTAATAGTTTTGGTTATAATTGGATTTTAGAAATGTAAAATAGGATGAAAGATTAGAAAGATTACTATTCATTTGAATCAGTGGCTTCTGTTTCTTTTTTTTAGTAACAAAAGCCATTTTTCAAAAAACCCTTTCTTTTTTAAAAATTTTTTTAAAGATTTTATTTATTTATTTGACAGAGAGAGATCACAAGTAGGCAGAGAGGCAGGCAGAGAGAGAGGGGGAAGAAGGCTCCCCGCTGAGCAGGGAGCCCGATACAGGGTCGATCCCAGGACCCTGAGATCATGACCTGAGCCAAAGGCAGAGGCTTAACCCAATGAGCCACCCAGGTGCCCCCAAAAATCCCTTTCTTGTGAACAAAGAAAGCAGAGTTGGATCCCTATGAGTAGGCCAGATACAGAGGAGCCTTCTCTGCTTGAAGTGGAGCCCAGATCTCTTATCAGCAGTCTCCCCATCAGGCAATTCCTGGAACCCAGTCTGAAAACTAAGCCAGGGTACCCTACCATTTCACAGATGAGGGAAGTAAACCGTAGGGAGGAAAGTGCCCTCAGTCTCAAAGCTAGCACATGTGGAATGCTTTCCAGAAAATAAATAATACTTCATCCACCTGGAAACAAATGCTCTTTGCAGGACAATACTCAAAATTTCTAACCAGTAACCAGTAAGAATATCTCTGCCTCCCACCAGCCTGGTGCTGTCCCAACACTCTGGTGTCAGGCATTAACACTTTTGTTGCCAAATTAGAGGGCATTTTTATGGGAGACAGGCTGTTACAGTGGAAGGGATGGGCATACAGGAGGCTTAGGACAGTAGTAGACAACTGACACTAGTCTTCATACCCAATGATTTTAACATGTAGCATAATACTGAATCCCAGCTCTGGGGGTTTGAGATGTCTTCTGCAGGCTGGAAAAAAGCTACGTTGGATTGGAACCCTATTGAGTAAAGCTGTACTATAAATGGAAACTGTGGAGAATGGTATCTATTTCCTCTCATTTGCTCTTTCTAGAAATTAAAGTTCTGTTCTCCTCTTCCAAAACATTTAGGCATGTATTGTCTTCCAAAAGAAGGAAGTCCTAATGCTGTTCACCATTTTTTAAATAAAAGTAACAGTATAGATCACCTCTCTTCAATGGGACAGAATAATGTAAACCAAGTATCCATTGCCATAAATGAATTTGTACTGAAGAAGCATTGTTAAGTTAAAATAAAATTCTTAAGCCAGGTCTTTGCAGGCAGTTGAACACTAGTTGTCTGGGATAGAAATTGTAAATGATTCCTCTGTGCTTATCAGCCAAAGTAAGTTGAAGAAGCCAAAGTGATAGCTGAAAGCTACTAATTATAAGAGTTGATTTATAGCTCTTTTTTAAAAAAATTATAAAAGTATATGTCATTTCCTTATACTTATTGAAATGATGACTTCTGCTGGTGGTTCTTGACACAGACCACCTCACTCAGGTGAGGGGCGCCTGAGTGGCTCAGTTGGTTAAGCAACTGCCTTCAGCTTAGGTCATAATCCCAGAGTCCTGGGATCAACTCCTGCCTCAGGCTCCTTGCTCAGTGAGAAACCTGCTTCTCCCTCTGACCCTTCCCCCTCATGCTCTCTCTCAAATAAATAAAATCTTTTTTTTCAAATAAATAAAATCTTTAAAAAATAATAATAATAGGCAGGTGATAGTGATGGGAGAAAATAAGAACAAAGACCCTGCAAGTGTCCCAAAGGAAGGAATGGGTAGGTTCAATGTGAATGAGAAGGAGGATGTTCCAGAAGGGAGTTTCTTGGGGAGAGAGGAGAAAGGGGAGACTTAGCAATGTATGTGTTAGTGGGACAATCAAATTATACACAAAGACCTTATAAATTTGAGCTAGATAGCTTCCTTGCCACCTCATGAAGTTTAGACTTCCCCATATCAAAGGCAGGTCTGTACCTCTTTACTATTCCAGAAAAATGTCTGTACATTACTTTCTGGCTCCTGGGGGAAGGAGAAAGGCATGGGAGAAAATTCATTTAAGTGTATGACTTAAAATGAAGAGCATTTGGCTAATGAGTAAGCAGCTGTTGGGTGAAGCAAATGACTCATCCTGGGATATTTATGGAGCACAACTATTTTTCAAGCCTGTAAAAATGTGAAGTAAAAAAAAGTCTCCCTAAGATCCAAAAACAGATGTTTTTGCCTTTATGAAAAAAGTACTACTGAACAGTAAGCCCTTCCATCAGGTTTGTCAACTTATCTATGAAAACATGGGAGTGTTCTTAAGAAGCACTACATTTATTTTTGCGGAACAGAGAACATTTACAGTTTGATTATTTTAAGCCAAGCATTATTATAAATGAATGAATAAGACAAAAGTCCCCTTAAGGAGTAAAGTCTTATAGGAAAATTATATATCCCCAAAATATAATAATGAAAAGTGATTTTTTAAAAACACCAAAAAATGAAAATGACAGCATATATGGCCATAGGCTATAATTGACCTAACATTTTCTTTGCTTATAATATATATATATATATATATATGTTATATAATTACATATTATATAAAATTATTATATATTAGTTATATGTAGTTAAATCTATATTAATATTTAACTGTGTATATTAATATAATAATATAGTTATTAATCACTCATAATTAATACTTGATATTTACTGAGAGGTTACCATGAGCCAAGCCTTGTGCATCTGAGGCCTTCTGTTAGAAAAGCATATGTTGGGGCACAGGGGTGCCTCAGTAGGTTGAATATCTGACTCTTGGTTGTGACGCAAGTCACAATCTCATCGGTCATGGAGTTGGGCCCCACGTCTGTCTCCATGCTCAGTGTGGAGTCTTCTTGAGATACGCTCTTGCCCTCTCTCTACCCCTCCCCATACACACTCTCTCTCAAATAAATAAATAAATCCTTAAAAAAGAAAAAAGAAAAGCATGTGTTCCAGGGCACCTGGCTGGCACAGCTGGAAAAGTGAAACTCTTTACCTCGGAATCATTAAGTTCAAACTCCACTTTGGGTATAGAGATTACTTAAATAAAACTAAAAAGAAAAAGAAAAGCATGCATTCCAAAGGAAGTTTAAAATTGAACTGAAAGAAACAGAAATCACATCGAGGAGAGAAGTGCAACTATAGCCTGAGATAAGAGATGGCTCTTGGGATGGAGCCTTGTATTTGGCTCAGAGGTACTTGCTAATCAAGATAGAAAAGGAAACAGGATATGTTACAGAAGATCAAACGGGCAGATCATCTAGCTGGTATCTTTGAATAAAGGTCCACATAGGAATTAGATCTGAAATTGCCTTTGAAGAATGGGTAATATTTGAAAAGTAGACAGGATCTTTTAGGAAGAGAAAAATGGCTTGAGCAAAAACAGTGAGGCAGAGGGCACCTGGGTGGTTCAGTAAGTTAAGCATCTGACTCTTGGTCTCAGCTCAGGTCTTGATCTCAGGATTGTGAGTTTGAGCCCGGTGCTGGACGTGGAGCTTACTTTAAAAAAGAAGATAAAAGTATGGGGTGTGGGGAGAAATTCCCCACATGTGGGGAATAAGGGTAGCAAGAGTAGTTAGGAATCAGAGGCTGCAGGGCAGGAGAAAGGCTCAAAGACAAATGGAAAGGTGACAGGAAGATTATCCTGGTTGAGCACAGTGTGCATGGCTACATGATTAAGTCTGGAAGTTAGATTCTGGTTAGGAGCTTACAGTAGATGGGCCTGGGGAAAAGGTGCCACAGAGCTCACCAAGGTTGAGAAAGATAGAATGACGATGATTGCTATGCTGTGAGATGCACTGGAAGAAAACAAAGATGTTTTAGTGTCTGAAGCCTTGGTGAGCAGATGGACATGATAGGAGTATATCTGTCTCATTGGACAACCATTATTTCAGACATGGAACTCAGAGAGCCAGATAGTGCTGGACACATCAAACAGTCTCTCAGGCATCTAAAATATGTGGAACTGCACCTCAGTAGCTACATGGAGGCCTGGGATACCTGAAGTGATGAGGTATCTGAGAAATGTTGAGAAAAAAGCCCATTGACTTGAGGGGGACTGAAAAATTACCTGCACTTAAGAGACATAGCACTTTTCTAAGCCTGCTGTAACCAGGAACCATAAAATAAATGGCCTAAACAACATCAATAGATTTTCTCACAGTTCTTGAGGCTGGAAGTCCAAGATCATGACATTGTTTCTCCTCAGCCCTCTCCTCTCTTGGCTTGTCGTCACATGGCCTTCCCTCTATACTTGTCTGTGGCCCAATCTCCTCTTACAAGAACACAAGTCATTTGATATTCGGGCCCACCCATATGACCTCATTTCAAACCTAATAACTATTTAAAAGCCTTTCTCCAAATACAGTCATATTCTGAGGTACTAGGGGTAAGGATTTCAATATATGAATTTTAAAGGGACACAATTCAACTTGGGAGGTAAGAGAATTTCTAAATGGGGAAAAGAAGGAGCATTAAAGATTTAACAGAAGGAAAGGACCAGAGAAATGCACACTCCTCTTTTTGTTTGTATTTTAAGTGGTACCAGAACTGGCATTCTCTGAGATCTTGCCCAATTAAACATCTCTCATTATATAATAACATTGCTAAGTTAATTTTTAACATCACGTTTTTTCTCAGTTCTGCATGCCATGCTACAGAGTGCTTACATTGAGCCAAGAATGACCTAAATAGACTGGCATGGAAAGATGGCAGAGTAGGAGGATCCTGAGCAAACCTCCTCTCACAGACACGTCAAAGCTTCAACTACATGTAGTACAAGTCAGTCTGAAAATGACCAAAACACTAGGAGAACAGCTCTTCCACAGCTAAAGATATAAAGAAAAAGCCACATTGAAAAAGGTAAGAGGCGCAGAGACACAGTGGGGAACTAAACCCCTAGTACAGCAGTCCACAGGTGTGGATATACTACCTGAGGATTAGGGGTATCACCCTCCCCTGGAGATCTATGCCAGGAACATAAGCCTCTATGATATCTGGCTTCAATAATCAGTGGACCAGGAGAGCCTCAGGACTGTGAAACTGAGAAACTGCTCTTAAAGGGCTAATGTATAATAGAACACACTCCAGGATTCAGCACAGAGGCACAGTTTGAAAAGTTTGTTATATGAGAAAGAGACATAAGAAAGATTTAATTAGTTTTAGGACATGTCCTGGAGGGACAGTGATCCATGGGAGTTGTGCATAGGAATGCAAGTGTTGACAGGTGCCATTTTTCTTGCCCTCTTTTAGCCTAGCTGTCCCAATGCTGGTGGAAGCCAGTTCTGATACTCTCCATCTACCCTGCTAGCACCATTTGCCTCATCTTGGATAGTCCCTGTGGACTTAACTCCCACCTACACAGTGGGCAGACTTGGTAGAGACCAACTATCCCCCAAAGAAACTACCAGCCCATTATATGGGGCAGGCAGCATTGGCTAAGACTACCATAGTGTTTCCTATCCTAGCGAGGGTAGGGGCTGGCCCTGCCCATCAGCAGGCCCACATAGTTGTGGCCAGGCCTCTCATCCAGCTGCACTGCTGGATGTTAACTGGATGTACTCTTAACCCCATCCACCAGTATTTCAGCAACAACTGCAGCTGGACCTTTCAGCCAGCCCTACCCACCAGTGGCATTGGTCACAGCTGGCCATTGCTGAGAGCTGGGCTGGGGGCCAGCTTTACCTACAGTGCTTGCAGTCATGGTCCAGTCACAACAGAAAGGTGCACACAGCCCACACAGAGGATACCACCAGAGCACCTGATTCTGACTACTGGGGGATGCACTAGAGGGCCCAAAAGAAAGACCTTCATATTAGGTCACTTATTTTAACACCAGGAGACCTACCTGACCTACATAATACATAGAAACAAACAAAGAGAGACAAAATGAGAAGACAGAGTAATCTGTTCTGTATGAAAGAACATGACAGAACATCAGAAAAAGAACTAGATGAAATGGAGATAAGCAATATATCTGGAAAAAAATCCAAATTAATAGTCATAAAGATGCTCACCTAATTTGAGAAAAGAGTGGAAGAACTAAGACTTCAAAAGGAGAAATATTTTAAAAGAACATATCAGAGCTAAAGAATACAAAAACTGAAATGAAAAACACACTAGATGGGATCAATAGCAGATTAGAGAATGAAGAAGAATGGATCAACCATCTGGAAGATGGAGTAGTGGAAATCATTCAAGATGAACAACAAAAAGAAAAAAGAACTTGAAAAATGAGGTTAGGTTAAGGGACCGCTAGGACAACATCAAGTGTATTAACATTTGCATTCTAGATGGTCCAGAAGGAAAAGAGGGAGAGAAAGGGGCAGAAAACTTACACCAAGAGATAATTGAAAGAAACAAAACTAATTTGGGGAAGAAAACGCATCGAGGTCCAGGAAGCAAAGAGAGCTCCAAAAAGATGAAATCCCCACGAAGATACATAATAATAGAATAGCAAAAATTAAAAATAAAAAGGGAACCTTAAAGGCACGAAAGAAAAGTAACTGTTACATACAAGAAAATGCCTATAGATTATCAGCTGATTTTTTTTTTAGGAGAAATTTTGCAGGCCAGATGATATAGTAAAAGTGTTGAAAGGAAAAACCTACAACAAAGAACTCTATTTGGCAAGTTTATCTTTCAGAATTACAGGAAAGATAGTTCCTCACACAAATAAAACTTAAAGGAATTCATCACCACTAAGCTGTCCTTATGAGAAATGTTAAAGGGACTTTTTTAAACAGAAAAGGCCACAAGTAGAAGAAAATGATGAAAGAAACAATTTCACTAGCAAAAGCAAAAATAGATAAAGGTAGTAGGTCAATCATTAATTAAGCTAATATGAAGGTTAAAAGACAAAAGTAGTAAAATCAACTTTATAATAACCAAGATATATAGAATAAAAAGCTGTAAAATAGCATATAAAATATGTCATATACATAAAAGGTGAACAGGGGATAAAAATGTAGTGTTTCTTAATGTGTTCAAATGTCAGCAACTATCAACTTAAAATAGACTATTATTACAGGATGTCATATGGTGTCATATGGTCATGGTGACCACAAACCAAAACACCATAAAGTTACACAAAAAAATAAAGAGGAAAGTATCCAAACATAACACTAGGGTAAGTAATCAGGTCACCAGGGAAAAGAGCAAAAGAAGAAAAAAGGAATGGAGAAGAACTACAAAAAAAACAAAAACAAAAACAAAAACAGCCAGAAAACAATTAACAAAATTGCAGTAAGTACCTACCTATTAATAATTACTTTAAATGTAAATGGACTAAATGCTCCAATGAAAAGACATAGGGATACTGAAAAACACACACACACACACACACACACACAAGACCCACCCCTAGGTACAAGAAACTCACTTCAGACCTAAAGATAAGCACTGAAAGTGAAGTGATAGAAAACAATATTCAAAATAAGGGGTAGCAATACTGAGAGCAGACAAAATAGTCTTTAAAACAAAGACTGTAACAAGAGAGAAAGAAGGATATTACATAATGATAAAGAGATCATTCCAACCAAAGGATATAATAGTCTTAAATATCAAAGCACCCAACATAGAGCACCTAAATATAAAAAGCAAATATTAACAGACATATAAAGGGAGAAATTGACAATAATGCAATAATACTATGGGGCTCTTACATCCCATTTGCATCAACAGAAAGATTGTCCTGACAGAAAATCAATGAGGAAACAGTGGCTTTGAATACCATATCAGACTAGATGGACACAGCAGATATATACAGAACATTCCATCCAAAAATAACAGAATACACATTGTTTTCAAGTGCACATGGAACATTGTTCAGGATAGAGTACAAGATAGGCCGCAAAGCAAATCTTAACAAATTTAAGTACATTAAAATCACATCAAGCATCATTTTCCAACCACAACTGCATGAAACTAGAAATTACAAGATAGAAACTGGGGAACAAAACCACAAACACTTGGATGCTAAACAACATGCTACTAAACAAGGAATATGTCAACAAAGATAACATGGAGGAAATAAAAAAAAAGAATCTTGAGACAAATGAAAATAGAAACCCAACAGTTTAAAATCTTAGGACACAACAAAAGTAATTCTAAGAATGACAGTTATAGCAATACAGATCTACCACAAGAAACAAGGAAAATATCAAATAGTGAATCCTTAGATCTTAAGAAATTAGGAAAAGAAAAAAAAAACAGATTTAATAGAACAAAGGAAATAATAAAGATCAGAATAAAAATAAATGAAGCAAGGACAAAAAAACCCCAGAAATGATCAATGAAACAAAGTGCTGGTTTTTTTTTTTTAAAGATAAGCAAAACTAATAAGGCTTTAGCTAGTCTTATCAAGGAAAAAAGGGGAGAAAGTGGACTCAAATTCAGAAATGAAAGAAAAGAGGTTACAACCAACACCCCAGAAATAGGAAACATTATGAGAAACTACTAAAATAAATTATATGCCAACAAACTGGACAACCTAGAAAAAAAAAAACAGATAAGTTTTTAGAAACATCCAATCTTTCTAAACTGCATCAGGTAGAAATAGAAAATCCGAACAATTACTAGTAATAAAATTGAACTAGTTATTAAAAAAAAGAATCTCAAAAAATGAATGTCCAAGAACAGATGGTTTCACATATGAATTCCACCAAATATTCAAAGAAGACAATACCTATCCTTCTCAAATTATTCCAAGAAATGAAGAGGAAAGAATGTTTCCAAATTCATTTTGCAAGGCCAGAATTACTCTGATACCAAAACCAAACAAGGACACTACAAAAAAAGAGAAAGTATAAGGCAACATACCTGTGAACATAAATGCAAAAATCCTGAACAAAATATTAGCAAACCAAACTCAGTAATACATTAAAAGCATTATTCAACATGATCAAGTGGGATTTATTCCAGGGATGCAAAGATGGTTCAACAACCACAAATCACAAGATAAAATTAACAAAGGATAAAAATTATATGATCATCTCATTAACAAAGGATAAAAATCATACTCAATAGATGCAAAAAAGTATTTGACAAAATTCAACATCGATTTATGGTTAAAAACTCTCAACATAGTGGGTTTAGAGGGAACATACTTCAACATAATAAAGGCCATATATGGAAAACCCAGAGCTAAAATCATACTCCAAGATAAAAGCTGAAGCTCGTTCTTTAATAACAGGAACAAGAAAAGGTATACCCACCCTCACCACTTTTATTCAAACTTCTACCAGAAGTTTTCTAGCCACAGGGTTTAGAAATAAAAAGAGAGAAAAGTCATCCAGATTGGTAAGGAAGAAGTAAAACTGCATCAGTTTATAGATCACATGGCACTATCCATAGAAAATCCTAAAAAGTCCCTCAAAAAACTATTAGAAGTAATAAATGAATTCAATAACGTTGCAGGAAATAAAATTAACATGCAGAAATCACTTGCATTTCTATACACTAACAACAAATATGCAGAAAGAGAAATTAGGACAATTTCAATTATAATTGCACCCAAAAGAATAAAATAACTAGGAATAAACTTAACCAAGGAGGTGAAAGACCTGCACTCTGAAAAATATGAAACTTTTATTCTTATTATGTTATGTCAGTCACAATACAGTACATCATTAGTTTTTGATGTAGTATTCCATGATTCATTGTTTGAATATAACACCCAGTGCTCCATGCAATCTGTGCCCTCCTTAATACCCACCACCAGGCTTACCCATCCCCCACCCTGTCCCTCCTAAAACCCTCAGTTTGTTTCCCAGAGTCCATAGTCTCTCATGGTTCATCTCCCCCTATTCCCCCCCCCCTTTATTTTTCCCTTCCTTCTCCTAATGTCCTCCATGCTACTGCTTATGTTCCACAAATAAGTGAAACCATATGATAATTGACTTTCTCTGCTTATTTCACTTAGCATACTCTCCTCCATTTTCATCCATGTTGATGCAAAATTTGGTTATTCATCCTTTTTGATGGCTGAGTAATATTCATATATATATATATATATATATATATATATATATATATATATGGACCACATCTTCTTTAACAATAGCCAAACTGTGAAAAGAGCCAAGATGCCTTTCAACAGACAAATGGATGAAACACTGATTTAAAAAACTGAAGATAACATGAACAAATGGAAAGATATTCCATGCTCATAGATTGGAAGGATAACATTGCTACAATATCCATACTACCCAAAGAAATCTACAGATTCAGCACAATTCCTAATAAAATACCAATAGCATTTTTCACAGAAGTAGAACAAATTTGTATGCAACTACCAAAGACTCCATGTGGCCAATGTAATCTTGCTAAAGAACAAAGCTGGAGGTATCAAAATTCTAGATTTCAGGATATACTACAAAACTTCAGTAATCACAATAGTATGGTACTGGCATAAAAAAAAATAGATAAATGTAACAGAATAGAGAGCCCAGAAACTGACCCACACTTATATGGTCAGTTAATCTCTGGCAAAGAAATGAAATGGCCCTTTCTTACACCAGACACAAAAATAAACTCAGAATGGATTAAAGACTGAAATGTGAGACCTGAAACCATAACTCTCCCAGAAGAGAACACAGTCAGTTATTTCTTTGACATCAGCCACAGCATCATTTTTCTAGATAGGTCTCCTAAAGGAAGGGAAACAAAAGCAAAACTAAACTTTTGAGACGACAACAAAACAGAAAGCTTTTGCAGAGGAAAGAAAATCAACAAAATGGAAAGACAACCTACTGAATGGGAGAAGATACTTACAAATGATATATAAATATCTGAAATAATGGGTTAATACCCAAAATATATAAGGAACTCCTACAACACCAATAAAACAATCTGACATAAAAAATTAAGTAGGGCACAGAAACCTGAATGATATTTTTTCAAAGAAGACATATCCAGATGGCACATGGAAAGATGCTCAACATCACTACCACAACGAGCTATCTATTACCCTACAGGTGTCAGAGTGGCTAGTTGCAAAAAGACAAGAAATAGCAAATACTGACAAGGGTGTGGGAAAAAAGTAACGCGCATGCACCGTTATCAGAAATGTAAGTTAGGGCAGCCTCTGTGGAAAACAGTATGGAGATTCCTCAGAAAGTTAAAAATAAATGATCATATGATCCAGTAATTTTGCTTTTGGGGATTTACCCAAATAAAATGAAAACACTAATTGGAAAATATAGATATATTCACTCCTATGTTTATTGCAGCATTATTTACAATAGCCAAGATATGGAAGCAACCTAAGTGTCCATCAGTATTTGAATGGATAAAGAAGTGGTTTATCTATTTCAATGGAATACTATTCAGCCATAAGAAAGATGGGATCTTGCCCTCTGCAAAAACATGATGGACCTAGCAGGTATTATGCTAAGTAAAATAGTACAGAAAGATAAACACTGTATGGTTTCACTTAAATGTGGAATCTAAAAAACAAGTGAAGAAACAAAAATAAAAATATAGGAAACAAACTTACTAGAGAGGGGAGGAAACTGGGCAAAATAGGTGAAGGAGATTAAGAGATACATATCTCCTGTTATAAAATAAGTCGTGGGAATATAATGTACTACATAGGGACCATAGTCAGTAATACTGAAATAACTTTGTACAGTGACAAACTAGACTTGTGGGAATCATTTTGTAATGTTTAAGAATATGTCATCACGATGATGTACACCTAAAGCTAATAGGATATTTTATGTCAATTATATTTCAGTAAAAAGAAGAATGAGGAGTGTGTGTTTCAAGAACTGAAAGGGGGGAAGCATCATTGGATTGGGATGAATAAGGAAATTCTTGTGAAATATAACCTGTCACTCTATCATATCTATATATGGTATCGTATCATTACATATATCATATGATAGATATATCATATCTATATATGGTATAAATTCTCCATTCACCCTAGGAAAACCAGACAGTATTCAATCAGTTCCTTATTTCAATTTCAAGTTCTTTATTCCGGCCCATACAAAATCTGAAGGGCGCTAAAGATTTAGAATAAGCTTTTCTTACCTAGTCACTTCATTCTCTATGCTCTTTTCCAGGCTCTTGCTCTTAGCTCTTGGAACTTCTGGAGCATGACAGGCCACCCCCAAGCATGGGGTGGAGAACATTCCCAGGGAATGTTCCCTTGTGGTTCCTTAATCCTTTTGCAACTCTTTTAATTCCCTCATGCCAAAGCCCTGCCTCTTCCTGTAGAGCGTTCCAGTGTGGGCTGTCATCTCAGCCACGTCTGAGTTATGCTAGCATGTTCATTTCCCTGCTAGCTTTGAGTCATATCGCAAAAAGTGACAGAGGAGGAGGAGGTGGGGAGGAAAACCAAGACTTCTCCGTAAACAACTGTGATCCGAGTCTTTTAAAAAAGTGTTCCAGGTTAATAAAGTACATTTTGCCTACAGGGACAAATGGCCTACACTTGGCCTATCCAGAAATATGGGGCTCTTGAGGCAGGGATTTCTCATTTTTAATCTTCTTATATTTTGAAATTTCACAGCTTCCAATCTGGACATCTTTTTTTAAAAATGGGAATATATATATAAAAGTGAACTAAAATCTTATCTTTTAAAAATAACCTCAGAAAATGAGTAGTGAACATAGGGATTTATTATCTGGACTCTAGAGCAAGAACAATCCAATGAAAATTGCAGAGACTTTTTTTTTTCTCCCTCAGAGAGGAATAAGAAAGACAGTGGCAGTAACACCTGCACATCTAAGGCAAAGCTCAATTATTCTACTAGAAATCAGTAAAATATCTTTCCTTTTGCAAACACAATTTAAATCACATTTAACAAAATCGTGATGGGCCCAGATGAAAATCCTATCTCATTTTAGACAGAAATTATTAAGACGTAAGCACTTTCTGCTCCTGCTCATCAGGCTGTACTCCAGAATCCGCCATCTCCAATTTGGCGAAGTCTTTCTTATCTAACTGAGGTTCCTGTTAAAGCTGGGTCCTTTCTCTCAGGTCTTGTTGCCTCCGATTAGCCAAGACCCGTTTGAGGTGGTGTGTACCACCCCTGGGTGGGCTGTGATGCAGCAGATCAGCTGCTTTTGCTCATTCCTCTTCTCTCTTCTCTTCTCATCATTTGTACCTCTCATTTTATCTTCAATACTCAGTGCAATTACCCCACCCAGACAAGCGCATTTACGTTCCACATATCCTCCATTTGAATCTACTATTAAAATTCTCCTGTGCTGTTCCCCCAGTTAATATGCCCTCCCTTGCCTCCCTGCCCATCACAATCTGTCCTTCATGTATCACAGTAAATTCCAAATGGAAGAGGAATTCAGGGTGTAAAACTAAACCCTAAGAAAACCAGAGGGAAACGAATAAAATGGTCTTCAAAAGTTCTCAAGTGGAAAGAACTTTTCATTTTTGGAGAAGAAACCATAATGGATAACAGGACATTTTAATATCATCTTTTAAAATAAATTGTTAATAAAAAGTTAATAATAAAGTGTTCATAAAAAGCTATGTAAAAATATCAATACACATCAAGACAACTTTTTTTTTTTCACCTTATAAAATATTTATTAATCAGGAGGAAAAGGGAGCTTTACTGTGGAGAAACCTAGCAGACACTACCTTAATCAAGTGACCAAAGCTCAGCACTACCAGTAGTTGGACAAATTGTTAGAGCACAATGAGCAGAGCAAAGGATCACTTTTGTGACACTGTAAAAAAGGCATAAATTGGGTATACTAATGAGGAACCACTGGGCCCAAATTGAGGGACATACATGACAGGCCTGTTATCTTAAAAAATACCAAGTTTGGGGCACCTGCGTGGCTCAGTTAGTTAAGAGTCCGCCTTCAGGGACCTGGGATCACGCCCCTGCATTGTACCCCCCCACTCAGCAGGGAGACCACTTTTCCCCCTCCCTTTCCCCCTGCTTGTGTGCTTTCTCTTTCTGTCAAACAAACAAAATCTTGAAAACAAAACAAAACAAAACCCCAAAAACAACATCATGAAAGGCAAGGGAAAGATCAAACTAGAGAGACATGAGAATCAGGTCTATGGTGTGATCCTGTACTGGATCCTTCTGCTACGAAGAACATCATTGGGACAAGTGAAGAAATTCACATCAAGACAACTTTAAGGAGAAAAAAATATAGATATTAAAGGGTAATATATGAACATATTAATGTTCAGTGTCACTAGTAATTTAAAGAAATATAGGCTTAGGGGCACCTGGGTGGCTCAGTGGGTTAAAGCCTCTGCCTTCAGCTCAGGTTGTGATCTCAGGGTCCTGGGATTGAGCCCTCTGCTCAGCAGGGAGCCTGCTTCCCCCTCTCTCTCTGCCTGCCTCTCTGCCTACTTGTGATCTCCCTCTCTGTGTCAAATAAATAAATAAAATATTTTTAATTTTTTTTAAAATTATAAAAGAAAATGGAGGGAAAAAAATGTGATACACGCACACACCCCAATGGAATATTATTCAAATATATAAAGGGAAATCCTGCCATTTGCAACAACATGAATGGACTTTGAGGGCATTATGCTAAACAAAATAAATCATATGCAGAAAAACAAATGTATGATCTTGATTATGTGTGGAATCTTTAAAAAAATGAGCTCACATGGGTAGATCTTGAAGACATTATTTTAAGAGAGATGTGTCAGACAAAGAAATACTGAATGGTATTACTCACATGTGGAATTTAAAAAGCCAAACTCTAAAAAAAAAACATAAAATGGTAGTTAGAAGGGAAGAGGGGTGTGAAGAGAGGTAAGTCAGATGTTGTTTAAAGGTATAAGCCTGCAATAAATAGCAAGCAAGTCCTAGAGATCTAATACACCATATAGTAAATATAAGCAGTATTGTATTATAATTATCAAACTTACTAGAAGAATAGAACTTAATCATTCCAACCCCTAAGAGGACATAATTATGTAATATGAAGAGCTGCTAATGATTGCTTCAGCGGCAATCATTATTATATGTAAATGTATCAAATTAACATGTTGTACCCCTTAGACATTTATACAATGCTGTATGTCAACTGTATTTCAACTTTAAAAAAAAATAAAAAACACTGAACTCATAGATACAGAAAGATTGGTGGTTGTCAGAGGTGTGGGATGGGCAAAATGGGTGATGGTGGTCAAACTGGGAGTTCATGAGATAAGTCCAGGGGACACAATGTACAGCATGGCAACTATAATTGACAATACTATAGTATATACACATGCTATATTACTTAAGTGCTTTTACACTTTTTATTTATAAATTTTGGAATCCTACCCAGCTATATAAATCTCATACTGACCTCTCCTCTGTTTCAACGATTTATACCCCCTTTTCTATAGTAGGCCTTTTGACATTGAATTTATTCAGTGTCATGCTCTCATTTACCCACTTAATAGAAAGGTCTTAACATCTCACCTTTAAACCAAAGCAGGAGCTCAAGGACAAGGACAATCAGCCCAAGAAGAAAACAACTGTGATCATGCTGGAAAAGAAACAAACCCCTGTAGCTCCTGACCCCTGACCCAGACCATAAAAGCTCTTTGCCCTAGCTCCCTCTCCTAAAAGAGAGATCGATCCCCAAACCAGGCTATTTGATCACTGGTAAAAGGGGCACAAAGGTAACATAGCTCTTCCTAAGGGAGAAGAATCACAGCTTCCAGGAGTGAAGTAGCCAGTAGCGCATTACTTGTCAGTGGTCCCAGCAAAATCTTACAGCCTAATTAAAAACAAATTTATTGCCAACTTTTTACAAAGGGCAATGTGACGGTTAATGCTATGTGTGAACTTGACTAGACCACAGTTTCTAGGTCATTCCTAGCCTAAATAACATTGGATATATTTTTTAGGTGAGATTGACATTTAAATTCAGTAGACTTGGAGTAAAGTAGATTATCCTCTATAATGTGGAGGGGCCTCACCTAAGCAGTTGAAGTCCTTAAAAGAAGAAAGATGTAGCTCCCCAAAGATGAGGGAATTCTGTCTCCAGATTGCTTTCACACTCAGGCAACATTCCCCAGATCTCCTCTCCTGCAGATTTGGGACTTGTCACAGCCTCCACAAACACAAGCCATTTCCTTAAGATAAATCTCTATGGATGAATGTGTATATACATACTCACTCATTCACTCACTCACTGATTCTATTTCTGTGGAGACTTCTAATATAGGAAAGAAAAACCTGGTCATTCTTTTTGCTGTGTCTATTCTCTTCTACTGAAAATTCCTTTTTCCAAACTGGATATAAGCATTTAAAGGCAGGACCCAGTAATCATGTTTCTCTGTGTTCTTTACAGAATCAAGAAAGGACTTTGAATGTAGTCAGTATTTAATAAATATTTGATTACTCTATTTAAATGAAGAGCCTTAAGTCTTCCTGGGCAGTAATTTGTTGAGGTTTTTTTCTTTTTTCTTTTTTCTTTTTTTTAATTAACTGTTAGATGTGACAAGATGGCTTACTTCAGTACATGGTTCATTGTTATCCTTTTAGAGCACCAAACTTAATTAATGTCAAGGCCCAGCGTCTGGTTGAAATTTTGGGTCATTGCTACAAACTGAAACCTGGGTAAGGAAAAGCAACTCAAAGAAAGAAGGTGGGTGAAGGTAGCTTGCTACTGAAAGAAGGTGGGTGAAGGTAGCTTTTCTTTAGTCACAATACCTGGAGCAGCTGTGGGGTACAACAGGAGGTCAGATGTGGGTCAAAGGCTAATGCAGCCATCCCAGTGCTTGTTTAGGCCTGAAGCCTGTATTCCAGCTTTCCTAGATATGAGGAAACAATGTACAGTTTGACCAAAGAGTAGAATGGAAGCTAACCCCATAGGTCCAGAGTACAGGACTTCTGCAGGTCCTCTGACCAAGGGAACAGGCTTATATTTACTTTCTGAATCTTAATTTGAAGTGAATTTTAGTCACATTGGGAAAAAATCTTTTGCATATTTTAATGTTAATATTACTACCGAGATACCGCTAATAGAATAAAATACCCTTGCTTCTAAATTGCATACCTGTTTGAGGGTTAACAAATTAAAAACAGACTAAAAATTGTAGTAATACTGTCAGATTGAAAACAGGCCAAGATATTTATTTCCTCCTTTGCTTCCCTTAAGATTTTCTAAAAGGTATACCACTTAATGTGTTTCATTGATTAACCTAGTACTTCTTCCTCATCATCCATATGTTTGCCCAACATATTTGCTGTAATCTCTAGCAACAACATTTGTGTAAAACAGCTTTTAGCAGTTGTACCTGAGTTAAAGTACGAAGTACGTTTATTATCAAGGTGGTCCTTCTCAGGAGGACTTTTTATTGTTACTGCTACATAATCGCATCTAATGGCTCCAATAAGAACACTAAGTTGAAGTCTTTCTGTAGTTACCACAATTTTCCTGGAGCCCCAGGACTTGAAAAATGCAAACAAATGATCTCATATTTTCCCTGTGAGATTTGAAACTAAAGTGCTGATCATTTAGCCAAAATAAAATTCAGTGAAATCATATTTTATGTGAAAGAAGGGAAGGTTAAATTGCATAAGTACAATAGCATTCAACTCATCTTAAATACTGCATTTCCATTTGTGTAATATGTTTGCTTCTTCCTGCTCAGAAAAACTGTGCTTTCTTCCTATAATGACAAACATTAATCAAACTTGCCATTATTACCTAGCACTGATTAAACGCCCACATCCCAACACAACAAATCTGCCTGCTTCTCTACATGTGCTTTCCATCTTAATGCATATACAAACAGACTTCAGGGGACCTTTTATCAGAGATATTTACCCCTAGAGCCTTCCTCTACATATTCTCCACATGAAATCCCCTTTATATGAAGCGCCTGTCATTGATTTAATGGAACAGAATGTGCAGCAGGATACTTTATAAAAAAACAATGGTCACTATATAAATGGGACACCTCATTATACTTCTCCACCATTTGGTCTTCACAAAGGGGTCATTAAAGACTATTTCTTTCTTAGGTGAGAATTATTGGATGTTTTGACCAATAATAAGGACATTTCTAATATAGCTCCATAATATTACGATACGGTAAAATTTGGTGCATGGAAATTAAAATATTTAATTTAATTTAATAACTGGAGAGTTAAACCACCTTAATGATCAATGTTTCCTCTAAACCCTTTCATACTAACAAAATGATTATTTTCTTTGAATATTATCAGAAAAAATAGTATTTCTCTTTCAGAACATATTCATATTCCCAATGCTATCCATCACTTCTTTCTCCTTGTCTCACTGCAACACAGATCTCTTAAAAGTTGAACCTGGGGCACCTGGGTGGCTCATTGGGTTAAGCCTCTGCCTTCGGCTCAGGTCATGATCCCAGGGTCCTGATATCGAGCCCCACATCGGGCTCTCTGCTCAGCAGGGAGCCTGCTCTCCACCCCCACCCCCACCCCCGCCTGCCGCTCTGCCTGCTTGTGCTCTCTCCGTGTCAAATAAATAAATAAAATCTTTTTTTAAAAAAAAAGTTGAACCTGAAAGTGGTTCTTAAAAAAAAAAAAAATCAGTTGTTTTATTACTAGTTCCTGTTCATTACTTGTCTTCTTGATGCAAAATGTTATCTAAGTATTAGCTCAATAAAGTTGGGCAAGGAAAATAATTTTTTTTAAAACTTCCTTTACATGGTATTACTTATTAGCTGTCCCAGTAAAGGTTTGATTAGGCGCAATGATGTAAAGTTTTAAGGAAAGGTATTTTCTTTGAATTTCAATTATCTCTTTTTCTATATAGTATTTGCCCAAGTAATTGAATACCAGTTCTAAATCATCCTCCAAACATTATTCTGCTCTTTTCAAAACTTCAGGAAATTGTTTTGTGTCTTTTGAAGACCAGGAACATAAAGCTGTTAACTGCCTAAAACTTCCATGACGGCTTTATTGAGGTAAAGAGATGACAAAGGATGTTTGGGGGAAACTTTCTCTATTTTCAAGTTTTAGGGTGCATATTGAGCCATTTTAGTCAGTAAATAGTTGACTGCCCACCATTGACCAAAATGACAGGGATACCCAGGTGCTAGAAATTTTACTGCACAAAATAAAAGACTGAGATCAACAGTTTGAAAATGATATAAAGTTAAGACAAGATTTGGTTTTTCCTTTAATAAGAGCCCCTCACATGTTTAAATCCTTAACAAAAGATGACTGATGGGGGTGCTTGGGTGGCTCAGTGGGTTAAAGCCTCTGCCTTCGGCTCAGGTTATGATCTCAGGGTCCTGGGATCGAGCCCCACATTGGGCTCTCTGCTCAGCAGGGAACCTGCTTCCCCCCACCTCTCTCTCTGCCTACTTGTGATCTCTGTCTGTCAAATAAATAAATACATAAAATCTTAAAAAAAAAAAAAAAGATGACTGATGGACAGTGAAGGATTTAGGATTACAGGAGAAGGAAGAGGTGGAGGCCTTGCAAACTTGTGCTCCCATCTAGAGCAGTTCCAGCTCCTTCATGGAAATGTTGTCAAAGAAGGAAAGATGTATAGGAGTTAGGTAAATTTCCAGGATTAGTGCAGGAACTTTCTCTAGTAAGTCATTTTACCTGTGAGGAATAAAAGGTGTGCTCATTAGCTGGGAATGAAAAGCAAATAGGCAAATGGAATGTTCAAAACAGCTACTGGGCAAACAGGTGGAAGGCTTGATGAGGAAAACTTGGGGCTCCTTCTTGGCCTCTAGTGTCCAGGGCCATTGAAAGCCATACATTCATCCTGAAACCAATTGGCACAATTGGATGATTTTCTCAGAAGGGCTCAGTTTTACTTACACAATGGAAACAAGTAAACCCCCAATTTTTAAATAGCTCCACATAGTCTGAAGCCAAAAGTAGACTCAAACATGCCTTAAGCCAAAATAAGTACAGGTGTCAGAAATGGAACAGAGAGTGAGAAGTACCACCACTACCCCTATATGTGTTAGCTTCTCTGGAAACACTATAATTTTTAAGTGGAGCTTAAAGGAGCAAACCCTCTCCTTACCAGTAGTTCTCAAAATTAAGGATGCATTGGAAGCCTCTGAGGAGCTTGTTGAAACAGATTGCTGATTTGGTTTGTGATTCAGTGGGTCTGGGGTAGGGCCCTAGAATTTGCATTTCTAGTAAGTTCCTAGGTTCTGTTGAGGCTGTTGGTCAGATGCCATGGCTCTCAGTCAACCTCTAACACCAGGATGAATATGTGCAATTGTTCGAGTCACTGAAGCTCCTAGGTTCTAGATCTCTTCTTCATTCATTGCTGATTCTGCCCGTGCCTGTCACAGTGCCTGGCATATAACTGGCACCCAGTAACTCTTCGGAGAAGGAAGGTAAACCAGCTTTTCCTGAATGCCCTCTCTGAATGTGGCAGGCACAATTCCATGAACGCAGAGAGGCACTTCCATAGACATGAAGATGTTAACTGGTTGATACCTCTCCGTGCCAAAGGTATAAAATGGTAAATTACTGATATACCCAAAACTCAACTCATGGCATTGGCTTCAGATTATAATCTTAGTGCTAGATAAAGATAATAAAAATCACAACTAAAAATGTCAATCTATGGAAACCATACAGTTTCAAAAAGTGTATTATTTGCTCCCATAACCAGGGCATTATCTTTAGTAGGATCCCCATTTTAGGGAAAATCTTAAGTAATGTATGCATGGCTACTAAGACTAGGACCACAGTCTCTTAATTCTCATCAAGTCACCATGACCTATGTCTTGCCAAGTCCCTGTGACAGTTTTCTGTGACTTATACAGTCATTCAGCACTTCTGAGCCAGCTGATTAGCCCTTCTTTTTTCTCAGGCCACTTTCTTGAGGCTCTGTGCCACCTTCCCTCCTACTCTCCCTTCTGCTTCTTTTAGAAACCCTTGCTATCTCCCCCTCACCTGGACCTTGAAACACTGGAATGCCCCAGGGAGCTCATTTCCTGGCTGCCTCCTCCTCTCTCCCTGGATGATCTCATAGATCCAGGGCTATAGATAACACCAGCATGCTGATATCGCCCAAATCTGCATCTCCAGCCTGGACTCAGCTCCACGCTCATCTATCTAACTGCCAACTGAGCATCGCCACTGGAATACTTAATGAGCATCTCAAATGGAACAGGTCCAAAACAGAATCTTTAGTTGCCTTGAACCTCCTTCTCATTTTAGTAGATGTGATCCCCAAATATCATTTGTTCGGGACGAAATCTCACGAGTCATCTTGGATTTCTTTCATGTGCTAAGTCTCCACCAACCCCTTGGACCAGTTTTTGCACCCAAGTGGTTTCTGGACCAATTCCTTTGTACCATCTCTCCTGTTGCCTGCCACAGTTGAAGCTGCCTTGTCTCTTCCCCTAATTCATGGCCATGGCTTCATCTCGCAGTTCCCACTGTCCCCTCCATCACTTCATTGTCCCACGGAGCAGGTGGAGTGATCTGGCTTTACAGTGAATCAGACCTCGGGAATTCTCTTACTATAACCTGCCAGACGCTTCTCTCCACAAATAGGACAGAGTCCAACCTTTAACCATAGGATGTCTAGAGGGCCCTACTTATCTACCGCGTCATCTTCTACCACTCCCCTACCCAGCCACTCATACCTTATTTCTCCCTCTTGGCTATAACAAGCCTCTCAAGCCCCTCTTTATAGCTGCTGTTCCCTTGGCCTCCAGTGTCCTCTACTAACCCAGGCCTTTCTTAACCGAAGTGTTTATGGTTCCCCACCATTGCACTCTCTATCCCCTATTGATTTCCTTCACAGTACTTATTTGAAATTGTTTATATAGTTTTTTTTTAATTTATTGATTTGACAGACCGAGATCACAAGTAGACAGAGAGGCAGGTACAGAGAGGGGGGGGGGGGAGCAGGCTCCCTGAGTTATATAGTTTTTTTTAATGGTTATCTATATCTGGCAACTAGAATGTAAACTCCAAGCAGGTGGGGATTTTGTATTCTTCACTGCAAGATTATTTAGAACAGTATTTAGAACATAGCACATCACACAAGCATGTTTACTTGGTGAACTTTAAATCTGTTGTTCTACTACACCACATTGACGCCTCCTCAGATACCACTTTGTAATCTGATCAGAACCTACTCCAATGTCTGCACAATGGATTGTTCTAATCAGTGACAAGTACATAACTCAGATCTGTTATTCTTGAATCCCAGAAGCTATAATTCCAAAGACAGATGCTTGGGCTGCTTAAAAGAAGTCTCATGCCATGGCCCTGATGTTGTCCTAGGTATTTAATTTTAATCCAGATCACAGACTTTGCTTTTCATGCAACATGAACTCCTTGTGGCTAGTATTTTCCAAAATACTACAAGCAAGGTCAAGTTTTTCAATTCCTCTAGAATATTTTAGATAGACTTCCACTTAAGAAGTAGTGGAAGTTTCGGGTACCTGGATTGCTCATTGGTTCAATGCCCAACTCTTGATTTCAGCTCGGTTCATGGTCTCAGGGTCATGAGACTGAGCCCCATGTCAGGCTCTGTGCTCTGCAGGGAGTCTGCTTGAGATTCTTTCCCTTTCCCTCTCCCCCACTCCCTCCCCCCAGTTGTGTGTGTGTGTGTGTGTGTGTGTGTGTGTGCGCGCGCGCGCGCGCGCGCATGCGCGTGCACACACACTCTCTCAAATAAATAAATATTTGGGGAAAAATTTAGTGGAAGTTTCCATATTGACCCACAGCCTCCATTCAAATGTATTTGAGAGTGTTTATGTACTTTGTGGTGGTGTTCAGCATTTTGTGTACCAAATATAGGCCACAGGAAAGAAATAAAGAGAATCCATGCCTCAAGCTGTTTACAAACTTGTTTTTCCCCCATGTTTAAATTCTGTTACTGTAACTTTAAAAACCACAGGATTCTCTGCTTGGCCAGGGACTAAGGATTTGAAACATCATTGTACTCTGCTTCAGTTTGGAGTTAACTTAGTTTTGTCACATTTCCTGCCAGGTCCAGCTAATTTGTAAACATGCAGAAATAGGAGCAAGATCCATTCTTCCTCTAATCTAAACTAAAAAGAGACTCCCTCGTTTCCATGGCAAACACCCTGTGTTCATAGGTTTGCACTTCCTTCTCATATTTATATGCCATCTCTTAAAAGCCCTGGACTGGTACAAGCTTCCACAGGTTAAGCTTCCACACTGTACTAACTCCTGAAACACCAAGTATATTGAAAGCTACTACTGGTACCTTAGAAGTTCAATTACACAAGTGACTACCAGAAGCCTACTTTGTACCATCACTATGCTAGATTGTGGAGGATACAAATGTATCGAGGTTCCTCTTGCCAATACCCCCTCTTCCTCATCAGTCCACTTGTAAATGGTGGGTTTTCCAAAGCACCACCATTGATGTGAATACCGCTGGGTGATTTTACCCACCACAATGACCACCTCCATCTACTTATCCCTACCCTCACATTCCTTTCCCAGCATTGCTCCTGCTCCCATCTACTGGACAAGAGGATAGCCCAGCAATGCCTCAAACACCACAAATCCAAAACCAAACCTGTTAACTTCATACCTCCACTGACGTATCTGCTCAAACTCCTTTCTTCCTGTTTGAAGGTCCCAATTCACAGCATTAACAGGACCATTACTGATCCATTTCCCCAAACTGGAAACATTTCTTTCCTGAGCTCTCTACCCAAAAGAAACTGACTTCTAAATCATAAACCGTAGTAAAGAATATACCTCTGGTCTGACTTCTCTTTCCATCCACACTTTCCCTTTAGGGACATAATTTATCTCACTCTTTTGGTGTTTGTGAGATCTTGAGCATGGATGGGTCATCTATATACTTATTCAGTTCATCAGCTTGGCCCACTCCTCCAGATTTTATGTTAGGAATGGCTCCTGCAGCGGTAAGCAGCACTGTCCAGTAGAAATGTAACATGGGATATGTGCAATTTTACATTTTTCTAGTGACGTTATATACGTAAGAGAAAAGTGAAATTAACTTGAAGACTATTTAAGCCAGTACATATAAAATATTAGCATTTCAAACTGTAAATAATATGAAAATGTTTAATAATGGATATTTTACATTTCTTTTTCTTTGTACAAAGTCTTCAAAATCAAGTGCTAGTGCCCCCATTTGGCTATGAAAAGGCTCAATCCATGACTACACTGAAAAATAGGAAAGGGAGCTATTAACAGATAACTTATAAAGCACTCAGAACCAAGTTGGGGATAAAACCACAGCCCAAAGTGGGGAGATTTTTAAGGGTACAAACTTGCAACTACCAGAAGCATGAGTTCCCGAGATCTAATACACACCATAAAGATTATAGTCGATACAATAATATATACTTCAAAATTGCTAACAGACTAGATCTTAAATGTTCTCATCACAGAAAAGAAATGGTAGTTATGTTACCCGATAAAGGTTTTAGGTAATGCTACAGTGGTATTCATGTTGCAATATATGTGTATCACATTAACATGTTGCACACCTGAAACTAACACAATGGTATATACCAATTACATCTCAATATTTAAAACAAACAAGCAAACAAATAAAAATTACACATACAGCTCAAAATACAAAGAGAATGCACCTTCACAGGTAAAGTAAAAAATAAATAAATCCCATTCGAGAAGCTCAGCCACCCAAACACAATCAAGGGCTCAGGGGCAAGGGCATCAGTAATTCAGAAATGGCCCTCAGAAAAGGTAAGTAAGGCACCTTATCCTCATGCACTCAGGTCCCCACGCAGCTGTGATCCTTTCCTCCAGGTCAATGGCCTAAGAATTATTTGCTCGACAAAGGGAAGGGTCCTCTGCTGGTTTGTCTTGGAGAGAAGCAGATAAGAACATATGGGGGGGGGCGGGGGAGAGGCAGAGAGAGAGAATTGGTTCCCAGGGTAGGGCCCTAAGTATGTATTCTGAAGTGGAGACTCCAACAAGAGAAGCTCCCAGGGCTATGCTGCAGGTAAGGAAACATTCCCTCTTCTCTACCTCCCAAAACAAGGCAGCTCCACTCATCCTGTCTTCCTCACAACTGTGGCAGCAGACTGCAGAGATCAGAACCCACATTAATAGAAAATTTAATAGGGTTTCTGATTTGAGCTGACAAGATTCAGTCTTCAATCCAGTCTTTTAACATAAGTGTGAACAGACAGCCAAGAATTGCCAAACTTTGAAAGAAAAATCAACACCTTCAAAGAGAAACATCAAATTCAACCAACTGGAAACCTAACCCCCAAAAAACACTGTTAATAGAAAAAACTAAGACAACTTAATATATAAAAATATGTCATTCTTATCCTCAAATATTCAGTACTTAATAGGAAGATAATTTTCTTTTTAATTCTCAGGAGTTAACCATACGACCAGGAAACAAACACACGCTTTCAGTCTAAAGACTGAACAGCAGAATGAACCCAGGTAAAAGAATGAATGTTCTAGAAAAATTCTCTAAAATACCATGTAAACAAAGAGAAGGATGGAAACCATGAGAAGATCAAGATGTAGGAACACAGAATAGAGCCAAATCTCAAACATCTGTCTGATAGGAGTTCTAGAAGAACAAAAACTGAAGGAAAGAAAATACTGAACAAATTAAAAGAAAATTTTCCGGGACGCCTGGGTGGCTCAGTTGGTTAAGCAGCTGCCTTCGGCTCAGGTCATGATCCCAGCGTCCTGGGATCGAGTCCCACATCGGGCTCCTTGCTCCGCAGGGAGCCTGCTTCTCCCTCTGACTCTGCCTTCCACTCTGTCTGCCTATGCTCGCTCTCGCTCGCTCTCTCTCTGACAAATAAATAAATAAAATCTTTAAAAAAAAAAAAAAAAAAAAAAAAAAAAAAAAAAAAAAAAAAAAAAAAAAAAAATTTTCCTGAAGGACACAGCATGTGTCCAGAACATTCAGACATAAAAAACATGTGAATATATAAAAAGTTCCAGGTTGGGGGAGAAGGGTGAACACAGATTACATACAAAGGAGTGCAGAACAAGTAAGCCAGACATTTCAGTGATTCTTTGCACAGCAGATGTGAGATCCATTTGCCAAACTGCTGATGGAAATTGAACACTAGCTTGTATATAATTCATACTTATATTTAATATGGGAAGAGAAAGGATCCTTTGAACCAAGTTTACCAGATGAAGTCCTTTCTGAAAAGATAACCAGGAAATTTCAGCAAAGGAATCCAAGGAAGAAGAAAGAGTAAGATACTAGAAATGATACTAAAAGAAAAATCTTACCACTAAGTTTCAATGCCTAATTGCATATAAAACAATAAAAAATAACATCTCAAAAATTCAGATATTTTCAAAAAAGCAATACACTAGGGCATTATCTCATCCCAAAGAAGGATCAAGGTATCATACATGGCCTGTTACTATATAGCCATGGAAACCTTCACTCTATGTGATTCAGTCTAAGAATCCACTCAATCATATTAGCATGGCTCATTCTGTTCTAAGACCTAAACAACTGGGGTCCCAACCCTGGGGACCCTGCTTTCAAAGGCCCACTGTGGCCCTTCTCTGACCATGCCCCTCATAGCAGCATGACGCTGGAGTTCCCCATCAAGTACCCTGAGCCCACTTCCAATGCCTGCCTGGCTCCTTCCCGAGTCTGCAGAAAGCTCCTGTCTTTCTACTGCCTGCCCTCCTGAGGCTGACCAGGCATCAATCAATGTGCGGATACTCCTCAGATGAAGGAAGGCCAAGGGGTGTGGCTTGCATGGAGTTGGGGGTTATGGCAGAGCTCGGATACCATCCAGGTATCTAGGTGCACGCTGCTTGTGGCATGGCACAATCCAGATGTGGAAGGAGAAATGGGTAAGGCCACACAAGCTAGGACCCTTCGGTTGTGTTCCCGACCTAAACCTCAAAAATATTAGAGACGGACTTGTCCTCATCTTTGATAGTAGAAAGACAGGAATGGAAGAGAGAATTCAGTAAATAAAGAAGTGGGGTCAAAAGCTGACTAAAGAATAGCACCCAACCATGGGGCGCCTGGGTGGCTCAGTGGGTTAAAGCCTCTGCTTTCGGCTCAGGTCATGATCCTAGGGTCCTGGGATCGAGCCCCGCGTCGGGCTCTCTGCTCGGTGGGGAGCCTGCTTCCTCCTCTCTCTCTGCCTGCCTCTCTGCCTACTTGTGATCTCTGTCAAATAAATAAAATCTTAAAAAAAAAAAAAAAAAAAAAGAATAGCACCCAACCAAACATAGCAACTGGTGAGAGAAGAAAGGAAACCTCTGAGAGAGAATGTCCTGGGGTTTCTGCACTAAGTGACAGAAAACTCAGTTAAAAGTGGCCTCAATGATTATTGCTCATATCTCAGAAGGAAGGCCTCAGAAAGGCTTCAGTGAAATCTCAATAACCTGTCTCCTTTCCATCTTTCATTCCTACGTCCATGGTCAGTGCGCAGCTTGGTCTCTTTGGCCATTCCCCTCAGGGGCTCAGGATGAGGACCATCGTTCTGAGGGAGGCACCTAGTCAGTGGTGTCCAGAAGCAGGAAAAGAGCAAGCCTATCTTGTATCCTTTTTATAGAATATGAAAAGCCCCTGAAAACTCCTCTATCCCCTTCCTCCCAGGTCTCATCTTCTAGAACCCCTCACTGGTTAGAGGAAGTGCATTTACCATCAGCCAGGATGGACTCAGGCTGATACAATGTCAATACTGACACCTCTAAGGGCCAGCCAAACCTGAACCAAACATGGACTCTGTCGGCCAGAAGAGGGGGCGTGGCTGTTGAGCAGACACCTTTGCAGAGAAAGGCTAGAGCGCCAAGGACTGAAACTTAGAATAGTGTTCCTCAAAGTTGGGTCCCCAGACCAGGAAATTTATTAGAAAGGCAAATTCTCTGGAAGTAAGGCCCAGGATTTAGTGTTCCAACAAGTCCTCCATGAGGCTCCAAAGCATCCTGAAGTTTGATAACCACTGCTTGTCCTTGATTCTCCTAATAGATGAATCCACAAAGGAGAAGCCAGGAGGGGAACAAGTAGATAGCTGTGAAAGCAACCCTGGGTGGAGAAAGAAAGAGTTGACAGCAGTGTCTAATGTACTAAAGAGGTCCTAGGTTTTATTTAAAGGGCTTCTCAGAGATAGGAAACGGGGAAATAGAACTTAAAGCAGTTACAATTTGAGTGAAGAGCTTTCAGGGGAAGCCTGAACAATTTAAAGGCAGAGGGGTAAAAATCCAGTGGAAAGCAGAAGCTACTGGAAATAAAGTAATACTCAGGGGAGGAGTTTCCCTGAGGACTATCAAGAGAGATTAGACCACACTTGCCAGTATGTGACCCACCTGTCGTGTGTGGCTCTGAGCACTTGGAATGAGGCTTCATCTAAATTGAAACATGCTGTGGATGGAAAAGACACACTGGATTCCAGGCCTTAGCATTAAAATAAAGGACAGATGATAATCCAGTAATTATTTCACATTGATTACATATCAAAGTACTTTTTGATATATGGGGTTAAATAAAGTATTAAAATTAATTTCACTTTTTCATGCAGCCACTAAAACTTTTAAATTACACTTATGGCTTTTAATTACACACTCTATTTCTGAAGGAGAATTCTGGTATACAGCAAAAGAAAGTCTAATAGGTTTGGAGAAAAAGTAAGTGAAAGAGTTAAGAAGTTTCGGGTCCATGTAAGGGCCTGAGGAAAACACCACATGCGATTCTTCCAAGATTCTTCTCATGTTAAATTGGGTCTTAAAAGAGTGAGTGAAAAGATTTCTGCCCCTTGGGGGGAAAAAACTCAGGAAATTATAAAGATACAAGTTAGCCTGTAAAAGACGGACTACAAATTTAAAACTGACAAGAATAATTGAGTTCACGGAGTGAGGATATGATTTGGTGCTGAAATTTCTCAGTCTGAAAGAAGTCTTCAGTAGGTTGTACTGAACTTTTGGTGGGTGAAGGAAGAAAAAGGACCAAACGTCATCCCTTGCTTTTTTGGTCTCGTGCTTGAAAGGAAAAGGTCAAGGTATAAGAATAAGATGTTGAGGTCTCCCTTGCGATATGATTTCAGAAATGCATCAAATATCTAAACCCAGAACTTGTCTAGGAAGAATCTGGTACTAATGACTAAAGCAAACAGGAGGAGAGTGCTCAATGGAGACTTTCAAAAAAGGCCTCATGTTACCTCCTGAGAAGCTGTCACTCAAAAAACTCTCAATGCTTGGAGCAGTACAGGTGAGGGAAATACTGCTGAAAATCCTATTTATAACTCCATATTCTTAAATTCCACAAAACCTGCCACAAAGGCATCTTTCCTAAAGAAGATTAAACTGCCTCAGACCTTCTATTTCTAAAATTGTAAGTGCTCTTAATTGCCTTTTTTTAATCTTCATTTGGTTTTTTTTGGCCAATCTTAAGTACTTGTTCTAGCTATGAAGACTTCTTGTTCATTCTTTTTGCCTCCCCCAGATTGCATCCTCTTAACAATAGCATTAAAATCCCAGCTACAAAACCGACTGCCCCCACTCTCCCACTTCCTCTACCTACTCTTCCCATATAACACCATCTTCCTTATGGTCTAAAAAACAAAAAACAAAACAAAACAAAAACAAAAACAAACCAAAAACGTGAAAGGGGCAAGAATATAACAATGACTTCACTGGAGAATGTGCTCCCATCAAATACAGATTTTAATATCATCCTACCAGATTCCACATGATTTAGTATGAAGAAGATGAATGACTATGCTAGCAAGAAGGAAATTCCTTTCATTAGAACTATGAATTTAACTGCTTTGCTTATAATGGCAAAAAGTGTTCAAGAGTCAGATTTCAAATTTTCAAGTAATCAGCATCCAAGAGAACTTGGAACCAAAATACATTGAATACATTTTCAAGGTTAACCAAACAGAAAGGAATTATCAATGTGCTTATAAATGAATAGGTAAAGGTTTTGGAAATACCTGACATATGTAAAACTTACCTGGTTAGTCAATTACAACACAAATGTCATCCCCTGAACATAAACACATTAATTTCTTATTGCTGCTATAACAGATTACCACAAATTTAGTGGCTTAAAACATCACAAATCTGTTATCCTACATTTGTTCCGAACTCCAAAATGGGTCTCACGTCAAGGTGTTAGTTGGGCTGTTTCTGCTGGAGGCTCTAGAGGAAAGTCCTCTCTCCTGCTTTTTCCAACTTCTAGAGGTTAGCTTCATGCTTTGGCTCATGGTCCCCTCCATCTGCAAATCAATCTTTCTGTTTCCCTTTTACTTATAAGGATACTTCTAATTACACTGGGCCCATTAGTAATCCAGGATAATCTCCTAATCTCAAGATTTTTATCTTAATCCCTCCTGCAAAGTCCCTTTCACCATGTAAGGTAAACCAAATGTTTGTGTCCCCCCCCCCAATTCATATGCTGAAATTCTGACCCCTAATGTGATAGTATTAGGCAGTGGGGCCTTTGGAAGGATGGGATTTGTGCCCTTATAAAAGAAACTCCACATAGCTCTCTAGGTCTCCTTCTGCCATGTGAGAATACAGTGATTAGTTAATAATCTACAACTTGAAAGAGAGCTCTCACCAGAACCCAACCATCCTGATCTCAGACTTCCATTTTCCAGAGCTGTAAGAAATGTTTTTTATTTAAGCTCCTAAACTATGATATTTTTGTTACACTAGCCTGAACTGACAGTAAAATTCTCAGATTCTGGGGATTAGGACATGGCTATCTCTGGGGGCCATTACTGTCTATATGGTAGGGTTCTAACAATTTTACTTGCTAGAAAAGAAATCAGTAAATAAATATTAGAAGAATTCCTTTAGGGTGAAACATCTTTATTTAACCTTCACTTTTGAAAGTTATTTTCTGTGGGTATAGATTTCTAAGTCGATAATATTTTTCCCCTTTCAGTACTTTGAAGATCTCAGTTACATTGCTTCCATGAGAAATCTGCTGTCATTTTATCTTCATTCTTCTGGGTATCGTGTCTGCTTTCTTTGGCTGCTTTTAAGATTTCCTCTATTACTGGCTTTATATGATTTGATTATCACGTGCCTTGATATAGTTTTCCTATTTCTCATGTTTATAATATTTCTCATGTTCATTGAGTTTAGTGTTATCGTTTTCATTAATTTCAGCCATAAGTTCTTCAATAGCGCCTTCAGGGATTCCAATTACACATATATTAGTCTGCCTATAATCCCAACTTGCCAATTCTAGTTTTTGAGGGATTCTTTGTTCTCTATAGGTTTAATTTTAATAGTTTCTATTTCTAGGTCTTCAAATTCACCAATCTTTTCTTCTGCTACATCTGACATTAATCCCATCCAGTGTATTTTTCACCTAACACAGTTTTGTCTCCAGAAATTCAGTTTGAGTCTCTCTTATATTTTCCGTGTCATTAACTTTTTTTTTTCAACCAGTTTGCTTCCTTTATTTCTCGGATGCATTTCTACTTATTAAAATACATTTTTAAGTCTTGGTTAATTAGCGAGGTCATGGAAATATTACAACAAAAGATATAATCAATTTCAGAAAAGTCCTACAAAGCCCACTAATTTAGTCAATAAGCTTTTTACATTAACTTTTTGATGTGATTTTATCTTGTTGGGTGATAGATTTTTTTATTTTTATTTTTTGTTCCTATAGTACTCCTGAGCTTTGCTCCCTGAAACAGTTAAATCACTTTGAAACAGCTTGATCTTCTTTGGGTCTTACTCTTATGATTTGTTAGGCAAGTCCAGAGCAGTGCTCAATGTCAGGCCAGTTATTCCCACTACTGAAGCAAGACCTTCCTGACTCTACCCAATGTCCCATGAATTCTCAATTTTTCCATTCTGAGAGGTGTGAATAGGTACTACTCCCAGCACTGAATGAGGACCATCTACCGTTTGCTCATCTTTTTTGCTGTGTTTCCTCTAGCCTTGGGTAGTTACTTCACATACATTTACTGGTCAGACTCTTTGCAGATCTTTGGGATTCTCTGTGTAGCTCTCTCCTCCTAGAGACTCTGTCCTGAGATCTCCATCTGTCTTGGTCTCCCTTGACTCTCTCTCCTAAACTTGGATTTGTCTGGGCTCTGCCTGGATTCTTCTCCCTGCACCAGAACATGGAAACCTCTTTGGAGTAAGTGGAGCAACTGGCAAGCTCACTTCCTTTCTTTCCCATCTCTCAGGGATCACTGTCCTTCCTTGCCTGATGGTAATGCTCTGAAATCTGTTTCCTATATTTTATCCAGTGTTTTTGGTTGTTTCCAGAAGGAAATAAATCTGGTCCCTTGTGACTCTACCTTGGGCAGAAGTACCTCATTCCTTCAGCCAGTTGTGGTCTCTGAGAAGATGCTTAACTTACATGTATTATTATCTCAAAAAGCTCCTTCACATGTATTTTATAGGCAGTTGAGAACTTCCATTTATTTGAACCCAACACTGTGGCACTAGAGATAATTATTCTAAAGCAAAAATTTATTTGACTTAAGTATGACTGGAACTTTCTAGTGTGAAATAGTTTATTATACTTATTAGTAAAAATATTAACTTTTATTGAAGTACATTCACTGTTTGATCCTCCACTCATCCTATTACCATATTCAAATGTGTCAACTAAAATAAAATATGTTCACACCATTTAACATCAAAAGTTGTATTTTGACAGTTTAGAATCAGAGACTTCTGAATGGAGACAGTGCCCAACAGAGACTTTCATTTTCATCTCTTGAGTGGCATCATATAAACATGGTTCTAATTTATGGGAAATGGGAAATGTTATTAAGGTATCTGTTTAGGAAGATAACTTTATCCTAAAATATATTTGATCTTTTAATTCTGTAAGTCTTTATCTTTTCTACATTAAACCACTTTCTTCCTTCAAATATTTGTTTATTTACAAATGATAAACAACTGCCTATAGCTTTTACATATTGAAAAAACAAATATCAGTATTTAAACAATACTAAGGACAGAAGATGAAGTATCCTCTAATAATAATGTTAAAACTAATTTTCCTTCTTCAGTACAATCTGACAATGGTAGAGATAAAAAGTTTCAAGCAAAAAGCCCTGGATGAAATAACTTCATCCAAACCATTGAGTTCCCTTGGTTATTTTTTTTTCCCCATCTGACTAGAGCCTAATTTATCAGAATTCCCAAGAGATGACTGTAGGGTTCTAGACCCAATTTCAATATGGATGGGTCGTGGGAAATGGAGGTATCCCAACAGACCAAGCAATTCTCTGACAGCTGGGTGTCCTACACGTTTGCTCAATTCTGACACCATTAATGTAGAGATAGCATCAGACCCCACAAGGACTCAGTCCTACAAGACTACCCGCCTTCTTCCCATGTTTCGGATATCAATTCCTAGCTACCTGTACTTCTTTCTGACTAATTGGCTATAAATCAGAGGTTCCCACAACCCCCTTCTTGAGTTCGAACATGGAACTCAGGAAACCAGTTTACTCACTAGATTACCAGTTTATTATAAATGATATTAAATGGAGCCCAATAGGCAGATAAAGTGATACACAGAGCAAGGTATGAGGAAAGGGTGCAGAGATTCCATGCCCTATCCCAGTACTCTCATTCTCCCCAAACAGCCATCCTGTCCTTTTGGGTTTCACGAAGGTTTCATTACAATGGCACGATTGATTAGATCATTGCGCACTGATGATTCAACTCAATCTCCAACCCCTCTCTCCTCCTTGGAGGTCAAAGGTAAGTCTGAAATTTCCAACCCTCCAACCATGTGGTTAGTTCTTCTGTCAACCAGCCCCCATCCTTAGGTGCTTTCCAAAAGTCACCTCATTAACATAACAAAAGACAGCTTTATAACTCTCATCACTTAGGAAATTCCAAGGGCTTTATGAGCTCTGCCAGGAACAAAAACCAAATATATATTTCTTACTGTAAATCACAGTATTACAATGACATAAAAGTTTACTGTGTGTTTTATAGTGATTGAAATATCAGACACATTACTATCATTTAAACACTAATATTTCAATGGTTAAAATGTTTCCATTTGGAAAACACAGAATAGAACACTAAGGATTGTTTATTCAAAAATCTGAGATAAAGCAATTTTTTAAAGATTTTGAGAGAGAGAGCACACACAGCCACAGAGGCAGGGGTAGGGGAGAGAATCTCAAGCAGACTCCAGATGGGGACTTGGTCTCATGACCCTGAGATTATGACCTGAGCTAAAATCAAGAGTCTGATGCTTAATCAACCAAGCCACCCAGGCGCCCCAAGCAATGTCTTAGGACAATTAACTGAAAAAAAATTTAGCTTATTTTCTAGGCTGTGTATTTGGTTTACAACTAAGACTTGGAGGAGAGGACCTTCATTCTTCTAATGGCTGAACACAGAGCCTAACCTGTATGTAGATAAATCTTTTCATGGTTAAGTAGGTCAGTGCCCTGAAGATCAAAAGAGCAACATGTTGCAATCTGTCCTGAATGGTTTAAAGAGATTTCAAGTATTTACTTACTATAAACTCTGTCCTGAGTTTAATTTTATTCCATTGGTTATGATTCTGTGGCAATCAAGACAAATTGCTCAGTATCCTGCAAAATCTTTCATATATTTAAAGGAGTGATTATTGATTTACCTGATAGCCATCTTTATGTAAGATATCTCACTGAAGTTTGATAAATGATGCTATGTTTACTTAAATAATCAACATTAATTTATCCTCTTCTTTGTAAACATTTTAAGTTTTTTGGGTTTGATTTGTTTTGTTTTGTTTTTTGAGTTTTGTTTTGTTTGTTTGTTTCTATTTTAAGCACACTCTTGCATACCTCTCAACTCAGTTGAAACACAAGACTGATGAGGTCCAACGTCAGCCAGTTCACTCAAGTGAAAAATCAGCCCCCTGAAGTGGTCGTAGGGCTGCCAGTTACCTCCATTCAAGTTCCTGGTTATAAGTAACAAGGGAGACTAGACACAGTGTGGAATTAACTGAGAACAGCCTTTGCCACCAAAGGGAAAACCTGCTCTAAAGGTGTAGAATTGGTCACAAGGCCAAAGCAACATTATTTGACACATCATGGTAAAAAAAAAAAACAAAAAAAAAAGAGCAGAGCTTAAAAGAAACTTCCTTGATATTTTCCCATCTGGCATTAAAAAATAAAAGCAAGAAAAAAATTCTCAGGGATAATGTAATTCCTAGAAAATTATGATCTGAGTCAGTATTAGTTGACTTCAATCAAAACCTCCACACATGGCACTGGAATCCATCCTCAAAGTCAACTAATCATTAACAAAAATGTAATATATCATTGGAAACCGTCTCACTGTAGTATACCAATTTCCCTATGTTTTTCTACCATCCTGGATTTCCTATAAAAGATCTCAATTCTAATCATCTCAATCTTCAAGAAAATTCACACTCCATTAATAAGTTTCTTCTTTGTAAACCAGAGATTTTTGGAATTACAAAAGATTTAAGTGAAGACATCTGAAATTAAATTCAGTTGCAGAGTTGGACTAAATGATAAATCAACAAATGAAGAATATTTAAAATGAAGGACCTGTACACCAATTTCAAGTTAAACAACTACGCTCCAAAAATTTTCTAATATATTTGTCATGAGGCACATTTTACCCTAACATTTAAAAACCAACCATTTAAAAATTATAAAATGCCAACCTAAGTGTATAGATGTCCATTTCCACTGCATTATACTGATTTCCTCCCCCCTTGAAATATTTTCATATGTATTTGTACATGTGTGCAATTTGATGCTTTTTAATACCAAAAATGCTGAACCACTGCAAAACCACAGTCAATCACATTTTAATTCACTTGTTTTGTTCTAACTGGAACATTAATGCTTGAATAAAATCCAGATAAATTGCATTTGTCTGATAGCATGGGGCACATATGTGGGAACTCTGAGCTTTCTTCTGTCGAGGGTCTGAAAACACTTGATTTTTTTAAATGAAGGGAAGATAAGGCAACTTACTTGAATAATTATTTGCCTTCATGTGCTGCTGTTTAAGGAATACTTTTTTTTTAACCTTTTCTTCCAGGTTTGGAGTCCTTACCAACCTTTCCATTTCTCAGACATAGAGAGCTGTCATCCCATGTAATTCACCACATTGATATCTATTTTTTTTAATATTGGCTTACCAAAATTCTTTCAGTTTTAATACTACAACTGGAAAACACAGGGAACAAACAGACCCTTTTGAGGACTGGTAGGAAGAAAATCCATCTTTTCCAAGTGAATTTGTCTCAGGCTAGCATAAAAGAAAGCAGTGTTAAGCAGACCCATCTGAAGCCTCAAGTAGAAGTTGGGGTCAGTTTCAGTGCCATCACTACTTCCTAAGCATGAGAAGTTCTGTGCCTATTCTTTGTTCATTCACTCATTCGTTTGGTCGGCATTAAGCATAACTATGTGCTATTCACTAGAACAATAAGCATACACAACATTAGAAACAGCCCCTGCCCTCACAGAGCTTCCTGTGTAGTGGGAAAGAGAGAGGTTTCTGAAAATTCAGCAAACAAGTATAGTGTGATGTTTGCTACTGAGGGCAGGCACAGTCTGTGAGGGGATTTGACTCCATGAAGTGGTACCAAGTGACTGTAGATTTAAAGGATGAGAGGAGTTAACTAGGCAGAAGTCAGAACATCATTCCAGGATAGTGAGCTTACCCCTTAATTTGGGACCAACAAAGATGGGCACATGACTTTCCACAAATGATGAAGTAAGTGGCCTCTGTCTCATTTTTGGAGTGTTTGCCCTGTAGGATTTAGTAACTAGTCCTATAATGTCTTTTAGGGATGCTCAAGCAATTGTGTTTGAAGTGGTAAATCTAATAGGCAAAAAGCCCCCATCAGCTTGTTCCTGAACATGAAAATATTTCATTAGTAGCATAAAAAATAGGAGTAATGTGGGATTCACATCTCACTGTGCCTTCAGATCTCAGATATTGTTATAAAGCTGCATTTATTCTAATGTTTTTCCTAGCATATACCATCTGTTTAAGATTTAAATAAATGAATTTGTTTCCCTTAAAGAAACAAAATATCATGTGGACTACAAAACATGCAGACAGGTGTTCTTCAGTAAGATACGTTTTTCCCTAATGTGATTTATGCTTACTATTTAGTCTAATTATTACTAACACCTCACCCATCTTATGAATAATCTTTTTAGAAAGGTAAAAAATAACAGCTTTCTTTTTGAGAAAAAAGAATAAACTAGTATTTATGCCAACTGATTTATCTATGTGATATTAAATGCAAGCAATTAAATGTTATATTGGGCAGCTGGTGGCTCGGTAAGTTAAGCCTCTGCCTTCGGCTCAGGTCATGGTCTCGGGGCCCTAAGATCAAGCCCCACATCAGGCTCTCTGCTCAGTGGGGAGCCTGCTTCCCCTTCTCTCTGCCTGCCTCTTTGCATACTTGTGCTCTCTGTCAAATAAATAAATAATCTTTTTTAAAAATGTTAAATTGGGTCAACCACACACATCAATTCAACCCTACGTAACTCAGGAGGTGATGCTGTCCTATATTTAAAAGAAAGAGAGAGAGAGAGAGATTACCTAATAAAATACAAGAAAACATGTTCTGACCAGTAAAATTCTCCAGAGTAAGACAATGGAGAGATACAGCCGCAGTCCTATGGGGCACCTGGATGGCTCAGTGGTTTTAAAGCCTCTGCCTTTGGCTCAGGTCATGATCCCAGGGTCCTGGGATGGAGCCCCGCATCAGGCTCTCAAGTGGGAGGCCTGCTCCCCCCACTCCACCTGCCTCTCTGCCTACTTGTGATCTCTGTCTGTCAAATGGATAAATAAAATCTTTAAAAAAAGAAAGAAAGAAAGAAAGAAAAGAAAAGAAAGCCGAACCCCAACACATGACTCAATGGAGGTAATTTAATATATAGAATTGGTTACAAAGATGGTGGTAAGAGTTGAAAAACAGTAGCAGGAGGAAGCCTCAGCATAAGAGAAGGAAACAGAGGAAAGGGAGAAGGAAACATAACCCAAAGCCACAACTGGATTCCTCAGCCACTGAAGTCCCTTGAAACAAAAAGGAGAAATACCCTGGCTTCTTCCTTGCTCCTGCCCTTCAATTTCCCACTGATTCAACCTACCTCAAGCCCATTGTAAGGGAGACTCAGAAATAGAGTTTGAAACCAGCCCCATGATGCAGAGCAGGGGAAAAGCAAGAAACGAACCTGAAGGCAGACAGATGACTGGCACAGAGCCAGAAACCAATGCTGAATGGCACCAGCATAGAGATGCGGGGTCCTACGACCATTGGTGCTTCTGTTCTTAAACTTTTCTTCAAAACAAACTTTCCTCAGAGCTATTGTTAACTGTTCCTTATTGAATGTTTTATTTTTCCTTCTACACTTTCACCAATGTCAGACATTCATATTTGGCTATTCCCCTATAAAAGATACCACACTAATAAACTCCACTAACCCAGTGCTTGAGAAGCCAGGCTGTAGGCAACATACACAACCACATACCATCTGTATGTGCAAAGAAAGAGTTCTGGGAAACTAACAGCAAGATGGAGGGTGGGGAGGATGACCTAGGAAATCAACATCTTACCTATAATAAAATATATACCTTCCCAAAGTGTGTAGACTAGAGTGCAATGGTTGGCATGGGAGAAAGAATGGTGGGACAGTGGGTTTAGGCACTGGGGGTGGGGGGAAGCGGATGACCAACCTAGAGGCATCTCTCCTACCCTCCAGTCTTCCTTATTATTGAAGATCACCTGGTGACTCAGTGAGTTAAACACCCGGCTTCGGCTGAGGTCTGATCCCAGGGTTCTGGAATCAAGTCCTAAATCCGTCTCTTTCCTCAGTGGGGAGCTTGTTTCTCCCTCTGCCTGCCACTCCCCCTGCTTATGTTTTTGTTCTCTAATAAATAAATTCTTTTAAAAAAGAAAAACAAAGAACAAACAAGTAGCTTTATCCCATTCATGACATAAGACTGATTTCTAACACTATCAAGAACTTAGTATGAAAACCTTATCTTCAAAATTAAAGAAGTCCAAAAGCATGTCAGGGTTTAAATAAAATAAGACAAATGGGATTCTTTTTTTCAATCAAAATTTGGTGTTAATTTTAGCAGTGACTCAGCTCATCGCTGGCATCCTTTATTAGCAACAAATCAGAACCATCCATTACGAATAACTTCAGTACACAAAGAAAACGATAGGATTTTTCCAAAGAGGTTTTCATCAGTTAGAGACCAAATCATCCTAATGCTTGAGAGTTTTTTCTTATTAACATATATTATTTGTTTCAGGAGTACAGGTCTATGAATCATCAGTCTTACACAATTCACAGCACTCACCATAGCACATACCCACCCCAAGGTCCATCACCCAGCCACCCCAACCCTCCTACCTCCCTCCACTCCAGCAACCCTCAGTTCATTTCCTGAGATTAAGAGTCTCTCATGGTTTTGGACAATTTTCTTCAATAGAGAAAATATTCATAAGATTTTTGTCTGTTTGCTCGTTTTAGATCTGGTAAATTCCCAGGGAAAAAAAGCTCTCTGCCGATATAATAATGTAAATAATTTGAAATTTGACCAGGCAATAAAGCACATATAAAATTGATCAATCTGTTTTGATTTGGCATGGGAAATGATCTAATTTCTTAATGTTTGGCTTTATATGTAAGATTCTGATTTCCTTTTCATTGATTCCTGTTGCTTGTGGAAACCAAACAAGTGACACATTAGTTAAAGCCCTGGACTAATCTGGTTTAGTGACTATTATGAAGTGTGGTGAACAAATGAGCCAAGCCAGAGTTTTAATTCATATCTACCCACGACATTGTTAGACTGGGCCATTCCACTGGTCAGAGAAAATCCAGCTACCCTGCCATCTAAAACAGCAGTGGAGAATCAAGAGGCTTTTGTAAGAGAAGATCATTACTTTTCATTCTTTTTAAGTCATTGGTGCAACCAAAATATTGAAGGAAAAACAAGGGAATAAAATAACCTAAGCTTTGAAATCCCTCATCAGACACATGACATGTTACAACCTTGTACCATTACCCAGCATTGTTAAGATTCAAATTTTGAGTCCCATTTCCTAGAGAAGGAGGTTGCTGATAGTACTGTCCTTGGTCTTGGCTCATCTGATAATTTTCATCTACAGAGATTATAAATAGGTAGCCTTCAAAGTATCCTCAGCATCCATTCTTGAAACTGTGTTAATATATTCATTATACATGAAGGAAACCTCATTATTTGAAGCCAGTGCTTTGGAGAACATATTAACTCTTGAAATTCCGTAAGATGCTATTGTCTTTCTTTTGTATAAAAGATCCTAACCAAGTATATTTAAGAACTCTTGGAAATGTTTTTTTTTTTTATTCCCTTTAACCCTTTGATCTTTTTTATTTCTATTTCTGTATTATAAATTTTAGAACCAAACCTAGTGCTCAGTGATACTTCCAAGGCTTGGATCCTGCTCCAAACAAAACAATTCTTATAATCGTATATATTCCCAGTGAGATATACAGAGATCAAAGAGTGGTATAGATTTGTTGCTTCAAGTTTGCTTCTGTAAGATGGCTCATACTTTTGCTGGTGAGTTCTCTTTTCTTCTTAAAGCACACTATTTAATTCAATTGAACATGTTCTCTCTGAAGTAATGTTAGTCAACTCACATTTCAGGGACTGTTCTAAGGAAGTTATCTGTATTAACTCATTTAATCATATCAATCTGATGGTGTAAATATTATTATTCTCATTTTAGAGACAGGCAAACCAAAAACATAGATTAGTTAAGAGCATGTGGGTCAGACCCATTCAGACCCATGCTCTCTCCCTGCACAGCCTGGCCTTCAATAGCTAGAGAAATGCCTAAGACTGAGATTCTTACCCTAGATACAAGGAATTCAAAGTATTCTTGAAATGAAAACAAAGTTAACAAAAGGCCACCCAATTGCATATTAAAAGCAACCAAACTTGGTTATTAGAGCACAAGCCACATTCACCATTTTCTCCAGGGATACCATGGATAGGTTTCCAATCCCACCTCATCAGGGTAGAAGGCTTGGCAGGTCCCTCTGTCCACCCCAAAGACCCAAGAAGCACAGCAGAACCTTCTCAATGAAAAGAGGATTCTTAACTTCTTGATGCCTTCACACCCTTCTAAGGGGAATGACACTTTCTTCAGTAGCTGTGTTCATTACAGACAATAATTCTTAAACCACAGATGCCCAGAGTCTCTGGAAGTGGCATCTGTCATCTCTCCGTCTTATGCAGCCTTGGTGTCAGCTCACACCATCAGCAGAAAGTTGGCTGGGGCAACTAGCTTTTGAAGGTCAGCATTAGAAATGTTCTTAGGGAAGGGAGCACTCTAGCTACCAAAATCTATTTTTTTCTTATTTGCAGTTTGGGGTTGGGGGTACTAAGCAGGAAGAAAGGTAAAGACCTGTTTGTTCCATCTTCTTCAATCTGTGTGTGTGTGTGTGTGTGTGTGAGAGAGAGAGAGAGAGAGAGAGACACAGACAGACAGACAGACAGAAGTGACGAAATATGCATGGTAGACTATTAGTTGGCTGGGGCTGCCAAAACAAAGTACCACAGACTGACTTAACAGAAATTCATTCTCTCACAACTCTGGAAGCTACAAGTCCAAGATCAGGTTGCTAGTAGCAACCTTGGTTTGTAGATGGTCATCTTCTCCTCTGTCTCAAACGTGGTCCCATGTGGTGGTCTGTGCCCTAGACCCATCTTCTTATAAGGACATTAGTTATATCAAATGAGGTCCCCCTTCATGACCTCATTTTATTGTAATGACCCTTGAAGGACTATTTCCAAATACAGCCCCTTCTGAGGTACTAGGGGTGAGGACTTCCAACATGTGAATTTGGGAGGAATCCAGTTTGGTCCACACCAGACACCTCAATCCAAGCACTGTGATACTGAGGCCATAGGAACAACACCTATAAGTTTGAGATAATTATACACTATCACTTTATTATATTAAATGGGATCACTTAGAAGAAAATTGGGATATTGGTTGTTATTTGAATTGAGGTTTATTTTTAATGTCAGTTTTTTTCTTAAGTACAGGTTGCAGTTGGAGTTATCTCCCCTTTGCAATGGTTGAACAGTCATACTGATTGGCAAATTCACAAAGGGAATAATCCTATGGTAGGCCCAAACTGTTTCCTGGCAGCAATGTCCTTTTGCTCATGCCAGGGGGAAAAAAAAAAAGTCTTTCACAGTAGATAATCCTCCATCTTTGTAGTATATCACCTTTAAAACTTTAACATGAATAAGTTATTTGATGAGCCCAAAAATCAAAATAGCATTTCATAATTAAGTTAGAAAAGCCTGACCATCTATGAAGCCAAGCCTCCCAACATCCAAGTCAAGCTTGTTTTTCCTTTTTTTCCTTCCTTCTTAAATTTGTATTCATTACTTTAACCTCTTTCATCCTTGGAAAATGAGGGGGTCAGGTGGTCAAACAAGGTGGTCAGAGTCAGAAATGGGAAAGGATAGGACTCAGTGAATTAAGACAGAAGATTGATCCCAGAGAACTAAATAACCAGAAAAGAGATGTGGAATAGAAACCTGACTAGAGAGCAAGAAAAATGCTAACTGACTTTCCTTGAAAGTGACTGGTAAACAAAGTTGAAAATGAAATCCCCTCCCCTTATTTTTAATAGCAGTATCAAGAAGTCTTAGGTAGAAAAAGCCCAAGGGAAGCCTGGGTGGCTCAGTTGGTTAAGCTGCTGCCTTCGGCTCAGGCCATGATCCCAGGGTCCTGGGATGGAGTCCCACATCGGGCTCCTTGCTCAGCAGGGAGCCTGCTTCTCGGTCTGCTTCTGCCTGCTGCTCTACCTGCTTGTGTTCTCTCTCTCTCTCTCTCTGACTGATAGATAAATAAATAAATAAATAAAATCTTTAAAAAAAGAAAAAGCCCAAGAATGTGACCAGTCTCCCGTCATTCTCATCCTTAGGCTGAATCACTCCTGCTTAGGGGCCACATCTCCCAATTTTTACCCAAACTGCACCAGCCTCATCCAATCCATAGAGAGTATTTTAAGTGTAGAAAAAATTTCCTCATAGTTTGGACAAAACAAAGAACTTCATTCAAATTTTGAGAATAACACATTTCCATTCAAGAGATGTTAATGATCTGCTACATGTTAGATACTGTATAAAATGAACTTCTGCCCTCCAGGAGAAAAGAGGTCCCAAACAGATAAGGTTTCTGGCTTGTCTTCACTCTGGCTGCAGACCATCCTGGTCCGCCATGGGGGTTGCTGGTACCCCTTCCTCCTCTTCAGGAAGGAGGTGACCCACAGAGTCCCCAGCACTTTCTTTAGGCAGACTTGGTGATCACAGTTTCAGATCGAATACATTTGTTCCATTCTCATTCTCCAAGAACTCAAGTCTGAATAGGAAAATTCCAAGTCTGAGGAATATTTTTCCCAGATATCTTTTCTGTCTTCAAGTCCTGTAATACTTAGTATTCCCTGTAGCTTTCCCATCCAGGGCAGGGCATCTAACTGATACTGAGAGTTCAGTCAGATGCCTTTGAACATGTGCGCTTCTAGTTCGGAGTCATTGGGCAAGTGACTTAGCTGCTGCTCTTTTAGTCTCCGTTTCCTCCCTCACAAACTGGGAAGATAACACTCAGAGGGTTGCTGTCAGAATCCAACACAGACGTGTGAGCAGATCCCTGGAAAAAGAGCCTGGCTCCTGTTACTATTAAATGGATGGATGATCCCTGATGACTCTGCTCGTGGGTAAAGAAGGTATTTCTCTCTCTGAACCTCCAGAGTCTTCCAGGCTTCTGATCTTACAGCTCTCCCCTTCACCCTTTCTAGAATTGTCTCTAGATTCTGGGGATTCTGGGGATCAACCTTGTGTCTTAATCTGCTTCCCTGCAGCCTGCTGCATTTATCATCCAATTGTGAAGACTCCTTCCACCTCTGCTCAGTTTGGCTCCTGCCCCCAGGCTCTCAGCCAGCATCTCCATTTAGGCCAAGGGGCCCCATGGGAGGAGTAACACATCCCTGGAGCCTGAGCTTAGTACAGAAGCCAGGGCACACCCCTCACCCTTGTCTCACTAGGCTCCCTTTCCATTTTGAGCCTAGTGTTCTCCACCATGTTCCATGTCTGACAAGTGCAAATCAGTAGAAATCACTGGCAAATTCTAAGTTCAGTCCAAGCTAAAGGATTTTACCCCAGGTTACAAGTTCCATTTATATCTTCATCTCTGATTTACTAGAATTTAATCATAGATTTGTCTTCACTGTACATTTGACGTGTTATGGTGAACAAGTAGATAACATTTCCAACAAGGGAAGAAAATGCTCTTCCCACTCCATAGCCTGTGGCTTTCTCCATTGTTCCTGACAAGTTCCTTAATAGACTAAAGGAATCTTATATACACTGTTCTGTCATTCTCCTCTCTCTCTTGCTCTGTGGGAAATTTTTAAGTCCTTACTAAAAGTCAGGAAATGCAAAATTATTTCACTCATTCAAGTGCATCTGTTTATTGTGTTCTATATATCTGTCTTAAAAAGCTCTATAAAGAGAACAAACAGAAGACGTTTCAAAGCCAGGTGAGGATTTGTCCGAAATCTGGATAAAGAAGAGGAAGCTTTAATGAAAACAACTGTGTAATTTTAGGATTAGTTTGTCTGTTTAAAGATACTAAAGTTGACTGCAATGCCCAACACTTCATTTATAGAGAACGATATTATAGAACTTGATTGAAACACATAGTTTTGTTTTGTTTACTTAAGTTATTGCTTTTATAGGTGGGAAGGAGGGGATGGCGAGAAGCAATCAATCCATCCCAAGCTACATGTGATTTTTACTCCTTAGCAACTCTTTCTTTTTTAAGATTATTTATTTATTTATTTGACAGACAGAGATCACAAGTAGGCAGAGAGGCAGGCAGAAAGAGAGGAAGGGAAGCAGGCTCCCTGCTGAGTGGAGAGCCTGATGCGGGGCTCGATCCCTGGATCCTGGGATCATGATTTGAGCCAAAGGCAGAGGCTTTAACCCACTGAGCCACCCAGGGACCCCTACTCCTTAGCAACTCTTCTTAAGACAGTTCTCAATGAAAGTTCAAGGTACTGACTAAAATAGGATCAGTCAATTTAACCTATCGTTGTATAACAAATTACCCCAAAAGTTAGCAACTTACAATAACAATAGCCATTCAGTGTCTACATAGTTCCTGGGGACTAGGAATTCCAGGAGTGTTTTACCTGGACATTCTGGCTCAGTCTCTGTCAAGGTTGCATTCAAGGTATTAGCGCATATAAGTCATCCCTTAACTTCACAGGGACAGCGGGATTTGATGCCAAATCAAATCATGTGACCATCAAGTTCTTTCTGATTATTGGCAGAAGGCTTCAGTTACTGGCCATGTGAACCTCTCCATGGAGCTGCTTGAGTGTCCTTATGATAGCCAGCTTCCCCTAAATCAAGTGATCGAAGCGAGCAAGGCACAAGCCCAAATGTTGTTGATCACCTAGCCTCAGAGTCAGATCAGGCCATTCACCCGATCCCCGCCCCCAGCAGCCTCCTATTTTTCTTAGAGCCATGCCAAAGTTCCTGCGATGGAGCAGAGGGCCTTACGTGCTCTGAACCCTATTTTGTGGACTTTCTCCTCACTTCTGATATGCCGAGTACATTGAATACCTTACATTCATTTATTCATTACAGATCATTAATGCATCAAATAGTACGTGCACAACATTGTCCTCCTAGGTCTCTGGGATAGAGCAGTGCACAACACAAACAGGCCTGCCTCGTGGAACTTCCGTTCCAATGTCTGAACACCCACCAGGCACACCAAGACTCCCTGCCTCGCACCCACTATTCCCTCTGCCTGGAATGTTCTGCTCCAGATTTTCAGTCACTTTCTCACATCATTTAGGTCTCAGCCCAAGTTCTCCTCAGAGAGGCTTTCTCTGATCCCCTCACCACTTTCTCTACACTCCACTTTGTTTTCCCTCAAACCACTTATCATACCTGACATTCTACCATCATTTACTCAAAGTCCAGCTCCCCTGGTCATACTGAAAGATCCAAGAAGACAGGGCACTTTTTCATCTTTTCCAGTTTGGGGGCCAATAGCCCAAAGCATTGACCTTTTTAAGGTGTGGGTTTTGTTTGTTGCCCACGTTGCTGCCAAGACCTCAGCTGACTGCTCTCAACACACCTGCCTTAGTACCACCATCTCATTTCCTGCTTCTACTCCACTCTGAGCTTAGATGCTAGAAAAGCACCCATTACAACCAGTGCCTGTCCCACTCTTCATTCCCACAACAATCCTACCTGTTGGGGGTCTATTATTCTTTTCCATTGAAGAGTTCAGGAAACTGAGGCACAGAATGTAAGTACCTGCCACATGGTGATCCAGGTACTACATGTCAGAGCCAGACTAGAATGAACGCAATCTGACTTGAATGTCCTCACCCTTCGCCACATTAATACCTGCCTGTCCTTTTCTAGAATTGCATGGAAGACAAGGCTAAACTAGCTCCACGTGTCTGAGGGGACCTCCTAGGAGTGAAGGGCATAAATGCTGATGCATGGATTTGGGGATATACCTGTTTTGGTTCCTTCGGATCTAGCACTGCATCTCAAAGAGATGGAAGTGTTAGGTGGCTAAAATCCAGATATGCAAATCGTTAACATATTCTATAAGCCGGGATTACAACAAAACGCACACAACTAACTTGAAAGCATATGTACAGCGCAGTCTAGATCATACGCTTCACTCCCTCGGCACATTATTTCAGAAGCTGGCCTCTCCAGGGCATACCCACCTTTCAACCTCCGTTCACAGCTCGTTTGTGCATTCTTTTCATTCAGAGCTCATAAGCCCTCCATGTGCTCCCTCCATGACTTCCCTGCAAGCTTGTTTTTATTAAGAGTGGAGGCCTGTAGCTCACATGTCAGAGCTGACAGACTTCAGATGCCCATGCAAAATCAATTCCCTCCCACCCCCACCCCACAACCACCTTCCACCTTCGCTGGCTTTTAACATGCAGATTAGGACTCTCAGTCAGGGGTCGTCATTCCTGTTTCTCCGTTCTTGGATAATCTAACAATTGCCACATCACCCCCTACAGGTCTCCAAATTGTGAATCATTTTATACATAGTGAACAGTGGTTCACAAAGGTCTCAACATTCCAAGAGTGTCTTATTCACTCACTCACTCACACATATTTAAATTCTTACTGCAGACCAGAAATTTCACAAGGGTTATCAGACAACAGGGCCTTTTCTCAAGGAATTCACAATCTAACAGAATGTACCCAGATTTCAGTACACTATTGGGGAAAGAATGGCAAAATGCATATGGAATCCTGGAGACATCAGAGGGAACAAGAACCTCTCCTGGGACAAGGGGAGTTCGGCGAGTGAAAAGAAATGGGATAAGAAAGCAAAGGCCCACCACCAGCCGGAAATAACCACAGCTGACATGCCCCCAGGGGGAAAACTACAGAACAAGAACGGGGATGAAGTGGAGAAAGGCATAGGTCAGATCCTAGACGCCTTCACGCAGGGAAGGCACATGGACCTGAAGGCTCTCGGCACATTCACATCAGGAGGAGATCAGGGGTTGAAACGTGGTCTAAAGTCTGTGTGGACTTGCAAAGGGAAATTGATAGGAGGAACCCAGGGAGGGTCAGCGGTGCAGGCTCTGAGCCCATCAGGGAGCCCTCTAAGGCAGTGGCTTGACCTCTAGAGGATGAGTCCAGGAGAACCCCAAGCAGAGAACTATGTATTGTGGGCTGGTTGTGTCTCTCATCGAAGTACTTACTGAAGCTAATATTGAATATTTGATTCTGGCATAAGGTTTGTATGGATAAAACCTCTTCTTTGGCTTTGAAGACAACCTCCTAAACCCTGCTGAAGAAAATGGCAGAATAGAAAAGTCTTGGACTTTAGATTGAGCGCTGGGCTCAAATCTGTGTTCTAACACTAGCTGTGTGACCCTAGAGAAGGTCTCTCTTGGATCACGGCAATCCTCCTCAGTTACGTTTTGCCATATATGCACAGTTCTAATACGCTGTTGGTACTCAGACGTGCAGTTACCATGTCATTTGTGTTACTGTTATTGTCACCACTGTTACTTTGCAAAGAAGGGGTAGGCAGGAGCAGCAGATGGACAACTGTACCTGTCTTGTTGATAAGAGGAAATGTCCAATTGTGTCATCTGCCCATCCTTTGGTGTGGTAACCCGTTATTCTATAAGCAACAACAAACACCAAGATGCTTGCTTGAGTCATTCTTGAATGAGTGCTTACTGCCCGATTAACCTCTCCCAAATACTGCTATTCCATTTCGGTTTTAGAATGTTCACTGATATCTTATTGCCTATAGAATTAAAACCCCAGCATCCTGGGCGCCTTGGGTGGCTCAGTCAGTTAAGCACCTGCCAGTGGCTCAGGACATGATCCCAGGATCCTGGAATCAAGCCCCGCATCAGGCTCCCTGCTCAGTGGGGAGCCCGCTTCTCCTCTCCCTCTTCTGCTCCCCCTGCTTGTGCTTTCTCTCACTCTCTCCCGCTTTCTCAAATAAATTTTAAAAATCTTAAAAAAACCAAAACAAAACAAAAAAAATAACAACATCTCAACTACTCCTCAAGTCTATGTTTGAGCTAACCATGGCATATGGTTGCATTTCTATTTCCCTAAGGAGCCGTGGCATAGTAGAAATCTCATAGGACCTATACAGTAAGGGTATTTGTACCTGCTTTTTCCACCTCACACAGCTTGTGTTAAGGATCACATGAGACAGTATCTATGGAGTGTTTTATAAACTGTTAAAAAAAATATATATAGCACTTGCAGAGGGCCTACCAAATGCCAGGCAAGTATGTTTTCTTATAGTCATTATAGTAACTCTTAGGGTATTTTTTTTTTTTGTCCCATTTTCAAAGATTAAAAATAATCTGAGGCTGAATGAGATTAAGTCCCTTGGGTAAAGATGCCTGGCTCTCAGGAATGAAATGGCGGTTTGAATTCAGAATGGGTTGTTTTTTTATTATTATTATTCCTTATTTGGTTTCATGCGTTCAAAAAAGAAGACCCCCTTTCACTCTAGCTGGACGAATCTAGTTACTGCTTCATGAATGCGTGTTCTCTTTGCCGTTTTATCCCAATTATACCCTGTCCTCATGGTTCTGCTTTGGACCTGTGCTGGCTGGACCCCAAACAACCAGTCATGTCCGCTTTGCCTCCCTCTTTAGCACGAACTCCTAAAATGGACAGCACGAGCGATCTTTTTTACTACTGTTTTTAATTACTTAATTCTAAAAAGCTTATTTTACTCTCTATATAATCTTATATCATCAGTAAGTCTCTAAGCTTTTTGAAGGCAGAGAAAAGACCTTTATCTAGAATATCTAGTGGTTCGAACTACTGATCCATTCATCTTCACCCAACATACGGCCCATGCCTTAGACACTGACACAGGTACTGAATGAACAGAGGAATGAAGGAATTGGTGACATGAGTTTCAATAACCTGGTCTTTGTAAGCCTCCTCTGGAAGGCCTTCTCTTTCCAGGGAGCCTATTAGCTCTTCTCCTGTATATAGGCCTTGAAGGCATTCTGTTCAGGCTGGGAACCTTTGGGAACTTCACACAGCTACAATCTGCTTTTACAAGGTCCCAGGCATGCTGCTAATTCAAAAGAATGAACTGCAACAGAAATGCCCATACTTTGTCACTTCCTCCTTTTTTAGTAAATGCAGTTCCATTTTTAAGTGACCAAATAAAGTTGCTCAATAAAAGTAACACTTAGCTAGCCTATGTAGCCCAGAGAGACTGTCCCTCCCACACAGCTGCTCCCTGCCTGGGACAAATCCTGGATCATAACCATAACTTAGTGTTTAAAAGCAGTCTAATGGCCTCTTAATGACTTCAAATGACCAAGATTCAGCAACCTGTTGTCTTCAGATCAATGGATCTATGGGAGACAGCTTTGGAATCCTGTGCAAGATTTTTTTAAGGTTTTATTTATTTGACAGAGAGAGACAGAACAACAGAGGGAACACAAGCAGGGGGAGTGGGAGAGGGAGAAACAGGCTTCCTGCCAAGCAGGGAGCCCAATGTGGGGCTCAATCCCAAGACTCTGGGATCATGACTTGAGCTGAGGCAGACGCCTAACAACTGAGCCACCCAGTTGCCCCGGAAGATATGATTTTTTAAGATTTTATTTATTTTTTGGAGAAAGAAATAAAACAGAGCACTTGTACAAGTAGGGGGAGGGGCAGCAGGAGAAGCCAACTCCCTGCTAAGCAGGGAGCTCCATGCAGGACTCCATCCTAGGACCTGGAGATCATGACCTGAGCTGGAGATGCTTAACTGAGTGAGCCACCCAGGTGTCCCTGACACAACCTCTTTTTAAGAGACTCATGTGAGGAGTCTCCCAGTTTTTCTGTATAATTGTGGCCCCTGCGAAACATTATACTGGGTCCTCTCCTTCTAGCCTACCTGCTTCACATGTCTCTTGATTCTGTCTGAATAAGAGAAAAGGTTCCAAACCAACCGAGTTATGAGAAAGGAAGCACTCACACCAGGTTTTCAGTTCCTCTCTCAGGGGGGCTGGACACAGAATGAGCAGGCTGTGATGAAGGCCAGTAGCCAAGGACCAGGAGGTCCAGCTCTCAGAAAGAGCATGGTAAGCAGGTGGACGGAATAAGCTCCAGGTCAGAGCCGTACTCTGGCATCAACTTCTCTGCTCCCAGAAGCAAAGGAAGATTGGGGGAGATCTTTTCCACTGAAAGAGTAGAGTTTAAACTTTGAATTCAACTTGATTTCTAAATTAACTAGGAAATTACCAAAAAGGTTGTGAAAAAGACTCCAACTCCTTAGAGGAAACGGGGTCTTGAGAACAAATGGAGTCCAGGTATGGAAAAACAACATGGCATTTCTGCCACCAAAATTGTGGCTGCACTGCATGTATTTAGTGATTTTATGCATGTCCATGTCCCTCAGCAGACTATTGGCTACAAAGATGACAAAGGCCATTGTATTTTCCTCTCATTTTATCCTCCACTCTGAGCTCACTGAATGCTCTCCAGAGTAACAAGAGACAGAGTGATAAAGATTACAGTCTCTGAAGATGGAGACTGGAGTCTTAGAATATTTGTTGCATAAATGAATGAATTCCCAAGTACAATGCATCACCCAGTGATCTATCTTGAACCCATGCCAACTCCCAAGGTCAAATGTTTCCCATTCATCATCTATATGTAGTAGAGCCCAACCCACACAGCATGCTGAACCCCTAATCTGTCCTACCCCCAATCCTCATCACCTGCCTGCCTTTCAAATGTTCCAGAAGAAATCAGGCTGAGGCCCGGCTTACTTTACCTGACTTCCACACTGTGTCCTGGGTGCATGTTCTTGAAACTGGGTCTTTTTTCCTAGTGTCCTATACCACTGATTTAAGTATTTTCTATTTCTGGCCAGTAAGTGCATAGCATCAAGTGGTCAAATGGATATGGAACAAGAATTTAGGGATAGTCATAGCCAATGCTAAAGTGATTTTGTTCAGTGGCCCTACTCCTGTTCCAGTTATGCCCTGGATTCCATTTTTCTGAACAGAGAGGACACATTCCCCCAAATGTGTCTCGGTCCCTGCTACCCCTGTCACCGCCCATACTGTAACTTCATTGTCAGTCATATCCTTTATGCCCGCTCAGGGATCCCAGGGGATGCAGATTTGCCAATTGCCAGGGAGCAGAGCCTGAGCTCTTCCCAAGGCTATTTCTGTGTCATTCCATCTTAGAGGTGGATACCACAGCTTCAGTCTGGCCTAAACCCTTGGGAGATGGTGGGTTGCTCCCACCTGCAACTGAGCATATGAAGAGATACTTTTTGGAGATACTTGTTGTTGTTTTTGGCTAGATCTACAGGGGAGGGAACGGGGAGGCAAAAATGCATATGATGACTTTTTGACCCACAGTCTGTAGGAGGTGGGATGTTGTGAATTCTTTGGTCTAGGCTGTATCCATTCATTCACCTACCCACCTTGAGGTACTAGGACAATCTCCATCTGCCCAATAGCTTTTTTTTTTTTTAAGATTTTATTTATTTCTTTAATAGAGAAATATACAACGAGAGAAAGAACACACGCAGGGGAAGTGGGAGAGGGAGAAGCAGGCTTCCCGCCGAGCAGGGAGCCCGATGTGGGGCCTGATCCCAGGACCCTGAGCCGAAGGCAGATGCTCAGTGACTGAGCCACCCAGGCGCCCCTGCCCAATAGCTTTCAAATGGCCCTTGCCAAAGGGACAGGGAGATGCCAGATCCATTTAGATTTAACCATGTGGGAGTTAGGAAGGAGCCTTATTAGGCCGTTTAAGTGCATTCTGGATACTCTGATGCAACCTTTCTACATCTATGACTGGGCCCGTGGGTGTTTGGGGTCTGCCATAGCAGTTCTCATTAAGAGTGAAGTGCACATAAGGAAGCTGTCTGAGCAGCAAGATGGAAGGGAACGCTCAGAGACCAGGGCACGCTCCCAAGGGCACCTAAGCTAGAGGGCGGCACATAAATCCACTCTGCCATTGTTGGAAGAGGAAATGAGTCACAGGGAAGGCCAAGATAACATATGAGGCAAAATGTGAACTCCTAAATGACTTCCTGACTTCCTGTATGTTGCATTTATAGTCTATCCCTCCAAAAAAACAAACCAAAAAAAAATATTTTTTTAAGTGCAATTATTGCCATAATCACTTTATATTTTGAAAGACAATCCTTTATCCAAAAGTAACACTAAACTGCTGTTAAGATTTGTGGGAAGAAGACATTCAAAGCGATGCATGTCTAGATTGCTTTGGGTAGGATGAATGAATGTTCCATTCTGCCTCCACTCTTTGCTTCCCAAATTCCAGACGTGCTATATTGGAATTACCTGGGAATGATTAAATTACAAACACAAGACTCCCAGGCCCTACCCTTTTCTATGCAATAAAAGGGTAATAGGGCACAGAAATCTAGATTTTAATAGGTATCCTATTCATTCTGCATCACATCTACACTTGACAACTAATAGGTGGCCACAGTCCAGCCCTGCCTCTCACTTCCAGTCCCTGGGGAAGACACGTGCCTAGAGAGGAAGCTGGTGGCTCATTTCCAGGTTTAGACTGAATGAATGGGGCAGGACTGCAGGAGGAGCACATTTTGAGTTCCATCCACCCATGGAGCCAGAGCCAAAGTAGACAGAAGAATTGCTATTGTCTATTTCAACCCCAACCCCTAAGCCCAAAGCTTGCACTTGCCTCTCTGTGCAAGGAAAGGCAGTATCTACCAGTAAGATGCTGGCATGTGTCTGAAGGGAGCACAGGGAAGAGTGATTTTGCCACCAAGTCAGGCCTCAGTGAGTGAGTGGGGAGTGCAATTCATGGGACTGGTCCAATCTTTAGCTTGGCCCAGTGTCTGTACCCTGAAGCCATGTTGTGTTCTTAGGTCTTTCTTAGGGGGAGATAGGGCAGACAGTAGAGAAAATGGTGAACGCAGTTGTTAGGCCCCTTCCAAGAAGCTTACAGAGGGGCCATTTCAGATAAGCTTTCACATAACCATGACAACAGGGTGGACAGTCTCCAAAACCACAAAAAGGAAGCATCTATCTCGTGATATTTCAAGGGCCCATGGTCATTGCTGTTCTTCCTACAAGTGCTGGGATAAAAGGTTAAGAGCTCCCTAAACCATTCTTCTCCCCATTTTAGTGTCCCTGAAAAGTGGCATCATGATCACCTCATCACACCTGCTGTGATTGTGTCCCTTTGGGATCCATGGGATGTGCACCAAGTGTGGAGGACCTAATTTTAAGGTTACTGCCAAGAGTCCCAGGCCACAGCATCTGGGGCAATGACCACATGTGCACCCTGTCGTGCCAGGGCCTTTCTAATGAAAGACTTGTTTGCAGCTGCAAAAAACTCAGGGGCAGCCTACACAAGCTCTGTGCCTCAGTCCCCCACTCAAGATGTTAAATGCTAAAAATGAACAAACGCAGACTTCTAAAACAGGCTGCTCCAAAAACTGCCTCAAGAAATGGGAGTCATGATTTCATTAGAGTATTTTAAAATCTGAGCTTCCTGGGAAAACGTTGCTGTGCTGTGGACTCAGCACAGTGCCAGGCACAAAGTAACTACTTGAAAATTTCTATTATTTCTGCCCTTAAAATAAAGCTTTCCACAAGTCAATAGAAACACAGGAAAAGGGTGTTCATGGCAGACCATTCACAGAAGATGTGGCCACAAAGCATAGGACTCAGCCTCATTCAAAATCAGATAGAAGTTGAAATAATAAAACACATTTCCCCACACATTGAATTGGCAAATTTGGCTTTCTGTCCAGCGTTGGCCAGAGGATCAGCCAACCTTTCCACAGTATCATCTGCCAATTCATCTTACAAGATTGCAAACTTCAGAAATGCTCGTGTATACATTGATACAGTAATTCCACTGCGAGGGGATTCAGTCTAAGAAAAATATAGAACACACACAAATATTTATCTATAGAACGTTCCTCACACTGTTTATAAAAGCAAAAAAATAATTAAATATGCAACAATAGAGATTTGACTAAAAATATTATTGTACAAGATAGTAGATCTACTTACATTGTCTAAATAGACATTCTTGGGAAAAGGAGCTTACAAAAGTGTGAATTAAGGTGTAAGAAAAGGTAACACATAGTAACTGTTTATTCTTGGTAAAGTTAGAAATTTATTGTTTTGTTCTGCTTAACAGCATTTTCTAATTTTTCTGTTGTCCATTATACTGCTTTTGTATTAAGAAAGCGATAAATAATTTTGCCTTTTAAGACTTTAGGACATAGTCCCAGACTTAAATGCATGTCTGAATTAGCCTGCTACTTTCATCCCACTAGTATTTAGAGTACTTATATATGCTCAACTCTGTGCTGGCACTAGAAATAGAAGAATACATGTTAGCTCTTAACTGCTGGCTTAGTACTTGTTTTACCAAGTGTAAGTACTTAGTACTTGTTTTACTTAGTACTTAGTAATTAACTTAAATAATTAACATCATTTGCTTTTGTGCTAGCATTAAGATAAATAGTACTATTATTAACGTAGTGACTATAAATATATAAACAGGTCATTGCAGCATAATAGTTCAAGCACAGGGATATATGAGGGAGTCACTAACCCAGACTTCAGGGGCCAGCAAAGGAAGGGCTTCCCAGAGGAAGGAATAATTGGATGTTTAAGCCAAGGAGTGGCTAAAGGAAGGAAAAGAGAAGGAGCAATGTTGCTGCCAAAAGGAAGAGCACATGTAGACGAGTCAGTAACTGAGCTATGGGACAGTAAAGAACCAAAGTTTTTAGCTCAGCTTGGATGCTGAGAGTTATGAAGGGAAGGAACTGGAGATGGGGCAGGAGGACTTGTCACCCATGTTAGGGACTCTGAACTTGACTCAGAGTTCTTGGAGAAGATCTGCTCTATAGACATGGTCCTTGCCATGTGAAGGAGGAGCTTGAGGGCAACAGGACTGGAGTCATGGAGGCTGATCTCTCATCTTCTCCCTTCTACTCTGCCATGTGCCATAGGTTCCTCATCTACACATACGTGGTCCACCGAAGACGTTAGTCTTTGTCAGTTCAAGGTACCACTGTTGCTGTTCCATTCTACTTCAAACTGTCTAAAGAACCCAGTACTACAGTTGAATTCAGATAACACTGCCCTGCCCAGATTCACTGTTATTTCCCTTAAAATTCCTTCCCACTTCTCTGGGGAGAGATCTTATTACTGAGCCCATGGGAAGTATTCCAACTCATTAGAAGCTGCATGATTCAGGTCTCTCCTCTACTATTCTGTGCCATGTTACTGCTGGCTCTCCCAGTCTATTTCTTTTATGGTTGTTTTTTTTTTTTTAATATTTTATTTATTTATTTGACAGACAGAGATCACAAGTAGGCAGAGAGGCAGGCAGAGAGAGAGGAGGAAGCAGGCTCCCTGCTGAGCAGAGAGCCCGATGCGGGGCTCGATCCCAGGACCCTAGGATCATGATCTGAGCCAAAGGCAGAGGCCCTAACCCACTGAGCCACCCAGGCGCCCCTCTTTTATGGTTTTAAACCAATGTTACACTCTAGACTCTTGCTGGGCCTTCCTTACCATCAGCTAAACACTTTCCCTTTGCAAAAGAAACTTTGATAAACACAATAAGGCAATTTTGCTCGGGGTAGACAACAAAAATCCACAGCATAGAATTTAAAGTTCAGAGAAAAGTAGTTTGGTCCATATTACTGTTTCTTCTGCTAAAATACATCATAGTGGTAGAAAATGTTTATGTGGATTCATCTGTCCCAGGGATAAATCTAGGGAATCTTTTCTCAGCACACAACTGGAGACTGTGCAATTCTGGGAGATGGCCTCCAAGTGACACACAGCAAGGCCCCTCACAGTCTCTAAACATCTTAAATGGACAAAAAAATGATTATGAGAGCAGTTCCTAACGTTGCCATCAGTTTTTGCCCTTAACTAGATTTGTGGGTTTCTGCTTTGATTTAGGTGAACCACACATCTTTGCCCAATGGCAGCGGCGGGCGGGGGCGGGGGGGGTTATCCTCTCTTATGAAACAGATGTAGTGACCCTAAGCCATTGTTGGAATGATCAGGACTGTGGGATATGTTTTGTCAGCTTACTTCAAATTCATTTATGAATCCATGGGAATAATAGGCTATGCCTTAATAGTCCCAGACTGCCATGTCTGGCTTAGAGTGATTAGATTAAGTGAGCAAGATCACTTTACTCTGAAGTTCCTTCTATTTAAAAATGAAATCATATACAAAAACAACCACAAAACAGTTAACATAATGGCCATAAGTGTGTACCTATCGATAAATACTTTCAATGGAAATGGTCTAAATGCTCAATCCAAAGACATAGGGTGACAGAGTGGATTAAGAAAAAAAAAAAAAGGCCCATCTATATGTACAACAGACTTATTTCAGAACTGAAGACACATACAGACTGAAAATGAATGATGGAAAAAGATGTTCCATGCAAAGGAAGCTGGGCAGCTGGGCGGGGTGTGTGTGTGTGTGTGTGTGTGTGTGTGCTGCAGAAGCCAGAATAGTAATACTTGTATCAGACAAAATATATTATAAAATAGGACTGTAACAAGAGACAAAGAAGGATATTTCATAGTGATAAAGGGACCAATACAAAATGAGGATTTAACAATTATAGATGCCTATATACCTAACATGGGAGCACTTTAATAAAGCAGATATTGGGGACGCCTGGATGGTTCAGTTGGTTAAGCAGCTGCCTTCGGCTCAGGTCATGATCCCAGCGTCCTGGGATGGAGTCCCACATCAGGCTCCTTGCTCAGCAGGTAGCCTGCTACTTCCTCTGCCTGCCACTCTGTCTGCCTGTGCTCACTCTCTCTGACAAATAAATAAATAAATCTTTTTTAAAAAAGAAAAATAATAAAGCAGATATTGAACATAAAGAGAGAAATTCCAAGTAATAATGGTAGACTTCAACACCCCACTTGTATCAGTAGATAGATCATCCAGGCAGACAACCTATAAGGAAACAGTGTATTTGAACAGCACATTAGGCCAGATGGACTTAAATATATACAGAGATATACAGAGCACTTCATCCAAAAACAGAACACACATTATTTTCAAGTGTGCATGGAACGTTTTCCAGAATAGACCACATGCTGGGCCACAAAACAAGTCAAGAAATTTAAGGTTGAAACTGTATCAAGTGTCCTTTCCCATCACAATGGTATGAAGCTAGAAATCAATTAGAAGGAAAAAAAAAAAAAAACGGGAAAGAAATCACACAACCCATGGAGACTAAAACAACATGCTATTAAACCACCATTGGGTCAATAAAGAAATCAAAAAGAACTTTTTTTTAATGTGGAGACAGATAAAAATGAAAACACAACAGTCCAAAATCTTTGGGATGCAGCAAAAACTGTTCTAAAAGGCAAGTTTAGAGCAATACAGGCTCCCCCAAAAAAACAAGAAAAATCCCAAGCAATATAACCTTACACATAAAGGAACAAGAAAAAGAACCATCACCAAGACCCAAAGCAAATGGAAGGAAATAAAAGATTAGAGAAGAAAATAAAGAGAAAAGAAAATAGAAAAGAATAATGAAATCAAGAGCTAGTTCTTTGAAGAGGTAAATAAAATTAATAAACCTTTAGAAAGACTCCAAGAAAAAGAGGACCCAAATAAATATGATCAGAAATTAAAGAGACATGATAGTCCTTTGTATCTGTGTGGTGTCAGCATACAATTTTTCATTGTCTCTTACAACGAAGAAATTGGACAACCTAGAAAAGAAATGGATAAATTCCTAGAAATGTGCAATCTTCCAAAAGTATATCAGAAAGAAATCGAAAATCTGAATTACTAGTAACAAAATTAAACTGGTAATCAAAATATTCCCAACAAAGAGAAGTTTAGGACCAGATGGCTTCTCAGGTGAATTCTACCAAACATCTGAAGAAGAGTTAAGAGCCATTCTCCTCCAACTGTTCCAAAAACTACAATATGAAGAAAAGCTTTCAAGTAAGTTCTACAAGACCAGAATTACCCTGATACTAAAACCAGACAAAAACATTTCAGAAAAGAGAGAGAGAGAGAAATTTGGGCCAATGTCCCTGATGGACATAGATGCAAAAATTCTCAAAATATTAGCAAACCACATTAAACAATACGGGCACCAGCATCATTCACCATGATCAAGTGGGATTTATTTGGAGATGCAAGGATGGTTCGATATCATTATCAATGCAACACAATAACCAAATGAAGGATAAAAATCCTATGTTCATCTCAATAGATGCAGAAAAAGCATTTAACAAATTCAACATCTCTTCATGATTAAAATTTCCAACAAAGCTGGTTGAAAGGGAAAGAGAGATGTTTGCAAAGCATAGATATGACAAGAGGTTAATACCCAAAATGTAGAGAAAGAACTAATATGTCTCAACACCAACAAAACAATCCAATTAAAAGATGTACCATGGACCTAAACAGACATTTTTCCAAAGAAGACACAGAAACACAAAAACATGTTAAATATCTAGTTGTCATGGATATGCAAATCAAAACCACAATAAGATATTACCAAACATTAGTCAGAATGGCTAATACAAAAAAAAAAAGAAAGAAAGAAAGAAAGAAAGAAATAGGGTTTGGTAAGAATGTGAAGAAAAAGAACACTCGCACCTGCTAGTAGGAACAGAAATTGGCACAGCCACTGAAGAAAACAGAATGGAAGCTCCTCAAAAAATTAAAAATACAAAAATTATACAATCCAGTAGTTCCACTACTGGGTATTTGCCCAGTGAAAAGAAAAACACTAATTTGGAAAAACACATGCACCCTTATATTTATAGCAGCCTTATTTACAATAACCAAGATATGGAAGCCAGTCAAGTGTCCATCAAAAGATGAATGAATAAAAAAAAAAGTAGTATAAAGATACACAGGGGAATATTATGCAGCCATAAAAAGGAGATCTTGCCATATATGACAACCTGAATGGACCTAGAGAGTATTACACTAAGTGAAATAAGTCACAGAAAGACAAGTATCATATGATTTCACTTCCATTTATAGTCAAAAGAAACTGAAACATATGAAACTGACCCATCAATACAGAGAACAAACTGGTGGTTGCTGGAAGGGAGGTGGGAATGGACAGAATGAGTGATGGGGAGTGGGAGGTACAGGCTTCCAGTTATGGAGTGAGTAAGTTACAGGGATGAAAGTCACAGCACAGGAAATATAGTCAATGGTATCTTAAGAGCCTTGTGATTTGACAGATGGCAGCTACATTTGTGGTGAACATAGCATACGCACATAGAAAGTCTCTATGCTATAAACCTAAAATTAATATTGGGTGTCAACCATACTTCAGTTAAAAAAAGGGGGGAATAAAAATGAAGTCCTTCAGAAGAGCAAGAAAAAAAACTGCATGGAAATCATAACATAATTTGAGAGACTTTAGAGCCAGATGCTTGTATTTAATCAAGGTTCCATGACTTAAAAACTTTTGTTCTTGAGAAACGTTACTTCTCATAGCTCAGTGTCTTCATCTGCAGTGGGAGATAATTGTACCTACTTCGCGGCACTGTGGAGGTGACATGAGCTTAATGAATCTCAAGTAGTTAGTTCCATGTCTGGCATATAGGAAGGTCTCTATAAAAAGCAATTCTCACCCTCCTCCTCAAGTTATCTGTAATAGATGTCTTTATTTCTCTTTTCATTTTTTATAAGGTCATAAGTTAGAGTACTTAATTCCAACCTCCTTTCCTGTCTCTTTAGGAATATTTTTAAGGTACACAATGAACTTTCAGCATAATGACTGAAGAAACACTTCTCTACACTTAAATGCTCCTCCAAGAAGAAATGCTTAAGTACATCAACATGGCAACAATTTCAATGTCATGGGGGTTGTCAAAAGGTCTTGTTCCCAAAACTAGACACTCAGCTCAACAATGAAAAACTCCAAGTGTGTCCTTACCATCAGATTTGTTCAACAAACCTCTTGAGCAGCAGATGCTGTGCAAGATACAAACACAGACAGAAGATGGGGCAGATAGGCATCGGGAAGAAGAAATGCAAATGGAGGATAGAATGAAGTGATGTGGATGGGGGTAGAAGGAAGGGAAGATCCAAAACATTCACCCAGAGGAAGAGGAGCTGCTAAATTAGAATATAGGGAAACGGTCACTGGCAGGCATGTCAATCTGCAAGGTCCTTCTGCTTTACGCGACTGGTTTGTAAGTCAGATCATCCCAGCTTTTTGAAAACATTATAATAGGGAAGAATGTTCTCATTGGTGTACAAGTCAGCAAAAATCAAATTATTCTAACATTACATTTTTAAAAATATAATCATACTGCTTAATGATGTGAGGTACAATGTACATTTATAATGTGTATTAATTAATTGCAGTTGCTGGTATTCCCTATCAATTATTTCAGTGGACTTCATATTAAAAGACCGAGTACAAAGTAATTCCAATTTGCCTTCCTTATCACATTATCAGAAATGATTTTCAGGGTGCCTGGGTGGCTCAGTCTGTTAAGCAACTGCCTTTGGCTCAAGTCATGATCCTGGAGTCCTGGGATTGAGTCCCACATCGGGCTCCTTGCTTGGTGGGGAGTCTGCTTCTCCTGCTGACATCTCTACTCTCATGTTCTCTCTCTCTCTCTCTCTCTCAAATAAATAAATAAAATCTTAAAAAAAAAGAAAAGAAAAGAAATGCTTTTCAGTATCAAAACTAAATCATACATGTAAGCTAGAAGCCTAGCATTTAAACTTCCATGCTAATGTGAGGAAAATTATTTAGGCTAAAAAAAAAAAAAAACACACACACACACAACTGGCTGCTTCCCTCATATGTGACAATGGCACATTTTTTAAATTCCTACATTGACGCAACAACTATATGTCATACTTAATGCGGATGCATCATTCATTCAACAAGTATTTATGTGGCCAGACACTGATGCCAAATGTAATTATATATGCTCATTTGAATCTGGAATACACCGTAATTTAGAGTTCTTTCAACGTTTCAATAAAATCATTTACACAAGAATTCACTTACATGCAATCACAACCAATCAAGCCATCAGTTTTCCAAAAATTTTAAGATGAAAATATAGTGTTACACCGTTACTCACCTACTTCTGTCCACTAGTTTTAGCAGCCATTAATTATTCTTGCCTGAATCATGACCAGCTTTTGTGGTTTTCAAACAGAAGAATCAGCATCACTTTTAGATTAATTCATGGATTCCACCAAAAAAAAAAAAAAAAAAAAAAGCTTTCTCTTTAGTATAAACTGTGTATTCTTATTTTACTCTACCATTTTGTTGCTCTGATTTTCTGAATCTGTTACCCCAGATTTAGTCTGAGGAAACACCTTCAAGCAAGCTGTTTTGATAGGTCCAACATTTTTTTGAGCTTTCTCTTACTTTTTCATATAACAAGATGTTCCAGGATCAACTTGTATTTTCCCAGCCCCAGACCTGGACATTTTTCCAAGGAGCCAGGATTCCTTTTAGTCAAGAATAGTAGTTTTAACCCAAGACCTGCATGTTAGATGTACTCACTGCTCCTACTGATCATTGCTCCCAAGTCTTCTCAATAGAACTAGGAAATACATATATGTGCACATATCTCCATACATACACATACATCTGTATCTCAAAAACCATCATCTTAGACAAACCATCCTCTACCATGGAGATTTTGGTCTTGGAGGACATTTAGCCATTTCCGAAAAGATTTCTAGTTGTCAGAGCTGGGGAGGGTACTATTCACATCTGGTAAGTCGAAACCAGAGATACTACTAAATATCCTACAAAGCACAGGAAAGCCTTCCCCAAATGTCAGTAGTGAAGTTGAGAAATCCTGGTTTATATGGTTACCTCCAATTTCAATCCAGCACCACAACATTTGGCTCTTGCATTTCCTTCCATGACCATGACAAATATGGCCTCCTGTGTGCTTATTTATATGATCAATCCCCAAGCACACAGAGAATGCTTTCTGATTTTGTCCCTTGCCTCTGCAGAAAAACAAACCAACTTACTGAAACTATTTGTTTAAATGGATTTTTTGTTGTTGTTGTTGTCTTTGTGTATTTGTCTTTTTTTGCTCTTTAAAATAGCTTATTCAAATGTTACTTGGGTTGTCCACTCCCCCACTGCCCCAAATCTAATTTTTTTTTTTAAGATTTATTTTAGTGAAAAAGAATACAAGAGAGCACTGGAATGGGGGGGGGGGGGAGTGCAGAGGGAGAGAGTGAATCCCAAGCAGACTCCCCACTGAGCATGGAGCCCAACACAGGGCTTGATCTCACAACCCAGGGATCATGACTTGAGTCAAAAATCAAGAATTGAGGGGCACCTGGGTGGCTCAGTGGGTTAAGCCGCTGCCTTCGGCTCAGGTCATGATCTCAGAGTCCTGGGATCGAGTCCCGCATCGGGCTCTCTGCTCAGCAGAGAGCCTGCTTCCCTCTCTCTCTCTCTGCCTGCCTCTCCATCTACTTGTGATTTCTCTCTGTCAAATAAATAAATAAAAATCTTTAAAAAAAAAAAAATCAAGAATTGAATGCTTAACCACCTAAGCCACCCAGTCACCCCACCCCCTCCTGAATCTAATTAATGCTTGAGATCAATTTGACCTTTATTGGTTCCCTCTTCTCTATATGTGTAGCTTTAAAAATAAATTAGGTTTTACCACCAGGTCTTTATTCCTGGAGTATGGAGAGCCTTCTAGAACTATAGCCCTATTGGCCTATTCTCTGGTTTAACTTCTTATATGAAGGGAAGTTATTTTCCTAATATTATTCTTTCCTCATACATTTGCCTTAGAAGAGCAGGTTAAAATTTGATTCATGACAAATTATACGTACACCAAAACTATAACAGGCAGAGCTAGGGGTCCTGGGGCTGAGCCTAAAAGTGACAACTTGGGGTTAAAAACCAGTGATCAGCCTTCATGTGTAAGTTAGAGGTAGATGGGCCCTCCTTAGCATAGACATGCTACTCTTAGGGCTACTGGAGAGGAGGTACATAATAAAATTTCCCCATTTGCAGATGACCTGGTTTGGGGGATCTTAGTTTTTTAAAAAATACCACAAATCCTATTAAATAGAAATGTAACAGAAGAAATGTAAAGTGATGCTGCGGGCCACTTTCCTCAGGAATGATGTACTTTGAACTCTCATTTACAACCCAAGATTTTAGATCACATCCGGAGTGGGACCAAAAGCAGAGAAAGCAAGCAAACAATAAAAAAAATAAAAGCAAGATTTATTTCTAAACCTAGATTTCTCAATGGACCACTCTACTAAACTCCAGAACCTCAAATCTAACTCTATGCTGGATATTTTCACCAAGGACCCCAAGTCACCTACCCTCACCAAAGTAGATTGTGGTAGAGTTGACTCCAACTTACTGTCAGGACATGTGGTTACAATGCTAACTCAGAAGACTAGAACACGTTCATCTCCATAGCAGGGCTCAGAAATTAGGTAAGGAGGTACTGAGTATCACTTATTTAATTCACTAGCAACATGTGTTGATGTGCTCATGACCCTCAATAAAGACCTACATGGGTTTTTCTATTTATTCTGACATTTACATATTCACAGTTAACGGTGTGGACTGACAAACATTTGGTACTGGTCTCTGCAAAAATCCATCTAGTCCCTTGTCCACCTCCTTTTTAAACAACAACAACAATAAACAAACAAACAAACAAAACACCTCATTAAGTTTAACAGAATTTGCAGATTCACACAGACAGAAATTTGAGAGAATCTAACTTCAAACATGTTTCTCCTGGCTTGGAAGTCCACATTCTTTCCAGCACATCTGCTTTCTGAAGTCGTGCTTGCAATATCCACACAGTGAAGTTTCCCTGGTGGTTATTTTACCATTCTGCATGGAGAAACAGTGCTTGTGTACACACACGTATCTACGGTTTTTCTCAGATTCTTACAACACTCGATAGTCATCCTGTTTTATAATCAGGGACACTGATTCCAATAGTGAATTATCTTGCTCATATACCACAGTTAGAATATGACAAAACCAGAACAACAAATAAGATATTACAATTCCTACTTCAATTTTCTTTCTTTACATTTGTGGCTTATGAAAAAATAAATAAATAAATAAATGCTTTCTGGTATTTCTCTTGGGCTGTACAATCATCCCAGATTGCATCAGGATACTGGGAAATCAAATCTTCCCTTTCGCCACATAGTGATTACAAATGTAGCACTACAGTTTTAGAAAACAAGTTAAATTTTTGATGGTTAGAGCCATTGTTGAAAATGCAAAAAAAAAAAATCTTAATAATCCTTTCTAGCAGTTATCAGCCCTGGAAGTTTAACTTTCACCAGAGGAAATAAAGTGACCTATTCTTTCTTACATGAATCAGAATGTAGCACTCAGTGTTTAGTCAGATTCTTGGAAAGGGGAAGAAATGGACAAGAAGTGATTTCCTCCTTTAAACAGGATGTGGCTATTGACTGTTATCTGGTCAACAAGATCTTTTACATCAGTAGACATTTTTCCTTGTGTACCTGGCCATGGATTCTTGGGTGGGGTGGAATGGGACAGGAGAGTGCTATGCTCGGAAATGCCAATACAATACAAACATTGATCTCAGAGCTATCAGAGAGAAATTCAGGAGTGAGATATGTGGCCACAGGCAGCACTAAATATACCCTGGAGAAGAAATGGGGTTTTAACTGGACATGCCAAGTGGCATCAGTGGGAAAGCACAAGAATTCAAAGAAATGCACTATGATTTTCACAAGCTTAATGGTAGCCTTGCTTATAATGCATCAGAGAAATAAAGCAACCAGCATGATAGATCTACTCCATCCTACTAGCTCTGCCTCAAAGCATTTGTAAAAGATTAAAAAAAAAAAAAAAAAAAAAAAAGATTTCTTGTCTCTGGCCATTAACCTCTACAGCAAAACCATCTCCTCTCCTGGGCAGCTTTAATCTGTATGCCCTCCACTCCACAGTGCTTCCTGCACTAGCTCTTCTTTATCAAGGTCATATTCTTGTTTACTGGTGAAGAGCACAGGTGTGAAGTCGGACAGGTCTTTGTCACTTACTAGCCATGCAGCCTTAGGCAAGTACCCTAAGTTTTCTGAGTCTGTTTATTCTTCCATATAATGTGCGATGAACTTGTAACATTACTATGAGGATTCAGTGAGAGAATACAGTTTAACCACTATAGTACAGTGCCTGGTGTGTCAGAACATTCAATCACCGCTATTATACTCTATCACCTTAGATCTAGCACATTTCAGCCAGTTTCTACTTGATAGCAGGACTCAAGAAACCTACCACGTTTCCACCACTGCCTTATTAGCTTGCTAAAGGAACACCATAACTATGGTATTCTCCTGTGCAAAACCCATCGATAGCTTCTCCCTTCTCAATCCCGTGAATTCACTATTTAAACTCATTCACAACCTAGCCTGCCAGGAAGCTCTATGATCTGTATCTGATAGAAGTGTGCAACTTTCAAACAAAGCTAAGTCTGGCAGATGTGTGAATTACAGGTCTTTCCAAGTGCCTACCAGGGAGACCAAAATTATTCAAGATGCCTACAAAACTCAGTACCAGAGGAAGGTCAAGGCCTTCATCCGTCTTTCTTGTCAATCAACTTTATGTCCAGGATTCTTCAATAAGGCATGTAGATTATTTTGGCCAAACTCTCATTGAGCTGGGCAGGTCACAGATTACCCAAATTTGTGGAAGGGTGTGGAGAATTAGCCAGTCCTTGTGGGAGGGAGTGTTATGGAGAAGAGGGTGGGAGGGGCAGGAAGAAAGAGCAAGAGAGGTCAAGGCTTTCATCCCTTTGCATCTCTAAACGGTTCATAATTCTGGAGAACCCTGTACACTGCCTACACTGGTTGGCTACACTGCATACAGGTTCCTGAGCTGTCCACTGCCAGTGTTTGCAACTTCCTTTCTGAGCCTGGCCTTTCTCCTAATTCAGCATCACAATATTTCTTCCATCTCCCCTTCCCTTCCAGTCCTCCCCTCTTGGCTGGCCTAGTTCAAGGCCTCATCACTAATAACTACTAATTGTAGTCATTTGCAATAGACAACCACCCGTTCCCCCACTCCTTTCAATTTTTCCTATTATCCCCATCCCCCAGGAAGGGTGGTTTCTGCTCAGAATGCCAGTTTCTGGAATAAGCTACAACATAGGTGGAAAGCACTCTTTCAGAGAAAACTTGTAGAGCAAGGTCTCAGAGACACCTATCCAGTGCTCTTCCCAGAGTGCACCTCTGGTGCCTGAGCCCAGAGCTCTATGATCCAGTGCACTGGGCAGCATTTTCTCATTTAATCCCCTTTCATGCCTGCGTTTGGTTGGTTAGTATATGCTGGTCATCTCTTCCCAGCTAATGGTGAGAGACTAAAGAGAACCTGGGACACAAATCTGAAGAAACAGGCTCAGAGAGGCAAAAGGACTTATTTGGCATATATTCACTCAAAACTAGAATTATGTTCTGTGTTGGTTTCTATTGTATGCAGCTTGTGTATTTCAAATCTGAGTCAGGCTGTGCTTTGTTTTCATCACAACAGACACGATATTAGAACAACAGCAACAAAGCCCACAGCTAAGTCCATGAGCCTGATAATAACAGGTATGGTATGTCTCACAACTCAGCTTGAATAGAGATGATTGGGAAGAGCCAAAGGAATGCAAATGTATAAGCAGCCTCCTTGTCCTCCAGAATGTTAATATCCCAGCACTTCCGACTCTATCCTATCCTTTAGCTTGTTGTCAGAGAGGAGGAAACTGGGACCACTGTTTCCTTCTGGTACTGACTTTTCTATATAGACAATTTTTACAAAATTTGTAGGATCATTATTCCTCTAGCAGAATATTTGCTACGTATTCTTACATATATAAGGCTGCATTAAGAACCACCCTAAGTATGCTTCTTTGTCAAGCCAAAGTCTTACTTTACTTATGCTGTCCAGTAGCAAATGACAGGTCAACGGGGCAGAGCCTGGATATTGGCCAGATGGGTCTGCCTAAAGTCTTAACAAACTCTATAAGTACTGGTCTAGCTCCCTCTTCCGTAACATGATGTAAAATAATATATATCCTGCTTTAGAAGATGCTCCCAGAAAAGAGGACATCCAGTAAAACAATACCAGTAAAACAATACAACTAACAAATAGATATTTGACAATTTGGACCGAACTCCAGGGCCTCCCCCATCTTCTCCATTGGTACAAGGGGTGAATGCTGCTGGCCCCTGTCTATGGGCCCCCAGCCTCTAATGCAAACCCCTTGTTCTCGTAAGACACCACAGCCCTTCTGTGGGAAATTCACTATAGTGTGTAAGAAACAGGGAACATGTAGCTGTAGATCCTGTGCTTTCTTACTACCCTTCCCACCCTCTTCTCCAACCAGGATCCCTCCTACAGGGAGCAACAAGTTTCCCACCCTTCCACAAATGTGGCTCCTCCATCAGGGGTAGACAGTGATGCCTAATGGTTTTAAGACTCCAGAGCCCGCTTTTCTTCACTGGCATCCTGACCCTCCACTTACTGTCTGCATTACTTGGGACAAGCTCCTTTACTTCTTTGTGCCACGATTTCCTCATCTGTAAAAAGGGGGAAATTAATAGTACCTATACCATAGAATTGTTATTGGGATTTGAGAGATTCTGCTATGTAAGTAATAACAGGTCATTTGAAACAAATGTAGTCTTTTAGGGTATTCTGCTTAAGAACTGGACTTTGAAAAATAAATAGCTCAGAGGAGTTTCAGAGTGCATAATGATTAATTTAGACAAGATTTTAATAGAAACCATCACCATAACCTCATTGGGCCATCTATGACCATCTCCTCTCAAGTTAACTGTAGGTGTTTATATGTTTCACTTGGTCATTTATAGATGCCGGTCCAAATCAGAAGAATGGGTAGGATTTTCAGGTAGATAAAGGGCGGTGCTGGAAAAGTCAGGAATCTTTTGTTCCTAATTAATAACAACAAAACACAAAAACCTCCCACTGTCATTTTTCTACTTTACTCGTTGGATCCCAGCAGAAATGGAAGAGAGTGATACAGTGGGTCTCAATTTCACTAAGAAGGAAATCACACTGTGCAAGTTTTTAGAAGTTAAATGGGAGTTACTAGACAGCAGCTCTGTCAATGTGATTATAATTTACAACAATCATATAGCAAGTGAATGAGTGTCCAAGTTCTGTACACATTGAGCAGTGGGTATGCTTTTGTCTCCCCTCAAAGTCCTATAGTTTGACCCACAAGAGCTTTGGGGAAGATCTGAGAGGCGAACAGGGTTGTTTCTGTTGTGTGGCTTCTTCCCATCTGAAAGCTGTTCTTATCAGAGGCCAGCAGACCCTTCACTGTGAAAAATTGCTATCTCCCAAGCCTTGGTGCCAATTGGGATTGCATGTGCCATCCTGCCCACTCTTGACAGATGGCAAGGAGCCCAAGCCTTCCATATGTTCCTCTGTTCCCTGGGAAGGCACGGGCGCACGAACAGATTTGGCTGGTGCAGCTGTGACCGTGGGTGTCTCTCAAGCAGTGTCCCTGTCCTTAGGTTATTTAGCACCAGACGAGGCTCTAGCAATCTGAACATATTCTGTGGTTGATGGCAGAGAAAGAATGAAGTTCTCAGATGTTTGGCTACAAGTCTACAGATCTCTCCAGGGGAGTTAATTAGCTCCCTAGAGCAAGGGCTATAAGGGTTTACGGTAGCATCCCTTCCTACAGAATTTTTTTGGGCATCTTGCTATAGTGGACTGTAGGGAATTTTCTGTTCTCACCAGCCTATTCTCACGTAAGATCTAAGTCTTGTCAGAACTCCCTATTCCTTCACAATGGCAGTAAAAGGTCTTCAGAAGACGACATTCTCCCAACAGAGAACTTTGCAAACTTTGGATCTAAATGATATTTCAGAAATAGTCTGTTCTGGGCTTGGTATGCTGTTTTCCTTGATTTATCTTTTCATCCTCTTTGTGATCATTATTTTCAAAACCCTAAAGCTTAATTGAGTTTGAAACTCTCCAAGTTTACAAAAGAATTCCCAGGAACAGATCAATCACACGTTGTGTTGTTGTGTTTGTGATTCAGTTCTACAATGCCTTTTTCAGTTGCAATTAGCAGTTTCAATTCTTTGTTCTTTTTTCCTTTCCAGTTTTGTTCCTTTTTAATCTTTTTGATTACCTCCTTAGGTTCGGAACTGGGCTACTCATTCCTTAAGCTGTGGCGCTGTGAATTGCCATTTTATTCATGGGGTCACCCACTACTTTACATGAGGTTCACTTCAAAAGGCCCCTGACTGGGGCTCAGTTAGTGGGCTTTAAGCATTCTCAGTTATCCTGGCACATAATTGCCATAGCTGAGCTTATTACACTCTGCTTATCAAACTACTAAAATCCTTTTAAAAGCAGCCATAGTGACCACTGGAAGGGTTCTTAATTAAAGCAGAGTTGGTAAGTTGCTATCCAACAAAGTATGAGGGTTTCAGTCCAAACTAGTTCTGCATTTCCCATTGGTCATTTGAGTACTATTCCCTTTGTTTCTGTTTGGGGAGAAAAAAAAATCTTTTATTGTAATGTTTTTAAACTATCAAGATATATGTTAAATTAGGGGGAAAAAACTAATTTCAGTCATTATATATTCATGACTAGACTTGAGTAGAATTTAGTTTAACAATAAGACCTTGAACTTGAAGACTTTTTTCAGTTGGGATTCTGATCTATTTTAAAATTTCTGTCCACATCCATAATGGTCTGTGTTTCAAGTCTGCCACTGAGAAAGTGTTCTGTTCTTAAATTGTGACAGAAAGTAGAAAAGGTAACTACACGCCTCTTAACGTGGATCTGGAGTTTTCTTTTTCTATCCCATTGAGTGATAAATAGGAGGTGTGTTTAATAGAAATACCATTTCACCCTGATATTCCATTGTAACTTCTGGCAAACTATTGAAGATACCTCATGCTCCCCATGAATCCTCCCAGGACGTAAGAAGTAGAGGCCATGGAACCATAGAGGGCTGGAATAAACCTGAGATCATCTAGTTCAGAAATCGGTTTTTTTCCTTCAGCTGTGGAAGCCCTTTTTCAAACAAAAAGTTAAATGGAGGCCTGATACATAAACAGAGAAAGAATGGGCTTTTCCGAACCATAAGGCACAGAGTTTCCCCAGTTTGGCTCCCTCCAATCCCCAACCCTGTAAAGTCAGCAAGGGGCTTTTTCAAATCCCAGTTCTTGCCCCGACCTCAGGCTATTTTAGAAGGGGTGGGTTGCACAGCAAAGGCACAGAAAGGGGACTGGCTTGGATTTGGGCAAACTTGCCTGCCCACCACGGGGCTGAGGCTTTCCAGTCTGGTCATGCCCTTGTAGGCTCCCAGAGCATATGTGGTTCTATTTAAGGCTCAGCCCCATTCCCTCCCTGGCTCTGCCTTTCTCCATTCATGTTATGCATTTGTAAGTTTAATTACCCTCCCCACCTAGACAGTAAGGCCCTGGAAGGAGAGAACTGGCGTTACTTATGTTTGCTTTATATAGAGCAGGTGCTCAGGCCAGTTCTTGGTGTGAATTGAAATGATAGTCTCTGCGATGAAATAGCACTAGACTTGCTAGGAATGCATGAAGTTGAGTTTAGTTGGTTCAAGTTTAGATATCCATACAGAACAGATTAATAGATAACACTCATTCTCAAAATAAAAGTGGCCCTAAGAAGAATAATCCCTAGTCATTAATTGAGTGTTAAATATCCTAGATCATTGGTTTCAAGATATTAGCAGGTATCTGGGGCACCTCAGAGGCTCAATCAGTTAAGTGCCCGACTCTTAGTTTGGGCTCAGGTCATGAGCTCAGGATCCTGAGACCCAGCCTGTCTTGGGCTCTGCTTGTCCCTCTCCCTCTGCTCTCCCCCCAACCTCACTTGCACTCTCTTGCCCTCATGCATGTGTGCTCTCACCCCCTAAAGTAAATATCTTTAAAGTATTAGCAGGTATCAGAATCACCTGGAGCACTTACTAAGAGTTTCTGATTCAATAGGCCTGAGGTGAGGTTTTTCATTCTAAGAAGTTTCCGGGTGATGCTGAAAGTCCGGTGATCCCCTCTGAGAACCAACCAGCACGGACTTAACATTGAGAACAGTTTCAACCTCTGCAACATGCGGAGTCTGTTACAGCTAAGTAGAGGTTATCAATTAACCTCTTTGGCAGTCCAGTTACAAAAGGAGAAAAGAAAAGTACTGAGATTTAGTAAAAGGAATCAAGACTTCTTTCAATTCCTCTAAAAATTTCACAGAGGAGCCATCAGTCAGTTCATTAAGAAACGAACCTGAGCTGCTGTTCTGCAGGGCTGAAAAGGTAGGTCATTTCCTTGCTAGGTGATTCAGTAAGCTGTAACACATAATCGCTTTATATACCCCACCATGCCTGATACTTCGGTCATTGAACTTGCAAATTACAACACCTTGCTAGCTGTCTAACTCTTCTAATCCTCGTACCAACAGAGCCTCTAGAATACGTGCCTCCTGATAACCGTAAAATGAAGGGAAAAGAAAAGCTTGCTTTCAGCAAGGATTCAATCTTGACCTTCTTTGCGTGCTTACTACAGGTCATCCCCTACACCATCAAAACAAAAACAAAAACATGTTCTTTCCTATTCAGGAGTTAATTTATGCAAAAATCAGTTCAGTGTGTACTGACAAGTCAATCACTGTGCCAAGAATCCTCCAATACGTGGAAGATCTAGCCTTCATACTGAAGGTCTACCCAGTACATGTAAAGATATGAATTTATCCCCAGCATGACTCAAAGTAGGTGCCCCATAAATTCGTCTTCAGAGAGAAAGCAAATTTACCTGATATTTACCATCCACAACTTCCTAATGGGAGTGACGCATTTATTCTCTTTGTCCTCCTCTAATTAAGCTGGGTCTCTCAGCTCCCAGGTAGAAGAAATACAACTCCAGAGGGTTTAACTGTCTATCCTCCAACCATTTGTGGGCTAAAACCGGGATTAGAACTATGACTCCTGATTCCCAGCAAGCAATCATCCTGGCTGGTTTTGTAGAAATTCGCCCACTTCCTTTTTGTTAGCACTGATTTTTTTTAGACGCTACTAATGACATCAGAAAGATTCCTATTCCAATTTTCTTCAATATTTTCATATATTTAGAAAATGAGGTATCCCTTCTCCATCCCTTATTTCCACCCAGGAGAGGAGGTGAGTCACCCCATGAAGCTTGCTGCAAATACACATCCCTAGCCACCAGCCCCCGGACCGCAAAGGCAGCACTGGCAGACAGCAATGATTCCTAATCACCAGTTGCACCCTTATGACAAGCAGACAGTTCTAGAGTTTTAATTGCTCCAGAGTCCACTGAGAAGATGGTACAACTTGACTCCACCTGTAGTTACTTACCCCAGCGTTTTATGTTGTTCTATCTACCTGGCTACCCAATTTGAATTCGGCCCGTAGGAAGCAGCAGATTTTAATGGATGAATTTTGGTCTAAAACTACCTGATTTAAAACAAAGAAAAACAAAAAACAAACCCCAGTCTGCATGCCTTTTCTTCAATCACTACATTTCTCTCAGTTTCCTCTCATTCGCCAGTGGATAACACCACAGAAGCTGCAAGTAAATGTATTAACATTTTCACTTCTTTGAAGATGGGGGTGACAGGGGAGAGCTCTCCTGTGGACAGAAGATAACCTCCCCGTGTTACTCCTTTCGTGACTCTAGCATTTGCCTAAGGGTACAATCCCCACGCTCACTGGAAACATGTTTTAAGTATTTCTTATTAACTAGGAATACTAGATAGCAGACACCAGGCACTCAGTTTTATAGTCCAACTTGTAGAAGTTTTTAAACCATGAGAAGAAAAAAATAGCAAAGAATTACTTCATCTATGCCACTGAAAGTGAGCTCCCAGACCCTCCAATTGAACCCATCAGAAAATAATGCTAAATCATGAAAGCCGCATGAATAAGCCTTGAAGCAAAGTGGACTTAAAATAAGCGGGGGGGAGAGAGGGGTGCCTGGGTGGCTCAGTGGGTTAAAGCCTCCGCCTTAGGCTCAGGTCATGGTCCCAGGGTCCTGGGATTGAGCCCCTTATCCGGCTTTCTGCTCAGCAGGGAGCCGGCTTCCTCCTCTCTGCTACTTGTGATCTCTTGGTCTCTCTCTGTCAAATAAATAAATAAAATCTTAAATAAAAAAAAAATAGAGAGGTGCATCTGGTGGCTCTTGGTTTCAGATGGGGTTGTAATCTCGGGGCCCTGGGACCCAGCCTTGTGTTGAACTCTGTGGTGGGGAGGGGGCCTCTGCTGGAGAGTCTCTTTCTTTCTCTCCCTTGCTTCTCCTCCGCACTCTCTCAAATACATAAATACATAAAACCTTAAAAAAAAAAAAAAAGAAAAGAAAATCAGTTGAATATACAACAGCTATCCAGGTGAAAGAAAATCCTGTATAGAGTATCTACCTCTAGTAGAGAATTTTTAGTGTTCTGGTAAAGAGAAAGGCAAAATTACAAAGAAAGTGTCTTTCAAGGCAGGCAGTCAACAAAAACTGAACACCTTCTGTTTGCAGTACACCAGAGAGACGCCAAACACAGAGCATATGTAAGGTCCCAGCTGTTCAAGGAGTTTCCTATTAGCACTGTTTACCAGAAGAACCAAGGGAAAGAGAAGTCTCTCAATTTTTACAGTTCCCACTGTTTTTCTTTTTTATGCAAACCCTGGCAGAGAAATAGAATAATCACTAAAGAAAAATCAAAAGCAAGAAAAAGTTCACAGTCAGGAATAACAGACTAGTGTCCTGGATTCATGGGGGTCACCACTAGAAAGTCCGTCCCTTTACGATTCAGTCTGAGACTACGACAAGCTGCAGTTCCTGGTTCATCGAGGGGGTGTGGCCAACCAATGACAGTAACTTGACCCCACAATGTGGATGCACTTTGTCACTGAAACCTCAATTTCCATCCAGTCATTTGGGTCTTAAGAGAGTGTAGGTGCAGACCTCAGCCAACCAGTGTCCTCTGCACCCAAGGGGCTGGGGCACATGCCCCAGAATGCACACTTCAAGGTCCAGACTCAGACTTGCCGCTCTGAGTCACCATTCAGAAATCAGGATACGTCCTGATTTAGGAGGATATTGTAACATTCTCTCTATGGCAGGAAAGTGAAATCAATTGCTTCTCTACCCAGAGCAGAATTCTGCCTTTTGGAGACAGATAGATGGTTAGATCCTGAGAACAACACCTATTTGGAGAACACAGTGAAACTGGCACTCATTAAAAGTGTTTCAGTTTGTTTCTCAGAGTCCACAAACCCTCATGGTTCGTCAAACTGAGGATTTTAGGGGGGAATGGGGGTGGGGGGATGGGTTGGCCCTGTGGTGGGTATTAAGGAGGGCACATATTGCATGGAGCACTGGGTGTTATATGCAAACAATGAGTCTTGGAACAGTACATCAAAAACTAATGATGTACTATATGGTGACTAACATAACATAATAAAAATAATTTATTTTTTTTAAGTGAAAAAAAAAAAAAAGAGAGAGAGAGAGAGAGCATGTAGGCTCTGTAAATTTGTAAGCCAGGACTCCAGCAAGTCATTCCTGCTGATGGCCAAAAACCTTGCTTGCTAAACACCTTAAGCAATTGGTTTCAGCTGTTTCAGACAGGACCTGCTTCACCACATTTCACCTTCAACAGCAAAAGGCTGTCAGGCGAGGAACTCCCAGGTGGTTTTAAGTATAGAATTATCCCGTGGAGAGAAAAGTTCATTTGTGACTTGTGCTCCCAGATACCACCACATTTTGAGAAAATATGCTTGGTACTGTCTGGTTTCAGCAATTCATGCCAGGATGACCTAAGCAAGCTCTATCTTGCCCCCTGAACTCTGAAAAACGGGAGGCTTCCCGTTACTGGGGGGTTAAGCCTCTTTAACACTGAAAAACACAAATCTTTGCCACAGAGCAGTCACTCAAGATTTAGGAGTGGGCTCCCCCTAAGCATAGGCTTTGGACACGTTTTTCTGAGTTTATTATTTTTCAGTTCATTAAAGTAAGTTCTAATTAAGGCAGAATTGGGAGGTCATGTGAGATTTAAGCATGTTTTCTCACAGAGAAATTTTTGTGAGCTAACCTAAATGATTTTTCCTAAGGATGCCACCAAAGATCATCAGACACAGAGAATCTATACAAAACACCTATAGCTTTCTATGGCAATGGCTACTCCCAGTTGGCGCTTCCGGGCAGAATCACCAAGGGAACATTCTGAAAATACAGATGGCCCAGCAAAACCCCAGGTTTTCAGGAGGGGGGGGGCAGAAATCTTTTTCTGGAGTGTGGCAGCTGATTCTGAATCACAGCCAGCCAGAACTGCCCCCCACTATGTCACATGTTTAATCAAGGCCTTAGGAGGGCACAATTTTCATCCCGTAATGATCTCTAAATAACACATATTATTTATACTTCCTAAACATGCACTTTCATAAGCATGCATATGTCCCTTCCCCCATCCCCGGCGCTTCGTATAGTGTGCTCTTCCCATTTTTGTCTGTGAGCCAAGTGAACAGAGAATTATGTCTGATTCAGTGTTCAGTACAGTGTCTAGAACATTGGCACCGAATGCGTGTTAAAAAAAGAGAACCAATAAGAACTACATGTTGCTTTCATACACCATTCTTCCAATGCAGGTTTTTCAGGTTTAAAATACACTGTCAACAGATCATATGTTCAGAAACAAAACTTATTATTTTCCACAAGTAAGTTAAGCTTACCTCGTGAGACCCCAACTCCAGTCAAGACCGAGAACGTGTATTACGGGAGTCGAGAAGGGAACAGTCGCTCCGTGAGAGGTTTGCTCTTTGAAGCGGATATTTGGTCAAACGAAACAGTCTTTCACCCAGCCAAGAGGCTCACCTGGCGTCTGGGTCAACACTGTCTCCTCCCAGCCCAGCCTTGCGTCTTTTAGCTACAGCTTATCCCTCCTCATCATTGGTGTCCGCTGAGAAACAGGCACACGTGCCTCATGTCCCCTGTGCTGCAATTGTTGCCGACACCTGTGGTCTCTTCCACAGCCTTCGGTCAGGAAAGCGGTGCACCTGTGTCCTCCACACCCCAACTTCAAGCTTCTCATTCCTTTAGCACCTCTGCAACTGTTTGGGACGGTCGCCTCTTTCTCCCTCCCTGAGCTAAGGGAGTGAGGGGTCTCTGAGGTCACTTGTCCAACAAGTCAGCCCTCTCCCTTACCCTCTAGGCTCTCTCTCTCAAATAAATAAATAAAATCTTAAAAAATACTTTCCTCAAACTTTTAGTTTTAACTTAAAATATGTACATGTATATTCGTTCACTAACATTTTCATGAAGTACCAAGGCCTTTTTTTTTTTTTTTTGAAAGTGAAACTATTGGTTGGAGTTCTAAGTTGTCTTTCTTGCATGAGCCACATTCCAACTATGTATCTATAAATTCAAGCTTCCGTTTTCTTTAGATTTGGACATGCAAAACAATCTGAAGGCAGACCCTTCGAAGTTGTCGTGACTCTTCTCCTTACTTACACTTGTCTCCCTCACAACTCCTTTGGCCGCCATTTTTACCATCCCTGTCTATTCAATCTTCACAAAACTTTCTAAATGCAAAGAGGAACACCTCCTTTTAAAAGAGATTTTAGAGAAATGACTCTTCTGCCCTCAGCCTATGGTGTTCTGTAATATTTAATGAAATGACATCATTGTAATTCCAAGTTTGGTTAAAATAAATAGATATAAGGAAAAGTCTCGGAGAGTTCTAGAGTTAGCTTCAGAGTGTGAGGATTCTTTGGGCTGCCGTGAGCAGCCTGGCTGTGTTGACAGAGAGAGCAATGGTGTCCGTGAAGCTGGGGCGTGGGTTAGGTGGAGTTTTGTTAAAAGGGCCTCCACTGTACTGAGAAAAAAAAAAAAAAAAAAGGCCCGACATCAGGTAAAGCAAAATGCAAGGTAAAATAATTTCAGAAAAATGCACTCATATAATGGAAAGAGCACTTTTTTGATGGGGAAGGAAAAGGCAGAAGTGAGGAAATTCTAGATTCTAGACAAAGACACTGCTAATTGGGGACTCTGGGTAAATCAATTATATTTCCTGGAGTTCATCTTTTTTCTTTTATAGAGGTAGGCTAAGCTGTCTTCAGCTTCAAAGCCTTTTATCCATACTTCCCCACGGTTCCTGTGGGTAAGTAATGGGGTAGGTGAGAGTGACAGTAAATCACGCTTAACTTCCTCATCTGTAAAATGAGGGAGGAACTTAAGCATCAATCAGCAATTCCTCAGCTATGTTCTTCAGAGAGGCCCTCCTCAGAAAGGGCAAGAGATAGTCTTCAAAAAGCTCAGTATCAGACAGTTTTACAAAATGCTAGGGTACAAATATTAAAGAAGGTTTCTTTACTGCAAAACTTCACAATCTTTAATAGGTGAAAGAGTATTGTGACTCTCTAAGGAGAAAATATGACAGCCAGCTTCCACAAAATATATTGCACCAAATCTCTCTCTCTTCTCTCTTTCTTCTCTGTCTCCTTCTTGCTCTCTCTCTGTCCCCCATAAAATCTCTCCTAGGACTAGAGATCCACAGAACACACTTTGGGGAAATTCTAGCCCAGCTATTTCTTTGGTCCTTTCTAGCTCCAAATTCACATTTTGCTGGGGCCTGCATCATTGACTCACTGAGACTTAACAAACAAGGTGTTGGAAATGACCAGAGAGATAATGGAGTCATTTTTAAAAGACAAATCTTTGAACAAGGTCAGGAAGGGGAAAGCTACCAGAACCTTCTTTTGATGTTTTCCTTGGCACCAAGTAATCATGACCACTAAACTATGTCATTATAAAGAAATCTCTGTACAGCACTGGTATATGATGGAGGTGACTTTCAAATTATCTTTATGCATGCTTTGGTCCCTCCCTTTATGCACATACATTTCAACTCAACTGATTTATTTTTCTACTATCAGTGAAGGGACTATATACAGAAAATACAGCAGAAAGTAAAGATAGTAATAATGAATAATAATAATGAATAAGAGAGTTGGGCCTTTCTATCAAGAAACCTTGCTGCAAATTCATGCACCTTCAGTGTACTTACCTGTGCCAAATGCTCTTTTTCATTCAATTTATATTTTATGTACAACGTCTAAGTGGGCAAGAACAAAAGTGTATCTCAAAAGACTGAACTATCTTGAGACTGCTTAGGGAGTGAATAACATGTTAGTACTTCATCAGCTAAGAACTGTATAAATTATACTCATAAAAGTGACCCACCTCCCTGAGAGATCATGCAAATAAAGGTCCACTGAGGCCAGTTGCCTGCCACAGGTTTGTCTCTTTTGTTTTTGTGTGTGTGTGTGTGCGTGTGTTGTTGTTGTTGTTTTGGTTGGTTTTTTGTTGTTGTTGTTGTTTTTTGCTGACTACTGCTGGACATATTAATGTTACTAACATTACTGTCTTTACTAATGTCACAACATTTCATTATTGCCATTTTACTAATGAGGCATCTGGTATGAAACAAAATAAGTTCAAAGTTAGAGGCAGCTATTGTAGAAGGATCTTCTCTGAAATGTGTTCCATGGTAATATCACTTCACCCTGGAAGGGATGGTCAACGTGAATAGCCTCCCGACAGCTTTCTCCATCGTTTCTCTAACAGCCAACATATATTAGACCCAGTGGAGTGGACTACGTACTACAAATATGGCTCTTGTTTATGGTTGTATCTGAAATTTAGAGAATTTTAAAGGGTGTAGTTCCTCTGAGGTTTGAACCATATGCTGCAAAGAACCAAAGGACTGTTTTTACCCATGCATATTTGCAGTGTGAACATAGCGCTGGTCACGTATAAATTTATATATGTCTATGCATTATATTTGTAGGGTTAACTCCATTTTCTTGCCTCTACGGTGGAAGGATTTGGACTAGACTGTAAATAATATTAAGTTGAAAAGTCATTTTTAAAATTATTACAGATCATTTTTTTTAAAGGACATAGGTTTCCACACATCGGGTGAATTACCACATTCAAATTCCCAATGAGCTTACCATTCTGTGAGTTTGCAGTCCATTTCTTCAGCTGAAATAGCGTTTGTAAGCAGTGCACTGGCTTCCTACATTTCTTTCCTGCAGAATATCCCCAAATATCTCCACTCATATATTAATTCAGACAGTAGGTATTTAGCCAATAAAAATAGAATGGGGATAGAAAGATGTCTAAGAATTGGTTCTTGCCTTCCCGGAGCCTGCAATCTGAAAGAGAAAACAGGACACTTATAAAAATACTGAAGGAATGCCTTCAATATAATATACACATGATGAATATTTTCCCACAGTCGAAGTGCTGCTGTAGCTCTAAGGAGAGACACATCACCCCCAGATGGAATGAACAAAGCAGCCTTCATGGAGGGAGGAGGATTTGAATAAGACTTGCAAGAGATGAGTAGGATTCTGAGGGCTTTCCACGTAAGTCCTGGAGCCAAAAAGAAACCAGGTATTGCCTAGGATTCATACATGTCCACGTGGTCTATGCAGTGGAACTTGGGCTGATACGTTTGGAAGGACAGATCTGAGCCAGCTTCTGGGGAATTTGAACCAGCTTTTGACGAATGTCCAAAGTCAGCGCTGGCTTGCTAGGAGAGAAGGAACCATGGCACATTTATGAGTAGGTCGTGCTAGTGCGTGGGGGAGCTGGGCGGAAGGTAGAGGCAGGAAGATAGCTCCAGAATATGAGATAATTGCAGTAATACAAACTGGAGGCAAAGCCAGACCAGTGTGGCAGTTAGAGAAGCCAAAAGAAGGGAGAAGATAAAAGAGACGTTCACTTATCCATTAAATTAACATTGATTGAGTCACTGTTTCCCAAACATCCTTCATTTATATACGACCGTCGTGACTTTTGCCACATCTGGCTCTCCTGGTATCATTTTTTTTTTTTAAATCTAATGCTTTTCTAACAAATAGACTCATTTTTTATTTAAACGCATTCAGTTAGAAAACAACAACTTGGGATCCCTTCCATTTGCCTTGCCTCCGGTTGACATTAATCACAAAAACACGAACAAGGAAAACAAAACTAGTCGCTCAGGTAGATGTTATGCCTGTTGAATCCTGCTTACGAGGGAGGAAAAGCAAAAAGGGGTGTTAACATCATATCGTCAAGAAAACAGGGAGCTTTCCTCTTTGATTAAACTAAATGGGTTGGAAGAGAATTGAAATGGAAGGAACTTTCTTGCTGTGCTATTCAAGGCAGCCACAGCTTGGGGACTTCGCTCCCGGCCAGCTACCGGGCGGGGCTCCGGGAACGCGGAGGTGAACTCGGCGTACCCGCTGCCCCCCAAGAGCCTGGCTCATAGGGAAGGTGGGCATCACACCGACGCCTACTGCAAAGCGGCAGAAGAAAAATCTAGTGCGCCTCGGACACCTTTGGGATACTGCTGGCCCCTTGAAAACTTTCTCTCGGACGTCTCCCAGCTCATTATTATTTGGAAATTAAATTCTTGTTGTAGGGTTTAATTTCATTCTGACTCTGTATGTGCAGGCTGTTTCCCCCTAGCTGCCTAGAACAAGCATAATAGCCTACCTTTATTTTCGGAGAAAACAAAAGGGAGAGATTTCTTAGGCGAAGCAGACGTGTTCGGGTACATTGGGAAGACTTCGATGGAGACAGTAAAATATCGCTCCTGCTGAGGATCTAGGAGGATGACGGTCAGGTGTCAGAGGCATCTGGGTCGGAGACCTACCCGAGATGAATCGACCTCCTTGAAAGGTCCAGGATCATGTCTCTGATAGCTGCAAACATGGCGGCCACTGTCCCTAGGCAACCAGCTCCTAAGTTCCTTCATGAGCTTTGGCATTTATGGTTTTAGGAGACTGTAAATCTTATTATTGATGAACAGCAGCCTGGAGGGTAACTAGAAGTGTATCGGCCTTAAGTGTACCCATGACTGCCTCCCAGCACAAGGGATCACTGGAGAGGAGGAAGATGGCAGAGCTTCGTTGGAGGTGATGCGTGAAAGGTGAAGGGGACACCGTGCCGTTGCCAGAGCAACAGCATTTTGAAGGACGAGGAGGAATCACGTGGCCGTGAGGGGCATTCTCCCAGCAGAGGAAGTCATAAAGAATGGGGGGGGGGGCGGGTGGGCAGCAGGTGGATGAGGAACCTGCAAGTGACCTAGTGGCTGTAGCCTGGGATTTGAGGTGAGAAGAGAAAGAGGTGAGGCGGGAGGGGAGCTGCAGCAAGGCCAGCAGGGACTGCACAGGCTGTGCAAGGAGCAGGATTTTATTTTTAAGGAACTGGAGAATATTGAGCAGGGAAGGGGTGTGATCAGATGAGGAGGTTAGAGAGTCGTGGAGTATCCACTCAGAACATTTATGGGACATGCAAGTGAGCCAGCAAGCTGATGGGGCTTTTTTCCTCCTTTTTTCTTATGCATTTAACATTTAACTCGGTGCCTGGCATTGGGCTAGGTGCTGAGCAATCGAGTCCCTGAAGGAGCTCACATTTGGAAGGAAGACAGACTAGTGTGCAGCTTAACTACTCTTCAGTGAGTTAATGCTTAAAAAGTGCTACAAATGCTGTTCTTTCCAAAGGGCCATGAATGCCCAGATCTGGGAAACCGTGGTGGACGGGGGAGAGACAGCAAGGGATCCTGAGCTGGGATCCACGGCTTCAGTTGAAGAGTAACAAGGTCCTATAAATTACCTTAAACTGGTAAATTACCTCACACTTGTGGCCTCCCACAGGCAGGATGAACTATGGCACCCGTAAGGAATTGCCTCTCTATCTCCCTTTCCGGTTCTGTTATCCTGCAGAAGTGCAGAAGTAGATCCCCCCAGCTTGGCCCTCCACAACCCATGGAGCCATCCTTACACTGGGTTCCAACCCTGCGTGTGGAGGTCATGCTTGTGCTTAGAAACGTTTTTCTCTCCCATTTATTTTTTCAGGGTTTTTCTGCCTACATTCAGGGACCCCGAGTAATTCTCGGAGTCTAAAAGTGAAAAAGAAATCTTGATAGGAAAGCTTAAGTTAAACAATTCTAAAGGGATTTCCTCATCCAAAGGACACAAAACGCTGATTTGCTTAAACCGGGATGTAGCTGGCAGTCACATGCCAAAGACCTTTGCAGGAGAACACTTGCACTTCATGAAGCCAATTTTTCCTTAAAGAGCATCTCAAAAGGAGAGAGAGGGAGAAAAAGAAAGAGAAGGAACAACATATTTCAAAGACCACACAACCCGACACCTGGGTGGCTCAGTGGTTTAAAGTCTCTGCCTTCGGCTGAGATCATGATCTCAGGGTCCTGAGATGGAGCCCCGCATTGGGCTCTCTGCTCAGCGGGGAGCCTGCTTCCCCTCCTTCTCTCCCTGCCTGCCTCTCTACCTGCTTGTGATCTCTGTCTGTCAAATACATAAATAAAATCTTAAAAAAAAAAAAAGACCACTCAACCAATAAGTGGGATCGTTAAGGGAAGATGCCCATTTCTAGTTAAAGATGCTGAGAGCTAGATGGAAGATGGGCTGAAGCTCGAGGCGTCGGGAAGGACATTTGCTGAAATCCGATCAAGCCTGGGCATCTTGTCGACAGAGAATAAGAAATAGGGCTGATGCATCCTGGCTTTGAATCCCACCTCCTAAGTAAGAATCCAAAAGTTTTCTTCAAATCTCAGGTGAACTGTTTCCCTACAGCCAACATTCCTTTAACATTCCTGCCCTGTTTGAAGCCACTTGTCCTCCATCTTACACCCTGAACTCACACTCACCACCGGTTGCTCCTGCCTGGATCTGCTCCACTGGGATTTTAGGCTGCCCATGTACTTTGGCTGGGAAATGACACTTATAACGCCAATTACGTGGAACTGTCTTGATACAGATTTGGGAAAAGGAAACAATAATGCTCAGTAGTCAGAAGAAATCTGCCATGGACAGTGGTCCCAATAGGAAGGGCAGACTGTTCAATGGATGCCCTCCTGGTGAAGTCTTTATTGTGGCTTCTCTCCCCACACGTCTTTCTTTCATTGGCTTCAGGTCCTTACTTAGCACTGTAGCAGAAGATGGTTCTCTGAATGGTGTGAATTACCCCACAGTCCATGCCAGCATTAGCAGATGGTGAGGAGAAGGGACTGTGGGGAAATTGAAAATGTCCAGGTTCAGTTCAGAGAGGTGGAGAGGTGAAAGAAAACAAAAACGCGTTTTGTATGGAGGGGTTCCTAAATTCTTCTAGGTTTCTAGCATGCTCCCCTTTAAACAGCCTACCTAAATGTATAGCTGAGGCTATGAATACATGTCTATGTCCCTGAAATATGTCATTTCAATTATGGTTTTATTAGGTAATAGTAATATAATAACAGGCGAATAATCCTATTTCAATTTGATGTCAGAATGCATGGTTTTTCTCCAGTGTCTTCTTTGTAATTTGGCTGATATTAACTGTTTGAAATGGAAATACCTTCCTTTTGACCCCTCAGTAACAGCAAAGCAACAGAGCCGCTGCCCCACCGGTCAGCTTGCCCCCTGCAGTTGTGCTTGTGCACAGTCTAGGCAGTCATATGCCACAGCCTTGCTGGTATCTCATCAAGAGGGTGAGTGACAAAGACAAACTTTGTCATTGATAGTGTAGCAGTGCCTAGGTCGAGCTCTGGGGTCGGACTTCCCAGATTAACTCTGAGCAAAGTGTTTAACCTCCCTCTGCCTTGTTTTTCCTCCTCTGGGAAATGCAGATAAGAAGTACCTACGTCATAGGGCCGCCATGATAATTGGGTGGGAAAATACATATAAAACGCCAAGGATAGGGCCTGGCATGCAGACATATTTTACCTAATACTTGCTGAAATATACTAACAGCTACACACTTTACAAAACTACCTCTTTGGGCACCCAGATGGCTCAATCAGTTAAGTGTCTGGCTCTTGAGTTCGGCTCAGATAATGAAGCCCTACATCAGGCTCCACACTCAGGGAAAAGTCTGCTTAAGATGCTCTCCATCTGCCCCTCTCCCAACCTTGCTTACATGCTCTCTCTTAAAAAAATTTTTTTCCTAATTAAAAATAAAATAAACTACCTCTTTAATAAATGAGTCAGTATTTTTTTTTATAATTTTCAATGTGTCTAAGTCAGCAAAGAATTTATAAAAGACTAGTTAACAAAAGACATTCTATATGCCATCACCTGGCCGATTATATGATACAGTCACCATCATTTTAGACATTATATATTGGTTTGCTGTGTCCCCACACAAGAATGTACTTGCCATGAAGGCATGGAATTTTTGAGTTGTATACCTGTCATTTGGTAGATACTTAGTAAATATTTGTTGGGAAAACAGGAATCCATAAATGTTAGCTCCTTTGTAGATAACTGGGAGGTGACAGTCTACCTTGGCTCACTGCTATTTTGAGGCTAAAAACACTATACACATTTTACATAAAGGCCTATGTGGTAGGAAGAAAAGCATAGGCATATCTACAATCTTCAGCTGAGCAGCATTTATAGGCCAACATCTTTGACGTGTACAATGTCAGAGTTATAAACAAGCTCTCAGGGTCACCTATGCATACCTAAGGACATGCATTCCCAGGAAGCACTCTGCTTGGCAGCTTATTAAACACTTAGGCTGGGGGTGTCTTCCTCTATCAAAAAGAGGTAGTACAGGGCACCTGAGTAGCTTAGTCAGTTAAGCATCTGCCTCTGGCTCAGGTCATAATCCCTGGAATCAAGTCCCATGTTCTACCTCTCCTCCTGGCTCACGCTCTCTTTCTCAATACCTCTCTCTCTTTCTCTCTGTCTCTCTCAAATAAATAAAGTTTAAAAAAAAAAAAAAGGTGATGTGGCTAAGTATGGTGATATTATCCTTTGGGTTTTTTTTTCCCCCATTTTTTCTTTTAACAGCTAAAATTTTTTTCAAAGGAAAGTCCAAAAGCTGTGGATTGGAGGGTGGTCCTTGCTGGGCTGCCTCCCAGCATTCTGAAGTTTCTTGGAGCTACTGATGGGGCAGGAAGAACATGTGCTTTAAGTCTTACAGACCCTTCAAATTCTAGCTTACCTGCTACACACTGTGCTCCTTGGGCAAGATATTCAACTTCTGTGGACCCTAGTTTCCTTATCTGTGCAAAGAGAAGAGAGCATGCCACACTTGCAAGGGTTCCAAAGAGTGTATATTGAGTTCCTGACCCATAATAGGCAAACCTTGTATTTCACTGGATTCAAAAATACCACTGAGCTAATGCCAGAGCCTAGCAAGAGCCCTAGAGACCACTGCAGAAAGAGAAAACATCCTTCCTTCATGACATCAGTTTATTGGCAGCCAGGTTCCAACGAAAAAGCCTCCCTGTCTTCAGAGATGTGCCAAGAATTTGACCCGGAGTCATCTTTGGTTCTACAAATCATTGCCACCACTGCTTGAGAGACTCTAGTTGCTGAGAAGCCTTTAAGAGAGATAAATGGGCCGCAGGACAGATGCAACCTGTGAGCTGTGGATGAGACAACAAAGCAGGCTTCCTTCAGCAAGCTCCATTTGGCACCACTCAGCTCCTTACCCAGGAGCACAGTGCCTATGCTGAAGAGGCATTATTCCTGGGATAAAGATAGTCATATTATTTCTTCAAATTACCACATTTACTCCATGAAAATACCACGTTTCCCAGGCAGGAGACTTCCCATCCGTGTATTTATTTGGCTACCATTCATCAAGTGTGTACTCTCTATCAGGGACCTTCCCAAGAGATGGTAAGATGAAAACGAGAGAGGCGGTCTCCTGGGACAGGGAGGCATGTGACACAATACATTACAGCAAGCCCTTCCAGTGCCCAGTGGGGTTACGAATAATGTGCTGCAAGAACACATAAGACGGTCGTTAACTCTCCCAACTGGGTTCCATAAAGGTTTCTCCCCAAAAGTGACAGCAGAGCTGGGGTGTGAAGGAAAAGTATGAGTTTAAACCTAATGGAGGGAAGGAAGAGGTACATTCTGGGAAGAATCATAAGCATAAGAAATAGACAGTCCAGTTCAGTAGTTCTCAAAATGTGGTTGTTGCGTCCGCATGACAATTGCCAGGGAATCTGTCAGAAATACAGATTACTGGGAATCACCCCAGAAATTCTGAAGACGGTATCCACGAGTCTGGGTCTTGGCAAGCCCTCCAGCTGATTCTTAGGCTCACTCAGCTTGAAGAACCATTGTTACGGTCAAGTGATGGTATCGAGTAAAAGAAGAACTACATTAACAAAGTATTTATCTTTACATGATACAGAGCTATCTCGGTAGACATAGATTTTCCACCCCTACTCCAACTTTTCCACAAAGGATGAGTTAATAAGATTATGTAGCTCACAAAAGGACAAAAAGGATATAGCCAAGGGAAACATAGCAGAAGTAGAATAAAACCATTATCATTTTGTCATACATTTCCCAACAAATGTCCTAATACTCAAAGCAGGTGTGGAAACACGTTTGTCTTCCAAGGGTCACAGTACCTGCAAGATTAGACGGCAGCTGTTAAACACACAGCTTTGTGAATGTGAAGCCCGGAGAGGCGTCCCTGCCACAGCCCCTCATTCAGAAGCTTCATATCAAATGGAAGAAACTCAGACAGCAGCCTGAATATTGAGGCCATGCTTGCTATTCTCAGGCAATCCAACTCACATCTGGATAGTATCATCAAAGACAAAAGAGAGCGGAGGCAGAAGAGCCAGAGGGGAGATGAAATAGTCAGATTTGAACAACAACAACAACAAAAAACAGAGTAAGCATTATACATCACCCTGAGAACCTCATCTTGGAAGGAGGGGCTTCCCCAGACTGCCTGAACCTCCTAGGCTGAGATGGCTTCACACTCCTTACGTCTAGCAACTTCTACATGTGTTTTTTTCCAAGAGCTTTTTCCTTGGTGCATTACAGGTGCAACACGTCTCACGCCATCTAGGGCTTGATTAGCATGTGACTTGTATTCTTTTCTGACTGTTCACGCTTACATCGTTTATCTCCTCAACTAGGTCAGAAATTAGAAGAAGGTCTCTCACTTCCATGCTTCCTTTAGCACAGGGAAGATTTTAAGAGGAGGCTGTCTTTGTAGCTCTTCTGGAAGGAGGAATGAGAATTGGCTCCATGAGCAGAGATGAGTGTTTGAGAGAACACAAGACACAAGGACCCTGGAAAGCGAGGCATGTGGGGAAGTGTGTGTGGAGCCCAGGGCTGCTGGCGTAAGGGCCGGGGGTGGGGGGAATAGAAGACAAGGCCGTCTGGTAGTAAAAGTATAGATCATGAAAATCTCCCATATGCAAAGGTTTAGATTATATTATAAAAGTGTAGGAAGTATGGAAAGAACGTAAAGTGAAAAATGGCCTGATGAGTTAACAAATCATACTGTTAGGATTATGCTACATGCTGCTGGGGCGGGGGGGCGGGGTGTGTGTGCAAGCTGTGCATGCGCATGCGCTAGAGGGGGTGGGAACAAAGTCATTATGGCTTCGTGTTACCAGCAGAGTAGGTTTAAATTTTACTAGCTCTATTATCTCAGAAACTTGTTTAATCTTCAATAGCCTGTCTTCTTATCCAGAGAATAATCTCTATCACATATTGTTTGAGGATGAACTGAGCTAACTCATTTAAAGTCCCCAACATGTGCCTGGAATACAGGAGCTCAAAAATGTTTCTAATGATTGTGGTTATTAGAGGCAGAAGGACCACTCCTTTTTTATTCACTTAGCATTTGTTGGTTACTGTCTTTGTTTTTCCAACCAAGTCCAGATGAGACAAGAGAAAGGGAGTCAAGGGCTTGGAAGAGCAGCAACAGAGGCAGGAGCCCTGCCATGTTCTTCCCATCCAGCTTTGAGATTGGAGGAGAGTTTGGACCCTGGGAACTTGGCATGGCACCAGTCCCATCCCCAGTGACATTCAGCAGCCCCTGTATGGAAGAACAGAACAATGGTGGTGTCACACCTTGGTTTTATGTTGTTCAGAATAGATGAGGCAGAAAGAAGAATCGTAGAGCAAGGGGCAGAAGGTGCTTACAAAAGAACCTTTGACGTGATATGTCTCTCGGGCCAGCAAGGGAAGAAGTGAGACTCTGGGTGCTGACAGAAATAGAGAAATGGAAGTCGTTGAAGAACCGGATAACAGAAGAAACTATCCAAGAGCCATCAGAGAGCCACAGGGGAGAGAAGGGAAGGAAGAAACGTGAGACATAGGAGGTGGGGTTGGGAATAATAAGAACCCTTAATTCTTTTTATAGTGCCCAGGGCACTTCATGTAAACGACAGTTATTCAATAAATAGACATCGAATTAAATTCATATGCCTACATGTAATTTGACTCCGCGCCCAGTACATTGAAAGAATATAGTCTGCGGTCTTACAGGCTAACACCCTTACCTGTCAAAACTAAGAGATTTTCATCCAGGCACCATGATTGTCATCATGTTTTCTTCTCTGTCACAGCAACAGTGTTTCAGAAATCTCTGTGGAGAAGGATTTGTTTGTTTAAAGTTTAAGATCTGGTGTAGAAATCCAGAGGGGAAGGAACAACTGGTTCTGAAATAAACAAATAATGATAATAAATGAAAAAGAGTCTCATTGCTATATATGTGAAGAGTAAGAATAAGGTCCTTTAAAAACTATGTGAACAGGGAAGCAGCAGGTGTTTGAGAAATTTCTAATCTCATGCCCATCAACAGCAGCCATCACGGGGGCTGGGGGGGGGGGCAGGGAGGGGCGGAGAATGGAGACCCACCTGCAGAAAACACTCCAGACACATGGCATTGACAATGGTTAGCTGCAGAGGCTACCTATCTCCCCCTCTGGGTGCTGACCACCTCACTCTTGTGCAGGCAGGAGCTGATGGTAGCACTGAAAGAAGGAAGGCGAGATCTGAATGCGTTTCCGTAGGCTGTTGAAGCCAATACGTACTTACAGTGGTCAAAGCCATTTAAAGATGCCTTAGCAGTTCTGAATGGGCCACTTCTGAGCCTCACATCTGGGGCCTGTGGGACACAGGACACTTCGGTGGTGCTTCTCTTATGCTTGCCGTTGGCCCAGCTGGGCAGGAGGGTCTCTTTCCTTGCATAAGGATGCTTTGGGGGGCCTGCCATGGTTCTACCACAGACCGCTGGGCCCTGGCCATTCTGGGCAGGAAGCTGGCCTGGGCTAGATGTGGAAGGTTGCTGGGCAGCTTCTCTGTTTCTTCCCCTGGGGCTACGTGGACCTGCTTCTCTCTGCCTGTTTACTCCTCTCCCCTCCCCTTCCATGTTTCTTCTGCAGCGCCCTGGTCTCTGAGGCCCCACCATTTCAAATAGCACTTGACTTTCCCTTCTGAGGTGCCAACACTGGCCTTTCCTCTCCTCCACTTTGCAGATAAGCTCATGAGGGTTCAGGGACTCTAGGAACGTTTCCATTTGAATTTCTGAGAGCCAGCATCTGATTTAGTCAGGTAGGCCTATGCATGGCCCTGAGTTGGGTCTTCAATCCCGGTGCAATGAGCTCAGAGGAGGGAGTAATCGCCTTCAACATTCCTGGCCAGGACAGCAGCAACAGAAACTGTGGGCAGAGGGAAAAACTTCCCCAAAGCAGGTGTCAGCTGAAAAGGCTCCCACAGAAAGGACCAATGGAGGTCCTTTTGGCGCCTCAGTGCTCAGTAGATTTGTATAGCAAACTTGGGAAGAAAAGCAAGCAGCATATGAAAGAAGGAAATATATTGATTCAGGTAAAAAAATATACATATAGTCTGGCTCTGAAGCAAGTTGTCTAGAATGTGCCAGAACGTGTTCACGGGACTATTTAGCTGGCTATGAGAGATGTAGACAGAAATAACCCATTCTCATCAGGGGCGATTTCCGCTACTTCTTTTCAAGTTGTGCTGTGCTGTTTTGATTGTCACCGGCTTTGCATTTTCCCGTTCTCCACCAGGGCTGTCTTTATAGCCCATGGAAGAGTTTTATTCTGTCATCATTCCTGTTTCTCCTACATAGATCAGCGGCTTGCATATCTTTCCCAGCATTGTTTTGTTTTGTTTTGTTTTGAATAGACACTGATGGTCATTGCTCTTTTCTGTGAAAATTCGGCAGACATGTGTTTTTGCCCATAAGACTGGGTCTCCCCCTGCCACCATGCCTCCCTAAGAACTATTGGCCATGGCAGGTCAAGGCAAGCACGTTCTCTCCCAGGGGAATCCATCTGTAGGCATAGCTGAGGTGACCAGACCCTCTCCTAGAAATGCCAATGAGATCAGTTCCACAGAGAGCACATCTCCAAGGAGTCAGATAGTCAGATAGTCACATAGAGTCAGAATTGTCACCTTCCAAAAATCACCAGTCCAAAATAATGCTGTGAGGTTTTTATAATATACTAAATACTGCCTCAATTATCTCCACAATGAAAATCCCCTCCTAAGTTCTATGAGATTTACTCAACTGGCAATAAGTGTATACCAATATTAATGAGGACTTATTGTTTCTCAAGAAATATCACTGTCCACCTTTTTACGCTTAAAAGTCAAAATGAAGCCCCTTTTTGAAAGCTTTATCTGAAGACAAAGGCAGTTGGAATTGTGCTACCTACTGGGACCAAACTGGAGGAGGTATGGGTTGTTGCTTTTGTGTTTTGTGTTTTGTATTTTTTTTTTTTTGGTACAATATCATATCTTTTGAAAGGAAATGCTTGAAAGGGACTTATTTGTAGAAGCAGACTGACTGAAGGAGTTATTCACAAATAAAATCCAACTGCAGATGATTAGGATAGCAATAATGTTAATGAAAAGGCAGAATACATTCTGGGTATGTAATACGGCTTAGCAGTGTATTCTGAATAATGTAACTGGTGTGTTTCAGACTGTGTTTGTTTAAAGGTGCTCTAACGGTATTTGTATGACTTCAAATACAGAATACATGAAAATCGTTGAGTAGGGAAATCTGAAAAACTGAAAGAGAATGGCATTCAGCCATCTGAAAAGTGGGCCCTTAACTTTGGGCAACATTAACTCACACCCTGACTTCCTCTAGGTTTTCTGTTTACTTTTATCCTAAAATGGCATAGCTTTGTTTTTCAGTAGTATATTAGTGAGAATCGTTCCTCTGCTTTTTATTTAAAATCACAAGCCCATTAAACATTCATAAAGTTCTTCCTTCTTGATCCCCATAGAATTGGGTTTTATTACTGAGAGTAAAAAATTGCTGATAGAAAACCTGCATCCATTTGTTTATTTAAATTCAGTTATTTAACATATAATGTATCATTAGTTTCAGAAGTAGAGGTCAGTGATTCACCAGTCTTATATAACACCCTGTGCTCATTGTATCATGTGCCCTTCTCAATGTCCATCACCCAGTTACCCCATACCTCCACCCACCGCTCCTCCAGCAATCCTGTTTATTTCCTATGATTAAGACTCTTTTATGGTTTGTCTCCCTCTCTGATTTTGTCTTGTTTTATTTTTTCCTCTCTTCCCCTATGATCCTCTGTTTTGTTTCTTAAATCCCACATATGAGTGAGATCATATGATAACTGACTTTCTCTGATTGACTTATTTCTCCCCTTATAATGCCCTCTAGCCCCATCCATGGTGTTGCAAATGGCAAGATTTGAGGGGCTTCTTTGATGACTGAATTGTTGTTCCTCGTATATATACACCGCATCTTCTTTATCCATTCATTTGCGAATGGACATCTGGGCTCTTTTCCTAGTTTGGCTATTGTGGACATGGCTGCTATAAACATTGGGGAACCTGCATCCATACTCCATAGAGTTTTGTTCTGTGCAGAAAAAGTGCCCTATGTATTTAGACAATTAGTGGAAACACACGTGTGTGAGCAGAGAGGCCTGCAAAAGGAGGCACCGCCCTACTGGGCCACATTCTCACCTTCCTTGGAGGTACTCTTTCCTCCTTTTCAGTGTCCTCCTGAACAGCCCAAGCAAGAAATGATTGCTTCTTTTAGATTCCCTTGCCTCTCTCCTCCCCTAGATCCAGTCTGTAGCTATAGCCAGGGAAATCTTGAGTACGTGGATGGCCATGTCACTGTGTCTTTTAAATCACTCTCACAGAGTACCACCACCTGCAAAGCCAAGTCCTGGGTACTAGGATAGCTTACGAAAGTTCCTGGGGATTTGGCCTTGACTGACCATCCTGCTTAAGCATCTCGCTTAAGGTTCAGAGGCAAGCATCAGAAAACAAAATAACAGTGGCATAGGCAAAAATAAAGGTCTGTTTCCTCCGGCATAGGCAGGATGCAGAGCTGGGCTGCCATGCTCCTCCACTTTGGCCAGCTTCTTCATCTTGTGCCACTCCAACAAGGAGTAAAGAAGGATGTGCTTTGCACTTTAGAGACATTTCCCAGAAATTGCACATGCCATTTCCAATCATATTCCATTAGCCAGAATTAGTCACCTGTGCACATCTAGGGAGACTGGGAAACATAGTCATTATTCTGAAACTACTTTATAGTCTTTAATAAGGGAATCCTTTCTCTCTCTATTTCATTGAATGTTACAATCTGACATGGGCAGGTTGCATGAAGGAAAGCCAAAAAGGCCACTTGACCCTGAAACGACTTGCGGAGATTTCTTCATCCCAATGTGCCCCCAAATCAGAGCACAGTGCTCCCTGTTCTCCTGGACAAGGTCCCTTGCGTTGTCTTTCTAAAGCAAGTCATGATGGTCTGGTTGTCAGTCTTCACTGAATGAGAGAGTAGAAGCCCTTCATTTGGTTCTTCTATCTGCATGTAAAGAAAAATCATGAACAGTAGCTCTAAATAAAGACATGCAGAGAAATCAAAGTGAAATAAGGACTTGCCAGCTTTGCAAGACTATTTTCCCCTTGTCAGCATCTTCTAATATATGGTTGGGTTGTTTTTCCCTCAGGTCTAATAAATTACCTACCTTGAGAAGTTCCTTTACAGTGCTGGATCGTTCTTGCTTTAGTCATCATTGGTACAGCAATGCTTTTGCTCCAGGTGTGGGAACTCTAAAAACCAGGCACATCTCAGGTACCTGAGTGGCCCAGTCAGTTAATCCTCCAACTCTTCGCCTCTGCTCAGGTCATGATATTGGGGTTGTGGGATCAAGCCGCACATTGGGCTCTATGCCCAGCATAGAGTCTGCTTAATATAGTCTCTCTCTCCCTTTGCCCCTTCCCCACACTCCTGCACTCTTTCTCTCTCTCAAAAATAAATAAATAAGTCTTTTTTTTTTTTATCAGATGTTTTGGGGGGGAAAAAAAAAACAGATGCTTTCACACCTCAGAGCTCATCTCATGGTGACCAATATAGTCAAGAAATTTTCCAAGCCAAAAATCAGAATGTATGGTCTGAGAGTAAAATCGAACTTAAGAGGACAACAAAACACAATTTTGAAGTCATAGTGAAGAAAAATATCAGAGATAATCGCCATAGTCATAGAAACCCTTATGAAGGCATGTTGACCCACACTTCCCACTCCTGTTCAAAAAAGGAAGGCATGAAAGGCAATTTCCCTTTCCATTTTGAGAAATCTTTTATGGCCACTTAAAATCTAATTCAGGGGCTAACAGCTTCCTTTCCCAAAAATACAGAAGATAACAGGAATTGTTATTCCTCTTTTTTCTTGACTAGGTCATGTCTCTCTGAGCACATTATAAGTCTTTGGCCATTACAGATTTGCTATATGCATTTGGTTGCCCAAGGTATTAAGTTGTTTATTTGGCCTGGACCAGAAAGACAGATTGAGCATTTAGAAATGTTTATGATTGTTTATTGCCATTTTTTCATGACCCTGTTTGCCCACATCCTAGAGAAAAGGGAATAAGATCTCAGTATCCTTTTACAAATATTAAGAAAAAGGAAAACTAAGTTATTTATCCTTGCTGCGATGTATTACCCTCTAAGAAAATGTAAGCGCTTGACTCTGTGCTGAAAATCATCCACTTATATTTTAGTAAAACTTACGCTGTGTCTGCTACAAAAATTATCATTTAACTAATTCACCACAAATGGCTTTGTAAAAGCTCTTCATTTGCTCTGCTAGTCCTCAGGTAATATTGTTTTATGTCAAATGCTGTTGTTGTAGTAAAGATAACTAAATACTGAACAGTGAGTCAGTTTTGTTCATTTTGGGGTAAATATGTATAATTCATGTTTTCAGCTCTTGCCAGTTTCACATTTTACTTTGTAGAAAGTAGCTACCTGAGACCCGGGTACTTCAGAAGGAAAATTTTGAAGTATCATATCATTATTTCACAGAGATTCTAATATGTGTAATCCTAAGACTTTTTCTGTGACTATAACCCTATTGGGTTGTTATTTTTTGTGGGGTTTCTTTTTTTCCTTTTAAGTCCATATTTAAAAGCCAAAAATGTCGGGCGCCTGGGTGGCTCAGTGGGTTAAAGCCTCTGCCTTCAGCTCAGGTCATGATCCCAGGGTCCTGGGATACAGCCCCGCATAAGGCTCTCTGCTCAGCGGGGAGCCTGCTTCCCTTCCTCTCTCTCTCTGCCTGCCTTTTTGCCTACTTGTGATCTCTGTCTGTCAAATAAATAATAAAAAATCTTAAAAAAAAAAAAAAAGCCAAAAATGTCTTCAATGGGACCGGTTTTATATAGAGAGATTCCCTCATGCAATGGATTTTTCCATCTAAATTAGTTTGTGCCACAGTTTTGCCAAAAACATGTTTTTAACCCTCTTAAATCCTGCCCTCCCACAAACTAATCACAGGATCATAATGTCATGCAAAGCAGTCCCAAAGTATTTTTGCAAAAATCTCCTTCCTCATTAGTCTCTGTTCAGTGGGAAAGTTTTGATTTACCTGACCCACAGATATCATGAGTCCTTCTTGCCTTTTTATCTCTTCAGGTGTCAGTTTCTTTCTGTCCTTCAGAACAGACTGTCTTCTGTCTAGACATCCTATAGTCAGTAGGGCAGGCAAGCTCCTCTAGACTTTAAGTTCAATACAGGTAGAGAACATCAAAAGGTAGTCCCTTCCTTGCACACGCCCCTTCTCTTGTCACACAGTCATCTTTTCACTCAATACACTTCACTCAAATCACAGTCTGGACCACACTGGGAATTTTTGCATTGATGCATTAATTCATTGAATAAATATCTTACCCAGTTTGCACCATCATCCAAGCATTTGCTGGGTACTGGATGGGTAAAACATAGTCCATACCCTCAAGGAACTCATAATTTAGTAAACTAACCAATTTCAAAAGACTCCAGTGATTAAACTGCCTTGATAAGTTTTGCTGATCCATTAATGCAGACGCTGAGAGACTAAGAGAAAAACAGAAAGTCATAAAATCTGGATAGGGATTTTCAACATTGTCAGGAACTCCCTTATACAGTACAGCCCATGGAATAGAAAGACCTGACCTCTCAAAAGTATGCAGTTTTCTTCATTAGGCCATGTATGTGTGTTTTATTGTGTTGTGGTTGTTTTTAAAATAAACCATTTATCTCTCCCTCTCTGAATATCTGAAATGACATTAGTGATATTTTGGACAGTAATGTTGGCTTTTCAGGACAATTCTTATTATGACAATTTTTGTTATGGGAAGCTTTCAAAATAAATCAGACTGTTAACAGGATCTCAGTCAGTTCCCAAAGAAGTTAGAGTCGAAAGAAGATACTCTGCCCTGAGGAACAGCAGCCTCTGCTACTAAAGCACAGGGAAGACCTGTGCTTGGAATGAGCTGAGTTCCCACAGGTGGATCTGTTGGGGTCACTTCTCTCTGAGGCAGATCTGCTCTCAGGCCCAGGCCCTCTGTGTCCTCAGGAACATTCCCAGGGCCTTTCCTTTGGCCATCTTTCTATCACTTTTGAACCTTTAACTAGAAACCTTTAAACCAGGAAGTGAGATACCACGATATTCAAACTAGTTAATTCAAGCTCATCCTTCAACCACTCTCCATTTGTTAAGGAAGAAACTCTTGGTGCTCCTGGGTGGCTCAGTCAGTTAAGAGTCTAACTCTTGGTTTTGGCTCAGGTCATGATCTCAGGGTTGTGAGATGGAGCCCTGGGTCAGGCTCCACACTCAGCTTGGCATCTGCTTGAGATTCCCTCCCTCTTCCTCTGCCCCTTCCCCCCATTCTCACCTCCACATTTGTCTCTCTCTCTCTCTCTCGAATAACTACATCTTTAAAAAAAAAAAAAAAAAGGAGAAGGAGAAGAAGAAGAAGAAGCAGCTTTTTATCCCTTTAATGACAGAAAACAGGGGCAGATTTTCTCTACAGCTCTGATTTATTTGCCACCATCACTATTTTCCATTCTAATTACTATGGTGCTGGGGTGGGGGGTAGTTATTTGCGAGCTGTAATTGTTACTACAGAATTCTAATGGGAAGGCATGTGACAGAAGATAGAAAGATAGATCCTGAAGTTATAAGGAGCCAGTTACTTCTCTCGGTTTTTTTCCACCCACGTTTATTTTATTTACATTAATGGAGTACTTTCTGTGTGTTTACCTAACTGGCCTGGAGCTAGCTAGAGAGATAGAAAGGTGACTAAGAGGTAAGCCCACCTACAAGAGATGAACGAAACTAGCCAGGGAATGCCTGAGACAAACAATTCCATAGGAGCTGAGAGACTGTGCGGCAGATGCCATAGAAACACAGAGGGGAACTTATTCTCTCTGCAAGCAGGGATCAGCAGAGATTTCCCAGAGAAACTGAGCCCTAAGGGTGTGCATGCTTTACTTTGTTATTAACAGACAATTAAGACTAAAACCAGAGAAGCAAGGGAAAGAGCCATCCATTTTACTGGAATCCTAGAGGGAGGGGGTTTGCTTTCAGGTAATGTTGAAACAATTTAGCATTTTATGGTGAGTGCTATGAATTGTGTAAGACTGATGATTCACAGACCTGTACCCCTGAAACAAATAATACATTATAAGTTAATTAAAAAAAAAAAAAAAGAATTGCCTGGAAAAAAAAAAACTATTTAGCATTTTTATAGTTTCCTTTTCCGGGTTCACTAGCTTTCACCCCTACCATCTCGGGGTATCTGACTGGAGTGGGCTTTCCCACCTACAGAGGGGATAGAGCTTATCCAATAACTATTAAAACTGCTTTCAAGGACCCTGATGAGTTCTTCTGCCAGAAAGGGAACATAGTAGTAGACACTCAAAAGTGCAACATCTATTTACCAAGTGTTAACCATCATCTCTCTCTTATTCTTCGTTACCCCCAGGTCTTTGCAGAAGACGGGTCTGGAACCTAACCACGGGGTGTCCATGACCCCCGAGGTTGCCGCCCATCAGCAATGAAAGGGTTATCGGGCAGCCGCAGCCACCACCACGGAGTCACCTGTGATTCGGCCTGTGACTCGCTGTCGCACCACTCCGACCGCAAGCCCTACCTGCTGAGCCCGGTGGAACACCACCCCGCGGATCACCCCTACTACACTCAGCGGAACTCCTTTCAGGCAGAGTGCGTGGGCCCCTTCAGCGACCCGCTGGCCAGCAGCACCTTCCCGCGCAGGCACTACACGTCGCAGCAGGAGCTGAAAGACGAGTGCGCCCTGGTGCCGCGCACTCTGGCCACCAAGGCCAACCGCATCCCCGCCAACCTCCTGGACCAGTTTGAGAGGCAGCTGCCGCTCAACCGGGATGGCTATCACACGCTGCAGTACAAGCGCACCGCCGTGGAGCACCGCAGTGACAGCCCCGGCCGCATCCGGCACCTGGTCCACTCGGTCCAGAAGCTCTTCACCAAGTCGCACTCCCTGGAGGGCCCATCCAAGGGCAGCGTCAACGGGGGCAAAGCCAGCCCTGACGAGACGCAGACCGTGCGGTATGGCAAGCGCAGCAAGAGCAAGGAACGCCGCGCGGACCCCAAGGCCCGGCCCAACACCTCCCCGGGCTGGTGGAGCTCCGATGACAACCTCGACGGCGACATGTGCATCTACCACGCGCCATCGGGAGTGATGACCATGGGCAGGTGCCCTGACCGCTCGGCCTCGCAGTACTTCATGGAGGCCTACAACACTATCAGCGAGCAGGCGGTCAAGGCCTCCCGGAGTAACAACGATGTCAAGTGCTCCACCTGCGCCAACCTGCCTGTCAACCTGGACACGCCGCTCCTGAAGAAGAGCGCGTGGTCCTCCACTCTGACGGTCAGCCGTGCCAGGGAGGTTTACCAGAAAGCCTCGGTTAACATGGACCAGGCCATGGTGAAGTCAGAGTCTTGTCAACAAGAACGCTCCTGCCAGTACCTTCAGGTACCATTTATGTCAAGTGATGGATGCTTAGAAATCATACCTGCTCATTGTGTGGTGTTTTCTCCTGAGTCCTAGTCTTGGCTTGGCTGTGAATTGCCTGCATGAACCTGAGAAAATTATTTAGCATTTCTCTGGCCAATTGCTCCTATCAGGAAACAAACCGGCTACCCAACTCCATCCAGTTATCTTGAGATACTAGATATAAAAGTGCTTTGAAAAGCACGCCTACATAAAGCCAAGGAGTTATTAATGTTTAGTATTCCTCTTTTGTCTGCGGGAACATGGGATAGGGAGGCAAGAAAAGGGGAGTCAACACAGAATTTTAAAATAAATCAATTTTTTTTCCACAAAAGTCAACAATGATCTTTTGAATTTTGGAAGGAGTTTAATTAGATCTATCCAGAGGGTTTTTGTTTTTATTATAAAATTCTGCCTTAAACTATTTGTTTGGAAAACTTGATCTATATCCTCACCATTGCAATTGTTATCACCACCTCCAACACCAACCATACTCCCACCTGAACCCCCAACCCCCAGGACACAGGGAATTGGAATAATGCCCTGGGCCCTGAGGAGGTGGAGATCAAGCCAGTTTGGTGACCTGACAAGCACAGCTGCAGAGACCCAGGACAACAGAGAAGAGGAGGAAAAGCAGGGGGGAAGCATCCATGCAATAAAATGCAATTAATGTCAGCGTGTAAATCCCACACACGTATAGACCCAAGGCAAGCTGCTCCTCCTCTTCCAGTCTCCTCATGTCTCTCCCTAATGCCCTTCCATTCACTGAACCTAGATTCCCCTAGATAAAAATGTCAGCAGCAGAGTCTTTTTTCTTCTCCCTCTCCTCACCACCCCCACCCCCACCCCCCCACCCCCGCCTGGGGCCAATTCCTCTATCTGGTAATTGTCATCTTCCCCAAGATATAACCATCCCTTAAAAGTACCTTCATATTTTTCCTGTTCATGGTGTCTTTTTTTTCTCTCTTCTCTCCTGGTACACCCAACCTTTTTTTTTTTTTTTTTTTCTGTTGGACTATAAAGGCATGACATAACCATTTCACACTCCCATCCTAAGAAGAAGTACAAGAAAAAAGTCTTCCACTGAGAATTCAACTTTTTGCTCTCTGAATTACTCCTGACAAACCTGGTTCCCTTGAAAATGCCTATACCTGGCCCTGAGAATATGCCGGGCTGGCAGTCACTGGGCAAGGACAGTGTCAGAGTCCATCCGAGGGTTCAGAAGAAGCCACCAATATGTGGATAGTTTTCACAAATAGCACACAATTCCATGGTCAGTTTTTCCCACTCAGAGTGGTACTATAAGGTTGCTAGAGGAGTGAAGCCATCAAGAATTTTTAATGGAATTTTTAGAGCTAAAGAGTACATTTATTCCAACCTCCTCATTTAGCATATTAAAAAACTAGCCTCTGCCTTCGGCTCAGGTCATGATCTCAGGGTCCTGGAATCGAGTCCCGCATCGGGCTCTCTGCTCAGGGGGGAGACTGCTTCTTCCTCTCTCTCTCTCTGCCTGCCTCTCTGCCTACTTGTGATCTCTGTCTGTCAAATAAATAAATAAAATCTTTAAAAAAACAAAAACAAAAAACTAGCCTCTAAGAAAGGTAAAGGCTTAGTGGGTTATACTGTTGTACTGTTAGTATAGAGGGAGGAGAGAATCCAAGTCACTTAATTTATAGAAATGACCATAACAAGGGTTACAATTGAAGGCTTTAGAAATTCTTTAAGCATATCAATCTTACCCGCCACCTAGAATAAAGTATTTTAATTAGAATGTCTGTCCCAGGGGTACCTGGGTGGCTCAGTGGGTTAAATCCTCTGCCTTTGGCTCAGGTCATGATCCCAAGGTCCTGGGATCGAGCCCCGCATCAGGCTCTCTGCTCAGCAGGGAGCCTGCTTTCCTTCCCCTCTCTCTGCCTGCCTCTCTGCCTACTTGTGATCTGTCTGTCAAAAAAAAAAGGGAATGTCTGTCCTGAAGAAAGGATGGGTAATAAGATAGGAGCCCTAGAACAGGATAGTTTAACTATGAAAGTTCTGAAATGTGTAGAAAAACAAACAAAAAAACAAAAACAAAAAGCAAAAAACCCCCACACAACAATAACAACAAAAAACCCACAATGAATTTAAAAAAAAAAAAAAACTGGACTTTAATAAGTAGTGATAAGATTAGATGAGAAATATCAGATTAAAGATGAAAACTCTGCAAGGATCCAGAACTAGCCTTTGTTGTGACAAAATTAGTATCTTTTAACCTTTTTATGCTTGCATGATTGCCTACGTTCTTCCTACCTCAAATTCATTTTTCTTTCTTTTTTATGCCTTTTTGCAGTAAAAGGCTCAAGTAGTGGAGAAAAGTGGAAGGATAAGGAAAGAAAGAAGGAAACTGCTATTGACTGAAAAGCTACAATGTATCAGAAGCTGTAGCAAATGTTTTCACATTTGTTATTCCATTTAATTTTCAAGATAATCCTGACAGCTTGATACAATAATACTCTGATTTTACAAGAAAGGAAACTGAGATGAGAAATGTCAAGTGATTTTATTTATTCTTTATTTTTTTAAAGATTTTATTTATTTATTTGAGAGAGAGAGAGACAGAGTGAGAGAGCATGAGAGGGGAGGTCAGAGGGAGAAGCAGACTCCCCATGGAGCTGGGAGCCTGATGTGGAACTTGATCCCAGGACTCCGGGACCATGACCTGAGCCACCCAGGTGCCCTATCAAGTGATTTTAAAGCCACGCAGCCAAAAAGTTGAAGAACTAAGAATTAGACTTACATCTATTTGAGACAAAATAGCTCTTTCCACTACATCTCATCACAGCCCTGGAATCAAGGGCATGAAAATACTGAACAAGAGGAAAAAAATCTGTAGAGTAAACATATTATTATTAAAAGCGTTTCAGTAAAATGAGAAAGAAAGCGTGAAAATTTAAGTATGAGATTTAGTATCGTAGCATTATTACAGCTCATATTCAAAGGTTTGGGAATTCTATTTTTAAGTTATTTAACTTCTTTTAAGCCAGTTTTTTAATGAAATATTTGAGGCTTACAGAGAAGTATAAAGGAAAATAATAATAAAACAAATACCCAGTTATATGTAACCCAACTGGAGAAATAACACATTAACTACAATAGATCGCATATATGCCTTCCCAATCCTATTTCTTTTTTTTTTTTAATTTAAAGATTATTTATTTATTTATTTATTTGACAGAGAGAGAGAGATCATAGGTAGGCAGAGAAGCATGCAGAGAGAGAGGGAAGCAGGTTCCCTGCTGAGCAGAGAGCCCAATGTGGGGCTCGATCCCAGGACCCTGAGATCATGACCTGAGCCGAAGGCAGAGGCTCAACCCACTGAGCCACCCAGGCGCCCCCCCCAATCCTATTTCTGTCCATTCCTCCCCAGAGTAACAGTTAATCTGACTCACTACCCAAAGGATCTTTGTTTTTAATTCTGAAGTTATTGAAAGATTGAAAGAAATTAATATTTTTTATCCTACAATAACTGCAATAATTAACACTGCACCAAGCTAGTTAAACCCTTTAAATATAAACTGAGCTCAAAGGAACACCTTCTTTAATAAATATTGACATTTATTGAGCTCCTATTCTGTGCAAGTCTTTCACACTGGGGGAAAATATTCTGTATTTCAGTGTGAGAAGGTAGTGTGTCTAGCAGATAAACCAAATGTAGAACAGTGGGTTCTTCCCACCCACTGTGCAGAGATTAAAGTGCCCCTGGTAGGAAGGGAAAGAAGGAGCCGGACACTCGCAGGGGTGGGAAGAGAACAGGAAACTCCTGAACCGGGACATTCTCTCCAGCTCTGTTCTTTCTTTAGAAGAAAGAGAGACTCCACCATTCTGCCAAAGCTCCTCTCAGGAAGACAGGTGTAGCCAGCCCCTGCCAACTCCCATGGAATGATTTCATTTATAAGCTCATTCTTAGAAGCATATTTGGGGAAATGAAAAAAGAATTTTTTTTCCGGTTCTATTATCTTAATTACCAGTAGTGAAACTGGATTTACAAATGTGTTTGACCTCAGCCTCACAAAGTTTACTGGATAAAGCATTGAACTTCAAAGGAGGAAGTCTGTGTTCCAGCCCCTGTTTTCCACTAATGTGTTAACTGTCACTCATTAACCAGTGACCATCATCTCAGCTCTCTGGGTCTCCTTCCTCTGCTATAAGATGAGGCATTTGGCCTAGAGGACCTGTGATCTGAGTTCACATTTTTAAACTCCTTATATACATATGAGGTGTACTAATTAGAGCAATTTTTGAGAGTTGCAAGGCCTGGAAACTCTCATTTAATACATGTCTACCAAGAGTACATGTTTTTCCAGTGTTTCTAATTTGCTCTGTAAAACTCTGTGAGGTATTTTACAAGTGAAGAAACTGAGATTTAGTAAATTAGGTTAAGTAACTTGCCTAAGAGCACACAGTCAGTAAGTGGCAACAGAGCTGTCCACCTTGAAAGTCTGGATTTTTCTATCTACCATGTCCAATCCCAACCCCTTCCAAATATAAAACAGAGGGAGGGAGTGGCACGTAGCAAATACCTGCTATGTGCCAGAAAACACACAGTATCTTATTTAGTACCTGAAATAACATTGTAAAGTGTTATGTTTACTCCAGTTTTGCAGGTGACTAAACTAAGGCAAAAAAGATTAAATCACTTCCCAAGGAAGGCATATAGTAAGTAAAAGAGCTAAGATTTGATCCTAGATCCGTCTGAGTAAAAAATGTGCTCCATAAATGGAAATAAGTGCTTTTTACTTTCATTTTATTACCTGTTTTATTCTGTAGCAGATGTATGTGTTCCTTTGACCTCCTCTCTGTGAATGTAGCTAAGAATGCATGTATATGAAATGTGACCTATCTTAGACAAGCCATGAAGGATCCATCTGTCCCTAGTTTGATTCAAGACTGCACAAAGGTTAAATTAATATTCACCAATAATAGAATCTCACTACTAGCAAAGTTCTGATTCTCTCTTTGGAGAATTGCCACTTGGAATTAATTTAACTTAAGCCATTGCCATTTCTGTTACACAGAAAAGGAGAAGTCTGTAGGTATTTGGCCTCTGTCTGACATTGACTTAGAAATAAAATACTGTAGCTTGAAATTATGGCAAGATCCAGCTAATACATCAATTGTGATCTGTGCTCACTCACAAGCTGTTTGTAGTTAATAATGATTAAAAAAAAAAAAGACTCCCTTTTTCTCCCAATATTGTTATTTTTAAATGTCAAGAATCAGATGTCTGCTGTTTAGAATCTTGTACCACTGCCAGTGACTGTAACAGGGTTTGGAGCAGGGACATGGATTTGAAGACTTTAAAACTGTTTAATTCTCAGTTGAGATGTGGTTGGCTTTTATACATTTGGAATAGAGCATTTATGGCACATCTCCGGGTAAGTGCTAATAGTCAAGTAAATAAAATAGGAATGGGCTCGAAGGAGTAAAAGGAGTTTTTGTTGTTGTTTTGGTTTGCTTTAAAAAAGCAGGATTTTTGGTTCTGTATATGCCTCTTTATGTGAACGTTATGTGTTGAGTGACTAGCATATAAAGCCATTCAGAGGAGCAAGATTTTAGATTTCCAACTGTTAACCTGAAAAAAAAATCCCTTCAATCATGTATTTTGCATTCATCCAGCAGCAGAAACAGGAAAAGGGAAACAAAACGCTCTCTCCGGTAGAAGTAGAGACACACACAGGGAGAGAGAGAGAGGGAGAGAGAGAGAGAGAGCAAGACAGAGACGGAGAAAGAAAGCCACTCTCAGAGATGAAATTTTAGGAGAGCGAAATGATCGACCTTTTTAAGGCTGAGTGGGTTTCTTCAGTTTGTGTGCAAGTTTCAAGAAATGGAAGGACTGACCAGGTTTGGGTACAACTCTTTTATTACTTTGTATTTGGTGATAGTGTGTTGTTGTTTTGAGTGGGGTTTTCTTTGGGGGGGGAGGGATCATTTTTGTTATTTTATGTCTTCTCTAAATAATAGCTAGTGAGACTGAAAGATCTAATAAACTAATGTATGTGCAGATGGTGAGTAAACAGGTTGAGACACTGGAAACACTGGATACCTACAAATCAGTGTCTCCACAGAGGCTTCCTAAAATCTTTCATTGACACATTTGATCTAAGGAGCAGGGTGCTATTCGAGGATATTGTGTGGCTAGTGATTGAAATGTGATCAGTTGTTTCCCATGACAAGGATCCTGAAAGCTTCCTCAATGCTTACGTTCCTTTGCAAATTAAAATTTCTGGACAGCTGGGGTTGGTTTTTTTTTTTTTCCCCTTTTGCTTCCTTTTCCTTCCTTTCTTCCTTCCTTCCTTCTTTCCTCCTTCCTTCCTTCCTCCTTCCTTTCTGGGGTTTTTTTTGTTTTGTTTTGTTTTTTTGGTTTATTGGTTAAATTAGACTCCACAAAAGATCACTGAAGAATCATTCATAACAAGCATGAACCCAGGATTTTTTTTTCCCAGTGCAAGTACAACTATTTTTCAAAATTTTGTTCAAGATTATTTCAGTCTTTGCCTAGTGGGAGTTTCTCCTTCCCTGGCCAAGGTTTTCTTTCCTCTTGTTTTAGAACAATTTAAATTATATTAAATCAATGAAAACTACTTTATGTGAAATGTGTGACAATGCTGAGCAATTCTGCGAGTGACTTTGGTTACTTGGTTACTGCAATGCTTGCTTGCTGCCTTTAAAAAAAAAAACATCGGCCACATTAATTAATAATTTTCTTTATTTTTAATTTAAATTGTTTTGATAATCCATTAAGGAGTGTCAAGATTCTTGAATGTATTTCCTTCATGGCTTGCACAATCTTCTATTTTTTTTTCACTGATCTTAGTAAATATACCCTCTGTTGGTAGAAAAATGAGGTTACTACTGTCTGATCCTAACTTTGAAGGTAGAATCAAGTGCACAGCTAACAGAATCCTGGTAATTCTCTCTCTGATTCTAATTCTCACTATTGCCCAAATAGTAGTGAAGATGTGGGGAAAACCATTGGCAAAAGATTGTCAGAAAGCTGGGGTCCGGAAAGAGTCAGTGGTAGCCAAAGGAAGCTCGAAAAAAAAAAAAAAATAGGAAATCCTTCTTGAAATCTGTTGAAGAAACTTTACGATTCTTGGTCTGCAATTTCATTATTCTAAAGTACTTGGCTAGCCACAATCAAAGGTTTCATAACCTGTTTTCTGATCAGACCGAGTTCAATCTACTAAAGGAAGGTATAGCACTGGTTAGCACAGAAGAGAAAAAAACCAGCCTTGGATCTCTTCGTGGACAGTGGCCTTTATTTCCTCTTTCTCTGTCCTCCTTAGAAAACAGGTTGCTTCGTTGCAAATTAAAGGCAAAAGCTCCAGGTAATCCTTCACATTCTCTGGAGAAATAGTTACTCATAATCTCTTGTCCACTTGGGATCACAGCTTTACCCAACTTTACATGAACAGTGACTCGTGAATGCTAGGACACACTGGTCTTTTGTTTGAGACGTTATAGGGGCTGCTAAAATATACGTACAATATTACCAAGTTGGCTTTGATTTGGTGATTAGGTTTTCACCATTTTGTTTTAGTTTCAAAGGCAACAACCTCTCTTATTAGGTTAGTGTGCTCCCCGGTATGCTGTTGAATCATGGGGAAATTCCATCTTTCAGGTCTAAACAGTTGAAACCAGAACTTTACTTTTCAAATCATAATACTCCCTGGTCCGATTTTTTTCCTGTCATTTGCCAGCTTGGTAGAGAAAAATGAAAATTGGCCTTTTCAGGTAAAACCAGGTTACTAATGATATCCACAAAGAATTATGCGACCTCACTGATTTGTATTACTCATTTGAAACTTTGAACACATAACTTTTCCCACTGGATAAAAATAACATGTGTGTATAACTTCCCATCCAGGGCTCACTTACCTGATTCTCATATCTCTGATTCTCATCTTGCCTATCTCCTATCATTCCATTTTGTCCTTAGTAACTGACATCTGGAACACTTATGGCATGGGGAGATTTCTTTTACTTAATTTTTATAAATGCATATTTAAATGTTTTTATAAATTCTTAGACAGAAACAACAGTGGGGGTGGAGGGGTGTCCCTTAATTTTTTTTTTTCTCCTTCAACCCAGTGAATGATTTTTTTCTCCTTCAACCCAGCCCCCTCTCTAGCTAAAAGGTAAATATAAAAAGAATAAATTCATTGTTGTTATACAATTAGCAAAGGTAAAGGAGGGAATAGAGTGTAAGGAGAAGCATGTCATCTCACTCCTTCTGTTGCTTTTGACCAGTTTTTAATTTCTGTTATTTTTGAACTCTTTTCTCTCTTGGAGAACATTTGTATGACCAAGGAAATTCTGATTCTTCGGTCTTTTAAGTATAAGACTATATAAAACTATCTTTAAAAATGGTTGTTTTTTTATTTCCTCAAGTTAAGCAATATACCCTAGTCTGTTTCCACTTCCAAGATAAAGAAACTTCTAATTACATTTGCAAAATGAGTTGTCTAGACAAGTAGATTTTTCTCTTTCATGCACATTAAGTCACTATTCTCTATCAGTTGAAGTTTCTACTCACTGTTCTCACAAAAATAGGAAATTTCCTACAAATTCAGTCTTGTGATATCACAGAATTGTCTATGAAGCAGAATCATGTGGATTCCAGAGTTACCACACATAGTATGCATGTGTACAGGTCCGTCTCTACTCATTACATCTGCATAGACATCCCCGCACCCATACTTCAAAATTTGCATTTATATGTACGCTTTCTTTGATCTCTGATTCATGACATAAGATCCCACACAATTTCATAATGTCCATGGAAGAAGAATGACTATAAAGTGGGGAATCACATTTTTTGGAGATCTCACTAGAAAACTCATTGCTTTGCCTTTACACTGATTTTATTGAACTTCATCTTAGACCATTAGTATAAACCATTTAGGGGTACCTGTGCCCTACTTCCCTGGTGTGAGGAGAAATCCCTTTCATACAAAGAGACATACAACAAAAATGAAAGGAAATGACTTCTGCTCCACTTGCTTTTTAAATCTGTGTAAAGAATCAAGCAGGTTTTGTTTTTTTGTTTTCAGAAAAATGATAGTGTTAGCATTTTAGAACCACCTCATTGGAAGGCCATCTGCTATACCTTCTCACAAATTTCTCCTTGCAAGGTGGATATAGCAACTTCCTGCCTACCTAATTCTCATCTAATAATCATCTTATGGAAGAATTCTTTGAGATTATTTAGTCCAACCCCCTCTTTCTAAAAATGACAAAAATAAACCCTAGGGAGACACCTTGGCTGATACCAGATCAGTCATCTTGTCGGTAGCAGGCTGAAACCAGCATACTCACTGTCCCTGTTCTTTTTCCCATTATGTCTCACACATCTATGCAAACCTTTAAGGGTCTTTCCAAAGACTAGCTTACCCATCCTCAGCACATCCTTTTAAGGCAGTGGGGTCAAGGCACAAGGAGGCAAAGGGAGGAAAAAACTGATCTCAAAGTTAGATTCGAAGCATGTTTGTGGCTTAAAAGATTCACAAGAGATGAAAACAGTTATTAACTAAACGATTACCTGCAATTTGTAATTCTGTGGTTACTAATGGCAGAGTAGTAAATTTTTAACTTCTGAAAAATAGAAATAGGTATATTTCTCCTATTGTCCCTGTCAGTCCCTCCTGCATCTCAGTGGTCTCATTATGAATAAACCATGTACCAAAGGGGGACAAATGGAGCAGAAATACTCAGAGCCCTAGGACTGGACTCTGAGGACCATCTACTTTCTCTAGATCTTACACTATCTTGGTAGCCACCTCCCCACACCTCTCATCTTACTTTTCTGGGATAAAAATTGCTAACATAGTTGTGATACAAATCTTTTTATTTTTTTTAAATTCATTTTTATGTGTAGCTACCTGCTCTGGAATATTTAGGACAATGATTCCTTAACTTTGTGTGCACAAGAATCACCTTGAAACTGGCTAAAAAATGAGGATTTCTAGATATTAATCCAAAAGATTCTGAATCTGTAGTTCTGGGGTGATTGCAACCCAGAAACCAATCTAAGAGCCACACTGTAACCCAAGTCTAGGGAACGGTAAGATTACATTTATCAACTTATTTACTGAAGGGGGCAGTAGAGTCTAACAGATGAAAACAAGGGCTTCAGGCACTCCATTAACTTTACTATCACTGCTGACTTCTAACATGATTTAGGCCTCCCTTCATTTAGTAATTCCATTTCTGTACCTGTAAAATGGGCTTGATGATATATGACTCTTTTGTTTGTTCATGTCTTGGAAAAAAAATAATTTCTGATTCAGGAAATAAATTAAAAAACAGTGTGAAATGTTTGAGGTTTACAAATCTTCAGACATCAAAATGCTTCACTGCTTCTTCATGTGTTCCACGTACCCTAACACTTCCTTATATTTTGTTTGACCAACTTTCATTAAACCAGGGTTACATTGAGCATATCCGATCCCCTTATAAAGGAAAGCCCAGCATTGGATGCCAGTTGGTCTTCATCCCTGTGTAGGTTTAAGGCTCCCTCGCACATGTCCCAACGAAACACCCCAGGGTTTCATCCTCAGATGAAGAGATCACAAAAGGTAGATCTTTTGTTAGCTCACCACCAAGGGTCAGGTTTTCCCATGGCTTATATTTCTTTGCCCACGAAACACAATTCTTCTGGCCTCTTAAAGTTTTAGTTTGTTCACGGAAGACCTGCTTTTGCTTTCACAACCTAAGTTGGCCAAGGCTGACTTATTCCAGGCACATTTGATAAGTCAACAGGACAAGTGTAATCAACAGCTCCAGAACTTGTCTACAAGGCGACTCTATTTGCCTCCCATAATGACTCATCCAGGTTTTCTGAGGAGTATTTCCTGCAGGATGACTTTAATGGGTGGGAGGTCTTCCGCCTCTGTTAGCAGATGACAACAAGCCCTTGTCAGTCTCTCTTTTTCGCTCGGGCCCAAAGTCCCAGATGAATCACCTCCATCCCTAAGCCAGCTACAGATAGGCTGCCTGGCAGTGCTGGTCTGACTGGGGTCCCTCCAGCAATAAATAGGACAGAGAGAGGTGTGCCTTTCGAGTCCCTTTACAAACCCCAACTACTTTTAACCTTTGGAGAATTCATGTCTTTTTTTTTCCTTTCTCTCTCCTTAACTAGTATAAGTTTAGCTGGCTTTTCGGTAACTCAGGGGGTGTCAGTGAAAGTAACTGTCATTTGTTTGCAAATGAAACCTGAGCTTTCTGAAAATGATTCCCATGTAAAATCTTTCCCCCATAACACTCCTCCAGCCTTCTAGTTGATTTTAGATAGTTTCCTGTTCTCCCACCTCTTGGAAGTATTCCATGGCACGCTGAGCAGACACTTTTCGTCAAAAAGGCCTATAAATAGCTGATTTTCCTGCTTGCTGCCTTCACTCTAAGGCTTTCACAAAGGAGGTGAAACAAATCCACCAAAAACAAGAACCCTCTGTGAGGGGTGTGTGGTGAGGCTGATGAAAAATCAGATCCATAGGCCGAAAATTGTCGTGTAGGTCGCTTTGCCATATTTGGCTTATGCAATCACTGCACAGAAAAGGAAACATTTTATTTCATGCCAGATGATCTCATGAACTGAACAATCAATCAAAAATGTCTCCTGTGAGTTTTCATGCTTCTTTAAAGATATACATATTTTGACTTTTCATGCTGCCAACTGTTATTTATTAGATTCCATTGGTAAATCTACATAACCAATTCCTGCGGCCGTTCTGTGGTAGGAAATTGGAAACCACACCCTTGTTTCTCCTCCAAACGGACCTTGCTTGCCTTCTTTTTGTTCTCTGCGCCCACCAATCAGTAATACTGCCCCATATCCCAGAGTGGTATTATAGAACTCCCTGGACACTGCATGTATGCTGGACAAGGCCTTAATAATGCCCTTCACTGGTCTCGCTGCAATGACCCTCAGAAATCAGATATGTGACGTTAATTATACTGCTTCTTACTTCTACTTCCCCATCCCCTGCACCCTACTAAGCACCAGAGAATTGGGCTTAGCTGTGCTTTCTCCTGTTCCTTTCTTCCTCGTCTCTCTTCTTCCCTGTCTAGGTAGCGACTTTATTAAATAATTGGGAATGGAAGACTAGCCCAGAACCATACTTACAAGGAAGAAACTGAGGCCTGGAGAAAGTAACTGGCATGCCCTTGGTTGCTCAGGTGTAGAGAGCAGTGCAGAAGCATGCCCAGCAGGAAATCTTTCCCAGTTCCTCTTACCCCAGCGTAGCACGCCACAATCATGTAGCATGAGGCATTCATTTATCTTGGTATTCTGTAAGCTCAAGAAATTCCGCTGCCTGACTCACCCCTGCTTCTCCCATGCCATTCACTGACTGGGTCTGATTTGGTTGTGGTTTAGTCCATGGCTAGAGTCTCTGGAGAGTGCATCTCTTTGTCTTTCTTCTTTACGAACCCCCAGCGAGCATGCATCGTCAATAGAGCTAGGTGTCAGAAAGAACTTCAAAGGCCTGTTAGAGCAATGCTTTTTACACCTTTGAACCACAGAATTCCGTATTCAGAGGAGCCAACTTTACAGAAAAAAAAAATTTTTAAACAGAAACAAGAGTAGGAGGATTCAAATCCAAATCCGTCCCCCTCCATCCACTGCCCTGCTAAAACCTTGACCAAAGTCCAAAACGTGTGAGGTAGCTATCCCAAGTTTGGTAAGTTTAATTAGCAGCAACGCCTCTCCCCGCTGCAGTCCTGGGGGCCCATCCATGAAAACAGCTGATCAACGGGGCACCCAGAGTTCGGACTGAGCCACTATAAAATCACTTATTGGCTTTGGCAGGCAAATTCTTACATCACCTCATACCTTCTTGCTCGCCTGTGACCCCGAGAGAGGAACTGACATTTGGAGAATGCCCAGGGCCCTCGATTCCTTTCCACAGCACCATACTGAGCATCTTCTCATCTCCATTATGGCCAGATGCTCCTCCATGTGATAACGAATGATGGCAATGAGAAAAAGGTGGCAGAGGAAAGGAAAAAAGGGAACATAATGTATTGAGAAAGGCTTATGGGCCTATGCATCATATATATTGTCCTTATTTCTGAGAGTTAGCAGGGTAACTGTTCATACACAAAACGGGGTAACTAATTTGCTCGAGATTATACTGCCTGGATGTGACATAATGGAGATTTAAACTCTGCTCTGATTCCAAAACCTGTTCACTTTCCTGCATATGATGCTGCCTCTACTTTGGAAATATTCCCATTGTTCTTTTCCTGAAGGGTTGTTTCTCGATGAGAATCTATTTTAATAAGAGTTTTGAAAATGATTAGCTATGGTGAGGGGCACCTGGGTGGCTCGGTTAAGTGTCTGCCTTGGGGTCAGGTCGTGATCTTCGGGTCCTGGGATCGAGCCCTATGTCAGGCTCCAGGGAGCTTGCTTCTCCCTTTGCCACACACACACACACACACACACACACTCTCTCTCTCTCTCTCAAATAAATAAATAAAACCTTAAAATTAAAAAGAAGATCAACTCTGGTGAAAAAACAGAACTTGCCTTTATGACTGGCTATAAATTTAAATCTAGTTTGAAAAGTAGCTAAGTTAGAAAGAAAGGAACATGTGAGATTTGTTTACAGAGTCAGATATACAAATCATTAAATTGTAGTAGTACAATGTTATTTCATGTAACTGGACAATTAGACCTCAATCTATGAAACAACCATCTCTCAAGGCTGTTTTGATTATTCATTTGTTTCAGTGGGAAACAACATTATTGACCCCTTGAGATTGCCAACCTGATTGTAGTTATGATGTTGTTAATAACACTGTAAAGTTACATCCAAAGAAATGTGGTATTAAATGCCCATTTGATATCATTTGCTTGGTGCCAGGGATGTTTGCTTCCAGGAGAAGTAATTTCACTGAAATGATGAGGAAATGAACTAGGAATCCCCAAACTCAATTCCTCTATAAGTCACTGTGACTTTATATTTTGTCCTTTTGGGAGACCAGAGTGTTATTTCTCAGGCATATTGTGAGTCAGAATTCTCCTCGGTGCACGAGCTCCATATATCCCAGGTTATTAACTAAATATTTAAGACGTTCAAACAGCTTTACTATTTGTTAAATTATTACTCTAGCTCTTAAGGAAAAGATAAGTTTCCCCATAGGTCTACCATCAGAATGCTTCTTAATTACCTATAAATGTATAACTTAACTGAGTCACAGAACATACAGTACAGAGCACTCGTACAGAGCACCTTAGAGGTGGCTGTATATATCCAATAAATATACGCTGTTCAGTGGATATTAGTTGAGTTTAAACTAAATTCTTATAATAGGTAACAATATGGAATGTCCAGACTTCAGAAATGCATCACAATGGGGGATCTGGGTGGCTTGGTCAGTTAAACCTCTGCCTTCAGCTCAAGTCATGATCCCAGCGTCCTGGGATTGAGTCCAGCATCAAGCTTCCTGCTCAGCAGGGGAGGATGCTTCTCCCTCTCCTTCTCCCAGTCCCCTTTATGAGATCTCTATCTCTGTTAAACAAATAAAATCCTTTAAAAAGAAAAAAAAAAGAAAGAAATGCATCAGGATGAAAGAACTGATCAATTGCAGTTAAGTGATGAACTTGGAAGTCAGTGTAATCTGTGTTATCCCACTTCTCAACTCATTTGGGATTTTTCCGCATGTACATGTATCTCACTGCCAGTAATTCAATGTTCTAGCAAGCCCTTACTTAATGCACTCCCCTCTTTGTTTAAACCCAGATGAAGTTCATTTGAAGTAATGGATACAATCTTAATATATCCTAAAGCCTCCACCTTCTCTTGGTTCAGTATTTTATAAAATACCCCCAGGCATAAGAATGAAATGTTAAGAGTTCACTAAAATTAAAGCACGCCAATTTAACCTCATTTAATTAGATTAATGGATGAATAGAATATAGCATTGTATTTCTTAGCTTCAACCAGGGATGAATCCATCCAACTATCAAAATATGTAGTCCCTTTACATTATCTAGATCATGAGTGTATAATAAAAATTTTTGTTAAATGGCTTAATAGCATTGCCATTCTCGACAAGCCTCATTCCACCAAGATTTATTTAGTGATTGTGTGACCCAGACTGAAATCTGGGAAAGGTGACGAGATAAACGTGAGAAGGGAAAGACCAGTTTGGGAAAAGGAACACAACAGATAAGGTAGCCGCCCGCCCAGCTGGTGAAAATAAGGAAACGCAGAGGACAGGATTTGGTTTTTAGTTGACAAAATGATATAGAATTTTTTTTTTCTAAAACACTCAAATTTCCCAAAGATGAAGGACATGGTTTAGCCTGGAGACCAAACCCAAACAATTTAACTCTCTGGGCAGTATTTCTAAGGAGGAGCAATGATTGAAGGGAAGAAAGAACAGGGAAGGACTCCCCAGAGAGGCCTAGGAGGCATCAGATATTAACCAGGCTGAGCCCAACTACCAGGCCCCTGGCCCCAGAACCAGTTGGGGCTTCCTAGGCTCTAGAGAAGAAATCTAGGCAGAGAGCAGAGCACTGGTGGTGAGGGAAGGCATTCTCCCCTTCATTCCGCAGCTAGCACTCAGCTCAGCCCTAGGCCAGCATGGTCAGATGACAGGATTCCGTGGATGGCCTACAGTGCCGTGCACCGAGAGAATGGAGACACAAATGGGGCTGATATTGGAGACCTAAAAGTTCACAGGAACAAGAGAAGCCCTGAGAGAGCATATCAAGGGATAGCCCCAGGGAAAAATGAATGGGTTTATTATGCCAAAACAAAACTGTATCCCCAGATCATACATTTGAAGGTGCCATTGTTAGATTAGGAAGAGTTCTTCCTAACAAAGACATCAGATCCTAAGATAGGAGGAGAGCTTCATAAACGTGTGTAATGAGAGCCTGGATGAACATGTCAGGGACAGAGCAAAGGAAATTTGGGCAGATGGCCCTTAGAGTTCCTTTTAAAGCAAACAATCGCGTTCTGTGCTGTCCAATATGGCAGCCACTAGCCACAAGCAACTATTGAAATTTACATTAAGTTAAATAAGAACACAAACTTCAATGTCTCTGTCACAATAGCCACATTGCTAGTGCTCAGCAGTCATGGGTGGCTCATGTTTACCCTATGGGACAAACAGAAAACATTCCCATTGTTACAGAAAATTCTATTGGATAGCACTAATATAATGACTTCTAGTAGTTGTTCTCAATATTACAACTTCTACTAGATTTGGACTTTGCCAAGAGAAGGTAACATCCTGTTGGGATGGCTTCATGCTGAGAGGTGTCAGAACCAGCCAATCCTTTTCCACACACACACACACACACACACAGACCCAGAGAGGCCCAATGAGCAAGGGCTGTCCAGTGTGAATGCTGTCCTCCACTCACTCACTATGTGGCATTAAGTCAGTCACTTCCACTCATCCTCTAGCCCCTCTTTTGCAAAATACTTATCTTGGGAGTTACTTTGAGGAGTAAATTCTATAAGGGAGCTAGTTTTCAATAAGTAAAAGCAAATTTTCACTAGAAACATGACGACAACTTGGGATTTGCCCAGATTTCAGCTCCTATGTATCCATCAGTCACTGTGCGCAGGACATTGTGCTGGGCACCTCACGCCATTTTCTTTGCTCTTCCCCTCTGCCTGGCACTGTCCTGCCCAGGGAACCTTGCTCTGCCCCTACTCTGCATTTTGGGGTTTTGTTTGTTTGTTTGTTTGTTTGTTTTTAAAGATTTATTTATTTGACAGACAGAGATCACAAGTAGGCAGAGAGGCAGGCAGAAAGAGAGAGGGGAAAGCAGGTTTCCCGCTGAGCAGGGAGCCCGATGCGGGGCTCAATCCCAGAACCCTGTGATCATGACCTGAGCTAAAGGCAGAGGCCCACTGAGCCCCAGTGGGTACCCCACTCTGCATTTTGTACCTGACTTGCCATCAACCTACCAGGCAGTACCTAGAATATTTCCACTCATGCTCAGCTTTGAGCTGAAACTCTGTCCTAGACAAGGCAAAATGATTCTCCTACTCACATTTATTTGTAAATTATGATCTGCTGGCACCTCTAGGAGCTGCATCCGGGTGCAAAGGGATCCAGAAGTTGGTGATGCATAGTAATGTGTGCCACAGCCATTCATACGGCTGGTGCCACTCAGCTCCTCTCCCACCAACAAGTATGGTTGGCATCATAGTTACACCTGAGCCACTCCTGGCCGCCTCACATTCTTCCGCCTTTGGTCAAAGAGCAAGAGCTTTCTGGAGAGGCCCATGGAGTCTTCACTATGGGTTATTAGGGCAGTGTTTAATTTAACCCTATTCACTGAGATGAGTGAATCTCACACCTTCCCATGGCACACTAAAAAATTAATGTACTGATCTCTGGATGTCAGTGTGAGACTTTTGCACACCATTCTGAAATATAAATAATAATTACCCATTTGGATACTACACAGTAGCTCATGGAATGATAACCATGATAAAGTAGGCTTCTGTTTTAAGGGAACTGGAATTACCAAAAACGAGCTGTCTGGCCTCATTTGTTTATTTGACAAACTTGAAAAGCCCTATTTTCTCATACTGCTTTCTGAGAACAAGTGTTCTTTGGCCATCTTTGAGGCCTCAAAAGAAAGAAATCATTTCAGCCCAGCAGGCCAGAAAAATGCCATTGGTGGCAGGCCATTTGGAAAGCTTACTTTCCAGAAAAGGCCTTTCTAGAAGAGCTTCCTAAGGCAGAACTCCTTGATGCAGACCCTCAGAGGAAGAGAGGTCCCAGGCCTGGAGCATCTGTGGGGAGGTTGTTCATGGGGCCTAGGCTGTCCAGAAGCAGAACCGAGGAATAGCTTAACTGATGGCCAAATTAATGCTACCTTGAGAAGATCCCTTAGTGGGCAGGATGGAGGGGGGTATAATGAGGACTCAGATGAAGAAAAGCAGAGCATACTTATCCCCCTACTTCGTGTTCTAGCTTGGGACTGTGGACATTTAGACTATTCAAGAGTATACTCTATGGGGTCAGTGAACTCCAGAATTTCAAAAGCCAAGGAGAAAGGGTGTTTGTGTTCATCCTGCTAGGGAGAAAAGTCCACAGATTTTTATCATGTCCCCAAAAGAGATTAAGATAAAAAGCCATTAACAGGGGCAGCTGGTTGGTTCAGTCAAGTATCTGCCTTCAGTTTGGGTCATCATCCCAGAATTCTGGGATTGAGTCCTGCATTGGGCTCCCTGCTTAGCACGGAGTCTGCTTCTTCCTCTGGCTGCCGCTCTCCTGCTTGTGCTGTCTCTCTCTCTCTCAAATAAATAAATAAGTTTTGGTTTTATTTTTTTAAAGCCACTAATGAGTTTAAGTTTTGGTATCACTAAAATTTGATTTTTTTTCCTTAAAAACTTAAAATAGATTATTTCCTTTTTTCCTTATAATAATTCATTAGAGAAATCTTTTGGGTTATAATTTGGGTTAGACTGACTTGAGGAATGTTGTTATTGTGAGTACATATTACCTGAAGTAAGTAAGTCCTCTTTTGGAATTTGGAGATCCTATTAAAAAGTCAAGTTTGTAATGAGATTTATTTGGAAAGAGCTTTTCCTGAGTAATCAAGTGACAAAAAAATGAGGATTTCCCTTCTCTAAGGGTTGAAGATGAGAGGAGAGGGGAATTCAAAAATTTTTTAAATCAATTCCTACTCTCAGAGCCTAGTAGAACTAGGTCGTTAGATACATATAATGCAAAATGAAGTAAGAAAAAGCATAGATACTTGAACACAGAATATGGGGGCTTAATAGGAAGAAGGATTTGGAGCTGGGGTTTAGAAAGAAAGGGTAGAAAAGAAAGGCTTCCCCATTTGAAATGCTCTATCTCTGAAGCTTTGGAGCCAGGCAGCTATGTTCAAATCCTGTATTTACCGATCATGCAACTTCGAATGAGTTACTTAACCTCTCCCGTCCTCTGGAATATGAAGATAATACCTATCACATAGGGAGTTTGAGAGGATTAAACAAGTTAATGTAGTGTAAAAGGTGTGGAACAACACTTGGAAAAGAGACGTTATGTAATGCCTCAATAAATGGTATTATTTGTATTAAGCCTTGAAACATGGTGTAGCAAAGTAAACTGAAACAAGAAACCAGATTAAAAGGCACCGCAGAACTCTTACCATAAGAGACCACAACAACATTTAGTCAGGCTTTTGATGAAATCCTAAGTGTCTGTGTTAGTTTCCTATTGCTGCTCTAACACGTTGCTGCAAACCTAGTGGCTAAAAAAAAAAAAAAAAAAAAAAAAAACCAAAAAAAAAACGCGCTTAGTCCTGGAGACCAGAAGTCTGAGATGGATCTCACTGAGCTAAAATCAGAAGGTCACCAGAGTTGTGTTCCTTCTGGAGGTTCTGGAGGTTCTAGGGGAGAATCCATTTGCTGCCTTTTCCAGCTTGCCCACATTCTTTAGTCCCAGTTACTTCTGCGACCTTCAAAGCCAGCAGTGACATCACTGTGTCTGTGCTCAGGGCTCAGGGCTCCTTCTCTGATTCTCCTTGCTTCCCTCTTTCCTTTATGAAGATCCATATAATGATGTTAGGACCACCCAGTAAACCAAGGATAATATCCCCATCTCAAGATCATTACCTTGATCACATCTGCAAAGCCCCTTGCACTGTGGAAGGTCACATCTTCACAAGTTCCATGGATTAAGATGTGAGCATCTTCCAGGAGCCCCTTTTCTGCTTGCCACACAATCTACCACCTGATACGTGATATACTTCTTAAACCTAACCATTTTGTAAACTTTGTGTGAAAAGTACATGAAATCACCCATCCAGGGCATAGCAGCTAAATAAGACCACTGTACGTATGCAGCGCTCCCTGAAGACTTCTTTTATGTGGAGATGGTATTTTCCATTTTTTGTATCTGTTAGATTCTTTTAAACTATATCTTTGGAATATAAAACAATGTTAGTCTATTTTAAACTATCTAAACTATTTTTAACTGTTGGGTCTAGCTTCTTCCCCTTTGCCTATGAATTCCATATTTGCCACTCTCTTTTCATTTAAAACATTTATTATTCACTTCACTTTACAGTAAAATGCCAATTCTTTATATACTTGAAATCCCCTTCCAATATCCATAAATGTAAACAAGTACTTCTTACACATTTACAATCAATGTGTTATATATATTGTAGCCTTTTTGGGTACATAATGCAAATTTTTAATTCATACACTTGTAAGCACTAACTCTAACTTAGGCACTCTCTGAAGGACCAGGGATACAAAGTTGAAAAAGTATGACTCTTGTCCTCAAGAAGCTCTTACTATAGTGGAAGGGGAAGGGATGCTGATATAAGAATTTTTAAAAAGGAGAAAACATTTTAAAAATATATAGAATTACCTAGACTTGGACATTGGATGACCGAGGTGTCAGGAAAGAAAGAGTAAACGTGATATCATCTATGGTTTGAAAAACTGGGGACAGGTCAGCACATCCAGTTCAAAGAGATAATATGGGAGGAAAAATAAATTTGGATGGGGAAGATGGTTTAGTTCTAGACCTTATGAATCTGATGTGCCTTCAGAATATTCAGCTGAAGATGTCCCACAGGCAAGCTTTTATTCGTTCAAATATAACTTGGAAGGTTCTTACAATAATCCAGACAAGAGATGACTGTGATTCAGACTAGGGGAGAAGAAATAAAGACAGACAGAATTCAAGATAATCTTTCTACTTGACCTTAAAGGTGTCAGATCAGCCAAAACTCCTCAGGTGAGGAAGACAGAGTGGAGGCAGTTGAATCTATGATTCCCGAGTTCAGGATGATGTCAGCACTGGAGAAACGTGTGTCGGGGTTATCACGTGGCAGACAGAGTCAAGATTGAGAGTGAATGATATCACACTGGGGTGTGTGTAAGTTAGAAGATGAGGCAGTACAGGCCAGTTTCCTGGGCTACACAGATGTTAAGGCACAGACAGGAAGCAAAGAGAAGCTGTAATGAAGAGCTAGAAAGATAGAAAGATAGGAAGGAAAACAAAACAGCATGGAAGTGAACGAAGAAGAGGATTTCAAGAAAGAAAGTTCAGGAAGGTCAACTACCAAAGAGTGGTCAAGTTGGACAAGGAATAAAAAGTCTATTGATGAATCTGGCAATTAGGAAGTAACTACCAGATGTGCCAATAGTTTTCCTAAAGTGATAGAGTAAAAGTCATTCTATATTCATTTGTATGTATACATATGCTTATCATTTTAAAAAATACTTATTTATTTTAATGCCTATAACTTTAAAGAAAAGAGGCATAGCTATTGAAGTATGATGATATGCCAGGGTCAGAATATTCATTTCTCAATTGTTTAACATTTGAATTTTTTAAATTTTTTACCACTATGAATAATGTCACAAATATCTCTTTTAATAAAATGTAGAAACCTTCTTTCTGGTATTTCCAAATGTTATGCACTATTCAATTTTTTTAAAAAGTAGAAGTAAATCTTAGTATCTCAAAATAACTTAACTATTCTAATTTGGAATAATTACTCTGCAGAGACGTTTTTGCTGTCATTTTCAGATGGAGATAATCACAAATGTCTTGGCTACTGTCTAACCTCAAGTGCACACTTCTAAAACCAGCATCTCCGCAGCAACTACATGCTGAAACCCTCTCAATGTAGCAGTATAACATATAATAATCTGTGCACGAATCCATTTTCTTTCTTGTTACAGTTTAACACCCATTTGTAATAGGTTTCTTCACTTTCAAATGACTAAAGTAATTTCCCACCTATTAGCTATTTTTGTTGACCTCACTTCACTAGAGATCCTCAATCTGAGTTTTATTTTAGCAATCACAATTCTCTCATCTAATTATCAAAAAAATTGGGCCATTGCCTCGGTGGCCTGCATTCAACCTTATTTTGACTGGCAATTTTCTAATAATACCTCACTGTCCTTCCCACCCCCACCTTTAGAATAGTAGTTTCTGTTTTGTGGCACTTACCCTCTCTGCCCCCATTCGATCTCTCTCTCTCTCTTTGCCTTTCCTCTTCTTTATCTAGTAACCTATCAAACCTTTTACTGTGGCAAATGCCTCAAGAAGTATCAAATTATTTATTCAGTAGAAATTCCTAGAATTAGATCAGCCCAGCCAATGGGTGTGCAAAATGTGAAGGATTTTTGCTCATATTACCAACTGACCTCGAGAAAGACTGAATTTTTACCCAGTACCGGTTTCCACTCTTGGCACCTTTTGAGAAGATTCTTCTCTATTGTAATACAAATCCACCTCTCTTTAACTTGGATGTAGGTACCATGTGAAGTAAATCAATTACTCCTTCACAGGGCCATCTGTCATATGCTTGATGATTTATTTTTCACCCCTAAGTCTTCATTGTTCCAACCTCCAAAGACCTACTTCTTCCAGCAATTCTTTAGCATTCTAGAACTAGACTTTAAGCACTTCCAGCATCCCAAATGACAAATCATATCTCGTTCCAAGAAAAGCAACATCCCTCTTAACTTGTGATATAATTGTGTGAACAATATTTCGGGTGGACTTGACAACGTCCGTTGAAAATCTCTGGACATGAACGGTGTTCTTCTGTCAGTGCACTAGCTTGTCTGGCAGTCATGCTAGACCCAGTGCTGCACTCAGGTAAAATCTGTATGCCATTTTTTCTTGGGAAATCACATTAACAGGTTTCTCCCACCCTGAGCTGTGCACTTAAATGGTTTGACATAATGTAAAATATCATATTTATCTTTATTAAATGTCACCTTGTAGATATGAATGTGTGTTTCTAGCTCAGGGACAGCCCTTACTGTTGTGTAGGTTGTGCACTAGCTAACTCCAGGGAACACCATTTATATTAGTAGCTATCTTCGCATTATTTATTACTACAATTTTCCAGCAAATGGCAGTAGAATCTTGAGGAAGGGACAGCTTGCGTCCAATTCACCCAACTAAAAGTGCCATTTAGACTACCAAAAAGAATGTTTTCGCTGTCGAACTTGGAGAATATGAAATTGAAATACAATATTTTAAATATTTTCCCAAGATGTATTATACTATAAATCTCATAATAGCACCAATATATCATCATCAAAGTTGATAATTAAAAGAATGTTCAGAACAGAGCCAAAAACAGAGTCTTATGCATTCAACTACAGACTATTATACAGTTTTTCATGAAACTATTTATATACCATATCGGGAAAGTCATTCAAGTTATGAATCTCCTATCCAGTCTATACTTCTTTATTATGTTTAAAAGTTTTTCATTTTATTAAATGAAACTAATCTGTTCATTGTACTGGTGAGCTCATTTCTCTTTTAAAAATCAAGTATTGGGGGACACCTGGGTGGCTCAGTGGGTTAAGCCTCTGCCTTCAGCTCAGGTCATGATCCCAGGGTCCTGGGATCGAGCCCCAAATCTGGCTCTCTGCTCAGCAGGGAGCCTGCTACCCCCTCTCTCTCTGCCTGCCTCTCTGCCTACTTGTGATCTCTCTGTCAAATGAATAAAATCTTAAAAAAAAAATCAAGTATTGGGATGCCTGTATGGCTCAGTCGATTAAGCCTCTGCCTTCAGCTCAGATCATGATCTTGGGGTCCTGGGACCAAGCCCTGCACTGGGTTCCCTACTGAGCGGGGAGTCTGCTTCTCCCTCTCCCTCTGCCCCTCCCCATCCCCACCTGTGCTCAATCTCTCTCTGTCTCTCAAATGAATAAATAAAATCTTTTTTAAAAATCAAGTACTATTGGGCAGGTTCATACAGCTGGTACGCATTTTGGGGGGAGTTGTTTTTTTTTTTTTTTAGACTACATAAGAAAATAAAGAAGACCGTAAAAATCACCCAGAGATAATCACTGTGAATATTTTTGTGTTGTGGCTGTTCTTTAAAAATACCCATAATATTGAGCAACCTCTAAATAAACTCACCAAGCAGAAAAAAAGAAAGCATCACACAAACACTAATAGGAATGTAGAAAAGAACAAGGACAAATATACAGTAGATATTAAAGCTATCACATGAATAGAAGAGAAACAGACTTCATACCAATGTATGAAAAACTTAAGTGATTAATTTCTTAGAATATTAAATTCTTCAAAATGTGATAGAAACAAACCATTAGGTATATAAATATGAAAGTTACCCTGTGCATTTCTTAACTCCATCAAAACGCAAATGATAGTTTAAAGTAAAAATTATAACATTTTATTGTGGGGCTTATGATATATTTAGAGGTAAAATATATGATAATAGCATAAAGGATGGGGTATAAATGGAATTACATTGCTCAAGGTTCTCACGGTTTGCATGAAAAGATAGGATATTAAATTTAAGTAGACATTGATATGTGAAATCTTTAATCAATTTTGAATTGATTTTTGTATATGTTGTAAGACAATGGTTCAATGTCATTCTTTTGCATGCGGCTGTCCAGTTCTCTCCATGTCATTTCTTAAAGAGACCATCCTTTTCCCTGGTATAAAAAACAAAGAAGGAAGGAAGGAGAGACAGAAAGAGAGAGGGAGGGAGGGACGGACAGAGGAAGAAAGGGAGGAAAGGAAGAAGGAAATAAACCGTACCCATGACAATTTAAGAAATTGACGCATTCAGTTAGAATTTACCCACCATTTGCTTTGAAGTAGATGGAACTGGAGGGGATTATGCTAAATGAAGTAAGTCAAGCAGAGAAAGACAATTATTACATAGTTTCACTCATATGTAAAACACATACAATCGCATGAAGGACCGTAGGGGAAGTAAGGGAAATCTGAAGGGGTAGAAATCAGGGAGGGAGGGGCGCCTGGGTGGCTCAGTGGGTTAAGCCTCTGCCTGCAGCTCAGGTCATGATCTCAAGTCCCGGGATCAAGCCCTGCATTGGGCTCTCTGCTCAGGAAGGAGAGAGGGAAGACAGAAATCAATCAATCAGCGAGGGAGATGAACCATGAGGGACTATGGACTCTGGGAAACAATCTGAGGGTTTCAGAGGGGAGGAGGGTCGAGCAGAAGAGGTAACAGGTGATGGGTATTGAGGAAGGCACAGGCTGTGATGAGCACTGGGTGTTATATGTAACTAATGAATCATTGAACACTACATCAAAAACTAATGATACATCATGCAGTGGCTAACTGAACATAAATAAATAAATAAATAAATAAATAAATAAATAAAACTTACTCAGAAAATATACTAGACTCAAAGAGTTCTAGGAAATTTGCAAGGAAGATGTATCTCTGACATACAAAAGTTCTTTTAGAGATCTGAACAAAAAAGATGCCAAATTCACTTAGGATTTATATAACCTTAGACAAGGGCAGTTTGGAAAAGGAAAATTTTAATGCATTTTTTCCACAAATCTGATGCAAAAGTTCTTTTATTTTTAGAAAAATTTTAAAGATTCATTTATTCATTTGACAGAGAGAGAGTGGGGGTTGGGGGCAGAGGAGAGGGAGAGAATCTCCAAGCAGACTCTCCACTGAGCACAGAGCTGGACACAGGGCTCGATCCCATGACCCATGAGATCATGACCTGAGCCAAAACCAAGAGTCAGACATCTGCTTAACCAACTGAGCCACCTAGGTACCCCTAATGCAAAAATTCTTAGTAAGTATATCAATAAAATTAAATAATTGTAAATAATTTAAAATAACATGGCCAGATGGGATTTATTTCATAATGAAAGGAAGGCATAACATTATTAAAGATACATAATTCACAGCATTAGAAAACTAAAGGAGAAAATCCATGACTATCTTAACAACATACATAAGAAAGATATTTTGTAATACTGAACAGCTATGAATGATTTAATTAAAAATCGTGACAAATTAGAAATAGAAAAGAACTCTTAAAGTGTATCTAACAGATATGTAGCTCAGAGGAACTTTGTGAAATGTTGGATCAATCCTTTTAAATCCATAAAGAAGATGATAAACCTCTTCTAAAATGTATTAAACTATGTTCGGCCAGTTAATATTATATGATTATGCATAATTGACATTTAACACTAAATTTGTTTCAGGTATAAGACATAACAATTTGATATTTTTAAAAATTTTTTTAAATTTTTATTTATTTATTTGACAGACAGAGATCACAAGTAGGCAGAGAGGCAGGCAGAGAGAGAGGAAGGGAAGCAGGCTTCCCACTGAGCAGAGAGCCCGATGCGGGGATCGATACCAGGACCCTGGGATCATGACCTGAGCTGAAGGCAGAGGCTTTAATCACCCAGGTGCCCCAACAATTTGATATTTATATATATTATGAAATGATCACCCCAATAAGTCTGATTAACATTCATCACCATACGTGATTACAAAAAAATTTTTTTCTTGTGATGAGCAAGAGTTCTTAGCAACTTTTTAAAAGTTCTTAACTTTCAAATATGCAATGCAGTATTATTAACTATGGTTACCATGCTGTACCTTACATCCCCAGGGCTTATTTACTTTATAACTGGAAGTTTGTGCATTTGATCTTCTACAGTTGCATCCACCCCCAATTCTCCACCTCTGGCAACTGCCAATCTGTTCTCTGTATCCACGAGCTTGCTTATGTTCTATGGGGTTTTTAGATTCCACATATAAGTGAGATCATGCAGTGTTTGCCGTTCTCTGTCTGACTTATTTCACTTAGCATAATGCCTCAAAATCCATCCATACTGTCACAAATGCAAGATTTTTATGCCTTTTAAAATGGCAATTTATTTTTATGCCAAATAATATTACATTGTATATGTACCTCATCTTCTTCCATCCATCCATCAATGGACATTTGGGTTGTTTCCATATGTTGGCAATTGTAGATAATGCTGCAATGAACATGGGAGTGTTGGCCACTGGTTCTTTGCTGACATTTTTCTGTTTGCATCAAGCCTGTATATAGCTTGACCTCTATTATTTTCCTCTAGAAAGGTTCATTTGAGCAATATAACCCAACTTTTCACATGTTCAAAGCTATCTTTTTACTTGACTCTTTAAACTTGAAGGAGAGCTTAACTAGATAGAAAATCCTTGACTCCCCCTCTCTGGGCTTGGTATCTCAAAGGTGTTGCTCTGCTGTGTGCTGAGGTTAGGAGTTTCTGTGGTTATCTGATGTCAACCTCATTTTCTCTCCCTTAACCTGATTTTAGCTTTTTGCCAAAGGGTTCTTTCCAATAGTTTTTCTAAGCCATGTCTTTGTGTTTGACCATTCTGATGGCTTTTCACTAATAAAATGGGTAACTTTTCATTAAATAGATTTGGGCCTTTTTTAATTTCAGAAAAGCTTTATTGAATTGTTTTAAGAAATTATTCTACACTATAGCTTTGATTTTCTCCTTCAGAATCACAGCTATGCTTATGTTGGATATAATTCCTTGTTTCCCTCATCCTTCTCTTTTTCTCTCTGCACCATTTATTTCTTTGCTCTTTTTCATTTTCATCTTTTATGTCCTTGCCTTCCCTTCCTTTCCTTCAAGTCTGCCAGTTCCTACTTCTCGTCCTCCAGCTGCCGACCAACAACCTTTTGTTGTGTTCTCACTTCTTTCCTGAGTTCTTATCATTCTTCTTCGTGATCTTTTTAATAGCTGTAACTGCTTCATTAATTATTGTTTTGATTTGGGGTTAAGCTTTATGGCACACATTTTCCCAGTGCATGTTTACTATTTACAAGATACCTGCGGCTACCCTTTCTTATATTCTTTAAAGTACCTGTATGTGTATTCCTTTTATGTTACTCCTAATTGAGTGAGTTGTATTTTTCTGGAGAATCAGAAGGTTCCTGTGGAGAGAATGGTGGGCAGTAGTTTCCCAAGAATCAAGGGCTTCCTTTCCTGTTGCTACAGTTACAAATTGTTTCTTTATAATCTGATGAATCTACATAGTCCCATATCCTCTGACTCTCAGACCAAACCTAGTTCTTTTCTCCCTCAATTACTTCATGGATAACCTCCCAGGCTGCCTGTCACATGGGGAACACAAATGATACAGTCATTTTTTAGAAAGAATTGTTTTGGCCCTTAATGAGATTTGCCTACTTGCTCTCCACCACCAACATTAGTCCCAGACTTTTCCACAGCTCTTCCCTTCCAGACTGAGGTCCTTACTACGGGAGACTGTTTGTTTGACAGAACTTCCTGAGCTCTGTTACAGGTAGGTCCCCTCTGTACCTCTTATTTACCTACCACATTATTATAACTTCCCTCCTTGGCTTTTTGCTGGACTCTAACTTTGGAGTTTGTGGATTTTCTGCTGGTTTTGCTGAAAATGTGATCTGTGGGCTTGTCTTCATTTTGTTGTATTTTTTTGTTGATGCCAGGAGGAAAAGGGAAAAAATTCAATTTCTGTGAAAACCAGTCCTGTTAAAACTAAGAAATATTTTCCCTCTCTTTTCTTCCTGCAAAGATACCTTTGCATAAGAAAGCTCAAAGCATGTGTTTACTTATCAACCAAGTTGATTTTCTAAACTAAAAACAAAAACAAGGGTTCCTGGGTGGCTCAGTCCCTTAAAGTGTCTGCATTCCACTTAGGTCATGATTCTGGAGTGGCAGAATTGAGCCCCATGCTGGCTCCCTGCTCAGTGGGGAGTCCGCTTCTCCCTCTCCTTCTGCCCACCCCAGCTTGTGTTCTCTCTCTCTCCCTCTCACTCTCTCTTGCTCACTCCCTAATAAATCAATAAAATGTTTTCAAAAATAAAAATAAATAAAAACAAAGCACAGTGAGTCTAGCATCCTACCTCTTCATAATCCCAGGCTGCTTTTCCTTGTGCTCGGAGGCCTTCGATTTAACAGCCTATTCTAGGATGATGCTGCATTATAAATTCATTATAAATTCAAGCCTATCAAGCTGTTATCTTTCGGATAATTCAAAAGCCTCGTCCGTCTTTGTCTTTTGCTACTGTATTTCCCTTAACAATCTTTTAGATTAGCCACCTTGATTATGGAATCCTACCAAAAGTTCCTTGAGTACATAAAAATATCATTTGTGGGGCGCCTGGGTGGCTCAGTGGGTTAAGCCTCTGCCTTCGGCTCAGGTCATGATCCCAGGGTCCTGGGATCGAGCCCCACATCGGGCTCTCTGCTCAGTGGGGAGCCTGCTTCCCCCTCTCTCTTTCTGCCTGCCTCTCTGCCTACTTGTGATCTCTATCAAATAAATAAATAAAATCTTTAAAGATATATATATATATATATCATTTGTGTGGGCACAAAAACTTAAGCTTAGTGTTTATAGGTGTGTCCTTTTTAAAAAAGTAAGTGATTTTATTGATAAAATTAATTAATCTTTTAATTTATCAATCTAATAAATCTTATGATATCTTAAATTAACATCCTGCATGCTAATTTTCTAAGCAAAATGTATGTGTTAGACTAATAGTGGAGCTACCATGTAGGAGTGCCAGGACAGACATTTGACCAGGGAAAGAGAGAATGGTCAGATTTTATAAACAAGAATAGCCCTGACTCCCAACACAGAGCACATGCTTCAAATTATTTTGCTAGTAGCAATTATACTGTCATTACCCTCTCACCACAGCCTGCCAATTTCAGAGCTTTTTCCTTCACTCATTCCAAAAAAAAATATATGTTTATTAAATGGCTACTATTGCTAGGCCCTGTATAGTTGCAAAGGGTACAATGATGATCAGAAACAAACATGATTCGTCCTTTCATGCTCCTTATTTTCTGTCAGTGGGACGTAAATATTACTAAAATAATAAACTGAAATTTACTAACATGGTGAGGGCTATTATTGAACTGGTGGGAGCTCTCCCTTGTCTGCCATCAGGGCTGTCCTTTTCTTTACTGGGAGGAATTGGCTGAATTCAGCTCCCTGCAGGACTAGAGCCACTATGAATTCTAGGGAATGGGCAACTGTATTTCTTAATCCTGTATAAACGTCTTGCACCTAAGATCAGACTGCTGGGCCCCTGAGCCCAGAATATTTATTCCCTGCCTTTCCTCCATACAGTGCATTCTCCATACTTGCCTTATTAGAAGAGTGACCAATGGAGAGGCAGGTCTCTCCATAGTTCATTTAACTAACAGACTCAACCCAGGCAGGTCTCTTCAAAGGTGCCAAGCGTGTAGTGGCCCTCACACCTTCCAAGCCTACTGTTCACGAGTACAAAACTATCCCAAGTGACCACTTTGCTCAATACCTATGAAGAAGATTATGACACTCTAATAACATATTAACTTAAGAAGTTCAAGGAAGCATTTCCTAGGAAGTAATGGTTGAGATTAAGTCTGAAGGAAGGGCAAGAGTAAATGAGACAATGAGCCAAGGGAATCATGCAAGGGCAAGAAAAAACAAAGGGTCAGAGAAAAATCTAGTGTGGCTTCATCACGAAGATGGTGCAAGATGAGTCTGAGAAGAGAGGCAGGACTAGATCACTCAGGGCCTTAGGGGTCAGGTTTAAAATCTGGATCTTCATATCCTTGCTTTTGTGTGTAGGGGGTAGATATAGGGAAAACTGATATCCACTTTGCCTTCTGAAAATATCCCTTTCAATGGAGTGAAAAGACAAAGTAAAGCAGAAGAAGAAACAAAAGGTAAATAGGGTGTTCCAGATGCAAGACAATGGTGGATGGACTAGGGTGGTGATGGTGCTATTGAGGCAGATGGGATAGTGTCCAGAGATTCCAGATCTGCAGGACTTGCTGATGCAGAGCGAGAGGGAAGTGTCCAGGGTGAGACCTATGTTTCTGACTTGCATGAAGGATGGGGCTTCCATTCACTGAAGTGGGGAGCTCTGGAAGAGCCGCAGTCAGGAGTGGGCAGGGGAGGAGGGAGAAAGAAAGTGAACTTGATTTGGTGGGCGCTGCTCTAGAGGAAGTGCTGTGAGGTATCTAAGGGAAGTTGTCAAGTACCTGAAGCTCCTGTGGGCAATCTGGAATGAAAATATAATGTTATGAGTTGTCCGCATACAAGAGATTTTTCTAGAATCCAAACTCTCTTCACCATGTTTCTTCTTCTACACTTTCCATCTTGTAGATCATTTTCTTTGATAGAGAAAATGAGAGCATTTCAGAGCTTAGTGTTTTGTCCTCTTCCCTCTCCCCTACCCCCCCACTGCCCCTCCTCCCCTTCCTCCTCCTTCATCATCATCTGTTACACCGTTATACCATCTGGACCAAGCCTTGGGATTATCCTTGTTCTTCTATTTGTTCCAATTTACATCTTTTTAAAAGGACTCTTTTTTAAACTGTCCTTGGCTATTTTTTTTATTCCTTTTAATGTTTTTTTTTCTTTTCTTTCTTTTTTTTTTCAACTTATGAACTTCGCTTTATTTTTGCTTTAGCCCTCTTGCTGCAATTCTTACAGACACTCATCACTTGCCTGTATTCGTCCTTGATGGTGAACCCATCTCTCATGTCTGTAACAAGCTCCTTTAATATGAATGCTTTAAAACCATCCTTGTACAAGCTCTCGATTTGTTTAAAGGCTTTCTTATTTTTATTCTCAACTAGATCATTCGATATTATATCAACAGAATTAAGGTTTGTGATCCTACTTTCTCTCTTCAATCATCTGCCCTTAGCAATCAAAAACAAGCCTGCCCCTTATTATTTTTTTCTCTTTCTTCTCTTTCTCCTTCTCTTCCTTGATTGTCATTCCCCTTTGTGTTTTCCTCCTGTTCTCACTCTGTCTGATTTGGGTTTGGGTTTTTTTTTTTTTTTTCTTTATTGAGCACCAACTATGACTAAACACCAGCACAAAGGGCTCTTTTGAATGTGTCTGTGGCTCATGGGTCCCCAAGGGTTTCCCATGTTTGGTATCATCCTCACACTCTCCAAGATCCTCCCTATCTACCTTCTGCAGAATTTATTTTATATAACTGATTTTTATCATTACAAACACTACATGGGAGTGTTCCCATGACAAGTTAATAATTTTATTAATATGTGTATTGGAGATATAATTTACCAACCATAAGATTCCCTTATCTAAAATACACAATTAAATGGTTTCAGTATATTCACAGAATTGTGCAAACATCACTACAACTAACATGACCATTTTCATCATCTCAGTAAGAAACTTTTTATTCATTAGCATTCTCACTGCTACCCTGTGCCCAGGGTAACCTCTAACCTCCTTGCTATCTCCATAGATTCTGCCTATTCTGGGCATTTCATATCAATGGTATCAGACAATATGTGATCTTTGGTCACTGACTTTTTCAAGGAGCATGCTGTTTTCAAGATTCATGCATGTTATAGCAGGTATCGATACTTTATTTATTTTTTAAATTTTTTTATTTTTATTTTTTTAATTTATTTTTTATTTACTTTCAGCATAACAGTATTCATTATTTTTCACCACACCCAGTGCTCCATGCAATCCGTGCCCTCTATAATACCCACCACGTGGTACCCCAACCTTCCACCACCCCCCCCCGCCACTTCAAAACCCTCAGATTCTTTTTCAGAGTCCATAGTCTCTCATGGTTCACCTCCCCTTCCAATTTCCCCCAACTTCCTTCTCCTCTTTAACTCTCCATGTCCTCCATGCTATTTGTTATGCTCCACAAATAAGTGAAACCATATGATAATTGACTCTCTCTGCTTGACTTATTTCACTCAGCATAATCTCTTCCAGTCCCATCCATGTTGCTACAAAAGTTGGGTATTCGTCCTTTCTGATGGAGGCATAATACTCTATAGTGTATATTAATTTATTTTCAATGCCAAATAATATTCCATTGTATGGATATTCCATATTTTTTAAGACTTATTTATTTTAGAAAGAGAGAGAGCGTATGTGCAAGCACAGAGGGGAGGGGCAGAGGAAAAGAGAGAATCTCGAGCAGATTCCCCACTGAGCACAGACCTAGACACAATGCACGGCTGAGTCCCAAAACCCTGAGATCATGACCTCAGCCAAAACCAACAGTCAGATGCTTAACCCACTGTACCATCCAGGCACTCTGGATAAACTGGATTTTTACAACCATTAATCATCTGATGGAAAGTAGGGTTGTTTCCATTTCTTGGCTATTGTGAATAATGGTGTACAAGGCTTTCTGTGGATATATGTTTTTATTTCTCCTGGATATATGAGTAAGAGTGGAATTGCTGAGTCATATAGTAGCTCTATTTAACATTTTGAAGCAAATCAATCACTTAATATTGCTTTTTCTTTATACTTTTTCATTGGAGGAAGCCATGTTCTTATTAATTGAGGAGAGGAAAGTTTTAGGGTCTGGCCTTGCAATGTGACAAAAACCAGAAAGGTTTAAAAGATCTTAAGCTAAAATATCTTTGCTCAGTCACAAGGTCCTTGTCTGTTGATAATATTGGACTTATCTCATTGTTATGACTGCACATTTTACTTGGTAAAGGTGGATTTCAATAAATGCTGCCTGCTCAAATTCCGTAAGTGAAACACCTGGGAGAGGACATCATGCTTGAACTAAATGAGATTTTTCTGGGATGTTTTCTACGGAACTCATTTTTTAAGAAAGAAAAAGTGTTTGCCCAAAGGTTTCTAAAACAAGCTTACTTCGTTTAAAGAAAATAAATGGATTATTAAAGAACATGACTTATTTTTTAATAATTTATCTGACAGAGATCACAAGTAAGCAGAGAGGCAGGCAGGGGTGGGAGGGTGGGGGGGCAGGCCCCCTGCTGAGCAGAGAGCCCGATTGAGGGGCTCAATCCCAGGACCTTGGGATCATGACCTGAGCCGAAGGCAGAGGCTTTAACCCACTGAGCCACCCAGGTGCCCCAGAACATGACTTATTTTTTAAGTGAATTTGATATCCAGAGGACAGATGCCTATTGTTATTTTCTATTTTTTTTTCTATTTTCTATTTTTTCTATTATTTTCCTATTGGAACCCTAAAGGGAACCCTAAAGTCTCTCTCTCCATTAGCTACTAGAATGTTGTATCCAATTTATGTGTAGCTGCACACTTATCATCAAAACCGTAAAATGCATCTGTCTTTCCATCTCTAGTCAGACAACCAGGTATTCTTTTTTAGAAAATTGCAGAGATCACTCCCCCACGTGTATCTCCCCTTGACAGAACATACATTATCCAGCGTGTGTACTGCAAAGTCAATCAATAGCCTAAGAATCTACTGAGCTAATGAAAGAGAGCAATGTAATTTTGCTGGAACAGTGAGGATGCAAGACTCTAACTACAACAGTGATGCAAAACTGCATGGGCTTTAAAAAAACCTGCACTATTTCCTTCAGTGTTCTTCTGCAGTTATAAGATCCGATTTCATTAAGTATCTTCCTATGAATGAAAATGTAAAGTTGCAAGTCTAGAGTTGTGAGCCATGGCCAACCACTCCCCACCTCCCAAGTTCTGTGTTTACTGCCTTACTCACCCACTTTGCTTCGGCAAATCATAGAGAGAAGCTAAATGCTCTCAGCTGCACTATACCAAATCAAAGCTGAGATGAATAATGAACTTAATTTTCCATAAAGACATTCTGTTTGGCATTTCAGCTAATAAGGTAAGCTAATGGCAATTCTGGGCGATGGAAAAGAAAATGAATAGTCTCTCTTTGTGTTTGATTTCTGTGCTAATCTGTAATTTTTCTTTTAACGTGCTGGAGTTAATTTCATGTTTCACGATGTATGTGGATTTGGGATGAACAGTTTTAGGAAGAGTACCCCCAATGCACCTTTTTTTTTTTTTTTTAATTAGGCTGCTTGTGGTACTGAGGGGCTAAGGGAGAAATCCAGCTTTTCGTAAGAGTGGCATCTCTGTAATAATATTTTTATCATCTATAATGCAAAAGGAATTTACTTAAATGGCAGAATATTTAGATGCAGCAAAGACCGACAAAATTATTTAAGCACAGCTTATTGAATATATTTGGCATGATATATTGTAAATTGATGTTGAATGTGCTCTAGAGAAAGCAGCATACATACATCATGTTGGTTTCTGAGTCATTTTGTTTCTAAGTACATGTTATTCTTGAGAAGGTAGTAATTTTCAATTGCTAAAATTATTCCACAGCTTTGGGTTAGGTGGGTTTTATTTTGTAAGATTGTATTTTTAAAACAGCAGTATACCGGTAATGTGAATTTTCATTATTATTACTTTCTTGATTTACCATGGCTTCGGTGATTTGGGTCATGTGGAAATGTACTTGTTTGTCCACTAAAGTTCAGGGGACTACAAACCGTCAGACCTTTCTGAGACTTTCATTGCTACCCTGGCTACCATGTAGCAAAAATAAGGAATAAAACAATTATTGGTTGGCTTAGCTCTTTGTGATACAGTTTTTCAGTGTTTAACACAGGGATTTTTATTTTATTCAGTTCACAGCAGAAACTAGGAAAAACTTATGGCAAGATGGGGAAGAAACACTCTTTTCTTTATTATAAGAATAACAAAAATGAAAAATGCGATTAAGATTTATGTTTCCTGGGCTCCCTGCCATGTCACCTGAAAAATCCACGACTCTATTCTCTCAAAGTAGGTGACCTCAAAAGAGATTTCAGAAGTTCTATGCAAAACAGCCAAGTATGTGGGAAATTTTGGAGAAATGAAAAGGAAGTGTTTCTTATTATTCCTACTGTCTAATCTTCCCGTTCTGTTTTTACGCGTGGGAAATGAGCTGTGGGCACCGGATATTTTTGTTTCGTGGAAATCTTTAAACATCACAATCAGACTTTTATAGAAAATAAAGAGCTTTTGGGGCACCTGGGTGGCTCAGTGGGTTAAGCCTCTGCCTTGAGCTCAGGTCATGATCTCAGGGTTCTGGGACTGAGTCCCGCATTGGGCTCTGTGCTTGGCAGGGGACCTGCTTCCCCACCCTCTCTCTCTGCCTGCTTCTCTGCCTACTTGTGATCTCTTTCTCTTTCAAATAAGTAAATAAAATCTTTTAAAGAAAAGAAGAAAAGAAAAGAAAATGAAGAACTTTCATCCTTCCTCCCTTTAGAATGTGCCCAGTGTCTGTTCTCCCTTGAAGTTTAACAGGATGCTAAGTTCGAGCATGATTTTCTGGCTACTACTCATGGCTTAGTTCCCCTTACTGATCACCCGTCTTTCACCTACAAATTTGAGGCATTTCTTTTGAAAAGCCTCAAATTTGGTAAACCTAGGAGGAGTAGGAATGTGGCATTTTGGTCTATCACAGTTCATTTTTAAGATCACCAAGACAGACATAGGTTACTCTTTACCCTTCAAAGTTATAAAATACGTTTTCAATTTCATGGTTATTCTCTGCAGAACTCTGTTGGAAGCTCAAATATGGTGGATTTGGGGGGGATTCTTAAGGTGTTCATTTTCTCTTCCTCTTTTCCCCCTTTCCCCCTCACACAGGCCATTTTTGACTGCTTCATGCACTGTTTTGCTTCCTTAATTCTGGTATGTTCCCCATTCCCCTTCTCGTCAGTTATCACTGGCCCAGAACCTAGGCATTGCACCATATCTCTTTTAAAGCTGGAAGAAACAAACCAGAAAGCAAACGTTTGCAACCACCAAGTTGTTTTTTCCTATCCCCTGTTATTCGTAAACTATAAAAACTTTTATACCAGCACACCTTTTTATCCACAATTGCTATCTAAAACCAACCTGGCGATGAAACGGCGCAAGGCTGACCGGCATCCTTTTTGTGATTCTTCTTCTACAGTGGTCAACCCACTGGTGCTTCTAGATGAGATGCAAAGTTGTTAGTCCTTTCAGACATTCTTAGCGATGCCAACTGCAAGGCATGTGTTATTTACAGACTCACATGCTATCTCTATGTGCTTGTGAATTTATTAGGGAGAAAATCTAGTGAAAACAGCACCACCACCTTCCCCAGGCATGCACACACACACACCTATGCACTTAGCAAAGAACACAGAGCAGCCACCTACTGGGGACGCTTGCAACCGAGCAGCAGCCTTGTCGCAGATGGCCCACCATCATGAGAAGTTCTTGGCACTGTGGCAAGGAAGGCTGAGCAGGAGGCAGCCAACAGATTTGTTCCCAAATACACATGAAACCCATTCTTGGGGACAATCCGGATTAAGTGGAGGAGGAGCAAAGATGAGCGAGGACTAAAATATCAACAGACTTGGTTATTAATCGTTAACATTACCTCATTTATGCTCACTGCCTGGGGGACCCCAGGATAGCTGTGTTATAAAAATAAAAGCATTACTCCAAACCCATTATCTCTAAAACTGGGCTCAATGTCTTTCCTACAAGCCTCCTGACTCTGTGTTTCCTACCCTTGTAAAAAGCACCTCTCGTTATTTTCAACCCAGAAACACAGGGGAAAACTGATTTTTCTCCCTACCTCACCATCATATCTCCAAGGTAGACTCACAAAAGTTGGTTGAATGAATGAACGGATGGATGGATGGATGGATGGATGGATCCCCAAGTCCTAGAAATTTTATTTCTATTCACTTCTCTCCATTCTCTCTGCCACTCTCCTAGTGAAGCCTAATAGTTTCTCACCTAGATGCTTACAAATATCTCCTAAGGGGTCTCCCTGCCTCTAGTTTTCCCTTCATTCATTCATTTATATATTCTAGATCAAACCATCTTTCTAAAATACAAAGTGAATCACTAAATCTTCTGCTTATAGATCCTTCAATGGCCCCTCCTTACCTGTGGGCCAAAATCCAAACTCCTTACCAGGACTTACAGGGTTGGACAGAATTGGGGAACTTTTTCCTTCATAGCCTTGCTTCTTCATATACCCTCTGTTGACTCTGCACTTCAGCCATACTGATCTACTTTTACCTTTCTCATAGGGGCTGTGTTCTCCTGACCAGGGCCTTTGCATGAGCTGCTTCCTCTTTTGTCTCTTCTGTCCATCCAGCTCAAACTTCTTTCTTCTCTATTAGCACCTTTTCAACTTTCTTATCTGGTCTGAGATGACACCTCCTCCAGGAAGCCCTTCCTGACTGGCCAAATTTGAGCCCCATCCCCTCTCCCAATAATTCTCTTAGCACCCATTATTTCCCTATCATGCTTCTACTGTTTTATGTAGGATTGCCTATTCCACTAGCCTATCAGTTCTGTGAAGGTGGATATCCAGCCTCGTTGTCACAGCTGTGGCCATGAACAAGTGCAAAGTCAATTCCATCTGAATGCATGAATAGATCCTTGGGCTCCTTAACAAGCTTCATTACCTTTTGTTCCGATGAGGTTGCAGAAACCAACTGCAATGATTCTTTATGTTCCTCATTCCCACAAAGCACTGTGCTAACGCAGTTCTCATAAATTCTTCAGTCTTCTTGTTCTTATTCCCATTTCATAAATAAGACCACCAAGGCTCCAATTGTCATAAATGAGTCCGATATTAAGGTGCAGGCCCCTCACTCTGATCCTAGGGGCCAGCTTTTTCTATTCTGCACACAGTCAACTGCCTGCTTCAAGTGAGAAAACATTTTAAGCTTAGAAATGAATTATGGATTGTTCATTGGCTTTCCAACCTCCAGTAGTCTGCTCTGAATGTACTTTTTCCTTATTGTTAATCTGAAAGTAACTTTCTTTGCACCATATTCTTTATTCTCCAGCTTTTTTCTACAGGCTCTATGTCTGCAGGGTTTTCTGCCTTTCTTACTCTCTCCATAATGAGAATAACTGGGCTTCTTATTTCTGTTTCATTTCCATTGTCCTTTTCTGGGGGGCTTTTTTTTTTTTTTTTTTTTTTAGGGAGAGAGGAAAAGTATGGGGAGGGGCAGAAGGGGAGAGAGAATCCAAAGCAGGCTTCACACCCAGCACAGAGTCCCATGCGGGGCTCAATCTCTCGACCTGGAGATCATGATGTGAGCCAAAATCAAGAGTCAGACCCTTAGCTGACAAAGCCACCCAGGTGCCCCATTTTGGGCTATTTTAATGTTTTTATTACAGGCCATAAAAATATTCAGAAAGATAAATAAATGTGATGCAATGAGCTATATCCTAATGTGAAGAACTTTGTTTCAATGCATTATTTTTCTTCACAGTAGTCCCTTGTCCTTTTCAACATGGACGTTTTTCTGGTCCGGCTCCATGATTACTCTTCTGATGGAGCTTTTTCCTGAGCTCAGTTGTGCCTTAATGCTTGTCCCTGAAAGCCTGATGGCAGACTACTTAGGGGGCTTCTGCTGGTCCTTCATGGGAAAAGCCCATTTCTTCTCGTTACTGCTCAGCTGCTTAATTAGCAGTACTCTCTGTGGAAGAAATATCCAGAAGCATAGCTCGAGAGAGAACATATCAGTATCTGGGAAACAATCCATTTTGTGGTGGTTTGGGATCCAAACCACCACACGGACACACACAGTCCCAAAATGGGAGAGGTGATTCAATATTGTGTGTACAGCAAATGCCTTCAGATTGGGCAGGCTTGGGTTTGAACCCGCTTCCTACCATGTCTCTATCTGTGTGTCCTGGGCCTTTCTGGGCCTCAATTTCTTCATCTGTAAAACACAGATAATAATGGTACCTCACGGGGTGCCTGGGTGGTTCAGTGGGTTAAGCCTCTGCCTTCAACTCAGGTCATGGTCTCAGGGTCCTGGGATCAAGCCCCACATCGGGCTCTCTGCTCAGCAGGGAGCCTGCTTCCTCCTCTCTCTCTCTCTGCCTGCCTCTCTGCCTACTGTGATCTCTCTGTCAAATAAATAAATAAAATCTTAAAAAAATAATAATAATGGTGCCTCGCTTACCAGAGTAAGTACTCAATGTGATGACAATGTCAGTGGTTGAGGTATCTGGGCAAAACAGCCCAAATATGGCTATATCTCAATCCCAGAAAGTTATGAATGTTACCTTCTATGACAGATGTGGCTTTGCAGATGTGATTAGTCAAGGGAGTTGGGAAGCGGAGATCATCCTAGCATATCTGGGTAGGCCCTAATGTAATCGTAAGTATCCTTATAGGAGGGAGGAAAGAGAGACCTGACCACAGAAGAAGGCCACACGACCACAGAAGCAGAAGAGAGATTTGAAGGTGCTATGCTGCTGGTTTTAAGGACAGAGGAGAGGGCATTGAGCTGAGTAATGCAAAGATTGCATTTCTAGAAGGTGGAAAGGCAATGAAATGGGTTCTCCCCTGGAGCTTCCAGAGGGAGCTCAGCCCTGCCAAGAACCTGGTCTCAGCTCAGTGAACCAATTTTGGACTTCTGGCTCCAGAACTGGGAGAGAATAAGTGTGAGTTGTTCTAAGCCACTAAGTTTGTGGTCATTGAAGCAGCAGCCTTAGGAAGCTAACACAAGGTGATATTTGGGAAATGAAAGATGACTCCTAATGAGCTGGTAACATAAGGAGAAGGACATTACCAAGGCTCACATGTGGGGTGGAGAGACCCTCTGAGTATTCAATGTGTGGTGGGAGGTACCGCAGTGCCGTGTGTCCGAGAGGGGCCAGAAGGAAGAGGGCAAAGGGTGAAGCCATGTGTGGGGAGCTTAGACGTGGACAGAAGTGAGGTCTTGTGGAGAAGGGAGTGACGGCCGGTGGCTGAGGGGGGTATGCGCTAGTGGAGGGCGGCAGGGCAGATGGTGGAATGGCCTGTTCAGGCAAGAGTGATCACTTATGAAGAAAGGCTGATGCGGGGACTTTCTCTGGGCTACCAGACACACTGAGGGAGGGAGGAAATGTGGATCTGGGAAAGAAAACCTGTGTCCCTGAAACAAAACAAAAGGAGCCATTTTCTAGTGTTCTCCATGCCATATTCCTGATCCAAAATGACAATCCCAGGAAAGGAATTCTGAAAAGGATTTGTTGTGTTTGAAGCCAAGTCAAGACTATTAGCAGGCAACCGAGGGCCTTCCGCTTCCTCTGTTTCTAGCCATGCCCAGAGAGATGTAGGCTGGAGTGAAGTGAGTTCATTTGGAACCTCCACGTGTTGTACATAATTTGGTATTTCCTACAGAACACACTGTGCCTTTTCACACAGCCATGGCTGCCCATATGCCATCCCTCCTCTCCTGTAAGATTCTGCCTCTGGGCCCCACAGGCAACATCTTGCCCATCATTCAAGTCTCAAGTGAAGTTTGACCTCCTTGAACCAGCTTCCACATTAATTGCCCTATCTAGTATGTATTTGCTAACGATTTCCACGCTTCAGTGTAACCACACTTAAATGATTATGGCTTCTCTCTCCCCACCCACTGATTCCACCTTCCCCTCCATAGACAGAAAGATCCCTGGGGGGCATATACCAGTCTGTTGATTCCACATCTTCTGCTCCCACAGAGCTTGACAGGTAGGAAGCATTCAGTAAATATGAATGGTTGCTAAGAAAGTAGATCTTAAATATTCCCCCACCCCCAAAAAAGGGGGAGGGCTTATTTAATTCATGGGATGAGGTGTTCGATAAAGCTAGGTGCTCATCATGTGGCAATATAGAATGTATCAAACCAATATGTTATATATCTTAAACCTATACTATATCATATATCAATTATATCTCAGTAAAGGTGGAAACAAGGAAAAAAAGATTTGAGGGGCTTCAAGAACAAAAATATATATATATATGAATGAATGGATGGATGAATTGATTCACTAAATGTGCCCTACAGGCAGAGTTATCATGAGATAAAGAAAATAATGTAATTTACGAACCCCAGGGTCAGTGTCTAAAGGAAGGAAGGCCTTCCACCCAGCTCTCTTGAAAGTGAGAAATTATAGAAGTAGGTAACACCAGAACTTCTCTGTGCATGATGTAGGTATTAATTCCTCTATTATCCATTATATATTCAAATGACAACTCAATATCTGATCTAAAATTTAAGAACAGATTGTCTCTATCATCCAGACTGAATTTGTCATCTCCTTTATGACATGATTTTTTTTTTTAAATCAAAGCAGACTACAAAAGGAAAATAAAATATCGTGTTAAATGGAACCTGATTAATAAAACCACAGGTTGATTTTTTACCTATTGCCTTTCACATTCAAGGGCAAACTGTCTAAAATTCACAATTGTTTTTCTTTTTTAATTTTATTTTATTTATTCGTCAGAGAGAGAGCACATGCAAGGGGAGCAGCAGGCAGAGGGAGAAGCAGACTCCCGCTGAGCAAGGAATAGATGAGGGGCTTGATCCCAGGACCTCAGGATCAATGACCTGAGCTGAAGGCAGGCGATTTACCAACTGAGCCACCCACAAGGGTTTTCTTAAAAAAAGATAACATTATCATGTGCAATGGATGCTACTATTCCTTATGGTTGCTACTCTTATCTTTTTATTACAAACGTAAATAACAAGAGCGGTAGTAAAACATGTCGCATTCACATTCTGTTCTTTTACCCATTCACTGAAGATTTCTTACTGCAGATGGGTGGCTATGCTCTCTGCCCTCTGCCTCTCTCCCTCCCCAGTTTTAATTCCATGGCTCCATCCTAATCTACATTATTTTTAAATTGCTAAGATATGAGATGTCATCAACTAGTACCAATGCTGGGTAAAAAAAAAAAAAGAAATGTCTCTTTTCCAAACTATCATGGAATCTAGAAAGAGAAAAAAGTGGTTAGTACTTGCTGCATTCCTCACTGCATATGACTTGATAATCTGGGATATTTTGCTTTCTTAAAACAAAACTATAAGGGTCCCCAGGTGGCTCAGTTGCTTAAGTGTCTGCCTTTGGCTCCGGTCAAGATCTCAGGGTCCTGGGATTGAGCCCCACAATGGGGAGTGCGGAGACTTCTTTGACCTCTCCCACTCCCCCTGCTTGTGCTCGCTCGCTCGCTCTCTCTGTCAAAGAAATAAAATCTTAAAAAAAAAAATTATAAATTAATGTTTTTAAAAGTTTGGTGTTTTTGAAAGTTTTGTTTACAAAGAGTTTATATAAAGTATAAGATTAATAATGTCCTTGATTGCCAAAATTAATATCTTCATATTAGTAGGTGAGTCAAAAATCACCTACAAATAGAGTGGAAAACAGTCATAAAAGGGGATATACCTAAATTTCACCATATGTCTAAGTGCTTCATTTTTATAGAAAAGAAATAAATACTCAAAGTTATTGAGGAGGGAGAGTTAATTCATTATAGTGGAGGTTTAAACATAAAAGGAAGAAAACAACATATGCTTGGATTCCAAAATCCTGTTACATCATAACACCCCAAATGGGAAAGAAGATGGAAAATATATCTTGAAAGCCTAGTCCACATGCTTGACACCCCCTCACAAAACCCCTGTGCCATTTTATTAACACACTTTTTCACATGTAGCAGCTGGATCTAATGAGAGGCTAAATCTTGCCTTTGTGGTAGAAATTGATTTATCCCCCCCACCCCACACCGCATTCTGAATTCTCCTATAGCCAGCCCCAGGGCTTCGAGAGCCTACTTTCTCATTCATCATTAGTATTTATCACTTCTACAGAATGCCAGGGGGCACTCAGAATTAACTATACCATGCTATTCAAAAGAAAACACAAAAATCCCTGCTCTGGTGAGGTGGGAGTGGGGGAAACCATTAAAAGCATTCACAGAGTCTAAGAAAAGGAAAATACAATAGTGATGAAACAACGTGTCCAGTAGGAGAGCTACTTAGTCTACCTCTGAGAGGTAGATTGCAAGGGGAGATGAAAGAATGTATGCTTGAGGACTCTTTCTCCTTCTAACCTGATCACCCCCCAGGATGACGTCAGGTTAGTGTGCTACCTGGGAGGAGGAGCAGGTGGCAAGCCCCAAATGGAGAAGGCCAGGTATTCGAGTCACGTTAACAGGAGGGGTGAAAAAGTGCAGTGCCTCCTTGCTGGGCAGATACCATTCACCTGCCATCTGTGTGACAGCTTTCAGAGTCAGGAAGATGCTTGAGAAGTGAAGAAAGAGAATCGAATCCCATTACCTTTTATGAGTACTCAGAGAAAACATCTATAAAAACTAAGGATAAAAATGTTTTATGGTAATAATATGCACCCATGCTCTCACACAGACCTGATTTCCTCTTTCTTTCTTTCTTCCTTTTTTTTTTTTTAAAGATTTTGTTTATTTATTTGACAGAGAGAAATCACAAGTAGATGGAGAGGCAGGCAGAGAGAGAGGGAGGGGGAAAGAGGCTCCCTGCTGAGCAGAGAGCCTGATGCGGGACTCGATCCCAGGACCCTGAGATCATGACCTGAGCCGAAGGCAGCAGCTTAACCCACTGAGCCACCCAGGCGCCCTCCTCTTTCATATTACCTAATAAATGCCATTTCCTCCTCCCATGTATTTTTTTTAAATAAAGAAAATCTCTAGAACTCTACGACAGGTGTATTTTTCTGGGTGGGAAAGTGATGTATTTGGTTTCATTTCCTCCTGGTGGCATAATTCTTAGCCATCAGCAATTCTACCAAGATTGGAACACTGATTTTAATATTTCATACCTTAATTGACTATAGTTCTCCTGTACATGTATTCAGTTTGAAATTTTGGATGACAGTATATTTTCAGCTCAACCTATTTTAATTCTTACTCTAGACCCTGTGAAATCATATGACAGCAGGTTTAAGGCTGATATTAACCACTTCCTATTTTTGGCAGGTTGGTATAAACATTATTAAATAGGTCTATAAAGTCAGGTAAAATGTAGTCAAAATCACCTTGATATGCATTTTCATAACCACAGTGGCTGCCTCAAGGCTGATTCAGAAGAGATAGCCGCTGAAAGAATGATGGGGGGAAATACATAAAATAGAAGGGTGAACTGAGAGACAAGTCTCCATCTGCAATTCTAAGAAACTCCTTCCGTCCATGTTTGGACTTCTGTTAAATTAATTACAGTCACCGAAAAGTAAAACGCAGATGAGATGCCCTTCTGTATCCAGTGATGGTGACGGGCTCCAAAAGTGCTAGAGTTTATATGTTAGAAAGGAGAATAATTCATGTAAGTTCCTCCTAACATAAAACTTGTCTTTCTTATATAACATAAATGGTAAATGTGGCATTAGAGTTCTGCTTCTTTCTCCAAAGGGTATTTTTTTTTTTAAAAACACCCACAAATGTCATCCCATCTATTTTTAAGCAGAATGCTGCTGGGTAACCAGCTGAGTCGTCTAAACCCAATGGGAAAATTCTACGTTTAAATAAGCTGTTTTATCTCATTGAAAATAAGTGCCACAGACGGACACTGAACATACGGATTTCTGCATACAATAACATGTAAATTTTCTTAACTTTGAATATAAAACTCTAGCCCAAGCTGAAAAGCTAGGAAAGCAAAATATATTCCTTAGTAATGGCTCTTTAACGATTCCAGTTTCTGATCTGCTCCCCCCCACCAACACACACACACTTTTATCGATTTCCGGTGAAAACCCTATTCTTTGGGTTTTCTTTGAAGGTGATGAAGTAATATTTGTAGATTGAGATACTGAAAGACAACACAAATTCTAAAAAACAGACCGAAATGACTTGTAAATTATGGGGTATTTAATAGATTTCATTTCTTAAAATGGACTTGGGGTTTTTCCACAGAACTTATTTTTCAATAAAAGTTTTATTTGTTAATTCTGAAAAAAAATACTGACAGTACAGAATGAACTTTTTACTTTTACTTTTAAAAGTAAAAGCCCTCTGCTTCCCAGTTCCCCTTTTCTACTTCCAAAAGGGAACCACCACCATTATCATTTGAACATTTTCCTTCTAATATGTTATGCATGTAGTCAAATACAATATGCATGCGCACTGCCTTTCTTTCTTTTTAACAACCTGGTATCATACAGTAAGGTACTGTTCAGCACTTGGCCCTTTTAAACTTTATAATATGTTTGATCTTCTTTTCATGGTAGTACATACAGATCACCCCATTCTTTTTAATAACTGGAAAATGCTTTATTATAGGGGAGTGTTCATTTCTTTAGCAAATGCTCAATGCTCACAGACCATGTGCCAGGCACATTTCCAGACACTAAGAATACAGAACTGAATAAAACAAAATCCCTGCTTCACAAAGACCACAATCTACTACATTTTAACATTTGAGGGATTGGCATATTAACAATACATCACGAGCAATGTTATTCACTATCATGGTTTTAGCTATTCCAAACAATGCCATAAGAAATCACCCGGTAAATAAATTTTTATACTCATTGGTCAGTTGAATAAATTATTGTTATTCATTCAGTCTTTCAGTCAGTTCTTTGTTCATATCATCAACTTCTCTAGGAATGGATTGTGAATGTTTTGATGTTAATTAAATTCATGCAATAATAGCATTTTTACACTTAGGTACCCGACCTTTATAAATCTACCTCCTCGAGTACTGAAATTCATCTGAATTGAATCCTTCTCAACCAGCCTATGATAACACTCCAAAGAGGAATTAGGTCAGATGAGCCAGTTTCTGTCCACTTTTACTGATCCCATGTGCTGAAAACTTCTGATTTAAATATTTCATGATAGGGGTGCCTGGGTAGCTCAGAGGGTTAAAGCCTCTGCCTTCAGCTCAGGTCATGATCCCAGGTCCTGGGATCGAGCTCCACATTGGGCTCTCTGCTCAGCAGGGAGCCTGCTTCCCCCCCACCCCCTGCCTCTCTGCCTACTTGTGATCGCTGTCTGTCAAATAAATAAAATCTTAAAAAAAATTTTTTTCATGATAACCAAATGCCTTCCAGACACAACTTTTATGTCTCCTTTTGGTTTCTGTGTGGCATAAGAACAAAGGAAAGATGTTGTGAAATTAAAACAAAATGAATAAATGTATCTCTCCATTCATAGAAAATTCAAGGAAAATATGCCTTCACAAAATTGGGCAAAAAAAAAAAAAAAATCAATTGTTACTTAGGTGATTGTCATTCAAAACCCATCCCTCAGAAACCCCAGAGAGGAAAAATCACTTGGGTTTTCATTGTCTTTATCCCCCATATATTTCTTACAACTGAAATCAGCTCAAAATTTATATCTAGGAGCGCCTTAACAAATCTAGAGAAGGAATCCAAGTTGCCAGATGGGGGGTGTACCAGGGAGAAAGTAGTGTTACTCTCTCTACCTCAGTGGTTTGGGGAGGGGTCTCCCTTTCCTGCCTCCTACTCCCATCCCCAGAAAGTATTCTCTATGTTTCAGACTTCCGGTGATACCAGGAACCTTCGACTGATTTGAGGTAGAAAGTAAGAAGCCGCTTAAAAATTTTTTTTTTCCTAATTTAAGAACTATGTCCTCGGAGGGAAACGTTCCCTGTAGACATTCTGACACAAAACTGTTCTGTTTTGTTTCGTTTTGTTTTCTGGCAGTTGTCCAAATCTGTTTCAGGAAAACAAAAATAACATTTTTGTCAAATGGGATATCATAACTGGAGCTTAATTTAATATTTTGCTATTAATTCAAAATTTTTTACTCTGCACAACTGCCAACTTGAGTGGGAGGTTAAGGGCTCACTCGACCAGCAATAGTGAGGGGTGTGTGAACAGCAGAGAGCCAGCATTGTAACTAGGGGAGGCATGAACATCTGAAGAACCTGAATCAGGTCAGTTTGACTTATTATCAAAAAGGTAAAGAAAGAAAAAAAAGGCAAAAAAAATTTAAAAAGCCCTTCTCAAAAGAAATATATCTGCATTGTTACTATGTGTAGGTAATCTGCAACCTCTGTCATAGGATAAATATCCTCCCTGAGTATGAATTCTGCCTGTGTGTTCATGGATGTGTGAGAGACGAAACACTGAAGACTGGATTGCAGTCAGTGTTTGACAAAAGAAGGGATAATGGGTATGCGTGCCATTGAAGAGATTTTTTTTTTTTTTGAAGAGATTTTTTATATCCAAAGATAATCATTTACCATCTTGAGAAGACATTTTTACCTCATTACAGTTTTTACTACAAAAAATTGGTTGGCATGATCTAGGTTTATGATAGAAAATGCAAGCCGTATGACGCATACCTATCCTTATAGATCAGTGCCACATTCATTCTCTGTTACTGTCTTTCATCTGCACAGATTTCTGGAGTGAAAGAGATGACATAGACTTGATATAAAGTGTAAGCTCCCACAGCCTGGGTCTGGTTATGGTTCTTCCCTTCCACACATGGAGACCACCCTCCATTTGTCCTCTCTATATCCAGAGAGGGAGATCCAAACCATTTTACAAACTGTGAAAAGCACTCATTTAGCTTAACCATTTTTTTTTTCATTTTGTTGAGTCCAGGGGATAGATAAGTAATTGCAATGTAATGGAGCTGAAACCCAGGCCCAAGAGAGAAGAGATCTGAATTCTATCCCAATTCTGCCACTTAATTAGCCATATAAACAGTAATTTACATTCTGGGTGTCAGTTTCTTCACATATAAATGATGACATTTATTAAAACATGATGTGAACGATCTTCAGCTGAAGAAAAGGCATAGAATTTGAGAAACTAGTGACATAATCAGGTTTCTTTATTGGCAGACATCCTGTGATCTTTATGATGCTGATATGGACAGCAGCTCTCTAAGAGAACAATGCCATACAGAGCACCTCCCAAACCTCTTCCATCTTGGAACCCTCTCCCATGAAGCATTTCTTTGGATGAGTGAACCATGAAGTGTGTTGTAGCATACCCTGGGGGAGATGACAGTTTTAGGATTGACTGGTCCTGCCACGGTCAGGTGATGGGTCTGTGTGGGCCTAGTAGAGTTCCATCAACCTTGCTGTGGAATGCGGCTGCGGTGCCCTGGAGACCTTCACAGAAACATCCAACTTCAGCTCCCTGGAGGCCACCACAGCTTCTCCTGTGGATGCTGGTTATATGTCCACCCCTCTGCCCCACCAAACCCACTGCAGTTACTACACCCAACCACCCAGCCTCTTCACAGACAGGTCCCCGTACAACCTGCTCCGCTGGGGGCCCTCCTACTTGCCAGCATTGGATGGCACATTTCTTCCCCACCGTTGGTGGAGAAAAATCCAGGACTAAAGATTTTCACACTTACTTCTCAACTATTCAATATGTCAGGAATATCTCAGGTGATAGAATAAAAGATTTCATGAGCACTTTTCTTTTATCTTATTCTCTTATGTCTTATTTGATACTCTGCTTGGAACTGGGTATGTGGATGGGAACAAGACGTGGTTTCTGCCAGACAAATGAGATCCTCCTCCCTCTCAAACGGCTTACAGATTGGTGGGTGAACCAGATTTGTAAACAAATGGTCTGAAAATATTATGATAGTGTCCTATTAGTAGTATATGCAGGTTGTTAAAGTAAATCTTTATCTTTTTAGGTTAGCTCTATATTTGTTTCATTAAAGCAGGTCATTATGGAATTCCTGGTCTCTAAGAATGCAGAAGGGCTTAAATAAAGGATCTGAAGCTCCTATTTATTTCACGTGGTGCAATGGTTCAGGTGACTTGATTTTCCTGTTCATCAGGCAGCAAAAACCAAACATTTTGTAAATGGCTTCCCTGTTCCTAAAAGCCTGTCAATTAAATTGAGAATGACTTATTTTGTCTTATTAAACGAATGCACCTTTCAGGCACTCTGCTCCACACAGCATTTCTTTGCTTCGATGGCCTATGTGGACCTTCTGAACAGCTGATTCAGACTTTGGTACTTACACTTAGGTCTCTGGCCCCAACTAACTCCTCAGAGGAATGAACAGAACATATACAGCTCACAGCTGAAGAGAACCTGTACAACAGTGAGCACTGGAGTTCCACTACCCTGGAGGCTGCCACTTGAGTCTCCATCTGTGATGGGTCATTCTGTGTGGCTGCCTGGCTAGACTAGAGTCCCCAGTTATTTAATCAAACACAAATCTAGATGTCACTATGAAGGAAGTTTGTAAATATGGCTAATATCAACAATCAGTTGCCTCTAAGGAAAGATTATCCCCGATAATGTGGGTGGGGCTCATCCAATCAGTTGAAAGGCCTGAGAACAAAGCTGAGGCTTCCTCAGCTTTGAGCAGAAGAAATGCTGCCTCAAAACTCACTCGGCTCCCGCCTAAGTTTGCAGACCACCACCCGTCCCTACAGATTTCACACTTGCTGCCCACTGTAACCATGTGAGCAAGTTCTTTAAAACAAATCTCTTTTTTTTCTGTTCTCTGAGAACACCTTTTGATCCACTATCCCTTACACACCAGCCTCTGGAGATTTTCTCAAGTGCACTGACTGATCTTTTCCATCCCAAGCCCCTTTCCACCCCAAAGCTGAAAGAGCCTTGAAACCTTTTCGTACTCCTCCATCATGGTCCAGCTCTGTTATGAATTAAACAGGCAGCAGGGGTTGGCCCCATGAGGGAATCTAATCAACATGGATGACATGATTTCTACATGAAAATACCTTCTGAATTCCAAAAAAACAAGCTTTTATCTAATAGGAATTTTATATGCATTTTTACATCATTTATGTCATTGGAGTTAGTTCCTGATATATGTGTTACTATCCTCATCTTGTTTGAGAGCATGGAGGTTAAAAGATGTGACGGTCACTGGACCAAAATTCACACATCTGGGAAGTAGTAGAGTCAAATTTGAATCCACGTTTACCTGATTCCAAACACTATCCTATATTCCTTGCACCATGCTCTTTCCCTATAAGTGGAAAAACTACCTGGGTAAGAATTACCTGGTAGAAAAATATTCCATTTTTTTTTTCTGTGACACTTCTGTTGGAGTATTGTATGCAGAAGCACTGAAACATTACCTAAATGACATCTGTTTCATATGGACATCAAATACTGCATCCATTCGAATAAAAAAGCTGGATTGTTCTAAGGTGAATGAAAGACTTTTTAAAAAATATTTATTTTTGTGTTTTGAATCCCACTGCTCCTGGCCCTCAGAGGCTGATATACCAAAAACATGCAAAGGCATTTCAACCCTGAGGCTGCCTTGAGCTGACTTCGCAGGGTTTGTCCTAACCCAACCGAGGGACTCCCTCCATCGGCTTAGGCATCCCCACCCCTGGCTAGTGCCTTCTCTGACTGTCAGCTACACAGGGGCCTGTTCAAAAAGGATGCTCCTATTGTCCTCATCCTGAAGTTGAAGAGCTGTTAAGAAATATTCTTCTACATAATTTCAATCAGCGAAAATAAAAGTGACAAAGAGCCAGAGAGCTCAATTCTGGAAGTATTGTTTTAGGGTCTCAAAGCTATTCATTATTCAACAAGCACATATTAAACATTTACTGTACAGGAGGTTCTCTGGGAAAAACAAAGATGAATCACATTGTCCTCTGATTAATAATGAACGTGGCCGTGCTCTGTGCCAGATGCTCTAAAAACAGTGCTTTTCAAGCCAATGATAGCAACCAATTAGTGGTTCATGAAATCAATTCAGTGGGTCGCAAACAACATCATTTTTAATTAAATAGAACACAATAGAAGAGAATAGAAAAGAAGATAGAGTACATGGCCTCAGAGAGGTTAAGTCTGTCTTTCTTTCTTTCAGTTGTATATGCACATATAATGGTTTCCAGAAGAAACCGTTACCGTGAAACAGAGTCAAAAACCTGTTTAAAAGCTACTGTTCTAGGGAGAGTGAAAGAAGAAAACAAAAGCTTTGCTCTCAAGAAGCTTGTATCTTACTGGGAAGATAAAGCTAATTAATGAACAGCAGAACCCTTTGTATGAAGCAGCTAATGACTAAAGGGTCAATGAATGTTGCTGATTTAGTGCCCCACGAGACTGAGACCAGGGAAAAATCCCTGTGGCAGTTCATTACTCCCTCCTCCTTGAAAAATTTCTCACTTGGCTTCTAGGACAACACACCTCACTGATCCTTCTCAGAATCCCTCACTCATTCCTCCTTAGCTCCCCATCTCCTGTGGTTGGGTCAATGCCAAATGGGCACAGTTCTTGGGCCACTTTTCTCTCCTACCAGTACCTATTCCTTAGGTCACCTCAGTCATTTTCTGAGCTGTAAATACCATGGGAGGGCCCGCGCTTGCTTTTGCAGCCCAGACAGCCTGAACTCCCAGCCTTGCATCACCAGGGCCTAGTGAATCTCTCTACTTAGATGTCTCGTGGACATCTCAAACGTAATCTGTCCCAAACTGAACTCGTCTTTGTCACGCCAGCCCACACCTCCCTTAGGGTCTCTCATCTCAGCTACGGGGAATTCAATCCCTCCAGCCGGTCATGCCAAAACTCGTGGTGTCGTTCTGGACTTTTTTCCACTCTACTCTCAACTCCTGTGTCCAAATCATCGTGGAAAAGCCCACGGGCTCTATCTTCTCCCCACCTCTTCTGCTACCACCATTCCTCACCTTCAACTCCAGTCTGGATAAGTGTGTGAGCCTCCAGACTCTTCCCCAGATTCTACCGTATCCCTTCTAGCAACCTCAACTCAGCAAGCCAAGTGATCCTTTTAAACTATGATTGGTCACGTCTCTCATCAGAACCTCTGAGCTATTCCTGTTTCTCCGAGGAAAAGTCACAGCCCTTCCAATGGCCAGTGAGGCCCAGTGACCTAGACCCCATGCCCACCCATCACCACTCTGTGCTCCCCTTCTGTCTGCTCTCACTCCCCTGCCCTGCTGGGCCTCTGCAAGGTAGCATGGCAGGCCTATCTTCCCAGCAGGACTTTCTTACTCTTCTGCTCCAGGCACTTGCCCTACAGATCTCCTGGCTGATCCCCTCCCCCACTGGATCTTTACTCAAGGTTACTTCCTCAGTGAGGCTTCCAGGGACCATGCTCTGCAGCACTGCAAATCCCTTCACCTTCCCTCTTCCATGGGTACACTCTGCTCCTCTCTCCTGCTTTCCTTTTCTCAGTGGTACAGCTCACCATCTAACATATACTTTACTTGTTCCTGCCCGTCTTCCTCCTTCTGCATTGTACCTTCTGTATCCCCAGTACCTAAAGCAGCACCTGTTTCACAATAATAAGCTCAATAATAAATAGGCATTGAATAAATGAATACATGCTTTTAAAGTGAAAGAGACAAAGAAATGATACTTTTAACCCCACCTTAGCCAGTAAGGAAAGGAAGGGGATACCATAATGAAGTTTGGTCTAAGAAACCTCACCTCTGGAAAACAGAATGGAGGTTCCTCAAAAGGTTGAAAATAGAGCTACCCTATGACCCAGCAATCACACTACTGGGTATTTACCTTAAAGATACAAATGTAGTGATCCAAAGGGGCACATGTACCTGAATGTTCATAGCAGCAATGTCCACAATAGCCAAACTATGAAAGAACCTAGATGTCCATCAACAGATGAATAGATAAAGAAGATGTGGTATATGAACTACTATGCAGCCATCAAAAGAAATGAAATCTTGTCATTTGCAATGACTGTAGATGGAACTAGAGGGTATTATGCTGAGTGAAATAAGTCAATCAGAGAAAGACAATCACCATATGATCTCTCTGATATGAGGAATTTGAGAGGCAGGGCAGAGGATTGTGGGGGATAGGGAAGGAAAAAATGAAACAAGATGGGATCAGGAGGGACACAAACCATAAGAGACTCTTAATCTCATGAAACAAACTGAGGGTTGCTGGGGGGAGTTGGGGGTATGGCGAGGGTGGTTGAGTTATGGACATTGTGGAGGGTATGTGCTATGGTGAGTGCTGTGAAATGTGTAAGCCTGATGATTCACAGACCTGTACCCTTGGGGCAAATAATGCATTGTATATCAATAAAAAATAATAAATTTTAAAAAATAAAATTTAAATTTAAAAAAAGAAACCTCACCTTAAACTCTATAATGAATACTTCAGTTGGGACATTTCCTTTCAAGGGATCCTGAGCTAGTTTGGAAATACTGGTTCGGATAGCTACTGAATGTACCATACTCATTGTGCACATGTTTGTGTGACAACTCCCATTGGTTCTGTATCATGTTGCCCAGCAGAAGTGGGTTGAAGTATAGCCTGAAAGTACAAATCCTAAAAAGCCATTTCCCCATTTGGTAACTATGAAAGTGGAATTTTGTATTACACATGTGCATAAAGACACCCAAAATATTATTCCATTCTTTCTAGATGTCAAGAACTACATCCACATAATTTGAAAAACGATAGTTTCATTGAGTGAGAATGAACAGTATTCATGAAGAAGAGATTCTGTTCTGACCCATTTGAGTACAGTACACTTTTAGGTGTCCTGAATGTGACTTGGAGTAAAAAGTCCAAACAGCACCAAGGCAGGCAAAAAAAGGCAAGAAATTTTGAGGTGTATCTCTTCTTAAATCTTTTTTTTTTTTCTAATAGACACCAAATAGCTAAGTTAACGGTTCACAAGTGTAATAATTTATGGCCCATTTGAGAAACTTAGTAACCCTAAACTTAATGGCAAACGAAAGGAAAGTATTTGCTGAAATCTATTTCAAAATTTGTAATTTGGGTGGCACCTGAGTGGCTCAGTTGGCTAAGTGTCTGCCCTTCGGCTCAGGTCATGATCCCAGAATCCTGAGATCAAACCCCAAATTGGGTTCCCTGCTCAGTGGGGAATCTGCTTCTCCCTCTCCCTCTGCCCTTCCCCCTGCTCATGCTCTTTCTCTCTCTAATATATAATATCTTTTAAAATTCTTATAATTTTGAAATTAAGTATTAATACTAGAGATGACTGATTTGATATAAACTAGCTGTTCCAAGATCAACAGACTGTAAGCTCTAAGGGAAAAGATCCATACTCAAAAACATTGACAAGTAGTGGGGTCTCAGAACTGCTGAAAGATTTAGAAGATTTTAGCCAATACCAAAATTTAGTATTGATGAATCGTATTTCTACATCTGGGCTTCTGTAGACTTCAGGAAGATCCCTAACTATCTACCTGCATCTCTGCTTTTGAGCACCAGACACAGAATTCATACTTGCCTCAGGGAATTCAATTTTTGGAATCATAACTATAAATCACCAGGAATACAGTGGGCAGGTGCCACCACACATGACTGCATCACTGATGGCTCACCCAGCCAATGCAAGCCAACAGATATGCCTCCACTTAGCCAGAAAGACATGTGAGAAATGAACAGTTGCATTAAAAAATAAGAAAGGGCTCTAAATTAGCTTATCCCCTATATGGTCAATGGAAATAAATGTAAGATACAACAGACCTAACCCTCTGACGTTTTTAATCTTGCTATCTTTTAGGATGTTTATGTTCTTGCTTATATTTCACTAAACCTTGTAGCCAACTGCAACTGCTGGATGGTGGGTGTTCTGTGGTTCTTTCAAGCACCTAAACCTCCCTCCTTGTTACAGTTGTCAAAACGTTACAGCATTGTGGCTCCCAGTAACTTAATGCTTGAGTTTCATGTTTAATGGAAAATTGCTAAGCTTTGAAACTTACAGACCGCAGAATAATATGATGAAAAGAACATAGAAATTTGAAACAAACTTGCCCTTTGATTCCGAATATGATTTACTAGCTGTACAATTTAGTGTAAGTTATTTAATAGCACGAACTCTCAGTTTTCTCATCTTTGCAATGGGGTTAATAACAACTAGGGTTTTGTATCATATGAGATAAAGTTTGTGTGTTGGGATTGTAAATGGCTACCAGCAAGTCCTAAGGCTAATTTCTTTACTGTGGGTGTACTGAATGTGAGAGGAAGTATCTTCAACGCAGCATTCCAAGCAAAGGTTGAGATGCTTGCTTACTGAGCAGGCTTAGATCACACACTTAGCCCTGAGCCAGGCAAGGCAACTGGGGAACGTGATGTGTTGACTGACTGAGCCAACTGCTGTGCTACTCCTGAGACACATGGACCTCAAGTGTGTTTCCTTCTGGGGAGGAAGGGTTCTCCAGAGCAAAATCATGGAGATGTGACTACAAGAACCAGAATTAGAACCAGGGTCGCAAAACCCACTGTTGTCCACTACAGTCAAAATGCGGGGTGGACAGTGAGGAAAATTAAGTTTTCTCCCCTGTCCTCACATTATACCAGAATGTGGTATCTTAGTTACTGCTTCTTAATGTGGAATCACAAAGCATCTTCACGACAGACAGCAGCCCCTTTGGTGTCAGCTGTCACCTCACTAACATTTTCTACCAGCCCCCAAAGGCTCATGGACCACTTTGAGGGGTCACAGACCTTGCCTCTCACATTTCTCCCACAATGCCTTTTCTCAGTGGCATCCATTAACTTCACACATAGACATTCAACTCCTAAAGAATGGTTTAACCACCAGGGAAGAAGATTTTTGAAGAACAAAGTACAAACCCAGTAGGTGAATCAAAGGTACTGAAATACTTCACTCAGCTTGACTTGTTTTAAAGCTATTTTTTCCATTTTCCTTCATCTATCTCCCAGATTTGCCCAATCACTTAAAACTTACAACCCCCTTTGACACCAGAGACTGTGTTTTATAAAATACTTTTGGTATGTTTACCCAGCACCTACTATGGTGCTAAGTACCCTGTAGACACCTATAAATGTTGGTGGGTGAGAGTAATTCCATAGGATTATGGAATAATAAAAGCAATAGAATCACTGTTACATAGTACTGTTTACAAAGTTTTGTTTAAGAATGCTGAAACATTTTTATTTGGAAGGAGATATAGCGAAGGGTCTATTTAAAAAGAGGTAGGTATTTACTCTTGTCCTTAAAAGGTCATTTTTAAGCAATCTGAAGCAAATTAAGCTTTGCACCCCCTTCGGGCTTTGTGGGGAGTTAGAAAGGGCGGTTGCCAGGGAAATCTGATTGGAAAACACCAATCAGACCTTGGGATCTGCACGTCGCGTAATTGTAATTTTCCTATTCTTGCTCTTTTTTTCTGCTTTTGCTATGAGAAGAGCAAGCTTAAAAGGCTACAGGGACATTTATGCCAAGTCGCATTTGTCAAGTTGAAAGCTGTGTGGAGCAGAAAAGCAGTTCTCCCCGCTGTAAAGAAGATGCAAAGGAGCCGAGTGAGTAGGGAATCTGAGAGCTCACTAAAAGTGCTTAGAAGGCAGAGACATTCACGCCATTTCTGTAACGAGTTGTAGGCAGGCACTTGAAATCCAGGGGGAAGCCTCCTTACCACTGGGATGCATGCAGCCCCCCACAGCCATCCTTGAAAGACTTGGTTGTCCTTCAAGTTTTCTAGCTCCACCCCCCAACTGTCCGACAACAGCAGTTGCTAAGGGCACCAGGAAATACTGAGAGAGCAAATGCTGTTTTGCTTCTTATTACCTTAAACCCTCTTCAACAGTGCTGGCAAATTAGTGACAAGATAATATTTATGCTGATTTCAATAGTTGCATTTTATGCTTATTTTAGAAATAAAGTACAGTGGAATGGGAGCATGCTCTCCCTTCCCCCACCCCCATTTATTTTGTTCAGTCACTTAATCAATGTACATTCCTCAGAGGCAGGGTGACATTAAAGTTTTGATGTCAGACAAAGCCAGACTCCTACTCATTATTATGACCTGGAGAGTCATTTCTGCTTTTTGAGTCTAAGTTTTGTAGCAGTAAAATGGACAGTGTTAATGCCCAGCTCATCAGACTGCTGGAAGTATTCATGTAACATGGATATCTCTTCCAGCCCTCTGAGGTTACCCCAGAAATGTCAGATTATTCTGTAAATATCAGATCCCTAGCTTTCCTTTCATACATACAGTTCTTCCTCCTTGTATTTAGCCTTCTTCATCGAGCTCAGGTAAGACCAAATCTGTTGATCTCCTCAGCCATAGTCAAGCGCCCTCATCTACCCGGTTGCTTTAAGAGAAACACTCAATTGTTGAAGAGATCGACAGCTGCCAAGGAATAGCCTTGCAAAGATCAACCTCTTATCGATGGCCACCATTTTAATCACTGCTGTAACTTGCTATGTTGTCTTTATTCCCATCTCATCGATAAAATGCCTACCTTTTTTTTTTTTTTCTCCCTGCTTCTCTGGTTCCTGACAAATTAGAACTTTAAGTCCCACCTCAGCCTTAGAGGTTTTCCTCCCTAAACCTCTGCCATCCAGAACCGCTCACAGAAGTGCACTGGCCTCCCCTGGTATATTTCAGGATATACGCTCCATTTCAGCTGTCCCAGCTTTCTAAGGGTCTGCATTCCTTTTGTGGCTCTCAGATTTCCCAAAATCTCACGCATTTTCATCCCTCCAAACCTCACCATCCAACCTCCCATCTCAAGATAATCCGCTGTCCAGGACTCCCTCACACATGGCTTCATCTCCCAGCCATCATCTCTCAGACCATCATTGGCACAAAATGTCTGACTTCTCTCTACATGTAGTTACACTCTACTGACAGCAGCCCAGCAAAAGTGGGGGACTGAAACCCCAAATCCCGTGGAAGAGCCTTTTAAAAGTAAGCCTTCTCATGTCTGAAATAGTATTTCTTATAACTTCTACTTAAAGGCTTGTAATCCTTCCTTTGTTTTATTAACATTTTTTTCCTCCAGACAGATATTAAAACCATAGGGAGGTGTTTTTTTTTTCCTTACCTGAAATATGTATTCTTTAGGTTACCATAAAATAACAACTGTGACTCAAAAGACAGCCAAGATCTGAACTCAGGGGGACCAGGGGAATCACTATCTGTGAAGAGTAGACCCTATTTTGGGTATAGTGTCACCCTATACCAAATACTAAGCTCTCTGGACCTCAATTTCTATATTTGACAAGTTAAGATTATAATAATTCTTCTTATCCTTCAAGGTAGTTGTAAGGATGATAAGACAATATGTGAGCTTATGTTTTTTGCAAAAGCGTGGCACAGATGAATGCTAATTATTATTAAGTTGGTCACTATTAAATAGGAATATTAAGTTCTATGCTTTCTACCCTAGAATATATCCATTTATTTTTATTTTCACACATGTTCTTTAAAAGGTATTTGGTTTTAAGATGTATGTTTCTCATTTTAGCATCTTTGATATTGGAATGAACCATATAATTTAGGAAGAGTCAGAGTTTAGTTGATGGCATTGATTTCTCAGGGGCACAAAAAAATATTGAAGGTTTTGCATTGGTAGCTTAGATTCAGGATAATGTGGCATTTGCATACTAGAGGAAGGCTTCAGGTAGGTCAAAGGAAGGGTAGTCTGTCTATTCAAAATGGAAACTTTGTTAACCAAGTGGGGATAACCCCCCCCCCCCAAAAAATCAGCAAAATATTTGAGACCCTCAGAACAGAAGGTATTATCTTGGATCATATAACTTTTAAGAGTTCCCCAAGGGAAAGATTTTCAAGGGTCTCTAGCTTATCATAGCTTTTGCTCATGGATCAACCAGAATGAGTGTGATCCTCTTTCAGCTGACTTTGGAGAAACCTGAAGGGGGAAAATATTTGGCAGCACCAGAAGACAGTTTACTTTCAAAGATCCTAAAAGAGACAGAAGCACATTTCTGTGTTTGAAATTTTTGTATTTTTATATAGGATAACATATATATTCCATCTGCTTATATTCTTATACTAGAACATCTGCTTTAATGAGTAGAAGATGGTCAGCTAAAATGCCACTGCTTTTTTAATCCCCAAGTTATTTATGGCTGGCTATACTTTAAAAGTAGCCATGAAGAGACAGATTTCTTTTGTTTTCCTCAGATTTTAGTGGTCCTTGGAAGTTCACAAACTATATTCACACACATAATTTCTATTCATTGTATATCTATTATCATCTTCATTTTAGAGATGGAAAAATTGAATCAAGGAGATAAAGTGACTTATCCAAGGTCATCCACATTGAGTGAAAGTAAAGCTCGAATTGGAATTCATTCATTCACTTAGGATCATATTTACCCAGAAACCTATTCCTTTTCTGGCAATGTACTAGGCCCTAGAAATAGCCAGATAAACAGTAAGAAGCTTGCCCCACCCCTTACCTTTTCAGCCTCTTCCGCGCCTCTGTAACTCAGAGCTGCACAAAGCAGAAACTTCATACAGCCCAGAGGTTCCCTAACTCCAACTCTTGGTCTGGACAGTTCTCATACATCTGGGTTTTAAAACAAACAAACAAACAAAAAAACCATTTAAATACAAACACAGTTCCCAGGGAGGCTTTTTTCCCCCTAGGTTTTCTTCTTTGTGAACCAAAAGGAGGCATTTGGGATTCAATCCCTGGGAAGTCAGGCAAGATTCTGGTGACCTAAAGGCTATAGGCTCCCTGTCTTGGTCCTGCAGAATAGAGATGATACCCCAGGACAGACAGCTGGGAGTACTTCCTGATGGGAACTGTCACTTAAGAATGATGGAAGTTGATAGTCTACTAGGATTTTATGTTTTTACTTACTATATTTCAATTATTGCTGCTCCTCCTTTGAGGAGGAATATTGGAAGCAGGCATCTGAGTCTTCTTGGAAAGCTAATGTCATCCATCATGAGGGAGTGCCCAAGTGCTATACCAGTAGGGCAGAGCTCCCCTCAAAGACCTTTACTGAGCATTCCCTCTGCACTTGTAGGCATTACCCCATTTAATACATGCCTAACTCTCTATGGGGTAGGAAACAGACAAGAAAATTGAGGCATATGCCTAGTTTCTGACACAGCAGGATCTTAGACCTCGGTAGTCTAGATGCAGAGCTCACATCTTTGAGCCCCCAGCAATACTGCCCCCCCCCGTTTCAGTGAGCTTACCAAGTAATTAGAGAGATGACACAAAGACACATAAAACAAGTAGTGCCTATAAATGCCATTGTGTGATTAGGCACATTAAGTACGCAGAAGGACGATGTGGATTAGGCTTGGGGCCATAGAGTGTCCAACCCGACTATATAACTCGGCCCTTGTAACTTGACACCAGTCATAGTCAGTGCATAATGAATGGGCAGGGTTGTGTGCCAATAAAACTTCATCTAGAAATACAGATGGCAAGCTGGATTTAGTCTGTAACCTGCAGTTTGCTGACCCCTCATGTAGAGATACATGCTATAGATTTCATTAAAAAGATCAGTTTACTCTGGAGCAGTCGGAGGGAGCTTTATAGTTGCTGAGTTCAGCCTGGCAGGAAGATTTGAGACAGATGTATAAGACCCTACATGACCTGGCCCTGCACCCCTGGCCTCCTTGTATCACTTTCCCCTTGCTGGGTACTCTCCAGTCATTCTGGCATTTTCACTCACACGCTTATTCTGTTTTTGTTTTTGTTTTTGTTTTCTTAGATTTTATTTATTTATTTGACAAACAGAGATCGCAAGTAGGCAGAGAGGCAGGCAGAGAGAGGTGGGGGAAAGCAGGCTCCCTACTGAGCAGAGAGCCTGATAGGGGATGGGGGCTGGATCCCAGGATCCTGAGATCATGACCTGAGCCGAAGGCAGAGGCTTTAACCCACTGAGCCACCCAGGACCCCTCCCAAGCTTAGTCTTATTCTAGAGACTCTGCACTGGCTGATCCTTTTGCCTGGGAGCTCTTCCCAGCTCTCCTCCAGGCTGGCTCCTTTGGTCAACAGATCTCCTCAGGAATATTATCGCTTTCCTAGTGGCTTTTCCAGGAACAGGCTAAAGGAGTCCCCTTCCAGCCACATTGTTACATTAGCCCATCTTATTTTCCTAGTTCCATTTATGCTGAAATTATCTTGTTCATTGATTTGCATGCTTGACTATTATCTGTCTCTTCCTGCACTGCTTCTAGAATGTTTGCTCCACAGCATGAGATCCATGTTTGTACTGTTCACTGCCATATATTCCTGGCACCCACTCCATGACTGGAAAAGAAACAAGCAAAAAATACTTGCAGATGTGAGGGAAGAAGGAGAGAGGCAAAGAGAGATGCATAAGGAGACTGAGAAAATGCAAGCATGTCCCACTGGATCATATTTCATTATCTCCTGTTCTGTAACTGAATAGACTACAGCTGTGATTAGAATGACCCATCATTCTGTGTCCATGAACTCTTTCAATTAAGAAAACATCCTCATCCTGTAAATAGAGGGCGCTAGCTCTTGGTTATGGTCATTCTTTGGTCAGAAGCAAGCCTTCCGTAATTCTGAACTATGACATGTAGTCTAAGTTATAGACTGGTTATTCCTGAAATAGAAAAATGCACTCTAGTCATCATTTTGTTTGATCAAAAATAAAGCTATTGGAATTTAATGCTTAAACATATGCATTAAAAAGCAAATAATCCTTTTTTCTCTAATTCATAACCACTGTTAAATCTAACACTTATTACATTGATTTTATTATTGTTTCTTTAAAAATTTTGCGTCCAACCACCTCCAGGGTTGGTGCAGATAAGCAGGACATCTGGCTGGCCTACGACCAACAAGTATCTATTTGCACCAGCTTCCTCTCCTTAATAAGACTTCTATTCCCTCAAACTCCCAGGACCAGTAATACTGAAGACTTTCTCAGACAGCCATAAGGTTAATTGTTTCTTTGGATTTCCCCAAATTTTCTTCTTTCAGTGCAACTGGGGCAGATAGACACATCAACTTTTGACTAGATCACAATAGTAGCTGTGCCCCATGATTTTCTGCTCTTTCCAATTAAAAGGCAGTAACATTTCACACTCAGGCCCCTTACAAATTGGCGTGCCTTCTTAGAAAACTATGCACCTGGTCACTGTCTCCCCTTTTGCTTTAGAGTTTAAAAGGGTCAGAATAAAAATTTTGGCTCAGTCATAGGAACTTCAGAGACACTATTTTTCTTCTCCAAGATCTTGATTTTCTGTTTCTTTACATTTTTCCTAGAACTGATTTCTGTATTATTGTATAGGTAATCTTGTTGTAGGCTACCTTTAGGTGTATGAATAATGCATTAATTTTTAAATCCCATTCCATACAACTTCTTAGCTTCTATCATTTGAAAACAGTTTCATTGAGAGGTATACAGATTAAATACTTTACAGTTGGTTCCCTTAGCAACAGTTGCAACCCATTGTTAGTGCAAGCCCAAGTTCCTACCATAAACTAACTTTGGGAAAAACATCCAAACAGAAATTTGCTATGTTTCATTTCATAATTGATATGACCTCATACAAGTTTGTCCTTAGTCTCTGACATATTCCAGAGACCAATGTTTATTTATGAACTGTGAATCAGTACCAAGAAATGGCCAAGTGCTACGTGCATCATCTGTGACCCTCAGCTGTACCAACGTAATTTATAAAATGTAATCGCTAAGCCAATAATGAGGTTCTGAACATGATCATATTTTTCAGTGAGTCACCTTCCAACTGAAGGAAAACAAGGCTGTTCTAAACATCTATGATTTCACTAAGAATCTTCCTTGTTGCTATAGTGATTTTTTGATGCTTTTTAGCTAAAAAAGTAAAAACTCTGCATTGTTATTACCATGATCAACAAACAGCAAATGGATCAGATGTAATGGATTACAAGGTGGCATGGGACTATGGCTCTTTGGTTCTATAGGTACCCCAGATCATAGCCCAGAAAGAGAGAAATAGTATCACATAGTGGTCAAGAGAACCAGGTTAGAACTCTGTACCTTCGCAGCTGAGACTTATGTGTCCCCATATGGGGCTTGACCTCATGACCCTGAGATCATGACCTGAGTCAAAATCAAGAGTTGGATGCTTAACCGATGCTGAGCCACCCACCAACCCCTTTATTCTGTTTTTAGGGAAACATCTATTCTCACTTTCTGGAATCTATAACATTTAGGAACCTGTGTCCCATATGTGTATGTGTCATTGTGAACAATTCTATGAATGCTTCTGAGTTAAAAATTCATATATTATTAATCATAAAATTTAGGTTAAGTAAATTCTAACCTTTGGAGCCAAACCAAAATGCTTTGAATGCCAGTGCCATTATGTGTTCTTTTATTAGTTGTGTGTTCTTTGGCAAATTCTTTAAGTTCTCTGAGTTCTTGTTCCTTATCTGAGAAATACAGAGAAAAATTATGCAGAGTTGTTACGTTGATAAAAAAAAAAAAAAAAAAGATCCTGTAAGCAAATCCCTTCGCATAGTTAAATGTTAATGATGAAAGAATATATTATTTGCTGGATAATCACTAAGTAGTTAGCATCAGAATATTAAATACCTATTAACCTTCTCATTGAAAGTTGGACAGTTCCCAGGAGCCCTTCCTGGCTACTCCTTCCCCATCACCATTACTGATAACTCCTACTTCTAGTCTCTCTTTGGTGCATGTTCATTTATGGCACCATTTCTTAAACTTCCTGACAGGTTGATTTGGAACTGTTCACAAATGTGTTTATGCTCTGTCTTCTCATTGCTGTTAAATCATATTAAGGACAAAACCCAGCCTTCTTTGTTTTTTGGTTTCTTTTTTTTTTAAGCCCTGTGCAGTGTTCTATGCACCGTGGACTGTTTGTTGCTTCTTAATGGATAAAAAGAGTGGTCATTATGCATTTCTTTTACTAAATGGAGGAGTTATGAAATCCTAGGTTGAGTCCATGTTGAAGTGGAAAATCTAAGTGGAACTGAAGAGAAAATCTTAAAGAAGCCCTCTATAGCATAGTGTAGTGTTCCGCTGAATTCAAAGGAAATGATTGTAGAAAAAGAAGGAGCAGTGTACTAAGAACATTATCTTATATGCTATCCCCCAAGTGGGGACTTAGAATAGGATCCAGCAAAGCAAGAGGAAAAGAACAATTCAGATAAGTAGCTGTAACAGGTAAGTAGAGAAACTCTTCAGGGGTGGGGTGTGCGTGTGTGTGTGTGTATACAGAGGCAAGGAAAATTTAAATTAAGAAAAGGCCACTTGCTTTCATGAGATCACTGGAAACCTTTAAAGACTGCTTTAAGCAGATCTATGGAAGATGAATACAAATTAAGAGGGGTTTAGAAAGAATAGGTTATTGAGAAGTCCATGTACCTGGTTTAGGAAGAAGAGAGATTCTATACAAGACAGTACAGATGGAAGGTGTGAGGAGGATAAAAGTGAAAGATTCTTACATTTTAAATGACAGTTGACAACAAATAATTGAAAAGTTCAAATAAAACTGTTCTCCTTTCCAATGGTATTCTTATTCAAATTATCTCTTGAAATTCTTATTCTTATTAGCATGCAAAAAAATCAGAAGTAAATCAAAGCCAATGGTTTTAATTTTTCCTAATACACAGGATGTTTTAAAGATTAGGACATGGATTTTCAAGGATTAAAATGTTTTTAAACCAATTGCAGTAAAACACCGTTATTGAGAAATGAATCTTGAAGTTTTAGATAATTTATCTATATTACCCATATTCAGGGTCAACCAAAAAAAGAACAAAAGGAAAGGAAAGTATAAGATTTTATTAAAGATGAATTATCTGTTTTCTATGTGAACAGGTTCCTCAGGATGACTGGACAGGGTACACCCCTCGAGGTAAAGACGACGAAATTCCATGCCGAAGAATGCGGAGTGGCAGCTACATCAAGGCCATGGGGGATGAAGACAGTGGTGACTCTGACACAAGTCCCAAGCCTTCTCCCAAAGTTGCTGCACGAAGAGAAAGCTATCTCAAAGCTACTCAGCCATCCCTTACAGAACTTACCACACTCAAGTAAGTGTTTCTAATGCTCTACTTCCAGTGGTCCAGCTCCTTACTCTAGCACCTAGAAGCAGATGGTGTGACTCCTAGAGTAATCAGGGCAGAGTACAACCTACAGATGGAGCAGTGCTATGTACTGAATGGTCTATTGATTTTGACCTGGGGTCTGACATCTGTATCCAGTGCCTCAAAGACACGGGCATCCAGGTGCATTCTGCAGAAATCATAAACTGAACCCCAAAACCCAAGAAGAAGAGTTTGAAACAATCCAGAATGGCTTTTGAAATGAAGACTTCTGATCAATGAAAAGATCCATGTCTTTCAACTCTCAGATGTTTCCTTAACCACTAAATTTTCAGGGCAACTCTTCCTTCTAAGACCCTTCAGTTTTTCAGATAATTGAGTAATATAATAGGGCAGATGATCTTGGAGAGACTTGTAGAAAGTAGCTATGCTTAAAAATTGAGTCATATGTGCAGGTTCTTGATACAGGTTTTTAATTTGGACACTAAATACATAGAATTTTTAAGACCTTGAAAATGATTTTGGGGGGGCTCCTGGCTGGCTCAGTCAGTGGAACATATGACTTTTTTTTTTAATATTTTATTTATTTATTTGACAGAGAGAGAAATCACAAGTAGGCAGAGAGGCTGTCAGAGAGAGAGAGAGGAGGAAGCAGGCTCTCTGCTGAGCAGAGAGTCCGATGTGGAACTCGATTCCAGGCCCCTGAGCTGAAGGCATAGTCTTTAACCCACTGATTCACCCAGGTGACCCAGTACATGTGACTCTTAATCTCAAGGTTATAAATCTGAACCTCACATTTGGTGTGGAGATTACTTAAAAATAAAATATTTTAAAAAATTATTTTTGGTTTTGAAAAATACAGTTATAAGTAGTCCTCACTTCCTTTGTGCTATTTGTAAATTGAAAACATCATTACAGAAGAAACTACTGAAATTGATTATTTTAAACAAGACCCGATTAAATTTTAATATTATGTATGGAGAGTAAACCAGAACCTTGGAATATATCAGGGCTTGGATCATCATTTGAAAAATAGGAGTAATTGGCATTTTTTAAAAAGTGCCTTTTCCCATATTTTGAGGGAATACATACTACCATTCATGCAGTCATATTATGCTATAAAATAAAATATGAAAAGACAAAATAAATAGGAAAAGGCCAAAGATATCAGGCTAAAGAAAATAAACTAGATTATTAACAGAGAACACTGAAAAACTATAATCTTTTACGATGAAAACATTTAAATAGCAAAATGCACTACATCTTAAATAAGTGGACAAAGGGAGTCCCCTCACAAATTTTTTTTTCAAGGTAGCAGTGGAATCTCTCCAGATCATTTCAGTAAAAAATTACTACCAATGGCATTAATGAACCAACCCAACAAAGTAGCTCTTCTTTCTTTCCTTCGGCTTCCAGTTGCCCTTTCTCTTTGTCTTGATTACTCAGGTATTGGTTTTCTAGGGCTGCATCCCCAAGTCCCGCAAACTGAGTGGCTTGAAACAACACACACTTGTAATGTCACAGTTCTGGAAGCTAGAAGTCTGACATCCAGGTATGAGCTGGGCCGTGATCCTTGAGAAACTTGGTAAGGACAACCCTTCCTGGCCTCTTCCCAGCTTCTGGTTGGGGCTGGCAATCGTTGGCATTCTTTGGCTTCCGGTTGCTGTACTTCAATTTCTGCCTCTGTCATCACATGGCCTTCTCCCTTCTGGGTCTTCCCACAGCTGTCTTAGGACACCACTCATATTGGATTAGAACCCTCCCTAATGACCTCATCTTAACTTGATTAAATCAGCAAACCCCAAGTAAGGTCATGTTCACAGATACTAGGAGTTAGGACTTTGATCTATGTGGGGAATGTAAGTCAACCCATAACACTGCCACACAAGGTCAAAGTAGATCAAGGATATGAGAAATAGAAATAGGTTTTTGTTGTACTTTGGCACACTTCACAGAGGCTCAGAAAATTAAATATATATCCAGTCTGAAAAAAAATTTTTTTTTTAAAAACTGGATTTGTAATAAAGGCAGTCTGCCAAGGTGGTTTAAAATCAGGGTGGCCAAGGATAACTTCTGGCAAACATCATCTATGGACTTTAAAATATCTCTCCACTAGAGACAATAATAGGCAGACACAGCCATGGTGTTAATTAACATCCTCCAGAAGAAGCAAAAGAGGGAATGCTTTGGGCAAGAAAGTCATTTAGACCTTCAAGAGCTCAGTTCCTCAACAAGCAGTGGGACTCTGCAACCTTCAGAGTCCCTTCTGCCACTTTTGTATCCTGTTAGTTGATCTATCAAGATGCATTTGTCACGTCAGCTGAATGACATGTTAGGTCTCAGGTGTGAGACACAGGGCTTGCGGCTGCTCACGGTAATACCCAGGAGCGAGGAGCACAGAAAGGAGTGGAGCTCTGACGATGCTGAGGACTGGGGTAGGTGCAGAAGTCACCTCTCACAATTATGCCTTGGGCTACTCCCCTCACAGCTTCAGGCCTGGAGGTGATCTGCTCTGAAGTCATTAGAACTCTTTCCTTTTCATATTGCTTCCTATATAGTATCATCTTCCTTTCAAGCCTAGGCCCTATTTTTACAATCATCATATATTTCTTTGCTCCAAAGTTTTAAGAGCAGCAGTTTTTTTTTTTTTTTTTAAGATTTTATTTATTTATCGGGGGGGGGGGGGAGAGCGAGCACAGGCAGACAGAATGGCAGGCAGAGGCAGAGGGAGAAGCAGGCTCCCTGCCGAGCAAGGAGCCCGATGTGGGACTCGATCCCAGGACGCTGGGATCATGACCTGAGCCGAAGGCAGCTGCTTAACCCACTGAGCCACCCAGGCGTCCCAAGAGCAGCAGTTTTTACAAGTTTTAAGAAAAAGACAAACACAGATAGTCGCCAAGCTGTTGGTAGAGAAGGCCAGCTACTTCAGATACTGAAAACAGTCATAGAGCTGAGTTGAGTTAGTGACTATTTTCTTCCTCCAAACCTACGGAAATTCAAAATGGCAACCACTTTACTGGGGGATCCCTATAAATTGAGAAACTTTTTTTCTTATTCGAGAAGGAATTTCACCAAACCATCTCTATTCTTTAGCAAATAAGACCACATCTGACCGTCATTCAAATATACCTTTATTTTCTCAGCTACCATCCTATTCCCCAGGCTTACTTTCCATAGTTTTGTTTGTCTCCATTTATTCCTCCTTGACCTGGTTTAGGGATTCCATTCCTCTCTACAGTCTACCTATTACGCTTCCATCACACTCAACTACAGATGATTCCTAGTGAGTTCTAGTTTAATGGTATTTAAGGAGGCACGTAAGAAGACAAGGGAAATATACTACGGAGGCAAAAAATTCAAACAATGACATGACTTATAATCACTGCTGTCTTTTGTTCCTTAATGATGTTTTGACTCAAGACCATTATTTCTCTAGAAGTTTGAAGCATTCAGTCCCTCATGAGAAAAAAAGAAAGATCCCATATCCTGGAATTCTAGTTCCCCAAAAAAGAAAACTATATTTTTGTTCTTACTTCTTTGACATTTAAGTCAATTTTTTTTCCTCCTTCCTCCTCAGCAATTCACAGCTTTAGGGATGAATCATAGCCATGAACTAAGATAACTAAAATTAGCCAAGTGAGATTGGGGCAACATTTTGTTTGAGGTTTTCAACTCCCATCTTCTGTCAGAAATGCTGGAGAGAAAGCACTCCTGTTCTTTCTTACATTGTTTTTCTCTTTTCTATTTTTATAAAGGCATCTTGAGGGTTTATTTACATCACCTACGTCATTTATTTATTACGTCCTAAGGTCAAACATTCTAGAGTCAGGAGCAGGCTTCAGACAGTGAACTCCATCTTTGGGCCACAAAATTTCTGTAGCTACTCACTGAGAACCATTATATCTTTCATTTCCTTGTTTCCCTTCACAGCTGGTAACCAATCCTTTCACCCACCACTAGCTTTGCTTTCTTCCTTTGGTATTAACCAACAATGAACTTGAAATGAATTATCACTCAAGAATATTAGTATTTTCAAATAATAACTCCTAGATGCTTAATAGTAAATTCTCAGGCAAGTCAAGGGGAGATTTGGGGGCCAGAATTCCCCTAAACCTCTCTATACCTTGACTCTGATGAATTTACGTCTTAGTTGGATTTGTTATGGTTTGCTATTTATTCTAGCATTGAGACTACCGCCTGCAACTCTGATTAGCTAAAACCATGTCTAAATCCCATCTTGGACTTTTCCCTCCCAATATTCTGCAGAAAGCTCTTTTTAAAAAGTGAGCTGGCATTTAAAAGATTCTAAAGTTAATTTCAACTATCCATTAATCCTAGGCAAATAACACTTTAAAATTTCTTCATACATCTTTATCTCTTCATCCAAGTACTAAGAAAAACCTCCTCCTGGAAGAAATAGTCTCTAACATTATAGACTTTGAAAGGTCTCTGGAATTGGCAAGGAGGGCCCCAGGTTTCTATGGACGTTTGGCTTTGGGGGTGACAAGTTAGACGGAGCTCTAGCAATTTGATAAACTACCTAACAAAAGGTTTCAAGAAGGTTCACATTCAGTCCTTAATGTCTTGAAGGTAGATAGTTTTCTGTTTTCTGGATGGCTAATCCTCTTAATCTTCGTTCTTTTCCTGATCCTGAACACTTTTTTCTTTTTCTTTTTTTTTTCTTAACATAAATTGTGGAATAGTGAATAGATGTGTGACGTTGGCAACTGGCTTAATGTCTCTCAGCCCTACACCCAACCCACACCTAAACTAAATGAGAGGCTCAGGGTCTTAGCATGGATGGTACCACTGAGACAACTCCCATCATAAAACCCCTCACACTAACCCCCAACTTCTAGGCCTGTGGCAGACAGCATCAGCCAATCCTTGCATTAATTAAGGATGCCAGTGCCCTTCCCACTGAACACAGATCTGGTTTCAGAACGCTTCTCAACACAATTCTCTAGCCCTCCCTTCTCACTGACTGGCCATGCCACCGGGTACTGTCTCCCATCCACGTGGTCTCTGAGAGAACTTGCAGCACTACGGTATGCCATTGTAAGAATGAGGCACAGAAGATCTGGGAGTTCGCAGTGTAAAGACAAAAGGAGCGATATTGGTAAATAAAATAACTTGAGAAGAGAGAGATGGGGTATTCTCCTACAACTTTTAAGTCTGGAAATTTAAGAATGAATCCATTTTTTATCAGGAACCCAAAACACGCTTCTTGATAGAATCTCTGTTTTTGGTTATCTGTGTATAAACTTCTTGTTCCCTTTTTTCTCTCTAGACACGTTGTGTCCTCTGCCGGTTCCTCACATTCCACAGGCTCCTCCTGCCCACCTATAATTCCTCAGTTCCTTCTCTCCCCAGAAAAAGGGGAACTGGGATATATGAACATGAGAACATTGACATCTTTTTCCTAAGAATATAAACCATGTTTAAGAACACGCCCATATAGATCATCCCATCTTTGTCCTAAGTGGTATGAAATGTCTCTATTTTCCTTTGTTGTCATTTTCCCCAAATGCTTTGACACTCCTCTCCTACCTGACCCTCTGTATAATTTTACATAGAACAGCAGACGCTCTTTACAGTGGAAGAAAGAACAGAATAACACAACCTGACACCACAATATTGTGACTATAATTCAGCGATATAAGCTCAAGATAGGTTCCCATCCCTTCCCCACCACAGTACTTTCTTCTATTACATTCTATCTTCACAACTCCCCACCCCCAGCTTCCAAAATGGAAAGAAATGGAAAACATTTAAAACTAAAACTCATTCACTTGCTCATAGAGAAATTATCTAAATATGTTTCAACCCCTTGCTAGAAATAAGCCTCATTGAAAAACAAAACAAACAGTAACTGGTATAAGAAATTGCCAGTTATATTCAGCTCAGATCACCATTCCCAGCTTAAGAAAAACCAATTCCTCTTTGGGGTATGAATGCCCTCCTCCAAATGAGATGGGCGTGTGTGAGCTCTGTAGTCTGTACCATATCCTGGTTTCTTGTGATATAATCTTAAGAAAAGCCTCTTTGGGAAGGAAACTTGCATAGATTGGCCTGTCCCTACAAGGATCATGACCCCGGAGGAAAGAACTTGTGTCTTTTGTCTCTGTGAGGGAGGTGAAAGAATGAAGAGAAATTCTGACACATTTTAGAGAAAGGAAGGAGATTTTAAAACACTGAAGAGAGATTTAAGTTTTAATGTTCTAAATGCCTGAGTGCTAAGGGCTCTACATTCCTTTTTTTTTTTTTTTTTTTTTTTTTAATCACCATAACTCTAAAAATGAAATTTTCCCTGCTTTACAAATGAAGAATCTACATCTCAGGGAGATTAAATAGCTTGTCCAAGGTTATATGTCAACTAACCATCAAAGGTAAGATTGGAGGCCAGGCATTGAAAGCAGAAAGGATAAGAAGCTGAAACATGGCATGATCGGTTTCCCCAGACCACAGAGAGGAGGTACATCAGAGGGCTCAGCACAGAGGAGAAAAGGAAGGTCTCCCGGATATGGACACTTGCCAAGTGGCACCCAGGAAAAGAGCTGAGAAAGCAGATTAGATGGGGGGGGGGGCAGGGCGTGGTGTCAGAGGCTTCAGTGAGGTACATCCTGGCCCTGAAGGTCCTGCAGGCTCACAGGCAGCCCAAACACCAAGGACTTTGAAAACATTTTGATCTGGGCTTGCCCTGGGGTGAAAGAAGGAAGGACCAAAAGACCAATGGATCAGAGATAAAGGAGGCATTGGCTGATGGAAGTTACAGGGAGAAGTGATAGGCTCTTAGAAGCCTGGGTCCAGCTCCTTCTGGACTATGGGACTATGTAATAACAAACCTTGTCCCTATATCTGTTCCATGGCTGTATGGTATATAACCTGAACTATCTTCTCAGGACCCAGCAACTCCCCAAAGACTGGAGAAATGTGAGCAGGGGAAAACCCCCAAAGAAAGTTCTGGAAATGAAGACTCCCCAGTCCCCTCAGATGATACTGATCAAAAATGCTACCCACTGGCCTGCCAGGAAGACTTGTGTTTGCAGGAAGCTTTAAAATAACTTTATGTTGCCTATCTACTGGCTCCCATCCCTTCAATTTAATATCTACATTCACTATTAAAGTGCAGATAACCAGGTAACAGAGAACACCCTGATTGTAATCAGAAATGGTATTCATGTAAACACTCACTCATTTATTCAATACCTTTAATACTGAAGTACTGTGGAAGACATTTGTACTTGGTTTCAGTAAATTTATTAAATGATTTGTTAAAATCTGGTTTCCACAGTCAAGTGGAAAATAGAGCTATAGATATGTTTTTATATAGACAGATTTTATTTTTATATCTGTATTTTATATAAATAGATTTTATATAGGCATATATTTATACATCAACATATTATATTTCCACATATTTATATAGAAATACATATATTTTTAGAGATATAAATATACCCTAAAAGATACTCTAGAGTATAGAGGTGTGCTTTAAAATTTAAGAATGGTGGAAGAAGGCACTACATAGAAGAAATAAACTTAAAATTCAGAGGGTGAAGCTATTAAAGTTTATTATTTTGTCCAGAATTTTTTTCTGGTCAGAAAAAATCCACTTTACTTTCTATGGAGACAGTGTTTTCTTTTCCTTTTTTTTTTTTCACTGTAAATTACTATTGTCAGCATAGTCCATGTTACTAGTTTTGTTTTCATTTTGTATCATTAAAGCAATCCTCCTCGTGCCCCTCAGGTGGTAGCACACTCTGAAGGAAAGAGAAAAGCTACTTTAAAGGAAGCCTAAGCAGACATATTAGGAGCTGCCTCTAATCCTTCTTGAAGGCAGGCTGTGTATGAATCCTAAACAAATGTACCTTTACAGAAAACTCTTATAGCAAAACCACTGACATTCTTACATATAAATGAGAGGAAATGAGATAAAAACTACCACCCAAGGATTTAGATCAGCTGTAAGAAGAAACTTCTAATCACGAAGTTATTAATCATGAAATTAATTTGGGAATTTGGAGAGAAATTTTTCCAGGCACTTTTGAAAACAACCTGGATTGTGCCTCTGTGAGAGCTTTGATAATTCTGCTGGGTGACTTGGGTGGAGTTGAACAGAATCTCTGTGTGGGATTTTCCCGACCTATGGGATCTAAGATTTCAGCTGAAGACCAGCGCCACGTCTTCTTATCATGTACATTCATCCTGCATTTTTAAGTGAAACATGCAGGAAGATGAGATTTCTAGGCACCCATTAATCCCTGAGAATATCACTGCTCTTCCTGATTCTTCCCCTCTATCACCCGAATTACCATTTTCCTAAATTCAGTCTTAAAACACTTCAGCTCAAACTCTCACCTCTTCAGGTTTTAGGGCTTCACGCCTCATTTGAATGATGAAAAGGACCAATCTCTCTTGCTGTGACCAACCCGTCTCTGTAATAACTCCTTCCATAGACTTTCTACCTGGTTACTGAGACATCATCTCTGACTCTGACTGTGTCTCTGAACATAGTCCCCAACAGCATTCAGTGTCCCAGTAAGACTCCATTCTTGTTGGAGGTCTTCTTTTCTGCTGTTCCCTTACACATAAAACTGAGCTACTAATTGATCTTAGGATCTACTGTGATGGCTTCAGACCCATGCTGGTCAGGATAGGTTAGATTACACTAGGAGTGAAACACAGCTCCTAAATCACAGAGGCTTCCAACAACAAAAATGTATTTCTTGCTCATGCTACATGTCCATCTTGGGTCAATGGGGAGCTCTGGTCACTGATCAGTCAGGGACCAAGTTTGGAAAGATTTCCAAAGTCATAAAGGCAGGACAAGAGCACAGCATCTTAATGCTGCCATCCTCAAGTGAGAAAAATCACCTTCATTCCCATTTCATAGGCAAAAGCTAGTGGCATGGTGATGTCTATTTTCAAAGAGGGCAGAGAAGGCAATCTTACCATGTGCCCAGAACACGGACACATGAAACAGTATTTGACAAGCAGCACTAATGACTACTGAAGTCTACACTTCTGAGACCAAATATTTGGCTCTCTCCTTCTCCTGCAGACAAATTATATTCTTGCCCCATCACCACCATCAAAGGGAGAAAAACCAAATCCCAGTCCTATCCTGAACCTCAAAATTTATGATCTGTGGGTGATGAATGATAATCTGTAGAGCAGAGAATAATACATAGTCATATCTACATCTGGTTCAGATGTAGCTCCTTTACACCTGGAGATTATCAGACTCTAACAGAAAATGACTTGCCCCCTACATACCCATTTACCATGATGGAACAAGGACAAAACATCCACAATAAGGACTTCCATCCAAAAAGAAGATGATGGAGGACAACAGTAGTCATTGGTCCATAGCAATTCTGCAATACCATTAGAGAAGATGTTTCTTGATTGGGCTACAATTCTGCTCCCTAGGAGCAACTTCCTTACACTGTTCTGTCTCCTAGCTCCCTGCTCTGGAAAAGTCTTCAATTTCTATTATTCTCCTTGACCATAGCCAAAGTACACATCTGGAAATGTGTGCTTTGGACCCCAGGAGACATTTTAGGACTCCCTTTGTTACTCCACCTTCTAATGTAGCCTTTTGGTTCTTCTAGCTGTATGGCTCTCTCACAACTGTAGCTTCTTACCTATGAATTCTGATGAGTTCCCTTTAAAAGTCAGCACACTTATAGAACCCTCCCAGATACAATGATCGTCTTTGCTTTATTTGTTTACCCTCCCACCCCCATACCTCTAAGATACTCATCAACTTATTAGCTGCTTCCCTCTGAATCATTTCGTCTAATCAAGGTATTTATCTAATTGCATCTTCATTCTAAATTATCTGACTCCATTCAGATAATCTATTTGAACAATAGTGTGAGATAGTCACATCCTTGACTTGAACCTTGCCACCAGCACTAGTTTTCATCATACCTTCATCACTCAAAGCACATCCTTGGGTTTACCTTTTACAAACTGGGTTGAAATCAGTTGTTTCTTCCAAATCCTTCAAGTCTTCAAATGTCTAGCCTCCCCTTACTCCCCTTCCTTGCTATTTACAATCTAACCATTTTTTTCTGAATTATTTCAAACTGTATAATACCTTGTTGAAGGCTGTCAACAGCAACCAACACATGCCATTAACATTGTGTTTTGCAACTACCTCCCCTACAGTTATCAGTTCACTTATTACATCATCTACCTTCCGAGTTGTTGAGAGTAACAGTTTACCAAATGATTCACCACTGCATAACCTAGATCAGTATATTTCCAGCCTCTAATAATTGCCTTGCTATTTGTTACCAATTTCTGAAGCTATACCCATATATTTTAGGGTATTTTGTGGTTGTTATTCCATGAGTACCCCATTTCTGGTACTAATTTATGTACTAGTTAGGCTAGACGAGGTTACGCTCTGTTGATCCACAACCCCCAAATCTCAAGAGTTTATTCCTTGCTCACAATATGTGTCCACTGTGAATTGTCAGGAGACTCTGATCGTTGCAGTCACTCAGACACCCAGAAAGACAGACAGTATATCTCAACAGGTGTGTCCATGATCACCAAATCAGAAAAAGGGAATGTGGAGAATTGAGCACTGTTTCCTGGAAATGATGCATGTCATTTCCTCACGTTGCTCACATTTCATTACTAAAACCATCCACATGACCACACTAATTTCAGAGAGACAGAGAAGTGCAATACTACTATGTGCCCAGAAAATGGAGAGCTGGGTATATTTGGTGAAGAGCAGTAATGGTATCTCATGGTCTTTGCTTACACGGTTGTCCACCCTATCCCCCAGGAAAGCCATCTCCTCTTCATGTGTTCATTCAATTGAAACTAACTACCACATACAGCTAGAGTGCAGGCTCTGAGAGGAGATTACCTAGGCTCCAAATCATAGCTCTGTTGCCCCTAGATGTGCTACTGTCGGAAAAACCATTTAACCATTCTGTGCCTCAAGAGTAGGAGAAAAACTCTGCATTCTTTTCCATCTTCCTCTCAAATGTAACCTCTCCCTGTTGGCTAGTATTTCTTCCTCCTAAGAATTCCCTACGCACTGTCTTCAAACATTTCTCAAGGTAGCTGTAGCTTTCTTACATATGCTTCTATTTTCTCTGTCCCCACATCAAATGCTGTCTGAAGTAGTGTTTGCAAAGCACCAGGCAGAGGGTCAACCCCAAGGAGTCTAGATGAATGTGAACTTACTACTAAACAATCCCTATGTACCTCGGGTGGCTTAAAAAGCAGCTTCGCGGAGTAGCTCTAACCCATAGTTGTTGAGTTGAACTTCCATCTAATATCTGCCCGCCACTGTTTGGCTGTGTCTGTGCTTGCTCAGACTCTTTACCCTCCCCGTGCTTCTGAATCTGTGGTTTTCTGCAAAGCTCCCTGTTCCTTCTCAACCTTTCTTAGCATCACCAGCCCACCTGGAGGCTGGGAGCTCAGTCTGGCAGGTACACATTAGCATGTTAAAAATATCTATGCAGCCAGCCCGAGTATTGTCATCCCCTCTGCCCATTAGCATATTTCTGTTAGTTCATCTGGGGAATCCCTGTTCATTCGAGTTCTCTTAGGAGGAGGGGAGAGGCCCAAGACCAACATTAACTAGTCCTTTTAGAGTTCGAGAAGGATTCTCTGCATTGATCACATTAACTGCTTAGCTTTCTTTCAAGTTGATTTGCTACTCAAATAAACCACTGAGGAAGAAATAGATTTGATCATCTAGCCTGATAACAAGTAATAGTTTAATTTTCTTTCAAGCCTACTTTTCAAGCTAAAATTACACATCATAATTTAACAAGTGTTTTCAGTCTATTTCATTTGATCCTCCCAATGGTCGCAGAAGGAATTTAGAATTGATTTTTACTAACACTTAACCAATAAACCAAGGGCTCCACATGATTATGAGCCTCGGGAGGTAGAGCCCAGCTTGGTCTTGGGTCTTAGGCTCCAGCCATCTGCTTTCCACTCTAACTTTCATCCTTCCACTGCCTCGTGGAGCTCTGGGAACTTTTTCCACGTAAGACTATCTTCACCATCTGGACATTGTTCCGAGCTTCCAGCTCAGAAACTTCTTTTAGTTCTTTGGACCACTTCTCTTTCCCAGAAGAAGCAGAGCTGAGAGCTCTAGGCATAGATCCAGGTTACCACCTGCATATGAAGTTGCCACCACCTCAGTAGCATCATCCCTGGGCCAAATCTTAAGAAAAGTAGATGCTATACTGTGGGTTTGGGATCCTGAGGATACTGGGCTGATCCTAGAGCTCATGTCTGGAGAGCCTGAAATTAAATAGCCAAGAAAGAACCACTTTCTTGTATTGTTTCGCCTGCTTCCTTTCACCTAGCAAAGAAAGGTAATGTCAGGGTTTCGGAGTAGGAGAAGCTGAGAATTAAAGTAGCCAAACTAAAAGACCAAAAAGAAATAAAATAAAGTAACATAGAATAAAATAGCCACATTCTGCACCTATCATCATTGAAAGAAACCACTCGGCGATGTTGGCTGGTCCAGTCTGCCAGTGAGAGCCAGTGGTGTGCACCTCTCCTCAAATCCAACTCGCCCTTGTCACCCTGGTAACTGGCCATTGGCCATGATGGGACTGTTGACACCACAGAAATCAACAGACCCTACAAATCAGAGATTTTTTTCCTTCCCAGAGAGCCAGTTTTTAAGCATTTACCTATATACCACTGCACAGTATCTTCATGTAACCATCCTTCAGGGAAAGGATAAAAGGCATCTTAAGAGCAAAACCCAGAGGAACCTCAGAGATCATTCCAACCCAGTTATATTACAAATGAGGAAGTAGAGGCCCAGAGAAGAGCAAGGACTTGCTTAAACTACTTGACAAATTTTAGGATCCAAGTCTTCTCACTTACAATTAAGAATTCTTTCCAGAGAAATCAAAGTTTTTGGGCTGCTACATTCCCTGAGGGAGACAAGAGAAAGATAAGGCTCTGCCTCCTCTACACATATATGTTTAAGTGCTACCAAAACGAATAAAACAATTTTGTATAATTATTTGTAAGTTTCAAAATAACATTATGCATGTTGTCTCAGACTAAAAGTTCTGTAATTGTTCAGAAAATAGAAAGTTGAGGTGCCTAGGTGACTTAGTCCTTAAGCATCTACCTTTGGCTCAGGTCATGATCCCAGAGTCCTGGGATCGAGCCCTGCATCGGGCTCTCTGCTTGGTGGGAAGCCTTGCTTCTCCCTCTCCCACTCCTCCTGCTTGTGTTCCCTCTCTCACCATCTCTCTCTGTCTCTCCCTGTCAAGTAAATAAATAAAATAATAGAAAGAAAGAAAAAGAAAGAAAGAAAGAAAGAAAGAAAGAAAGAAAGAATGAATCCAGCCTGGAATTTAAATAATTACCCACAGATAAGAGACTGGGGAGAGAATGTGTCTGAATATAAAGGAAGCAAGCTGACTGACGCAGGATAAGGGGTATTTAAAACTGGGAAGCTATCTTAGGAGAGACAGTGAAGACTTCTACAAGCAAGATACTTAAATTAGAGAACTCGTTTTGCTTGAATCCAGTTAGTGATAGAGAATCGTTGATGGCAGAGGAAGAAAATAATGTCAGTGTTGTTTTAGAACAATGGCCTACATGGCATGGAATTTTAAAAAGTCAATTACAGGAGAACTTTTCTCCCATCTAGATAATGTTCTATGTTATTTATATGGGGATCTACATCTGGAAGGATGTTTTCTAACATCTCAGTAGTCATTCTCCCTGTGAAGAGACTTTATGGCTGATTTTTCACCCCCGTCTTTTGCTTTTCTCTCTTATTTTTCTTTTTGTTTCTTCCTTTCATTACTGTATAGCTAATTTGAACAACAAAAATCACCTCAAAGGATAATGGCTAACACCAACTAACAACAACACCAGTACATAAAGTAATTCTAATTCCTAATTCTAATTCCTCAAGACAGGAATTATTATCACCTTGAATTATACAATGAGGAAACTGAGACACAGGAGGTGAATGGATTTGCCAAAGGTCAGAGAGCTAGACATCCATAGTCAGGACTAAAATCCAGAGTCCACACCACTAACCACTATTCTACACTGCCTCTGGATGTCAGAGACACAGGCAGACAGTGTGAAATCAAGTAAATGAGCCCAAAGAAAGTTGCAGAGATCCAGGCATGAGGAAACCCTAGAAGTATAATACCAGAAAGGCCTGTTATGCAGAATTACACAGATAAAGATACTAAAAATCAAAAGCCAACCAAGAATGGGTCATTTCCCTTGTCATTTTCCCTTATATGTTGTGGCGATACTCTACACCACAACAGATTTTATGCCTACACACATCTCTTTTCTGTTTAGGAGTAATGAAAAGATTTCCATTTTTATTATTATAAAACTGCTCATAAGAATTTCAACAGCACCAATGAGTATTCTAATAATATGTAAAAGTCTTCCTTCCTCTCCATCCCTTTTTACTTCTTAGAGGTAAGAATTTTAACCAATTTTTGTGCATCCTTTTAGAAACATTCTAGGCAGACATTATATAAACATATGTCCATACTTTCTTGATATGCATGGTTCTGCAATTTGCCCTTTTTGCTTAAAATTATTTCTGAACCACTGTTTTATATACATGCATGTAGATTCGTTTTTTAAGAAATTCTTTTTGACAACTGCAAAGTATTCCATTGTATGGGTATACAATAACTTAGGCAACCACTTCCCTTTTTGCATGGAGAATAATTTTTTTAGTGTTTTTTTTTTAATTTTTATTTATTTTTTAAATTTCTTTTCAGTGTGCCAGAATTCATTGTTTATGCATCACACCCAGCATGCAGAATATTCTTTATGCAAAGCCAAAGAAGGCAGAAAGGCTTAGTCATAAGAAAAAGAGATATTTACAACATATCAAAATGATCATTAGATTCTATCTCTTGGGTAAGAGAGCAGGAATGAGTAAGAATTTTAAAGTAATTTCCATAAACATGAAGGCTTAGGATCTCAAAGCACTTGATCATTTGAAGAGAATGAAGATAAACAAAAAGCATGATGTAAAGTGAAATGTTCCCAGCCATCAAATCAAAGAATATAATCACAAAGGCTGCCTTTTCAATTCCTTGCAGGCAGGACTGGGTCCTAAGACTTTGCTACTCAGGAGGTGAAGATAAACAATTTACCACTGCAAAAACAATCCAGGGGGCCATTGTAAAAATAAGTTAATTTTTGTTTGTTTTTTGTTTTTGTGACTTACAGTCATGGTGGTATTTGATCAATAGCTAGAAATTTCCAGTTTATTTTCCTTTTTTAATATTTTGAGATCTGCTGAGCTGTTTAGAAAACAGATTAAAATCTTCTTATTCTTCTTTCTCAGGCTGTCTCACACACACACACACACACACACACACGCAAAAAAGCAATCATCTTCGGTAAAGGAAAGTCTTAGTATTAGCAGGAAGGAAAAGTGACCCTTGGGGAGAAAAAAATCTAGGTTTTCTCCTTTTGTTTTGATTTCTCAAAATAAGGTAAATCCATTAGATGCCTATGCTGCCTGACCCCCCTGGACCATCCTTGAGTTTATTTAAGTAGTTACTATGGCAACCACCCACGCTTTAAGTAGCTGAGCTGAGCATTGTGGAAAACAGCTTGGTGAGCCTGTCTGGCTCCCATGTTCATTTCCTGTACCCTGGTGGTAACTACATTAAATCTAAATGGCAATTTAAATACATTAATAATGGTTTTTGTTCTCCTTTATTATTCTTTAAAGATGTATTTATTTATTTGAGAGAGAGCAGGGGGAGGGGCAGAGGAAAAGGGAGAGAGAGATAAGCAGACTCCCCAAGGAGCACAGAGCCCAACTTGGGGGGAGATGAGGGGGAGGCACTTGATCTCATCAACCTATGACTGACCGAGCTGCCCAGGCACCCCTGTTCTCCTTTATTCAAAGAAAAGAAACACACTACTTTTTAAATGACATGATAAAATAATGAAAATATAACATTGCCATTTGAGTCTGCTGGCTGCCCTCAACACTGTGAGAGATGGAATAATTTCAGGAACCAGAGGAAAGCAGTGAAGAAACCCCAGCAGGAACAGGTCGCTTGCCCACCACCCCTATGCCCCACCTCCTTCCCTTTGCCATCATCACAGTGCCCATTCCTCAAGCACCAACCAACCATATTAGACAGATCACAGAGCGCTGGTGCAGAGGCAGCCCAAAGTCATAGGAAAACGCATCCCTTGAGGCTCCTTTGTGGTTCAATCGGTTAAGCGTCTGCCTTCGGCTAAAGTTATGATCTCTGGGTTCTGGGATTGAGCCCTGCCTGGGGCTCAGTGGGGAGCCTGCTTCTCCCTCTCCCTCTGCTTCTCCCCCGCCTGGGCTCTCTTGTGCTCGCTCTCTCTCTCTCTCTCTCAAATAAATAAATAACATCTTTTTTAAAAAGAAAAGAAAAGGCAGCTCTGAGGACAGATCTGGACTTTACCGCTTCGCAATCTTAGACAAGTTACTTAACTTTTCAAGGCATAGCTTTTGTTGTTGTTGCTATGTGGGCTTTGGGGGGAGGGTTCTCATTTTTTAAATAGTTCTGATTTTTTATAACAGATATTATATTAATTTATAATATAATTATAATTTATAATATTATAAATAAATATTGTGAGAATTCAGTGAGCTAACAAAGATTGAGCACCTCATCTGAGATGTTTTAGTCAGTAAGCATATCTTTAGTGTTTCCTATGCACAAGATACAAATTTTACTTAAAAATAAACAAACCTAGAAGAAAAAAGACAATTGGAAAACCATAAAAACGGATACATTTACACAGACTAGGTTACTCACACACATGCAATGGGCCAAGCCAATTATGTAGACCCCAGCCAGGCTCTGTGAGATTCTTCCTCCTTCCCAAGTCAGTCCTGGACTCTGTTTTTCTTCTATTTTGTATCTGCCCTTGGCCTTTGATCCCTGTAGGCACGTCCCTGGTCTTGGGCTCCAAATGGAAGATACTTCCCTGACTGACCTGAAGGCTCCCTGGCTGAAGGATCAATCTGCTTCTACCGAGCCCTCCCCATGTAGACTTTCATGGCTGAGAACATATATGCCTTCCCTAGAAATCCTCTCTCTGTCCTTTACCCACTTCTCACCAAGGCATCTCCTTTGTTGGAAGACTTCACTGGCAAAAGTAGCAGAGACTGATCTGTGGTTTGGTAACGTTAAGTGTTTGACTTACTGTTCTAAATGAGTACCTATGCCTATGTTTCCAGAAAATCTCTGTTTGAGGAGTAGGTCTTAGAGTGAATCAGATCCTTTGGCTTAGTACCTCATGATGCATTGATCCCTTGACTCACTTGACCAACCTGGGTAAAAGTTACCCCTCTGATATTGTACTGAACAACTTTTTTGACCCACCACCAAAAATGTTAAGAATATCCCGTTTCCATGCTCACTGGCCTTAAATATTTTTTTTAATCTTTCTTTCTTCTTTTATTGTTCATATTTTCATCCTCTGATCTATACTGTCAAGTAGATTCATTACCTGCTTCTGAGAACAGTAGTTAAAGAAATTGTGCTGTTGCGCCACTGGAAGAAGAAACTACTGAAAAATGCATTTTTTAATTATTAAAAATGAATTCTGGTGATTATTTTTACCAACAAGGCACCCGTGGCTAGAATTTGCTTGAACAGCATGATGAGAACACACCCACTCCCATCTTCAAGGTGACTTTAGCTCTTAGCTTAGTGGCTGAAAGCTTGTGACTAATTGGTCCATACCATGTTCATGGACCAAGCTCAGGTGACCAATTTTGGTCTTCTCCCAGGATCTCCTGGACGGATTGTCACTCAGTCATATTTTCTCTCTTCCAGGCTCCTCAAGAAAACACACTACTTAAATCCTTTCAGTGGAGTGCTGTAACTATCATAAATATTTTTCTTTTGCAATAACTATAAGAATATTTCATTTTTAGGTAGTTTCTACAGTTTTAAAAGTTTGTTATTTATGGTCTCATTTGATAATTAAAAAGCCTCCCTTCTCTGCAAAGAGAATCCACTCTGCAATCTTCTCTTTGCAGAGAATACATTCTTCTCTGCAAAGAGAATCCACTCTAAGAATCCATGATCACTTACAGGTCATGAACACAACTGCGACTTAGCTCAGGTCTTCTTACTCTTCAGCCAGAATATTTTCTAAAATATTCAATGCCAATGAGAAGCAAGTAAGGGACAGCATTTTTAGGAAGACAAAAGCATTGTTTCCTCCAAATCTTCACTATGAGTAAGTTCCCAAGATGACCTTGAGTCTAGAGTTCTAAGTGCTGTGCCTATCTTAATCACAAATTAACTTACCTCTCTCAATCTCTACCCCGGAACCCAGGATAGATGCAAAGGAAGGACATGAGTGGTCAACCTCAGGGAACATATTTGCCTGAGTTTGTTGGGGAAACCCAGCTGCAAGTGGCAATAGCCCAATAGTCCAGGAGTATTACCTCCTTAATCATGTTAAGCCTTTTATCACGAGATGAGGTCTCTCTATCCTTGACCTAGTCCCGTATCCCTGTGCATTCCACTTGTTCAGCCTCTTAGCATTACTACATGCCTCAAGAGATCATATAAGGAAAGAATAATGAATTTGGTTGTAGGTTTGGATTAGTATATTCAAAGAGAACACGTGTGTTACATTGGAGTAATTTGCATTCAACAGGCCATGCAACTCTGAGAGGTATAAATAAGGATGAACATATTTTTTAAAGATATCTAAGTTTGCCCCCAGTAAGAAAATTCCTGTCTGTTTCAAGGGATTTGGGGATTTCTGAACTTCTCACGACATCCAGCTTCCTGTCACTTAGGACACTCTGTAAGTGGCTCTGTGACCCTCCTGACCCAGGTCAGTTACACACATCCAGAGAGCATTAAGGGTGACAATTCAGAAATAAGTGTGTAACTCAAGAGGAATGAAGTTGGCTGAAGTTACTTCCTCCTTACCAATAAAGAAGTTTTCACTAGATCGTTCTACAGTCTCTACGATATTCTGTCTTCTTCAAGACACGTTATCCCATCACAAGGAATGAACAGACAGGCCTCCCAGTGGGACCCAAAGAGACAGCAACTTTGCAGAAGTCAGCCATGGTGGGAGAGGAAACTAGTGACGCACTTTCTCTCCACCATATGTTATCAAATTAGCCAGATCCTGTGTGCTCAGAATTGGCAGAGCCTCCTCTGCTGCTGGATACATTGGACTATAGCTCCCAGATATGCAGCTACCTTGATAATTAGGTAGCGTCCCTGCCAACTTTTGCAATCTGCCCTCTAGGAGGCAGCCCGCCAAAGCATGCCTCTGTGGCCATGTGTGAGCCCATGTGGAGGCTCCCACCCCATTGTTCTAGGTGAGCCTTTCCTGCCCCACACAAAATCCGCAAGTGCAAGAAGCTCTCTTCACATTAGCAGATCCTTCCAACATAGTGGAAGTGCCAAATGGGGAACATCCTGGGTTGGTTACTCGTGGGCTCCTCTTCAGGCATCAATTCCCACTGCCATAGTCATGTTCAGTAAGGTATTAGAAGCATAGTTCTTAACAGAGAGTTCTGAAGTCAGAAAAAAAAAAATACCAGGGCCTATAGCTGAGATGAGCTTCAGACATACATCACAATAATTGTCAACTACATGGAGTCTCTATCTATGTTATGGCCTGTCTTATTGTGGGTCCCTGAACTGCCTCCCATGCTGTCATGGTTAGAGAAGGATTAAAGGAGGAGCAGACAGAGGCGGGTATGAGGGCAAGCAGTAATAATAGACCACCTGGGACCTAGCCACTCACACCCACAGAGAAAGGATGAAATGTGTACAGTTGGGAGTGAAACACTCAAATGTGGGGGATGCCTTTATCCATTTATTCATCTATTCAACAAATACTTAATACTTGCTGGATACCAGACACTCTCCTAGGTGCTGCAGATACTGCAGGAGGCAACACAGAAAGTAACCCATGGAGCTTGTATTCTAGCAGGGTAGACAAAAATAAGTAACATAGGTAAGTACAGGGCAGTTTAGGTAGGGATAAGTGCTAGGAAGGAAAAAAATAAGCAGGGGAGGTGCCTTTCAGACAGAGTGACCCTGGAAGGCCACACTGAGAAAAGATATTTGGGAGTAAGGTCTGCCACTGTCCAAGGGAGAAGGATTAAGGCAGGGGACAGTAGCTGCAAAGTCCCTGGTGTGTTTGAGGTACAGCACTGGGGCCTCTGTGGCCAGAGCATGGTGACAGGTCCCAAAGGGAAAAGAGCAAACTGATGACGGCCTGATGGCACTTTGGACTTTATTGAGGGAGATGGAGAGATATTAGAAGGCTTGCAGGAGAAGGGCCTTTTTAGAGAACTTCTCTGGCTGTGTGTGTGTTTTTTTGTTTGTTTTGAGAAGAAACTAAAGGGGACCAAGGCTAGAAACAGGGGAAAGTGATGGTAGTATACCAGAGGGGGGGCAGTCACTAGGGCTTGGATGGGTGGCAGCATCAGGAGACAGCGGACAGACGCTGCCTCTCTTCTGAAGGCAGAACCAGTGGGGATCAGATAGGGATCCAAAGAAAGAGCCAAGACAACGTTCTGGCCTTGGGGGTTGGGGCAAGGGTGAGAGGAGCAGATGTGGGAGAAAAGGATGGAAGGAGCTTCTTTCTGCCTAGTAAGTGTATAAAGCCAATCAGAAATTAAAAAAAAAAAAAAAAAAAAAAAAAAACCATTTACCGGCATCCTTGTTAAAGGCCTTGCACTTTGCCATGACTTAGGCCAGGGGAGATGATGAGGATGAGCAATGCCTCCCATTGGGTATCCCACTTGTAGTACCAGGGATTCCCCGAAGCCCACAGGGGGCATACAGAGCCAAAGACATCCCCACTGCTAGCAGAGAGTGGGGACAGTCCCCCAAAGAGGGAATTTTTTTAAAGATAGATAGATTTATTTATTTATTTATTTATTTGAGAGACTGTGTGTGTGCAGCAGGGAGGGGCAGAAGGAGAGAGAGAGAGAATCCTCAAGCAGACTCCTCGCTGAGTGAGAGCCTGATGCAGGGCTCGATCCCACAACCCCGAGATCATGACCTGACCGGAAACCAAGAGTCCAATGCTTAACTGACTATGCCACCCAGTTGCCCTTCCAAATAGGGTTTTAATGGGGTTTCCTTTATGCCTTTCTTCCATAAAACTGCCCACACAGTATATAAGAAAAACATAGCAACTTTTAAAAACATGAACCGATATTTAAGAAAATTATAAATGCTGTAATAATTTCTTCCAAAATAGTTCCTCATCCAAAATCACGGCTGTGCATCACCTTTTCTTGCTCTCATGGGAGGAGAGCAAGATCAAGCTAACCCAAGGTCAAGCTAACCCAAGGTCAAGCTCCTCTACGAGGATGCTACCAGCTCAGCACTCCTAAGAGGACATATTCTGTTTGGGGCTGCTCAACATTAGAAATATCAAGCCAAAACCTTATTCTGCTTAGTCCAGTCCCCACAGAACATGACCTTGGAGAATAATTACCAACATATCTGAGAATCTGCCCATTTTTACCATGACCAACTTGGCCACACTTGTGAAACAGGCTGGAACCACCACCCCTCACCACACCCAGAGACCAGCAGGGATCAGAGAAGTTCCAAATGTGTCGAGCCAAGCCTGGGTCAGCTGGTCCTTCTGCAAGGCCATCTTGCTGACTAAACCACATTGTCTGTCTCAACCCGGTCCCCCAGAAATGGAACCTGAGGTAATGCTTCCACATGTTCCACCGAGGAAGGGAGGTATGAAGCTGGGAAGAAGGCTGAGACACAAGGTGAGACAGTATCAGGCTGGCCAGAGCTTTGTGGGAAAACCTAACTGTTTACGTGGTTCCCTGGGACATCTCTAGGGAGGAGATACAGAAGCCTGTCATACAGGAACAGTCCATCAGAGAGAGAAAAGCGTGCAGTGTATCTGCTAGTTCCTTCCAGTTCTGGTCTCTCATTAGTCAAAACTTGCTCCACAGAGTATTAACTGGGCCACGCTTTTTTTTTTTTTTTAAGATTTTTTTATTTATTTGAGAGCGAGAGAGAGAGAGCAAGTGAGAGAGCACAAGTGGGTGGGGAGAGGGAGAAGCAGATGCCCCACTGAGCATGGAGCCTGACTCAGGGACTCAATCCCAGGACCCTGAGATCATGACGTGAGCCCAAGGCAGACCTTAACCAACTGAGCCACACAGGCGCCCCATGGGTCACACTTCTGAGTTGCACCATTTGGCCCCTCCAGTCACCCAGTAAGGAAGACTGAGTGTCCACAGGCCCAGTGGTTAGTTTCCTAGGACCTGAGGCCAAGGAGTCAGGCAGGGCCAAAAGGACTTGGGAAGAGCATCAGCTGTACCCAGGACATTATCCTAGCAGTTCCACTAACTCAGGCTCAATGTGGGCTACCACCAGTGCCCACAAAAGCCAGTCTGCACGCCAAGGTGTGGCAGGAGCCCCTGCAGGCCATGGGGACACATGCCGTCAAGACGTCACCCTGTTCCTTTGGGTCTGCAATGGAGGCTGGGCCAGGAAGTGAGTAACAGAGCTCAGCGTCCCACTTCCAGGGTGGAAGGGGTTGAGAGGAGGGAGGTGAGAGGGTCAAATCTCCATCACAGAGATCAGTATGACATCAGGGCAGAGCGTCCCATTGCAGGGACACCTGGGTGGCTCAGTCAGTTAAGCATCTGCCTTCAGCTCAGGTGAGGATCTCAGGATCCCAAGATAGAGTCCTGCATCAGGCTCCCTGCTTAGCAAGGAGTCTGCTTCTCCTTCTCCCTCTGCCCCTCCCCCCAACTTGTGGTCCATCTCAAATAAATAAATAAAATCTTTAACAATAGAAATAAAAAGAATGTCCCATCTTAATATCCTAAGGACACACAGCTCAGTGGCAGGAAGAAGACTGCTGCTCTGCAGACCTGTGAGTACCCGGGCCAGCCCGTCATGCAGCTGGGCCATGGCTCCTGGATAAGATACCGCCACAGTAGTATGGCTTGAGTTAGAGCTCTAGCCGGCTAAAAGTAGACAGTTCTCCGTGCAGAGGTGGGAGCAGTTAGGAACTGACACATTGCTTTGCCATTAAAAATGATAAATTGCCTGTTTTCCATTTTAATCGTGCTTCATTTTAATGCTCACCCAGAGCAATAGGCTTTAAGACGCTGAGATTGTTATACTTTCTAGGCAAATAGATTTTAATTCATATAAAACACATGGCCATGTATGTATAATACAGGATATTACATAATGATGATCATTGACCCCTATGTCAGTAGTCTGTGTGTTTGTGCATGAAGAAGGTTTCTATCAATATCCACCACCACCTCCCACTTCACACACAAATATGTACACACATATATCATCTTGTTTCAATAAATGGAATCCTGCAACACAGACTAAATGTGACAGCTCTGGATTCAAGCCAGTGTTAGGAGTCCAGAGCCCACTGTTCCTATGACCTACTTTGTGTTTTCTGAGCCCATTGTAGTAACAAATGTGCATGAAAAAAATATGAGGGAAAAATGCTATTTTTCACAGCTTCCCCATCTATGCTGACTTCTAGTGAGTACCACTGTGCTATACCAAGCCAATTTTGATTAGTAATTATCATCATGCCCTGCAAAGTTGCTAGAAGATAAGGTGCTTGTCAAGTATATTATTACAATGCCTGTACCTCCTTTTCCAAGGGATATCATTTTTCATATCCTGATGAGTTGCCACCAATTCCCTACCTGTTCTCCAGAAACATCATCATCGTTGACAGATCTTTATTGCCTCATCCCAAAAGCCATGCCCATGGCAGACCATGGAGGTGAACCTGCACTAATTGATTCTGTCATTTCTAAGAGGCAGAAACCACATCTGCAGGAGCCTGGTTGGTTCTTTGTTTTAATGAAGCACACGTAGCTTCCTGGTTTGTCTGTGCCTGTCTGCAAAGTGACAGTGATTTATCTCATGCTAAAAGCAAGTTCAGGGGCCTCCTTGAGAAGCACATAAATCTACCAGCCCCCCGTGACAGAGGCTGAAGCCCAGCCAGATACCCTCATGGTGACTCCTTCAGAGGAAAACTTGCTCACCTCCCAAAGCCAGAAACTTTGTGCCATATTCGTGATCCCTCTTTTCTCCCCAAATTCTTTTGACAGAGAGAGTCATGAGAGAGGGAATACAAAAGCAGGGAGAGTGGGAGAGGGAGAAGCAGGCTGACCACAAAGCAGGGCTCATCCCAGGACCCTGGGATCATGACCTGAGCGATGGCAGATGCTTAATGACTGAGCCACCCAGGCACCCCTCCCCCAGATACTCTTTCCAAATTTGGTTATGGACACATCATGTTTAAAAGAAAGGCAAACAAATGTACTTCATTCAGTTCAATCTAGTGTCTGCCTCCTGCTTTCCCTGAAGCAGCTAGATAATAACCACAATCGAATCCAAGGTCCTCATTTTAGAGACTAGAGAACCAAAGACTAAGGGAGATGTTGAAATTGTCCATCAGAGAAGTGGTACCCTTCACCTAAGCGCCTGCTTGCTCTACCACTAAACAGAGAAAAGGAAGTTCATTCTAAAATCCCCTCAGAGATTAAGAATTTTTAATTTTTCTGCTGATTCTACCATATCATTTGGGAGCCAATAGGCATTTCCCCAAACTAAAACAAACCATACTTAGTTAGCATTTAAAAGCCATGAGGGACTTATCAACACTTGCTTACATTGGACTAAAAGAATCTTCTTTGACTCTGAAATAACTTATGTACTAGACTTACTGCTTATAATAGCTTTCAAAGTATAACTTCTGACGAAAATATTATCGCCAGTTACCTTAGTATGATACCTAAATTCTGATATTTCCTCCTTATTTTTTTATTCATTCAAACCTACTTTTTTCTCAGTGTGACACTGTATGTCACTTCTTTTGATTTGTCATTAATTCTTTGATCCTAATCACTCTTGAGATCACTCATACATTCCCAAATGCTACAGGCAAGGAACATTCCCGAGTCTCAACTTTTTTGACTAATCTCTATATATTTTACACTACTGGCCATGATCTTGAAACTCTTCTGCTGGCTTAAGTGACACACCTCTGTCTTTTCTATCCTAAACATCACACGATTCCTTCTCAGTATCTTCTAGAGGCTCCCTTCCTTCCCCGTCCCTTCAACTACTGCCATGCCCCATGCTTCTCCCTCAATCACTGCCTCCTCTCATGCAATGCCCTCTTTATTTTTTTTTAAAGATTTATTTATTTTAGAGAAAAAACAAAAGGGAGAGCACACACATGAGCTGGGGGAAGGGCAGAGGGAGAGTGAGATAGAGAATCCCAAGCAGGCTTCCTCGTTGAGCACGGCCCCTGACAGAAGGACTACCACGGGGCTCAACCCTGAGATCATGACTTGAGCCAAAACCAAGAGTCAGCCACATAACCAACGGAGCCACCAGATGTCCCAGTGCACTCCTTAGACAATCTTAGTTACATCTGCAGATTCGCCCATTGTCTTCGGTTTTCATTCTCAAGACCACCTCTTCAGCCCAGTCTGCCCTGAGTGGCACAATTTTTAGAAGTTTCCAGCTTCCTCTGAAGTACTCACTGGCAATTCAGTATTGAAAGTTCCCACAACTGAGCTCTTGACTCTCGCAGAATCCTACCTGTCCCCTCTTCTCTGCTTCCTACCTCCATGAATGACATGTCCATCCCAAGCCTGCCTGAGTTACACACCCAGGCTCCTGTTCACCACCTCCCTTCTTTCTTCTAGTTTCTATTTCAGTAGGTCATGAAGTTCTGTGAATTATGACTCCTAAATATTCCTCTAGTAAATTCTCTTCTTCATAAGATTCTTCTTCAAAGCTGTTGCTACAGGATTTATCTCACTGTGTTGTGACTATTTGTCTACATGTCCCTCTCCCCTACTAGACAAGGAGCTAGGACAAACGTAGCCAGGAAGATGTCCTTTCCATCTGTTTCTTCAGGTACTAGCATGTAGGTGCTGGCCCACAGTAGATACTAAATTAATTCTTGTGTGAATGAATGAAAAAATAAATGTATCATCAATCATATTAAAAGATTTTGAAAATGGGAAAAATTAATTATAACACCACCACAAACGGGGTGGCTTTGTTGTTCTTTGTTATCAGGTCTTCTCCATGTTTTGTCTGTAGGTGCACATTTTTTCATAGTTATAATAATAACAGACTTAATTCTGTGTTCTGTTTTTCACTGAAACATTGGTTTATAACCATTTCTCTGTGTGCTTATATGGGCTTTATAGTTATCTTCGGTAATGGCTACATTACACAGCAGAAGTAATTCTAGAATGATAGTGACAGGATTGCCAAACCAACCCATAAGGATTATATCTGACAAACAAAGCTGAGTGCCAGAGGAGCCTGCCAGAGGATAATGACTTTGAAAAACTATGTTATCTCAAAGCCCAAATTTTCTCATTTGCCAAATAAACCTAATCACAGTTGTTTGCAACCCTCAAAAGGTGCCATATAAGTAGAAATTATTTTTAGTATCTTACAGGTTTCAAATAGGTTTGCAGGAAAGAAGTAAGTCATTTTTCCTTTGTCTCTGCGTTTGAAGGCATAGAGGGTAGTGCTAAGCTACCTTCCCAGTGCAGCAAGGATTGAGAGGATTAAGTGGAGAAGGCCAGGCAGAAACATTTAATTTCCTTTGCTGTTGTAGAATCATTTTCATCTTTTAAAAGTTTTCTCCCTGCCTTCCCCTGTGATATTACCATCTTTGCCTGAAATGATCCAGTTTTAGCAAGGAGTTACCCCTAGTCCAATTCTCATAGTTCAGATGAAGACAGAGAGTTTTGGAAACTCTAAGTGATAGAACAGTCCACACATATTTCCCCTCCATGCCCCTTCCAGAGTGGCTTATTTATGGCAAAATTTGGAAGTAAAAAAAATCCAACCTTGAGTGATCTTCCATGAACTCTTCAGGAGAAATGAAGACTGGTAAGAGTGGAAAAACCTCTCAGAAGAGAGTGAAGTCCCCACTGTCCTCATAACAATATTATATTCTTTTATGAAAACAAGATTTTATTTATTTGAGAGAGAGGGAGTGAGAGAGAGCATGAGAGGGGAGAAGGTCAGAGGGAGAAGCAGACTCCCCAAGGAGCTGGAAGCCTGATGCAAAACTCGATCCTGGGACCCTGGGATCATGACCTGAACAGAAGGCAGTTGCCTAACCAACTGAGCCACCCAGGTGCCCAACAATACTACACTCTTATGACGCATCTGTTAAGTAATATGAAGGTCAGTGAAATTACAAGGAAATCCACCATGTTAATATAAGCTCATTTTCCTGTTGGTTATTGAATGAGACAATATATCCCTGCCAGAAAAGACAAAGCCATTTTGTGATGTCCCTGCCCTGATTACTGTTAGTTTTTCCTAAAGTTTGTTTAGGAACCCTAAATTGTCTCTCAATGCTCATTACCTCTGTTTGTTGCATAAACAACCAGGCTTAATTCTCTAATTTTTGTCTCAAAGTCTACTCTATTCTAAATAGCCATTTTCATTTATGACAATGTTTGAGTGCAAATGATACACTCTATGAAATCTCTTAAGTTTTTTTCCCCATTGAAATACACTTATTTGCCACTCTTTTTTTTAATGAGGATTGTATATATTTAAGGCAGACAACATGATGATTTGATATATATATACACAGGGAAAAGACTCCGACAGTCAAGCTAATGAACATATCACCTCCTAGTGACCATTATTATGTAGTGAGAACACCTAAAATCTACTCTTAGCATATTTCCGGTATTCAAGACACTGTTTTTAACCATAATCACAGTTAGAGCTGTGCACTAGCTCTCTAGACCTATTCATCCCACATAACTGCAAATTTGTACCCTTTCAATAACAACTCTCCATTTCCCTCACCCACAGCTACTCTGCTTCCAGGAATTGACTTTAGATCCCACATGTAAGAGAGATCATGCAGTATTTGTCTTTCTGTGCCTGTTTTGTCACTATACTTTAACCTTAAGCTATGAGCCAGAGTTCATCATTAATAGCAAGTTCTTGGTAACTATACAAGACATCACCTAAAAACTACTCAAGCTCAAATGCCTTGTTTTACGCAAACCATGCAGTGCCTACAATTTACAAATGAAAATTGTGTTTTAATTTACTCACATTGTCCATTAGCTTAGCTTATTTTTGAAGGACATCTAAAAGGCTTGGTCTCAGGACGCCCGGAGGCTCAGTCAGTTAAGCGTCTGCCTTCGGCTCTGGTCATTATCCCAGGGTCCTTTCTCAGCAGGGATCCTGCTTCTCCCTCAGCCTCTTCCCCTTTCTCCTGCTCTCTCTCTGACAAATAAATAAATAAAATCTTTTTAAAAATAACATAAAATAAAATAAAAGACTTGGTCTCTGTTCAAGTAGGGCCTCAAGTTCTCACCAGTGACGGAAGATGATTACTCTAATGCTGATACTTTCTCGTTAGACTCAGGCACTGTTACAGTCTGCAGATTTCCTGCTGGCATGCAGCTCAGTTTGTCCAAACCTTTCCTTAAAAAATTTCTCCAGTTGGACACTTGGGTGGCTCAGGGGGTTAAGCCTCTGCCTTCGGCTCAGGTCATGATCTCAGGGTTCTGGGATCGAGTCCCTCATCAGGCACTCTGCTCAGCGGGGAGCCTGCTTCCCCACTCCCCGGCTCTCAGCCACCTCTCTGCCTACTTGTGATCTCTGTCTGTCAAATAAATAAATAAAATCTTTTAAAAAAATTTTTTTCTCCAGTTGGATGGCACCCAAACCACTGGTGGTCTTCTGCACTGAGGACACCTCTCTGTATCAGAAAGAGATTTACTTGCTGAACCACATCTACCTCTTCATAATTTTAACTCATTTGTTCTCATTAGATATTTTAGCATATTTTAACACACACACACACAAAACATACTAAGATCTTCTAGCAAATGAGTAACCTTTATGCTCTACTTTTCTCTTTTTTCTTTTTAAAGATTTTTGTATATTTGACAGAGAGAGAGAGAGAGATCACAAGCAGGCAGAGAAGCAGGCAGTTAGAGAGGGGGAAGCAGGCTCCCCGCTGAACAGAAAGCCTGATGCAGGGCTCGATCCCAGGACCCTGAGACCATGACCTGAGCCAAACGCAGAGGCTTAACCCACTGAGCCACCCAGGTGCCCCTATGCTCTACTTTTCTATAAGATCAAGTTTTATATAACATATCAGATATCAGTGATTTGGGCTTTTATTTGTCCCATAAAAACCTATCAGACAGATACAAGTAAATTTTCCTGTATCTGGGAATCAGTACTGAGGTATATTATTAATATTTCTTCTGGGTTTGTTTCTATTATCTGTAGCTACATTTTTTTCCTAGTATTAAGTATGTGACTACATAGTTATCATCATAAAAGTCAGATGGCAGCATTCGACTAAAAATAATGCACTGGAACCATCTCAGTCATTAACCTCTGTGGAAGGCAGTATCACAACCCCCCAAAGATGTCCTTGTCCTAATCCCCAGATCCTGTGACTGTGACCTTACATGGCAAAGGGGACTTCGCAAATGGGTTTAAGTTATGGATCTTGAGATGGAAATGTCATCACAAGAGGTCTTTAAAAAGGGAGGTAGGAGGGCCTCCTGGGTGGTTCAGTTGGTTGGGCATCTGCCTTCAGCTTGGGTTGTGATCACAGGGTCCTGGAATTGAGCTCTTCTTTGGGCTCCTTGCTTGGCAGGAGACTACACACCCGCCCCCCACTTGTGCTCTCTCACTCTGACAAACAAATAAAATCTTTAAAAAGTGGGGAGGGGCAGGAGGGGCAGAGTCAAAGAAGAAGATGTCAACAGAAGCAGAGGTTAGAGAGAGAAAGAGGGATTGACTACTACCTGGCTGGCTTTGAAGATTAAGAAAGAGGTCACAGGTCAAGGAACACAGGCTGCCTCTAGAGAGAAAAGACAAGGGACCAGATTTCCCTCTACAGCATCCATAGGCGACAGACAACTCAGTCCTGTTGATTCCTTGATTGTGGCCTCGAAGACCCACTTTGGACTTCCCACCTCTAGAACTATAAGATAGTAAGTTTGTCGGATAGTTTTAAGGTCACTTACATCTAATGCAATTATTGACATGATGGGACATAGGTTTATAATGTTATTATGATTTTGTTTTTCTCTGACTTCCTGTTCTTCTTTCTTTCCTGCCTTCCTTTGACTTATCTGAATATCACTAGTATTCAATTTGTCTCTTGGCTCTTTACTCCATTTGTATAGAGAATATAAAAGGATTACAAGATTATTAAATATACTGAACTTTCTATATTCTACTTAATATTAATTAATATTTCCCCCAACAATATGACACTTGACTCTATCCCCTTTTTGTTAGAATCATCATGTATATTACATTTTCACACACTAAAAATCCCAACTTCATACATCAAAAACCATAAATCATTCTACATTTGCTTTCACAACATATGTATTTTGAAGATCCCAAGAGGTAAAAACAATGGTCTCTTTAGCCAGATAGTCTCCATTTTAGTTGTTCCTCCTGAATTCTTTGTGTTCCAATTTTCCCTCCGGGTATCAGTATCTTTCCCTCTGAAAACCCCCCATTAGCACTTTTTTTTTCCTTAAAGCAGATCTACTAGGGATGCATTCTAAATTTGTGGCTTTTGAAGCCACTAAGTCTGTGTTGATTTGTTACAGCAGCCACTCAAAACTAATACAAGCTCTCACTCAGAAGGACTTACATCAACAGACACAAATAAAATGAATACACAATTGCCACACAGACTATGAAGAACATGAGAAGGGAAGTGGCCATTATTTCCTCAGTTCATAAAGTGAGGTGGATATTTAAAAAGGGAGGCAGGGGATTGGGATTCACTTTATAAATCTAGAAAAGGCCTTGAGGCAGGAGTGCAGTCATCCCCTACAAGGAATTGCAAGGAGACAGAGGTGGAAGGAAGCCAGGAGGGCCAATGATTGGCCATGAGACCAAGGAGGCTGGCAGAGCCCCCATTATGGGCAGTTTACAGGCTTTGCCGAGAACCTGGAATTCTAGAACACTTCTAGAGCTCGTTGTCTTCTTGACTTAGTTTTTCACAAGACAAGATTTACAGAATGGCCCTCCCCTAGCTCTGGCACAGTGCTCGGCTCCAGGTCTGGGCCCAGCTCTGCACATTTTCCTTGTCAGTTGCAGCCCTGTGTGGGCGCCCTGAAGCACAACGTGGGGGTGGTAGAGCTGGGCAGGAATGGGGCCCGTCATTAGAGTCCTAATCACGGAACACACTGACACTGTGGGTGGCTTGCTGTTGATTGGAAGAAAATATCTTCATCGTTTGGACACCTGAACAGATGAGTAAAAATAGAATCTCCAGGATTTTTTTAAAAAATAAAACACACACAGAGAGAACAGATCCAAATCTCTCCTGAGACTGTAACAGCTTGAGAAAAAAAAGAGGAAGAAAATGGAGAACAAACACTGATAGAAAGCTAGGGGAGAGGATCATAATTCCGCAGAACCGAGATTGCTGCTGGGGTTGGGGGAGTTAGAGGGGTACTAAAGGAGGAAGCCTCCTAGGTAGACATCTTGTTTTGCTACCTTAAATGCGGAATGAGCCACTTTCAGGAATCCCAGGGGCTGGTGCCCAGAGACACAATATGGTTTGGAGGCCTGGTACTTCTCCCTTAATCTATCTCCTCACATACGTGTGTGCAAAAATACATACATAGTTGGTTTCTTTCCACTCTAGTCTTTGGAGATGACGCCCATGGTGGATAAGAACCCCACTTGTGTTGGACACTCAAGATCTATTTACAGAAAGAAATGAGCCCACCAGGCCGGGAGCTAAGGCAGGAACAACCTTACTTCAGTGCTCGAATCATCCATTTTACATAAGGGAACACATGGTATTCCCACCTCTACCATCATCACCAGTCCTTCCAGAAAATGCTTTGGGATCCACAGGAAGGGAAAAGCCTATGTCAATACAAGCATGTATGTGAATACAAGTAAGCAACTTCAAAAAGATATTACTTTAAAAGAAAAAAAGATTTATTTATGAAAGAGAGAGAGAGAGAGCACATCCGCACATGAGTCAGGGGGAGGGGCAGAGGGAGATAGACTTTCTCAAGCATACTCTCCAGTGAGCTCACAACCCTGAGATCATGACCTGAACTGAAATCAGGACACATGCTTGACTGACTGAGACACCCAGGCACCCCCAAAAGATACTACTTTTCTTATAACAGTTATATTGAGGTTAAATGTATATATGTACAACTTGCCCATTTCAAATGCACAATGCAGTGGTTTTTAGTACATTCACAGTTGTGCCACCAGCACCGTGATCAATTTTAGAACATTTTTATTATCCCAAAACCCCATGCCTATTAGCAATCATAGCTCATTTCCCAATTCTTTCTCCAGCCCTATACAACCCCCAATTTACCCTCTGTCTCTGTGGATTGGTCTATTCTGGATACTTTTGTATATGTGGTCCTTTGTGACTGACTTCTTTCATTTAGCATATTCTCAAGGTTAATCCATGTTGTAGAATATATTAGAATGTCATTTCTTTTTACTGCTCAATATTATCCCACTGTTTGAACATACCACATTTGATTTATGCATTCATCAGTTATAGACATTTAGACTGTTTTCATGTTTTGCTTCACTATGAGTAATGCTACTATGAACATTAGTGTATAGGTTTTTATATAGACATGTGTTTTCATTTCTCTTGTCTGTATACCTAGGAGTAGAATTGCTGGGTCATAGAGTAACTTCATGCTTAATTTTTGAGGAATCACCAAACTGTTTTCTAAAATGGTTGTGCCATTCGACATTCCCACTGGGTGTGTACGAAGGTTCTAATTTCTGTACATCCTGGCCAGCACTTGTTACTATCTATATTATTGATTATAGCCATCCTAGTAAAGTGGTATTTCACTGTGGTTTTGAATTGCATTGCCCTGATAACTAATCATGTTGAGCATCTTTTCATGGGTTTATGGGTCACTTCTATATCTTCTTTGGAGAAATGTCTTTACAGAACTTTTATTCATTTTTAATTGGGTTATTTGTCGTTTTATTATTCAGTTGTACCAGTTCCTTATGTATTCTAGATACAAGTCTCTTGGCAGAGATATGACATACAAAAGTTTTTATCCCATTCTGTGGGTTGCCTTTTCATTTTCTTTATGGCATCCTTAAAACTGCAAAAGTTTTTAATTTTTATGAAGTCTATTTTATCTATATTTCCTTTGATTACTATCTCCATTACTGTAGATTTGTAGCAAGTTTTGAAACTGGGAAGTGATTTCCCCCAAGTCTGTTCTTTTCCAAGACTGTGTTGTCTGTTCCAGATCCCTTGAATTTCCATAGGAATATTAGGATTGGCTTATCCATTTCTGCAAAGAAACCATCTTGGATTTTGATAGGGATTGCACTGAATCTGTAGATCAATTTGTGGACCTATACCATCTTAACAATATTAAGTCTCCAATCCACGGACACAGGATGTCTTTCCATTTATTTAGGCCTTCTTTAGCTTAACAGTTTTGTAGTTTTGTGATTTCAGAGTATAAGTTTTGCACTTCTTTTGTTAAATACAGTACTAAGTACTTTATTCTTCTTAATGCCATTGTAAATAGATTTTTCTTAATTTAATTTTTGTTTGCTCATTGCTACTATCTAGATATCTAACTGATTTGTATATATTGATCTTATATTTTGCAAAATTTCTGAATAAAGGGATACCACTTTTGAACTGGAATTAAAATACATGATTTTTTTAAAAACAAGAAAAGTCACAGCAAATGAGATCAAATACACTTAAAGACAAATTTAAATAGAAGTTTGAAAAAGAAGTGAAATCATGTTCTTGTCATAAGAACAAAAGGAAGATCTATAAAGATAGGGATAATAGTTTATCCCTAGAATAAAATATTACCAATATTTGTGTTGAGATTTTAACTTGTAGATTATTTAAAATAAAGTTCTCTTGGTTCTGAAGGGATTCACTTCCTTGTCACCTCAAAACCTGTACAAGAGGGGCACCTGGGTGGCTCAGTGGGTTAAGCCACTGCCTTTGGCTCAGGTCATGATCTCAGGGTCCTGGGATCGAGTCCCGCATCAGGCTTTCTGCTCAGCAGGGAGCCTGCTTCCCCCGCTCTCTCTCTGCCTGCCTCTGCCTACTTGTGATCTCTCTCTCTCTCTGCCAAATAAATAAATAATCTTTAAAACAAAACAAAACCTGTACAACATAAGCCAAGTTTCCAGACTTGTTTAGCATCCTAGGTTGGAGGCCACCTTACAATGGCATAGTTGCTACATAATTAACTTAACAAAAACACGAGGAGCAAGATTTGCTGAACCTTCATGAATCACTGACAATGCTTCATTCTTTCATAAAAACCAATTAAGCCATTCAGAAGGCATTCTGAGTCTTTGCCTATATTCTCCCCAAGCTAGCCTGATGCCTGTGCTATATGTACTAGCAAAGTCCCTCCTTGATGACTAGTCTAGTGCAACCGGATTGACCTAATGTTTCCTACTTAAAATCTTGGAGCAAAATTGCACCTGAATGACCACGGAGGCATCCTTTGCACCTTCAGACCAAGACAGTTATCAGGGACAGTTTGGGATACATAGATTCCAACCAGAAATCTCTTACACCATTTGTAAACAAGCAAGCAAGCAACAGGAACAACAGGGATAGGTGTGCTATAATTGTATCAAGGTACGCAAATGCATATCTTCCACACAGATTAGTAGTTGAATCAATTAAGTCTAAAAAAGAAAAGATGTGAATTTACTGAATTTATAAGACTTTGAACAGCAAACAATCTGTTTTAAAATTTTGATTTTATTTAATGATAGGTAATGGGTAAGTACATTTGAAAACTTTAAAAATACACATATATCCTTTGCTCCCAGCAGGTCCACTCATGGATATCTATGCTATAGATAGTCTTATCTAAGGGCACAAATATTCAAAGATAAAAAACTGAAAGCTGCTTATATGTCCTTTAATAGGATAATGTTTCAATAAACTATGAAACATTTATTCCATGGGATACTATGCAACCTTAAAAACTAGTGATGCCCTCTATATGAACAGACATAAAAGTATATAAGATAATTAGAATATATATATACATATATATATGCACATATGCATGGTATCTGATACTTCTTAAAATCATATATTAAAAAATTAATATCTCAGGCGCCTGGGTGGCTCAGTGGGTTAAGCCTCTGCCTTCAGCTCAGGTCATGATCTCAGGGTCCTGGGATCGAGTCCCAAATCAGGCTCTCTGCTCTGCAGGGAGCCTGCTTCCTTCTCTCTCTCTCTACCTGCTGCTCTGCCTACTTATGATCTCTCTCTCTTATTATAAATAAATAATCTTTTAAAAAACTAATACCTCTCCATAAAGATATTGATATACGGTTATAAATTGGAAAAAAATATATGAAAGGATCTTGTGGTAAGCAGAGCAAGAGCCCCCAAAAATGTCCATATCATAATCCCAAAACCTGTGACTATGTTACTATATGGCAAGGGAGAAATTAGGTTATCAATAACTGACCTTAAAATAGAGAGATTTTCCTCGATTATCTGGCTAGGCCCAGTTTATGTATGCATAAGGGTCCTTAATAAGCAAAAGAGGCAACAGGAGGGTCAGCATTAGAATCAGAGTGATGGAGTCTGCAAGAGACTCAACCTGCCACTGCTGGCTTTGAAGACGGAGGAGGGGGTGAGTCAAAGAATGAAGCTGCCCCTAGAAGCTAGACAAGGGAACAGAGTCTCCAGTAGAGCTTCTAGAAAGAAACTATCCTGCTGATACCTTGATCTTAGTCCAGTGAGATGTGTTTCATACGTCTGACCTCCACAACTCTAAGGTAATATATTTGTGTTGTTTTAATCCACTAAACCGGTACTAATTTGTTACAGCAGCAATAGGAAGTGAATACAGATGCATAATAAATAAGAAGTTATCTTTAAAGGGGTAGCTTTAAAGTGTAAAAGAGAAGATACTCTCGGTTTCTATACTGTACAGTTATTTTGTCTTTCTATGAACATATATACCCTTTGAGATTTAAAAGATTTGCTCAAGCCCTTGGGGTTGCCCGAGAGAAGAATGTCCTACAACTCTAAAAAAGAAAGTGTGCCCTCACTGCTCTAAGTAATAGCCTACTAAGAATGTTGGAGGGAGAAAAGGTAACTTCATTTCAGTTGCATCAACGCAGGCTCCCTGCAGAAGTGGGACTTAAACTGGGTCTAAAGAATAGATGGAATATTGACAAGCAAAGACAGAAGACATCAAAATGAAGGGACAGTGTAAAAAAAGGATACACCAGGCACTTTGAAAGACCACCAGGTTTCATTCTCATGCTATATTGCAAAACAGTAGGACTGAAAGCCTGTGAGAGGGTAGGGGCTTCATTTGCAAGTCCCACAAACCAGGGACTGTTTTGGTGTGGTGGGAAAGATTGATTGCAATATATTTCTTTAAGATTTTATTTATTTAATTTATTTATTTGACAGAGATCAGAAGTAGGCAGAGAGGCGGGGAGGGGAAACAAGTTCCTCACTGAGCAGAGAGCCCGATGCGGGGCTCGATTCCAGGACCCTGAGATCATGACCTGAGCTGAAGGCAGAGGCTTAACCCACTGAGCCACCCAGGTGCCCCTGATTGCATTACTTTTTAAGATGAATCCTTCAGTATGGAGAGATAAAAGGAGACTGGACAGGAAACCCCCCCCCCACCAGAGTCTAGGTCTTGGGATAAGGACAAAATGAGAGGGGGGCAATGGCTAGATATTTGGGAGACACTGTGGAAGCCAGGTCTGGAAGGCTTAGTCATGCACCGGCTGTGCGCTGGCAAGAGAAAGAAGCAAATACAAAATGTGCGCATGACAGCAGGTTGGAATATATTGAGTTTTTGGTGCCAGGAGAGGCTACTGTGTAGATGCCATGTGGATGCTGGGAGAAGGGTGACTGATAAAGCTCTGGCACTGGGCGGGCCACAGCCAAAACCTGGACAGCACCCAGCTGCATCTCTGCGGCAAGAATCATCTCTCTACCACATCCTTGCCCCTTCTCTTGGCCCAGATGCTTCCCCTGCCTGCTAACCCAGTGAATTTTCATCCCTACTATGGTGGTCATTTGTTCTTCTTATACCTGTGCTTAGCATTTCTATTTCATGGATGGAGCGGCTCTGCAGTCTCGTACACAGGAACATTCTGAAGGGTGCGTGTCTCTCTCCATGTGTGGGGGTCTCTCCCTGAGCATCCCAGCTAGAAATTCCCCAGCAGCCCCCAGCAGCCTGCGTTCACAGCCTGTACTGTTAGGAAAACTGTTTTTATTCCTCACTAGATCCTTCCATCAGAAAGACCTTTTCTTCCCTACGTCTGCTAAAAAGAGAGGCATGACCTGCTTTTTATGCGCCTCCTTAAAGGGAATTAGTTCAAGACTCCAATATGCACAATTAAATTATTTCTTTTTTTGGACATTATGTCTTTAATCTGAAAGCCTTCTCAAATCTCATTGACAACAGTGCTAAGTGAGGGACTGGCAAAAAGGAGAAATAAAAAAAAAATGGACAGGGCAGAAGGCTTACTTTGGGAAGAATCACTCATTTGAGTTTTGCAGACACGTGCACACCAGTAGTGTCCCCCTGATCTCAGAAGAGAATCTCCCACTCCAAGACTCTTACATCAAATCTGAAAAACCTGTTTCTCATAAACCTTTTCCTCTTTGTACAGCTGGAACAAGGGGCCAATTATAATTAGCTTAATTGTGTTATTGTACTGAAAGAAGTATTTTATATCAAAATGCATGACACTTGGGGCGCCTGGGTGGATTAAGCCGCTGCCTTCGGCTCAGGTCATGATCTCAGGGTCCTGGGATCGAGTCCCGCATCGGGCTCTCTGCTCAGCAGGGAACCTGCTTCCCTCTCTCTCTCTCTCTGGCTGACTCTCTGTCTACTTGTGATTTCTCTCTGTCAAATAAATAAATTAAAAAAAAATGCATGACACTTTTCTGACCATATCTTGCTGATCCATTCAGACTCATCACTGATCTGGAACACCTTTCAGAATCAAACATGCTCAATGTCTACCCCCAGCCAACCTTGGAACGACATTTTCATCTCTTAACTTTTACAAGAGGAGAGGACCATACCAATATTGCATTAAAAATTCCAAATAAAAAGGCTGAGAATGGCCTTCTTTCCCTTGCTTTCAATATTTATATGAAATAATAACCAATTGGGACTCTAGGAAATGTGAAGTTTCATAACCCCTGCTAGCCTCTCTACTCAGCTCTGAATACATATTCCTCCATCATCTCCAGCTCTATGAAATTATCCCTTTTTTATCTTCAATATTTTCCCTTCAGGTTATTCTCTGGATGAACACTTTGGATAACATGGGCTGATACTGAAATGTCCCCTCCCTGGTAAGGATACATTTCATCATGGAGCTCCTGGTCACTGCAGAATATTTCTGAATTTCCCTCTAAAGTCCATGGATGCCCTGTTCCCTGCTCTCTGCCAAAATACCCAAAACACATTTATGAATGTGTATTTAAAGGGAAACTGAACTATAACTGAAATACAGGTTTTTAAAATGTGTAGGTCCTTACTAACTATATTAAAGCTAGCATGTTTACCTTTTCAAAAAATAAAATAAAATAAAATAAAAATAAAGTGCATAGGGCCTTGAAGTTGATTTCATGAGCTTAACATACAAAATAGTTTTCCCAAGGAACTCTTGAATCAGTTTCTTGAAATGGCAACTGAGCAAATGCGACATAATTTCCCCTTCATCACCTTCAGGGTTCGAGAAATACTGTGATGTCCCCAAAGAAACATGCTGGCATGGGGGTGGAGGGGAGTGAATAGGAAAAGCATTTTCACTTTTAGGTTATAATGGAGAGTCAGCAGAGCCCCAAGAGTGGCCAAGGTCCCTAAGCAAAGAAGCCAAGAACTGGGTCGAGATGCAAAGTGAATGCATTTGTTCCTCCCAGAGGTCAGTCTCTTGGATCTAGGTTGAGGCCACAAGAGCACGATGAAATGACAAAACATGACAGGTGGCTGACTTCTTGGGACTCATCGGAGTTCCACAAACACACAGAAATATACCCTCCTGACCTTCTAGAGCTGCTTCCCTTGGAGACAGCAAGCTCTACATGATGATTATGAGACGGGTAACCTTTAAAATCCAAAATTAATTTTTCCTTTAAAATTAGCCACATGTACTCTTCTAGCTTTCCAAAGACTTCTATTCCTTCTCAGAATCCACTTTTTTTTTTCTGAGTGCAATTTTATATTCGGGGTCCAGGCTATGTTTCAATAAGTGTAAGAATGAACACAAACCGCCCATTCCCCTCCCCCCTCTCTTTTCTTTCTGTCTGGTCCCTGGCCATTCTACTGCTCTTTCAGTCACATGCCAGCAGGGGAAATCAGACAAGCTGACAGGGGGCGGTGAGGGCTGAGGTGTCTTTTGGCAAAATGTACACCAAAGTGAGTACCAGTTCGGGATTAAGAGGATGTAGTTTCAAGCTGTGCCTCCATCACTTACCAGATTAGACAACAAACGGGATGGCTGCCCTGCTCTTGGGCTTGGAGGTCACACTCAGCCTGGACTGAAACCTCAGCCCTACTGCTTATCGCTGCTCTCACTGCAGGCAGAGGGACTCACTGGAACTCAAGTCCGTTTGCTGATCTAGACATTGGGAATGATGATGATATCTAACTTACAGTATACAGTATCGTAAGAAAACAGTTTACATAAAAAGCGCCAAATGGGGGCACCTGGGTAGCTCGGTGGGTTAAAGCCTCTGCCTTCGGCTCAGGTCATGATCCCGGGGTCCTGGGATCAAGCCCCACATCGGGCTCTCCGCTCAGCGAGAAGCCTGCTTCCTCCTCTCTCTCTGCCTGCCTCTCTGCCTACCTGTGATCTCTGTCTGTCAAATAAATAAATAAAATCTTTAAAAAAAAAAAAAAGGTGCCAAATGCAGGGGATGATATGCAAGGGGTGCCTCATTATCACCATCCTATAGAGTCAAAATGCATCCCTTAACCCTCTGTCTTCAGGGCCCTATTCTGTGAAATAATGCCTACTTCACAGAACTGTGAGAATTATCCTATTTGAGAATATAAAAGTATCGTGCATGTAATAGCCAATAAAGTACTAGGTTTAGCAACTTCTAAAACATTTGGGAAGAACAGTAAGAAGTCTCATACCCTACTTTGGGGAAGCTATTTAGCACTATGTACTGCTGCTGGGCAAGCACTGTCAGAAAAGAAGCCCGACCTCATCAAGGACAGAAAGGAGCAGTAAGGTCCCAAAGGAGATGTCTGGGTGGCTCAGTTGATTAAGTGTCTGCCTTTGGCTCAGGTCCCGCATCAGGCTCTCTGCTCAACAGGAGCCTGCTTCTCCCTCTCCCTGCTGCTCCCCTTGCTTGTTCTTGTTTGTTCTCTCTCTCTCTCTCTCTCTCTCTCTCTCTGTGTCAAATAGATAAATAAAATCTTAGGTGAAAAAAAAAAAAAGAAAAGACTCCAAATCCGAAGGAGACTCCTGGACAAAAAAGCAGGTTGGCCTGCCACAACTCCATAAATTGCCAAAAAGTGGGCTCTGAGATGGAATAAATCAGAGCAAGGCAGTTTATTAGTCACAGCACAGCAAACACTAGGGACATTAGATGGTTGTGCTGGTTCCCTTGCCTCCCAAACCCACTGGACAACATGATGGGCCTACATGGAAGCCATGCACGCAGGGGTTTGCACCAGAGCTGAGGAACACAGGGCCCAGGGCTCAGCACCTTTTGTAGCAAGCAGCAAATCAGCCAGGACCACCACTGATGGTAATGCGTGAGCAGCAGTCACACTGTGGGTGCTGTGGCCAACAGTTTCCACAGGACCAGCGACAGGAGCTGCTCAGTAGCAGGCATGGATATGGCTTGAAGTTCAGCACAGCAAGCAAAGATGTGCAGGATTACTTAGGGCCCACAGTGGACTGTCTCCCCAAAATACACTGCTTATAAAGCAGTAATACCATTCCTCGCTATATATACAATGCAAATGCATGCACATGGACACCCAAAGATGCATGAAATATTCATAGCAGTATTATTTTTAACAGTCCCAAACTGAAACTGACGACACGTCCCCCAACAAAACAGAATGGATAAAAATTTTTTTTAATTTTTTTTTATTCATTTGACAGAGAGGGATCACAAGTAGACAGAGAGGCAGGCAGAGAGAGAGGGGGAAGCAGGCTCCCCACTGAGCAGAGAGCCTGAAGTGGGGCTCGATCCCAGGACCCTGGGATCATGACCCAAGCTGAAGGCAGAGGCTTAACCCACTGAGCCACCCATGCGCCCCCAGAATGGATAAATTTTTAAAAGTATATGCTTACAACAGAATCCTTATACCAGCAAGGAACATACAGCTACACCAAACAACCAGGTGAATCTCATAAACATTATGCCGAATGAAAGGAGCCAGACACAAGAATACATACTTTACAATTCACGTATCTAGAGTTAAATGCAAGCCAAACAAATCTACAGTGTTAGAAGCCAGGAAAGCAGTGACCTTTGTGGGGAGGAGGAGGTCATGACTGGTGGAGAGCCTCTGGGACACTATGAATATGCTCTTTCTTGACTGAGAGTTGGTTTCAGAGGGTTTTCATTTTATGACAATGCACTGAGCTACAAACTTATAACTTAGGTACATATACATTATATTTGCATGTACATTATATTTCAATAGTAACAACATAACAATTTTTTAAAAGAAGTTGGACCGAGCAGAGAAAATAGAATGATCAGGCCCATGGCCACCATCACAAGGAGCCTTTCCTGGCAGCAGCAAGAGAGAAAGCAGCACTTAGCAAGCCAGCCCTTCTGGCAAGATAAAGCCACCTCCTTTCCATTCCAATAACTCCAGCAATCAGAAATGGAACTCCCTCAAAGATCCCCAACAGGACTCTAGTAAAAGAGCATTAAAAAAGGACATCACCAACACTCCATGACATTTCAGATAATAATCATACCATACATGACTTCTCCGAACTCTTGCTTCTAGATTCCCCAGTTACTATAAGTGCTCCCATCACTGACCATTACCTATTCTTCCTAATTACCTTGTCACTGGAAGGAAAGGGATAATGACAGAGGCAAGCCATTGACCGGACCTTTATTAAGGCTTAAACAGGAGATCTGTGCGTCTTGTATCCTGGCACTCACCAAGAGGAAAATTCTGGCACTGAGATATTTGAAAAGTTTCTGGATGCTACCAAAACCCAGAAGTTGGCAATTGCTGCAAAACTTTCTTCAGACAGCTGCTGAAAATTGTTTCTAGTAAGTAGGAGGATGGAGGTGGGGTACCAGCTGCTGGGAGATAGTGGGGGAGGTGAGCAACCTAATTTGGGGGTTGGAGACTAGGCAAAGAAATCTTATTTCTCAGCTTGGATTCCCAATAACAAATACACACACACACACACACACACACACACACACTATTTCTGTTACTTTTTGGCAACTTATAACTTGGCAGTTTATAACATCTAACATCTAACATCTGACTGTCAAGCTGCAGGGACATATTAGCAGAGTCTAAATCTATTTCCTCTCTAATAGGCTTAAGTTAATGTAGCACAAGTCTTTAGGGCTCCCAGAACACAGTATGTTTACTAGTATGTAGCATATAAAATCAGTTTAAGAGAAATAACATTTAGCAATCAATCACAATTAATTTCACTAAATTTTTATCGGTAGGGCAAGAAATTATTCAAGAGACCTGTGTAGTTTGTTACCCCAGAATTTGGTCTACCAGTTCTCACCTTCATCTCCAGAAGACCAATAATCATCTTACCTAAAAACAAACAGGATAGCTAGAATCATCAGTCCACACTGGTATTACAGAATTATACTAGAAACCCAGTTTAACAATGTCTCATCGAAATTTTTATCCAGGTATTTATCATCCAGTATTTTTATGGTCCGTTTTCTTGTCTGTTCCCTCTGATGACTCCAGGCTTCCTAATGCCAGAGATTTCTTAACATATCATAAGCTCTAGCGTAGTATCTGGCACACAGCTGGTAGTCAACACATTCTGCTGAATGAACAAATTCACTTGCATGGCTAGTAGCATGGAGAGCGAGAACAGAAGTGCTGACTGAATCAGCTCAGCCCACATGACCAAACTTTTCTCACCAGCTAGTTTTGATCATCGCTGCTGTCCACCAAGGCTTGGAACACAATGACCCCAATTTTTCCCAGACTTTCTCATCCTTTCTCCATTTTTAAAAAACAGACTTTATTTTCTTAGAGCTGTTTGGGACTCATGGCAAAATCGGGCAGAAAGTACAGAGTCTCCGCCAACCCCTGTCCCCTCCACACACATGCAGAGCCTCTCCCATAAGGGACATCCTGTTCCACGGTAGAACATTTGGTACAATCAGTGAAGCTGCACCAACACATCATTATCACCCAAAGTCCATGGTTCCCTTTGTGTTGTACATTCTGCGGGGTTTGAGAAATGTATAAAAATCCACCACTGTAGCACCTCTACCCTGAACATTTTCTGTGCTCTGCCCTACTCATCCTTTCCTGTAACCCAACCCCCAGAAACCATTGATATTTTTTATTGTCTCCATAGTTGTGCCTTCTCCAAATGTCATACGGTTGGAATCAAATAGTATGTAGCCTTTTCAGATTGGCTTTTTCACTTTTCATGGCTTGCTAAGTACTTCTTTATACTACTTCTCATTCTTTCTGGAGGGGAATCTACAAATTCATTGCCTTAATCCTGATTGCAACTAAAATAGTCTGGGCAGATTTTATAGACACAGATGCCCAGGTACATGCTAAAGGTTTACTTAATCAGTTTGGGGGTGGGGAGGTCCAGGCATCAGTATAATGTACTACCTCCCCAAGAGATGCTCCACAAGTGCTATGACTAGAGTTGAGGACCACTGCTATAATTAGTGCCTTTGTTCTAAACACCTCAGAGATTATGAGTGTTTCTAATAAACGAGGCTGTGACACCATCTACCATGTGCTCCACGAATAATACCTTATTTTAAAATAATCACCAAAGTTATTGTCTCATATCATCTCTAGCACTGCCATTTTTTTCTTCACCTCTGCCAGCTGTAGCTTCATTAAAAGTGTAGATAACTTGGGGTACTTGGAGTGCTGAGTTGGTTGAGTGTCCAACTTTTTTTTTTTTTTAAGATTTTATTTATTCATTTGACAGACAGAGATCACAAGTAGGCAGAGAGGCAGGCAGAGAGAGAGAGGAGGAAGCAGGCCCTCCGCAGAGTGGAGAGCCCGATGTGGGGCTCGATCCCATGACCCCGGGATCATGACCCGAGCTGAAGGCAGAGGCTTTAACCCCCTGAGTCACCCAGGTGCCCCCTTGAGTGTCCAACTTTTGATTTCACCTCAGGTAATGATATCAGGGTCAAGAAACTGAGCCCACATCAGGCTCTGCACTAAGTGGAGAGATTCTCTCCCCTCTGCCCCTTCCCCTGCTCTCTCTCTCAAATAAATAAATCTTTAAAAAAAAAAAAAAAAAAAGAGTGTGGGGCACCTGGGTGGTTCAGTCAGTTAAGTGTCTGCCTTCTACTCAGGTCATGATCCCAGGGTCCATGGACTGAGCCCCACATTGGGCTCCCTGCTCACTCTCCCACTCCCCCTGCCACTTAGAAACAAGAGAGCAAGGCACAGGGGAAGAACTATCATCTGGCATCTGAGGTGGGAGCCTTGACATCTACAGGGAGGTACCAAAAGCTAGATTAGAAGCTTGATACAGCAACTTCTTTTGGAACTCAGGCCCTGACAGGCAGGAAATTGTCCTCTACTGCCTTTTCAAAAGCTAGAGCATTTGAAGCCAGCCTGCATAAAACCATTCTCTACTTGGAATAGATTCTTTGCCTTTCAAGGTGACTTCATGGGCTTAATAAGGTCTTCTCATTGTCTGTATCATCTGACAGGAAAATACCTGTTCCTGATAGAAGGATTTAGTAGAAACTGGATGTTTTGAGAATTTTAAGTCTGTGTTAAAAAGCAACTAATGTCTTCACAATTCTAACTCAAAACTTTAGGACAAATGGACAAACTAAATGGACAGGTAGTTTTTATCCTAAGAGATGAATCATAAAATGCTTCCACAAGAGGTCTCTGTCTCTCTCTCTCCGCCTTTCCATGGCCCTCCCTCCTTTTCTCCCCCTTCTTTCCAGCATTTGTAATTACTATATATACATTTGTGAAGAAACTTAGAGTTGCATTAATCTTAACAAATTCATAGAGCAAGGACAGCAGCTTCTTTTTATAAAACTCTTCTAGATAAATCTATTTTCATGGATATTTTATATGCAATCCAAAGATGTTGCACTTTTGCTTGTTGAGAAAGTCCGTATTTTTTCAGCTTTTTGATTTAGCAGTTGGAAATAGCAATCCACTGTCCTCATTTATGGCATATGGTAGACGCCCAATCCTTCATATGGCATGTTCATAACTTCATGGAGAAACTGTAGTCCTGATCACGTCAATTCGCAGTTGACCTGAGTGGGAAGTCTCACAGTTTTATCACATGGCTCGGGTCCAGAATACCTACCCAGATACCGCCATGTTATATGAGAAGATCTACAAAGCCACTCATCGCAAGTGTTTACATGGAGAAATGTCTGTGAATAAGCTTCTCTGCCCAAAACTCACCTTTGGCTGAACCTCATTCTTCACATACACACTTCTAATTCACATTCATTTCTTCATCGACCTTCATCATAAAAATATTTCTAACACAACATTAAAACAATCATCACAAAAGATCTTAATTAATAGCTAAATGCCATCACCATTACAGATATGTTTTCCTGGTACCATAACATTCCTGTGTTGAATACGAGCATTCAAAATGTTACTTATGCATAGTTGTACACCAGGTTCTCTAAACTTCAGAACAAGACACAGGCGACCTTCTTTCCATCATTACCTGCAATGACCCTGAAAATGGGGGCACTTAGTGTGCCACACCTGGGTACTGCTGTGGTGTATGGGCTGGTGGTAAGTGGCTGTGTGGGCTCCCCTACCCCACCAGAACAAGGTCTCCCAAATGAGGGGTCTGGCAGAGGCAGCCTTCCAGGAGACTGGCAAGCAAGGATTTGAATTAGTTCTGGAAGATCTCAATCTACTATTTGGAAACTTCTGGACAGATAATCTCTGAGGTTTCCAGGGCTAGCTTGCTCTGACTTGAATAAAGGATGGGTCAAAACACTGCTAAAATTTACTCTTTTAAGCATGCCAACATTTACTTTATAAATTTTCTTAGCACAGAATAAACACACAAACATGAGTAAGAAATCCTTCAACTTGGGGCGCCTGGGTGGCTCAGTGGGTTAAGCCACTGCCTTCGGCTCAGGTCATGATCCCAGAGTGCTGGGATCGAGCCCCGCATCAGGCTCTCTACTCAGCCCGGAGCCTGCTTCCTTCTCTCTCTCTCTGCCTGCCTCTCTGCTTGTGATCTCTCTCTGTCAAATAAATAAATAAAATCTTTAAAAAAAAAAAAAAAGAAAAGAAATCCTTCAACTTAACAGCTCTATTACTTAGGAAGTCATTTGTCCACAGAACTGGTAATTCTCTAGAAATATGTGAAGTAAAGGGATATATGATTTTATGTATGGAATAGGGTCATCAGAACAACTTAATCAAAGATGTTCTTCTACCTACCCCCTTGCCCCAATAGCAATGCAATATTAACTATTTTAGTTAATTAGGAAAAGATTTTGATCTAAGACAATAGTTTGTACAGAGTGGGTACTCAGTAAATATTTATCTACTATTACTATTGTTGAGGATAACTGGGTGCCTCTTACATGGAAACACAGTTTTATATTAGATGAAGGAAGGAAACAAAACAATGAAAAGATAAGGTCTCTGAGAATACAGGCTTATTACCAAGCATTCTTATATTCTGGGAACTGACAGAGTTCACGTGCTTTTTGGGGTGCTCTCTTGGATTCCTGGCCCCAATTCCCATGTGTGACGGGGAGGCTTCTCCACACCAATGAGCAATTCTTTGAACGTGACCACAGTGTCCTACCATTCAACTCAATTCTGACACTATCTACTCAGTCATAGCATCAGATCCCACAGGGGGAGGGATCAGTCCTGCAAGACTCCCTCAACCTACCCTCGCACCCACTTCAGACCCCGGTCATAAGTCCAGGTTTTCAACTGTGCTTCTGATGATCTGCCTATAGGTTAGAGGTTCCAATGACTGCTTCCTTTCCTGGGTTCGATTAATTTGCTGGAGAGACTCATAGAACTCAGAAACAGTTTACAGTACTTAACTAGATTACTGGTTTGTGATAAAAGGGTATAACTCAGGAAGAACCAGATGGAGGAGATGCACAGAGCAAAGTATGTGAGAAGGGGCAGAGCTTACACTCCTTTTCTGAGTACACCACTGTCCCCACACCTCCAGATGTTTACTGACACAGAGGTTCTCCAAACCTAGTCCCTGGGGTTTTCACAGAGGCTTCAATACATAGACATGATTGATTAAATTACTGGCCATTAGTTATGATTCACCCTCCAGCCTCTCCCTCCTCCCTGGATGTCAGACCTGGTGAGACTGAAAAGTTCCAACCCTCTAATCTAACTAAGATTGGTTGCCCTGGCAACTAGCCCCCAACCAGGGGTGGGGTCCAAAAGTCATCTTATGAAAATAGGAAATGACACCTCTATTGCTCTCCCCAGTTAGGAAATTCCAAGGGTTTTAAAAGCTCTGCCAGAAATGGGGATCATGAGCAAATATATATTTATTACAAATCACAATTTCACAAGCTCCTAACTTCTTACCAATGAGTAAGAGAGCACTGGGAATGAAGCCCACTGAGAAACTGGGGTGTGTGTGTGTGTTTCCAGCTCCCATGAGCTTTATATTCAAACTTTCAAACCTTCCTTGTATATGTATCATCGTGCTCTTTCACATAAAAAAAAGTTCTATGGAATTCATTAAGAACTCGTTTACTCCAGGAATTTTGCTTTCAGCCTGATTTTAAAGCAGAATAATGCTTTCTTTAAATGGGCGATGTTTAAATTCATTTTGGGGAGGAACACCCAAGTAGGAACTAGAAGCCTACTTCAACACAGGGAATGAGTAGCGGAAGTCCTCTGCCACTTGATACTGGAGTTAGAGAGGCTCCCAGTTATTCTTTTCAGACCTTAAGGCAGGTAAGAATCACCTGGAAATCCAGTTAAAAGGCAAATACTCAGTACGCCCAAATGGGACGGTGAGTCCACATTTCTAACAAGCTCCCAAGTGATGCCCTTGCTGGTCCTACGACCAAATTTTTGAGTAGCTTGCTTTTAGATAAACCCTGAAAGCCTAAATTAATTGTTCTGGGTGGGGTCCAGAAATAGAGGAGGGGGGTGAAAATTAAAATAAAATTCCCAAAATGCTCATATGAATGTGTAGCTCACCAGAAACAAACAAACAAAAAACAAAAAACAAAACAAAACAAATTTTTAAAAACCCTCCTTGTTTCTAAATATACTTAAAGACAATAGGAAGATACTTCTTGGGTGGTGGCAGGGGTGGGAGGGTAGTTTATTTTTATTTATTTAATTTTTTTTTTGAAGATTTTATTTATTTGACAGACAGAGATCACAAGTAGGCAGAGAGGCAAGCAGAGAGAGAGAGGAGGAAGTAGGCTCCTTGCCGAGCAGAGAGCCCGAAGCGCGACTCAATCCCAGAACCCTGAGATCATGACCCCAGCCCAAGGCAGAGCCTTAACCCACTGAGCCACCCAGGCTCCCGGGGTGGGGGCATAGTTTATTAACTGTCTTTACTATTAGAGCCTATGGCTATTCTAAAATAATCAGATCTTGCAATATATTCACAATTCTTATTTCAAATTTGTTCTTGTTTTCCCTAAGGAGCTTCACTACTTTCAGCTTAAATCCTAAAAGTGGTAATCAGAAGGGAGGAATGTTCTTTTAGCATTAGATATTTATCCTCTAAATAAAAGCCCACGGCAGGGGGCGGGAGGGCGGGGGGTACCTGCAGGCGTGGAGGGGGAACAGGCTATTAATAGAGGTCAATTCCAGTTAGCTTCGCCTAACTAACCAGCCCACGAGCTCTTGGGAACCCCCATTCCTCATCTGTAAAAGGAGAGCCTTAGAAAGAGGACCACATCCACGCAGACCTCTGACACCCTTTGATTCTTCGATTAAGAATCGTCACCAATGGCAAACATTTAACAACTTAATCTGCGCGAATTATCTTGTCCTTGAAGGTACCTTTCCTCCAGACTTGCATCTGCCTGTGCTACAGGAGATGCACTGTCCTGGACAGCCCGAGCCTCTGTTCATTCTTCAGTGTCGACCGCCCCCTGCAGGCGCTCCCCGGGACTGACTCTTCTCGTTGTCAGGGCTCATCTCCCTGGAAACAGACTTGCTTTCCTTCATTTAGACTATTGGGCACAGGAAAGATTAGGACAGAGCATAAGTGCCTTTTTCATTAGAAGAAAGACAAAGGCCAATTAATAAGGACCCAAAGAAGAGGAAGGGCACTCAGGGTTAGAAGAGGGAAGGAAATGAGGCAAGTCTGAGCTGTCCAGGCAGCAGCCTCTGAAAGAGGAGCTTTGTTTGTTTTGTCTAATCCCCTAGCCCCCTCCTTCCTGTTTCATAGACGTTGCTTATCAGAATCTTGGGATTTTTCACAGCAGAATATGTATATTCTATTATATTGCTACCATAATACATTCTGACCAGAAAAGCTTTCATCCCTTTTTATGTGTTAATAACTGAATGTTCAGTGCTTCTCTATGGAAAAGTTAAACCATCCCCAATAGGGAGAATATTATCTTTCCATTCCCTTTCCTTCAAAGCATAAGAAATTACTACGATTTACCACAGTGCAAAGGTTAAAAAAAAAAAAAAAAAAGTGGTAGAAGTCATCTTTTCAACATCTAAGCATGTATCCGGAAAAGCTACTGACTGCCAACAGTCCTAATTATTACTTTGTACCTAATTGGTTTAATCAGAGCACCTGTGGTCATTTGAATACTATTTGCTGCTGGCAATAATGGATTGGTAGGGCATGTTTCCACTTTGCTCACAAGTGCTTTAAAATATGTGTCTGCCTTATATCCTGGACGATTGTACTTTCTGCTCAGAATTCTGTGAAGTTAATGATTCTTCCCATTTCCTGGAAAACCTTTTCTCCTTTTTGCTTGGATGAATGAGTAGTTACTTTCTCTAGATCTAAGTTTCAGAAGTGGTGCATTTCTACATCCAAGGCTGACGTAACACATAACTAATGAATGTACATTCATGTGTGTTGCATGGCACATCAATGTTGTGGTTTTTTAATTTTTTTTTTAAGATTTTATTTATTTATTTGACAGAGATCACAAGTAGGCAGAGATACAGGCAGAGAGAGAGAATGGAGGAAGCAGGCTTCCTGCTGAGCAGAGAGCCTGATGCAGGGCTCGATCCCAGGGTCCTGGGATCATGACCTGAGCCGAAGGCAGAGGCTTTAACCCACTAAGCCACCCAGGCGCCCCCAATGTTGTGTTTTAAATGCCTTTTCCTATGGTCACCTCCAGGCTTTTTATGCCTTAACTAAAGCATCAGGGTGGCTGGCTGTATAAAATTGTAGTAGCCAGTGATGGGCTGGAAAGGCATGGGGCAATATTCAGAAGAGTCTAGCCATTACAAACTACCTGAGCCTCCCAGAGCAGCAGAAAACAACCAGAATGCTGCATTCAGGGGTTCCTCAGTGGCTCAGTCAGTTAAGTGTCTGCCTTCAGCTTGGGTGTCCTGGGATTAAGTCCGGATCTGGCTTCCTGCTCATCGGGGTACCTGCTTCTCCCTCTCCCTCTCCCTCTTCCCCTGCTTCTGCACTCGCTCTCTCTCTCTCTCTCTCTCTCTCACTCTCTCTCTGTGTCAAATAAATGAATAAAATCTTTTTCTAAAAATGTTGCATTCAGAGAATAACATGAGTCCCACCACCTCCCTTGGCTCTTGCCTGCCTTCCTTCCTCTCCAGTGACGACAGCGCTGACCCCGTAGGGCAGGGAAATGGAATATACCAGAGCTTCAAACACAGTGATAGCTACCCATGTTCTTGAGCCATGAGTGCATTCTTAAAGTGTGCTTTTTTTTCCCCCCTCAGTGCCACAAACAGTTGCTGGTTTATTGTGGCAGAAGTTCTAAAATTTGGAGGTTAAACTGGCTCTGCTTACTCTTAGGTATAAACTCAGTTCCAAACATCTAACTTCAGACTAGGTGAGGGACCATATTGATTAGGTTTTTGTTTTTTTTTTAACCCAGTTTTTATCTAATTCATTCACTGTCTGGGATGGAATTATTTATTAAAGTTTCATTTTGATATAATTGTAGATTCACATGTAATTGTAAAAATAATACAGAGAGATCTCATGTATCTTTTACCCAGTCTCCCCCACATTGGTAATATCTTACAAAACTATAGTATAATGTCACAAGCAAGATACTGATAGAGCCAAGATACAAAAGCTTTCCATCACCACAAATAGCCTCATGTTGCCTTTTTATAGCTACCTTACTTCCCTCCCACCCCCACTTCTTTCTTTACCCCCAGCAACCACTAATCTCTTCTCCATCACTATGAATTTATTATTCCAAGAACATTCTATAAGCAGAATCATATAGCATGTAACCTTTTGAAAATTACTTATTTTCACTTAGCGTAATTCTCCAGAGATCCTCGCAGACTGAGTAGAGTTCCATGGCATAGATGCACCACAGTTTAATCTTTTACCCATTGACACACAACTGGATGGTTTCCAGCTAGAGACTATGATGAACAAAGCTGCTGTAACGTTCCTATATAGGCTTTCTGGATGAACACAGGCTTAGTTTCTCAAAGATAAATTCCCAGGAATACAGTTCCTGGGTCATAGGTAGTTGTGGTTTCATTTTGTAAGAAACAGCCACACTTTTTAGAGTGGCTGCACCGTTTTACATTCTTACCAGCAATGTATGAGGGATTCTGGTTCTCTAAATCCCATCAACATTTGCTGTCGCTATATTTTTAATTTAGCCATTCTGAGAGGTATGTAGAACTAGCTCGTTGTGGATTTTATTTGCGTTCCCTAATGGTTAATGATGTTCATCGTCCTTTCGTGTGCTTATTTGTAAAATGTCTTTTCAGGCCTTTTGCCTGTTTTCTAATTAGACTTTTTTTCTGTTGGATTTCAAGAGTACTCTGTTTATAGCAGCTATGAGTCCTTCATCAGATATGTGATATTTAAAATCTTCTCGTACCTAACTTATCTTTTCATCTTCTTCATAGAGTCAAAGAGCCAACGCTTTTAATTTTGATAACATCCAATTTATAAAGTTTTCTCCTTATGCATTATTTTGTTAATGTCAAATCTAAGAACACCTTGCCCAGCTTAGAATCCCAAAGATTTTCTCTGTTTTTTCCATATTTTTTATTTAAGACTATGATCCATTTTGACTTATTTTTTAATAAGGCATGAGACTTAGTCTAACATTTTATTTTTGTGTGGGGTTCACCTATAAAGGTCCAGTTACTCCAGCTCCATTTGGAAAAGGCTATCTTTCCTCCATTAAATTGCTCTTGCAATTGCGATAATCACTTGGGCATATATGTGTGGGTTTATTTCTAGATTCCCCACTTTGTGCCATTGATCTACATGTCTATCCCCCACCCAGTACCAAACAGTCTTGATTACTGAAGCTATACAGAAAGTCTTTAAATTGAGTAACATGAAAATATATAAATAAGTAGATAGATAGATACTGAAAAGAGTGAATCCTACCTTATTCCTCAAAATTATTTTAGGGGCACCTGTTTAGGCATGGGGCAATATTCAGAAGAAGAGTCTAGCTATTATAAACTACCTCAGTCAGTTAAGCGTCTAACTCTTCACTTCAGCTCAGGTCATGATCTCAGGGTTGTGGAATTGAGCCCCATGTCGGGCTTGGCGCTCAACGCAGACTCTGCTTGTCCCTCTCCCTGCCTCTCTCTCACCCCTACTTCACCCCACGTGTGCGAACACTTTCTCTCTATAAATAAAATCTTTAAAAATACCATTTTAGCTATTCTAGTTCCTCTAACTTTCCCTGTACATTTTTAAATAATCTTGTCTATATCTAAAAACATGGAATTTTGATAGGAAATGCATTAAACCTACATGTCAATTTGGAGAGAATGTACATTTTTACTATGAGCATCTCCACTGATCTAATCTTCTTTGATTTTTTTAAAGTTTCTTTTTTTGTTTTTAAAATTTTATTTATTTATTTGACAGAGATCTCAAGTACATAGAGAGGCAGGCAGAGAGATAGGTAAACACCTCTCCACTAAGCACAAAGCCTGATGTGGGGCTCGATCCCAGCATCCTGGGATCATGACCTGAGCTGAAGGCAGAGGCTTTAACCCACTGAGCCACCCAGGCGCCCCTTCTTTGATTTTTTTTAATCTTCTTTCATTGGCATTGCGTAGTTTTTAGTACACAAGTCTTGATGCTTGGTTAGACTTACACCTAAGCATTGAATTTTTTTTAAACAGTTGTAAATGGTATTATATTTCTAATTTTGGTGTCCATGTGTTCATTCTAGTATTTTAAAATACAATTATTTTTATATGTTGATCTTATTTTCCATTACTTGGCTGAATTTACTTCTTAGTTCAGGATTCTTTTTATTTTATTATTTATTTATTTTTAGATTCCTTGGGATTCTCTATGTTGGCAATTATGTCAACTGCAAATAAGAACAGTTTTATTTCTTCCTTTCCAATTTGTATGCTTTTAATTTCCTTACTACACTGACTAGAACTTCCAGCACTATGCTAAATAAGTGTGAGATTGAACATCCTTCCCTTGTTCATAATCTTAGAGGAAAAAATTCAGTCTTTTGCTATTAAATATAATCTTAGCTGTACACATTGTGTATTATTTCAATTCTTTTAAATTGGTTGAGGCTTCACTTTATGGCCCAGAATATGGTCTTTCTTTACATATTTTCTATGGGTACTTGGAAAGAATGTGTATTCTGCTGTTCTTGGGTAGAATGCTTTTTAAGTTTGAGAATACTCTTTAAGTTTAAGCCCTTTAAATGCTCTTTGATTCTACTGGTTGATACAGTTTGGAGCTCTTCTAGATCCTCCTTTATTTTCTGTCTCGTTGCTCTAACAATTGTGGAGAAGTGGTTGTTGAATCTCCAACTGTAATTATGGATTTTCTATCTCTTCCCATTCTATCAGTTTTTGCTTCATTTGTTTTGAGATATTTAAGATTGCTTTGTGTTCTTAATGGATTAATTCTTTAGTTATTATGTAATGTCCTCTTCTGGGTATTTTTCTTTACCAATAACCTTTAGTAATAAAATTTCTTTATCTGATGTTAATAGAGCCACTTCTGTTTTCCATTGTCTATTTACACAATACAATACAATTTTTTCTATCCTTTTATTTTCAATTTATTTACATCATTATACTTGAAGTGAGTTTCTGGGAGACAATTAATAGCTGGGTCATGTTTTTAAATCCAGTCTGCAAATCTCTGTCTTTTAAGTAATGCATTGAGACTATATATTTAATGACTATCATCTTAGGATTTAAGTCTCCCATTAGATTTTTTTGTTTTCTATTTGTTCTGTTTTTTGTTTCTCTGGGTTTTCTTCCTGCTTTCTTATGGGAAACTTGAATATTTTTTGGAATTCTATTTGGATTTATCTGTAGTGTTTTTGAATATGTCTTTTTGATATAGCTTTTTTAATGGTAGACTTAGGAATTACAGTTTATCACAATTTTTTTTTTAAGATTTTATTTATTTACTTGAGAGAGAGACAGTGAGAGAGAGCATGAACGAGGAGAAGGTCAGACAGAGAAGCAGACTCCCCATGGAGCTGGGAGTCCGATGCGGGACTCGATCCCGGGACTCCAGGATCATGACCTGAGCCGAAGGCAGTCGTCCAACCAACTGAGCCACCCAGGCGTCCCCAGTTTATCACAATTTAATGGTATCATTTTAGTGGTTTGAATTAAATATAGAAATAAAGAAAGATAAATACCATATAATTTCACTCATATGTGGAATTTAAGAAACAAAAAGAGGAAAGTATTGGGGTGAGGGCGGGAACTAAAAAGAGAAAGGGAAACAAACCGGAGACTCAATCACAGAGAACAAACTGAGGGTTGATAGAGGAAGATGGGCGGGGGGAGGGGGAGGCTAGAGGTGTGATAGGGATTAAGAAGGCACTTGTCATGATGAGTACTGGGTAGTGTATATAAGTGAAAAATCACTGAATTCTACATGAAACCAAAATTGCACCATATGTTAACTAATTCGAATTTAAATAAAAATTTGAAAAGAAAAAATAAAATAAGTGTTCTGTCTTAGACTCATAAATACAGAGAACGAACTGGTGGTGGCAGAGGGGCAGAGATGGGGTAAGGGGGTGGGCAAAATAGAAGTGAAGTGGATTAAGAGGAACAAATCTCCAGTTATGAAATAAATAAGCCATGGGGATGAGAAGTAAAGCATAGGAAATATAGTCATTAATATTGTAATAGCATAGGAAATATAGTCATTAATATTGTAATAACACTGTACGGTAGCAAATGGTAACCATACTTACTATGGTCAGCACTGTGTAATGTATATAACTGCTGAATCACTTATGTGAAACACCTGAGACTAACACAAGATTGTCAACATTTTGGTTCTGGGTTGGGCTTACGTCGTTGGCCATATTTTTATGTAGACCAAAACCAGGTAACTGCCACACATAAGAAAACCTGGAAAGCCAGGAAAAACTTAGTTTCGATCTGAAGAAACTCAGATCTAATTGTAGAACCACAACTGGTAATATTTTAGGGACCATGGGAAAAGTACCAGGAAAAAAAATACTATCTCTATTTTCAAAAAAGAAGATTCCAAAAGTTACAAATAGTTAATCTAATGTGAGTCCTTGGAAACATTCCAGAAAGAATTTTTAAACAGATGGTTTGTGATGATTTAGAAAATAAGAACTACCAAGATTTACTAACAAGGCATATATAAGACTACTTATAGCTCCCTCTTTGAAATGCTTGAGACAGACACATCAGAGGAATGTAATTGCATTTAGAATAGTACTTGAAACAGTAGATCACTATAGGCTTGCATGAAAGAATAAAAGTCAGAAAAGAAATAAAAATACACAAACATCAGAGAAATGTGGGCTGAGTGGTAGGGAAATGTGTGAAATAACCTTAGAGCAAAAACTATATTATTGATGAATTGAGTCATCTTGGAAGATCACTGATTCACCCAATCCCAGGCAATAACTTGACAAGTAACTGGGTAAGCAAATAGGTGGCATCATTATGGGGAAGGTACGAGAAGATTAAGACTATAGAAGTTTTACAGATCTAGCCTTTGTTTCGGAGTTTACAAACTTGTCAGCCTCTGCTTCCTTATTTGTAAAATAGAGGTGATAAGGCTTCACAATTACTATAATAATATAGAATATTGCTGTAATAGGTAAGATATTGTAGGTAAAGCCCTTACATGCATAGGACCTTGTAATACTCACTGATTTGGGGTATTGCTATGTTTGCTTCTGTTATCTCATATGCTGGTGACACCTAACTGGCAAGAACAGGATTAATCTTTGATTTCAATTTATTTTTTTTTTAAGATTTTATTTATTTCTTTGACAGACAGAGATCACAAGTAGGCAGGCAGAGAAAAAGGAAGAAGTAGGCTCCCCGCGGAGCAGAGAGCCCAATGGAGGGCTCAATCCCAGGACCTGAGCAGACGCTTTAACTCACCGAGCCACCCAGGTGCCCCGTCAACTTATTTTTTAAAAGAGTTCATTTATTTACTTGAGAGAGAGAGAGAACACAAGCAGGGGCAGTAGGAAGGGAAGAAGCACCTTCCCACTGAGCAGGGAGCCTGTTGCAGGGCTCCATCCTAGGCCCCTAGGATCATGACCTGAGCCACCCAGCCACCCCCTTTGATTTCATTTTAATACAAACTAAAGTGTCAAAAATTGGAATGACTTAACATCAATTGACATGAAGATCTAAACATTGTCCAAAGGGAGCTTACCAGAAATTAGGAGTGTGCTTAGAGGCCAAACAATCCAGAGCTCTCGCAGGCGATATCATAGAAGGATTTTCTATAAAATAAATGATTATAGCCATTCTGTATTCTGCACTTGTCAGCCCACATTTGGAAGTTTGAGTTTGGTTCTGGGTGTTTTGCTGTCAAAGAGAAACTAACAAATCGGACCACCTTTAGAGATAAGTCATCAAGGTAATGGACAGCCTGAAGTCTTGACATAAGAGGACAAGATAAAGGGGGCATGTCAGCTAGAGAAGAGAAGGCTTAGTGGGGATGGAAAACTGTATTCAAAACAACTGAGGACTATTACATGGAAGAGATGTCTTCTTTGTGACCTTTTGGCATGCCAGTAGTGAGTGTAGACACAGAGCATTTGACAAAGGAGATTAGAAGAAAACCAACATTATAAGAATTATTTAACAGTCTGTCTTTGGTTGCTTTTTGCTCTTCCCAAAGTGAAGTCAGACTATGAAACCCTTTGTGAAAAATCTATCAAAACTCTTTTACACGGGTTTTAACTGCTCCAATTTGTCAATGTCAACTTACATCTATGGAAGTAGATCTGCTCTGCCCTGACACTTTTTAAATTGAAGGAAACACTGTAGGTCAGCTCAAAGCAGCATTTAGGTCACTATCCCCCACCTCCCCTCCTAAGCATCACCACCATGGGCTTTCCACTAACAAGTGCAGTTAAACTATCATCACAGCTTTCTTAGTGATGACATTATGTCTTTCCTTACTGGTTCATAAACGGACACTATTGGCAACAGCCTTTCTGCAATCTCTAAGTGCTTATGGAATTACTTTTTTGGATGTCTTAATTATTTCAATGCAGTTTGTTCTCATAATACTGTATCAAGGGGCGCCTGGGTGGCTCAGTGGGTTAAGCCTTCGGCTCAGGTCATGATCTCAGGGTCCTGGGATCGAGCCCCACATCGGGCTCTCTGCTCAGCGGGAAGCCTGCTTCCCCCTCTCTCTCTGCCTGCTGCTCTGCCTACTTGTGATCTCTGTCTGTCAAATAAATAAATAAAATCTTTTAAAAATAATAATAATAATACTGTATCAAGTTTTAATTATATCACTGTTTTGTAAATACTAGAGCAGTAAAATTATACTCTTTTTTTTTTTTACTGTACTTTCCACCAAATAACAGAAGTATCCTTTTTCCCTTTTCAACTACAGCAATAATAGTCCCTGAAATACTACTCTTATTATTTAGTGTGCTTAAAACTAACCCTGAATGATCAATAGTATACCTTTCCAGAGGGAGGCAGTAAGTGACAGTTTCTTTTTATTATGTTGATGCCCAAATTTGTTGGGAGTTTAATTGCCAAGAAATGAAACAGGGAAGATTAAGTACTTCTGTTAAAGAGAGATTTTTTAACTTCTGCCTCTATTCCCCCAAGAACCAGAAGCAGGAACTCAAACAGATATTTGTATACCCGTGTTTACAGCTACTTTATTCACACTAGCAAAAAGTGGAAGGAACCCAAGTGTCTGTGAGTAGATGAGGGAATCAACAAAATGTAATCTAGACATACAGTGGAAACTTATTCAGCCTTAAAGGATTCAGCTGCATTATGGATGAACCATGAAGACCTTATACTAAGTGAAACAAGCTGGGTAAATACTATATAATTTCACTTGTATAAGATCGACCTACAGTAGCCAAACTCCGAGATACATAAAGTAGAATGGTGGTTGCCAGCAGCTGAGGCGTAAGACCACTTAAGATATACTCTCAGACAAATACCATATGATCTCCCTTACATGGAGACTCTAAACAAACAAAAACTGAGCTTATAAACACAGAGAACAGGTTGGTGGTTGCCAAAGGCAATGGCTGGGGGTAGGAGAAATGAATGAAGGGTGTCCAAAGGTACAAGCTTCCAGTTTATAAAATGAAGAAGTCCTGTGGATGTAATGTACAGCATGGAGACCATAGGTAACAATACTATATATTTGAAAGTGTTGGCATCTGGGTGGCTCAGTCAGTTAAGCGTCTGCCTTTGGCTCAGGTCAGGATCCCAGGGTCCTGGAATTGAGTCCCACATTGGGCTCCCTGCTCCGTGGGGAGCCTGCTTCTCCCTCTGCCCTTCCCTCTTGTTCTGTCTCTCTGTCAAATACATAAATAAAATCTTTTTAAAAAAATATGTTGAGGGGTGCCTGGGTGGCTCAGTGGGTTAAAGCCTCTGCTTTCGGCTCAGGTCATGATCCCAGGGTCTTGGCATCGAGCCCCACATTGGGTTCTCTGCTCAGTGGGGAGCCTGCTTCCTCCTCTCTCTCTGTCTGCTGCTCTGCCTACTTATGATCTCTGTCTGTCAAATAAATAAATAAAATCTTTTATAAAAAAAGTATTGAGAGTAAATCTTAGAACTTCTCATCACAAGAAAAAATCATGTGGTGCTAGATACTAACTCGAGTTATTAGGGTGATCATTTAGCAATACTCCCAGTGAATCATTATGTCATATATCTGAAACTAGTAGGTCAATCTTCTATCTCAATTTTTTTTAAAAACATCTACTCTCTTTGCACATTTCAAGCACACTGCACCCCATGATTAGCTATGATCACTACGCTGCCCATCACATCCCTAGAGTTTAATTCATCTGATGAAGTTATACTTTCAGTACTCTATTACAAAGTTAATCATTTTCACTTCAAGGACACTGGTTTAAAACTTTGCAGTCTGAGTATTATTGCATTTTCTCTTCTTTGGCAACTTTACTGATACTGGGCCAAGCTTGTGTACCTGACCAACGTAAGGGTGTCCTATCTTTGTGTGCATTTTTAAGATTTTTGTTTATTTGAGAAAGAGAGAGCACAAGCAGGGGGAGCAGCAGAGGGAGAGAGAGAAGCAGACTCCCCTCTGAGCAAGGAGCCCAATGCAGGACTCGATCCCAGGGCCCTGGGATCGTGACCTGAGCCACAGACGCTTAACCAACTGAGGCACCCAGGTGCCCCTCTTTGCGTGCACTTAAAGGACATGACAATGAATAGAACTCAACCAGGCCAAAATCTCAGTTCTGATAAGCCACAAAACATTAACTGGGCCTATTTAGGGAGAAAAGTAGAGATGCATGTCATGTGAATAGGCCAACATGGAAAAATAATTCATCTAACATGAGAACTAATATTTCTGAATATGCACATGCCCTTTCTCCTTGGCAAATCACCTTTCTTTTAAGGTGAAATGAAGTAATCAGTACACTATTTCCTGCCATTTCTTTAGTGTTTCTACACCAGCAGCACGTATCTATACTGGGCATTTTATACTGAGAGCTGTGGGCTCCACTAAGCAGACAAGATAAGAATTCATTTCCTTATATTTAGCGTATGATTAAATATGTGTTGTTTTATCAGAAATGACTCACCAAAGAAGAACTATTCAATCCTTTCTGAGTGATTTTTCACTTAGAAATTTGGGAATTATGCCTGATTTCATAACAAGTGACCAGGCTGAATGATTGTTGCAATGATGCCTCATTTCCCCATCTCAGCCGGTAGACACTCATTTTTCAAAGCACTGGACTTTCGCTTCTTCTTTTGAATATACACCATTTATGAAACAGTCACAACCCCCATTGCTGCCCCCATAACTATTTGGCACAGTATCATCATTTATGGTGGCAATATCATCACCCGGGGTCATGTTACAAAAGAGCCAAAGAAACACATTTGTCATCTAATTCTCAAAATCTAAGGGGAAGTGAACTTTAGCTTATAAATGTTTCCAGCTAAGCCTTTTTTTTTTCTTTTTTTAAATTTTATTTATTTATTTGACAGAGATCGAAACTAGTCAGAGAGGCAGGGCGAGACAGAGAGGGGAAGCAGGCTCCCTGCCGAGCAGAGAGCCCAATGCGGGACTGGATCCCAGGACCCTGAGATCATGACCTGAGCTGAAGGCAGAGGCTTTAACCCACTAAGTCTCTCTTTTCTTAAAAGAGATCTTTCTTTTCTTTTTTTTTTTTTTTTTAAAGATTTTGTTTGACAGAAAGAGAGACACTGAGAGAGTGGGAGTGGGAGAGAGAGAAGGAGGCTTCCCACTGAGCAGGGAGCTCAACGTGGGGCTCAACCCCAGGCCCCTGGGATCATGACCTGAGCCAAAGGCAGACACTTAACCACTGAGCCATCCAGGTGCCCCCTTAAAAGAAATCTTAAGGGGGAAATAAATTCTTCAGTTGGTTGGTTGGTTATTTGGTTGGTTGGGATTGGTGCCATGAGTGTTTCTAAAGTAACCCCTTGTGAATTATCATAATAGCACATAACACATGGCAAATATTTATCTGAGTTGGCAGAACAAATAGCCAATGTTTGATAGCTACTTGTAGGATCCATAGAGAACAGTTTCCCTTTTACAATAATGATGTAGGAGGTTAACTTTCATGGTTAAATTCTAGATCTGTTTTAATTTAGTTCCTTTGGTAGCTGCTCATCAAATTCCCAGGCTTTGGTATTACTGAGTCTTACTTGACTATTGTGTTTAAGTAATTCCACACAAACCTCAAGAATGAGTGCACTCATATACTGCAAAGAGGACATTTGGATTTTGGAGATTATCTTTGCCATCTGCAGACGTGGACCTGGGTGTGCCTGGATCTGATGTGCAAATGGTGTTTATATTTATCAACATTTCTCTAATTTACTGAATCTCTGTCCATTTTTTGAGTTATTTGCATTATTCTTTAATTTGCTAAGTCCACTTTAAATGTTACAGGGGTGAACCCTCTTCATTATCTCGTGTGATATTGCAAATATGTTTCCTACCCAGTGACTATTATTCTTAACTTTGCTTATACTGCCTTTTTTGAACAAAAGTTTTAAATTTTTATGTAGTACTATTCTTAAGTAGATTCTTATCCATCTTTTTTTTAATGGCTTTTAATTTCAACATCCTGTTTCTTTTTTCTTTTTTTTAAGATTTCATTTATTTATTTGACAGAGAGATCACAAGTGGGCCGAGAGGCAGGCAGAGAGAGAAGAGGAAGCAAGCTCCCTGACAGCAGAGAGCCCGATGTGGGGCTCAATCCCAGGATCCCGAGATCACGACCTGAGTTGAAGGCTTAACCCACTGAGCCACCCAGGCGCCCCAACATTCTGTTTCTAAAAATCTTTTTCCACCACTTTCTTTTCATTTCTTAGGCTTACTTCATTGTCTTCCATAAGGTCTTATAGTTTATTTCCATAAAATCCTGATAATTTTTAAAAGTTTTTAGGTATAGACATTAAGATTATACGGGGCGCCTAGTTAGCTTAGAGCACACGACTCTTGATCTCGGAGTTGTACGTTTGAGGCCAAAAATGCATGTAAAAATTACTTAAAAATGAAAACTTTAAAAAAAAAAATTCAGGGATGCCTGGGTGGCTCAGTTGGTTGAGCATCTGCCTTTGGCTAAGCTATGATCCCCAGGGTCCTGGGATCGAGCCCCACACTAGGGCTCTTGATTTTTAATCTTTTAATAATATGGATAGTAGGAATCCTTTTCTTTTTTCCCCATGTGGACTCACAGCTCATCTAACACCATTACTAAGTAATTTATCTCTTCTCTGCTTATTTAAATTGCCACCTTTGCAAGATAGTAAGTTTAGATAGACACTCAGTTCTGTTTCTGGAGTCCTTACTTTATATTTTTTTTTAACTTTTTTTTTTTAAGATTTTATTTATTTATTTGACAGAGAGAGATTACAAGTAGACAGAGAGGCAGGCAGAGAGAGAGAGAGAGAGGGAAGCAGGCTCCCTGCTGAGCGGAGAGCCCGATGCAGGACTCGATCCCAGGACCCTGAGATCATGACCTGAGCCGAAGGCAGCGGCTTAACCCACTGAGCCACCCAGGCGCCCCTGGAGTCCTTACTTTATTACACAGATTTGTCTATTCCTTCGCTATACCACGCTGTTTTCCTCTTTGTCATTATAAAGTATATTTGAGATCTGATAGGATATTTATCTCCTGTTTAATTTATTTTTATTTTCTGGCTGGTTTTAGACCCCCTACTCTTACTCATCTTCCGTGTTTAATCTTCACATGGGCTCTTAAACCCATCTGCTGAAGTTCAGCAGCTACTTAACTCAGTCCTATCACTAGTTCTTTAAATTATCACCATATTGCAACCCCTTCCCTGGTGTTCCTTCTCTCACTGTGCCAATCACAGTCTATTCTCTGAATGCCTTCCGTTAGGAAATCTGATTATTTTGAGGCCTCATATAATTTTTAAAACAGCTTTATGGATCTATAATGTACATAGCAAACAATTTACTCATTGCTTTACACATTGACCATGTGCGATGCAATGGTCTCTAGCATATTCAGATTTGTGCAACCGCCACCACAATCCATTTTAGAGTGTTTTTCGCCACCCCAAAGAAAAAGATCATACCTTTTAGATATCAACTCCCAGCCTTGCCATCTTCCTCCTCCTCCTAGACATCCCAGTCTAGGCAGCCACTAACCTACCTTCTGTATTTAGAAATTTTTTATTCTGGAACTTTATATAAGTAGAATCATATAATCCATAACTGGCCTCTTCTACTTACCATGATGTTTACAAAATTCATCCATGTCGTCGCATATATCAGTTCTAAACACTTCCTCACAGCCAACTAATATTCCCCCGTATGGATATATCACATTTACCCATTCCTCAGCTGACAGACATTTGGGTTGCCCTACTTTTTGGCTCTTATGAATAATGCTGCTATGAACCTCAAAGAAACTCTCTAGTAACAGCCAATGGGTATACATCTGTAACCGTGTCAGTATCTCAAAGTACCTCAAAGAACCTCAAAGAAAATCTCTTGTTACACTCAAAAAAAAAAAAAAAAAAAAAGACAAGAATTTTTATTACAATGGCATTAGATTTGTAGCTTAATTTAGGAAAATTTTAATTTTTTCTTACAATATTACTTCCACCAAGGAAAATTATCTTCCTTTACATCTATTTAGGCCCATGGGGTGCCCGAGTGGCTCAGTCCGTTAAGCAGCTGCCTTCAACTAAGGTCATGATTCCAGAGTCCTGAGATCCAGCCCTGCATCGGGCTCCCTGTTGAGGAGGAAGCCTGCTTTTCCTCTCCCTCTCCCTTTCCCACTCCCCTGCTTGTGTTCCCTCTCTCACTGTGTCCTTCTCTAATAAATATATAAAATCTTTAAAAAAAAATTTACATCTATTTAGGCCTTGTTTATTGCCTTCCACAAAGTTTTATAGTTTTCTTCATAAAATCCTGTTGCTTCTTCTTATGATTTGTACTTATTTTATAACATTTACCATTTTAAATAGGATTTTTTTTAATTAAAATTTCTATTTGGTGGTGGCAGTATATAGAAAAGCTATTAATTTTTGTATTTTTTAACCCTGTATCTAGCTATCCTGTGGATCTCTCTTATGCATTCCGATAGCGTCTCAGTTCTTTTTTTTTTTTAAGATTTTATTTATTTACTTGACAGACAGAGATCACAAGTAGGCAGAGAGGCAGGCAGAGAGAGGAAGGGAAGCAGGCTCCCCAAAGAGCAGAGAGCCTGATGCGGGACTCGATCCCAGGACCCTGAGATCATGACCTGAGCCGAAGGCAGAGGCTTAACTCACTGAGCCACCCAGATGCCCCACTTCTTAGTTTTTTTATCTTCTAGATAATTATATAATGTGAATACATGAAACTTATCTCTTACTTCAGAATATTTATATTCCCTGTATCTTTTTATTTTCTAATTCATTGGTTTTGATCTCCAGAATGACAAATAATAGCAATAATACCGGGCATACATCTTTCTTATCAGCTTTAACTTTTGCTGGAAGCAACATTTCAGCAAAAATAAAAGAAATTTACCAATGAAAGAAAACTCACCCTGAATCCCATGTGAAAGCAAGCTTGAAAAATTACTGAAAATAAATTGGTTATATATCTATAGAAAGGCAGGAACATGGGCACCTTGTGGCTCAGTCAGTTAAGCAACCGCCTTTGGCTAAGGTCATGATCCCAGGGTCCTGGGATCAAGCCCCACATTGGGCTGCCTACTTAGCAGGGAGTCTGTTTGTCCCCTGCCCCTGCTCATGCTCTCACTTTCTCTCCCTCTCTCTCTCTTTCAAATACATAAATAAATAAATAAAATCTTAAAAAAAAAGAAAGAAAGAAAGAGAGAGAGAAAGACAGGAAAGATATACACCAGACTGCTACACAGGTAGTTCTTTTAAGGGTGTAGAATTCTGTGGCAGAAACAGGGGTGGAGAGAGAGACCCACTTTCTGCTTTATGCACTCCTGTGTAGCTTGGCAATGAGCCTTTCCTACTTTTATAATTTTAAAATGTATCTTGAAAGAAAATACAGAGTACAAAGTGTGTAAAGACTTTCTTTACATATCAAGATTTAAAGATGTATGCATTGTTAATGGCTAAAACTGAAGTTGTGTTTACTAAATTCAATCTCAACTAAATGATACAAAGATTAGACAGACAAGTAGAAGAGAGAAAGATTGGTAGAGACACTGACACGGTTACAGATGTATACCCATTGGCTGTTACTAGACGGTCCGAAAACAAAAAGATGGCCACAGAAAGGAAGTGGGTAAAAGAAAATGCTTATAGACCACATAGGAAGGATTCTGGGGCACGGGGTCAAAGCTATTATCTCCCTCCTCCAGACGCCTGAGAAAATGTGAATGGCGAAATTACTTCATGGGCTGAAGAGAATTTTAATTGCTCTCTAAGGTCATCAGAACTTAATGATTTCCTGCCAGAACTTTTTCCTTCTGAGACACCATGGGGGAGTCTAATATCATAGGAAGCCATCTATATTTTTCATCCCAGTATTTAGGGTGCCACATCAATGGTAGTGCACCCACATCTTATTACTGCTTACATCTTAGACTATGACTAAATGTGCCCCTTCTCTTATTCCCTTTCAGGATTTCCAATGAACACTCCCCCAAACTCCAGATCCGGAGTCATAGTTACCTGAGGGCTGTAAGTGAAGTCTCCATCAACCGAAGCTTGGACAGCCTTGACCCTGCTGGCCTGCTCACGTCACCAAAGTTCCGCTCTAGGAATGAGAGCTACATGCGAGCCATGAGCACCATCAGCCAGGTGAGCACCATGGCTACGGGCCATTACCTACATAAGGGTTAGTGGACACAGGGCATGAAAGGAGTAAACCACTGATGGGTCAGCCTGATCTACATGCTACACATGTTCAACAACTACTAGGGAAGGATAAAGGACACCAGAAATTCACCAGTAGTCAGTCAGCACCAGCACACTTGCCATCGGGAAGTTGACAGATGAGGTGATTAAAGATGCTTGTGGGACAGAAGGACATGGTAGACGTCACTGGCAAAAACCATAGCACTGTCTGATCATAAGAGTAGAAGTATTGAGCAGGTCATCAAGACAGAGACCCAGGGACAAGAAGGGAGATACGTCCTACTTATCTCACCTGGGTCCCAGGTAAATATTATATCTTGGCAATGAGACAAAAGCCACTTCTAAGAACCAGTATGTTGGACCAGGGATTAAGACTCCATAAAGGCAAATTAATTCTATGTCCAAAATACTCAGTCTATCCCCCCAAAGGTCTCAGAGTGTGGGAGATGGCTGTTTTACCTAAGATCGGGGATTAAGAAGACCTGGGACTCTTGGAGGACCTGATCCTGCAGCTTTTGGGGGGCCATGAGAGGAACCAAAGATACTACAGGGGCTGACTTCCTCTGGGAGCACAAGAAGGATATTTTTTAAATGAAGTGTAAGAACTCTGAATTTAAATTTCTATTAAAAAAAAATAACTACTATACAATTAATTCAGCTAGTACCTACTGAGCAGAACACTGGACCAGATTATAGAAGTTACTCATTGATGAACAGTACAAAATCACTTGCCCTGCCTTGGATATAAACATTTTTAAAAATATTTATTTATTTATTTATTTGAGAGAGAGCAGAGTGAGTGAGAGAGAGAACAGGAGCAGGGGAAGGAGGAAGAGAGAGAAGGAAAAGCAGGCCCTCATCTGAACAGAGAGCCTGATACTGGGCTCGATCCCAGGACCCTGGGATCATGACCTGAGCCGAAGGCAGACGCTTAACCTACTAAGCCACCCAGGTGCTCCTCCCTGGATATACTTGTTAATGCATAGCCTTGCATGCCAGGCCCAGGAGACCGGACTTCACTTGTTAGGGATGGGATTGATTAAAGATTAATTGAAACCTCAGCTTTTAAACAGGCAAGAGATATGATCAGAACTTTGATGTGAAATAATTCGTATGGAAAAAATAGAGAAAAGATGAGAGAGGATGAATGGTTAGAAGGAAAGAAGCTAGTCTGGAAGACATTGTGATCACCAAGGTAAAAATTAATGCTACTAGCAGTGCAGCTACAAATGGTGGTAGCAGTGGTGAGGGTGGTGGTGGTTAAGGTAGTGGTGATGAGGATGGTGATGGTGACAGTGGTGATGAGGAAGAGGTTGGTAGTGAGGGTGTGGTGATGGGGATGGTGACTGTGGTGATGAAGAGGAGTGTGGTAATGATGGTGGCTAGCCAAACACGGTAGGCTGAGAACTGAAGCATCTCTAATCTACCAAAGTGAGACCCTGAAATAGGACCATGGTTCTTGCTTTGTCCCTACCAACAAAATAGAGCTCTTTACTCTAACTGCATTCTTGAAGAGCAAAGGCAAGAACCATAGCAAGGCCCTGAGAGCAGGGCAGGGTGGTAATCGGGGAAATCTGGCATGGGGGATCCCCACATCTGCCCACTGCACATTTCCTTACTTGAAAGAATCCTGCAAGAATATGCATGCCCACCTGTGCTAGCTGATATGTCCAATGATACTCACTATCCCAACTCCCAGGAATATAGTTGGTGCCTCATTTGCTGAAATTTTGACTTGCCTCCCCTTACTTTTTTTACAATAAGCAATATAATATTTAAAATTTCTTGGGGCACTAGGGTGGCTCAGTTGTTGGGTGTCTGCCTTCAGCTTGGGTCATGACCTCAGGGTCCTGGGATTGAGCCCTGCATTGGGCTCCTGCTCAGTGGGGAGCCTGCTTCTCCCTCTCACACTCCCTCTGCTTGCGTTTCCTCTCTGTCTCTTTGTCAAATAAATAAATAAAATATTTTTTTAAAAAATAATAAAAGTAATAATAAAATAAAAGTTATTTAAGCTTTTGTATATTCCAGATGGCCTCATGGTCACATAGGCTTCTGGAAAGGTAGTCTATAAATCTAGCTGTCATACATATAGATTACATTGAATACATCAGTGGATTTTTTTTAAAAATTGTTGGAAAATATTTATACCCATTCACTGCTTTCATAATTCTAAATGTTTAAATTTTATTTCTTACGAAGATTTTATTTATTTGCCAGAGAGAGAGAGAGAGAGAGCACAAGCAGAGGGAATGGTAGTGTAAGAGGAAGAAGCAGACTTCCCATTGAGCAAGGAGCCTGATGCAGGACTCGATCCCAGGACCCTGGGATCATGACCTGAGCCGAAGGCAGATCTTAACGAACTAAGCCACCCAGGCAACTCTAGATTTTTAAATTTTATATGTTCAAGACAGGAGAAACATGTCACTTCCCCCATCAGGACACTGAATCTACATAGCTGCCTGGCTTGAGTCCCTGTGCCACGGATCTGACCTTCCTGAGACACCATCACATCCTAGTGACAGCCGAGTAACTCATCAACAAAAAAGAGGCACATGTGGGCCCTGATGCTACAGCAGGTTGTGCTCTGTAATCTGGTGGTATAATCATTTAGCCTTAAGTAAAATACAGAAAGAATAGCCATCCTAAATGGATTCCTAATGATACATCATTTTTCTAGTTTCATACTCACTTTTCAAGTAACACAATATTTCTAAGGATAATTTCAAACTATTGCAGTCCCAATAGTGTCATTATTCAAAGGAGAATAGTTTCTTCTTCAAAGTAATATTACCATATATATTCTAGACTTTCCAAAAAGTGGCCAGCTTTTCTGATGTTAGGGATATTCTCGCTCATAGATCTTTAGTAGCAGCTGTAATTGTATAGAATTTAAATGCATTATATCCTATTCCCTTTTAAAACCTGGCATATTATTCATCAAAGCCTCCTAGAAAGATCAAAGTAAAATGTTATAAGCCAAAATATTGGTCTAGAATAACTAAATTGTTTATTTATGCCATTCATACCTCAAAGAAATAAAATACCTCTAAAAACAGATTGTGCATGCATGGTAGAGAAAAATTGAATTTTTTTATATTTAGTCCCTTTCTATATTTTGTACTACACATACATCTAATAAAAATGGGGGTTTTTATAAAGTAAAGCTTGAGAATAAAGAATTTTTAAAAGTCACATTTAAAATATATATATGTATTTGGTATAATAACAGTCATTCCCAAATTAGCCTAATTAATTCATAATAAATAAATTATGTCTTCATTTATTTCAAGTCAAATTCTCAAATATCTTCATCTGGAGTGGTAAACCAGAAGCCCACAGATATTTCTGGCTGGCAATGTATTGGATTTCTACATCATTTTTTTAAAAAGTGAATAAGCAGCTATTACGCTCAGTGGTAATACCAGCAGTTTAGCTATGACTTGTGACCTAGATCATCCCTTTATTGCATGCATTCAAAGAAACAAAAACTCAGATGAATTAAAGGTCTACGTATACAGCCAGTACAGAACCTAGAAATCCAAGTATCCTGACTCCTCACTGATACGTTTCTCCAGTACCTACTGGTATGGAGATATTGATGGCAACAATATTGCTAATAATAGGAGTAATAATGGAAATGATAACAGCAGAATAGTTATCATGTATTGCTTACCTGATACATATAAGACACTTTTCATATTCTCTCATTAATTTCATATCAACTACAAAAAAAGATCATTTCTTACTTTATGAAATTCAGTTTAGACATTTGTAGTAAATTGATTCATTCTTCCCACTACACTGTCTCACAGAATAACAGCCACTATTTGTGGAGTATCTACAATGTGCCTAGAAACATAATATGCATTTTGAATATTTTATTTTTATCCTTAAAGCATCCATAGGAAATAGACATCATTGTACCCATTTTACAGATGAGGAAAGTGAGGCTCAGAGAATTCAAGCAAATTGCCCACGATAGAATAGAAAGAGCATTAAACTATACCTGGGGTAGGGGGCACCTGGGTGGCTCAGTGGGTTAAAGCCTCTGCCTTCAGCTCAGGTCATGATCTCAGGGTCCTGCGATCAAGCCCTGCATTGGGCTCTCTGTCAGCAGAGAGCCTGCTTCCCCCTCTCTCTCTCTCTGCCTGCCTCTCTGCTTACTTGTGATCTCTGTCTGTCAAATAAATAAATAAAATCTTTTAAAAATAAATAAATAAATAAACTATACCTGGGGCATCTGGGTGGCTCAGTCAGTTGAGCCTCCAACTCTTGATTTCTTTTTTTTTTTTTAAGATTCTTATTTATTTATTTGATAGAGAGAGATCACAAGTAGGCAGAGAGGCAGGCAGAGAGAGAGGAGGAAGCAGGTTCCCCACCCAGCAGAGAGCCCGATGCGGGGTTCAATCCCAGGACCCCAGAATCATGACCTGAGCCAAAGGCAGATGCTTTAATCCCCTGAGCCACCCAGGCACCCACAACTCTTGTTTTCTTAATAACATTCTTTTCTCTAACTTACCTTATTATAAAAACATAGTGCATCATGTTTATAAGACATAAATATGTGTTAATCAGCAATGGTGTTAGTAAGGATTCTTACTTATAATAGGTTATTAATAGTTACATTTTTGTGGAGTCAAATTAGTATGTGGATTTTCTTTTTTTTAGGATTCTAATTTATTAGAGAGAGAAAGAGAAAAGCATTTGCTGGGGGACAAGAGCAGGGAAGGGGGAGAAAGAAGCAGACTCCCCCCTGAGTGCAGAGCCTTACATGGGGCTCAGTCCCAGGACCCCAAGATCATGACATGAGCCAAAACCAAGAGTCAGACGCTTCACTGACTGAGCCACCCAAGCACCGCTGTATGTAGATTTTCAACTGCATGGGGGGAGTCGATGCCCCAACCCCCTTGTTGTTTGTTCAGGGTCAACTGTATTTTAAAAGGCACTAAACAAGGGATTCCTGATTGGCTCAGTCCCTTGAGCATCTGCCTTTGGCTCAGGTCATGATCCCAGAGTCCTGGGATCGAGTCCCCATTGCATCTGGCTTTTTGCTCAGCAGGGAGCCTATTTCTCCCTCTGCCTGCCACTGCTTGTGCTCGCTCTAACAAATAAATAAATAAAACCTTTAAAAAAATAAAATAAAATGCACTAAATGACATTAAGAACATGATATAAGACATGAAAGAAAAAGATACATCTGAATTTCAAAACCTTAAAAATCACAAAACTCAGGAAAAAATCAGAAGTAAAAGAAAAATCACTTCAGCAATGAAGATTAGACTAGAAGGAATACAGGAGCAAGTGAACGAGATATTTCATACACTAAGAAAAATAGAATCTAAAGAGGAGGGACATATTTGAAATCAGAAAGAAATGAAGAGGTAAAAAGGATTCAAGAGACACTAATAAATATTTTGGACAAAGATCGTACACATAGATAATAGAAGTCTCCAAAGAAGAAAATGAAAGCAAAGAATGAGAATGAATAATAAAAATAATAATTAAAGAAAACTTTAATAAAAACAAAAAGATTTTTCAAAAGTATATATTGCATACCTGAGATTGACCCAAAATAATTAAGACATAGTCTAGTAAAATGAAAGCACTCTGATTTCAAACAAAACAAAATAAAACAAAGCTCCTTGGACTTCTAGACAGAAGAGCAAATGACCTAGAAAAGAAAAAAAATAGATGAATCACTTCTACTCCTGAAATCAATATTATACTATATGTTAACTAACTAGAATTTAAATAAAAATTTGAAGGAAAGAAAATTAAATTCTCATCAGCCTCTTTAACAATAGTTTATGACAAAGGAAAACTGAGTGATGTTATGATATTCAAGGAGGTAAAATGTAAACAAAGATTTTATACCCCCATAAACTGACTTTCATATAAAAGGCACAGACAAACTATTATAAACATGAATGGATATAGGAAACATCATTTCCATGAGCCCATCCTGAGGAATCAACTAGACAATGAGATTTGGACAACCCCAATGACCAGAAATAAGAACTAGTGGTGAATAGGTGTAGAGACTCATTTCTGGACTCTTGATTCCATTCCATTGGTCTATATGTGCCAATTATTGTGGCTTTGATTATTGTGGCTTTGCCATCTAAGTTTTGAGATCAGGAAGTATGAGTCCTCCAGCTTTGTTCTTTTACCAGGATTGCTTTGGAAATTATGATGTATCAATATATTTTTCGGTGTGGGTTTTTTTTTCCCCCTTGGAATTCTTTGAGTTTTCTTGGATTCTGACATCTGACTAGTGGGAGTTCCACAAATAAATAAATAAAAGTAAGGCAATTACTAATGAAATAATTCAAGAAATGGTCCCAAAACTGAAAGACATGATTCTGTAAATTGAGAGGGACCCATCAGTACCCACCACAATTGATAGAGAAATATCCACATAGGGAACATCATGGTAAAATGTTAGCTCATTTGGGCCAAGATCCTAAAGGGCTTTCAAAAGAGGGTGAGAAAAAACAGTTTATACGGAAAGGCTCAGGAATGAGAAAGGCATCTATTTTTCCAGACTCTAGCGTGTATGGAGACTAAGAGACAAGGAGCAAAGCCTGAAAACAATGGAAAGAAGAAAGAATGCAGGCTAGAATCCTGAATGCAAGCATACTCTCTCTTAACAGTGGTGATGGAATATAGACTTTTCCATCAATGCCAGGTGGCCAGCTTGTCCAGAAAAGCACCGGAAGATGTTTTCCACCAAAAGGAGGGAATAAAACAAGGAAGAGGAAACAGGGACTCCATCACCATTGAGATAATCAAGAGCACCCCCACAGTGATAGGGAAGAGAGAACCCAGGATAGCTGGGGGCTTGGCAGCCATAGATTGCAATAAGAGAACAGAGGCTTCGAGGCTAATGCTTTAAGGGCAGGAAGGAAATCAATAGGTTACCTGAGGTCTACAAATGTATCAACAGGCTCAATTCACATAAGCAACTTTTTGGAAATACAGATGCAAATACCGTAAGATCCAACTGGAAGAATTGAAAGTGATTGCCTCTTTCGGGGGGAGAATCTGGGGTGGGGGGAGTAAGTGGGTTAGGGGTTTGCTCTTTTTCTTTATAAGCCATCTAGAACTTTTTAACCTGGATCTGTAGAATTTTGATAAGGAACAATCTTTTTACATGAAAAAACCGTAGTGGCAAGCATTAAATATACAGTTATTTATGAGAGACTAAATGAGGGCTAAAGCGAGGAAGAACATGTAGGTTATATGCTCTGCAGTGTAAGAATAGCACAACTACTTTAAATGAGAAAAGAATAGAGAGTGAATACACAAAAAATAAAAGGAATTGTTAACTTCTCAATAATGACATGGATATGGTATTATTAGTATGCCATTCTGAGATGGTTGTGCATATATTACAGAAGAAACACATGAATAATTGTAGACTATCCCAATTCTATCATCTCCTTTGCCCCCTGAGAACCAGGACTTTTAGTATGGAATCAAGGTATAAGTATCGATATAATATAGAACAGTCTCAATTTTAGTTGGAGATATTCACTAGATCTGCCTACCAAAAGACCTAGTTTTGCCCACTAAACGATGACCAACTCAGTAGCAATGACAACAAGGCTTCCTGGGGCCCAGACTGTGTTCTTGAGATATCATTTCCCATTAAAAGAAGAAGGACCTTTAGAAAAAAAATACTGATGCCAGGACTGAGCAGGAAAGGTAGAAGATGAGTTTGGAATACCTTGACATAGCTGATACCAAGGAAGTTATCAAAGACTACTCATTTCATGTCAAAAGGATTCAGGAGCCAACCTAAGAAGCTCCCACCAGTTAAAGATCAGTGAGTTCAAATTTGAAGTGAACTTAAAACCATCAATTTTTTTTTTTCAAGGTCAAGCAAAGCTTTATTTTGAGACAAGCATCAAGAATCAAACTGCCCAGTCAGGACTGTCTCTCTCTTTTTTTTTTTTTTTTTTAAACCATCAAATATTTTTAAACTGTGAATTCATCTTGGTATTTTTAAAAGTTAATTGATCGCTTTTGATAGATAAGAGGGAACAGATTTATTATCTTGAAAATAAGAAGGGGGAAAAAAACCGAACACTTTTTCTGCCATTCCTATATGACCTAAACCACTGAATAACCAAATAATGTGAGAGGAAGCATTTATTTATAAAAAATGCTCCAACTAGTAACTGCAAAAGTAATGATGGAATTAGAATATCACAGTTTTACAACTCCCAGTGAATTAATGGATCTAGGCGTTGAGCACCAATGACTCCTAACAACAAAAAAGAGAAACAAAGCAGATATAATGTGTCTCCTGATAAAAGAACACATGACCCGTAGTCCTGCCAAAGGAATTGAACCAGAATCTTATAAAGCTCCTGCACCTAGCTTACAATTTTCAGGAAATACAAAACACGGAGGAACATGCTAAATCCTACCATGAGAATGAAATCAGCAAATTCAGACTGTGGGAAGCTTTACAGGTCAAACAACCCAGATGCTTCCATAAATAAATTGCAGTTTAAAAACTATAGGAGGAGGGTGCCTGGGTAGCTCAGTGGGTTGGGCCTCTGCCTTCGGCTTAGGTCATGGTCCCGGGGTCCTGGGATTGAGCCCCACATCGGGCTCTTCAGCAGGAACCCTGCTTCCCCCTCTCTCTGCCTCTCTGTCTGCTTGTGATCTCTCTCAGGTAAATAAATAAAATCTTTAAAAAAAAAAAAATTATAGGAGGAAGGCCTATATGTTAAAAGTGAATTGAAAGATATATTGAAATTTTTAAAAATGGGTATAACTAAACTGTAAGGTCCAAGGATGCACATAAGTGAAAAAACCCAAGCAATTCCTTGTGAAAATAATTCTTGGGGCCCCTGGGTAGCTCAGTGGGTTAAGCCTCTGCCTTTGGCCCAGGTCATGATCTCAGGGTCCTGGGATGGAGCCCCACGTTGGGCTCTCTGCTCAGCGGGGAGCCTGCTTCCCCCTCTCTCTCTGCCTGCCTCTCTGCCTACTTGTGATCTCTCTTCGTCAAATAAATAAATAAATCTTTAAAAAAAAAGAAAAGAATCTTTGTAATTATTTATATAATTTATAGTTTATAAAAACTCTAATTCCTACAAATTCCTACAAATAAATTTTTTATCTTTATAAAGATAAAACTCAAAGTAGCAGCTACTTTTGGAGGGATGACGGGGATTATAGTTAGGATGGGGCATAGAGAGGGGTTTCTGGGGTGCCTGGAAAAATCTGTCTTTCTTTTTTTTTTAAAGACTTTATTTATTTTTTATTTTTTATAAACTTATAATATATTTTTATCCCCAGGGGTACAGGTCTGTGAATTGCCAGATTTACACACTTCATAGCACTCACCAAAGCACATACCCTCCCCAATGTCCATAACCCCACCCCCCTTCTCCCAAAAAATCTGTCTTTCTTTACCTGGGTAGTGGTTACAAGGGTGTTTGCCTGATTATAATTCATTAAGTTACACATTCTCTTTGTGTGGTTTTCTTTTTTTTTTAACAGCTTTATTTTATTTTATTTTTGAAGATTTTATCTATTTATTTGACAGAGAGAGAGAGATCACAAGTAGGCAGAGAGAGAGGGGGAAGCAGGCTCCCTGCTGAGCAGAGAGCCCAATACGGGGCTCGATCCCAGGACCCTGGGATCATTTCCGTGCCAAAGGCAGAGTCTTTAACCCACTGAGCCAACCAGGTGCCCCCACTTTGTGTGGTTTTCTGTATCTGTATATAATAAAAACAAAAGGTTAAAAGAGAATGAAGGAGAATCCTGTTAAGAAAGAAGTCTAATAAAGAAGGTTAAGTGGAGGGCGCCTGGGTGGCTCAGTGGGTTAAGCCGCTGCCTTTGGCTCAGGTCATGATCTCAGGGTCCTGGGATCGAGTCCTGCATCAGGCTCTCTGCTCAGCAGGGAGCCTGCTTCCCTTCCTCTCTCTCTACCTGCCTCTCCATCTACTTGTGATTTCTCTCTGTCAAATAAATAAATAAAATCTTTAGAAATAAAAAAAAAAAAGAAGGTTAAGTGGGAAAAAAAACAGAATGCAGAATTATATTTACTCTATGGTCCAATTTTTTATGAAAAGTAGGTAGGGAAGTGGGCATATATACCCTCTGAACAGTCAACCAAGTTTAATAGTTATTACCTTAACAGGGATAGATATTTTATAATTTCTTTGCAGTGTTTGACATATTAATAGGGGAAAATCTAATAAATGATATATACATTGATATATATATGCACACATACACACATGCAAATACAGTTTTACTTTTTACTCTGAAATTATTTCAAGTTCACAAAAGCGTTTCTTGTAAAATATAAAGAAATCCTTTACATCCTTGACCCAGATTCATATTCATAATCCTTTTGGCTCATTTGCTCACTTTCTCTATTTGATAATTAGTTACAAATATCATGTCCCTTTACCTGTGAAAGCACTTCCAAATATTTCCTAAAAATCAATGCTATATATACGTACTTAATTTTTTAATATGGAGTGAATATATAAGTATTAGTCTTGAAAACATGCAGGGATTTTATGTCAAATTAGATAAAGTGTGTGAAAATGTTATTTTAAGCTGCAAAGAATCATTACAAAAAAAAGGATGTCTTGGGGCACCTGGGTGGCTCAGTGGGTTAAGCCTCTGCCTTAGGCTCAGGTCATGATCTCAGGGTCCTGGGATTGAGCCCCGCATCGGGCTCTCTGCTTAGCAGGGAGCCTGCTTCCTTGCTCTCTCTCTCTCTCTCTCTTTCTCTCTCTCTGCCTGCCTCTCTGCCTACCTGCTATCTCTGTCAAATGAATTTAAAAAAAAATTTTTTTTTTAATGGATGTCTTTTCCACTTGATATGCCTTAAGGTAATTGGTTGCTTCTATCTGAAGTTTAAAGAAATGTACCATTATCAGAGTATATCCTCCAATAACACAACAATGAAGAAACAGCCAAAAATTGCAATCATTTTCAGTATTTACTCTAAGCTTACTTGTAGTTTAATCTTAAATTCTTTTTTTTAAACTGCTAAATTCTTACTTACTCATTAATTTAATATTAGGGAAATCAGACATGAAGTTCTAGAGGGTGGAAGAACTTTGAAGAATGCTCCCATGTTTCTATCAAATCAGCTACAATGTGAGAAATTAACAGGAGCACCTGGCCTGGGTTTTGTTTTTGTTTTTTCTTTTCTTTCTTAGAGGTGCTCAAACCCAATGCGTTATGTACAGAGGGATATAAGTAAATAAAATCCGGTTTCCTAAAACACACACATACACACACACACTCACACACACACACACACACACACCCCAAAGACTTCATTTGGAAGATTTTGAAACACAATTTGTGGACTCTATCAGCTTTTTATAAAGAAGAACGAAACCTTCTTTAGATAGTATGTGCATATTCAAAATCCCCATAGTGCTTTTCAAGATTTTGACATATCTGGGTTTGGTCTATTTTTGTGCAGAATGAGAGTATCTTGCCAGAAAATATAGGGCCTGTTTCCATACTTTGTACTAAATTAAGCTGCACTGCACACTGAAATTATTTGACAAGTCAGTCAATTCTAAAAGCACTGTAATGAAAATACTAGTTTCAAAAAGTTTAGACAAAAAACTGTCGCCCTGAAACACCTGAACTCTGACCAGGGACTGAAAAAATTGTTCCCTGGGTTTGCATTTATAAATCAGAAGAATTAGCTCCTGGGCAGGCACTGGAAGACGACTTCCCGATGCCACCCTTCTTTCATTGTGAAAATAAAGCTCTTTTTCTTTAGAATTGACTGTTTGGGATTGCAGACAAGACGCAGTTCTGTTACGGACTGGAACACAGAGGGAATGAGATGCGCGGGAGTTTCGTGGAATCCGAGGGGGCTCCCTTGCGGAAGGATGGGAAGTGAAGTTCAGGGATGCTTAAGGGGGGGGGGGGTGCTTCTCCACTAGGTAGAAGCAGTCATGGTACCCTCGTCTGCCCGCAGGTGAGCGAGATGGAAGTGAACGGGCAGTTTGAGTCGGTGTGCGAATCGGTGTTCAGCGAGCTGGAGTCGCAGGCGGTGGAGGCGCTGGACCTGCCGGTGCCCGGCTGTTTCCGCATGCGGAGCCACAGCTACGTGCGGGCCATAGAGAAGGGCTGCTCCCAGGATGATGAGTGCGTGTCCCTGCGGTCCTCCTCCCCACCGCGCACCACCACCACCGTGAGGACCATTCAGAGCAGCACCGGTGAGTGAGCAGAGCGCCTATCCCCACCCTGGGGCTGCCATGAGCCTGGCCTCCCAGGCCCAGGCTACAGAATGTCCCAAAAGACTCCACACGGTGTCCTCCTCGCTGTTATCACACAATCGCCAGGAACATAATGCCACCCGTGCCCTACAAAGAACGGTTGTGCCTCCCTGCCTGCCTCTGTCCCCTGGCTTTGGCCACATGCACAGTCCTCTCAGCCTCCATCTCTGGCATGAACAGAGAAACTTCAACTACAGAACCAAAGAGGGGAGGGTCTTTCCCTCCCCACACGACATACTAGCAGCCAGCAAACTCATCCCATCAGCTCCTCCTGGCCACAGTCAGGCTCTTTTGGGGGTTATCCTTAGACAAGTGGGTTCCCCTAACTACTGAGTATCACACCGTGAGAATTTTTTTTTTTTTCAATTCCAAGATATCCACAAAATGACTATCCCAAAAGACCAGAAATATCACTGTTAAGAAAATAGGGAAGAAACAGATGATCCAGATAGATTAATTGAACATCTTATGAGTTTTCTTTCATTATAACAAAGACAGATTTCATTATTTTAAAACCTTCTCTCATATGTATAGAGCACCTCCTTTTCCCTCTAAAGTGCAATCAGGTTTATGCAGTTAAACTGTATTTTTATCAGATTTTAAGCAGAGAGGCACAGAAGAGCTTCACTAGTTTACATGACACTGAAACCTGCACGGGAATATAGCCATGGGTTAGATATGACAATGTGTGTGTTGGCGGGGTTTTTTTCCATATTTATAACATTTGGGTCCAAGAAGAAAATCTCCTCCATCTTAACTAGGCCTAACTGTATGATTGATTTCAGTGTAACCCCAATAAAGAGTAGTTCTACAAGAAGATCATCAAACCTCGAGTCATGGTAAATAAATCAATCAGAAGGAAAAGCCTGTGCCAGAATACCAGTGTTCAATGTTACTTCTAGGGCCTCAAATGCCAGAAATGATCCTTCTGCCTAGAACTTTTACAGCCATGAGAAGTAATAGGTCCTCAAATCGGAGTTAAAATCCTACTAACTAGAGATACGGAATTGAGGTAGCAATTTGTAAGAAACCATGAGAGGTTAAACATGAGGAGTTCACCTCTGACCAATGCAAAGAAAGGTATCAGGATCAGCGAGAAGGATGCTTCTAGAGAGCCCACAGGCTCCGCGGCTCTGCAGGGAGCTCAACCATACAGTGGATGCCCACTCTGGCTCACCAAGAAATTCCGCAAGAACACCCACAGATGAAGTTAACAAGTAAGGTTGACTTCTATAAGGAAAAACAAATTTTCAATCATCCATGGGCATATTTCTGTGTGTGTTTATGTTCATGCAGTGATTGTAATTTGAAGACCTGCCCTGTGCCTACAGCACATCACTGTGTCTCTTATTGTTCCCCATTTGCACCATGCCCACCCCGCCCTTCCCCAGTGTCTAGTCTACTGCTCGCTCTAACAGTCTTGCCACCTGCCAGCTGTTTTCCTGTGCTGAAATTGCTCGTTACATACACAGTATGTGCATCCTTGCCTAGGAGCGTGAGGGGAAGGAAAAGGGCCAATGGCTGACTCCTTCCCCCTCAAGGAGCAATGCTGGGGATAAAGTGGCAGGAGACTCCAGAAGGCTTTTTTTCTGCTCACCTCTCAGAGGATTTGTGCTTTTGTCAGTGGAGACAATTTACTTACACCTCCCACATCCGTCCTCACCCTTGGGCTGTGCTCTTCACCCCACACAACAGGATGTCTGACCTTTCTGAGACCTTTCCCAGATACTCAGAGAGGTTCCTGGAGTTCAAACAACAGGACTGCTAGAGAAAACTCAGGGTGCCTGTTAAATCTGAATTTCAGATAGTCAATAATTTTGTAGTGGGAGTGTATCTCAAAGTTGCATGGGGCATACTTATGCTAGAAAGTGAGTTGTCTTGTTTGGAGTATTTGCTAAATCAGACAAGCCTACCAGCGAAGGGAAGTAGAATCTGAGAGGGTGTGCTGATTATACATTGACTGGAGGGTCTTCAGCTGGGGACCTTATGAGGGAGAATACCACAAAACAGAGAGAGGCAAATGAAAATACCAGAGGTGATTACATCATTCCTTCTTGGGCTCCATGTGGTTCATCATAAGTACTGGGCTGCATCCACCTGCCGGCAGCTCTCAGGGTGGGAAGGCTCCATGCTTGGCTGTAGCTGCAGGGGCTCAGAGGCAGGGAGATGTGACCTGCTCCTCCCCCCAGGAGTGGGAAAGCATAAAATACCAGATTTTTGCACAGGACAACTGGTGACGTCACCCTTCATCACACTAAACATTATGATTGATGATCTCTACAGTCACAGAAAAATTAACAAGTTAAGGACTAAACTATGATACTAGCTTCTAAGTAAGCCCAACAGACATTTTACACATGTGACCTTAAGAATTCTAATATCACCTTGCAGTTTCTCTATGCCACAGATTTGTTCTTCTAAAAAGTCATCATTTTATGATATAATAAGGTTCTCCATTCATTCTACCCCTCCGATTACTCCTGTGTGCTCTTCTCCCTTTCACACACACACACTTCCTTTTCTCTCCCATGATCTCAGTACTATCATATTAATTTTCTTCTACTGGTTTCCTTCTTACACTGAATCAAATAGAATTTCCTGTAGAAAACACAGAAAATCTACTTTCTCATGGGACCTACTAATTTTTGAAAGGATGTGCTCATTTGGGGAAATCAGGAAACTACTTTGCTCTAATTTTAACCATTTCCCCCATGTACACAGGTCAGATCTGCACCCGTGTTCAGTAGGATGTGATGTCGATTCCTCCTTCTCCTTCTTTTCCTGTGCTCATTATTCTCGGATTCTCACCACAATTCTTTTTCCTAAACTTCCTTTTGCCTGGAAAAAGTTCTTCGGTTCTGTCAACTGCGATTATTAGCTGTAATTTTTTTCTCACAACAATGCACATGCTGAGTCTTTGATTTTTGTGTCAGTCCGTTCTAACTATTCAGATTTGCAACACAATATATTGAGTTTTTCTCTTCCAGCCTTGTCCATTCTCCATATTAACAAGATGAAATCACAAACAAAAGTCCACAAGTATCTTACCATGTGAGATCGGCATGAGGATGGGCTCAGCCCTAAGTGGCCCTAACGATCCCTGAGCGACCTGAGCAAGAATGGTGACTCGTCCCAGAAAATCAGGGCAAAGTAGGAACTGAGTTAGAGAGTGACTTACAGTTATGCTTCTTTTGCTTTAATGACCTGTTAGCTTATGTAACCATCATAGAATCTTATATTCTCTCAGCCTGTAATCTGCTCCCAGCACTCAAGATCTCCCCATCTAATATGCGACAAGCTTTTATATAAAGCCACTGTACCCAAGACTATTAAGCTAGGATTAGAGATACTGTAGGAAAATACAATTTAGCAGTAGAGCAATTAACCTTGGACTGGGAGAAAACAAGCACACTTACCTCAGTTGCCTGAATATTTTAGATAAAAGTAGAACTAGGTGCTGAAAATAAAGCCACACATCTACCTCAGGGTAGTGGATTAAACTTGCCTCGTGTGGAATATACCAACCCAACTGTTTGTGTTAAAGAAGAATTTTTTTTTTTTTTTTTTTTTACTTCCTACACTGAGCATCTTAGACCTATCAAAATCTTTACCACATTGTAGCTAAGACAGACAGACTTGTACTTGGTGAACAAGCAAAAACATTGTATAATAATCATCAGTGGAGACAACCAAACAGATACAGACACACATTTGGTCAGAAAGACAAAAAATAAACTGTTTGTAGTGGTTACCCAGCAAGTAGTAGGTGAAAGAATCAGTAGGGGAAGAGGAAAGTATTTTAAATAGGCATTGCTTTTTATGATTTTAAAAGCCAATGTTTGGTTAAAATAACACTCAATTATTGTATGGTTTCACTTATTTGTGGAACATAAGGAATAACACAGAGGACATTAGGAGAAGGAAAGGAAAAGTGAAGGGAGGGAAATCAGAGGGGGAGACGAACCACGAGAGACTGTGGACTCTGAGAAACAAACTGAGGATTTAGAGTGGAGGGGAGTTGGGGGATGGGTGAACCCAGTGGTGGGTATTAAGGAGGGCACAGATTGCTTGGAGCACTGGGTGTTATACGCAAACAATGAATCATGGAACACTATATCAGAAACTAATGATGTACTGTATGGTGACTAACGTAACACAATAAAAATTTTTTTAAAATAAAATACTCTGACAGAAATAGGCAAACTATCATGATATAGAATTCTGGCTTTTTAAGAAAAGCATTTTGAAATTACATGCTTTTCAAAGCAGCTTTATGTAACAATAACATAAATTGATAGAAGAGTAAGTAGGTTCATTTGCCACACTGTGGCTCTTAAAGTTTGGTGTATGTGCTCTGCTTTTTTTTTTTTTTTTTTTTTTTTTTTCAAATTAGGGAAAGCCTTAAAAGTTGATGGAGTTGAACTGATTTTTTGCTTCAAGAAGCCCCCAGAGGGGCACTTGGGTGGCTCAGTCTGTTGAGCAGATGCTTTTGGCTCCGTTCGTGATCCCAGGGTCCAGGGATTGAGCCTCACATAAGGCTCCTTGCTCGGCAGAGAGTCTGCTTCTCCCTTTGCCTCTCCCCCTGCTTGTGCTTGTTCTCTCCCCCCCTATGTCAAATAAGTAAATAAAATCTGGAGGGAGGAGAGAGGGAGAGAGGGAGGGAGGGAGGGAGAGAAGGAAGGAAGGGAATTATAAACAAAAAAGTTTAAAAAAATTATTTTTTTAAAGCCTCCAGAAAGGTCAGTGAGGCCATGATAAAGCATCCCCCCAGGCCAACAGCGAGTGTCCCCCAGCCAGGGAATCAGCACAGTGTGCCCTCCTGGGTGTGGCCTGGGGCCACAGTGAAACCAATATTTATACTTTTTTGAATGAGATTATATTTTCTCTTAAATTGAGACATGCTCTTCTATAATCCTACTTCACAGTCTATCATTGCTGTCAACTCTGACCCACCCACTCAAGTTCTTGCTCAGTTTAGCAAAAGCAGGTACCCTTTGATCAGCTGAGGTCGGGGCTCAGGTTCCAAGAGTTCTTCCACTGGCTTGAGTCTTCACCCCCCATCACCCACCCCATCCAGGATACCCCGTCCGGGTACCTTCATGCCCTTTCAGTCCCATATACCCTGCTTCCCATCCACCCCCAATAACAACAAAAATCCTTAACACACAAGATCGTGAGCAAAATAACATTAAGGCAATAATTTATATTTGCAATACGCATAGTAGGGATTCAGTAATGGAGAAAGAAAGGGGAGAGGAAATGCAAAAAAAACTTGCTTTTATTACGATATAACTGACATATTACATTGTGTATGTTTAAGATGTGCTACCTGTCGATTTGACACGTTTCTATATTGGGATGTGATTATCACCATCGCATTAGCTAACACCTCAAGTCACTTAATTATCATTTGTCTTTTGTGGTGAAAACATTTAAGATCTAGTCTTTTAGCAACTTTGAAGTATCTAATACAGTATTGTAGACTATAATCACGATGCTATGCATCAGATCTCCACAACTTATTCATCTTCTAACTGCAAATTTATGCTTTTGATGAATATCTCAATTCCCCTACCCCTTAGACCCTGTAACCACTATTCTACATTTACCACTAGTTCAGCTTTTTCAGACTCCACATATACATGATATCATATAGTATTTGTCTTTATGTGACTTATTTGACTTAGCATAATGTCCTCAAGGTCCCATCCATGTTGTCAAAATGCCAGGATTTCTTTCTTTCTCGTGGCTGAATAATATGCTACTATAATATATAAACCACATCTTCTTCATCCATTGATGGACTTAGGTTGCTTCCATGCCATGGCTACTATTAATAACAAACAGCAGAAAAATACTTATATACCTCACAAACTGCATGCTTCATGATTGGATAATCAAGATAACTTTCCTAGGAAATAGCATCGCTATTAAAACAAGCTGAATCATAAAACATTAGCAGAAAAAACTTCTATATCATCTAGTCCAGAGGTCTGCAAACTACCATCTATGAGCCAAATCCAGCCCTCCACCTATTTTTATAAAATTTTATTGGCACAAAGCCACTCTCATTAGTTTACACATGGCCTGTGGCTGCTTTCACTCTTTAACAGTAGACCTGAGCAGTTGTTGCAGAAAGCCAAAAAGATTTACTATCTGACCCTTTACTGAAAAAGGTTACCACCCCTGATCTAATCCCCTGTCCCCCATTTTAAGATAAGAAAACTAAGGTGAGCTTCTGTCTGGACGCAAAGTCAGAATAAAACCCCCGATCCCCCAGCCATAGACTTTTGCTTGTTTGGGTCCCAGCTCTTGAAGTTGTTTATTGCATGATTGTAAGGTTAATCTGAACTCATTTTCTTTACATGTGAAATGAAATTAGAGTGCTGCTTCTCTTGCCAGTGTTAATGACTACTTTTGGAGCATCCTTAGAGTTCAGAGAAAGCACACTTCTATTACAAGGCACTAATTCAATTAATAGGTTGTTTTTATAAAGCAGTGAGAGAAAGGTTCAGAAGTCCAAGGGGACAGACAACAGCCAGAAGTGTTTTGAACAAAGGGCCTTTCTTTTCTAGTCAAGATAAGATCAAGTAGTAAATATTCAGATATTGCCTTGTTCCTCTGCTAATGAGTTTCCCTTCCTTGAATTTCTCCAACCATCCAAATAAAACTGTAGACCAGCCACTTACCCTCATCTGAGGAGGCTTTAAAAGGAAAAAAAAAAAAAAAAAAAAAGACTTGATTTGTAGCACAACTTATGCCTTTTATGAGGTTACTTGTCCGGTTTTTATATCTGAGAAAACAGACAGTGGTAACTTTCCAAAGCGTTTTGGCTATAACCTTCCTATCTTCTGTGGGAAGATTCCAACTTGAGTTGGAATTCCTCTGTATTCTAGTAGAAATATTATGAAATCATAAGATGCAAAAGTCTTATTAGATAGAGAAAGAAATAAAGTCTGAAGAACTTGGGCTTTCATCTCCTCTATTTGTTTCACTATACATAGAAATCACCTCTCAGGGGCGCCTGGCAGGCTCAGTGGGTTAAGCAGCTGCCTTCAGCTCAGATCATGATCTGTGGGTCCTGGGATCAAGCTCTGCATGTAGAGAGGAGTCAGGAGTTGTCTTCCTCTTCTCCCTCTGCCCCTCCCCCTGCTTGTGTACTCTCTTGCGCCCTTTCTCTCTCAAATAAATAAAATCTTTGTTTAAAAAATCACCTCTCAGGAATAGAGTGGCAAACTTCAAGATCCTGTGCCCTGTAGACAGTCCTGAAGGCCACCTTTGCCCATGTGAGGGGTTGTCACATGACCAATCATGAAGGGGCTCCAAGGTTTTCTCGCCATAAGGGTTAATGTGAAGTTCGAATCAATAAGGAAGTAATAAATCAATAAGGATTATTATGAAATCATCAATAAGTATTATGTAAATTATACACTGAAATGCCTCTATCCTGGCTTTGATTTTAGATCTCTCAATCTGGCTTACTTCATTAACAATGATAACAGCTAACCTTTCAGCACTTACTATTTGATAAGCATTTTGAACCAGCTGCATAGACTCTCTTGTGTAATCTTAATGAATATTCTAGGACACATAGGTAATACATTATCATTCTCATCATACAAAAAAAAATTGAGGCTTAATGAAGTTTACACAACTTAAGGCCATACTGCTAGTAAATTACAGAGGAGACTCTGAAATTCTCTTTACTGATCATGAATGTTTAGTATAGTATATCTTGAAATAATTTCATACAAACCTGTCTGATCTAGAAGCTCTTTTTTTTTCTTTTATTTTTCCTTTTTTTAATTAACATATAATGTATTATTTGTTTTAGGGGTACAGGTCTGTGATTTGTCAGTCTTACACAATTTGCAGCACTCATCAGAGCACATACCCTCCCCAATGTCCATCACCCAGCCATCCTATCCCTACCTCCCACCCCCCCAGCAGTCCTTCAGTTTGTTTCCTGAGATTAAGAGTCCCTTACGGTTTGTCTCCCTTTCTGGTTTCATCTTACTGCACTTTTCCGTCCCTTCCCCTATGATCCTCTGTCTTATTTCTCAAATTCCTCATATCAGTGAGATCATATGATAATTGTCTTTCTCTGATCGACTTATTTCACTCAGCATAATACCCTCTAGTTCCATCCATGTCACTGCAAATGACAAGATTTTGTTTTGATGGCTGCATAGTATTCCATTATATATATATACATACACACATACATACACACACACACATACCACATATATATATTCATATATATCTTGCATCTTCTTTATTCATTCATCTGTTAAGGGACACCTGGGCTCTCTCCATAGTTTGGCTATTGTGGACATCGTTGCTCTGAACATTGGGGTGCATGTGCCCCTTCAGATCACTACATCTGTATCTTTGGGGTAAACACTCAGTAGTGCAATTACTGGGTCATAGGGTAGCTCTATTTTCAATTTTTTGAGGAACCCCCATACTGTTTTCCAGAGTAGCTGCACCAGCTGGCATTCCCACAAACAGTATAGGAGGGTTCCCCTTTTCTCCACATCCTTGCCATACCTGTCGGTTCCTGACTTGTTAATTTTAGCCATTCTGACTGGTGTGAGGTGGTATCTCACTGTGGTTTTGTTTTGTATAAGAAGCTCTCTTGGGGCGCCTGGGTGGCTCAGTGGGTTAAGCCTCTGCCTTCGGCTCAGGTCATGATCTCAGGGTCCTGGGATCGAGCCCCGCATCGGGCTCCCTGCTCAGCGGGGGAGCCTGCTTCTCCCTCTCTCTCTCTGCCTGCCTCTCTGCCTGCTTGTGATCTCTCTCTCCATCAAATAAATAAATAAAATCTTTAAAAAAAAAAAAAAATAAAAAAAAAAAAGAAGCTCTCTTCTTTCATGCTTTCTTCCCACACATTTTTATTTAGCTTCTGCCATGTTTGAAACCTATGTTTTCCTTAGATTTTTCTTTAAAAAAAAAAATCCCTTTAAAAAAAAGTCTTGTTCATGTACTATTGACATGGTTTTTTTACTGAACAAACAATGGGTCACAGAAATCAAAGAAAAAATTTTAAAATCCCATGAAATAAATGAAAATGAAAATACATTCCAAAAGCTATGGGATACAGCAAAAGCAGTTTTAAGAGGCAAGTTCATAGTAATTTAGGCCTACCTCAAGAAACAAGAAAAATCTCAAACGAACAATCTAGCTTTATACCTAAACAGAACTAGAAAAACAAATAAATGCAAAAATAGTAGAAGGAAGGAAATAATTTTTAAAAACTGAGTCTTTTCTAAAAAGACAATAGAAGAAAAACCACAATGAAATTAAGAGCTAGTTCTTTGAAAAGAATTTTAAAAAATCAGGAAGTCTTTAACTAGACTAAGAATAGAAGTGAGAATACTCAAATAAATAAAATCAGAAATGAAAGAAAAGTTGCAACTCACACCAAAGAAATACAAAGGATCATAAGAGACTACTGTGAACAATTATACACCAAACTGGACAATCTAAAAGAAATGGATAGGGCACCTGGGTGGCTCAGTGGGTTAAAGCCTCTGCCTTCAGGTCAGGTCATGATTCCAGGGTCCTGGGATCGAGCCCCACATCAGGCTCTCTGCTCAGCAGGGAGCCTGTCTCGCCCTCTCTCTCTGCCTGCCTCTCTGCCTACTTGTGATCTCTGTCTAATAAATAAATAAAATCTTCAAAAAAATAAAAAATAAAAGAAATGGACAATTCCTAGAAACTTACAGTCTTCTGAGACTGAATCATGAAAACAACAGAAAATGTGATAAAGCAATTACTAATAAGGATATTAAATCCATTAAAAAAAAAAAAAAACAACTCTCAACAAATGAAAGTCCAGGACCCAACAACTTCACTGGTGAATTCTACCAAACTTTCAAAGAAGATTTAATACCTATCCTGATCAAACTCTAAAAAACTGAAGAGGAGGCACCCCTTCCAAACTCATTCTATGAGGCTAGCATTATCTTGACATGAAAACCAGATAAGGACACCACAAAAAAAGAATGTTATAGGCCACTACTCATAATGAATATAAATGCAAAAATCCTCAGCAAAATATTAGCAAACCAAATTCAGTATGATCAAATGGGTTTTATTTCAGGGATGCAAAGATCGTTCAGTATCCACAAGTTAATCATCATGTACACCACATTAACAAAATGAAGGATAAAAAATCATATCATCTCAAATACAGAAAAAGCATTTGACAAAATTCAACATTCATTTATGATTAAAGAAAAAAAAACTTTCAACAATGAGGGTAGAGAAGGAACATACCTCACATAATAAAGGCTATATATGACAAGCTTAAAGCTAACATCATATCCAATGGGTATGATGAAAAAGCTGAAACTTTTCCCTTAAGATCAGGAACAAGTCAAGGATGCCCACTCTTGCCACTTCTTTCAATATAGTAGTGGAAGTCCTAGCCCAAGCAATTAAGCAGAAGGGGGAAAGGCATCCATTTTGGAAAGAAAGAAGTAAAACTGTCACTATTTGCAGACAATATGATTTTACATATAGAGAAGTAACCCTAAGGGAGCCTGGGTGGCTCAGTCAGTTAAGCATCTGCCTTCAACTCAGGTCATGATCCCAGAGTCCTGGGATGGAGCTCCACATCAGGCTCTCTGCTGAGCAGGGAGCCCGCTTCTCCCTTTCTCTCTGCCTGCCCCACCCCTACTTGTGCGCTTTTGTGTTCCCTCTCTCTTTCTCTCCCTCTGTGAAATAAATAAATAAGATCTTTAAAAAAAAAAAATCCTAAAGTAGTCCTAAAGACTCCACCAAAAAATGAAAAATGGATTCAGTTAGTTGGAGAATATAAAAATCAATATACAAAAATAGGTTGCACTTGTGTACACTAACAAACTATTACTAACAATTGTAATTTTTATAATTATATCAAAAAGAATAAAATGCCTAGGAATAAAGTTAACCAAGATGAAAGCCCTGGACTCTGAAAACTATAAGACACTGATGAAAGCAACTGAAGAAGATACAAATAACAGGAGATATTCCAGGCTAATGGATTGCAAGAATTAATATTGTTAAAGTGTCCCTATTACCCAAAGCAATCTATAGATTTAGTGCAATCCATATGGAATTTCCAACGGCATTTTTCACAGAAACAGAACAATCCTAAAATTTGTATGGAACAACAAGAGATCCCAAATAGCCAAAGTAATCTTAAGAAAGAAGAACAAAGCTGGAGGCGTCATGCTACCCGATTTCAAACTATACTACAAAGCTATGGTAATTAAAACAGTATGGTATCAGCGTTGGAACAGAATAGAGAGCCCAGAAATAAATCCATGTATATGTAGACAGTTAATGTATTATATTCATATAGTTTAACAAAAGAGGCAAGAACATACAGTGGGGAAAGGACAGACACTAATAATGGTGCTGGGAAAATTGAACAGCCACATGTAAAAGAATGAAACTATACTACTATCTTATACCATATGCAAATATTAATTCAAAATGTATTAAAGACTCAAATGCAAGATGAGAAATCATGAAACACCTAGAAGATAAGCTCTCTGACCTCAGTTGTAGTAATATCTTTCAGGATCGGATTCTAGAAACAGTAACAAAAGCAAAAATGAACAAATGGGACTATCAAGTTTAAAAAAAGTTTCTGTACAACTAAGGAAACCATCAACAAAATAAAAAGGCAACCTACTGAATGGGAGAAAATATTTGCAAATCACATATCTAAATAAATGGTTAATTTCCAAAATATGTTTTAAAAACTCATCTAATTCAGTAACAAGGGGAAAAATCCAGTTTAAAAATGAGCAAATAATCTGAATAGACTGTTTCCTAAAGAAGACATAAAGACAGCCAACAGGTATATGAAAAGATGTTCACCATCACTAATTTTCAGGGAAATTCAAATCAAAACCACAATGAGCTATCACCTCACACCTATCAGAATGGCTATTATTAATAAGACAACAAGTGTTGGCAGGATGTGGAGGAAAGGAACCATTGTGTACTGTTGGTAGGAAAGTAAGTTGATGCAACTACCTTGAAAAAGAGTAGAGAGGTTCCCCCTAAGTTAAAAATAAAACTACTATACCATTCAACAATTCTACTTCTAAGTATTTATCTAAAGAAAACAAAAATAGTAATTTGAAAAGATATATGCACCTCTGAGTTCATTGCAGCATTATTTATAATGAACCACATATGTGCACACAGACAATGGAACACTTCTCAGCTATAAAAAAATGAATTAAAGTTTGCCATTTGCAACAACATGAATGGACCTTGAGAGTATTACACTAAGTGAAATAAGCCAGAAAGAAAAAGACAAATATGATTTCACCTGTAACTGAAATTAAAAAAAAAAATAGCAAAACAAAACTGTTGGATACAGAGAACAGATTGGTGGTTGCCCGGGGGCAGGAAGACTGGTGCGTCAATGAATGGGTGAAAGAGAGTAACATGTACAAGCTCCCAGTTGTAAGTCAGGAGGTAATATACAGCATAGGGACTATAATCAATAACACTGTGTCGCAAATTCGAAAAGTTACTGAGAAAGTAAATCTTGAAAGTTCTCATCACAAGACAAAAAAAAAAAAAAAGGGCGCCTGGGTGGCTCAGTGGATTAAGCCACTGCCTTCGGCTCAGGTCATGATCTCAGGGTCCTGGGATCGAGTCCCGCATCGGGCTCTCTGCTCAGCAGGGAGCCTGCTTCCTCCTCTCTCTCTGCCTGCCTCTCTGCCTACTTGCGATCTCTCTCTGTCAAATAAATAAAATCTTAAAAAAAAAGAAAAGATGTAAAGGAAGTAGCAATTAAAATGGATAATGTCCAACTCTTGATTTCAGTTCAGGACATGATCTCAGAGGGTTGGGAGATGGAGCTCCATGTCGGGATGGGTGTGAAGCCTGCTTAAGATTCGTCTTCTTTCTACCCTCTGTCCTTCTCCTCTTCCCTCTCTAAAAATGAATGAATGAATGAATGAATGAATGAATGAAATGGATAGAGAAAAAGCCTAAGAAAAATCTTCTGGGTTAAAAATCCCATATTATGCTTTGTCATTTTTACATTATGACAGATTTAGAAGATCAAATATTCAATCTCTTGATCTAATTCTAGTGTTGTCAGACAGCACTGAATAGAAGAAAGAACTTTTGCCAACTTGTGTAAACTGCTCTACGAACTGAGTAGGTGGTAAATTCTGTGCTGAAGCTGATAAAATGAGAAGAGATAGTATTTTTTCTGCTTAGCCTAACAGTTATATGTCAATTTTATCTCAGTAAAGCTGGACAGAAGTACTACAACAATGTAATCCTGATCCAACTGGTCTTTTGAATGAATTGTCATTATTGGTAACTCAGTTACAAAAGGCAGTCAGAAAACACAATTTAGAAAATTGGATTCCTCTAAAATGAGTATTTATGAAATGGGAAATTTCTCAAAAATACTAATGACACAACAATGTAGAACGTAACAATGCACTTCTTTATCTTTAGTTATAAAACAGTGCCCATGGAGGTATATTAATGAAATTGCCATTTTTAAAAGCCTTTATAATAGTCCAGAGTTTTCTGATCCAATTCATATTAAACTTTAACAAATATAGCAACATAGTAGCCATTGAAAACCTTATTGTAATTAATGCTGACAGCCGGATGACTTACACATTTTGGTGGCATTATTTAGCTCCAGGTGGTAAATCTAAGAGCAGAGGGGGTTTTTTTTGTTGTTGTTTGTTTGTTTGTTTGTTTGACAGAGAAAGAGAGATCACAAGTAGGCAGAGAGGCAGACAAAGAGAGAAGAAAAGAAACAGGCTCCCTGCTCAGCAGAGTGCCTGAGGCAGGGCTCCATCCCAGGACCCTGAGAACAGGACCTGGGCAGAAGGCAGAGGCTTAACCCACTGAGCCACTCGGGTGCCCCCAGGAGCAGAGGTTTATGTTTCTCTATTACTCTTGCTACTGCAATTCAGTCAAGCTTTCAGTACAACTTGTATATGCTACCAAGTGTCTTTATTTAGAAACAGATCAAAATGAATAGTACCATGACTTTACTGTATTGGCAAATAAGAAACAATCTTATATACATTGTAATGATGAGCCAATGATTTTGTACCTATTAGCATTCTGAAAGCTCTCTTTGCCATCTGCTGGTGTCTTACGACAAATTCTACCAACACGTAAGTAACTGGTAGAAAAAAAAAATGCAAAAAAGAAAAATTATCAGTGTTTGAGAATTCTAATAACCTTTCATTTAACTTAAAGAAGAAACTAACTAGTCTAAATTATCTCAAAGAGTGTGTTATGGTCTTATGGTTTCAGGGGATACATAATTACTAAAATTAACTTTGCTTAGCCAATTTCATACATTACATACACTGACAAGAGCTGTGACCAACACAGAAATTCATTAATTTCTGGATAGGACTGTCATCCTGTCTCTTAAAGGCCAACGTTGAATTTCTTTTCTAGGTGATATTCTTATTCTGTCACATATTATTCCCACAATTTTTAAAATTTAAGGAAAATTGATGTGTCATCTGCTACTTTGCTTCTGAAAAACTTCTCTCTTCTGAAATGTTGATTATGGCCAAATAATCATAATGAGACAGTTCGCATCATTTTCAAAGAACTTCTTTCTATCAGCATTTTTAACTTTTCATAGATTTACAAGAAATTACAAAAGTAGTACAAAGAAGTATTTTATATACTCCTCACTCAGTTTCTCCCCAACAGTTACATCTTATATATCTATAATACTAGATCAAAACCAGGAAACTGCCCATGGTGCAATAATGGATAGTTCATATTTTATTCACCGGTAGATTCCTGCCATCACTGTAAAAGACACAGAACTATTCCACAACCACCAAGATCTACAGTTGTTTACGTTTTATCAGTTTAAGGAATAAAAACTTTACTCCCTTCTGGTACCTTTGCCCTCTCCCATTTATAATATAATCATCTTAAATAGTTTACCCACAGACATTGTGAGTCATATCCCACAATGTTATACTTTGTGCTTCAAATGTCAAACATAATTTAGGAAATTTCAGAGGAGAGGGAAAGTCAATTGTAGTTACCCTATTATTTTGTCAAACTGCCCAATTTGAGAAATTGTCAGCCATTATTTATGACTGTTTTTTTCACCCCCGCCTCCCTTCTCCCATTTTTCTGGGACTGCAGGACACAGTAGCCATGACTCCAATGAGTGATCTGAGCAGGGTGGTTTCCTTAGAAGAGGATGTGGGTAGGCAGGTATGGTTACACAAAAACAATTGTGTGTGTGTGTTGCCCCACCTAATGTGACCCAACTTTCACAAACAGGAGACAACCCAAAGTTACATTTAGCTACTACATCCTGTATATAGTGCCTCTTATCAGTATCAGAGTCCATTATCTTCTTTCCTAATCCTGTCCAAGTATTATTTCTCACCACTCAGCAATTTACAGGCTAAATTTTATACTCCTTTAAAATACCTGAGTACTCAAAACAAAAACTCAACAATCTTGATTTAGAAAAGGAAAAAAACAAAGAATCCTCAAGGACATCCGTACCCATTGTCCTTCAAATAATCTAGGATGACTTCATTGGCAGATCAAGTCACAGATGACCTTTAATATAGTACAACTTGTCTTAAATAATGCTAATACCAGACATTCTGTTTTTAGAGCTTATGGAATTGCCTTGTGTTTGTCAGATGGCTGCCATATCAAGTTTTACTGATGACGCATTTATCATATTCCATTAAATAAAAAGAATGTTGATAAATCCAGGTAAAATTTACACAAAATAACTTTCTTTTAAAAAAAAAATTACTTTTAGAGAGAAAGAGAGAACAAGCAGGAAGAAAGGCAGAAGAAAGGGAGAGAATCTCAAGCAGACTCCCTCCTAAGTGTGTTGCCCAAAGCAGACTCGATCTCAACCACTGAGATCATGAACTAAGCCAAAACCGAGGTCATGACTGAGCCACCCAGGCTCCCCAAAAAGTAACCTTCTTTTCACTTAAGAATTAGTTACTTGAAATACAACTATCAGAAAAAGAAACTCAAAGCCCTTAATATTTCTTAAATTGCTTACATCAAAATGAATGAAAGCTCTTGACTTCAGCCAAGTAGCTATCTTGAAGTCTCTACTACTCTTATACAAGATCTGTGAGTACCTTAAGTGACGCAAACAATGGGTTAAAGAGAGTTTAAATGCCACTTAATTTATAGCTTTGCAATGTTTTGGCCATTCGCCATTGAAACACAAACCTCCAGTTCTCACACAGGAAGAACTGTGTCGTGAATATTTGTTGATAAATGATTGATAGATGAGAATGCTGGATTGCCTCGGGAAATTTTCTGCCTCAATTAATGCTTAAATTTCTGGGATGATTCTAACACCTCCACAGAAGCAGAAAGTTCTTTTCTTTTTTCTCATCCACCTGAAAATAAACCACTTCATTTTACAGAGAGTGGGACAGTCACATGTCTCCCCGATACCATCTTGAGAAATGAAGTTTCAATAATTTCTTATTTGAGGAAAGGCAGTAAGAATCAAGGATGGTGATAAACATTAACTTCTACAAGTAAAGGCCTCCACTTTATTCTCTGACTGTTCATCCCACCTTGTGTTCTTTCTCCCCGCACCTTCCAGCCAAAGTCGCACAGAGGTTACATCCCTACCTTTCCCTTCTCGTGTCTGTAAATGAGGAAATCATGCTAATTGTCTTGACGTGGTCTCAGGGCTCTGTTTAATCTGTGAATATCTGAGTAAGAGGACTTTAAGGACTGCTTATCACATTTCTGCCATGACTATTATAACACGAGAAAACTTAGGATATATATCAAAATTTGGTGGTCTTTGGGGCTTGTTTTGCTTTGTTTTGTTGGGGGGGGGTTGCTTTCTCCTAAAATGCATCATAAAAAAAAAAAAATCCATCATATTCTTCATCTCCAGAATCACTAGAGTATTATGAAAGGCCAGAAAAAATACTGACAAGTTCTTAAGCTGCTGGAAACCAGGATCCCTTCCTATTTTGAATCTCCATTTAAGACCCAAAACAGCAGAACTCTTTTCCTTGAACCCATCCAACTGTGTGTTGACATGTCTACAAACATTTCAAATGTTCTTTTCTTTTTCTTTTTTTACTTCTAATTCCCTTCCATGAAACTGTTCCTCAGAAATAACCTGAGGCAGAAAAGCTTACAAACAAAGATGGGGCCCGTAGCGTTAATTAGGATGGTGAAGGAGTTCACCTACCTTTGTGGGTGCTGAGTGTCTGTGGGTAGAGGGAAGGTCAAATGGCGGAGCCTCCACTTCAATGGAATTCTTGAGCTAACTGTAAAAATTGTATTTAGAAAGAGTTTAAAATAATACAGAGGGAGAGAACTTCTGATACTATATTAAGCTAAAAAAATCTATGGCACCTTGAAGCCCTCTTCAAAATTGTATATGTGTATATGTACACCCAAACATATACACATTATCTAGAACTATGTCAAGAAATTGTTCCCGGGTCGGGGGGTGGGGCGGTGCACGGAACTGAAGGGAAATTTAGCAGAACGTTACATGGTAGTTCTCATTGGCACTGAAACCAAGATCTGGTTTTGGTTTTTCTTTGTACCCTTTTTTCCCAAACATTCTGTAGTGAACTTGTTTTATTATAATAAAAGAAACGTTATTTAAAAAAAACAAAAACAAACACAAAAAAAAAAACAACTAACATTTCATGGTGAGGGTCCTAATTGGAAACAATAATATATCTAACAACAGCAGATCTCACTGATGTCCCCCTCTGCCTTTTTGTTTTCGTGATTAAATGAAGTCTCTTGGGTTCTGTAGTTAGGTCGAATAACTAAAGATGATCTCCGAAAAGATGCTGCTTTGTGATTGTTGTTATTTATCAAAGCATGTAATATCTCCTAGAAAGGAATTCGAAAACAATAAAGTTTTTTTTTTTAATCTGAAAAAAGCTTTAAAAGAAGATCTTCGTTTTTGCTGACTCTCTTGTGGTAGCAGGTGAGGTTTCTGTAGATTTTGCAGGCTTTTCTTTTCTCCTTTCAGATGTCAGAAGCAGTTAATTTGCTAACGACAGTTGCAGGTGGTGTTCAAGGAGAAGGGAGCAGAGGACAAAGGAATAAAGCTACCTAAAACCAGCTTATGGCATCTTTAAAAACATAAATCCATGCCTTTGGAGCTCTTACTCTGACAGAGCTCACCTCTCAGAGGCACACTTTCAGCTTTTACTTGTGTTCCAGCCAGAAAAGCTCCCCAAGCAATTACAGAGACAGAAAAGATTTGTGCTGCAGCCACAATCTAATATGATAGTGTAGGCAGCCCACCTGTATTGTTAGGAGGGGAAGAACCCTGTGGAAGGTAGACAAAGCGAAGTGCTGAATGGGACTGCAGAGTCATGGAAAATATTCATCATCGTTCATGGAGAAAGAAAGTGATGTTGACAAACTTGGACTAAAAAAGTCTGAGGAGCTCTCGCTTCACGAGAAGTGCTAAAACAACAAAACAAAGATAGTGCCTTTTGGGGATTCTTGCAAACTTTTTGCACAGCCCTCTGGTGGAAATGAAGGTTGACCACCTTAACCGGCTGCATCTGCCTTTCCTGCCTTTTCTGTGTTTCCCCTTTCCTTTCCCTTCTTTTCCAGAGAGAACTCGAAGGCACCTAATCATTTCTCACCTATTCTCACAAGAGCTCTAGGGGAAGCATTAGGAAGGGCACAGAGGCAAGCTAACGGATTCTTTCTTGCTCATGTATGTTCTTCTGAAACCAGACAGCACACAGCATGAATGAGAGCCCAGAAACAAGTGACTGGGCTCCTTCATTCATACGGTCACACTGCATGGACCAGAATACTGTAGCTGGCGTTTTCCAGCCATGGTCTTGGAGGACACATACTTCAGGAGCATTATGAAGCCTTCATCTAAGGAATGAAAGAAAACATCCATCTGCTTTGTTGTCTGCTCCATTTTAAAACCCACACACATTGGACTCTTGATTTCAGCTCAGGTCATGATCTCAGGATCCTGCATCAGGCTCTGAGCTCAGCGGGGAGTCAGCTTCCCTCTCTCTCTTTCTCTCTCTTTCTGTCCCTCCCTTCCCCCACCCACTCTCTAAAATAAATAAATCTCTTAAAAATAAAATAAAACCCACCTCCATTAGTTAATACCATTATACCTGTTTGTAGAGCTGTGGCATTCCAACTGAGTATGTGTAACAGGAGGATGTCGACCAAGAGATGCTAAGCAAACCAAAGCTTATTTCCTCCCTTGTGCATCAGGGGTTTGCCATTAACCGTAATGGTAATTATACGAGGTAATTCAGAGCCTGCCTTCCAGGGTTGTATCTCCATCCAATCATACACAACCTCTGATTCTGTTTGGAAAACAATGGACTGTTTGAACCTGCGCGAGTAGTTTGTAATGATCTTTCCAAAGAGAACTCCTTTGGTTTTTAATTCCACAATGGGGAGGCCTTTAACTATCTTAGAAAATCATGCATGGCTTTGTTTTGCTTCCAAAAAAGACTTAACAGGATTATATTACTAAATAGGACACCCACACTTCTCTCCCCTCAAATTGGTTCTGAATCAAAATGGGGTTTTTTAAGGGGATTAAGAAACTTGTGCTTCTCAGATAAAGTTCTCCCTTAATTAAGGAGCTATTTCTGATGTTAACACACCTCCAGAAGCATTTGGGCGTTTCAGAATAGGGCAGAATCTTGATAGTGTCCCCACTTGCTCGCTTGTGTTTTCCTATATAACTTGAAATGGTAAGTCCTCCTCAAAACCTTTTATTTTTGGATTTCCCCATATGTTAGCTTCTCTCTTTGCACACAAGCTAACGAAGAGGCCCAAGCAAATAGGTGAAGCATTAATGAAATGGGCAGATGGATCAATGCTACTTCCTGGCACTTCTTCTGAAGGGGCCAGAAGCAAATATGGGTCCTCTGAACTGCACGTCCATCCAACCTTGGGTGTCCACTGAACGCCCAAGGCTGCTGGGTTCTTCTGCGTGCTCTATTTCACAACCAGAGTGGTTTGGTATCACTCCCATGTCACACTGCCTATCTGGGAAAGGACCCCCAAATACTTATGAAGGTTATGATGAAAACAAACTCTGAGTTTTGAGAATAGAACTCTAAGTGAACGCATAATTCATCAATTCGCTCACTCTCCCTCCACCAAGCATGCTTCTATCCCCTACCACATGCCTTCAGCTCATCCTAAAAGGCAATTAGCACATACTCCTATTTCTAATTGCTAACAAGCTACTGAGAAGTTTACTCATCTTCCCTTTTCAACCAAAGCCTCCTCCAACTTGACATATCTTTCCAATTACTGCATAAACCTCAATTATCTAAGTTATGCGTCCACAGGCTTCCAACCTCATTCATCTTGGATTTACCCTGTCCTCATCCTTATCATTCCTTGCTCCTGATCTTTTCGCTTGCCTGGTTGGTATCAGCTTTTGTAAGTTTAGGTACCTAGTAAATGATCTGGAAAAGGTGATGGGGAGTTCAATCAGTTGCAGCTGTGCAAACTCAAGCTCAGCTGATAAAGCCTCGTACGGGTAGGGAAAGAAGCAGGCAGCAGAGAAATGGGAGCATCGCCTTGATTCAAAATTAACCCTGATTGTACTTGGTGGCAGTTTGGGTTCTGCCCCGTATAGAGTTCTTCCAATGGCCGATGTCCAATTTTGCAAGAAATCCTGTTGTATGAGTGTTAATTAAAGATCATTAACAGTCTGAAATGCTAATAATGGATTTTTTGCAAGTATTCACTATATCCTCGCCCTGCTCTGTCAACCCACCCCCACACCCATCCATCTGAGCACATCTAAAGGATAACTCCACAAGGAAAAGATTATCAATAGGACTACTTCACGATCTTACAAATTTGGCTTTTAAACTAGTGGACTGATTGAGAGATAATTAGTTCATTTAGACAGAATTGCTTCTATCTTGGTGTGTCTGCTTCAGCTTATTGTTCTGCAAGCTGCCAACAGTGGTAACATAAGCACTTGAACTCAAACTTGTTATCATCACCTCCTTCGCCTTCCCATTGTCTCTGCTGGAAACCCCTATGATTTCAACTACAGTGGATAAAGGAGTGATTAGAGGGGCAGTTTTGTGACGTGAGGAGCCCTTGCCAGTAGTCAGCTGGGCCACTCACCTGCCCCGTGACACCCAGTTTGGTTCCCTTTAACAGACCTGCTTAAAAGCAGAGCCTGTTCATTACTTGGAGAAAGTAATCAGCTCTTAATAACAGAACCAAATAGAGTGGTCAGATGTTAGTTATGCTTGAACAAAAAATAAATAGCGTGGTCAAATGTTTCTCTAAGAAGAGCCCTGGGGAGGTGACTAGGTACAGGGGAGAGCCAGGAGCCCCACCTAACACTTCCCAGGGGGAAGCCTGGGTCTGTCGGGAGACTGAGGCCCTACCCCAGGCGAATCAGAGACCAGTGCATGAGCCCCACACCCTACACTTTGGGGTCCACAAAGTCCAGCCTCCTGGAGACTACAAGAGGCTGCGAATCCGACCCCTGCTGCAGTCCATGCTGTCACCCACCCTGCCCCCGCAGAACAGTCAAGAGATGAAGGTGGGGGGGGGGGTTCTCCAGAGGGGCTGGGGGCGGGGGCAATAATCACAGTGAGAGTCCCCATTTAGTAAACATTCCTTCTGGGTTTGCAAGCTCAGCCTTGAGGACAGCAGAATGAAAACCAAAACTTCTAGCCAGAAACCCACAGCTCTGCCCACGTCCCCCCACACACACACCCAGGCCCAGTGTGAACTTACCAAAAGGCCTCCAACCATCCCCACAGATTATCCCCAGACTACATAACCGCAGTGAGATAATTTATGTCTTATTCCTGACCACACTCAACACGGCTGCTCATCTGTGGAGATGACTTGAACCACTCCTCAGGGGCCTGGTTCATCAGAGTCTCACCTGAGTAGCTATTTCTCTTTTCTGTTTCCCTTTACATTTTTGTTCCAATAGATGAATTGGGCATAAACATTTCAAGAACAGGCCAATTCACCCAGTTACTTTTTAACTTGATTTTCATAATTCATAGAGATATGATCTGACTCACTTTTATAATCAAAAAAAGTGGGGGGGCACCTGGGTGGCTCAGTGGGTTAAAGCCTCTGCCTCCCGCTCAGGTCATGATCCCAGGGTCCTGGGATGGAGCCCTGCATCAGGGTCTCTGCTCAGCAGGGAGCCTGCTTCCTCCTTTCCCTCTGCCTGCCTCTCTGCCTACTTGTGATCTCTGCCTGTCAAGTAAATAAATAAAATCTTAAAAAAAAAAAAAAAAATCACCGGAATCATTGTGTGAAGCAAGAGGCTGTAGTAGCGTTTATCATCCTAGTCATGTGGCTTTTACCATATTTTAGTGCCTTAAACAACTCCGGGTAGGCTTTTGTACTTACTTTTGTATTGCCTTCTTACACCCCAGGGGCCGAGATCACCAAATATACAGCACAGGCCTTGCGGGGTGTGGCCCCTCCCACGTCTCAGATTTCTGCGTTCTTCCGGAACTCTCCAGGGACTTCTTGTTACCACTTTCTCAGCCTTACTCCATCAAAGCTACCCCGGCCCTGCCCTCAGGACTCAGCTCTAGGTCACATGATTGGGCCTAATCTGGGTAGGAAGACGGCCCTGGATTCCCGCACCGCTTGCTTCTGATGTCTGTATTAACAAAGCATGGCAGGCAGTGGGAAGGAGAAAAAAAAAAAAATCGAGTAGCGTCGAATTCTTCAGTTCAGCAAACACTGAACACCTCTAGGCCAAACCCAAGTTTGGGGCTAGGAACACCAACAGGATAAGAAATCATCTCTGCTCTGAGGAGCTCACAGCCTAGCATGGAACACAACACTTTCAGTTTTTACAGTGTTTGCTCGATTCTCAATTTTTTTTTAAACTCTTATTTTTAATTTTTTTATGTTACTTATTTATTTGACAAAGAGAGATCACAAGTGGGCAGAGAGGCAGGCAGAGATAGAGGGGAAAGCAGGCTCCCTGCTGAACAGAAAGCCCGATGCTGTGGGGCTCGATCCCAGGACCCTGAGACCATGCCCTGAGCCAAAGGCAGAGGCTTAAACCACTAGCCACCCCTGTGCCCCATACCGCAATTTTCTAATTTTATTTGGGTTGAGACTTGGATTTGAGTTGACTTATATGTCGTTTTCCTGTATAGCAATTACCATCATTTGTAAATGTGTATTTCAGTGGGCCCCTTGAGGTGAGATGCTTTGTCTGCATTCCCATTATTTTATACCCCGTGGCTAACATATAATAAGGGCTTAAAAGATATCTGTTGAGCAATTAACTAAAGCAGATGGACTTTGTAAGTTTCCTGTATCCCATTCTCTTCAGTAAGTAGATTCAAACAGAACCACCTCGAAGACAGGGATCTCACTTCTGTACTAAAAGAAACCTGGTTCCTCTCTCCTTTCTTCCATGTGATGATAAGCAGAAAGGGAAGCTTGAGAAGGCTGCATCTGAGTTACTGCTGAGCGGCCAGGGTGAGCCCCTCTCCGAGTCCTGTCAGGAGCGCTCTTGAGATTTTTTTCTTCTCCAAGGAAAGTTCATCCAAGTCCTTTTGTATCCTTTTGTTTCATCACCATTCCTAAGCTTTGGATTACCTCATCGCGTACATTCTTATTGGACAGTAGGCAGCAAAACTCAAAGCCACATGAGTCCAGATGCCCACCTCGAAGAGGTCCCATTGCCCTCTGCCCTTCCTGAATGTGCACTGGGGGAGAGGTCCTCCACTTCAGTGCCGCAGCGCCAAGGATCCTGGCAGTGGGGCAGAATCCCGAGTGCTGGATGACAAGCCATGGCTCGCCCACTCCCCCATGCTCCTCACACAAAATAGGTGAGGACCACCCCGTATAATCCTCAAGCTGATGCTCTAAAGACCTTGCTCTACAGTGTCAGATCCATACTGTCTCTCAGGTGGGAAGCACAAAGAAAGAGTAGTGTCTCTGCTACTCTCACAGAGGGAACAAGGTCATTCAGCATTTCAAAGGAGACCACCCCCCTGGAGGTTCCTCTGCCTTGAGCACCATCTCACGAAGTGGCTGAAGTGGCCGTCCACATTGATGCTTTTGAAGGACTTGATTCCTGGGCCTCTTTTACATGACCAAAAGACTTGAAGGGGACCTTTTCAGTGAGACAAACATAGCCCTTGCCTTCACATAAAACACGATTCTCACCTTCCAAAAACACACAACCCGTGCAGTAGAACAGACAATTATGTCAGTGATGACAACGCGTCGTTACAAGCACAAAGCGAAGAGAGGGTCCATTTTCTTTGCCTCCATCAAAAGCAAAAGCAAACTCTTCCAAAGATGGAAACCCACACACCAGTCTCTCTCCTTTCCTTCTCCCAGACTGACACATGGTTATGGCAAAAGAACTTGCAAAGTCATGAAATACTGAGACAAAAACCGTCTTCAGATAGGAAGACTTACATGGGTAGATAAATCATAAGCAGACAGATGCTAGATCTTGGCTTACTAATTAATGAGGATTTTAACAACCTGTTTCTCCATTTTATTCCCACATATAAGCCACAGTGTCTCCTGCAATCCCTGGTGACAGTCAGCTCTCCCTTCCTGAGCTCAAGTCTTCTCTTAAATTTCATCTCAGAATGCCTTTTTCCCCTCCATTTCCTAACTCAGTGGTCCCAACTTCCCCTGGATTCTTCTAAATACCTATCCACCAACTTCTCACTGAGGGAACTTTTCTTCTGCAGGGACACATGACTTTAGTGTTGCCTCATTTCCCACCATTTCTTGCTTCTTTGTCCCTGGCCAAGAAAGTCAGCATCATCCTCTGACACGAGAACCAGCTCTGGGATCTCCATCAAACCACTGCATCCTCTCTTCCATTCTCCTCTGCACCTGTGTCCTGACATTACCTGACAAGTCCCCTGATGTCCCTCGTACACCCTTCTATCGGGCCTTCCCTTCAACGTTCGGCACTAACATGTACATTTTCAGAGCCCAGCTAGGTCCTTATACCTGCAAGCACTTTGGGTAAGAGAATGATGATCATGTTTTCCATCATCTTCAGTCTTTGCCCCAGGGCTTGTTGGTGTGTGAACTTCCCAGGAAGGATGAAGGGAAAGGATGCAACCTGTGCCCACTGGGTACATCAGTGCTGTGCTGTTCCTGCACACGGAGAAGGAATGTCCCAATGTGTGCACCGTCCAGCGTGTTTAGGGGCTGGTATTAAATGCGGGGGGCATTTAATTCATCGTTCAAACAGGGTCACTTTGGAGAATGGAAAAGGCACCATTAATAATTACACTGGGATATATGGTCCCCCTGCTGAAATGGCATTTGGAATCTGGGATTAGGTGTTCTGATGCCCCTTTCCTAATAGATCAGGCAGAGCAGGTTCTCACAAAGGAAGACACAATGGCTACCAAGGTGTGATACATCCAAGAGACAAACACAAAAACTCATTCCAGCTGCAATGGCATAGGAGTAAAATACTGGTGTACAGGAAGTGTACAGAGCTGAACAAAACTGCCTTTACCCCAGCCCTTGAAGTTTCCGGAGAAGCAGTCTGAAAAGTTTCAATGTTTCTTTCCAAAAAATAAACTGAAATAACCCCTTCATTTATTTTAGATTCCTTTCAGATAGCCTTGCAGATGGTTTGCTGAAATCACCACGCCAACAAAATCTGTTTGGCTCAAAAAATTAAAATAACCCTACCAAATTATCTGCATTTCTCTGTAATAAAAAACAGAATTTCTTACTTCTGTCTATGAAACTTATTCCCACTCTGCATTTTGTGAACTGAACTACATAAGTAATTTCTTAAAGGCCCACACATTTGTCCTTTATTACCCAGTTCTGGAACCTGAAGTAGAGTATTATCGACACTCACTTTTTCCCAGTTTGCTTTTCCATGTATTCATGTACTTTCTCTTTACATGAGCCTCCTGTCAAAAATACCCCAAAGACATTAAAGACCAATATTAGTAAATCCTAGAGGTGTTGTTCTTTCTTCCTGTAATGACATGCATCTCAGCTGGTCTCCATGACATCAGCTCCGTAACAGACAGATAAAGCTCAAATTAAAACTATGTCCCTCCAGGCAAGACACCAATGACCCAGTGGGCCACTGGGTTGAAGAACAAGGGCATGAGTCACTGTTCTCTCAGAGGTTTTAATTCAAAGTTGTTTTGAGATGGGTTTTTTTTTTTTTTTAAGATTTTAAAGTAATCGCACCCAATGTGAGGCTTGAACTCGCGACCCAGAGATTGAGAGTCGCACCCTCCACCAGCTGAGCCAGCCAGGTGGCCCTGTCCTGAAAAGTCCACCTAGCAGTGGACTCTCAAAATGACTATTTCTCTTTTAGTCATGAAATAATAATGTTTTGTTTAGCAAGACACAGAATTGCCTCCCCAGGCCCTAGGGAGCCTGGTGTCTGTGCAAAGCCACTCTTGCCAGCCTTCTGGGTCCCTCGCACCCAGCACACAGCCCTCTCGGGCGCCTCTGCGGAGCCACGGCCCCACGAAGAGGCGATGCGGAGATACGCAGTGAGGTGACTCAGCTCCCATAATCCTAACTGCTGTCACTGCGGTCTTGTGGTTACATTTTTTTAAAGCATCTGTTCCTGGGTGCTTACGCTTTTACAAAGCAGCCGTAATGTTCCCAGTGGTATAATTGCCCAGATATAGCCATGCCTGCTGCTCTGAGAACTGTCAGGATGAGAGGCTCGGCCCGTGAAGGCGAACTCGGGAGTTGGTCTGGCGCGGCGCGCGTGGACTCCCCAGGGAGGTCTCTCTCCTCGAAGCCGGTGGGTAGAGTCTCCCCCTGGCGGCTGCCGAGATAAATTCACGGGGGAGAGAAAACACGGGCTGTGCTGTGTTTGCTGGAACGCATTGTCGCCGCTACATTTCAAGAAAACCGGGATTTACCCAAATGAAAAACTGCCCTTCACGGTCCTCTGAACATGTGTCTCCCCCACACGTCCACTTCTTCAGCGGATTTCAGGACATCTTCTCGCACTTAAAGCCGTTCTGGCAATTTCTATCTCGTTTTCTGTGGAAAATTCCCTACCAGTCCCACTTCTTTGTCTTTTAAAATATTCTCGTGTTTTCTGCTCTTCTCGTCTATGTCCCCAAACTATAACCTTACAAACGTCCCAAGTATTTGAAGAGAATGTGATAAAACTCCAAGCCCGTGAATCAAAGGCTCTCACTGACAGAGTTCTGATTCCTTGTCAGGACACCTCCAAACATGCACCCCGGGGACTGGCCATTTCTAGGGATCCTGAGCCACAGCCTCCACACCATTCCAAAGACCAGGAAGCTGGTATAAGAGATTTCTCATCCTGTAATGTGCCTGAACTCCTATCCTCCTTCGTAATCCTTCTCTTCCCCCAAAAGGTCATTGGACCAGTTGGCATCATCAGACTTTGCCCATTCAGAAGCTGGGGTTGAGTCTACCTTTGCAGAATTTTGGACACCAAATGACCCTTACTTCCCTTTGTCCATTTATTTCTAAAACCAAATTCCCATCTAGTTCTCTTTTCTAAGACTTGGGTCCCTGTCCTCTGTCTTCTTACCCTGTTGCTGCTTACTGTCCAGGTGAGCTGCCTGGATCCTGAGTGGCTACAGGAGGGAGAGACTACTTTTCTCTTGCCTGTCCTTCCTCTCAACCCCAGTGGCAAGGGCCCCGAGGACAGGCTTTTCAGTAAGTTCCTGTTCCCAATCCAGCAGGTTTGTCCTTCTGGGTCTGGGACCCCTGGCTGCCCGTGGAGCTTTACTTAAATTCTTCCAGTTGTGTGAACTGCTCAGACCCCAGCTCCCTGTTGAGGCCAGATGGTTCTAGGATGGTGTATGTAGGACCCCACAGGCTGCCTCCCTCCACTGGCTATCAAATCCAGCAAGTGAGTTCAGGAAGAGACTCAGCATCTCCCGAGGACCTCTGCACAGAAGCTCCATTCCCCCTACCAGGCTCCACTCTAGGGGACCACCATGCTTCTCTCTCGGGAACTTTGTCCTGCCATCCCATAGGAAACAGGAAGAGGGTGGGAACTTGTGCACCCCCGGTTTTGACTTCTGGGGCAAACTTTCCCAGCCCTGTCTATGACAATGACGTACTCACAGTTGAGCACCGTAAAGCACTCCTGCTTGTTTTAAAATTCAAGTCCATCTCAGGATACTCATCTATAGAGAACGATACAAATGCACACATCTCAATATCGCCCTGGTACCTTGACACGCATTTAAGATGTTCAACCATCATTTGCAGGAACTCTCAGTGTCTCTCGGTCTCTCTCACACACGACGGCCCACCCCACAACTCCTCTTGAGATCATACTGAGTTACCTCCTTCTCCATCTACCTGTCAGCTCCTGGCTACATTATTTCCATTTCTCCTAGAGAAACAGATTCCTGTTTGCTCCGGGCCCAACATATATCAACACAGCTTTGGATGGAATCTTCCCTCTTCTTCATCATCCTCAGTCCAAACTATCCCCTGGACTCAGCCCCCTGAGCTTCTCTGCATCAGCTGCTTCCCTTCTCTGGGCCTCAGTGGCCAACCACAATGAGCCTGCCACTCCAGCCCCTCACCTCCCTAGCTCCACGGACTGGCATGTCTAGAGTCCTACTTCCAGCTTCCCCCTATTTTGTTTGACGTGATGGCACAATCATTTTCCTAATTGTGTATTATGACTTAACATTCTTTAGAAAGCAGAGTCCTCATCCATTCGTGGGGAGGGTGTGATTGCTTCATGAGGCCCCCACACAGGACCCCCTACCCCCTTCTTCTCACCACAGACATTACAGAATGAAGAGTGCCAGAAGAATCCTTCATCCTGGGAGCCATGAGGCCAGTCTGGTCATCTCTCCCTACTTCCTGTGGTAGCTTGCCCCTCCGAGGAGATCAGACAGTTTGTAAGCCATCGGCAGCTCACACTGGCCGCTGACACAGGCAGTACGGTACGGACCCTGGGCGCCAACCAGTCGAGAGGCAAAGAGGAAGCGCTCCTCCTAACAGCCTCCTCGCCCAACAATTATTCCCTTTTGTCCTTTTCAGATAAACAAGTTTTCAGTGGAGGAAATATTTCTGTCTTAAATGTATTGGGACACTTCAGCTGTGAAATCACAGATATTTCATGACCCTGAGTACAAGCATGTACCAAATCACCCAGAGTCCTGTGCCCTGGATATCTGACTTGCCCTTTCTCTTTCTCGAATCATATTCAGCAAGCAGCCACACCACTCATCTCACTGACACGCACCTATGCAGTGATTGCCTTCATATAATAGGTTTGCTGACAAGTTTCTGCCTGTGCACAGTATAATGAAATATTTTGTATTTCTTCAACATGCAAATTAGTGTATGTAGGAAAGAAAAAAATCAGGTGGTGTTAAAAACTACAGTTTGCCTCGTGTTTGCTCCTTGGGATTGGCTGTGCACATAAATATAATGGCTTTTATATTGAGAAACCCAGATGCCCAAACCAAACAGTGGAAGAGCTCTGAAAATGATCTGGGGTCCTGGCTTCATCCCGGCATGCTGCCGGCCTGTCATTAAAAGAGCCCCTCCACAGTCACTAACCTAGGTCCTAGCTCCACATTGCCAGCACGCTGGTCACATCTGCTAGTTCTCCAGCACTAGAAAAACCAGTTGGATTTCCAGGGACACAGTTTCTTGATTTCCTAATGGAGGAGAAAAGTTAATAAAGAAGGTTGGTTGATGATAGTAATTCAGCATTAATGTCCATCTCTCCCTGACTCTAAGAAAGGAACTCAACCACAGAGAGAGTTTTGAAGCTTTAAAGTGCTGAATAGTTAGTAAACAGCTGCCACATGCAGATCTCAGCTGGCTTGGGCTTGATCCTCTGGCCTGGGCTCAGAAACAGGGGGGGCTGCCTTTCCTAGGCCCCAACCACTGCCAACATGAATAAAGGCAGATAGGTACTGAGTGACCTTGAAGAGCTAATGTCTCCCTATTCCACTGTAAATCGGGGGTGTGGGGGGGCGGCAGTGTGATGCCTGGTAAAAGAATAAATTGCTAATTAAAATGATAAAATTGCATTTGAACTCTGGAGACCATGAGAACTTTATAATTGACTCTTACAATGTGCTTTGGTTGCCCGTATGCAACTATTTATGGTTTGTAGGGAGGGGTGGGGAGTCCATTTCATTTTGTATTAACAATAAAAACACTCCAAAAAATACACATAATGGAAGTGATTACTTCTCTCCTCTAGTGAGAGACACTTAACCTTTGATCTCAAGCTAAATTACATTACCAGAGACAGCTCATAAACAGCCAGGAATTTGTTTCTTTTGGTATTCTTTTGATGATACATTAATATGATTAGTAAATTTTTCAGAGTTCTCCTAAGGATAGTTCCTCATACATTAAGATGAACTAAAAAGCAAAAAACCTTGATTTGGGCAAATACATAGAAAAATACGGGCTACCATTATGTCCCGTTGGCAGGAATTTCTTCCTATCATTCCTTACATGAAATCCCTCCACCTTTTTTAAAAAATACTATGGCACAGTGGAATTATGGAATTATCATTAAATTACTAAAATAATAAATAGAAATACAGGCCAACAAATTCAAAGAGTTAAAAAAAAAATGTTTACTTGTTTAAAGTCATACTCATGTTAATTTAACCTGAGTAATTTCTGTTCATCTGACTCATGTTTTTTTCAAATTAGTGTAGTAACTATGGGAATCATCTGGCCCAAATATTATAAGGAGTTTCCTTTTTTAGGAATGGTCTTTATGTGGGTGCTTTTGAGGGTCCCTACTAAACCAGACCCTCATGCATGCCTTGCATCTAGACCAAGCCGTGTTTGGTGCAGCATGCCAATGTGGCTCCATGTTCCCAATTTATACTTTTCCTTACATAATTAGAAGCCAGCCACTCTGCAAAAGATGAATTTACTGAACTCTACATCTGAAACTAAGGGTATACTAGATGTTGGCTAATTGAATTTAAATACATATATATATACATACATACATACATATCACTCTACATACTCCTGAACCATAAGTCTTGGTCTCAGTGAATCATGGTATGAGATGTAGAGCTTAATTCTGTTGGTGGTGGTACAAAAACTAATAAATTAAGGAACTTGGAGGGGGAAAAAGGGAAAACTATAAAAGAACAAACATTATAAGAAAATTCCCTTAAAAAGAAACACTTGAGGATAAAAATGGGAAAACCAAAAGATTAATCATTTCCCTCCCTCGTTGCTTCTTGAAACTTCCTTCTTCTCTAATGAGCTCCTACCAGCTGGCATATCCTCTAGAAACCCACTTCATCTCATACCACACCTGCAGAGACCTTGCACCAAATAGGCCATTCCAGGCCACTCACAGCTTGGTGCTACAGCTTCAAAGGTCCCAAGGCCATCTGGAATCCCCAAACATTTTTCCAAGAGCTAAACCGAGGCCAAGTAAATCTCTCCTTATTTGGCACTGCCCATTCAAATCCTGACCTAGCCCTAGAGATACTACTAAGAATTCTGGAGTTGAGAAATTCTCAACAATGTTTAGGAACTTCACAAAAAAAGCAGGCAGGGGTGAGGCTTGTCTGCATTTCTCAAACTGTATTCCAGAATTTTATGAGCTGTTGTAGAAAAAAAATTTTAAAAACAAAAAAATATATAGCTCTCCTACTGAGATATATCTGGATATACCTCACATGCTATAAACCTCTTAGGAAGTATCAGTGCTTATTACCATATCGAAGACTCCAAGAAACCCTACAGTAAAGGAATGTCCTCGATTCTAATCGATCCAGGGGTACCTGGGTGGGTCAGTCATTAAGTGTCTGCCTTTGGCTTGGGTCATGATCCCAGGGTCCCAGAATCCAGCCCTACATTAGACTCCCTTCTTGGCAGGAAACCTGCTTCTCCCTCTACCAATCCCTCTGCTTGTGTTCCCCTCCACCCCCCATCAAATAAATAAATAAAAATCTTTTTTAAAAAATCATAATTCTAATTGATCAAGAATTCTCCAAATTGATTGAATCACAAAATCTCGGGGTTTTTGCTCAAAACATATTTTTATCTCTCTTAGAAATGGTCTTCTAATGCTTACAATCTGGAAGATATTTGAACAACTATGCCACACTGACCTAGGTGTATTTCTGTAGGTCCAAACTCTAGACACAGGAAAATGTTAATCTTTAAATCCATCCCCTGTGTTTTGGTTTGCTGAGGTGGGTAGCAACTCTACATATATCTGCTTCCCACCGAAATGGTTGACTACCTCCTCTTCTTAGCGATGATGTTTAGAGGAGGAAAAGGACAGGCCCACTGAAAGGGGCACAAGATCCATGTTTTCTGGAACACACAAGGACAGAGCTTGTTTTTCAGGCATTCAGAGTACCTTCAAAATGAGGGCAACCTGACCCTGACTGATGGAAAATCCTACAATTACATTTCTAACACTTATTAAAGGTCAAGTGGGGAATAGAGCTTATTTGGCCACTAGGTTTTTAACTTTGTTGATGGGGCTGATGAAAAGGTTTGTTGTTTCAAGATATCAATTATAGTCTATGATTTGAGAGCATTTGGACCATTTAACATGAGCAGGGATAAATTAACTTAATTTCTGCCAGAAAACACTGATCCTGCTTTGTAAATAATATAATAATACAAAAACAGTACAAAGAATTTTCTTCAAAGATTCTTTTTTAATTTAGTAAACATTTGTTTAGTGCTATCGTCTGCAAAAAAACTATGCTGGGAGGAAACAGAACACGGGTAGGACCTTAAATCTTTCTCAGGAGACATACAGGCAAGGGAGGGGCTGGGGCACTGACCCCCCACAGTCAAAAATCCTCTAACCTGGGACTCCTGGGTGGCTCAGTTGGTTAAGCGGCTGCCTTCGGCTCAGGTTATGATCCCAGCGTCCTGGGATGGAGTCCCACATCGGGCTCCTTGCTCTGACTTCTCCCTCTGACTCTGCCTGCCACTCTGTCTGCCTGTGCTCGCTGTCTCTCTCTCTGACAAATAAATAAATAAAATCTTTAAAAAAAAAAAATCCTCTAACCTTTGCCTTTCTGAAAACTTAACTACTAATAGATTACCGTTGATTGGAAGCCTCACCAATAACATAAGCAATCAATTAGTATATATGCTATATTTATTATATACTGTATTCTTATAATCAAGCAAGCTACAGAATAGAAAATGTTTTTAAGAAAATCGTAAGAGGAGGTGCCTGGGTGGCTCAGTCAGTTAAGTGTCTGCCTTCGGCTCAGGTCATGATCTCAGGGTCCTGGGATCGAGTCCCTGCATCTGACTCCTTGCTCAGCAGGAAATCTGCTTCTCCCTCTGCCTCTGATCCTCCTCCCTGCTTGTGCTCTCTCTCTGCCTCAAATAAATAAAATCTTTTTAAAAAGGGGGGGGGGAGAAAATCATAAGAGAAAACACATTTACAATGCTGTCCTGGAAAAACTCTGGACAAAGTGCACTCAACAGTTCATACCCATGTTGTTCAAAGGTCCACTATATGCATATATACACAACCAAGGGCAAAGCAGAGCTGAAGCTGTGCTGGGCATGAGTGAGTTCAACTCGGGCTTCTAAACTGCTGCTTGACTTTATCAGATAAGCTAGCAGACAACGCTGCCTTCTCTTACTGTTTTGGTTGCAATGTTACCAGCTAATCATGACCTTGTATGTATGGGTGTAGTTCAAGGGAGTGGGTGTATCAGAAATCACGGTTCTCTATGCAATTGCCTCTGATTTTCTCATCCTGCTTCCATTAGAATCTCAGCAACTTTTGCCTAGTATCTCTCAGAAAAGGCCTCCAGCTGCCCCCCCCCAGTCCCACCCCCACCTTTGCCTTTCCTTTCTTAAGCTTCTCACAATTAGTTGCTCTGTCAGATCATAGAATCTTGGGTGGATAACTTTTCCTGTATGAATGAGAATGAGAAAAGGATTCGTCAAAGTGGAGGATCCCAACTTGCAAGAAAATTATGGCTTAAATAAAAATGCCTTTCTCGTGGTATTTCAGCGAGCTGTCACAGGTCCTGGAGAACATCTTTCATGTCAATGATAGAATACCCTTGGTTGACCAGCTGGATCAAACATCACCTTAACTAACAACAGGCACCGACTATTGACCCCTTTTATGTTTCAGAAACATCCCTATGCGCCTTACATTTGTTACCTTACTTAATCATTGTGTCCCTCTAGCGATGGAGATAGAACTTGCTCCATTTTACAGAGGAAAAAACTAAGAATCTTGAAGAACAAATAATTTGCCAAAGAACATACACCTAGTAAGAAACCACAATACCATGCTCCTTCCCAAACACTGAGTTATTTCATTCACTTTTTCTTATCATCGCTTCTCAACAATACGGCTAACAAGGTTTGCCTTTTATAGTCTCACAAGTGCTCTCTGAGAGGATTTAATACTCCTTAATTATTTGCTTCATGCCTCATTTACCCTCTATGATGATAACCCTTTGTCTGATCCTCATTATTGCTATACATCCTTCATAGGGGCAAAGCTGCGACTATGTTTATTTCTAGCCTCTTAAGCACTTTTTATTTCATCCTTCGCTTTTACTTGGGCCTCTAGAAGTGAAATGTATCATTTATCATCCTAAATAGAGATGGGAGAAAAAAAAAATACTTCTCTCCTAACAAATTTGGAGGCTTTCTAGTGTAACCTTTCCTTCATAAAACCTCAGGCTAGGTTTCAATAAAGCTATTTCTTTTTATAAGGTTGTATCAGAGCAGTTCTTGTTTATAGATTGTTGATATTTTTAGCTTGAGCTATTTATTATGGAGAGAAATTAAATTGATCTCTTGAGGCTTTCTATATATTTGGTCTTTTCTTGTCCGACTTCAGCTAACATCAGCATCTTCTCTGTATTTTATCAGAACACTCAATAAGAAACAGACGTTCAATGTATTTTTTGTCAGGGGTTTGGACACTACTCTTCAATTATATAATGCTGAGTAGAGAATACACCTAGGAGTTCCATGTTAAGAGAGCTTCTCCTAGAATCCCAGTATGAAATCCTATGTTTCAACATTTTACTGGTCCTCAGAGAATGAGAATCCAAATTCGACAGCTGAAAGGGACTTTTGAGTTCCTCTGGAGAAGCTGCCTCATTACAGATGAGCCAACAAAGATGACATAACTTGATGGTAGTCAAACACCTTGTTAGAGAAGAATCAGGATTCAAATCCAGGCCTTCTGACTCATAAAATAATAACATCTTTTTAAAAATTAGAAACATGGAGACGATTTGGCCCAACTTCTTCTACTCCTGTTATTTCCTTTACTATGTATCTAAAACTTGGTCAGCCAGCCTTGGGCTTTAAATCTAGAGCTTTTTCCAGGAAATCAGGGCCTTCTCATCAGAACATATTGGCTTTTCGAGGCAGGAAGGATATAAATATGAACCCAAGAAAAGGAATCTGCAATTTATCCAGCAGTATCAATTGATGTAAATACTTTATATGCCATTCTCAGCGAAGGCAAATAAGCATTTCATTTAGTCATTATCTTCTATCATGTAAAATAACTAGAGATCAGAGTTCTTTGAGAAAGATGGTTATTAAAAAAAAAATCTTGAATTTTAAAATACCTCCCCTTTTTATCAGCATCACATGGTAAATATGTGTCACTCTGTGGAACTAGAAATAAAGTTTTCTCCATGAAGATCCTGGCAAGAGAAATTCTTTCCTACTGAAGCTCCTGGTCACAAATTAATTTGAGAAATGCCCTTCGATTAATCCCTTAAGACGTCATTTTATCTCTGATCCTAAAAAACCAGCTGAAGAATATGAGAAGAGAGTGTTGTTTTCAAGTCCACTTAAACCTCTTGAAACTTCTCTAGAGAAATGCCAATTCCTGGGGCACCTGGGTGGTTCAGCTGAGTGTCTGCCTGCAGCTCAGGTAATGATCCCAGAGTCCTGGGATCGAGTCCCACGTCGGGCACCCACTTCTACCTCTCCCTCTGCCTGCTGCTCCCCCTATTTGTGCCACCCAATAAAAAATCTCTATTAAAAAAAGAAATAAAGAAATGCCAGTTCCTAGTTCCCACGCTGCAGCTGGAAATGGCAGTTACATTGAACACTGATGAGCCTCCATTTTATGTTAAGAATGTTTGCTCTTGTAAATGAGTTAAAATCATCCCTCTTCTTTCACCAAGACAGCTAGTTCCACACTTTCTTAGGTCCCACCAGATCCCCTGTGATTCCAGTCTTGTCTCATCCCACTAGGACTAGATCATCTTTGTTTGCTCTGCTCATCTTTCAGTAGGGTTATGGAATCAAGAGCCAGTAGCACAGGTTCAGCAAAGACCTTCTCCATTCTTTCCAGGCCCACGTTTGTGAATGGTAGCATTTCTTCATGGAGAAAATGACCATGGGTAAACAATATTTTTTTCTCCTGGATTTTCAATGACTAATCTTTGAGGATGAAAGAAAATAACACATCCGACAACTGAGTAGAATATTTAAAATCAAGACTTTCTGAGAATAGTTAAACTCTGTGATCACTATACCAACCTGTAAAGCTTTCTTCTGCCCTCGAGCCTATGACATCAGTGCCATCCTTTCTGAATCATACATTGCTGTGCCTTGAAGGCAGAGGTTACAGCTGGTCATCTTGTGGTTTCCTTCATTTAACCCTAAGCAATTTGTGATGTTTTGATTTTATTTTGCTCCCAGTTCTGCTGTCACAATCATAGAGAGATAACAAATGGGGATCTCCAGCCCATCTGTCCTGTCATGTAATGGCATGCCTCTGCCAGAGAACATGAATATTTCACCACCAGCTAGAGCTAGGAAAGCCACAAATATTACACAACCTCAACCAGGATGTCTTGTGAGGGACTGCTCTGTTCTTCTGTTGGAGAATAGTTCATAGTGTATGCTATTCTCCTGGAAAACAGCTCCCTATTAGATCCCTAATGGAAGTCAGAAAATTATAATGGTGCCTCATGTCCTGAAGTTGGTTTTCTTAGCCAAAGCAGCATTGAGCTCATAGGCTTTATCATATACTCCCATATACTCTATATATGTCTCCCATATACTCTATAATGCCCACTGCACATGCGTCTTAAGTGATCAGTAAGGGACTGAGCTGTGAGGAATGATAAAAACTGTAGATGGTCATCACATGCTCTTTCCCAGTGATTCATAGTCAGGTGAGACTCCATGTGTCAAGTATCTCAGTCCAGAGCTGTGTTTTCCTGGAAGTTAAAGATGATATTAACTCTTTAACAAAAAGAATGATAAGGTTGAGTCGCCTCTATGATTACAGAGACCTTACTCTTTTTTAAGTTAGGAAGAACATCTGGTACAGAATTAAGAAATAATATAGGAGAATAGGGGTCAACAGAGCTTCTGTGAAAAAGTAAAAATCCACTGGAGGGAAAAACATTCTCTACAAAAATATGGGGGCCTTGGTGATCAAGAACACAAGGGTCACAATTTAAGCACAGACCACCAATGATGGTGATAGCTCTTCTTGTTCACTGACCATCCACTCTAAGCTAGGCATTGTCCCCCAACATACAGAAACACAGGACACATGCCACGCATGCATGTGTCATCCAAATATCCAACACACTGTGATGTATAGCAGAAATAAGTGCTTACATTTCCTCTACTGGACTCTTGTTGGCTATCTAGGTAGAACGAGAACAATTTCTAAGACAGCTGGAGTAGGGAAAAATCCTATTCTGTTCTCTATAAATTTGGGAATGAAGTTGAGTAGTAGAGTAAGCTGTCAGAACATTGTAATATTGATTCTGCCCTGTTTTAATTCCAGATCCTTGCTAGTTCTTATGAAGAAAAAATTAAAATATATTCTATCCAAATGTATAAAGCAATTATTTAATGTTGTAGGGACTACAAGGATTAAAGCAAGAGTCTTCAAGAAGTTCAGTTTATTAGGATGATAAGACACAAAAATAACAATCATATTAAACACAGCGTGCTTTGTTTTATGAAAGATGTAAATTCACACAAGAACTTTGAGAATTTCTAGAAGATGAGGGGAAAGGAGAGAAGGTGTGGTGGAGGTGCCATTTGAGCTGGGCCTATGGGACTTTCAGAGGCAGAGATATGAAGATAAATCCATTAACAGATTAAGTATAAGGAGTCATCAAACAAACGCTCTGAAGGTAGGAAAGCCCAGGGTACGTTCAAACAAAAGTAAGGAGTTGAGTATTACAGAAGGATTGGATCCATGAGGTGGACAGTTACAGACACACTGGAAATATGGACCTCCCCAGCTCATGAAAATCACTTGCTGTTTAGCTGAGAATTCTGGATTTAAACCCTGGGGAACCACTGAAGGTTTTTAAGCACAGAAATATCTTCATAACTGCCCCAGGAATATATAGATGATGAGTCATGTTGGAATAGATATAAGTGATAGTTGGGCAAGAAGATGGAAAATTCTCTTGTTGAATTAGGGTCCAGGCCAAGGATGAAAACACATGAAACCTGTAGAAAGCTGCTCACTGGGGAAAAACACAGAAGTGCCAGAGTTCACAGATGGCCCTTGGGGAGAGAGTCTGCTGCACAGAAGTGATGAAGGTGTAAGATTAAAAGATTGTGGCCAAAGGAGTACTTTTACTCCCAATCACTTAGGGCTGAAATTGCTCTGAGAAATGCTGATATCTGACGTATCGCTGGTCTGATGGTTGAAGAGCCAGAGTAGAGATAAAGATCCCTAAAGTTCGGGAAGTTTTGTGAGGCTATAAACATGAGTATTGACATCTTGGAGGACAGGATGCAAAGGTCAATAAAACAGAAGCTAAAATCACTGTGTAAGATGAGGCATATTGTGGAAGTTAATAGATGTAGACAGAGAAAATGGTATAAGTAGTTTACCCTCAAAACAAGAGAGTCTATAGAGTGGTAGTAACAGAAAAATGATCTATAAATGACAGTGGGAAGTATGATGATGAACAACAACAACAAAAAACTGAGAACATTGATAACATCTAGGGAGAGAAACCTGTTGACTGGGAACCGGGAGAGGAAAGAGACTTCACTGGCTACCTGCTGAATCTTGAGGTTTAAACCATAAAAAGGTGCTACCTTTTCTGTTTAATTAATGTATTTTATGTGTACGTTGACCTTAGCATTTCTTCTCATGAAAGGGTAAGGAGAAGTGGCTTCAAACTGGCAAGGGCTTGAGGGTAATGGGATTAACAAGGTTAATCCTTGAGGCAGAGATATGGAAGGAGGGAATGACTCATGGTGAAAAGGGCCCCCATAGGTTCCATGGTGCATACTGGTACATACTGGAGCTCATATTGGTTCATAAGAACAACTGCGAAATTTTCAAGTGAGTTGATGTCAAGTTGGTGGCTTCCAAATAGCCGTGTGGTAGAGTTTACACTTTGGAAATCAGCAAGTATGACAAATTAGAAGCCCCCTCTCCCTTCATTCAAAGAGCCTACTGTTCAACCTTAGAGCCCACCTCTGCACAGGCATCACGGAAATCCCTATTAGCCAGTAAACGGTGGAGTGAGTCCAAAGGAGCTGGGAATAGGCAGTTAACTGCAGTATCTTCTTAGTAGCGGGGAGGATAAGATTTATTCACCCAAGTTCTCACTGAAATGCTGGTATTCTGACCCAGCCCCTGCAAACTGACCTTTCGAATGTAAAACTGTGTCTGTCCATGGCTTGCAGCTTGGTGATATGCAGGTGATAAAGCTGTTCTTTGCAATGGATTTTCTCACAAGATATGGAAGTGAAAACAAAAGCATGCAAGACTCCTTTTGCATAAATCTGTCCAATTTCTTGAACATTAGATGACATGTACAGGACACATTTTTTCCTGTCAACTCCTTTCTTCTTTTTGACCTTCTCCTCATAGTCTTCTTTTGTAATCACATTTTCAGATGTAGACATAGGCATCTCCAGTGGGAACTGAGATTACACTTTCCCTTGCCTTGCTAGCATAAACCAAAAATTCCATGCCTTGAATTCACTGTGAGGAGCAACATGGACTAAAACCAGGTTCCTGGTTTTGAAATGGAGATTTTATGAGAATATCCAAACCAATTATTTATGGTATGATAGGTCTTTTTCATTAAAACCATGCAAACTCAGGGGCGCCTGGGTGGCTCAGTGGGTTAAACCGCTGCCTTCGGCTCAGGTCATGATCTCAGGGTCCTGGGATCGAGGCCCGCATCGGGCTCTCTGCTCAGCAGGGAGCCTGCTTCCCTCTCTCTCTCTCTCTGCCTGCCTCTCCATCTACTTGTGATTTCTCTCTGTCAAGTAAATAAATAAAATCTTTAAAAAAAAAAAAAAAAAACATGCAAACTCAGCAAGCTAGATAAGTAGGCTACCAACTTTTCCAACCAGTATTGAATTGAATTCCAACCAGTGAAAAGCACTGAAAGAAGTTAAAAAGTAAAGATGTAAAAAAGAAAGGAAGTTAAAAAAAGAAGTGCAAAAGGAAGTCAAATGCATAGCCTTCAGTCCCCAAGGAATTTGGAAGGTCAGGGACATTTTGCCTGGAAATGAAGGGACTCAGACTCAGGTCAGAGAACCCCAAACTCTTCTGCCTGGAACTGTCATTACAGAATGCTCCTAATCTCTCTGGACTTCAGTGTTCTCATTGTCTGAGTCAGTTCAGGCTGCTATAACAAAATACCACAGACTGAGTAACCTGTGAGCAAGAGAAATTTGTTTCTTAGAGTTCTAGAGGCTGGAGGTCCAGATCAGAGTGCCTGTATGGTCAAGTTCTAGGTCTGGTGAGGTCCTGCATCCCAGTTCATCCACAGCATCCCATATAACCTCACCTGGCAGAGGAACCAAGCAAGTTCCTTCTGGCCACTTTCCTATGGCACTAATCCCATTCATGAGGGCTTCACCTTCACTACCTAATAGGCTCCTAAGGGCCTCATCTCCAAAACTACCAAACTGCATATTAGGATTCCAACATGTAAATTTTAGGAGGACACAAACATTCAGAACACAGCACTCATTTTGTTCAGATTGTGGAAGTGCAAGGAGATCACACACACACACACAAGTCAATCCAGTGCGTGGTATATGGCAGTTGCTCAATAAATCCAGTGGGAGAGGGGTGACAGTGGTGGAGTTGGCAGAAATGATGAAAGTGATGGAAGTTAGGGGAGGTGAGAGAGGTGCAGGTCATGGGGTGATAGTGTAGAGATGGTGGTGAAGATAGGAATGGGGTGGGTAGTGATAGCAGAGATGATGATGGCAACGGTGATAGTGGGGGCAGTGCTAGTGGATGGAGGTGGACATGGTAGAGGTGGTGATGCTGGAAGAGATGATGGTGAGGCGGGAGGGGTGACGGCAGCAGCCTTCACTATGACAGTCATCCTCCTCTCATAATTCACGTACCAACCACGGCTACTACAGTAGTATTTTACCAGAATGGTTACTTATGAGTATCCTATCAACAGGGATGTTCTATCCACTAGCACTTCTAAAGAGCAATAGTATAAGATACAGGAACAGTGCTCTAATGGAATGCAGAGGTCACTAAGTGCAACTGAAATGCAAATAACGAAAATGCTGTGGACTGAGGGCCAGAACAGAGACAGCAGAATGCTAAAGGAAGGCCAGAGAGGAATCGATTGTGCCTGAAAAGGTTGGGAAGGCTCCACTGTGAAAGGCAGTGAGTTGATTCCGGAAAGTGGCAAGAAACTGTTTGCATGGAAAATGGTTTCCAGGCAAAAAGGCAGCACATGCAGAGGAGTGGAAGCACAGAAGTCTGTGGTGTGTGAAGGAAAGAGTTAAGCCAAAGACTAGGTAGGGTACATGGAGGAAGTAATGGAAGAAGAGGCCGGATCTACACTGAGAGGGGCCTTGAATTTGATGCTTTGAGCAACAGAGCCGTTAACTGTTTTTTAGGTAAGGAAGTCACATTTAGGGAGAAAGAATTAAAGAGGGAAAAGACTGAAGACAGGCCAGTTGGAACACAAAAGAAAGGGTCCAGACTAGAGGACAGAAGGGCTTGCCCAGCCTGGCACTGAGGGCAGGGAGAGGAGAACAGGTGTGAGGACAGGAACTATAGGAAAAGGAGTGAGCTTGGATAAAGTTCTTCCCAGCTTCTCTGCATTTAATGTGCCCTGATGTAAGTGATGTGCTTGCCACAGTATCCGTAAGCAGCTGAAATTGAGCCAAGAATGACAAAGAATACAGTGACATTAAAGGAAGACAGAATAAGAATTAGAACTTGGTAGCAAGTGGTCTCTAAGAGTCTTAAACTCTCCCTAATTCTCATTAACCTTTAAAGAAGAGAAATGAAGAAAAAGAAATGTCAAATTCTTTCTAGTGTGTGTGTTTCTCCAATCAGCAATTGAATAACTAAAGATTAGTGACCATGTTTCCCATTAAAAAAAACAAAACAAACTCTGAAAAAAATCTGGAATCCTCATAACTGATTTTTAATGGGGAGAAAAAATGGAACGTTAACTTTCCAAAGCTACTTTCTGAATGTCACGGTTCTCTTTTCAATAATGCTTTTATTTTTCCTGATCAAAAATGTGTCTCATTGTAGAAAATTCTTTAGAAAAAATGTCATGAAATTCATAAATAACATGAATTATGCAGGACCTGTTGGCAATTGAAAGGATCTGGCTTCTCTTCTAAATGAAATGGGAACCATTTCTAAGTTTTAGTGAATGGGTTACATGATCTTGGTTTTTAAAGAATTATTCATGTTGCTCTGTTGGGATTAGACTATATGAGGACAAAGGTTAAATCACCTATGATTATTTCTTTAAAGTAGATTTTTAAAGGGACGCCTGGGTGGCTCAGTAAGTTAAGCAGCTCCCTTTGGCTCTGGTTGTGATCCCAGGGTCCTGGGATCCAGGGCCATGTTGGGGTCCCCACTTAATGGGCAGTCTACTTCTCCCTCTCCCTCTGCCCCTCCTCATCTTGTGCACACATGTGCACGTTCTCTCTCTCAAATAAGTAAATAAAATCTTAAGAAAAAAAAAAAAAAAACAGAATTTTAACGAGGCACCTGGATGGCTCAGTCAGTTAAGCCTCTGCCTTCCACTCAGGTCAAAATCTCAGCAGCCTGAGATGAAGCCCCACATTGGGCTCCCCACTAAGTCTGCTTCTCCCTCCCAAGTGCTCTTGCACTCTTGTGTGCTCCCTCCCGCTCTCTCTCTCACTCTCAAATAAATAAATAAAATCTTTTAAAAATAAAAACAACAGATTTTTTTTTTTACTGAAAAGTGGTGGGGTGCTTGGCTGGCTCCATTGGTGGATCATGCGACTCTCGATCTCAGAGTTGTGAGTTTGAGCCCCACATTGGATGTAGAGATTACTCAGAAATAAAATCTTTTTAAAAAATAGATAGATATAAATAAATCAACAAATTAAAATGGAAAGTGGAACCACTTCATCAAGATAGTATTTGCTTAGAATTTCCTACAAAGAATATTCCCATCAGTTATGCATGAGTATGTGTGGGAGAAAATAACTGTTGAGAAAGTTAGCTCCTGGGAGGCCAAGTTCAAAATCTGTTTTCTACCTCTATTAAAAAAAAAAACAAAAACAAAAACAAAAAACTGGCTTTATTTCAGACTTAAATAATCAACTTTCAAAAAATGGTTACCGTTTCTGCTCAAGTACAGCCACAAAGCAGGAAATCATCAACTGCCAATTTAAGAGTGAAGAGAATCAAGAATCCCTTTCCTTATTTAGCAAGGCATTTACTGAGTACCTACTGTATGCCAAGCCTGGGCACTGTCCCTGAGGACATAGCAGGAACACTAACCCAGGCTCTGCCCTAACTTCAAGGAGCAGAGAACTGAGACTTATTTTTTGAACACTTATGCATATAATTGTCTATCATGGTTACAAGTGCTATAAAGAGAGAAATAAGGGTGTGTGAGGATCCTAGGGAAGCCATGAAATAGGCAAACAGGGAAAATACATTGCCCCTTCCCTAAGGAACTCTTTCTTTAACTCCTGATAAGGGAATGGCAAAGCACAACGACCAGAAGAATGAGAAGGAAAAGTTAACTGAAAGAAGTTAGTGTGGTTGCAGCAGCAGAGTTTGGCGAGAGGGAGAGGGAGGCGCAGGGCGTGGGAGTGGTCTATGACAAAACAAGAAGTAATAAGTGTCCAGGTAGCCCAAAAAGCTATATGCCATAGGAAGGGTTTTGAAAATTTTGCAACAGAAGGCTGTTAAATGGTCTCAGCCAAAGGTCAAGCCGCTTAACCTATTCAAATGCTCTTTTTCTTCTTTAAGTAAAATTGACATAAGACAGTATATTAGTTTCAGGTACACATTGTAATGATTCAATATTTGTATATATGGCAAAATGATCACCACAGTAAGTCTAGTTAACATCTGTCATCATACAAAGATATTCTTAATAAAGTAAGCTAAAATAAAACTAATAGATGGAATTTGATTTCAATGTGCTTAGTAATGGAAAAGTTAACATTAGATGACTTATCAACCAAATATCAACCATTTCACTTACCTGATAGGTGTCAAGTGTTAATTTCAGGATATGGCTAATACAAGCATGGATAATCAGAACTGTTATTTACATTTAGAGACACTGAAATAGAAATTACTTAGAAATTTCTCAGAAATATAACACAATGATAGGCTTGATTGCATTTGTAAAAAATAACCTTGCATTTTTGCTTTAGACTTAAAGAATGACAATCAACATTTTTGAGAATCATTTTCCAAATGAAAAGGAAAACTCTGACATGAATTTGCTTCTGCAGGGTGGATACTGCACTCACGTAAAGATTTAGCTGACAACTAGCAAGAAGAATTTGGGAAATAAATGGGAGAAACAGCTGTCCAGGAAGGTATCAGTTGCCAGGTTTGTTTGGAATGCAGTGGAATTCCCAGGCCTAAGTGTGCTCTGCCAGCTTCATTTAGCTCATTGATGATTGCACGCCTTTTGAAAACCACATTAGAGCACCCCATTTTCTAAGTCTCATCTCCTCTTGAAAAGGAATATATATTTCCGGGCTCCCACAGGATGCATAATTTTGTACCATTGTTAGTGATTATTACCACCATTTATTTTCCTAGTCATCCACCCATTCCACTTAGTGTAAGTCTAAATATGCCTCGCACACCTTTAAAAACGCCATTTCTGGTTATACTTCAAAAGGCAGAAGTTGGTCAAAATAGTCTCACTCCAATGATCTTTTCCAACAATAAAAAGTTTTTAGCTTCTTAACAGTGTTTACTTCTTACATCATCATCATATATATATATATATATATATATATATATATATATAGTTACGAAAATGCTGTGAGAAATAAAATAAATATAGGGGCACCTGGGTGACTCAGTGAGTAAAGCCTCTGCCTTCAGCTCAGGTCATGATCTCAGGGTCCTGGGATCGAGCCCCGCATCGGGCTTTCTGCTCAGCAGAGAGCCTGCTTCCCCCTTCTCTCTGCCTGCTTCTGCCTACTTGTGATCTCTCTCTCTCTGTCAAATAAGTAAATAAAAATCTTTAAAAAAAAAAAAGAAAGAAAGAAAGAAAATAAATATATAAAGATTGGGGTTGTACAAGACAGTGAATATTTTTATTTAGCAAATACTTATCTAGCACCTATATTTGAGCTATTGTTCAAAGATGCTTTACAAATATGAACACAACAAATATTATACAGGGTATTCTATTTCTGATTTATGAAAGACTTAAATTTACCCTCAACTCCTTAAAACTGAAGATATTCTGTTATAAGGCACCAAGCTAGTTCTATAGACCTGAATAGAGATATAGCACAGTAGAGTCCAATATTTGGTCAAAGCCATGTTGGAATGTGTTGAGGAGGAAGAATTTTTTTCCCTACCCTCTTGTGTTTCTTTACTGAGGCCTGCAAATTAAATTTACAAAAGGTAGATAAACAAGAGAAAAGACAGATATTTATTCATATACATGTTTGTAGAAAAATATGACTCAAGGAGGCAGTTAGAATTTGAGGCTTATATACTATCTTAATAGGAGAAGGAAGGCTCTTACAAATGACCTTTTTTTTTTTTTTAGAGAGACCACACACCCAAATGTGCACTCAGGGTGGGGAGGGGCAGAGAGTGAGGGAGAGAGATTAAGCAGACTCCAGGATCAACATGGGGTGGATGCGGGCTATATCTTACAACCCTGAGATGATCACCTGAGCCAAATCAAGAGTTGGATGCTTAACTGACTGAGCCACAAAGGCACCCCCACAAATGACTTAAGAAAGATAAATGAGCTCTTAGGAGACTAGTGAGGCATGTGATAGTTTCATGATAATGTCTGCTTAAATATGGTGACACTCCTCCTCTCTAGTGACAAGAATCAATCCTTCCTGGTTGCAGAAACTCCTGGGAAATGGATTTGTGACCATTGAGTTCTTTTAGGGGTCTCTGCTTTTAGGCAGGTAAGGAAATTCAGGGGGGGGAGCCTATTTCCAAATGCTATCAGCTTAAAATAATTATATGCCACTTTGTAGTATTCTGGACACCTTTAAAAGGAAGTTAGGGCCAAAGAAGACTGTCTTTGATCCCCCTTGCTGGTAGACATTCAGGCTCTGGGCTAGCCCTGAGGATAGAGCTCTCCATGGGAATAGGACAAGGATGAACGCTTTCAGGTTCCAACAGACTCTCAGGGGTCTGAAGTGTCAGAGATATGCTTAATTCCAACTATGCACTGAGGCTAGCCTCAGAGACAAGACGAGCACTAGAGAAGTCCCACTACCTAGAACATTTCCTCATATATAGGGATTTTTTAGTAATGTCTCACAGAATAGACTTGACCAAATAGACCGGCTTAATCTCTACACCCCACCCCACCATAGTGGGAAACTCATATGGTCCTCCTCAACAACAAACACACTTTACCAGATACCAGACACTACATACTATTAATGGCATCCTCATTTTGAGAAAACAAACACACAACAAAGTATAGTAAGTTTTCCAAGGTCAAACAGCTGGTTGGTGGCTCAGCTGATATTTGTACCTATTCAATTTGACTCCAAAATTCAAACTCTTAACAACCAAGTTCTACTGCACTAGCCTTCTTCCTCAAAAAGTTTTATTTGGGGTGCCTGGGTGGCTCAGTGGGTTAAGCCACTGCCTTTGGCTCAGATCATGATCTCGGGGTCCTGGGATCAAGTCCCGCATGGGGCTCTCTGCTCGGCAGGGGGCCTGCTTCCCTTCATCTCTCTCTGCCTGCCTCTCTGCCTGCTTATGATCTCTCTCTGTCAAATAAATAAATAAAATCTTTAAAAAAAAAAAAAGTTTTATTTTAACTGAACTAAAGTATAACAAATGGCTTGAAGAAGCTTTTATTTAAAGTATTAATGTGACAATATCATAACCTAAAAACTGCTAACAATACCAACCTCCTGACACATCCTAGTGCAATAGAGTCTTCAGATCTGGCCATTTCTCCTGACATGAAATACTATCTAAAGCAGAGTAACATTGTGTGCATTATACATAGGGGAGCCTGACACCTGACTCACAGTGTCAGCTTCTTCAGGGTCGGCCCCTCCCTCAATACACGTAATCTGCCCCAGACCCCAGTGCTTCTGGCTCATTGTCACTTGGCTCAGGGTTGATGGACTTGGCCAATATGCCACAGTATCATCAAGCACAGCACTCTGAAGCTTGACACTTTCCTAAAAATATCTGCCCCAGTGAAATCTGTAAGTACAGTGGTAATAACTGATACACTCATGATTTCTCTAGAGTAGAGCTTCATTTGGGGAAGAGATGGAAGTTAAAGTTTGAATAGTTTTAGAACAGATTAGATAGAATAGAATACTATAGATTCCTAGAACTAGATACTCCCAGCTTTAGGTTATTCTTACCACTCTCCCCCATAGTTGGATGTGGCACCTGCACAGTTTCAGGGGCTTCGGACACTCCAAGTCCCATCTAGGGACCATGTTCTCCTGCCTTGGGTTCTGTTACCACACTGACTATCAGTTGCTATTGATTTAGCAGTGTATTCCATCCCTTTGTGAACAGCATTGTTAGAGGCAAAGCAGAACATTTTTATGGACACATGCTGTCTGCCAGGCACCACCTTAGTCATAGTGGATACAAAAATAAGTGAGGTCTAATTCTCACTTTCAAGTTTCCATCAGAGAGAGAAGCATGAAGGCAGAGAGGCATGACATTTGAGGTGTGGCCAGTATGCCAAGGAGAAGTCAGGAAAGGCTTTATAGCACAGCAAATATTTGCGTTGTTTCTGGAGAAAGGGTAGGTGTAAAGCAGCCTGCTCACAGGACCATTTGTGTACTAAAATCGGCAGATTTGGATGTGATCAATTTCTTTAAAGGGCTACCGAAAACCTCTGGAGATTCCACTGAGGGTGGAGAAGAAAAGAGCCTTATTTTCACATGTTCACTCCACGTCTGTCAAACCATGTCTACATCTGAGGGTTAAAACTCTATTCTCCGACCCGAGATAAGCCTGGAAGCCTCATCCTGCCACAGACCGACCGCGTTCTCCGGGCTTTCCCTGCAATGACGCACTAGCGCGCGCAAACGCCAGGGGGCAATGCAGTTTCACCAAAACTCCTAGGAACGGGTCCAGGTTTTGTTTTTGTTTTTGTTTTTTTCAGGTTTCGTTTTGACTAAGAAAGTTTACAGCATCCTGATGCAAAGGTGGAAACCCTTACTAAAAACAGTTCTACTAAGAAAATAAAAAGTTTATATATCCTTACTTTAAAAGATTCCCGAATTGCCATCCAAATCGCCTTTCAGCATTTGTCCACAGCTGAACGTCTGGCAATATTATTTGCAACAGAATTACTTTCATTTTTTTTCTCAGTATAGCTGTCTGGTTTTCCCAGTCCTCTGCGTAAGAAACGGTTACTCTAGCCATCCCCTTGCTAGCCGGAGTCACACTGTTCGGACTCCGTTTTGCCCTCTGCCCAACCGTGGGCTCTACTCCCTCCGCGCCCATTCAGCGCATCCAGCTGCCTCTTTGGCTGGCGCTGCGGCTCCCTTTAAGGTAATTCCAGTCCGGGCCTGTGTTTTGTTTCCAGCTCCGCAGCCGCCAGGTGTCTGCCCTCCCTTAACCCCCAAGGATGAGAGATCAAAGGTGTGCCTACATCTGCCTCCTGACCAGCTCTTTAATCTGTTACATGTTCAAAAGGGACAAGCGCTGCATTATGCACTTAGGGAGGGAGGACGAATCAGAGAAGTGGAAAGGGGCAGAGTCCCAGAGTGTGTGAACTCAGTAAGAGGATGTGGAACATGTCTGTCTACATTGTAGCCCTGCCATGTGGGAATGTTTTCTTTTAAAAAGAGCAAAAATATCACGGGCAAATGGAGACCCCTGTTTCCCTGACTGGAGCCCTACTAAACCTGTTTAATGATAGTACACAGACCCATGTGGAGACCAGCATTAAAAGAAATCTAACAGGGGCGCCTGGGTGGCTCAGTGGGTTAAGGCCTCTGCCTTTGGCTCAGGTCCTGGTCCCGGGGTCCTGGGATCGAGCCCCGTGTCGGGCTCTCTGCTTGTTGGGGAGCCTGCTTCCTCCTCTCTCTCTGCCTGCCTCTCTACCTGCTTGACATCTCTGTCTGTCAAATAAATAAAAATTTAAAAAAAAAGAAAAAAGAAAAAGAAAAATCTAACAAGGCAAAGGAAAATACTTTTTAAATTATGAAATGGAAATTATACGGACATTTATAGCAACTTGGGCTTATTTCACGTCAGCAAAAAAGGACAGACTAAACACTTAAAAGAGATAAACTGAAAAATTTTGAGAAAGATTATTTCCAATAGATCTTCTACTTTCCACACCCACAGGAGTAAACAAGCAGGGAAATGCATTTTTTTAAACAGGAGAAAGCAAATTCAGTATTAAGGAAACAATTCTGGGGGCGTCTGAGTGGCTCAGTGGGTTGGGCCTCTGCCTTCCGCCCAGGTCATGCTCTCAGGGTCCCCGAAGAGTCCCGCATCAGGCTCTCTGCTTGGCAAGGAGCCCGCTTCCTCCTCTCTCTCTCTCTGCCTGCCTCTCTACCTGCTTGTGATCTCTGTCAAATAAATAAATAAAATCTTAAAAAAACAAACAAACAAACAAACAAACAATTTGGGAGCGCTGGTTATGGAGGGATAGGGCTCTTACCTCTTACCTAGACACGCAAGCTCACGCACGCAGGCGTTCCTTCGCCCAGGGTTTTGGTGTCAGGACAATCTAGTAAGAATTATGTCTGAACTTAAACTTGGGAATAATGTAGCTAACTGGAGCACCCAGCTTTCTTTAAATTCGGAATGAGTTTCCACCAAGGACATAGAAGCGAGCAGGCACGTGTGGGTTCTCTCTCTCTGTACGCCTGTGCCGCGCATGCCCAGAAGCAACCTTCCGCTCTTCCGCTTTTCCTTGCCCCGGGCTTCCAAAAGCAACTGCAGCTGCTTGGGTTATGCCGAAATGCCTTCACAGATAGTCGCGAGGTAGTGGTGACTTAATAGTAAGTCACACTGTCCTTCCCCAGTTACAATGTCTTTGAATCAAATTTGTTCACAGTACGTGAGAGGGAAGAAAAGTGGCACAGGTATTAATGGCTAAGGGAAGCAGGGAGTCCTTATCAGCAGCATCAAATGTTTCATTCATCTACTTAGCAAATATTTGCTCAGCACTGCCTCCGGTCACACTGCTGGACTCCGGGAAATCAGTGATGATCAAAGAGTCTTGCTTTCTTTCTGTTCATAGAGTTTACTGTCTAGAGGTAGACAGTATAAATGAAATGAATGGCATAAATGAAATACTCTCCGAGATCACTGCTCTCAAAGAAAGAAACACAGTTCTTGTGGGAGAGTCTGCTTTAACAATGGAACTAATCTAGGGGGTCAGGGAGAACTTCTCTGAGAAAATCCTCATAAGCTAAGACCTGAGAGATCAAGAAGGGTGAGGGGGGACACATGTCACTATTCAGAGAGCTGAGAAAGTGGGGTGGCTGGTGGGTAGCTGCGGAACACAAAGCTCAGGACGCAATACAGAGTAAGCTCAGAGGATTGAGGCACCTGTAACTGTTTCCTGCTCATAACATATTACCTCAACACACAGCATAACAGCTTAAAAACAGCTACTTTATTATACCCAAGATCTTATGGATCAAACCTCCTTCAGCTGGAGGTTGGCTGGTCTAGGCCCTCCAGGCTAGCATTATTCATACACCTGGCACCTTGGCTTCTGTGGCTTGAAGTGTGGGCTCAGCTGAGACAGCTGACAAAACACCTATAGGGGGCACCTCCAGCACTGCAGCTTTAAGACTTCTTACATCACAGTTCAGAGCCCCCAGGGATAGTATCCAAGAGATAGGAAGTCTTAAATCCTGGGCCCAGACACTAGCAGAGCATCCTTTTCACCATCTTCTATTAGTTGAAGCAGTCACAGAGCACCCCGCCCCCAGATCAAAGAAAATGACAGAGATGTCACCTCTCAATAGGAAGCATTTCAAATAATTTGTGGACATTTTTAGTCAGCTACAGTCCATCCTCTGGACACAAATTATTTAGACTCTTCTGTAAGGCAAAACAGACTCCTTCCAAAGCCCTCCAGAAATCGCATTATGGCATGAAGTTCAAGTTTGAGGTGCGGGTTCTTACCACTGAAATAAGGTTCAGGTGTTGCTGAGGATCCTTTGATCCTGTTCTCTAGTATACTTTTATCAATATGAAGACTTGTAAATGAAAATAAAAAGCTATCTGCTCCACGCACACCAGCATATACTGACGACACAGAGATGAGATCAGTGTAATGACTTCTCCCAGTCAGGAGTGGAAGAAGGAGGGGCATGGAGTAATCTACTGGTCCAGAGCAATTCTGAAGTCCATATGTTGCCAGTTCCTTCACTGGGGGCCTGGTCCTGTTGCCCAGGGATGAATCTTTGCAGTTCTTATCTCCTCCTCCAAACTCTTAATTGCACCTTCCGAGTCATCTATCCTGTTTCCTTAACGTCTAGGTCAGCTCAGGTATTTTGCTGTAACAAAATACCATAGACTGGGTGGCTCGAACAACAGATATTTATTCCTCACAGTTCTAGAGGCTGGAAAGTCTGAGATCAGGGTGCCAGCATGGTCAGGTTCTGGTAAGAACTTTCTTCCTATCCTGAAGATAGCCTCCCAAAGGCCCCATTGCCAAACCCCATCACACTGAGGATTAGTTAGGGATTCGACATATGAATTTGGGGCAGGGGACAGGAATAGGGGACAAGACTCAGTCTATAGCACATAAGATGTCATTTGCAACTGATTAATTTTATCAATCTAATCCCTGCCCATAGATGCTTGGAGGCTTTAAAGATTCTCACTCTGAACTACCTCTGCCCATTTTTGTCCACACTGATGATGTATCCGCTAAACACTTCCCTTGATATCTTCATGGGCTTCCTATGAATCCTATTAGACATCACTCTATTAGACCAAACACATGCAGTTTTCCTCCAGACAGGCACTTCTCTGGCCTGGTGCTGTGGAACCACCTTTTTAGAAGACCTTTCATCTCTTCATAAGTTTTTGAGGCACATGCTTAAATCTTTCTACAGTCATAAAAATGGGTCTTACAGCTATACCCCTGAGATTGTCCTCATCCTCAGTAAGTTTCATACTTTGGGAGCTTTTGTCATTGGAAAGGCTAAGAATATGAAACCCTGTTATCTTTAAAAAAAAAAAAAAAAAACCAACAAGTCCTAGATCTATATTTCCTCTAAATTTTGCCTGAAAACTGAAGTCCCTTTCTTTGTTTAACACACATTTTTTTACCTGTACCTGTACTCTTGGAAAAAACTAACTAGCACTCTACATGTTTTTTCCTGGAAATCTTACTAAAAATCTACAAACTCATTAGGTATATGAGTTTACATATATCTAAATATGTTATTTATTTTAGGTATGTTTTCTGTTTTTCCATGTTACTATAGGTCATAATGTTGCCAAACATCCCACCACTACATCAGATGACTTGACTTTCCTTCCAGTCTCCAAGGATACTGTTTTCCCTATCCTCCCAGCTTCCACCAACAGTTTCCCCAGGGCATTCTAGCAACTTCCCTCATCTTACATTGTTTGTCAGAATGTCTACCATGGCCTCCATGCTCAGGACTTGTAACATGGTGTCTCAGGGTTCTCAGAGGGAGTGATCCAAGAGACAGGAAGAGACTGCCAGGTTCATGGGCCTGGGCACAGACAGAGAGAAACACAGTGAGAAAGGAAACACAAGCAGGGGGAGTGAGAAAGGGACAGGCAGGCTTCCCTCTGAACAAGGAGCCCGATGCAGGGCTCCATGAAGGGCCCAGTGTGGGGCTTGATGCAGGGCTCGATCCCAGGACCCTGGGATCATGACCTGAACCGAAGACAGACACATAACAACTGAGCCACCCAGGCAGTCTCATTTCCACTTTATTTTAAAGGTCACAGTAGTCACAGAGTTTGCCCAAATTCAAGAATAAGTGGGACACAACTTCTATTCCTCTGTGGGAGGTGAACGGAAGAATTTGTGGGCATTTTTATTCTGCCACGAGTAACCTCATGAAGGACTATGCAAGTCCTGTTAGGGCTTTCAATCTTGGACTGAAGAATAATGAAAAGTGGGGCACCTGGGTGGTTCAGTGGGTTAATGCCTCTGCCTTTGGCTCAGGTCATGATCCCAGTGTCCTGGGACTGAACCCCGAATCAGGCTCTCTGCTCAGCAGGGAGCCGCTTCCCTTCCTCTCTCTCTGCCTGCCTCTCTGCCTCTTGTGATCTCCGTTAAATAAATAAAATCTTTAAAAAAAAAAAAAAAGAATGAAAAGGCATTTAAGAATTTTAAAGGGTGAGGGGTATGACATAATTGGACTTGCCTTTGAAAAGACCACTCCAGCTACAGTATGAGAATGCATCGGAAAGAGGACATAAAAAACTGAATGGTCCTTTCTTGGTTCCTCTTTCTCGATCCCTATCATATTATCATATTATACAGGTTCGTGTGAGCATTGCTATGGCAGTTTGCCCTAAGGTGATGACAGTAGAGATAAAAGAACTGCAAATTCTTGAGGTATTTGGATATAAAATCAATTAGTTGATATTTCCTGAAGACCATTTACAGCATAACCTTGACTCCAATTCGTTGATAAAATGACTTCTTGGGAATCTATTTAACAGTATAATCCTGAAACCTAAATATTACTGTAATTTATGTATATTTACGCCACATGGCAATGTTCACTGGCCTCCACGAAGACCAGCCTCCAAGTAGAAATAGACAGTGGTCAATATAGTGAAATCTGAGCATTCTGCTCAACAGTATCCACAATTAAGACAACATGTTTGAGTTACATTTGCAGGGATTGATAAAATTCTCTTTTTAGGATCTCAGGAAACACTTGGGAATGACCACTTATTCAATAGATAAATACTTGAGTATTTGCTCTATGCCAGGCATGGTTCTAGTCACGGGAGTTAAAGCAGCAAGCAAGACAAACCAGGTCTCTGCTCTCATTCTGCTTACACTGTAATGAGGCAGAGAGATATAAACAAGGAACTGAGTGATAAATCAGTGACATAATCCCAAGTAGGAATAACTGGCATAGAAGAAATAAGTAAGAGAGAGGGTCTACAGAGTTCTTACTGGGTCTGCTCTAAATACAAGAATCAAGGAAGGGCTCTCTGAGGGAGGGACAACTTGAAGTAAAATCTGAAGAGAAGGGGCTGCGTAGCAAGATCTAGCAGGTCAGGAGAAAGCACTCACCGCAGAGGGAGGCACCCCATGGGCAGAAAGGAATTAGCACTGCAGGGCACTAGGCACCAGGGAAAAGACCAAAGTGGCTAATGAATCTTGGAAAAGGGAGAAAGTCAGATGACATAACAAAATCAGTAGGAATATATGACATAGGGCATTGACAGGTTTAAAAATTTTATTACTAATCCAACAACAATGAGGTGTCACTGGAAGATTTGAGCGAGCCCTTGTCATTCACACTTCAGCATGGATTATTCTAACTTGACTCTCAAAAATTATTTTAAATCAACTGAAATTAGTAATTAGGTGAATTAGGTGAGAGAGGTAAGAAAGAGGGTGGAACAACTTCGGAATTGGGGAAGTGTTACTGAAAGCTTACCCGGGTAGTGATTCGCTCTGACTTGCAGGAAAACAATAGACAGGGTCTGCACAAATCACCCACAAGATTAGGAATTTTGCTACATTAAAATGTCAAGTTGAGGTGTCTTTTCCTTCTCTCTCTTTTTTTACATTTTATTTTCTAACACTTGCAGATGATGAAACTTTAAAGGGAGGGCTAGGGAGGAGTAGGATCCACTGTGTGTCTATATACATATATGTATGTGTTATGGCTTATCCTGAATTCCAGGCAATGTCAATGTCAGCCAGTCACCAGATAACGTCTATCGTGTGTCCTGGAAGTCAACAGTGCTACATGTAGCTTTTCAGCATCGACATCAACCATTTCTTAAATATTCAAATTTTTTAAAATATTTGTATTTTAAAATAAAATGTCTTCCCCTCATTCTACAATTTCTGTATAATATTAAAAGTAGCTATCTAATTAGATTTAGCTAATTCTATATTTTCACTACAACACAGTTATTTTGCAATATCTTTATAAAGGCCTGTCCTACTATAGGAAACAGCTTCATTTGGGGTTTAAAAAAAAAAACAGGAGACGTCTATATGGAGTTGATAAATCACTAATGTTTTTAAGATAATGTTAATAATTAGAGCTCTAAAATCAGATGTTAATTTTTTTTAACTTACCTTTTTCTCCTTATTCAATAAAAGTATTACTGGGCTCTGGTCCACCACCACCCACAAATCCCATAAAAATTTGTTTTGATTTTCTTGTTCTACCAGCATAAAGCCTGATCAGAGCACCTTGATTAGAGCACACTGTTGTCCTTTTATCTCAATGGCAGTTGCTGACACCATGGTTATACACAAAAATAAATATGGCTAAAAAAAATCACTATCATGAACTGATTTCCTGTATAAGAATCCTCCAGTTAAAAAAAAAAAAAAAAAGACAGGCTCATTGTTTAATAAGCCAGTGACTCATACCTCTTGGCATAAGTGGGCTTGCCAAGTCCATTTAGGTTATGTTCGTGGTTGACTGTCAGTGACTGTTATTTCCCGGGTGACCTATGGACAGTATGTATGACAGTTTTAAAAGATTTGAAATTACTGGAAAAATAATGGCAAATGCTAAGCTTACTTACATGTACTTCGTTCTGTTAAATTATTACCCCTTTTATGAATAGCTCAGGAAGTATTCTGAAGATCAAGATTTTCTTCTGTGGGCCTGAGTGGAAAGGAACATCAGTGGTGACGTTATGCTAGATTTGGTTCATACCAACTTGCAAGAGCAAATTCTTTTATTTTGGGGTGTTCCGTGAACCCATTATCAAACACAGCCATTGTTATAAAAGATATAAACTTATAATTAAATAAATTATATTAAAAACAAAGGTAATAAATACTTAAAACTCTTTCCTTTCTCATCATTTGACTACAGTTTACTTTCCATACTCTTGAGGTTGTTTATAACAACTGTACTTGCATGGTCAAAATACTACCTAATGGTATTGTTCCTTGCCCATCTCTTTTCAACACCACATTCCCTGACATCAGGCTGGTCGCCTGAAATAGGCCACAGTGGAAGTACTTACCTAGTGATGAAGTTGAAAGAGTTTTAATGTAATGAAAATAATTTATATGACAGCGTGAAAAATAGTTCAGCAGTAAGCCACAGAAAAGATGTAGTGATAATTAAATTTATTGGGAAAAGAGCAGAGTGGGATGAAACACAATGCGTGATTTTGTCCAATAGTGATTGCCTTGCTAGATAGGAATACAAGAGTTGGACCAAACTCAACAAAAGCATTCTGCATGAATCAATTGATTATACAGAACCTGAAGTAAAGAGCATTGTGTATTTTATTATTTTTTTAGATTATGTATCATACATCATTTATATCAGTAAAAATCAGGAAAAACACACCTACATTTATATGCATACTTTTTGCCCTGGAGAGTCCTTTGTTAAACATTGACCAGACACTACTGGTTCTGCAGGAAAGATGAAATTCGATAGGTAACTTAAAAGGAACTTTTTCAGAAAGCTGTAGTGGAGAGCAAGTTTGTCTCTTTGTTAACAATCTGTTAAAATCAGTGCGTGTTCATGCTCATACTAATTTGGCTTATCGATTTTGAAGAGGGTTTTGTTTCCACTTTTAATTTGAGACTCCTCTGGTTGGAAAGAGAACCAGAATGTCAATGACATGAAACTGTAAATAGATATTGTTGTTCAGCCTAAAGTATCATGGCTATCACATAGGGTTTGGGGAATATTATTTATAACTATGACATACCAAAAAAGGGAATTTTTAATCAAATCATAGGACCCAGTCTAATTTACCTCAATTAAGTGTTTAAATTCACTGAATTTAAATTTAAAGTCTTTAAATTCACTGAAAAGGCACATGAATATCCAGTCAAGAGTAATGTCTACTTGCTTCATGAACAATTTGACACGCTCAAGAAGCCCTTTTACTGACCTGCAGGGAGCGGGATCGCTGAACACATCTGACCAGTAAATGGCCTGTGACCCAACCAGCTCAGAGAAGGAAGCTGCCAGATCACACCATGGTTTTTAACCACTTGTTATATATTTTGACAGCAACCCTGCTCCAACATGTATCAAACAATCTCTATACATAACATTAAATAGAAAGTACTAGCCACTGGTGTCCCATTGTGTGAAGTTTCATCAATTCACTATCCAGCATGATTTATTTACAGAAAGTCATTCAGACAGACTTGGCCTTTGTTTTACCCAAAAACGTGTCAGATGGCTTATTCAGCAAAAAACTCCCCCAAATGGTTTTAGTGGGATTAATGAAGACATCATTTAGTCTAACAATGGACTGAAAATTACTTTATTCTCAAAGTTGATGTTTGTTTAGTTAAATCCTCAAAATACCAGCAAAAACTCTAGATCCGAAGCATGTGTGTGTTTTGAGAAGACGAGAAGAGGTCATTTGGGGCCATTATATAACTGCCACTTTTTGTTTTTATTCAAGGTGTCATAAAACTGAGTTCTGCAGTTGAAGGTACGTTTTCACAACCACAAAATCAATACTGTTTTGCTTAAAGGTTGCCTAGCGTGGCTTTGTAGCCAGAAAGCGTCTGTGGCAGCAGTGTGTGGTGCCTGTTCTAATTGCCAGCTGTCACCATTCCATCTGTGTCTCTCCTCGTTCTGGTCATTCAATGCCATGAGTCTCTCGGGCCTCCACCCGTGGCATGAACACTGACCCAAGAGGGCAGTCTTTAGGGGCGCGAACGTGTCTCGTTCTGTTTCCTGATGTGATTGCCTCAGATCCAAGGCTCTTTCCAGATCCCCTTGCTCTCTCCAGCAGCCTTATTTGAGGCTGGATGTAAAGTCTTGCCAGAAACCTTGCCCCCCATTCTTTCGGCAGGGCCTTCTCTACAGTGTTTTGGTCCCTCATCCCAACGTAGCCAACATGCTTGCCCAAGTCGGTGGGCATGGAGTTGTTCAAGCTCCCTGACGAGAACCCTAAGTGGTGAAGGCACTGACTGGCCTCAGATGCAGCTTTTTCCAAGGCAGTGTGATCCACCAGCACCCAGGAGGCACTGGGAGGACCAGCTTCTGTCGACGGTATTTGCATCATCCGTATCTAGCAAGTGGCAATTCCCTTTAGCCATGCATGCAGGAAGTGAAGAAGAAAGGGAAAAGGGGTTTAAGGAAAGAGGAGGATTGGTGTGGGAGAGGACAGCAGGATTTTGCTAACCCCCAGGAATGCTGAAAATACCCCATCGTCTGAAATGATTAATTGGTTATTGGTATAATGTTGATCTCCTTATCCTCATAGAAGCACAAAGCACAAGTAGCGAATGTGTAATTTTCCCTTCTTGTGAGTCTCTGTGTTTGTTTTGGGTGTGTGTGTTCTCATTTATCGGGAGTCTGTCAGTCATGCTTCGAAGGTTCCTTCATCCCTACTTAATCAGGGGAGGCTCCTTGGAAGAGGTGGTGGGCTTTCAGGTGAGTCTTCACATTTAAAGGGAGATGTGGCCTGATGAATGAGCAATGCATGGAGGTGGGAAGTGGAAAAATGCCAGGGGATAGGAGTGATGAGACCTTCTGCTTAATTCAAGCACAGGGATTGGATGGGCTGGAGTCTGAAGACTGGGAGATGAGGGAGGAGCTCAGTCATGTACCCACAGGATTGGCAAACGCAAAATGGGGAACTCTGTGCCTTCTGTAGACTTAGTACCATCCTATTTCACAAAGCAAAGTTGAAAAGGCAGCATTTCTGACATTCACAGTGGAAAGCATGCTGCTCTTTTCAAGTAAGCGAGGGACCAGGAAAAGGTGCAGGCAGTGGTGTTTCCAGGTCAAGAAAGAGGAGCAAAATGATGTCACATTAAGCACAAGAGAGGGTTCCATGCCAGTTCCAGGCCTCTATGAGGCCAAGCAGGAGTCAAGTTTCCTCTGCATGGGAACACGGAGTCTTATCCTGAGACTATCCAAACTTCTCCCAGCCTAACAAAACAGAGGAAACAGCAACAAAATCAAGCAGGTCCATGAGAATGGCCTTGTCTGCAGAAACTCCCAGTGGCAAATGAGCCACCGAGTTTCAGTTAATTATCTGTAGAATTCCAGATAACAGTTGGTCCACCCTGGGCAGTTTTGATGTTTAATCAAAGAATGGCTTTGAAGTCAGAGCTTTACATTGCCTATTTGGCTAAAGCACTGTATTCCACTTGCAAAAAAGGATGGAAAGACAAAATAAATGTTTTAAAAAGCCAGGAGCCCATGAGAACATTAGATGATTTAAACTCTTGATCCGCTGGAACTACTGTTCCATTCATCGTTTTGTTAGTGACTACTGCCACTACTGGGTAGCATGGCCTAGCCTAACCCCTCGAACAGGTTTGTGTTGTCCAGAGAATGAAGAGAGTCAGGAAAAACAAGAGCAAGAAGCAGAATGACTGCTTAGGGCTTTTTCAGGAGCCTCCTTATCTCTGGGCCTCCCCTGAGCCCCTGGGGCTCATGGGAAGTTCGCTGGGGCAGCTGTGGGTATGAGAGGTCAGGCCCCCTTCGATTGCAGCTTGAGCATCTTTGGTGCAGCTTCTTGGCTGAGGGCTGTGGAAGCTTGAAGGCTTGGAAGCATGCTCTGTTTTAACTGTGTTAGGACACGTGTGCTCAGGGGGGCTGTCTGAAGCGCAGTCTTGGGTGGGGGGTGGGGTGCGCGTGTGCTCAACGCATGCATTCTTGGTGCATCTGGAATGTGAGATTTTTGACCAGCATGCTTAGTGGAATGCGTGTGAGACTATCTCTTGGTCCGACATCAAACCTCAGACAGCAGTCCTTATGAATGCTTAGCTGATTACTGTACTTGCTATTTTCCATCTGGGGTATGAACTCGAGGCAGCTTCCTCCCGCTAATCATGTCAAGGAGTACGTAAATCAGTGGAGGGGATCCATGGCCAGAAATGAAACCTACCTTTTCTTTAAAAATGACTCTGTTTGGGGATTATCATAGAACTCTAAAAATAGCATTATTTTAGGTAGCTTATCTTTTCTCTTCTTTTTAAGGAAAAACAATTCTCAAAGTTGTAAGAGAAAAATCAACAAAGATTGCCTGTGCTACTTTCCACCAAATATTTTCGTCATGCAATTTTCTGCTTTCTCTTTCTCTGAAGCAGGGGTGCCCCCTTCAGCATTTTGCAGCTTCACGTAAGCTTTTTAAATCAGCAAAAAGAAAAAAGCTATTTATACCGCATTAATGGTAAGGTTAAAAGTCAAATGTGCTTTCATGTTTTAAAGACCTAAAATTATGCTTACACAGTAACACACATCAATGCTGTCCCGACTTTGCAATGAAGAAAAATATCTGACCAGGAAAAAAAACTTCAAAATCAATAGTTACAAAGTTTTATTGATAATGCTGATGGATTCTGAGCTCTAACTTTTGATTGATAATCCCACTGGAATAAAATCAGGGTAAGAGAGAAACATCCAGAAGCAAATTGGGAGAATGGGAAGGTGGGAGGTGGTTGGGGCATAGTAACTGGAGAAAAACTCTTTCATCTAATGGGAGCAAAACCATTCTGTACCAGGAAGTCCATGATGTAATCTTCTAAATATGCCTCTTAGAAGGGATTTTCCCTCTTGAAATTGAAGCAGGGAGCCGGGCACATATTTCCACAAGTGGGGCCAGCACACCAGGCTCATCAAGGAGAAACGAGAATGCAGGTCACAAAGAAATGAGTCAGGCCTGAGTGAGGCTGCCTGCCCTGACATTCTATACAGGCTGCTCTTTCTTTCCATGGAGGAAGGGTCCAGCCCCAGGCAGCCGCTCTTTATCCACCAGATCCGTGGTATGTTCAGACATGTGGCAAAGGGAGCATTGGGAAGGAGGCATCCAGCCTGGAGGGACAAGATGAGACAGCAGAGGCTGGTGACAGGCCCTGGTGACTGATAACCTGGGTGTGTTCCATGAGGAGAATCTGCCTCAAAAGTGATTTGTTTAGACCTTATAGGTAGCTGAGAATCCAAAATACCAAAATGGCATCAAACTCTTTAGAAAGCCTATACAATGAAGTTTGGCTTTTTTGGAAAAGTTCCACGTCTTCAAAAATGGGAACAGATGAGCCACTATGAAAATATCGAACAGATGAGATGGTTCTTCAAGTCCTGGCCCACAGTTGTGTCCTGTATAGGCATGCCATGGGGCTTCAGTGAGCCACAGAGGTGAAACCTGTGTGAACAGTAAATTTCCTGTGTCTCCACGACCAGCTTCCATTTCATCAACAAAACCTCCCTTGGCCATGTGGAGCTTTTGTTTTCCTTTTTTCTTCTTGTCACTTCATTTTATTTAGGTAGGTTTTAAGTATCTTAATTCTCCATGGTAATGGCTGGTGAGCCACAATCCCCTTCGGGCGGGGAGGACTTAAGAATTTTGTCATATCTGAGGTGATGCTTTCTATGGCCTCACAGCCTCTGACCCAGAAAATGAAATGACTCCTCAGGCATAGAGGAAAAAAAGTAAAATCTTTATTCAATCTTTGGTCCCCATATGCAAAATTCATAATACCCACAGCATAATGCCTGTATGGTAAATCTATAAAAAACGGAGCTGTTCTTCCGATTCAAAACTATGATCTGGTTTTACTTGCATGCTGAATACGGAAATACTCCATTTCTCTGCTTAAGAAATACTGTTCTCCAGACAAACCATAAGTGACTCTTGATCTCACAAAACAAACTGAGGTTGCCGGGGGGAGGGGGTTTGGGAGAAGGGGGTGGGATTATGGACATTGGGGAGGGTATGTGATTTGGTGAGTGCTGTGAAGTGTGTAAGCCTGGTGATTCACAGACCTGTACCCCAGGGGATAAAAATATATGTTTATAAAAAATAAAAAATTAAAAAAAAAAAAAATTTACAAAAAGACTTTTACAACTTAAAAAAAAAAAAAAAGAAATACTGTTCTCCATAATATGACATGCAGTGCATCTCAAATACCCCTGTCAGGGTTTGTTTGGGCTGCTGCAACAAATTATGGTAGATTGGTGGCTTACACAACAGATTTACTGCTAACCGTTGAGAGGACTAGAAATCCAAGATTGGTGTCTGCTGCGCTCCCTCTTCTGCTAAGTTTTCACTGTGTCCTCCCGTGGTGGAAGTGGGAAGGAGCTCTCTGGGATCCCTTTTATATGGGCCCTGATCCCATTCATGATGGTTCCATCTTCTTGTGTTATTCACCTCCCAAAAGCCCCACCTCCTAATAGCATCACCTTGGGGGGTGTAAGTTTTCAACACGTGAATTTTGAGGGGACACGAATAGTCATACCATAACAACCCCAAATGGATTTAACATTTAAAAAATACTCCAAATTTATTAATGTCATTTCCTCCCTAGCTGAATTTTGTCCTTGTCATTTTGTCTTTCTACTTTTTGAGCAAAGCCCATATGCTCAGACGTCAAGCTAGACTGCGGTAAATCCATTAACAAATAGATAGCTGATGGACCTATTCCCAGAAATAAATTTAGAATGAGGTCTCAACGTTTTTACCATGAGAAATCAAAACGAAACATCTTTTCCGACCTTTAAGTCAGATAGCTACAGAGATTGGGAAGGGCTGCCTGGGGGAAGGAGTTCCTCTTGGTTCCACCAGAGTGAAAAGCAGTAAGCAGTGTGTCAGGAAGCTAAAAACAGAATACTGTAGAAACTGAAGTCAATACTTAGAGAGTTGTTTCTGCAAAGAAACGCAAACCTCCTGCTTCCAAGGCTAACTTGGAAACTGGATCACCGACTGAGCAAATAAATGATCTCTTCTCAAAGGTTCAGACTTACAATACTTTGGGTGAAATTTTCCTATTACAAAGCAATGTCTCTGGGCAGGATAAGCATTAAGTCGAGAATCTACCAAACAGTTTCTAAAAACTAGGCTCCTCCTAAAATGGCATAGATGACCCAGTGTGACCCAGAAGCTGGAAGATGAGTCAAGGTGTGCCTAGTTTCCAGTCTTTCTTGGGGTTACCCTCACTTCAGATAGCATTAACGTCTAATAACCACTGGCAAAGGTTCAGAGCTCTCTCACATTCATCTTTTTTTTTTTTTAAGTTTTTCTTTCTCCTCTCCTTCTCTTCCCTCTCCTTCCTCCTCTACTCCAACTACATTTCTTTTTCCCTGTGACAGAAAGTGAACAGGGTGCCCCTTCAGGCAAGAGAAAGCCATCCACTAACTGGATGGGTTTGGCCGCTAACCAACATTTGCCTTGCTCTCCAATAAAATGGAGATCTCTATTTCTCAGAGCAACTATAAAGACCAAACAGTATGGTATACATAAAGGATTTAACAATGTACAGAATACAGTAGGTGCTCAATAGGCTCTTGTTCTCTTCTTTACTTTTCCCCATTCTCTGCAGTGTTCCCAAGGCTTCCTATAGCACCCCTCTTCCCAGTGTCCAAAGATCTTGCAAACAAATAATCACTTCCACTAGGATTATATCGTAGCCTGCTGCTGAAAGTCAGCTTGATTTGGGGCAAAGCCACAGACAAACCACCAGCCTCAACCCTTGCTTTCCCACTTTGAGAGAACTTAAGAGAGAAGCAACTAGGAATAGGGTTCCCTGATCACCTCACCAGGAGCCATGACATCTCTGTGGAGAGGGAGCAGCTCCCCGAGTGAACAGTGCCAGGAACCAACCCGAAACGGGGGGTGTTCTCATCAGATGGGACTGTGCCCTTACCTGCTCTTCTAGTCCTGGGGCTGGGAAGAAAGGAAAGGTTTTTCAGGCTGGTTCAAGAAAGCGTTAAAGACCAAAAAAAAAAAAAAAAAAAATAGGAAAAGTGTTAAAGACTAATTTCATCAATATTAATAATATTTTCTGTGAAGTAGTTTATGAACTCGGGCTTCCTGAGTGTGCCATTTGTCAACACTGGAAGTTTTTTTTAATAAGGAGGACTAAAGTGATTACAAGCACAGCTATCCAGAGAGCAGCCTCCTGTAAATCTTTGAACTTCTGTAGCCAGAAACTATTCTCTGCTGAATAAGAAGCTTTGAGCCCCTGGCAACAAATTAGCATAACCCAGAAGACCACCTGCCTCCAAAGAGCCATAACCTACCCTCCACCACTCTCTCTGGGGTAGGAAATAGAAATTTATAAGTCAAAAACAAGCTGTATGGGAAAATCTACCAATTTTAGACAATGGCTTCTTTTCTTTCTCTTCTTCTTGTCTTAAAGAGTGTTAAGTTTCGATATCTATGTGTTTGTTTTTATTACTTTTAGCCATCTACCAGAAGTTGTCAATGTAAACAAAGCTCCCCCTTTAAAAGAATAACTCTCTTAATCTATGTAAGAAGGCAGCTTTCATGGCTAGCGGTCTCATCAGTTTTTGAAGGAAATTATACAGGGATATCAGAGCCATTTCCACTATTTTGATCCTGAATTTAGAAAACGGCTTTTACATTTTACATCCACACTTACAGTCTGAACTTACTGTTCATTTTGGAGCATACCATAATTCAGACAACTGCTAAAATCACCTGATGGCAGGGTCTGGAGTTTGACCTTGGAAATCACACCCTCTTAAATTATCCATCACACCCATTAAAATTAACTGTAAAATCAACTTGAAGATGATCCCATGTACATTTGGTATTTAACTAAGATGTTCACATCTCTAAATATTGCTGCAGGTGCACATACAACAGTTCTGTTGAAATCATGAATGCTTTAAGTTCAAAGAGCACCCGTACAACTTTTGGTTTGGTTTTGATGACAAAAAAGCCAAAGCATTTTTGCAGTAATTCAGTGAAATGCAAAATCAGGGGCCAATCCCAAAGCCTTACAGATCGGAAATGTTTTGGAGATAGGTATGGATGTTCAGGTGTTTCCTAATTTTAAACAACACATATCCTTACGTGAACACAGGAAGCTACCAGATCTGTGGCTGGTGGTTCAGTATGTGGCTCTGTGGTTCAATATATGCCCTCCAGGAAATAGAGGCTAGTTAAATTTCTTTTCAAGGACTGATTTTATAGATGGCCTTCTCAAATATGAGCTCCTACCACGAGTTTCGACAACACTCTATTGGAACAAAGTATAGGATAGTAAAAAAGACATTCCTCGTTTCAAACTTTATAGCCATGACTTCTTGACTGTGTTGTGATCAGAAGCGAGTAACTGAGCCACACTTGCCTTATCTGTAAAATGGGGTGAGAGCTACTTAGCACTCCAGATGGGTAAAGGTTTAAATACAAGGAGATCATGTTGAAGTATATAGTACAGTATTTGGCCTACAGACACTCAATATATTTTAGGTGTTTATTTATGTTGTTTTGTTTTTACTTTTATGACATTGGCTCAAAACTCCTAGAAGTTGAGAGGGGGCCTGGCTGGCTCAGTTGGTGGAGCATGTAACTTCTGACCTAGGGGCTGTGAGTCTGAGCTCCACATTGGGTGTAGAGATTATTTAAAAATAAAAAATGCTTGGGGTACCTGGGTGGCTCAGTGGGTTAAAGCCTCTGCCTTCAGCTCAGATCATGATCCCAGGATCCTGGGATTGAGCCCCTCATGAGGCTCTCCGCTCCGCAGGAAACCTGCTTCCTGCTCTCTCTCTGCCTGCCTCTCTGCCTACTAGTGATCTCTGTCTGTCAAATAAATAAATAAAATCTTAAAAAAAAAAAAAAAAAGCTTAAAAAACAAAAACAACCCTCCTAGAGGTTGAACTGCCAAGTCAAGGGTAAATGCATACATATTTGTACTAGATATTGCCATATACCCCTTCATAGGGGCTGTGCCTTCACTATTCGACCAGCAATACATAATGTTGAAAATGCCTATCTCCTGGGTATGCTTTTTAAGTCCTGGACAAAGAGCTAGACTACTGATAAGAAATGAAAGCAAGTAATAATACAAAGAGCTGACTCGTTGAGCACTTTATAAACTGTTCATAGTTAGAGCAAGCAGAGAGAACACATACATTATCTCACTGAAACTTCACAGTAACTCAGTTTTTTTTTTTTTTAAGATTTCATTTATTTATTTGAGAAAGAGAGAGAATGAGAGGGGAGAAGGTCAGAAGGAGAAGCATACTCCCCATGGGGCTGGGAGCCCGATGTGGGACTCAATCCCGGAACTCCGAGATCATGACCTGAGCTGAAGGCAGTTGCTTAACCAACTGAGCCACCCAGGCAGCCCCAATTCAGTAGGTTTTATTATTATCATCTGGTTTTAGAAAGGAAGAAACCGAGGCATGGTGACATTACTAACTCGAGGTCACAGAATTTTTCAAACCCAGGACTTGAAACCCTTGTAACCCTTGAAATCACCTGCCACACTACCCTCCTTTTCTGAATGCCTGTGTCTCCAGATAGGTTAAAAGTGGTTTCATCTCAGTTTGTTATAAACTGTCCAAGGGATACGGCACACCATGAAATCTCCAAGTTCACTTTTAGTTCCCACTGCTGCCAGGCACAGTCTCACAAGACTCGGTGAGGGAGCAGCCGGTTAGTTCTTGTAAATAATTACAGTGGAGCATATGTAAGTGAACATAACCCAGAATGTGTGTCTATCAGTGGCAGGCACTGGTTTGGCAGGTCCTGAAGGGGATCTAGACGTTGAAGGAGACTGCTCCCCGGAGACCCTGAACAGAAAGACCACCACAGCCCAGAGACAAGGTCTGAGCTCGACCTCCATACTTAACTACCCACTTACCTTGGGCAAATCAGCTCTCATCCTGCATGGTGGTAATTGGGTGACTTTAGGAGCTTCACAGGCTCAGAACTTGGCTTCTTCCAGAAAATCCACCCTGTAGGGGCTCCTGGCTGGCTCAGCTGGTAGTGCATGTGACTCCTGATCTCAGGGTTGTGAATTCAAGCCCCTACCCTGGGCATGGAACCTAATTAGTAAATGAATGAATGAATGAGAAAACAAGGGAGATTAATGGGGCACCTGAGTGGTGCGCGTGGTTAAGCAGTCAAGGTTTGGGCTCAAGTTCTGATCTCTGGCTCGTAGGCTGGAGCCCTGTGTCAGGCTCCATGCTCAGTGCACCCTGCCTAAGACTCTCTGCCCCTCCCCTGCCCCTCTACAATAAATAAGTAAGAAAATCCACCCTGTACATTCAAACCTTTTTACAATGATTCCCATTCCCATTGATGAGCTTCCTGTAATCATTTGAAAGTTTTTATTTACAATCAAAATTACATATGTAAAACTCATTTTGCTTATGATTAGCTGATTCTTTGGCAAACGTACATACTTCAGAATTTTTCACAAAATGAAAAAAACCTAATCCACAAAGTATTTTCAAATGTAATGGAAGTTTGTTAACAGTACGTGTAACAATTAGTGATGCTGACATAATGGTAGTTTAGAACAGTATTTCACTGAATTTTTACTAATTTTGATTTTGCAGTTTTTATTCATGGTTTAGCGCCACTCTTTTTTCAAGATTCAAATATTTTATATCTTCTTGAAATTCTCACAAGCTGGCCTGCCACCTGCAGCACACAGGACCTAATAGGAATACCTATCCTATGTCCTTATGGGATTGCTATAGGGTTACGTGCGGTTAGGGGCTAGAAGTAACCTCCCATCTCTAGAGTGAAGGGTGAATATTTACTATTATGAATTTGTTGCTATGTGTAGAAAAACCAACCTACTGCTGATACCGCAGAGGACCACTGTTGATCCTCGAACAGTGTGGGGTTTTGGGGCACCGACTTCCTGCATAGTCAAAAAGCTAAATATAACTTTTGACTCCCCCAAAACTTATAGCCCACTGTTCACTGGAAGTCTTACCAATAACATAAACAGATAATTAATACATATTTTACATATTATATATATATATATATATATACACATATACATATTATATACGGTATTCTTACAATTAAGTAAGCTAGAGAAAAGCAAATGTTATTAGGAAAGTCATCAAGGGGGTGCCTGGGTGGCTCAGTTGGTTAAGCAACTGCCTTCAGCTCAGGTCATGATCTCAGGATCCTGGGATTGAGTCTTGGGTAGTTGGGCTCCCTGTTCAGCCGGGAGCCTGCTTCCTGCTTTTGCTTGCACTCTCTCTCTCTCTGTCAAATAAACAAATAATCTAAATAATAATAAAAATAAAGAAGAAGGTCATCAAGAAGAGAAAATACATTTCCAGTATTGTACTGTATTTATCCAAAAAATTCACGTGCAGGGCACCTCCCATGTAAGGTTAAGGGTCCAACTCTTTTTTTTTTTTAAAGATTTTTTTTACTTATTTGACAGAGAGATAGTGAGAGAGGGAACACAAACTGGGGGAGACAGATAGGGAGAAACAGGCTTCCCTCTGAGCAAGGAGCCCGACACAGGGCTCAATTCCAGAACCCTGGGATCATGACCCGAGCAAAAGGCAGATGCCTAATGACTGAGACACCCAGGTACCCCTAAGTGTCCAAGTCTTTTTTTTTTTTAAGATATTATTTTATTTATTTGTCAGAAAGAGAGCACAAGCAGGGGAAGGAGCCAAGGTAGAAAGAAACAGGGGAGCAAGGAGCCTGATGCGGAACTTGATCCCAGGACCCTGGGATCATGACTTGAGCTGAAGGCAGCCACTTAACTGACAGAGCCACCCAGGCAACCCAAGGGGACACCTCTCAATCTCATTTCTTGATCTCGGGGTTATGACTTCAAACCCCATGTTGGGCTTCACGATGGGCAAGGAGTCTGCTTTTAAAAAAAAGAAAATACACCAGTAAGTGGGCCTGCACAGTTCAAACCCTTGTTATTCAAGGGTCAATTATATATATATATATAGAGAGAGAGAGAGTACATTATCTTATTTTTATAAAACTGCCTCTAGAATCTTTAGTAATATATATTAATAGCTATTTATTAATATGTGATATATTTCCTTATATAAATAATATCTATAAAGAATATAGATATAAATGCACAGAGTAGTATTATATAGAAACATGTTGTCTTACTTTCATAGAGCACACACACACAGCTGTGTGACTGTGGGCAAATTAACTAACTTCTCTGGGCTGCTCTTTCCTCACTCACAGCTGAAATGACAGTAGTTAATATACAGCAAGTTGCATACACTCAACAAATGATGACCATAGTAGTAATAGTAACAGCAGATCTATTAGGAAAAAGGGGCTGAATATGATTCTGGATATAAGGGTTTGCTACAAAGCAAAGGAAGCTGTGAGTTTGCTCTGCTTTGAGCTGGATTCATGACTTGGCTCTCAGCTGAGAAAGGTCTTTTAAATCTACACATCAGTGTAGGAAGAAGGCAAGCATGGGCGCCAGTTTGGCTTCCCTCAACCCTGTGTCTTCAGTGTAGAATGTCGCATGAGGAATATGATTGAGTCTGACTAACCAACCTCTCTGTGCTCTGGGTTTCTCTACAGTTTGGGAGCTTTGTCCGTTTCCATTACTTGTTCAACCAAGGATTCATTTCAGACCCCAGTCAAGGGGCCCCCTGCTCTGTTTCTTGCCATGGCAAGTCCTAACTTTCCTGGTTACTTTGAAGTGCTTTTGAAGAGCCTATCCTATTATTGCACATTAGAAAGAAATCTGGTTCTGATCATGGGAGTGGGCCATTTTGCATTGCTTGGCCCAGAAATCAGGGATTTTGGAGGAAGGCTTGGAGGGAGCCCCTTGGCTTTAAGAACAGGGCAGCATGGCTCTTAGCCCAGAGCAGGCCTTACACAGGACTTTCATGCCAAGTTACTCCGTTTCTTTCTCTATGTCTATTTTTTTTTCAACAAATATTTATTAAGAATCTATTGTACACAAGACATTATTAACCTAAGAGCTATAAGGGATACAAAAAAGAAAAATCATCATGTAACCTATCTCATTAGGCTAATCAACCTGGGGCGACTTTGTGAATTGCAACAGTGCAATTATGTCAAATGGTATATTTCTTATCTTCATCAAACTGATGCTTCATCATCACACAGATCCAAAAATTTAAGAGTGACCCTCACCTGAGCCACTATGGTAGACATTATGCCAAGCTGACTCTTCAGCAACCTCACCTGTAAGCAAATTTTAGGCAAAGGGGCTGTGCTCCCTACACAAAATTCTAGTCCTGTGATAGTCCTTGACCTTGGGCAATATCCACAAGACAGCACATTCATGATCTTCCTGTGCTTTTGTACCAGTGCTTCTGGACACAGCTGAGCATACCCAGGCCATGGACCACAGCTTAGGGACTTCTCTATTTGAAACCAGTGGCAGTTAAGAAAGAAAGAAAGAAAGAAAGAAAGAAAGAAAGAAAGGAAGGAAGGAAACCAGCAGTTTCAACAGCAGTTGAAAGCTGTACTAGGGAAACAAAGGTCTAGTATCAGTTTTTACGTTCTTATGGGATACAGAGGTATTCTAAATATGGAGATGGAATAGATCAAATGAATGAGACATTATACAACCACTGCTGCCTAGTGAATATCCTCTACCATGAACAGATGTTGACAATTATAGCATCTCGGCCAACTTTATTCTATAATGAGACTCGCTTAGAGCTCTTCTCTTGATAATATAGGAATCAAATACTGAGAGTGTCAAGTACTGATGGAATAGAATGTTTTGCTGATGTTAAAAAACAGCAAATACCCAATGCCTCAAGAGCTTGATAGTAATTCTTTAAGTTCTCCCATTCCTAAAAATGTAAGATCAACAGAAGAGTCACTGGGACCTTTATAAAGTACATTAACATGATGACATTCAGAGTAGTGAAATGCACATCAATGTGACTAAAAGAAAAAAAAAACAGAAATATGAGATCATAAAACAGAAGAGGGGTGAAAAGCTGTATAGCAGAAAAACAAAATGGGTAGTGACCAGCTGATTTGGAATGCCTGGGTGGCTCAGTTGGTTAAGTGACTGCCTGTGGCTCAGGTCATGATCCTAAAGTCCTGTTATCAAGTCCCGAATAAGACTTCCTGCTCAACAGGGAGTCTGCTTCTCCCTCTGACCCCCCTCCCCTTCTTGTGCTCTCTCTTTCTCTCTCTCTCTCATTCTCTCTCTCAAATAAAATCTTCAAAAAAAAAAAAAAAGAAAGAAAGAATGAAAGAAACACCAACTGATTTGAGTTGAAAATATTTAAGCACAACATAAGGATCAGATGGGTCAGTCTTTCTAACCACTGCAACTGCTCTTTACCTACTCTACTCTGCTCTTTACTCTACTATTCTAACATAATTTTTCAAAAGATTTACTTATTTTATAGAGAGAGAGTGGAGAGAGAGAGAGAGAAGCAGACTCCCTGATGAGCACAGAGCCCAACACAGGAATCAATCTCAGGACACTGAGATCATGACCCAAGCTGAAGTCAAGAGTCAGACATTCACTGAATGAGCCACCTAGGCACCCCATGTTAATGTATTTTTTCAAGAATAGGAAAAACATTTTTAAAAGAGTAATCAAAATCATAGATATGAGACCATGGCCCCAGAAGAGATGTGGCTACCTCTACCCAAGAAAACAAACATATTTCTGTAAGACAGAGAAGAGGAAAGATTTGGATGGAGAATTTTCTAGAATCTCCAGTGTGTCCACTTTTTTTTTAATTTAAATTTATTTAACAGACAGAGATCACAAGTAGGCAGAGAGGCAGGCGGGGTGGGGGGAGCAGGCTCCCCGTTCAGCAGAGAGCCCGATGCGGGGCCCGATCCCAGGACCTGGGACCATGACCTGAGCCGAAGGCAGAGGCTTAACCCACTGAGCCACCCAGGCGCCCCCAGTGTGTCCATTTTATATTAGTGGAGTAGGGGGCTTAAAATTAGGAAGAAGTAAAATTCCTTGATTAGCCTTTGCCTCTTTCTTACTTTATAACTATTCCTATGAATATCCATAAACTATCAAATTATAAAATAACAATGAGGACAGGGTATCCCAGCTGGCCATTAGGTAATCAGGCTCATTCTGAAGTTCATTTTGTGATAGTCCAGTTTTGTTCTTTTTTTTTTTTAAGATTTTATTTATTTTTAGAGAGAAAGAGATAGAGCATGAGTGGGGAGGAAAGGTAGAAGACAACTGCCCCCTAAGTAAGGAGCCCGATGTGGGACTTGATCCCAAGACCCCAGGATCATGACCTGAGCCAAAGGCAGACACTTAACCAACTGAGCCACCCAGGCACCTCAGTCTAGTTTTCTTCTTAAGGAAAGATCAATCACCTCAGAAAGACATATGAACTGGTTTCAGATACGCAACATATAACTGAAAAAAAAAAACCAAAAAACAAAAAACTGTATTGAGCCAGGCAGGCACTGTGGAGGTACTGGATTCAGAGTTGGTTAAGACACAGGGTCTACTCTCTTGGAGAGACAGAAGTCTATAATTACAGTACAGTGATAAAAGATACGAGAGGCACCTTCTAAAAGTTAAGAGAGGACAGGGACAGGGTAAGTAATTCAGGAAGTTTTTACAGGAGGGGTGATAACAGATATGAGATTTAAAAGATGAGTAGGAGTTTGCCAAGTAAAGAAAGAGGACAAAAATTACAGGCAGAAGGAATAGCATGTGGTCAAGATACAAGCAGGAAAATAAGTAAGAGAAAGTAGCAAAAGGTGTGTAGGAAGAGAATAGTAAGAAGCAGAAGAGAATGCATTAAATTATAAAAATGCCAACACAGAGTTTGGACTTTATTCTTAGGAATTGAAGAGCCATTGAAGATCTTTAACCTAGGGAATGCAATGACCAAGTCTGTCTCTTTAACAGATAATTCAGAAGACAGTGTAGGAAATGAATAAGGGTTTTGACTGGAGGGATAGAATCCTGTGATTATTATGGAAGACCGTGTCAAGACCAAGGCAATCCATGGGATGAAAGTGATTAGATTCATGGAACTGATGACAATTTAAACATGGATATGAGGAAGAGGAATGTGGGGTTACAAATTGGATATTACCAATTTCTTTATTTTTGAAAGTTAGAATTAAATGTAAGGAGGGTCTATTAAATCAGAAAGAGTTCAGTTCAACAGAAGGAAGTTGTCAGCAAATAACCAACTACAAGACAGAGATGCTGGCCATCTGTTGAAGGGAATCCCCATTACGGTACATTTCAGGAAGCTTCTCACATCTAGGCTGAGGGGGAGGTTACTCTCAGCCAATTATCTACCCTCAGCGCAGAAGAGGCCACACCCACTGCTCACATGTGAATGAATCAATTGGCTGCATCCGTGGTATAAGTTTGAAAACTTCCAAGGAGATGGAGCCATATTCACTGACAAAAATGAGAGAGACAACCAGACTCCTGACTAGTTAGTATATGACACTTTCTGTGATCAACGAATAGTTGGACTTTCTGTTGTAGTAATATCTGTAATTATTAAACCAATTTCTTGACTTCATTCTAAACCCCACTCTAACTGAAGCCAGGAAAAGTGTCTCTTTTCTACTGTTACCCAAAATGCCTCATTTTAGAAAATTAGCTCTGCTTAAAAAAAATAAGGACATAATTAAATGGAAATAGCAGGTGAGAAATTTAGTATCTGGTAGGGATTAGCATTAATAAATCTAACCATGCAAGTATATAACAGATCAATATTTTGAGACAAACATTTGAGACAAAGATCATCATGTAAGAACTTGGCAGCTTTCTAATTACCTCATTTCATGTAGTTCACTATAACAGCATAATTTGAGCTAGCAATCCATGGAATGTTTTACATAAAAATCATAAATGTATGACTTAGTAGCTGATGAAATAAGAGAATTCATGTAGAAATTCAAGCAATATTTCAATATAACTTATATATGCCTGGATTTCATTCACATAATGCATTACATACAAACAAGAAATTGAAAACCTGAAGAGAAGCAAAAGCAAGATAACTGGACAATGATAGTCAAGTCAAGAAGGAAAGTCCAAAAATGTCTTTTAACCTTTTAGAAAACAAAAAAGGGAAAAGAGGTAAAAATTTTCAATTAGAGGAAAGGATCTCATTTGGATAGCAATAAATAGCTATAGCAATAAATACCTGTGATTTTTCCTTTGGAGTAGATTATAAAGACTATAAAACACTGTATTTTAGAAGAATGATTTTTTAACTCAATTTTCTTCATAATACATACAAGAAATACAAGCTTAAGATGGAAAGTCCAAATCTTACTTGGTTTAAGAAAAAAGTCTCCATAATACTCATCCAGTCACAATGTCAAGTTTTTCTATATCCCTGCAGATATTTTCTACTGTACACAAACAGAATTATAATTACATAGTGTATACACAGACAAAAATCATTCTCATTTGTTCTACAACTTTTTACACTTGACATTGTATCTTTTCTTTCTTTCTTTCTTTTCGGAATTATTCTTTTTTTCTTAAGGTTTTATTTATTTATTTATTAGACAGCGATCACAAGTAGGCAGAGAGGCAGACAGAGAGAGAGGAGGAAGTAGGCTTTCCACTGAGCAGAGAGCCTGATACGGGGCTCGATCCCAGGACCCTGGTATCATGACCTGAGCTGAAAGCAGAGGCTTTAACCCACTGAGCCACCCAGGCGCCCTATTCTTTTTTTTTTTATTTTTTTAAGATTTTATTTATTTATTTGAGAGAGAGAGAGATCACAAGTAGGCAGAGAGGCAGGCAGAGGGAGAGGGAGAAACAGGCTCCCTGCTGAGCAGAGAGCCAGATACGGGGCTTGATCCCAGGACCCTGAGATCATGACCTGAACCTAAGGCAGAGGCTTAACCCACTGAACCACCCAGACGCCCCTTGACATTATATCTTTAGCATCTGTCTACTTAGTATACATAGAGTTGCTTTCTTTCTTTTTTTTAAGTAAACTCTATGCTGAACATGGGGCTTGAACTCACAACCCCAAGATCAAGAGTCACATGTTCTACTGACTGAGTCAGTCAGGCACCCCAAGTTATTTCCTTTTTAATATCTGCATACAATTCTAATTTTATGGATGGCCATAGGTTACTTAACCTATTCATTTATAGAAATTAAACTAGTATTTACTATTTTAAGAGCTGAAGTTCTTTTTTTTCTTAAGATCTTATTTATTTATTTGACAGACCGAGATCACAAGTAGGCAGAGAGGCAGGCAGAGAGAGAGGAGGAAGCAGGCTCTTCGCCAAGCAGAGAGCCCGATGTGGGGCTCGATCCCAGGACCCTGGGATCATGACCTGAGCCCAAGGCAGAGACTTTAACCCACTGAGCCACCCAGGCACCCGAAGAGCTGAAGTTCTTAATCTAGATCAATGAATGGACTTTAGATGGTCCCTTCGATCATCTGAAATTATAATCTCAATTTGTATAAGTGTACATGTGTGAATTATTTTGGGAGAAGAGCATCTATAGCTTTCAATAGATGAAAGACCCAAAATGTAAAGACCCAAAATGTAAAAGGGCGTCTTCATTCCAGAATTTGTAGAACTGCAACTTCAATGAAGTTTTAGAAAATAGGACTGATTATAGAATCGTGTTTCTAAACTTTTAAAAAATCCAAACCCCCTTTTGATATACCTTACATACATACATACATATACATAACCATCTTTAGCATAAATCGCCTCTTCCCACTCAGAAATTCTAATAAACTTCCCCAAAGGAAGTATACAAAGCATTCCCCTTTCCCTATTCTGTTTTGTCCCCCACCCTCAGTCACAAGAAGTCATAGTACCTCCAGCCAAAAAGATGTACCCAGGCTTGACTTTTAGTCACTGTAATATAAAAACCAATAAAGGGGCGCCTCCATGGCTCAGCGGGTTAAAACCTCTGCCTTCCACTTAGGTCATGATCCCAGGGTTCTGGGATCAGCAGGGAGCCTGCTTCCTCCTCTCTCTCTCTCTGCCTACTTGTAATCTCTGTCTGTCAAATAAATTTTTTTTAAATAAAATAAAAACCAATAAATATTTCATCTTACAAATTTGAAGTTATGTTCTCATAGGGTTTCACCTGCAGTAATATGGCAGGATCCATACATCTCTAAGTATACATATAGATCCTTCAAAACATCCAAGATCCAGTGAGTTAATAAGGAGTTACTGGAAAGCAGGAAGTTAGAGAGGTAACTAAAATAGTAAAGGTGCTTCTGCACTGAGGGCGTTTACTGAATCAGGATGATCACAAGTTTAGGTTTTGATAATATCCTAGAGTAGGAAGAAGTGGGCAGATGTTAAAGCCCCAGTCCTCCCAAGGAAACATCTAATAAGAAAACTACCCCACAAAGCTTGCACTCCTAAAGATTACACTCTATACATTAGCATGAACCAGAAGACAGGTATATCCCTATGACCCACTTCCCCTTCCCCCGACTCCAAATAAAACAAAGCAAAATAAAACACAGATACACCAAGAAAACTCCTATCTTGACACTAAAGGGGGTAGCCATTCATGAGACGCTGTAACCACGTGGCCTTCTTTCACATCCTGGGTTAAAGTTACATCAGCTGAGTGGTTCAAAGAACCTCAAGCTATGAATATTTCCATGATAATCCTTTACAGAAAACGGAATATTTTTCTAGGCCACAAATAACTTTGCAAAATAATTTTGCAAGGAACGTGATCTTCTTGCTGTCTAACATAACTAAGCACACAAGGAAGCAAGGCACCATGAAGGAGAAGAGAACAGATGTACCAATGATTAAGATGTTAAATTATTAGAATTAAAATAAATAGGCTTTTGGCATCTGGGTGGCTCAGCCAGTTAAGCATCTGCCTTCGGCTTAGGTTATGATCCCAGGGTCTTGGGATCGAGCCCCATGTAGGGCTCCCTGTTTAATGGGGTTATGTCTGCTTCTCCCTCTGCCTCTGTTGCCCCCATCCCCGCTTGAGCACACTCACACATGCTCTCTCTCTAATAAAATCTTTAAACAAAAATTTAAGCAAATAAAATAGGCTTTTTCTTTCTAAGAAAAGCAAATCTTAAAGTCCATGGGATTCAGATGTTATAAATATAGTTATAATATACATACCCTGGCTATGTGTAAATAAATAAAAGATAAGCTTTAGAAGATCTATAGGTAAAGAAACTAAAAATGATTGGATTTGTAAAAGTAGTTACTTCTGGGGAAAGGAGAGGTGGTTTAGACTGGGGAAAAGATGTAGAGGGGGCTGGGAGCTGGGTGCTTTTAGGGTGCTGAGTCCATTCCAAATCATGATCCTGGGTGGTGTAATATTCTTTAAGAATATTACATAGAGAAGAAAAAAAAAAAAAGAATATTACATAGAGAAAGAAAAAGCCCCTTGATAAAATAATAAAATAAATTCATTATAAGGCAACCTATCCTTTTTTTTTTTTTTTTTTTTTAAAGATTTTACTGGGCGCCTGGGTGGCTCAGTGGGTTAAGCCGCTGCCTTTGGCTCAGGTCATGATCTCAGGGTCCTGGGATCGAGTCCCGCATCGGGCTCTCTGCTCAGCAGGGAGCCTGCTTCCTCCTCTCTCTCTCTGCCTGCCTGTCTGCCTACTTGTAATCTCTCTCTGTCAAATAAATAAATAAAATCTTTAAAAAAAAAAAAAAAGATTTTACTTATTTGCGAGAGAGAGTGCACATAGGCAAGTAGATGTCTAGGGGCTGCGGGGAGAGCAGAGGAGGAGGGAGAAGAAGAGGGTTAAGAATCCCGAACAGACTCCACACTGAGCAGTGAGGCCAAGGTGGGACTTGGAGCTGGGTCCCACGACCCTGAGATCATGACCTAAGCTGAAACCAAGAGTCCCAAGTTCAACCGACTGACTCACCCAAACACCTCCAGGCTTTACAGAAACTACTCCATGATCCATGTTTCTCCCTGAAGAGCTTGTTATACCCTCCTGCTGGAGAATCAGCAGGTGGTGTTTCTGGCTGTAGAGAACAGGGGATGACTCCAGAGAAAAGGTAGGAGGAATCACACATGCTCAGACAGCTCCTTCTACCCCACGGATCTGTAATGGGGGAGAACATAGAGAAAGACTAAAGAACACTCAGACTGGACAAATCCACTCCCTGCGTTTTTGTGCTTGGGACCTGGTCCTTGTCTGAAACCCTACAACTTCTGCAGTCTGTTTGTCCCAGGAACATACATAACCTAAAGTCATCACACATAGAAATAATTGGTTACTAATTAGTTACTAATGCTAATAAAATATCAGGACTCTTTTTATAGATGATGTAATTCTCTCAGAATTAAATGTTTAGCACCTTGAGATGGAATTCACATACCATACCATCCATTTAAAGTATGTAATTAGATGTTTGGGGTTTTTCTTAGTATATTCACACAGTTGTGCAGTCATCACCCACAACTTAAGTTTGGAACATTTTCATCACCCCAATTAGTCACCCTTCACTCCCAGCCCCAAACCTAGGCAACCACTAATCTACTTTCTGCCCCTCAGAATTCAAATTTATGCTTCTGGTTTAACTGCCTTAAAGCAAATTATTTTGTATCACAAATCCTTGGAACTGTTCCAATTCTTATCTCCTGGAACTAATTGCTAATTTGGCCTCTGACAGTTTCACTTGGGGCATTTGCGTGGCATCGCCTTGAGGAACATTACACATGGCAAATGCTTCACCTGAAGGTGGTCTCCCCACCACCATGACCCACTCAGGCCCAAACACACACGCAGCCCCTAACGACGTGTGAGGGCAGAAAATGCCAGCACGGCAGCATATAGGTCTCTATATAGGTCTCTTTAGGCCACTAAAGCTAATAGATGGAATAAGTCCATTCCTAAGATAACCCCACAAATAGCTGTAGAATTTTGCAGGCATGCAATCATAGGCATATCATGAACTAGAGCTAGATTTCCACGGAGGAGGAAGTGAAGCGTGCTTGGTAGAGAAAATGGAGAACCATCTCCTTTAGGAAGCAGGCCAGTAATGACCACTTTCAAGAACCCTGGCTAGGTGGCAGGAGAGGCTCTGTAAGGTGGGCAGTGGGTATATCCAAGGGCTTCTTGCTTTGGTTCTTCCTTCTCGCACATTCTATGCATGTGGTGGGTCGACTTTCTTCTACGAGCATCTGTGAAAGACCATGATTTTGTCTTCTGGGATGGGAGGAGCATCCAGTGAGAACTGCCTAGGTCTTTGTAGTCTATTTCTTGGAGTTGAGATTATTTTGCTCCAAGACACTATCTCTGCCTTTGGGGGCTGCTAGAACAAAATATCACAGTCTGGGTGGCTTCACAACAGATATTTGTTTCTCATTGTTCTGGAGTCTAGAAAGTCCACGATCTAAGTGCCAGTGGAGTCAAGGTCTAGTGAGACCTTGTTTCTTGAGTTGCTGATAGTAGGCTTTTTTGCTGTGTCCTCACATGACCTTTACATGTGGCAAGAGAGAAGGAGAAAAACTGGCATCTCTTCTTAGAAGGGCACTAATCCTATCATGAGGACCCCTATCCTCAGGACCTCATTTAAACCTAATCACCTTCCAATGGCCTCACCTCCCAACACCATCATTTTAGGGGTGAGAGCTTCAACATATGAATTTAGAAAGGACACAAATATTCAGCCCATAACAGACATGCTTAGGTGCATATGGCCTAAATCAGATGAAATAATAGGACAATCCCTCCCTTGACTTACACAAAATAAATAGAATAAACCTGAATTAAAAGGGAGCAGGATATTTTCATCTGTTCGTTTTACCCGTTCTTGTAATTAGTCTTTATCATGTCCTTTGGGGACATCTTGAATCTTTAAAAATTAAACTGTTTCTGTGGAGGTAAAATCAACAGGCTTTTCCCTTCTAAGAAAGGTAAAACTTCAAATCTGTGGGATTCAGGTGTAAGTGTGTGAGCCACAATGTAGTGCCCTAGAGCTCAGAGTAAAGGACAAGGTAGAAATGAGTGGGCAGCTATGCCAGGCTGTTCCCCTTGAAATTCTAGAGGCTCCCTGAGCCCCTCTGGTTTCCTGGAATGCTGTCACTTGGCTGCCTGTGAAAAACCCAGCAGACCCCTCAGGGAGCTGGTACAATGCCTCATCTGCCGTCTGGGGACAGATCCCCAAAGTGATGCCCTCAGAGCCTGCATGCATTCAGGGGCCCCCTCAACCACAAAGTGGCCTGTCATACTGGCAGCGTGTCTGCCAGCAAGACCCCCACTCACAAAGGGACCGTTCATACCCAGGTCACCAGTGGCCACTGTGTTCATGGAAAAGGCTGGCGCGACCCGATCAAGCAGACGGACATGGGTTGGGCCCCTTTTCTGTGTCACAAGAAAGGAGGAGCAGAGATGACAGGGGGAAAGCCTGGGTTGCCCTAAGCACAGCATTTGATTCATTTCATCTCAAGGCTGTCATTCACCTAGAAAGGTCCTGAAGGCACCTCACTTCTGCTTCTGAAGCAGCAGGATGTGGAAGCAGCTGTCTGGGTGCTCTGGAGGCCAGCCCCAGGAGGAGGAAGGGAAAATACCGGAGCCACTTGGACCAGACGGTGAGGGAGGCAGGGAACAGCCACGTCTGTCCTCCGGCTGCTGCGAAAAGTTCCAGCAGCTGGGAAGCGCTGAGAAACTGGACTAACATTACAGGTGGCGTTTCCTTATCAGAGAGCCTTGAACCTCCAAGAGAGGTGTTGTTAGCAGAACTTAAAATGGGCTGAATCCCTTGTAAGAACGAATTTGTGCTCTGATCCCTAATACAAGTTAAAGCCTGGAAACAGACTAAATCAGGGCTGGAGTAAATAATAACGATTCGTTGCAATTAACAGGAACTATATTTAATGACCATAAGTAACAACAGCACTGAGCATTTACTTTGTTGTGGGCCCCGCCCTAGGACCTTTGCATACATTATTTCACAAATCTCTCATCACCTCTATCCGAGAAGTACTTGTGCATCGCTGTTTAGAGACTCCGGAGAGATTCAGAGCCTAAAATCACCCAGCTAATAGGAGGCAGAAGCAGAACTGAAATCGGTTGTCTGCATGATTCCAAAACTTTAGGCTGTGGCTGGAAGGGATGACCTCGCTCAGGCCTTCAGAAGCCAGTACTTTCCCAATTAGCCAGCTCAGGACTGAGCAAGGAGTTGACAGGAACTAGCTACCCCTTCTGCCACACCAGGCTGGGCCATGGGTAAGTGGCCGGGTGAGGCTCTGCCACCACGATCTAGCCTTATTCTTGGGCTTTCCCACAGGCACAGGCTATGTGAAAGGGATGGGGACCTGTAGGGACATGGAGACTGAACTCTGGGCTCCCCCTCATCCCACACTCCCCCTGAAAACCCCATCTTGGGGTTGAAAACTTTGTCCATCCCTCCCAGATTCCAAGCCGAGGATAAATCATGAAATAACTAATCTAAGTGTAGATTTAACAGGACCACACCCACTTTTGAGGGTACCCAGGTACCCGTCACTTCTGAAGAACCAGCCCAGGTCACTTACTTTGCGTGAAACTTCTTGTGCATTGGAGCCACCTGAAGTACTCACAGGGCCCACCTGGAGGGGCTTTCTGGGGTGTGGCTGGAGAGTCTGAACCACAGTTTCCAGGTAGGTTGGGAGACCACCTAGAGAATCACTTTAGGGGATGAAAATGATTTAGGGGATGGAAGCTTTAGCTTTGTCTGTCATTTCACCACGGGGCACTTACCACTGCCCGTTTATACGTGATAGCCACTCTTGCCAAGGACTTTCATCCCCATCACGTGGACTGGTTTCCTGTGGTAACAAGTTACCACAAACTTGTGACTTAACACTGATCGTCTTACAGCTTTACAGTCAAAAGTCTAAAATGGGTGGGCACGGCTGCCCACTGTGGAAGCTGTAGGGGAGAGTCCACTTCCTTGCCTCTTCCAGCTTCTAGAAGCTGCTTGGCTGCTGGTATTCCTGGCCTTGGGCCTGATGCATCTCCAAAGCCAGCAGGATGTCCACCAACACACCTTCTTCCCTGACCCTGACCCTGACCCTCCTGCCTCCTGCTTATAAGGACCCTTGTGATTACAATGGGGCCACCTAGATAATCCAGGATTCTTTGCCATTTTAAGATACTTTTTTTTTTTTTAAAGATTTTATTTATTTATTTAGTTGTCAGAAAGAGAGAAAGCACACAAGCAGGCAGAGAGGCAGGCAGAGGCGGAGAGAGAGGCAGACGCCCCGCCAAGCAAGGAGCCCAACTCAGGACTCCATCCCAGGACCCCAGGATCATGACCTGAGCCAAAGGCAATGGCCTAACCCACTAAGCCACCTAGGCGTCCCCTATTTTAAGATCCTTAATTTAATCACGTCGCCCAAGTCCCCACTGCTGTGTAAGGTAATGCATTCACAGATTTCAAAAAGATTCAGAATTTGGAGACAATTATTCTATCTCCCCATCCACCCTACCACCTGTCTAGACAGCAGGTGTCCCTCCCATCCCATATCACCATTCCCCAAAAAGACCACTAAAACAGTATCAGGATTTGTGTGATGCAATCCTTCTTACTTTCCCGGTAATCAAGGACAAGAGGGAAGGAGTTAGTGAAGTGCCCGTCAAGATGAGCCTCTTAAGACCATGCCCCAAACACCAGCTAGGTCTCCCCATACTTGCCAGATGTTCTAGAATCTACAGCCACAGTGCCTCCTCTTCTGAGCCAGGACTCCAGTGGCCCCACTGTCTTGTTCACCCCAGGCTCAGTCACCAGCACCACCTTCCAAACCTGCTCGCAAACCACTTATGAAAGATGAAGAAAGAGGAACTAAATTAAAAAGCTTTATTGCCTTTTGAATTTCTGATTATTACCTTCAGAATTTCTGGGCTGAGGTCCCAACCTCAAGACTCTGAAATTTCTGTTGCTGCTGGTGTATTAATTTGCTGAAACTGCAAAGTACCACAGATGGGGTGGCTTAAACAGAAATCTATTTTCTAGCAGTTCTGGAGGCTGGAAGTCCAAGGTCAAGGTGGGGGCAGGTTGCTTCTTCAGAGGTCCCTCTCTTTAGCTTGCAGATGGCTCCCTTTTCCCTGTGGCCCCACATGGTCCTTCCTCTGTGAACATGTGCCCCTAGTGCTTCTTTTTTTTTTAAGATTTTATTTATTTGAGAAAGAGAGTGAGTGAGAGAGCACAAGCAGGGGACCCAGCAGAGGGAGGGGCAGAAGCAGGCTCCCCACTTAGCAGGGAACCCCATGCGGGGCTCAATCCCAGGATCCTGGGATCATGACCTGAGCCAAAGACAGACGCTTAACCCACTGAGCCACTCAGGTGGCCCTACTTCTCTCTCTTCTTATAAGGACACCAGTCTTATTGAACTCAGACCCACCCTAATGACCTCATTGTAACTTAGTCACCCCTTTAAAGACCCTGTCTCCAAATACAGTTGTTCTGATGTCCTGAGAGTTAGGACTTCTCACTTGGGGGTGGGAATGAGAGACACAGTTCAGCCCGCAACAGTGGGCTGGGACCCTGGGAGATTCCACAAGTTTACTAGGTGGGCGTTAGGGTCAGGGAGAGGCAAGCTAGGTTGTTGACTCTAAGAAAGTGCACCTCAGCCCAGAACTGCCTTTTGGTCTTAGATTAGGGATGGGAGGAAGGCAGAGTGGGTCAAAGTAGCCCCCAAAGGGACTAGTCTTAGTCTGTGTAAGCAAGCAGCAGCATTTAAGGCCCACCTACCTTCCCCAGAGCCAACTCGCTGCAAAAGGTTTTTTGCTTGATACATAATTTACAGTTAATCACAAAAAGTCCACCCAGTCCCTACACACCACTGACACAGAGGAAATCAATGAAGAGACACAGAGTGTGTGTGTTTGGTGCTCTGAAAGAGCTGTGTCAGAGAAAGGGATTTCATTCTCAAGGCTGGATCTGAGAGGGAAGGCAAACCCAGCACAAGTTGAAACAAACCGAACAGCCTTATCTTATTCTTGATTCCCAGATTCCTCTTCCTTCTTAAAAGCCATTTAGAGGGTGCCTGGGTGGCTCAGTGGTTAAATCCTCTGCCTTCGGCTCTGGTCATTATCAGGGTCCTGGGATTGAGCCCCACATCGGGCTCTCCGCTCAGCGTGGAACCTTCTTCCTCCTCTCTCTCTGCCTGCCTCTCTGCCTACTTGTGATCTCTGCCTGTCAAATAAATAAATAAAATATTAAAAAAAAAAAAAAAGCCATTTAGAGGCAGGGAACTGTGAACTGTCATTGTTAAGAGTAAGTGCCCTTGTGAGGTCCTTCCTGGGACATGTTGGGTATGTGACTTACAGGACCTGGAATCTCTCACATTTCTCCTTGACAAACCTTAGTTGCTGGTCAGACTCCCTAACCAACATAGGCTTAAAATATATAAATATATAAGGACACACACATAGGCTCGTAAGGAAATAAGCCAGTCCCAAAAGAGACAAATACTGTATCATTCCACTTACACGAAGGACCTAGAATGGTCAAATTCACTAGACAGAAAGTATAATGGCAGTTGCCAGGGGCTGGGGGAGAGGGAAGGATGGGAAGTTGTTGGTTTATTACAGAGCTTCAGTTTGGAGACATGACAAGAGTTCTGGAGACTGCTTGCACAACAATGTGAATATACTTATTGAACTGTACACTTAAAAATAGTTAACATGGTAAACTGTGTGTAATATATATTTTAGCACAGCTTTTCTTCCCCCCCCTTTCAAAAAGGCCTCTGAAGCAATCATGTAATGGAAAAAAACACATGGCTGGGGTCAGGCTAACCTAGGTTAACCCCTTATCTGCCACTCTCTAGTTTGGGGGCAATTTTTTGTTTATTTCCATGTAACGTATCACCCAAAAACTTAGTACCTTAAAACAACAGCAATCATCTTGTCAGTCCTATTTGTAAGGGCCAGGAATCTGGGAAGACCTCCTGCTGGGTAGTTCTGGTTCAGGGGCTCTCCCAGGCTTGCAGTCTGTTGGGGGGCTACAACAACTGGGGGATTTTTGGAATTCTTCCAAAAATCCAATGCATTTATCAGACTCAATAAGAGTTTCACCCTTCTTAAAAGAAGGGTGAAAGAGAATCTGGAAAATGTGGAATTGAGTGAGTGGGGAAGAGCGGGTAGCAGCACATCTCCCTTTAGCTATGGAGAGAAAGACAGGAAATTTTACCTACTTCATACATTTGTGCTCAGAGATGCCTCTTCCTCAGAAAGCAAAGAAAAATGTTTTCCTGGCCTCCCCTTACCCAACACCTCCCTTTCCCTTTGCTGGGACTAGCTAGCTCCACTCCAACTGCCTACCACCTACCAAGGTCTCCCTTGGATTTTTTCTCTCCTCACCTGGCTATTGCCAAGTCCATTTCCCCAACAACTCCCCTCAAAGATTATCTGCTCAGAGACTCAGCTCTCCTCCTTGCTCCAAATTCACAAAGGGGCATCCTAGAGCCTTTTATTGGGTGCCTCTGGATTCTACCTATTCTATAGAAGCAAGTTTCTATTCAAGAAACTAGAGACCCCCAACTAGCATTTACCATGGTAACATTAGACCCACCAGTCCCAACTCTTTTACTCATTTATTCAAAACCACCAAAGCTATCAACTCTATGCAGCATATGAAAAATTATTTTCTATCTCCTCTCCAAGTTTTGTTTGATTCCCATCACTTTTAAAATCCACTTTATCCTATCCTATCAATACTGGAAGAACTATTTCTTTTTCATGCAGCTATTTGTTGCCATGTTATTTTTATATCAAATATTATGAGTGTTTTGGGGTGGGTGGGAGAGGAAGTATGCAATTTGATGACTAGAGCCCATTCCTTTTGGCCCTCCTAATTTTTATGGCATTTCCCCCCTCCTATTTGCCTGAATTTGCAATTTCATGCAAATTTTATAAAATTATCCCCAGAACCCCAACTCAACATTAGCCAAAGGCGAACTCAATTTATGCTGCTCCAGAAGAGTTGTGGTTTGGAAAATTTACTCAACTGGCTCCCAAAAAAGTGACAATCATTAGGACTACTGCTGTTGTTCCTACTACAACATCTGCAGAGCACTTTGCAATTTACACAGGGCTTTCACACCTGCTGCCTTTCATGTTTACTGTAACAACTATCTTATAGTTATGGTCCCATTCTACAGATTATTATAAAATGCTACAGAATGCACTCTACAGTTTGTTATAAATGAAGCACAGAACACTTAAGTGCATTGCCTGAGATCACAAGACTTTTACTTTATCCAGGCATTCTGTCATTTATATACTTTAAAAAAAAATTTTATTTTTGTTTTTTAAAGATTTCACATATTTATTTGACAGAGAGACAGCAAGAGAGGGAACACAAGCAGGGGGAGTGGAAGGAGGAGGAGGAGGCCTCCAGCCAAGCAGGGAGCCAGATGCAGGGCATGACTGGAAATCATGACCTGAGCCAGAGGCAGCCACTTAACGACGGAGGCACCCGGGAGCCCTATAAATTCATACTTTTTAATATTTTTTTAAAGATTTATTTATTTATTTGGCACAGAATGAGAGAGCTAGAGAGATCACAAGTAGGCAGAGAGGCAGGCAGAGAGAGAGAGTGAAGCCGGCTCCCCGCTGAGCTGAGAGCGGGACACGGGGCTTGATCCCAGGACCCTGAGATCATGACCTGAGCCTACGACAGAGGCTTAACCCACTGAGCCACACAGGCACTCCTAAAGTAAACCTTTTTTTTTTTTTTTTTAAAGATTTTATTTATTTATTTGACAGAGAGAAATCACAAGTAGATGGAGAGGCAGGCAGATAGAGAGAGAGAGGGAAGCAGGCTCCCTGCTGAGCAGAGAGCCCGACGCGGGACTCGATCCCAGTACCCTGAGATCATGACCTGAGCCGAAGGCAGCGACCCAACCCACTGAGCCACCCAGGAGCCCTAAAGTAAACCTTTTTTATAAGAACTATGAATTTGGGTCACCTGGGTGGCTCAGTGGGTTAAGCCTCTGCCTTAGGCTCAGGTCATGATCTCAGGGTCCTGGGATCGAGGCCTGTGTCTGGCTCTTTGGGAGCCTGCTTCCCCCTCTCCCTCTCTCTGCCTACTTGTGATCTCTCCTTCTCTCTCTGTCAAATTAATTAATTAACAAATTAATTTTTTTTAAAAAAAAGGTTTATTTTAGAGAGTGAAAGAGAGAGTATGGGGTGGGGAGGGAGAGAGAGACTTCCAAAGACTCAGCACTGAGCATGGAGACTGACATGGGGCTCTATCCCATGACCCTGAGCCCAAATCAAGAGTCAGCCACTTAACTGACTGTACCACCCAAGCACCCCATAAATCCATTCTTTCTAAGTGCCCTGGGCATAGGACCCCTTCAACCAACATTGTTCCTTTTACTCCTTTCTCTAGAATGCCAACCCTTTTTTTCCTGAGAAAGTTTAGGTTGGTTTTGTTTCTTTTTTTAGTTTTTTATTTACTAATTTGAGAAACAGAGAGCATGAGCAGGGGGGGAGGCAAAGGAAGAGGGAGAAGCAGGCTCCCCACTGAGCAGGGATCCCCATGCAGGGCTCAATTCTAGTACCCTGAGATTATGACCTGAGCCAAAGTCAGAGTCTCAACTAACTGAGTCACCCAGATGCCCCGGTTTGATTTTATATCCAAGACCACTTATAGGATAGAGTGCTACGCACACTTCACTTAAGCTCAAATTTTTTTTCTCAACAATCTTTTCTAATCTAATCTTCCTTTGTTAGTAATAGCAAAATGGACTAAATGGCAGACATTGAGGTATCTTTGGCTTTAGTTTGTCCTTGGGAAATAACTAAAAATGAAAATATGTCTGAGATAGTCCGTGTTTCAGAAGTACTTCTATGACTGAAACTATGAATTTAAAGGTCACATGAAGGAGTGTCTGGGTGGCTCAGTGGGTTAAGCCTTTGCCTCCCACTCAGGTCATGATCTCAGGATCCTGGGATCAAGCCCCACATCGGACTCTCTGCTAGGCAGGGAGCCTGCTTTCCCCTCTCTCTCTGCCTGCCTCTCTGCCTACTTGTGATTTCTCTCTCTGTCCAATAAATAAAGAAATAAATAAAATCTTTAAAAGTAAATAAAGGCCACATGAAATCCAAAGTTTGAGGGCATCCCTGGCAGGGGTACTGCTAGTGAATATACTGAATGACAGTTTTAGCCTGAGGTTCAGTTTTGTCTCATCACATACCACCCATCTGGCACTGGACAAAATAAATGAGAAGCGTGGTTGTCATAGAGATGGATGGCATAATCTGACTACCTTCACATGGAACTATTGCTTTGGCGTGTCACAGGCCCTTTGCATAGGATGCACCTGGCTCAGTAGCTGCTAAGAGAAAAGGAAGGGATTTCTCTTATGAAATTGTTGACATTATTGTTGCTGTTAATGTATACACTTATTGAGCACTTACTATGTGTCAGGGAATGTGCTGAGCATTTCTCATATATTACTTCATTTTATCCTTCCAACAACCTTTTCAGGAAGGTATTCTAGTCCTCCTTTTACACAATAAGAAACTGATATTCAAAGAAAGTAAACAACCTTCCCTAGGTGACACACTTTTAAATCAACGTCTGCCTCTAAAACTTACATTTTGAAACATCATGCAAAATTGTCTCTCAGGTACGGAAAGCAGAGAAGTGGTTGTTTAATAGAATTGTAGTAATTGAAGCGGATAATTTGGGGGCTGGTAGTCTACCTTATGACTATAGTGAACTAAGGAAATCTAGTTGACAAGCTTTAAACAGAGCTTGGATAGGGTCTGAAACTTTAAATTTTCAAGTATTTGAACTTAGAGTGAGCAGGTGCCATTCATATCCTGCCCTCCCCTCCTCATCATCATCCCAGGGTCCTGGGCCTCACTTTGGGCTCCCTGCTCAGCTAGAAGTCTGCTTCTCCCACTCCCTCTGCCTCTCCCCTGCTTGTGCTATCTCTCTCAAATGAATAAATAAAATCTTTTTAAAAAGAAAAAAAGAATCATTTAATCCAACAAGTAAACAGTAGTAAACAAAGATCTGCCTGATCACTAACTTTCCTCGTTCTCATACAAGAGCATTGGAGAAGTGCTGTAACAAGCAAAGTCTGATAAGTTTTTTGGGTTTTTGTTTTGTTTTGAGAGAGTTTGCCAGAGCACAGGGAGGATGGGGGGGGGGGCAGAGGGAGGGAGAGAGTCCTAAGCAGGCTCTGCACCCAGCACAGAGCCCAATGCAGGGCTCAATCTCGTGACCCTGAGCTCATGACCTGAGCTGAAATCAAGAGCCAGATGCCTAACCAACTGAGCCACTCATGCACCCCTGTGGTGTGTTTTACGATAAAGATATGTAGGAGGTACTAATGGAACACAAATAAAGTGAATCTTGATGAATGAACAGGAGTGTTCGTGCAAGCATGACGCTTAGCATATATAAATTCATCTGCATAAGCCCAAGCCAAATAAATAAATAAGCAAATAAAATTTTATAAATAAAATCAAAGTGACTTAGATGGGAAAGGCATTCATTTTCTCAAATAACAGCAAATCTAGAGGTTAGGCAGCCATTGAATATATCCAAACCAGCTTCCTACCATCTTTCCACCTGTCATCCTCCGTACGGGTTTGTCTGCTCAGGCAGACCCTGCCACAGGGTCCCCAGATGGCAGTCACACTTCAGGGTATCTCTTGCTGATGACAACGTCCAGAGGAGCAAAAACAATGTCCTTGCCTTGTGTTGCTTTGACTAGAGAGGGAAACCTTCCCAGAATCACTACGATCACACTTCGGTTCAATGAAGATTCAGACTCCGTATCTAGGGGAGGGACTGACTTCCCAAAAAGTCATGGCTGCTTGGAAAAGTTAACAGCACTGAGGCCTGTTGGCAAGGAGGGTGGTGATGAGAGAGCAAACAGCAGTGTGTCCCACAGGCAATTAGACATGTAAGAAGATGGCATTCTGGAAACGATAAGATGTTAGGTGTGAAAACATCAGTGCAGTGCCAGTGTTCAGTGTTTATGGGTCAATGTTCCTTAAGTTCTTAAAGACAGTGAAATATCAAATAATATTAAGAGGCTTTCATTATTATTATTTTTTTTTAATGTGGGATTCATTTAAATTTAATTCAAAACCGGGGCACATGGATGGCTCATTCGGTTAAGAAGCTGCCTCCAGCTCAGGTCATAAATCCTGGGATTGAGCCCCTCATTGGGGCTCCTTGCTCAGCAGGGAGTCTGCTTCTGCCTCTCTTTTGAGAAGCCCAAGGAATAAAGTTAAAATCCTCCATAAGCACACGTGCTCTAACTGCTTGATGTCAGAGTACATAGTAGTTTTGTGCAGAATCACAGCAGTGACTTAGAGAGCACATTCACATTCACATTCTTAGAGTAAGTTTCTGTCCTATTTTCTGCCAAACAAAGGCAAGCTACTGCTAATCAGTTTAAGAAAAAAAAAGCAGCACACTGGCTTCTAAATTACAGAATTTAAAATTGCTGTTTTTCTTTCTTTTTTTTTTTTCCCCTAAAAAGGTGAATTTCTGGGGGCGCCTGGCTGGCTCAGTGGGTTAAGCCGCTGCCTTCAGTTCAGGTCATGATCTCAGGGTCCTGGGATCAAGCCCCACATCGGGCTTTCTGCTCAGCAGGTAGCCTGCTTCCCTCCTCTCTCTCTGCCCGCCTCTCTGCCTACTTGTGATCTCTCACTGTCAAATAAATAAATAAATAAATAAAATTAAAAAAAAAAAAAAAGGTGAATTTCTGTAGCCCTTCCACTTAATGGAGCAGGTTCTCTAGACCCAGACTCCATAACATAAGTAAGTTTAAGGCACCCAGCGAAAAAACAGGGACTTCTTTTAGTGCGGTTCAGGCACGGGATTTTGGGGGAGGAGTTGCAAGAACTGGGGCCACCTCTCTTCCCAGCAAGATGCAGAGCGGTGGCAGGGCCCCAACACTAAGGAAGGGATAAGGATGTGCTTGCTGGCAACTTCAGGAAGGTTGTGTCTGTCTCATGGGCTTTCGTGAAATGACCACTATCAGGGATGGTCGGCATGTGCAGATTTCTTTACTTTTTCATTTCCAATATAAAAAGGAAAGCTTAACATCTCTCCATATGATAGCAAACAACAGCAAGACTATTCCTTTAAATGTCTGGACTTGCCTGGGCAGGAATCCATTATGGAGGCTGTTTTATTTTCTAAGTCCCTTTAACTTTCCCGTGAACTTGATGGTTTTAATAATGAAGAGTAGAAGCAGTCAGGATGCAGAGTTCCAAGGCCCTTCTGAAAAGTGAGCAGGAGCCCAGTTACTCAGACTCTCCAAAGCCCGAGACTCTCCTGTGGGCAGACCTGTCGTTTGGAGTGACAGCTTCTGTTCAGTGTCTTCAACCCTTGCTCCAAGTGTATCCAGCAGTGAAGCAGGCTCCTGAAGCAGGCATCAGGCAGACCCAGTGAGAGCAATCAGAAAAGTATTTCTCAGAATATCGTGGCAAACAAAATCCGTTTTTACCTGTTGCCCAGAACGTACAGAGATCCAGATGCAAACACAAACTGAAACAAATCTCACAAAACAGTACTTTTTCCTTTGTCTGATGCAATCTCACATTTTCTAATCTACTTCATTTTTTTAAGTGGTGAAACTGCATGACCCGCCTCAATTGGTTTCATGACCCCTGAATAAGTCACAACTGGTGGTTAGAGAAACCGTGAGTTAGGAAGTTGCTGTGATCCTCAGGAGGGGAGTATTGTAATGGCATCTAGGAAAGCAGAAAGCTGGTTTGCAGGAGGTAGAAGGATTCCAGACGGATTTAAGAGGGGATTGGACTCAAAGGAATTAGAGATAATGCCCAGTGTGGGCTTGAGCTCTGGGTAGATAAAGGGATCATTTGCAGAGATAGGTAAGGTTAACTGCAAGACGTATTACAAGGGTCAAGATAAGGAGCAGATGAAGAGGGCCCCTTTTGGGGGGTAAACACAAATATATCCCTGAATTTGAAGCATAGTGAAGAACAACTATCTAAGGACATTACATAACTCCAGAGAGTGTTCAACTTTTACTAAAAGAGGGAGCAAAACGGGGCGATGAAAAAGAAAGAAATCATTAACAGGGAGGAGTGGGCTCTGAGCCTGGAAATTCTACTTGGAAAGGACAGTCCAGCTCTAATTCCCAGGGCAACAGCCCAGATCAAAGACTCACCTGGTGCTCTGCTATTGGTGCTAACAGGGCTTTTGTAGGGCTGAGAATAGGGTAAGTATAGCCTATGGCATTTCATTTAGCAAACCCGTTGGCAGGGGTTCACTTCTTATACACACAAAGTTGGCGTTGAATTTAGAATTCCCCATCCCCAGTTCAGAAACTTAACAGGCATTTCTTAGGCACTTCTTATAAAAATGGAAATCCATTAACTTTATTCTTCATGCACGCTCTCTGACAGCATCGGGTCAAAGGACTTTTTTCCTTCCTCTTTTCAGAGCTTCCACAGTGGCAATCTTTCTCCTTCTAAATCTTTTCTTTTACAAAACAATAGGGAGTGGTGGTAGCCTGTGGCTAGTTGAAGATTTCGAACAATAGGTGTTTCTGAGCCGGGTTTATTGAAATGGTCTTGTCTGTGTCCTGGGGGAGATTGTAAATGAGATGTCAACAGGAGCTCTTTTGTGCAGATGGCATTCAGCCTGAAAGAGAGGAATTTCCTTACTGTGCTAGTATTTAAAGTAGATTTGTTGCTGCTTTTGCTAAAACTTTTTATCCAACTGCCTGAGCTAACAGCACTGAATGAGTCACTCGGTGTGATTGTGACTTCCTTCCCTCCTTAGCAAAGCACGGACTCAGTCATTTACATTTAGAAAGGAAGACTCCTAAGAAGATTTCTTGGATTTTCATCAGCTTGAGCCTCTTTTCTAGACCATCACGTGGACCTGAGTTGTCAGCAATCCTGTTACCCCCAGGAGAGGGCAGCCTGGCCAGGCTGTTTTTTCTCACTCCCAGGAAAACTCCTGGCTGTTTTGCTTGCTTTTTAAAATCCAAAGAGGGTGACAGTTTCCTGCCTTAAGCCTCTTCCTTTCGCCCTCTTTTTTTTTTGGGGGGGGGGCGGTAAATGACAGGCAATTTCAGTTTACTATAATTACCACCGAGGTTTGACCAACTCCACCCTTAGGAGATAAGGCAACTGTTTTATTACCTCTCAGCCAGGTGCCTGAGGGTGACAAGACTTGCCTTTATCTGGAGACCTGACAAGGTATCAGCAACTGCAAACCGGCTGAATCTTTGAGCAGCGGCTATCCAAATGCTTCCCCTCTCTGTGATCCATTTCCCTGTCTTTATTGGTAGTTACTTTCAATCCGAACACTGGCGCTGGTTTCCTCTAGTTTTTCCGCATTCCTGCACCTTGCCAGCTCCGCAGTTGTACTGCTATGTCAATTACAACCGGTGTAAATTACAAACCCCCAGACCCAGGCACATCACACAGACTGTATTAACATCTGCTTGGTAGGTTTGCTGTGGGTGTAGTTGCCTCTTCAAAGAACTGAGACTTGGCTAAATCTTTCATCTACGATCAGAAATCGAGAAACCAAATCATTCTGTCTTTACTTTCTCCGGTTCTTTTTGAAAAGAACATTACCTACATCAGCCGGCGGTGGGGTGCTTTAGATCCTGAAATTTTCTAGTGCTTCATCTATATCTATCTGTCTGTTCGCTAACATACCTAACTGCCCCTCAGTTTATTCTTTAACTCAAGCTCTTACATGGATTATCTCCTCTCTCCGGAGTTGGAAATGCAGTGTAAAATGTGCATTTTGAAAATGATTTTGGGAGCGCCTGGGCAGCGCAGTCGGTTAAAGCAGCTGCCTTCAGCTCAGGTCATGATCCCAGGGTCCTTGGATGGAGCCCCCATGTCGGCTACCTGCTCAGCAGGGAATCTGCTTCTGCCTCTCCCTCTGCCCTGCTTGTGTTCTCTAATAAATAAGTAAAATTTAAAAATAAAAAATAATTTTTAAACTGTGTATACTAGGTAGGGCTCCAGCGAATCAAGAGTGCTTTTGCAGAGAAACTTTTAGGGGAGTGTCCTAAGCTGCCCGTACTTAGCATGGCGCCCAGCCTGAACCTCGCATAGAGCCACCCTCCTGTGAGTATAAATTATGGTGGGTCAAGGAGAAGAATGTTGGTTTTATTTATTTTATGGGGAAGCAACTATAGCCTGAGGGCAGGGGGTCATAATGAGGATGGAAAAGATGAATGAAAACACATCCACACAACCTTGCAAATATGAGGTGTTTCTCTTCCAAGAACACGTAAGACTACCCCACTCTGTAGTTTATGTACACATCACTCCACCTTGTGGGGAAAGGTTACTTGAAAGCCCCCCTACGAACACCCCAATTACCATTTTCACAAAAACCAGAACAAGATGTTTCTGAATACAGTGTGTGAAACCAATGAACACCCAGAACTCCAACACAAAGAGAGACATCAGGAGTAGCATCATACCTAACCTTGGATTTCTCTCTTCCTTAAACATATGAAAATAGAGTCTGCTACCACCCCTCCCCAGCCATCCCCCACCCCCCCACACCCGCCCCAATCCTCTCTGTAGGCTTGGTTAGGACACAACTCCCGGCAGGGCCGTAGATGCCTCTGAAGGAGAAAGTCCTATGGCTCCAAGGCTTCCAAAGGAGCAGGGAAACATCATTCCTTCATCTGCTATTCTGAAAGCCATTGGCCAAAACCTGACCTTGGAACTTCCTGCAGTGCGGCTGTGCTACCTCTTTCTGAATACAAACAGGTTAGAGTCCATCATCAAGAGGCGCTGCCATAGACCCCCTAGACTCCCTCGACCCCTAGGGCACTGCCCTAGACCCCCAGGGAATGTCAGGTATATTAGCTTTCTACGATCCTCAAAAGTTCTGAATTCCAAAGACATCCAACCAAGAGAGTCAAATAAGGGCTTTTAAAATTCAGCTAAGGTTCTTCTAAGAGTTCAAAGTAGAATCTTAATGACAAAAGGCAACTCTTTCTAATCTAAGTGGAGGTTTGGAGGGGAAGAAGTCAAGGCTCCAGTCAGACCCCTCCCTGGAGAACCTGGGCAGCCCACTCTCCAGTCCCCTCGTCACTTGTGGAATTGGGATTCCAGGATCAGTGCCTGGCTCTCTTGAACACAGTGAAGGTGGACATTGGTGGGGGCAGGTAGAGTAAACTGATACCGTTTTAGTGCGGGCCTCTTCAGTTTCCTAGATTATTTTTATTACATTTTTGCCAACTGACAAAAACCCAACTGTAAAATAGAGTTTATAATGCAGTCTTTAAGGGGCCCTTTTCCTACCAACTGTAAACACTGATTGGTGGACCGAAGTCCTGTCTAAAGTTTGGTATGGACAGAGAGGCCTGGGGACACGTGGACAGGTCCTTCTCTAGATCTGTGTCCTCATCTGTCAAGGACACAGCTGGATAAGGAGGTGTCATTTTAAGCGCTGATTCAGTTATCTGAGACTCAGTAGTGGGCAGGTCTCCTTCCTGGGCTGAGTGGGCTAACAGAAACTGTGTTCTACAGATTAACCCAGTCAGTTTTCCTGTTTTTCCTTTGAAAAGGGGGGTTTCAGAGAGGAAAGAGGAATGGAGTGGGATGAATAATTAACTGCCTAACTACACACACCAGGGCGTCCTGTGGCCTCCCACATGCCCTGCTCTCCAGACCCGGATAATTATTCCTCATCATGCTGAAACCAACAGGAAGGAATGGTGGATGGGTTTTCTTTCTTCTTCACTTCCCCACACATCCTGTTTTCCCGGGTTGGGGGGATTTGAGCTTGCCTTGTGCAAAGCTTCTGCTCCAGGCCAAGCCCTCCCTGCAGACCCCCAGTCCATAAGGGCGGCAGAAGCAGGCAGCTTTGATAGCGCTGCCCTCTCTCCAAAGCCCAGAACAGTCTAGCAGTGAGTGGGGGCTACCAACACATCCAGCTGGAAGTTTCAGTTAGGACTTAGCCTGACTGGACTCGTGACATACGCTGGTTTGCGCACAGGTCACTGGCTACACAGCCAACTCGCTTTCTCAAGCAGGACAAGCTGGCAATCTGTGCCTGATAACCCCTCTCCCATTGACCGTCAGCTACTCCAAACAGACCCGGGGTTAGGTAGGCTTGAGTTCTACTTTGTTTACCAGTCACCAAATAACCTGGCAGAAGAGTCCTGTTTGGTTGTGTGGCTCCATTCCAGATTTTTCCCTGTATTCCAGGCTCCAGGTCCCATTGTGTAGGTGCCACTAATTTCCATGAAGTAAGATGAAGAGGTAAAGAAAGTTCTTGGCTCTCAGATATCCATCTTTTGCAAGCAGAGAATAGCAGAATAATAAGCAGGCAAAGCAAGGCAGATGCACGGCAAATGGGCAGTTAGCATCACAGGCCCCTCACTTGGCCATTTGCCCAGGGCCCGTGGGTAAAGCCAAACAGAAGTTGGAGGAAGTTAGCTGAATAATCCATAGGACCAACCAGTCAGGTGATATTAGTTTGTGCTTTTGCATACTAGCTCATGGCGAAAGCTGGCCAATCACAATTGCACTTGGCCAGCCCTTGGCCAATGCCAAACAGAAGTGGGCACTGGTGATAGGAGATTCGAATGCAATATCCAATGTCACAGAGAATGGCTTTGCTGAGTATTCATTTCACTTCTACCCTGGTGACTCCCTTTCCAGATTAGTGATCCTTTTTTCTTTTTCTCCAGGAAATATCTTCTCAACCCTGTTCATTCCTTCATTTTAACAAGTATTTTACTAGGGGAAACCTCCTACACTGTTGGGAATGCAAGCTGGTGCAGCCATTCTAGAAAACAGTATGGAGGTTCCTCAAAAAGTTGAAAATAGAGCTATGACCCAGCACTTGCATTACTGGGTATTTACCCCAAAGATACAAATGTAGTGATTCGAAGGGACACATGCACCCCAATGTTTATAACAGCAATGTCCACAATAACCAAACTACAGAAAGAGCCCCAATATCCATCAACAGATGAATGGAAAAAGAAGATGTGGTATATATATATATATATATATCCATCAAAAAAACCTGAAATCTTGCCATTTGCAACGAGGTGGTTGAACTACAGGGTATTATGCTAAGCGAAATAAGTCAATGGGAGAAAGACAATTATCATATGATCTTGCTGATAGGAGGAATCTGATAAACAAGAGGATCATAGGGGAAGGGGGGAAAATGCAACAAGACAAAACCAGAGAGGGAGACAAACCACAAGAGACTCTTAATCTCAGGAAACAAACTGAGGTTTGCTGGAGTGGAGGGGCAGTGGGAGGGAGGAGATGGCTGGGTGATGGACACTGGGGAGGGTATGTGCTATGGTGAGAACTGCCAATTGTGTAAGATTGATGAATCACAAACCTGTACCCCTGAAACAAGTAATACATTATATATATATATATATATATATATATTTTAAGATTTTATTTATTTATTTATTTGACAGAGAGAAATCACAAGTAGACGGAGAGGCAGGCAGAGAGAGAGAAAGAGGGAAGCAGGCTCCCTGCTGAGCAGAGAGCCCAATGCGGGACTCTGAGACCATGACCTGAGCTGAAGGCAGCGGCTTAACCCACTGAGCCACCCAGGCGTCCAATACATTATATATTAATTAAAAAAAAAATACTTTACTGTGGTAGTCCCATGTGCCACACCCATTCCAGGCACTGTGGTCATCGTGAACAGAAGGGACCACAATGCCTGACCTACTGGTTCCTACATCCTTAACTAAATTCCTCTCTCAGAATTCCCAGTCAGGGGAAAAAAAAAAATCACCTACAGAGAACTATAGGAAAGTATTAATGTGAAGTGACATCTGACAAGAAATGAAAGCTAGCTGATGAGAAGCTTAAAAGAAAAATTTCCTTCCCTGCTCCTGGCACCATCCTTACTCCCAGGCCTTGTAGGCATGATGTCCTTTGGCAAGCCCCAGTCTGCACTAACCTGAGGGGTTGGTAGACCAACTGCCCAAACAGGAAACCTTATATAATTTGGTAACCCTGACCTTGGGCCCGGAATCTTCCCCTCCTGTAAACAATCCATTCAATCCAGGAAAACCTGCAGACTGGCTGGGACAAATTTTGAAAAACACACACAATGTTACAAACATTAAAAAAAAATCCCTAAGTCCTAGAGGAAGTGACATATCTGACTCAATGGTAGAAATCACTTCATAAAGTGATGGAACAAGTGGAAATTTAATCCTAACAGATGAAACAGCCAGGGCAGTCACTTCTGTACATGGATGACTCAACAGCACCTGCTGGAAAGACCAGGAAAATGAACCGTGAAATCCTGATCACATTCCCTTCTGGAAGCAATAGCCCTGCCTTGCAAATTAGTAAGCCCAATGTTCTCAACATCCTGACTTCAATATTTGTGCCTAGTTCTTAAGAAGGCTATGACTCACCGTGGCTACTGGTCAAATGATTCTTACTCAGAGCCATGGGCTTTTTATCTTTAGTATTAAATGGTCTAGGCAAACACTAGCCAAATGTCTGTCTACTTTCAAGATGTTCCTTTGAAATGATTGATTTCAGGCAACAACTGGTTTTCCATATGGTAACCCTCAATTTCTAATAGTATTTAACTTGCTGCCAAGCTTCATTAAAAGTCCACATTAGAAGTTTCAGACCTCAGTCCCTGGACCTGGGCCTTCTAAAATGACTTTCCTCCAAACATCATTTAACTTCCTTTAATTTAGTTAATTAATGGAACTTTCTGAAGAGCACAGTTACTTTGATCTAAACCTCTTGCTTAGTTTCCAGTTAACATTTCCAGAGAAGGAGAAAGAACGGATGCCCTCGTAACTGGCTGGAGCTACCAGCAGCGACCAACCATAGCCTTCCCTCCAAATCAGAGACATCAGAAGGGGGAGTACCTGAGAGAAAGACTAGTTGCAAATAGTGCCCTTGGCATTTCTGTGGGTGTTTGCCCCACACAGAGATAAAAGCTAAACTGGTACTGCAGGCCCTACTCTCTGGGAAGGCCCACAGTCTGGGAAATCTCAATAATCCTTGCAAGTAGACTAACTGGAAGCCAGAAATACGAATTAGAAATGCTTCTGCCCCAGAGAAAGATTTCCGCATACAAGTTACATTTACATATACAAAATCACATAAAAATTAAAAATAGAAAATGCACGTCCCACCCAACAGGAATCCTCAGTTTCTTGGCTATTGGTCCTTGCTGCCACTCACCTAACCACGCGGCTACAGCAGTTCTTGCTTTTCAACTCGCAGTCATAAAAAAATGTTACCCTAGCTGCTGTTAAAACACAACAACAAAAAAACACAACTTCAACCCAGAGACCTTATGCTGCAACAGGGGTAAAATTTTTGTTAAGGCGATACGTTTAAAAAAAGGGGGGGGGGCGGTCAAGGCATTCTGAATCTTGACTAGCGCTCTTGATGGGCTTTTTTGGAAGACAAATCTAGCAAAGATGTCCAGCCCTTTTCCTAGCGTGACTTACCTCGAGCTGAGCCGCGGGTTTCAGGGTACTTCGGTGATATTCTGAGCTTAGCCACAAGGCGGCACTCGAGAGCAGGGCTGCCAGGAGGCAGTGCCTTTTTCTCAGCTCCTTGGCGGGCGGGGGGTGGGGAGGCGAAGTATGGAGGTGGCAGGGGGAGATGAAGCTGGCTTTAAAAAAGAAAATCCATTTGTTCTCTCAAATGATGCCACTTGCCAGTTTATAAAGCAAAGGTTGCCACGTTACCTGTTGCCAGGTTCCTGGGAGGGCTTGGGGAAAATGTGGGCGAGAAAGGTACAGCACAAAACCCTCCAGCTTGCTGCCTTTCAAGCTCTTTGGACGGGGCTGGCGCTGACATTTGGAGAGCAGCTGCCGTGGACTGCCTGAGCATTGTTTGGTTGTAGTTCTAACAGAGGAGTGGCTGCCTGTTACATCATTTCCAGGCATGAAGTGCCTGGGGCTTTTTTTTTTTCTTCCCTTTTTAATGACTAACTCTGACCCCTCCCTCCCTGGATTTTGGTACAGTGCAGGCACTGTGCGCCACAGCCTCACCTCAGGAAGACCAAGTTTTGTAGCAACTTGTTAAAACAACTAGGGTGCCTCTTAGAAAAGAAAAAAAAAAAAAAGTTGTGACTCTGAAACAAACCTTCCCATTCTTCCCGCGGAGAACAATGTTGTGTTTGATTAGCGGCGGAGCGCGGCTGCCCAGAGATCTGTCTCCCGCAAGAGCCGGGCTGCTATCGGATGAATAGATCTCCGAGCCAGACATGCCGAGGCTTGGGGCATTTGTCTGGCATTAGGAAGTGTCTGGAATACTAGTAACTACCAACTGGCAAGTCTTATGACTAAAGAGTTATTACACCACCCCTCCCTCTCTGTCCACATTCCCTGCCCTTCCCCTACACGCTCACACAAGCGTGCTTTTTTCTACCTCGACAGAGGAAAGGTTACCTAGTCTCTGTGGTTTCCGTGGAGGACGGCTTCAGTGGAAACCGTTCTCATGGCCACGTCCCCGGAGCCAACACTAACCGGGAGGGCAGGCGAGAAGCCGGCTCCCTCTTCCAGGACCCCCGCGCCGCACCCCACGGCCCTCCCCACCGGCCCTCTCACCATGCAGCCGGCTCTGCATGGACCACTGACCGCCACACTTTGGGTGGCCTGGAGATGTTCAGCTGTAAATATTTTGAAACAAGGGAGCAATTTTTCCATGTATATTTTGTTTTGTGGAGTTCTTCCCTTTTAAGTATTTTCATTTTCATTTTATTTTGAGAGAGCGAGTGCGCAATAGAGCATTTACAGGATGGGAAGGGCAGAGAGAGAGAGCATCTTAAGCAGGCTCCGTGCCCAGCTCCGAGCCCGACTTCGGCAGTATTTTTATTTTTCAAAGATTTTATTTATTTGACAGACAGAGATCACAAATAGGCAGAAAAGTGGGGGGGGGGGGCAGGCTCCCCGCTGAGCAGAGAGCCCAACACGGGGATTGAGGCCTCCAAGTTATGCAAACTCCAGTACTCAGTAGCTGGATAAGACAGAGATCTGTTACCTGCTCTGGGCCTCAGTCTTACCACCAAACAAGTGGGGGTAGCCAGAGCTGCTTCTGTCATAAGATTATGTCTATTAAATTCTTAGCACATTACAGAGTAAGGATTCACTCTCTGGTGACTCAGTTGATCTAATGGCACATGGAGAATCCAAATTAAAGGGGCCCCTGACTGGCTGGCTCAGTTGGTGGAGGACACAACTCTTGATCCTCAGGGTCATGAGTTTAAGCCTCATGTTGCGGGGAGCACTTTAAAAGAAAAAAAAAAAAGAGCCTGGGCTAATGTTCCATCTTATCATCTTTGTTTTCACCTGGTTTATGCTCTTACCCCGTGAAGGACTCAAGCCAGGACGCTGGTTTATCTGGGACTTGGTGGGTGAGGAGTCCAGCCTGTGTAGCGAATCACCGCGGGGAGCTCGACCTCTGGTTCATTATCAGTTCAGCACTTCTCGGCCTACTTGATGCAAAACAGCAGCAGCAAATTTCTCTTATTAGCAGCTTTGCCCTCATCTATGCCAAAATGCATTCCCAGGACGCCTGAACACTGGTCATTGCTACCCAACATCCGCGTTGGTAATGCTCCCTCACCTCTTCTCTTCGGCTTTTTCACCTCACTCTCAATGGGTCTCTACTTCTCAAATTCTTTTCTACCTCTGATTAATATTCAGAAAACCGCGGGAGCTCCAGTGTGAAAGAAATCTTGTCACCTACTTCAGGCTCCCATCCCTTGTACCATGGTGGTACAATTTTAACAACTTCCCAGCCAAAGGATGAGCTGGCCTGTGCTTACCACCTCCACAGACCAAGAAGCTCACTATACAGCAAAAGCCCCATATTCCTCCTTTGAACAACTGACTACTACGGAATTATTCTTAGTGCCTCTCTGAGCTCTCACCTTGGTGGTTTCCCGCAATGTCTTAGACAGAATTAGTCCGTGCCAACACACAAGAGCTTTTGAAATCATTGGAAATTCTCCTGTCTTCCTTCTCTTGCAAACTAAACATCCTCTCTCATTAATCCACTCCTCGTAAGATATGGTTTTTCTTTCCGTGGAGCACTCAGCAATGTCCCCTTAAAGAGAAAAGCCTGGAATAAAACGCACATCACAATCCCCCCGTTGTTCTAGATGTCACACTTGTACCCAGAAACACCCTCTTAGAAGTAGGCAGCTTACCTGATGCTAAAGCCACCAACTTGTATTTGTGCACTGGTCCCTTTAAATTTACATCCTTCCACATTTCTTTTTTTTCTTTTGGCCTCTTCACATCCTTTTGCTTTCTAAACTAGCCTGTAGTTTCAAGTTACCTCCCTCATATGTTCTTAATCCCACAGGCACTACCTCTGCCTTGTCCACTGGATTTGCAAATGTTTCCTGTTAGTGCTTCTCAAACTGTCTCTGGAGATGGGCTAGTTTGTTGTTTGATGTCCGGTCTGTTACAGATCAATATTTTGGTAAAAATGCAATAAATTAAATCACTAGATAAAGGAAATTTTAAAAACGAGGCACCCAAAACCAAGACCCAGTCTTCTTATTGTTAGATTCAATCAATGAAATGGTCTTTAGAATTGCTGTAAAAGTTTCTAGAAGTTTACTCTCAATTTTCATGGCGTATCTTACTATATGTTCATCAAATAGTTTGTGACTCGACACCTGTCTGTGGACCACACTCTGACCAGTGCCATGCTATGCACACAGGTGTGCTGGAAATGCTTCATGATTTGCTCTCTGAGGCAGGGGTACTATTTCCCAATTTCCATTGTGTTAACATTGACACCAAGGTCAGTTTCAAGCTATCATTGAAATGTCACTATACAGAGACTGTGGAGGAGATTTGCACAATTATCTAGCAAGCTGATAAGAACCAGTTCTAGCACCCCCACTGCTAACCCCATTTGATTTTTTTTTTTTTTTAAGATTTTTCTTTATTTGACAGACAAAGATCACAAGTAGGCGGAGAGGCAGGCAGAGAGAGAGGAGGAAGTAGGGTCTCTGCTGAGCAGAGAGCCCCATGCGGGACTCAATCCCAGGACCCCGGGACCATGACCCGAGCCGAAGGCAGAGGCTTTAACCCACTGAGCCACCCAGGAGCCCCGCATTTGATTTTTTTAAATCTTCTTTTGAGGGCTTGTTAAACTGTTGTTGGCTGGACCAAATCAAGAGACCTTTGCCCTCCACAGATAGTGGGTTGAGGCAGGCCTTCTCTCTTCGGTGGTCTTCAACTCAGTAAGTTCAGACCATCTGATACAACTCAGCAAATCCAGGACTGCTTTGACCATGACTTCCCTGTAGAAACCAGCCCCTACTAAAAGCAGATCAAATCACAGCTTGATCACAGCTTGCGTTATGGTTAATAACGTCTGAGGATAACTTGTTTATATCAAAAAGATGTTGTTTGGCTACTAGAAAACTCTATGTATATGTATACTTTGGAATTCTTTTGTTGTCCTTTTATGGTTTTGATCTGTAGTTCTTATGGGCTTCTACTTGAAAGAGTTTCTAAAAAGTAACAAGGAAGTGCTAAGTAATTCCTCAACATAGCCTTATGGTATATGACACATTAGCTTAACCCGTCAGAAGTTTTTTTTTTTTTTTTTTTAAGATTTCATTTATTTATTTTAAAGAGAAAGCACCAGCTCAAGCAAGGGGAGAAGTAGAGGGAGAGGGACAAGCAGACTCCACACTGAGCTCAGTTGGTTGAGCATCCGACTGACGCCCCAGCCAGAATTAAGAATATACAACACGTGGTTTGAGCCTACATCTGTTTTGTGGCCACCTGACACATGTACTCTTGATCACAGAAGATAACCAGAGTGATAAGAAAGTCTAGATTTTTTTTTTTCCAGAAAAACTTCACCACTACAGAAAAAAAATAATTCCTGGCACAGGCCTTCTGAGGCTTTCAACACTAGCATTATCTTTCCATGCAAATAGAGACAATATTGAATTCTGGGCTAGAAGCTGAAATAGGATAGGAATTTGTTCTTTTTTTTTTTTTTTTACTTCTTTTCTATCTTTTCCTCTTCCCCTCCTCCACCTCTCCCTCCTCCTCTTCCTTCTTGCATCACTTAAAAGCCGGGTCTCTGGTCTCTACACTCTGCAAAGGATCCTCTGAATGAAAGTGATGTCATCAAAATGTGTAACTCTGCTCTTGCTGACTCTTATAAATAGGAGTTCTTTTTCCAACTTTGAGCTGGGGTAGTAAATTATCAGGATCCAAATAAAGAAAAAACATCAGTTTAATTGAAATGAACAAAGAAATACGTCAGGCAAAGGAAAGTAATAAAAATGGTTAAAGTACCCTATTTTTTCTCTTTTTAAGTTCCAACTGAATAAAAGGAGCACTTGTATTTTTTTAATCACTGTTTTGAGAATGTTACTCTCAAACAAGAGAAGTATTTCACTGATGATATAGAAGTCACTTACTTTCTCTTTCTGTCCAGACCAGGCAAGTTTTATTTACTTGTGTTTCATCTCCTTGAACCTCATTCTACTACATCCCTCTTGTCACTCAGACTCCAGTGGATTCTAAATTATTCATGGTGCTGAATCATGAGAGTAGAATTAGGAGGAAAAAATATCTTAAGAGAGAAGAAAGAATTTAGCCTGCAAAACCAGGAAAGAGAGATGCTGAGAAAAATTGAGAATGTGGATGTCTGAGTTTCTGGAGCAGGCTTGTATGTGAAAGAACTGGGGCATGAGAAGGAAGGGGGTTGTAGGAAGTATGAGTCATCTTGGATCTCCTTTCTTCTCTGGCAGAGGGCATTCTTAAAGATTGGAATTCCTTTTAAATTTCTATCTAATAATTGATGGGTGGTGCTTCTTTGAGTGTAAGTCTGATAACTGTGGCAGAGTTGTGCCAAGCCCCACACTGCCGTGAAACTTCATGATGAAGTCCCTCGAATACAACACCAAAGCACATGATTACTGTCTTCTGTTCAGCTTCCTTCTTTGAGGTGAGGCAATCTCAGAATCTTACCTCTTTTGGGCACTGGAGCTGGGCCAGCCTATTGGGAAAGCTATGTCCCCTGGATTCTCCCTGTCCAATCTAACCCTAGTGGATTTCTAGCATTGCTGCTGTCTTGCTGGTCCCCATTGATCAAAGGACACAGTTATCCCTAGTCATGCGGGAGGGGAGCTGACAACAGCCACCAGATGGCACCAAATTGCAGTTGGCCCCGGGGAGTGCCCCCAAACCCCCATCATTACGCTGGAAATAAGGTGACACCCTTCTTTCTATAGTCCCCACATCACACATCACATCTTGACAAAATTTCTGCTGTAAATCACATCAGAAGAAATATTACTGTACTTGGCTGCACTGTGCACTTTGGATTTTCCACACCAAAAGAGGAAACAGGGTAACTAACAACAAGCTATAACCAAGCCCAAGGATCAGACATTTCTTTGTTAGAATGTGGCATTTCATTTCTTTGGAATACAAGTGGGCTGAATGTCCTGAGCACCATTTTCAACAAAATAATGAGTTCACAGTGTAACGACTTAAAAGAAGTAATAAAAATGATCTGGTTTCACTAGATTTGAAGAGACTGACCCCATCCCACTTAGGGTCACTCCCTCTGGCATCCAGGCTGGTCTTCCAGTGAAATAGCTGGGCCTCTTCCTAAGCAGGGTTATCCCTTCAAACCTTCCTGGGCAGTGGAAGGTAGCTCCTCAGTAGGTATGGTCCATAACATGGAACTGAACTGGGGGAGGTGAAAAAGTCAGCGGGACCATGTTGGCACTACTGTAGCCAGGTGGGTAAACTGAGCCCCGAGCCCCATCTGGCTCTGATCCGGGCTCGGCCCCTTGCAGGCGGGCACTGTGAGCCTCCACCGGTTCCACTACCTCTGAGGCACCTTTGCTGAAAACTGTAGATGTTGGGCTGGGAGCTGCTGAGCTGTTCCAGTTAAAGGATGCATATGTGGTCCTTGCACTAAGTTAGGTAGAAGGTTTCCTGGGTAAGCCATGGGCAGTCATTCATCCTGGGTAACTGGGCGGTGGCTACATTTATATTGTTTACATTACCCCCTACCAGCGTATATATATTCCATCAGGTAATCCCTAGGAAACAGCAAAATACTTCTGCCCCTATCTCTTTTACTGTTAAGGAAATTACTCCAAATCACAAGCCAGTAGAACCACAGGACAGCATTAACAGGATTCTTCTGTTTATTGTTCCTTATAGGACACTTCCTTTGAGTGGCCTCAGGAAACATCCCAAATATTATAGCAAGTATTTCATTTAGTGAGATGGCCCCGGTTGCAGCTCATATGAGAGTTGGGATCCTGTGGTCAGAAGTAGCTGATTTGGTGTAACAAGGACCGCCCACTGTGAGCGGGCAAGGCCTGGGGGGGGGGTGCGGGATGTGACTGAAACACAATAGTTTGAATCGTTTTTTTTTAAGAGGACTTAACAAAAGTCTTTAGAAAGCTGGTTCAGGAATTGTTCTTTTCTGGCGGGAAGTTCACTTGAAAACTGAATAATTCTTTTTGATCCGTATTTTATACATCATGCTCCACAAATAGAGAGTTGAAAACCAGTTCGTAAAGCTTTTTCATATAACCACAGAGTTATGATCAGGTAGCTGGAGAGAAGAGCAAAGGCTACTTCATCCAGAGCCTTGGGGAGGATTTTGACTAAACTGTACAGGTCCAGGAAGGACACCTTTCTGTACAGACCGACGCCCCTGAGTTGATTAGGTTGGCTTGAAGGGCAGCATTTTAGGGAGGAGGCTCATACAAGCCATCCCCCCCACCCACCATCACAGATTTAGAAACCAGGGAGACTACACTGGTATACTTTTGTGTAATGCAGTCCTTCTTAGAGGACAATTTTGCTCAGAAATAACAACAAAGATTCAGAACACAAGCTTATATAGTGAGCATCTATCCAGAGGAAGGAAGGAGGAAAGGTAGAGGTAGAGGGGGGGAGAGGAAGAGGGCTGGAGGGAGTGGGGGAGACCAAGACGGGAAGAAAGAGAGGGAGGGAAAAGAAGGAGGGAGGAAGAAAGGAAAAACCTGAGCCCAGGAAGCTTGGAGGGCTCTGTGCCCCAGGCGCACCCCAAGGGCACTTCCCACTGTGGTTAGGATTAAACCACACTTGCTCACAATCTCTTTGCTTTGTTTCCACCACTGCAATCTTCTCCAGAGTCACCTTGTTTAACATTAGCTATATTTTGTATTTTCCTGAGCAGGTCGAGACTACCCTGGGCTTATCTCCATGTATATACGTTCTCCCTCAGGGCGCACTATTGCCTGGGAAGATTTCTACAGATGGCTATCTTATGTTGATTCATATTAACTTCCATTTCAGAAACGTCCATCTCAGAGGGTGGTGTTTTTCCAGTCTTTTTTCCCCCCAGTCTTGTGGGAGCATCACCTCAGAGGAGGCTCAACTATCCTCCCGAAGCAGGGATCTCACTTACTCTATCAACGGACTTGTTTCCATGCTCAATGTCTTTGTGTGTTTCATGTGCCCTGATTTCCAGTGGTTGTTAGTTACAATATAGAAATTAAAACCCACACAGAAATCACAGTGTCTCTGTTTTCACTGTCTTCCAGTGTCATCTTGCATTACAACATATAAGAAGACACCACCTCCAGTCCCACCCAGAACTACCACGAAACCTTTCATTTCTATCACAGCCCAGAGTAGCACAGAGTCTGCCCAGGATGCCTACATGGATGGACAGGGCCAGCGAGGAGATATTATCAGCCAGTCTGGACTGAGCAACTCCACGGAGAGCCTGGACAGTATGAAGGCTCTGACAGCCGCCATCGAAGCTGCAAATGCCCAGATCCATGGCCCTGCGAGTCAACACATGAGCAACAACCCTGCCACAGTCACTACCACGACCACCATAGCCACTGTCACTACGGAGGACAGGAAGAAGGATCACTTTAAGAAAAACCGCTGTCTCTCTATTGGGATACAGGTAACAGCCTCCCTTTCTGTCCTTTGAAATAGGGACCCCAAAACTCAAGAAATGACGCACTTTTATTTTTCCAGAAGATTTTGCCATCTGGACATTGTGGGTGATAGGGCCATGTGTGGGACCAGATTTTCAAACACTTGGCTCTGAAATTCCTACATTGTTGACCGTGACTTAAAAAATTATGAAGATATTTTGTCTGCAGGCATTATTAGAGGCTGTTATTTTTGTCCTCTAAATTAAATGTGTGACTCAAAGCATCAGAATAGCTAAACAAACATGAACACAATCACACACAAAGTGCACTCAATAGCTAATGCACATTTTTGATTCTCAAAAAAGGAGTGGACATCCAAGAATAACTTGGGTTACTGGGTTGTGTTATAGTACGTTCAACACTATTGAGTAACCATCTGAGAACAAAAACGTGAATCACTTCTCATACATGTGGGAGTGAGGGAGAGCAAGACCAAAGTGACTAGTAGTGTAGAAAGCAATCACTCACATCGCAGCTTCATGAGCAAAGAATGTGCAGTAGTTTCAGCATAATTGCTGGTTATTTAATCATGCATTTCAAAAAGTGGTAGATAATTCAGCAGGCTCCTCAGTTCAGCCCAGTGTTTTCTGCTGCTCAAAGATAAGATCAAACTGATTCTTGTTTTTCACATCTGTTCAGCTTGGCTTACCCTGCTAGAAACTTCCTTCTCTCAATGGAGAAGAGTCATGCCTTTCTCCCTTTTTTGTTGTGCCATATCATGCAGGTGCCCTTTGAATAATAACTTCCTGACGTGACAGCCAATAAATCTATTTACAATGAACCAACTCTAAGGCACATCTAAAAGCCAGGCGTGGGGTAGGTTTTCACAACGATGATGTATTTTCATAGTGCATTCTGTACAGTGCACTTCTAAAGGACAATTAAATTTTGTCTAGTAGCAATGAGTCAAATGGTTACATATATATAAATATATATTCATATATATATGTATATGCGTGTGTGTGTGTGTGTGTGTATATGTATATATATATATATATATATATATATATATATATATATAGTCTACAAGCTTCCATAACACAAGCTGTCAAGTTCCTAAAAGAACTTGTGGCATTGGTGCCTGGTACTAGAAGACACAGCAGAAGGCACATGCGCAAAGCCAGCCTCCACACCCATGCCTACTCCTACCTCCCCTAGAAGCTAACTGGTCTCCCACCAGCCCAAGGGATTTGAAGGAGCAGAGAAGAGCAGAGGTTGGTCCTTCCTGCTGTCCCAGGTAAATGATGCCATCTTCCTGAGCCTGTTTCCTTAACCATCTCTCACAGAATTATTTTGAGATTGAGTTTAAAAATTCCAGCTTTCTAGGATGGTACAGAATTTAAGTTTGGGATGATGAAAAAATTCTAGACATGAAATGGTGATCTAGCACAACATTGTGAATGTACTCAATGACGGATGTAACTATACACCTAGCAGGAGTTAAGATGAATTTTGTGATATGATTAAATGATTAAAAAAAAAAAACTACCATCCTTATCTAGCACATAGCTGGCACCCAGCCATGTTAGCATTCTTCTACTTCCTTAATGTTCATTCTTCTTTATTTTACATTATTTTTCAATAGATAATATATTTCTCTGGCTCAAAATTCTAAAGTTCTAAGAAGGTACTCAGTGACTAGTCTCCCTCCCATTCTTATTTAATAGACTGTCAGTTCTCCTTGCTGGAGGAAATATAACCAACATTTGCATCTCTGTACAGAGATACTTTGTGGATATTCAAGCAAATACATATTTTAATTTATTGTCCCTTTTTTACCCAGATGTTAACATATACCTCACACTATTCTATATCTTGCCTTTTGTATTTAATAATAGCATACTTTTTTTTGAAAGATTTTATTTATTTATTTGACAGAGAGAGAGAGAGAGACAGGGAGAGAGGGAATACAAGTAGGGGAAGAGGGAGAGGGAGAAGCAAGCTTCCTGCTGAGCAGGGAGCCTGATGTGGGGCTCAATCCCAGGATGCTGGGATCATGACCTGAGCTGAAGGCAGGTGCTTAATGCCTGAGCTACCCAGGCACCCAATAATAGCATACTTTAAAGATAGTTGTTTGTCTGTCTTACTGTTCATTTTATTTAAAAGCTTCTGTATAGGGGTGCCTGATTGGCTCAGTTGTTGGGCATCTGCCTTTGGCTCAGGTCATGATCCCAGGGACCTGGGCTAGAGCCCCACATTGGGCTCCCTGCTTGGCAGGAAGCTTGCTTCTCCCTCTTCCACTCTCCCTGCTTGTGTTCTCTCTCTCTCGCTGTTTCCCTCTGTCAAATAAATAAATGAGATCTTTAAAAAAAAAAAAAAAAGCTTCTATATATCCATCTTAATCACCTCCCAGGTCTGCCAGTTGGTCTCATAAGTTCTGCTCTAAGTAATTCTTTCTTTCTTTCTTTCTTTCTTTTTTTTTAAGATTTATTTTTTCTTTTTAAGTAATCTCTACACCCACTGTGGGGCTCAAACCTACAACCCAAAGATCAAGAATCACATGCTCTACTGACTGAGCCAGCCAGGCACCCCTTCGCCACATAATTCTTACTCAGAATAAAGCATTCATATACATGAAATCTACCTTATATTATTGTCATTTTCACCCAGTAAGATGGAACTACTCTGAAATCCACATACAATATTGGGGAGAAAATTTTATTACAGATATCATCTTGCCACTTAAATATATGAATATTTTAGTGAGCAGAAAACTTGCTCTAACTCTTCCTCCAATCGCTGTTCATTACTGTAGAAACTATATGGAAGAACTGAGTACTTTATGTGGTTGTCTCATTTAGCCCCTACAAAAACCCTATGGCATAGGGGGTATGATTATCTCTACCCTATAGATGAGAACACAGAGAGGTTGAGTAACTTGCCCAAGGCCACACATTCTACATTAACAGAGCCTATACTGTACCTTGATGCTTAATGTGACCATGCCACACCTCTTCTTTGATGAAGAATAATAAGTAAAAATTCAAAATGCAAAATAGTCATCAAATTTTATTACACTGTAACCTAATTTAAATCCTAATCCCGAAAATAGATAATACTAGGATCCTGGACTCTTTCCCAACCTTTACCTCTTTAGGGTCAGAGTTTCCAACCCTTCCCCTACATTTTTAATTTAATCCATGCCTAACAACTAACATTATAATCATTTGCTTTATACCCTGTGTGAGTTTAGGCCAATTACTTAATGATTCCAGTTTCCTCACCTGAAAATTGAGAATAACAGTTGCTATCCCACAGGGTATTTATCCCACAGGTATAGTAAAAATAGGCTGTTACATGGGGCATGTGGGTAGCTCAGTCAGTTAGGCATCTGCCTTCTGTTCAGGTTGTGATCTCAATGTCCTAGGATCAAGCCCCACATTTGGGCTCCATGCTTAGCAGGGAGTTTGCTTCTCCCTCTCCCCGTGCCTCCCCCCATCTCTGCTCATTCTCTCTCTCTCAAATGAATAAATAAAATGTTTTTAAAAACTTGATTGAGGGGCACCTGGGTGGCTCAGTTGGTTGGGCAACTGCTTTCAGCTTGGGTCATGATCCCAGGGTCCTGGGATCAAGCCCCACATCAGGCTGATCTGCTCTGGGGGGAGCCTGCTTCTGCCTCTCCCTCTGCCTGCTGCACCCCTGCTTGTGCTCTCTCTCTGTCAAATAAATAGGATCTTTAAAAAAAAAAAAAATTGACTGATACAATATATGTAAGATTCTAAGTGTAGTGAGCTCACTCAATATCAGATCTAGCTGTTATTATTACCTTCCTTTAAAATAATAGCCAATCTTGCTGAAATTTTATCTGCTAAGGGTTTTCTTAATTTTTTTTCAGGACAGAGATGTAATTACTATTCAATTACTTGAAGCATTTTGAAAGTCACTTCACAAATTTAAATAGATTACCCTAAGTACTATGTAAGAGTGGTGACATTTGTGCATTTTTGTAAGGGGGTAAAAGTCACTAAGATAAATTTACATACAATAGCTGAAGCTTGGAAGATGACAACACTTGGATGCAAATCATCTGTAGGTTTACATGGGTGGGGTGGGGCTCAAACAGAGAGCACAATGTCCTCAATTCATAGAGTACAATGTCCTCCATCCTTGTCATTGAGACCCCTGGATCCTTTCTTTCTCCCTTTCTCTATGCATTGAGGATCATGGTTCTTAAGGGACTTAAGATACTTATCATGCATCATTGGGCAAAGTTTCATTGGGTAATTTTGCTACTGTCCTATACTGTAAAGCTGCAATATCCTCCTTTGGCTAACTCTCTAAGCCTTCTTCATCGACATGAGTGTAGCTGCATGGAACCAGTTAAAATCCCATTCAGGAAAACAGAAACCATGCTCAGTTCTCAAACAGAGGCAGTTTGATACACAATATTGGTTCTACAGTTATGGGAAGATTGAGAGAGCAATAATGTGATGCACTAAGCAATTACCACTTCTAGGACTAAGGGAGCAAAAAGGGAAAGGTGAGGTTCCCAGAATTAAGGACTTCAGGGGAGAGTCCCTAGTGCAGCCAGCCTTGCACCACCATGGCAGGTGTGGTCAGCTGGTGCTGGGACATCCAAGGGAGAAGCACATCTGGTACATGGGTCAAAGGGGCTGAAACCACAGCTGCCCTCGCATGCTGGAGCAATGCCCACAGAAGGTGGAAACAGAAAGAAAGTCCCTTCCCTCCTCCGACCTTCCTTTGTTAGAATAAAACTGGAAGCTGGCCAGCAGCAAAGCCTGGGAAATGTAGTTGGCAGAGTCCTGGCCCCTGCCACAGACCAGATGGGTATAGAATATGGGCCTGGAGCTGATAGATAATAAGCAAGTCACCAGAAAACGGCACTTTGTCCAATAAATAAACCATAAGCATATGTATTAAAAAGCTTGAGATGGGTAGGGTGAATTTGTAGTCTTAATTCACTTAGCTCTTAAGTCTTAGAATAGTTACTTGGCATACTAGTGGGAACATTTCATGGCACTAATTATGATTCTATAATATCTTAAACCATGTATTCTGTTTATAATATAGTTCAAAATTCAAGTCAACTACTTTATCTGGTGGCTTCCTCTGGTGGTCTAGTGCTGGGCGGGTCACAGGGAAGGTAACTGGTTGCTTCCAATTTAGAGCTAAGTTGTATGTCCTTCTAAAAAGTCAGTGGTCACATTAAGGGTAATTTGTTTCTCTTAAAATTACAAAAATAAGTAGTATATGGATACGGTATTGTTATAAAGGATTCATACAGTATGAAAGGATATAGAACAAAATACGAAATGCCCCCATCTTTCTACTTCTGACTCCTACTCCCTTCCCCAAAGGTAACGCGGTTATACCATCTTTTAGTCTCTCAAGAGTAATTGCACATATAGTTTCATGTAGTAGCTTTATATCTTAACCTCTCTACCTCCAGATATTAGATTGTGACTTCCCTCCATGGTCATTGAACTCATGTTGTAGAGCAACCTAAAAGAGCTTTAAGCTTAATCTTCACATCACTTTGAACATGTGGTTTGCTTTCTCATCCTTTGAATTAAAAAGAAAATTAAGTTATCTGAGATTGCACTCCTAAGATTTACTTATTTCTTTTAATGCCTGTCCAAGAGTACAGAGATACATTATGCCCCATGTGAAGAGATGAGTCCAACTGCCATGTTGAGTGAACTAGTCCATAGATTGAGACAAACGAAGTGAGCTGTTACTATTAATTAAAAGAGGGCCTTGAGAAATAAAAAAGTCACATCATCAATGATTCATAATCAATGGACGTACACCAATGAAGGCAAGCAGTGGAGGTAGTATTGATAACAAGACTCTCCTTGGCCAGACTCTAGTCAGGCTGCTCTGAATTCACTTCCTGACTAGGCCCTGACTCTTGTATTTGTGTGTCCATCTTTGCGTCGCCCAATTTTAGTGAGAATCCTGCTAAGTCAGTTTAGCCAGAATGCCCCAGGGCTGGTGTCCAGTTTCTCATCTGATCATGTTCTCCATCCTCCATCGCCCCCAGATGATGCCTGATCACCCTGGCCTGCCTTCAGCAAGGATGCTGTGAGGTCCCCTCTTATCCCTGATGTCTCCTCTTTATAAATTTCTACGCACTGACACCCTGCTCCTTGGCTATAAATTCCTACTTTTTCTTGTTGCATTTGGAGTTGAATCCAAGCCTACTGTGGTCCCTGTGCCTATCACAATAGTCCCCCCTGAATAAAGTGTACCTTGCCAATTCTTTAAAAAGTGTCATGAATAGTTTTTCTGTGACAGTACTCAGTACATTCAGACTTTGTAAATTTTATTTTTACATTCTTGAAATCAGAATTGATGCATATTCAGGAAGAGATTTTTTTTTTTAAGATTTTATTTATATGGCAGACAGAAATCACAAGTAGGCAGAGAGGCAGGCAGAGAGAGAGAGAGGAGGAAGCAGGCTCCCTGCTGAGCAGAGAGCCCAATGTGAGGCTCGAGCCTAGGACCCTGAGATCATGACCTGAGCTGAAGGCAGAGGCCCAGCCCACTGAGCCTCCCAGGCGTCCCAGGAAGAGATTTTTTAAGGGGACTTATCTCAAGTCAAAATTCCAGAGATAATCTTAATGGATTCCAAAAAAGAAGAGATATTACATGGTTTCCAATGGTTTCCAACCATCACAAATTAAAACTAGAAAGTAATGCTAAGCAGATAACAAAAACTACCATCTAAATATATTAAAAAGTATTCTAAATAACATTTGGATGAAGGAGGAAATCCAAGAGTATTATGAAATAAATGACGAGAATCCTAAAAATCATCACTATGGGTTGTGGCCCTAGCTATGATCTCAGAAGAATTCATAGCCCTAAGTTCTTTCACAGTTATGCAAAAAAATCACAATATAAACAAAACACTCAATTCACAAAACTATAAAAGAACAGTAAATTGGAAGGAAATTATTAATGATGAAAGTAGAAATAAATGCATTGGAAAACAAAAACTGACCAACAGCAAGAAAAACTAAAATAGAATTGATATATGAAACCAAAGTCAGTTCTCTGGGAAAAAAATATAAAGTTTGACTGAAAGGGAAAACACAAATTAACAATATTAGAAATTAGAAATCCTTTTTAAAAATTACAAAAAATTCTTGTTCACAACTTTATGCTGGTAAATTTTAAGGTCAAAATAAAATAGAAAAACATATAAATTAGTAATATTACTGTAAGAGGAAGTATAAAATCTGGGAGGGATGAGTGGGTGGCTCAGTTGGTTAAGCATCTGCCGTTGGCTCAGGTCAGGATCCCAGGGTCCTCGGATCAAGTCCTGCATCAGGCTCCCTGCTCAGCAGGGAGTCTGCTTCTCCCTCTGCCTCCCACTCCCCCTCTTGTACTCTCTCTCTCTCTCTGACAAATAAATAACAAATAAATAAATAAAATCTTAAAAAATAAAAAATAAAATCTGGGAGAGGAAATCTAATAACCATAGAACCTCTATGTGTTTGTCACAAAAGCTATCATTTAAATATAGACACATTTGCTTTCTTTTTTTTTTTTTAATTAACAACTAATGTATTATTTGCTTCACGGGTACAGGCCTGTGAATCTTCAGTCTTACACACTTCACAGCACTCACCATAGCACATACCCTTCCCAATATCCATAATCCAGCCACCCTATCCCTCCCCTTCCACCTCCCAGCAACCCCCAGTTTGTTTCCTGAGATTGAGTCTCTCATGGTTTGTTTCCCTCCCAATCCCATCATTTCATTTTTTCCCTCCCTATCCCCCATGACACCCTGCCCTGCCTCTCAAATTCCTCATATCAGAGGGATCATATGATAATTGTCTTTCTCTGACTGACTTATTTCACTCAGCATAATACTCTCTAGTTCTACCCACGTCATTGCAAATGGCAAGACTTTGGTTTTCTGATGGCTGCACAGTATTCCATTGTGTATATATATGTGTATGTGTGTGTGTGTGTGTGTATAAAACACATCTTCTTTAGCCATTCATCTGTTGATAGACATCTAGGTTCTTTCCATAGTTTGGCTATTGTGGACATTGCTGCTGTAAATACTGGGGTGCACGTGCCCCTTCAGATCACTACATTTTTATCTTTAGAGTAAATACCTAGTAGTGCGATTGCTGGGTTACAGGGTAGGTCTATTTTCAACTTTTTAAAGAACCTCCATACGGTTTTCCAGAGTGGCTGCACCAGCTTGCATTCCCACCAACAGTGTAGGAAGGTTCCCTTTCCTCTGCATCCTCACCAACATCTGTCATTTCCTGACTTGTTAATATTAGCCATTCTGACTGGTGTGAGGTGGTATCTCACTGTGGTTTTGATTTGTATTTTCCTGATGCTGAGTGATATTGAGCACTTCTTCATGTGTCTGTTGACCATTTGGATGTCTTCTTTGCCGAAATGTCTATTCATGTCTTCTGCCCATTTCCTGACTGGATTATTTGTTCTTTGGGTGTTGAGTTTGATAAGTTCTTTACAGATTTTGGATAATAACCCTTTATTGATATTTGCAAATATCTTCTCCCAATCTGGCAGTTGTCTTTTGGTTTTGTTGACTGTTTCCTTTGCTGTGCAAAAGCTTTTGACCTTGATGAAGTCCCAATAGACACATTTTCTATGTGAGCTGCAGTCTACATAGCTACTTAGGAATCATGGCATGATATTCAAAGTCAATTTCTTAGTTTAAGGGGGAAAAAATGAAGATACCATATAGTTTATCTTTAAAAGTTAGTACTTAAATCTCAATATCAACCATTCTAACTATAGTAAATAAAATTTCTTCCTTCTTTTGTATTTTGTTATCTGCAAATTCACAACTTCTAAGAACCATTTCCATGCAGTGTTCCTTTCTAATATAGTGCATTCACAGGTAAGCACATACTCACAAATCGGTGGAGACTGTGGATTCTGAGAAACAAACTGAGGGTTTTGGAGGGGACAGGGGTGGAGGGGGTTGGGTGAGCCTGGTGGTGGGTATTAAGGAGGGCACATATTGCATGGAGCACTGGATGTGGTACATAAACAATGAATCTTAGAACACTGAAAAAATAAAATAAAATAAAAAAAACAAATCTATGGGGCAATCATAGACATTTAAGAGCAAATAAAATTTCATTTTACTAAGATCAGCAGAGTCAAAGCACATGCTAACAGTGTAGTGATGGCCCTCATCAAATACACAAATATTGAACAAATAGCCTACAAATCACAAAATATTCCAGTAGTACTGCAGAGGTTTCTGATAAAATGTGACATTTGTTTTTCAGGCAAGATTACTAAAATAGGGCATCTCTGCCTGTTTGATTATTTCTTCAGGTGGATGATGCTGAAGAGACTGATAAAACAGGGGAAAATAAAGCACCCAGTAAGTTCCAGTCCGTAGGAGTGCAAGTAGAAGAAGAGAAGTGGTGAGTCTATTGGCATTTGTCATCTTTCATCTTGATATTGGCAAGTATGGTACCAGTATTTCCCCCTGACATAAACCTACAAGATTCAGTGATATTTTCCATTAACTTTGGAAGCATTTAGCTGATTCCTTCCTCTACTTTAATACTGGAAACCACTCAAGTTTTTGCTAGAATATTAGAGTAACCACATCATATTCACATATACATAAATACTCTGTGCAGTACTGTTGTGTTGCCAAACCATTCCTCTTCAAAAAAATCTTCCCATTTTGGACTGTAGACTTTTTAAAAGAAGAGGATTTATCTTATTCCTATTTTTATTCCTAGCACTTAATTGTGTCTGGTGTTTAGTATGCACTCGATGATGAAAAGGGAAGAACGGAAGGAAGGAAAAAAAGAGAAGATCTATCATTATCTTGAATCACCAGTTCCTTTAGATTATTCCTTAAAATAATCTTACTCAAGAATATGAATATCTAGGGGCGCCTGGGTGGCTCGGAGGGTTAAGCCTCTGCCTTCGGCTCAGGTCATGATCTCGGGGTCCTGGGATCGAGTCCCGCATCGGGCTCTCTGCTCAGCAGGGAGACTGCTTCTTCCTCTCTCTCTCTCTGCCTGCCTCTCTGCCTACTTGTGATCTGTCTGTCAAATAAATAAATAAAATCTTTAAAAAAAAAAAAAAAAAAAAAAAAAAAAAGAATATGAATATCTAGAACTGGAAATTAAGAGTTTCAGAAACTAGAAGGAATTTCTGAGATCACTACATTCATTTTATGAATGAGAACTTAATCCAGAGAGATATATGAGTTTCTCAATCAAACTGTAAGGTACATGATGGGTAGAACTATATTTTATTAATAGTAGTACCCCCAGCTTCTAGAACTGTTTTTTCACATACTAAGCATACAATATATATTGGTGAACGAAGTAGAACTGCAGTTATAGTGTGAGAAATAGCTCTATATCATAGATCAGTGTATCATCTCAACTTTGTCACTAACTTTCTGTGTGTTGATTAGAAGGAATCAGTTGGAGGTCATCCAGCTATCCGACTATCTATCCATCCAATAAGTATCTACAGAGTGCGTCCCAAATGCAAGGCTATATGCAACATAAACCGAGTATCTGGGAAAAGGTTATCTGGGAAAAATGGCTTAAAAATCAGTTTATAGGGTGCCTGGGTGACTCAGTGGGTTAAGCCGCTGCCTTCGGCTCAGGTCATGATCTCAGGGTCCTGGGATCGAGTTCCGCATTGGGCTCTCTGCTCAGCGGGGAGCCTGCTTCCTCCTCTCTCTCTGCCTTCCTCTCTGCCTACTTGTGATCTCTCTCTGTCGAATAAATAAATAAAATCTTTAAAAAAAAAAATCAGTTTATAGAAGGGGTGTAATTTCAGGGCCTTGTGGTATTAACACTGCACTTGTATCTAGGAGGTTTTCATATATGTATATATAATATTTTTTAGAATTTCATGTAATTAAATAATCTTGAACCCCAGAAAATCAATACAACCATATGGAAACTAATATGACAGCAATATATGGTGAGTGCTGTGAAATGCAGAAGCCTGATGATTCAATGACCTGTACCCCTGGGGCAAATAATACATTATATGTTAATAAAAAAATATTTTTTTAAAAAGATCAGCAATAGTTATATATGTATCCATACCCACTGATCCAGTAAACATATTCATTGAGCTATCCTGAATGAAATCACTCAAAGGATGGGAACCAACTGCAGAATATTATCTATCATTGTAAAAGAAAAATAATAACTATCAAATGTCAATATTAAGAGAATATACCAGAGCATTCTAAACAAGGTCTGCCCTCAGGAGAAACTATTTTACCAGAGCCTAACCTGCTGGAGTCTTATCAGAGACCAAACCACCCAGGGGAAGGGAAATACCCAACTCCAGCTCCCTCTAGCCTTACATGTGGAAGAAGCACAACATCCAACCCTCCCCCCTCTAGCCATTCTGTCTTTACACAAGATGGAGAGAAACTGGAAAGTACTGTTGAAGTTCATGGTCCAGGGGTGCAGGTTTACCAAAAGATCTCCTAATCAATCAGCATGCTTCCCCTCCCCCACACCTGTCACATTACTAAGGGCCTATTCACCATAGTTCCTTTTACCCAGGACACCATGCCTATTCTTCAATAATAATTTATAAAGCATACTAAAAGGTAAAAAGCCCAGTTTAGAGTGACTGAACAAGCATTAGAACCAGTCAGATATGGCAGGACTATTGGAATTATCAAACCGGAAAAAGTAAACAGCATGTAAGAACAGATGAAAAATGGAAGCAAAGGTATGGAAATTCTAAGAAAGAATAAATAAGATTTGCTAGGGATCAAACACACTGTAACAGAAAGGACGATGGCCTTTGATGGGCTCATCAGTAGAATAGACACAGAGGAGCAAAGAATTTCTGAGCTTGAGGGTAAAATAATAGAAACTCTCAAAACTAAAAGCAAAGAGAAACAAACTGAGGGGAAAAAAAAACCCCAAAACCCAAAAACCAGGATTTCCAAAAACTGTAGGACAATTATAGAAGAAACATGCATAATGGGAATAACAGAAAGAAAAGAAAGAAAGGAAATAGTAACTGAGAATTTCTCCAAATTAATGTCTGACACCAAACCACAGATCCAGGTCTCAGAAAAGATATAGCAGAATAAATGCCCAAAACAGTACACCTAGAGATACCATATTCAAGGAAAATCAAAAGGAAAAAGTCCTGAAAGGAACAAAAGAAAAAAAAAAAAAAAGAGAGGGAGAAAGTGAAAAAAAAAAAAAAACACCTTTCTATAGTGGGGCAAAGATAAGAATGACATGCAACTTTTCTTTAAAAAAAGCATGCAAGTAAGAAAAGAGTGGAGTGAAATATTAAATATTTGAAGGGGAAAAGCCCACCAACCTAGAATTCTGTACTCTAAAATTATCCTTGAAAAGTGAAAGAGAAATAAAGTCGTTCTCAGACAAATAGAAATTGAAGAAATTTGTTGTCAGTAGAACTGCCTTGTGAGAAATATTAAAAAGTTTTCAGGAGCGCCTGCCTGACTCAGTTGGAGAGCACACAACTCTTCATCTTGGGGTCATGAGTTCAAGTCCCATGTTGGACACAGAGATTACAAAAGAAGAAAAGAAGGAAAGAAAGAAAGAGAGGAAGGGAGGAAGGGAAAGAAAAGGAAAGAGAGGGAAGGAGGGAGGGAAAGAAACTTAAAAAAAAAAAAAAGATCCTCAGACAAAAGGAAGATGATAAAGGCTAGAAACAAATCCACATAAAGAAAGAGTATCTAAAAGAAGAAAAAGACGAAGAAGAAGAGCATCTGAGAAAGAATGAGTGAAGGCAGAATAAAGAGTTTTTCTTTTTTTTCCATTGGTGTCTTTTATCTCATAAGCTTCCCAACAAACCAGTGAGAACTCTCAACTCAAACACAGAGCTTGTCTAAAACCAAAGAGTTACTAAGACAGAGAAGCCGGACTTGGAATCCCAGTGTCCACACCCACGCTCTTACATGTTTGTGATCCCCCCCTTAGAAGAGGCCTAAGTCATATGAGTGACTTGATCCAGAGAATGTGTTCTATCAAGTTCAAATGATAGAGACATCTGGAGATTCTAAAGGTGTCTTATAGTTCATCTTTTTTTAGCCTGAAAGCCTATGGGAACTACTTGAACTAATATAGCCTTTCTTTAAAAGCTAATCATCAAGGGTGCCTGGGTGGCTCAGTGGGTCAAGCTTCTGCCTTCAGCTCAGGTCATGATCTCAGCATCCTGGGATCAAGTCCCGCATGGAGCTCTCTGCTCAGTGGGGAGCCTGCTTCCCTCTCTCTCTGCCTGCCTCTCTGCATACTTGTGATCTCTCTGTCAAATAAATAACTAAAATCTTAAAAAAATAAAAAGCTAATCATCATTAGCTCATGAGAAATGAGTTAATTGTAACTAAGTTCTCATTAGTGTACAATTAAGAGGCTTGCCATTCCGTAACTAGCTAATAACCAGAAATCAATGAGACCATAGCTGATGAGCCTTACCAAACCTCCAGAGTCCAAACCTCTATCTGAACCTTCTCAAAATGCTCTAGGAACCTGGTCCATAGTTTTTTCCAAAAACAACAATGGAGCACTTTGCATGTCTGTGAATGCAGCCTGTTTTCAAAGCATCAGAAACCTATTAAGAACTCAGAGAGCACTTTTGCTAGTACAGACTTCAAGATAATTGGAAGCCCGAGAGGACTGCAGCCTAAGCTGGTCCTTAAACACCATCTTATCCCTCAGGCTCACAGAGAAGTGTCTTGCCCTGAATTATAGAGCACCCTGGTATTGAAACTAGGAGCCAGCTCCAGGCTTCACATTTCAAGTCTCATACCCTGTCTGCTCCATTCTGCTAACATTCATAGGTACTGTCTGAAGTCAAAGGAGATAGATATATATATATAGATAGATAGATAGATAGATAGATATAGATATATCTATCTATCTATCTATCTATCTATATATATCTCAGCAATGATACAAAGAATGGGAGGGAAGAATTAGGATTATTTAATTACATAGTACTTGCACCACTCCCGAAGTGGTAGAGTGTTATTTGAAAGCACACTTGGGTGAGTTGTAAAATTTATGCTGCAATCTCTAGGGCAACTATTAAAAAGAGTAAAAAAGGAAGCACAGTTGACCTTTGAACAACATGGGTTTGAACTGTGCAGGTCCACTTACACACAGATTTTTTACAGTATAGTATTGTTAAATGTCTTTTCTCTTCCTGGTGATTTTCTTAATAACAGTTTCTTTTTTCTAGTTTATTTGACTGTAAGAATAGAGTATATAATAGTTATAACATACAAAATATAGACATAATCCATGAAAAAAAAGTAATTGATAAACTCTGGACCTCATTAAAATTGAAAGCTTCTGCTCTTGAAAGACAGAGTCATGAGAATGAGAAGGCAAGCCACACACTGGGAGAAAATATCTGCAAAAGACACAACTAATAAAGGGCTGCTATCCAAAATATACAAATAACTCTTGAAACTCAATAATAAGAAGGCAAACAACCTGATTTTTTAAATGGGCAAAAGATTTTAACAGGTACCTCCCCTAAGATACACAAATGGCAAGTAAGCATATAAAAAAATTTCCCACATCATATATCATTAGGGAACTGAAAATTAAAATAATGAAATACCACTAATCACATATTAGAACGGCCAAAATCCAAAACACTGACAATACTAAATGGTGGTAAGGCACCATTAAGTCTTGTTCATTTTTGGCGGGAATGCAAAATGGTTCAGCCACTTTGGAAAACAGTTCAGCAATTTCTTACAAAACTAAACATTGCCATAAAATCCAGCAATTGCAGTCCTTGGTAACTACCAAAAGAGTTGAAAATGTATGTTCACACAAAAACTTGCACGTAAATATTGATAGCAGCTTTATTCATAATTGCAAAACTTGGAAGCAACCAAGACATCCTTCTGTAAGTGAAAGAGTAAAGAGCCAGAGGATGGAATCTTATTCAGCATTAAAAAAGAAATAAGCTCTTTAGCCATAAAAAGATGTGCAGGAAACCTAAATGCATATTACTAAGCAAAAGAAGCCAATCTGAAAAGACTACGTACTGTGTGATTCCAACTACCTTCTGGCAAGGGCAAAACTGAGATAGTAAAAATAGTGATTAAAAGAGGGAGAGGAATGCATAGCTGAGCACAGAGGAGTTTTAGGCCAGTGAAACCACTCTGTATACTACTACGATGGTGGATGCATGTCATTACTCATCCATCCAAACCTGAAGAACATACCCCACCAAGAGTGAACCCTAATGTAAACTATGAATTTTGGATGGTACTGATGTGTCAATATAGGTTCAGGTTGTATCAAATATACCACTCTGGTGGAGGATGTTGATAAAGGGGAGGTCCGGGGCTGGGGGAAGGGGCAGAGGGGATATAAGAAATCACTGTACTTTGTGTTCTATTTTGCTGTGAATCTAAAACTGCTTTAAAAAACAAAGTTTAGGGGTGCCTGCGTGGCTCAGTGGGTTAAAGCCTCTGCCTTCAGCTCAGGTCATGATCCCAGGATCCTGGGATGGAGCCCCACATCTGGCTCTCTGTTCTGTGGGGAGCCTGCTTCCTCCTCTCTCTCTGCTTGCTTCTCTGCCTACTTGTGATCTCTGTCTGTCCAATAAATAAATAAAATCGTAAAAAAAAAAAAAGTTTAGGGGTACCTGGGTGGCTCAGTGGGTTAAAGCCTCTGCCTTCGACTCGGGGTCATGATCCCTGGGTTTGGGGATCGAGCCCCACATCGGGCTCTCTGCTCAGCAGTCTGCTTCTCCCACCCCTGCCTGCCTCTCTGCCTACTTGTGATCGCTGTCCATAAAATAAATAAATAAAATCTTTTCTAAAAAGTTTATTAATTAAAAAGAAGAGGAATAGTAGATAATAGTGTTAACCTCAGAGTGTTGTCTTAGGGTATATGGTTTAATGTATGTATGTAAAACTTTTAGAAAAATACCTGACATATAGGAAACACCATATAAATGTTTCCTACTCTATTATGTACCCAAATGGAATCTCCCTAAAGATTAAAGTCTCAAGAAAGTAATTATACCACTTTTTCTGAAGCAATAAGAGAAAATTATCTCAATTTTAAAATTGAGATATTTCAAACATTTCCCCTGCAGTCAACTATTCTGTTTTATCAAATAAATACCCTAATATGTATCTATCTATGATAATGCTAAATACTGCATTCTTTGGACACACCTAATAACAACCCCAAAACTTGGAATGAGCCACTTTTACCATGTTTTGAAAAAGTTGAACATTTACTGAATTACTGAACTTTGTAGGATGGTCAGTTTCTCAGTACTTTGAATGGTTTATTTCAGAGTCATCTCCCAAAAGGACTGGCAATCTCAATTTTCCTGTTTAATTTTTCAAAACATACCCTTCCTCAAAGGTCACTTTATAGTTAACCGATGTAAAATAAACAAATTGATGTTAATGATTGTTTTCAACCTCTCCAAAAGAAATCCACTGTCAAACAGGGATTACTTACAACTTCTGTCTCTGATTAGGATTCTTTTTTACAATTCTGCTAGTAGTAATTAATTGAGATAGGATCTTAAAAAGCAAAATTGGGCAGATGAGATTATCTAAGGACAGCTAAGGGAATTTTTTTTTAATTATCTAGTGATAAATTGTTACAGTGTTGAATGGCTAGTATAATCCATCTCTTTATTTCTGAGATAGACTGATAAACAACTGTAACCTAACAAAAAGTGAAAGAATAGAAATAGAGCCAGAGAAAGAAAGAGATCATACAAAGAGAGGAAGATTAACTAAGACTTTTAAGAGGCCAAGAAACTCATTATCACCTTTTTTTAAAAAAAGACTTTATTTGACAGAGAAAGAGAGATCACAAGTAGGTGGGAGGGGGGGGGGGGGGGACAAGCTCCCTGCTGAGCAGAGAGCCCAGTGGGGAGCTCAATCCTAGGACCCTGAGATCATGACCTGACCTTCAGAGGCTTAACCCACTGAACCACCTAGGCACTCCTCATTATCATCTTTTGAATCCATCACAATTTAGGAACCAAAACTAATTCACCCAAGTCCACCTGGCTGATTTGTCTATGAAGGGGTAGACTTTAAATCTAGGTGTTCTGCAGTGCTACAAATTAAAACAGAAGGAATAAGTTAATAACTCATTAGTAAAATGTACTAAGTAACCAATCTGCTCCAAAAAGAGGAATCTAAATGGAGTATTCTAAAAATCTCCCTGGTGTACTTGCAGATGGCCATTATGACCTCAAAATGCCATCCATAGTAGATGTGCCACATCCCTTCTCCAGAGCTACCTCATGGTGGGGACCATGCCTTAAGAATGCTGTCTAAAGGTCTTTGGTTTAAATGCCACGGCAGTGCCAAATGAGAGATAACAAATGCATGCAACAAGACTGCTTCTCTTAAGCCAGGGAAGAAATTCCTCATCTCCATCAAACATTAGCTGTCTTTCCCCAACTCCTGTTTCAAGGATCAGCTAGCTGACCTGTTGGATAGGATCCACACAGCATACAGTATTTATTGTTATGAGGGACTGAATGATCTCAAGCAAAGACGGCAAACCTTGGCAACACCTCCTGCTCTGCCTCTGCTCTGTATCCCAATGCCTCCTAGCATCCTGTCCCCATCTCATTCTTCTGACTGCTCCCCTAGGAATTTGCATGAGGTCTTCTTGTCTTTTGAGCTAATAATTAGCAAATCCAGTAAACCAATCCTTCCTATTTACTACAGTGAGAAAGCAAAGGGGCTCCCACAGATCTCCCCTGTCCTTCCAAGTAATAATCGAGTATTAACCATGGTTCATACAAGGCTTTTTTTTTAAGACTTTCTTACATGATCCCACTAATGACTCTAAAACTCTAACAGTGGATACAAAAAGAAGAAGAATATATTTATTTTCATTATAAGAGTGGTATATAAATTTACATGGAGGAAAACATAAAGCAGTATGTGGGCAATTTATACCTCTCTGATGGGATTTCTGAACAATGAAAAAACTGTGTGTATGTGTGTCTTAAGTATCATCTATCACTTCCATAATTATGTATTATTAAATCTAATTAATGATTTAAAAGTAAGATACTATTTATACATTATGAAAATTTATAAATTACAGAAGTAAAATTCCCCATTTCACTCACTAACCATGAATTAATAAAGGGGTTTACTTTTTACCCATACTTTTTCCATAAACATGTTAAGTTACTAAAATTGTTCAATGTTACAAAATTTAGTGGATTGCCTGGGTGGCTTAATCGGTTGGGCAGCTGCATTCAGCTCAGGCCATGATCTCAGCATCCCAGTCAGGCTCCCTACTCAGCAGAGAGTCTTCTCCCTCTCCCTCTCCTCTGCCACTCCACCCCTGCTTGTGTTTTCTCTCTCTCTCCATCTCAAATAAATAAATAAAATCTTCAAGAAAATAAAATAAAATTTAGTAATAATTTGGGATACCTGGCTGGCTCAGTCAGAAAAGGATATGACTCTTGGTGTGATCATGAGTTTGAGTCCCACACTGGGTATAGAGATTACTAAAGAAAAGAAAAAAAAAAGCAAAACTTTAAACAAAAATAAAAATAAAATCAACTGTTATAACAAAAGTTTTCTCATCATAAAAAATTCACAACAGATAATTCTTTTGATGGTTATACAATATTCAGGAATAAGTATAAACCATAATTTGCTTCCCCTGTCTCCCACTGTTAAATATCTCCATTATTTCTAGATTGACTTCTGGTTAAAAACAGTGAAAAAGGGGTGCCCGGGTGGCTCAGTGGGTTAAAGCCTCTGCCTTCGGCTCAGGTCATGATCCCAGGGTACTGGGCTCAAGCCCGCATTGGGCTCTCTGCTCAGCGGGGAGCCTGCTTCCTCCTCTCTCTCCGCCTGCCTCTCTACCTACTTGTGATCTCTGTCAAATAAATAAATTAAAAAAAAAAAACAGTGAAAAAAATACATAAACCATCTTTGAGGCCTTCTGAAACTAAATGGCAGTAAAAGGATTTTTTGCTTCTTTGGGCATTAATTGCCAAGGATGATGAGAACAGGAGAGAGAAAAAGAACAGTGACATTCTGGAAACTGGAAGGCAGACAAGTGATGCTGACTCAACTGACCAGAAAAAGCAGAATCCTAATAAAGCCGGTGATGCAAAAACTGAAGATGCAATTCAATTTAAACTTCAGAACCCACAAAAGGCATGGGGCCTATCAGCACTGGGAGCTCTGAGAAGTAGGGATGAAGGAGCTAAGAACTCTTTATACCTGCAGAGCCCAGTGACAGCCCTTCCGCACTCTGGCAGAAGACTGGAAGTTTCTTTTGTTCAGTTGCTAAAGCAAAGGATCTCAGAGATGGCGGACAGCAGCACAGTTGAAGGCACCCTTATGAGCCTGAAAATAGGAAGATAAGTGAAAATTAACAAACAGAATGCTAAGGCACCCCGCCCTAAGCCTCCTTATGCTCACACTGCTTCCAGAATCCTGGCAGCCAGATTTATTCCCTCTAAGCAGAAGTATGAAACAATCTATTGTGGGGGAACTGACCAGTGTGAGCCCAAAGACCCAAAGACACACTGACATCAGAGATTTTGCAAGGTGAGAGCCCAGTAAGATAACTAACAGTGAGGATCACAGGGGGTAAGCTCCTCCCTACTGTAGAGACTTCTGAGGAGGCTTTTACTGTGCCTTTCAAGCATGCGCAGACAGCTAAAATCAGCAAACTCAGATCAGAGTTGTAAGAAAAGAACCAAAAGTTTTAAGGAATGTTCAGAAAATTAAAAATTATTTTTATTTTATTTATTTCTTTTTTTGAGAGTTCTCAGGAAGATCATGGACTACCAGCCTCCAAAACTCTGAGAAAATAAATATCTGCTGTTTAAGCTACTCAGTCCATGATACTTTATTAGGACAGCCTTAGAAGACTAATATAAGGGGAAAAGCAGTATATTTGTAACATTAGCTGTGACTAAAAGGGACATTCATTCATATTGCAAATGCATTCAAAGACTGGGATTCTGTGTTGGTTTTGTGAGCAGTAGCACGTCATGAAGCTTCTCGATTTGATTTCTTCAAATGATTGAGTTCTAAAATTTGTAAGACTTTTTAACTTGTAAAAAGTCTAGAGATCTAGGATCAAACATTTAACTGATTTTTTTTTTTCTGCCCATGGTATAGGATTTTGACCAAAAGAATAGACTTGAAATAGGGAGTCAGTGGGATTTGCAAGTGTCATTGTAACATTTTTCAGCTTTGTTTTAGACCAGTAATATAAAGAAGCAAACTATCACATTTCGGAAAGTGTATCTGTTTTCCTGGGGAAAAATTATTTTTAAGAGAAAAGAAGGGACACGTGGGCAAGGAAAATTCCATGACAGAAGTGAAAATTGAGGGGCACCTGGGTGGCTCAGTGGGTTAAAGCCTCTGCTTTCAGCTCAGGTCACAATCCCAGAGTCCTGGGATCAAGTCAAGCATCAGGCTCTCTGCTTCAGTAGGGAGCCTGCTTCCCCTTCTCTCTTTCTGCCTGCCTCTGTGCCTACTTGTGATCTCTGTCTGTCAAATAAATAAAATCTTTAAAAAAAAAAAAAAGAAGAAGTGAAAATTGATAGTGTCTCTGGGGTGTCTGGCATCCCCAGTCTTTAAATGTTGGACTCTCAATTTTGGCTCAGGTCATAATCTCAGGGTTGTACATTGAACCCCACATGGGGCTCTGAGCTCAGCGTGCAGTTTGCTTGTCCCTCTCCCTCTGCTCCTCCCCTGCTCATGTTCTCTTTCTCTCTCTCTCTCAAATAAATAAATCTTTTTAAAAAAGAAAAAGAAAATTGATACGGTTTCTTACGGAGCATCTTATCCCCTTGGGGGGGCAGAAAAAAGTGCTCTTAGAAATTAAAAACTTGGGGCGCCTGGGTGGCTCAGTGGGTTAAGCCACTGCCTTCGGCTCAGGTCATGATCTCAGAGTCCTGGGATCGAGTCCCGCATCGGGCTCTCTGCTCAGCGGAGAGCCTGCTTCCCTCTCTCTCTCTGCCTGCCTCTCCATCTACTTGTGATTTCCCTCTGTCAAATAAATAAATAAAATCTTAAAAAAAAAAAAAAAAAGAAATTAAAAACTTAATAGCAAAACAGAAGAGCTGGAAGATAAATTGAAGAAATTTCTAGAAAAAGTACAAAAGGGGAAAAGCAAAGAAGTAATCCATGAAACAAGTAATCTAACTCAAGAAAGGGTGGAAAGGAGACCTCAAGATGATAGAGAAGAGAAATCTCCAGACAACAGTTGTACAGCAGGTCTAGGGAGTGACCAGCTGTGATGGAGCAGGTCAGAAGCTCTGTGAAAGACTAATTCAAGAAGACTTGCAGCATAACTATGTATTTGTTTCAGTGCATGCAGAGAAAACTACACATCTGGGAGAATTTTGAGAATTGAGTTAGTGTTAAGTACATAAAAAATAAAGCAAATTTTTAAAAAGGAAAAAAATAAAAAGGAAAAAATGTGTAGAATGTAGAATATAATATGGCATACTAGTTTGCTAGAGCTTCTATAGCGAAACATCACTGACTGGGTGGCTTAAACAACAGAAATTTATTTCCTCACAGTTCTGGAAGCTATAAGTCCAAATCAAGGTGTTGGTAGGGTTGGTTTCTTCTTCGGCTTTTAGCTTATAGATAACTGTCTTCTCCCTGTGTCTTCAGAAGCTTTTCTCTCCCTGTGTCCCAATTTCCTCTTCTTATAGGGGTATCCATCTCATTGGATTAGGGCCCACTCACGTGCTTTTAATCACTTCTTTAAAGTCCAGTCTCCAAAAACAATCACATTCTGAGTTACCAGAGGTTAGGACTTCCACATCTGAATTTGTTGAGGGAGAAGTGCACAATTGGTAACACACAGTCAGCTAGATACACTATTTCCTGCTCATAATAATGTAGTCATAAAAAGCAAGTTCTGAATATTGATTCAAATTTACAATGTAACTATATCAGGAGAATGGAAAAAAATACTGGACCAGACCAGAAGTGCACATGTGCACACGCACACACGTACAGAGACAGAGACAGACAGATGGACACACAGAGAGACACTGAGACAGGGACAGAGACGGAGACAGAGAGAGAATGACGAGAAGGAGTGAATGAAGATGAGGTGAGAGAAATCTAAAGGTTCATCTTTCCTAAAGACAAAAACTAAATTATTAACAAATAGTAACGTTTGTTATTTAGAAGTAGTATTTAAAAGTGGCTGCCAGCAGAACAGAAAATTACTACACCAGTGGACCAGGAATTACTATTTTTCATGCCAGACTTGCAGAACCACTTGATATTTTAAAATTCTGTGCATGTATAACTTCGCTAAAAATCAAAAGCAACTGATCAAAATAATGATATATAATATTGTGATAAATATCTTTGTGCACTATATATTTTTGCTATTTCAGATTATTCTATTTCTGGGCTTAAGAATTCAAACATTTTTAAAATGTTCTTGATACCCATTTGCAAATAGCTCCTGAAAAAATCTGCACCACTTTATTCTCAGAGAGAGGCATTTGAGTGCATAGATACTTGTCCTCTTCATATCCCCTCATTGTTTTAACAGCTTTATTGAAATTGACATATAATAAACTATACATATAAATTATATAATTTGATAGATTTGTATGTATTTGTCAGAAATATATATGTATGTATGTATGTATGTATGTATGTATATAAATAATGGAACTATTACCACCATGGAAATAAAGAACACATCCACCACCTCCAAAGGTTTCCACTTACCCTTACACAGTCAGCCCCTCCTGCCCTCCCACCTCTTCTCCCCTACCCCTTTCCCCACTTGTTGACACTTGTGTGCATTTTCTAGAATTTTTTAAAGATAGAATATCCTTTTAAAATATTTATTGATATATGTGTATGGACTGGTTTTTGCATTCTCCATGCTGTTCCATTGAACTAATTGCCTATCTTCATGCTAAAACTACACTATTCTAACTATTGTAGCTTTAGAGTAAGTCTTGAAGTTAGATACTGTATGTCCTTCAATTCCTTTTTGTCAGTTTATTTTTTTCCCTTGCAATTCTAGGTCCTCTGCCTTTCCATAATGAGTTTTAGAGTTTGTTGTTAATATCCATTAAACACCTACCAGATTTTGATTGACACTGCATTGAATCTATACATCACAGAAGATTTCACATCTTAACAATCTTTCTTCATTCGTTTATTTTAAAAGATTTTATTTATTTGACAGACAGAGTTCACAAGCAGGCAGAGAGGTAGGCAGAGAGAGGTGGGGGGAAGCAGGCTCCCTGCTGAGTAGAGAGCCTGATGCGTGGCTCTGGGTCCTGGGATCGAGCTCCTGCGATCATGACCAGAGCTAAAGGCAGAGGCTTTAACCCACTGAGCCACTCAGGTGCCCCTTGTTTATTTTAAAAGATTTATTTATTTATTTGAAAGAAAGAGAGAGCATGTGAGCAGGGGGAGGGGCAGAGGGAGAGAGAGAGAAGCAGACTCCCCACTGAGCTCAGTCTCACAACCCTGAGATCATAACCTGAGCCAAAACCAAGAATTGGATACTTAACCAAAAGCAACCCCTCTCTCTTCTGTTATTTAGCAATATTATGTAATTTACAGTGTACATGTCTTGCACATATTTTGTCAGATTTGCCCATAGATACTTCTTTTTGTCCCTGATCCTATAAATGGTATTTTTTACTTTATTTACCAACTATCTATTGTTAGATCATAGAAATACCATCGATTTGTGTGTGTTGATCTTCTATCCTATAATGTTCTTAAACCAGCCTACTAGTTTCGGTGTCTTTTTTGTAAAGTTCATGTGATATTCTAGACTACCAAGTTATCTACAAAAAAGGGCAGATTTATTTCTTTTCACCTGGATGCATCCTTTTTCTTGTTTTATTACACTGGCTAAAAACTCCAATACAATTTTGAATAAAAGTCATGAGTATCGTCACCCTTGCCTTATTTCTGATCTTTTGTAAACATATTCAATCTTTCATCATTAAATATTATGTGAGCTTTATGTTTTTTGTAGAAGCGCTTTACTGAATAGAGGAAGTTCCTCTCTACAACTAGTTTGTTGAGAATTATGATCAGGAACGGATGTTGGATTTTTGTCAATTTCTTTTTTTTTTTTTTTGTAACTAAAGAGATATGACAAGATTTTTCATTTTAAACTATGAATATAATAAATTGCACTAATTTTTTAAATATTTTATTTATTTATTTGAGAAAGAGATAGAGTGAGAGAGCATAAGCAGGGGGAGAGGGAGAGGGAGAAGAAGGCTCCCCACTGAGCTGGAAGCCCAATTCGGGGCTTGATCACAGGACCCTGGGATCACGACCTGAGCCAAAGGCAAACATTTAACAAACCGAGCCACCCAGGTGCCCCTTGATTGATTTTTTAAATTATGGTAAAATACATATAAAACAAATCTTACCATTTTAACTATTTTACATGTACAATTCAGTGGCATTAAGTCATTTGCAATGTTGTACAACCATTACCACTATCTAGCTCTAAAATATTTTCATCACTTCAAACAAAAATCTGATAACCATTAAGCAGTCACTGTCTATTTACCCTTCCTCCCAGCCTTTTGAAACTGCTAATCTGTTTTCTGTCTTTATGGATTTGCCTACTGGATATTTCTTATAAGTGGAATCATATAATATGTAGCCTTTTGTGTTTGGTTTGATATTCATCCATGTTGTAGCATGTATCAGTATGTCATTATTTTTTATGGCTGAATAGGCATTATATAGTTATATTACATTGTTCATTCATCTGTTCATGGCCATGTTTTCTCTTTTGGCTATTAAGAATATAGCTACTACAAATATTTGTGTACAAGTTTTTGTTTAAACATCTGTTTTTAATTCTTTTTGGTATTTACCTAGAAGTAGAATTGCTGGGTCACATGGTAATTCTATGCTTAGGATTCCTTTCTGAGGAAGCACCAAATTATATTCCACAGCAATTATACCATTTTACATTCCCACCAACAGTGTATGAGCATTCCAATTTCTCCGCATTTTGGCCAACACTTGTTATTTTCCATTTTTAAAAATTATGACCATCTTAGCGGATATGAAGTGGTATCTCATTATGGCTTAGATTTTGCATTTCCCTAATGATTACTGATATTGATTCTTTTCATAAGCTTATTGGCCATTTATCTCTTTGGAGATATACCTATCAAGTCTTTTGCCCATTTTCAATTAATTTTTTTGAGAGACTTTGTTTATTTGAGAGAGAGAACAACAACATGTGAGCCAGGGGGAGGAGCAGAGGAATAGGGACAAGCAGACTCCATGCTGAGTACAGAGCCTGATGCAGGGCTCCATCTCATGACCCTGAGATCATTACTTTAGCTGAAATCAAGAGTCAGATGCTTAACCAACTGAGCCACACAGGTGCCCCAAAGTTTGCCCATTTTTAATATTAGGTTGTTTTTCTTGATGAGTGCTGTATGTGTTCTTTATATATTTTGGATACCAGACCATTATCAGATATGTGATTTACATATATTTTCTCCCCTTCTTTGAGTTGTCTTTTTACCTCATTGATAGTGGGTTTTGATGCACAAAATTTTTAATTTTAATGAATTCCAATTTTTCTCATCACTTAAGCTTTCAATGTCATATTTAAGAAATCACTGCCAAAGCCAAAATAATGCAGATTTGCCCCTATGTTTTAAGAATTACATAGTTTTAACTCCTAAATTAAGGCTTTTGACCTATTTTAAGCTAACTTTTCTGTGTGGTGCGAGGTAGGGATTCAGCTTCTTTCTTTTACATGTGGTATTTATTCAGTTGTCTGAAATTGACTGATTTTTTTAATGTTAACCCAACTTTGCATTCCTGGGATAAGCTCAATTTGATCATCATGCATAATCCTCCTTATATGTTTTTGGATTTGATTTGCTAATATTTGTATCTGTATTCATGAGAAATATTGTTCTGTAGTTTTCTTGTATTGTCTTTGTTGTCTTTGGTGTTAGAATAAGGCCTAATAGAAAGATCTAGGAGGCATTTTTCCTCCTCAATCTCCTAAAAGTGTTTGTGTGAATTATTCTAATTTTTCATTAGATATTTAATTGAGTTAGCCAGTGAAACTGTGTGGATCTGGAGTTTACTTTGTGGGAAAGTTTTTTTTCCTAAAAATTTAATTCCTTTAATAGGTATAAGGCTATTTAAGTCATTGATTTCTTACTTGATCCCTAGTAGTTCATCTCTCAAGAATTTGTCTATTTCATCTAAGTTATCCAATTTATTGGCATAAAGTTGTTCAGAATGTTCCTTTCTAACAATTTTAATAGCTATAGAATCTGTAGTGATGTCACCTGTCTCATTTCTGATATTGGCAATGTATGTCTTTTCTTTCTTTTCCTCATCAGCCTGGCTAGAGGATTACTAAATTTATCAATTTTTTTAAAAGAAAAAGCTTTGATTTCACTGATATTTCTGTTTTCCTGTCTTCTATTTCATTGATTTTTTTTTTGCTTTTATCTTTTCATTTCTTTTATTCTACTTACCACAGATTGCATTTGCTTTATTTTTTAATTTCTTAAAGTAGCAGCTGAAGATTGAATTGAGACCTTTATTTTTCTGTACTTGGTGTCTAATGCTATAAATGTCCCTTTAAGTACTGTTAAAACCGCATCCCACAAATTCTGATTATTGTGTTTTTATTTTCATTCAGTTCAAAATACTTCCTAATCTTGTTTTTTTTCTTTAACCCATAGTCTATATCTAGCTCACAAATATTTGGGGACTTGGTAAACATCATTTAGTTATTGATTTCTATTTAATTCCATTATGGCCAGACACCATACTTTATGTCTTGAATCCTTTAAAATTCATTGAGATTTGTTCTATGGGCCAATATACTATCTTGCTAAATAGTCTGTATGCACATGAAAAAAAATGTATATTCTGCTATTTTTGAATGGAGTGTTCTATAAAGGCCAATTAAGTCTGGTTAGTTTTTTAATTACTCTATAAATTTCTGATCGTCTGTCTACATATTCTATCAGTTATTGAGAAAGCAATGTTGAAGCCTTTGACTATAATTATGAATTTATCTATTTTTCCTTATTGTTCTATCAACTTCTGCTTCATGCATTTTGAAGCTTTCTTATTAGGTGCAAAAACATCTAAGATTGTTATGTCCTCTTCATGAATTGGCCCCTTTATGATTATGAAATCCCTATTTCTCCCTAAGATTTTTTGTTATGAAATCTACCTTGTATGATATTAAGAGAGCCAATTAAGCTTTCTTTTTTTTCTTTCTTTTTTTTTTTAAGTAAGCTCTATGCCCAACGTGGGGCTTGGCCTCATGACTCCAAGATCAAGCATCACATATTCCACCAACTCAGCTAGCCAGGTGCCCCTGAACTTTCTTTTCATTAGTGTAAGCACGAGGTAGTCGTTTTCGTTCTTTCACTTTTAAATTATTTATGTTTTTATATTTAAAATATCTTTTTATGGGTAGCATTTAGTTGGTCTTGCTTTTTAACCCAATCATACAACCTCCTCCTTTTAATTGGGATACTTAGACCACTTACATTTAATGTAATTGTTGATGTGTTTGGGTTTAGGCTGCCAGTTTGTATTTGTTTGTTATTTGTATCTCCTCTTTGTCCTATTTTTTATTTTTTCTAGCTTCCTTTGGATTATCTTTTTATGATTCTATTTTAGTCCCTTTATTGTCTTATTAGCTGTACCTCTTCATTGTATTTTTAATGGTTGCAACAGGGATTATAATGTATATCTTTAATTATATTATACCTACATTGAAATTAGATCATTTCATATGTAAAAAACTTACTGTTTCCATCCCTCTACTACCAAAAATTGGCTACTGTTATCAAACATTTTATTTCTATGCATATTACAGATCCATAATAGTGTTAGTATTTTTGCTTTAAAAGTCAATTATCTTTAAAATGATTTAAATAGGGGCACCTGGGTGGCTCAGTTGTTAACCATCTGCCTTTGGCTCAGGTTATGATCCCAGGGTCCTGGGATCAAGCTGGGTGTTGGGCTCCCTGCTCTGTGGGAGGCTTGCTTCTCCCTCTCCCATTCCCCCTGCTTGTGTTCCCTCTCTGTCTGTCAAATATATAAATAAAATCTTAAAAAAAAAAAAAATGATTTACACAGAGACACCTGACTGGCTCAGTCAGAAGAGGATGCAACTCTTGACCTCAGGGTCCTGAGTTTGGGCTCCATGTTTGGTGTAAAGATTATTTAAAAATAAAATTTAAAATTAATTAATTAGTCAAATGATTTAAATGAAAGGGGAAAAAGTCCTATTCATCCACAAATTTATGATTTCCAGTGTTATTCATTTCTTTGTGTAGATCCATATTTCTATCTAACGTCATTTTTCTTCCTCTTAAAAGACTTTTTGAAAAATATATATTTATTTATTTATTCGACAGAGAATGAGAGAGAGAGATCACACGTAGGCAGAGAAGCAGGCTCCCTGCTGAGCAGAGAGCCCAATACTGGGCTGGATCCCAGGACCCTGAGATCATAACCTGAGCCAAAGGCAGAGGGTCTAAACCACTGAGCCAGCTAGGTGTCCGTAAAAGACTTCTTTTAACCTTCCTTATCGTACATGTCTGCTCATGATGAAGGCTTTCTGCTTTGTATATCAAAAGAGTCAATATATATTTTTTTAAAGATGTGGGTTTTTTCCAAGAGGAACAAAGATACCCCAGCTGTGCACAGGTTTCTTACCCCGTGTGCTAAATGTTGATAAATACTCTATTAGGATCCTAAAATGCGAAAGTGTTGGGACACTTTTAACGCTAAGGGGGAAAACGCTGGTGTCAAAATGTAGTTGTGAATGACACCTGCCATTTCCGCACATTTGTGAATGCACACACCAGAGTCACAGGTGCTGAAGGCCCCCCTTCAAGCTATTATCAAAATTGCTCCCCATTTCTGGAAACAAATGCCTCTGTGAATAAGGATAACTAGACTATTGTTTTTTCACCAACATTATCTCTATTTCCAAAAAATTCTAAGTTTTAAAATTTTTCCTTGCTTCACACATTAAAGCTCAGGGCTTTATAACTTGGCATAACAAACATGTGCAAAGCTAGCATTGTTTTCTCTTTTAGCATAACATCAACTACTATAAGAGATCTTTTTTCTGATCATAAATGACCTAAATACATAAACATTTGGGCTTGTAGTGAATTGTGCCTTTTCAACTAAGTAAGATGTGAAAACAAGAAGCCAAAATTGAGGGGCACCTGGGTGGCTCACTGTGTTAAGCCTCTGCCTTCGGCTCAGGTTATGATCTCAGGGTCCTGGGATCTAGCCCCATATCCAGCTCTCTGCTCAGCTGGGAGCCTGCTTCCCCCTCTCTCTGCCTGCCTCTCTGCCTACTAACTCACTCTGCGAACTAACTCTCTCTGTGAAATAAATAAATAAATAAATAAATAAAATCTTTAAAAGAGAAAAAGAAGAAGCAGCAGCAGCAGCAACCAAAATTGAGGCAACTTCTGGCAGCCAGTTCAGGGACCACAGAGTTAGAAAGACCACTGGCAATCAAAAACATCCCCCCTTTGCCAACCTTGGAAGCTTTGGATCAATTCCCACTCCTTACAGCTTTCTTGGGAGTACTGTATAGCCTAGGACCCACCCTCAATATTACATTTGGCAAATAACTTCTTTTCTTTGCCAAGTTAACAATACCATGACCTAGCCAAATAATCCTTACAATACACCTGAGTTTTAAAGGTGTGGCATTCATGCATTTCAAACTGTAAAAGCCTGAAACTTGGCATAATTCCTGATATGCCTCATACATTTTTTCCTCCTTTCCTTCCTCCTTTCCTTTTTTCTTCTCTCTGTCCCCCTCCCTCTCTCTACTTTCATCTCTCCCACGCTCTTTCCTTCCATCCTTACTTCTGTCTCTTCAGCTTCTCTCCCTCCCTCTTTCTCTCTTCCCTTTCACGTTTTTTACAGATAACTTAGTTTGCAAAAGAATAATGATCTTCCAACTCACAAGCCTCTGGCCTCCACTTGACCCCAAAATAAAACAATAAAAATGAATTATAGGTGAGACCTCTCAGGCTTTTGTTACCTGGGGTCAACAGTCAAGGAGTGACCTAATGCTCTGGTTGCTGGGTCACTGTCAGTTCAAAGATGTTTTGCTGAGACTCCTAACCAAGATTCCTATTGTGATACCCCATCAAGGATACTAGCACCTACCCAGAGGGCCTAAGGAAGCTGGCCACATGTCGGGCCCTCTCCTAAGGGATCCAAGGAGAACAAGCCCACTGTCATCAATGTCTGCTCCTTCCCTTTCTTTAATTGGCAATTGCATTACAATTACCTAGAACAGAGTCTTTATGTAGAAAATTTATTCCTTTTTCCTTTGCTTAAAGAGATCTTCAGGTAAAAGAAGGATGAACCTGATGGCTTTTGAATAATGAGTGGAAGCTTGTTTGAAGATCGTTTTACAATCTGTTGCAAGGACCGTGCAGACAATATAGGAATGGGGAGCAGGAGAGCCCCTTCCCCCTGCATTTGGGACCAAGGTTGCATCCCACCTAGGTTCCTCCATTCATTATTCTCACTGCGAAGCTAATCTGACAAGAACAAGAGAATCTTTCTTAGAAAGTTTTCATTCTGGATCTCAATCTCCTCTCACCCCCACACCTTGCTTTTGATCTATCTTTTATATAATGAAATGTCTTGGGTTTTTGCATCAGTTAAAGGGTGCCATTTCATAAAATACCCAGATGGTTGCACTTTTTGAAGAGTAGCATTTTCAGATCCCACATCTAGTCAGCCTTGACAGCAGGCTTACTGAAGAATGTCTAAAGCCTCCTACAAAGAAAAAGAGCACAGCACAGAACTAGTGTTTCTCCCTTTGAAACCACTGTTAGCCCTGAAAAGCAACCATTATTATGTGAATAAGAGGGATGAAGAAGATAACCAGGGGCTGGAGGATTCAGTAACAGAATGACCAAGTTCATCTCCTCAAGATAAGTTTATGCCTTGGGTCTCACACAGCTGAATGCCTTGCAAAGCCAAAGCATGGGCATTATAAACATACTGACTGGACTTTGTTTTTTTTTGCTCATGCTTTAACTTTGTTTAAATGCAGCCCCATCAGACAAGGGGAAAGAGAAGGGCCTCTGTGATTAACCATCTATGTGTTGGATTTCTAATGCCCTCTACAGAAAAGTCGTGGAGGGATGTGTGAGGCGGGCAGAAAATCCTCTAATTACACATACAAACTTGTTTCACAGAAGAGGCACATGGGGCACATAGCTGGCTCACTGGTAGAGCATGCAACTCTTAATCTCAGGGCCGTGAGTTCAAGCCCCACATTGGGCACAGAGCCTACACAAAATGAAATTTTAAATTAAAACAAAACAAAACAGGAGCACAAAGCAACAGCAGAGGTAAATGCTACCAAATGACTCTCCTCTTGCTGTTCAAAACAGAAAGGGTATGGTATCCCATACTGGTTGATCCAGTCTTTATAAAGTTTCATGGTTTTCTGCTCCTTAGGCCAGAATATTGTCCTGTCCTTTTCAGAAGTTGTAATTATTACCCATTGTGCCTTCAGGGCATGAAGTACCAAAGAAGCTTCAACCCTGGGGATTGTGGATTTGGAAAAGGCAAGCCACTGGGTTCAGTTTATAGGTTTATACCATCTACCAGCAACTGATCTATTCTTTTTAAAAATACAGAAAGCAATCCAATGATTCCTTTTGTGTTCCTATCAGAGTTTTAAAACAGCAATAACAACTTGATTGTACTCTTCACTCAGAGCGAACTTTGCACTTGAAAGACATAAAGTGTTTTGTAGAGCAGAACATTCTTTGAAAGCTCTGGGTGGAAGAAAGCACTTGCTTAAGGAATTTAATTGAGAGAAACAGCGCAGCCTGGACAGGGCTGCCTGAGTTCAAAGGCACCGCTTTTAATCCCAAACCTTTTTAATTTTACTTAACTTTTATTTCTTTCTGGGTGACTAAACTGCAAACTTCTATTAATCTACTGCCAAGTAATTTTTCTTAAGAAGGTGGGTACTTTACAAGATTCATAGCCAGGAGCCCTCTGTCAGGAATGCTGGTGGTACAGTTTTGCATAGGTAAAAACAGAGGCCCAGGAGAGGTCACTCTGTTTTGTGTGTGGAACAGACTCTATCTCTGGCAAGTCCACTGCAATTGAAAATAAGGCACTCCTTTCAGTCTGGAAAATGTAACGCCCCTGGCAATATATGATCTTGGAGAGTGAAGTCTAGTGTTTTCATAGTTGAGATTTTGTGTTAGTAGAACAGCCAAAATGTCAACTGTTGCAGGGAGAGTCATCCAATTCACACATATGTGTCTGGAAAGAAAGCTGAGCTTCTGAAGATGACATTTAACATTTGGAGGGGGGTGGGCGGAGAATGAGAAGGACACAGGAAAGGCCTACTGCCGCCAAGCAGTAAGGGGCTATTGGAAGAATCACATTAGCAAAATTGTTCTTTCTTTTGCTCTGGTACAAGACATTTGTAACATGGCTTTCAGGCTTTCATACTGTGTGATTTTTTTTAAATTTTTAATTAATTAATTTTTTTGTATGGCCCATTCTAGAGTTAAAGAGCTTATAAAATGACCAGGTAAAACACCCTCAACAAAAGTAATTTCTTGAAAAGAGCGAACGATAAAATGGGCCAGGGAATTTTTGGCTGGTCTATCTTCATGAAATGAGTGACCAGAATCATACTATATTTGCTTATTTTGATCATCCTAAGAACTAATACAGATCAAGAGTGCAGCCACCTTTTTTCTTGATATTTATTTTCTAGGGAAAAAAAAGGATTTATTGTGATGATTGTACTCTCACCTTTTTGTAACTTCTAGTATTTCTACAGTCTTACAAGTAACTACTTATCTGTATTGTTCTGGTTACTTTTTCTTTTTCATGGACTAAAGCATTAGTATTAATTGGCGTTAATAAGTGTCCCAGGAGAATTAAGAGAAAAGACATAATCTGGCTTATTAAATGTTGTCTGACATTGTTTAGAGCAATGTCCTGGAAGACTGGCACTATTGAATACAAAACAATTGAAAATCAATTGGCAGGGGCACCTGGGTGGCTCAGTGGGTTTAAAGCCTCTGCCTTCGGCTCGGGTCATGGTCTCAGGGTCCTGGGATCCAGTCTTGCATCACACCTTCTGCTCAACAGGGAGCCTGCTTCCTCCTCTCTCTGCCTGCCTCTTTGCCCGCTTGTGATCTCTGTCCGTCAAATAAATAAATAAAATCTTTTAAAAAAGAAAAGAAAAGAAAATCAACTGGCAAATCAACCAACTTAACATGGCATGATGACGAGCCAGTAAAGAAAACATACCACCTCATACACATTAGGATGGTTACTACCAAAAAGTAAAAAAATAAGTGTTGGCAAGAATGTGGAAAAATTCAAACATTTGTGCATTGCAGATGGGAATGTAAAATGGTATGGCCGGTATGGAAAACAGTAGGGTAGACCCTCAACAAATTAAAAATAGAATTACCATATGATACAGTAATTTCTCTTCAGCATTTCCACCCAAAAGAATGGAAGATAGGGGGGTACTGAGTGGCTCAGTCAGTGAAGCATCTGCCTTTGGCTCAAGTCATGATCCCAGGGTCCTGGGATGGAGCACCACATCAGGCTCCCTAATGGGAGCCTGCTTTTCCCTCTGCCAGTCTGCACACCCCTGCTTGTGTTCTCTCTGTCTCAAATAAAAACTTTAAAAAAAGAATGGAATACAGGGTCTCAACAAGATACCTGCACACCCATGTGCAAAGAAGCATTATTCAAAATAGCCAAAACGTGGAAGAAACCCAAGTATCCATCTGCACACAAATGGATAAACAAAATGTGGTATATACATAAAATGGAGTATTATTCAGTGTTAAAAAGGAAGGAAATTCTGACACATGCTACAACATGAAAGAAGCTTAAAGACATTATACTAGGTGAAATAAGCTGATCAAGAAAGGACAAATACGGGGCACCTGGGTGGCTCAGTAGGTCAAGCCATTGCCTTTGGCTCAGGTCATGATCTCGGGTCCTGGGATCGAGTCCTACCATGGGGCTCTCTGCTCAGCAGGCAGCCTGCTTCCCTCTCACTCTCTCTGCCTGCCTCTCTGCCTACTTATGATCTCTGTCAAATAAATAAATAAAATCTTTAAAAAAAAAAAAAGAAAGAAAGAAAGAAGAAAGAAAGAAAGAAAGGACAAATACCATGATGCCACCTCTATGAGAGACCTAGAGAAGTCAAATTCCCTAGAGACAGAAAGTAGAGTGGTGACTGCCACAGGCTGGGAGGAAGGGGACAAACTGTTGAATGTGTACAGACTTTCAACTGAGAAAGATGAGAAAGTTCTGGAGATGGGTGGTGGTGGTAGTAGTTGCACAATACTGTGAATGTACTTTTATGTACATTTTATGTCATGTATATTTTTTCACAAGGAAAAATAAGTAAAATATTAGATCAGGACGTTAGTTACCTTTTTAAAAAAAGTACAGAGTAGAGTAACAGGCACATGATGCCTCCTTCAGTGGACTTACATTCTCTATCATTGTTGCCTCCCTGCTGTAGGAGCCAATGAAGTTTTTTGTGTGAGTTTTAAATTACTTCAGGCCCACACCTTTCCCTTGCCCTTTGTCTGAGGAAGAATTCACCACTCCTCTGTTCTTCCCCACCCCTCCCACCTTCCATATACCCTCACTTTCATTATAGGGGTCAACCAGACATGTATAGAGCCATCTGGTTAAGAAACATGGATTACATGGGGCGCCTGCGTGGCTCAGTGGGTTAAAGCCTCTGCCTTCAGCTCAGGTCAAGATCCCAGGGTTCTGGGATCGAGCCCCACATCGGGCTCTCTGCTCTGCAGAGAGCCTGCTTTCTCCTCTCTCTCTGCCTGCCTCTCTGCCTACTTGTGATCTGTGAAATAAATAAATAAAATCTAAAAAAAAAAAAAGAAACATGGATTACGTGAATATCCTTACAAAATTTTCAAACTGAATCTGTGAATAAGCTGTCTTTTATTACCTTGGTACAAGAACTGTGGGAAGAGAAATTAAAGGTGCAGAGGAGAATGGTACCAGAGAACTCTACAACCGTGAACTGTTTTGCCCCAGAGGCTTTGTACCAAATGATAACAATGACCTATTCGATCAGAATTATTACGGGGGCAAGGTGTTTTAATTTCAAGAGGAACCTGAAAGACAGATTTATAAGGCATTCCACATTTCCTGAACTCTTCAGACAGGATTTTGCCAAGGGATCCATGAAGTTCTGTTTAAACTGTTGTGTCAGAATGGTGTAAGTTCCTCCTTTAGTCTGGGGATGGCAGGGCGCTTTGCCTAGAGAGGGAACTTCAATGGGATCAACTGTGAAGAGAACTGTGCCGCATGCCTACTTGAAAAAGGGCATCAGAGATACCAGAGGTGTTAATTGAACTGATTATTTATAATATACATGTAAATGCACAAAGTTGGACAGATATAGAAATAAATAATAATGGTTGCTGATAAGAATCATCCATGGATGCTAAAATTAATGGTGAAAGTATAATGAAGAGCTAGATATTTGCAAAGTTTGAAAGTCCCTCTCCAGAAGATTCTTATTAATTACAAAGAGGAAAATAGTAACTTTACAGAAGAGTAATCTGGCAAGCACCCCCTTAGACAAATAATCTGCTAATATCACCAATGATATGAACAAACCTTATATCTCTTAATATATTCTTTGGTTAAAAAAAAGAAAAAGAGGGGCGCCTGGGTGGCTCAGTGGGTTAAGCTCTGCCTTAGGCTCAGGTCATGATCTCAGGGTCCTGGGATGGAGCCTGGCATCGGGCTCTCTGCGGGGAGCCTGCTTCCCCTTCTCTCTCTGCCTGCCTCTCTGCCTACTGTGATCTATCTCTCTCTGTGTCAAATAAATAAATAAAATCTTAACCAAAAAAAAAAAAAAAAGAAAAGAAAAGAAAAGTAAAAGAGGAACCTCATGACATTTAGTCTGCTTTCAGAAAGTCTTACTTCGTAAGAGCTGTCCCTGGAAAAAAATGTGATCATGCAGGACTTACATATGGCTTGGGCCAGGTTGGGTTGGTTTTGTTTCTCCAATTTCTAAGCAAATTATGCTGACTAAGATAGAATTGAATTGGTTTCCTTACCACCTCAGCAACCTGACTACCACACTTCACGCCACCCCGGACTTGAGAAGGAGGCTGGATATGGAACGGTTGGATATGGGACATAATATTAGCTTCAATAGTTGTACACATTGTTCTGCTTCTAAAATCTGCCTAAATATGCTTTAATATGGCATTGAATAAAGATGAGAGATCTGTATTCTGCATATTAAAGCTAAGGCAACTGATAAGTTTGTATCAAGGGCCTACCTCCCCAGGCTGAGAGGATGAGGCTGCCTATGGTCACACTCACCAGGAAAAGTAGCAATGCTTTTGCTTCGAGAAACAGCCTTGAACTAACTCTGCTTTCTCTATTCCTCCAAGCTTCCGCAGGTTCACTCGATCCAACAGTGTGACAACAGCAGTACAGGCCGACCTGGACTTCCACGATAATCTGGAAAACTCTCTGGAGTCTATAGAGGACAATTCGTGCCCCGGCCCAATGGCCAGACAGTTCTCCCGGGACGCCAGCACCTCCACGGTCAGCATTCAGGGCTCAGGAAACCACTACCACGCCTGCGCTGCCGACGATGACTTTGATGCGGATTTTGACCCTTCGATTCTGCCTCCCCCGGATCCCTGGATTGACTCGATCACTGAAGATCCCCTGGAGGCTGTCCAAAGGTCAGTGTGCCACCGGGACGGCCACTGGTTTCTGAAGCTTCTCCAGGCCGAGCGGGACCGCATGGAAGGGTGGTGCCAGCAGATGGAGAGAGAAGAGCGGGAAAACAACCTGCCGGAAGACAGTAAGTAATGGCCGCCGTGCACGCCTGCGTACACGGCGCTTCCGGGCTGGGCTGGCGCGGCATCTGTAGACGTCGTGGTTCCTTTCCTGCCAGGTTCGCTGGTCTAGCTGCGGTTCCACACCCCCTGCGGCGACTGGGGGTGCGGACCGCGGGGCTGTTCCGGCTGCGCGACCATCCGCCCCCTGCGCCGCCCAGGGAAGGAGAACCACTGGGCAGAGCGTTAGCTAGCTCTAGCCCGGTGCCTGCTAGCTCTAGATCCTTTCTTCTTTGAAGAGGACCAAGCTCAACGTGAGGATAGCCCCACCGTTCTACAGCGGTTCCTCTTTCCGGAGAGGTTTCTGAAGGGTTGATGATTCCCAGGGAATTAAATGCCCCATGCACCGGTCCAAGTAGTAGAACAAGGCCAATAACGCATAGGCCAGTAGAGACCACGGTTATTAAAATTCACAAACCCGTTTTTAGCATGCAGTTTCTCTCCTGGGTTTCAGGGAGGCAAACCCTCAGCCACTAAATGAATTAACACAAATTTCAACTTGGCGGGGTTAAAATAAGTGATAAAATATGATGAATAAGTAAGATAAATAACTGAGGCCTGGCTCACCGTTATTGAAAATAACTGCTTTTTAACACAACAATAATTCCTATTAACAACTGACAACAATAGGTAGCAGACTGGCTGGCAGACTGTTGGCTGCCTGGCTTAGTTGGTGGAGGTTGGGACTCTTGATCTCAGGGTTGTGAGTTCAAGCCCCAGATTGGATATAGAGCTTCCTTTAAAAATGAATAAATAAAGTCATTGACAACAACATGACCAGGTTACCTCAATTCTGAGGCATGTTTTTCACATTTTCAACAATTCTGAAATTGGGATATAGTTTGTAATCAGTGTGTATTTTAATGCTGTGTATTTGTTTTCTCTGAAAAACCTTTAAAAAAAAAAAAGATTTTATTTATTTATTTATTTGAGAGAGAGATCACAAGTAGGCAGAGAGGCAGGCAGAGAGATAGGGGGAAGCAGTCTCCCTGCTGAGCAGAGAGCCAGATGTGGAGCTTGATCCCAGAACCCCCAGACCATGACCTGAGCCAAAGGCAGAGGTTTAGCCCACTGAGCCCCCTAGGCGCCCCATCTGAAAAACTATTATTAAATGAATGGTGGATCTTCCAACTGATGACATTTTTGAATCAAAGAAATTTAGGTATTTAGGGGTAGGCATTTAAGCCTGTCTTCATTTTTGCATGGGAACCACCTAGAAGAGTATTGTCATGATGCGGCTTTTGGGGCCTATTTTTAACATTTTTAAAAATTTTTTTAATTTTTATTTTATTATTTTTTTAAGATTTTATGTATTTATTTGACAGAGAGAGACATAGCAAGAGAGAGAGAACATAGCGGGGGAGTGGGAGAAGGAGAAAGCAGGCTTTTTGCAGAGCAGGGAGCCCAACTCAGAGTTTGACCCCTGGACATTGGGATCATGACCTTAGCCGAAGGCAGATGCTTAAGGAGGAAGCTACCCAGGCACCCCAAGGGGCCTATTTTTAGATCATTTAACTTTTTCTCATAAAAAATTTAAAACACGCACAAAAGTATAGGGTTTAGTACAGTGAACCTCCATGTACCTGTCACCCATCACAACTGGCCAGTCTCCTTTTCTTATCTTCCGTCTCCTGTCATTTTTGCCACATTATCTTGAAGAAAGTCCAAGGTATGCATCATGGCACTTTACTATGTATCCACTGTTAAGGATTATTTTTTAACATAATCATCATATATCATCATCCCTAATAAAAATATTAATAATTTCTTAATAATTATGGAGCACCTGGGTGACTCAGATGGTTAAGTGTCTGCCTTGGGCCCAGGTCATGATCTCTGGGTCCTGGGATTGAGCTCCCTGCTCAGCGGGGAGTCTGCTTTTCCCTTCCTCTCTCCTGCTCTCCCTGCTTGTGCTCTCTCTCTCTCTCTGTCAAATAAGTAAAATTTAAAAAAAATAAAAATTTAAGGGGCGCCTGGGTGGCTCAGTGGGTTAAAGCCCCTGCCTTCAGCTCACGTCATGATCCCAGAGTCCTGGGATTGAGCCCCACATCAGGCTCTCTGCTCCACAGGAAGCCTGCTTCCTCCTCTCTGCCTGCCTCTCTGCCTGCCTCTCTGCCTACTTGTGATCTCTATCTGTCAAATAAATAAATAAAATCTTTTTTAAAATAAATAAATAAATAAATATTTAAAAAATAATAATTTCCTAATAATTAGACCCTGCACCTATGTTAAATGATGTTAAATAGACTTACTAAATGAACCAAACCAAGTATGTCAAGGGGCAGTGAGTTTTCCATAAAGGAAGTATTTTTATGAAAACTGAGTCTGGGAAAAAAATTAGCAGGTTGTGGAATTTCCTTGCTGTGTCTTGAGCTCAGCTCTCCTGTGCATTCATTCCTCCTGACTGAACCCTATCGACTAGCCAGTGTTATGTGTTGTCTTTATGAACAGGTCAGAAAATCCATAAGTAGGTTTCTGTAACGTTCCTTTTGTCCTTTCATGTTATAAATGCAAACAATTTAGCAGTGGAAAAGTAAATCTCCTTGACACTTGCCCCTAAGAATTGGTGCCACTACAAGGTCACCTAAGTGTTAATCCACAAGCAGAATTAGCTTTTGCCCTGGTGACAGGTGAAGGAGGCACCACCCAGCAGCAACAGATAGGGTAATTTTCAGTAAGAAGTCTTAGCAGTTACATCTTCTTATTTTCCTTTCTTCTTGTGGGTATACCCAAAGCTTATTAGATTTTCCTAGAAAAAATGCATGTCTAAGAAGCAGCAGCCTCTGCTCAACAGAACAAGCTAATTTTCAGATTCCAATAACTTCAACTCAGTAATTTGGGACTCATTCTAGGTTCCTGGTTGGCTTCCAATAGGATCCAGGAAAGCTGCTCATCTGTTTTCTTTTAATCTATTGGGTGTTTTGGTTTTTTTCCCCCCATCTAAGACTATATCTACTTCTCTCAACTCAGCTTTACAATGATGTATGAAGATAGTTATTGTATAAAGATTTAGGAAAATCTTCTGGGATGCTAAAGGAGCTATGAAAACAAGTTAATGTGTTTTGACACAAACACGTGTATTTGAAAGGTGAAAATTTTGTCAGAAAATTGGGTTCTCATCTTGTGCTTGGGATGGGAGAGAAGTATTTTTGTATTTTGAAATTACACTATTAGAAAAGTTGCAAGGTAATGAACATGAAGGAGCAACCCATTCATTCACAGCTATGGAATTTTACTTCACATGTTACTTAAAATATTGATTTATGAAGAGGACTTAACAAATATATCCCACATGAAGGTATTTTGCTATAACAAGATTTGTTCTAAAGAATAATAACTGCTGTCTTTGTACATGAAGTTTCCACTATTAATAAGCTATACACCTGAAGAACATTTTCTTCAGAGTAGTGATACATTTTCTCAGATCTACCACTTTATTTTACAGGGTTGTTGCCTGCAGGGGGAGGTGCAATGGTCATGGCTGAAGAACAGGCAAAGATAACTAGGGGTGGGAGTATTTTTTAGTACTTTGCTTTAAAAGTACTGAACTAAATAAATCAGTCTTAGATGGCAAGTATGCAATGAAACCTGCTTCACTGGGGCTTTGGTCTTACTTTGTAGTTTGAAACATATATATATATTTTTAAGATTTTATTTATTTATTTGACACAGAGAGATCACAAGTAGGCAGAGAGGCAGGCAGAGAGAGAGAGGAGGAAGCAGGCTCCCTGCTGAGCAGAGAGCCCGATGAGGGGCTCGATCCCAGGACCCTGAGATCACGACCCGAGCCGAAAGCAGCGGCTTAACCCCCTGAGCCATCCAGGTGCCCCTGAAACATATTTTAATATCAGAACCCTCTTTTCTAATTAAAAATAATTTACACACAACACCAATAAATATAACAAAAAGAACAGTGAAGGGGCGCCTGGGTGGCTCAGTCGTGAGCGGCTGCCTTCGGCTCAGGTCATGATCCCAGGGTCCTGGGATTGAGCCCTGCATCTGGCTCCTGCCCTGTGGGAAGCCTGCTTCTCCCTTTCCCACTCTGCCTGCTTGTATCTCCCTGCCCCTCTCTCTGTTAAATAAATAAATAAAATCTAGGAAGGAAGGAAGGGAGGAAGGAAGAACCGTGAAGCTGTCTTGTCTGAGTTCTGTCTGCTCAGCCTCTAATGCCCCTAATAACCTCCCCCATCCTCTCCCCTGACCTCAGAAAAGATCCTAGGGTTTCTACGATACAGTTTAAAACCCAGTGGTTTGTAGTGAAAAGTTCAAATTAATTTTTTCAAATAACTATAGATCAAACAGCTAACACAAAGTTTAGATGTAAATGCTCTTTATGTATGCTTTTTTAAATGTACAAAACTGATTCAAATTAGTAACATCTATTCATATACACCCATCCAGCCTAGAAAATATGACTCTTCCTTCAAGTCTCAGCTTGGGCCTCACCTTCCGGAAGTTTGCAGAATGCCTCCCCCCAGGCTGAATTGGGTGTGTCTCCCTGGTGATTCCATAATAGCCTGTACATTTGTCTATCAACTATTTCCAACATAATTTTATAGTAGTCTATGTATCTCTGTCTTCCACTGAAAAATGAGCTCTCTGAGGACAGAAATTATTCTTACCTCACTCATCTTTATATCCACTGCCCCTCTGATGGTTCCTGGTACATAGCAGGGGATCAGTGAATATATATTTGAGTACTGGAAATATTTTGGAAATTCTATTTTACAAAAGTATTTCATCTTGCAAAATGTTTCCTCTTCAGGAGCTACAGAATACTCAATAAGTAACTAGCAGTTGTTGTCAAAAGTAGAAAGGGGGCTTCCCTGGTTTGGTGATGAGCTCTTCTGAAGCAAGGATGTGACAGAGACATGAGCACCTGCCACAGAAATGGTAGAAAGGACTTCTGTGTCGGTCAGCCGAATAATCTAGATGACCCTTCTATGTCCCATTCAGCTCTTGGGACATGATTCCATTCAACAAGCACTTGAAAGCTTTATCCTTCATCCCCAAGAGCTTCAATCTACCAGCATTCCAGAATTCTAAATAGCACAGAGGTAACTTCCCAGCCCAAACTTTCCAGGGCCAAGAGTTGCCAGTTTCAAATGAGGCAAACTCAGATCAGTGAAGGTTTGACCAGAGAGCCGTAGCCACCCTGAACGGGAAGAAGGGAGACTAGAAGCACATGAGAGAATATTTATCTTGTCCTTACAATACCCCCGGCAGTGGGCTGGAGAGTTTGACAGGTGTTTTATTTGCCCTCAAAACAGCTCTCTGGCAGTATCTTGTCCAAGGTCACAGAACACAGAAGTGTCTGATGGAACAGATACAACATGAATAACAGTTGACAAGATAATAATACTCTGTGTGTCACTTGGTGCTGTCCTCTAAAGCTCTCCATACATATCTGTCCCTGGCTCCTTGGCAACCACAATTCTGTTCTGATAACTGGGCCTGGAGCTGTAGAGGGCCTTTGTTTTATTCATTCTCTAATTTAGCCTTTTCTTTTTTTTTTTATTTAAAAAAAAGGGAGGGGCAATCCTGTCTGGTAGGCACTGCCAACGTCTGAGTAACCAGCTTAAAAAAAAAAAATATGTACACCAGAAACACTCCTTGACAGATCCCTTCCAGGATAGATAGTCTTCAAAATCCTTAGGGAAGGAAAAGTAGTTTAGAGTGAGAGAAAGGAAAAAAAAAATTTTAAGATTTTATTTATTTAAGAGAGAGTTTGCAAGAGAGAGCACGAGCAGGGTGGGCAGTGAGAGGCAGAGGGAGAGGGACAATCGACTCTCCGCTGAGCAGGGAGCCCGATGCAGGACTCCATCCCAGGACTCTGGGATTATAACCTGAGCAGAAAGCTGAGACCACCTGTGCCACCCAGGCACCCTGAGAAAGGAAGATTCGGACTATACTTGCTTTATTTATTTTGGGGGGGAGAGACACTAGAACTATCCCAGTTCTTAAATATTCAAAAATGTTGAATGCACTCAATGCCTCTGAAATGTACACTTCAACCTGGTTGAAATGGTAGATCCTGATATCTATTTTACCACAGGCGAAAAATCCTGCCCCCCTCTAAAAAAACCCTCTGCAGCGGCTGAAAGTAGTGGAACGAACGTTCTAACACTCTAGGATCTTGTTCATAGTTATTTATCATGCTTATAAGAATGTAAGGTATTCTGCTCACTGTCTTCCTGATTTTGAAATACACAGTATTGGTGGGGGATTAAAAAAAGAAGCTAGGAACAGAACCTATGCGCTCAGTGGGAGCTTGAGGTCCATATTTAGGGTGTGGGACGGTTGCAGTCATCTTTCTTATCTAGAGCGTTAAAAAGGAAAGGAGCCATCCAATTTTAAATAATTATTAGGTTATCAACTATTGTATGATACCATTGCCCTGACTCTGATAGCTGCTTCCTAGGAATATTGTTTTTGGCACTCTGGGACTGGAAGACACTTTCCGGGTTTACCTGAAGCTGTTAAATGTGCGGAACAAGGGACAGAACGAGAAGGGCATTTGTGGTCGCCTGGTAACATTGCGTGATCTTTGCAAAGTGTAACTATACATTCTCTGGGTGTGTGGAGCTATTATGCGCCCTGATAAAATAAAAGTGAGACAAGGGCTTCAGTTCTTGTTTTAAATGTTCATCCCTAACAGTCGTTAGGAGAGTTTTGGCTTGGTAACCAAATAATGAAAAGTCTGCAGTGAGTGAGGTTTCCTCCAAACCCTGGCGGTTGACAGAATGCTTGTTCCCCCAGCACTTGAAGTAAAATGATACAAGCTTTCCTCAGACAATGAAACCCTTGTATGAAACAGCTGTCTCGGGGAGATGGCTCAGTGCTATTTGACAGTGGCTTGTATGTTACATAGATACGTCTGGTATTATCTGACCGGGAATGAAACGGCCAGATGGAACCAAATGCTCCTAACTAGGAATGCAGTCTAGCAATGCGGGTGAAAAACAGAGGCTCAGGTTTCAGGGGCCCTAGGATGAAATACTGGTCGATTGTGCTGGGAAATGTATCTTTGCCTCCTGAATTGTGGACAACTTATATGCGGAATTTTCAGGCTTTATCTGAAATGAACTGATAAACCTAGAGCGTGTGCAGGAGGCAGATTAATTCCACTTTAATTTTGCCTGGTAATAGCATCCAAGTTAGTGAAACTTGGCCCTGGGTCCCCCAGAAGGCTTGTGAACCTTGGCAGCGAATGTGGGGCTGGTAATGAAACCTGAAATGGGGTTTGCCTGGTTTCAGGTTGAGTTACGGAAGCTGTGCACAGTCATCGTTGTGACTGTCTCTTGGTGAGATCGCCAGGGTTACTCTGCCCAGTGTTACCTGTGGCATGTCCCTGCAGCCTGTGGGTGGCAAGCAAAGGAGCTCTCTCTGATTTCTGCATTTCATCTGCCTCGAGCCTTGTGTATTTCTAAACAGGGTGGGCTGGGTACATCTTGGTTCCTTTCTATTTTATTCGCATCTTACTTTCGAAGTGATCTTCAAAAAGTCCCTCCCTGCCCTAGCCTCCCACCCCCGCAAGCACACGTGCGTGTACACACACACTGCTTAGTCTCTTTTTTAAGGTCTGGCCAACCTGAAATTAGTGACCACAGGGGAAGTTGCAGTAATGAAAAGGAAATCCGTGTATAATGTGCTTGATGTTTAACCTTCTGAAATGCTCAGTTTATTTTGCTCTGCACTGCACTGGGCAAAAAAAGGGGAAGGTTTTGATGCCAGATGTACATCACAGAGCATCCTTTCATGGGTGTGTTTCATTGGGAGTGGTCTCTAGGCTGAGGGGGCTGCAGAGGCACGGAGAGATGGAGAATGTGGCAAAGTGAAGGGCAGGCCAGCAATGGATCTCCTGTTGTCTAGGCCAGTGGTGTTCCTTTATTCCAGACTGCTTCTGCACTGCAGAGAGGGACTGGGGCAAGATCTCCGATGGTTTTCTCCTACAGTAACTATTTCTGTGGAATATAATTGCAATGGACTTCAAACACAGTTTTCAGTTTTCTTCTTCTGGATTACCAAGGGAAGTGTTATCTACTTTCATTTCATTCAGCTTTCAAAGGCTCAAGAACTGTATGTTACTATGTGTCGTGTATGTTATCATTTCATAGCTCGTGTAAACTGAGATATGCATTAAAGCATAACTACCTTTTATGAGTAAGACTCCTGGAGGATGGACTGGATGGACTCAGCTAATCTCAACTAGCTGAGATTTGGAAAACTTGCTCTTTACAAACAAGAAAGTATTTCCCCCCATGTTTTAACTGTGTGGAAGCTTTTAGTGTATAGTTAATTTCTACTTGAGAATTCTATTCTCTATTCTTTGGCCACTGAGTTTTGGCTAAAAAAAAAAAAAAAAAAAAAAAGCACTCTTGTAAAATGCAGAGCAACCACTGTCAGCCAGGAATGAAACAGACCCATGTTTTCTATGGAGACGCTTTGTTGACAGTAGGTCTGGATCACAAATGTGTTTGAGGAGCAGCTGGGCAGTTGGTTGGAGAAATTCTTTTCCATGAAGACACACTTGTAAATAAGAATGTCTCTACATGAATAATCCCAACTTGAAATCACACAGATTTGGTGTGGCAAATCCACATGAATTTAAAGTAAGTGGGTGGATCCTTTTTTTTTTTTTTTAATTCCTTTTCCCTCTTCACCCCTGTAGTCTACAACAGGGGTTGGGCAGGGGGAGGCCAAGGGAGTAAAAAGAAGTCAACCTACATCAGCCCAAATAGTATTATAAACAGAAACCCAAAAGGAATCATAACCCAGCTAAGACTATATTAGCTAATTAATTAGTCAGTACTGCAATTTACAAATTGAGGCTAGACATGGTAAAACCTCAAATAACCAGAATGCTTAAGGCCTGGAATGTTGTGGCTGATTTATTTTTCTGGTTAACATAAACTCTGTAGATGAAGTTTACAAAGTTTAGTTTCAAAGCCATTAGTTTCAAAGCCTACCCCTTCAGCAAGATACCTGGAGTTACATGGCCCATGTGTGCCGTTGAAGGGCTTGAGGTCTGGTAAGAAAGTCAGACATATAAATAGATCACAGCGGATCACACTGGAAAGAATGTGGAAAGGGCAGAGACAGCTTTATGCATAGGGAATTTGAGGAGCAATAGAGAGGGAGAGGGGAAAGGAGATAGGGATTTCTGGAAGAGGTACATCTGAGGAGGGAGATGGGCTAGTGGAGGCACGTAGACAGGAGGCATCTCCCAGCTTGGTGTTTAGCCAGAGCGAAGGCACTGAGAAGAGAGACAGCTTTTAGATTTGGGCAATTGGAAATCCAGAACACTGAGGGAGGTGGCAGATGTAAAGCTGAACAGGTTGGGCCTTGCCTGCAATCCATTGAAGAGAGTTTCCTGCTTACCCCATGGATGATAGGCAGTCAAGGAAGAGTCTTAATCTTGGGAATTATATGAGATAAAAAGACCCTCCAGTTTCCCTAAGAGATTGGCAAGGATTAGCAAGGGAGGGAGAACAGTTATACTGCGGATGGGGTGATGAAGCCTTGTCACCGTAATGGTAATCAACTAGGGAATCCTAAGGGAAATATAATTTGGAGAGACAAGAGGTTTCTGGTGGCTGTTTAGCTATGCAACACTGAAGCTTGAGGGATTGATATATGCTGGAGTTATAAACTTGGGAAACATCAACACATTTCCAAAATAGCTGAAACCGGAGAGCAATGAGTTCATTTGAGCAGAAGAAGGGAAGTGAGCTCCGGACTGAATTTTGTGTTCAGCATTTATGAGGTGAACGAGAGAGCCCTAAGGAACAAGGAATGCGGGGTCAGAGCCAGAGACTGGCGGTGGGGTGGGGGGGTGGGTGAGTTGGTGCCAAATGCAGATCCATCCAGCAGAGGAAAGAGAGGAAGGAGGGCCAGGCGGCAGAGGGTGGGGAGACTAATGGTGGCTGGGGAAGCAGAGGAGCAGAGGCTTTCCATCCTTTTGAGAGCATTCGCAGGAAGGTAGGACTCCACCAGGGCTGCTGTAACCAAGTACCACACACTGCTGGCCTGAACGACAGAAACACGTGTTTTCATTTTGGGAGGCTAGAAGTCTGAAATCAAGGTGCTGGTTTCTTCTGAGGCTTCCCCCCTTGGCTGGTGACAGGTCTTCCCTCTGTGTGTCTGTGCTCTGTTCTGTTCTTATAAGGACACAAGTTATATTGCATTAGGACCCTCACTAATGACCTCTTTTTAACTTAATTACCAAATCAAAGGCCCTGTCTCCAAATACAGTCAGCTTCTCAGGTATTGAGGGTTAGGACTTCAACATTTTTTTTTTTTTAAGATGTTATTCATTTATTTTGACACACAGAGAGAGATGGCAAATGGGGGGAGGGGGAGCAGACCCCCTGCTGAGGAGAGAGTGATGCAGGGCTCCATCCTAGGATCCTGAGAGCATGACCTGAGCTGAAGGCAGAGACTTAACCCACTGAGCCACCCAGGCACCCCAGGACTTCAACATTTGAATTTGGGGAGGACACAGTACAGCCCAGGACAAGGAAGAAGAGGCATTTTATATTAGGCAGAGGGGACCTTGAGAGTGGGGAGGATATCTCTCCCTCCCTCCGAATGGGAGGGTGCTCACAGGCATCCCCAGTAGTGTTAGAGCACAGAGAAGCAGAGACTATCCAGACAGACTTAGAGAACCCTAAAAGGGAATCAGGCCAACGACACAGGTAGATGGAAGGAGTGAACATAGATCCTGAAAGTCTTGTGAGAAGGGAAGACATGGTGAGGAGCCATCAATGGCAACCCCCAGGGTGGAGGAGAAAGGAAGAGAGAGCTATGCTCTCTCTTTCAGGATCCTCCTCCCCCTCTCCTCCACCCAGCAACCAGTTGGCCATTGTTCTCGCTCTTGCAGGTGGGGAACTATGACAAACCATTCGAGAAAGTCTGGGCCCCTGAATAATTGTGACGGATGCTTTAAACACACAGACCAAAGAAATTATTGACACTCACCTAAATCTACCTGAGTGAAAGCCACAAAAAAAAAAAAAAAGAGGACATTCAATCAGTCCACACTACTGAAGAGAGAGGCTGGATTATGAAGATTAGCAGAAGAAATAACTCCCTACTTCAGCCAAAGCCACCTTTTAATTTCCCAGGTAAATGCCCAAGAACTAACAAATGTCAATAGAATAGAGAGGTTACAATTTCTGCTACATTCTAACAACTTTTGTATATTATTTCATTAAATAATGTACAATCCTACGAAGATAGTATTATGATTATTTGACAGATAAAGGAAACAGAGTCTCAGAGTGCCATAAGCTCTCCCAAGATCAGCCTCTGGTAAGTGGCCTCCCTGACTTGCGTAATACTCAGACAGGAAGAGTTAGACTGGAAAAGGAGTATGCTAGGTGAATTCTGGTGTAGGTGACCGGGTTTGGGGAGCATCCTGCCCACTGTGTCCACTGGACATGAGGTGGGAAGCCTCCCCACTCACAGCCAGCCGCACACCTTGTACTGGTTTTAGTATTCAGGTTTCAGGGACATGCCATTGAGGGCATAGGAAATGTGTCTATCCTTCTCTGCTTCTGATGCCTAATGTGGGGGCCTGATGACTGTGAGGTTGGCCCTAAGAGACAAGAATCAGAAACAGGAAAACCACTGCTTCTGTCTTTTCAGTTTAGGGACTTAATTCTTCTTGGAATATTAAAAGATGCATATGGTAATGATGTGTAAGGACTCCTTTTTTCCAAATGAAAGTTCTCTCATGTTTATGACTGAGCCAACCTGCTAGGACAGGAACAGAAACAAATAGCAAAATCATTTTTCCCTAAACATATATCCAGCTGTCCAGATAGTGGTGATGCTTGTGACCTTGAAGCAGCTTAAAGCCATATGGGGTCTCGCGTGTGAGTCCTGATAGACCCAGCTGGATTCTTCTCCAACATCCTGTTGGAGTTGTATCTAATTTTACAGCCAGTTCTCATCTGAATCCACTGGGGGAACACTTCTTGGCCGGGAAGTACTCGATCCTGAAAGTCTTGTGAGAAGGGAAGACATGGTGAGGAGCCATCAATGGCAACCCCCAGGGTGGAGGAGAAAGGCAGAGAGAGCTATGCTCACAGATATGAGACGCTGATGTGGACACAGCAGAAAGTCAGTTCTACCCCCAAAGGAAACAGTCTTTGTTTTTTGCTGCTTCTTTTTTGCTTTGTTTTTTGCTTTTGAGCTTTGCCGTGGACCTACTTCCAGGATTAAAAGAAATTGCCATTCCCTTCACCCCTGTGCCATTTATACCACCCCCTTGTTCCCCAAATAAAAGTCATCACCCACAAGGGGGTTCAGTGGGAGGGAAGAGGTGTGCTCTTCTCTCAATGTCTGGGGTTTTATCTGCATGTGGCCAGATTTAAAATCAGAGTTTTCCTGAGACACCCATCTCACACTCCAAAATAGTCTTTCTCTACTTCTATTTGGATGTATAATCTTTAAAATCAAAACCCAGACTTAAACCTTACACCCACAAGCATCTCTTTCAAGGGATCCTTGGTTCCTACGTTCTTTTTACTTTGGAAATTTCTGTGTGCAATGATCACTTCGTGTACATGGGCTTTGTTCTTCCTTCTGGATGTGGGACAGAGAGGGTGTGTGCTGAACGTCCCCATTCTTCCATCAGCTTGCTACAGCTGCCCCCCTTCTGTCTAGTGACACTGTCTAGAGAGTGTTGATCAAGGAAAGAAATCACCCTCAGATGGCTTCATTAAGTAGATTCAGATCCAGTTTTCAATATGTGTTGAGAGAAAAGAGCACAACTGGATGGGGAGGGAGAAGACAGGGCCCTAGCCACCCTCAGGCCCCAGGAAAGGTACTTCTTACTTTAAGTCCAGATTTTCTCACAAGGAATAATGATATCTTCCCTGCCTCACAGGGTCCTGACGGGATCTGATTTAATGTGCATGCAAAATACAAGGCTATAATATGAATAGACAGATTTTCTCAAAAACCAGTGCTGACCTTCCAGAAGATCTTCTTGGCTTTATGTGGTAAACTAACCCAGGCCTGTGCTCTCTTTTCTGATCCCCCATAGCCATCAACTAAATGCAGGATGAGAAGTTTCTAGAAGTGTAAGTGGGGGAGTTAGTATGGAGGTGCCTACCTGTGAAATGGAAGGAATTTAGTTCGCCAGAGTTTTGGGTTGTCATTTTGTACTTCCACTGAGGAACAGTCTAACAGCAGGGGAGGAAAGGATAGGGTGAAAGGAATCTTAAAAATGAACCATCAGGGGTTTTATAAGACACCTAGGGAGACCAGCCTTATCGACATAAAAAGAGTGGCACAGCAGAACAAGGCCTATAATATGACTAAATATTACATGAATAAATGGTATAATCTTGGTTAAATGGCATGCCTGAGGAAATACAGCAGAGAAGCATGATTCCAGAAGACGAAATGAATGAGGGGAGATGGATGGTACCAACTGCAGACTGTGTTTGAGCTTAACAATCTGGAAAAGGTACATGGACCTGAGCGTGAAGGAAACCAGCTAAATGTAATCCCAGGAGCACATCGTCTTCATTATCTTTTTTCTTTCTCATAACAAATATGAAATGTTTTATACATAACAAATATGAAATTTACCTTCAGGAAAGGGGGTGATCTCATACACCAAGTGTATGTCTAATGAGAAAAGAGAACTTCATTAGAGCTTTTTTCTCTTTCTTTCTTTTTTTTTTAAAGATTTTATTTATTTATTTGAGAGAAAGAGCACAATTGGGGTGGAGAGAGAGAGAGTAAGAAGCAGACTCCTAGTTGAGCAGGGAGGCCAACAGGAAGCTCAGTCCCAGGATCCTGAGATCATAAGGCTGAAGGCAGATGCTTAACCAACTGAGCCACCCAAGCATCCCCATTTGAGCTTTCTTCTTAAAAATTAAAGTGAGTGGGGCACCTGGTTAGCTCAGTGGGTTAAGCCTCTGCTCAGCAGAAGCCTGCTTCCCCCTCTCTGTCTGCTTGCCTCTCCACCTGTGATCTCTCTCTCTGTCAAATAAATAAATAAAATCTTTAAAAAAAGATTAAAGTGAGTTTTTAGGAGGTGATTCTTGGTTTCACAACTGTGAGACCTTGACTCAAACCCTAAATTGGGCTCCACACTCAGTGGGAGTGTGCTTGAGATTCTCTCCCTCCCTCTCCCTCTGCCCCTACACACATACACACACTCTCTCTCTCTCTCAAATAAATAAATAAATCTTTTTTAAAAAACAAAGTGAGTTTTTAGTTCTCTAGTAACAAAAGTGTGGAGGACAAAGAGATAGGAATTACCGTCTGTTTGCCCCAAGCCCTCCTGTTGCGTGGTTTCACTAAAGGCCCACATCAGCATCTCCTTTCTCTCAGATTCTGGAAACACACACAAGCCAGTAGGGAATTTCCACTCAAGGAACATGATGGCAAAAACCTGGAAAACAGAAGGGACATGAGTCCACCCAGTTATTTTTGCTCCAAATCTATAGCTCTCACCAGACCATCCTGAATGAAGACAGATATCCCTTGTTCTACTTTCAAGAAGACATCTATCCAAGTTAACCCTTACCTACACAGTTGAGTATTACCTGAAAGATTGTTTGGAGCACTGCTTTCTTCTCATTTGAGAAACACTGTCTTACTCAGCTACTGTTGCTATGGTAGTCATACAGCTTGAGTATTTAGGTGTAATTGAAAATCTTTCGCTCACAGTTTTGAGGAATATCAGAATAGCTTGAGTTTCTGTGGGAGTTCCAGGAGTCATGCAAATTTCCCAGTCAGCAAATTGGAGACCCCTCAGTACTAGCTCTAAGCTCCCAGGATTCAATCTGAGATTTGCTGGTGTCACCATCCAATCCATCAGCAACATAATTCAGAATTTGCCTAAAGCCACATGGTCACTTAGGAAATGTCAGCTCAGAACTTCTCAGATTTGGGACAGGTCATCTGAAGCATATACCTGTCCCAGGCAACCAACCATGTTGGGTTACCTTTGAATAATCCAGACTTTGTTTTTTTTCTCCTCTCTTCCGGGCAGAGCAAGTGTGGGACACCCAGAGAGACAGAATAGTGTCCTGGCCTTAGGTCATAACATTTATTGGTCATTTGCTATGTATCAGACACTGTCCTAAGCATTTCCTACTATTACTGCTTTAAACTTTCCTGACAGTCCTATTACTAGGTACTGTAAGCCCCACTTCACAGATGAGAGAGCAGAGATTAAGTGACCGGTCCACGGCAGGGGCTGGGAAGTGTGGGAGCCAGAGCTCTCCACGGCTCAGGGCCTGAACCCTTAGCTGCGAGGATGCCCTGTGTCTCCACATGCTCCACATGCTCTTTCCTTTCTAATTCAGGGGTGTGCAAAAGGAAGAAGGGCCTCACACCACAGATGCATTGGTTAAGATGGTTAAAAGATAACCCCCCCCAAAAGAGGTTAAAAGCCGCCTGGAAAGATTAAATACTTAACTTGAGGAATTGCTGCCCTAATGCTGTCAGGGGAACCCCCAGCTATCACCAAGGATGTAATTTCTTCAGAGGGGTTGGGGGGAGCAGCTGTGACGGGTGACAGAGAGCACATGAATGCCCTGACTTCCATGTAAAGGGGGGGCGATGTCAAAATATCAGAGTCATTCCAATGTGTCATGTGCTTCATAAACCCTTATCTAGGCTGGCAGTATTTTGGATTTGGGGTTTTTTTGATTTTTGTTTTTGTTTTTGTTTTTGAGCCTAGCAGTTTTAAACAGAGGAGAAAATACTAGAAAATCCTGCAACAACATGAAGTTTCCTTTTCTTTTGTTTCCTTCTCAGACTTTATGGGGACTGAGGTCGAGAAAGGGAGACCTCATTCCGCCCTGGGTGTCAGGCTCTGTCAATTCACATCTGAACAACCGTGGAGCAAACACCGCTTCTATCTTAGGTCACATCCCCGCACAGATTTCCAGGCGGGGCAAGGGCCCTGCGGAGGAGTCTCCCTGTCTGGTTTTCTGTGTGGCCCAGGAAGGGGCGAGCAGGGTGCCTTCTCCCCTTCCTTCCCGACAGGGAGGGCGTGTTGAGAACTGCCCGGTGGCGCTGGAGCCCCGGTCCCCACCGGGTGGAGGGAGGGCTTTGGAACAATGCAGACTCGGGACAGCTCCACGCAGAGCCCTTCCGCCTGTCTCAGAGTCTCAGCACGCCCGTCCGTTGAAAGGTTCTCGCCGTACTTAGTCTGCACGGAAGACAAGAAGTAGCTTGCAAAGGAGATTTTCAGCACAGTGCATAGGGAATTAAACCTATATTAACAATAAAATTGGTCTGTGGAGTGGAAAAGCTGGAACGGTGCTGGCGTTCCCTAGGCAACAGGCTGAAAATGTTCATTCCTTAGAAAATCCTTCAACTGGCCAAGGCACTTTCCTGACAGTCCCGGTGGCTGGGCTCCGGAAAAATACTGAAAGCTATGGATAGGATATGGTGAGTGTGCCAAGAGATCCACCCCCTCCCCAGGTCAGGAATGCTTTTCTTGGGTTTGGGTTTGCATTGGAAAAGTGAGCTAGCAGACCATGATGGCTGACACAAATAAATCCATAACTATATTGATAAACTCTTGAAATTCATCCTTGCGGTAAAAGGGGGAGGAAGGGAAACTATTTGCCTCTTCTCTTGTAACCTCCAGCACTGTGATGGAAAACTCCATTATTCCTAAGAATACGCGGGATGAGCTTGTGGGTTTTTTTTTTTTTTTTCCAAGTCAATGTTATACTTTACTCTAGAAGTCTGTTGTTCCATAGACTAGCAGAGTAACAGCGGCAACTGCGCAGTGTGTGTGTGTGTGTGTGTGTGTGTGTGTATTCATGTGCTGTATGGGTGCTGTTTTCCCTAATTATTGCAGCACAATTTCCTCTTTGCTTTACCAGACTAAATCTCAACCATGAGACATAATGTGTAAACTTCTTGTATGTTTGCTTTTTTCAGTTCTAGGGAAAATCCGAACCGCAGTGGGCAGTGCCCAACTTCTCATGGCCCAGAAATTCTACCAGTTCAGAGAACTGTGTGAAGAAAACCTGGTAGGTAACATTCCCCATCACTACCACTTCCTAGTCAGGAGGAGAATGTGTTGCCAAGACTGGTACAACTAAAGTAAAACTGATTTTGAACCAAGTGAAGCCCCATTGGACTCTCTTACCTGCAATAGAATTTTCTGATGAATCTTATTTCCTACTCTTCTTAAAATTAGAACTGTTTATTTTATACTTAAATAATCTTAGGAGAAAAATCCAATCAAGTCGAAACTCCATTTCCTGTTTTGTTTTGGTTTTCGTAACAGAAATTTTTCCATTTTCCTGGCTTTCGCATGACAGCCCTGATTTCATTATTCTTACCAAAATACAGAACACCTGATATTTCAAAAATAAGAACCATTCTGGATAATGATTTTCCTTCTGAAATAGCCGTCTGTAACTATTTCATCATCAGGGGTTTCATTCAAGGCCAAGAGGTGGACGGCAGGCCAAAGTGTAGATTTGATCTCCTCGAGACGGATGAATCATTCATCCTTCTTGGACATACCAAAACCAAATAAGCAAAACGAAGAGAGAAAAACACCACTAGCATCAACAACATTTTTTAAATTGGCTGCAAAGTACAAGGACGAGAGCTTCCTCACATCTATACGCCTTTTTTAAAAAAAACTGCCTACTATGTCTGCAAGTGTCTTTCCACAGGAATAGCTTTTATTGGTCAATTGTTGGTCAAGCTTGCTCTAAAATAAATAACATGAAAAGCAACTTGTTTATCTTATACAGAGTAAAATTAGCATGATTATTTGCAATCTAATTGACTCTGATTTTAGGGTCTTAACCACATCTTCTTGTTAACAAGGACAAATATAGGCTGAATGGGATTTACCAAAATAAGGTTCAGTCAAGAGAAAACGGAAAGCATACAAAAGTTGGTGTTCTCTGTCCCTCTTCACCAGTCTTCTCTTTCCGAAACCTCCCTTTGGGATGATCCTTTTCCTTCTCCTCACACTCACCACCCACATCTGTAGTTTGTTTTCCCCTCCCTCAGCCAAAATTACCTGGCCCTTCCTCCACCTTCTCAGAAATTATAATCTGGATTATGAGACAATATAGGTTAGTAAATGCATTGATAAGTGAATTCAACAAATATTTTTTTGAGCTTCACCCTGTGCCATGAACAGAATTCCTGCTAATTTATAAACTTGCTAATGTGTCACAGATCTTAATTAACATGATCGTTGGCTCCTCAAATGTACAAAAGTACAGATAAAGCTATTTTTCTCAAACTGGCTAAAGGATACAGGGAAGCCACTCTAGGGCAAAGACAGCACACTTTTTAACAGTTGTACAATAAACAGGTGTATTATGAAGTAGAATGCAAACACTGTGCAGATTTTGAAGATGAAATCGCAGAGAAGACATTTGAAAACTTTACAGATTTCTAGGAAAGGTTAACACTGTTAAAGCCAGCTTTTGATGTTTCCCAGTCCCTGATGGTTTCACATGCCTTAGCAAGTAGAGGAAGTTAGTTGTAAACGTGGGTAGCATGTTAGAGGTAGGAAGCAGAACCGTACTTCCGGCAGAGGGCCACTAATGGCTGCTTCAAGACCTGCCCCAGAAGGCAAGAAGGAAAACCAATCATGTGCTGGTCGCCACTTTTAGTTATTTTGATCTGGTTAAAACCTCAGAGAGACCCTATGGAGCAGATAGTGACATTATTTTGATGACAGATTTACAGCTGAGCAAAACTGAGATGGAAAAGCTAAATAACTTGGCCAGGAATAAAAAAATAATAAATAAATCAATAAATAATTTGGCCAGGGTCACGGGGTAAGAGGCAGAGCCAAGATTCAAATTCCAATCTGTTTGACCTCTGTCCCTTTTGATTTCCTCTCGACCCCCAAGATTCCCAAGATCTGAGTTCTATTCCTCACCCTCCTAGAGGGACATGGGGCTCATCAGTCATCTCCAGCTCCTCTGCAGCAAGAAGCATGGTGGCCAGATGTTGGCCTTGCGTAGCTCTGTAAAGCTGCACAAAAGTCCAGCTAACATTGGCCACAAACAGACCCGGCTCTCCTTTCTTGCGTTCTTATTCTGAGGAAGAAAACACCTGAAAACACCTGCATCTTAACCCAGACTAGACTCTCAGGCACAGAGTAAATGCATGAGCATTACTTTATCCCAACAAAACTAAACTAAGGAACCCAGCCCCCCTCATCCTTCCACAACCTCCACCACCTCTGACCTACAGGTCTGGTTCAGGCTAAGGCAAGAGCTGCAACTCCTTGTGCATGGAATGTCACATGACCCACAGATTCTCTTTCTCTCTGCTTCCCCATCTTTCCCCTTGATGATACGGAGGCAAAGATATTCTTGGTGAAGAGGGAACAAATTGCCCATCATACAAAGTTAAACAAACTCTTTGGGCCTACCTAACATTTCATGCATTGTTGCACTAGAACAATTTTGCCATTAGGGCCTGTAACCTAAAACACTTCAGGTTTTTAGGCCTGTAACCTAAAACTCCAAAATGTGAAAAATTTAGTTCTTAGTTACTGGTGAGATAAAGAAGACCATAAAACTCCATTTGCGATGTACTTTGTTAAAGCTATTTTCCATCTATTCTGAACCTAGATGTTGAGTTAACTTACTAAATGAAAATACCACAGGGAGATTCTTTAGTTGAATTCACAAGTCAGTAGACTAGAGTTTAAACCAAATACTCAGAAATTACATCTTCCAATGAATCCAGAACTATGGGTAGTTTGAGAAGTGTAAGTTTATAAATATGTTTTTACTTATATTCATTTTGAAACCAGACCAATAATGTTAGTCCATCAAGGGCTAAAAAGTTCTTTCCAACCTATTAACTTTGATGAGCACTGACTTTGTACTTTCTGAAAGTTGGTTTTTAAAGTATAGAATGGCCTTAGGTTATTATATGGCATGGGGTTTCGTAGTATATCAGATTGCCTTGAATACCCACAAAACCAAAACTGACCCAGATGGAAGCCTCTGACATCTGGAGGCTCCCACCCACCTAACTATGAATACCTTTGGCTACCATTGGTGGTAGTGATTAACAATGAGCATGACCCCTTCAATTTCTTATATGTTTTGTCTGTTTTACATCATAAAAAATATATATATGATCATATATAAAACTATTATATGTATGTAATCATACATATAAATTATTATATGTAATCATATAAATTAAATGAGCCATACTTTGTAGTACCTGTCAGGGATATATGGATAGTGAAAAAAAAGTCAATCCTTAGACACTAAAGAATGTTTAATATTATCTAGAAAATGTGTCATTACAGACATCTATGTGTATGTATAGATATGTGTTCTCACATTTGCTATTTTATGATATGGTTGATTTAAAATGAATTCATTTCCAATGATTTTGCCAAAGTACTTGTATGATAAAATGACTTCTTATACTAGCAACATTGTGATTGCTAAAAACATAGTACTTTAAAAATCCAATATTTTATTACTCATCATTTGTTTACCTTATTGTTTTACTCAACACAATTGTTAAAACAAATCTTATTTTAGATTCTTTATCTGTTCTCTGAATAAGTGGGATGGTGTGGAGTCAATTCCAATCCTAATAATAATAATATATTGTATTTTTTCCCCAGGGACAGTATCTTCATTTAGATATATTTCCTTAAAGGTTTTATTTATTTATTTGACAGAGAGCAAGATCACAAGTAGGCAGAGAGGCAGGCAGAGAGAGAAGGGGAAGCACCCTCCCCGTTGAGCAGAGAGCCCGATGTGGGGCTCTATCCCAGAACGCTGAGATCATGACCTGAGCTGAAGGCAGAGACTTAACCTACTGAGCCACCCAGATGCCGCTAGATATGGTTTAAATGAATCTTGACATAGTTTTTTGAAAAGTTTGGACTCTCTTCCCCATACCACATTGATAGATGTATTACAAAAGAAGAGTTTTACAACCTTGACATTTGAGAATCACTGACTCAGACAGATGAGTGTATAAAATTACCATTTGAAACAGAATCTTTAAAAAAAAAAAAAAAAAGCATCAAACTCATTGAAAGAGAGAGTAGAAAAGTGGTTGCCAGGGGTTTTGGGGTGGAGGGGAAAGGGAGAGACTGGCAAAAAGATAGATTTTCAGTTACAAGATGAATAAGGTCTGAGGATTTAATGGGCAAGATGATGACTATAGCTGATAACACTGTATTGTATAACTGAAATTTGCTGAGAGTGGAACTTTAAATGCTCTCGCACACACACAAAGATAAATATGTGATGTGATGGAGGTGGTTATTAATTCTATGGGATGAGTCCTTACCCAGTGTGTGTAAATATCCAATCATCATGTCGTACACTTTAAATTACCTTACTGTTGTCAATTATTCCTTAATAAATCTTTATAGATAGATGGTACATAGGTAGATAGATAAGATTGCCATTTGTAGCCTCACTCTTTTTTTTTTTTTTTAAAGATTTTTTATTTGTTAGAGAGAGAGAGAGAGAGATACAGAGCGCAAGCACAGGCAGACAGAGTGGTAGGCTAGAGGCAGAGGGAGAAGCAGACTCCCTGCCGAGCAAGGAGCCCAATGTGGGACTCGATCCCAGGATGCTGGGATCATGACCTGAGCCGAAGGCAGCCGCTTAACCAACTGAGCCACCCAGGCGCCCCGTAGCCTCACTCTTATCTCCTATTTGAAAGCCGAAAGGAACTCATCCCCCGTACATTATTTAAAATATTTTAAAATAACCCTTTGGTCCTGCACTTATTATCACAGACTTTCTCTAAAGTGTGAATGTTTTTCTTTCTCTTGTACAGAATCCCAATGCTCATCCGAGGCCCACCTCACAGGATTTGGCCGGGTTCTGGGACATGCTGCAGTTGTCCATAGAAAATATTAGTATGAAATTTGATGAACTTCATCAGTTAAAGGCCAATAATTGGAAACAGATGGATCCTCTTGACAAGAAGGTAGAACAATGTAGATTTTGTATGGTTCATTTAAAAACCTGCACAAACACTGGACAGTCTAAATAGGCTTCTGCATTCAGTCTTGCTGTTTACAATGTGAAATGGAGCTGATATCATATTAATCTCATTGTAATGACAATGTTTACATAGTAATCATTTGGGATATTATCTGTAATATGTTTCAGGCATATTTTTAAAGAAAAACCTGTCTTTGTGAATTGGAAAATGGGAATGTGGCTTTTTTGTTAATTAAACTTTAAGTTAAATCACTTTAGTCACTGGAAGGAACTGCCTCCATTTTGCTTTTTAAACTAAAATAAATGACATCTTCAGTGCATGATTATATAGAGCAAGAGTTCAACTTCCTTACACCCGTAGGATGTGTTTCGGAGAAAAATAGGAAGCCCTGAAAAACTAACCGACTTTGATAATCATTTCATAAATATAGTAATAAAGAAACCACTGTTGTTCAAGTTTAAAAATATACTCCATAAAGCTTCACAGTAATCATAAATGTTGGGGGTTTTTTGTTTTTGTTTTTTGGGTTTTTTTAAGAGTTTTACTTTGGGTTGATTTGCCTTGGGGAATATTGCTCACTGGGATTCTCATTCAACAGTCTAGAAATAAAGACTCAAATTCTTTTACTTTAACAAATAAACTGCAATTTTCACATTTGATTATGGTGGCTCCACCGGGCTCACACAGGTATCCAGTATCTACCTCCCTAGGCCTCCTGTCATGCTTGACTTTTTTAACCCTTTGCTTTCCTAGGGCCTGAGGTCAAACAGTTCTGAGAGATTAAGCTTCTAAAAATTAGACTTGGCTATTCCCATGAAGCGTTGGCGGCCCTGCCCTTTTCAGATCTCCTTACCTCTCAGAGAGCTAACAGCAATCCAATCCATTCTGCTGCTCTCCATCATGTTATCTGAGTTCATAGGGTCAGTAGACTCCCAGGAGAAATCCAGTCCCCAGGGCCATGCCTAATTGACAGGAGGGTTATTGTCATTGTCCCTCATCTCCAATACTATCACCAACAACCTGGGAGCTTTTAGTGTTAAGCATGAAAGTACTATTGATATATGTGTGTCCTCTCACTTGGGAAGCCAGACATCTGCACTCAATCTAGTTTTCTTTAATCTGTGTTTAAAACTGTCTACTAAATAAGCTTTTAAATTGTTCTTATATAAGAAAACACTACGGATGTACATACATACTGGTAATTTAGTTTCTAGAGTTGATCTATCTAACTTCTCATTCATTGATTTTTTTTTCAAATATTACTTTTTTTTAAGTACAAGTAAAGGAGATATGACTAAAATGTTTCCAATATTCTCACTCTTCAAAAATATCAAGTTACCCAACAATGAAGATTTAAAATGTCCAAAAAATTGTGATGCTAAGAATTGACATATGTACCCTGTTGAGTCATTAGTGAACTGGATTTCTAAATTTTTATACACTTTGTCTATGCCTAGAGCTTTTCAGCACCCCACGAACTTGAGGGGAAGAACGAAGCACAATCAGAGTTGGCCAAATATCGTTTGCACTCTGTACTTTCCTTTTCTGTCCACCCAGACTCCACTTTAAATAGCCTGTGGGCAATTCTAATGTAATAAATTTATCCAGTCACTTCCCCCAGGCAAGCAAGGAGGATTTGAAGCAATGAGTGTGTGTTAAGAGACAAAGAGTGCCCCTTGGAGAATCACAGAATCCCTATTTTAAGATAACCTTCACAGTTGTGTCATGAGAATTGAAGGTATTTCACTAAAAATGAAAACAACAGATTCACACGGATCTTTTCCGGGCCTGAAAGATCACCAGCTTTAAAAATTCCTTCGTGGTATAAGTTTGCTTCTTTCCTACTATGTGTCCCCCCCCCACCTCCCCCGGGGACCCAAGTATTGAGTGGCTTTTGTCTGTGCAGTGGCATTTAAAAATTTCCGACCATTTCATAGTTTGCTGATGCTGAGGGAGAGCTTCTTTCAGTCCCGTGTTAAATTTTCACCACACAGTGTCTGTCCCTGTGACTGGAATTGCCTTCTGGGCCACCACAGCCATCCTGAGGCCCCTAAGGAGTGATATCCCAGCGGGATGTTTTAGAAGCTATCCGGGAACTGATTCCAGCCCCCCCATCCCCCCACTCCCGCTCCCAATATAGGAACTGTATCAGTGTCCTCACTCCAGGGTGACCCCGGAAAGAATATCGCTGTGTGTTTGTGTGTGATGTGCAAACGGGTATAATAACTCACTTTGACATCGACAAAGCTAAAGAACACAGCTTTATCATCTCTTCTTCTATTGGCCATCCAGGTTTGGGTGGGCCCCGGGAGAGGGCGGGGATGTTTTCAAACTCTGAACCAAGCTTTGAGCTTTACCCGTTGCCTCACCTCTTTAGTGGGGACGCAGAGTTCCTGGAGGCAGCCGCTGCCCCCCAACCCATCTCTGGCACCCGGAAGAGTCTGGAGCCTCCAGAGAGAACCACACTTAATGTGCTGGGAGCCGCAGCCTTTCAGAAAGGGGCATTTTAAATACCCACATCCTTCCCTTGGAAAGACTAGTTCTGCAATTCAGCCTTACCCTTGGCCTTAGGCTTACCCGTAATTGTTTTTTCCCCTGTAACTTTTGAATACCCAAGCCAGAATAATAAAGAAAATATATATATATATATATATATATATATATATATATATATGCATTTATTATATATTCACAGTGTGCAGATCAGAGCTAACCACCCTTAGGTTTTAAAAAAAAAAAAAAAAAAGGAAAAGGAAAAAGTGTGCGTGCTCTAACTACTGACCTATCCCAGTTTTTCCCAAGCTTGTCCTGAGAAGCTGTGTAATGTCCTGAACCTTCTGCTTTGATCAGGAGAGAAGGGCCCCTCCTCCAGTGCCAAAGAAGCCGGCGAAGGGCCCCGCGCCGCTGATCCGGGAGCGCTCGCTGGAGAGCTCGCAGCGCCAGGAGGCCCGCAAGCGCCTGATGGCCGCCAAGCGCGCCGCGTCCGTCCGCCAGAACTCGGCCACCGAGAGCGCCGAGAGCATCGAGATCTACATCCCCGAGGCGCAGACCCGGCTCTGAGCGCCCGGCCCCGCCGCGCCGCCTCCGCGCTCTGTCCTCCCTCCGCCCCCCTGCCCGCCCTCCGAGCCCGTCCGTTCCGGAGCTCAGTGACTTCCACTGTCGCGGTGTAGTTGTCGGTCTTGCAGGAGCCGTCCCCCAGTAGCCCCCGCAGCCCGGACCGGTTTGCCCATGTTCTCCACCGAGCTTCGCCACCCGTACCGACGCGTCACCCTGCCTCATCCGGAGAGCCGGCCCTTTCTTTTCTTGGCAGAACCGAACCCACCTGTGTAGAAATGGCCCCTTTAGGTCGCCCACCATCCTCAGTTCTCCCGAGTTAGTCTGTCCCTAGAGCTCAGCAATATAAAATCATAGGGTATTTCAGAAATCCAGTATCACAGGGTGATCCTTTGGGACTTAACCGTCTTCCACGTTGAAAGATACTAGGGCTCCGATTCCCTTTATTTCCCCTAAACGGTTATTATTTTGTAAAGCAGATGGAGCACTTTATTTCCAACCTCAGAAATCACGCCATCTCACCGGAATCGATGAGTGTCAAGCCAAGAGGGGACCAGGTTGGGCCGGGGGTGGGGGACCTGGATACGTAGTGGGGAAGGGGGAAGCGAAATCCGCAGGTGCTGGCGGTACCTGCTTCAATCACAGCTGCACAAAACTGCCTCACTGTTATTCCATCAATCACTGCTTCAAATGTTTCAATCAGCAGAAGATTGTAAATTCGATCTTTCAGGGAAATTAATCTATTCTGAAAGGCAATAACGTGAAGAAAGGCAAGGAAGCACTGATAGTTTCAGATATACTACATAAGGGGGATTTTTTTTTGTCCTATTATTAAGAAAATTTAGACCTGAAATGTTTTATCAACTTTTATTGTACTATGTGTATTATATTGTTGTTGTGGTGGGGGTCTTTAAAGGGGAAAGTGTCGGTCCTCTTATTTTGTTAGTGTCCATCCTGGGGGGCCCACCTAATTACACGTATAGAAGTACACATCCGCTTAAGAAGTGATGGAAATGGCAGCTAGGGTGTTTTCAGAGAGAAGTTTGGATTTTCCCATCATCCCTTTGAATGCTACACATCCATCTGTTGTAACCCAGTAGTTTGTAATGCAGACATATTTTCTCCTTTGGTCTTCTCTCACTACTACGTAGAGCCCTATCCCACCCCAGCATAAGGATCGTGTCCTACATCAAACCGATAAAATCAATTTTCTACCCAAGCAGATCGGCAGCCTCATTCCAAAGAGCTGCCCCTCATCTTGAGGTCCCAGGTAGTGAGAGAAGAAATTTGATTTGGAAGGTTCAGCAACCAACAGGAAGTGGGGGAAAAGTCATGATCCAGAAGCATTGAAAGAAACCCAGGCTTTTGGCGGAGAATGTGGATTTATGCTTTTAGTCATGACGGATGGGCAGTGTGCACTTTGCATCTAGCTGAAGTTATCTTTAAATGCCCTAACTCGTAGCAGTTTAAACATTTAGGAGGTGGTGATCTTAAAGAACACTGGCATCTTATGTCCAGCTCCCACCCCCAAAGCATTAGGAATTACCATTGAAAAATGACGGTTGAAAAATACACATTAAAGAAGCTTGCACCAGAGCTCTTTTAAAAAATACACTCTCGTAGCCAGGTGCTAATTTAATTTTATTTATGAAATTAAGAGAGGTGATGGGTTCTGGCAACAACTATTTTCACGGACATATTCTAAAACCACTAGGGAATTCGCTACCTCTCAGAGCCATTGATGCTTTGAGCTATCTTTATAAACAGGGCACAAATGTTTACTGCTGTGGTTTACAAGAAAAGGGCTACTAACTTATTTAAAAACCAACCAACCAACTTTTAACTAGAGTGATTAAAGCACCTTGAGTGCTTTGCACGATGGGAGCTTACCGAGATTTTGAACTTCAAATGTCCACTTCTGTTAAAAAGAGTATACCTTTTCTTTGCTTTGCAGCAGCAATGGAAGGTCACACAAAGTTTGCATCAAGTAAGGCCAACTGCCGCCTTGGGTAGCCTATAGTCACATTCAGTCTTGAAAATGACTTGGAACTCATAGACTAACTGAAGGAAGCGATATCCACTAGAAGACCCATGTTCCCAACTACAGCTCCATGCCCTGAAATAGAGATGAGATTGGGATTAGGAAATAGATTTCTAATACGATTCAAGATCATCCTACAGTATTTTCTTTGGAAACTGGTTTAGCCCAGGATATTTTAAAGAGAGACAAGAGAAGGCCTATTTATCTTGTCTACATGAATGGTATTTGTATATTCATAAGCTATTTTTGGTAAGAATTTTAAATCTTTTAGCTGACTGCCTACAGGCATCATGACCTCTGCCTTCCTTAAAAACACAAATTGTACAAACACTTTATAAAAAGCTAATTATGGATCTTAAAACATGACCCCACATAAAGCTGCTTGTTAACCACTTGCCCCCTTAAGCTGACATCCATGAGCATAACCTTTGTTACATTGTTCTTTTTGATGTATTTGTAGAAATGTTTTTTAGTTCATAATGGAAAATGTATGTACCCTGAAAAATTACTTATTTTGTTTAACTTTGGTATAAAGCTGTTTGGGCATTTTCTTGGGGAGGGGGGAATTACAAAAGAAGTTTGTCTCCCACATCAAAAAACGTTCAAAGAAATTAAGTATTTATTATATTTTTTGCAGATGTTTCCATACAATTCACATAACCTTTTTGTAAAGAGAGATGAAGAAATGGATTAAAGATTTTTAATATTTGAAATGGTAAATAGAACTAATTTATTTGTAATATATTTCTGTTATTTATAGGTGTTTCCTTAATGTTTTACTGTGCATTACCACTTTAATTTAAGCCTTATCCTTGTGAATTTACCATTTATTTTTTAAAACATGTCTAGATGCATATTTTAAATAACTGGAATGTAAATCACTAGCATATCTGAATTCCCGATGTAATTTTTAAAAATTATTTTGGTTTGGAAAAAAAGATTCATTAGAAAGCCTTCAGATGGAGGGGTGGGGAACATTTTTATGGCTTTATGAAGTGGAATTTCATAGGCTTATTTACCTAGATTGTGTGTGGACAAAAAAAAAATTGTAAATAGATGAATGTTTCCCATAATGTAAAAAGAAGAAATTAATAAAATAATAATGCACTGCTTTCAGGTCTGTGAGTTTTCACTACAAAGCCCTGCTTCTCCCAAAATAAAATTGTCTTTGGAGGGAGTAATTAAGTAATTAAGAAACACTATCATTCTAACTTTCATTGTGACAACACATATGCTAGCCACTGTTGAACAGGTGGGTAGACGTTGTATCCTATCTAAGGGATCAAAACACTGAAAACCAAAAGGCCTTTTACTGGGAGGATCACATGCATCTGAAAGGTTCAGGTCAGGAGCTGTATATTTCATGAAAGAAATTATTAGCCTCTCAAACACATGTAGATCTGTGTGTATTTTACCCACTTGTATCTCATCTCAAACATTTCATTCATTTTGTTTCCTACATAGCCTCTACCCTTGGAAGATCAGAATAATGCTTTGTGGTTTTTATTTCATCCCAAAGTAATGAAAAACTATCCTCACTGAGGCTTAGTGACTTGCCCAGTGGGATATAATTATCAAGTGACACATTTGGGTCCAAAATCTAAGCCTTTGTTCAGCTTCCTCTTCAGTGGGGTCTCTGTCCTTCTTCCCACATTTAAAATTGATAATTATTTGGCACTGTCCATTTCCTCTGGTTTTCATCGTGGTCATATTCATTAACCTTACTTTATACACGAAAATACAGACTTACCCCCAAACAGGTAAATTAGAATGTTTTATGAAGTGGCCTTACACATCTTTGAAAATGCCAAACTCTGAAACCTGTGTCCACAGTGGTTTTTCCCCACCAAGCTCTTGGGCAAACCCACCCATGTATATGCATAAAACGTGGAAATTAAGCAGATCAGCCACTTTTTATTATTTTTGTACATAATAACACAATGTATGTTTGAAACTTTTTAAAAAATATCTTATTTATTCATTTGAATACAGAGAGAGAGAGAGAGCACAAGCAGGGAGGTGGAGCAGCAGGCTTAGGGAGAAGAGAAGTAGATGCCCTGCTCAGCAGGGAGCCAGCTGCAGGGCTCCATCCCAGGACCCTGGGATCATGTCCTGAGCGGAAGGCAGACGCTTAACTGACTGAGCCACACTGGGGCCCCTTGAAACTGTTTCAAAAGAGGATTAATCAAGTGGCTCAGTCTCTGTGAAACTGCAAAGATCTCATTACTTGGTTTTGTGCACTAACTATTCACATAGCGTGACCAGCGATTATACTTCTTGCCTTTTACCTAGTTAATTCTTATATCTCACCGGGGCTTCTTAAACATTTTGGCCAATTCCAAAACAAAATGAGTTTCTTTTTTGCATGTAAAACTGACTTTCAATGAAGCAAATTTGACTTTCAATGAAGCAAAGTTGAAATTTGCTTCATTGAAATTTGTTTTTTATAGAAATTGAACAAAATTGTTTGCTCTAAACATGAAAGAAATTTTTAATATCTTTGAAAGCCACCCCTTGAAAATACAAATTGATTTTTGTTTAAATAAATGGCATGTTAAAAATCATAGCGTCTGAATGTGTTCATTCTCAAATGCCAGTGATATTGAAGGGTGTGAAATGTACCTGAGGTTTGCTCACTAGTCTGTTTGACTTTCAGCTGCTAAACCAAGATCAGATCAGCTCCTTTTGCAAACAGAAACTGGCAATAGTGTCTGAAAACCCTCTGTGGGTCCCAATTCATTTGCTATGAGTGTACAGACTAGGTCTTAAATTCTTCTGTAAGTCACTGATTATCTCCCCTAAAACAGAGAGAGGAAATAGTGTGCTACTTCCTGGTCCATATGCTTCCCTCCAGGCTTACTGCTGGCTTAGGGAGGCATCACCAGACAATCGCAGGAATGTGAAATCCCAGTACCAAGGATTCCTGATTCCTGGGTCTCCATTTAGCCTGCCAATGGATTATTTCATTATGTTTCTGTGTAAATGAGCACAAGCCTGAGTTTATAGAAAATGGCTGAAAGCAGGAAAGCCCTCTGATAAAAACCAAAAGTCAAGTTCTGCCATGTAGCTGATTCAACTCGCTATTCATTGCACGAATGTTTTCATCAGGGCGTTTGAAGACTGCCATTCTTCCTCCTCACACTTGGAGCCTTTTTCTTCCTTCCATATTACTTCATACACGAATCATTGTCACAGGGAGCTTCTATAGAGATCACGATAAAGAGATTTTCCAGTAGAAAAAATCACCTTTTAACTTTGGAAAGAGAGAAAGGGAAGCAAATTGTCGTAGTTTTCTTTTCTGCTACAAAGGAGGAAAATGCATTCTCCCTACTGACACTAAGGAAGGTGATATACAACAATTACAGGTTCTGGGCACCTGGGTGGCTCAGTGGGTTAAAGCCTCTCTGCCTTCGGCTCAGGTCATGATCTCAGGGTCCTGGGATAGAGCCCTACATTGGGCTCTCTGCTCAGCAGGGAGCCTGCTTCCTCCTCTCTCTTCCTGCCTCTCTGCATGGTTCTAATCTCTGTCTGTCAAATAAATAAATAAAATCTTAAAAAAAAAAAAACAATTACAGGTTCTGTAGTCTTAAGTCCTAGTGCTTTCACTGCTTCTGGGGGTCATGCTTGGAAATAGAAAATACTCCTCCTGCATAGCTACCCTTCTCTCATCAGTTGATGAGCCCTTCCTTCTTCCTAGGGCTTTCAAGTCCAATGCCTGCCAGCAATATCTATTATGAAAAATGAAGAGAAACATCTGGGGACCTAAATAATACTATACGGATGGCCCCATAAAGTGTATTGGGGGAAACATCTCTCCAGGGTAAAATAAAAACATTTTACTAACTTTAAAAGATGGCTCATTTGAAAGGATTTTTGGTCCTAGGAAATAACTCTTTCTATTGAAATGTTTATTTACTTCTGTAAATTAATTTTTTTTAAGTAACCTCTACACCCAAGGTGGGGCTTAAACGCACCACCCCGTGATCAAGAGTCCAACTGAGCCAGCCAGACACCCCCATAAAATGTCTTTTTAAAAATATCAGCTTTGGGGCGCCTGGGTGGCTCAGTGGGTTAAGCCACTGCCTTCGGCTCAGGTCATGATCTCAGGGTCCTGGGATCGAGTCCCGCGTCGGGCTCTCTGCTCAGCAGGGAGCCTGCTTCTCTCTCTCTCTCTCTCTCTCTCTGCCTGCCTCTCCGTCTACTTGTGATCTCTGTCTGTCAAATAAATAAAATCTTTAAAAAATATATATATATCAGCTTTGTCACCATTGTTTCCTTTCTAGAATAACCCCTAATGTACTTTGCAACCTTGGCCAATACAATGTCTGTCTGTAATTCCCAAGTATGAAAAGAAGCAGACCTCAAAGGCAGCACTTAAACAAAGGCAAGCAGGAGATAGTTTATATAATTTACTCTTAGATTCCTTTGCAGCTTGATTTAATGTAACACATTGATCAAGAGCCTCCCTTCTCCCCAGCACACTCAGTGAAGATACTTCTCTCATCTACAGCCTGGTCCCTGGCCAGAGCAGTACCTGGGAGATCTTGGTGAGCCTGGCATTTCCAGTGTTGAGCTGGACAAGCATGAAAGAGCAACTCAAGGGCTCCTGAATTATTTCCTACATTAGTCAAGCAAGGCAATGAGTCTGAAATGATTGAAGGACGATCCTTTCAAAAGAACTTGTGTCTTCGTGTGTAGGCTCGAGTGGGTATACCAAGGATTCCTTGGCTAGCAGACCGTTCAAAATGAAATCTTACAGAGAAAGGAAAAAACTGATTGATCGTTTGGAAAATTAGAACAGTGGAGAGATGTTGGTATGGGAAAATGTTTGTTTGTTTGTTTGTTTTTAACTGAATGTGAGTGAGTATTAAACACTTAGTAAATAGCGGTGAAATGAGGTATAATTATTCAGATAATTCTGAGTAATTCTGGAGACAGAGAAAGAAAGTAAAAAACCCTAACCAAGCAAGCCTGAGATGTCTCTGTGTTAGACTCTTCTGGACCTGTCAGTGGCTGAATTCATCATGTAGTTTTTCTCAAGGGCACTTCATTTTAAGATAGGTTAAGAGAAGGCCAAGGACTAGCTATTCTTCCAGCAAAGGCAACGCATTAGAATTGGGTTAAATATTCTACCGAGAGAACTTGAGTTAAATATTAAGGAAATGCTTACTGGAGGAAAGTATGAGGTCTTGACTACCTTGAGAACCTTGGTATATCATCCTGAGAGAAGTTATTGTGACAATGGTGTCACTTCAAGAAAGAAGGCGGTTCTTAGTATTTAAATTTGTTTATTAGGGCACCTGAGAGGCTCAGTTAGTTAAGCATCTGCCTTCAGCTCAGGTCATGATCCTAGGGTCCTGGGATTGAACCCGGTGTGGGGCTCTGTGTTCAGGGGGGAGCCTGCTTCTCCCTCTGCCTGCCGCTCTCCTGCTTGTGCGTGCTCTCTCTCTCTGTCAAATAAATAAATAAAATATTTTTTTAAATATATTTGTTTATTATATAATAAATACAGAAAAGAAAGGTCTCTTGCCCCCTCCACACCTCATAATCCCTGTTGGCTTCAGCCCAAAGTAATAATTTCCAAGCAGCGTTTCTGTCACTGACTACAGATTCACAAGCAGAGAGGATCCATCTGGGAGGAAACAAGGGCAGAGGGAAAGTCCCCACACCCTCCAGGGGAAAGACCCATGTGATATATATATATATTTCTAAAGATTTTATTTATTTATCAGAGGTGGGGAGAGAGCGAGCACAGGCAGACAGAGAGGCAAGCAGAGGCAGAGGGAGAAGCAGGCTCCCTGCTGAGCAAGGAGCCCGATGTGGGACTTGATCCTAGGACGCTGGGATCATGACCTGAGCCAAAAGCAGCTGCTTAACCAACTGAGCCACCCAGGCATCCCCCATGTGATATTTTGATTGTAATATTCTGACTTGGGGTTGGGTAGGAAAGAATTGCTATAGGCTTACAAATATTCCCAGTATTTCTCTCAGAAACTAGACTGACTCTCTGATCCTCTTCAGAACTGTGCCATGAGTGGGCCTGTCTGGCCAGCAGAAACAGCGCCATTCTGCAAGTGGGAAAGAGCTCAGGTTATGGCCAGACCGCCTGTGTTGGAATCCCAGTTAGACCACTGACAAGCTGTGTCTTTGGGGGCAAGTTATCTAACTTCTCTGTACCTCAGTTTTCCCACCTGTACAATTAGGATGGAAATGGTACTTACCTCATAAGGTTATTCTAAGGATTAAATAAATCAACACATGTAAAGCTCTTAATATGGTGCCTGGCACATGGTAAGCACACAAAGATTCATTCTCATTATTATCATCACCATTATTATTACACATTTGCATGTACATTTACTGGGAAAGTGCTTTGTGTCCTGACTATATTGTTTCATATGCAGCTCGTAGCTTAATTTTTACAGTAACCCACACTGAGATAGTCACTTACAGGTAACTTATAGGGAGCATCCCAAGGTCCCTGGGTAACTGACCGAGCTAGTCTTTCAATCCCATCTAACTCTAGATTCTTTGTTCATAGATGTACAATTTGTGCAAGCAAAGCCATTTATCTGTCGGTTTTTTACTGGTGATAAAGAAACACATATGAAAATTTCAAACAGAACAAAAGGGTGGACATTGAAAATAAGCCTATTTTTCTGCTCCAGTTCTGCAATATTCAACAGCTTTGAACAATTTATTGTTTTTCCTTTTGAAATTTGTCTATGCATACTGAAGCATATATATTTTTTATTTCCCCACAAACATGAAGCAGACTAGACACATTCCTTTATTATTTGCTTCCCTTCATTTAATGACGTATTGCATCACTTCAGAACGTTATGACCCACCTATTCTCTTTATTGGCTCCATAGCATGCCATTTTACGGGTGAACCATAATATATTATTTAGTCCCCGGGTTGATGAACATTTAGGCTATTTCCTCAGCACGCTATGACAAACAAAATCTGCAGTAAAAATCGTTTCACAGTGTATCCTCAGTACATGTGGAAGCTGTATCTACAGGTTTACTCCAAGACAAATAGACCAATTAGACGTGTACTTTGTTTCAAATATTGCTAATGACCTTTCCAAAAATACTACCTTGATTTTCAGTTCACCAAACATGGACGCATTTTAGCACCTACTTTTGCAAACAAGGAAACAGATCGTTCATAAAGTGAATTTCAAGGCATGTTTAGAACAGCAGCAACAACAACAACAACAACAACAACAAAACCCTGGAATCTTCCAGTTGGCTTTCAACAAGGAAGGAAAAAAAGTCTCTGGAGATGTGGAGGTGGTTCCCATGCAATCTTTGATGTAACTCTCAGAACAAAGGTACCAGAACTGAAGGAAAAAGTAAACACAGCGTCAACCATAGAGTGTGAACTCATCTGGGGAACTGGGTCTATTTGCATACACCTGAGATGATAGCCTGAGAGCCCAGCAGGCTCTGACACCGGGCGGGGGGGGGGGGGGGGGGGGGGGTGGGGGTTGTTGTCTAGGTGCCCCGGAGGGTTTGGGGTTGGCTGCACTGGGGCAGAGCACCTTAACGGTTAGTAGGTCTATACCACAGGACTATACCAAACTTCCATACAAGGAAGTTTGTTTTTTTCTTTAGTTGTTTTTTTTTTTTTAAGGTTTTTATTTATTTGACAGGTAGAGAATACAAATAGGCAGAGAGAGGCAGAGGTAGAGAGAGAAGCACACTCTCAATTGAGCAGGGAGCCCAACGCAGGACTCATTCTAGGACCCTAGGACCCTGGGATCCTGACCTGAGCCAAAGGCAGCCACTTAGGCACCCCTCTTTAGTTATTTGTTGCTTTTTTTTTTTTTTAAAGAAACTCCTAAAAAGGCTTTAAGATGATTTATGGAATGAAAACATAAAACTCCAAACAATTTTTTAAACAAAAGAAAGAAAGGAAAAATTGATGGATGACTTCACCAAGCTCTCAGGCCCCCAGGATCCCGAGTTGTCAAATGAATACTCCATTTCTTTCTAAGCTTCCAGACAGCCATGGCAAAGTGGTCAGCATTTTAAAGATTGTCCTGGGCAGCCTGGTGGGCTCAGTCCGAAGAGCAGGCAACTTTTGGTCTTGGGGTTGTCAGTTTGACCCCACGCTGGGTGTAGAGATGACTTAAAAATAAAATCTTGGGGCGCCTGGGTGGCACAGTGGGTTAAAGCCTCTGCCTTCAGCTCAGGTCATGATCCCAGGGTCCTGGGATCCAGCCCTACATCAGGATCTCTGCTCAGCAGGGAGACTGCTTCCTCCTCTCTCTCTGCCTGCCTCTCTGCCTACTTGTGATCTCTGTCAAATAAAAAAATAAAATCTTTTTAAAAAATTAAAATTAAAAAATATAAAAATAAAATAAAAACAAAATCTTAAAAATAAATAAATAAACAAAGTTGGTCTTCCTTCAGTTTGGAGACTCCAAAACTTTTAAAGTTCCTTCCATGCTGAAAGAGCTACCAGAACAATTTTGCATATGTCACAGACCCAGTGGTGTGAGTGCCACTGCCTTGCTAATCACAACACTGACAAATGTCCACGAAGAAGGAAGTACAACTACTACTGTGTCTTTTAAAATCAACCTTCTTTTATTTAACTGATTTGAGTGACTTCTGGTTCTTGGCAAACAAATAGTCCCATAAGAAGACAGAGTTAGTTCGGACATCCTTGTTGAGACTGACATCCTTTGGAGTTCAATCCAAGAATATGTCCTTCCCTCTAGGAAGTAAGCAATATTTTAGTGGGCAATTTTTTTTCTTTTCAAGCAGACCTCCTGACAAATAAGAAATCCTCCTTTTCCTGTTCAGACGGGACCATATCAGAGCGTGTGACTTTCAAGACCTATTTGTCTGTGAGCAGGAACTCTTCATTTCCCAAAAGCATCCCTTTGTCTCACTAAAGGTTGCAACCCTTTCTTCCCAGCAGGCTTGGCTGCTCTTGCTGGGCGGAAGTCGCTGCTGTCCCTCAGGGCTGTTACCACCTGACACCGGTGTTCACGCTGTGACCCAGAGGGCAGTTTCAGCCAAGTTTAGGCAAACAGCCCTGTGCCTTTTAACACACATTAGGACAGAGGACTCTTCTTCAGTGTGGGAAAGTCCACAGAGGACTTCAGACAGCAGCTAGGGTTCTAAAGTCTGGTTAATACTTCAGCCCCAGCCCTCGAAAGACTATGCTTGGATGTTGAATGTAAAAGACGATTACTTTATTAAGTGTAAAACTCTGGGCTGAGCTGTCCCTACCCTCTCACAGTCACATTCTACTGTATGGAAGCTGGGAGAAGGGAAGGGAAGGAATCACACTCTGCAAATGCAGAAGAAGAAAACTAGACGATAAGCTGAAGATAGACCAAAGCCTTCTGCCTTTGACAAAGTACATCAGGTGATTAACTGCAGCGAAGGAGGCAAAGATTTATGGAAGGTGGGGTTTGACTTGCAGACCTTTTTTTTTTTTTTAAGATTTTATTTATTTATTATACAGAGAGAGACATAGCAAGAGAGGGAACACAAGCAGGGGGAGTGGGAGAGGGAGAAGCAGGCTCCCCATGGTGCAAGGAGCCCAATGTAAGGCTGGATCCCAGGACCCTGAGATCATGACCTGAGCTGAAAGCAGATGCTTAACAACTGAGCCACCCCAATGCTCCTGGACACTTACTTTCTTTCTTTCTTTCTTTCTTTTTCTTTCTTTCTTTCTTTCTTTTTTAATATTCTATTTATTTATTTGACAGAGAGAGAGAGATCACAAGTAGGCAGAGAAGCAGGCAGAGAGAGAAGAGGAAGCAGGCCCCCTGCTGAGCAGAGAGCCGGATGTGGGGCTCGATCCTAGGACCCTGAGATCTTGACCTGAGCCAAAGGCAGAGGCTTTAACCCACTGAGCCACCCAGGCGCCCCTGGACACCTTATTTCAATCAACCTTCACAACAGCGAATTTCGTGGACAGTCAGATTTTTCTCTGGATATTTCATATAATAATGAAATTTGAATTATAGTTCACCCTTGAACAACACAGGTTTGAATTGCATGGATCCACTTATACACAACAATCTTTTTTTTTTTTATAAATACAGTACAGTACTGTAAATACATTTTCCTAATAACATTTTCTTTTACCTAGTTTACTTTATTGTAAGAATACTGTATATAATACACGTACATATAAAATATGTGTTAAAGGATTGTTTATCTTATTATTAAGGCTTCTGGCCAACAGTAGGTCATCAGTAGTTAAGTTTTGGGAAGTTGAAAGTTCTATGTGGCTTTCCAATGGTGTAGGGGGGTTGACATCCCAACCCCCGTGTTGTTCAAACACACAGGTCCTGAACTTTCCAGGACAATTTAGATACTACAGATTTTGTTTATAGTTGTTGATATTTATGTATATACAGATCAGGAAAGAAAACTCCTTTGCCAAACCAAGTGATTTAATATTTGGTTTAGAAACATATTGTTCTTGCCTTCATCAAATCACCACTATTCCTCCCTCACCCAAAAATCGGTGCAGTTTTCTACAGATTATAATTTGCAAATCTAAATGGCCTTTAGAGTCATCCTCTCTGTCCTCCTTGCTTTTAAAAGAGCTAAGGGGGGGGCACCTGGGTGGCTCAGTGGGTCAAGCCCTCTGCCTTTGGCTCAGGTCATGATCTCAGGGTCCTGGGATCGAGCCCCACATGGGGATCTCTGCTTAGCAGGGAGCCTGCCTCCCCCCCCCTGCCTACTTGTGATCTCTGTCAAATAAATAAATAAAATCTTTAAAAAAAAAAAAAAAGAGCTCTAAGGCCTGTTGGTCTTTTGTATATGTGTATGTGGTCAGTGATTATACCAGCTTTCCATGGCCCTTGAAATTATTTTGGACTATCCACTCTGTTCTCCCTCCTTCCCACTCCAATTCCCAAGATGTAGAAGTCTGAAGTACCTGGCCTAGATTTCTTTAAATTTTGAGGAAGGGGCTTAAAGTGTGCGGTTTTTGAAGCCTTTGGGTTCCTGTTTACAAATGCAATGCTTATATTTGGAATCATGTTGAATCAGCCGTGTATCAGTCCCTTTTTCCTTTTCCATACACATCTACACACCCACAATTCAAAAGGCTTCATGAATTCAAAATGTGGGCCATGAGAAGAGAAACTGAGTGTCAAAAGCACAAAAATAGTACTTGGCATAAAATGGTTCTTAAAGTATGGCAGGGTTCTCAAGGTATCCTTCAGCCATCTCTCCTTCATGGAAGCCTGCAACTTCCCAGCACTCACAGTAGAAGATGCATAAATAAAATGCTTTCTCTCCTTCTCCCAACTAAAATGTAACCCTCAGGACAGTAGGGATTTTTTTTTTTTTGGTCTGTTTTATTCCTTTCTATATTTCCAAGCAACCAAACAAAGGCCTAGCATATAGAAGGTACTCAATAAATATTATTCGAATGGATGACCCTTGAAGTTATGTCTTGCCTATTCTGTAATAATCTGTAACACATTATTCTGTAATATCTGTAATAAATTATTCTCATCTCCTCTGTAAAAAGTTGCTATTGTTTTTGTGTTCGTTTAGATAAAGAGGAATTATATCTAAAGTGCATGGGATGACTTGAGATGAGGAGAGGGTATTGAGTGTAGGAGGAAGGTGGGGGATGGGGAGGAGATACTAAGTATAGGAGGCAAGTGATATTCAGGTGAATCAGTAACTCAGATTAAAGGATGACAAGGAGTATTTAAGCCCTGGCTCCTCTTTTCTGAAGTTCTGACAAACGTTGGTTGGAGCAAATACAAAAGCCCCCTTCAGATGAGAGGGGAACTGTAGTACTTATTCATTTATATTTATTTGAAGTTGGCTCCACACCCAACATGGGGCTTGAACTCATGAGCCTGAGAACAAGAGTCACGTGCTCTACAGAAAGCCAGCCAGGAACCCCTGATCTAACTTTATAAGGTACATCACGAGCATTGGTTTTACCATTAATCAGTCTTGCCCTAGTTCAGGAGCTGGGGGACTTGCTTCTCCACCACCATTGAACCTGTCCTCTTTGGGAATGCAAGAGTTGGGGTGTCCATGCAGGGCCCAATTTATTTAGAGTTTTATCTGCAGGGTAAGCCACGGGCGCTGTGTCCTGGCAGCTGAGGGAACGGCTGTCCTGATGCCTCAACAGTACAAGAGGGTGATTTTCTCCACAGTGGAGCCTGCGGTCAGGTGCAAGTGGTGCGTCTCATGGGCTTGGCTTAGAGACTTCTGACTGCCTGACTTTTTCTCTTCCCCCTTCCTATTAGCACTTCTCATTGACAGCCCCGGCCATCTCCAAGGCCACAAATGCCCATCTCCCTTCCCCTTCCCATCACAGCTGTGATGGCACCTCACCTCATTACCTCATCTCACCACACCTACCAGCCCTTCGTCTGGTAATCCCTTGCTGATCTTCAACTGCTGGTAGAGCATAAACCCAATGCCTCCCTGTTCCTCTCTCTCTTTTGATTCTCAAAAGTATACTTTGAGGGGTGCCTGGGTGGCACAGTCAGTTGAACATCTCATTCTTGGTTTCCTACCCAGTGATGAACTCTGGGCTGTGGGGTCGAGCCCTGTGAAGAGCCCCCTGGAGTCTGCTTGAGACTTTCTCTCCCTCTGTCCCTCTGCCCTGCTCTCTTTCTCAAATAATAAATAAATCCCTTTTTTTAAAAAAGCATACTTTGAGAGTAAAACCAATCAACAACATGTATGTGTTTTTCTTTGCTTTTCTGCTATCATACTGTTCATGGTCCTCAAAGCCTGTGGATGCTTCAAGCTAAATGCAGAACAAGCGGCACAAAAAAGTGTGAAGAAGGAAAGCACACAAAGTCTTACTCTTTTTTCACACAGGTGAGTTTTGTTGCCTCAATTTACATATGAAGCACCAGTATGCAGACTCCTGACTTACACAAGATCAAAGCCAAACCATTCCATGCAACTGAACTGACCCTCACACATATAGGCAATGAGCATTTTAGTCCTCAAGGTGTTTGCTCAAAACACAAAAGCACGCTGAGGTTGGCTAATATATTCCATTTACATAACCCTAATTTTCCTGTCTACGTCCTGACAGAATGTCAGTAAGACTGAAGCAGCAGATGGAACAGGACAGAATAGTGGGCAAGAGCAGGCAGGGAGACCAGTCAGCTCAGAATTCAAACCCCACTTAGTCAGTTACCAACTCCATGACCTTGGCGAGCTCATTTTATAGCTTGTTAAGCCTCCATTTCCTTGACTGTCAAAACCAGATGATAATACCTATTTTACCTACTTTAGAGATTGTCATGAGGATTCAACTGGATGACGTGTTTCACAAAAAACATTCAACACAACAAGAAAAGGAGTGCTGGCGAGGATGTGTATCGCCCTCGGCTCACAAGACGCCCTGGTTCGGATGCATCTTCTCTCTCTTCTCTCTCTATTTCTGCAAGTCTACACACTTATATACGCTTACATGACCAATCAGCGAGCAGGGTACAGGAGGGAGCGAATCAGGCTGTGCACCTAAACGAACAACTTCGCTAGCAACCAATGCTATTTACTTCCTCTTTGGGCGTTCCGCTTAGTCTCACGAGGCAATCCTCACCTGGCAACTAGCCAGGCGCCATCTTTTAATGGCGGAGGCCGCCCTGGCCAGGGGCCTGCCTCCGACAGATGTGGAGGAAAAGGAACCTTGGTGCACTGTTGGTAGGAAGGCAAACTGGTACAGCCACTGTGGAGAACAGTATGGAGGTTTCTCAGAAAGTTAAAAATAGATACACAATCCTGTAATTGCACTACTGGGTATTTACCCAAAGAATAGAAAACACTAATTTGAAAGGATATGTGGGGACGCCTGGGTGGCTCAGTTGGTTGGGCGGCTGCCTTCGGCTCAGGCCATGATCCCAGAGTCTTGGGATCGAGTCCCACATCGGGCTCCTTACTCAGCAGGGAGCCTGCTTCTCCCTCTGCCTCTGCCTGCCATTCTGTCTGCCTGTGCTCGCTCTCTCCCCCTCTCTCCCTCTGATAAATAAATAAAATCTTAAAAAAAATAAAAAAGAAAGGATATATGCACCCCGTGTTTATAGCAACATTATTTATATCAGCCAAATATGGAAGCAGTCCAAGTGTCTGGATACATTATTATTCAGCCAAAAAAAATGAATAGAATCTTGCCATTTGCAACAACATGGATGGAGCTAGAGTATGATGCTAAGCGAAATAACTCAGTCAGAGAAAGACAAATACCATATGATTTCACTCTTGTGTGGAAATTAAGAAACAAAGCAAAGCACAAAAGATAAAAGAGAGAGAGGCAAACCAAGAAACAGACTCCTAACTATAGAGACAAACTGATAGTTACCAGAGGCCAGGTGGGGGTGGCAACGGGTGACAAAGGTGATGGAGATCAAGGAGTGCACTTGTAATGATAAGCATAGGCTGATATATAGAATTGTTGAATCACTGGGGGGCCTGGATGGCTCAGTTGGTGGAGCATGCAACTCTTGATCTCGGGGTTGTGGGTTCAAGGCCCACGTTGGGTGGGAAGATTACTTGAAAAAAAATAAAATCTTAAAAAAAAAGAATTGTTGAATCACTGTATCACACACCTGAATATTAAACTGTATGTTGACTATACTGGAATTAAAATTAAAAACTTGGGGGCGCCTGGGTGGCTCAGTGGGTTAAAGCCTCTGCCTTCGGCTCAGGTCATGATCTCAGGGTCCTGGGATAGAGCCCTACATTGGGCTCTTTGCTCAGCAGGGAGCCTGCTTCCTCCTCTCTCTCTGTCTACCTCTCTGCCTACTTGTGATCTCTGTCTGTCAAATAAATAAATAAAATATTTTTTAAAAAATTTAAAACTTGAAAAGAAAAAAGAAAACATGCAGCAGAGTCCTGGCACACATAGTAAGCATTCAGTAATTGGTACCTTAAAACTATTGCAATAGCAGAAGTTTTGACCTTTTGTTTCTTAAAAAAAGGCCTGAAACCTTTTAGTTACAACATCTTAGATTAGCTATTAAATCTAACAGCTTTTTAACCAGTTGAACAGGTTATTTCATGTTGTTCATTTTTTCTGCATTAGTCATGAAAACGGGAGGCCCAGTCACTCATCTTTTCCCCAACGTTTCCAAAGTAAAATTTCAAACGTGCAACTAACTGAAACACTTTTACAGTGAACACCCCAATATAGGCCCCCTACTGAGAACTTAGCACTAATACTTTACTGGACTTTCTGTATCACCTAGCTATCCATGATCCATTTGTTTCTCTACCCAGTGATCTTTCTTATATTTTATGCATTTCAAAGTAAATTACAGACACTTCCTTTTGAATACTTTAGCATATCCTCACTATCTCAAGTTTAGGGTTTGTTTACATTTTCTAATCATTGTATTATGATCTAGAAGCTACATTGGAGATCAGTCTGTCCTGATCCCTTTGCTCCACAAAGTGGAAGCTGAGGCAACACAAGAATCTCTGGAAATGGCCTTAGCTTTAAGAGTGGAGACACCAAAAAAACACACAGAGCCAGATTTTAAGAATTCCTCCATTTCCTTTTTTGTTTGTTTTGTTTTAGTTTATTTCTTTTCAGTGTTCCAGCATTCATTGTTTATGCACCACACCCAGTGCTCCATGCAATACATGCCATCCATAATACCCACCACCAGGCTCACCCAACCGCCCCCCCAATACCCTCAGTTTGTTTCTCAGAGTCCACAGTTTCTCATGGTTTGTCTAAAGTAGTCTTTGTTTCTTTTTTTTTTTAAGACTTTTTTTTTATCAGCAGTTTTTTTTTAATTTTTTTTTTTAAGTTTTTTAAATTTTATTTGACAGAGAAAGAAAAAGAGAGAGCACAAGTAGGAGGAGTGACAGGCAGAAGAAGAGAGAGAAGCAGGCTTCCTGTTGAGTGAGGAGTCATATGCAGGGCTCAATCCCAAGACCCTGGGATCAAGACCTGAGCCAAAAGCAGACGCTTAACCAACTGAGCCACCGAGGGGCCCATGAGCAGTTTTAGATTTGCAACAAAATTGCAAGGGAAGTACAGAGATTTCCCTTATACTCCCAGTCTCCTTATATGAATAACCTTCTCTATTAACAACATCACTTACCAGGATGATACATTTTTTACCAAGGATGAACCTACAATGACACATCATAATCACCCATAGTCTGTAGTTTACCTTAGGGTTCACTCTTGGTGTTGGACATTCTATGGGTTTAAAAAAATGTATAATGACATATATCCACTGTTATAATATCATATAAAGTATTTTCACTGACCTAAAAATCTACTGTGCTCTGCTCGTTCATCTCTCCTACTAACCCCGACCCTGGCAACCACTGATCTTTTTACTGTCTCCATAGTCTTGCCTTTTTCAGTATGTCATATCCTTGGAATCACAGTAGGTGACTTTTCAGATTGGCTTCTTTCACCTAGTGATACTCATTTAAGGTTATTCCATGTCTTTTGTGACTTGATAGCTTGTTTCTTCTTAGCACTGTATAATATCCCATTGTCTGCGTGTGCCACAATTTCTCCATTCACCTATTAAAGGGCATCTTTGTTGTTTCCTGGTTTTGGCAATTATGAATAAAGTTGCTATAAACATCCACATTCAGGTGTTCATGTGGATGTGTTTTCAACTTTTTATTTTTATTAATTTTTTATTTTTTAAAGATTTTATTTATTTATTTGACCCAGTGAGAGAGGGAGCACAAGCAGGGGGAGTGGAAGAGGAAAAAGCAGGCTTCCTGCTGAGCAGGGAGCCCAATGCAGGCTGGATCCAAGGACCCTAGGATCATGACCTGAGCTGAAGGCAGACGCTTAATGACTGAGCCACCCAGGTGCCCCTTCAACTCTTTTTAAATCAATACCATAGAGCACAATCACAGGATCGTAAGATAAGAGTATGTTTAGATTTGTAAGAACTGCCAAACCTCTTCCAAAGTGGCTGGACTATATTGTATTTCTACCAATAAATTAGAGTTCCATTGTTCTGCATCCTTGGCAGGACTCGGCGATATCAGCATTTCAAGTTTTTGCCATTCTGATAGGTGTGTAGTGTCATTTCATATTTGTTTGGATTTGCATCATTTGGTTTGTTGAAGTCTATCTCGAATACTTTTAGGTGGTGCCATGAACTGATCTGTGTTTCCCCAAAAGGTGTATGTTGAACTCATTCCCTCCATTGTGATGGTGACTTTGGGAGGTAATTGGGATTAGAAAAAGTCATGACAGTGGGGTCCTTGTGATTGGATTAGTGCTCTTATAAGGAGAGACACCAGGGACCATGTTTGCTCTCTCTCCTGTTTGAGGACACAACACAAAGGTGACCATCTGCAAGTTAGGAAGAGAGGTCTCACCAAAACCTGACCATGCTGGCATCATGATTTTGGACTTCTCAGCCTCCTGAACTGTAAGAAATAAATTTCTGTCTTTTAAGCCACCACCCATGCTGTTTTGTTATAGCAGCCGGAGCTAAGACCAATGCACTGTAGATATATTGAAACTATTGGCTCATCTTATCATAGATTATAAATTAGTGCCTTGCAGAAAAGACTAATGAAATCTTAGTTTGTTGAAAATGCGTTAGATAAAAAGTATAAATTAAAAAAATTATAAATAGGGGCACCTGGGTGGATCAGTGGGTTAAAGCCTCTGCCTTGGGCTCAAGTCATGGTACCAGGGTCCTGGGATCGAGCCCTACATCCGGCTTTCTGCTCAGCAGGGACCCTGCTTCCTCCTTTCTCTCTGCCTCTCTGCCTACTTATGACCTCTGTCTGTTAAATAAAAATAAAAAAAAAAAAACTTTTAAAAAAAGTTGTAAATTTAAAAATGCCATGTATTTGCAAATCATGTATCTAATAAGAGGTTAATATCCTTATATTATATAAAGAACTTCTTTATATATATATTTATATATATATAAAGAACTTCTACAATATAAAGAACTTCTACAACCTAACAACAAAAAACAAATAACCTAATTAAAAAGGAGCAAAGGTCTCGAACAGACATTTCTCCCAAGAAGATATGTAAAGGGCCAATAAGCACATGAAATGATGTTCAACATCACTAGTCATTAGGAAATACAAGTCCAAGCCACAAGACACCACTCTTGCCAATTAGGATGGCTATCAGCAAACAGAAACTAACAAATGTTCATGAGGGTGCTGGAGAAACTGGGACCCTTGTGCATTGCACACGGGAATATGGAATGCTATAGCCACTCAAAAACAGTGTGATAGGGCGCCTGGGTGGCTCAGTGGGTTAAGCCGCTGCCTTCGGCTCAGGTCATGATCTCAGGGTCCGGGGATCGAGTCCCACATCAGGCTCTCTGCTCAGCAGGGAGCCTGCTTCCTCCTCTCTCTCTGCCTACCTCACTGCCTATTTGTGATCTCTCTCTGTCAAATAAATAAAAAAAAATAAAAAAATAAAAAATAAATAAAAACAGTGTGATAGATCCTCAGAAAATTAAAACTGGAATTACCGTATGATATAGTAATTCCTCTTCTGGGTATATAGCCAAAGGACGGAAAATAGGGTCCCAAGAAGGTACTTGTGACACCACATCCATAGAAGCATTATTCTTAAATAACCAAAAGGTAGAAGCAACCCAGTTGCCATCAACAGGCAAACAAATGAACAAACTGTTCATTCAGCTTTTTAAAAAAGGAAGGAAATTCTGTCACATGCTACAACATGGAAGAATCTTGAAGACACAATGCTAAGTGAAATAAGCCAGTCATAGAAGGGACAAATATTGTATGATTCTGTCTAAGTGACTGACTGAGAGAACAGTCAAATTCATGGGGACAGAAAGTAAAATGCTGGCTCAAAGGGGCTGGAGCAGGGAGAATGGGAAGTTATTGCCTAATAGGGACAGAGTGTCTGTTTTGCAAGATGGGTTCTGGAGATGGATGATGGTGATAGTTGCGCAAGAGTGCAATCGTACGTATTTCCACAGAACTGCACACTGACAAATGGTTAACTGGATGGCTCAGTGGGTAAGTGTCCAACTCCTGATCTCAGCTCAGGTCTCAATATCAGGGTTGTGAGTTCAAGCCCCACATGAAGCTCTGTGCTGGGCATGGAGTCTAGTTTAAAAAAAAAAAAAAAAGGTTAAGATGGTAAATTTCATGTTATATGCATTTTACCACAATTCCCCTCAAAATAAAATATTATCACATAATAACTAAGTACTCTAAGATAGGAAAGAAAGGATGAGTGAGTTACTTTTTGGTGAGTGTCTACAGGCCTTTAAAAAATGTTCTACCAAATTAAAAAAATAAATAAACCAATAAATATTGCTTTACCAGTAATCCGCTGTGTCCATACAACGTCTATGGTTTAGGAAGCACATCAGCACCCACTATCTCAGTTATCCTTACAAAATCTCTGTGAGGCAGATAAAGTATGTTATTCCAACTTTATAAGAGAAGAGACTGAGGCTCAGACAAGTTCTTGGAGCCAGGAAACTACAGAATCAGCTATTAAGGGCTGGTCTCCTGTCTCTAAAATGGTAGCCAATACACTTTTAGAAGCCCTTAGCTGCTTCTAGAATCCTTTGTGGTAACTCACCCCAACATCTCCTGGAGCTTGTGGTGTGCCACAGCACGAGTGGTTTTAACTTGGTTGGTTTGTAAGCCTCGCCAACTGGCCAGTGTCACGGGTCTGCTTCCTGTAGAGCCCAGTTCACTTCACTGCACTCATGGTCAGAGACAGTGGGTCTAACTCTGGCCAAACATCTTTCAAATGGAGACGCCCTTCTCTTTTTATTAAGACTTTAGTTATTATTTGACAGAGAGAGACACAACAAGAGAGGGAACACAAGAAGGGGAGTGGGAGGGGGAGAAGCAGGCTTCCCGCTCAGCAGCGAGCCCGACCTGGGGTTTGATCCCAGGCCCCTGGAATCATGACCTGAGCTGAAGGGGGATACTTAACCGACTGAGCCACACAGGCGCCCCATCAAATGGATACTTTTTTATTTTATTTTATTTTATTTTAAAGATTTTATTTATTTATTTGACAGAGAGAAATCACAAGTAGATGGAGAGGCAGGCAGAGAGAGAGAGAGAGAGAGGGAAGCAGGCTCCCTGCTGAGCAGAGAGCCCGACGCGGGACTCGATCCCAGGACCCTAAGATCATGACCTGAGCCAAAGGCAGCGGCTTAACCCACTGAGCCACCCAGGTGCCCCAAATGGATACTTTTTTTTTTTTTTAAAGATTTTATTTATTTATTTGACAGAGAGAGAGATCACAAGAAGGCAGAGAGGCAGGCAGAGAGAGAGGAGGAAGCAGGCTCCCTGCTGAGCAGAGAGTCCGATGTGGGACTCGATCCCAGGACCCTGGGATCATGACCTGAGCCGAAGGCAGCGGCTTAACCCACTGAGCCACCCAGGCACCCCCAAATGGATACTTTTAACAACAATTCGGTATAGATAGAAATTTGGATTTTTCCTTACTGCTACTGAAAAACTCGAAGGGCTTGCTGGAGGTATATCAGTATTAGATGCGCAGGAGAATCGGAACCTGTTAGAGTGCAGCCAGTTACAATTAAGAGGAACGGTAACTAGACCTGGTTTAAACTACAAAATGATTTTGTTGGTTCCCATAAGTGCTAAGTTTAAAAACCATATAAGCCTCAGGTCTGGAATCATCTAGAAGTTTTTGAAGAATTGGGGTCTTGGACTCCTTTCACTTGCTGGACCCTCTTCCAAGCATTGACTTCCTCTTCCTGGCTTCTGTCATGATGGCTCACTGGACATAGTGGTGGTCTCACCTCCACACACATGGTGTACAGAAGAGGAGGGATTGCTTTGTCCCAGCATTCTAGGCATGAGTTTCATTTGATTGCACTGATGAAGGGCCATGCCCCACCCAGTCCCTGAGGCCTGGGGAAAAGGTTTACCAACTGACTTAGCTCATGTCCTGTGCTCACCTCTACAGGCCAGGGATAACCACTTCTCCCTCAATCCTCTGGAAATGGAAAATGTATGCCATTAGAAAGTAGAAATGGGTAATGACTTTCGGGAAGGATCCAACAGGTGTTACCTCAGCAGAGCTTCCCATGCTGGGTGCTGCAGCCTGTGGAGTGGTTAGGTACGGTACACTGAGTGCTCAGTAGGCCTTGGAGCCCCAGGCAAGGTTGGAGGCAGCTGGAGTTCCCATGGACGCTCTCTAGCCCTGAGCTGAGCCTAGCTGTATATGCTACACAATGTGACCGCTTTCTGTGTCCGCCGTGGGAAGAAAGGATTGAGAAATACTGTGCTACCAAGTCATTTGGATACTTCTCAATCCATGAAAGCAATTTATCAGTCATGTTAATAGACTTAGGCAATTTTCTCCTGAAAGCACTACCTTTGTGAACTGCAGTCTTATCTCAAATTTCCATTTCCAGAAAAGATGGTGCAAAAACTAGTTTGGATACTGCCTCATCTAGGTCTGGGTCTGAATATAGGGTAAAGTACACATTGGCTTTGAGAGCAGGAACAGAGTATTCTTCAACATTTCCTATATGTGGGGCTTAGGATTGATCTGGCTGAATTTGATTGTAAACAACAGTGGATCTAGAACAGGATTTCCTTAGTTGGGGTGTAATAGGTAAGCCCCTGACCTCAGCCTGGCTACTGTCATGGTCCTTTGACTTCCAAGAGTTGAAGGCAAAAAATGCATGGTGGGAGGAGGGATATATCCCTCACCAAAGCCACACGTGGTCCCACCTCTCTTCAATTCTTAGTGTTGCAAAATGTTGGTACCTCTTTGGAGCTTCTTCACTGCTGGTCTGTGGCTTAGTTGTGGTGAACACACACTGACAATGAGGACACGGAATAAAGGGGAACCTGGAATTCCCTTTGCCTCTTCACCCAGACCTTTAACAACTTTGATGGAACCTGACTCTTCTTCACTTCCCTCACCTTGCCTTCATTTTAGAGGCCCAGGCCAGAAAGTCTAGGGTGGGAAATGTGGACGTGGACATGCTCCATGCTCAGGAGAGCCCTGTGCTTGGTTTATTGCTTTTTTTATAACCATCTTAACATTCTTTTTTTTTTTTTTTTTTAAGATTTTATTTATTTATTTAAGAGAGACTGAGTGCAAGCAGGGGGAGTGGGAGAGGCAGAAGGAGAAGCAGGCTCTCTGCTGAGCAAGGAGCCCCATGCAGGGCAAGCTCCATCTCAGGACCCTGGGATCATGACCTGAGCCAAAGGCAGATGCTTAACTGACTGAGCCACCCAAGTGCCCCCCAACTTGAAATTCTTAACAATTATACCTTTGTATTTGTGTTTTGGAGGTGACGTCGGATGGGACAGCAGTGGATGTTCATAAGCTGAAGAGTTAGGTGTCACGTGTGTCCTTGCTGGCTCATTCTCATGGAGTGTGCCATCTCATGTCCCAGGAGCTCAGGATTTCAGTGGACTCACTGGAGATCCCCACTGGAGATAGCAAGAGACTGAGCAGACTCCAAATAGATGCCAGATAGGGTGCCAGGTCTACGACTGAGTAACTGGAGGGGTTCACCCCCAAGAAGTCATTCTTTCTCTTCCAGCCAGAAAGCAAGCAATGGCATTCTCAGAGTCATGAATGAATGAGGACTGCTACCACGTTTTCTCTTGCTCTCGTTACTTCCTTATAATAGCCAACCACTTGCTTCAAAGATTTTAGTTATTTGTTTTATTTTAGAGAGAGAGAAAGTGAGAGCACATCCAAGTGGGAGGAGGGGCAAAGGGAGAGGGAGAGAATCTCAAACAGACATGGCACTGTACCCAGAACCTGATGCAGGGCTGAGTTCGTGACTGGAGCTGAAACCAAGAGTCAGTCCCTCAGCCTACTGAGCCACCCAGGTGCCCCAGCCAACCACTTACTTCGAAGATGGTGATACAAAAGGAAAGGGAAAGGAAGGGAGATCCATAGTTCCTTCTCCTTTCAGTCCTTTCTTGCTCAGGAAGCCAAAGGTAGAGAAGGTCGGTAGGATGTGGGCATATTAAGAAGTGAAAAACAACAAAGAACGTTTGGCTATTTTAACGCCATGTTTCCACTATTCTCGCTACAACAAAATATATATGCATGTACAAACTACGAAACAGAAGCGGTGTGATTTGTGTGATTCTGCGTATGTTTCATGCTCTTATACGTCCATCTAAAGATGCCATTTGTGGGGCGCCTGGGAGGCTCCGTCAGTTAGAAGTCTGCCTTTGGATCAGGCCATGATCTCCAGGTCTTGGGATCAGGTTCCTTGCTCAGTGGGGAGCCTGCTTCTCCCTCTGCCTGCCGCTCCCCCACGACTTGTGTGAGCGTTCTCTCTCTGTGAAATAAAGAAATAACAGGTTTTAAAAAAGAAAGAAAGAAAAGTAAATAAAACTGGCATTTGTGATATAAAGATGAGTGGTAAAAATTCATGCTAATAATGTAAAATTGTAGTTTTTCCTTTACTTGAAACATTAAATAGCAAGTGGAAAACACCATGACAGGTGAACAGAAGGAAGAAACATTAGATTTTAGTAGCTTTCATGGTGCTTTTTTTCTTGTTCTTTGAAGGGGCCCCACATGTGTGTTTTGCTCTGGGTCCTCTAAGTTAATGGGGCTGGCCCTGGCTGGAGCCCAGATATCTGCATTTCAAAGCGCCCTGCCAGAAGATTCCAAAGCACAGCCTGAAGGTAGAACCTGGTATCTTTCTCCCTGGCTTCCCAGGGCTCTATTCCTGCCAGCCTGCTCCAGCACTCCCCCAGCACTGCCCCTCCACCTTCGTCTCCAGAGTCCTGAGCACAAAGTCAAGGTTCTCTGAGCTCCGGAGTTGTCTGCCCTGCACAGTGTGGCTCCCTTTCTCTCAAATAACACTGATGCTGTGCTTTAGATGCCTTAATGTGAAAGCATACGGTTGCCCAGCTACTCTGAAGGGACAGCTCAGTTTTAAAAGCATTACATCCTAACTTCCAAGCCTCCACATTTTTGCTCCCTGAAGTCATAAGGTTATTTCCTACCTGGTTTCCAAATGCCCCTCTGACCTCTCACTCAGTTTAGAATTTCAGTCATTTTCCTAATCGACTACAGGTTTTTCTGGAGGCCTGTAGTCTTCAGGAAATCCTTGAGAACCTCCCCACTTGTCTCCAGTGGAGACCAGACATGACAACTGGGCAGGCCTGGCACTCTGCCCGCCTCTGCTCACCTCCACCTCCCTCTCAGGGCAGTAGCCCATTCTGTCCTCTCTTCACTCTGCCGCCTGCCTCACGGCTACCTGAAACAAAACAAAACACTTGGCTTTTCCAATTTAATAGTTTATTATCTTTTTAAGAGTCTATTGATTTATTTGACAGAGAGAGACAGCGAGAGAGGGAGCACAAGCAGGGAGTGGGAGAGGGAGAAACAGTCTTCCCACAGAGCAGGGAGCCCGAGGCGGGACTTTGATCCCAGGACTCCGGGATCCTGACCTGAGCCAAAGCCAGACACTTAACCACTGAACCACCCAGGCGAATAGTTGAATGTAGGCTCTTCTCCTCCCTGAATGGAAGTATCATCCCCAAAGTTTACAATCCCCCTCTTGATAGTTTTGCCCAAGGAAGAGACATTTCCACTCGTAAACTTTTTACTTGCATTCTGTCACATCATCTTTTACTTAAACTTATGGTTATCAGTATTTTGTGGACCTTTTACTGATTTCAAAGAAACTACATTGTTATTAGATCAACAGGTATCATTGTTTATGTCCTTAGAAGTTAGTGCTCTCAGAGGCGGGCCCGATCCTTTATGTCACCCTATCCTCTGCTTTACTGGTGAGAAAACCAGCTTGGAGAAGCTAGTGTTATGGGGCCTGGTACAATACTTAGTTCTTCTGAAGTCGAGCTCAGTGTATCAAAGTCAGAAAAGGCAAGAAACCTGTAGGTTGGTGAAGACATCGGCGCACAGTGCGGGGCTGGGTGGGGAGCACCCTGCAGGGTGGGGGGACAGAAGATCCTTCACTCCCCTCACCCCTTCTGGACCTCAGCCATTACCCCTTCACCTGGTTGTTCATCTGTATCCTTCATGATGTCCTTTACGAGAAGCTGGCAAACAAAAAAGCGGGATAAAGAAAGAGAAAAGGAGAGCAAAGAGCAAAGAACAAAGAGTTGAAGGAGAGATACTATCCTTGAGTAACTGGGGAATGAAGCAAAAGCAAGACATCCAAGAATAGACAAATGAGATTCTATTCAACCAGTTATTTTTTCTAGTAAAGGACCGGCCGTGGTAACTTAAAAACATTCTCTAGAAGATAAATAAGGAGATGAGGGGACTCAGGCTTGGAGAGGTCACGTAACTTGAAAAGGTTAAGAGAGGAACCCAGTGTTCTCATCTCGCCTAAATGATCCAGTAAAGTCCTTCTGCCTCCAAGAAAATGAAAAAGTATACCTGTTTCTGTTCCACGGTCGTCCTAAGTTTTACATCTTTCATGAGAACAACAACAAAAAAGCACCAAAGGCAAAATGAGATCTTTTTGGAGTGCTTTTCTTTTTTTCTTTTTCTTTCTTTCTTTTTTTTTTTTTTTTTAAGATTTTATTTATTTACTTGACAGACAGAGATCTCAAGTAGGCAGAAAGGCAGGCATTTAGAGAGGGAAGCAGGCTCCCCGGATGAGCAGAGAGCCCGAGGTAGGACTCCATCCCAGGACCCCGAGCCAAAGGCAGAGGCTTTAACCCCCAGAACCACCCAGGCACCCCTCAGAGTGTTTTTCTTAAGGGAGCCCAGAGGGAGAAGAAAGCAAATCTCTCTGGGTGGTTCAGCCCCTTCGTAAGGAGGAATCGGTGTTACTTTGACTTCACAAGAGGGATGCCTGTGGTAAAAATTCAAACCGTTTTGAGAGAGAGAGAGAGAGAGAGAGAGAGAGGATTACCTCATCTTCAGTAGAAGGGCCACCACTCTCTCCAGGCTACAACCCATTTCTGAAGCTTTCACACAACTTCCTTGTATAACCAGAGAGAAGGAAGGAAGACAGCACACGAGGAGTGGGGGAAGGAAATGGACCGGCTGCTATTGTAAGACTGGGAGAAAGGCAGCCAGAAGGTGGGAAGAATAGGTGGGGTGGGGCCTGGCCACACAAGATCAAAGGCAGCAGTAGGATTAGGAGCATTTACCTGGCCTGAGGCATGTGGAAGCAGGACTCTGAACCCAGCCCAGGGAATGGTGGGTGTGTGGAGATAGGTCCCGTTTATCTAACATGCAACAACCACGTATCTTTGTAGGCCAACCTGTTTTGCTCTAAAACTTTTAAAGCGTTTCTGCTTTAGGTATTTATTTTTACCAAATTTCGAGGTGACATCCAGGTTTAGCGGGACACCAGCTAGCTTGCTTGGAGCTCCACAAGTTCAGTTGTTTTTCACTTACGGCCCCAGTTCTAAAACACCTCTCAATGTGGTGTCAAAAACAAACAACAACAACAACAACAACAACAAAAAACCAAGCGGGGAGACTGGGTGGGTCGCTCGTTAAGCATCTGCCTTAGGCTCTGGTTATGATCCCAGAGTGCTGGGATGGAGCCCCACACCGGGATCCCTGATTGGCAGGAAGCCTGCTTCTCCCTCTCACACTCCCCCTGCTTGTGTTCCCTGTCTCGCTGTGTCTCTCTCTCTGTCAAACAAATAAATAAAATCTTTTTTTTTTTTAAAAAGCATTTTTAAAAATCCAAATGCAGAGGCACAAAATCTTGGCAGCCAAAATTGTATGGGCTTTGAAAGAGAAATGGAGCCCAAGGACACGAATTGACTTGTTGAGTGCCAAAGGATGAGAGACCAATTTTTTAAAAAAGAGGAAGACTGGATGTTATCTGACCATTCACTTTCGAGCTGGTAATACACTTGGGATCCCTTGGTAAGGGACATTGCTGTTTATAACTTAGAATACCCAATCCACTGTCTGAGGCCCAGTTCATAATACCCAGACCTGTTGTCTGGATGTCGTCTTCATGAACAAAACATGTTGGACTTCCTAGCTGCTTTCCCGCTAACAGAATTCCCCTAAACCAAGGTGGATCTTCTGGTTACTTCCAGCACCAGGCCAGCAGGCATTGATTTACATCATCACATAAATGTCATCTCAAAAGAGCCCGGAGAACCCTCCTTGACTCTCCATTTGCAAAGATCGGGTTACAAAAAGCGCCGCCCCCCAATACCTGGATGCAGGTTTGACATTGTGACAGTCAGTATAATCGAGGAAAACGCCCTTCAAGGAAAACATGCTATTATGTGAACCCAGTGGGCAGACACAGAAACAGGAAGGCTGAGATTAGAGTCTGCTTTACAGTTCTTTTGATGTTTCCGGAGCCAACTCGGGAAGCCGGTGAGGCTCTCAGGGAGCTGATCAAAGGTACCTCGGCAGGTTCAAGTTAACACGGACTTGGCGAAAGCAGGGCAGCACCTGCCTGCGAATAGCAACACATTTCACCAAATAAAGTCGACCTTTGAGTCAAGCTTGGAGGTGACAGTCCATTATAAAAGTTGCACAGAGTTTTTTCCTGCTGTAGCTGAGGTCTCTGAAAGGGAAATAATGCTCTGCTTTGTTTTCTTTGCTTGGTGGTATTTATTTTAAAGCAGATCTTTGCCCCCTGGTGTATACCATTTAAGACCTCTGGCTCTAATCAGCTTACATGGACTTGTTTCCAAAAAAGGTGATATTTTGGGGTTGGAGGAGAGAAGAGTGGAAAGGCACTGTCATAAATCTTCACTTTCCTTTTTAAAGTGTTACTTCTTGAAGCGGTGTCTTCGGTCCAAGGGGGCCCCTCATCTGTATTTGGGAAAATACAGTTTCCCCCTAAAGACAATTTCTATACCGAGGAAATTAAAAGGAGCAGCACAGAGTAATGAGATATACTAGGATAAGTCTAAAGTTTCTCTGAGTCAAAAAACAAACCACCACTCCAGACATGCACTGAAAAAAGTAGTAGCCCCAAGGTTGCAGGCTCAGAAAGCTGATACTTAGAAAGGGAAATGAAATGCAGTGAATCAGAGATTAGGTGTTAAGACTCACACAGAGAAGCTACAAAACAGATTTCTTGGCATTGGAGAGTTCATGATTTCAGGCTCTGGCCAGCCATAGGATTTAGGAAATCAAGTCTCCCTGAGAAGCAGAGGTGGCCAAAGGGTAAACCAATGGGGGATGGCAGGGAGCTTGCTAGACAACAGAAAAATAGAGGTACTTAGAAAATAAAACTTGAATGTGATCATCTGCCAAAACAACCATCAAATCTTTTTTGATCAACAGCATGATAAAAATGGGACAGGTCCAAGTTATTTCATTTCAGGTATCGCGTGTGGAAGGAGAGGGAGTTTACAGAATCACCTAGTGAATGTGGGCTCTATTAGCCACTAACCACAGCCACCTTGAACTTGGATGAGCCTCAGGTTTCTTAGCTCCATAATGGGAATAACATCTCTCACTAGGGTTGTGAGGACTAAAGGAGACAGGTACAGAAACTGTTCGATAAATGTAATACTAATGAAATAAATCACATAAAGTGTTCAGTAAATATTGTTTCTTTTCCTTTTCTCAATGATCTCACATTTTTCATTGCAATATTGGGTTTATAGATGATACATTTATAGAAAACATTACAATTGGAGGACTGTTGATTAGAGAATTGGAAATAAGTAATGTTCCAGATTGTGGAGATTTACCATACACATAAGCTGGGGGTGGGGTGGGGTGGGGAGAAATGTTACCTAATGTGATACACATCACAGAATCAATGGAGTAAATCAAATTTCCAAAACAAAAATTGATCTTGAAACCCCTCCATGGTTTCATTTTCCTAACCTGTATGTTCGTCAGTTAAATGTCTGTCTATATAAGTTCTCTCTACGTCTGAGTAAATTCCCACCGTGGAATTTGATTTCATTTGCAAGTCAACCTTACAGCGCTTCAAAAGCTGTACATTCTATTGACGTCTATAAAACATTTCATTCAAAAACAATTTCCTTGACATTTGGTGAAAACCTTATAGTATTTTTTATTGTACTCATCACTTTTCATGCTTCCCTCATTTATTAGCTGTCCTCCTGTGACCACCAACCATAAATTGTTGCTCTTTTTTTCTTTAAGATTTTATTTATTTGTCAGAGAGAGAGAGAACACAAGCAGGGGAGCAGCAGCAAGCAGAGGGAGAAGCAGGCTCTCTACTGAACTAGGAGTCCAATGTAGGACTTGATCCCAGGACCCTGGGATCGTGACCTGAGCGGAAGTCCGACTCTTAACTGACTGGGCCACCCAGGCATCCCAAATTACTACTATTTCTTCAGCCACAAATTATTTATTATTTTTTCGGTCTTTAAATCATAAAACTCATCTCAGGGGTGCCGGTTAAACATCTGCCTTCAGCTCAGATCATGATCCCAGGGTCCTGGGATGGAGCCCATTGGTCTCAGTACTCAGCCGGGAGCCTGCTTCTCCCTCTCCTTCTGCCTGCCACTTCCCCTGCTTGAGTTCTCTGTCAAATAAGTAGATAAAATCTTGGGGTGCCTGGGTGGCTCAGTGGGTTAAGCCTCTGCCTTTGGCTCAGGTCATGATCCCAGGGTCTTGGGATGGAGCCCCACATCAGGCTCTTTGTTCAGCAGGGAGCCTGCTTCCCCATCTCTCTCTCTGCCTGCCTCTCTGCCTACTTATGATCTCTCTCTGTGTCAAATAAATAAATAAAGTCTTTAAAAATAAGTAAGTAAATAAATAAATAAATAAAATCTTAAAAAAAGAAAACACCCCTTATCTCAGTAGTCTGTTTTTAGGTAGAGGTCAAGATTTGATACATTCTTCTCTTAATGAGCTTAATGAGACCTAAAACCTGATTTCTGAAAGTTGCTTTTTACTCTCTGAACAAGTCTTCAGAGATAAACTGTATTTTTTCATTTGCTACAAATGCATGTTTATCTTCCTGAAGTATTAGGTCTATTGTTGCTGGTTTAGTTTGACAGGTTGCATGGACTGTACGGATGCTACATACGACCCCAGCGTCTGATACCAAATTTATGTTAAACTCTAATTGGCTAAGTTGACCTAGATGATAACTCTACATCCAATTACATTTATTTACTTATTTTTATTTCTTTAAAGATTTTTTTATTTGAGAGAGAGAGCAAGCAGGAGAGCACAAGCAGGGGGAGTGGCAGAGAGAGAGGGAGAAGCAGACTCCTTACTCAGCAGGGAGCCAGCTGCCAGGACCCTGGGATGGTGCCCTGAGCCAAAGGCAGATGCTTAATGATTGAGCCACCCAGGAGGCCTAAATTACATTTCTTACAAAAATTGTCTAATACCTCAACAAAAAGCGAAAGAACATTTTTTTTTTAAGGTACGGAAAGAGAACTCCTAGTGTTCTCCTTATGTAGAGAAACTACCTAATAAGCCAAGCCACAGGTTTTTCTCTTTTTTTTTTTTTAATTTTATTTATTTATTCATGAGAGAGAGAGAGAGAGAGAGAGAGGCAGAGTCAGAGGAAGAAGCAGGCTCCCAGGGAGCCCAATGTGGGATTTGGGATTTGATCCCAGGATCTTAATCATCTGAGCCACCTAGGTTCCCTGTTTTTTGTTTTTTTTTGTTTGTTTGTTTTAAGATTTTATTTATTTTTGAGAGAGAGGGTGAGAGAGGAGAAGAGGGAGAACGAAGTGGAAGAGTAAGAGGGATAAGCAGATTCCCCACTGAGCAGAGAACCCGATGTGGAACTCGATCCCAGGACCCGGAGATCATGATCTAAGCCAAAGACAGACACTAAACCAATTGTGCCTCCCAAGAGCTCCTGTTTTTGTTTTTTAAAGCCTTCCAGGTGATTCCAATTTGCAGATAAATGTAAGAACTCGTGATTTAGCATTTAAAAGTAACTATAGTAAAATTCTACTTTCTAGTAATGGCAGAGTCATTTCTTTTCAGACTAACTTTCCTACAGGTAATAACAACAAAATGTGAAAAAAAAATTAGACAAAAAGCTAATTGGAGGCCTGGAGAGTGAACAACAGAGGAAGAAACTGGAGGGTTGTTCACCTTTAAAATGAAGGAACTTCAAAGAATAAAATATCCAACTTGTGGCTTGATGCCTGAGGGCTCTCTTCCATCTTCAGTAGAGGTGGCAGAGAGCTGCAGCCTTAGTGACCTGAGATACTAAGGACAGAGTTGGAGTTGGCAGAGTAAATGGAAAGTTAGAAGAGGAATCCTGCAAAGGAGGGAGCAGCAGAAGGAGCAAACCTAACTCTGAATCCAAACTGTCCAAATCCTTGGTCCGCTTGTGCAGGGAGATCCTAGTGGGCCCACTGAAAGGCAACAGCTGGAAGCTGAAAAAATTGATCAGACATTTGAGCTACTATTTACCACAGGGAAGACAGATGTTGAAGTTTCAGTCCAGCCAAATGAACTGCCTGCTGGAACAAAGAACAGAAACAAAAAAACACTCTTTAGAGGAATGTAGCAGAATCCAGAATCCTTATTAAGGTATTATCTATAATGTCCAGCATACAGTAAAAAAAAAATCACTTGGCAAGCAAAAAAATAATGTGACCCTTTCTGAAATGAAGTGCAAACTGACTGATTTGACATGTAAATTAACAAATACTTTAAAACAACTATTATAAATAGCTTATACGAAAATATACTTGTGTGGTATCTAGGTGGCTCAGTGGGTTACACCTCTGCCTTTGACTCAGGTCATGATCCCAGAGTCCTGCAATTGAGTACCACACTGGGCTCTCTGCTCAGCAGGGGGCCTGCTTCCCGCTTCTCTCTCTGCCAGCTTGTGATGTGGCAGATAAATAAATAAAATCTTAAAAAAAAGAAAATATACTTCTGATTAATAAACTGATGGGAAATCTCAACAGAGAAACAGAAATAATAAAAAAAGAACCAGATGGGAATGATACATGTACAAAACATAATAACTTAGTGAAAATTCATTGGATGGGCTCAATAGCATATTAGGGATAGCAGAGGAGTTGGTGAATTAAAAATTACTTAATACAGGGGCACCTGGGTGGTTCAGTAAGTTAAATGTCTGCCTTTGGCTCAGGTCATGATCCCAGAGTCCTGGGATCAAGCCCCAAGTCAGGCTTCCAGCTCAAGAGTCTCCTTCTCCCTCTTCCTCTGACCCCCACCCTGCTTATGCTCTTTCTCTCAAGTAAATAAGCAAAATCTTTTAAAATTTTTTTTTAAAGATTTTACTTATTTGACAGGGAGAGAGATCACAAGTGGGCTGAAAGGCAGGCAGAGATGGGTAGGGGGAAGCAGGCTCCCTGCTGAGCAGAGAGCCTGATGCAGGGCCATCCCAGGACCCTGGGATCATGACCCGAGCCGAAGGCAGAGTTTTTAACCCACTGAGCCACCCAGGTGCCCCACAAAATCTTTTTTTTTTTTAAATTATTTAATACAGGCACGCCCGGGTGGCTCAGCATCTGCCTTCGGCTCAGGTCATGATCCCAGGGTCCTGGGATTGAGTCCCACAGTCCCGCATCATGCTCCACACAAAGCAGGAAGCCTGCTTCTCCCTCTCCCACTCCCCCTGCTTGTGTTCCCTCTCTCACAGTATGTCTTTCTCTGTCAAATAAATAAAATCCTAAAAAAAAAAATTACCTAATACAAATTATTCGATTTGAAAAATAAATAGAAACAAGACTGAAGAAAAACAGCCTGGAGAAATGTCAGGTGATCTAATATAAAGTTCTAGAGAGAAGACCGCAGAAAACAAAACTTTAAGTAATCGCCAAATTTTCTCAAATTCGGTGGAAAAACAAAACAAAACATCAACTTACAGATGCAGTAAGTTCAACCCCAAACAGAACAAATACAAAGAAAACCCTACCTAAGCACATCATAGTGGAACTACAAAAATCCAAAGATAAAAGAGCCAGAGAAAGACATGATATACAAGAGAACAATTAGACCATTGATGTCTCATCCCAAACAATAGAAACCAGAAAACAAATGCCTTTAAAGTGATGGAAAAAACAAAAAGCAAAAGCCATCAACCCAGAATTCGATCTTTAGTGAAACTGTCCTTCAAAGATGAAAGTAAAATAAGACATTTTCAATGAACAAAAACAGATGATTTGTCACTGGCAGGCCTGCGCAATTCTCAAGGAAATTCTTTACGCTGAAGAGAAATGATAACATGTCATTTGGATTCACAAGAAGGAATGAAGAGCACCAGAAGTGATAATATTTAACAAAAATACAAGACTATATATATCCTCTTTTCTCTGAATTTTTAAAGAGATATGGACCGGCCTAAAACAAAAATTATAGCATTGTAATTAATGTATTATGTATCTAACTCTACTATATATAAAAAATGAAGGAAGCATACTGTTGCAAGGTACCGTATTTTGTATGAAGTCATGTAATAATAACCCTAAATAGATTGTTGTAAATTTAAGATGTATTTTTTAATCCCTAGAACAACCATTAAAAAAAGTACAGCTCATAAGCCAATAGAAAAATTAAAAAGAAACACTAAAAATATTCAACTAACCTGAAAGAAGACAGAGGAACAGAGAAAAACCCAAAAGACACATAGCAAAAATTATATTAAATATATATAACACTGTATGTTAATTGGAATTAAAACTAAAAGTTAACAAAAAATTGTATTAAACATAAATCAAATATATACACCAAGTAAAAGGCAGAGATTGTTAGGCTAGATTAAAAAAGCAAGACCCAACAGTATCCTATCTAGGAGGGATGAACTTTAAACAGAAATACAAATAGCTAAAAGTAAATGAAAAGCGATTATATAAATACTAAGCACAAAATTCATTTCTATTCAGCTGCAATATGGATAGTTATATGGTCTTTTATATTTCACATTCCAATTATATTTACCTGTTTTTTAATGGTTTACATTTATTACAGACCAGTTATTATCAAACAGGATCTTTATGAACCTCAAGCAGAAAAGAAGTCAAATAAAACACAGGCAATTCTGGAGGACTCTGTCGTTTTTTTAAACTTTTGGGTTTCTTTTGACCTTAGACATTTTTCTTTTAAATCACTCATATGGCGCCTTCTCTCTCCCCTGCTAGTATGATTAATTAAACATCTTAACAAGGTAAGCCTTTCAGGATTTGCTGGTCTCCCTTATCTCTACTCAAAGAATTTCAGTCTTTGATCTAGCTATTAGAGCAGGTAATGAGTCTTAGTCATCTTTATCTCATTTATATTTGATATTTCCTTTTCTTCATTTATTTCTTTTTCTGGTTGTATCTACTTCTGCAACCCTGAGGTGGGGCCACCCCCTCATGGTCGAGGTTCCCTTCATTGCTGCACCCATCACAGGCTACCACACACCTTTTCCTCACTTGACTTCCACCTCTTTGCTTGACTTCTCAGTGTTGCTTTTCTATTTACAAGTCTGAGTTTAGCCCTTTCTATGGTAGCGACTTTAAGTTAAAGTTGACAAAATTAGACAAACTTAACTTTGAATTTTTCTACATTCTTTAAACAGTACTAAAGCTCTGATGTTACCTCAAACTCAAGCCAGTTCCTAGCTGGAGCAGGGCTGAAAAGAACAGGGCTGCAATAACAAAGAAACCTCATACTAAGCATGACAACAAAGAATGGTTTTGTGGCATGTGACAAATCTGGTCAACCATGTAAGTGAAAGGAACACCACCAATTCCCTTCTGGCTATCCTGGCCTCGTAAGTAATTGTCTATCCCAACAAACTCCACTTATGTATGGCACCAGTTTTCACCCACTGTGACCTTAGAAAATAAACCTAATACACAAACAGTCTCATGGCTGACAGAACCCCACTGTTTTAATCATTTTAGAAAATGTTTTCAGATGTTTTAAGAGGTGATTTCTGTACAGATTCACATCGTATTTGAATATAGGGGCCTAACCTAACTGTAGCACTTGATAAAGTTTAAAGAGTGACATGAAAGAGGGAAATACAGAGAGACCCCATAGGTTATTGTTTCCTTCTGAAAACTTCAGTCCTAATCAGGAGCTTTGAGACCTTTTTTCAACACTGGCCATGTCTCAAAATGTGAAGGACAGATCACCAAGGGCTTTAGTGGTTCGCTAAACACTGATGGAATGAATCATTTCAACTTGTCATGCAGTTTTAAGTCAAGATTTAAGGGACTGCTTATGCCTCCTATCAAGAGTAAATATCACACATCCTGTTTATACATACTGGCTTGTTGTCCACGGTTCTTCAAAGAGCTCGTGACACCCCCCTAACTCACACTCCACCCTACCCCCAACTTCCTGCTCATTGGGTGCTATATTCCTACTCATTTTTAAGAAGTGCTTCCCTCAACAAAATACTCTGTATTACAGTAAATTTTAAAGAAAATACTTTATTACATCATGAAAAAAAAAAAGGCATCAATCAACTAGATTCATACTTGTTTGGAAAAAAATGGAAAATTTATTAATTAGTCAGTATGTGGGCATCCTGTTCCACATGGGAATGAGAAGATGCTATAGGTTCTCTAAGTATTGCACAGTCTGGAGAAAAAAAAAAAAAAGAACAAAAAAAAGGGAAGGGAGAAAGAGGGGAAAAAAATAAATCACATGATCTTGGGAACCATCTCACATTATGAATAATCTACCAAGAAACATTTAAAAAAGAAAACCCTTTGTTTCTACAGTAGCTTTGAGTTTATAGTTCTTGGAATGACTGTATTCCATTGAAGACATCTCAGTAACAGGAAGCTTCACTTTAGCAATCCCATGTGCAAATATTAATAAAAAAATATATAAAATAATGCAGTTTGTCTCTTGCCATCATCCCGGCAATCATAATAACACCTGTGAAAACTTTTCTTCTTGAAAATGGGTTAAGCTGTAAGTTTAGCCTGAAGCTCCATCTCTGCAGCCCGTTTGAGTGCAACATCCACGAGAAGCTGAAATCCACTAAAATCCTGGTTGAGGTCCGGTGGAGTAGGGGGGGGAGTGTTGAAAAGACCGCTCTGTGGATTTGTACTTGGTCCGGATTTACATGTGTCCTCTGGGTACAGGAGGGAGGTGTCTGTGAAGCTGCTGGCTGCTATCTGCTGTGTATCTGTGTTTTGCCCCACACCAACTGGCTGGCAGAGAGAGAAAGGCACGTCTTTCAATGCAGTCACAGTGGTATGACAAATCACGGATGGACGAGCCAATATTGATCCTGGGGACGATGGCTTGGGGGATAGCGGCCTCCCTAGGGCTGGGTTTGGTCCAGCTGTACAGGAATGAAATGGGCTCTCCTCTAGAGTCGGTAGGAAGTTTTTGATACCAATGGCTGACTCCACAGAACTTGCCTCAGAAATCTTGGCCCCACGGCGGGAAATTGTGAACTGATTTGGATCTTTGCCATCTTTTCTCAGCATGTCTGGGAGGAGCCTGCGGCGGGCGTTGATGAACCAGTTACAGACCTGAAATCATAAAGGTATGCTTTAACACTCGGCAAACACGTTCTGAGAACCTTCTCTGGGATGCCTAATTGATCTCTCTCTTTGCAGTAAAGAAGGCATGAAAAGGCTTATCGGAACTTCCAAAGTTATTTCAAGGTATTTGAGCTCCGCCAAGAAAGAGAGCTATTTCCTGCCATAAACTTATTCCTCTTCTAATACAAATTCCCTTTTTAATCTCATCATCCTTAAGCCTTTTCAAGAGGAAGAAAAGGATAGAAATTCTCAAATGTCTGAAAATGAATTTAGGGAGGGAAGTTCACCCTTTAACACTCCCCCATATTAACCTATTACCCACTGCCCCAGCATTTAAGTTAATCAACTACAGGAAAACTTTTCCTGTATGAAAAGGGCCACTCCTCCCAGTTACTGATTTTTCCCAGTTCAAATGACTGTGTCAACAGACACAACATGAATTACTTCACTGAAGTCTGCCCTTGTTTAAATATCAAACCAGTTTCCTGGGCAATAGAGGAAGATTTAACCTCCTCTTTATGTTTGGTGCATAAAAGAAGGCCCTTTTAGGCATTAAAGGAAATGCTATTTGACAGATGACCGTCAAGTGTTTCTGCTTCTCTAAAGAGCCAGTTAGTACTATAAAGTTTACAATAGAAAAATATTCTTCTTCTTCTTTTTTTTTTTTTGGAGTGGGGAGGCATTTAATGATTTGATAAACAGGAATGCTATAAAAGGTCTTTGGAAAGGGAAAGAAACCAACCCCATGCATACACTTCATGTTCTTTTTCCTTACCTGTAGTGTAGACAGGTGTGTTTGTTGGGACAGTAATGCTTTTTCTTGTTCTGAGGGATAGGCATTGTATCGGTGCTCATACAGCCAATCGCGGAGAATCTGCACAGATTCCTTGGGAAGGTTGCCCCTTCGCCTTCTCTTGCTTGCACCAGCAGAGGAGGAGAGGTCCAGAGGGATGTCCATGTTGTCATCATCCTCCGTCTCACTGCCCGATGCCACAACAACACCTGGTCAAGGACAAAGGCCAGCGTCAACCATGTTTATCAGGGGAGCACCAACGCACAGCTTATCTCTTAGGGCCATTAGTGTGCAACCACACTGTCTTGACTCCTGAGAGCCAAGCGAAGTACCAATGTTTTCTCTCTTGACGTATCAGAGCACATGTCAAAGTCTCAACGGTAACCTGACCAGTGGTGGCATGTTAGAGATTCTCAACCAGTGGTCACGAGCCCTTTCATACCCACTTTCCTGTAGAATTTAACTTCTCACATTCCTTTTGAGTGATGCCCAGAAGTCTCGCGCAGCAGAGGAGGCAACGCTGCACCTGAAGTGAATAGTTGGGTCACATGCGAATAGGAAAGGCGCTACAGCAGATGGAATGTATCTAACAATCTTCTCCTTGAGGTCATTGCTAACTCAGGAAAAACAATCCAAGGGTCCATACATTTTTTCCCACTTACATAAGGAGGGGAAATCAAACACTTAACCCAGTATGTGTCTGTGTGTATATATATATACTTTTTAAAAAAGTGGGCTCCACAGAGGGGCTTGAACTCATGACCCTGAGATCAAGATCTGAGCTGCAATGAAGAGTCCTCATACTTAACCCACTGAGCCATCCAAGCGACCCCAACCCAGTTAGTAATTCTAAAGGTAAAATTTATTTCAATTTTTTCTGCCAACTCCATGGTCATTTCTTTTTCATTGCTACCTACATTTATTCAAAACTAGACACCTACTTTTAATGGAAAGCACTGGTCACCTTTTACTAAGTACAAACAGCCACTGAAGTTTTCAGTTTTGGCACACAAAAATATTGTTTTACTACTAGTACTTGAGTAAGAGCTCAAAAGATGCTACTACTGAATAAACTTTTAAAAATTTCTATAAATTTCAACTGACAGTTTAATCAGAATCTAGAATACTACATAGCAAGAAGTAGACATCAGTCTTAAAATATTACATGACAAAGACTGAATATGCACCCCCTAGAGGAAATGCTCTTTTGTCGGTAAGTACTTTAATCCTACCAGAAATTTTAAGAATTCACAGCCGTAGAGAATATTTACAACACATATAATAGACTGGGGTCAACAAAAATTCAGACTTGGCCCCTTTAACATTTAAACATAATTTTGAACTTTAAAAAATTTAAATTACAAATGCTATGGACCCTCCCCCCTTTCAAAAGGACAACTGGCAACTCTGAATGACTAAAGAAATAGATTATCTATTTTGAAGACAATCTAGAATGTTTAAAATGTAAATGAATTACAAACAATCGCATGCTCGAAAAATACCAGTAGTTCTATATAAAAAAATTAAAATAACATAAAATTGAAAGAAAACAGAACGTTCATAACTTTGTTGATGCAATTCAGAGTGGCTAACCTTGATAAAAAAATAAAAACAAATACTCCACCTCGTGATAAACCATTCGATGCATTATAAAAAATTTTAACCCGTCCTTTTAAAGCATTTTAACACTCAAAAAGCTTTGCATTCCAAGATTTGTTGACGAGCTAGTTCACAATTAAGTCTGACTTTTACTTGGGGACACATTTTTAGTTTTGGACTGCAGGGGGCAGATAGTGCTGGAGGGAGTGTCCACAGAAAAGAACCTTCCAAAGACCAAGTAAAGCAAGTTCTAACAAAAGAGTAGGATGATCTTGCAAATTCACTTCAGCTCAAGGCTTAACCAACAGCCATCAATAAACCGCACAGAAGAATCCTAAGTTTTAACCGCCACATATTTTATGTTCCCTTTTGCAGAGGATTTCATTAAACTGCTTTAAAACAAGTTTTTTTAAAAAAGAGGCACATTTAAAACTGAAACTGCTTTTACTGTAGAAAATTGGAAAAACTTTTAAAACCTGTATCGAAATTTGGGCCAAGAGCTACTAATAAAATACCTTAAGAAATTAGAAATGAGTTCCTGTTTTACATTTACTTTGATAAATAAAGAAATCTACCTTTTAAAAAATGTGTCAAGTAATTGAATGACTAAGGCAAATTTGAATAAAGCAATTTGTTTAAACTCTTCAACGTCTGAAAAGCCAGACATTCTTCTTGAGGCTATAATCCCTTTCCCCCCCTTTTAATCTAGAAAAGTGTGAAAATTTTCTCAGTGAACGGTGAATTCCCAACTGTATGTTGATAACAACAAAAGAGTTTGAGACAAACAAACAAAAAAACCCCTGAAGCCTGCCCTTTGATCTGCTTGCTTAGTTTGACAAGAAGCCTGATCTTTCAGAATAGGTTAGTGACACACAAAAAGCAGGTTTCAGTTAAGCAACACTAAACTGAAGTGTGACTTTACTCTGTTCTCAGTTCATTTAAATAAATGAATGCCAGGCCTCTGGACCTCTTAACAAATATTTCCAGTATGGGCACAAAAGCTGAAGTAACAGGAAGTTAAGACTTCAAGTTCCTTGGCCACACCAGCTGATACTTCACTGCAGCAAACCACGTTTGCTGCTGTCAGGACTGTTTTCATTAAAACCCTCCCTCCAGATTGTGGCTCAGCTTGGAAAAACAAAAAGACTTTTCCACGTTACTCATTTCCTATTGTAACAGAGCTTTCCCGGTTACCACTTTTTTCCAAAGGTCCTGCTCTGCTTACACTTTAAAAAATGTGGTGGTGGGGGAGGGGGCTCACAAGCCTTTTTTTACTCCATCCACATGCAAGGAAATGTTTAGAAAGCCACAAGATGGCCTATGGATCCCACCGCTGGGAAAATCAATCTTTTCTTAATAGGAACTGGGGCTGGGGGTGGAAGGGGAAGGCCAGAGATCACGGCTGTGAAGTTGGGACTTTAAAAAATACCTGGAAGAGGCTAGAAAGGGATCTAGAAGTTAGAATAATCGAAGGAAGAGTTTAAGTATACAAATAGGAAAAAGGAAGCCTAACCTAACAAGTTTTCTGATTAGAGTATCTCAGGAGATGCCACGGAAATCGTAGTTAACACCCCAGGCACAAACTCCAAGGTGAGCTTGGCTGGACCCAGCTGGAGAGCAGTTCTAAAGGAAGAACTCCAAACTGTCAGAGACTAGAAGCAAAAAGACGTCGGGGATCTTCTTCACTCAATCTTTGCTTGTTTTAAATCCATTTGCTGGGTGGGAACTTTCTGATATCCTCCGCTTCCTAAAGACGAGACACTATGATCACAAAACAGGCTTACCAAATCTTGGGCCTTTAAAGTGCTTTTGTTCTCAAGAAAACTTTTCAGATTTTCAGAGACTTTTATAAAACAGACAATAGTCCAACCCCACAAAAGCCAGGCAGGGCAGATTTCTTCCCGGGTCCTGGCTGAGCCGACCCGCAACCCGGCCCCCTCCGAGGTAGTTGGAGGAAAGGGGCTGGGAGGCAGGACGCAGGAGGACCACAGAGGGAGGAGCCCGGGAGGGAGGACAGCCAGGGAAGCTTTTGTTCTAGCGAGTTTCTCAGCCTCAACTGAAATCGCCCCTCCAACCGCACCGGCAGAGAGGACTTCAGGAGTTTCAGATTACAAGAAACTAGAAACGAGGCTGTGAATCTCAACATTCTGAGGGGTCTGCCCACCGTCAAGACGATTTGCCGGGAAAACCTAAAAAGGGAAAGAAACTGGGCAATCTCAGCAGTCTCGGCTCCCCCGCACAAGCTGTGAACCAGTCGCAAAGTTTCCCTTCCAACACGTCACCTTTCATTGTTTCCATGAGTCGGCGCTCGGTAGCAGGACCTCCTAACGCGGTGCGGCCGGGGCCGCTGACCCTGAATATTCGGGGTCCCAGCCTAGTTCCTTTGCTGGGAAGGGGGGACGTACTCGTGGGGGGCTCTGGGGAGGGCCGAGGAGTGCTGGCGGTGGGGAGGGGAGGGCACGACGACGACACGGGAGAGCCGCGGGGACAGCGAACGTACCCGAGGGGCTGCGGGGGAGGACCCGCGAGGCAGCTCTGCGCCTTCCCCACCCGAGCCCGAACAATGCGGGGAGCCCGCCCCCGGCGGAAACCTAGCTTTGCTGTAGGCTCCCAAGAACCGCTCTACATAAACAAACCCCCCAACTGATGCCCGTCAGTTCCACCAGGAGACCGAAAACGCCTTCCAGTAAGGAGCTAGACCCGTCAGTCGTCGGCGAGGTGACACACACAGCCTTCCAGACGCCACGCCGGGCGCTCCCCGCGCGCGTCTGTTACCGAGTCCCGTTAAACCTCCGAACCTCTAAGCCCTCAACGTTCTCACTGACCGTTGGGGAGGGTTCGCTGGGAGTCCTACGACCAACCACTATGAATACCCCGTGTTTTGGTATTTAATTTTACTCTCTCTGGGAAAGCCTGGGTTGAGAAGCTCCGCGTGTTCTGAAGCCACCGGCCCAGAATGAAAGGGACAGAACTCCCAGGTGAAAACGTGGCCGAAAGAACTCTCCTGGGTTGAAGGCTGCCCCGCTACCCACACTGGGTTTTGACCGTATCCGCCCGCGGAGTCTGAAAGAATGTGGAGTTACAAAAACTCCCGGACGCTCCCGGGCATGCGCAGCAGCCCCCCCCGCCGCCCCCGCGCTGGCTTCCCTGAGCGATTAACTTCTGTTTTGAACCACTCCACATAAATCACAACAGAAAAGCCAACTCTGGCTCACCACGGAACGTTCGGGGTACCTCCCAGTCAGGGACTCAAAAAAAAGTTAACTTCAGAAGGGAGTTAACATTCTTTGACCTTTCGTGGCGGTGGGTTTTTTTTTTCTTTTCTTTTCTTTCTGTGTATTTTGTTTTTAAACCAGACTGACGGCAAGTTTTAGTTGTAACGCTTCCAGAACGCTTCGTGGAAACAATGACAGACTCACTCTGTGCCCTTACAACCAAGCCTGCTTGTCACACTGGGACTCATTCTGACCACACGCCGCTTTAAGCTGCTCGCCCTCCGTCCTGACTCTTCATCGTGCCTCAAACTCATCGTGGGAAAACTTTTAGAGACTGGGAGTTTTAAAAAAGTCCAGCTTTCCAAGGCTACCGACACCCTAGGGCGGTTTGGAGGCCAGGGTCGCATTCCTTCGATTGTGAAAACACCCCATCCCCAGCGAAGAGAGTGCCCGGGCCCAACTGGGAGGGAGTGGGGGCCCGGGAGCCCAACTTTCAGACAAAGGCGCCGCGGCTCCGCGGTCCCGGCGGGGAGAATCGGGGTGGGGGGGTCCCCACGACCCGGCCCAAACCTCCACCCGCGAGAACAAGCGAGAAGCCACGCGGCGGCTCCGCGGAGCGTGGGGTGTCGGCTGAAACAATGAAACTTGGGAGGCGTACAAACAAGGCACTGAGCGTGTTTCTTGACAACGTGCCAGCAGCGTGGAGAGGCCCGTCTCCCCACAACAGCCCCTCGTGTTGTGTCTAGAAGGAAAACAGCAACTGCCATTTCAGACGCAGCTTCAACAAAGAGAACCGCCGCGGTTCCTGAGCGCCCCGGGCTGAAAAGTCCACTAAGTCACTCTTTCCCCAAGCCCGGCGGGGCCCAGCGAGCACGTTTCCCGGGGACCCGCGCCCACGGCGGGCACAGCCCGCCAAGCCTTACCTTTCTTGCTTTTCATTCTGGAGCACCCCTTCCAGAGCGAGGCGATGCGGGGGTCTCGAGGGGCCAGGAGTGGGGGCAAAGGGGGGCACGCGATTGTCCTCCTTCCCAGCCGACTCTCCCGTAACTTGCAGGACGCGCTCCGGCCGTTATTGCTAATCAAGTCGCTCGGATCCCAGGCTCCCGCTCCTTGGGTGGAATTCAAGTGACACTTGGGCTTCCTCCTGCCGGGATCTTCTGGCAGCCGGCTGAGGACTCTCCCTCTCCCAACTCACTCCCCTCCCCACTCCTCTCCTTTGTTCCCCGATCCTGCTCGGCGTACCTCGGCGCTGTCAGAGTGAGAGAGGCGAAGAGGGAAGGTACAGGAGGTCCTGCCTCCGCCCCCAGCTGCCCGCCCCGTCCCCCGCCCGCCCCGCCGCTCCTCCGCCCCTCCCCCGCACCTTCTAGTTGGGGAGGACGGCACCGAGCGCTCGGGCTGCACTGCCTCACTCTGCGCCTCTCTGCCCGCTGTCACCCGTCCCTCGTGGGGGCGGCTGAGCCCAGAAACCTGATCCTTCCTCGGTGCTGCGCGCACGCCGCCCGCATCCCTTGCTCGGCTGCGGCAGCGGCGGCGGCGACACCAGCCGGGCGTCTGGGTTTCTCTTTTGGGCCTTTCTTCCTCCGCCTGGCGAGGGTGCGTTTGGTTAGGAAATTGCAACAGATGGAAAAAGGCTGCCCCCTCCTCCACCCCAGGGAAGAAAAGGCTCCCCTCTCGTTTTTGACAGCTGCCCCAAACTCCACCGTTCCCGGCTCTAGCCGCAGGAGAAGACAGCTGCTTCTGATTCAAGGGGCGGGGCACCGCAGGAAAAGTATTCAGGACAAGAACCAACTTCTTCCAGAATGCGCGGCTGCCATTGACACGCGGGCGCGGCGCGTCGCACCCTGCTCCTCCCGGGGCTCTTCCTCCAGCGGTGGCGACGGCGGTGGGTGGGTGGGGGCGGTTGGGGGAGGAGAATGAGACACCGACACCCAGGCAAATGTCTGTTACCCCCGGCTAAAGCTGTGAGTTCCGGACTGGATTGCAAGGCAGTTTCAAAATCTAACTCGTTGCGGACAGACACTTGTCATGCTCACATGCTCTTTAAAAAGTCTCAGCCTGGGGACTGCCCGGGCGCGCGCCTGCCCCACGGCAAAAACTCGGCCTGAAACCTCTACCCTAGGACTCAGGAGGCTGCCGCCTTTAAGGAAAAGGGGCGACCACACTGGGGCTGGTCGTCTGTTTTGGTAAACAGTCTACTTTTAGAGCTTAAGCCCTGTTAGGGGACCCCTTCTCCCCTCGGGTATTTCAAACAGAAACTAGCCATTGAATAAACACATGTTCCTGTTGGTTTATTTTGGTTGAGAGGGCTCCAAAAGGAGTTCCTTGATGAGATATTACCCTTTTAAAAGACCAGATGCTGTTTTGCCGACTTCAAGAAAAGCCTGCCCCCTCCCCGCCCTCTCCGCTGGGTCTAGTTTTTGCGCGTGTGTGTCCTGTTGTTTTGTGGCAGAGGAACTGTCGCATGCCACTGTATGGCTTTCCCCATCACTAAAAAACAAACAACCCCCCCCCCAACAAAACAAAAAAAGCAACAAACCCAACAACAACAACGTAAATAAGACTACTAGAGACGTCAGCGCCGGAGTCTGCCTCCAGTTTCGGCTCTGTGCTGTTTTTGTTTTGTAACCTCGATGGAGAAGCCGGCAGGAAAAGCTCCGTGGAAATAAGGTTAAACCCGAGGACTAAGGCAGCCAAACGATGACTAACTAGACTTTGGAGCCTCTGTTTTAGGATTACACTGAAAATTAAAGCCAGCCTCCCACCCACTCGCCCTCCCAAAAAAAGACACCCCCGCCTCGAGAGTGAATTAAGGCCAGAGTTTACAAAGCTTGGGTGGTTTTACCAATTACAGGACTTAAAATGAATAAACAAGGAAAAAAGCGTCATTCTAAGAAGGCAGCAGCCTTACGATTTTTTTCTTCTGTGGTTTGCCGCCTGCTCGGCACCTAAGAGAACACACATCTAAAACGGCAAAGGGGGGGAAACATGGTCCTAGGGGAAACCACGAGGCTGGAAGCTACCCTGCAACTTGCTGGAGCACAGTTCCTTCCCCCGGCCTGGCTGGAGATGAATCAGCTGCTGCGCCCGAGTGCAGGACAGATGCGGGGCGGGGAGAGGGTGGGGGGCCGCCCGTTAGAGGGCCGCGGCGTTCTTGCATTTGAAGGGTTGTTTGTTGCTGGGATTGGTGGCTTGTATCCGTTGGGGAACTGGGAGGAGGGAGGAGCGAGGAGCGAGGGGAGACGCAGGGAGGAGGAGCCGGGGGCTGGCCGACGCGGCGACTCCGCGGTCTGAGTGGCAGGAGCTTCGTCTGGAACCGGGCGGTTACTGGGGAGACGCTTTGTTTGCTAACTTCGAAAGCTGCTTCGGCCGTTTTCGAAGCCACTCCACAAAACACGCCTTCGGGTCGGCTTAACCCTCCCCCTCCGCGTTTACAGAAGCGCGAGACAAAAATGTTTCCTTCTGCGTGGTTATCCTTGGCCACGCGGTGGCTCTCATTAGGTACACAAAGGTATCTTTTTCGTCTAAGCGAACTTGGCTAATTATTGCGATTCTCAGGCAACCGGCATGGAAACCAAGTATTGAAGCGACTTCATAGCTAGAAAACAAACTTTACAGGGGAAGAGGGAAGAGCGGGGAGAATTAAAAGCCTCTTTCAAATTGCGAGGAGGAAAACAGTCGAACTGAACACCTTCGCTGGAGGGCCGGCTTGATCCGGCCAATGCTCACCTTTTGCTCAAGCGAATCATATCAAAGCTGTTATTAAATCTGACGAGATGCACCAAAGAGGAACACCGGCATCATCTCGTGTGATGGCTGGTGTAGGGCTCTCCCCTACCCCCACCCCACCCCCACCCCCACCTCAGGCTGGTCTCAAACTTGTTTGGAGCTTTGGATTGTTGCATTCTGGGAAGAGAGTGCCTGGAGTCTGCATAACACAGGGAAGGAAAACAAGCCGACCGAGTGGGCTCAAAAAACCCGCAATTGCTTAGGATATTTTTTGTTTATTTGCTTTTCTCAAGGTGGAAAAACAAGTTTCAGTTCTGGCTCTGTCAGTCCCTTAATGTCCCAGGCCGGGCTTCTCGATTAAACTGATCCAATGACTTTTGAGTTTCCTTCCATTGCTAAAAGAAATGCTATAGATTCCCTTTTGCTACATATTACTTGCTGAATTCATATAAGCGTTAAATTGGAAAATTATGTGAGTAAAAGAAGGTGCTTGGTGCTGGAGAAGACCGCTGATACACGTTTTTCACCATTATTTATTTTTTCCCTCTAGGCACACAAAGTTCCATTTGGTGTCATCTTTTGAAGCCGCCTCAGGGCCAAGAAAGACAGTTGGGTAAGTTAATCCACAGCCTACAAACCCTTCCAACGCAAAAACTCAGCAAGAAACAGAAAGGCAAATAAGCCAGGAAAGTGCGTACAGTGTGCAGTTATATATATATATTCAGGTGATCAGAGAATGTGTTTATTTCCTCCATCTACTGGACAGCCATTGATAAAGAGTGATTTCCATCCAGCAAGGATGATGACTCACACAGTGGCTGGATGCCTTTTGCTTCTAGTCTCTGGAGAACAGATACTTTTATAAAATATGCAGACTGCTGGGCTCCAAATACTGCACCAGAATTCCATAATCAACTTTTGACATCTCAGGTCAGAGGTTCTTGGGCTGCTTTTGGAGAAGCTGGCCATTGTCTTTCCAAGGGCCTGGGCTATAACAATCATCTTGTGGTGATTTTATCCACCCCATCAGGATTACTCTCCCTGCTCTTAGTTGCATGAATAATGTAACTGGGGCTACAACTTCTGTTTGTAATCACTTTCCTCTTGGCCTGCACTTCCTTTCCCAGGCTTTCCCCCTCTTCAGTCCATTCTTCACCTTTCTTTACCTAGAGGGGGTTTGGAATCAAGGTAACAAAGCAAAAAGATTATTAGTTGAGCACAGCCTTTTCCCTTTTATTCTCAACAGCGTGTATCTATATTGTGTTTTCCAGTTTATGAAACACTTCCTTAAATTATCTCATTTAATACACAAACTGTAAGGTGGGTTATTCTTTCCCCCTTAAAGTCAAGATAAGTAACACATCATATACAACAAAACTAAAAGATATAAAACCAAGTATTGGACATAGATATCTGGCTTTAAATCAGGTGATCTCTGTCATTCTTTGGGGGAAGGTCCATTGGATGTAGAACGTGATGAAGAGCAGAGCCTAACCACAGATGATACACCAAGGCCTCCTGAACAGGTGGGGCATGCTCTAAGATCTCCCTCTCTGAAATCTACCTATAGTTTTACAAGAGGCTGTCTTCCATCTGTCTGCTTTTTATACTATCCCCTCCCCCATTTTTATTTATTTTATTTATTGTTTTTAGATTTTATTTATTATTTGACACAGAGAGAGCAGATAGCAGATAGAGCAGGAACACAGCAGCGGGAGAGGGAGAGAAGCGCTTCCAGTGGAGCAGGGAGCCCAGTGTAGGGCTCCTTGGGATCATGACCTGTGCTGAAGGTTGACGCTTAAGGACTGAGCCACCCAGCCCCCGGCCCCCATTTTTAAATTAAAAAAAAAAAAAAAGCTATTCTCTAAAATTCAACAAGACAGCTAAAATGTAAAGGCCTCCTAATTGCCCCCTTTACTCTCTGTGGGGGCATATGTATACTACACACTAATATAAGGAATTTTTCATTGTTATTTGTTGTTTTTAAGTCCTCTGTGCCCAGGTTGGACCCACACCACTTGCTGCAAGTCTGGCTCTTTTTCCCCAGTCAAAATTTGGCCTAAATGTCACCCCAGAGAAGTCTCTGACCTAAGTTCTGACCTTCTGACCTAAGTTCAGGTACCCCTCTCACCCCTCACTGTCACCACCTAGCTCAGGGTTTCTCAGCCATAACCCTGTTAACATTTGGGGCTGGCTAATTCTTTGTTGCAGGGGCTGTCCTGTGCGTGGTTTAGCAGCATTCCTGACTGCTAACCAATACTTGCCAGTAGTACCCTCCCTACCAAACATCTCTAGACATTGCCAGATGTCCTCCAGAGGGGATGGAAATGGTGGTGGTGGCATGGGGAGGTAGGAATTACGTCTGGCTGAGAACCACTGATCCAGCTCAACCCTTTCTTCATTTCTTCCATAACCACAATTTTTAATTATTTTGCTTATTTGACTGTTAACTTATTTTCCTTTGATCCCCTTCTAAAATGTATGATCATTATGAAAATTTTCATGCACTTAGCACAATGCCTCATACATCATAGATACTCAATAAATATTTATTAAACAAAATAATGTATGCAAATGAGACTGTAAGTGGGTAGACCTGGCTGGCTGTGGATAGACCATGTGACTCCTGATCTTAAGGTGGTGAGTTCAAGCCCCATGTTGAGTATAGAACTTTCTAGAAAGAAAGCAAAAGAAAGAAAGAAAGAAAGGAAGGAAAGGAAAGAAGATAAAATGAGAGTGTAAGAATCATTAATGAAAAGATTACAATAATTACAATCAACATTTATTGAATATAACATGCCAGCCAGTTTCCAAACATTTCACTTATTTAGTCTTATTTATTCCTGGAAAACAACCCTAAGAAGTATTCCTTGTTATTACCCCATCTGACAAATGAACTTGTTGGAGTCTGGGGAGGTTAAATAATTTGTCCTGTCACTCTGAATCCCTAGACAATGATCCAAACAATAATTATATTCTGTAGTTTGCTTTTTTCCACTTATGTAACAATTTGCTTAGTGATGAGTATTTAGATAGTTCTAGTTTGTAACTAAGCACAAAAAGATAGTCCAATTATATTTGAAATACTTGACAATTCAGAGAACATGGATGGGCTCACCATCCAAATCAAGGGAACGTCTCCTCACTGTAAACTAGTATCTCAACAGAATGTCAGCTCCTATACAGAGGTCTGGGGGCTTCAGTACATTTGTAGGGTCCCTGGGAAGTGGAATGGCTGGGTCAAAGGTATGTGTTTTTCATAGATCTTGCCAAATGGCCCTCTAAATCATCTTACGTATTTAAAAATCACACCAAAAGTATGTGAGAAAACCTCTTTCTCTACGCCTTTACATATTAACAATCAATTTCAGTTCGTCAGTCACCTGGGCAAATAAACGGCACCTAACTTTTGTAAGGTTCACATTTCTTTGTTTGAGAAGGTGAGCACATTTTAATGTATTTATTGGCAATTTTTAATTCTTCTTTTTCCTGATTCATAACTTTTGTAAAATATTTTATTATATTGGTTGTTTGCATGTTGTTCTTTCTTCTTTTTTTTTTAGAAAGGTAAGCAAGAAACAGTCTGCTTTTGTTCATCTGACAAAGAATTAAAAGGAGTGAATTAACATTGAGGGAACAAGGTTAGGTGAACCAGTAATGAATGCAGGGAGGCGATGTGTCCATTTTTTAAAATATGTATCATTTGGAATAAGTACCATATTTATGCAGCAAGAATAAGACTTTCAGAATATCATACCCGTTTGTTTTTAACTTATTCCCTTTCTCCTCCTTTCGTCAAGGGGTTAATTCATTCGCATGTTTCCATTTATCACCATTACCTCTTCCCAATGCTGTGGAGGACCCATTTATAATAGCAATAAAATGATGAAATATCTAGGAATAAATTTAACAAGAAATATGTGCGAGTTTTATGAAGGAAACTTTAAAACCCTACTGAGGGACATAAAGGAAGACTTAAGTAAAATAAAAGATATAATTTATTCTTTCTAGCAAGATTCAGTAGTGAAGGCATAAAGATGTTTATTTTCCCCAAATCAATCTTTAAATTTAAAGCAACTTCCATTAAAATACCAACAAGATTTCTAAAAATTGCCACAGTTCATCAAAATTAAAGAGTTCACTGTAGGCAGGGAAATTCTGAAAGAGAAGCACTGGGGATGAAAGAGGGCAGGGGAAGCCCCTCCAAGTATCAAAGTATATTATATTTTTAAAGGTTTTATTTTTAAGTTCTCTCTTACCCAACGTGGGGCTTGCACTTAACAGCAGGAGGTCAAGGGTCACATGTCCCACTGACTGAGTCAGCCAGATGCCCCTAAAGTATATTTAGAAGTTGATAATAATTAAAATGTAAAAGTTTTGTACCAAGAGAAAAAGGAAGAGAAAACAAAGAACAATGAGACACATTAGATTATATATGGAGATTTAGATTTTTGGCAGAGGTGTCTTTTCAGAGCAGGGGTAAATTGAATTGGGACAGTTGACTACTCATAGTTAAAAATAAAGCTGGGTCTCAATCTCACTTCTTTAACAGAAATAAAATTCACCTGAATCAAAGATTAAAATGCTGTGCCTGACTGACTCAGTCAATAGAGCATGTGATACTTGATCTCCGGGTTATGGGTTTGAGCCCTGTGTTGGCTGTGGAGATTACATAAAAACAAAAATCTTTAAAATAAATAAATAGATAGATAGATAGATAGATAGATAGAATAAAGATTAAAATGTTAAAGTAATTAAAAAGGCACTTATGCATGTTCTAAAACAGTGGTTGTCAAGGCATATGGACCCTATGCATATGGTGATTTTTCTTTACAGAGGACAATCTTCTGGAAACATGTTTGGTGAGCTTAACCTGAGAGGAGGGGGATGCTACTGGGCATCTAGTGGATAGGGGCTGGGGATGCCGCTGAGCGTTCTATCATGCCTAGGACGGACCACACAAAAATTATCCTGCCCACGGAGCCTATAGTGCCAAGGTTGACATAGCCTGTTCTGAAAGAAGACATAGATATGATCTTGGAGTGAGGGAGGCCTCTCTAATCAGCTCATAAAATCAAGAGACAATAAAAGATATAAACATTTATAAACATTTTGTGTCTTCAAAGAACTTTGAGGAAAAACACCATACATTTTCCAAAAGCAAAGAAAGTGGGAAAAAATACTTGCAGCATATGTGAGGTACAAGACCAATTTATCTAATTTATGAAGAACTCCTACAGACTATAAAAAAGAAGAGCTCTGTGTTTAAAAAGTTAGGCAAAGTCTGTAGGTAGGCAGTTCACCCCCCCCCCCCAAAAAAAGGAATCTGGATTTAAAAACCCATGAAAACCCATGTAGCAGTCATTAGAACAAAAATAGTAAATTAGGGTCACCTGGGTGACTCAGTCATTAAGCATCTGCCTTTGGCTCAGGTAGGGATCCCTGAGTGTTGGGATCCAGCCACACAAAGGGCTCCTTGCTCAGTGGGGAGCCTGCTTCTCCCTCAAGCACTCCCCCTGCTTGTGTTCCCTCTCCTGCTGTCTCTCTCTGTCAAATAAATAAAATGTTTAAAAAATTTAAAAAATAGTATATTAGACTAATTAATAATATATAATGATAAGGTTAATATATTAAAGATTAATTATATATTGATAAGGTCTTTTAAAGCAGGGTACAGAACAATTATCCCTTTTGTGTAAAATATTTTATGCCTATATTTTTGGGAATGAAACTCAAATATTAACTCAAGGAAATATTCACAATGGCTACTTTTGGAAGGAAGAAAAGGAAGGGAATAAGATGCACAATAAAGGGGCTTTTACTTTTTTTCATCTTGTACTTTTTTGTGCAAGTCTGAGAAGAGAGAGAGAGGTGAAATGGAGTTAGAGAGGCAAGTACCCCATTATAGGCTGGTGCAGGGGGCCTGCATCATTTTATTTTATCATCATTTACTCCTTCTGTGCTCTTCCTTTATGTAGGTCTGAGTTTCTGACCTGTGTTATTTCCCTTTTCTCTTAAGAACTTCTTTTAACATTTCTTGGAAACATGTCCATCATCATCATTTTTAATGACCAAATAATAGTCCATTACAACTGGGGATATAATTTATGTACCACTCCCCATTTATTGGACATTGAGGTTTTGTCCTGGCTTGAGTTTGAGGGGATTTTTAAAGCTCCTATATAAAAAATAAGCAGGGATCTAAAATAGAAGTATGAAGTTGTATTTGGGGCCTTTAAGTCTGGCTCTGCAGGCCAGGAGCCATGGGTGGTTAATCATTAGCAAGTGAGAATAACCCCCAGTGACACCCTGGGAGCTCATTATTCATTGCCTTTTTCAGGACACAATAACAAAGGCTGTCAAACCATTTACATTGTTGAACTAGATGACCAAATCTACAAAATTAGAAAGGTTAATCCCAATGCAGGTAATTTTTATAGAAAATTTGGCCAAGTATTCCAACATGTAAAAATAGGGCAAGATGCTTTCCCACAAAACAAATTCATACATGCTATCAGTGGAGGGAGGGAGTCAGCATATCCCCTGAAAGGCATGGAACATTTAAGTCAAGGCTTTCTCTTCTGGCATATTTGGGAACAAGGGAACAATCTGTTATCTCCTGAAGTGTTCAGCAGGCCTCCACAGGATGTCATGAAAAAGCCAAAACAACTCTCCCATATTACCATAAAAGGCAGGAAAATTTCATCCTCATGTCCAAGCTACTTGGATATACTTTATTTTTAAAACTTAGATATATTTTTATTTTATTTTTCCAACCCGTTTTGGGAGCTGTCCTCAGCAACACATTTACAGGGTAGATGATCAGGTCTCCTGTTCAAGGTGAAATAAATGTTTGAATCAGTCCCTGTTTTTCTCTCCCCTTCTGTTTGTGCTTGGCAACAGTCCACACTCAAGTGTACTAGTCCCGAATACAGTTTTTTAAAAGATCTTAAAAATAGCCAGGTGACCTCAGAAACAAAGACTCTTGTCATGCCTAGAATGTCTTTCTTTGTTTTGCTTTTTTACTTTTTATTACGGAAAAATTTAAATATCTAATATGGAGATCCTAGTATAATGAATCCTCACATCCCCATCACTTAGATGCAACAGTTATCAGCCCAAGGCCGCTCTGGCTTCATACTCACGTACTCCCTTCTCTCCTGTATTGTTTTGAAGCAAATACCAGACATCATATCATTTCTGGATAAGCTCTTACAGTTAATGTTCTGGCTGGTAACTCTTCATTCCCTAGTCTAAGTGGTTCGTGTACTAAGGGGGCTAAGAAGAAGTCCCAGAATGATGCCCTGTTGTACCTTCCTTTCTAGTTATTTCTTTTGCTATCATTAAACATTTTCTTCTTGCCAGGGAAAACAATTACATCTTATCTGTAGGTGGCATTTTAAGGCTGTTAGTTCTCCTCGCCTCTTTTAGGGCCATACTGAGGTAAATTTTCTTTTTTGGACAATTCTATCTTCAAATAGTTATTGCCATTTCTCCTAGTTGAACAGTCAGACCACGTGTCCTCTGATTTTTTTTTGGTTCAGGCAACATGTTCATCGAATCAGTATCTCACTTTGAGATCTCTAGAACTACTGTTTTACGGTACTGGCCGTAAAGAAATAAATTACGTTTAAAAAACTAATGGCTACAAAGGTGTTTAAGGCAATTATTTCCTCCCTGGGTGTGTCCTGTGTATGTGAGAGACAAGAATAGGGAGATGGGGGAGGAAAGTCTAGAAAGATTTGATACGTCTAGTGTGGAGTTGTTTTCAGCCAGTGCAGCCGGATGGTAACATGAAAACACACCCAGGCCTTATTCCACAGGGTAGAATCATGACAATCTGACCATAAAGTTTGAAAAAAGTAGAATTTCAAGTAGCTGAACTGTTTTTACGCCCCCCCCCTACCTTTCTCCTTTGCCTCCTTCCTTCTCTTTCTATCTGTCTCATAATTCTTGGACACATTATCCCTCGCTGGAAATCAGAAATTGGTGAGTTCTAAATATTTTGTACTTCACAAGAATCCCATTTATTTTTATTTTATTTTATTTATTTTTAAATTTTAAGTCGGCCCCACGCCCAGTGTGGGGGCTCAAACTCACAACCCTGGGATGAAGAGTCAGTCATGGCGCCCCTTAGTTTTAAAACTAAGTTTTAAAAACTAAACAAAACAACCGTTTCACAAAAGGGTCTAGATTTCTTGAGTTAGGTTCACTTTGTTTTCATCTAATAAAATCATATGTTCACCTACCAGCCTTTTTATGGGAGAGAATATAGGAAAAAGCCTACACAAACTTCTCCTTCATCAGTCACTTGTCACTTTGTATTTGTCTGATTACAAAGTGCATTTTCTAAACAGATTAATGATTCTGTAAGCACAGTGCTTTGCCTTCTGTCGACATTTTGTTGAGCCTCCAAGAATTCTTGAGACACCCCCCCTTTGCGCCACAGTCTGAGATACAGGCTTCTTTGTAGTTGAAATTCAATTCATAAAATAAAGTCTCTGTTTTTCATACTAATGATATTATTTAGGAAAAGTCTTCTCTCCAATAGAACTTAAATGTACACTTGCTTTTCCCATTTCTCCAAAATCTGTATTTTATTTTATAAATTGTAACTTGCATGAAAAACACAAAAAACTCTGATCCAGGGAGAATAATAACACAAATTTAGTTTGTGCAACTTCAAGCCGTGAAAAGAAAGTTTAATGAAGTTACTGTTAAAGAATCCTTATCTGGTAACAGGCTGTCTAAGCTGGGAAAAAAAAAAACCTTCAATGCTGGAATGGGAAGTTGACATTCATTCCTCATCGATTAGCTGATTAGCTGTAGGATTAGAGGCTTCCCCTCCATCCCCATGCCCGCCACTCACACAGAGCAGTTGTCCAAGCTGCAGATTGTTCTGAGAAATAAAGCCCAGAAAGCTTGGAGGACTTTCAGGAGTTTGTATTCTTTCTTCCAGGTCAAGGAAATTGGAGATTTATATTCTTTTAGCTGGGGTCCTCTAGATCTACACTCTAACCTTCATCCACTCCAGACACAATTTCAATGTCCACAGAAACAAAACAAAAATAAAATTGTATATGTCTAGAATTCAGCTTTATCTGTTGCCTTAAGTCCGTCACTCTCAATGTAAAATAGTGTCAGTGTCCAAGTTGTGAGATTATGCCTCCCCTCTCTCTTGCAGGTTTTATTTTCCTTCCTTCCTGACTTTATTCGAATATTTGAGAGTGACAGAGAGAGCAGGGGGAGGGCAAGCAGAAGGAGCCAGGAGCCCACTGCGGGGCTTATCCCAGGACCCTAGTAGGATCATGACCAAAGCCAAAGGCAGATGCTTAACCAACTGAGCCACCCAGGGGCCCTCTTGTAGCTTTTCCTGCAGTGAGCTTGGACTTATCTTTTATCATCACAAAAAATAGTAGGTGTTATTTTTTTTAGTTAAAGAAAAGACCTTGGCCTCAGGTTCTAGGTACAATGAGAGGTTATGCATGAATGAAATAGTGATATTAAGTCACTTGGCAAATATTGACAAATATTCTTGAGTGCTCACTATGTGTACAGTGTGAAGCTGGCTGTTGTGAAAATTAAGTAAGCAAAGAACAATAGACGAATGTGCCCAGGAGTTCAAAGGAGGAAAAAAGACGAGTTGTTTAGTGAATTCTAAAAGCTGAAGGAAGTAGAATTGGCAAGGTTTTGAAAAAAAGGAAATCTCGTGTTCAAAGCTGGTGAGAGAACAACTCACCAATGTATATTTAAAGTCTTGAAAATGGGTGTACTCTTTGGGGGATTCATTCTAAGGTTCAGTGGTCTAATTTGGCAGATACAAGGAAGGTAAACCTTAAAAGACATATTGAGGTCAAACTGCTAGGCTGAGGTGGGTGGGGTATGGGGCCTTCTTCTGTAGGGAATGGTGACTGTTTGGCAATACTTTTGGAGGACAAAGTTTGCCATTTTCTCCAGAATGAATTAGAGGCAAAGAGTCTGGTTAAAGGGGTTTTAAAAAATCGAAGGCTTGGGAAAAAATAAATAAATAAAGATGGAAGGCCTGAAATGTCACTGTAGCTGTGAAAAAGGGAAATGATTTTTTTCACATGGTACTCGAAGTTTCTAAAAAATAAGACAAGATTTATGGCACCTTGATATTTGATGCTGTACAGGCAACTACTACAAGTACTTCAAGTATGGAAGACACTTTACCACTGTTGATACTATAAAAGAATAATGAATAACCTAGATGAGAATGTGGGCCTACTTTGGGCCAAGCCAGTGCCAGAACTCAGACAAGTCAGCCGTTTCAATTCGCTTTAATTTTCCTTTTCATATGGCAGAGGTCAAAGGGTGCAACAGGCAAAGGCTTGCAGGATGCTTAGTTTTTTGGTCACCGCCCTTGGGATGCCTGCAGATGGGCTGTTGGCTCATTACTCCAGTGACTGAGATTACTTCCTGAGCCAGCTCTTAACTATTACTTAAATAGGCTATTTCTTACTGTGATTGTCAGGATGTTACAAGACCTCTGGTCTGGAAGGAGGCTGTTCCTTAAATGTTTTGTTGAAAGAATCTGCAGTTTGTAATCAGTTCTGGGGAAGCAGCGCTGGTATTGTAGGGTTAAAGTAGAAATCTGGGGCTGTCAACCTTCATTTACTTTTTTTTTGTATGTGTGGTAAATTATACATAATGCAAAATGGTACAGGGTACCCTTTTGAGTGTACAGTTCTGTGGCATTAAGCCCCTTTACTATGCTGGGCTACCATCTCCAGCACTAGAACCTTTCTCATGACCCTAAACTGAAAGTTTCTACCCACTGAACACTAACTCTCTGTTCCTCCTTCTCCCTAGCCCCTCACAACCTCTCTATTACTTTCTGTCTCTATGACTACTGCTATAGGTCCCTCAGATAAGTTAAATCATACAATATTTGTGCTTTTGAGACTTAATCTACAGAGTATAATGTCTTTAAGTTCCATCCATGTTAGAGCTTGTGTCTGAATATCCTTATTTTCTCATTTATTTTTGTTTTGTGATTTTTTTAAACATATTTTTGACTTTACAAAAAAGTGGTTAGAATAGTACAAATAACTCCCATATACGCTTCACCACCCAGATTCTTCAGGTTTGGTTCATTTTATACACACACACACACACACACACACACACAAAATCATTTCCCACAGATATGTCCCTTTTTTCTTTAATCAATTGAGAATAAGTTTCAGGTTGTGTTGCCCCCTTGAGCTCAAAGTACTTGCATGTTTATTTCTTCTTCTTTTTTTTTTTTAAAGATTATTTATTTATTTATTTGATAGAGAGAGAGAGATCGCAGGTAGACAGAGAGGCAGGCAGAGAGATGGGGGTGGGGGAGCAGGCTCCCCACTGAGCAGAGAGCCCAATGATGGACTTGATTCCAGGACCCTGGGATCATGATCCAAGCCGAAGGCAGAGGCTTTAACCCACTGAGCCACCCAGGCGCCCACGTGTTTATTTCTTTTCTTTTCTTTTTTTTTTTAGGTTTTATTTATTTATTTTACAGAGAAATTGAGATCACAGGTAGGCAGAGAGAGAAGGGAAAGCAGACTCCCTGCTGAGCAGAGAGTCCAATGTGGGGCTCGATCCCAGGACCCTGAGATCATGACCTGAGCCAAAGGCAGCGGCTTAACCCACTGAGCCACCCAGGCACCCCCCACGTGTTTATTTCTTAACAACAAGGACATCCCCTTACATGATGCAATGATCAAACTTAGGAAACTAATGGGACACCTGGGTGGCTCAGTCAGTTGGGTGGCCGGCTCTTGGTTTTGACTTGGGGTGTGATCTCAGGGTCCTGGGATTGAGCCCTACATCAGGCTCTGCACTTGATGGGAAATCTGCTTGAGGATTCTCTCTTCCTCCCCTCTCTCTCCCTCTACCTTGTCTCTTTCTCAAAGGAATAAATGGGTCTTTAAGAAAAAATGAGGGAACTAATATTGATAGAATGCTATTACCCTAAATACGGACCAGATTCATATTTTGCCAGTTGTCAAAGAATGTTTTTCATAAGAAGCAAAAATTTCTAGGCTAAGACCCAATCTAGAATTACACGTATGTTTACTCAGTATCCTTTCATCTGGAACAGATGGTTTTTGTCATTTATAACCTTGCCATTTTTGAAGAGTAAGTCCTGTTATTTTACAATAGCACACTCTGGCATTGCCTCACCTTTTTTCATAATTAGATAGCGCTGTGCATTTTTGATAGATATATCGCAAAAGTGACATTATGCCTTTCTCAGTACATTGTATTAGGTGATCAGGTGGCACTAGGATTTCAATATTGACTTGTCCCCTTACTGGTAATACTAATTTTAATTACTTGGTTAAGGTGGTGTCAATCCACTGTGATTCTAGCTTGAATCAAATATAACCATCATATTTACCAGCTTCTTCTTCTTCTTCTTTTTTTTTTTTTTTTTTAGATTTTATTGATTCATTTGAGAGGGAGATAGAGAGAGCACAAGCAGGGGGAGAGGCGGGGTGGGGAGGGAGAAGCAAACTCCCTGTTGAGCTGGGAGCCCAACATGGGGCTCAGTCCCAGGACCTGGAGCCGAAAGCAGACGCTGAACCATCTGAGCCACCCAGGCACCCCCTTATTTACCAGTTTCTAACACCATTTCTTTTGCATTTATTTGTTGGCATTCTATTAATATTAGCCTTCTACTACTGTTCTACTGAGAGCTGCTCCTTCCCCATTTGTTTGTTTGCTTGTGTATTTATATCAGTATAGGTTTGTGAAATCCTATTCAGTGGGTTATAACCAATCGCTGTTATCTTGATGCTCAAATGGTCTCATATTTGGCCAGTGGGAGCACCTCAAACTGACTCCCATATCCTTTTGACTTGACTCTGTCATTTTTTGAGGACTTTTCTTTTCTGGCATGGGAAAATGTTCCAGACTCATACGGATTTTCCTGTTCTAGCTTTGATACCAATTATTTCTCCAAGAAATGCTAATTACTTTCAGTAGAGAAGGTATTTAGAAACCAAGACCTATGCTCTAGGTGTGTTTATAACTACTGGAGTATCATTACTTTTAGGACCTGTCAGAGAGGGTAGAGGTGGACATGTGTGTACACACACACACCTGTAACCATATGCTGAAAACCATGAGTTCATGGTTTCAGTCCGATACCGCAAGACTCATTTCAGTCTTCCTGGTTTTCGTAGTTGTAACTCTCTTCTCTGACAGGGAGAAACTGTGTCACCTTACTCTTAAGCAATTATCACATGTTCAATTCTAGAATATATCAACCACACCTATGTAAAGAATAAACCTACTATTATAATTCATTTTTTTTCTATAGTCTGAGGGTATAAGGTCAAAATACTATGTTCAAAAATTACTTGAGTTAGTTCTTCATTCCATCCTGTTCAATGTGACTTATTCTTTTGAAATGCATTTAGGTTTATTTTTATATTCTATTTTATGGTTGCCCCATATTCTTTTGATTTTATCATAATTTTTTCGTATTTAAAACAGTAGCGTTGGGGCACCTGGGTGACTCAGTCAGTTAGACATCTGCCTTTGGTTCAGGTCATGAACCCAGAGGCCTGGGATTGAAACCTACGCAAGGCTCCCTACTCAGCAGCGAGTCTGCTTCTCTTTCTCCCTCTGCCACTCCTCCTACTTGTGTTCTCTCTCTCTGTCAAGATAAATAAAATCTTAAAAAGACACAAAAACAGTAGCGTGGTTCCAAAGTCAATACTAAGTATAAGATTTACCTAATGAAGGGTCAGTCCTGTAAGTTCCTCCCACCATGTAGGTAACTCCTCTAGGTAACCAAGACTATTAATTTCTAGTGTTTCCTTCCTGTGTTTCTTTTTGCAAAAAAATAAGTAGATATATGTATATTTCTTTATTATATGATAGTATACTATAGATAACCGGTTCTCAAACTTTTTAATATCAGGGTCTCTTTGCGTTATTAAAAATTATTGAAGAAGCAAAGAGCTTTTGTTTATGTGGGTAGTATCCATTATATTTACTACATCAGAAATTAAAATCTGGGAAATTATTAAAACATTTACTAGTTCAATTAAAATTAACAATAATAAGCTCCTGAAATGTAAACACATTACATTTTTGTGAAAAATTACTCCATGTTCTCAAATAAAAAAACAGAAAGAAGGTGGCATTGTTTTACCTTTTTTTTTTTTTTTTTGCAAATCTCTTTAATGTCTGCCTTAATAGAATACAGCTGAATTCTCTTTCTGCTTCTTCAAGTGATCTCCTGCAGTTATATTGTTTTGATAGAAGCATGAAAAGAAAAGCTAGCCTCAAATAGACATGTCTTTGGAAAAGGGAAGAGTATTTTAACAGTCTTTTCAAGTATTGTGCATGTTCTTTGATATTACTTTAAAACACAATAGTGATAGTTTCTTAAAAGTTAGTTGCCTTGTGGAATCTGAAGCCATTATCAGTGAACTTTTAAAAATCCTCTTACATTAAAAAAAAAATCCTCTTACCTTAAAATCTATGGATCTACTTTATACTTTGACAGAATTTTTTTTTAAGGCTTTTACTTATTTATATGACACAGAGAGGGCGAGCAAGAGAGACAGAGAGCAAGCATAAGGAGGTGAAATGTCAGGTAGGGGAGAAGCACACTTCCCCCTGAGCAAAGAGCCTGATGTTGAGCTTGATCCCAGGACCCTAGGATTATGACCTGAGCTGAAGGCAGCCACTTAACCGACTGAGCCACCCAGGTGCCCCAACAGTATTTTTTAACCATGCATGATTTTGTACCATCATGCTTTAGTCATTTGGAAAATTATGGTTCACTTAAATATATGGATCTCCCAAATGTTGATACATTGCATTGTATAGAATGAATAAAAAATTGTTTGATTTAATATCATCTCTGAATTCATCAGAAAAATCTTTAAGCTGAAATTAGTACGCTGAAAACCCCATGGTAGTGGGTGGGACTTTTTCAAAATTCTAATTTTGACTTGAGTTTGAATTTTACCACTAGTAATATATACTATCAGTTGTTTTGCTTGAAGAAATAAGTTCACTTCAGTCATTTCTGAGAAAACAAAACGAAACAAAACTATCAGATATCCATGTCTGAATAACAATAGTTTGTCTGTCATTTGTTCTTTCAAGTAGAAATAGTGTTCCATGAAAAAGTGGCTAGTTCAGCTTGTAACTCAGACAACAGCAGAAATACTTTTCCTTGAGATAACCATCACACTCTGTGTGCATCAGAAGTAATTCATGTATATTTCCCCTTTAGTCACACAAAATATTGAAAAGACATGTCCTTAGGGTCAAGTTTCAATAAAATTACCAATTTTAGGGGAACCTGAATTGGCTCAGTTGTTAAGTATCTGCCTTCAGCTCAGGTCGTGATCCCGGGGTCCTGAGATTGAGCTCTGCATCGGGCTCCCTGCTCAGCTGGAAGCTTGCTTCTCCCTCTCCCACTCTCCGGGCTTGTGTTCCCTTTCTCACTGTGTCTCTCTCTGTCAAATAAATAAGTAAAATCTTTAAAAAATAAAAATAAATAAAATTACCGAATTTTACTGCTTCATCAAGGTGAAATTGTCTCCCCCACCCCTGCCCAAGAGTATGTTGTAGTAAAGTGTCCTTGTCACAAGCTTGGTTTACAGCGGCCCCAGTAGTTTTACCCCGATTGTTTTTGTACCATCAGTGAGATGCCAACATAGTGAAAAAAGACAAGTGATGACTTTGTAAGTAATATGAGGAAAAGAGTTTGACTTCACAGAAAATCTCAGGGACTCTCAGGTTGTGGACTTCATTTCGTGGACTGCCATAGATATTTTTTGTATTTTCCTTTTTTCACTTAAGAAATATATTCTGGGGGCACCTGGGTGACTCAGTGGGTTAAAGCCTCTGTCTTCCGCTCAGGTCATGATCCCAGGGTCCTTGAATTGAGCCCCACATGGGGCTCTCTGCTCAGCAGGGAGCCTGCTTCCCCTTTTCTCTCTCTCTGCCTGCCTCTCTGCCTACTTGTGATCTGTCTGTCAAATAAATAAATAAAATCTTAAAAAAAAAAAAAAGAAATATGTTCTGGAAATCTCTCCATATCAGTTTATAGAGATCAACTTTATTTATTTATTTATTTTTTAATGGTTCCATAGTACTCCATAGTATGGATGCACCATACTTGAATTACTTTCTTATGTTTGGACATTTAGACTGCTGTTACAAACAACTTTGCAGTGAACAGGTTTTTTTTGTTGTTTGTTTGTTTGTTTGTTTGTTTTTTTGGTAGTGAACAGTCTTGTGCATATGTATTTTATATTTTCATAGTATTGAAGATGTTTCCCGAGGACAACTTCCTAGAAGTGCAGTTGCTGTGTCAAACACGTGTGGTTTTGTTAAATGTTGCCAAATTCCACTTCACAATGCAAATTTGCATTTCTACCAGTAATGAATAGGTGTTCCTATTTCTTTACAACTCACAACAAAATATAATGCAGAAGATAGAAACATAAATTAATTATATATTAGACCCATAGGTTATCTATGAAGCTGACACCAACCTTTTCTAAGAACTTTCTTCTCTAATACCAGTCTATAGGATGCCTGATTAAAGTAGACCCTAGCCAAAGCTGGGCCAGATTCCCTATCGTGGGAACTCTGGAATCAGAAAGGTGGTGTCATTCTGTCTCTGTTAGGAAATGAAGTAAAGTTGGAGCCAGTTCAATTATATTGGGTCATATACCAACCCATGTAGAGAAAATCTGCTCTATAGAAGCAGAGGTGAGAATAACCCCATTTTCCTGATATCTTCTCTAATTCCTGTTTTAGATCCTGCAAGGGTTGGTTGAACTTCCAGTCCTTGGATTAGAGTAAACTTGTTACATATTATTTCTCCCAGATACTCTTCATATTATTACTGATTGGCTACTTATAATAAAAAGAATTACAATTAAGAAAAAGAGGTACAATGTAATGAGATGATACCTGAACATAAACCTGCATTAATTAGGTTATAAGCTTTCATTGTTTTAACAAAGGCCCAAATAAATAAGAAAGAACTTTATTTCTCTCTGTGTCAGTCTGAATATAAGCATTTCAGGGGGGTAATATGGCAGCTCTGAGGTGCTGAGGGTCACCTCACTTAACCTTCTATTTTGTGGCTCCACCCTGGCTGCACTCTCGTTTTGTTTTTTTTTTTTCTTTTTTCTTTTAACAATGTATTTATTTATTTTAGAGAGAGAGCCCAAGAGGCCCTGAGCAGAGGGAGAGGGACAAAGAGAAATCTCCAGCAGACTCCCCACTAAGAAAGGAGCTGAACACAGAGCATGATCCCAGGACCCTGAGATCATCACCTGAGCCAAAATTAAGAGTCAACCAGCTGAGCCACCCAGGTACCCTGTGGCTGCTCTCTTGTAATCTGAGATGCTTGCTTTAGCTCTTGCCACCTATCACCTCTTCAGACCCTGGAGAGAGAGAAAGGAACAGGGCAAGCATGCCTATTTCTTTTAGTAGCTTAAGAATGTATGGTATGTATGAATTCTCACACCCCATGAACTAGAACCAAGTCACATAGTCAAACCCAGCTGCTAAGGAGGTTGAGAAATACAGCCTTTGGCTGACTGGCCATGTGCTAATCTAAAATTTGATAATTCTGTTGCTAGAGGAAGTGGGGGAAATGCATATAGCCCAGCCCCCTGATGAGCCAATTATACATGTTCAGCCTTCTTCCTATAGATAAAACACACTTGTCCCACATTCAAGTGAAACAATACAAAATCCCATCTGACCATTTCACTCAGTTCAAAATCTAGGATCTCTGTGACATACATTCCTCCATCAGGATACTCTGTGACTCTTTCATGTGAGCATCTTCTGAAAAACAAGTTATCTGTCCTCCCCACCTCCACTCACCAAAAACAGTGGTGAATTAGGAATGGGATCATAAGAATCCTCTTTCAGAAAAAGAGGGAAAGAAAAACAGCAATCATTGCCCTACGGCAATGGTGTAATGCATGCTAAGGTGAAAGGCTCCCTGCGCTGGCAGTAAAGTTTGTTTCCCGTTAGTTTGTTTCCCCATTCCCGCTCTGCTTTCGGCTCTGCCTCTGGAAGATTTTTCAATCAGTTATCCTTCATGACCACATCTGAAATGGTTTTGAAGTGTATGTTCCTGCCTAGGTTCAGTTGTGGGGGCCCTGGGGATTGCTTTAGGGGTTGAAGAATTATAAGTTCTTGAAGATCAGTCTTGTGGATTCTTAATATATTTCTGGTATATTTCCTTCCACTCAGCTCCTCGATCAAGTAACCACAACCACACATGGTGTCTGGAAGGCCTGAAGAGCCTCCTCTTTTACTCACTGGCTGGTACATGGCTCCTATCCACTCTCAAAATATTATGATGGATATCACCTGAAGCCATGTGAAGCAACTGGCTTAGGTAGGAAAGCAACCAAACTTTATTAATCTGGCCGGCTCCTGTTGACTGGTAAAGAGCACATGAGAAAGATTTTACTAAACATCCTTAGTGGAAATGTATTCCATTTTACTCTGCTTTCAGACCTAACTCTTGTCTGGACTCATCCCTCTCATAGGACTTAGCTAAAGACAGAAAAAGCAATCAGTATATCTACATATATAGATAGATAGATAGATACAGATATAGATATATATACATTGTGACTTTTCTCAAACACTCCTCCTAGAGCTATGAGCCTAATTGGCATGAGTCCTGCCTTCCAAGATATTGCAGGAGATATTTGTCTGAAACTAATATAGCTACTACCACTTTCTTTTGGTCAGTGTTAACATAGTAGATATTTCTCTGTCTCTTTACTTGTAATCTGTCTTCATATTCAATCTTGTAGACAGCATATTGCTGGGTCTTGTTGTATTTATTTATTTACTTACTTACTTTTAAAAGATTTTATTTATTTATTTGACAGAGATCACAAGGTGGCAGAGAGGCAGACGGGGGTGGGGTGCGGGGGAAGCAGGCTCCCTGCTGAGCAAGGAGCCCAGTGCAGGGCTCAATCCCAGAACCCTGGGTTCATGACCCAAGCCGAAGGCAGAGGCTTTAACCCACTGAGCGACCCAGGTGCCCCGGGTCTTGTTATTTTTATCTACTCTGATAGTCTCTCTCTTTTAATTGGTATATTTAGACCATTCACATTTAAAGTGATTATTGATATACTTGGATTAATATATGCCATATTTATGACTTTTTTATTCACTCTTCTTGTTCTTTGTTTTTGTGTGTGGGTTGGGTTTTTTTATTCTTTGTTTCCTTTGTTTTTTGGGTCTTCCACCCTTATTCTGCCTTCTCTGTTTTTAACTGAGCATTTTATATGATTCAGTTTTTCTCTCCTCTCTCAGTGTATCAGTTACACTTCTTTAAAACTTTTCAAGTCATTGCCTTAGAGTTTATAATATATACTTACAACTAATTTAAGTCCACTTTTGAATAACATTTTATCACTTCATGGGTAGTGCATGTACCATAGATTAGGGTATCTCTAATTCATCCTTCCCATCCCTTATGATATGGTTGTCATACAATTTACTTGTCCATAAACTAGAATTGTACTATATATCATTGCTGTTACTATTCTGAACTGTTATCTGTTAGATCAATTAAGAATAAAAAAATAAATTATTTTATTTTACCTTTATTTCTCAATGCTTCATTTCTCAGACTCTCTTTATGTAGATCAGATTTTCTGAACTTTATCATTTTCCTTCTCTTTAAAGAACTTCTTTTGACATTTCTTACAAGGCAGGTGCACTAGAGAAAAATTCTCTCAATTTTTGCTTGTCTGAAAAACTCTTTATTTCTCCTTCACTTTTTTTTTTTTAAAGATTTTATGTATATTTATTTGTCAAAGAGAAAGCACACACAAGCAGGGGCAGCAGCAGGCAGAGGGAGAAGCAGGCTCCCTGCTGAGCAGGGAGCTCAATATGGGACTCTGTCCCAGGACCCTGGGATCATGACCTGAGCCAAAGGCAGCAGCTTAGCTGACTGAGACACCCAGGTATCCCTCTCCTTCATATTTGAAAGATAATTTTATTGGATGTAGAATTCTGTTGCTGGATTTTTCTTTTAATGTTTTAAATATTTTACTCTCTTCTTGCTTGTATGGTTTCTGAAGAAAAGGCCAATGTAATTCTTATTCTTATTCCTTTATAGAGAAGGTGTTTTTTCTTTCCTTCTCTGGTTTCTTTCAAGATTGGCTCCTTGTCTTAGATTTTCTGAAGTTTGAATATAATATGCCTATGTGTACACTTTTTGTATTTATCCTGTGTGGTATTCTCTGAGCTTCCTGAATCTGTGGTTTTGTGTCTCACAAATTGTGGAAAATTCTCAGCTATGATTATTTTAAGTCTTTTTTTCTTTTCTTTTCTTTTCCTTCAGGTATTGCAGTCCTTATATGTTACACCCTTTGTAAGTGTCCCACAGTACTTGGATATTCTGTTTCATCTTGTTCATTCTTTCTTTTCTTCTCTTTGATTTTCAGCTTGGGAAGTTACTACTCTTTTATCTTCAAGCTCACTGATTCTTTTTTCATGTGTAGTCTATTGATGAGCCCATGATTTCTGCCACAGGTTTTGATTTCTAACGTTTTCTTTTGATTCTTAGAGTTTCCATCTCTCTGCTTTTATCATCCAGCTGTCCTTATGTTGTCTACCTTCTGCATTAGACTCCTTGACATATTATTCCTAGTTATTCAAAACTCCTAGTCTGAGAACTCCAAAATCTCTGCCAAATTTAGTACCCCTATTTTTAAAAAGTAAAAATAAAAAGAAATGGGTAAACTTTACTTTTTTTTGAGGGAGGAGGGGCAGAGGAAAAGAGAGAGATATTCTCAACCAGGCTTCACACCCAGTGTGCAGAGCCCAACTCTGGGCTTGATCTCTTGAACCTGAGATCATTACCTGAGTTGAAATCAAGAGTTGGATGCTTAACTGACTAGGCCACTCAGGCACCCCTAAAATTATCTTTAATAATGTATTATTTTAGGTACCTGAGTGGCTCAGTCAATTAAGCATCTGACTCTTGATTTTAGCTTAGGTCATGATCTCAGGGTCATGGGGTCAAGCCCTCTGTGGGGCTCCATGCTCAGTGGGGAGTCTGCTGGAGATGATCTCTCTCCCTCTCCATCTGCCCCTTCCCCCATTCATGCATTATCTCTAAAATAAATAAGTCTTCTAAATAATAATAATATTGTATTTTTATTTAACATAATATATCCAAAATGTTATCATTCAACATGTAATGAATATAAAAATCATTGGATATTTAATATTTTTTGTACTAGGTCTTTGAACCTCCATGTGTATTATTACTGTTATTTTTTTAAGATTTCATTTTTAGGCAATCTCTAAACCCAACATGAGGCTTGAACTCAAAACCCCAAGATCAATTCTCATGCTCTGTTGACTGAGCCAGCCAGGCATCCCATACCCTCAGTGTGTATTATTAAGTTATAGCACATCTCAATTAGGAATAGTCATTTTGAGTGCTCCATGGCCACATGTGGCTGGTGGCTACTATGTTGGATAGCTTAGCTATAAGAACTCTCTATTTCTGATTCTTACAATCTAAAACCACAAATTCTGTGAGGAGATTGATTTTTTTTTAATTATGGTAAAAAACATATACCACAGAAATTTACTATCTTAACCATTTTAAGTATATAGGTCAGTGGTGTTAAGTATACTACCATTGTGCAAGCAGTCTCCAGACCTCTTTTTGTGTTGCAAAACTGAAACTTTGTACCCATTAAATAACAACTCTGTTTCCCTCTTCCCCCAACCTCTGGTAACCACCACTCTACTTCCTGTTTCTATGAATTTGTCTACTTCAGATACCTCATATAAGTGGAGTCATACATTATGTGTCTCAGAAGTGGGATTGCTCGATCATATGGTGTTCTATTTTTATTAATTTTTTGAGGAACCGCCATACTGTTTCTCATAACAGCTGCATTTCCACCAACAGCCACAAAGTTTCCAATTCTCCATATCTTTACCAATACTTAATTTTCTAGGTTTTTAAAAATTATTTTATTTTATTTTTTAAAGATTTTATTCATTTATTTGATCCAGAAAGAGATCACAAGAAGTGAGGAGCAGCAGAGGGAGAGGGAGAAGCAGGCTCCCTGCTGGAGTCTGATGCGGGGCTCAATCCCAGGATCCTGAGACCATGACCCAAACTGAAGGCAGAGGCTTATCTAACTGAGTCACTCAGTTGCCCCTTGTTTTGTCTTTTAATTTTTAATAGTAGCCATCCTACTATCAGTGGGTAGAATGTGGTAAGAGGTGATATCTCCTTGTGATTTTCTATTATTATTTCTATTGTGATTATCTATTATTATTTCTTTTTTAAGTAGGTTCCATGCCTAATGTGGGGCTTGATTTCATGACACTGAGATTGTGAGTCACATGCTCTACCACATGATCTACCGACTGAGCCGGCTAGGTGTCCTTACCTTCTCTGATGATTAGTGATGTTAAGCAACTTTTCATACATTTGTTGGCCATTTGCATATCATCTTTAGAAAAATGTCTATTCTAGTCATTTGCTCTTTTTTTTAAAAGATTTTATTTATTTATTATTTTACAGAGATCACAAGTAGTCAGAGAGGCAGGCAGGGGGGTGGTGGGAAGCAGGCTCCCTGCTGAGCAGAGAGCCCAGTGCGGGGTTCGATCCCAAGTTCCTGAGATCACGACCTGAGCCGAAGGCAGAGGCTTAACCACTGAGCCACCCAGGTGCCCCTGCCCATTTTTTCAATAGAGTTTTTTGTTGTTGTTGAGTTGGAGACTTTTTATTTGCAGCAAATATAATCAGATGCATATAGGGTAGTCTCAGGTAGAAGTTGGAAGTCATGTAGTTTTATGCATTGTATTTAGCAACACATAAGGTTGACATAAAGGAAAAAAGAAAGGATACAAACCAACAACAGCAAAAAAAAAACAACAAAGTAGAAAGCACTCTTCTGACCCAGTACAAACATGGCCTTCTATGCGGCTGAATTGCAGTTCTGGTCAGTGAAGAGGTAATTAAACTCAATAAGGCCCAGAGATCTGTGGAATAGGGAACCAACTACAGAAGTACAATCTGGTCACCATTTGCATCAGTATTTCCCTATAGCACTTTAAGTATTTAAGACATCTGGAATATATTTTGGTATTTAATCTAATTTTGTTTTTTCCCAAATGGTTATCCAGTTCTCAACATCACTGATTGAATAATTCATTCTGTCATCCATCCTAATTTGAAAAGCTACTTTCTTTTTTAAAATATGTTTAAATCTTAAATGAATCTGAGACTGTTTCTCGTTTACCTGGTCTACTCTATTATTTTATTTATTCTTGTACCACAGAATTACATTATTTTAACTATTGTAGCTTTATAATATCTGGGGAAAGTGTCTATTAATTGATTCCCACTATTCAGTCCTACTTCTTCATTATAGTAATAATTCCTCATCCTCAGTTTTAGTGGAACATGTATCTGTGGCTGGGAGCTATAGATGACAGCTTGCCTGGCAGACTGGTGTGGTGACATGACCAGGATGAAGCCCACAGTCGATGGAAATTAAGTGCAGCTTCCAGGCCATCTCCTTATAGACAAATCTACTTGTCCTGGACTCTCCTGTGGCCTAGAATATGGACGTGGAGGTTAGCCAGCTTCTACCAAGTGGAAAAGGATATAAATCCAAATAATAGCAGCATAAGGTGAAAGAAATCTTCTGGTTCCTGAATAACTGGAGTACGCTTCATCATAACACTGAACCACTTACCTCAAGACAGTTTGGGGAGATTTAAGAACACTTCTATTTTAGACACGAACAGACATTTCTGCAAAGAAGATATCCAAATGGCCAACAGACACATGAAAAAGTCTTCAACATCATTCAGCATTAGGGAAATACAAATCAAAACTACAGTGAGATATCACCTCACACCCATCAGAATGGCTAAAATTAATAAGTCAGAAAACGGCAAGGTGTTGGCGAGGATGCTTAGAAAGGGAAATCCTCCTACACTATTGGTGGTAATGCAAGCTGGTGCAGCCACTCTGGAAAACAGTATGGAGGTTCCTCAAAAAGTTGAAAATAGAGCTATGGTATGACCCAGCAATTGCATCACTGGGTATTTACCTCAAAGATACAAATGTAGTGATCCATAGGGGCATGTGTACCCCAATGTTTATAGCAGCAATATCCACAATAGCCAAACTATGGAAAAAACCTAGATGTCCATCAACGGATGAATGGATAAAGATGTGGTATGTGTACACACACACACACACACACACACACACACACAAATACTATGCAGCCATCAGAAAAACCTAGATTTTCTCATTTGCAACAATGGGGTTGGAATTAGAGGGTATTTTGCTAAGCGAAATAAGTCAATCAGAGAAAAACAATTATTGTATGATCTTACTGATATGAGGAATTTGGAAACAAGATGGAGGATCATAGGGGAAGGGAGGGAAAGATGAAACAAGACAAAACCAGAGAGGGAGACAAACCATAAGAGACTCTTAATCTCAGGAAACAAACTGAGGGTTGCTGGAGGGGAGGGGGTTGGGAGGGATGGAGTGGTTGGGTGATGGACATTGGGGAGGGTATGTGCTATGGTGAGTGCTGTGAATTCTGTAAGACTGATGAATCACAGACCTGTACCCCTGAAACAAATAATACATTATATGTTAATTTAAAAAAACCTTCTATTGTATTTGAGCCCAATAGTGTGTGTCTCTTTGCCAAAACCTAATTAACAAATGGCTGTTAAGAGTGACTATTTTTCCTATTCCAAATGTAATGTACGTCAGCTGTAGAAAATTCAGAATTCAGTGAGCAAAAAAGAAGAAATACACAATATTTCTTCATAATTACACAATGATACAATTATTACAGAATTGAATATTTGGGGGTATGTATTTCTATTGTCTGTGGTGATTTCTATAGTGATATATAAATATACAGATAGACAATAGATATTTATAATCACATAGTTATGTAGAAATGAATGTATATTCATATAACATAAATGGATTACACTCCATATGTTGATTTTAATATATTTTTTGTACCTAACGGTGCATATGGTGAACTTTCCCATGTTATGAAATATTCCTCTGGATATAGTATAATTTATTTAACAAACCATTCATTGTTGGACATCTAGATTCTACAGATTTTTAACCATCATAAATAATGTTGAAATAAAGACTTTTGTAGAAATGTATTTGTGTTCATCCATGATGACAGGATAAATTCCAACATGTGAGATTTCTTGGTCAAGGAATATGTAAAATTCTATTATTGATTTTTTTTTTTGCAGGCACTGTCAAGTTGCCCTTTTGAAGGAATATGCAAGTTTTGAGTAGAAGAGTATCACTTCTCTTTAGTCTTTCTGACATTAGGTATGGTGAGTTTTTAATTAACAAAACAATCTCGCTAATTCCTCTTTTTTGCTGTTGTTTTCAGAGATATTTTAAAGGGAAGTTGGGAGAGACTTCGATGGTGTTATGTTGGTAAAAGGAAACTGGGGCGTTAAATAAGATGGGGTCTTGAGGCCTAAAGAAGACACAGAGAAAGGCCACCTCTTTATTTAATTTCATTGGTAGAGCCAAGAGACGATTATTGGAAGCAGTGTCGCAAGGAAGTGCCAAATAAGATCCCAGGGTAAACAGGATCACCAGTCCAACTGGGGCTTGAGTTGGAGATAAAGCTTGGCTACAAAGCCAGGAAACTGGTGGGAGATGGTAGAGGAAAAAGTCTGAAGCACGAGGATCATGCTAGAGTGGCATGGAACATGCTAGACCAGGTGAGAATAGTTCCTGAATTAGTATGGTTGAGAGCATCAAGTTTAGACTCAGACTGTCTTGGTGCACCGTGTAAGTGTCAGGGATTCTTGTTTCCGTTACTGCAGCTGACTATAGCATCTGTACCCATGTCCACTCAGGGTATGAGGCTGCAGGAACATTTAAGAGATATAATTATTTAACATCTTACTATTATATAACCAGTTCCGGGGCGCCTGGGTGGCTCAGTGGGTTAAAGCCTCTGCCTTCAGCTCAGGCCATGATCCCACGGTCCTGGGATTGAGCCTGGCATCGGGCTCTCTGCTTAGTGGGGAGCCTGCTTCCCTTCCTCTCTCTGCCTGCCTCTCTGCCTACTTGTGATTTCTGTCTGTCAAATAAATAGATAGTCTTAAAAACAAAAACAAAAAACCCTTTTATAATATGACCAGTTCAGTGCAGCATGAAACAAAAATAGGAGACAGAACTTTTGGAAGGGAGTAGATAAAATTCTCATTTTGTTTAAGTGATATGACTGTGTGTTTAGAAAACCTATTTGGCAACTGTTCAAAACTAGTATAATTTTATCATTTTTTATTGCTATTTTTATTATGGCAACTATAGGACAGATTTTTAGGTCAGTAACTTTCTGTATATCATCTGTAAACAGCTAAAATATGATGGAGAGATGTCTCTCTTATAGTAGGAAAAAAACTTATAAAATTCTTTACAGAAAATACACTAGATTCTATGAGGAAAACTCCAAAATGTACTCAGAGAAAAATAATAATTTGAGTAAATGAATGAAGCTACCATCTTCCTGAACAAGAAAACTCCGTATTCTAACAATCAGGTTTAACAAAATTCCAGTTAAATCTCAGTTCAAATTTTGGGACAGAATTTTACCTAATGATTCTAAACTTACCTCATTGTTAGAATGAGTGACAAACAAGATGAGCTTTGGGCAGTAGTTAGCAGACTTGATTGCATTAAGAGCCAGGTCTTGAAGAATAAAAATGTTCACCTGCCACATTTTTCTTTCTCTCTCTCTCTCTCTCTCTCTTTTTTTAAAGATTTTGTTTTTAAGTGATCTTGATACCCAAAGTGGGGCTGGAACTTAAAATCCTGAGATCAAGAGTCTCTTGTCTATGGACTGATCTAGCAAGGCACCCCCAGATTTTTCTCTTTCAACATGAAAATAGTTATACTGATTCCATGAAAAAAAAAAAAAATCTCTTACTCTGTCTACTCTGTTAAAGAATGCCAATAAGAAAATAAGTGTTTCTTTTTAGTCCTTTTTTTTTTTCTTTTTAGTCCTTATTACTTACCTTATTACCTTATTGCTATCTGGGGATATTGAAGAATTAGGGATTTTTTTTTTATTCCTACATTTCTGAGTTCACCAAGTGACATATAATACCATCTCTTTTTTCACACTCGGAAAAAACCTTGCGAGGGAGGTTTTATTTATTATCAGCTTTACTTTTTTTTTTTTTTTAAAGATTTTATTTATTTATTTGAGAGAGAGAGAGCACAAACAGGAGGAGTGGCAGAGGGAGAAGAAGAAGCCGACTCCCAGCAGGGAGCCCCACACTGGGTTGGATCCCAGGACCCTGGGATCATGAGTTGAGCTGAAGGCAGAGGCTTAATGGACTGAGCCACCCAGATGCCCCTATCAGCTCTGTAGAGGGAAAAACAGATTACTTACCCAAGAGAACTTGACAAAGCCAAAGAGTGAGTCAGTGGCAAAGTCCAGAGTTAGTCCACTCCATTGACTATAACATTCCCTGTGAATCTAATGAGCCAGATCCCATGCCAGGTAACAGGGACGCAGACCTCGCATACCTGGGTCCTTCCTGACCCGGGTTCCTCCTACCTCCTACCTCTGCTGGTAAGAGCAAGGTGAGCCCCATGCAACAACCTGAGCACCTTGCTCCCTTGGTGAAGGACGTTCTTTTCCACCAAGTCCTGGTCTTTCCCAGCTGAGGCAAATCCTTGTTGTCCTAGAGACTTCTTTCCCCCTTGTAACAGATAGAATGTTTTTTAATGATTCCTGGCTTGTGTTTCCTCACGATAAGCTGGTTTCTGTTTCCTGAACCCTTTCCACTCCGGGGGCAAGGGCAGGAGTCACCTCCGGAAGAAAGAGGATATGGTGAAGGGGAATGTTCTGTCAGACAGGAAGGGGAGGGGCAAAGTCTGCCCTTCTTCTTATGGTCATTGCAGACCAGAGTGGAGCTGGAGGTATGAGAGTGCCAGGTTAGGTGGGTTCCGATGTTCTTTTTGGGGTCCAAGACAAGGTCTTGGTTGGGACAGAGAATGAAGTATGTTTTCCTAAACCTCTGTTGATTCTCAAGAAGTGGTACCACACCCTCTTGCAGGTGAGTTTGATGGATTGGGGAAGATGCAGAAGGGGTTGATTTGAGGACTGGGAGCCTTGTGGGTCCCAAAGGGGCAAAAGTGGGAGGACCCGGCAGCAGAGGCTTGGGTGTACCCACTGGGCAAGGGCACAGTTCGAGGGTGAGGTATAGCTCAGAGGAGGTGACTATAGGAGAGAGAGCCCGCTGGACACTTGACCAAGCCCTAAACTACTCTAGCAGCAAACTTATAACAAACACACATGGGACCTTGCCTCTAAGGCCAGCAGCTGCCGGACAGTGCACCATCTAAGCACCTTTTATCTGAAAGACATCAAGAAGATACATAAATCCTGCCCATCTTCCCAGAGTAAAGAAGAAAGGGTGGATGAGACAACATTTACGAGTTGGAGTATTTTATCTAAAGGCATTTACTCAACCAAATAATTTTTTATCAGCCCTAACGGGAAGCTGAACTTTGGACCAGTTGCTTACACTGAAACAAACCTGCATAAATGGGAAAAAATAGAAATAATGTGAAGAAATCAAGCTTTCCTCTTGATACCTGAGAAATGAAGAGGGTGGAGTAGAGGAGGGATATCTGCTTGCAAATGAGCAATCAAAGGGAACAAACTTGAAATTGTTTTGGCACATTTGAATTGTATAATTTTACAACCTTGCTGCATTCTATATCCTCCATGTTCTAGGAACTGAAAGGTTGCATTTAAAATCAAGTGGGCCTTTGGGAGCCATGGATTTCAGAATGATTATCACTATCTCTAAAGAAATGAATTACAGCAAAATAGCAGTTACCATTGTGGCTACTGACAGATTTCTTCTGCGTATGCAATTTAATACAAATTGTGTTTTGGGGAGGGACATCTGGGTGGCTCAGTTGGTTGAGCATCTGATTTTTTACCTCAGCTTGGGTCTTGATCTCAGGGTTGTGATTTCAAGCTCCACCTGGGGATGGACACTACTTTAAAAAAAATTGAGGGGGAAAGGGAGTGCTCAAAAGGAAAAAAATAAATAAATAAATAAAGCTACTGCATCAGGATAACTGACCATAGCTTTCCGGGCTAATCTATAAAAATATGTCTGTGTCGTCCTCAGTCAATATTTAAGCAAATTAAATGAACTCTTTTGAGACTGTATTCTTCTCTATTCTAGACAATAAACCTTTGTGTTTTTATAATAGTCTAGAATTTACCTTTTCTATCTGATGCAAAAAGTTAATCTTGTGACACGGGGGGAGATGTACTACTATCTCCATTTTTCAAGTTTAGAAAATGTCCCTTGGCGTTGAATAATCCATAACTTGGGCCCCACGTTTGCCCCCACATCTTTACATTTTATGGATCCTATCAGATATTATAACAGTGCCCATGGAAAACAACCCCACGTTGGTGTTACATGGGTCTAAGATTCTAACCCAACTAAGAATCCTTTTGGAGGAAGCCTGTGTGTGGTGTTTTAATCTTCTAAAACCGATTGGAGCAAAAGGGAAAGAAACCCGTCCTAAAGCACCTAAACATAGAAACTTCTTTTGTATCCCAGGTGTGGCTTCCACCGCTTCCACAGACCAACCTGTATCCCAGGTGTGGCTTCTGTGGCTTCCACAGACCAACCTGTGATGCTGTATTGGTCTGACAGAACCTTCACTTCAATTGATGTCTGTCTGAAATGTCTCCAGATGATTTCTGTACTGTCAGATAAAGCCAAACTGTGGAAACAAACAAACAAAATGTCCTAGGATTGCTTATGGCTGTAGAGCCATCAAGCAGGTAAGAGAAATAATGTACAAACCCAGGCCTTCTGATCTTTAGTCCAGTGTTTATTTCATAGCACCAGTGATTTCCAGGGCGTTATTTCTGGAACCTTCTTCCTCCCAATACACGAGACAGAATAGGATCAACTACCCTGATTCAAGTGGGAATAAGGTGGAATCCTGGCCACTCCTTCCCAGTCCCTGGAGCACCTCCATGGAGGTGTCTCTGCAGCACCCCAGGACTCCACTTGAAAACCACTGCCCTGTGCCACGCTACTCCCAAACCACTTCAACCTCCCCCATTTCCAGCTATAATTACGTGGTGTTAAGAACAGAGAGCCTGACATCAGCTTGTGAGACAAGTAATTTTGGGCACAGAGTAAATCACAAAAATGACAGTATGGTGAGAAGAAACATGCCAACTGAATTTAAAGATATAGACGTGGTTTAATTGCTCCTCTTACAATATACCATCATTACTGTCTGCTCAAGTGCTTTGGGGCAATTGATTGCTGAGATATTGTGACTTTCCATGATGCAAACATTCAACTGCCCATTCAGAACTGAGATACATGAGGAGGAGTCTCCTATAGCAAACATCCGTTACCCATTAAGGCTGTGTGCCCCACATCTGAATGAGAAAGCGGTGGTGGTCAGGAGAGGAAATTCTGCAGAAGGTGGCAGTGGCAAGACCGCCAGCAGACCACTCTGAGCTGGTTCTCCTTCAGTCTGGCCGCATGTGAACTCTGTACAGCAGTCCAAAGGATGATGCCAATGAGGAGAGGGCCTTTTGTCAGAAACTCTGTCCTAATCCAGCCATTTTTAAAGCTCCCTCACAAGAAAGGAGAGACTTGGGGCTCTTCACACATTCTGGTGACCCCACGCCTGAACAAAAGAGTTTTGTAAAGGAACTCTTTGTAGGAGGACTCTGTCCCACCTTGTGTATAACCTCTGCAAACATACTTTTTAAGGTTTTCATCATTGGAACACATTCTGTAAGTTGGAAAAAAAAAAAAAGAAGAAGACGAATTGTAGAGAAGGGTTAATAACGAAAAGCAGTCCCCACTCTCAAGAGGGAAAATTATTTTTAACTCTTCTAGTCACTTCTGTTTTTATTCTTATGGTGATTGCCTCATGTCTTTAAATAATATGCTAGCATTGCTATTTCTTGATGTAGTATTTTCTGAAATTAACTGTTGAGTCCGTACTATGAAAGATGAAAATTTAGCTTTGCTCTACCTCTTCCCCAGCCTCTTTCCCAATAGATTTGTGTTCTTTTTTTTTTTTTAAAGTTTTTATTTTAGTTCCAGTTAGTTAACATACAGGGTTATATTAGTTTCAGGTGTAGAATCTAGTGATTCAGCAATTCTGTACATCACCTGTTGCTCATCATGACAAGTCATTCCTTAGTCTCCATCACCTGCTTTACCCTCTCCCTATTGCCCACCCCTCTGGTAACCACCAGTTTGTTCTCTGTAATTAAGAGCCTGTTTCTGAGTTCATCTCTCTCTTTCTCTTTGCTTATTTGTTTTCTTTCTTTCTTTTTTTAAGATTTTATGTATATATCAGAGAGAGAGAGTGAGAGAGAAAAGGAGGGAGCAGGGGAGAGGGAGGGAGAATCAGACTCCCCACTGAGCAGAATCCGCAGTGTGGTCAATCTTGAGCCCAAGGCAGGTGCTTGACCAACTGAGCCTCCCAAGTGTCCATTTGTTTTGTTTCTTAAATTCCACATATGAGTAAAATCATATGGCATTTGTCTTTCTCTGACTGACTTATTTCGCTTAGTATAAGACACGCTCCATCCGTGTTGTTACAAATGGCAAGATTTTGTTGCTTTTCAAAGATTTTATTCATTTATTTTAGAGAGAAAGAGCAAGAGCGAATGGGGGGAGGGGCAGAGGGAGAGAGAAAATCTGAAGCAGATTCTGCATGGAGCATGGAGCCTAACACAGGGCTCAGTCTCAAAGCCCTGAGGTCATGTCCTGAGCCAAAATAATGAGTTGTACACTTAACCTGACTGAGCCACCAGGTGCCCCATTTTATTCCTTTTTTTTTTTTAAACGACTGACTAATATTCCATTGTACACATATACCACTTCTTTATCCATTCCTCAGTTCATGGAAACTTGGGCTGCTTCCAATTTATGTTATTTTGAGCTCTTCTCTTGGTTACAGTTACAATTTTAAATAAACACCTTCATTTCTTGTTCTGTCAACTATTGACTTTATCTCTTTTCCCTCCTATTTTCTTTTACCTCTCTTTTTTTTTTTTTAGAGTTTTTTTTAGCCTGACATCCGGAAGAAGGATTTTTTTTTTAGTATTTTATTTATTTACTTCACAGACAAGAGATCACAAGCAGGCAGAGAGGCAGGCAGAGAGAGAGAGGAGGAAGCAGGCTCCCTGCTGAGCAAAGAGCCCGATGGGGTGCCCAATCCAAGGACCCCAGGCTCACAACCCGAGGCTTCAACCCACTGAGCCACCCAGGCACCCCTCACCTCTCCTCTTGATTTCTATCACTCAGTCTGTCATCCTTCTGTTGTCAATGGCCATGACCTTTACATTCTGCTATGAAACTGAAGTTGACCCTTGAACAATACAGATTTGAACAGTCCAGGTCCACTTATATGTGGATTTTTAAAAAAATAAATACAATACAGTACTACAAATGTGTTTTCTTTCCTTATTATTTTATTAACAACATTTTCTTTTCTATAGCTTGATTGTAAGAATATAGTATATAATATATAATCCACTGTTTATATTATTGGTGAAGTTTCCAGGTAACAATAGGCTGTTAGTAGTTAAGTTCTGGGGGAATCAAAATTTATTCAGGGATTTTTGACTATGTAGGGATTTGCATCCCTACGCCTTATATTGTTCAAGAATCAACTATATAACTAAATCTTTAGATTAATTCTAAGAATTGAAAATCAGGGGCACCTGGGTGGCTGTCATTAAGTGTCTGCCTTTGGCTCAGGCGATGGATGATCCCAGGGTCCTGGGATCCTCATTGGACTCCCTGCTCAGTGGGAAGGCTGCTCCCTCTCCCACTACCCCTGCTTGTGTTCCCTCTCTCTCTCTCTCTGTTAAATAAATAAATTAATAAAATTTAATAAAAATAAATAAATTAATAAAATCTTTTAAAAAAAGAAAAAGAATTGAAAGTTAATTAACTATGTTTATTATAATAATGGCACATGCTGTTGGTTGCCTACCTAGCATCTACCCTAACCTCATTTAACAAAATCTAACAAGACCCTGAGTTTTTCAGGTATTACCCTCAACCACTTAGCCAAAATTTTCTGGGCCAGACAAAGGATTCCAGATGGGCTATTCAGATTTCCTCAAATTTGGGTCTGCATCAGAATGACCTAGGAGGCTTATTAAAACAGACTGCTGAGCTACATTCACAGATATTCTGACTCTATAGATCTGGGGTGAGGTCGAAGAGTTTGCATTTCCAGCAAGCTTCTAAGTTAATGCTCATTTTGCTAGTTTGGGGTCTATGTGAAGTATGGCCATTGCAGTAACTGGGGTATTGCTCTGGCTGCTTTAATAGTGATCAGAATAAATGGACAGAATTTACTTCTCTATCACATAAAATTCAAAACTAGAAGTGTAAGAGGATTAGCTTGGTGAAAATACCTTGTATCCCAAGTTTCCTTCTATCTCTTGCTTTGTTATCTCCTTAGAAATTGCCCTCATCTTATTTTTAAAGCTGACTCACTACTACCAAACCTTCATACTAGCAAAAGGGAAAATGTGAGGCAGTGGAGAGCATATAACTTTTTTTTTAAAGATTTTATTTTGTAAATATTTTATTTATTTATTTTTGCAAGAGAGAGTGAATGGGAGCATGAGTGTGGGGGAGGGGCAGAGGGAGAAGCAGACTCGGCTCAATCCCAGAACCCTGGGTTCATGCCCTGAGGTGAAGGCAGACTTAACTGACTGAGCCATCCAGGCACCCTAAGATTATTTCATTTTTAAGTAATCTCCACACCCAATGTGGGACTCAAACTCACAACCCTGAGATCAACAGTTTCATGCTCCACTGACTGAGCCAGCTAGGTGACCCCATACTACTTCTTTTATTTATTTATTAATTATTTATTTTTCTTTAAAAATAATTTATTAGTTTTTGATCACAGAATGCAGGGGGAAGCACAAAGGCAGTGCCTGTGACCCCTTGGCTTCCCAGGCTATACATCTGGAACCACCTCTATACAAAATCAGTCTTGGCCATACTACTTCTTTTAAAGGAATAATCCAGAAATTGCCCACATCTCCAATCATATCCTAGTGGCCAGAATTTAGTCACAGGGTTACACTAGGAACAAGGGAAGCTGGGAAATGTAGTTCCTAGGTTGGTGATTATGTGTCCAGATAAAATTCAAGGTAGTTCTGTTATCGAAAGGGAGGAAGAAGAGAATGGATATCAAGTGGCAATTAGCAACCTGGGCATTCTGGTTCCATTCTCCTTTCCAGCAATTCTTTAGAGGAACACATGACACACCTTTAGCCAGTGAGACAGGAAAAGATGTCTGCTGAGGGTTTCTGAGAAAGTATCCTTTTCTCCAGGAGAGACATAGTATCTTCTTTGGGGTTCTATCATGCTGGATATGAACCTTAAAAAAGAACAAAAGAATAGCGGAAAGGCGCCTGGCTGGCTTGGTCAGAAGAGCATGTGACTCTTGATCTTGGGACTAGGTTGCAGCCCCATGTTAGATATAGAGATTACTTAAAAATAAAGTCTTTAAAAAAAAGCAGAGCAGCTGGTTTCTTAATACTATAAGAAGAGCTAGCCTGTAGACAAAGCTTACAAAGTAAAGCTGGCAGGGAGAAAATGGAAAGAACTTATGTGCTCAATGAAGACCCAGAACCACTGAGTTAAACAGTAACCCTGAAGCTTCCCTACCTGTAGTGCCCTTGATATGTCAGATAATAAGTTCCCTATTCTTTAAGCCACATTGGTTTTTTTCCTGTAGTTTGCAGCCAAATCATCCAAATGAATAAAGTGGCTTTCTAATTGTTTTTCTTTCTTTCTAGTTTTGCACTGTAGGCCTTTTTATATGGGCCTAAAATCTCAAAGTTAGTACGAGAGAGTAAACACCTTCCCTTTTTTCTTCTAGCCTCTTACTTGCTGGCTAGGTCTGCTGCATAGCTGTCACCCTGAGACTTCCCTGAACTACTTTCCTCGTTGGAAACCACCATTTCTTGCATGCCGGTGCTTTTCCTTGGTTTATTCCTTTGTCTTGCTGAGGCATACCGCCAAGTAATTTCCTAGGAAAAGATATGTGGGAAGTGAATTTTCAGAGTCCTTGCGTGTTGGGATCTGTAGGCAGATTGGCTTCCTTCTCAGGTATGGCCTCTCCATGCAGCCTTCAGACTGGAATTGCCTCCACTATGTTTTTTTTCTCTCTTTACCACTTTCTTCTTTGTCTTTTGGGAATTTATTGAAAGATTTAGATCACTGATGGCGCTTTTCTCATCTCTTGATTGCTCCTCAATTATACCTCTTTATTTCTTTATTGTCATTTTAATGAGGTCTTAGGAAGAAGATCACATAAATATGTCATTCCTCCATCTTGAACCAGAAGTTTTATCCCCTTTTAATAAGACTATTAAATAATTCAGACTTTGAAACTGAGTCATTAGATTGGATACTTTACATTTCAGTACTCTGTGAAAGAACATCTTACTATTTCTGAAAAAACAATTTTTTGTTTTATCTTGAAAACATTCAAGATAAAGTTAAGTGAACAAACTGTATTTGCTTGGGAATTTTCACCTTCTCGCTTTCCTGAATGTTCTTCAAACTACAATCAGGAACTAGAGTTTCTACTGTCTGTTTTCCATTAGTTATGAAAAATTCTTTTTTTTTTTTATCATTAACGCCAAAAATCTGACTAAGCATCCAGGCCAATAGAAATTTACGCTTCCAAAAGAAGTTTGGGGGTTGTTTTCCTAATAATTTTTCAATAATTCAGTTGAAATTCAGTAATTTTTTTCAATAATTAAATTGAAAAGAAAGAGTTCTTAATTTCCATAACCATATGAAGTAAACATAAAAATCCCATGTCAACAGGTACAATGGAAAGAGCATGTAAACAATAACATCAAAATGGCTGAAGGTTAATGGACCATTTAAATATGCTCAGATGTAATGAATGCAAATTAGCCTTTCTTGAGAGCCTACTCTGCGCCTTGTAACTTTCATATATGTGATAATTAATGCCCTTAATCTTGTAAGGATCTTATTTCTATCATATTGCTAAGGAAACAGACTGAAGTAATTACCTTGAGTGAAGTTACTGACAGGAAGGAATTGGCTGGGTTGGGGTTCAGTTCCACTTTTACTGAGCCCCAAAGCTTCTGCATTTTGCACCTCTTCATCATTCCACAAGATAGGTGGGTGCATCCTTTCCTATCTGTATTTATTTCCTTGTGCCTCTGTAACAAAGTGCCACAGCTGGGAGACTTTAAGCAACAGAAGTTCATTGTCGCAGCTTTGGAGTTTAGAAGCCGTAAATACAAGGTGTTGGCAGGGTCATGATCTCTGTTCCATGCCTTTCTTTTAACTTCTGTAGTCATAAGTGATCTGTGGTATAACTGGGCTTACAGCTGCCTCACTCGTCTTTTCCTCTGTGGTCACATGGCATTCTCTCTGTGTGTGTTTGTCTCACATAGTCATCTTCGTCGTCGTCTTTTTTTTTTTTTTTAAGATTTTATTTTTAGGGGCACCTGGGTGGCTCAGTGGGTTAAAGCCTCTGCCTGTAGCTCAGGTCATGATCCCAGGGTCCTGGGATCGAGCCCCACATCGGGCTCTCTCAGAGAGCCTGCTTCCTCCTCTCTCTCTGCCTGCCTCTCCACGTACTTGTGATCTCTGCCTGTCAAATAACTAAATAAAATCTTTAAAAAAAAAAAAAGATTTTATTTTTATTTTTTTTGGCAGAGAGAGAGAGAGAGTACAAGCAGGGCAAGTGGCAGGAAGAGGGAAAATCAGGCTTCCGATGAGCAGAAAGCCCAATGTGTAGTTCAATACCAGGACCCTGAAATCATGACCCGAGCTGAAGGCAGATGCCCAACAGACTGAGCCACCCAAGTGCCCCATCACATGGTCATCGTCTTATAAGGATATCAGTCATAATGGATTAGCACCCAGCCTCCCACCCTAGGTCAAGTATGACCTCATCTCAGCTAATTGCATTTTTAATGACCCTATTTCCAAAGAAGATCACATTCTTTTTTTTTTTTTTTTTTTTAAGATTATATTTGTTTATTTGTCAGAGAGAGAGAGCATGCACAAGCAGGCAGAGTGGCAGGAAGAGGCAGAGAGAGAAGCAGGCTCCCTGCCAAGCAAGGAGCCCGATGTAGGTCTTGATCCCAGGGTCCTGGGATCATGACCTGAGCCAAAGGCAGCAGCGTAACCAACTGAGCCACCCAGGTGTCCCAGAAAATCACATTCTTTAAAAAAAAAAAAAAAAAAAAGTCACATTTTGAGGCCTAGGGAGTTAAGATTTCAACATGTCTTTTTAGACACGGTTTTAACCTGTAACACCATCTAATTTAGGTTTCCTTCTCTATCAGAACTCTATTTCAACCATGTCCTGATGAATAAAAGTATTAGTATTGTTGAGGAAGAGAAGTTTTCTACAGCCCTTCAAAATTCTTTTGGCTGGGCTAAAAATTAAGTTGATATGAGACAGATTAACAGAAGCAAGTTGAATTTAATTACTTATATACTTGGGACTCTATAAGAATATGAGGTCCACAAGCAGTTAGATAAGTGAGGCTTATATTCCTTTCAGAGCTAATGAGAAGAAGGTAGGCACCTGGTACCTGAAAGGGAAGGAAGACAATTCACAAGAAGATTAGAAAAAAAAAAGACTAAATGGGGTGCCTGGGTGACTCAGTCAATTGAGTGTATGATTCTTGGTTTCAGCTCAGGTCATGATCTCAGGGTCATGAACTTGAACCCCATGTTGGGCTTCTCATTCAGCAAGGAATCTGCTTAAGTATTCTCTTCCTCTGCTCACCCCCACCACTCTCTCTCTCGCTCTCAAATAAATAAATCTTTAAAAAAAAAAAAAAAGAGTAGATGGAGTAGATGCTCAGGAAACAAATGTGGATGGGTCACACAAAAACAAATGGAACAGAGAACAGAATTTTAACAGACTTTGCTAAGCTCCTCCCTGTCTACCACACCTAGTTTATATCATACTGTAATTATCTATGGCGATAGCTCCTTTCCAGGAACAGGTCCACTAACTAAACTGTTTCAGGCAGTTAGGCAGAAGATCAAGGGGCCTTTGTTTTTTTATTTTTGTTATTTTATTTTGTTTTTTAAATAATCAGTCTAAAATAATCCATATACCAGAGACACACTTTGAGGTGGCACGATTGCTCTCCTACATTAAATAAAAGTTCTAACACAAAATTTGCTCACATAATACCATAAGTACGGTAAAATTATCATTGAAGGAAACTTGGTTTTTAAATCTTAAATCTATATTAGAATCATACTGTTGAAATATTTCAATGGATCATTTTTCTTTGTGTTAAATTTTTTCATACATTCAAATATACGCTGGAGGGCACCTGGGTGGCTCAGTTGGTTAAGCGACTGCCTTCAGCTTAGGTCGTGACCTTGGAGTCCCAGGATCAATTCCCACATTGGGCTCCCAGCTCCATGGGGAGTCTGCTTCTTCCTCTGATCTTCTTCCCTCTCATGCTCTCTTACTCTCTCTCTCAAATAAAGAAATGAAATCTTAAAATATACACTGGAGTTATATCACATTAGCAGTAATTGAACAACTAATTCCTCAAAAAAAATCTCACTAAAGTGATTTCAGGGTATTAACCAATGTATTGTGATGACAGTTAGGTCTTTTAGAATGTAAAGATTATCCTCAGAGAGTCGACTGCCCTTTTTGTAGACTCTGAAGCATGACTAAGATAAATTTGGAGCTCATTTCAATGCTAAGTCTAATTATTATCACTTAAATATTTATGGTGCTCTTGTTTCATTGCTGTTGGTTCTTCCAGAAACATCTAGCTGCCCATTAAGACTAGATGTACCTGCTGTGTACTAATGTTTTATTTATTTGAATAGAGAGTAGATTGGACCAAACATATAAATAGGAGTATTTCATAAATGTAAAAAAAATGAAGTTGTTTTTGGTGATTAAGATACCTTACTGTGTTCTTTATAAAAGGGAATGTGTACAGTCTTTGAATTCCCCTGGCTGGAACAGTGATCGATCGATTGATCGATCGATCTATCCAGACTATAGCATAGGGCCCCTTTCAGGTGTCTAAAATTATCAAGAGGGATGAAGTCCTGTTTGCAAAAGGTCACACATTTACATGTGCCTTGCATAAATCATTTTGCTCATGCTGCAGTTCTGTTACTTCTGTGGTTTCATTTCCCTTAACTTACAATCGATCATCAACCCCCATCTTCCAGAGAAACAGGTTTAGTGGGAGGCAATGCCATTTTCTGGTTATCCGTATTGTTCTTCTAAGATTCCAGACGTGGGGAAGTTCATTCCTTTAACAAAAGTAACCCAACTCCTCCCTAGACCCTCCAGCTTTTTAGTTTAGGAGTGTGTGTGACTAAGAATATGTCTATTTATACAAAATCTACACATACAGCATGAAGAACCCACCCTGCTTGTTTGCAAGTCCATTTCCTCTGCAACTATTTCAGAGTATCCTTGGGATAGAGGAGAAGTGCTTCTCCTTTCCATACTCCTATTCTGTTCCTCACTTTACCCCTCCCTCCCACCACCCTCTGGGCTTCTTTGTCATTCCTGTCTGCTCTTTCACAGACATTTCTCCACACCCTGTTCCTCTCTCTAATCTCTGCCCCTCTTACACCGTGTGCAGAGCCCTTTCTCATTTTTCCCAAAGGATATAAGGCAAGGCTGCCATGTTTAACATATTTTAAGTTTTGAAACTAACATAAGGTAACTATTTTTGCAGAAAGGGGAAATTTAAGGCTGGGTTACCTGTTATTACTGTCAGTGGCATCCATTGACCACACCCTTCAGTTGGGGTCTTCTGGGACCATCTGTCCTCTACTTCCCCCACCTCCCCCACCCCCTGGCCCTCCTCTGTGTTGTCTGGGCCCACTTGCTCCTTTTAAACTGCCTCATCTCATACCACATTCAGGTAAAGGAAACAGAAATTCCCTAATAATTAAACAAAAACAAAAACAAAAAACTGTGCTCCAAATGAAGACCCTTCTACATTCTTGAGAGGCACATTAATAATGGCATTACATTATCAAACAGCACCTACTGTCCCATCCTAGTCTGAAACACAGGCACCCCGATTACTCAGCGGCCAGCCTTCCCTGAGAACAATGGACAGAAAGGGCACTGGGAAGGTCCCTCCTGGAATAAAATAAAGGTCTCTTTCAAACTTTTATGCAGAATGCAGACACTGCTCCAGGGTTACATCAGCGTTTTAAAATTCTTCCTGCTACTGAAATGTGTCAACACTACCTTGTGAAGATATGTTCTGGGTTACGTATTACCATGTTAGTGATGGGAGAGGTCCCAAAGAACGGGGACTTTCCCTGGCCTCCAGACCATCTGTCTCATGGGGACCACTCACTCAAAATAGATTCTCCTCCTGGTTCTGTCACCTGTTAGCTCTGTGTCCTTGGATAAGTCACCTGAGCTCCCAGAACTTTCATAATCCCACCATCAGAATGGGGAAAATAGTACAAGCCGCGACATGGCTTTAGAACTTTGCAGGAAGTGAGAATATAAGAAAGTAAGTACTTATAAAATTGTATGCAAATGCCTACTGTTATGATTACTAAATCTTAGTCCATTGTAAGAGAGTCTTGTGATGAACAGATGCCCCAGAGAAAGTAGTTTTTGTGGATTCTGGGATGTTTCCAGAAGTTGGTTGGAAGCTGGAAGGAAAGGAACACATTTGAATATAGTCATTTATAATATCTAAAGTTATTATGCCAGGATTTTGGTGGACAGAGTTATTAAAATAAAATAACAATAAACAATTTTAAAATAAGGTAAAATAATAGTTAAATTCAAAAAGGAAGGCGAAGGAGTAAGCTCTGCAGGAGAGTGTGGTGCATGAAAATAGGAGCTCTAGCTAGGATAGAAGCCAGGTACCCTGGGTGCAAAATGTTCCACTAGCAGCAAGAACTTGATGGAGATACTTAGCCTTTCTTTGCCTCAATTTCTTCATCTATTAAAAAAAAAAAATGGCCTAACACAAGAAATATTAACCACTCTTATATCTGGATAGCCTAATGATGGTCTACCCCAGATTTAAGGAGACTTTTCTACTTAAGTTCAGAATGCTTAACTGAAACCTTTGAGTTTAAGAATTGTACTTTATGTGTCTGCTAGTGAATGATGTGAACTAACTCCCATCATCCTCCCCTTCTCACTCTACCTTGCAAGGTCCTTCAGTATACATACTTGTATGTTTATGAATTACCATTGCACTGCTATAAAACATCTTAGTTTTTATTCACTCTCTCCTGATTTGTGCACCAGATTTCACGCTATCACTGTGGCTCTCTTTGCCACAGTATTGTACTTGGTTCTTTCGGGGAAGGCGGGGAAGTGAGAAAGAGGTAGAACTGTCTTACAAACTGTGTTTGCATTGAACATTCTCAAATGCTGTGCCACACACATGTGAGCATGTGTGATGTGTGTTTCCTTTTGCATTGTTTACTCAGATCCAGCTGGTGGTCTGCTTTTCTTCCTGGACTTTCTTCCCTGCTTCCATCTGACAACAGTGGTTTCCCAGTTTGTGTGTTTATGGAATTCATTCGTTCCTTATCCACAAAAATCTACCTCCATGACCTCAAAATGTATGTGGGTGTGCCTGTCAGGGACAAACAGTAGAGGCGTTGTGTCTTGGAGCCAACCTACACTCTGTATAAAGAGATCCCAGGACAAGACCATTTACTTTGGGCCAAATGTCATTTACAGATAGAAAAAGCTGGTCCTTTAGTTGAATGATCTCAAAGCTCTCTGGGGTGAGGAAATGGGCAAGGTCGGTAGGCAGTTTCAGGCTGAACCTGTTTGGTTTCTTTTTGCTGCGGCAAGGTGACCACGGCTGAGGATTTTGCTTTCTCTGCTCTGAAGTTTCACAGCTTCCCTGGTGAGCTCCAAGGTGAATGAGGTAACTGTCTCACTTTATGCAAACAGGGGCTGCTTTGTAACCCAGACAGCCGGCCTAGTATTCTAGTGAGACAGGGGCATGTTCTCAAAGAGACAGCCGGACTTGCGAGAGCATCACCTTCCCTGCGCCAGAGTACCTGGTGAGCTTCAGAAGCATAAATCCACCATGTAAAGTGCCAACAAAGGGAGCTAACTCTGTGACTCAGTATTTATAACAGAAGGCAGGAACCTGTGATGTGTTTGTTTGCTCTGGGATCACGTGTCTCCCGATCTTTTGCAACAATGATGCTGAGAAGCACAGGCTTTCTTGCTCTCCTTTCTTGTTTCCAGAACTCCATCAACTGGCATTTTCCAGGACACCACCCCTTACCTTCTTTTCTTGGCTTTAGTTTTATTTAGTTTAGTTTAGTTAGTTATTTATTTAGTTTCATTTATTTTATTTTTTTTAAAAGATTTTATTTATTTGACAGGGAATGAGAGAGAGAGACCGGCAGAGGGATAGGGAGAAGCAGGCTCCCCACTGAGCAGGAAGCCCCACATAGGGTTCAATCCCAGGACCCCGGGATCATGAGCTGAGCTGAAGGCAGCCACTTAACAAACTGGGTCACCCAGGTGCCCCTTGTCTATAGTTTGAACTTTATTGTTCCTTTCTTTTCTTAAAAATTATTTTTATTAGCATATATTATTTGCCACAGAGATACAGGTCTGTGAATCATCAATCTTTTTTTTTTTTTTTTAAAGATTTTATTTATTTATTTGACAGACAGAGATCACAAGTAGGCAGAGAGGCAGGCAGAGAGAGAGAGAGAGAAAGAGGGAAGCAGGCTTCCTGCGGAGCAGAGAGCCCGATGCGGGGCTCGATCCCAGGACCCTGAGATCATGACCTGAGCCGAAGGCAGCAGCCCAGACCACTGAGCCACCCAGGCGCCCCTGTGAATCATCAATCTTAACATTTCACAGCATTCACCATAGCACATATCCTCCCCAGTGTCCATAGCCCTCCCATCCTCCAGCAGCCCTAAGTTTGTTTTGTGAGATTAAGAGTCTCTTATGGTTTGTCTCCCTCCCGATTCCATCTTGTTTCATTTTTTCCTTCCCTACCCTCCAGACACCCTGCCCTGCCTCTCAAATTCCTCATATCAGAGAGCTCATATAATAATTGTCTTTCTCTGATTGACTTATTTCACTCAGAATAATACCCTCTAGTTCCATCCACGTCATTGCAAATGACAAGATTTCATTTCTTTTGATGGCTACATAGTATTCCATTGAATATATATATATACCACATCTTCTATAATCCATTCTTCTGTTGATGGACATGTAGGTTCTTTCCGTAGTTTGTTGTGGACATTGCTGCTATAAACATTTGGATGCGCATGCCCCTTCAGATCACTATATTTGTATCTTTGAGGTAAATATCTAGTAGTGCAATTGCTGGGTCATAGGGTAGCTCCATTTTCAACTTTTTGAGGAATCACCATACTGGTTTCCAGAGTGACTGAGCCAGCTTGCATTCCCAACAACAGTGTAGGAGGGTTCCCCTTTCTCTGCATCCTTTCCAACATCTGTCATTTCCTGACTTGTTAATTTAGCCATTCTGACTGGGGTGAGGTGGTATCTCACTGTGGTTTTGATTTGTATTTCCCTGATGCCGAGTGATGTGGAGCACTTTTTCATGTATCTGTTGGCCATCTGGATGTCTTTTTTGCAGAAATGTTGTTCATGTCCTCTGCCCATTTCTTGATTAGATTATTTCTTCTTTGAATGTTGAGTTTGAGAAGTTCTTTATAGATTTTTGGATACTAGCCCTTTATCTGATATGTCATTTGCAAATAACTTCTCCCATTCTGTCAGTTGTCTTTTGGTTTTGTTGACTATTTCCTTTGCTGTGCAAAAGCTTTTGATCTTGATGAAGTCCCAGTAGTTCACTTTTGCCCTTGCTTCCCTTGCCTTTGGCGACATTTCTAGGAAGAAGTTGCTGCAGCTGAGGTCGACAAGGTTGCTGCCTGTGTTCTCCTCAAAGATTTTGGTGGATTCCTGTCTCACATTGATGTCTTTCATACATTTGGAGTCTATTTTTGTGTGTGATGTAAGGAAATGGTCCAGTTTCATTCTTTTGCATGTGGCTGTCCAATACTCCCAATACCATTTTTTGAAGAGACTTTTTTCCATTGGAAATTCTTTCCTGCTTTGTCAAAGATTAGTTAACCATAGAGTTGAGTTTCTATTTCTGGGCTCTCTATTCTGTTCCACTAATCTATGTGTCTGTTTTTGTGCCAGTATCATACTGTCTTGATGATGACAGCTTTGTAATAGAGCTTAAGGTCCGGAATGGTGATGCTACCAACTTTGGCTTTCTTTTTCAACATTCCTCTGGCTATTTGGGGTCTTTTCTGGTTCCATAAAAATTTTAGGATTATTTGTTCCATTTCTTCGAAAAAAATTGATGGTATTTTGATAGGGATTGCACTAAATGTGTAGATTGCTTTAGGTAGCATAGACATTTTCACAATATTTGTTCTTCCAATCTGTGAGCATCAAACATTTTTCCATTTCTTTGTATCTTCCTCAATTTCTTTCATGAGTACTTTCTAGTTTTCTGAGTACAGATTCTTTGCCTCTTTGGTTAGGTTTATTCCTAGATATCATACGGGTTTGGGTGCAATTGTAAATGGGATCAACTCCTTAATTTCTCTTTCTTCTGTCTTGTTGTTGGTGTATAGAAATGCAACTGATTTCTGTGTGTTGATTTTATATCCTGACACATTACTGAATTCCTTTACAAGTTCTAGCAGTTTTGGAGTGGAGTCTTTTGGATTTTCCACATAAAGTATCATATCATTTGCAAAGAGTGAGAGTTTGCTTTTTCTTTGCTGATTCGGTTGCCTTTAATTTCTTTTTGTTTTCTGATTGCTGAGGCTAGGTCTTCTAGTACTATGTTGAATAGCAGTGGTGATAATGGACATCCCTGCCATGTTCCTGACCTTCAGGGAAAAGCTCTCAGTTTTTCCTCATTGAGAATGATATTTGTAGTGGGATTTTCATAGATGGCTTTAATGATATTGAGGTATATACCCTCTATCCCTACATTTTGAAGAGTTTAACCAAGAAAGGATGCTGTACTTTGACAAATGCATTTTCAGCATGTATTGAGACTATCATATGGTTCCTGTTCTTTCTTTCATTAATGTATTGTATCACATTGATTGATTTGCTGATGTTGAACCAACCTTGCAGCCCAGAAATAAATCCCACTTGGTTGTGCTGAATAATCCTTTTAATGTACTGTTGGATCCTATTGGCTAATATTTTGGTGAGAATTTTTGCATCCATGTTCATCACAGATATATGTTCTGTAATTCTCCTTTTGGGTGGTGTCTTTGTCTGCTTTTGGGACCAAGGTAATCCTGTCCTCATAAAATGAGTTTGAATGTTTTCCTTCCATTTCTATTTTTTGGAACAGTTTCAGGAGAATAGGTATTAATTCTCCTTTAAATGTTTGGTAGAATTCCCCTGGGAAGCTGTCTGACCCTGAGCTCTTGTTTGTCGGGAGATTATTGATGACTGCTTCAATCTTTTTACTGGTTATGGGTATGTTCAGGTTTTCTATTTCTTCCTGGTTCAGTTTTGGTAGTTTATATGTCTCTAGGAATGCATCCATTTCTTCCAGATTGTCAAATTTGCTGATGTATAGTTGCTCATAATATGTTCTTATAATTGTTCGTATTTCTTTTGGTGTTGGTTGTGATCATCACTCCTCTTTCATTCATGATTTTATTTATCTGGGTCCTTTCTCTTTTCTTTGGTCAGGGGTTTATCAGTCTTATTAATTCTTTCAAAAAAACAGCTCCTAGTTTCGTTGATTTGTTCTACTGTTCTTTTGGTTTCTGTTTCATTGATTTCTGCTCTGATCTTCTCCTGCTGAGTTTAGGCTTTCTTTGCTGTTCTTTCTCCAGCTCCTTTCGGTGTAGGGTTAGGCTGTGTACTTGAGACCTTTCTTGTTTCTTGAGAAAGGCTTGTATGGCTATATACTTTCCTCTCAGGATCACCTTTGCTGTGTCCCAAAGATTTTGAATAGTTGTGCTTTCATTTTCATTTGCTTCCATGATTTTTTTTTTCCATTCTTCTTTAATTTCCTGGTTGACCCATTCATTCTTTAGTAGGATGTTCTTTAGCCTCCATGTATTTGAGTTCTTTCCAGCTTTCTTCTTGTAACTGAGTTCTAGCTTAAGAGCATTGTGGTCTGACAATATGCAGGGAATGGTCCCAATCTTTTAGTATTGGTTGAGACCTGATTTGTGACCCAGGATGTGATCTATTCTGGAGAATGTTCCATGTGCACTAGAGAAGAATGTGTATTCTGTTGGTTTGCTATGGAATGTTCTGAATATATCTGTGATGTCCATCTGGTCCAGTGTGGCATTTAAAGCCTTTATTTCCTTGATGATCTTTTGCTTGGATGATCTGTCCATTTCAGTGAGGGTGGTGTTAAATTCCCTTACTATTATTGTATTATTGTTGATGTTTTTCTTTGATTTTGTTATTAATTTGTTTATACAGTTGGCTGCTCCCATGTTAGAGGCATAGATATTTAAAATTGTTAGATCTTCTTGTTGGACAGACCCTTTAAATATGATACAGTGTCCTTCCTTATCTCTTATTATAGTCTTTGGCATAAAAATCTAATTTATCTGATATAAGGATTGCCACCCCAGCTTTCTTTTGATGTCCATTAGCATGGTATATTGTTTTCCACCCCCTCACTTTAAATCTGGAGGTGTCTTTGGGTCTAAAATGAGTTTCTTATAGACAGCATATCAATGGGTCTTGTTTTTTTTATTCATTCTGATACCTTGTGTCTTTTGCTTGGGGCATTTAGCCCATTTACATTCAGGGTAACTATCAAAAGATATGAATTTAGTGCCATTGTATTGCCTGTAAGGTGACTATTACTGTATATTGTCTCTGTTCCTTTCTGGTCTATTACTTTTCATCTCTCTCTTTGCTTAGAGGACCCCTTTCAATATTTCCTGTAGGGTTGGTTTGGTGTTTGCAAATTCTTTTAATTTTTGTTTGTCCTGGAAGCTTTTTATCTCTCCTTCTATTTTCAATGACAGCCTAGCTGATATAGTATTCTTGGCTGCATATTTTTCTAGTTTAGTGCTTTGAATATATCATTCCAGTTCTTTCTGGCCTGCCGGGTCTCCGTGGATAAGTCTGCTGCCAATCTAAATTTCTACCATTGTATGTTACAGACTTCTTGTCCCAAGCTGCTTTCAGGATTTTCTCTTTGTCACTAAGACTTGTAAGTTTTACTATTAGATAATGGGGTGTGGACCTATTTTTATTGATTTTGAGGGGGGTTCTCTATGCCTCCTGGATTTTGATGCTTGTTCCCTTTGCCATATGAGGGAGATTATCTATTGTAATTAGCTCCAATATACCTTCTGCCCCCCTCTCTCTTTCTTTTTCTTCTGGAATCCTAATTATTCTATACTGTTTTGTCTTATAGTATCACTTACCTCTCGAATTCTCCCCTCATGGTCTAGTAGTTGTTTGTCTCTCTTTTGCTCAGCTTCTTTATTCCCTGTCATTTGGTTGTCTTTATCACTAATTCTCTCTTCTGCTTCATTTATCCTAGCAGTAAGAGCCTCCATTTTTTTATTGCACCTCATTAATAGCTTTTTAAAATTTCAACTTGGTTAGAGTTTAGTTCTCTTATTTTTCCAGAAAGGGATTTTATTTCTCCAGAAAGAGATTCTTTAATATCTTCCATGTCTTTTGTGAGCCCGTGTATCACCTTGATAATCTTTGTTCTGAACTCTAATTCTATATTGATTAGGTCCCTAGCCTTCGATACTGCCTCTTGTTCTTTTTTTTTTGTGGTGAGTTTCTCTGCCTTGTCCTTTTATCCAGATATGAATATATGGACAAGAGAATAAAATACTAAAAGGGTGGCAAAGACCCCAGACAAATATACGCTGAGTAAATCAGAAGAGACCCGAAACTGGGGGAAGAAGAAAAGGGGGGAATATATATATATATATATATATATATATATATATATATATATACTGGTGAATGGAACAGAGCCACCCACTTGATTTTGGGTATATTCTGGACTCTTAGAAGTAATAACTCCCAAAATTTTAAAGAAAGAAAAACTTATTTATATACAAAAATAAGGGTAAACATGAGGAAGGGATGGAATATGGCTTCAAAAAGGTTCTCAAAAAGGAATTGATAAGTTGGTTGAAAAAAATAAAAAAAAAAAATAAACAGAAGAGAGAGTATGATCAGACTGGAGACTAGAACAAAGCCATATGCTAGATTTAGGGTATATTTTGATCTATTAGAAGCAATTGTATCCCACAATTTTAAATTTAAAAAAAAACCTATATGTATACAAAAAATAAGGTTAAATACAATGTAGGGATAAAATATGACTTTAACAATAAAAATTTAAAGATTTTTAAAAAAATGTATTGTTAAGATGAAATAGTTAAAAAAAAAACATTAAAAGACGAAAAGTTTAAAAAAAAATAGAATAATCAGGGCACCTGGGTGGCTCAGTGGGTTAAAGCCTCTGCTTCTGGCTCAGGTCATGATCCCAGGATCCTGGGATCAAGCCCCACATTGGGCTCTCTGCTCAGCAGGGGGCCTGCTTCCCCCTCTCTCTCTGCCTGCCTCTCTGCCTGCTTGTGATCTCTGTCTGTCAAATAAATAAATAAAATCTTTTTAAAAAATAGAATAAAAACAATAAAATTTAAGAAATCACTTTGCAGGACTAAAGGATCATGGGGAAAATGTCATGAATTCTATGAGTTGCTTTCCCCTAGCTCTGGATTTCAGAGTTCTCATTGATCCATGAACTTGGGCTTGGTTGGATGTTTTTGCTGATCTTCTGGGAGAAGGGCCTGTTGCAGTGATTTTCAAATGTCTTTGCCCGAGGTGGAATTGCACTGCCCTTGCTAGGGGCCAGGCTAAGTAATCTACTCGGGTTCACTCTCAAGAGTTTTTGTTCCATGAATGCTTTCCATACAGGTTTGGAAGATGGGAATGAAAATGGCGGCCTCCCAATCTCCGGCCCATAGGAACTGAGAGCTCCGGGCCCCACTCCTCAGTATGCTCTCAGAGAAAAGCAGTCAATCCCTCCCATCTCCCTGGTCTCCAGCCACACTCTGAGCTCACGTGGCCTTTGACCGAGTGTTTCTATCTCTGGCGCATGGCCCAGTTTGGAGTCTCCAAGCCCAGCGATTCCTGCTGCACTCTCCCTTGCTGCTCCTCCCAGAGGAGGAAGGAGGGGGGGCCTCCCTGGATCTTGCATTTGTGGGGTCCCTGCTTAAAGAGCAGTGGCCTGAATGTGCCTTGGATCATGGCTTAAGGTAACTCCCAGCTGAGAGCTCACTCCTCGGCTCCAGCTCCGTCTCTGTAGCCAGCTTCACCACTTCAATACTTGGCAGCTTTGCCACACTCAGACACCCCTGGTCTCTCTGTGACCTTGTGGGTCCTGAGACCACACTGTCCCCGTGAGGGCTCCAGCCCCCACTTAGCTTCTGGAACAACGTCCCTCAGTGGAGCAGACTTCTAAAAGTTCTGATTTTGTGCTCCACTGCTCTACCACTTGCCAGGACCTGGCCCTTCCCCCCGCAGTCTATCATCCCATCATTTCGGATTCATTTCTCCCTACGCTCTGCCTTCCAGAAAGTGGTCAATTTTCTGTTCCTAGAATTGCTGCTCTTCTTCTATTGTATCTCCTGTTGCATTTGTAGGTGTTTGGAATGATTTGATGACTATTTAGCTGAACTTCTGGGACCGAATCCTGTTTCAGTCTGCTACTCCTTCACCATCTTGCTTCCTCCTTCTATTGTTCCTTCTTAAAAAAAAATGTTTATTTATTTGAGGGAGAGAGAGTGCATGTGAAAACACCTAAGTGGGGGGAGGGGCATCTTAAGGGAGAGAGAATCTTTTTTTTTTTTTAAAGCTTTTATTTATTAATTTGACAGAGAGAAATCACAAGTAGACGGAGAGGCAGCCAGAGAGAGAGAGTGAGAGATAGGGAAGCAGGCTCCCTGCTGAGCAGAGAGCCTGATGCAGGACTCGATCCCAGGACCCTGAGATCATGACCTGAGCTGAAGGCAGCGGCTTAACCCACTGAGCCACCCAGGTGCCCCAAGGGAGAGAGAATCTTAAGCAGGTTCCCTAGTCAGCACAGAGCCTGACATGGGGCTCTATCTCACAACCCTTAGATCATGAACTGACCTAATCCAAAACCAGGAGTGGTATATACTTAATCGACTGAGCCACCCAGACAGCCCTATTGTTCCTCTTAATCATTTAAAATGGCACATTGTGTTCATACAATATGTTATGTATTTAGAAATTTTATTCTGCTTTTTAAAAAACTCAGTGTATTTTGAGCATTTCCCCCATGCTATTACATTCCTTTAGAAACATGAATCTTGATGATTATATAATATGACAATTTATGTCCTATGATTGCTTAACTATTACCTTTTTTTTTTTTGGATTGTCACTTTTCAGTATTGCACTTATTTCTGATGCTAGCCTTTCATCTGACTGGAATGCCTCTGGGCAAGTTCCCTCCTATGGTGACATAAAATTCAATTAAAATGATATTAAATAATCAATTAATAAAAGTGTGCCATTCAGGTATGCTTGCTGTAAGGAAAGAAAAAAATCTTTTCCCCCTATCTGTCTTACTTTTAGTGTCTGGGACCTGCAAATCAGACTGACAAATTGATTAACAGGAGAAAAACAGAGGTTTCTCATGGCCCGCATCATACATGTGTGGGGCTACTCCAGGATGAGTAACTCAAAGAGGGTTTAGGTAGCATCTTTATAAAAGAATAATGATATTGTAGAAGTATGACAAGACAAAAGCTTCTGGGGGTGGTACGTTATAAGAAGGCAAATGTGTGGGGAAATTAGGGAAGATCTGGGCACATTAATAAAGTTTGTTATGTAGATTCTTGGTGCCATCTTTAGGCTGGTAAGTCTAGAGTTGTCTCTGGTGGTTCATTTCTGTCCTTTCTGGTAGAGAGGGGAAGGGAGGGCACCTTTACAAACTTATGCCTTGGTTTTTGGCAAATGGGGAAGGAAGAGAACTTTTCTTGTATCTACTTTTCCTCAGTTGTGTTCACCTCAAAATAATCTTTATGCCCAAGTGGTGCATTTAAGGACACATCCTACTACCTTCTGCTGCCCTTCATGTCAGTCATCTTCACCGATGCCAGCATCCTCTTCTAAGGAGACTTCTGCCTCCAATGCAGATACCAACTTAGGGGGTCTTATCTGAACCCCCTGGGCCTTTCTGCATCAGTCACAACTGAGAGGACCAGGTGGATGCCAACCCAAGGGCAAGCTAGAGGCAATGCTGTGGGCCCATGGGAGAGGACAACCATGTCAAATTCAGAAGCTGTGAGATCAGAAGGCAGTTACCTGAGGTAGGGAAAGGGAGAAGATGCAGAAAGAAGCCTTGAGGGAGAAAACACAGTGAGAGACATACTGGAGATTTGAGTTTCGAAACTGACTCTGCCACTTGACCTTGAGAAATTTATTTAACTCCCGCAAACTTCACTATTCTCATCTGTAAATTGGATATCATCCCCTTTACCTCATAGCTTTTGGGGGAGGATTAGAGATAGAGTGTCTGTAAAGGGTATATAACAGAATAGGACCTCACCAAATGGTAGCTATTATTATGCATAAAAATATTTTTTAGAAAGGAAACAAATACAAGAGAATCTTCTAAAATTATCACTTATAATAAAGAATAAAGCATATGGAGGAAGTAAAGGATTTATATAACACAATAGCTAGATTTTAAGTTCTTAAGACACAGTCTGTTTTAATGACATGTTAATACTCTGTACTTAGTACCTTACAAATCTTAAGTGTTTGATGAATGTGTATTTCTTTCAATAAATAGCTTCAAAGCAAGATTTTTCTTTTGACTCTAGTACCACTCAGATACCTAGTTGGTTGAGCATTTTTACCAATGGAATCACCTTGCCAAGACTTGCCTCAGTGTAACTTCCTAAGAGCCTTGCATGTGGAATCATTGCAACAGTTTTTCCCTTTGAAAGTTGGGGTTTATGAGACCATTTCGTCCTTCAGTCTATTCTCTACTCCTTTTAATTTTCATTTGCTCTTTAGTTTCTACCATATTTCTCTGTTTTTACAGGCAGGCAAAACAGAGCAAACAAAAGACCTTTCATAAAAATAACTTCTTACTCTAACTTCTGTGCACGAAATCTGCTGAGAAGACAAATAACAATCACAAAAGGAAGGAAAACATAAACCAGGTTTGTTCCCCAAATCTTTCGTAGGGTACCAATGTTGATATTTAAGTGAAAAGTTTCTGCAAGATCCTGTAAGTAAGCCTGAACTCAAGGAAGACTGAGCCGGGGAGGGAAAAGGGGCATTTCCACACCCAAGAGGGCGAGTTGTGGTAGACACCTGCTGTTTTTGTCCTCTTGGGGCAACACTCCTGTGGGAGCTGGTCTTCCCAGAGCCCCCTGGAACAGCAATGAGGTTGGGTACTCCGTCCAGTCATGACTCCCCAGCCATTTAACACAATACATTTGGGCACTGACCCAAGCAAATCTGATCTTATTTCTTCCAAGGGATTTGATATATGAAATATCGGAAAGAGAGGGAGTCTCTTATTTTTAAACCAGGAATTATAAGGTTATACATATGACTGGCACTACTAGCCATATTTCCTACCACATATAAAGAATTTATTTACATCAGAAGAGAATTAGGTCACATAGGGGGAAAAATAAAAGCAGAGACAAACATAACCTGAGAGGAAGAGTAGGAAATATAATCTTGATGACATCATTTGCACACCTGAATGTACCTGTGACTAAAGCCTTTGTTCAGTACAGCAGATTATAAGAGTAGAAAATGAGTTCTCCTGTCCTCACCCCCCCCCCCCTGCAGTTCTAGCACCAGGGTTGGTAAATTGGTAAAAAGGTTTTAAAGAAAGAGGGAAGTTACTGGTATACAAACACAGGGAAGAATTTGGAACTGAACAGCCATCCAGGAGGAAGGGGATGAGGAGCAGAAGTAGAGGAAGAACATAGAGGGGATGATCCAGTCCTGTGATAGAACTGCTCCTCATAGCTTTTCAAATTTTAAACAAATTCAACTAAATATCACTAAATATTGATGTCAATCGATTTCTTGGGAAAAATCCATTTTTTTTAAAGGTATGTAGTTTTGTATGCTCATAGCTTTATATCAGTGACATAGAGAGATAAGAGAGACAAGATTCAGTTGATAGTGTGACATGTTTGGTCTTTTATAGGTCCCGAAGTGGGTTGTGGACTAAATCAGTTATTTCAATTTTCAAAGGACCAAGAAGCCTTAGCTAACATCTGAATTATAGATATGAAAACAAAAATAAAGAAGATTCAACACACACATAATAGGTGTTCCTAGAAAAGAAAACAAAACACAACAAAACAAAACAAAGACAAAAGGAAAAAAAATTATTTCAAGTTAAGACAAAGAACTTCTTCTCAAAGAAGAGATCTAAATATTCAGGTTAAACCGACATACCCAGGAAAAAAATAATAAGATCACAACAAGATCAAAAAGTGATCAAGATCCCAACAGAAAAGACTTGTCACCTTTAAATAAAAAATAATACATATCAGGCAGACCTTAGATGTCTATCCGCAGGGACACTAGCAATAAACATTGTTGAAAAGAAAAGATATGATAGAATTCTTAATCTAGCCAGGATATCTTCCAAATGTAAAGACGTGAGAAACACAATCTTATATATGTAAGAGCTTTGTAATTTTAGTAGTAATAAAATCTCTCTAAAAAAATCTACTTAATGGGGCGCCTGGGTGGCTCAGTGGGTTGAGCCGCTGCCTTCGGCTCAGGTCATGATCTCAGGATCCTGGGATCGAGTCCCGCATCGGGTTCTCTGCTCAGCGGGGAGCCTGCTTCCCTCTCTCTCTCTGTCTGCCTTTCCGTCTACTTGTGATTTCTCTCTGTCAAATAAATAAGTAAAATCTTTAAAAAAAAAAATCTACTTAAAAAAAATAACCCTGCTATCTGAAAGAATAATCAAATCTAGAATTTACAAGTTGAGAAATTGTGATAGAGATAGATTAGCAATAAATACCACAAAGCTAGAAGTATTCACGAAGACAGTAGAAGAGTTTACAGGGACAAAAATGGGAAGTGACACTACAACCCCAAATATCAGAAGTAAGAGAGATTTTTCTCAGGGAAGCACCTAGAAGTCTCTGTGCTCAGAGTTAAGAAACCCAGCATACTGGAGAGGGAGTGACATCATGCTACTTCCAGACCGAGCCCTTGAAGGGACTGGCAGCTTCTACTTTCCTTCCTCTTGGCGCTCTCGGAACCCAGCTACCTTTCAGAACCCAGAAGGCACTCTGTGAAAATCATGGGCCACATGGAAAGGTTAAGTGAAGGTGCTGCAGACAACAAGCCCAGCTGAGCTTCCAGCTTACAGGCATGTACCAAATGTGACCTCGAGAGTGAGCCATCTGAATAATGCAGCCTAGGAGGCTCAGAAGAATAGACCTCCGCCCATATCTCATGGAGCAGAAGTTGACCCACTCACTGGAGCCCAGTCAACCCACAGGGGCACTGGAAATTACAGAAGAGTATGTGCATGTTGAAAATACTGATAACAAAAGACAATACTATAATTAACAAATACTGAGAGCTGAAGAGGGAAAGGGATATAAAAGATAAAGTGTTTAAGTCTTCATTCTTAATGGAAGGAATCAAGACATAACAATATAATTTAAAGTGTTCATTATAACCAGAAGGACAAACCCAGAAAATCTTAAGTTGTTCTGGAAAGTGGGACTAAGGGTAGAAATAATTCAGAAGGAAGTTTGTATTTTTAATTTTAGACTCTTGTTTTCCTTTTTTACTTTTTTTTTGCCAAGTAAATCTACTTCCTTATTATTTTTAAGAAACCAGAAGGTTATATTTAGTGTGTAAAAATAAAGAAATATATAAAAATATTATCACTTCCATCAGGGAAATGTAGATTTTTTTGTTCTTTTTCCTTCCATTTTTTAAATTTTATCAACTTATATATATATTATATATACGATAAATATATTCAAATACAAAATATATTTTAAAATCATTTTATATACATAAAGACTGATTAGATGAAAATACAAAACCTAACCACATGTACAATGAAGATAAAAGACCTCGGAGAGACTGGAAATAAAAGAAAGAAGAAAAGTGGATTCAGATCGCTTCTCGGCCTTTTGGCTAAGATCAAGTGAAAAGTGGAGTCAGCTGGGGCACTTGGGTGGCTCAGTCAGTTAAGTAACAGACTCTTGAATTTGCCTGAGGTCATGAACTCAAGGTCATGAGATCAAGCCCTCATGTCAGGCTCCACGCTCAGCTCAGTGGGAAGTCTGCTTGAGAGTCCCTCTCCCTCTCTGTCAGCAACCTCCACATGCTCTCTCTAAAATAAATAAATAAATCTTTAAAAAAATATATATAGAGAGAGCAAATAAGCATGAGTGGGGGGGAAGGGCAGAGAAAATAAAATAAAATAATGATAGAAATAGTAATAATAACTTCCTGACCTCCAATACCTTCATTCTTTGTCAAGGAAAATGAAGAATTTTTTAAGTAAGTAAACAACTAACACAGTTGCTTAAAGAATGACAACAATATTCTTTAAAAAGTTGAGAGAGGGGCGCCTGGGTGGCTCAGTGGGTTAAAGCCTCTGCCTTCAGCTCGGGTCATGATCCCAGGGTCCTGGGATCGAGCCCTGCATCAGGCTCTCTGCTTGGCAGGGAGCCTGCTTCTCCCTCTCTCTCTGTCTGTCTTCTGCCTATTTGTGATCTCTCTCTGTCAAATAAATAAAAAAATAAAATCTTAAAAAAAAAAAATAAAACGTTGAGAGAAATAATAGCAATAACAGAAATTAACTGGAACACTTGTTAAATCACTCTAGCCAGTGTTTGGAACACAAGAACTAAAACACAAAATCTATCCTATAAAACGGAATTAATGCTAGCTGGGCTAGCATGAAAAAACTGGAGAAAGCATAAGTATACAGGAAATGAGGAAGGAGGAAAATCCAGACTGGCCCCACCGTTCCACCCCACTCATCTGTGATTCATGGTTAGGATTCCCATTTCTTCAGGCGTTTCATTTGTGAAAGCTAGTCCAGGAGACTCTGGAACTAACCATAACAGATGACAATTCTGAGAAACGGGTGGAGACTAAAACAACAATCATATTAATATGAAGTCCTCAGGGCAGAATGTTTCTACGGTTGTGCTTAAGATCAAGAGACACATGGGGCGCGTGGGTGGCTCAGTGGGTTTAAAGCCTTTGCCTTCGGCTCAGGTCATGACCCCAGAGTCCTGGGATCGAGTCCCGAATAGGGCTCTCTGCTCTGTGGGGAGCCTGCTTCCTCCCCTGTGTGTGTCTCTCTCTCTGCCTGCCTCTCTGCCTACCTGTGATCTCTGTCCATTGAATAATAAATAAAATCTTAAAAAAAAAAAAAAAAAGAGACACGGGACAGTTAGTAAAGGCAAGCTGACTTCAAGCAACAGGTTTTATCATGGAGAAAGTTCAGATCCTCATTTGACTGGCTGTCAGTCAACCAGACACCCAGGTACCATTTGAAATGGGGGATGAAGCTATAATTGAGGTGATCAGAGGTAGATAAGAGGGGTCTACTCAAAATCAAACAAACATAAAAAACCATACTACTTCTTTATTCTAGAATAGAATGTCATAATAGCATTCTCATGTTGGGAAAATATCATTTAATTCAGCCACATCTTGGCAGGTTTTTCTGAACATCACTTTTATTTCTCTATAGCAGATAAATTATCTGGCATATGCACATAAACAAAGTGCATTTCTTTTGTTTTTCTTTAATTAATTTCAATGGTCACAATGGTAAAGATCAGCAACAACAACAACAAAAATCCATTCTAGGAAAATGCTACTCTTTTCCATGGATAGCACGCTCATTTAACTTGTTGTAATTTCATTAAGGTTAACAACAAAATTTACCTGCCTTCTTCATGTGATAAAAATCAATATTTTCCCTATATCATTGTAAAACTAAGGTTCGATTCATAATTTGTGTGTATACATATTCGTAAAAACACTTGAGGAAAATGGACTCCAGAGTCTAGATAATCTTTCCTGTGTATTAACAACCTTCATGTGTAAGTACATTTCTAGTTTCAATTTCGGTTGTTTAGAATTTAAAATTTCGATACTAATTTTTTGTGTTACAGCATTGTGCTCAGAAAATGTACTCTGTATAATTTCTGCTCTTAAATTTCATCAGTAGTTTCTTTGTTGCCTGATCCTAATTCCATTGACTGGAGAAGCAGATTGTCCATGTGAAAGGTTTAACATTCGATATGCAGCTATTAAGGTAACTTTGTTCATTTTATTACCACAGCTTCCATAATCTAGTTTATTTGTTGCTTTTGTGATATGGGAAAGACTGAGAAAAGTATTTTAAAATATCCTGTATCTATCAGTATTATATATATATTCATTTCGTTTTTCGTTATTAGGTATTTTGACAGAATCTTATTCACAATTTAAGGGAATATGAGGTCTAACCTTTATTAACATATTTGATAGTGACATCCTTTCAGGAGTTGAACTAGGTTCACGGCCAGAGCAAATGCAAAATTAAACTTTTAATTTTATAATATTTTGTATTATCTCTGCTTCCCAACCTGTCCGTGTGTTGTTTCTATTTTTCAAAGGTAAAGAAATAAGCAAAATATAAAGTAAGACAGTCTTTTCTATCAGTGCTTTATTACTTCACCTCTACACTGTATGATATTGTTAGCATTATTCTTGCCTTATGTACTTATTTTTTGTTTAAGATTGCCTGATAACTATTTGGCCATCCTTTCTTTTAATTTCTATGAGAAACTATAAGGGATGCCTGGGTGGCTTAGTTGGTTAAGCAACTGACACTTGGTTTCAGCTCAGGTCTTGATTCCAGGGTCGTGAAATGGGGGTGGGGAGCATCATAGGACTTCCCACTTAGCAGGGAGTTTGCAGATTCTCTCTCTCCCTCTGCCCTCCCCCCTCACGTGTGTGTGCCCATGCGCACGTTCTCTCTCTGTCTCTCGGAGATAAAAATAAATAAAATCTTTATATCAGAAATTACAGGATTATCAACTACTAGAAAGTTTGTTAGTATAATATTATTAAACAAAACAAGGAGTTCATTAGCTTGATGCTCTGGCAGCCTTCATAAGCCAACGAAAACCAGCCAACTTGGAAATGTCTCAGGGTTACAAATTTTAAAACCTAAGGACAGCCAATCACAAACAGCCAAATAGGCTTTGCACTTTAATGATCAATGATTTCCTTTCCTTGCCTCTACACTCTATGTAAGTCTCTCCCTGAGTTCCTTAAGGAATGTCCCTAACCACTTAGTTGGTATTGCCTGATTTGAACTGATTTTTGCCCAATAAACTCTCAACATTTTTTATATACCTCAGTTTATCTTTAAGCAATATTAATAAGCTCAATAAGCCTTTTATTTGTTTTCAAAGGACCCCTTTATGGGGCGCCTGGGTGGCTCAGTGGGTTAAAGCCTCTGCCTTCCGCTCATGATCCCAGAGTTCTGGGATCGAGCCCCCCGTAGGGCTCTCTGCTCCGTGGGGAGCCTGCTTCCTCCTGTCTCTCTCTCTCTGCCTGCCTCTCTGCCTACCTGTGATCTCTGTCTGTTGAATAAATGGATAGAATCTTAAAAAAAAAAAAAAAAAAGGACCCCTTTAATTCCAAAGAATTATGACCTTTTCTTTTTTTTTTTTAAAGTAGGCTCCATACTCAATGTGGGGCTTGAACTCACAACCTTGAGGTCACAAGTCACAGGCTCTACTGACTGAGCCAGCCAGGTATCTCTCTGATAAGTCTTTAAAAAGCAGTATATGCTAGAAGGCATTCAATAAAATTCAACATCTGTATACCTAGTGCTAGAAAACTAGGAAAAAAAAGACACAGTGTGAATCATTTTACCTTTCCTCTTTTCTGTGACCTATTTTACAGGGCATCCCTAGAAATATCATCGATTGGATGGATGCTGTCTGAAAATTGATGGATTTGGTCTGAAAATTTTTGTCCTTTCGTAGGAAGTTTAATGTATTTATACTCATAATTAGAACAGGTATGGTGATCTTTCTTGTGTTATTTTGTTTCATAATTTATTTTTAAATTCTACTAGTGATTACCTTTAGGCTATTGCAACAAATCTGCATTTCTCTAAATGACAAAGCCAGAAGAGAAATGGAGCTCTCCTTAACTCTCCAGCTCCATTCAAGATAAAATGCATAGTTGACTTCTGCATTTCTTAAACCATGGGTTCCCTTGCCTTTGCTACTATTATAATACAGGTTACTGTTAGTTAAATATTTTTATATTATGTGTCTTTTATTTCAATATTTCCATGAATGCAAGTGCAAAAAGTCTTCATAGATCTTAACAAGAAGAATTCAACAGTTAAAAAAAGGATAACCTATCATCACGAAGATATGCAAAAGTGGCTTAACAGTAGGATTATGAATCAGTGTAACTTGCCCTATTAACAACAACACAAGGAGGAAAACTACTCTATGAACATTGCAAAAGATGCAAAAAAAAAAAAAAATAGCATGTTTCGGCTTGTGCCAAAGACCCACTTACCTGAGGTTCTGTTTTTTGTTTGTATATTTTAAGTCTGTTTCGTGTCCGCTCAGTTGGGTAATTTCATTTGTTCTCGCTTTAAATTCAGTTTTCAGGTCATCTTCATCCTACTATTGAGCTCATCGGTAAGTTTTTTCATTTTGGTTATTTGTATATTTCAGTGCTCGCCGGTGAAAATAACAGTACAGGCACGAAATGATGGCAACCAGCAGGGACAAAAGGAATAGGATGGGAGCCAGACCACAGGTATCCAGGAATGTTCCCAATGTAGGGACCTTAAAAAGGAGTTTTCATTACTTCAGCAGATAAGATGGATGCCGAGTCCGCGCCTGGCGGGGTACTGCACAATGTCAAGGATGAGTGGGATGATTTTCGTGATAGAAACTGAGAGGATCAGAACTCCAAAGCACCAGGTAAGGTCCTATTGAATATGGGTATCTTAAGCAGAGCCTGGAAAGTATGCTCATATGTACACCATTCGTTTCGGGGAAGTGATTCCAATGGCAGGAGGTACTGGAAAGGGGGAATAGGATGATAATTGCATTTTCAGTGGCTCACTGCTCTGGGGACCTGGAGTTTAATCTTGCTGGAAAGTTGGTGAGGAGCCATGTATAATTCATCTGAGAACTGTCCACCAGAAGGATAGAAGAAGAGACTAATAATTATCGAGTTCCCTACCCGGACGTCAAAGGTCATCCTCTGGTGTGTTACCTCTCTGTCCTGCTGGCTCCCATGGTATCCTAATGGCAAGGCAGCTAGCTCCCTGTAGGTCTGCTCCCTCACTGGTTGAGGCAGGTGTGAGGCACTTCAGGCAGAAACATGATGTATTCATAACCCTTAAGATCCCTTCTAGCCTTTAAAATTCTATGACCCCAGTTTCATCTTCCCATTGACCATCCAGCCATGGTCACCCTGGGCTGAATGTTTGCACTTTATTGGTAAATAATTTCCTTAGAAAATCTAGAATGTGAAACTTAGAATGATTCCTTTTCCCTTTTTTTTTTTTTTTACCAAAAGAATAATCTTCAGACAGAAATCTAACTGTACTTGTCTGTTACATGTGGTCCCAAATAGCAAGAATTTGAAGTTCTGAAAAGTAATTATGAGTCTGAATATAGACTCTTACACGACTAGGTTATAACAAACAACAACCCCGAGATCAAGAATCGAATCACCAGCCAGGTGTCCCCTAGAAAAGCTGCAGGAATAGCACAAAGAACTCCCTGGTACCCATTCTCTTGATATAACAAAGACAACACTAAGCAAAAATAAATGAAAGATGTGGTAAGGACCCTTTTAACGCAATTTCCCCCAAACTTTTTATTTTGAAAACTTTTAAACTTACAGAAAACTTAGAAGAATATTTCTTTTTTTTTTTTTTCTTTTAAGTAATCTCTTCACTCAGTGTGGGGCTCAAACTAACAAGCCCGAGATCAAGAATCGAATCACCAGCCAGGTGTCCCCTAGAAAAGCTGCAGGAATAGCACAAAGAACTCCCTGGTACCCATTCTCTTGATTCACAAATGCCCACTGTTTGGCCACTTTCACTTCCTCTCTTTCTCTTTTTCTGTCCCCTTCTTTAAATAATTGTCTCTGAATCATCTGGAAGTACCTCTCAGACATCATTGCACTTTATTTCAAACTACTTAATCCCTAACTTCTAAGATAAAGGACCATTTCCCACATATGCTGTGATCATATTCAAGAAGTTTAACATTGGTATATTATTTAATAATCATTTACTATTAAAATACTTAAAATAATGGCCATAAGGTAGAGTTTTCCTCTACCCCTCCTATGTTCTCCAGGTGGGGCCCTATAAATTAGACTGTCCAAACACAGATCAACAGGGGAAAAACAAACAGAAGTGTATTAACATGTATTCTGCACATGTCCACATGGGAGCACCCAGCGATGAGTAATCCAAAGGGGTGGTTAGAACTCCGGTTCCTGTTCGAACTTGGGCTAAACACAGGAACGGTGGCTTGGACTTTTGGCCTGGGGAGGCAAGTTCTGAGAAGGTGACCTAGAAAGTATGGTAAACTAAGGTTGTTTAGTAAGGCTTGTTTCACAGATTAAGGTCAGCACTTTCTCCTGGGATAAGTGGAAGAGACTTCCTCTTCCTTTGATCGGAGAGAGCAGTATCTTTACAAATGGAAATTTCCATTTCTTTTACAAAAGGAAAACTTGTACCTTATTTTTAGAGCTTTTCCTCCATGTCATTAGCTAAAATAATCCACTGGCCATCAGAGGCATATTTTTGGGTGGCTTAGTCACAGCCAAAAGTCCAATTTCCCCAATTGTCCCAATAATGTCCTTTATAGTTATTATTTTTTTTTTTTAGAGATTTTATTTATTTATTTGACAGAGAGATCACAAGTAGATGGAGAGGCAGGCAGAGAGAGAGAGAGAGAGAGGGAAGCAGGCTCCCCGCTGAGCAGAGAGCCCGATGTGGGACTCGATCCCAGGACCCTGAGACCATGACACGAGCCGAAGGCAGCGGCTTTAACCCACTGAGCCACCCAGGTGCACTATAGTTGTTTTTTTTTCTCTTTTTAATCCGGGACCCAATCTAACATATACTGCATTTAATTGTCATGTAGCTTTAGTTTCCCTTAATCTCAGCCTTTTCTCCCTACTTATAAGATACAATATGTGAGGCTCCTGGATGGTTCAGTTAGTTGGTTAAGTGTCTGCCTTCAACTCAGGGTCCTGGGATCGAGACCTGTGTTGGGCTCCCTGCTTACTGGAGAAGCTGCTGCTTCCTTTGCCCCTGCCCCCTGCTTGTGCTCTCTTTCTTTCTCAAATAAATATTTTTTTTAAGATTTTATTTATTTATTTATTTGACAGACAGAGATCACAAGTAGGCAGAGAGGCAGGAAGAGACAGAGGAGGAAGCAGGCTCCCTGCTGAGCAGAGAGCCCGATGCGGGGCTCCATCCCAAGACTCTGGGATCATGACCTGAGCCAAAGGCAGAGGCTTTAACCCACTGAGCCACTCAGACACCCCTCAAATAAATAAGTTTTTAAAAAAGGAAAGGTACCATATGCAAAGAGTCCCGGCCTACTGTCTTATACAATGTATCAGAATTAAATTCAGATTAATCACCTCAGCTGGACTGTTGTGTCCTCAGCATCTTTAGTAAGCTCCTATGCCTTATTAACTTGGTCCCATCCACTTTTAAACACTCTTACTTTCTGGATCAGTAAGATGACCATGATCTAGGCCCACCTTTTGCTTTTCCTATTCCAGACCTGAAATCAAACAGGGAGTCAGTTCCTTTCAGTGGGAATAGTTTTTTGATTGCTGTGATTTAATATACAGCATTTGTATGCTGTGGGAAAAAAGAGGAGTAGTCTTGGATAGGTTGGGGAACTGTGATAATGTATCCCATGATCTACTTTCTCCAGCAGATATCAATTACTTTATAGTTGCTAATTATGGAAATAATTTCTGACAATTGGTTTTTAAAAAGATTATCATCAGCTACATTAAATTAATTAAAACAAGGAGGCCACTAGACTGGGGTGGCTTTGATACCTTAGTAGCCTACGGAAGCAAACAAAACAGACACCGAAAATGCCTCAAGGTTAAGAAATCAAAAACCTAAGGACAACCAATCGCAAACAGAAACTGGACTATAAAACCCTAGCCGTAGCCGATCAAATGATCTCCTGGCTTTGCTTCTATCTTTATGAAAGTCTCAACCCAGTTCCGGGGGCGGCGGGGGGGAGAACCCCTTAGCGCTTCCAGTTTGGCACTGCCTGATTCAAATCAGTGGTTGCTCAAATAAACTTAAAATCTGTAATATGCTTCAGTTTCTCTCTCTTTCTCTTTTTTAAGATCTTATTTATTTATTTGACAGAGAGAGACACAGCAAGAGAGGGAATACAAGCAGGGGGAGTGGGAGAGGGAGAAGCAGGCTCCCCACTGAGCAGGGAGCCCAGTGTAGGGCTCCATCCCAGGACCCTGGAATCATGACCTGAGCCAAAGACAGATGCTTAATGCCTGAGCCACCCACGCACCCCTTCACTTTCTTTTTTAACAGCCATCTCTTGTCCTTGAAGTCATCTGTGGAACTTTGATAAAACGTTTGTTCACAGGTTTAAAATAGATTATTCAAAGTAATGAGATTCAGAGGACGTGGAAAAAAAGAATTTGTATTCCAGGTGAATAATCTGATTGCATGATCTTAAAAGTTTTCTTCTAAATCAATGTTACGTGATTTTGCAATGAATGACAGTGACCCCTACTGGGATTGGTCATGTAATGATTTACTTAATTGAATGATTCATTGGCTATGACACATGAGACAATTATTTCTGCTACTTTATGATATTGTCTGTCTAATGCCGTGACTGAGCTGTGCCCCATGCATGAGGAATCCTTAAGTGCTGAATCATGAGAGCAGTGGTACAAACTCTTGTAATTATTTTTAGTCTAAATATTTAAATATTAAATAATAACATTTCAGAAATTTGCCCTTTACCCATATCCCTTTTGTCTGTTGGGGGAAGGATGGCAAGCTATTAGTTTCTTAATGCTTGAAGAAATTAGGAAAAAAGAAACCATTATTATTATTTTTTTAAGATTATTTATTTATTTATTTATTTGACAGACAGAGATCACAAGTAGGCAGAGAAGCAGGCAGAGAGACAGAGGAAGGGAAGCAGGCTCCCCGCTGAGCAGAGAGCCCGATGTGGGGCTCGATTCCAGGATCTTGAGATCATGACCTGAGCCGAAGGCAGAGGCTTTAACCCACTGAGCCACCCAGGCACTCCACGAAACCATTAGTAAGAAAAGATTCTACGTTAATGATACCATCCCTGGATACACATATGATATCTTACCGGGATGAACATTTTTTAAGATTTTTAGAAAATTTGTGCTAGAGATGTTTATGAATCTAAAATCCTACTCTTTCCAAATCCACTTCAGCTTGAAAAGGTATGTTTTTGTTTGTTTTATTGTAAAAGAAACATAGCAAAATTTATCATTTTAACCATTTTCAGTTGTGCCGTTCGGTGGCATTAAGTACATTCATACCATTGTGCAAAGAAGAAGGTAGGTCCGTAAGTTGTGGCCTTGGTCTGATCAGATCTGTTTCGAATTCTGTCAGGCACAAGGGGAAGTTTGTTTGAGCGTATTTCCTCCTGGTTGATATACAGCAGAGACCGGAGTCGGGTGCGTAACATCCCATCCTAACGGACAGGCATGATTTTAATGAGAACAAACACTACATATAAAATAAGGAAACCTTAAATAGAATTCACTTTTTATTTTTATAAACTCACATAAAAGTAGACACCAGAAGAGGGGCCTGGCTGGCTCAGGTCTCCATCTCTGGGTCATGAATTCAAGCCCCATGTTAGGCTCCATGCCCAGTGGAAAAAGAAAAAAAGATAGACAACAAAATCTTTTTGACACTAATATATAAATGGATAAATGATGTAAACAATTCATAAGATATAATAAGAGTTGTAGTAATATAAATAACAAAAGAGCAAAAACTTATTATGCTTTATTATATATGTCAAGCACTGTTTTGGTCAAGAAGTGCTTCATTTCTGTTATGTTACTTAATCCTCATAACAACTCTATGAGGTGGACAGTTGTACATCAGAGAAGCTGTGCAGTGTTAAGAACACTGCTACTGGAACCAGAATTCATAACCTGGGCTTAAATCCTGGTCTGCCATTATGCTGTGTGGCCTGGGAGAGTTACTTAACCTCTCTGTGCCTTATTTTTCATTATTTAAAAAATAGGGCCTGTGCCAGTAATAGTACCTACCTTATAGAACTGTTGTGAAGATTAAATAAATCACGGGGCACCTGGGTGTCTCAGTGGGTTAAGGCTCTGCCTTCAGCTCAGGTCATGATCTCGGGGTCCTGGGATCGAGCCCCACATCGGGCTCTCTGCTCAGCGGAGAGCCTGCTTTCCCCTCTCTCTGCCTGCCTCTTTGCCTACTTGTGATCTCTCTTTCTGTCTTTTTCTCTCTCTTAAATAAATAAATAAAATCTTAAAAATAAATAAATAAATAAATCCCTATAAAGTGTCTGAAACCATGAACCAGAGCTGTCTGGTTTTTTTTTTTTTTTTAAGATTTTATTTATTTATTTGACAGAGATCACAAGGAGGCAGAGAAGCAGGCAGAGAGAGAGGAGGAAGCAGGCTCCCCACTGAGCAGAGAGCCTGATGCAGGGCTCAGTCCCAGGACTCTGAGATCATGACCCAAGCCAAAGGCACAGGCCTTAACCCACGGAGGCACCCAGGCACCCCAAGAATTCTCTGATTTCGGAGCTCTTAACTGTTCCATTAAGCTCTTCCATTCAGTCATTCCACAGATACTGCAATGCTAGGCCCCATCTAGGTGCTATGGATCCAGTAATGATTGTAAGAAAGCCCCCAATCTTTCCCATCCTAAAACTTACAGTATTAAAATTGTTTAGCCTCAATATAGTCAAAAAAGAAAAATGAAAACTGTTAAATGCTAAAGCCAGTAGCAACGTTAAGTTTACCGACGTAATATTCTCATGTAATATAAAGAAATGTGAAATTAGCAGTTATTTTAGCCAAAAAAATACAGGCATAGGCATTTTAAAAAATATTTTTATTTATTTATTTGACAGAGAGAGAGATCACAAGCAGGCAGAGAGGCAGGCAGAGAAAGAGAGGAGGAAGCAGGCTCCCTGATGAGCAGAGAGCCCGACGCGGGACTCGATCCCAGGACCCTGGGATCATGACCTGAGCCGAAGGCAGCGGCTTAACCCACTGAGCCACCCAGGCACCCCCAGGCATAGGCATTTAAAGTTCTAAAATTGTTGGCACCATTTATTCCATGAACCAGAATGAAAAAATCCAAAATATAAAACCATATTTATGAAGGTATTTGTTAGAGTATCATTTATGAAAGAAAAAGAAAAAAAAGTCCAAAGATTTTATCAACTGGGAAATCTTAAATAAATTATGATGCTACGTAGCCACTTACAGCATATGTGTATAAGGAAATTCTACAAAATAATTGTTTCAGGCAGCCGCATAGTGATTTCCCAAAGACAACCACATCTGATCCCCAGAATCTCTGACTATGTTAGGTTACGTGACAAGGGGTAGTTAAGGTGGCTAATCAGGGTACCATAAAATAGGGAATTATCCTGGATAGGTGGGCCTAATGTAACCACAAGGGTTATTAAAAGTGGAGGGGAGAGGGCAGAAGAGTCAGTGTTAGTCAGTGTCAGTGATATGTGGTGAGAAATATTTGATTGGCCATAACTGGCTTTGAAGATTGGAAAAGGGACCTTTAGCCAAGGAATGTGGGCAGCCTCTAAAAGCTAGAAAAGAGGAGGAAATGGATTCTGTACTCAGGCTTCTGGAAAGGAATGTAGTAGCCCTGACAATCTTTTGATTTTAGTCAAGTGATACCCATTTTGGGCTTTTGACCCCCAGAACTGTAAGATAATAAGTTTGTGTGTGTGTGTTTTTAAAAAATTTATTTATTTATTTGAGAGATAGAAATAGAAAGCACAGAGAGAGAGAGTGAGAGGGAGAAGGCGGCTCCCCACTGAGCAGGAAACCCAACATGGGACTCCATCCCAGGACCCTGAGACCACGATTGGAGCTGAAGGCAGATGCTTAACCAACTGAGCCACCCAGACACCCTAAATTTGTGTTGCTTTAAGCTAAAAAATTAGTGCAAATCGGTACAACAGCAATAAGAAGTTAATGTAATAATCTTGGGTGAGAAGGTGTCAAAAATTGCTCTGTGTTCCTAGGCTGTATCCCAACTGAGTTTTCTTTTCTAAGATTTTATTTATTTCAGAGAGAGTGCACGCGTATGCACATACATGAAAGCATGAGTATGTTAGGGGAGGAAGGGCAGAGGGAGAAGCAGACTCCCCACTGCACAAGGAGATTGACGCTGTGCTCAATTCTAACCCCAGATCCAGTGACCATGACCTCTGCTGAAGGCAGACACTTAAACTCACTGAGCCACAAAGGCACCTTCCGACTGACTTTTCGAAGGCGGTGCAATCATCCTCATCTAAGTTGTGAGTCTTTATAACAGATGCTTGGAAGGGGGGAGATGGGGGCATGAACACATCAGGCTCCTGGAACCCGTTTGTATTTTCTGATAAATCCTCTAGTTTCCTTCCTTTACAGATAACTATCCTTAGTTTGTGAGAAAATTTGGTTTTCAAATTCTGGCAGGCTTCAGACAACCAAATATATATACAACAATTTTGGATATCCTTCTGGAAACAGAAAGGACCTCTGTAAGGAAGGCTTTATGATTTCTTCCCCCTTTTCTTTCAGATGGCCCTCCTTCAGCTAAATCTGTCTTTACTGTAGCTCCTTTCCAAAGGCTAAAGATGTATCTAACAGCTTGAGTTTTTCCTACTAATGTCACAAATGCTGCAGTCCCAACATACAACAAACCTCAGTTTAACCAACAGTTCTGCTACCATGTGCCAAGAATGGCTAACTTCCCAGCCCAGAACGGTGGCGCCCTCAGCCCACCCTCAACTCAACCCCAATCAATTCCATATATAGGATCTGTCACCTGTCACACTCCATGCCAAATTCTGTATTGATTAGGATTAACTAAAAACATTAATTCAGGGGCACCTGGCAGTCTCAGTCAAAAGAGCATGTAACTTTTGATCTCGGGATTGTGACTTCCAGCCCCACACGAGGTGTAGAGATTACTTAAATTAAAAACAACAACAACAACAAAATAGTAATAAAAATAAAAACATGAACTCATACTACCTTAAAAAAAAAAGAACCTACATATTAAGGACCTTGATAATCATAGAGGTGACATTACAAATCAGTATGAGGAAGACTTTTTTCAACAGGATATTGATTTTTAGTAAATATCTTTAATAAATCCTACTAAGACAATTGATTAGCCACATGGGGATTTTAAAAAATCAAACAAAATAGGCCCTACCTCATAGCATATACAAAAAGTGAATTCTGGGTAACTAAAAAAACCTAAATGTAAAAAGCAAAATTTTAAAATTTTGAACAATATAGAGAAGAATTTTTTTTTTTAAAGATTTTATTTATTTATTTGACAGAGAAAAATCACAAGTAGATGGAGAGGCAGGCAGAGAGAGAGAGAGGGAAGCAGGCTCCCTGCTGAGCAGAGAGCCCGACTCGGGACTCGATTCCAGGACCCTGAGATCATGACCTGAGCTGAAGGCAGCGGCTTAACCCACTGAGCCACCCAGGCACCCTAGAGAAGAATTTCTTACTTAAGATGTAAAAATCATAAACTATAAGGGGAAAAAATGATACATTTAATTACATTAAAACTTTAAAATTCTGTTTAACAAAAAGATATATTTTTAAAGTAAAAAAAATAAAATGAGTCACATGAGATAAGATCAGTTCACTATATTTATTTCGCTTACAAAGAATCAGTACCTGGAATACATCGAAAAACAAACTCAGAAATCAATGAGAAAAAGACAAATAATGCAACAACAACAACAAATGAACAAAAGCCATGAATAAAGAATTCACAGATGGGAATGGAAGGAACCCAGCTGGGGACCCAGCCTCCTCAGTGCAGTGGCTGATGAGCTAACCCATTAACAGATGAGTTCAAGAAGCTTTCTTCCTATTGGACAAAGATGGCCATAACCCATTACAACAGAGGAACTTGGACCTGTCATGAGGTCACTGGGTCAGAACCCAGCAGAGGCTGATTTGCAGAATATGATCAGCAAAGTAGATGTTACCAATGGAGCATCTTCTGACTGTGTTTTTAATAAAAACTTCTGACCCATGACTTGGGGCCAGCAGATTAGGGTGTGGCTGTGGACTTCAGCACAAGCATCAACACTGCTGTTTAAAAAATTACAATTTACATCCATTCTAAATTGTAAATTCAAGTCTTTTTTTCCCCAATAAAAAGACTATTAACTTAAAAAAAAGAATTCACATGAGGAAAAACCTATATGACTGATAAACATGAGAAGATTCTTATTCTAATGGTAATCAGAGAAAGGCAAATTTAAAACACAAGATCCTGTTTTATGCTTATGGAATTGGCAACAGTTTCGGTTCTGACAATACCAACTGTGGGTGAGGATGTGGAGCCCCTAGAACTCTCATCTGCTCTGGGTACGAGTACAACTTTGTAAGACCAGAGTGTGGTAAGGGGGCCAGGCTGAGGTTGGGTATAAACTGTGGCAGGCACAGTGATTCTTAGCTTAGCTCAGCCTGGCTTCCCTCAGTGTTGTGACGTGAATGGTGGTAGAAACTGGGGTTTTGTGCTTTCATTTAAAAGTCAAATGGTAGGAGACGGTACCAAGAAGAGAAGACACCTCTCTTTTCCATTGTCTGTAAGTGTAGAGGTGAGCTCTGCCTGGCTCTGCTTGATCACATGCCTTCTCTAGGTATGTTCCCAAGGGCATGGAGTTATTATTTTAAGCTCAGTCAAGAGTCATGTACCTGCTCCTTTGAGTAGACAGGGCCAGGGCCTGGCATTATGCTTGACAGTTACATCCAGACCACCCAGACTCTGGGAGGGGCAGACTCCCAGAGGGGAAAGAGGGTTTAGGCAAATTCAAACCACAGATGTCCACTGTAAGATCAAACAGATCATGCTCTTTTGTGGCCTTTTATCCTTTACCCACAATTACTAATATTACGTAGACATTTCTCAGGGAGGGATTTATTTTTAATTTTTTAATTTTTTTAAATTGAGCTTGTCGAGAAGGAAAAACTTCCTCTACCCATTTAGGTTCAGTAAGTAGAGCCCTTTGATTTAAACCAACAAAAGACAGATTAATAGGGGCAAGGCGTCGACTTTTAATTAATACTCACATATACAGAAATAGACAGAAAATAGACAGAAAAACTCCAAAAAACAATTAGATACAGGATTTATATTCCCTTTTAAGAAAGGAGAGAGGTTTGGGCTTCTAGGGATGACAAATCGTGGGGAAATGACAAGCAAATATATGGGGCAAATAATGGAAGATATAGTTTACTTTTAGTAAAGGTGTGTTTACACAAACTCATCTCCTTGCCAGCCCCTCCTCTACAGTGATAAGAGTCACTCTCTTTCTGGTGGAGGGGAGGGGAGACACCTTCACAAAGGGAAATTTATGCCCTGTTTTAAGCAGATAAGGGGGCACAAGATCTCTTCCCGCATCTCTTGATACTCAGTTGCCTTTAGCTAAAAATAATTCTTATGCCAGAGTGGCATATTTTGGTATGGCGTAGTCTGATCCCTTTCAAGGTTTAATTTACAAATAATAGAATTCACCATTTCTGGTATTTAGTTCTGTGAGTTTGACAGACAGATTCGGTGGTAACCACAACCATAGTCAAAGCATAATTAGTTACATGATACAGTCTCATAGACTCAGCCAATCCAGGCTGATGTTTCCCTTGACAATCACCATTACCGGTGGCTGGGGTACCCCGACAGGAGTAAATCCCCACTCCTGGGGTCCCCTGGTGAGCAGCTAGGTGCTGGGACTAAGGGCCCCAGAATGAGTGCACCAAGTGAAAGGAAAAGGCTCCTTCAAAGGCAGGAATACTGGACAGGGCAAAGTTGCAGATTCAATGACAGTGTCCAAGGAAACAGATTTAATGTGAGTAAACTCAGGAACTTAACAGGGCCCTTGTGATCTCTGGGATCAGGGCCACCACAAGCATAACTCCTCTTGCTTCATAAGGGCCCTGAGCCTGGCCTGCATTCCACACCCCCAGAAGGTATGGTGATTCAGGAGTCCCATCATCATCCAACCCTCTGAGGGGTTGCTTTGCAAGGGTAAAGACAGCAACAGGAAAACCCCATAAGAAAGTTTAATTGTGGGACACCTGGGTGGCTTAGTTGGTTAGGTGTCTGCCTTCGGCTTGGGTCCTGGGATCCAGTCCTGAATCTGGCTCCCTGCTCAGTGGAGAGCCTGCTTCTCCCTTTGCCCCTCCCCCCACTCATACACTCTCACACACACACACACACACACACACTCTCTCTCTCTCTCTCTCTCTCTGTGTCACAAAACATAAATAAAAGTAAAATCTTAAAAAAAAAAAAAAGAAAGTTTAATTGCTGTGTCCCCAAGGAGGGCTTTGAGGGGTAAAGAGAGAGCCTGGACATGGACAGGTAGGCAGGCTCTTAGGTAGGCTAAGCTGTGGACAGCATGCTGATGGCAGTGACTGTGTAATGTGGATTAAAACTCAGTACAAAGTAGTGCCCAATTGGTCTAAAAAAGTTTCCTGGAAGTTAGATGTCCCATGGTGTGTCCAACTTTAGGCAATGTCATCAGGATGCCTTTTTTTTTTTTTTTCAATGCCTCCTGTTTGGGGCTCCTTTCTTCAGAGTCTCCTCATGTGGCTTGGAAGATGACTGTCCATATCCTCAGAATCTCTCTCTCACAGTCTGCAGACCATCAGCTAAGCCCGGTTCCAGCTAGCTTAAGTACCTTTCCCTGAATGAGGTCAGAGGGTCTAAATCAGACTGTGCTCAACACATGCAGTAGAAGGTGGTGGCTGAAACCAACACAAATTGAAGCAATAATCTAAAACAATAAGAGGCATTATTTGTAATTATTGAAATGGTTATTTTAGTAATACTAACAATAACTGAAAAAATGATTTCAATAATAGTAATACATTGAGTTCCTATTAAGCACCAAGTGCTATCCTTTACAAAGACTCTCTCATGTAATCACCACAGCCCATTAAGTAGGGACTATTCCCATTTCACAGATGGCAAAACTGTCCTCCCCCAGCCCCCCACCCCCCCGCCCAGTTTTGTACTCTAATACCCCGCCTGGTGTACAAACACCAGGCGGGAGGGGGTGGGGTGGGGGAGGACACCGGGGCTGTCTGGTGCAATGGCTCTCCCATTTGTGTGTGGCCATCAGTTCTTACTTTCCAATCCCATTTCTATCACTCAAGTGTCCATTTCACAATATATCCTGGCCGTTGTCTCTAGATCCAGAAGATACTCATCAGCAGCCTTCTCCCTAGGAGAGTTGCTTTGGTACCCAACTTAGGAGTTGACTTGTGAATTTTTGTTTCAGAGGCTGACCTTTTAATAACCTTGTCTTCCAACACTATACCTGTCAAGGAGCTGGTGCTGAAGATGAGTCAGACTGAGCCTTCTCCACAGAAGTGAGAGACAAGGACATCTCAACAAATGGCAATCCTGTAATGGACTGTAATGGAAGTGTGAGGCTCACGAAGGAAAGACCTCATTCTTCAGAGGAAATCAGAAAGGAGGACCCATTAAAGGTAGAGATTTGATCTGTTTGTTCATTGTGGTATACCCCACTCCTTAAACAGTGTCTACCATGTGGGAGAGATCTGTCAAAAAACTGAACAAAGCAAGTGGTATTTAACTTGACTCTTGACCAGTGAGGACGGTTCCAGGCAGGATCAGCATTTGCAAAGGCACAATAGGATGAAGACCTTTGGGATTTGCTGCTTTTGAGATATCTGCAGTGGTTCCTTCCTCCTTAGCCCCAAACACAAACATGTGCTGGGAGAAAATCCTGTGCTTGAAAGGTGATCTCGGGCAGTAGTATGGACTACAGAAGTGAGTTCTCCGGGGAATTAGTAAAAATCATTGTTGGAATAACTTCAGAAATACTCTCTGGTTTAGACTTTCATGATGTTCATCAAATATTTCTTGCATTCTACCTTTCAGACACATTATAGGATTACAATTCTTCACTCCCCCTGAAGTTTTGGTTTGGCCATGTGACTTTTTTGCCCCCGCAAAATGTTAAAAGGATGTAGTGGAAACTTTAAGAGGCTGTGCTCTGCTCAGTTGTTTTGTAGCCTAAGCAAGAAATGAGCCTTTGTGTTAAAAGCCCCCACTTTCACCTTCCATTGGTCTAGTGAATCCTCACCGAAGCCCTATGAGGGAGATACTGTTCCAATTTTCCAGATAAGGAAAAGGAGGGTTGTTCATAACCAACCTACCTCTGGACCTGTGTTCTCCACTGGGATGACAACCAGTGGTGGCCGTATGTTGTGGTGAGCACTTGAAACGTGGTTGGTCCAAACTGAGATGTGCTAGAAGTGTAAAATACATACCAGTTTCAAAATGGTATGAAAGAATGGAAAATGTCTCATTCATAGTTTATATGGGGTACATGATGAAATAATATTTTAATGTTTTTTCATCTATTTTTTTAAAGATTTTATTTATTTATTTGATAGACAGAGATCACAAGTAGGCAGAGAGGCAGGCAGAGAGAGAGGAGGAAGCAGGCTCCCTGCCGAGCAGAGAGTCCGATGTGGGGCTCGATCCCAGGACCCCAGGATCATGACCTGAGCCGAAGGCAAGGCTTTAACCCACTGAGCCACCCAGGCGCCCCTTTATCTATTTATTTTTAAGACATTTTATTTTCTTTCTTTTAAAGAATTTTTTATTTTATTTTTTTAGTGAGAGAGAGAGTGAGAAAGTACAGTTGAGGGAGGGGTAAAGGGAAAGGGAGAGAGAGAATCTTAAGTAGACTCCACACCCAGTGTGGAGCCTGATGCAGGGTTTGATCTCACAACCCTGCCCAAAATCCAGTCAGTTGCTTAACTAACTGAGCCACCCATGTGCCCCACGATTTTTTATTTTCAGTTAATCTCTACACCCAACATGGGGTTTAAACTCACAACCCCAAGATTAAGAGTTGCATGCTCTACCAACTGAGCCAGCCAGGTCCCCCTATGAAATAATATTTTAGGCACAGTGGGTTAAATAAAATATGTTATTAAAATTAGTTTCAGGGTGCCTGGGTAGCTTACTCATTAAGCCTCCGACCCTTGCTTGTGACTCAGGTCACAGTCTCAGGGTTGTGAGATCGAACCCCCCCATCAGGCTCCCAGCTCTTTGTGGAGTCTGCTCAAGATTCTACCCGCCCACCTGCTCCCCTTCCCCTCCACTTCTCCCCTTGCTCACCCTTACGCACTCTCTCTCTCTCAAATGAATAAATAATATATTTTAAGAAATTAGTTTCACCTTTTTATTTTTACTTTCTCCTCCAATTTTTTGTTTAAATTCCAGCTAGTTAACATAGAGTACAATAATAGTTTCTTTTTTGTTTTTACTTTTTAAAAATAGAGCTAGTGGGGGCACCTGGGTGGCTCAGTGGGTTAAGCCACTGCCTTCAGTTCTGGTCATGATCTCAGGGTCCTGGGATTGAGCCCTGCATCGGGCTCTCTGCTTGGCGGGGAACCTGCTTCCTCCTCTCTCTCTGCCTGCCTCTCTGCCTGCTTGTGATCTCTCTCTGTCAAATAAATAAATAAAATCTTAAAAAAAAAAATAGAGCTACTAAAAGATTTAAAACTACATAGATAGCTTGCGTTAGTAGCTTGTACTATATTTCTTTGGGATCCTACTGGTTCATAGTTACAGATTGAGGAAGCAAAGACTGGCTCTGGGGCTCTAAAGGCAGCACTCTCTCTGGTATACCTTCCGTCCCCTCCAGAGCTGTTTTATTTGGTGAAGCCGGTTTGACTGACAGCCATCTATGTGTATTTATTCATGGATTCATAGAACAAATATTTATTGAACAGTTACTGTATGCAAGGCATGTAAGAGAGTGGTATGATTTCACTCTGCCCAGAACTCCTAGTCCTGCTGTGGATAGCAGTCTTGTGCTTGGAAAACTGATAAATGGCCAAGTTGGAAGGTAAATGAGATGCGAAAATTGGAATGCTGTTCAGGGGGCGCCTGGGTGGCTCAGTGGGTTAAAGCCTTTGCCTTCGGCTCAGGTCATGATCTCAGGGTCCTGGGATAGAGCCCTGCATCAGGCTCTCTGCTCAGCGGGGAGCTTACTTCCCTCTCTCTCTGCCTGCCTCTCTGCCTACTTGTGATCTCTATCTGTCAAATAAATAAATAAAACTCTTTTAAAAAAGGAATGCTGTTCAGGAAGGGAAATATGAACTGGGTTGGAGTAATAAAAATTTTTTTAAAAAAGTAAAAAGACCTGGTTAAAGACCATCTTGCCCAGCTTTAAAGCCAATTTGCCCCATGAACTTCCCTAAATAGCCACAACCTAGGGAAACTGAGCAAGTCTGGTTATCACATTTCTTCTGGTCCTGTGCTTGTCGATACTTTAAAAAGAAACCAATCTGTGCACTTTATTTATTTATTATGTATTTTTATTATTGAAGTATAGTTGACATACTAGATATAGTTGACATATTAGTTGACATATTAGATTCAGGTGTACAACATAGCAATCCGAAAATCCTATACATTGCTTAATACTTCACAGTCTGTGCATTTGAGATGCAAGTCCTTACCATTGGGGGGAAAAGCCACTAAGAATTCTGCTTCATTTTGTCCCAATTTTTTTTTTTTTTTTAATTTGTCAGAGAGCGAGCAAGAGCGAGCACAGGCAGACAGAGTGGAAGGCAGAGTCAGAGGGAGAAGCAGGCTCCCCGCAGGGCAAGGAGCCCGATGTGGGACTCGATCCCAGGATGCTGGGATCATGACCTGAGCCGAAGGCAGATGCTTAACCAACTGAGCCACCCAGGCGTCCCTCATTTTGTCCCAATTAGACAGAGGGAGATAACAAGAGTGATGCCATATGTCATAAGTGAAAATAACTGGACAATTCTAAATTTTCATTCTTTCCTTTTTTTTTCTTTCTTTCTTTTTTTTTTCTTTTTCTTTTTTTTTTTTTTGTGAGAGAGAGAATGAATTTGAGCATGAGTGGGGCAGGGGGGCAGGGCTGAGGGAGAGCGAGAAGCAGGCCCCCTGCTCAGCAGGGATGTGATGTGGGATTCGATCCCAACACCCTGGGATCATAACCTGAGCTGAAGGCAGATGCTTAACCAACTGAGCCATCCACGTGCCTCCCAAATTTTCATTCTTAAATGATTGATTATTGGAAGGAATACTAAACCTAAAATGTAAGCCGATAAACATTTTTTCACTTCTTAGCAGTCCGTGCTCATGTCAAACCCTTTGATTTTTATATATCTTTTAACTCAACCTTGTGTAGAATAAGCCATTTTCTTTATCTTTTATAAGCCAAGTACCCTCTGCCAGTGATTTCCACAGGGTGATCTATAGTCAGTATCGTTAGTGTTGACATAGTCAGTATCCTCAATATTGGAGAGAACTTGCCTCAGCCCAGAGACGGAGTTTAGAGAGTATGGCCTGAGGATCTGTTTTTGTTCCAGGCCATTCCTATGCTCCCTAAAGTTGGGGAGGCCTATGAACCACTTGCCATCTTCCATTCTCCCCAGTAAGCTCAAAGGGCAGGAGGGTTGAAGGCTAGAAACATTTCGAAACACCTCTGACTGTCCGGGGGACTAGAGAGGATTATTCATAACCCCTTGGGGTGCAGAAATCGGGAACTTCCGAAGTTCTGGGCTCATGCATCTTGCATTAGTTATTTAGCATGCAGGAAACCCCTCCGCCCACGGTGCCAGTGGCACAAGGCTTCTTGGCACCCTTAAAGAAAACAAAGTTGGGAGTTTTTCAGGTTTCCCAAGGACCTCTGATTTCCTGCTCTGTTATCTGAAAATAAATAGAATGATTATATTCTTTTCCTTCTTCAAAGAGTGTGACTATACCTGATAATTTTTCTTAATGGCAGAAATAAAATAGTGGTTTGAGGGGCGCCTGGGTGGCTCAGTTGGTTGAGTGGCTGCCTTTGGCTCAGGTCATGATCCCAGAGTCCCAGGATCGAGTCCTGCATCAGGATCCCAACTCCATGGGGAATCTGCGTCTCTCTCTGACCCTCCCCCTTCTCATGCTCTCTCTTTCCTTCTCTCTCTCAAATAAACAAATACAATCTTTTAAAAAATAAATAAATAAAATAGTGGTTTGAGGAGACATACTGAACAAGTGGCCAGGAAGATGGATTTGGTGAAAGACCATTCCTTCTTGACAAGAACAGAGCAGCCTAGAAGGCCGTAGATACCTCATTTCCTTGTAAGAACAATCCTGTGTCCTCTTCGGGTTACAGCCTCCTTGCAGCCCAGATGGAGCTTGGGTTCCCTTTCTTCTGGGGCACTGATTGGGTCTGGATACTTTTATTTTTTCACTTTTTGTTCTGAATTAATTTTAGACTCACAAGAAGTTGCAAAAATAGTACAGCGAGTTCCTGTGTCCTCTTCATCCAGCTTCCCTCAGTGATAACATCTTACATAACCACGGAGTGTTATCAAAACCAGGAAACTGAAATTCATACAATGTTATTAATCATACTACAAACTTGGCCATTTTTGGTGTGTGGTTATCTAGTCAAGATGGCTCAGGAGTTACCTTTGGAAGCATCCTACAAGACACCCTGGATATGTACCCAGCACACAACGTGAAAGGCTAGCTTCACTTCAGACTCCACGAACATTCACGAGAACAGCCTAAGTGCCCTGTGGGAGGAAGCAACATTTTCTTTTTTGTAAGGATTAGCCGTGACATCCCTGCACAGCAGTGGTGTTTGGTTCAAGTTTTCTGAAGGCTGCAAACAAGTTCCAAAGAGCCAACTGTTTATTGGTATTTTTTTTTAAGTTTGATACTTTTTTTTTTTAAGATTTTATTTATTTATTTGTCAGAGACAGGACAAAGGAGAGCGGCATGCAGAGGGAGAAGCAGGCTCGATCCACCTGCGCCAGAGGCAGGCACTTAACCGACTGACCCAAGTGTCCCTGTTTATTGGTATTAACTGGTTTTCTTATGCTGCATTTTGCCTTGTGCACTTAATATATACAAGTCCTTACATGTCTATAGAGTTTTAGATCTATAAAACCTTTACACATAGCTTACTGTATTTATTTCTTGCAGTTAGGATTCTTACTATAATTTATATTTTATAGGTTAGGAAACTGAGTGTTGGAGAGATTAGAAGGCTTGGACCCATGCCTAGATTCTGGGGATCACCTCATTCTAATGCCTCTTTTATTTTTCCTTCTCTCCAAATATTTTGTTGTTGTTTTAATTTTAATTTTGTTGTTTGGAATTTTCTCTCCCCAACTGTTTTAACAACAACAAAATATTTGGGTTTTTTTTTTTTTGCTATGCCTTTTAATCTATCAAATAATTCTGTAAGGTTTATTGTAAAAAAAAAAGAGCAGGCCCAAGCACACAGCCCTGGTTAACAATCTCCAGAAGGAACCACTTGAACTTTTAGCTGCAACTTTTGGTCCTTATCTTCACATCTCTAATAACATGCTTATACTGCTATTTCTTGATTTTTCTTTCTCCACTTTTAAGCACTATCTACTGATTTCCCACATTGGAAGGTGAGGATTTTATTTTCTGTCATTACTTTTTCCCCTGCTCCCATCTCACAACACACTCAGGATATTTCACAGTTTGGGGTATGTTGGTGTTTGGGGGTTTCTTTATGTGACTAAAAATGCTTGTCACTGCTGACTAGTTGAGTCATATATATACTATGATTACTTATCAACTTTATATTTTCCCTGAAGTTAGTAACTGTCAAGATTTTTTTCTTTTGCTTAGTTTTTTAAGCAACTTACCCTGTCTAATATTTTTCTGTAATTTTCCCCATGGCCTGATCTCCTGTCAGTAACATGGATTTTCTGTCAGTTTCATCTGTTTGGAATTTTCTCTTCCCAACTGTTTTGACCTGCTTCTGGAGAGGCTGGTTACTCTCTAGGCTCAAAATAAAGCTGTCATCCTGGATTTCCTTCCCCTTTTTCCTGGAGACTCCTTTTGCAGCTCTCCTTTGTTGGATTCCCTGAATTCTTTCTAGGTTTATTCATTCATTTTGGTGGAGTCTCTTCTCAGATATCGTTCTCTAATATCTTCCAAGTGTAGTTGGAGATACCTTTTTTTGAAACTTTGCATATCTGGAGACTTCTTCATTCTACTCTCATATTTGAGTGATAATTTGGCAGGAGATAGAAATTTAAATCTAAATCTCATTTTCCTGAGAATTTTTACATTATTTTATTTTCTTTGCTTACAATGTAGTCATTAAGGTGTCTACCATCCTTTTAATACCTGCTTCTTTATGAGCAATCTGTTTTTTCCTTGTGGAAGTTTCTAAGGTTAGCCTTTCTCCCTCATTTCATGGTGACATGCCTTTGAATATTATAATTTTCATCCATTGTGCTGGGTACTTGGTGAGCCCTTTCCCTGCTTACTTTCTGAGAGATTTCTTAAATCTCCCATCTCCTCCAGGCAGTGTTATTATCTTTTATTTTAATGTTCTTCATTGATTCCAAGATGCACATTTTTTCACATTTTAAAACCTCTAAAATCAGGATTTAATTCATAGATAATGGCCCACTGCAATGACTGTTGTCCAGGCAGTAGTCATAACATCATTGTCACTGCCTATACCTTCACAAACTTGTCATCTCACATGAGCTATAAGCATTGTTGATACCACACATGTCAAGAAATGTAGTTGAAGGCAAGAAAAATGCCAGATGCCTTGGTGAAAGATCTTAAAAAGCAGCAAGGAGCTAGCATGACCAACTTGTAACTTGTGCAAGATTATCACTGAAGCATCAGATCTCAACTGGTCAGAATTTTCTGGTGACTTTGAAGAGAAGTGCTTGACATCCAATGATGTACAACTCAATTGAGAAAAGGTGAAACTACAAGGTAAGTCAAATAAAATAGTGCTAGATTTAAAATTTGAAAATTAGAAAAAACATCCCTAAGATTCTAGTGGAGTAATTGACTAAGAAATGATGCGTTATCTGAGGCACCTAGGTGGCACCGTGAGTTAAGCCTCCAACTCTTGGTTTCAGTTTAGGTCCTGATCTCAGAGTCATAAAATCTAGCCCCACATCTAGCCCCACATCAGGCTCTGCCCTCAGCACAGAATCAGCTTAGAGTTTCTCTCTGCCCCTTCCCCCCTCAAATAAATAAACAAATCTTAAAAAAAAAAAAAAAGATGCATAATTTATACTCTAATGGCATGAAGAAATTCAATGAAGGAGAAAAGATGTCAGTGATTCTGAGTTAGGAAGTGTTTTCAGAGGATTCATACTCTGAAAAAAAAAAGAAGAAGAAGATTTAGACTCTGAATGTGAAGATGTTTAGGAAGTAATACATTTTTCTTATATTTTCATGCACGCACACAATGGTGAGGTATAATGCATCTGTCTCTAAGCCATATTAAAAGTTCCTCGGTAGGTAAAAATAAAAATTATGCATTTTAAAAAATAGTACAAAAAATAATGATGTATCTTGTGGTTGATCCCATCTTCAGAGGGTGGGTATTTTTTATTTCTAAGAGTTAGGTTTTCTCTGAAAGTTCTTTTGGTGACATCCTGTTCTTGTTTCATGGATAAAATACTTTATCATCTCATGAGGACATTAATGACTGTTTTTATAAGTTTTCCTTTATATGTATAGTCTGGGTTTCTTCTGAATTGTTTTTTTCCCCTGTTTATTTAGCACCTCATTTTTCATATAAGTAATTCCCCCTCAGATGTCTTATAACAAAAATTTAGTACTAACAAGGTATTTGGACTCTCTGTAGACTAGAGTAAGTCTTAGGTTTTCCTGAAAGGAAAAGGACCTTTTCTTCAATAAGGACCATTCATTGCTTCAGAATTTTTTAGGTATTTTCTCTTGAGTTGTTTCCTGCCTGGGAGGTTCACGCCTGACAGTCAGCATCCAGGAAGAAACGTTGTTCCTCTGACAAGGTGGGGAAGGGGCTTAGGATGTAAGCTTCCAGTCTTCATTATCTCTTGTATTCTTGGACTGGGGCACCCATTTTCCTACTCTGGTGCTCTTCTTGGAAAACCAAGCTTCCTTTTATAGAGGACTAAGTCAGTTCACTCTTCTGCTTTCTGCCTTCCAAAATTTTGTGGCTATCATGTTCTCTCTTACTCTCTTTCTTCTGCAGGTTTATGGCTTTTGTTTGTCCCTTTTCTATAATTTCAGATGTATTTCAGGAAGAAGAAGCAGTAGATGTGTGTGTTCTGTCTTTAAACTGAATCTCTCCATATTCTCCTGCCTATTTGGAATATTTTCAGAATAAGTTATATAATTTTCTTTACTGTTAATATTTCTAGATGTTTCTTCCCTTTTTTTTTTTAACCTTCTTACTTTATACTCTAAAACCATGATCATTTTATTTTGTTTTGGTTTGGTCTGGTTTGTTTTATTTAGTGCAGAGAAAATAGTTTGATTTAGGAAAGAGGAGAAGGAAATGGAAGGGAACATGACTTTAAGTGGCATTTTATTTAATTCCCACAAAACCCAGCAAGACAGGCACAAGCATCCTGTTACATGGGAGAGAAAGGTCATGGAGATTACATACCTGCCTCAGAGTTTCATTAGGCAGATCCTGAAGTAACTCTTAAACTCTTGACTCTTATTCTCCTTGCTCTTCTGTCATTCTATGCTGAAAAAAGATGAGAACTGTTAGAAGCACCCTGTCAAATATCTCTGGTATCTGAGAAAATATTCTTCATGCCACATTCTAGATCCATCCATTCATTTCACAGCTATGGCAGAACATGTTCTCTTCTTCCTATACCCTCAACCAGAGGCAACTCACAGCATTTTACCAGCCCCTAGCTCCCTCTAACCCCTAACACCAAACAACTAGTTGTAGGTCACCAGTCTTAGTCAAGACTCTTTATGGTGGGAGGTGCCTGGGTGGCTCAGTGGTTAAGCCTCTGCCTTCGGCTCAGGTCATGATCTCAGGGTCCTGGGATCAAGCCCCACATTGGGTTCCCTGCTTGGCGGGGAGCCTGCTTCCGCCTCTCTTTCTCTCTGCCTGCCTGTCTGCCTGCTTGTGATCTCTCTGTCAAATAAATAAATAAGAATCTTTTTTAAAAATTTAAAAATTAAAAAAATAGACTCTATATGAAACATTTTTTGGGTTTTGTTTCCCAGCTGAGAAATGGAAGTGTTAATATATAGATGTTTCCAGGGATCAGCATAGGTGAAAGTCTGCCCTGACTATAAACCTAAAAGCGAGTCATTCATTCTGATTATCAGTGTCGAAGTGAGATGTGTCAGTGGGGCCTGGAACCAGACTATCCTCACAAGTCCAGCTGAGAGAAGAGTATGACAAAGGCTGGGCCTGAGGGACAGGGGTCAGCAGAAGATCTGAATGGGAAAGGGTTGCTGCTAAAGGCTTAAGGGGCAATCACCCAAAGGGGTCAATTAGACAAAGCAGTCTTTGAGGTGCCACTTTGTCAGGCTCTGGAGTGGGAAAAAGGGCTGTTGGTTTATTATGAGTAGAACAGGCCCAGCTGATAAGACACAGGGCGCTGAGTTTGATTTGAACTTCAGATAAACAACTGATCATTCTTAGTGTGAGGATGTCCCATACAATATATGGTACGTGCTTTTACAAAAATTATTTTGTTGTTTATCTGGAATTTGAATTTAATTGGATATCATGTATTTTCATTTACTAAACCTAGCAACCTTAAGTAGGGGGTGCATGTGAGTAGCCTCCAAGATACGCAAAACACCTTGAAGGCTGTCTTGCAAGAAAATCTTATAAGGAAGCCAAATACATGTAAAAGAGCAAAGAATCCACTCAAGTTGAAGCAGGGAGAGGGGGCCTCTCTCCCATGAGCCCTTTTTCCCATTCCCTCTTTCCTGCAGCCGCTTGAGGCACCACCACCGAAAGTGAGAATTGACTGGAGGACATGCATAACTTCTTCCATTTAGGGGGAGATAGGTTTCTTGGGTTATTTCTAGGAAAATACCACCATGTCTGTCAATGGAAGTGTTAGAGTAAGTGTTGACCAGTTTTGAAGGTAGTAAAGACCTTACTTGCGGGAGCTGATGGCATCAGTACCAGAGGGCAGGACTCTGTTCCCTGAGGAACGGGGCTCAGGTGGGCAGTACAGGTTTTCAGCTGGCTTCATGCTGAAAGAGGCCAATGTGGATGGTTTTACAGAGCTTCTCTGGTACCCAAGGGATCTGATACATGAGCCACTGAATGGGGTCTAGAGAATACCAGTATAATCTGGAGGGAAAGAAGTATATACTTTCCTAAAGTGGCACCATTTAATGGAGAACAGCATGGTATAGTTTAGTGCATGACATTTATTACTTCTGATACTTATACTTTTAAAAACCTTGTTGTAATATTTGCCAAAGACTCAAGATTAGTTCAAGACTCAAGGGAATAGGGAAAAAAAGGGAACTATATTTGAAATTCCTGAATGTGTTTATAGTAACACAAATTATGATCGCCTATCAGTGGATCTTATAGTCAGCGGGGAGGGGGGGGGATCACTAGAGCCCTGGATGATATATCTTGCCTTCAGCTGATATCTACTTAATGAGATTTTACAGCACTGAGAATATCTGTGACAGCAAACAAAATTTTGCACTGATAGGGCCAGGAAAGACAAGAAAGATGATCAATGTAAATGAAAAAAAAGCGCAAGGTGTATGATGAAACCGCACAAATGAGAAAGCTTTTTTCTTCTGCCCCAAGCAGAATGCTCTTCAATGCAAGACAGATGCAAAAAGAGCATCTAGCTGCTTAAAATGAGAGCAAGCCTGTTGGCTTAGATAAATGACACCCTAGAGTCCTGAGAGAAGTTGCAGATGTGATCACAGGGCAATCCGACCGGGAAGGATCAGGGAACAGAGAGACAGCAAAAGACCGGAGATGGGCAAATGAGTTCCAGATTTCCCAGCACAACAGGAATAGTGACTTATGGATCTGTGCACTGGTGAAGTTTAATGCTGAGCTTCAGCAAAACTCCAGAATGAATGATTAAAGGGGCTTTGTGTGTATTTATTAAAGAAAGTGGTGACTGCGAGGCACTCTCTTGAGTTCCCTGAAATCTGAGCTAAGGCCAACCAACCTTGTTTCCATTTTGTAGCACTTGACGGGAGGAACAGGAAAATATTATAGTCAGGAATGACTTGTGTTAGCAAGACATTTGCCAGGAGTCTTTCATGACATCCCTGCACACAGAGAAATGTGGACCCCTGATTCCAGGGTTCTCTGTATTCCAGAATTCACCACGTGCAACCTCAATAACAAGGGTGCAAGGAAAATAAAACAAGCATAACAGAAATACTTAAAAATGAACTTTCCTAAAACAGACAACTTTCTGAAGTAAGATAGACACACTAAAATATCTTTCCTCATTTGTGTTAGTTTGCCAGAACTGCCATAACAAAACACCACAGACTAAATGGCTTAAACAACAGGAATTTATTTTTTCACAGTTTGGGAGGCTGAAAGTCCAAGATCAAGGGGACAACCGGGTTGGTGTCTCCTTAGGCCCTTTTCCTCGGCTTGTAGAAGGCCGTTTCTCCCTGCATCTTCCCATGGTCTTTCCTCTGTGTCTGTCTGTGCCCTAATCTCCTCCTCTTCTTCTTCTTCTTTTTTTTTTTTTTAATATTTTATTTATTTATTTGACAGAGAGAAAGGGAACACAAGCAGAACGAGTGGGAGAGAGAGAAGTAGGCTTCCGGCAGAGCTCGATCCCAGGACCCTGGGATCATGACCTGAGCCGAAGGCAGACGCCTAACAACTGAACCACCCATGTGCCCCCTAATCTCCTCTTCTTATAAGGACACCTTAATGACTTGTTAAAGACCCTATCTCCAAAAATACAGTTTCTATCTGAGGTACTGGGGGTTAGGACTTCACCATATGAGTTCTAGGGGACACAATTTAGCTCATAACATCACTTTATACTAGCATCTGTGCCAGCCCAAACTGCCAACTTCTATGCTGAGAGCTTGCTGGTTTTCTCGTATAATACAATAATAAAGATAGGCACTATCATATTAAATGCTTACTATATGCCAGGTACTGTTTTACCTATATATACTCACTTAATACTAATAAAAATCCTATAAGGTAAATATTCTTCTTCTTCATTCATTTTAGAGAATGGAGGCTCTTGGTCAAGTAGGATTTCAAGCTGGATGAGCTGAATCCAGATCCATTTAAATGCTATCTTTTTTTTTTTTTTAAGATTTTCTTTATTTATTTGACAGAGAGACAGCGAGAAAGGGAACAGAAGCAGAGGGAATGGAAGCAGGAGAAGCAGGCGCTTAACAATTGAGCTGCTCAGGTGCCCCTAAAGGAATACAAAAAATTAAAAATTTAAAAAAATAAAGGAATTCAAATCAATTGCAAAGTGAAATTATAAATCTTGGAAAAGATACTGGGTTTCAAGAAGTCTTACAGAGAATTGTTTGAATGAAGTCCAAAATAGAAAACAAAGAAGAATCTGAAAGAGTCAGACTGTTAATTGAGGAAGAAGAAAATCATGAAGATATCAAAGGACCACAGAAGTGAAATATTTGCATATAAAAGGAAAAGTAGGGGTGCCTGGGCAGCTCAGCTGGTTAAGTATCTGCCTTCTTCTCAGGTCATGATCCCAGGGTCCTGGGATTGAGCCCCATGTCAGAGCCTACTTATCCCTTTCCCTCTACTTGTTGCTCTGCCTACTTATGCTCTCTCTCTGTCAAATAAACAAATAAATATTTTTTAAAAAGGAAAAGTAAGGACCTCAGGACAGTGAATCAAGCCTTCTAATATTTTTTGCAGAAATGACAGTCTTTACAATTATAATCTGCATGTCAAAAATAAAATGAAGATGATTGTACCTTGCTATCAGTTTTGTCAGAAAATCTCCTTCCTCCCATAAAATAACAGGGCTTGAGCATTCTATTTTTGTTTTCAGAACTGATGCACTATTGCCATCATAGCTGAAACCTTGTTAACTTGAAGGTAAATGAATTAATTTGCAAGATGTTTGGTTTTATTTTTAAGATTCATTCTAAGAAACACTATTTTCAATATTTAATTGATTTTTTTCCTGTCTTAAATGGTTTTAAGTGGAGTTTTTACAGGATTAATTATGCTTTGCTAATGACCTTCAATATTATTTCAGCTGATTAAACAATTGCACCCAGAAAGTATGTGACTAGTGTCAAGCTGCAGATAAGTTGTTTACAATGACGTACCTTGGGGATTCTTGTTTTATATATATGTGTGTGTGTGTGTGTGTGTATTTTTTTTGTTTGTTTAAGATGTAATTTATTTATTTGACAGACACAGTGAGAGAGGGAGTAAAAGCAGCAGCAGTGGGAGAGGAGAAGCAGGCTTCCTGTGGAGCAGGAAGCCCGATGCAGGTCTCGAACCCAGGACCCCGGGATTATGACCCAAGCCAAAGGCAGACACTTAATGACTGAGCCACCCAGGTGCCCCTATATTTTAATGTTTAATTTGGTGAAGAGCTATCAGACATGCTTATTTAATAAATTGGTTGAAAACCTGGGAGGGAGGGGCACCTGGGTGGCTCAGTCAGTTAAGCATCCTCTTGATTTCAGCCCAGGTCATGATCTCAGGGTCCTGGGATTAGGCCCTGCCTTGGGCCTAGCACAGGGTCTGCTTGGGATTCTCTCTCCCTTCACCTCTGCTCCTTCTGCTCATGATCTCTCTCTTAAATAAATTTGTTTATCTATTTCAGAGAGAGACAGAGCTGGCAAGAGAGAGCTGAGCAGGGAGGAGAGTGAGAAGCAGGCTTCCCACTGAGCAAGGAGCCTGATGTGGGGCTCCATCCGTGGACCCTGAGATCATGACCTGAGCTCACTTAACTGAATGAGCTACTCAGTGTCCTCTAAGTAAATCTTTAAAATGGGAAGGGACGGGAGAGAGAAAGAGAAAGGAAGGGAACCTAGGAGGAATAGCTTATATGGCAGATAACAGGAAGATCTGCAAGGATTTCCGGGTGAGAACATGAATTTTAACTAGAAAAAATGCATTTAGGTTAAACAGTGTCTATTTCATAAGTACAAAAGAGAAAAGAACTGGCTAGATTACAGACTCAAAAGAATTATTTAGATGTTTGATGACATTCCTAGATTAAGCTAAGTAATCCTAGTTTACCAGGTAAATACCTAGCTATTATCTAGGGTCTTGCAATCCCTCCTAGATATCATTAAAAACAACAACAACAACAAAACTGGTGTAAACCTGAGTATAACCAGGATATCAAGATATTGTAAAACAGTGTCCTATAAAAACAGTTGAAGAAAATATTATCCTTAGGAAATGATACAAAGAGATACATAGGAGTCATTTCCTCGTGTTTGTCAGCTGCTCTCAGGTATTTGGAATGTGGAAACGAAAGTGGCTTGTGCATTGCTCCAGGGAACCCTGGGTGAAATAGTCAAGAGGTGTATTTGGGTTTAACATATTAGAAGAGCCGGTAACACTTAAAGGAGGGCAATAAATGGGCAGAAAACTGACCTTCCTGTCTCGCAATCTCCTTCAGCCACGTTTTATGGTTTTCAGTGTCTTTTGCCTCCTTGGTTAAGTTGATTCGTAAGTATTTTATTCTTTTTGATGCTCTGGTCAATGGAAATATTTCCTTAATTTCTTTTTTGGGTTGTCACTTTTTCTCCACAAGAGATTAGCTTTGCCTGTTCTAGAATTTCACACAAATGCAAGCATACAGCATGAACTTTTAAAAAATATATATATTTTATCAGACAGAGAGAGAGAACACAAGCAAGGGGAGTGGCAGGCAGAGGAAGAAGCAGGCTCCCTACTGAGCAAGGAGCCCAGTGCAGGACTCGATCCCAGGACCCCGGAATTATGACCTGAGCTGAAGGCAGACACTTTCCCGACTGAGCCACCCAGGGCACCCCATACAGCATGAACTCTTGTGTAAGGCTTCTTTCAATATGCATAATTGCTTCGAGTTTTGTCCATACTGTTGAGTGTATCAGTAATTCATTGCTTTTTATTGCCCAGTGGCATTGCATTGAATGTCTAGCTTACCGTAGCTTGTTTAGCCAGGCCCATGTTGATGGAGGCATGGCTGTTTCTAGTTTGGGATCATTATGAATAAGGCTGCTATACACATTCTTATTCAAGGCTTTGTGTAGACAGATGTTTTCAGTTCTCTTGGGCAAGGACCTGGGAGTGGAATTGCTGGGTCATAGGGTAGGCATATGCTTAGTTTATAAAGACACGGTCAGACCTTTTCCCAAATCAGTGGAGGTAAATATATTTTTTAAATTTTAGTAATATTTTTCTTCTGTTTTATAGTGGGGGGGGTGTGTCTCTTAATGGTCACCGCCTGCCAGCCAGTGCCTGCTACGTGCTGGTGAGTGTTAGCCCCCTTGCCAGGAAAAGAAGCCACTTGCCTCTGGGCAATGAAGTTTGGGTGTAGCACCTCTCACAAAAGGAGGATTTTTGGTCACAAAAGTTTATTGCTTAGGCAACCCTAGGGGTGCTTCCAGGCTCATTCATATGGCTCTGCTCCCTACACTTTATCTTCCTTTTTATTTGTTCTGAATTGCCTTTAAAGCTCTCTTCTGTTCAAACACACATGTTCTGAAGGATTCAATGAAACCCTTTTCATTATGAATGTGATAGCAGACACAGCCTTGTGCACCATGACGTTCTACTTGACCCTTGTGAGCCAGGAAAAGGATATTTTTATGTTTCAGCTTTCAATCTTAAAGCGAAATACAATGTGACGCTCTAGTCTGTGTAAGTGACATTTTCCCACCCACTGAAGCACAAGGAGGTAGGTAGTTTGGGGCAATTGAGATACAGTGAGATTGTTTCTCTCTCAATGGGGCTGTTAAGCAACTGTGAGAGAGCTCCCTTCTCAGGGTTATTCAGTGAGTCAAAAGGGTCTTTGTGCATGTAGAACTTAGAACATTTCTAGAGGATAGACCACAGTAAGACAAGACATTGGAGAGGACATTGTCACAAAGCATTTTCCAAGGCTTTCCTGCCACAGACTGTGACTAATTTTGTTGAAGGCCAAAATCGTCTTATGAAAGGACACTGGGGGCGCCTGGGGGGCTCAGTGGGTTAAGCCGCTGCCTTCGGCTCAGGTCATGATCTCAGGGTCCTGGGATCGAGTCCCGCATCGGGCTCTCTGCTCAGCAGGGAGCCTGCTTCCCTCTCTCTCTCTCTCTCTGCCTGCCTCTCCATCTACTTGTGATTTCTCTCTGTCAAATAAATAAATAAAATCTTAAAAAAAAAAAAAAAAAAAAGAAAGGACATTGGTTAAGATTGGGCTCAGAAGGGGTGCCTGGGTGGCTCAGTGGGTTAAAGCCTCTGCCTTCGGCTCAGGTCATGATCCCAGAGTCCTGAGATCGAGCCCCACATCGGGCTCTCTGCTCAGTAGGAGCCTGCTTCCTCCTCTCTCTCTCTGTCTGCCTCTCTGCCTACTTGTGATCTCTGTCTGTCAAATAAATAAATAAAAATCTTAAAAAAAATGATTGGGCTCAGAAAAAGCTCAAAATATCAATAATGTAGACAAGACAGGAATCCATTTCTCTCTCACATAGGAGTCCAGAAGCCAGCAGTGGCCCAGGGCCATGACAGCTCCGTGATGGCACTCCATGGCTCATTCTGATAGACCAAGAAGGCCCAAAACACTTCCTCCCAGAGCTGCAGAGTAGAGAACTGAGTGTGCTCTCACTTTTTAAAAAAAATTCAAGTATAGATAAATATAGATGTTATATCAGTTTCACAAGTATAACAGAGTGATTTGGTGAGCCCATACATTATTTATTCTTGCTTTAAAAAAAAAAAAAGAAAAGTTTCTCCTAAGCCAGATGTCAAGCCCAGGTAGTGTTAACAATGAATACGTGTGTGCCTTTTCCCCGTAAGGTGACATCTTGGCAGTGCCAGCTCCTATTGCCTCCCTCTGTTGGCCTCAACTCTTGGTCACATGGCCACACTGAGCAGCAGGAGATCACAACATCTAGAACTTCAGAACTGGGGTGCTGGTAGGAAACTAAAAAGGGAGAATGAATTTTGGGAGGTTATGATCAAGCTCTGCCATTGCAGCACTGGGGCAGAATAAATAAATCAGTCTGCACATCTGCGCTACCCTAGATGGTAGCCTCCCACCCAATATGGCTGCTGAGCAATTGAAATGTGGCAGGTCCAGATTGGGATGTGCTGGAACTAGAAAATATAACAGGACTTCAAAAACCTGGTGTGAAGAAAGGAATGTAAGATATCTCTTTTTACATTTGTTACATATTAAAATGTTACTATTTTGGACATGCGTTAAAGAAAAATGTTAAAATTAATTTTACGTGTTTCTTTTTACATTTTTTAAAATGTGGCAACTAGAAAATATAAGATGATACATAGACCTCCCGTTTTATTTCTTTTTTACCCCTCATATTGTGTTTTTCACAGTTTATTTTATTTTATTATTTTATTTGATATTTGACAGAGAGAAATGGTGAGAGAGGGAATATAAGCAGGGGGAGCGGGAGAGGGAGAAACAGGCTTTCCGCCAAGGACGGAGCCCAGTGCTGGGCTCAATCCCGCAACCCTGGGATCATGACCTGAGCCAAAGGCAGCCACCTAATGACTGAGCCACCCAGGTGCCCCCCTCATATTCTATTTCTACTAGACAGTGCTGCTCTAGAAAAAAGCGGCTGAGGGTCTTCTGATGGCTCCTGGCTTGGGAAATGAGACTAACATGGGAAGTTTAGCAAGGACAGAAAGAGAGAACGAGAAAGCAGGGAGTTCACAAAGGAAAGCAGGAAGGAGGATGAGAGGGAGGGAGGGAAGAAGAAATGAAGGATTCAGTCATGGAAGAATTCGAGTTTCAAGGTTGATTTCCCTGATGGTGAGCTGGGGAAGAATTTGGGGATGCAGGAGAAGGACTGAAAAGTGGCTGCATGGAGGGAACCAAAGGAAAAACCATTTTTCTGATTTTTTTTTTTTTCTGGCCTGAGATGCAAAATGCTAAGCTTTGGGCAGCACAGTGACAATCCAGGACTGAAGCACTGGCATTCTAGAACCTTTTGGAATGATCCTGTATGTCTGTAATCTGTCTACTCCTCCTCCCTTCCTTAACCTTAGGCAGTGGCCGTGGGAGCCTGGCAGGAGGCATAGCTGTGCGCTCGCTGCTGTAGTTTGGTGCCTTCCCACAGACCCCTGATGTATCTCTACTGGAAGGTGCTGGTCAGCACGCTGGTAGGGCTAGGACTACTTCAGTAGTCAGGGCACCCCTGGGGGCAGTCACACATTAAGCCTGGTCCTCTGGGAAAACCTGGAAACAGCTTTAAAAAAGGCGCAAAATCTTCTTTTCTCTCCTAGAGACCCAGAGGAGAAAACTGAGCTTATTCTCTTTTTTAATAATAGTTTTATCCCAAGCCATATGTTAGGCACAGATAGAGTTGAAAAAGAATATAGAAGAACTGGCAAATACCTGGTGAATTTAAGCTGGATAGACAGCCATTCTAGATCTGCTTTGGAAACTAATTTATCTTGGTTACTTATCCATATTGATTCAAAAGGAAAATGGAGAAAGAAGATTTTCCGGTTTGTTTTGAGCACCAATCTAGAGCTAGAGAACCCCTAATTCTCTGTGTTACTTTATAAGTTTCACTATCCACAACAGATAGTGATCTGTTGTCACGAGGATGAGTAGAATATAGCATTTAGTAAGTACTTCAAGTTATTACAAACAAGGGATGATTTAAGGCCAAATTATTTTATAATATTAATAATAGTAATTATTATTATTAATGTAATTTTAAAGGCAATCCAGTTTTTCTAACTTGAAGTCTTTCATTTACAATTCAATAACTTTTAAAAAATGTTATTAAAATGTACTTTTCCGGGGCACCTGGGTGGCTCAGTGGGTTGGGCCTCTGCCTTCGGCTCAGGTCATGATCCCAGGGTCCTGGGATCGAGCCCCACATCGGGCTCTCTGTGCTGCAGGGAGCCTTCTTCCTCCTCTCTCTCTGCCTGCCTCTCTGCCTACTTGTGATCTCTGTCAGACAAATAAAGAAAAAATCTTTAAAAAAAAATAAATAAAATGTACTTTTCCAAGATTTAGACTTTTGAGACAAAAGTTTTAAGTTTAGGTGCGCCTGGCTGGTAGGCGGTAGGGCACGTGACTGTTGATCTTGGAGCTGTGAGTTTGAGTCCTATACTGGGTGCAGAGATTATTTAAAAAATAAAATATTTTTTAAGAGTTTTAAGGTTGGATTCTCAAAAACTTTGTATATACAATTCAACTGTATTTAGCTATACCTGGCCATATTTTTTTAAATTAACATATAATATATTATTAGCCCCAGGGGTACAGGTCTGTGAATTGCCAGGTTTACATTTAACAGCACTCATCATAGCACATACCTTCCCTGATGTCCATACCCCAACCACCCTCTTCCTACCCTCCCACTCCTCCCACCCCACAGCCCTCAGTTTGTTTTGTGAGATTAAGGGTCTCTTATGGTTTGTGTCCCTCCTGATGCCATACCTGGCTATATTTAAATAGCCATTGTTTTTATTTTACACGTAGTACAAAATCAATAGGAATGATAGGATTTTTTTCCAATTTCAGCCATTTACTAATAGATCTTGTTAATATTTAGAGTTAAATAATCAAGGTACAAAATATAAGTCTGGGTAAGGAAAGAATTACTACTTGCCTAAGAGACCGTCATGGGTTGGAGATGTAGGTTGCTTTTTTGATGGAAGCCTAGGGAATACTGTCATTGCTAAGCAAGTAGTAAGCAAGTTGGCACAATGACTGTGGAAGACTTTTCGCACCTGGGAAGTGGCCCAAGAAAGAAGTAATATCATAACACTCTGAACCTGCTTAGACAGGTAGAAGTGGAAATTTTATGATTATAGTTTCTCACTCCTTTCCCACTTGGAGTATGAATATGTTTGTGTCATAACTCAAAGGGGTTAATTTGCTTTTAGAAGGAGCATGGTGAACTAGGGCCTGGAGGCAACTACCTTTGAACAGCTGTTCCTTCGGCAAGTTTTGCTAGTGCAGGGGAATGAATGCCACTGTTATTTAATACAGATCCCCCCCGCCCCCCCCCGCCACCCAAAGTTCAGCCTTTTTCATTTGATGATAGTATTCAGTAGTCCAGCTGGAGCTTTTTTGTCCCTCAGCTGAAACCACCTAAGGAGTGGTATGAATACCCTTTTCTAAGGTATGAAATTCCTGCAGCCTACAAAAGCCCATTGAAGAGTTGTCACGTCAAAGAGTGCTAGAACAGGAAGAGACTTAGAGCTGTCATTCCAGCTCTGCTGTGTCACGCATGAAGAATGACCCTCAGAAAACAATCTGAAGCTGGGAACTGGGGCAGAGCTGGACTGACACCCATTTCAATCCAGCTCTCTCTTGAAGGACAGATATATATCATTTTTACGTTTCACTTAAACAACAGGCAGATATAACATGGATATAACAACTAAAATATCTCCTTATGTTAATATAATAGCTAAAATATCTTGTTATGTTAACAAAATGTGTGCTTTTAAATATGAAGTTAGAGTTTGTTCCCAGGCCGAAGTGACATAAACATACCCAAGTCCTTATGTCCCCACCTGTCTTCCTCCAGCCTCTACCACTAAGTGAGCACCTGCTGCCAAGGGAAAGAAACTCAGGGGAAAAACAACGGGAAAAAAACAAGGGAAAGAAACTTCCCAGGGTCTGAGTTCCGAAGGTGAGGAAAAGGGTTAGAGAGACGGAAGGACAAAACTGGACGGTTGGATCAGGTAGAGAGCTAGAACCCATTTCTCCAAATTCTCAGCCCGGTAGTGTACACAACTTGTAATTGTTGTTTTCACAAGGTAAGAACAATAATAAAATGTGCTTTACATCCTGGTACCCTGATTGGATTTGTATCAGACATGTTCGATTCCTTACACCATTTCACATACAGTTTTTTTCTTTAGAGAAAGAAGTTCAGGTCTATGGTATAATGGGACAGGAAATCTAAGGCATCTAAGAGAAGCTGTACTATGTACCTTTTCTTGTTTCTTTATTCTTTTTCCTTCCTTCTTTCCTTCCTTCCTACCTTCCTTCCTTCCTTGTTTTTGTTTTGTTTTGTTTTGTTTTTGGGGTAGGGATGCCAGATACAGGACGCCCAGTTAAATTTGAATTGATAACAGGGACACACTCATAAAAAACATTATTCATTGTTTATCTGCAATGCAAATTTGACTGGGCGTGCCGCATGTCTATTGGTTGTCTCTGGCAGCCCGTTGGGCGGCGCCCCACTGAGCTCCCCTCGGTGGAGCTGAGCTCAGCTTCCGGAAGCAGGTTATTTGCCAGACTTGCTGTGGGAGTTGGTTTGAAGTTATTTGGATTTGATGACCTTCTCCTTTACTCCTTTATGCAAGAATCCACTTACCAAGGCGACTAAAGGAAGCGGTAATCAGATACTGCTTTCTAGAAACTATTAAATAAGCAGTCGCCATCCCTTTTTCTCCACCTTCCTTCAGGCTTGGTGACGGGATCACTGGGATATAGTCACTCTAAATTCTGTTTTGCATACCCTTTATTGGAGTACCGTTTTTTAGAATGGCATTTATTTATTCAGTTATATTAAACCTGTAACTGATTTTTTCTTCTGGAACATGTGAGCAGGAGGTGAGGAGCAGTCTCTCTCTCCTAGCAGCTGGGATTTGGTTCATTTCTGCAGATAGAGACGGGCCTTCCTGGCTGTCTCCCTGAAGATGAACAGTAACAAGCACATGGCCTCCAGCGTCTGACGGCTCTGCCACCTGCTACCTGTGTAACCAAATGCCGTGACTTCACCTCTCCATGCCTCATTTTCACATCTGTAAAACGAGGATGTTATTATGAGGATGGCAGGACTTAATAAAGGCCGTTAGAACCTCGCTAAGGCCATTAGTGCTCGCTAAGTGTTAAATCAGTAGATCAGCCTCCTAGGCAGTTCCTGTTTTCTCTAGAAGCCACTAGTTAAGTGGTTATAACTGTTCCACCCAACCTATAAGATTCCTAAAGGAATGTCTTAATAACTCGGGAGGAGTACAGGTTTAGAGAATTTGGCCATTCTGTATGGGAAAAATATAAATTGTTATCATCAGGGATGGATCCTTTTTAAAAATCTGGGAAATTTTAAATCACAAAGAAGGACATGGGGGTGGCGGAAGTACCCTTTCCACTCCTGGGTAGCAGAGGGAAACAGGCAACTATTGGCATGGATGCAGAAAACAGGGAAACTTCTTGCACAGTTGTTTTCCATACTGGAAAACAGTATGGAGGTTACTCAAAAAGTTAAAAATAGAGCTACCCTATGACCCAGCATTTGTACTACTAGGTATGTAGCCAAAGGATACAAAAACAGTGATCTGAAGTGGCATCTGCATCCCAATGTTTATAGCAGCAATGTCCACAATAGCCAAAGTATGGATAAAGCCCAGATGTTGTCCATCAACAGATGAATGGATAAAGGAGATGCGGTAAACACACACACACACACACAAACACACACACACAGGAATATTACTCAGCCTTCAAAAAGAATGAAATCTTGCCATTTGCAACAACATGGATGAAGCTAGGGGCTATTATGCTGAGTGAAATAAGTCAGTCAGAGAAAAACAAATACCGTATTATTTCACTCAGATGTGAAATTAAGAAACACGATTAGATGAACATAGGGGAAAGACAGGAAAAAATAAAACAATAAAAATAGAGGGAGAGAGGTAAACCATCAGAGACTCAGCTATAGGAAACAAACTGAGGGTTGCTGGACGGGAAGTGGCTGGGGGGTTGGGGCAAATGGGTGATAGACATTAAGGAGAGCACTTGAAAGAATGAGCACTGGGTGTTCTGTGCAACTGATGAATCACTAAATTCTACCCCTGAAACTAATAATACACTATATGTTAACTAAACGGAATTTAAATAAAATTTTTTAACTAAAAAAATTAAAATTTGGGAAGTTTTAGATCACAAAGAAGGATATGGGGAAAGTGGAAGTACCCTTTGCACTCCTGGGTAACAGAGGGAAATAGGCTACTCCTCATTACTGACTCTGAGCTACTCTGAGTGAGTGACCCATGTGGCTGCTCTGAGGCAGAGCCTCAATGGATCCTGCTTCTCCTGCAGAGCTGATTACCCAGTCTCAGCCTTCCTCCCTTGCCTCCACGATATTATCACCAAACTGGCAAAGAGAGGATTTGATAACACATTCGAAAACTCAACAAGCACAGCACTAATAGAAGACCATTGATCATGTTGTTGTGTGCCAGCAGGTATGGAGAGAGAGGAGGAACAAGCTTCTTTATCGGGATAAATGAAATGTAGATAATGGCAAAAAGGATATAAAAATTTTTTAAAAATTGAAAACAAACAAACACTGCAGCACTAAATTATGAAAGGAGCTTCACCATAACACTTGGTGTAAATGTCTGCTTTGAACACTAGGAGTCATCACGTCTTAGGTCCTTCCAGTGGTGGTGGGTATCCAGTAGCAATAGAGTCTGAGCACGGAGTTTTGTTGTTGTTGTTTGCGGGGGTTTTCATTTGTTTGTTTTTAGAGAAAGAGGTGGCAAAGGGAGAGGGAAATTTTTTTTTTTAAGGTTTTATTTATTTACTTGCCAGAGAGAGAGAACACAGGCTCCCGCTGAGCAGGGAGCTGCTCACCGGGATCCCACCACCCTGGGATCAGGCCCTAAGCCAGAGGCAGTCATTCAACCCTGAAGGAGAGAGAATCTTAAGCAGGCTCCACGTGCAGCTCAATGTGGGACCCCACACGGGGCTCGATCTCACAACCCTGAGCCAAAGTGAAGAGTCAGACACTTAACCAACTGAGCCACCCAGGGCCCCTGGGCACATATAGTTTTAAAAAGCTCCAGGGGGTAGGCATAACCAAGTTGGCAAGTTCTAAATCCCTCACTTAACATTATTTAACATAATCCTAGCAAAAGTCCTACCTGTTAGTTTCTGTCTTTCTTAAATTGAGACCCAAGAAGGTTGAGAAGCTTGCTCAGGTCACACAGCTCACATGGGCAGGACCTCACTGTGATTCTAGGTCTGTGTGGCTCCAAAGGCCAGATTCTTACAGCAGACACGGTTAACCCCTCAGTGTTCCTAGCTGCTCAAAGAGAGTTCGAAGGTCTTTCTGCCCTGCTTTGGGGTTCTGCCTTTAAAAAAAAAAAGAAAGAAAGAAAGAAAGAAAGAAAGAAAGAAAGAAAAGAAAAAAGTTTTTGTTAACTGTTGTAAAATATACAAATAAAATTTTACCATTTTAACTATATATAGGATGCAATTCAGTGATATTAAGAACACTCACGATGTTATGTAGCCATCATCACTATCCCTTTTAGAACTTTATTTTTATCATCCCAAACAGAGGATTCTTCTTTTTTAATAGGAATTTTCTGGCCACAAATAATGAATCATGTGGTTGGATGCAAGAGGCTTTCTTTTTCTTATCTTTTTTTCATAAGTAGGCTCCACTCCCAACGTGGGGCTTGAACTCATGACCCTGAGATCAAGAGTTGCATGCTCCACTGACTGAGCCAGGCAGGCACCCCAAGAGGCTTAAAAAAATTTCTTTTTATTTATAAAACCCAGTGAAGAAACAAAACATGGCAAAAATAAATCACATCTTAGTGACATCTTTAGAATTGTAAGGTTAGATATACTTGAGAATTATTAGATAATTTTAAAAAAGCAGGATAATTTAGAAGAATCTCTGTTTGACTTGTGCTTCACGCAATTCTCAAACCTCTAATTCCACTCCACATCTGGCTACAATCTCTCCTCAGCCCCTGAGGCTGCTTGATCTGACTGTGGCAAGACTTCTAGGCAGAGCACAGCCTCACTGGCCCTGTCAGTTCCTCTCAAAACCCTCCCCACTCATCACGCAAATGTGAGTTATTGCATGCAACATCTACCAGTGGAGTCCTGCCCAGTGACTCCTTGTGAGACCTTGACATGAAATGCATGGGTTTCCCACTGTCTAGCCCAGTGTTGGCCCAGATGGGGGCCCAAGAAGGAAGATCGGGGTGCTGTGTACATGAGGCTCAGGGCTAGAGAGTAAATAAATACATCCCTCTATTTTAGCCAAAAGGGCCCCAGTAGTAAGCACAGAGGAAAGAATGAGACAGTTGGGGCTGGATGGTAGAGAAAGCCATTTATAGCTTGGACCCTAAATAGACAATCTTCCCCATATCATGAAGACTGTAGAAACTTCTGTCTTATTGTACTACGTGGGGAGGAGCCTCAGAGTGGCTGAGGGAGCTCAGAGAGAGGCCAAGAGGCAACGGGGCAGGAAACACAGTCTAGCTTCACAGTTAGTAGGCAGATAGTATTCTACAAAATCGTCTCCAGAGTAGTTTCTGAAAATCCCCATCTATTTTTTTTTTTTTTTTAAATAGGCTCCATGACTTGCGCTAAGATCAAGGGTTGGATGCTTAACAGACTGAGCCATCCAGGTTCCCCACTGAAACCTCCATCTTAAAATCTACACTATGAGCAGTTGTAAACAGAGATGGAAAATTGGTGACATAAAAGAACAGACTTCTAAGAGTGGACAGTAGGACACTGTTCCTGACACAGGGCTCCTGAACCTGGTAAGTTCCTAAGTGATAAGAAAACTAAGAGCATATTTTGTCCTAATCTTTGACCCTGGTTCCTGACATAAATTCCCTGGAATTTCCTGGATGATAGGAATGTCTTTTATTCTAATGAAGCAACTCTAGATGGGGTTCTGGGTGGCTTCTGGATGGGGGCTGGTCACTAGAAGGACCAAGCCAAGATTAGAAGCTTGGAACTTTCAGCCCCACCCGCCATCCTTCGGGAAGAGGAGTGGGCTGAAGATCAAGTTAATGATAGATCATGCCTACGTGATGCCTCCACAAAAACACCACAAGTATGGGAGGTGGGAGAGTTTCAGGTTGGTGAACGTGTTTATAGGCTTGGAGGGTGTTATACCCCAACTCCAAGGGGATAGGTCCTACCTTATACATCCCTTCATCTGGCTATTCATTTGAATCCTTTGAAATATCCTTTGTAATAAATTGGCAGTAGTAAGTAAACTGTTTTCCTCTGTTCTGTAAGCCATTCTAGCAAATTATTGAACCTGAGGACAGGGTCCTGAGCACTTCCAATTTGTAGCCAAGTCAGAGGTTGGGGTAACTTGAAGACCTACCACTTGCAACTGGTGTCTGAAGCGGGGGGCGGGGGGGCAGTCCTGGAAGTATAGGGTCTGGGCTAACTTATCTACTCTAGGAATTCAGTGAATCTGACACCCAGCTGGTGTCAGAGAATTGGGGAATGTGGGAAAACCCCACAAATAAGGAGACAAAACTATTGTGTAGGAGAGGAAATGAAAATATGTGTTTTTCCTAGACAGACACATAAAAATAGGTCAATGGAACTTTGACTACAGAAGGAAAAAAAAAAGGCTAAAGGATACTAGAACTGTAGTAGAATGAAGACAGCCTCCTAAAGCAGTTTAAGTGGAGACAAATTGGAAATTGGCACAAGAAAGTCACCCTGAATTATAGTATGTTTGGATGTTTATATATTAACAATAAGCTGTGGATTGCAGGTATTCCTTGGTGTGCATTCAGTCCTGATTAACTCTTCTTCTTCTTTTTTTTTTTTTTTAATTTTATTTATTTATTTGACAGAGAGATCACAAATAGGCAGAGAGGCAGGCAGAGAGAGAGAGGAGGAAGCAGGCTCCCTGCTGAGCAGAGAGCCCGATGCGGGACTCGATCCCAGGACCCTGAGATCATGACCCGAGCCGAAGGCAGCGGCCCAACCCATTGAGCCACCCAGGTGCCCCCTGATTAACTCTTCTGTTGCTTCAAATCAAGTCTGATTTAAAATTCTGTCTAGGGGCGGAGCCTAGGTGACTTAAGTGGCTAAGCATCTACCTTCTACTAAGGTCATGAACTCCCGGTCCTGAGATCCAGCCTCACGTTGGGCTCCCCGGACTGGGGAACTAGCTTCTCCCTCTCACTCTGCCTCTCCCCTCCGCTTGTTCTCTCTCTCAAATAAATAAATAAAATCTTAAAAACATATAAATTAAAGTTCCTTCTAGATATTGGATCTCAGTAATTCTCTGGATCAGATGGCTCCCTTTAACCATGAAAGCCAAGAAGGTAGTTTCACGAGTTGGGAGGTGAGCGCAGTTCCTTTTGTATTCTGTGTTAGCTGTGTTTTTTTCTTTCCAGCTGGACCATATGAGGTGCATGGTTGGAAGGATTGGTAGCCTTAGACGTGTGTCTGCAGAAGTTGGGACAAGTTCATGAGCATGCCTGGCATCATAGAGGTCAGGAACTCTCCAAAAGAAGATCACCATATTCAAGTATGAAAGCCATTGAGAGCTGAGCTGTTGGTGAGAAAGCTGGAAATTAAAGCCTTGTTCTTCCTGTTACTGAGCCAGTGACCCAAGGGCAAAAGCTTGGGGTAGATTAAGCTGTCAGAGCCACAGTTACAACATCACCCTTCCTAACTTCCTTAAGGAACAGGTGAGCCTGCGCACATTGGAAAACTGAAAAGCCCTATCTAAATGTACCACAATGCTTAATCAGCACCTGGGCATATTAATAGCTTGTCTAGGTTTAGCCAGGGCCCCTGAGTTGCATTTGTTACGTAGTTTCCAAGGGCAAGGACCATTCTGTATTACATGATGCAAATGTGTGCTATGATTCTTTAATTGTTAACCCCCAAGGACAGGTGCTGGAAGTAAACTTCCTAAAACAAACTTCAAGTCGGCCATCCCTATGAAACATTCTTATTTGGGCAAACGGAGAGATGCTTACAGAGGTTTACAAAGGATTTCACGATGCAGGCAGTGCCAGCATGCAGAAAGATCACTGTTGTCTTCATAAACTTCTGTGAGCATTACAGTCTCCCAAAGGAATAGTCCCCTTACACCATCAGGGAACTGGCTGCCCCCTGTCCAGTCCAGGCTCCATTTTTTGTAGAGTTATGTCATGGTCATAATTCTACAAAAGTTATGAACTTTAGACAAAAGGTCTAAGATGAACAGTTTCTCAGATTCTGATTCACACTAATCAAATTCACAAGAGGTAGGTGTATAAAATAGAATATCAACCAATATCAACTGATTAAATAAAGTATCAATTAATTGATGGAATATCAGTAGTACAGATACTCATGTTTGCTGAGTGGCATGTTCATTCCCTGAAGACAAAACTTTGAAGAAATTTAAGCCTCCCTGCAGAGCACAGAATCAGAACAAAGGAGGGTTAGGAAGTGCCTAGTGCCACTGCACCGAGCTCTCAGCCTGGGACATCATTTCTAGCTCAGGATGACCCCATCACATGCACCAGCGGGGACCCACTCCCTCCCTTTCCCCTCCCACCCTATGAGGTGGCTAAACAAGTATAGTAGGTCAGGGCCAGAAGGTTTTAAAAAAGAAAATATAAGATTAAAATGCCAGAACAAATTGTATCTAGCAAAAGCAAGATTTGTTTAATGAAATTTTTTTTGGAAATAGGAAGGAAGCAAAGAAGGAAGAAAGGGCAGGAAAAAAGAAAGAACTGGATCTTATGTGGGGAAAAAAATGTGATTACTTTCCCCAAAATGTATGCAAGTCGCTCCTATTGAGACCCTGACATCTTTTATTTATTTAATAAATATCTGTTGGGTGCCTTCTCTATACCAACAACTCCTCTCATAGAGATTACAGTGGGGGAAAGGATTCTGGGAGAGATTAGAAAAAAGGAAGAAATGAAGAGACAGGTGAGATAAGACAGGCACTAAATAAATAAAGTACCCATTGGGTCTCCCCTTTTTCTAGTCCCAGTATCTGGTGACAGCCACTCTTGTTCCAAGTACCGCTGTCGATGGGCTCATCCAGTTCCACCGTCCTGGCGATATGCCTGCCCACTGGCTCCCAGGAGCGTCCTTGCTAAGACAGATCCTTTGCAAAGCCACCGCCTGTCCAGTGTTCCTCTTCTACCTCTCTCAGCTCCTTGTGGTGCATATTACCCACCTACATTCTTGAAATAGCCCTGTGATTTTTTTTTTTATTCTCTAAAAAGTTATCTAAAGATAATCAGGCAAAATACCACCTAAATGTACATTTCAAGGGCCTGAAGGAAGAAAACTAGCAGAATGTGACATAGCTGGAAGAAGTCCTGGAGCCCATCTTCTCAATTCCCTTCTTTTCTTCTTCTTCTTCTTCTTTTTTTTTTCCTTTTTAAGCTTTTATTTACTGACAGAGAGAGACACAGCGAGAGAGGGAACACAAGTAGGAGAGAGGGAGAGGGAGAAGTAAGCTTCCCACCAAGCAGGGAGCCTGATGTGGGGCTCGATCCCAGGACCCTGGGATCATGATTTGAGCTGAAGGCAGACGCTCATTGACTGAGCCACCTAGGTGCCCCACAATTCCCTTATTTTCTGTTGGAGAAACTGAGATCTAAAAAATCCCAACTTGTTCATGGTCAAAGTCATTTGGTAACAGATCTAGCTCTAAAAACCTGGGACTTAGCCCCCCTGTCCAGTGCTCTATCACTCTGTCATATAGCCTGTTTGTTATCAACTGAATGATTATGTCCCCCTCTAAATTCATATGTCAATGCCCTAACACCTGATGTGATAGTGTTTGGAGGTGGGATTGGAAGTTCAGAGGGTAGAAGACTTCATGGAGAGTGGGACCCATTGTTGGCCAGTGGGATTATTGGCCTTATAAAACGAGAACGAGATTTCCCCACCTTCACGCAAACATGCGTGCACTATAGAAAGGTCATGTGAGGACACAGCAAAAAGAAGGTCATCTACAAGTCAGGGAGAGTGTTTTTATCAGCAACTAAGTAAGCCAGTACCTTATTCTTGGCCTTCTATCCTCCAGAATTATAAGGAATAAATTTGTTAAGACTCCCGGTCTATGGTATTTTGTTATGGCAGCCCAAGCAGACTCAGACACTGAACAAAACAACATCCCAAAGAGGACACAGAGACTACTTCTTTCTCGGGTTGCTGGATGCAGCCTTGTCTTGTTATTCTGTGGTTCTATAACATAGCAGGTGTGGCCCAAACCAATTAAAACATTTTCTTTTTTTTTTTTTTTAAAGATTTTTTTATTTATTTGCCAGAGACAGAGAGAGTACACACAAGCAAACAGAGAGGCAGGCAGAGGCAGCGAGAGAAGCAGGCTCCCTGCCGAGCAAGGAGCCCGATGCGGAACTCGATCCCAGGATCCTGGGATCACGACCTGAGCCGAAGGCAGCGGCTCAACCAACTGAGCCACCCAGGCGCCCCCAATTAAAACATTTTCATGATGAAAGAGTGAAGGAGTTCTATTATTCACTGGGGTAAAAAAAAAAAAAAATTAAGATTTATTTATTTACTTAATTTGTCAGAGAGATAAAGAGAGAGAGAGAGCACAAGCAGAGGGATTAGCAGGCAGAGGGAGAAGCAGGCTCTCCGCTGAGCAAGGAAACCGATATGGGACTCAATCCCAGGACCTTGGGATCATGATCTGAGCTGAAGGCAGACACTTAACCAACTGAGCCACCCAGGCATCCCTGGGGTAAAATTTTTAAAGCATTTTGTGCATAGTTTTAATAAAATCTCCAATCTAGTAACTGAATTTATTCATTCATTCATTCATTCATTCAACCAATAGGTACTGAGCCTTGCTATGAACCAGGCTGTGTTCTAAGTGATGTATCAGTGATTATTTGAGAGTAAGACCCTGCCCTCACACAGCTTCATAAAGGGGTGGGGGAATGGGTGATAGACACAAAGATGCCCCCTCTTGAAGGAAGAGCTTGCTGCCCAGCTGTGGGGAGTGATCAGCAGCGGACTCCAGCTGTTGGCTGTTTCAGGGTTGGTTCAGCTTCAGGCTGCTGTCTTGCCTACAGTCAGCCCCTCCCCAGGGCAGCCCATAACCAATGGCCGAGCAAGGCAGTGGTATGAAGGCCTTTTCACTGGCCATTTCAGCCCGATACAGGACCATTCTTCTTTTCTTTTCTTTTTTTAAGGTATTTATTTTAGGGGTCAGGAATGGACAGAGGAGGAGGGAGAGGGACAAGCAGACTCTGTGTTGATCCCATGGCCCTGAGATTATGACCTGGGCCAAAATCAAAGTTTGAACATTCAGATGGGCATACTTTTCTCTTGAATTTCCCACCAAATTGGCCAATAATTTTTTGTGCCTGCATCAAAATTTGATTTCACCATTTGCCCTCCTGCTTCTCCTAGATCTTCCTTTCACAACTGCTGATCTTTAGTAAACATCCTGCATCCCAAACTCTGGCTCAGTGTATGCCTCTAGACACTGCACCAGGGACTATTGCATGTAAGTGTGACTTTTGTGTAATTGTGGTGAAGGCTTTTTAAAATAAGGTAATATTTAAGCATCTCAGTAAAGACCTGGAGAATGTCAGGGAGCAAAGCCTGCAGAGATCAGAGGGAAGAGCATCTTAGACAGAGGGAACAGCTAGTGCAAAGACCCTGAGGCAGGAGGGCATTTGGCAGTTTGAGGAACAGCAAATGAGCCAGGGAGTTAGAGCAGATGAAGGGAAGGAGGAAACAAGATACAAAATTCGTTAGGAGTGAGGGTGAGGGGTGATTGAGTCCAGCATGTATGGAAGTTTCACCTACAAGGAGCTGAATAAGTTGCTGTGGAGAGAAGACTGGTTAGAAGTTGTAAGGTAAGAGAGGGAAAGAACATAGAGTAGATGGATAAGACAAAAAGAACAAATCAAAACACATTGCCTCATATTTTGTTGAATCTGTCCCTGAGTCCCGAGCATTTAACAAAAGGCATTCCTATTGAAACAAAAAGAAAAACAAAAGATCAATTGTTGGAGTCATCAATAAACCATGTTTTTGAGTTCAGAGTATAGCCAGTCAAGATTTCTAGACATTGTGCTAAAAGCACATTTAGATGGTAGAGGGAGGCAATCTGACAGATTTTACTCAAGTCACCCAGCTTCAGCTTGCAGGGTTTTGGGAAAAAGATAGCTGAAAGACAACTTAGAAGCACGAATAAAGATCTGGGCAGTTGGGAGCTGGGTTTTGGTGATGCCACATCAAGAAGGTGGGAAAGAAATTAGAAACATTAATTTGGAGGGCTATAACTTGGTACTGAAAGAAACTAGAAGAACTGAGATTTGGATAAGGACTGACAAAATGTCCAAGATGGCAAGATTGAATCTAGTTCACAGGTAGACAATAAACCTCCAAGGACTGGAATCTGATAACTTGTAAGAGTGGGTTAAAACCTAAAATTCACGGGACGCCGGGGTGGCTCAGTTGGTTGGACGACTGCCTTCAGCTCAGGTCATGATCCTAGATTCCTGGGATCGAGTCCCGCATCAGGCTCCCAGCTCCATGGGGAGTCTGCTTCTCTCTCTGACCTTCTCCTCGCTCATGCTCTCTCTCACTGTCTCTCTCTCAAATAAATAAATAAATAAATAAATAAATAAAATTCACCTCTAGAGTCACTCATACTTTTGATCAAAGATAATCAAAGAGAGATTATTTTTGCAAAATAAGTCTAGTCTCATCAAATTTGGCCTAATTATCTCTGTAAGTGCAACAACAATGGTAGCTGACCCCACAAACTTTTTTTTTTTTTTTTTTTAGTTTTTCTTTGCTGGAACTTTCCATAAAGAATCTCAGATTGGACTTTCCAAGCCTCTCAAGGGTAGGAAGTTAAGTCAAAAACTCACTACCAGACTCTACTTGCAGTATCTATAGATTTGGGTGAAATTCTCTCCTTGAGGTCCCCAAAATATCCTAAGTTTCCTGATCCTACCAGGTCACCCTAAGTGACCCTCCTTACCTACCTGTAAGATTGGGAACTCCATAAGCCAGGCTGGTTTTTCCAAGAGTAATTTGTAAGCATTGGATCCATGTCGTAAAACTGTCTGGACATACCTGATTCTATGTGTATCATTCTTAAATGACATTCCAGTAGAAGCCTTGGTTATCTAATCAGTGTTTCCAGTTGTGTTCTCTTATGGGGAGAAACAGTCTTTTTGAACTTAAACATTTTTGGCTTTAGGTGGTCACTTTTGGTAACTCTTTTGATTATGTTTGGTCCCTCAAGAGCTCCTGATCAGAGTTAGGGGCCTAAAGCCAGAGTGACTGTAGGTTGTTGAGCAGCTGGAGTATGAAGGGAAGGGTCTGGAAGTGGTGGGCAGAGGGCTGGAGAAGGTAACCATCTGAAGGGGAACATATCAAAGGGGCTGAAGGGAAAAATGGAAATTGGTAAGGGAAGAGGAAGGAGTGGAGATAATAAGAAAGGAAAGATCTTAGAGCTACCAATTTGGAGAGATCTTAAGTTTTTCAAAGGAGGCTCTGAAGTCTCAAATGATCTTTAGTAAAAATCACAGCAATAAGAATGGAAGAGGACAGTTAGAATAAGGTAAGAATGAAGTTTGCCTCGTTGGCAGACTCTTCCTTTCATGGGCAATTTCTCTGTAGCCTGCAATGTTGTTTGATAGCATTTTACATACAGTAGAACTTCTTTAAAAATTGGAGTTTATGCTCTCAAACCCTGCTGCTGCTTTATCAACTAAGTTGTTATGGAATATTCTAAATCCTTTGTTGTCGTTTCAACAGTCTTATGGCATCTTCACCGGGGTAGATTCCATCTCAAGAAATTCCTTTCTTTGCTCATCTATATGAAGCAGCTCCTCATCTGTTTAACATCATGAGATTACAGCAAACCAAATATAATAATGAAAAAGTTTGAACTATTGCCAGAATTACCAAAATGTGACACAGAGTCATGAGGTAAGGAAGTGCTATTGGAAAAATGGCTCCAGTGGACTTGCGTGATGGAGGGTTGCCATGAACCTTCAGTTGTAAAAAACAAACAAACAAACAAACAAACAAACAAAAACACCAGTATCTGTGAAGCCCAATAAAGGCAACAGCAATAAAATGAGGTTAGGTAGTTCTAACCAAAAAGTTTTCTCCTATAAATCTGAAGTTTGGAAAATCCCTTTTAGAAAACACAGATTAACAGGACAAAGACAAGGTTTACTTACAGGTGCACAGGAACAAGTACCATAGAGCAGAGAGGTAAAGGTTTACTTAACAAAAAGGGGGTGAATTTTGGTTTCAATGGGAAAATATGGGTTTCAATGGGAAAATATTAGTCTTTTTGATGCCAAGGGTAGCTGAATTTTCACTTCCTAGTGCTAATTGTCAAAAGGAAACCTCCCTCTGAGGGGGTCAAGGGCAGCTGTATTTTCAGGAGGCTTTGCTTAAGTTTAGATATTGTTTCCTTCTGTGCCTGCTGGTTGTTCAGCTGTTTGTTTATTTTTTATTTTTTAAAGATTTTATTTATTTGAGAGAAAGCAAGAGGACACAGGCAGGGGGAGCCTGATGCAGGGCTCAATCCCAGGACGCTGGGATCATGACCTGAGCAGATGCTTAACCAGTCGAGCCTCCCAGACGCCCCTGGATGTTTTAAGTTTACAGTGATTTTCATACCGCTTTGATGGGGTACTAATCCCTTCATTGGTTAGCTTTGGGAATTGGGCATAACTATTCTCTAACCTCCTGTAACAGAGTTTAGGCTGAAGAAAGCTTGCTTTAAGAGAAGAATACCCCCATAAAGTTGAGAACCCCAAAACAGGATTTCCAGGTAACTTGTCTAGCCTAAATCATGTCAATTGAATTACCTTGGAAGTTGCAAACCAATAGTCAGACAAGTACAGAATTCAAATGAACATCATTTTAATACCACAAAAGAATTATGAGGTCCTAAGAATAAAAAAGAATGTAGGAATTAAGCAAATTCCACGTTCTTTAGAGAGTCAAGGAAATTACAGTTATATATCTTCAAAACCAAAGAAATGCAAAACCTAATTAAGTGCTGTAGGGCGGGCAAGACTCCTCTAAGGCAAGAATCAGAGAGTCTTTGTCTTGGGTTATTTGATCCATGCTCTCCTGAAATTAAGGGTAATTGATACAGCAACGGCAAGTACGACTCAGTTCCTCACAAGTAAGAATTCAGTTAGCATCCTGGGTTAAATATTTGGTGTTTATGCAACCTCAAGCAATAATGACATGGGGAAATCGTAGTTTGTATGGAAGTACTTATGTCCCCAGAATGATTTGAGGGAACCAAATTTGTAGTATTTGTGTTTTTGGCTTAGGGTATGTGCACTTATTTGGTATCTTTTATACTTGCCATGTTCGCAGGTAATTGAAGTATTAAAGTAACTGCCTCGTCAATCCAATTTAAAATGTGCAAATACATAATTGATTTGGAAAGTGATTAAGTATATTTCCAGAACTGAATTATTTAAGAGAACTCCACATTCAACAAGTGATAAGTTTAATTTAACATATCAGATTTATAAGAATTATTTCATTTACCTGGCCATACAAAAGGATGAGATCACAACATTTGGACTGACCTAGAGGATATTATGCTAAATGCTAAATGAATTAACCCAAGACAAATAACATGATTTCACTTACAGGCGGGATCTAAAAAAACAAACAAACGAATGAATAAACAAACAAAAAGTAGCATTAGAATCAGACCTGTAAATACAGAAAATGAATTGATGGTTGCCAGAGGGGAAAGGGAGTGAGCAGATGGGCAAACTGGGTGAAGGGCAGGGGCAGTTACAGGCTTCTGGTTATGGAATGAGTAAGTGACAGATTTTAAAGGCATCGTATAGGAAATATAGTCAATGATATTGTAATAGTGACATAGGGGGACAGATGGCAGCTGTATTTGCTTTGAGCACAGCGTGACATGCAGGTTATATGCCCGAAACTATTGTAACATTGTGTGTCAGCTGGACTCAAAAATTTTTTTAAAGATTTTATTTATTTGGGAGAGACACAGCTAGAGAGAGAGAGTGTGTGCGCACCAGAGCAGCGGGAGTGGCAGCAGGAGAGGGAGAAGCAGACTCCCCGCTGAGCATGGAGCCAGATACTGGGCTCCATCCCAGGACCCCAAGATCAGGGACCTGAGCTGAAGGCAGAAACTTAACCGACTGAGTCACCCAGGCGTCCCAGCTATACTCAAATTTTTAAAAAAAGAATTATTTAGTGCTCAGGAATGTTTTATTTATTAAGTCAGATGATTATTTAATAAAATCAACATATATTAAATTTACAAGTGTAATTTCAAAGGTCCTAAAATATTTGATTATGTTTATAAATAGGACCATTTCGATGAAAGTTTTTTTAAAAGTCATTGCCAAACGTGTTAGAGTTGTAAAAATAGAATTTATAAGCTAGACTTAAAAGCCTGAGAAAGGATTAGATTGTGAGATTTGTATTTTAATATATTGAATTTTTTTTAAGATTTTATTTATTTATTGGACAGACAGAGATCACAACCATGCAGAGAGGCAGGAAGAAAGAGAGGAAGGGAAGCAGGCTCCCCGCTGAGCAGAGAGCCTGATGTGGGGCTCAATCCCAGGACCCTGGGATCATGACCTGAGCTGAAAGCAGAGGCTTTAACCCACTGAGCCACCCAGGTGCCCCTTTCATATATTGAATATTAAGATTAAAATTAATTTGGGGGGCATCGGGGACTCAGTATGTTAAGCATCTGTCTGACTTTCTGGGATGGACCCCACCTCAGTCTCTGCACTCAGCAGGGAGTCTGCTTTTCTCTTTCCTTTTCCCTCTGCCCCTCCCCTGCTCATGCTCTCTCTCAAGTAAATAAATAAAATCTTAAAAAAAAATTGGGGCGCCTGGGTGGCTCAGTGGGTTAAGCCGCTGCCTTCGGCTCAGGTCATGATCTCGGGGTCCTGGGATCGAGTCCCGCATCGGGCTCTCTGCTTGGCAGGGAGCCTGCTTCCCTCTCTCTCTCTGCCTGCCTCTCTGTCTACTTGTGATCTCTGTCAAATAAACAAATAAAATCTTTAAAAAAAAAAATTTTTTTCTGCACATAAAACCACCACCAAGGACAAACCCAAACTCACATTTGACGTAGATTGTTGTGAAGATCAAAAGCAATAACCACCACAAAACAATTCTGAAAGCTCAACATGCTCTGTAAATATAAGGGGTGAGGGAGGCCACCGTGGGCTTTCCAGCACCATTGAGCTCCTCCAGGAGCTCTTGGGGAGCCTGTTCCCTTGGAAATGATTGCTTAGGAGATAGCTATTGTTGTGTCTTCGTGTAATTCCCATGATATCAGTGACCATCTAGTGAGAAAACCCAGTCTCAGGGTGAAGCCCACACAAGGCAGAGGAAAGAGAAGAGAAAGGGGAGGATATGGGCGTAGCTATTAAGATCAGGCTATGGCTAATTAACCTCAAGATTTCACGTTGTAATAAACTTTGTTATTGTGTAAGTGGATCTGATTTATGGTTTTCTATTATTTGTAGCCTAAACTATTTCATGGACATCAGAGATTATTTTAAAATCCATAGGGCAGTGCTTCTCAAGCATTTAAATAGGTAAATAGCAGAGCTGAATTTGATTTCACTTACTAGCCTTGTGACTGCTCTGAGCAAGTTTGGCCTCTGAGCTTTACTTTCTTACAAGGTTGTTGCAAAGATGAAGTAAAATAAGTAAGGTTTTAGTGTCAATTTCTTCAGCTATAATATACAGTATTAGCAACAAATAACCCAACTTAAAAATGGGTAAACAAGGGGCGCCTGGGTGACTCAATCATTAACCATCTGCCTTCAGCTCATTTCATGATGCCAGGGTACTGGGATCCAGCTCTGCATCGGGCTCCCTGCTTGCCGGGAAGACTGTTTCTCCCTCCCCAACTCCCCCTGCTTTTGTTCACTCTCTTGTTGTGTCTCTCTGTCAAGTAAGTAAAATCTTTAAAAAAAAAAAAAAAAAAAGGAGTGAACGACCCGAATAGGTATTTCTTAAAAGAAGACACACAAATGGCCGATGAATATATGAAAAATTGCTTGACATCACTAACTATCAGGGAAATGCAAATCAAAACCACAATGGGATATCACCTCAGTCTGAGTGGTTATTATCAGTAAAACAAAAGACATGTTGTTGAAGATGTGGAGAAATTGGAACACTTGCACATAGTTGGTGGCACAGTTGCTATGGAAAATAGTATGAAGGTTCCTCAAAAATTTAAAAGTAGAGGGCACCTGACTGGCTCAGTAAGAAGAGTGTTGGACTTTTGATCTTGGGGTCATAGGTTCAAGCCCTACATGAGATCAGCAATCCCACTTCTGGGTACATACCCAAAAGAATGAAATGCAGCACTCCTTACAATAGCTTAAATATGGAAACAATCTAAATTTTCATACACACACACACACACACACACACACCATGGAATATTATTCACCCTTAAAAAAGGGAAATTCCGGGTGTTTGGGTTACAGACATTGGAGAGGGTATGTGCTATGGTGAGTGCTGTGAAGTGTGTAAGCCTGATGATTCACAGAGCTGTACCCCTGGGGCTAATAATACATTATATGTTAATTTAAAAAATAAAATAAATTAAAAAAACAAAAAAGGAAATTCTGTCATCTGAGTGAACATGGGTAAACCTGGAGAACATTATGCTGAGTGAAATAAGCCAAACACAGAAAGACAAATAGTGCCTGATCCATTATATGTGAAATCTAAAAAAAGTTAAATTCGCCATGTATACATATAACAAAATACCACATTGTACATCTTTTTTTAAAAAAATCTAATTAATTTGTTTAATTTAGAGTGAGATGGGCGGGCAGAGGGAAATGGAGAAAGAGAATCTCAAGCAGACTCCACTCTAAGCACAAAGCCCCACATTGGGCTCTATCTCACCACCCTGAGATCATGACTTGAGCCAAACTCAAGAGCCTGCAGCTTAACTGACTTTGCCACCCAGACACCCCCATCTTAAATATATATATAATTTTTGTGTATCAGTCACATTGGGGGGAAACAAGATCTCAGGACAGTGCCTGGTACATAGCTAGCGGTTACTATTACTGATATTTTAAAATACCAAAACTGACTGCAAAAACCCTCAAGAAATGTCTCCCAACAGCTGCGCCTAAAGGTGGATTTTTATAGCCTTGGACATTCCCTCCAACCTCTCCACTATCCCTTATCACCCCTGCCAGGTCTTCAGTGGAGCATTTGGAGAATTTATGGGTCTTTGGAAATATCCCCCCAAGCGATTCTGGAGGTTTAAACCAGAGAAGATGGAGTTCTCGTAGTAGTTTATGTCTGTCCCTCCTTTCCCTTAACGTGTTTATTGACACAGGGGATACAGAGATGAACCTCAACCCTGTAAACTCACAATCCAATGGAAGCAGAGACCAGTCTATGGAAAAAGTTCATTAACTCACGCCAGGTGCTGTGAGGGAACTCTGCAGAATGAGTAACGAGGCACAAAGGAGAGAGGATTTTCTTCCTGGGGAAGTCGGGGAATGACTCAGAGGTGAGGTGCTGGTGGGTTGCTGGTGGAACGTTGAGTAGAAGTTTGCTAGATGGATTCAAGAGGGAGGCGGGACAGGCGAAGAGCTTTTGCTGAGGAGGCAGTGGCTTTCAACCGTAGCTGCGCTTTAGAATCACCTGGGAAACTTCTAAAAAACAAAACAAAACAAAAAACAAAAAAAACCCCCAAACTGGTATTTAGACCTTTCCCCAGAACAGTTAAATTAGAAAATTAGAATCTCTAAGGGTGGGGGCAGGGGCGGGGAAGCAGAAAGAGGACAGGTAGTAAATGTTTAAAATTTTTTCACATGATTCTAATTTGCAGCCAACATTGAGAACCAATGACTTAAGACCAGGATTTCTATAAAGAAGGGGCCTGGGGCACCTGGGTGGCTCAGTCAATTGGGCCTTCAGCTGCGGTCATGTCCGTCCTGGGATCGAACCCCACATTAGGCTCCCAGCTCACTGCAGAACCTGTTTCTCCCTCTCCTCCCCACTGTGTGCTCTCTCTGTCTCTCCCTTGCTCTCTCTCAAGTAAGTAAAAAAAAAAAATTTAAAAAGGGGAAGCATGATGTGAGGTTGGGGAGCATTAAGGGGGAGATGGGTTTGAGTTGGCAAGATGGGCAGAAGTCACATATGGAAGATGGTTAAGTAGGCCATATAGGTAGTTTTGCTCCAGATTAAAAAAAAAAAAAGAAAAGAAAAGAAAAACCACTAGCTGCTAAGAGGCTACCTTCATGGAGATGTTACAATCGGCAGCTGTAGGAAACTCTTCAGCTTTATTTATTGAATGAGTAAGCCAGCAGCTCAGTCTTTAGAAATTAGACTACTTTCGAATCCTTACCAGTTTCTCTGTTCTTCCAATGTTCTAATCAAAAGTCTGGCCAGCTTGGCAGTGATAGTCATCAGTCAACGGTATTCAGAATTTTGCTAATTCTATCTAGAAAGACATTTTTTTCATCGGCCTTTGACCTTGGATGGAGCTATAGCTACTTCCAATGTCGGCAGTTCAGATTTCAAAGTATCTGAGTAACTAATATTTTCATTTTGTTAACATTCCCCAAATCTTTCTCTGTCTAGTATGTAATTTGAGGAAGCAGTTGGGCTTTTGAAGTACTTGGCAGCCCTCTCGTCTGGTGAATATTTTAGTACCTTCAGTAACCCTTCAAGACTGGCAATACTCTTTCTAAAGATTTATTCAAGTACATGTGATAATCTGAAATTAAAACGCTGCCAGATTTTGCATTTGCAAAAGTAACTTTGATAGCATGGGGCCAACAAATGGATTTTTGTCAACCATGAATGCAGCTGTTTTCTTTACTGATGGGAAGGACGGGAACAAAAATTATAGGGTAACCTATAGGCATATGACAAATTCTTTGACTCTTCTAAACGCTAATAAATTCATTATATTTTATTGGATTAGATAAAATACATTGCACTCTCTGGTAAAAGAAATAAAAAGTGTTAGAGTAGAGTTCTCCTAATAGCTTCCTAGAACAGTCAGTATAAGAAGTGTCTGAAGCTATTTAACAGATTCATTTAAAATCCCTATGGGGGGCACACCTGGCTGGCTCAGTTGGTAGAGCGTGCAGCTCTTGATCTCCAGGTCATGAGTTGAAGCCCCACGTTGGCTGTAGAGATTACTTAAAAATAAATAGATAAGATCCCTTATTGGTAAAAAGAAAAATCCATAGATCCCTGAAATTCTTACTTTAACAAAATCTTGAGGCATGTTCTGTTTTGGGTTTTTTGGGTGTTTTTTGTTTGTTTTGTTTTACTACCTATTCAATTCACACAAAAAAGAAAAATATTCTCAAAATATAATCTGTAAACCTACTGGGAAAATCTTTCCTAATTAGACATCAGATAGAAGATAAATTTCATGGCTGTTCCATAGTGCTTTCATTCATTGCTGCATAGTATTCTATTGTGTGAATATGTTGTACTCTCTTTATTCGAGTTTTGATAGAAATTGGGTAGACTGATTCCTTCTGCTTTCTCCCCCCTCCCAAATTTGTTTTAGCCATTATAGTTCCTTTGCCTTGTCTTATAAATTTTAGACTCATCTTGCCTGTATCTACAGAAAGTGTACGGAGATTTTGAAAAGAATTGTGTTAAACTCGTGTATCGATTTGGGAAGAACTACCATTGTGCGGTGTTGAGTAGCCAGCCCATGAACACAGGACAGGCTCTGGAGTGTTTGCCTATGCGGCTCCTCCCTGGGTCCTTGGACAAGAGAGAAGAGGCTTTTCTTGTTTTTGTTGTTTTGTCTGTGCCCGTCGGCCTTTCTGGGTTGGCGGCTTCTTCAGCCATAGGTGTTGGCTATCGGAGGCAAAAAGCAAGCCCAGGGCTTGCACTGATCTGCCTGCCTCTCTCCACTTCTCAGAGCTTTCTTTTGTATGTTTTACATACAATGTCCAGGGCTTGGGGTTGTATTTACTGGGAAAATAGGTAAAAGTACATGTGCTCAACATTTCCAGACACAAACAGCTCTCTCCCATATTTTTAGCACAGAAATGTTCTCTCACTGTCTTGGTGGTAATGTGATTTCCATTTTGCAGACCTAAAAATCCTGAGAGAACCTTTTAAATGGACACATGTGACCTTGTATGACTGATAAAATAAAATAGGCTGAATGGACACAAATCTGAAAATACTTCTACCCTTTCCCCATCGTCCTCCCCCCCCCCCCCCCCCCCCCCCCCCCGCAGAGGACTCTAACTCTAGCTCCTCCCTCACCACCTCCTCCTCTTTCTTTCCCATTTCCTCTCCTTTCTTCCCTTCCCTGCCCCTCCTCTATTCCTTTATCTCTTTTTCCCTGGGTTTCATTGTGATAATTTCAAAAACCGTGCCTGTGGCAAATATACTCTCATACACTTTTCAGAGGGCTTAAATAACAAACAATATTTATCGGTCACCTCTGGAGATTTGCTCAGGGCAGAGAGATGCTTATTTTTGTAGCTCAAAGGAAGGTCATAAAAACTCCTAGGGATTCTTAGGAATTCTTGTGGGAGTAGTGAAAGGTAGTTGTGGGTGATAATTCTTAGAGCAGTGAAGGGTTTCAAGTCTGAAATATATTTCAGGTGTGCCCCAACCTAATGACTGAATTCATCACTAATTATTATGGAGTGTCATTTTCCTCTCTGTAAATAGACTTGGTCCGACCAGCTGTGTTCAAGGAAGTCTGGGAAGCCAGATGCAAAATAATGTGGTTGATATTCGGCAGTTATATTTCTGCCTGAAGCAACATCAAGATAGGGTATTGTACTTTGCCTTCTTGAAGGATTAGCAGGTAGCTGTTAGGATGAGCTGTTAGCTGTTAGGCCTCCTAGATCAGAGAGAAAAATCTACATGACTTAACCAGGGAAAACTCTAAATGTTATGCAAAGCATAATGTCTTTCCTTTTAACCTGGTTGCTCTAGGAGCTGCCCTATCACTCACTGTTCAAGGCTCAGGGCACAATGTAGCCCGGGAAGTGTACATTGTGTTTTAATCTCTATCAGTTAAGTTGCAGAAGATGTGCCCATTAGGACATTTTTTTTTTCCCTGAAACTAAATGAGGGACTGAAACAGTGCAAATGTCAAGTGCTTCTTGATAGTTTTTACTACGGTAAGCAAATCTTGTTAATTGTTAAACTTCTGAAATGATCATAGGATAAAATGACAGGCTGATAAATGCAAAACACCAAACACTTAAAAGACGAAAGGGACCTCTCTGTGGCCAAATATGAGGAAGTACAGGAAGGCTGGTAATCTTACTTCATTTCATTCTGATCTTAAAATCTACCTCTTACCATATTTTTACATATAATTGACAAAAATGTAAAAGATTGGTAATGCCCAATGTTGGCAAGGGTGGGAGGAAATATATCCTCTAACGTGGTTGGTTGGAGGATAAATTGGTAAACCTTTAAAAAGGTAATTTAACACAGTCTACTAAAATTTAAAATCTGCTCGTCAGGGCACTGGCTGGCTCAGTCGGTAGAACCTGTGACTCTTGATCTCAGGGTCACGAGTTTGAGCCTCACACTGGGCGTGGAGCTTACTTATAAAAAAATGCACAGAAGCATGTTGGTAGCTTAGTCGGTTAAGCATCTGACTTCAGCTCAGGTCATGGTCTCTCGGGTCCTGGAATCAAATCCCACGTAGGTCTCCCTGATCAGTGGGGGGTCTGCTTGTCCCTTTCCTCTCCCTTTGTGCCGCTCCTCACTCGTGCTCTCTCTATCTCTCAAATAAATATTTTTTAAAATGTACTCATTGGGGCTCCTGGGTGGCTCAGTGGGTTGAAGCCTCTGCCTTTGGCTCAGGTCATGGTCTCAGGGTCCTGGGATCGAGCCCCGTGTCGGGATCTCTGCTCAGCAGGGAGCCTGCTTCCTCCTCTCTCTCTGCCAGCCTCTCTGCCTACTTGTGGTCTGTCAAATAAATAAAAATCTTAAAAAAAAAAAATGTACTCATCATTTGACCCAGTAATTCTACTACTGGAAATTATCAAATGGGATATGTTTGCAAAAGTATGCCCATTTAGAGGCATGGAGAGTTGTTCATTATAATATTAATCATAATGACAAAATCCAGGAAATAATGCAAACATCCATTGTAGGAGACCAATTAAATACATTATGATGCACAATGTTGAAGCCTGAGGTAACTTTGTATATTTCATGAGAAAGATCTGCAAAATATGTTATCATGTGGGGAAAAAAAAAAGCAAACTATAGACAGCATCTAGTATGAAGTCATTTGTGTAAACATTTTAAAGTCTACATACGTATTTGCATAAACATTTCTTAGAGGATAAGTAGTTACTGACACTAATTATATTTAGTCAGTATAGTCTAGGGGACTAGAATTTGTGTAAAAAAAAAAAGAAGTCATTTTATATCCTTCCATACTGTTTGAATTTGTTTCTATGTAATTTCTTATATTTTAAGACAGATTTATTTATTTATTTATTTATTTATTTGAGAGAGAGAGAGCACAAGCAGGGGGGATGGTGGGCAGAGGGAGAGGGAGAAGCAGACTCCCCACTGAGCAGGGAGCTACATGTGGGGCTCGATCCCAGGGCCCCGGGATCATGACCCAACCCAAAGACAGATGCTTAACTAACTGAGCCACCCAGGCGCCCCTGTAATTTCTTATTTTTTAAAAAAATCACCTCTCCCTTGGGGACAGATAACTATGCAATTCATCCACTCAAAGAGTCTACAAAATTCACATTTTTGTAGTCTCATAATTTTAGAGCTATGACTTCTTACCTCATAAATAAGAAAAGTGAGGCCCAGAGGGTTCAGGCAGCTTGGGCAAAGTGAGTAAGCTGGTGACAAGGCCAGGAGGAGCAGTCAAGTCCCTTAGGCCCTGGTCAAGTGACCAGCCATTGCACTTTGCTACGTTGCTGTGTCAGCTCTGGGAGGTTGCTCCAAATGCACCTGACATTTCACTCAATTTAGATCTCGTTGCTAAACAACCATTCCCTGAAAAATACCCTACTTCATATATGTTAAACAGTGACCTCATAATTCTTAAATGTTTTTCATTAAATAAGTTTGAAGTAGCCTAAATGCATTGAAATAAACAATCCCTTTCAAACTGAGGTGGCCAGACACCCACCCAATTCACTGGTACCTGGATCTGCTTGCAACATGCAGTATGTGAGCCCCGCATCGTACCCACCAAACACAGTGTGTGAGGGGTCAGGCAGCCCAGGCAGTGCACTGTGCTAAGGGGGCTAGAAATGCCCTTTGGAAGCTTAGGTCGATATTCACTAATTTTTAAATTCTTTTTCATGAAGATGTAACTTACATTTAGTAATGGGCCAAGTTGTAAGTGCTCAGCTTGATGAATTTCCACACACATACACACACCCTGTAGCCATCACCCAGTTCAGGCACCCAGCAGGCTTCCCGGATCACTTCCTGTCAATATCCCCAATAACCCCTATTCTGGCCTCTGTAACCAAGCATTAGTTTTTAAGCCTCCATTATTCAAACAAAACAAAACAAACAGAAAGCACAGCTGATGATATGGGGTAGTGAGCTGGATCAGGAAGCGGGGTCAAGAGTGCTTTAATCTATTCCATTTTTTTTTTTTAAGCATCTTGTTATCTTTTAACTTATCGTTCTTGCTCACAGTGTTCTTTTTTAAAAGTGGCGTGTGAAAGATCTTACACGGAATACATCTCTTTTAAAAAGACTTTCTAGGCCTCTTTTGTTGTAATTTATTTGTGCTTGAACTTTCACACGCTCTACAGATCAGAGAAAACAATGCGGAAGGACGAAAAGAATTACAGAGGGACATTGATTGTGTGTGTGTGTGTCTTAAGTTCTGTGTTTCATACCTGCTGTACTTCTCACTGCTTTTACTCAGAATCAGTGCCTCCCTCTACCTTCCCCAACATGTGGGTATATCTATTATGTTACATATTGTTTCTATTATATATAAACATCTATTATGTAACATCATCTATTGAAAGATTACTGTTTCTTATTTAACGGTTACGAATAACTTCAGTAAGACTGTAAAGTTTGATTATAAACACTAGGGAGAGAACAGGTCTTTAAATGGACTTTGAAGTTTGGAAGTAATTACTCGGGAGTCCCAAAGCATTGACTTAGATGATGCTGAAACTGGACCCCAGTCCAAAGGGAGTGTCTGGTGTGGGATACCAATGTGTTGGGGGTGGGGGAAACTCCCAGCTGAACACAGCACAGCTCAGAGTTTTGGTATCTGACCATCAGCTGACCTCATGTGATCTCACCTACCCAGTGCAGATCCCCTCGGGGGTTACAGGGACGCTGGGGTCAAGAAAACTCCAATACCCTTTCCCTTGTGTCAAAGGAAGCTAAGAAATACATTTCAGGAGAGATTGGAGAAGGCAGTGACAAAGACAGCTATGACTCTTGTAGATAGTGACACTTAAGGTCCGAGAGCTAGGATTTGAATAGAAAAGCTTTGAAAGCGACTGGTTACAAACTTCCTGTGGTGTTGTAGCAAAAGGCAAAGGTCAAATTCACCACTGATCTGGTGTATAACTATAAAGTCAGTTCTTCAGTATAAGTCTGAAATGTTGAAACAAAAATGATAATTGATACTTACTGAAAATCCTTAAAATCGATGGTTTCCACACCCTTTAAACTAATCTTTATAAATATCTTTTGCCATGTTTACCAACAAATACATTCTAGGAACGGCAAGAGAAAATCAGAATCCTGACGATGAAGAGTAAAACCTCAGACTGACACGAAATGATATTTTGCTCCAGAAATCGGAATCTGGAGATGAGAGGCTACAAGTCCCATTCTTGTGTCTGCTTTCACAGAGGGGTGAAGTCTCCCCAGATCGAGGCTTGATCGTTGCAAGAGCTCACATTAATGGCTGCCGTTCTTGCAAAGAGTTCTGATTCTATCCAATTTCCTGTAAGTTAGGATTTCTGAGCTTGGGGAAGAACAAAGACTACAATTCATGTCTCATGACCTGGGTGGGCATTCAAATGAAAACCAGAATCAGCAATACATTCCCCTGGGATTTACATTTTCTGGGGAAAAAAAAAAAGGAAAAGAAAAGTCTCTGCCTATCCAAGATGGATATAAAATGAAAGTACCCCCCACCCTCCCCTAAAAAAGCAAAGCTACTGAACAATGTTTGTTAAAAAAAAAAAAAATCTAATTGCCACAGTTACCAACCAACCTGAAGGACCCCGAAGGGTTAGTTAACATAATAGAAATAGAAACACATAGGGAAAATCCTCACAGGGACATGGGCTAAAGAGTGAGTCAGCAATATATGACAGCTTTCTAGATGCTGAGGCCAGTATTATCATGGCGGGGGTGGGGGTGCTGTTTACAACATTAAGTGTCCCATTAAAACAAGGAGAGCAAAGAAAGAAAGGAAAGTTTCACACTAAAGTGTAGGAATCTAATTTTGAGGTAAATACTGTATTTCTACTCCTGTGTAGCACTCAGCTGTGTTTAAGCAAAGATATTATTGGTAAGAGCTCAATAAATGTTATAGTTATTATATATTTATCATTATTATTCACTCTAATCAGGCCTTTTAAATGAGCCAGACTGTCGTTATAGACCAGTCTGGTTTTTTCAGAGACAGCTATCTAGGGAGAAAAATACTAAAGATGTGTCTCATGAAATAAAAATCTATCAGTAAGATAGTTTTTGAAGCTTCCCTTAGAATCCCTTTTTTTTTTTTAAGATTTTATTTATTTATCAGAGAGAGGGGAAGAGAGCGAGCACAGGCAGACAGAATGGCAGGCAGAGGCAGAGGGAGAAGCAGGCCCCAGGCTGAGCAAGGAGCCAGATGTGGGACTCGATCCCAGGACACTGGGATCATGACATGAGCCGAAGGCAGCTGCTTAACCAACTGAGCCACCCAGGCATCCCTTTTAGAGTCCCTTTTAAAGTGTCATAAAATGTCTTCATTTACGGAGTAAAAAGTATTTCTTGGGCTGCCCTAATCAATAGAGTTAGGAGCAAAAAAATAGCCTGCAGCACAGGAAAGGAGAATATTATTATTCTTGGTGAAATTTTAATTTTATAAGTAATCTAGTACTTAGTGTTCTATGAAAAATAGAAATGTGTATCTTTGGGTAAGTGAGAGTCATCACATGTCATTCTGGATTACTACAGTGTCCATGACAGGGACATAGGAGTCACTAAAGAGATGAGTTTTTCTTATTCTGATAAATTTATCCACTCAATTTAAAAATACATATTTTGTCTCCATCTAGGAATATTTGAAGAGGACTTTAGGATAAGATTTAAAAAACTGGTAAAGCTAGATCAGAGCATCTCCTAAAACGAAATGAAGGGAACAAAAAAAGAATGCACAGCAAGCTACATGTGAAACCCCTCCTTCCCCCTGCACACGGTTGAAACCCAGAGGCTTCATTTATCTTTTCTTTCCTCCGTTGGCAGGGGAGTGGTGTGGCTGCCAGGGAGCGGCAACTGGCAGGTGAAGCAGAGGGGAAGGGGAGGAAATAAATGCCTATATTTTTCCTTAATCAGAAACAAAGCCTTCATGGTTCTACTCTTAATTGGAGAGCCACTAGAGTCTAAGAGTATATATACTCTATCGATAAAGTGGGATGCATTTTAGGACAGTGGTTTTAACCCAAGTACAGCCAAAAGAGCAATGACCAGATCGCCCAACATGAGAGCCCATGGCCCGCACAAAGCTCTCCTCTCCTCCCTTCCCAAACCCCAAGCCTGGAGACACCAAGAGTTGTACCCACTGTCTGTTCTTCCCTTCCTCCTTACTTAAAAAAGCAAACATTTTTACTGGGCACAGGCACTCAGGAAAAAAAGATATTTCTATGCTACCCTTAGAGTGAGGTACTCATAGGTGTTAAGCTCTGGATAATGGGATATAAGCTGAAGCAACTGTGTAAACTTATGGGAAGGTAGTTAAATGGAATGGGTATTCCCATTTCCTCTTCCCTCTTCCTTTCTGGCTGTAAAGCAGCTGTGATGGTTAGAGCTAGTGTGACCTGGGACCACCTGGTGAACTTGAGTTTATGACCCTAACACTACAAAGTATCATATCAACTGGGAGGGTTTGCCATAGACTGCTAAGTGAGTGAGGAACAAACTTCTTTCTGGTTTAAGACACTGTTACTTAGAATTTTCTTTCCTGTAGACGAGTCTAATTCTCCCAATAAAGTCTCCCTTCAACCTGTCCTCAGGCTATGAGAGCAAAAACACAAAAGACTCAGTCTCAGACTGAATTTCTAAAAGGAAGAAAAACAGGTCTCAGAACGTTGTGAACAACATTGTAATAAGAATTCACCAGTGGGGCGCCTGGGTGGCTCAGTGGGTTAAAGCCTCTGCCTTCGGCTCAGGTCATGATCCCGGGGTCCTGGGATCAAGCCCCGCATCGGGCTCTCTGCTCCACGGGGAGCCTGCTAACTCCTCTCTCTCTGCCTGCCTCTTTGCCTACTTGTAATCTCTGTCAAATAAATAAATAAAATATTTAAAAAAAAAAAAGAATTCATCCATACCATATCTGTGAAAATAGGAAATCTGGATGCCCCCCCCCCCATGTTAAACGGTAAGATAAAAGGAAGATTGTACCAAGACAAGAAAAAAACACTATATGGAAAAAGAGCATGAACAAAAGATTAAATATATCTGGGAAGAAACATATATTCTACAAAACTCTAAGGCAAATGCCTTGTATTCTATGAAAAAAAAAATTAGAAAGTATATAAATTCAGTGAAACAAGAAATCAAAAGTGAGCTAAGGCAATAGAAGGCTAAGATTGCAATGTGTGATAGTTAATCTTATGTGTCAACTTGATGGGGCTCCAAGATGGCCAGGCATTTGGTCAAACATTGCTCTGGGTGTTCCTGTGAGCTGTTTCTGGATGAAATCAACATTTTAATCTGTAGACTGGGTAAAGCAGATTGCTCTCTCCAATGTGGGTGGGTCTTACCCAATCAGCAGAACACAGGAATAGAAGAACCAAAGGGCTGAATAAGAGGAGCTCCTCCTGCCTGACTTCTGGGACATTGTTCTTCTCAGGCCTTTGAACTCAAACAGAAATATTGGCTCCTATTGGGACTTGGGCCTACCAGCTTTCTGACTGGAACTTATGCCATCAGTGCTCCTGGTTCTTAGGCCTCAGGCTTGGACTGGAACCACAACATCAGATCTCCTGGGTCTCCAGCTTGCAGCCTGCAAACCTTGGGGTGTTTCAGCCTCCATAATCATATGAGCCAATTCCTTAAGTCTCTGTCTCCTAACCAACAGGATATACATAGATATAAATGCCTTGTGTGTGTATATATATATATATATATATATATATATATATATATATATATATATATATATCCCGTTGGGTCTCTTTTTCTGGAAATCCCTAACACAAAACAATAAATTTTTTAAAAAAAGAAAGAAACACAATAATGCATTGTTTTGTTTTTGTTTTTCACCAATGCATTGTTTAAAAAATTAAGAACAGCAAGAAATGGAACACACGTGGCTGAAAACTAATAACATGAAGGAGAGTTCTGCAGTAATCACAGAGAATGCAGAGGAAAAACACAAAGATTTTAACAATCTTAGGGAAGAAATTAGATGCAGCGTAGACAATAATAGTCTGACATCAGGATGGCTGGTATCCTGATTCAGAGACCACAATAAATGGAATAGAAATCATATTCAAAGATCCCATAGAAGAAAAAAATTGAAACAAAGAAATACAACTGCATGTGGAAAGTCTACTGGGTCCTAAGATGAATTGCTTAAGAAGGATCAACACTAAACAATATCTTAGCTAAGTTACTAGGTTTTAAAACAAAGAAAGAATTCTTCAAGCTTCAGGGCCACAAAATAAAATCTTTAAAAAAAAATCCAACAGGGCCGCCTGGGTGGCTCAGTGGGTTAAAGCGTCTGCCTTTGGTTCAGGTTGTGATCCCAGGGTCCTGGGATTGAGTCCCCCGCATCAGGCTCTCTGCTCAGCAGGGAGACTTCTTCCCTTCCTCTCTCTCTTTCTCTCTCTCTCTGCCTGCCTCTCTGCCTACCTGTGATCTCGGTCTGTCAAATAAATAAATAAAATCTTAAAAAAAAAAAAAACTAATGTTGGACAATAAGAATAAGCCTTTCAAATTACCGAAAAGAATGTACACTTTTTTTTTTTTTTTTTTTTTTTTTAAAGATTTTATTTATTTATCAGAGAGAGAGAGGGGGAGAGAGCGAGCACAGGCAGACAGAATGGCAGGCAGAGGCAGAGGGAGAAGCAGGCTCCCTGCTGAGCAAGGAGCCCAATGTGGGACTCGATCCCAGGACGCTGGGATCATGACCTGAGCCGAAGGCAGCTGCTTTACCAACTGAGCCACCCAGGCGTCCCTACACTTTTTTTTTTTAAAGATTTTATTTATTTATTTCACAGACAAAGATCACAAGTAGACAGAGAGGCAGGCAGAGAGGGGGAAGCGGGCTCCCTGCTGAGCAGAGAGCCCAATGCGGGGCTCAATCCCAGGACCCTGAGATCATGACCTGAGCCTAAGGCAGAGGCTTAACCCATTGAGCCAACCAGGCACCCCAGGAATATACACTTTAAAGCAAGAGAAATAGAAATCACAAAGTAAAACAAAGGGTGCATTAAAAATCTAAACTATATTATGACAACATTAAATATATAGCATATGAGCAACTATAAAAGTATTAAATACATATTTTAAAAGAATCAAATTGTTTAAAAAACAAATGCTGAAGAGAGTTATCAGAAACAAAGTTGTTCAGAAATATTGAAAGGGAAAGCTAAATCAATGCATCTCAGGGAAATGAATACCATAAAAACAGAGATAGCATTAAGATCAGTTAGGGATGAAGTCAGCAAAATAAAAAAAGTGAGAAAGGAAAAAGGGGGGAATTTTACAATGATAAAGCAGTAAGGATATAACTGTCATAAATCTGTACAGATCAGATTTTATATTATTGAACTACATGACAAAAAATTGCAAAGAGAATTGGGAAGAAGACAGTATTACTCGGAGACATTAACTCTTGGAAATTCATTTCCAATTCATCTTTGGAAAATAAATATACAAGAGTAGCCAGAAAACAGCAAGGAAAATAAATAAGAAAAAAAAAAAAAGCTAAAAAAGAAGAGAATTGAGGGAGACTAGTTTTACCAGATATAAAGCAATCAAATGCTAGGAGAAAATGTGGGAATATTTTAAATATATAATTTTGGAAAGGAACTTCTTTCTAAGCAGAGTATACCACCACAAGCCAAAAACAGAAAAGACATGGATTTAGGGGCACCTGGCTGGCCCAGTTGGTAGAGCATGCAACTCTTGATCTCGGGATTGTGAATTTAAGTCCCATGTTGGGTGTAGAGATTACTTAAAAATAATAAAATCTTTAAAAAAAGAAAAGACTAGCATTTAATTTTATAAAAATGTAAGATTTCTGTTTAACTAAAAATCACATCATACAGTTTTTTAAAAACAAGCAACAATATTGGGGAAATATTTGCCACATACAATACTGAGACGAGCTAATTTCAACAACAGATTTAAAAATTCTTACTAAAGGGGTGCTTGGGTGGCTCAGTGGGTTAAAACCTCTGCCTTCGGCTCAGGTCATGATCTCAGGGTCCTGGGATCAAGCCCCACATCAGGATCTCTGCTCAGCGGGGAGCCTGCTTCCTCCTCTCTCTCTGCCTGTCTCTCTGCCTACTTGTGATCTCTGTCTGTCAAATGAATAAATAAAAAACTCTTAAAAAAAATTCTTACTAAAAAAAAGTTTGGTTAAATTGAATTTGTGAAATGTATGAGTAAACATACTACCAACTCCTGAAAACTTTTGTTTTTTAATAGCTTTACTGAGAAGTGAATAGCTTTACTGAGTGAAGTGAAGTGAATTTGGTCAGATTTGACATAGGATAAACTATGGCCACATGAAAATAATTATCTGTCCCCTCGAAAGTTTTCTTGTATCCCTGTAATTTCTCCGTCCCTTGTTCCTCTTCCCCATCCTCAGTCTCCAGGTAACCAGTGATTTTCTTTTAATCCCTATAGATTAGTTTGAATTTTATAATTCCATATAAATGGAGTTATACAATATATACTCTTTTGTTGTCTGGCTTAAAGAAGCCAGAAGCATAAATATTTTGAGATTTATCTATGTTGTTGTATGTATCAATAGTTCATTCCTTTTTTTAATCATTGATTAGTATTCCATGACACTATATATTTTTAGATGATGTCTTATATTGTTGATTGGTATTCCATTTATAGATACAACTTGTTTAGCCATTCACCTGTTAATAGTCATTTGGGTTGTTTCCAGTTTGGGACTATTACAAATAGCTGCTATGAGCATCATGTGTAAGTGTGGTATGGACATATGCCTTTATTTCTTTTGGATAAATACCTGTAGGTGGTATATCCTGATCTGTAAGGTTATCCAAGATGTATTACTCATTATAGATTAAATATAACATGTATGCTTTGATCTCCTGCATGTACATTTTAAAAATATATACGCTTTTATATGTACTTCAGCACCAACTCCACAGTTTGACTGAATTCCAAATGGCTGGCTGTTAAAATCAATATACAGTTAAAACTAAGACTGAAACAGATGATACCACTACAGAATGAACTTCTGGGTTACTACAAGAATAAGGCTGAATTTTTATTGAAAATTTAAAAATTATGGGGTTCCTGGCTGGCTCCGTCAGAGGAGCATGAAACTCTTGATCTTTGGGCCATGAGTTTGAGCCCCATCTTGGCTGTAGAGATTACTAAAAAAAGATAAATAAATAAAAAAAAATAAACTTTGAGGTGTCTGGGTGGCTCTTTCATGCAGTGTCTACCTTCAGCTCAGGTTGTGATCCCAGGGTCTTGGGATCAGGCCCCATGTCGGGCTCTCTGCTCAGCGAGGAATCTACTTCTCCCTCTGCCTCTGTTCCTCCTCCTCCACCACCCCTGCTCCCTGCTCATGCTCTCTCTCAAATAAATAAACAAAATCTTTTAAAAAAATCAATCAATAAATAAACTTTAAAAATAAATAAATAAATAAAAATTCAAATATTAGTTAAATATTTAGTAGTCACATCTTTAAAGATTGCCATCATGGTTCAGGAACAGGGATTGCGCAGCGGGGTCAGTGGGTCAGCATGTCCTGTGTTCACAGCACTGCACATTTACGACAGGGAAGTCAGGTGTTCTCTTTCAACCGGCTCCTTTAATAACATCATGTGTGTGTATTCTAGAGAAGAATATAATTTAGGAAGTTGTTTTTCAGTAGCATGTTTTCTAGGAGGAACTTTGAACCTCAGATTTATAGATTGGGTAACTCTCCAGAATCTTTTTACTTCAATTATTGAAAATAGTTGACAGTCAATAGAAGTCATTTCAGCAGGATTCTGTTTATATATTTTAGCTCAATGGATTCAAAGCTATAACGCCATTGTCTTCTTGAAGTATTCTCATAGAATCTTTTTTTTTTTTTTCAATTGTGGTAAAATACACATGATATAGAATTTACTATCTTGGCCATTTGTAAGTGCACAGTTCAGTGGTGTTAAGTACTTTCACAATGTTGTGTAACCTTCACCACCATCCATCTTCAGAGCTTTTGTCATCTTGTAAAACTGAAGTCCTTGACCCATTAAACAGTAACTTACCATCTCTGTTCCCCAAGGCCCTGACAACCACCATTCCACTTTCCATCTGTATGAATCTAACTACTCCAGGTACCTCGTAAAAGTAGACTCACACAGTATTTGCCCTTTTGTGATTGGCTTATTTCACTGAGCATCGCCTCTTCAATAAATGGTGCTGGGAAAATTGGACAGCCACATGCAGAAAAATGGAATTGGACCATTTCCTTACACCACACACGAAAATAGACTCAAAATGAAGGACCTCAATGTGCGAAAGGAATCCATCACTGAGCATCATGTCCTCAAAGTTAAACCATGGTGCCGGGCATTTTGAAGTTAGAAGAGTGAAAACAAAATGTGTTTGAAGTACCTTCTTTTTCTCTATACCTCTATATAATCTTCATTATGTCTAAATGTGTCACAGTTGTCGTTACATGTGATGTTGGAGTTTTCCTTCTCTGGACAATCTAAAATGATAACAAAGCTGACATTCTGCATTTAATTCATCTTTAGAAGATGTGAGGAATTCTCAAATAGGATTTTTTTTCCCTTGAAATAATATGGCCTAATTGGAGTTAAATAGCAAATAATCAAAATTCTTAAGAGCTATTTTATTCACTCCCTTTATCAAACAAGTCTATAGATACTAGCCTTTTGATACTCTCTAATCTCACTTATTGTCCTTTGTATTAATGCTTAACTTTTTTTTATAAACATTTACAGACTCAAAAAGGACGTTTTATTCTTTCCTAAATTTCTAAAATTCTGTCTTACTTATTTGCATTATTCATTGTCAATCTATTGTCTTATTTAAACTCTGAAAATTCTCGGTGATGGCTTTTGTTTACAAACTTAACTTTTACTGCATTAATTATTAGAACACTTTATTTTTTACAGTGGTAAATACAAATTTATACTTTAACTGAAAGAATTTCAACATAAAACACTTGGGGGAGATATTTCTCTCCAAATTATATTTAGAATGCCTCCTGTGTTTACAAGTGACTTCAGATATTAGCACTCAATGTCTTGCCCTGTTTGGATTGTGGGTGTTTTCATGCTGATTAGCTGTGATGATAGCTATTTAGCCTAATCAGAATTCGCAGACCTTTTCCCTAAAAGGCTGGAAATGAAATACTTTCGGCTTTGCAGGCCAGTTTCTGTTGCAACTATTCAACCTTGCCACCTAGTGTGAAAGCAGTCATAGACAATTATATGAAGGAATGAGTGTGGTGGATTTCAATAAAACTTTATTTACAAAACAGAAGAGAGCCAGATTTGGCTGATAAATTGCAGACCCCCCCCACCCCCCCCACCCCTCGCCCCGCAATGATAAGTGATTGTGCACAAGACTCAGAGTGCCAGGACTAAAGGTGAATTGGCATTTAACTGACCATTTAGTCTTCCACAGGCCTAAGCTGAAGCCAAATAGTGATGCAGGACAGTTGGAAGAAAGGCAGGTGGGGATAAGAGGCCCTGCCCCCAAAGGAAATCACCCTTAACAGGATTTCACACCACCCCGGAAGGAGCCCTCCACCCTTCCCCAAGTGATAGGCTGATAACAAAAACCTGATTGGGTGACAGATGCAGGGAGGGTCAATGAGATTAAAACAGCCCACCGAAGAGCCCATAAAAGCCCCTAGATCTAGAAACTTTGGTGGCAACCTTCACGGGTCCCTTCCCTCTTCTGGTGCTTCGTACTATTGCCCAATAAACTTTGGCTTTGCTGCCCACCACTCCGTCTGGTCTACCTCTTCATTCTCCGAAGCGGGGTGACCAAGAACCCTAACACCGAAGGAGAAGAAATCCTGTAACAGTGGCAGGATTTGGCAGAACATTTAGGCCAAACTGATGTACAGAGCTTCTAGAATATATACCAGTATGAGCAAAAATAAATAATAGGCAGTCTTGGTTCCCTCTGGAGAGGAGATTGGGGTAGATAGACTTTCTTTTCTTTTTCCATCCTTGTTTACTCTATGAATTTTATATCATCTGCATTTTACTGCTTTAAAACAAGTCAAAGAACATCTCCTCACTAAATGACTTGGGGTACACAGAATGGGAGAGTGATGTTTTTGTATCAAATCCTTGCTGTTGTGGTATTTTCTTTTTAACTGAAAGATTAAAATTAGCAGACCTCCTGAAATTCCCTGATGCTGATAATATGTGGCAACTCTTACTTAGGATAATATGATTTAGTCTGTTTTCTGGCACACTGCCAGCACTGCAGACTCAACCTCGGGGTGGAGGTTGGAAGAGTGGGGGTTGTCAAAAGGTACAAACTTCCGGTTATAAAATAACTAAGTCATGGGGTTGACTATCGTGAATGATACTCCATTGCATATTTGAAAGTTGCCAAGAGAGTAGATCTTAAGGGTCCTCATCACAAGAAAAAAAAAAAGTGTACCTTTGTATGATGACAGACACTAATTAGACTTACTGTGTCCATCATTTCACAAGGTGTACAATATACAAATCTCAAATCATTATGTTGTACACCTGAAACTAATACAGTGTTACATGTCAAGTATACCTCAATAAAAAAGTAAAATAGAATTAAAAAAATCATAGAGTAAAAAAGAAAATCAACCTGGAATTCCAGTCCATGTGTTCAGAAGAGTGTAAGAAGCACAAATAAGGAACATATTGGACTAAATAAGATCGGAAGGTGAAACAGTTTATTTGGTTCCTTGATTATGTTTTTAGTCGTCTCTTAACACAGTGATCATATTATTAACATTTTTTTTTACCTAAAGTTATTTTATAATTCTTGATAATTCTGTGCTATAAATCAGAATATTTATCAACAAACCTTGGAGAAATATATTAATGACTGAAGTGTCTTGAATACTTGTAATGAGCCAGACATTATGATAAGTGCTTACCATGTATTATAATAAATGCTCATAACATCCCTCTGAAGTGGGTGCTAATGTTATCCTCATTTTACAGATGATCAAAAATTAGGCTTAAGGAGGTTAACAATTTTGTGCAAAACAAGACAGCTAATAAGTTCAACTAATAAGCTGGTAAGCACTGAGATTTGAACCTGCACAGCCTGAGTAGAGTCCTTCTTACTCTCAGTATTTGACCTGATGAGGGAGAGGATGGAGTGGATAATTCAGGAAGCCTTTCAGATTGGCTGTGGAATGCACTCGGTGACCTCCCAGAGCAGAAGGGGTGAGAACAGTTACAAGGGGCCCCAGAGTCACCTCCCTAAATGTTATTGACCGAGGACATTGACTACAGCTGGCATTCCATTTCTGACCAAATGTCATTTGGGCTCCAGGGAAAAACAGTACTTTTCATAGCATACTTAAAACTTGTTCAGGTTTTACAATTTATTGGTGTTAGTGGACCTGCTCACTGAAAAATGCTTGTAATAAAAAGAAATCAACATCACTGGTTCAATTCCTCCTTGAACCTAAAGGTTTTAATGCAGTGAAAACACTGCAGGGTTTCTCAAGATGCTTTGGAATGCCCATAAAGACAAACTCAGAAGCAGACTGAACTTGGGTGAGGGCCAAATGTGACAACAGAAAAGAAACAACAGGCAAGATCAGAAGGAAGTGATGAGTGCCGAAGCCAAGGCCGGAGGAGCCAGAAGATTATCTGCAGAGCATGAAGCAATGTGTGCCACTCGCATATGTGGCTGTAAAGAGGAAATAATGTAAACATTTTAACAAGGAGGCTCCCTCAAATCCTTGAAAGCCTGTGTTTACCCTCTGAATGACTGAAGCCCATATAAAGATAATATTCACAACCAAGTCAGTACTTTGCTGCAAACCAGGGCTGTGAGAGATAAGTCTGCCAAGGAGATGGGAAGGTCAAGGTCATGTGGATCGTGATGGCCCAGCAGGCTGTTACTGTTGTGCTTGAATGTTACTCTGTTTTTACTTTTTCTTCTTTTTTGCTGAAGTCTGGCTTTATAACTGAAAACAGAACACTGAAACTTATAAATGCTTTACAAATTTTATTTCTATTTTTCTTGTCCAAGCTCCAGTTCCTTCAGAGCCTGGCGACTCTATGGTCATCTAATTAATCTGAAAATCCAGCATAATTGGTCTGTGAATGGTGTCATGTATGAAAGTGTAAACACCACACTCCCCAGAGTTTAAATTCACTGGAGTGCTTAACCACTATGCTTTAATGTCCCGGCTGTTAAATGAAATAACACAGATCCAGATTACCCAGTGCCCACCAATAATAAAAGTACACTGCGAACCCCACAGTGACTGGGGTTCACTGTGGAAACGTAGGGCGCTGGATGTAGTTCAGTGGCTTCTACACCCACTTTACATCAGGATCTCCAGATGTTTCCTATGAAGCATATTCCTAGGCTGTTTGTTGAGAGATTCTGATTGGAGGGGTCAGAACAAGATACTGTTTTAACACCCCCCCCCACCCCCGCCCTTGTGCTTCTGAGGTTTGGGACTGGGTTTTGAGAATTGGTGTTAGCAAGTGATCTTCACAACCTCTGCCCCTATTTTTATCACCCAGGCCTTACCTTGCCTCATGCCCCTGCCCCAAGGCCCTTCCTTCTGGAGTCTTGTAGTTGTTTTTCTTCTGGTCTTCTGCCCAATCTAGGCCTTCTTCCCTGTCACACTGGCATGTCCTCCAACTTCACAACTACCAAATACACTCCCTCCGTCCTTAAAAAGTATTTTTACGGAACACCATTGGTATAAATTGAGCAAAAACTTTAAATGGAAGGGTTATAAGGATACCAGTAGAAAACTTCCAGAGTGCTTAAAATATGCCTTTTGGAAGGAATATTAAAAGTTAAACAAGAAGAAGTGATAATAATAAAAAAATAAAAATTACAGAGGAAGGTCGCTTTGTATATAAAGAGCCTCCACTTAATCCAAAAGATCTAACTACCAGTTGAGAGAGGACACAGGGTCAGAGTTATGACATCATGGGGTGAAATCATCAAAATCTAGACAGGAGAGAGCTCTAGAGTTTGCTAGTCTGAATGTGGTCTGTGGCCCAGTAGCATCAGCCTCACCTAGGAGCTTACTAGAAATGCGATCTTGGGCTCCCTGACCGATCTTTTTTTTTTTTTTTTAATATTTTAAAAAGATTTTATTTATTTGACAGACAGACATCACAAGCAGGCAGAGAGACAGGCAGAGAGAGAGGAGGAAGCAGCCTCCCCGCTGAGCAGGGAGCCCGATGTAGGGATCGATCCCACCCTGGGATCATGACCTGAGCTGAAGGCAGAGGCTTTAACCCACTGAGCCACCCAGGTGCCCCTAAAGCAGAATCTACTTTCAAAATGAGATCTCAGATTGATTTGCATGTAGTTTAAAAGTTTGAAAAGTATACTGTACTGAACGAGACACTCAGTATCTTCAACAAATAAATTGTGAGGGGAAAAAAGAGAGAAGGAAATGTATAGATTAAAAGAGATTAAGGAATTTATTCAACAAGATGCAATGTGGGGGTTTGTTTGGATCCTGATCTGTACAAACTAGCTGTAAAAAAAATTTTTTTTGAGATGCTTTCCCTTTTTTATTTTTTCAGGTTTTGAATTCCAGTATAGTAAACATAGTGTTATATTAGTTTTAGGTGTACAATATAGTGATTCAACAGTTCTATACAACTTTGTGCTCATCATGATAAGTGCACTCTTAATTCCTTCCAATCACCCATTTCACCCATCCCCCTGCCATAACCATCAGTTTGTTCTCTACAGTTAAGAGTCTGTTTCTTTATTTCTTTCTTTTTTTCCTTTGCTCATTTGTTTTGTTTCTTAAATTCTCCATATGAGTGAAAGGATATGGTATTTATCTTTCTCTAACTGACTTATTTCACTTAGCATTATATACTCTCTAGCTCCATCTATCTTGTTGCAAATGGCAAGATTTCAGTCTTTTTTATGGCTGAATCATATTCCATTATATATATATATATATATATATATATATATATATATATATTCCATTGTATACCTTCTTTATCCATTCATATATCAAAGGACACTTGGGCTGATTCTGTAGTTTAGCTATTATAAATAATGCTTGCAATGTAATTTTAACACTAAGTACCTTTTTAGGGTCTTTAGGTACTTAACACTAAGTATCTTTTTAGGTCAAATAACAGTGTAAAGCTCTAATCTCTCACAAGACTGGCCTCCGTTCAGACACCAGCCCTTGGGGCCCACTATAACCAGAAACATAAAACAAATGAAATTCTATAGAGAGTAGTTCAGTGTAGCCAAATTGGTGTATTACAAGGCCTCCACACCAATTAATAAGTGCCTGGAAATGATTATTTAAGGGCCAAACAACTGCATAAAGAAAGCCTAGACACACATGGCAAACCCAGCCCACACAGGAAACACATTTGCTTTGTCATGAATTATTCCTTCTTCCCTCCAGTATAAGAGCATGAGATCCCCCATCAATTCTCTCTGATCTGGATTCCATCTTTTTATGCTCTCCCAAGGATCATGCTTCATCAATTAACCTCACAAAAATGTTCTCACTAAGAGCACCCGTTACTTCTCTATTGTCAAGTCCAATGGACACCTGTTCTATTTCATTGATGCAAGAGACTTTGTTTCTTCTTTCTCGAGACTCTTTGCTCTTAGCTTCCACCACATCTCTTGCATTACTTAGATGCTTTCCAGAGTGAATGTGGCCCAGATGGCCATCAAGCACCTACCATTCAAAAAAGTTCAACTAACTCATCATCTTCTTCTTAGAACTCTTTCTTCCTGAACTCTCCACCTCTCACTATTGTACCCACCCAGCTACTCAAGCCAGGAAGTGGATGACCCTAGATTCCTCCCCACTCCCATAGATGTGTCCAACATTGGTTCCTTTAGGACTTCTAGAACAATCACCAGGAGCTGCGGGTGTCCCACAAAATCAGGCTACTGTGGTAACTACTTGCACTTTCTCCCTTCATGCTCTGCCCCTCCTGGGCTTAGTTCCCTCCTCTTGGTTAAGTTTGAACTACTTTCTTACTTAGTCTTTGATCTCACGTATGTTTTGATGCTGTCTGGTCACTTCTCCTAAACTCCTTTCAGTTCAGCCTGTAGTGATATCCTAACTCCTTGTTGTCAAGGAAGGAAAATCAGAGTTGTCCATACTATGGGTTTCATCTCTTTTCTTGCCTTTTCTGGCAACTGCTGCCTCACTTTACCATCTCATCCCTTCTCTGCCGAAATGCTGCAGAGGCCATTTACCTGGTCTCCTACCTCTAATGTTTCTACCCCTGATACATTCTCTCTGCTGCCTTCAGTTATCATTATAAAACACAAATCTTATTAAACCATGTGATTCTCCAGCTTCGGATCTACTCAAATGCCTTAGTTTGACATTTAAAGCCCTTTATCAGGCACCTGGGTAGCTCAGTTGGTTAAGCTCAGTTGATTAAGCCACTCTGGCTCAGGTCAAGATCCCAGAGTCCCACAACAGGCTTCTGTCTCTGCAGAGAGTCTGCTTCTCCCTCTAACCTTCTTCCCTCTCATGCTCTCTCTTACTCTCTCTCTCCCCATCTCAAATAAATAAATAAATAAATAAATAAATAAATAAAATCTTTAAAGCCCTTCATCTTTCCTTGATACTTCTGTCCTGTCTCAGATCTTATGTTTTCAATATGCTGGCAACTTGTAGTTCCTCATGAACCATGGTCATTTCTCATTTTATATACTATTACCTCTTTCTGAAATGCCCCACATTCTTCCCCACACCTGCTCTCTTGCCAGCAGTCAGCAACAGCACACACACCCGTCACCACCCCCCACATGGCCTGCTGGCACCCTCTCACATGCCCTTCCAGCCTCAACTTGATCATTTCTTTTATCAGCACAAACCTAGGCTGGTTTGAGTGCTCATGGAAGAGGCCCCTATGTTACCCTAGCTTAAGTTATATAAACACTAGATGATCAAAATCCTATACATTTAAAAAAAAGATTTTATTTACTTATTTGAGGCGGGGAGGGGCAGAGGGAGAGAGAGAGAGAATCTCAAGCAGACTCCACACTGGTTGAGGAGCCCGACGCGGGGCTCCATCTCACAACCCTGAGATCATGACCTGAGCTGAAATCAAGAGTTGGACGCTTAAGTGACTGAGCCACCCAGGGGCCCCTAATCATATACCCCACTAGATTGGGAACTTTTTCTAGTCCTACATCTCTAGAGCCTAACACAGCTTTTGGCCTATGGTAGGTTTTTCATACACATCTATTAAATGAATAACTAAGTAACCTAATAAGGTAAGCTACATGAGATATATGGCATCTACGTTCCATCCTTTGACCAGTCTCTTTGTTCTGGGCTGTGTGCAAGGAGGGAGAAGCGATCATGCTGGAGAATCTGAAAGGAACTGGAGAAAGCCCTGGATGCATGTTCAGGAAAAGTAGATGAGTGCCCGTCTCGTAGTGGCGGCAAGAAGTGAAGCAAGATGACATAACCAAAGGGTTATATGCAACTGGATATTCCACTTGCCTGGATGCCTGAGGAGCGGGGAGGAAAGAGGGTCTCCACATACTGCTTCTTCAGTATCTTCTAATTCATTCATGTTCTTAATTCCCCACTGCTCTAGCCTTATTTAGGTCGGGTCCTTCCAAGAATATGGAGCTTTCAGCAACAGGAGCAGAAAGGTGTCATCCAGGCTCAACCAATACAGACACCAAAGTCCTCAACGTCTTTTCCATAGCACTGTTATCAGGAGCCCCCCAAACTCATGGTATTCAAGAGTGTTTTGCCACGTGGTAACATATTTTTGGCAGATCTTAACCATTTCTGTAGTAAAACAATCGTGTTTTACTATTTGCTAAACATGCCACATTAATCCCTCTTTCATCTGAGGTAACAAGCAGGATTTTATCCCTTTTGTGCAAAAGGAAGAAGTGCTTTAGGGGACGACTATTAGATTGACCCTGCATTATAGAATATATTCTCTTGTTGATTATCAGAGTTTTAATTTTTAATGGGAAACGCAAGCATGAATTCCAAATTCTCAAAAAAGTATTTACAGTGAAATTAAGTCTCCCTCTCATCCTTGGCCCGTGGCTACCCAAGTCCCTCCTCAACGGCAACCATCTTCTTGTACGTCTTTCCAGAGACATTTGATGCATTTATGTTTACATGATTACACGTGTGTGTACCCACAGATCCATTCTGAATATGAATATGATTTCTCAATGTGGTATGAACTCTATCTGGACTCCACTTTAAATCGAGGCCACAGATTTCCATGTGGGTTTGCCACTCCTGGCCTCTATGACACAATGAAGCATGAAGGTTGGGGAAATGCACTGGACCTCTGCCTCTTCCACCCTGACCACCACTCCCCCACAGGTCAGTCTGTTGGTCAGAGGTAACTGCCACTGGTCAGAGGTAACCCATTCTGCTGCCTACTTCCAATTTAGCCCAGATGCAAAGAAAATAGGGTGACCTCTTTGTATTGTCTAAATCAAACATGTCTTTTCAAATAAAAGAAAAATGTGCCACAGAAGACTTTAAAAATGAGGTCTGTTTTGAAATACTCAAGTCAAGTAGCAAAGTGGTGAAGGTGACAGGCATCTGGAACACAGGTGGAAAAAGAAACAAAAATCCACCACAAAAACCATATGCACGCATACAAAGATGGATATATACTGAAGAGATAAGCAAAGATACTAACATTTTCAAACTCCACAATTGTGGAGGGATAGAAGTGCTTGTTTTTTGTCTCTTTGAAATGCTTTGGTCTGTTTCCACTTTGTATAAATTTGATTGCATCCATTTCCCCTCCATTTCACTTTATTCACTCAGTTCTTGGTCAGTCCTGCCAATTTGAAGGGCCAGCCTGGATTTGCACATCTTTCCAGTGTGACCATCTCAGACCGGTGACGGGTTTTTCTTCACCCACTTTCTGGGTAGTACACAATGGATTTGCTTCACATCAACCAGTCAACTACGAGTCATGGATCTCCCACTCTGCATGGCAAGGCTGTTTAAGGGAGGTTCCTGCTCTGGTTGGGTTGATGTTACAGAAGAGGTTGGGGCTCTTCTTTTATCAGGGAAATAGCCAGACTTGCAAACAGGGTATGTGTGTGTGTGTGGGGGGGGGAGTTCCATGAATGTGATATAGTTTAAGAAGGATTCTACAAAAAAACTCCCTGGTTCTCTTAGAGACCTGAAATGAGGGTAGGGTGAGAGATTGAGATACAAATCTTTTTTTTTCTTGGGAAGTTTTTAAAAATCACCGATTAAAATCTGACATTACAATTGTTCTCTGAGACTGCTCTGTTTATTCCCATGGATGCAGGCATTGTTCCCTGTTTGTGTCTCTGTTACCAGATTCTTCTCTTTGTATATCCTTTCAAGGCCCTTTCAAGGGCCCCAAAGGTGTAAAAACTCAGTGTGGGGAAAAGTGAGAGGGAGAGTGCTGAGCTCAGGAGCAATGTAAAAACAATGGGGAAAAGCTCTTGGGTTGGACACAGCAGCCAGTTCTGCCCAATAAACTGGGTGAGGGGGAGGAGGCCATGGGAAGCTAGGGAGAGCCCGGAGTAGGAGGCTAGTTCTGCCCACAACTGCCTATGATGTCTCCAGGAAGATTGGAGGGATCAGAGGCCTTAATCTTCTGACCTGAGAAGTGGGAGCTTCTCTCCAGATGCCTTTCCGCAAGCAGACCCACCTTCAGTGTTTATAACCTGGTAGGGACCTACCATAGAAAATATGTTGAATTTCTTTAACTCCAAAATAAGGAGATCTTGAATATTTTCCATATATTCAACTTTTTATTTATTTTTTTTTAAAGATTTATTTATTTATTTGACAGAGAGAGATCACAAGTAAGCAGAGAGGCAGGCAGAGAGAGAGAGAGGAGGAAGTAGGCTCCCCGCCGAGCAGAGAGCCCGATGTGGGACTCGATCCCAGGACCCTGAGATCATGACCTGAGCCGAAGGCAGCGGCTTAACCCACTGAGCCACCCAGGCGCCCCATCAACTTTTTAAATTAAGGTCTTAAACCTTGTTTTAGAGAGAGAAAGAGAGCACACAAGCAGGCAGAGGGAGACAGAGAAGCAGGATCCCCGCTAAGTGGGGAGCCTGAGGTAGGGCTTGATTCCAGGCCCTTGAGATCATGACTTGAGCTGAAAGCAGCCACTTAACTGACTTGAGCCACCTGTTTGCCTGAGCTCTTAGTTACCATTGTTTCCTGGTTTGAAAGCAAACAATGGGAGTGCTGGGAAAATAAGCATCATTGTTAGAGCATTTTATAAAAACCATCTTTGACCTCTTTGGTGAGCTGTTAGGCCATCAGCTGTAGTCCCAGCACAGCCACAGAGAACAGCTGTGTTTGGGGTTCTGGGAAAGGGAGAGAACTAACCTTTATTACAGGCATCCAGAGAGCTAAGCTGTCAGACACTTCCAGAAAGTAGGTTCAGAATCTCTGTTATCCACAGCACTCAGACATAATGTCCACTTCAGTAATTAAGAACCGAATAAATAGGTCACACTTAAGAAGATAACTTGAGAAAAAGTACAATGAGCATAACCTCCTAACATGAGCCATTGTTAATTTCCATTCAGATTATTACAAAACGTGAATCAAGTATTCACATTCAGTTTTGCTGTGCTGGTTAGCAACGTCCATGAGGAAATATGCTTCGTCATCATGTTCATTCAGAATGGGTGTCTGAAAGGCAGGATTGTACACTGGGAGCAAAATCAATTGCAGCATAAGCGAGACCAATAAAAGATTAGGCTGCCTTCCTGCAAGACCTGTTGAAACAATATTTATTCTTACACACACCCGTTCATACACACCCAACATACTCCTGGTATCCTTCTGCCAAAACACTTCAGATCTGTGAACTTCATTTTTGGTTCTGATGGTATTTTCTTTTCTTTCTTTCTTTTTTTTTTTTTAAAAAGATTTTATTTATTTGACAGAGAGAGAGACAGAGAGAGAGAGAAAGGGAACACAAGCAGGGGGAGTTGGAGAGGAAGAAGCAGGCTTCCCGCTTATCGGGGAGCCTGATGCTGGGCCAGGACCATGGGATCGTGACCTGAGAGCCAAAGGCTGACACTTAACGACTGAGCCACCCAGGTGCCCCTCTGATGGTATTTTTAAGAGGTTGAGGCAGGGAACACTAAGAAGCTGTCTTGTGGTCATTTGTGTTGGGGCTGATCTTATTTAGTAAGCTTAGCTGTGTGACTTAATAGAGTATATTATATAGAACTACTAATAGAAATGGCTCTCAACATTCTTCAAGCAGTAGTAATATTCATCCATAGAACATGATTTTACAAAGTATTTTCATACCCATCCACTGGCTCTGTGCCTTGGTCTTCTCATCTCTAAAACAGAAGTGATAATAATACTGACTTGCACAAGAGGACCCTGTCAATAAATGGAGGTCTCCGGGCTTATGAGAGCAAAGGCCATAATCTTACTTCCATCAAAATTCCTTACTTCAGTGTGAAAATAACGAGAGCGTTGCTGAGGTCTTGGCATCTTCCAGACAGTCAATAAGTATTTGTAAGTGAATGAATGATTGATTCATTGATTGAATGGATGAGTGAACGAATGATACAACGTTGTAAAAAGGAGTCTGAGAGATTGCTCCCTGAATTTGGGGGTTCACAAAATAGTATGAATTTCACTGCAATAGACTTTTTAAATTGATTCTTTCCCTTTAAGAAGCAATTTTGATAATGTCACAGCATTGTTGGGACTAATATTCTACATATTTATCCTTTTGCCTTATCACTCAAGTTCATTAAGGACTGTCAGGACTGTACCAAGAATAATAGTGCCATCTAGTGACACTTTTGATTATTGTCTCTAAAATTGTATATAACAAAAGGTGATGTATGCAATCTGTGATCCTCAGCATTTTTCTGTTCAAGAACTTTTCTCAGAATTTCAATGTGATAAATTTTCACATTCTCATTCATATTTCCCCATGATATATTCACAGAGCCTATTCATACAAGATTTTTCAGTAGTTTATGTTTGTATTTCAAAGACTGTTTCTTTTAAGATTTACTGGTTTTGAATGGCAATACTGATACAATTATTTTTCAGGATAAATAATATTATATATAGATAATAAAACATCCTGTTTTCAAAAACATTAAAATTTTTTTAGAAGATTATATTTATTTATTTGCCAGACAGAGTTCACAAGTAGGCAGGCAGAGAGAGGGGTCAGCAAGCTCCCTGCTGAGCAGAGATCCCAAGATGCTGGGCTCAATCCCAGAACCCTGAGATCATGACCTGAGCAGAAGGCAGAGGCTTAACCCAATGAGCCTCCTAGGTGCCCCTAAAATATTTTTTAAAAAGTCAATTTACAGTCAAGGAAATTTATTCACTATTTATTCACATATGGATTGCTGAATTTTAAAAATTTAGTTCTATGCAATTATTTTATTAGAAAAGATAATCCATTAGATGTATAATTAAATATAATTTTTTATAAATATTAATGGTTTTCATATATATGATATAGAGTATACATAAATTTACAAATTAGAAAAAACTTTGGTTAGGCTACAGATATTATTTAATTAGGAAACTACAGGTTCAATGAGAAGCCCTGTAGCTCTTAAAAAGCTTGAAAGCTAGTCTTGGTTCAGACACTGTCTAGTTATATCAAGCTGAGCAAGTCAGGGAAAGTCTGCAACTCAGTATTCTTAACTGTAAAATGGGTTAACAATACCTACCTTATCCACCTGCCAGAGTTTTGGAACTTCTTTCTGATGGTAAGAAACTAATAGTGTTATTTCCAATAATCATTTTCCTGGGAGGGCAGGTTCTGGAACTAGACTGGCTGAACTCAAGGTACAGCTGCATTGCCTCCCAGCTGTGTAACCTTGTAAGTCACCTCTCTGCTCCTCAGTGCTTCATTTGTAGAACAGGTGTAATAAAAATACCCACCTCAAAGGGCAGTGGGGTAACACGCTTAGTACATAGTAAATATTCAGTAGTACAGTTTTAACTATGAGATTGAACCACACATCCCAGTGTGATACCCAAAAGATGAACTGTCAACTTGAGGTCATCACTATGTGGTTCTCAAAAAAGGGAAAGCTACTAGAGTTTTCACCATCATCACCAGCACTTACTGAACACCAGAAAGGAACATGGTCCTAACTCAGGTGCCTTACAGTACTGGATCCCGCAACTCTCTTTAGAGATCCTATAGTCAAAATAGAAGGGGATAGGTCAGGTCAACGTAAGATATTAGAAACAACTGCATTTTTTATAATCTTGAAAATTTCTTCCCTTCCAGTCTTTTAAATCTGCCCTTAAGCGGAGCAACAGAATAAATCAAACTGATAGCAGCTGGAAGCATGTCCGACAGACAGCAGTCAGGCAGGGTTGGGGCAGAGGAAAGAGATAGGGAGAGGCTTTTTCTAGCTACCTCCTCTACTATTTCTAGAGTCCGAGCCACCCTTGCCTCTAACCTGGACGACAGTGATATTCTCCTAACTGGAAGCCTTCTTGCTTCTCATCTTGCCCCTCCTTTTTATACACAATGGCAAGGTTAAGTTTCCAAAACCCAAACTCATCCTTCTTCCCTCCCCAAACCCTAGGATCCCACACTTAAACTAAGCAGTAAATACCATCCTATGTCTTTGTCCAACGCTCTCCCCATGCTCCTGCCTCGTGGAAGGAAAAGTGACCTCTTCTTGTCATGCAGTTCTCTGCTTAATGTCACGTCTCAGAGGCCCTCTGCCACTCTTGCTCTATTCTTTGTCCTACAGTACTTGTGTCATATTTATGGCTCCCTGACCTGCCTCTCACCAGAGAATGTGAACTCCAGGAGGGCAGGCAGCATGTCTGTCCTGCCTCCCGGTTATCCCCAACGCTTACAACAGTGCCTAGCATAGATCAAGTGGCTGATCAGTCTTGGTTTAATGACGGTCAAGACTGTCACGGTAGATTTTTCCCCTTTCCTTAACGACATTCAGCGATCCTCCACCTGGTGTGACGCTGCGTGGTGACTTGAAGCTTGGACAGTTGCTTTAGATCTCACTAAAAAAGCAGGAATAACACTTGCCCTACCTACCTTGTGTGCTGTGAGGATTTGATAATAAAGGTGAAAGATCTTCTGAAGTGAGAGCACTCTACTAGACCGTGACAATGAAACTGCTCTCTCATTTGAAAGATGATGAAAAGGAACCCCTCAAATATTAAGTGGCAATATGTGGCCAGGATTTGCCTACCATACCAAGCTCTAAGTTACAAATATTAAATGATATGAAAATGCATTCATTTGCAGCAGATAAAATACCAATACAACACTTTTAAGAGAGGGAATAGATAGTTGAACAAGACTGGGAAAATTTTAATTTTTTTCCTTTTCTAGGTTTTCCTCTCTAACTTTGCACATGGCATGGCCTTGAGGATTTTCAATGAGCTCTGAAACAGCCACGTCTGTTTTCTAGTCCTTGCTATAGCCTATAGTCTATACACCACACGAACACCCTTCACACATAATCTTGCTTAAAATCGTTTGTCTTCTATTTTTTAACGTGATACTTCTCTGAAATTCTGTTCAAATAACCAATTTCCACAAATTAATTCAAATTTCAATGACTGAAAAATCATGTTAGAGTGTAAAGGAAATGTCTTGACCTTTTAGGCGTTTGGGGCTTTTCACAGAGAGCAGAGGGTTCCAGGACTATAAGCTCTGGAGTCAGGCCCCCAGGTTGTAATCCTCTTACTTACTCTAGTGACTCAATCACTCAATTCTGCAGAGCTCAGTACCCCCACCTGAAACACAGAAATAACAAATATCTGTCTCACAAGGTCACTGGGAAGATTCAGTGAAAAAAATCACCCACATGTGGTGCTTTATATACAGTAAATGTTAGTAATAACTATTCTTTTCTTCAGAATTTTGCCTCACCTTCTTAGGCTCTAAGATCCATAAAACGTTAAACGTTTTCTCAGACATATCCTATATATCATCCAATAGTTTAAACATCTGACTTACTATAAGTATGAAAAAAAGAAAGGCAATAAGTAGTTTTTACTGCATAATGTTAATTTGTACTTAGAAGTTCTGAAGAACACTGTCTCACATTAAGTGAAAAATCAGCTTTACCATGAAATTTGAATGTGAAGTTGAAAATCTGAAGAAAGAAAAAAAAAGACTACCCCCAATTACCACTTGTTTAACTTTCTATTATATTTCATTTGAGTCAGCATAATCTTTATTTCAAAATAATGTTTTTATTATATAAAAATGTAAAAATCCAGCAAAACCAGAAATACCGGATATATTTTCCTGGGCTTTCACATTTGTTGATTTTTATTCGCAATCTCTTTTTCAGCACAATTTACAACCTCAACCCCATTTGCAGTTTGATTATACAAGTGCTAAGTGGCAGAAAGGTCTAGAATAAATACATCAAAAAAAGAGGCCAAGCCGTGAAACTAAGTTGCATGCAACAGGTCTCTATGAGGGTGGGGGAAAGTGTCTAGGAAATAAAATGGAGTAAGACAAAGCAATTGGAAGGTTTTAGCTAAAGTTCTTTCAATCATCTTTGTCTTTTGCTCCATGTTTAAGGATGCGCGTGAATTCGATATAATTGAAATTTCCCTTTTTGTCGATAGGTGCTTCTCTGTACAGCTCATCCACCTCCTCGTCTGTAAACCGATCTCCCATGGTTGTCAGCAGCTCTCTCAGGTAATCTTCCTGGATGGTGCCTGGCAGGCAGGAGACAGAAGGAGTCACGAATACTTCCTGGCACTTTAATGGTTCATTTCTAAACTAGGTCAGTGTTGCAAAATACTTCAGAATATCCACATTTACATGAACAAAGTAAATTAGTACGCTAAGGCAGTATGTAACTATTTCATTATGTTTGCCTATTAATTTTGAGTTCTTTCATTTCAGAATTTAAAAAAAAAATTATTTATTTGAGAGAGAGTATGAGCAGGGGACGGGCAGAGGAAGAGGGAGCAAATCTCAAGCAGACTCTGCATCAAGCACAGAACCCAACATGGGGCTGAATCTCGGGACCCTGAGATCATGACCTGAGCTGAAACCAAGAGTCGGAAGTTTAACCAAGCTTAACCCAGGCGCCCCTAGAGTTCTTTCATTGTAAAAGCACAGTTAATACCTTATAATACTTACAAAATTAATTTGAAGCAAGTGTTTTCTAGAGGAGGAAAAAGAAAACCCTCTGTATTTCAGAGATGTAGACAGCTGCCCAGAAAAAAGACCAAATGTGCATGAGGGACAGTGCAGTTGTGACAGGTAGAGACAGGAAGTAGGAAGGAGGGTGCCAGGTGTATCTGAGGAAGTGTGCAGGTGGCTGAGGAGAGGGTTAAGAGAGAAGAAAAGGGGAAATGAGAGGAGTAAGAAATGTGAATAGCAAGGCTTTATACTCTTTAAAATGAGAAAAAAAAAAGATTTTAACTGTTCAAGTAACTTAATTATACTTTTTAGTGAGATTTACAGTCACTTAAAGAAGTTGTTTTCATTGTCTAAAAAAATACTATTTAACAGACAATTCCCCATGTGGCTTTCAGGCAGCTCCGAACCAAATTCAAAGATTAATATCATAAACTGGGCAGCTTTATGACCTATATGCCCGTGACTCCCATTCGTGGTCATATTATACTATTATAAATGGTAGTTTATTAATTTTTTTTAAAGTTTTATTTAAAAAAAATGAATAAACTATGCCTGGGTGGCTCAGTTGGTTGAGCGACTGCCTTCGGCTCAGGTCATGATCCAGGACTTCCGGGATCGAGTCCTGCATTAGGCTCCCAGCTCCTTGGGAAGTCTACTTTTCCCTCTGACCTTCTCTTCTCTCATACTCTCTCTCACTCATTCTCTCTCAAAATAAATAAATAAAATCTTTAAAAAAAAGTTATATTTTACTCATTTTTTTCATTTCCTAAAAAGTGTTTCATATAGTTTGGAATGAGGGTGGGCATGAACAAAAAAAGAGCACTCACCAGTTGCTTCTTCATCAAAGCATGCAAAAGCGTTTCTGATGACATCTTCTGGATCTGTGCCATTTAACTTCTCACCAAACATCGTGAGGAACATGGTAAAATTTATGGGCCCTGGAGCCTCATTCATCATGGCCTCAAGGTATGCATCGGTTGGATTCTTCCCTAGAAGATTTCACATTTTAATGTTGAAGGACAAAGAACTAATTTCAATACATAATTATTTTGCTACTGCCTTGCTCCCCAGTATATTTTTAAATTACATCATCATCACATGGAACTATTTTTTCAATTAACTTGCATTAAGAACGTTTTAAAAAGACAGTTTATAACAATGTAAAAAATCTTTGCTATATCATTATAAAAATGTATTGTGGGCACAGGTTGAATGTTTTTCATTCACGATACTTTCGGCAAGCTTTCTTTCACTATTTTCATCAAAAACAGGTACCTGAGGGACACCTGGAGTGGCTCGGTCAGTTAAGCGTCTGCCTCTGGCTCAGGTCATAATCTTGGGGTCCGGGATCAAGCCCCACATTAGGACCCTGTTCAGTGGAGAGCCTGCTTCTCCCTCCCCTTCTGCCTCTCCCCCGAGCTCATGCTCTCTCTCACAAATAAACAAACAAACAAAAATAGCCCCCCAAATACAGGCACCTGAAATGACACAGGTAATGACACATTTCTGCATCTTGAATGTCAATAATGTTAAAAGTCCATCATGGCACTTCGAAGCCCGTTGCTTAAAAAATTGAAATATTTGTATTTCCAATTGTGGCACAGTTGCCCATAACTGGTATGTGTCAAAAATTTTATTTAGTAAGCTGGTCATTTAAGCCAAAACTATTAGGTTGGTTTAGAACCGAGAGCTCACTTTGAACAATGTTATCTATTAGTCAGTTGCCAGACATCATTTACTCATATGGTGAAACTAGTTTAGTATTGCTCATAATGGGAAATCTTCACCTCAGTTTCAACGGAGACCAATTCTCCCTATGGAGGGAGAGTCCTGTGACCCTCTCTGTGAGGTCAGGAGAAAGTCCCCTGGACTGGCCAGTCTTGGCGGGAACAACAAAGCGCTTCTCTTGGTCCAGGCATTTTTGAGGCTCCCAAGGTGTAGGAAAAGCAGCTCTGAATAGAAGGTCTTGAATAGTGAGTTTGAATCCCAGTTCTGCCACTGACTGTGTGACCTGAGGAAAGGTGGCAGCTGTCTAGGATTTACTTTTTTTTTTTTAAATTTGTAAAATGGACTGGTTAAACTTGGTATCTGAAAAGCCCCTTCCAACATTAAGTTTGTAATGATTCTCCAGGAAAAGTACATCTTAAGTTAGACATTCATATCTGAGGAAGCATCTGAATGTTACATCTAGCTAAGTGCTAATGACAGTCAAATCAAGAATTATGCTTTATATGTAGTTTTCCTCCTGGGAATTTGAGTGAAATTTAAATGCCAAGTAGGTACCTGTCTTACTGTATATTACCTGTCTCACTCATTATACCTGTTCAACATAAAAATATAAAAATGAGGCTAAAATTAGTTTCAAGATTCACTGAATAAGCGAAAGGAACTAAAAAATATCCACTTTTCTACCTTCATATTTAATCCAACTCTATAGCCATAGTTTTGGGGGAAAAATGTCTAAACTAAAGGTGTCAAGAAAATCTGGGTACTGAAAAGATGCAGGGACTTAAAATGAATTGGTTTAGGTTAAGCACCTATGGGCCCAATTCAGGGCATCCGATATAATTTGTTGATTTGAAAGGTAAATGAATACATATCTTTAAAAAGCATGGGTTCCCCAAAATGGAAGACCCCAAAGTCAGTCTCTTCCTCTACTATCCCTCATTCACCCAACAAAAATAGAGCATCTACTATGAGCAGGGTACAGGCTTGAGTGTTCACTTTTTTTTTTTTGAAGATTTTATTTTTCTGAGAAAGAGAGAGAATGAGTAGGGATGGGGAAGATGGGGAAGAGGGAGAAGCAGGCTCTCCGCTGACCAAGGAGCCTAATATGAGGCTCAATCCCCAGACCCTGAGATCAAGACCTGGGCGGATACTTAACCAACTGACCCACCCAGGTGCCCTGAGTGTTCAGTATTTGTAATACAACTAAGTCCTTCAGTTTTACTCCACCACCTTTTTCATTAGTGACCTGCCCCAAAAGAGGACACTTAAGTTAAAACACTAGGGTCCAACCCACCTCCAAGTTAATAACTTAGTTCAATATCTTGATTTTACTCTCACTCTGAATTAAGAAAATGTAAAATGTTAAAAATTGGTGCATCTAGGTAAAAATGTATGCATTTCCATCACACTGTTCTTTCAACTTTTTGCAGGCTTAAAAGTTTTCAAAATAATATGTTAGAAAAAAGAAATAAAATAGAGGAACAAAACTGTGTTCTGGTTACTAAGCAGAGAAGAATAACAACCTCTCTCTTTGCCCTCTCACCTCTGAACTGTCATTTTTGGCTAATAGTCAAGAACAAGCAGAGAGCAGAGCCTAACTATAGGCTATCCCTGACCTGCACCCCTTCTTTCCCAGCAAGTCTACAGAGAACTAGGAGGCTCACCATTTCCAGCTGTAAAATCGCTGCTGACTTGGGGCAGAACGTGGAAGACCCTTCCTTCTCATCCTTCTTTTTAAGATTATACCAAACAAGAACAAAATCATACAAGGAATAATAAATTAACACCCATATAACCAGAATAACAAAGGGGCAGTTTGTTTGCTTTAAATCTTTTATCTTTATATTTTCTTTACCTTAATTGTAAGAAAATTATAAATAAAATCCTCTTGTGACTGGTCAGCCCCAACTTGGCACTTCCTACCTAGACATCTCTCACTAGGCCTTTGAGATAAGGAGAGAAAACTTACACATCACACAAAAAAATAATTCAAAAAACACTGAAATATTATTTTTGGGAGGTGGGCATATTAAGAATATAAAAGCCTACCTAGAGAAGCAAGCATATCATGCAAATCCTCCTTGTCAATGAAACCATCTCTGTTCTGATCAATCATGTTGAAGGCTTCTTTGAACTCCTGAATCTGTGACTGGTCAAACATGGCGAATACGTTGGATGTTGCGCGCTGGGGGCGCTTCTTAGTGGTCTTAGTCTTTGCCTTTTTGCTCGACATGGTGGCTGTTTAATTCTAGAGTTAAAAAGAAAAAACATGAAGCAAAAAAGAATGCATTACACATAAAACAAAACAAAAAAAGAACCTGTAACACCTCAAGTTAGTGAGTAAAAATTTCTTAATGTAGAATTATTACTTCAATTGTGTAGGAATACATTTCATTTTTATTTCCAATATCACAATTAAATGGTTAGGAAAAAGCAGTTTTGAAAAATTTAAGAAGCAGAATAGAAATCATTTAATAGCTTGCCTCCAAATTTCATGAGACTCATTTTTTTTAAGTGGAAATTAATTTAAAAATACACAGCAATAGCTAGCATTTATTGAGTAGCTTACTATGTGCCAAGTAGTGTTACGAGGATTTGGGGCTCCCTAAAGAGAAAGACTCCAAAGTTGATATTTCATTTAACTTTTTACAAGGATCATCCTATTGGATCCTCCTAATAATCCACTGCAATAGGTACTCTTTTTACTCCATTTTTTACCAGTATTGCATAACCTCTCTAAGCCTTGGTTTTTCAAAACACAGTAGGAAAACCAGGGAACCTCACACAACCCTCAGTTTTACAGCAAAACAGCCTCTATTTCAAAGCCAGTGAGACTTAAATGAGAAAACATTCACAAAGGAACTAGTATAGTCACTGTATGGTACATGTTCAAAAGGCTCTCATCTTAAAAAAATGATTAAAGCCTACTTTTTTTTTTTTTCTTAATGATCTCTATACCTGACATGGGGCTTGAACTCACATGGTGCTTGAACTCAGGACCCCAAGATCAAGTCACATGCTCTATCAACCGAAGTCAGCCATGCACCCCAAACCTACTCTTTAATCGTGCATCCCTTCTAGCTTCATCCTCATTTCCCCTTTCCTTTGACAAAATGTTTAGAATAGCATTCTGATACTCTCAACTGTCTCCATTTTCTCATCTTTCCAGTCACTCCTCAATTCTCTATAATATGGTGCCAATGGTAGCTTCCAATACTCTGATGAAAGCCACCAATAATTTAGATGTCAAATAGGAGGTGCCTGGGTGGCTCAGCCAGTTACAAGTCCTACTCTTGATCTCAGCTCAGATCTTTGATCTCAGGGTTGTGAGTTCAAGCCCCATGTTGGGCTCCACACTGGGCATGGAGCCTACTTTAAAAAAAAAAAAAAAAGTAAATGTCAAATAGCATGAACACATTTCATTCCATTTTTTATTTGCAGTTTTAAATAAACACAATGCAAAAATACTGTCAACTTTGGAATTAGAAAGTCCTAAATTCAAATCTCAGCTCCACCATTACTAGCTACTAGCTTGGAAAACCCAGAAAGACCAGATCAATTTTTCCATCCAATGTCTTCATAACTGCCCTATGAGATAGGTATTATCTAGGTTAAAATATAAAACCAATGGCCCTATGTAGTAAACAATTTTGCCCAAAGAGAGTCTTGGCCTTTGTCCTCTCTGCTTCTGGGAGGTAATCACTAAGCCTGTGGAGTGTCCTGCCTATATCTGGGGTCTTGGGTCACATCAGACAATCTAACAATGTAATTTATTATGGGAGTTATGGGTCATGTTACCAATTTGACCTCCCAAGGGGCTAGAGACTAAGGTCAGCCACAGAGTAGCTAACAGTATCTACGTGGTGGAGCCCCAGTAAAAACTATGGCTATCAAGGATCAAGTGAGCTTTCCTAGTTAACAATACTCCATGTATACTGTCATATCTTGTTGCCAGGAGGAGTAACACTGTCCCTGGAAGAGGACAACTGGAGCTCTGCATTTGGAACACTCCTGGACTCTGCACCACACATCTCTTTCCTTGGCTGATTTTAATCTGAATCCTTTTACTGCAATAAACCATAACCAAGGATATAACAGCTTTCAATGAATTCTGTGAATTCTAGCAAAATTATCAAACCTGAGGGTTGTCTTTGGGGGCCCAAACTTGCGATTGGCATCAGAAACGAGGGTGGAAGGGGCGCCTGGGTGGCTCAGTGGGTTAAGCCTCTGCCTTCGGCTCAGGTCATGATCCCAGGGTCCTGGGATCGAGTCCCGCATCCCGCTCTCTGCTCAGCGGGGAATCCTGCTTCCTCCTCTCTCTCTGCCTGCCTCTCTGCCTACTTGTGATCTCTGTCTGTCAAATAAATAAATAAACAAAATCTTTAAAAAGAAAGAAAGAAAGAAAGAAAGAAAGAAAGAAATGAGGGTGGTCTTGGGAACTGTTGTTTCACTCTGCAGCCCCATAGTATGAAAGTAAATGAATGGCTGGGCAGTGGCTGACCAAGGCAATTTTGGACTTTGGTCTCTAGGACTTTTAGTGTTGAATTTTCTTTTCTTTTCTTTCTTTCTCTCTCTCTCTCTTTTTTTTTTTTTTAAAGTAAACTCTATACCCTACATGGGGCTGGAACTCACAACCCCGAGATCAAGAGCTGCATGCTCTACCAACTGGGCCAACCAGGCACCCTAGTCTTGGGCTTTTAATCTACACTGTTTACTTCTCTTTCTTCAATTAAAAAAAAAAAACCCAAAACAAACAAACAAACAAAAAAAAACCACCCTCCACCCCAACCCCAACCCTGGGTATTCTGAAGCTTGGCTTAGTGGTGCAAGTTTGAAGTACACCAGCCTTAGAATTCTTATTCTAAACAAAAAGTTCATATTCCAACACCTTCTCTACCCCATGTAAGTGTTAGTTTTCTCCTCTGTCCTGTAACAGTTTGAGTTTAGTTATATTGAAGGTTAAATCAGAGACAGAATGTGGTCCACCAGCAAGGCACTTGTCTATGCTTTAATTCTTCTTCCTATTCCAAAACTAGTGATTACAACTTTTTTGTGCTAAAAATTCTGATTCTATTTAAGATATAATATGTACAAAAGACAGTAAATCTGAAGGCAAGTACTAGTTCTCTCAATATCTACAAATTATATTTGTAGTAGACTCATTTAGAAAAACATCCCAGAATAAATTTTTATTTTTATTAAAAATAGCCAATTGTGTCATGCTAACCCTACAGCTACCCCAAAAGTCTATAGTATTGAAACATTTCTGAAGCTTGGTTGGGGTTCTCCAAGAAGCTAATGCCAAGAAGGGATTAAATATGCAAAGGTTTTTATTAGGAGCAATTTCTGTGAGAGAACGGGAGGTAACCAGTAAGGCCAGAAATGTCACTAGATGGTAAGGCAAGTCTGACCCCAAAAGTGAAGGCAACAGGGAAGGAAGGTGACAAACAATCAAGGGCAATTCATCAACGGCCCTAATCAAAACAGATTACAGAACAGGTCATAAGCTCAATGTAATAACAGCATAATTTCTTCTAAAAAAGTTTTTCTCCCTGTACTTCACTTTAAGACAATACACATTTATATATATATATATATATATATATATATATATATATATATATATATGAGATACCTATATGCTATACACATACACACGTATCAGCTGAAAAGTGAGGTAAAGTTGTAGCAAAGCAATCAATCTGAAAGGAACTATCCCCTCAAAAGAAACTACCATCCTCTTTCCCCTTTCCATCTGAGATAAGGATCTTGGCTTTCTCTACTTTCTTGCTTCCCACTCACTTTCAACCCATCACAACCTGGCTTTTTTTTCCCCTCTACTGCAACTGCTTTCAAACTGCCAAATCCAGTCTAACTCCTTGGATCACTCTGCTGTGTTTGACATCATTTTATGCCTCTTTTCTTTTTCTTTCTTTTTTTTTTTTTAAGATTTTATTTATTTATTTGACAGACAGAGATCACAAGTAGGCAGAGAGGCAGGCAGAGAGAGAGAGAGGGAGAGAGAGAGAGGGAGAGAGAGAGGAGGAAGCAGGCTCCCTGCAGAGCAGAGAGCCCGATGTGGGGCTCGATCCCAGGACCCTGGGATCATGACCTGAGCCGAAGGCAGAGGCTTTAACCCACTGAGCCACCCAGGTGCCCCTATGCCTCTTTTCTTCAGAGCCTTAACAACTCTTGGCCTTGGTGACCTGTCCAAGACAAACCATAAGAGACTCTTAATATCACAAAACAAACTGGGGGGTGCTGGAGGGGAGGGGGCTGGGAAGGATGGGGTGGCTGGGTTATGGACATTGGGGAGGGTATATGCTATGGTGAGTGTGTAAAGTGTGAAGTGTGTAAGCCTGATGATTACAGACCTGTACCCCTGGGGCTAATAATACATTATCTGTTAATAAAAAATAAAAAAAATTCTAAAAAAAAAAAAAAAATTAAAGAAATGAACTGTCCAAAATGGAAAAGAGCAAGTTTCCCAACCTTGAAGACATTCCGTTATAACAAGGGAGACTTTTTAAAAAAAAGAAAAGAAAAAAAAATTATTTCGAGAGAGAGAGCACAAGCAGGGGCAAGAAGCAGAGGGACAGGGAGAAGCAGCAGGAAGCCGGACATGGGGCTTGATCCCAGGACTCCAGAATCATGATCTGAGCTGAAGGCAGACGCTTAAATGACTAAGCCATCCAGATGCCCCACAAGGGAGACTCCTAGTGATATTGGAAAGGTTGGCTTATGTACAATGCTACATTTGACTTGATGATACCAATTTACTCTTCTCTGTTCTACTTCTATGACTGGTTCTCCTCCATTTCTTGTTAGGCTTTTATCTTCACTCACCTACATATTCATGATTCCCAATATTCTAGCAGTCCATGGCTTATTAAAATTCTTTCCATCCTGCTTTCCTTGAATGATCTCATCAACTCTCACTGGTCTGACAACAATGATGACTACCAAGTCTGTATGTTCAGGCCTGACCTTTCCCTTGGGCTGCAGACTCCTTTTTTTTTTTTTTTAAAAAGATTTTATTTATTTATCTAACAGATAGAGATTACAAGTAGGAAAGAGAGCCAGGCAGGGAGAGAGAGGAGGAAGCAGGCTCCCCACTGAGCAGAGAGCCTGATGTGGGGCTCGATCCCAGGACCCTGGGATCATGACCTGAGCCAAGGGCAGAGGCTTTAAACCACTGAGCCACCCAGGCGCCCCTGGCTGCAGACTCTTAATACCCATTGCTTGTGCAAGGCACCCATCTGGACACCCTACAGACACTCATAATCAATGTGTTGAACACCGAATTCATTATCATCCTGTTTCTAAATTTTCTTAGCTTTCTGTCTTCTCTCAGTTAATGACACCATCATTTACGAATTCACCAAGCCATAAACCTAGAGTCATTCCCAACTCCTCCCTCTCCAGAGGCTTTAACCCACTTCAGCCACCCAGGCGCCCCTTACCACAAAATTTTTAAAAAAACTTTCAATACTGACCCTTTTAAAAAAAGATTTTATTTATTTATTTGAGAGAGAGAGAGAGTGTGTGCAAGAAGGTAGGGGGAGAAGGAGAGAGAACTTCAAGCATATTCCTCCCTGAGCAGGGAGCCCCGTGTGGGGGGGCTCAATCTCACAACTCTGAAATCATGACATGAGCCAAAATCAAGATGAAAACACTTAACTGGGGGCGCCTGGGTGGCTCAGTGGGTTAAAGCCTCTGCCTTCGGCTCAGGTCATGATCCCAGGATCCTGGGATCGAGTCCCTTATCAGGCTCTCTGCTCAGCAGGGAGCCTGCTTCCTCCTCTCTCTCTGCCTGCCTCTCTGTCTACTTGTGATCTCTGTCTGTCAAATAAATAAATAAAAATCTTAAAAAAAAAAAAAAAGAAAAGAAAAGAAAACACTTAACTGAGTCACCCAGGCATCCCTCCCCTCCTCTCTCCCAATGATTTCTGAGCAGTGACTTTCCTTTGAATTCAATTCCTTGAGTTTTCAAATAAATTCAGACAATAACTGGGGAAACCAATGTACAGAATAGAACTGCATAGTGGAATGGACTGTGTAATCTAGATTAATTTAAAGTGACAGTATTTCCTACCAGTCATGGCCCTGGTTTGACATCATAAACGCTTGAAACTTTTACCTTGGACTGTCAAATTAATGTTTAACCTATACATGTTAAAGAGAAAACAATAATCCAACCCTATCCATAAAACTATAATTACAGAAAAAAATGCATACAGACCAGCATATAATGTAATCAAGAGCTCTCAACAGCAGTAAAAATTTCTCATTTCCTCCTCAAAATTTTTATTTCATTATTTTGGTAAATTTCTCATATAGTGTGAACTAAAGGTTATATGTCCTGGTCACAGAGTTTACAAGAAGGGCGGGGATATAGGAATACTGGTATATGTGGCTGTGGTGTCAATGTATTTACATAATAATCTACATGTCTGCAAAACACTTGCAATACTGATGTATAAATCAAACCATGGGCACGATAATCACTAATAACAGAAACTGCTTATGAACTTCATCAGCCTATATGACTTTATTGGCTTTATGGGGCATATTCTGGCAGCTACCTAGGACATTCCTTTGAGGCTTCTTCCTTTAAGTGTTTTAAGTCAGTTGGTTGCTGTCGCCATATGGCAAGTAAAAATTCTCTCACGGCAGTTCACCTTCTGGTCTCAATCTTGGCTGCACATTAGAATCATCTTGGAAGTTTAAAAAAATTGATGCCTAGGTCCTAGTCTGCTCTAACCCAAACTGAGTGATGATGGGTGGGGCCCAGTGACTGCTATTTTAAAAAGTGCATTGGGCGATTCCATGCAGGAGGGTTGAGAATGAAAATTAACCATTTAGAAGGCGCTATTTATGTACTGAGTCCCTTCAGTTTTAAAAATTTGGTCATTATGTTTTAATGGAGATGTTAGAGACCTGGATACTAATGCCAGTTCTGTCATTCACAAGTTACATGACCTTGGGTCATTTTGGCTTTCCTAAGCCTCATTGTCCTCATCTATAAAATAAAAGAAGCAGATCAGAAGTCACAAACTGCAGCTACCAACTATATGCAATTTTCAGGGAGGTTCATTTAATTTTCCCAGGGGTGATTTTTTAAAATGCCTTTTTATTTTATTTTTTTAAAGATTTTATTTATTTATTTGACAGACATAGATCACAAGGAGGCAGAGAGTCAGGCACAGTGAGAGGAGGAAGCAGGCTCCCTGCTGAGCAGAGCCCAAAGTGGGACTCGATTCCAGGACCCTGGGATCATGACCTGAGCTACAGGCAGAGGCTTTAAGCCACTGAGCCACCCTGGCGCCCCTAAAATGCCTTTTTAAGTAACTGAATTAGTTTGCCAACATTTTAAAAAGCTGAATAGTTACTTTAATAAAAACAAATTTCAGACATCTTGAAAAACTGTATAAGGGGTCACTTGACCGGCATTCCCTTGTTCCTGTAATAAATGAGTATTCAGTAAGCAATTCCCACTACTCCCTACAGCTTCCTGTCACAGCTGGAATTTGTTTATGACTGAGAGCCTCTGAGAGCTCTGAACTTGTTCCTTGGCCTCCAAGAGCATCTGAACTTGTTCCTTGGCTCCAATGGTATCAAACTCCAAGATGGCCCTGTTGCCCTTGTGCAATCCCATCCAACAGTGAAAAGGGCTGACCTGTGTAGGGAGGTAAAATAATTTTCCTTCTACCCTTCTGACTTCTTGGCTGACACTTCTGTAATTATAGAGTCACAAGAGACAAATAGAAATTTACTAACATGTATATATATGGGAGATACCCAGGCAAAAGCCTATTCTGAAATGTAACTTAGAAGTCAGCTTAGACATCATCTCCAGCTAAAGACAAAGGGGGAAGTATGTGTGAGGGGAAGAGGCTAGTTGCAGAAGTTGCACAGTAAACAGGGTAAGGCTTGCCATGTAGACTAAAGTCAGGGTTTTCTCCACTGATAAAAGTCTAAAGTTGTCTCCAGAGGGTAATCTTTGTTCTTGGAGGGGAGGAAGGACACCGTTGTACATTTATGTCCTGCTTTTAGGCAACTAGGACAGAGAGCTTTTCTTTTGTCGGTTTCAACTGCCTTCAGCTCAAAACAATCTGTATGCCAAAGTAGCTTATTTTGGAGTGGCATATTCTGCTACTCTTCATAACCAATAGGATATTGCAAAAATGATGGTGTGTGATCTTGTAATATACCTTCTGCCTTGCTCTTCCTCAAACTACTCAATCTGGGGCAAGCCAGCACCAGGACACAAGGGCCCTACAGAGAGCCCTATGGAAAGGTCCATGTACAGGGAAGTGAGGCCCCCCGCCAGGAGTCAACACCAACTTGCAAGCCATGTGTGTCAGCCATCTTGGATGCTGCTCTTCTTTCAAATGATTGCAAATTCAGGTGACACCCAGACTACAACCTCACGAGACTCAAAACCACTAGCTAAGCTGCCTTGGAATTCCAGACCCTTGGAAACTGTTTATTGCTTTTTTAAGGTACTGAATTTGGGGTAATTGGTTATATAGTACTAGAAAACAAGTAAAGCCACTGTGTTTCTTTGGCCTCTTTAATATTTAAATAGGACAATGATTTATTTCAGAATTATGGCCACAGTCAAGTTTGTATTAGATAGGGAATTTTGATTCCAGGTTAGAAAATTTTAATTCCTTCTATTCTCCAAGTCTGTGGGCTCTTCTTTTTTAAAAAAGATTTTATTAATTTTTAAAGTCATCTCTACACCCAATAGGGGGCACAAACCTACAATCCTGAGACCAAGATTTGCATGCTCTACCAACTGAGCCAACCAGGCACCCCTCATTTTTACCATTTTAAAAAGATTTTTCTAGTAATTTATAACCATTCCATATAGGTTTTTAAATGTTAGGCCAGAGTTACTCATACTATTTAATTACTTTTTTTAAAAGTTTATTTATTTTTAAGTAATCTCTTCCCCAACGTGGGGCTCAAACTCATGATCTCCTGAGATCAAGAGCCGCATGCTCTGACTGAGCCAGCCAGGTGCCCCTTAGGTGGGTGCCTCTTTGAACTGCAACAGAGTCACCACTTCCTCAACATTCCCATCAACACTATCCTATTCTTCTGATGCCTATGCTGATTTTGCTAGTTCTTCCTGCTTCCTAATTGGAGTTTTTTTCCAAAGATCTACTTGAACTATAGTGCCTTTCTCAGGTGCTGGTTGAAAAATCAGGAGCATAAAGCTTCCTTTCAAAAATGAGATTGCTGGAGAGGGAAGGGGAGCTGATTTTGTGAGCAAAGTCATGATGAAGAGTTCAAGTTCCAGCCAAGCTCCAGCAGAATGGTAGTGGAGGCCCAGGGCCAGGATGCTTAGGGGATCTCCTCTAGCAAGGCCAATTTCTAAATAGAGGCACAAGGTGAGGCCTAACAGTAAATGAATGCAAAAAAGCACAGAGCGGTTCTGCTAAAAGTTAAGGTCATTTCTGATTTAGTTCTCATGCTCAGCATGGTCTGTCAGAAACTTTAGAAATTTCTCATGGATTCCCATGGTCATTATTGTAGTTAGGACTAATGTTAGTGCTAATTAGGAGGATCAAATGACTGGATATATGAGCAACAGTCTGAAAACAGCAATCATAAGGAGAATTTAGTATATAATCAAGCCAGAACAGTTCACAAAATTAACCTCATATACTTAATGACATATCACTGTTTTTATACTGCATATTTAGGCCAGTATGTAATCAGTTCAATAAATTATTATATATATTATTTCTTTTACAGAGCCAAACACAATTTTTACAGCTTTCCTCTTGGTACCAGCTAAGCTTTCCTCATAGTATATGTATTTTAATATTTACCACATACATTATAATGCTGTCATTTTTAAATTACAGGTTTTATGATCATCCCAGCTGGCAATAAACTTTCCATCCCCTGAACTCCCATATATTATTTTGTTCTATTGCAGTGAAATTTATATATGGTAAAATGTAGAGATCTTAAAAATGAGTTTTTATAAATGTGAACCCCCATGTAACCACCATCCCAATGAAGTTATAAATGTTAACATCACTCCAGAAAGTTCTTTCCCAAGTCAATGACCCTCTCCCATAGGCAACCATTGCTCAGATTTCTATAAATCAGAAATTTATTTTTTAAAACATTTGAAAAGATTTTATTTATTTATTTGACAGACGGAGATCACAAGTAGGCAGAGAGGCAGGCAGAGAGAGAGGAGGAAGCAGGTTCCCCGCTGAGCAGAGAGCCTGATGTGGGGCTCGATCCCAGGACCCTGGGATCATGACCTGAGCCAAAGGCAGAGGCTTTAACCCACTTCAGCCACCCAGGCACCCCTATAAATCAGAAATTTATTAACTATAAATTAGTTTTGTCTGCCTTTGACATTTTTTTAAAAAAGATTTTATTTATCCATTTGACAGATAGAGATCACAACAAGTAGGCAGAGAGAGAGACAGGCAGAGAAAGAGGAGAAAGCAGGCCCCCCTCCGAGCAGAGAGCAGGATGCAGGGCTTGATCCCAGGACCCTGGGCAGAGGGAGGGGTCAAGGCAGAGGCTTTAACCCACTGAGCCACTCAGCGCCCCTGTCTTTGATATTCTTATAAATGGAATTATATTCTTTATTCCTGACTTCTTTCACTCAATATAATATTTCTGAGATTCATTTATCTTGTTGCTTTTATCAGTGGTTTATTCTTTTTTTTACTGCCTAGTAATATTCTCTTGCCATGTCATTTGCTTACACATTTTTGTGACCTTTTTACCTAGGATTGTATGGTATAGTAGTGCCTTATACTCAGTAGGTACTCCATAAATATAAGTAAAGCAAATACATACATATGCCTCCTTCCTATCACAAACTGAGATACATATACATATATAAGGTAGATCCTGGATCTGACTCCCAAAATAATCTTTTCTCTATGGTCTATCCATAGTTCAGCATTAACTCTACTGGAGTCTTCCCCAAGAGATCCTCAACAAAACTTACAAGCTAACCCCTGTTCCATATCTGGAGGAAACAACGCAGATAACAGACAATAAATGAGTGCTAAATATGTGCTAGCTCTTGGTCTAAGCATTTCACATATATTAACATATTTAACCCTCTGAATTAATGATATAGGTGCTGTGATCTCCATTTCTCAAAATTAGGGCAAAGAGAATAAACAATTTGCCTACAGCCACACAGTTAGAAAATGATAGAGTTTATATTTTGTATCTGTAATCAGGAAGTCTAGCTCCAGAGCTTGTACCACTGGCCCTTAATATCCTATATATATAGACAGCTCAAATTCTCTATCATGAAAACATGGATAGCTGGTTGGGGGTACCAAGCAATGTTACCACACAGCTAAAATGCAGAATAAGGAAAATACGAAAGGTGCTGGCAATGAAACTCATCCCCAGATATCTGATGTCTTTGAATCCTAGAAAGGAGGGACAACCAGCCCTATTTATAGGCTCTTTTAGTTCCTAATACAATGACCTTCACCTGGGGATCTATCCTTCAGAAGTTTCAGTTCATCCTGTCCAAATTCAGTCTCATGAAAGCATAAATGAATATCAAGCCAGCCATTATAAAAGTTGTTTCATTTCAACAGAGCTGAACAAACAAAAAGCTGTGCACTTAGTTACGAGGTCCAGCGGGGTCCACCTAATGCTTACAGAGAAAATGGACGGCACATGTGAATCCTTCAAGTGACCTTGGGCAAATTATCTCACTTCTCTGGGTTTCAGTTTCCTCAACTATAAAATTAAAGATAATCTATAAAACAGATAATCTATTTCACAAGATAATCTGTAAAGTTCTTTTGAATTCAAAAATGTTATGATTCTTCTCTTATCAAAAGACCATTCTAAATCCATCTTAAACAAAGGCTGCCAAACTAATCCTCTGAACACCCCCTTTCTTCATATTACTCCCTTTCTAAAGAATCCAAAATGACTGCCTAATGCCTCTTACATAATCTCTTATTTCTCCGTCAAGTTTTCAGGACATCTGTAAAAACGCCTCACTTATTTACCTACCTACCCTTATATCCAGCTATTATTCATTATATTTCTTGTTCCATTCAAGCTAGTCTCTCCCCCGCGGCCTCTTTCTCACACAACACAATTCCCACTTTTTCAGCTTTTAGTCTTGTTACCTCCCACCACAGATCCTGCCAGAAATACTCAAGTTCTACCTCCTAGGGCTAAATCCAAGGTCTTCAATAAGGTCATAATTCTTTCTCCAGGAAATCTTTCTTGACTTTTGTTATTCGTCCTTTTCTTCAATCAACACGAACGAACTAAATCTTTACAAGATGCAAGACACAGTGAGAGTTACAACTCCTGCGGAAATCCTTACATTTTAGCCTGTACCAACCATGCACCCCGACACAGGTGCTCTAATAGTTTCCTCGGACACTTCATCTAAGGCAAGAAGCAGGCACCAGTAGACTCCTACCCACCAAAGCACCTAGCACCATGTCGGGACACAGAGCAGGTGCTCAACACCTTCATCGGTCGACTGGGCCCGCGAGGGCAAGGCGCTGGCAGCGGAGCCTCCGGGAGGTCGGAGGCACCAGGTGGGTGAAGTCAGCCGGGTGACGGAAGGGCTGGTCTACCCTCTGCTGGGGACCCAGCCACCTCTTCCGACAGGGCGTCTCCCCAGCCAGGCCTCATTTGCCCGGCCGCTGCCCCGCTTCTCAACTTCCAGACGGAGGCCGGGCCGCTGCCAAGACCTTCTCGCCCACCCTTCTCGCCCAACCTGACAGGTCCCGCAGTCCCCGGCCCCCTGCGCCCCGGCCCCTTGGGGCGGGGTCCGGCGGCGGGCGCTAGACCGGAAGGGAGGTGGGACGGACGCGGCCCGAGGGGTGTCGTGCGCGGGGGCAAGTGCCACTCACCGCCGCCAGACACCAGAACCCGGGCTGCCCTGCGCGAGACGAGGTGCGACGGCGACGATGGCTGGGCTGCGGCGCGACAGTGGCGGCGGCCGGCACTTCCTGCCTGGAGAGGTGGACCGGAAAGCGCACCGGAAGGCGCGGCTGGATCCAACTCGGGACGGGGGGGATGCGAGAGGTGTTCTCGCTCAAGACCGAGAGAAGCGCACTCTGTGGACCGCGGAGCCGGGCTAGGGCCGGCGAACACAGCCTGGCCTTTAGTTGTCTTCTGTGGCCTGTGGGATCTGCAGCTGCATCCCCCCTTTGCGTGCTGCTGCAGGCCCGCGGCCCGCCCTCCTCCCCCGCCCGGCACGGCGAGTTCCCGCGGCCCTTCCGCATTCCCCGGCTGCGGGGCGCCGGTCCGGTCCAGGAATTTGACCTGGTAGGGCAGGGCGGGGCTCGCTGCGATCCCTCAGGATTTGGGGGGTCCCCCGGCGCCAGAAGCCGCCCACCCTGGACTCTCAGAGTTAGCACGGGGAAGTAAAACTCGCGTAGTTCCATTTGAACTTGAGGTAAAACAAGAGATTGTTTAGGGTGCGTCCCACGTAATACGGAAGGTAAGAGGGCGGCGGCCGGGCGGACCCTGCCTGCTGGAAAACCCTTTCTTTTTCAACGGGGCTCCGACCGGAGCTTTTCTACCGTCACATTTTAAGGTTTACCGCCTTACAGACCACGGCCAGCCTATGACCGTTTCACTCCCCTTCCAACCACAAGAAAGTCTTATTCAAAATACTTGTTTTCCGTTGGGTCGATAGATGACAAAATTGCACACACACATACTTGCAAGCGCTCACACATTATAAAATGTTCTTCGTCAAAACAGGAAACCACGAAGCTACGTTATTCAAGGTTTGTTCTAAATAGTGTTTGTGCCCATAACCTTCAGTTCCCTCACTTGGAATAATAGAGATGAATAGCACTGTCTGGGTAATGGAGAGTAAGTCAACTCAATACCAAACCTTTATTGAGCACATGTGACTGAAAGTGTGACAGATGTTGGGGGGAGAGGAATAAAAATGCCTTTTATATTCTAGAAGTCTTTGATGAAAAATTCCTTGATAGTAGGAGCGATGGATTCAGTATTCTATAGTAGTTCTTAAACAACAGCCCTGCAAGCGATGGATTCAGTATTCTATAGTTCTTAAACAACAGCCCTGCAAGCAAAACCTGAAGGGCTTTGGAAGATTCTTGAGCCCCAACCCCAGATATTCAGATGTAGTAGGTCGAGGCTGGGGCCTTAATTTACATTTCTAATAAGCACCCTGGGGATGCTGATGCTGTGGTCCAGATCATTACAGACTGCATTTTTCTCATAATTCGAAAAGCAATTTATGAAGTCACACCTGGTTCTAAATATTTACTTTCCCTTGGCTTCAGTCTGCTCTTTGGTTTAATAGTGTCATTTTTAAATTCTACTCGGAATCAAAAGATTTTGGCTTCCTTTCCTTAGGTCTATGTCGTAGAGTTCTTCAAGAGGTTTATTACCATCCTATAGCCCTCATTTTGGCCACCTTAATTAAGACCCTGACTGTACTTTGACTTTTTGATCTCCATATTTCTTTATAGAATTGTGCTTTTCAGTATAATGGTCATTAACTACATGTGGCTATTTAAATTGAAATTAAAAACTCTATTCTTGGGGCACCTGGGTAGCTCAGGTGGGTTAAGCCGCTGCCTTCGGCTTGGGTCATGATCTCAGGGTCCTGGGATTGAGTCCTGCATCCCTGCATTGGGCTCTCTGCTCAGCAGGAAGCCTGCTTCCCTTCCTCTCTCTCTGCCTGCCTCTCTGCCTACTTGTGATCTCTGTCAAATAAATAAATAAAATCTTAAAAAAAAAAAACTCTATTCCTCAGTTTTATTAGATATATTTTATGTGCTCAATAGTCACATGTGGCTAGTATCCTTATTGGAAAGTACAGAGGGGATTTCTATCATCACAAAGTTCTACCGGAGAGGCCTGTTCTAAACCATAATTCTAGGGTATACTGTTTTCTAGATTCAAAAGAAAAATGTAATATTTATTAATGAAAAGCTGACTATCTTAATATCTAGCATTTAGGTAATGGCTAATTAAAGCATATCCTTGTCAAAGATAATTGTGGCCATTGAAAAGAATGGTTAAAAATAAAAATGGTGGCTTTACCAAAATATGAAAAGTAAGTTAAGGTGTATTAAACTAAAAAACAAACTGTATATTCATTACAACCATAAAATGTATGTGGATAAATAAGAGACGTTATGGCGTTATTTGAGTAGGCAGATAGAATCTAAGGTAAAAGGATACAGGGACTTGGACATTCAAGATCAAGTGGAAATGGGAGAAGTAGGATTGGGAAAACTGGGCATTTCTTCCATGTGATGAGTTCTGGCAATGCCTTCAAGGACAATAAAAAGCCATGTTTCAGGGAAATCAAGAAATTGTACACTTAAGGAAGACATAGAAAGATACAAGTCTACATATTGGATCTACCTAGGAAATCTAAAGTGAATTATTTGATCATCTAGTTAGTACCAGGAAACTAATAGGCTTTTTAATGTACTCTCATTCAATCCTGATTACAACCCTTTAGTATAATAAGATTCTAGTTTGAGCTAATTTAGTATCAAACAACTATGGACCTTTCTCCTAACCTCAGCCTTTTATTCCAACTACCATTAAACTCCCATCACCTATCCTTCCCTCTTTTAAGGGGAAGGAGTATTGATTTTTATTTCTCTCAAAGGATAATCCTACAACATGTGATCTAGGTTCTATTCCTTCCTGTCTCCTGGATATGATTCATTTTTGTGTCACTGATTGTTTCCTCTACATCTCCTCCGTCTAAAGACAGGTTTGAATCTCTAAAGATGAGCCCTTTGATCTTGCCGTTTCTTTAAGCTTCTCTTCATTGCCATGCTTCAGAACCTCCACTGGTAAACAAAACAATAATTTTTGAATACCTACTGTGTGCTTTAGTGTTTCTCATTTTCACAGCACACTTGGGAGGTTATCATCCCTGTTATATAGGTGATGAAACTGAAGAATGACCTGCCCAAGGATACAAAGCTAGCGTGAAGTAACAGGTGAAATTCACTCAATCAAGTCTGGTCCCATATTGCTCTTAGTCACAAAAAGTACTACTTCATATATTAATACATTATGTTCCTATTATGAACCAATAGCATTTCTTCCATTTTACAAATGAATAGGGGTCCAGGGAATTTAATTTATTTAAGGTTATGAAGCCATGTAGAAAAAATGGGATTAAAATGCAGATTGGCTTGATCCCTAAACTTAGGCACTGTCCGCCATTTCATGCTGCACTATGGATCCTGCATTCAAAACAATTACCTAGGGACACCTGGGTGGCTCAGTCAGTTAAGCATTTGCTTTCAGCTCAGGTGATGATCTCAGGGTCCTGGGATTGAGCCCTGCATTGGGCTCCCAGCTCAGCAGGAGCCTGTAGCCTGTTTCTCCCACTCCCTCTGCCCCTCCCCTACTTATGTTCTGCCTCTCAGATCAATCAAGTATTAAAAGAACAAAGACACAAAACAAAACAACCACCTCTACCTAATAGAGCTAGCAAAGGTGACCAATGACTTGTCAAATCTCGTGGCTCCATTTAAATTTTATCATATACTCAGCTTTTCTATGATTTAACACTGCTGATTAACCTCACTCTTAAAACGATTCACTTGATTTCCACAATACTGTTTTTGTGGCTCTACCTCTTCAAGTCCTTTTATCATCTATCTGATCTTTCTTACAACTCTTCTGCACATCCCTAACCTAGGTGTTACACCTCTTGTGTCCTTTTTTCCTTCATACTTATGAAATGATTGCCTTTCCTTTTCAGAATATGATTTTACTACTCTTATATGGTTTGGCTTTCTCCCTTTTCCTCCCAGTAGCACTCATCACTTCCTGCTCTTGAGTTCTATGCTCCTTGACTGACTTCAACTTGGACCCTGGAGTCCAGTGATAATATAATCATAAGCAGGTGGATAAGGGACGCTACTGCAGTAGGCTGGGTTCATGAGAACTTTGGAATGTAGGACTTTCTTCATGGAGACTGGTTTTTTAGTCAAATCCATGTTGGAGTTAGATGCTTTAGTCTTTCTTGGCAATTGTCTTTACTTAAGTAAAACCTAGTTACTGTGTAGAGAATGCTGTTACCATATTAGGAGACTTATTTCATGCATGGGAGACCATTCACTATTCCTAATGGAAGCTGATTCTTTGAGCAGTTATTTGAAATGAAGGGGATACTGCAAGAGCACATTTTAGTAGATGAGACCACATTGTTTCTGTAGTGGAAACAATGTTATTTGGAAATTTATTAAAAACAGAAGTGACCCATGTTTTCAGTTGAAATGGAAATTCAACAAACAAGATTTTGGCATCATGGCTATGAGCCTAGGAAAAATATATTTTGCTTAACTCACTGAATGAAATTCAGAAACACATAAAAGGCAGCGAGTTAAGGGAGGTGCTAAGATTCTAATCTTGAAGGGTGCAGAAACAGTCTTGTTACTGGTCTTTCTACTTCTGTTCTATAAAGTTGGCCACACCAGATTAAAGGATCTAGCTCACCTATCCTGTTGAGTGCAAAGGTCTGCTGCCTTGAAGGCATTCAGTAATTGTTTATTGAATGAGGTAATGGCTTTGTCCAAGGATAGTCTTGTTAATAGTAGCATAAAACATAAAGTTGTTAGAGTAATTGTCAATTACTCATTTTTGTAGGCCATCAACCCTTCTCAGCCAGCTTTTTCTTACAATATTTCAAGGACCTTTTAAAATTTATGAATATTTTAAAGTTAGATTTTTGAAGCCTAAAGCAAATGAAACTCTATCACTTCCTGATTAACTCTGAAACAGTCCTGCATTTCTGCAAATAGCAGAAGTTATTTTTAGGGCTGAAATAATGATCTCACTTTCCCAGGCATGTAGCTTCAGCTGTTTTGATTGTGGGCAGGTCAGGAATGTCCAAAATTCATACATGGCCTCATGGTGACTCTCTGCATAAACAAACGTGGTATTTCAAGAGGGACCATTGTATTAAAAAAGAAACTACATGCAATAAAAAATACTGGATTGTATTTCCAATATTTTGAAATACAATACAAAAAAATTTTTTGGTAAGAAACATTCCATAGAAACTTTTGGGCCTAAAATAGTTTAAAAATTAGGACAAATTAAAATTACACTCAGTGGCCTGGTCTAATTTTAAATGACATCAAGTAATGCACAAAAGCTTAGAACAGATAAGGAGGGATGTTGACAGGTATGTTAAACTTTAGGGTTTAAAGCTACCAAAGCTAGCATGTCTATGCAAATTCTATAGAAAATTATTTTTAAAACTGAAAGACAAAGTACAGGAACCCCGATTAAGGCAGTTAAAACTGGATTTCTTTGGGAGGGGGAGGGATATATAGTAGAGAGAGGATTGTTAGGGAAACTGGAAGGAATAATGGAGAGGTCTAACAACCATATCATTTTCTAGGATTTGTCTCATTTACCCTTCCTTAGAAAATACAACTAAACAAAAAAGCCGATTTTGGTAAATAAGTTTTAAACAAGTAAGTTTTTTATCATAAAGTTTAATTATGGTTCAGAAAAAATTGAGTGAATAACTTTCTCTGAAAAAATATACTGACTCTGTTTGGACTGCAGTTATTTTGGGGGGCTGGTAAGTTAAATTGCCCTTTTTCTATTCTGAAAATCATAAAAAACCCCATTTCCAGTCTGATTATAGAGATGCATGTGCCCAAAATGGCTGAGAATAAATACAACAAGAAAGGCAAAAGCTGCAAAGCTCAGGGCATGCAACAGACTCTAAGAGAAAGTCTCAGAAATACCCAAAGTGGCAACAAGGAACGTTTGGTTGGAATCTGAAGTTCTTTTCAGTCATCTTTGTCTTTTGCTCCATGTTTAAGGATGCGCGTGAACTCAATATAATTGAAATTTCCCTTTTTGTCGATAGGCGCTTCTCTGTACAGCTCATCCACCTCCTCGTCTGTAAACCGATCTCCCATGGTTGTCAGCAGCTCTCTCAGGTAATCTTCCTGGATGGTGCCTAAAGAAGAAAGAACTGGGGATCAGAATACATACTTCTCCGAGGTTTACAAGGAACATCTACACTTGAGCAAGTGTACAGTTCATGTTAAGAACTGTAAACATGCAAATATAGGAAATAAGGGCTCTTCACATGCTTAATTAAGCCAGCCTCAGCAGACAGCTGCCTAGCTCGATCATCCTGCTCTGCTCTATCTACTTCTGTCCCCAATCTTCGTAATAGCGCCTAAATCTACACCTAAACAACAATAAAGTACGATTAAGGAATCTAAGCCTCAGGGTTCCTTAAAGTAGCATGAATGTTTACAGTTAGTCTTTTTTTTTTCCTTTTCTTTTCTTAAAGTAAGCTCTACGGCCAATGTGGGGCACCCCTGGCCACACTTACTCTGTAAGCAAGCAACACTGAATACCATTATCATAAACATCAATAAAGTGCTTCAGTAGAAAGAATACTGCAGTTTTGAGGTCCAATTCTTTGTTTTCAAGATTTTATTTTTAAGTAATCTCTATATCCCAGGTGGGGCTCCAATTTACATCCTGAGATGAAGAGTCACATGCTTTACTCACTGAGCCAGCCAGGTGCCTTGAAGTCCAGTTTTAACAAGTTATGTTACTTCAGGCATTTCATTTTATCTCTGACTGTAGGTTTTTGGTTTTTTTAATATGTACAAAGAGATTTTTAAATTTTTTTTCTTTTTTACACATCTAATTTAAACTTTATAACAAATGCAGCCAGGCCCTGAGTGTGTAAAAGCATCTGAGCATATATCTGAGCATTAACTGTCGCAGACACTGGGCTAGGATTTGGGAATGTGGAATGCTGAGTCAAAAGATGTGCTTTTTACTCTGGATTTGTAATACATAAGATTGGATTATACATCAAAATCACCTAGGGAGCTTCAAAAAAAAAGTCCAGATGCCACTCTTGATTTATTATCTGGCACTGATTTTTTTTTTTTTTTTAAAGATTTTATTTTTAAGTAATCTCTACACCCATGGGGCTCAAACTCATGAAGTGGAGATCAAGAGTTGCACACTTTTCCAGCCAGGCACCCCACGGCATTGATATTTTTAAAAGGCTTCACAGGTAATTCACATCATGATGGAAAACCGCTAATGTACTAACACAAAGTTGACAAATGACCAAACAGAGATTTTTGAAATCTGTAACATAAAAAGAAAAATCTGATAATATTCTTGTATGTGAAATTAAGCTAAAACATCGACAATGTATTCCTATAAAATGAGTTTTAAGAAGGTCCATTCACAAAAGAAACTCTAAACTTACAGGGTTTTTGCTAATTCCACTCTACATTTAAAAATGTTTCTCAAATGTTAGACTTCTAGCTTATAGAAATAAATCCTCATCTCCAACCATGTCATTCAACTATCACATAAACCTACCGTCGACTATGTGTGAGGAGGTGTGGTAGGTGCTAAAAGGGGTTACAAAGATGGGAACCTAACACTGTTGAAGACAGCCATTGCTCTGAGTGTGGGGAGACTGTGATGATTGGGATTAAGTACACAACTAAAATAGAAGGTCAGGAAGAGAGATAATAAAGTACTTCAGATATAAAATGAAAGGAGAGGCTTCAAGTTTTCTTGGCACCAGGAGAAAACAGTATAAAAACATAAGTAAGACTCTATAAAGAATGTGATCATTGAGAGGAGTTTGAATAGGTAAAGACATTTTTACTCTTTTATGGCTTTATTCCCTTCCATTAAAAAAGTAACAACTGCTCACAGTCAAAAACTCAATCAATACAGAAGTGCCTTTAGGAGGAAAAAAATAAGTTTCCTCTGCCTTTCCCTCCCCACACCCAATCCTTTCCAGTATGACTGTTCAGAATTTGAGTTTTAAGAGGGAAGAGAAGGAGGTATGAGGAAGGCACAGAAGCAGCAATGGTGGAGAGAAGTTAGGACAACAATGCATAGAAGAGCTTAGAAGTTGGGAAGATAATACAATAGTCAAGGATGGTATACCTGAATAGGCCTGATAAGGCCATACTGTGTGTGGAGACCATGCTTCCAACAGCAGACTGCACTTGGACTATTTCAGATAGTTCAAGTAGGGGCGCATGGGTGACTCAGTTGGTTAAGAGTTCACCTCTTGATTCTGGCTCAGGTCATGATCTCAGGGTCATGGATCGGGTCCCACATCCAGCTCCGCACTAGGCATGGAGCCTGCTTGAGATTTTCTCTCTCCCTCTCTCTTTGCCCTCCCCACCACCTCTCTTTTTCCCTCTCCCTCTCTAAAATAAAGTAAGCTAAACTAAAATAGTTCAAGTGATATGCAACTAAAGGGTGTGCCTCCCTTCTCAAAAAAGATGCAATGTGAGATATTCCTTTACGTGTCCCTTACATGCACTTCTGCCAAAGGATCAAGCATTTATGTAGTTAACTTTTTTTTTCTTTTAAGATTTTATTTATTTATTTGGCAGACAGAGACCACAGTAGGCAGAGAGGCAGGGAGAGAGAGAGAGGAGGAAGCAGGCTCCCTGCTTAGCAGAGAGCCCGATGTGGGGCTCAATCCCAGGACCCTGAGATCACGACCTGAGCCAAAGGCAGAGGCTTTAACCCACTGAGCCACCCCGGCGCCCCTAACTTTTGGGGTTTTTTAAGAGTTAATTCTATGCCAGCAGTACGCTAAGCACTTCATATATAAATTATCTCACTTCCTCATTTCATCCATACAAGAACCCTATGAGGTAGGTAATATTACTGCCCATTTTGTAGTTATAAAAACAGAGGCTTAGAGTTAAGTAATTTGCCCCAAATCACACAGCTATCATATAGAAACCAGCATATGAAACCAGAGAGCCTGATTCTAGATCAAAAAGTTTAGATAACTAGATGTAAACAATCTGAGGGCTGAGAGGTACCTGATAAATATAGGACTGTACTAGGGTCATGGCCTATTGCAATTCAAACTTTTTCCAAGATTGCTCTGGTGAAAGTTATTCATTCAACACAATTACAGAGAGACTAACCCTTGTGGAGTTATTCTAGTAAAAGGGTAACATAAGTTTGCTAGAGAAGTTCCAAATGCACCTATTAAACTGTAAATTAAATATTTAGGGGTAGAGGCAGTAAAATGAGTGATTAACATGCCACAGGAAAAGCCTGTCCCTAAAACAGGCATGGTATAAACCTGAGGATATGTCATCATAGTTCAAGTTATTATATGTTTTAGTTACCACAACCAAAAATTAAATCACTTGGTAATTAAAGGTTATCTCAGACTTACCAGTTGCTTCTTCATCAAAGCAAGCGAAAGCATTTCTGATGACATCTTCTGGATCTGTGCCATTTAACTTTTCACCAAACATAGTGAGAAACATGGTAAAATTTATGGGCCCAGGAGCCTCATTCATCATGGCATCCAGATACTCATCAGTTGGATTTTTTCCTAAATAAAAAGGAGGGTCATAATTTTAATTACATCACAAAATGCACCAAGTATTCAACATACTGAACATTTGGCATGAGAGATTATCATTTATACACTTTGCTGTTTGTATTCACAATAGTAAAACTTTGGGGAAAAGTCTTCTCAATGAATAAGGCCTGTATTAAGAGTCTAGAAATTGTATGCTATTCCACTGGGATGTTAGGAGGAATAATACTGTTGCTCTCATAATACCAGTGTTTACAACACACACATATAATACACTGGCCCCCAGCTCAATCCTGAGACCTAGCCAGAAATTTGCAGGTGGTCCAAGGACCACACTTTGGGGAACACTGTTCCAGACTTTCAATCTTGGTAAACTACAACATTATTAGATTGGTTTCACAGGCATTATAGAAATTCTATTTAGTCTTTAATATTAAAACTGATCATTACCTAAGGAGGCAAGCATATCATGCAAATCTTCCTTGTCAATGAAACCATCTCTGTTCTGATCAATCATGTTGAAGGCCTCTTTGAATTCCTGAATCTGTGACTGATCAAACATGGCAAATACGTTGGATGTTGCGCGCTGGGGGCGCTTCTTGGTAGTCTTGGTCTTTGCCCTTTTGCTTGACATGGTGGCGTTTAAATCCTAATTAGGAAGGGAAATGCAAAAAGAAAAAAAATTAGCAGAAAGTAAACTGAATAAAACTTCCTGACATGTCTGAGCTACTTAGAGATGTACCTAAGAACTACTCAGCAGAATAGTACCACTTAGCAAAAAAACTCACTCAACTAATTAATACTATTACTTACAAAACCAAACTAAAAAGAGAAAAGCCAGACTCATGTTTTCATTTTGCTCATCCTTAGTAGTCACGACATCTAATCAACAGCCTGTCACTAACTTCGAATTCCAGACTAAAACCAACATAAATTCAAAGCTCAGAGCCTATGAACAAGATTTTATGTCTCCCATACTGCTGGATAGCCAGATAAAGTACTGATAACCAAATCTACTGGTTTAATAGCAATAGAGAAAACAAGAAGCAAAATAGAGGTACCCTGGGGAAATAGAACTGGTTCTATACTCCAGTATAGAGTATACTGGGAGGCTACCTGTCATAATTTATCTGCCAGTGTTATGGCAGTACAAGGGAATACTAATTCATCTTCAGCAAGTCTATCCTGGAGCCCTAGCCTAAACTAGGTGTCCCACTCTAAGGTAGACAGAAAAGTATGAAGGAAGACTAATTGATGGAATAGATCTTCATCTCTTAATCTCCACTGTCAAATAGCATTCTTCCACTTGCAACTAACAATTTTAACTGTACCCTCGCTTCTGGAATCCAAGTAGTTTTAAAAACGTATTTGTTGAAAAGCTAACTGAAAAGTATAAAAAACTATGAATTCACCTATAATTTATTTCCGCTCTATCCAAACCAATTTCTTGCACAGAGCCAAGCTAAATCACTTGAGGTGACTACATTCTCTAGACAAAAATCATAGCACAACAGTTTTAAAAGCTATTTAGTTCTTTTAAAGAAGTTTTAGAAAGCATTTTAAGAGCCATGGAAGCGAACTTTGTTCTCCAATCCAAATTTATCCCCGTAAAATTTAAGTTAAAAAAAAAAAAAAAGCCTAATAATACCTAAAATTGAAAAGGCAATTTTCCTTTCAACACTCAATCTTTAAAAGACTACAAAAATTCGCTTGGAATGAAAAGCCACATAGCTGTCAGATAACAAAATTTTACCGTACCATCCTTCAGAGCCGGGGTGGCAATGGTAGTCTGCAAAACCTCTACCAGCAAGACTAGGGCACTGTATTGAGTTATATTCTTCCAAGCAGGCCTAAAATAGGCACTCCTGATTTCACTCTCTGACCAGGACAACAATTTTAAAGCTTACGTTCTGAAAACAACATTTAGCTATGATGTAGCAAAACACTATGCCCTTGCTCTAAAAATAAATCTGTGGACTGCAAAGAATGAAGTACTACCTAGATCTCAGCACTGCACAGTGACCTCAGAATACAATGGTTCCTATGAGCTTAAAGTTATTTCTTACATTCTTCTTTGATGATACCACATCACCCAGACTAAATTCAATTATAGAAATAATTAGAAAAGCTCTGCTTCAGATTTTTTTTTTAAAGCTAAATCTGTTCTCAGATTTTTGTAGGAAATTCCACAAAGGAGAGTCACAAATTCCAGGCTGTCCAACAGAGCACTCGGTGATACACTGGAATGTGGTTGTTGGTAAGATATACCCTACCCAACACAGAAGTTATGATATACACTCCTCCCCAATTAACAAGGTTTCTTTAATCACAATTTGGGAGGCTACCTGTCATAATTTATCTGCACCATTCTCGAATGTTTATTATTCTGCAACACCTTTTGGGGTAGTGAATACCATTATTATCTAAACTACACAGGGCTGTAATTTTTCCCTCTATTCTAAATGTACTTGCAAAAACTACAAAGAATTACAGTGCATATTATTCCTCCATCTCTTAACTGTACTCAAGGACTTGGGCGAGTGTCTGAGACCCAATGAGTGACACAGATTGACCAGTCCACCTTTTTAGTATTTTAGGCATGCCATGTCTTTGCAAACCAAAGCATGTCTTTAAAAATAGTCTGTTTTGACAACACTGTCTTCCCCTCATGAGGCAGGAATGCCAGCTATTTTAAGAACAAAGAAACTGATGAGAATCAAAGGTCAAATGGTTGGCAGATTTTTTAAAACTATAAAACCTCATAATATTAAATTTGGTGGGCAACCTCTAGGTACCTTTTAAAAACACTTAGTTTGCAGTATAAAGTTATATATATTTGTTTTAATTTTAAAGTATTTCCCATTAGTCATTCTTTTATTTATTTTATTTTTCTTTTTAAAAGATTTTATTTATTTACTTGACAGACAGAGATCACAAATAGGCAGAGAGGCAGCAGAGAGAGAGGAAGGGAAGCAGGCTCCCTGTGGAGCAAAGCCCAGGACCCTGGGATCATGACCCGAGCTAAAAGGAGGGGCTTAACCCTCTGAGCCATCCAGGCGCCCCCATTAGTCTTTCTTTTAATCATACGTTATTTAAATCTGTATTTCATTGTAAAATAGTTTGTAAAAATTATAAAGGTTTTTTGGGGTTTTTTTTTTGGTCATCACTTTGTCTCACAAAGAACTTTTCTTTAGCTCAATCAATACTTAATCATTAGTCTTTAATATGATCATTTAATGACATCAGTGTACATCAAGTATCAATAGTGTTAAACACTACTTAAGAATTAAGAAATGTAAGGAAGTGTCCTATCTTCAAGAAGCTTGAAATCTAGTTGAGGAAGCAACTCTAAAGAAATTAAATGATTGGTTAAACTTATGATATGATTCACAGTTTTCATTCCTGAAACAGGACTCTTAAGTTAAAATAATGTGTGACAATAATGAAAAATAAAAGTGGTAAATGATTATCAAATACTGTAAGCTGAGAAAGATCTTTTTTCTAAAAGATTGAGGAAGTGGGGAAAGACCTTGAAAAACCTTGTACCATTTAAGAGCTGCAAGACATTCTTAGAATTAAGAGATTCAGATAATAGTTTTAATTCTAACAAATTAAGGTAGTTAATTCTACCAAAACTGGTAGTATAATGTTAGGCAAGTTACTACCCGGGCCTTTTTTTTTTCCCAAGGAGATTGTGTTCTTGTGTATGAGTTTATCTTCCACAGAAACCAGGAGCCTTCCAGCAATAGGCAGTTCAGCTTCACAGTAAGTTGCTCTAAAGGGAAGTGTGGGGTTTTTTCCCTACCAAACTAAAAGTAAGGGTGGAGGGGTGCCTGGGTGGCTAAGCTAGTTAAGCATCTGTCTTCGGCTCAGGTCATGATCCCAGGGTCCTGAACTGAGTCCCACATAGGGTTCCCTGCTCAGTGGGGAGCCTGCTTCTCCCTCTCCCTCTGTGCCTCTCCCCACACCCCTCATGTACACGCATGTACTTTCTTTCTTGCTCACTTGCTCTATCTCGAATAAATAAAATCTTAAAAAAAAATATATGGGTGGAATAAACACTGACGTAGAGGGACCCAAATAAGTGACAGTGCTATAATCCCAAAGAGCAGATCACTTATGATATTATCACTGTCTTCCCTTCGGTATGATTCTAGTTCGTTATCCACTTTTACTTTCCCCAAACGAGTGAGACTAACTCTCCTCATGTAACAAGCCTTCAGCAAATGCACAACTCCCACAGACGTTTAGAAAGTTAAGGTAAGAAACATTGAAAATACTTCATGCATCAATGTAAGCATTTTTTTTTTTTTGACAAGGAACATTTATACAACTATTGGTGGGACTGTAAATTGGTACAGCCACCATGGAGTATCAAGATTCCCCTAAAAATTAAAAACAGAACTACCATATGAAACCACAATCTCGCTTCTGGATCAATGTAAGCATTCTTTATATAGGACGGGAAGATGTAGGCATCTGAGATTTTCAAGTTAAGAGTACTCTCACTCATTGTAAGTAAGAGCCTGGAGTCTATTTTTGAAGCACTTAATGAAAGATCTTTGGCGTGAAGGCGCATTTGTTGTATGAAACTTTAAAGCAGGGAAACTTTCAGTACAGGTGTCTATGAAATATTAAAGAATTTCAGATGCACAAGAAAGTGAATGAAACAGTGGTGGTCAAGAAGATTCAGTTTACAGGAGTATAATCTTGTTTTATTTATTTTTCTTTAAGATTTTATTTATTTATTTGACAGAGAGAGAGATCACAAGTAGGTAGAGGGGCAGGCAGAGAGAGGGGGAAGCAGGCTCCTTGCTGAGCAGAGAGCCCAATGTGGGGCTCGATCCCAGGGCCCTGAAATAGTGACCTGAGACCAAGGCAGAGGCTTAACTCACTGGGCCACCCAGGTGCCCCTAACCTTGTTTTAAATCAGGAGAGGTAAATGTCGGAACAATGTATTTGTGTGTGTGTGTGTTTTAGTTTGATCAAATAGGAAGAGACTCAATTCAGGGTTATGACAAAAGGAGGAATAAAAATCACATAAGGAAGATGTTACAATAGATAAAGTGGTAGAAGAGGCTTTTCCGACACATCTAGGGAAACCGGAACATTTTTCAGCCTCTCTACATACTATGGTTTCATTTATAAATTGGTATTGATCCATACTAATATTAAGATTACTCTAGTTATAATCCTAGAATATAACATTTATGAAGTGCTAATAAATGTAAAATAATCTAGAGGTTTTTCTCCCTACAGAACAGACACCCAAACTGATCGTATTCTAGGAAAATATACATTCTTCAAGGAAAACACCCATCTTAGAAAACACTTCCTAGTGGCGCGCCTGGGTGGCTCAGTCAATTAAGTGTCTGACTCTTGATTTCAGCTCAGGTCTCAATCTCAGGGTCTTGAGTTCAAGCCCTGGAGGGGTTCCACCCTGGGCCTGGAGCCTACTTAAAGAAAAAGAAAACAAAACAAACAAAAACACTTCCTAATGTGACAGCATGTAGTATCCAGACCAAATCTCCTGTTTCATTTAATCAATGTACTTTATCCTCAAGCTAAGCATGTGATTTTTTGGAGCCAACCGCAGTTTAAAAAAAATACATTTTCAGGCTGGTGCTTCCTTTCCAAATGAACCAAGTTTTCACTTCCTACGCCTTCATACGCCAACTTCCGGTTGAAGGTAGGATTAGATCTCAGACTGCCACACCCAAAGTTCTTAGCGTTCGACAATGGCAATTAAGTTGTCAGGGTTTGCTTGCCAGTAAAGCCTCACTCTTGAAAATGGAAAGCTTTTCTGATTAAGTTTTACCAAAAGCCTTCCAAAACATAAAACAGACAGTAGTTATTTTAAGAAATACTCTCTCCTTTCGTCTTCAGATATAAAACATTTCGCATTTAACTTAAAATCTCAACTGAACCCTTATTTCTGTTCCCAAGTTCTGTTTAGAAATATATTCTTTCATATACCTACTCAACTACTGTAAAAGGAAATATTTCGGTAAACTGACATAACCCAAAGTCTCCATCCAAAAGGAATTTGGCGTTGCATTTTGGAATTTTCTCAAGCTGCAAACTACACCGATAACCCCTTTGTAAAATATCACTTAAGAAAAGTTCTAATCATAGAAGTGGATGCTGAGCTGAGGAAATTGCTAATTTGAGTTGGTTATTCCTACTAAACGTGGCCACACAGCTGCAACAACAGCTGCAGCATGGGGGACACTGGGCTTCGGATTTTGCGCAAACTCTCCTGAATCGGGCAAGTTTACGTTAGAAACTAAACTTAGTGCTGGAGTCAGCGCCGCAGGACTCGGGTTTCGCAGGCCCGGCTGTCGCCGGAGTTCGCGGCGCAAGCGAGCTAAGTCACACTTGCTGAGCTCCAAGTTTGGGCAAAGGGACAAAGTTCGCGCCTCGGTACTTCCGGGCGTGACTTCGATCCCGGAGCTCGCCGTTGAGCCCGGAACCAGGGAACCCGCCAGTACACCTGCCCAGGTGCGCTCCCGGCGCTGGCGGCCCGCCGCCAAGCCGCTGCCCACCCAGCCGCCCCGCGGAGATGGGTCCCCGGGATGGGCCTCACGCGCCGGGTCGCGAGCACCACTCACCCTGCACAGCCGCGAGAATCCGAGCACTTGGGTAACCCCCTCGCTGCCCTGGCTGCTGCTATCAACACTCTTCTACTCCCAGACCCCCTAAAACCAATACTTCCGGCCTCCGCTCAGCAAACCGGAAGGGAGCCCAGTCACCATTGTCGGCCGACAGAGTGGGCTTGACTTAATAGAAAGGGGACGGGTGGGGGGAGTCCCCAGTGTGCTGGAAGGTGCAGTTTTGAATGAGTGCACGGGAAGGTGTATAAAGCGGGAGACTCCGAACACAGAGTATTCTGTAATGGTTCGTGTAACGGTTCGACTGAGTTTTTGTCTTTTTATACCTCCTCTTACAAGGTAAGCTTTTCTTTCCCCCTTTCCTGTTGGCAAATGGGTGAGCCTGTCCTGTAGGTCGGCCTCCCGGCACATTCCAGAGCACGGCCAGGGGCGGGGCCCGTTAGCCCAAGTCCTTTTAGGGACATCGCAGAGAGGGCTGCGGGCCCACGTGATCCGCCCCCGCGCGGCTCCCGAGCGCCAGGCCCCAGGCGCGGGCGGGTCGTGCGCGTGCGCGTGCGCGCGGGGCTCGCTCTCGGTCTGCGTCTTGGCCTGTGAGGCTTTCGGGTGGGAGGCTTAATCTCTGCCTACTGTGCTGTCTTTTGAGGAGTCCCACCCCTCCTACGCTGGAGCAAACCTTCGGAAGTCCCCAGGGCCCTCAGCCAAGCGGTCACTATCTTTTTTCGGCCCTGACGGATTTCGTGAGGTCACGAGTGATGAAGAATTCTTCCTTCTTCAAAAACGTGGGCTGGTATTTTTCCCACAAGCGCCCCGGTTAACAAGGAAAGACTGGATCTGACTAGGAAGGAAGACCGATGACCGGCAAGAGCTAATTGAATCTTGCCCCTACTTCTCACTGTGATGCAGACTTGTGGCTTGGTGAAAATAGGAGTAAAAAGTCGGGCCTCTTTCTTAGCTCTCCTTTCCTTGGGCAGCTTCTAACAATGCATCTTATTAAAGGAAAGCCCTCCCCAGTTCTGTCCTTTTCCGTCCAAGTCTGGTGAGGAAGACTGGTGCCGGTCACCTCAGCTCTTCTGAGCTCATCTGTGACAGGAGTGAATTGGATCCGGTAACGCTGAGATCACCTCAGCACTAATTAAGTTCCAGTGCCTAATGTGGGTCATGGGGCGAGAACAGTTCAGACTTGGGGTGGCCTATGGCTCTTGCCTCACACTTGAATCACCCTGCTGAAAAGGAAGGTAAAAGCTGCTGAATAATCTATTCTAAATATTAACGATAGGTTCGAGGACACCAGGAACATTTTATCTGTTAACCAGTGGCATATTTCAAAGTTAACATTGAGGTAAAATCACTGAAAAATAAATGCCCTAATTCTATAGTGTGAGTGACACAAAGATGATTAGTTTCGTGCACTGCCTTGATAATAAGAATAACTTGTTGTGCTGGTTAAAAATACAAAATACTGGTGCCTTACCTCCAACCTAATGATTCAGAATCTTCTAGAGCAAGTCCTGTGAAGCCATCTATTTAACTGGGGTCTAAATTAATTTTACTCTGTGGGGATGCAGAACTAGACAGCTTAGGGCCTAAGACTTACACAGTGACAGGGCCAACTCCAGATGGCTTGGTGGTAGGGAGCCGTAGTTTGGTTTTGGAGTTTGACTTGGGCAGCAGTGTGAGCACCCTGCAGTGTACTCACACCTCCACAGACCACCACTGAGAGCAGGAGCCTTTCAAATGCTGTCCATATCTTTAATCCACAATGAAATGGGTAGTTCAGTGTTCTCAGTTCAAAAAGTAGCAGGATTCTTTGCTTCTATATTGTCAGATATGCTTGGTTTGTCTTCTTTCTTTCCAGTCAGTCAACAGGTATTACACAGCAAATGCATTTCCAAGCAGTGTGGTGGGTATTATGGTTTACGCTATTTGAACTAGGGCATAGTTGCTACCTCTGGGATGGAGGGAGAGGGAGCAGAAAGGGTTGCAAATGCACAGGGAGTATCAGGGAACAGTTGTAAAACAGATCATTGCAGTGCAATTAAGTCAGGCCTTTAGAAGGAACACAGAGAAGGAAATAAACCTGTCTGGGGATTTGTGGAAGGTGGCCCCTAAAGGACTATTAAAGAACTGATTCTAAAAGTCAATGGGGAAGGGCACCTGGCTGGCTCAGTCTCCAGAGCATGTGACTCTTGATCTGGGGTTAAGAGTTCCAGCCCCATGTTGAGCATAGAGCTTACTTAAAAAAATAAAATAAAATAAAAAAGAAAAGAAAAAGTAAAAGTTAAAAAAAAAATCAGTAGGAAAGGAGAGATTCCAAGCAAATGGAGGAGCATGCTTGATTGTCTGAAGGTGATCAGTAGAACTGGCTGATTGAAGATGAACAGGAATGGTGTGGTCAGTGTCCATTCATTCATTTATTCATTCCATAAGTAACTCTGGGTATTTAAAGGTTAACAAGCCAGTGTGGAAAATAAAAATCTTAATAAAATGTTTTTCAAATTTCCATCTAGTGTACTGATACCTAGTTTTAATGATTGGACCCACTGCCAAAGACCTATATGACTGTATGATATCTCTGTTCTGAACCTCACAGGAGACCTTTGCCCTCAGGTAACAGTCTCCTTTTTACCTTATTACTAGAAGTTTAGAGACTTGGGTTCTTCATATCTTTCCTTTAGCCTACTCGGTAACACTGAGGGTGGGTCCCTCAGCTGCTCTGAGCCCCAATTTTCTGATTTGTAAAATGGGAATAACATCCGTCCTGCCAGTTTTATAGAGTTTTCTGATTAAACGAGATAGTTGATGTGAGAAGTCTTAAGTACAGAACAGTGGCTTTCAAACTTTTGATTGAAACTCAGTGTCTAAGAAATTTGTATCACTGGCACCTGTGTGGCTCAGTTAAGTGTTTCTGTTTGGTTCAGGTCATGATCTCAGGGTCCTGAGATCGAGTCCTGCATCGGGTTCCCTGCTTAGTGGGAAGCCTGCTTCTCCCTCTCCCTCTGCCAATCCCCCTGCTTGTGCCCTCTCTCTCAAATAAACATATAAAATCTTTATTTTTTTTCTAAAAAATTTTTTTTTCTAAAAAAAAAAAGAAATTTATATCACTAACCAGTATTTGAGTACCTATGATGTTTTCTATTCTGTGTCAATTTTATGTCCTTTAACTTTTTAAAAATGCTCCTTAAGACCCACTACTTGTGAGTTTATGATCCACTAATGCAGAGGTTCTCAACCAGGGGCAACTTTTTCCCCTAAGGGAATATTTGGCAATGTCTGGAGACTTTTTTTTTTTTTTTAAAGATTTTGTTTATTTATTTGTCAGAGAGAGAGAGCGAGCGAGAGCGAGCACAGGCAGACAGAGTGGAAGACAGTCAGAGGGAGAAGCAGGCTCCCTGCGGAGCAAGGAGCCCGATGCAGGACTCGATCCCAGGATGCTGGGATCATGACCCGAGCCGAAGGCAGCTGTTTAACCAACTGAGCCACCCAGGCATCCCTGTCTGGAGACATTTTTGATTTTCACATCCAGGGAGCTGCTACTGGCATCTTGTGCAGAGAGGCCAAGAATACTGCTAAACATTCCACAACATACAGGATAGCCCCCCACGGCAGAGCTGACATTAATCTTCATAATGTCAGTACTGAGGTTGAGAAAACCTTGCATTAATGTTTCAGGAACTCTGAGTATATAGTATTTGATTCTTGTGGGGTACTGTAATTCTTAAAAGGACACTATTGCTCTTGCCTTGAGGTGAGGCTTTTTTGTGAGTCCAGAGAAATCCAAAGGGAGAAAGAAAAGGAGTTTACATTAGTACATAACTATTATGTGCTTGGTATTCTACCAAAGCATTTTTATCATTTAGTTCTTACAACAACCCTGTGACGTGGGTATTATTACCTTCATTTTACAGATTAGAAAACTAAGCTCAAATACTTTAATGATTTGCCAGTGTTACCCCAAGCATAATAAGAGAACCAGGATTATAACTCTAGTCTCTGTGCTTGTCAGGGAATAGGATAGAAGGGAGGACTGGGGCCAGAATTTCTTACTCGTGTATTCCTAACTTCTAGGATAGTGCCTAATTATCCATGAATGCCAGTAAATATTTGGTAACTGGTTATTTGTTCAAATGCACATAACTGGTAAATAGCCTAACCCAAAACCCACATTTTCTTTTACAATCCTGTGCTCTTTGGTTCAAGAAGGGAAACTCCTTACCCAAACAACAGGAAGCATGGCTGAATTAACCTTTAGCATTTACTGCCGGAGTTGGTAATTTCCTAGTGATCACTTAAATTTTTATCGCATGTAAGAAAATTTTGAATGGTGAGAGACATGGCTTACATTCTGGTTTTGCCTACATAAATGGAATTCTAATCCTTTCTACACAAACTAGGATGTAACAAATTAGCATTAATCCAGGAAAACAGTAGGAGGAGCTCCTTTCTTTTAAATGAAGTTAAGACCTTTAAATTAATCTTTATGGAAATTAGTTTTAAAGCTCCAAAGCTACAAATAAGTGTATTAAAAGGGTATAGAAAGTTATACATAAAGAATTCTTTTAAAAATTAATTGCAATTATTTTAAAATTCAGGAATGGTATACAAGATAAATGAAATAGTGTGGAATTGAATTAAGAATATTTGGGGGGTGGGGTGCCTGTTTGGCTCAGTCGGTTAAGCTGCTGACTCTTGGTTTAGGCTCAGGTCATGATCTCAGGGTCCCAGGGATTGAGCCCCATGATCATTGAGCTCCCAGATCAGCAGGGAGCCTGTTTGAGAATTCGCTCTACCTGTCTCCCTTTGCCCCTCCTCCTGCTTGCATGTGCTCTCTTTTCTCTCTCTCAAATACATAAATCTTTAAAAAAGAATATTTGGAAAAAGTTATTATTTTCATACTAATAAATTTGGAACAAAAATTCCTTAGAAAAATTAAAATGCTAAAGAAGATTCAAGAAAAGAGAATATGAATAAACTAAACCAAGAGAAGAAATAAGATTTATCTAGAAAATAATTTAGCTGACCCTGATAATTAAAGAAATGCTTCTCTAGTGATTAAAAGACAAATACAAAATCATAAACTGTTTTGAAATATATAGCTTAATGATACTAATAATAATTTGTTAATGAATGAATATAGTAATCAACTTATATTTGCTGAGTTAATCTTGTGAAGCAGATTTTTTATTAAATACTCCCAAATAAAACCAATACTTTAAGCAAAAATTATGGCTTAGGCTTATTTCAGTCAGTCCTTTAGTTTTCTAATCTGAAAAAGGGCATAATGATAGCATCTACTTCTGTCATCCATTGTGGGCATTAGGCAAAACAGTCCATATAAATTTCTCAGAGAAATATCAACTTTAGTTTGTGTTAAGGCAGTTTGGAGTTTGGAGTTTGGAGTTAAGGTAGTGTTTGGAGTTTGTAGAGTAGTTATTCTACCTTAACTAATACACCAATGCTTTGTCTACTCAACTGGAGGAAACAAACTGAGTGGTCACAATTTAAGTAATGACCAAAGACCTCAAGTGGGCCCTTGATGTTATCTTGATGCTCCTGCTCTCTTAGATGTCAATGTTATAACTTTTATTTCCTAGTACCTCCAATACCTTTTCTCCCATCCTTGTTCTCCATTGAGGACCTTATTTCTAAGTCACTGAGAAAAAACAGACACTCCCATAAGCTGTCACCACTGCATCTACCTACTGAACAGCATCTGTCCCCATATGTTGTCTTCTCCCTTTTTTTCTGTTAAATAGGGGAAGTACCCTCCTTGCTCCTATGGAAACCAGTTCTTCCATTTGCTAACTCCTGTTACTCTAGTGATTCTACCTTCTCCTGCATCACCACGTTTTCTCTCTTTCTCTCTTTTGGATTATTCCCATCAATAGGTATGCAGTAATATATTCAATATGTAGCAGATAGAAACATGGTTCCCCAAAGATGTCCATGTCCTAATCCCCATCCCCAGAACCTGTGAATATGTTAGGTTACATGGCAAAGGGGAATTAAAGTTGCAGATGAAATTAAGGTTGCTAATGAGCTGGCCTTAAAATAGGAAGATGTCAATGTGAGTGTCATCATAGCTGGAAAAGCAAGAAAACAGATTCTCCCCTAGAGCCTTTAGAAGGGAACATAGTCTTGCTGACACCTTCATTTTAGCCTAGTGAGATCCAAGGTGCAATTTTAATGGTAGAAGTGTAAGATAACTAAATTATATAGTCTTAAACCACTAGATTTGTGGTAATTTGTTACAGTAGCAATAGAAAATTAATATATTACAAACAAAAACAATAACAACAGAAAACCCTCTTCCTGGTGTACTTTCCTTCTCCAGCTATTGTCCTATTTCTTTGTTGGCCTTTATAAAACTCCGTAAGAGTCACCTACCTCCAATTCTCTCTTAAGCCCTCTTTAATAAGGCTTTTGTTCCCAAGCACTTCACTGACCATGTACTTATCAAGGTCACCAAATGACCTTGTCTTCCATGTCATCATGGACAATTCTCAGTTTTCAAACAGATTTGATAAGGTGATCACTCCCTCACCTTTGAAACACTTTTCCTCTTTTTTCTAGGATGCCTCACTCTCCTGGTTTTCCTAGTTCCTCATGGCACATTCCTTATGGCTACTCTTCAGTTTCCTTTGCCAGTTCCTCCTAATTTCCCCAATTCCTCAGAGTAGTTCAAGATTCAGTGTTTGCCTCTTTTTTCTGTCAATACTCCTTCCCTAACTGATCTCATCCATTTTCATGGCTTAAAATACTACTGAGATACTGATTAATCTCAAGTATGAATCTTGGCCAAGACCTCTCTCTGCTCTGGATTCTAGACTTACGATATAGTCACTTAACATCTCCACAAGGAGGTTTACTGGGCATCTAAAATTTCAGACTCCCAAATTGATCTTCTAACCTTACCTGTAAAACCTGCTCTTCCTGACATTTTCTCCATCTAGGTTAATGGCAATTTCATCCTTTAAGTTGCTCAGGCCAAAAATATTTTACTCATCTTTGTCACCTCTTTTTCTTTCCTGACTCTCATCCAATCTTTTAATCAAACCATCTCCAGGGTCTAGAACAGCAGTTAGCCAAACCTATTGGTTAAGTCCTTCAAAACATGTCAATCTGACTATGTCCCATCACCCCTACAGCTACTATCCTAGTATAGGTATCAGGCCTGGATTTTGCAGTAGCCTTCTAACTGGTCTCCTTACTTCCATGTCCCCCTAAATTCTAGTCTCCACAGCCATAGACTCATCCTTCTAAAATAGAGATTAGATCATATCATTGTTCTGCTCAACACCGTCCAGTGGTGTCTCAACTCAGTGAAAGCCAAATGCCTCTAAGCCCGTAAAACATCAGACTGAATGAACTTTCACTAATTGCTCAGCCATATTGATCAGGCTATTTCTTGAAGGAGGTATTTTTCCTCTTCAACATCTTTGTGTTTGCTGTTCCTTTTGATTTCAGTGGTCTTTCTTCTAATGTTTTCATTGCTTTCTTCCTTAGCTCTCTTGAGTCTTCACTTGCCACCATCTCAGTAATGCCATCTCTGGTCATTTAAGATTTCATCATTCTTTTTCCACCTACAGCATTCTCTTCTCTTGCTTTACTTTACTTTACTTTTCTACTGCATTTATTATCTCTGACATAAAACATACTTTTTTTTTTGTTTAGTGCTTATTTTGCATACTAAATTCTATGAAGACAAAATTTAGGGGATTGTTTTGTTTACTGAAGTATCCCAAAGCCCAGAACAGTAAGTAGCACATTACAGGCACTCACTAAGTAAAAATACATATTGGGGGTGCCTGAGTGGCTCAGATTGTTAAGCATATGCCTTCGGCTCAGGTCATGATCTTCAGGTCCTGGGATCCAGCCCCATGTCGGGCTCCCAGCTCAGCGAGGAGCCTGTTTCTCACTCCCCCTCTGCCTCCCCACTACTTGTACTCTCTGTCTCTCTCAAATGAATAAATAAAAAAAAAATTTTTTTTAAATCCCCAAAACATTAAAAAATACACATTGAGTGAATGAAGAACTGGAAGGTAGAATGTGAAGGGAAAATGGCAAAAATATGAGGCCTAAGAGGTAAGCAGAGACCATGTCCTGAATGACCTCTAAGCCATGTTTCTGAAGGGTTAGTGGGATACCACTGATCTGCCTTACTTATGGGATTAATATGATCAGATTTGTATTTTTTAAAATCGCTCTGATAATAGTATAGAGGATTATTAATAGAAGGTAGGCCTCAGAGAAGAAGGAATCAGGATTTCTGACAGATGGTAATGCCAGCCACTGAGATAAGGAACATGGGGAAGAAATAACTTGTAAGGTAGTTATGGTGATGTTAGGAAATGACCATTATAGTTTTGGACATTTTGAGGTAGTGGGTTAGAAGATGGTACTGAGGCTTTCACCAAAATGTAGCACAAAGAGACAAAAAAGTAAAAATATAAAAGAGCTGTCAAAAGTTATGGAGGATGTATTGAGATAGTCCATTGTATTTAATAGGAAATCCAGAGCAAGATAAAAATGATGGAAAATGATCTTAAAAGAGATAATGATTGAGAGTTTTCCAGAATTGAAAGAGAGTCAAAAATCTTTATAATCTTTATTCAGGTTGAAAGTGCACTCCACATTCGAACAGAAAAAATAGATCTGTACCAAGTCATGTCCCAGTGAAACTTCAGAACATCAAGAGTAAAAAGAGAACAGTACAAACCTGAAGACAGAGAAGAGACTGCCTACAACAGAAACAACAGTTGAGCCGCATACTTCGTCCAGCAACAATACATGCTGCAGGATGGTCACTGATCCCTTCAAAGTGCTGAGAAGCCCCACCTGCTCCTCACACCATGTATGTGTGGAATCCGTGCACAGAACACTGACAGCTCTCTCCAAAGAATTCGGTATGCTGGTCTCTCTAGAATCTTTCAGGTCTAGAGATTGGTCTCCTCTTCTCTTCTAATTCTTGAGGCAGAACATCATCTTAAGGGGTCGCAAAATCGATTTCATAATTGTAGCATATCCTGAATAGGTATTCTGACAACTAATATTTGCAACCTTTGGGACATCTTCCAAAATTCTGGGATGACAGGAACTTCATATTTAACATCCTATTACACTGAAAAACATTAAATCACTTTGGATTGTTCTCTGCTTTTTCATGTGTGTTTGCTTGCTTTCCAACTAGCTTGAAAAACATACCCTCTATTAGTTTTACACTTGGTAAGTAGAAGTTTTTCAATGTAACTTTTCACAATAATAATCAATTAATGGATTATTTGTTGGGTACTTCCAATAAGTCAGGCACTTGAAGTATCTTCTTAACATTACCTTTCAGTCGTTGCTGTGAAAGATGATGACTGTCACCTCTGTTTTGCAGATGAGGAACTTAAAGCTTAGAGAGATTAGTAACCTGCCCAAGGGGAAGAGAAGAAGCAGGAATCTAATTTGTGTCCTGAACTTTTTGCCTCTATGCTATATTGATTGGTAAATCATGCTAATTATTGATAAAATTGGGGGTGCCAGGGTGTCTCAGTCAATTGAGTGGCTGCCTTCAACTTGGGTCATGATCCCTGTGTCTGGGATCGAGCCCTGCATTGGGCTTCTTCCTCTCCCTCTGCCTGCCACTCTGCCAACTTGTGCTCTCTATCTCTCTGTCAAATAAATAAATAAAATTTAAAAAAATTATAAAAATGATCATATTAATAATTTGGAGTGGGGATATTTGCCCGAAATGTTGACTTTTTTTTTTGTTTTTCCCAGGAAAATAAACTCTATGGTCTCTTGCACACGTTCCAGCAAGAATTAATGCACTGAAATCAGTGCCTTGGGGCAGTATCTGTTTTGCCAGCCACCTGTAAGTATATTACAACTTTTGATTCTGAGTTCTTCTTTCTCCTGGAGAAAGAAGTTTCTGTTTTGTATGGATTGTCAACATTTAACACCGAATACCTCCTTTTGCATAGATTTTGTTTTGCTTAGATTCTGTTTTGTATAGACTGTCAATATTTAATAATGAATACCTCCTTTTGCATCATCCTGTGGAGTGCTGATTCCATAAGGTATTAGCTCACTGGTCTGACAGCACTACCCAGTAATCCTTGAAAGACCAAAAAACCAGAAGTTAAATTTGAAGGGACTTTTCCAAGATAATTTCTTGCTTCAGGAAGATGAAAGAGGAAGGTGATAAATGATAGATGAAAGAAGAAGATGATAGGAAGGTACATATACTTCCCAAGGGTGCCACCTTCTGTTTTTATTTCCATGACCTTGCACAGTGCCAGTCATGTCATGCGTGTGCAGTGCAACCTAAGTTAAAATGGTAAGCCTTATTCAAGAACTTTGAGGCCAAGGTGTTAGAAAACAATAAAGGAGACTTAGGAAGAGGGTGAGCGATGAAAGTAGTCCGGTATTAAAACGCAAGCAGATGTATGTTATCAGACTTCTGTATGGTCGCTAGGTCCAGAATGAAAATTTTCTTGGTACAGAATGTAGTTGTTGTGGCTGGATTAACCACAGATAGGTTAGAGCTTGTTTGGATATATAAGCCCGATAAAAATTACTGCTCAAGATGGGAGAACAATGAATAAAATCTTGTATGTTAGTCTGTTAATTCATGTAGTAATTTTGTCTATTTAAACTCTTTTCATATAGAGTGCATTAGATGTTTGTTAAAATAATGTGTATAACAGTTACATGAAATAAATTTCATGTAAGTATACAACAATAACTGTGTGTGTGTGTGTGTGTGTGTGTACTAACATTAGCACCCTTGCCTGATGTGATGTGCTTTACATGACTTTAAAACATTACAAATATCACAAGGGAACAAAATTCCAGACCTCTAAAGCAGATAGTATTAGGTTTAAAAACAGAAAAATTGGCCAAGGAATGAAAAATGTTAATAGAAATAGATTGGAAACTGTAGGGTTCAGCATATGACTTCTCAAGTGTAATAAACAATAGTGACAGAAATAGCTATTTATAAAAGGTGGTTGAGAAAGAGAATATTAAAACTGAGAAAAATAAACTTGATTTAAGCCCTCATAGCATAAACAACAATAAATAGCAGGTGAGTTCCAGTCAAGGATAAAGCATAATAAGTTGAATGAAATAGAATTGTGTAAGTGTCTTAATTGGAGAGAAGAGTATTTGTTTTGAAAAATGGTTTAGGGGCTCAAAACCACAATGAGATACCACCTCACACCAGTCAGAATGGCTAAAATTAACAAGTCAGGAAACGACAGATGCTGGCAAGGATGTGGAGAGAGGGGAACCCTCCTACACTTGCTGGGAATGCAAGCTGGTACAGCCACTCTGGAAAACAGCATGGAGGCTCCTCAAAAAGTTGAAAATAGAGCTACCCTATGACCCAGCAATTGCACTACTGGCTATTTACCCTAAAAATACGAATGTAGTGATCCAAAAGGGCAGATGCACCCGAATGTTTACAGTAGCAGTGTCCACAATAGCCAAACTATGGAAAGAACCTAGATGTCCATCAACAGATGAATGGATAAAGAAGATATGGTATATATATACAATGGAATACTATGCAGCTATCAAAAGATAGGAAATCTTGCCATTTGCGATGACGTGGATGGAACTAGAGGGTATTATGCTTAGTGAAATAAGTCAATCAGAGAAAGACAATTATCATATGATCTCCCTGATATGAGGAAGTTGAGAGGCAATGTGGGGGGTTTGGGGGGTAGGAAAAGAATAAATGAAACAAGATGGGATCAGGAAGGAGACAAACCAGAAGAGACTCTTAATCTCACAAAACAAACAGGGTTGCTGGGGAGAGGGGACTAGGGAAAGGGTGGTTGGGTTATGAACATTGGGGAAGGTATGTGCTATGAACTGTGTAAACCTGGTGATTCACAGACCTATACCCCTGAGGCTAATAATACATTATATGTTAATAAAAAAATAAAAAATTATATTAAAAAATGGTTTAGGGGCATCTGGGTGGCTCAAGTGGTTAAGCATTTGACTCTTGATCTCAGCTCAGGTCTTGATCTTGGGGTCATGAGTTTGAATCCCATACTGGGCTCCCCACTGAGCATGGAGCGTACTTAAAAAAAATATTATTAAATAATATTATAAACCACACATATTCAAAATGTATAAATATCATTAGTTTTGACATGTGTACGCTTGTGAAATCTTCACCACACTCAAGCTCTTGAACATATCCATCACCTCCAAACTTTCTTCATGCCCATTTGTAAAGCTTCATTCCTGACTCCACTTCTTACCTTACTCCACATTCAGGCAGTCACTCTTTGCTCCCTGTCACTATAATTTGGGCAAATAAAAGTTTTTGACCAGTGAAAGTATTACTGATTATAAGATTGATGGTTCTACTTTTATAAAAGTCAAAATGTAATGAAAACAAGGAAAGAATTGAAATGGAAATGTTTTATCATAAATATGACAGATAAAAGCTTAATATCCATAGTATTTCAAAAATTTATTAAAAAGGATGTTTTATTTTGACTTGTTTGATAGCAAGAAGAGACACAGGCCAGTCAGCTCAAGAAAAAGGATGCCTATGTTAGGGATATACATGAACTGCATCTAAACTGGAGAACTGCCAGAAAGAGAGGTACCTTCAGGTATTTGACTCTGGTTTTCCTTTCATGGGCCAAATGATTGTTCTTGGGTTAGGTCTCTACTTCTTTAAGCACATCTACTTAGTTTTTTCTCTACCAACTATCTTTCTCTGCTAGCCCTAGTTTCTAGTCCCTCATCATTTCAATTTATAGCTCCTCTGACTCCAGTATACACAAGGCAGCTCTTTGTTCAGCCTTTTTCACTTTTGCTCCTCCTGTTAAGTGCATCAACACTCAACATTTCCGAATTCAAATTCGTAAGAGAGGAATGTGATTGTCTTAGCTCACCATTTTGGACCAGGCCATACACAGCAAGTAACACATCAGTTACTTCTAGGTCTGAAATGACCCTTCACTGTGGGTCAGAGAGCAGGAATCACATGGTGCAAAACATTAGCATGTACTATAAACAGGACAGGCACTGAGTGCTTACCTGTCCAGTAAAGAGGATAGTCCTTGAGAGCCAGATGGAGGTGGATTTAAATCCCAGCTCCACTATTTATTAGCTATGTGACTTTGGATAACTTGCTTAACCTGTCTGAACCTTAGTTTTCTCATTTATAACTTGGGGATAATAACTGCCTTGTATAATTTTGTGAAAAAATGCATGTAAAGCATGGTATAGTAACACATAGTAGGTCTCAATTAATGGTAGCTATTTTATTTTGTTTATTATTATATTAACAGATTGATAGTGCTCTCAAGAAAAATAATCATCTCCATGGCAAAGGTCAAAAGAGCTCACATATAGACAAAAACCAAATAGTTAGCTGACATTGAAAAAAATGTCGGTTTTACAACTTTTTAGTGAACTTAAAAATAGCTCTGAGATAGATATATTTCACTTCTGTTAAACTTGCTAATAAATTAAAATTATACATTGCAATATTGCTGTGGCAATAAAGAAAGAGTACATTCATATTTGGTAGATGACATTGTAGATCAACCTCATTATTCCAAATAGCAATGTCATAAAATGTACACTTTAATTCATAGATCCTTTTTGGGGAAGTATTTCCCAAGGAGGTAATTGAAAACAAAAACCTATATTTGTGCAAAATATTTATAGCTCTCTTTTTAATTCAAACACTTTCATCTTTTTAGAATGGAAAGAGACATAAGAGATTATTTTTCCTTTGGGCTGCACATTAGAGTCACTTAGGAGCTTTTAGAAATACTCATGTCCCATGCCCAGAGATTTTGAGGTAATTGTCCTGATACATGGCCTGAGCTTGAGTGCAATTTAGAAACTCCTTAGCTATTCTAATGTGCAGCAAGGAAGGAGAACCACTCTTCCAGTCCCACACATTAGGGAAACTGTGAAAAAAACAGAGCCAGGGAGGTTAAAAAGGACCCTGAAAGGAGCACACATAGATGTAATAAAAGAGCTAGGTTGAAAATGGAGATGTTTGTTTCTAATTCCTAACCTTCTAGTCTTTTTTCTTTTTTTCTTTTTTAGATTTTGTTTATTTAAGAGAGAGAGAGAGAGAGCATGAGCAGTGGGGCCGGGGCAGAGGGAGAGGGACAAGCAGACTCCCCACTGAGTGGGGAGGCCAGTGCAGGGCTCAGTCTTAGGACTTGGAGATCATGACCTGAGCCAAAGGCGGACACTTAACCAATTGAGCCACCAAGCACCCCTGACTTCTGGTCTTGATGAATAACTGGAAATGCCCATGTGTCCAATATTTAGAGACTAGGTAACAAATTATTATGCAAAAGTACAGTGCATTCATTAATTGTTATTGGCTATCTGTGGACAAGGTAGAACATAGTATGTACACACTGATGAGAACCAGGTGTGATAGTGGTGTATCTATTGCTATCCTCACCAAGAGAGTCCCAGCTGAACTGTTGAGTTCTTCCTTGGGAGGAGAGAAGCATGGTTCTCCCTTCATGCTCTACCTTCTGCCCAAGGTGGCCAAGTTCCCTGAGTGCCCATCTCTGTTATGGGGAGTGGGGTTATTGATGTCCAGTACTGCTGAACTGTGGGCTGTCCATACTGAACAACAGGGAATCAGAAGTTATGTTTTAAAATTGTGACATATACATAACACAAAATTTACCATCTTAACCATTTTTAAGTCACACAGTTCAGTGGCATTAAGTATATTAACATTGTTGTACAGTCATCACCATCATCCATCTCCAGAATTTTTCATCTTCCTCAGTTGAAACTTTCTGTCCATTAAACAGTAGCTCCCCATTTCCCCCACTCCACTGCCCCAGCCTCTGGCAACTACCATTCTACTTTCTGCCTCTATGAATATGACCTAAACACCTTCTATAAATAGAATCACACATGTGTCCTTGGGTTTGTTTTGTTTTCTTTTCTTTTGAGAGAGAGAGAGAGAGAGCGCACATGTGTGTGCATGTGCATGAGAGGAGAAGGCAGAGAGAGAAAGAGAATTTCAAGTAGGCTTCACGCCCAGTGAGGAGCCTGACACAGGACTCCATCTCATGACCCTGAGATTGTGACTTGAGCCGAAACCAGGAGTCAGACATTTAACCAACTGAGCCACCCAGGTGCCTTCAACACGTGTTCTTTGTGATTGGCTTATTTCGCTGAGCTTAATGCCTTCAAAGATAAGTGTCAATTTTTAAGGATATATATTCTTTGTCTTTCTCTCTACTCCTTTTTTCTTTCTTCCAAAGGTCACTTTCCTTCTGGATTGAGGTCTCCGCATCCCTCCTATTGGTCCTTGCTTTCCTGCACAAGTGGCTACTATGCCTTTTGCCTCATCTTTTCTAGGCTCCATATTATCTAGTGAGCAGAATTTGGAAAAGCTTGCTCAGTCAGCTTGTACCTGAAATTTGCTAAGTCTGAAGGTTTGTTTTGTTTTTGTATCTTTGTTTCTGTTTTCAGTGTGGACTCGGGAAGAAAGGGGAGGGGACTCTCAGAATATGAAAGAGAGAAGGAAACAAAGAACATAACCAAATTAGTACTTGAAGATACATGCCTGCCTCAGTTGTAAAACTAATTAAGAAGAATTGAAGAAGTTACAGAATTGTATCACAAGTGGATTGTTTTAGGTGTGAGCAAGTATTGCATACTGGTTAAATGTGTGAACTCTGGATTTGGGTTATCTGAATTTGAATCTTCACTCTTTTTCCTCAGTTTTATTGAGATATAATTGACATACAGCAATGTAGAAGTTTAAAGTATACGAAAAGTCCATTAGAAGGTGCCTGGGTGGCTCAGTAGGTTAAGCATCTACCTTCAGCTGAGAGTGCTCTCAAGAAAAATAATCTCCCTGGGGTCTAGTCCTGCATGGGGCTCTCTGCTCAGTGGGGAGCCTGCTTCTCCCTCTCCCTCTGCTGCTGCTTTCTCTCTGTCAAATAAATAAAATCTTTTTTAAAAAGTTCATTGGAGGGGCGCCTGGGTGGCTCAGTGGGTTAAGGCCTCTGCATTCAGCTCAGGTTGTGATCCCAGGGTCCTGGGATTGAGCCCCACATTAGGCTCTCTGCTTAGTGGGAAGCCTGCTTCCTCCTCTCTTCCTATTTGTGATCTCTCTCTCTGTCAAATAAATAAATAAAATCTTTTAAAAAAATTAAAAGTTCATTGGCATGAACTGGGTATTTGAAGTATAGTGGCTTTTCATTGGCTGAGTTATGACAATTTCGAATTGACTGCGCTGTTGCAGGGGGAAGAGAAAAACCTTCCTTCCTCCTGATGAAATAGTAAAGTAGAAGCTAAGGCTTGCAGGGTGCATCTCTTCTGGGGGATCTGCAATTGACCTCAGCTGGAATGGCATGAGAACTCTCCCCCCAACCCCTGTGGCCTTCTGACTCCATTCTAAATGAGGTTTCCTTTTATTAATTTTTCTGTGTTTATTCACATTGTTGTGCAAATATCACCACTATCGATCTTCAGAATTTTTGCATCTTCCCGTATTGAAATTCTACCCATTGAATATTAACTCCTTATTCCCTCTCCCCCCAGCCCCTGGTAACCACCATTCTACTTTCTATCCCTGTAAATTTGACTACGCTAGGTACCTCATGCAGTATTTGTCCTTTTGTGTCTGATTTCACTTACCATAACATTTTTAAGGCTCACCCATGATGTAGCATGTATCAGGACTTCATTCCTTTTTAATACTGAATAATACCCCATTGTATATGTTCACAGTTCTTGACACTAATTATAAAAAAAAAAAGAAAAGAAAAAACCCACACTATTTGGGAGTTAGTATTGACATTGGCTGAGTATCACTCTAGACATCTATTTGTGAGTGGACAGACAGAAAACTAGGTGGATATAAATAATGTTAGAAAATGGGCTTTGGGGGGGGTGTGCCTGGGTGCCTCAGTCAGTTAAGTAACCAACCTGTGATTTCAGCTTGGGTCATGATCTCATGCATTGTGAGATTGAGCATGCATCAGGCTCTGTGTTCGGCAGGGAGTCTGCTTGAGATTCTCTCCCTCTGCCCCCTACCCATTCTCTTTCTCTCTCTCAAATAAATAATCCTTAAAAAAAAAAAAAAGGAAGAAGGAAAGAAAGAAAGAAAAGAAAGAAAGAGGCCGAGGAAGAAAGAAAAAAAGAAAATAAATGGGCTTTGGGGTCTTGCTTTCTAATACTAATCTAAAGTTCCCTTGACTGGACGATAGGCACAGGTAGGCTCCTGGGCTTAGAGACTTAGCCACTCCTAGAACCCAATCACCAGCTCCTAAGCAATTCCCCTGACCTCAGCCAATCAATGGTTAGTTGGCCACCATAACTCTGCTTTTATGTGCTTCCACCTCTAAGTAGTTCTTTAGTCCTGAGGATTTTTTCTGTACCACATTTCCTACTTTTCTTTATTTGACAATTATTTATTCATGCCTGTCTTGTGCCAAGAGCTATGCTAGGTACTGGGAGTACTTAGACAAAAGATTCCTCTCCTGCCCTCCAGTAATTCACAGTACAAGAGACAGAAAAGCAAACACAAGCATTAAATATAGTTTTATAGACTTCCTATCCTAGTGGAATTAAGAAAGTCTTCCAGAAGAGATGGCCTTAGGATAAGAAGGCTTAAAGGAGTGAGAATTAAGGAAGTGAAGTAATGTACATGTGCTGGACAGGGACAGGGAGAGCAGAGAAAACAGCAGGTATGAGGGAACTGGAGTAGATACCTGGAGTTTATGGAGGCACAAGCAATTACCTGTTTTTGGAATTTCACAAGGCAAGAAGGGAAGTGGCATGGAGTAGAGCTGGAGAACCGTGGAGGGTAAAGTAGCAAATATTACCTTATGTCATGATGCCATGATTATTTTTAAGTAACCACCCACCTTTGTCTACCCAACTGCACAGTGTCTACTTTAGGGACATGAGTTAGTCACTCCTGGACCCTGAGGCATGGCATAGTGCCTGACATAGTAGGTTTTCAGTACATGCTCTTTTTCCATATATTGGTGCATGTTTTGTAATTGTTAACTACTACCAACAGCTTTAAAAAAAAATCTCTTGATTTCAGTTGGAATTTAGTTTTTGCTTCATTTGCATTGCATTTCTAAAGAAGATTTCTTTGTTTATTCTCTCATATATAGACTAGTGATTTGCTACTATTTCCTCTACTATAAAAGGAAAATTACTAAGTGGCTAATATAATTTATATATTTGTTTTGTTTTGGCTTTTAGGATAAACTACTGTTCGTGAAACTCAGCACTTCACATTTGTAAAAATGTTAATACTCTATTTATTTGTTTTAAATTAAAACAGGTTTTTTTTTGTTTGTTTGTTTGTTTTAGTAATGTCTACATCCAATGTAGTTCTCAAACTTACAACCCTAAGATCAAGAATCTCATGCTCTCTGCCTGAGCCAGCCAGGCACCCCCAAGAATATTAATACTATTAAAGTTAATTTGAAGAGAGAATGTATCTACTTTATTTTTAAAAAATATTTTATTTCTTTATTTTAGAGAGAGAGAGAGAGAGAGCATAAGCAATGAGAGAAGAAGGAAAAGGAGAGAATCTCAAGCAGACTCCATACTGAGTGTGGAGCCTGATGTAGGGCTCGATCTTGTGACCTTGAGATCATGATCTGAGCTGAAACCAAGAGTTGGATGCTTAACTGACTGAGCCATCCAGGCGCCCCTGTATCTACTTGAAAATTACTTAAAAAAAAAGATATGATTCTGAAAGCAAGTATTTAATTTCCAGATTTTACAGTTAAATGCTTTTTTGCTTATTTATTTGTTTTTAGGTTTTTTTAAATTATGTTATGTTAGTCACGATACTGTACATCATTAGTGTTCCAAAATTCATTGTTCATGTATAAGGTGATGGGTATTAAGGAGGGCACACATTGCATGGAGCACTGGCTGTTAAGCATTATGCGTTAAATGCTTTTTAAAACTATTTTCTGTTAGATGGTTTCCTGGGAAATTTGAAATTAATAGTTGGTTAGCATTCCATTAAGTTTTGAGCATAATCACACATCTGTAAGGGCATTCTGATTAAATCAGAGTGATTGACACAATGATTGTTCATCTATAAGGGAATCATGATTGAATCACAATAATTGATTTTTATGAATCCAGCTAAATTTTTCTTTTTTAATTTTAGTTTAATTATGCAGTATACCACCGTAGGTGTGTGATCTGCAGAGCTGTATTTTAGATAAGCATGTTGTTAAAAAAGGCTGAATCCAGATCATGCTATTGCAGAAAGATCACTTAATTTACTAAGCTGGGTCTAGCTTATGCTTTTTTGTCAAATCTTATTACATATTTGTTTGAAATAAACTGTTTGACTTTCACTGGGACCCTGAGTGTCAGTGAATAAATGATACTATTTTAGTTTTTCCATAAGTGTGTGTGCACTTCTCTAATGTTGTATTCTTAACACAGATCAAAAGTTCAGTAAATATTTTATTGATTTAATAATTATCTTTTAAACAGGAAGCAAAACTGAAATTCTTTAGTAACAGTTCTTACTTCTAATGGACATTGGCACATAATCTCTCTATATACACATACAGACACACACTTAAATTGTTGAAAGGCAATATAGTATGATATATAGGGGACTATGTCCTGAGTTGAACAAAACTGAGTTTAAATCCTCTGTCACATTTAAATCTTCTGTCACATACAGTTGTGTGATATTAAGAATATCAGCCTCTCTAAGTCTCGACTTCATAATCCATAAAATGTTTTTATGTGTAGTTGTTCAAATAGGTATTATAAAACAGTTAGTATTAATTTCTGAAATATAGCAAGTAATTATTAAATATTAGCTGGTATTATGATTTATATCACTTATTTTTGTTTTCTTTTCTTCTCTTCTGCTTTGAGAAGATTTGAAACAACTTACCATGTCCTATATAGAAACAGCTCAGTGGGAACCATTACAATGCGTGGTAGATAAAACTCATAAGCACTACCATTCTATATTAGATGTTTAGAGAACAAGTGGATGCTTGGGGAACATGAAGCTTTGAAAACTCTCAAATGGATTCCAAATAGCTAAAACGTCCATATCCACACTCATAGAAGGTATATGTAGATGAAGAAATGCCAAGTTGAATATTACCAGGAAACAGCATCAAACTAAGTGGAGTATATTCTTTTGCACAGTTTGCATAGCTCAGAAGCTGCTGTTTGTTATGAATGGAGACTTCAGTTGTGCTTAAAGGCCATTTCAAAATATCTAGGTTCTTTGTAAATGAAGTATCACCAAAAAAAGTGCATGGGATTCAGTGTTCAAATATGGACTGAATGAATTGCACTTGTCATTTACTAGCTGTGTGATCTTTGGCAAATGACTTTGCCTTTTGAAGCCTTGATTTCTTTGGCTGTTTAATGATGCTAATAATACCTGGCTTGCAGGGCACCATGAGAATTGAGTGAGGTAAGTAAAAGGTATGTATAAAGTACATATAAAGGTGTGTATGAAGTGCTCATCACAGTGTCTCCATGTTAACTGTAGTTATCAAGTAGACTGTAGTTAACTGTAGTTATAAAGTAGACTGTGATATTGGGTGTGTTCAGTATTTTGACAGATACAAGTGATCTGTATTCAGTTGAGGTAATATTGCTGGAATATCATGTTAGAACATAAGCAACCAGCTCAATATGTATAAACTGAACAATGAGTTTTCAAATTATTTCTGTAATAATAGTTGATGTTCACAGAGTATTATGGGGCAGTCACTGGGTTAAGTGCATTATTGCATTTAATCTCTACAGCATTCCCATACTTTCGATATTATTTTGTGGAGAAGGAAAATGAAGTGTAAGAAGGAGAAATAAATTGCTTGAGGTTGGATGGCAACTAAGTGCCATCCATGGCCAGGAATCTAGCTCTGGTCGGTCTCCAAAATGTAGGCTCTGACCACCAGGTTATACCACCTGTTAATTTGTTACATAGTCTGAAAAGCAAAGAAAGAGAATCTCCTGTTAGACATATTGATCCTACTCTGAACTTAGGAAAGATAAAATGTGTTGCTTCTCAAGGGCTTTAATTAATGAGTAAAGGGATTCAAATACTCAAGCTACAAACTATGACTTTGAAAACTTTCCTGATAATAGAGAAACAGTGACTGTATTGTCAGACCAAAATCACCACCATGTGTAACCCATTTTTTAGCTTGTTTTCTTTTAGTTAGCCTCAAGTTCTTTTTTCACCTTGTGTCTTTTAAATGTACTGTACATGTGTTACGAATAGCACACCCAGAGCCATATCTTGGCATTAAAATTCCATGAAGTCCATTTTGGGAGTCAGATTACTACACCTATTTTTAGTTCTCAACCACAAATTACTTTTTCCATTACACTTGTAAATAGTGATAAAGAGATTGAAACTAGCTCCTACAGCCAAATAAAAATCCTACATTCGGTTTAATCAGGGCAGACCCATTGACTGGCATTAATGTAATTACATTACTGAGGCAGGCAGCTACCTGTGAGTGCCTCTTTCTTTCTCTCGTTAGGACTCCCCTCCCCATTTGCTGCTATATTTGTCCGCCTCCTTGGCCATAAAAGGCTGGCTATGTGGCTCTGACATTCTACTGCCTGACCACATGCATTATTTTTGAACTGGTCCCCCGGGTCCTGCTTTTAGCCCTGCCTCTTCACTTTTTTTGGGGGGTGGGGGTTTATTCAACCGCTGTGGGTTTTTCATTCTCCTATCCAGCTCCACAGCCACATCAGAGCATTTCCACCACCGCCACTCCTTTGAGCAGGGGTAAGTGTGACACTGAGGTAGAAGAATGCACTTGATATTTGATGTGCTTAACAGCATTGCATGCGTGTGGTTCTATCTTGTGAGTTTAGTGGTTTTCTCAGAAACAGGTCAGAAGAGCAGAGAAATAGCAAAGGGGAGCCCCTGGGAAGGAAGACAAAAGCAGCAGGGTGCCAGTTTTCTCTGGCACAGCTCTCCTCTCACATCCACACTGTTCTTTTTAAGTTAAGCTACTATTCCTGGAACCATAAGGGGATCATGGAACTGTAAGTGTGAGTCCAAGTACTCTTTCCAAGTTATAGTTCTGTTGTTTGGCTGAAATCTGGAATGGATGAGGTGGCAGGATATAATGTGTTTTCTATCTTCCATATGCCTACAATAGTCTCTGATTATAAATCAGACCAAAAGGAGGTAAATTAACTCTGAAGTCCCGAGTTTCTAATTCAGTGATTTTGTTCTGGCAATGCCATGTGGATAGTGTGAGAGTGGATTATGATATTTCTAACTTGGAAATAGTTAAATAATATTTCAGTGGCAACATAGAGACCCACAGAATGACCTAAAGTTAACATTTTCTGTGAATGACTTTAGTCAGCTTTTGACCTCTAATGCCTATACAAAAGTATCATATCAGGATTACAATAATGGAATTTGTATTTCTTCCAAAATTCCCAAATTGTGTTCAGAAAGGAAATGCAGGTCTTAAAGGAACAGAAGACAACCAAATCATCTTTCTTCCCAACATACTCTGTTATGTGTTGGGGATAATCTTCACTTACTTGATGAAGAAAGAAGAAGGTAGCTGTACCTTCATTCCAGAGGTCAGAGTGGTGACAACCATCTCTGATGGCTTAAAGCCAGGCCCTTGTAATACGTTATGGATGTGTCTGCAATATGAAGTACTATGAAAAATAAATATTTTGGAGAGAATATAGAAATAGAGTAGGAAGTAGCATTGGGGAAAGATATTCAAACATTTTATTTTGTGAAAATGACAGCATTTCAAGTCATGTTAGCATATATGAACTTAGTTTATAACATAATGCATAGGAAGGTCATTCATGATTTATTTGGATGTCCTTTAAATAATATTTGCCATGTTATGATGTACTATGAATCATTAAAGAAACTTACCTATTATCTTTATAACTGCTTAGCATACTTCTGTATTAGTATAATATAATCCTTTTGTTTTATCAAAATTTATCTAATAATTATTCATTACATATGGTAATTATTTCTGTATGTTTTAGAACAGAAGAAGCAATCTATTTAAGGGTTGAAGCAAAGTTGCTTGCTAGTAGCTATTTTTTTCCTCTTGGGAAATGCCATGTAGACTGATATCTTCCATGAGCCCCAAGATAAATATTTCTGGAGTGCAGTTTGCTGGATTTTCTTCTCTAGGGAATACATACCGGCTTTTAAAAGAGTTTAAATAAAAAGTAGATTTAAACTTGACAAAAAACATGACAAGTTTAAAAGGAGTCATTCCTTCTTTAAAATAATCAAAAAAGAGATTTGGAAAAACTGATTATCCCACAGACAATTTTGCTTATAAAATTTAATATTTAAATTTTAAAATGTAATTTATGTTTATTTACTTGAATGTTTAAATGTAATTTAAATGTTAAAAAGAACATTTCAGAACACCCACAGAAGCATTAAAAATTGGGGGAGGGGCTTTCATAAAACTATTACTGCATCCAGGTAAGTTAGCAATGTGGCTGATGGACTTCTGTCTGTGGATACAGTATTCAAGAAGCTCATACAATGTGAAGCCTCGCCTTCCTGTGCTAAGCAAACTTACCTTGGTTGTCAATTAACTATTAGCTCAAGTTCACAATACAAATGGCTACAGTATGACTGACTTTTGTACTTCTTCATGTAAGAAGCCTAGAAGTCTTCATATTCTTTAAGGGAGCAAATAGTTTGTTTTGATGCTATACACTTTTGAAGTGTTTGTGAGATTTGAGAGAGTTCATTATAGGATAATATTTGGCTCTTGAACAACATGGGTTTGAAATGCATGGGTCCGTTTACACACTATTTTCTTTTTATAAATATAGTACAGTACTGTGAGTATATTTTCTTTTTGATTTATTAATATTTTATTTTCTCACTGTATGGGCCCACTTATATGCAATTTAAAAAAATAAATATAGTATAGTACAGTAAACATTTTCTTTTTGATTTATTAATATTTTCTTTTCTCTAGCATACCTTGTAATAATACAGTATAAAGTACATGTAAGGTGCAAAATATGTGTTAATCCACTGTCTATTTTATTAGTAAGGCTTCTATTCAACAGTTGGCAATTGGTAGTGAAATTTGGGTGGAAATCAAAGGTTACTTGTGGATTTTTTACTGTGAGGGTTGGGGTGGGGTTGGCACCTCTAGTCCCTACATTGTTTAAGGGTCAACCATATAAGCAGACTCCAGTGTTCAGTCCTATGGCTTCTCATCTGTTTTTTGGCTTTATGTACCATCTATATATTTGTGACTGTTGAATGTATATGTCCATCCTGGACCTTTACCCTGAGCTCCAAAGTCATGAATCCAACTTACCATCCCACTTGGATGTCTAGCAGGTATCTCAATTACAGAATATTTCAAACCCATCTCCCATTCTTTCATCCCTAACTCTGCTTTTTACACTCCTGCCCATCTCAGTTAATAGCAACTTCGATCTTCCAGTTACTCAGGAGAAAATTCTCAGGACCATCTCTCACCCCTCTTTGTTTCATGGACACAAACCCGCAACCCTGAGATCAGGAGTTGCAAACTCCAACAACTGAGCCAACCAGGTGCCCCCATAACAGCCTTCTTTCTAATTGGTCTCCTGGCTTTCATTCTTTCCCCTCAATAGTCTATCCTTCATACATAAGGAAGAGTAAGTCTCAGCTTGGAACCTTCTGATGGGTTTTTCAGCCCTTTCACAGTGAAAGACAAAAAATCACTACAGTTGCTCATCAGACCCTATACCATTCCCTCACCCCTAACATCTCCTATACATCCACCCTGCACCCTGCTCACTCCTTACAGCTTCACTGCCTAATTGAACTTCACCACCTAGAGTACAACATGCATGCACACACCCTAGTGTCTGCAATGGTCTTCCATCACAGGCACTCTTCCGATATTATTATGCTCAGATGTCACTTTTTTTTTTTCCCCCAGATGTCACTTTGATGCTCAGAAGCCATCCCTGATGAGGCAGTTTAAAATTGCATCCCCCGTCCCTTTTCTGATTTATTTTTCTCTGTTGCATTTAGCCCATTCTGTTGTATCTTACCTTTTACATATTTTCTCTATTGACCATCACCTGCAATAGAATAAAAAGTTCTATCTAAGGTTATCAGAGCAGGGATTTTGTTTGTTTCATTCATTTCTGTATTTCTTTTTCTTTTTTTTTTTAATTTTAAAGATTTTATTTATTTATTTGACAGAGATCACAAGTAGGCAGAGAGGCAGGCAGAGAGAGAGAAGAGGAAGCAGACTCCCTGCTGAGCAGAGAGCCTGATGCGGGGCTTGATCCCAGGACTCTGGGATCATGACCTGAGCCGAAGGCAGAGGCTTTAACCCACTGAGTCACCCAGGTGCCCCTCATTTCTGTATTTCTTGTGCTGGAATGGTACCAGGCTCATAGTCGGTGCTCATAATTATTTCTTGAATGAAAACCACGTTGGCTGTACACAGACTCTCCATCATTACATATTTTCCCAGATGAAGTCCCTATCAGGATGAAATGCCAGAAAAATTGAAATACACATTATGAAAGGTCTGAGGAAAAACACAATAGCTAGGCTAGGGAAACTTTGTAAAGACCTCCTAGATATCAAAACAAAATCCAAAAAATCAAACCCACACAAGTAGGTGGCTCAGTGGTGGTAGGGGGCTTATGTGGGCTATGAAGTAGAAAGTTTGTTAAGTAACCAGTTAAGCTAACCTTCACATCCTTTCCATTTGCTCTTTGGAAAAGATTAGAGTATCTATTTTTACATATTGATTTAGATACCTTGTTTCTTAGTAGTTCACTCAAAAGTTGCTGCTTTCTTGTAGGTCACCTGGTTCCCTCCAGGGCACACCATGTCTCTGCCCTTTTATCAGAGGCTCCACCAGCACTATGACAGCAGCTACCGTAACAGGGACCTTCGCAGCACCATGAGCCAGTACCAGGAGGAGAAGAAAAGTTCTGCCATCTACACCCATGGCTCGACGGCCTACAGCACCCGCTCCTCTGCTGCGCACCGCCAGGAATCCGAGGCCTTCAGCCAGGCGTCCACTGCCTCCTACCTGCAGCAGGCCTCCCGGGCCGCTGAATCCACCCATGCATTCGCAGCCAGTCGGAAGACAGCCTCAGCCTACGATTATGGCTATTCCCATGGGTATGTCAAAAGCAGTTAGCAGTTAGCTTTGAGCAGTTAGCAGTTAGCTCAAAGCCACACTCCGAAAAGCCCTCCTATACCATGTTTTCTTTTCTTTTTGGTCAGGTGGCCCTACATTTAAATCAGGTGTGGAGTGGAGGACCTGAGTAGCTCAGCTGTTAAGCACTTGACTCTTGGTCAAGCAGTCTTCTTGTCCCTCTTCCTCTGCTTCTCCCCTCGCTCCCTCTCTCTTATTCTCTCTCTCAAATAAATAAATAAAATCTTAAGAAAAATAAGTCAGATATGGAGTGAGGCCATGTATTTGGGAGACCTGGGACTTATGTGTACCTGTTTCACTTTACCTTTTGAGTTTCATAGAGAGCTTCATAATCACACTGGCATGTCTGGCTTTCATTGCCAAGTGTGATAGTGCTAGAAGCAGGGAAGTTTTGCCACAGATTGATTTCAACATTCAGTAGCAGCAGAGCCAGAAAATATCATTTCAACGCTCACAGCGGGTTTCCTGGCCCTCAGAATGTTTCTACTTAGATGGGAAGCCAGTATAGAATTTAAAATTCACAGGTCACAGGCACCCAAACTACAGCAGAGATGCATTCTCCTTTTTCGGTATCTGAGAGCCAATATTAGAATTCCGAGCCACTGTTCAGGCAGGCAGCAGATATTTCCTTTCTTTCTTTCTTTCTTTCTTTTTTTTTTTAATAAAGATTTTATTTATTTATTTGACAGACGGAGATCACAAGTAGGCAGAGAGGCAGGCAGAGAGAGAGGGGGAAGCAGGCTCCCCGTTGAGCAGACAGCCCGATGCGGGGCTCAATCCCAGGACCCCGGGACCATGACCATAGCTGAAGGCAGAGGATTTAACCCACTGAGCCACCCAGGCGCCCTAGCAGATATTTTCTTTAGCTAGAGCATTTTACACAACCATGCCCCATCTCAGTCAGCCTAAGAATACCAGGAACACTCCTGTATTCTGATAAAAGTAGATGTATTAACCTATTGCAGTGAGGGAGACAACACAGCAGAGGAAAAGAGAGAGTTACTATATTAGGAGTTTACATGCACGTCTGGTATGCAAAGCAAACCCAGGGTCCTGTTTCTATTGGAAACAGTGAAATTGAGATAAATGAGGACTGTTCTATCCAGAAGCCTTTAATGTGGACCTCAACCCCTGGGTTGGGAACTGAGGTGGCTGCTTTGTGTCAACAGCAACTGGAGTCATCCAGGCAATGTCTCATTCTTGCTGATAAAATTTCAAACAGCAAACTTACTGATCATCTTTGATATTAGAGAAGAAAGTTTCTCAGTGAGTCTGTAGTCTCTTAAAGAATGTTATCACAACTCTTTTTAGCAGCAGCGTCCCTGGGAGAAACGTTTCCTATGAACTTTGCCATTGACTTCTCTGTCTGTTGTTCCAGCCTGATGAATGCTGGGCAGATGCTTACTTTCTCAGCCCAAGCCAGTTTTTATTTTCTTGGTATCCATAATGAAATGTTTCATGGCGATTAAAAAACACTTGCAAGATTCACGTGATTTTATTAAAAATCTATCTGTAGTCCGCAGAAGGAATTGCTGAACTTGAAAATGTAAACATTTCTGGGATATACAGTAAATAACCACCTGCTGCCTCCATTCCGCCTCTCCAAAGCATCTGGCATAGATTGCATTTTCTTAGTTATCAACATAACATAATTTTAAGTCTTACAAAATTTAAGCCCACAAAATATCTGTTAGGACAACTAGAAAAGGGTTTCTTTCTGGAAGTTAAAGAAGTTATTGAGGGAATAGTGCAGTGGTTTGTATGAATAGAAATGAGGGTAGTTTCTGAAGGCAGAAATTCCTGAATCTGTGTTGGGTTTAAGCAGCACCTGATCTATGGCTGTGGTTTCTTGGGTACTGACAGGGACCTCCTGGGAGCTTGTGCTCTGTTTAACAGAACCAGGGTCTGCTGGGGTTTGCCTGGAATGTCTGATGGCCACATTATGAAATTCCATTTAAAATGGAACAGGATCATTTTGCAATCTCGCTTTCATGGGATATTCACCAGGACTTGGTCTTGGCTGTAAATATGGAAATATTGTCAGTAGAGTGAATTAATTTCTTTTAGCCCTTGCTTTAAATGAACTGCCTTCCAAAGGAAAGTTGGGAGGAATTAACACCATGTGTATGTGACAGCATCATTTTGTTCTGAAGAATGTTCCATAGAACATTAAGAACCCCGTTTAGGAAAGCAGCTGTCTTTTAATAGAGGAGGATTACATTTTAAATATCCATGTTCATGAACTGTCTGTGCTGAGTCTATAGAAGATGTTAATGTAACTGCTTGTGTACTTCCTTCATTTCTCTAGGGCTAAAGAATCTATAGCATTTTATGCATTTGTATTTTAAAGAGATTTTTACTTCTTCAACTCTATTGCTAAATTTTATGTTAATTTAATTTAATTATTTTTAAAAAGATTTTATTTGTTTATTTGACACAGAAAGAGACAGTGAGAGAGGGAATATAAGCAGGGAGAGCAGAAGAGGGAGAAGCAGGCCTCCCATGAGCAGAGAGCCTGATGCGGGACTCGATCCTACGATACTGTGATCATGACCTGAGCCAAAGGCAGACGCTTAATGACTAAGCCACCCAGGTGCCCCAAATTATTTTAATTTTAAGCAAAATCTTTTAACCACATGTGTAATGCTCTTATTTATTTATAATGGGATATATTATATTAAACATTAGTAATTAAACCTTCGAGCAATTTTATATTTTGTTCAGAAAACATTTACTCTGTGTTATCTTTCAAAGACTTAGCCATTTCAGCTTTAAAAAGCCTCAAATAGTAAGGTTTTTACAGGAAATGGAACTGTAATCATTTTTCTACACTCAGCTTCCCATCATGTTCTTTCCTTCAATGTCTATATTTATGCTGGTTGGTAAGTTGGTAGCTATTCATTAATGGCTTAATGTTTGAGGAACTCAAACTTCTTGGTAGAAACATGTTGACCAGAAATGTTGACCTAGAAACAAGAGAGGAAAGAAAATGCCAATATTTTTTCGTTTGTGTAATGCAATGTAAAGGAAAAGAAAGTCAATCTAATCCTGGGGTTATTTTAGTTTTTCTTTTTTTAGACCTAGAGCTAACAGGTGCCGATAATATTCTTTGAACATTTCAAAATCTTCAGAATTCCTTTAGGTTGTGTTTTTGCTCTCTCAAAATGGAATATCGTTTGCCTGCTAAATAAAACATCTCTTTGGATTATGAAAAGTGTTGATTAAAACCCCTAGGTTTAGAAATGCAATTCTATGCAATGTATGAAAACACTAGGCTTGATCTATTTTTAGCCTCTGCTTTGTAGTTAGATGTCCAGTAGTAAAGTGGAAACTATGGAGATTTATATGTGCTCAGGGCTTGGCTGACCTCAGTAGGTCTTAAGAACAATGGCCTGTTCAGTGTCAATGTGGTTGTAAGCACAGATCAGTTACCAATTGAATTCTGAGCCAAGGGTTATAAAATAAATCCTGGAAGGCTTATTCTAAATGCCTTTATTCTTAGTCACAGTGAGGAAAAAAAATTCCTAAATTAAAGTAGTTCAGGAAGACAAAATGACACAAGATTATTGTTTTATGCTAGTAATCCATAAATACTATCAGAGATTAAAGGAGAAATGGCACTCATAACTACCATTAGGCAATGATTCTTAAGTTCTATCAATGAATGGAGGGTCTTAGGTGATCTGAAATTATGTGCAAAATTAGGCACAGTTGAGAATTTGTTTTTGCTGTGAAAGATGGTAGCTTTCACTAGATTCTCAGAGAACCCCATGACTCAACAAAAGTCAGAACCACTGTGCTGGAAAGTCAACATACAAACATCAGACAACCCCGTGTGTGGCCTGACTTAATGCCAATATTATATGAAATTAGGGTGAAATGAGGCAGATATTTACAGGGGGTATGGTATTATGAGAATTAGGGTTCCTTCCTTTGTTTTGAGTAAGCTGGATCATACATTAGGTGGAAATAATAAGTGAAATATTTTGTTATACTTGATAGAAATGAATAACTTTCAAAAAGCAGAGACAACACAGCATAGTTCTTGGATGATGGAGGGATTTAGAGTTGTTCCTCAACACTTCATAGAAATGGTAGATATTTAATTGCTTGGTTCTAAAGGGATTGACATTCAGCCCATATGATGCAACTTAGCACAGCACCCTCTATACCACTGTATCCTTACAATAACCCTGAGAGTTTGAAATTATGTCCCCATTTTTTAAAATGAGAAAATTAGAGACCAAATTGAGAAATAAGAAAATGAAAATTAAATTATGCCCCCAAATTAAAAATGAGAAAATGGAGACCAAATAAAGCAAATTGATTAAATAACTTTTCTCTCTTGCACTAAGAAGTGGTAGAATAATGATTTGAATCCCTATCCTCTCCCAAGCCCCCCATCCTTTACATGGGTACCCAGTGACCGTTCTAATCATCTAACTCTCCATGACCTCCTGGCCACCAGATTTTTCTTGAAGCATCAATATATAGCTTTTCATTATATTTCCTTTTATATTTGCCCTCTTTCTGGAGAAGCTATTGAGCACCAAAATAACTAAGATTCAGAGTAGGGAACAGGTGATCTTAGGAGCATTCACGAATGCCAAACCTGGAACCTCACAGACTGTTTCACTTGTCACTTAGAATGAGACACAGTGACTTGCCAGGGACTATAGAAGTCACCGGGGTGGAGAAAACTGAGACATGAGTGACTTGCCTGGGGCATTCTGCCCAACATTACTTTGTGTTCTCATCTATGCTCATATCACATTGATCAACTGCCCTCGGTTGTTACCGAGATAATTAAACTATTGTTATATTGTTTTGAGACTATTGTTATAGTTTGCAAAGAACATGCTAATGCTCAAAACAATTCCAATTCAGACAGAAAATAACAGTGTTAAAGATAGAGACCACTAAACACAGAAACACTCATCTCTTATTGGTGGGTCGGATTATAGCAGAGACTGAGGGGGACCTGAAAACTTGCTCCGTTTCTCACCCTAGTGTGGTTTCAAAAGACGTTACCAAAGAAATCTACTGCCTGTGGACATTTTTGTATCTCGACCTCAGCTGTTGGCATCAGACTAGAATCCACTTTCTGTGTATTCATTTCCAGATGTTATCATGCAAAGTGGATAGTCTTTGGGGTCAAATAGGCCTGTGCTTCTTTGCAGTTAGGCTGGTGACTTCTGAAGCTAGTTAACCTCGCAGTTTCTTCATCTGTGAAGTGGGGAAAGAGTTCATCCCTCATGTTGCGAAGTCTAAAAGAAATAATGACATAAGGTACTTAGTGTAATAGCTGGCACATGGGGAACAGTCATGGAAGTTTAGGTATTGTTCATTCATTCAACAAATATTTACTGAGTGCCTCTTGTGTGCTAAGCACTGCACTAGGTGGTTGGGATAAACTGCTGAACAAAACTGACAAAGGTTCCTGCCCTCATGGAGCATATATGCTAGCATGGAGAGGCAGGTCATAAACAATAAACGGAATGAAAAAGACATTGAATTTTATATCATGCTAGAAGGTAATAGATGCTATGGAAGCAATAAAAAATAGAATAGGCTAAGAGGGATCAGGTATGTGGGGCACGGGTGTAAGTCAGAATTTTAAATAGGGTAGTCAGGCCCCTTCAAGAAGGTGATCTCTGAGCAAAGACATGAAATAGCAGAGGGAGTTATCTGGGGGAAAGTTGCACCAGGCATCAGGAATAGCCAATGCAAGGCCTTTCAGCAAGGAGCAGGATTGAGGCCACTGAGGGAAGGGAGGAGTGAGGGAAAGAGCAGGTGAAGATGACAGAAAGGGCTAGGACAACCATATAGGTACATCATGGACCAGTGTAAGAATTTTTTATTCTGAATTAGAGGGAACAAGTTGTGACAAAGTTTTGGGCAGAGGAATGACACGAGCTGACTTAAGTTGTCACAGGGTCAGTGTGGCTGCTGTGTGGAGCAAAGACTGGCACACAAGCAGAAGCAGGTTTCCCAGGTAGGAGGCTAATGCTGTAGTCCAGGCAGGAGCATTTGGGCAGTCAGAACAGATATGGTGGTCTGTTAGTTAATGCTGAATTCTGAATTCCACCAGATTTTTTTCCATAGGGCTTTTCAGCTCCCGAAGCCACACAGGTTTGAAGCTGGGAAAAGATCCATGTAGATATTCTGTATACAGTGAATTTTCTGAGATTCTCTTTAGGAAATATGAAGATGGTAAAACCATATGCTTATTCTCCATTCCCCAAGATCCAACAAAGTAGCTTGTCCCATTGTTAGTGTTTTTTATGGTACTGAAGAAGAAAAGCACCTGAAATAACCATAATTTTATGGGGATTTGAGTCCACCTGTAGAATCAAGTAGCTGAATGTGAATTACAAAAAATTACTGAACCATAGACTGTTGTGGGGAATGAAGCTTGCTTAGAAAGCTACTGATACATCCAAGTTGTGTATTCTTATCTTTCCTCCTCTGGAAAGAGTCTTATGGCCTCTTTTCTAAATAAAAGTTTAACTATTATGTATAAGGAAAAAGCACCATGGTTTCTGGGTTACAAAAATCAGTAGGTCAGAGGAAAATCCAGTGAAAGCAGAAAAGCCAGTTTCTTTTCTCCCCCAAGAAATAGAAATACTTCCGCACCCCCCCAAGTTTATTGCCAATTGCTTCTTGAAAAGGCAGTTATGCTCTGAGTCCCAAAGACATATCCTGAAGTCCAAGGAGAGTAGCCCTCACCATGTGTCAGTCTCCTGTCCTTACTCTCACTGCTTTAAACATGTGGCCTGGATGGATAGAGAGAACTAGAAGTATCACCCCTGATAATACCAGCTTTATATCAACAGCAGTTTGTAGATCCATGGAAGTGAAATGGGTGAAGCGGGAAGAGATCAAAAGGTTCATCTAACTCAAGCCCTTCCTTTCACAGATACTTACATTGAGGCCAGGAAAGATGTGGTTCATTCTCTGCTATCAATGCTTTATTTCCCAAAATATTATTTGATGGGCTCTTTTACAAGTTAAATTCAAGTTTAGGTGATACAAGATACTTCCAGAATGGCATTCCTCTTCCCCAGACAGGTGAACCATCCTGTAGGAAGGAAGGCATGTAAAGTGGGAACAGAAGGAGTCAGCCAAAGGTGGAAGAAGGGCAAAGTGGTACCTCCCAGGCTCTGATATGAAATATTAGCTCTGTTCCTGGCTGGTTGGGCAGCGAGGTGTAACTGAGCTTCCCCACCAGTCTGTGAACTCTGGAAGCCCACAGGAACCGTTGCAACAGGCTTGACCTTTTCCATAGCAGCCTTTCTAGATGAAGCAAGAGAAAGCAGTAACGTCGCAAATGAGGAAGGTAACTTCCATGCCACCCCAGGGACCATCCTCAAAGAGGAGTGGGGTGTGGGTTTCTTGGCTGTCTTGTAAATAAGTTAGTAAGACTAACCTTAAAAAGTCGCAGATAATTTTTAGTTTGCAGACTTAGACTTTATAAGGCATCTCCTGATACTGTCTTCAAGCATCTTGCATAATACAGAATTAAGGAAGTAAGGAGTAAACACTTTCACTCCTGCTTAAAAATTGCTAAAATAGTCAGAAATGGATAAAACCTGAAGGGTATATGTAGATAAGAACCATAAAATATTTCAGTCTCACAGTGTTTTACTCCTGCGCCTTTTCTAGAACATATGATTGACCTACATTCATGTTGAGAAGTGGCTGAGATCCCCATGGTACTTGCTTTTAGATCATGGCTATGCATTAGCTGTGGAAAGTTACCAAAAGGAAGATAAAATGTTACTTATCATTGGAAATTTAAATAGTGGAAAAATAAAGCAATATATAGAAAAAATGTGGTTATATTCCTATTTAAGTAACTAAACATTTTTTAAAAACTAAAAAGGAGATATTTCTATGGATGAGAGTGAAATGGAGAGGGGGAAAAAGGATTAGTGTAAGACAAATATTGCGAAAACAAAGAAAACCCCAAGGATGGTTGTTTATTATGACACTACTTGTCAGTAAATTTCGAGAGTGATATTGATCAAACTAAGTTCATGTTTATATCTTATAAGAAGCTTTTTCTGCAAAGTATATTAGCAAAAAAGAAAGGACTCAAAGCCTCCTACTTATCTGCTAACTTTGATGTTCTCCTGAAACCTCCACAAGTGTTGAGATTGGGAAACAAGAGAATTGAAAGGTCAGTAGAAAGTGTTGAGCCTGACATGATACCCATATCAAAGGAGGATCACAGAATGAAGTTGCTCTAAATCAGAAGTAGATACAAAACAACCTTTTGGTAAAACCCCAAAGAAAGTATTGTCTTTCAAGTTTTGCAAGAGGGAAAAATGTGGCTGATGGAAAAGTAGAAATGAAAAAAGAGCTGGCAAACTTCAACTGCTTCTTCCTGACCCTCCAGGGGGTCCTGAAGATGAAAGAGATGGAACTTCAGATGCAAGAAACCCCCAGGAATGGCTGACTAGATGAGCAAAGACAGCCAAGAAGGATGGTTTTCTAGAAGCTGACCCATAGTTCACTAAAACCACTGCCTCTTCCTTTCTTCTGGTAAACAGCTGAGCACTTTGTTTATATGCAACGGCATTAGGTTGTAAATATATATATGAAGATGCAGTTTTAAAGGGAAACTGTTTTAATAATAAAAAAAATGAGTCCAGCTCTTTTGTGACCATGCAGTAAAGCCGAATGACAACACATATCTACGTCAGCAATAAAAATTGGCTTTTTATTTTTAAGTTTTTGTACCTACCACTGTGTTATCCTAGGATGACCTACCCATCTTTAAATGTCCAGCTTTTCCACAAAGGAGTCCTTGATAACCCCAGACAGAAATCTTTCAAGCCTGTGGACTCAACTTTTTTTTTGCACTAGTCTTTCTGCTTCTTTGCCTGCCTTCCTCTGTCCTTCTGTGCTTTCTTCCTTGATTGACATTGTACAACACGTCACGCCTGGTAGCTTTTATTCCCCTACTAAATTGTAAAGCTCTCAGAAAGCAAGGGTCTTTAATATATCTTCATATCTCTGTCCAGCCTTAGTCAGACATAGTATTTTGCAGACAGCAGAATGAGAATAAATCTGTTTCTAAACTCTGTTGAATAAATCAAATGGTTAAAGAAAGTTAAAAAATAAACCTGTGAAAATTTCAGTGCTACTCTAACATATAACACAGACCAAAAGGCTATTTTTGAGTTAACCTTCCTCCTGTACCTTCTAAGATATCGGCTGGATTGTATGCTAAGTTGATGTTTTACTTTATGAGAAACTATTCAACTGCTTTTTCCAAAGTGACTTTACTGTTTTACATTCCCATAGCAATGTATGAAGATTTCAGTTTATCCACATTTGTTATTTTCTGTCTTATTTATTATAGCCATTTTTGTGGGTATGTAGTATTTTTAAAAAATATTTTATTTATTTATTTGCCAGGCAAAGATTACAAGTAGGCAGAGGGGCAGGCAGAGAGAGAGAGAGGTTGAAGCAGGCTCCCTGCTGAGCAGAGGACCCTATGTGGGGCTTGATCCCAGGACTCTGGGATCATGACCTGAGCTGAAGGCAGAGGCTTTAACCCACTGAGGCACCCAGGTGCCCCTGTAGTGGGGTTTTAAATTGCACTTAATAACTAATGATATTGACCACCTTTTTATATGCTCATTAGCCATTTGTATATCTTCTTTGGTGAAATGCCTGTTCAAATCTTTTGCTTATCTTTTAGTTGGATTTTTTCTGCTTATTGTTGAGTTATCAGAATTATTTAAATATTTTATATACAAGTCCTTGTTTAGATATATATTTGCAAAATTTTTTCTCATTCTTTTCATTCTCTTAACAGTATCTTTCAAGGATCTGAGCTGAAGGTAGATGTTTAACCAGTTGAGCCACCCAGGCACCCCTCTCTTTATCTTCTAAGAGTTTTAAAATATTAGCTTTTACATATAGAAATCTGATCCATTTTAAATTAGTTATGTGTATGATATTGAGTAAAGTTCTAAATTCATCCTTTCACGTATGGATGTACAGTTGTTTCAGCATCATTTGTTGAAAAGACTTTCTTTCCCTCTTTAATTCCTTAGCACCTTTATAAAAGATTAGTTGACCATAAATAGAAAGTTTTTTTTTTTCCCTCTCAGTTCTGTTCCACTGATCTATATGCCTGTCCTTACATCAGTATCACATGGGTTTAATTACTGTTGCTTAGAAAAAATTTTGGAAATTGGTGAATATAAGACTTCAAACTTAGTTCCTCTTTTACAAAAAATCTTTTGCCTATGTGTTCCTTCATATTTCTATATAAATTTTACGGCCATCTTGACAATTTCTACAAAGAGTAACATTTTCTGGGATTGTGTTAAGAATCATATTGAAACTATAGAACAACTTTGAAAAATGTGCCATCTTAATAATACTCTCAAGTCTTTCAGTCCATGAATATGGAATACTTATTTATTTAGACTTTTTTCACCATTACCATAATAATGTTTTATAATTTTCAAATACAAGTTTTATACCTCTTTGTCAAAGTTATTCCTAAATATTTTATATTTTTGGTACTATTATGAATGCAGTTGTCTTATTGGATTTTTGCATTGTTCATTGTTAGTACATAGAAATATAATTAATTTTTGTGTTTTGATTTTGTATCTTGCAACCTTGCTGAACTAATTTATTACTACTAGCATTTTTGTGTGTAATTGTATTTCTTAGGATTTTCTACATACAGGATTCTCTCAGCAACAACTAAAGATAGACTTCTTCCAGTTTTTGTTTTTGTTTTTAACTGCCTTGGTTGGAAACTTATACAATGTTGAATAGAAGTGCAAGAGCAAATATCATACCCTTATTCCCAATCTCAGGAAGAAAGAATCTATTTATTTTTTTTTAGCTATTAAATCTGATACTAGCTATAGATTTTTCATAGATGGCCTTTATTGCATTGAGGGATATGCCTGTTTTGTTGAGAGTTTTAACATGAAGGAATGCTGAATTTTGTCAAATACTGTGATCTATTGAGATGATAATGTGATTTTGTTCTTTATTCTATTAGTATGGTATACTATATGAATTGATTTTCAAATGGTAAATCAACCTTGCATTCCTGGGATAAACTCCACTTAGTTTTATATTATATATGTTGCTGGATTCAGTTTGCTAATATTGTATGAAGGATTTCTGTATCTATGTTCATGAGGGATATTGGTCTGATGTTTTATTATAACGTCTTTGTTTGGTTTTGATATCAGGTAATACTGGCCTTATAGAATAAGTTGGGAAGTGTTTCTCTGGAAGAAATTAAGGTGCAACTGGTATTATTTCTTCTTTTAATGTTTGATGGAATTCATCAGTGAGGCCATTTAATTGTGCAAAGATTTTAAAGATTATTTATTTATTTATTTGACAGACAGAGATCACAAGTAGGCAGAGAGGCAGGCAGAGAGAGAGAGAGAGGAGGAAGCGGGCTCCCTGCGGAGCAGAGAGCCCAATGTGGGGCTCGATCCCAGGACCCTGAGATCATGACCTGAGCCGAAGGCAGAGGCTTAACCCACTGAGCCACCCAGGCGCCCTAATTGTGCAAAGGTTTTAAATTACTAATTCAACTTTTCAATTTATTACTATTGGTCTGTACAGAATTTTAATTTCTTCTTAAGCTTGTTTTGGTCATTTGAATCTTTGTAGGAATTTTTCTATTTCATTTAAGTGATTGAATTTCTTGATAAAAATGCATCTACCATGTTTACTTGTGAGCCACTTAATTTCTGTAGGGTTGTATTGATGTTTCCTCTTCCATTCTTGACTTTGGTAATTGTGTCTTTTCTCTTTTTTCATTGTTAGCCTAGTGAAAGGTTTGTCAATTTTTTTGATCTTTCCAATGAACCAACCTTTGTTTCACTGATTTCATTTGCTGTTGTTCTTTTTTTTTTTCTATTTCACTGATTTCTTCTATAATCTTTATTATATCTCCCTTCTCTTTGTTTCATGTTTAGTTTAATCTTTTTTCTAACTTCTTACAGTGCTCAAGCTATTAATTTGAGAACTTTCTTCTTTTCTAAGATAGACACTTAAAGTTACAAATTTTCCTCTAGCCTCTGCTTTGCTGTATCCCATATATTTTGATATGTTGTGTTTTTTTGTTTTCATGTAGTTCATACCTTCTACTTCTACAATGATTTCTTTTCTCACCACCAGTGAGTTATTTAGAAGTATGTTGCTAGTCTCTTGATACTTGAGGATTTTCTAGATTCCTTTCTGCCTTAGATTCTTATTTAGTTCTTCTGCTGTCAGATAATAAATTTTATATAATTTAAATCCATTTAAATCGATTGAGATTGTTCTGTGAGATAGCGTATGAATTGTCCTGAAGAATGTCGAAAAGAATATGTACTTTGTTGCCATTGGCTAAAGTATTCTAGAAAGTTCATTAGGTCAAGTTGATTGATAGTGTTATTTAAGACACTTACATCCTTGCTTAATTTTGTCAGTTCTGTCAGTTATTGAGACTAGATTATTTAAGTCTCCAGTCTTTTTTCTATTTTCTGTTTTTTCTTTCAATTATGTCACTTTTTGCTTCATGTATTTTAGGACTCTGTTTGTAGGTGCATATACATTTGTAATTGTCATACTTTTCTGAGGAATTGACCCTCTTATCATTATGAAATGTTTCTCTTTGCCCCTAGTAATATTTTGGTTTAAAGTGCATTTTTTTTATATTAATATAGCCATTCTGGCTCCTTATGTTTGTCATTTGCACAGTATATCTTTTTTTTTTTTTTAAGATTTATTTATTTATTTATTTGACAGAGAGAAATCACAAGTAGATGGAGAGGCAGGCAGAGAGAGAGAGAGAGGGAAGCAGGCTCCCTGCTGAGCAGAGAGCCCGATGTGGGACTCAATCCCAGGACCCTAAGATCATGACCTGAGCCGAAGGCAGCGGCTTAACCCACTGAGCCACCCAGGCGCCCCTGCACAGTACATCTTTTTCATTCTTTTACGTTAGCACATGTGTGTCTTTGAATTTTTTTAAAGCTATGATTTTTTTTAAGATTTTATTTATTTATTTGACACAAAGAGAGAGAGATCACAAGTAGACAGAGAGGCAGGCAGAGAGAGAGGGGGAAGCAGGCTCCTGGCTGAGCAGAAAGTCTGATGTGGGGTTTGATCTGAGAACCCTGAGATCATGACCTGAGCTGAAGGCAGAGGCTTAACCCACTGAGTCACCCAGGTGCCCCAAAGCTATGATTTTTAAGTAATCTCTGCGACCAAGGTAGGGCTTAAACTCATAATCCCAAGATCAAGAGTGACCTGCTTCACTAACTGAGCCAGCCAGGTACCCTTATGTGTCTTTGAATTTATGGTATGACTTTCCTAGCAGCATACATTTGGACTTTTAAAAATCCATTCTGACAATCTCTGCTGTTCCTTCTTTAATCCCTTCACATATAATAAAATTACCAAAATGGCTGGATTTACATTTGGTATTTTTGCGGGTTTTTGATATATCTCATATCCTTTGTTCATTTATTCCTCCTTTATTGCCGTTTGTGTAAAATAAGTATTTTTAGCATACCATTTAATTTCTTTGTTTCTTAACTTTATTTTTTGTGGTTTTTTTTAAAGGAATTGCTTTAGAAATTACAATACACATATTAACTTACCCATTCTACTTCACATTTATGCTAATTTGTTACTGGAAGAAATAGAAACTTTATTTCAATACAGTTTCATTTCCTCCCCTATGTTTTATGCTATTATCATATATATTACAATTATATATATTATAAACCCAACCATGGACTGTGTTAACTATTGTTTTATGCAATCTTATATCTTTCAAGGAATCTAAAAGAATAGAAATATATTTATTTACCCAATCATTTACTTTGTTGTGCTCTTCACTTTTTTGTGTGGATTTGAATTTCTGTCTGGTGTCATTTCCTTTACACCTTAAGGGATTTGCTTTAGCATTTCTTGTAAGGCAGGTCTGTGAGCAATGAATTTTCTCAGTTTTTATTTGTCTGGGAGTATCTTTACCTCGCCTTCAGTTTTGAGTGATAGTTTTATTAGATACTGAGTTTTTTATTGAAGTATAGTTGACACACCATTCTACATTAGTTTCAGTTATACAACATAGTGATTCAATAAGTCTTTACATTATGCCCTGCACACCACAAGTGTAGCTACCATTTGTTACCATATGACAGTGTTACAGTACTATTAATTGTATTCCCTATGCTATAAACATCATTTCCATAACTTATTCATTCCATAATGGGAAGCCTGTATCTTCCACTCCCCTTCACCCATTTTGCCCATCCTCCCACCCGCCTTGCCTCTGGCAACCATCAGATTGTTCTTTATGTTTATAGGTCTGTTTTTTGTTTTTGGTCATTTTGTTTTTTATTTTATTTTTTTATTTTTATTTTTTTTTTAAAGATTTTATTTATTCATTTGAAAGGCAGAGATTACAAGTAGGCAGAGAGGCAGGCAGAGAGAGAGAGGAGGAAGCAGGCTCCCCGCTGAGCAGAAAGCCCGATGCGGGGCTCGATCTCAGGACTCTGAGACCATGACCTGAGCCGAAGGCAGAGGCTTTAACCCACTGAGCCACCCAGGCGCCCCAAGGTCATTTTGTTTTTTAGATTGCACATTAAGTGGAATCACATGGTATATGTTTTTGTCTGACTTATTTCACTTAGCATAATGCCTTCTTGTTGTACCCATGTTGTAAATGGCAAGATCTTATCCTTTTTTATCATTGAGTGATATTCCATTATATATATATATGTATACACACAGACACATATATACATACAAAGGAATATATATATGTATGTATGTATGTGTGTGTGTGTGACATGTTTTTTATCTATTCATCTACCAATGGACACTTGGGTTGCTTTCATATCTTAGTTATTGTAAATAATACTGCAGTAAACATGGGGTGCATATTATCTTTTTGAATTAGTATTTTCATTTTATTTGGGTTAAAAACCCAATAGTGGAATTACTAGAATCATATGATATTTCTATTTTTAAAAAATTTTATTTATTTTTAATTTTTTAATCTTTTATAAACATATTTTCTTCAGAGGTACAGGTCTGTGACTTATCAATCTTACACAATTCACAGCTCTCACCATAGTCCATACCCTCACCAAAATGTCAATAACTCAGCCACCCAATCCCTCTGCCCATCCCCCAGTAACCCTCAGTTTGTTTATTGAGATTAAGAGTCTCTTATGGTTTGTCTCCCTCCCTATCCCATCTTATTTCACTTTTCCCTCCCTATCCCCTACAACCCCATGCCCTCCCTCTCAAATTCCTCACCAGAGAGATCATAGATAATTGTCTTTTTCTGATTGACCTATTTTGCTTAGCATAATACCCTCTAGTTCCATCTACGTCATTGCAAATGGCAAGATTTCATTTTTTGATGGCTGCATAGTATTCCATTGGATTTTCTACTTTTAATTTTCTGAGGTATCCCCATACTATTTTCCACAGTGGCTGCACCAACTTACATTCCCACTAACAATGTGTAAAGATTCTTTTTTTCCTACATCCTCATCAATACTTGTTTTTTCTTATCTTTTTCATTCTGGCCATTCTGACAAGTATAAAACAGTAATCTCATTGTGGTTTTGATTTGCATTTTCCTGATAATTAATGCTGTTGAGCATCTTTTCATGTCTCTTGGCCATCTCTGTGTCTTATTTGGAAAAATGTCTATTCAGTTCCTCTGCCTGTTTTTTAATCAGATTTTTTAAAATGTTGAGTTGTATAAGTTCTTTACATGTTTTAGATATTAAACCCTTACCGGATATATTACTTGCAAATATCTTCTGCCATTCAATAGGTTGCCTTTTTTTTGGTTGATGGTTTCTTTTACAATGCAAAAGCTTTTTATTTTGGTATAGTCCCAATAGTTAGTTTATTTTTGCTTTTGTTTTTCTGGATGTAGAATTCTTGATTAACTTTTTTTCAGAACTTAAATATGTCATATCAATGCCTTCTGGGATATATTGTTTCTGATGACAAGTCAATCTTTAATATGTTTTTCTCTGGTATATGATTAACCATTTTACTCTTGTTACTTCCAAGATTTCTCTCTGACTTTATCTAGGTGTATATCTCTTTGTGTGTATCTTATTTGGGTTTGTTGAGCATCTTAGATCCATCGAGTAATAGTTTTCATCAAATTTGGGGAGCTTTAGGCCATTATTTATTTGAATATATTTTCCTACTCTTTATCTATCCTCTTTTCAATATTACTGTTAGTAATATATTCATATGTTTAATATTATTCCACAGATCTCTGAAGGTTTTAAAAGTTTTCTTCATTCTTTCATCTTTCTGTTTTTTAAAATTTTATTTTATATTTTTAAAGATTTTATTTATTTGTCAGAGAGAGAGAGAGAGAGCATAAGCAGAGGGAGGAGCAGAGGAAGAAGGAGTCTCCCTGCTAAGCAAGTAGCCTGATGTGGGACTTGACCCCATTGTCCTGGGAACATGACCTGAGCTAAAGGCAGACACTTAACCAACTGAGGCACCCAGGTGTCCTGTCTTTCTTTTTTTTAGATTGGATAGTTTTTATCTTCAAGTTCATGGATTCTTTATTCTTCTATCTAAAATCTGTTGTTGAGTCCCTTTAATACATTTTTCATTTAAGTTATACTTTCAAACTCCACAATGTTCATTTGACTCTATTTTATAATTTTCTTTTTTAAGGTTTATTTATTTAGAGCCTGCTTCTCCCTTTCCCTCTGTCAACTCCCCCACTATGCTCTCTCTCTCTCAAATAAATAAATAAAATCTTTAAAAATTAATTTATTTATTTGAGAGACAATGTGGGAGTCAGTCTCACAACCCTGAGATCATGAACTGGGCCACAATCAAGAGTTGAACATGTAGCTGACTGAGCCACACCCTTCTGTTTTGTAATTTCTATGTCTTTGTTGATATTCTCTCTTTTTTTGACTCATTGTCATAATAATTCCCTTTAATTCTTTAAACATGGTTTCTTTTTTTAGTCTTTGGACATATTTATAATTACTGTTTTGAAGTCTTTGTTAAATCCAACATCAGGGTGCACCTGGAGGCAGTTTTTACTTACTGATTTTTTTCTGTTGGTGTGGATTACATTTTCCCATTTCTTGGCATGTCGCACAATTTTTGTTGTTGCTAAAAATTGGACATGTTAGATAATATATTGTAGCAATTCTGGATTCTGAATTTTCCCTTAAATGAGTTGTCATTGTATTTTTTTTTATAAACATATAATTTATTTTTATCCCCAGGGGTACAGGTCTGTGAATCACCAGGTTTACACACTTCACAGCACTCACCATAGCATATACCCTTCCCAATGTCCATAACCCCATCCCCTCATCCAAACCCCCTTCCCCCAGCAACCCTCAGTTTGTTTTGTGAGATTAAGAGTCACTCATGCTTTGTCTTCCTCCCAATCCCATCTTGTTTCATTAATTCTTCTCCTACCCCCATAACCCCCCATGTTGCATCTCCACTTCCTCAAATCAGGGAAAGCATATGATAGTTGTCTTTCTCTGATTGACTTATTTTGCTAAGCATGATACCCTCTAGTTCCATCCATGTCATCGCAAATAGCAAGATCTCATTTCTTTTGATGGCTGCGTAGTATTCCATTGTGTATATATACCACATCTTCTTGATCCATTCATCTGTTGATGGACATCTAGGTTCTTTCCATAGTTTGGCTATGGTAGACATTGCTGCTATAAACATTCGGGTGCATGTGCCCCTTCCGATCACTATGTTTGTATCTTTAGGGTAAATACCCAGTAGTGCAATTGCTGGGTCATAGGGCAGTTCTATTTTCAACATTTTGAGGAACCTCCAAGCTGTTTTCCAGAGTGGTTGCACCAGCTTGCATTCCCACCAACAGTGTAGGAAGGTTCCCCTTTCTCCACATCCTCGCCACGTGTCATTTCCTGACTTGTTAATTTTAGCCATTCTGACTGGTGTGAGGTGATATCTCATTGTGGTTTTGATTTGTATTTCCCTGATGCTGAGTGATGTGAAGCACTTTTTCATGTGTCTGTTGGCCATCTGTATGTCTTCTTTGCAGAAATGTCTGCTCATGTCTTCTGCCCATTTCTTGATTGGATTATTTGTTCTTTGGGTGTTGAGTTTGCTAAGTTCTTTATAGATTTTGGACACTAGCCCTTTATCTAATATGTTATTTGCAAATCTCTTCTCCCATTCTGCCATTTGTCTTTTGATTTTGTTAACTGTTTCCTTTGCTGTGCAAAAGCTTTTGATCTTGATGAAATCCCAATAGTTCATTTTTGTCCTTGCTTCCCTTGCCTTTGGTGATGTTCCCAGGAAGATGTTGCTGTGGCTGAGGTCAAAGAGGTTGCTGCCTGTGTTCTTAAGGATTTTGATGGATTCCTTTCTCACATTGAGGTCCTTTATCCATTTTGAGTCTATTTTCATGTGTGGTATAAGGAAATAGTCCAATTTCATTTTTCTGCATGTGGCTGTCCAATTTTCCCAGCACCATTTATTGAAGGGGCTGTCTTTTTTCCATTTTTGACATTCTTTCCTGCTTTGTCGAAGATTAGTTGACCATAGAGTTGAGGGTCTATTTCTGGGCTCTCTATTCTGTTCCATTGATCTATTTGTCTGTTTTTTTGCCAGTACCATCCTGTCTTGATTATGACAGCTTTATAATAGAGCTTGAAGTCTGGAATTGTGATGCCACCAACTTTGGCTTTCTTTTTCAATATTCATTTGGCTATTCGAGGTATTTTCTGGTTCCATATAAATTTTAGGGTTATTTGTTCCATTTCTTTGAAAAGAAAATGGATGGTATTTTGATAGGAATTGCTTACATATGTAGATTGCTTTAGGTAGCATAGACATTTTCACAATATTTGTTCTTGCAATCCAGGAGCATGAAACATTTTTCCATTTCTTTGTGTCTTCCTCAATTTCTTTCATGAGTACTTTATAGTTTTCTGAGTATAGATTCTTAGCCTCTTTGGTTAGGTTTATTCCTAGGTATCTTATAGTTTTGGGTGCAATTGTAAATGGGATCGACTCCTTAATTTCTCTTTCTTCTGTCTTGCTGTTGGTGTAGAGAAATGCAACTGATTTCTGTGCATTGGTTTTATATCCTGACACTTTACTGAATTCATGTATAAGTTCTAGCAGTTTTGGAGTGGAATCTTTTGGGTTTTCCACATATAGTATCATATCATCTGCGAAGAGTGATGGTTTGATGACTTCTTTGCCGATTTGGATGCTTTTAATTTCCTTTTGTTGTCTGATTGCTGAGGCTAGGACCTCTAGTACTATGTTGAATAGCAGTGGTGATAATGGAAATCCCTGCCGTGTTCCAGACCTTAGCAGAAAAGCTTTCAGTTTTTCTCCATTGAGAATGATATTTGTGGTGGGTTTTTCATAGATGGCTTTGATAATATTGAGGTATGTGCCCTCTATCCCCACACTTTGAAGAGTTTTGATCAGGAAGGGATGCTGTACTTTGTCAAATGCTTTTCCAGCATCTATTGAGAGGATCATATGGGTCTTGTTCTTTCTTTTATTAATGTATTGTATCACATTGATTGATTTGCGGATTTTGAACCAACCTTGCAGCCCTGGAATAAATCCCACTTGGTCATGGTGAATAATCCTTTTAATGTGCTCTTGAATCCTATTGGCTAGTATTTTGGTGAGAATTTTCACATCTTTGTTCATCAAGGATATTGGTCTGTAGTTCTCTTTTTTGAAGGGATCCTTGTCTGGTTTTGGGATCAAGGTGATGCTGGCCTTATAAAAGGAATTTGGAAGTTTTCCTTCCATTTCTATTTTTTGGAACAGTTTCAGGAGAATAGGAATTAGTTCTTCTTTAAACATTTGGTAAAATTCCCTGGGAAGCCGTCTGGCCCTGGGCTTTTTTTTGTTTGGAGATTTTTGATGACTGTTTCAATCTCCTTACTGGTTATGGATCTGTTCAGGTTTTTTATTTCCTACTGGTTCAGTTGTGGTAGTTTATATGTCTCTAGAATTGCATCCATTTCTTCCAGATTGTCACATTTGTTGGCGTAGAGTTGCTCATAGTATGTTCTTATCATTGATTGTATTTCTTTGGTGTTAGTTGTGATCTCTCCTCTTTCATTCATGATTTTATTTATTTATTTCTCTTTTCTTTTTGATAAGTCTGGCCAGGGGCTTATCAATCTTATTAATTCTTTCAAAGAACCAGCTCCTAGGTTCATTGATTTGTTCTATTGTTTTTTTGATTTCTATTTCATTGATTTCTGGTCTGATCTTTATTATTTCTCTTCTCCTGCTGGGTTTAGGGTTTCTTTCTTGTTCTTTCTCCAGCTCCTTTAGGTGTAGGGTTAGGTTGTGTACTTGAGACCTTTCTTGTTTCTTGAGAAAGGCTTGTATTACTGTATATTTTCCTCTCAGGACTGCCTTTGCTTTGTCCCACAGATTTTGAACCGTTGTGCTTTCATTATCATTTGTTTCCATGAATTTTTTTCAATTCTTCTTTAATTTCCTGGTTGACCCCTTCATTCTTTAGAAGGATGCTATTTAGTCACCATGTATTTGGGTTCTTTCCAAATTTCCTCTTGTGATTGAGTTCTAGCTTCAGAGCATTGTGGTCTGAAAATATGCAGGGAATGATCCCAATCTTTTGATACTGGTTGAGACCTGATTTAGGACCCAGGATGTGATCCATTCTGGAGAATGTTCCATGTGTACCAGAGAAGAATGTGTATTCTGTTGTTTTGGGATGAAATGTTCTGAATATATCTGTGATGTCCATCTGGTCCATTGTGTCATTTAAGGCTTTTATTTCCTTGTTGATCCTTTGCTTGGATGATCTGTCCATTTCAGTGAGGGGAGTGTTAAAGTCCCCTACTCTTATTGTATTATTGTTGATGTGTTTCTTTGATTTTGTTATTAATTGGTTTATATAGTTGGCTGCTCCCACGTTAGGGGCATAGATATTTAAAATTGTTAGATCTTCTTTTGACAGATCCTTTGAGTATGATATAGTGTCCTTCCTCATCTCTTATAGTCTTTGGCTTAAAATCTAATTGATCTGATATAAGGATTGCCACCCCTGCTTTCTTCTGATGTCCATTAGCATGGTAAGTTGTTTTACGCCCCCTCACTTTAAGGTTGGAGGTGTCTTTGGGTCTGAAATGAGTTTCTTGTAAGCAACATATAGATGGGTTTTGTTTTTTAATCCATTCTGATACCCTGTGTCTTTTGATTGGGGCATTTAGCCCATTAACTTTCAGGGTAACTATTGAGAGATATGAATTCAATGCCATTGTATTGCCTGTAAGGTGACTGTTACTGTATATTGTCTCTGTTCCTTTCTGATCTACTACTTTTAGGCTCTCTCTTTGCTTAGAGGACCCCTTTCACTATTTCCTGTAGAGCTGGTTTGGTGTTTGCAAATTCTTTCAGTTTTTGTTTGTCCTGGAAGCTTTTAAACTTTCCTTCTATTTTCAATGATATCCTAGCTGGATATAGTATTCTTGGCTGCATGTTATTCTCGTTTAGTTCTCTGAATATATCATGCCAGTTCTTTATGGCCTGCCAGGTCTCTGTGGATAAGTCTGGCTGCCAATCTAATATTTTTACCATTGTATGTTACAGACTTCTTTTCCTGGGCTGCTTTCAGGATTTTCTCTTTTTCACTAAGACTTGTAAATTTTACTATTAGGTGATGGGGTGTGGACCTATTCTTGTTGATTTTGGGGCTCTCTGCGCCTCCTGGATTTTGATGCTTGTTCCCTTTGCCATATTAGGGAAATTCTCTCCAATAATTCTCTCCAATATACCTTCTGCTCCCCTCTCTCTTTCTTCTTCTTCTGGAATCCCAATTATTCTAATGTTGTTTTGTCTTATGGTGTCATTTTTCTCTCGAATTCTCCCCTCGTGGTCCAGTAGCTGTTTGTCCCTCTTTTACTCAGCTTCTTTATTCTCTGTCATTTGGTCTTCTATATCACTAATTCTTTCTTCTGCCTCATTTATCCTAGCAGTGAGAGCCTCCATTTTTTATTGCACCTCATTAATAGCTTTTTAAATTTCAACTTGGTTAGATTTTAGTTCTTTTATTTCTCCAGAAAGGGCTTTTATATCTCCTGAGAGGATTTCTCTAATATTTTCCATGCCTTTTTTTGAGCCTGGGTAGAACTATTCTGAACTCTATATCTGACATATTACCAATGTTTGTATTGATTAGGTCCCTAGCCTTCAGTACTGCCTCTTGTTCCTTTTTTTTTTGTGGTGAATTTTTCCACCTTGTCATTTTGTCCAGATAAGAGTATATGAAGGAGCAAGTAAAATACTAAAAGGGTGGCAAAGACCCCAGGAAAATATGCTTTAACCAAATCAGAAGAGACCCCCAATCGTGGGGGGGAGAAAGGGGATAAAAAGAGGTTCAGAAAAAGAAATAATTAAAAAAAGAAAACAAATAAAGAAAAAATATAAAAAAGAAAAAATATATATATTAGATACACTAGTTAAAAAACGTTAAAAAAGCAATAATGCACTATAACCTGAGCATATAGGGATGGGTGATGCTGGGTTTGGGAGCACTGTCAGCAATGCCTACAGCCCATCATTCTTCTGAAACATGCCAGTAGGTTATCACATTTCAGAAAGTAATATAGCCAATAAGCAGATCCCTACTTAATATAAGTATGAATAAAGTTACTCTTCCTGGGGAAGTAGGACAATTTCCCCCAAATTATATGATAATTACAAACATAACTTTGAGGAACCAGCACTTTACTTCATTCAAATTTTAATGAGTTTTTTAATGCCACATTTTCAACTGAACTGTGATGATTTTATAACCTGTGAATAAATTCAGAAATAATGTATCACCATGGGAGTCATTACAGGCAGTATGATTTGGTATTATAGCCTCCAAAGTGGGGTGTCCACAAAGGCAAACCATGGAAAGATAGGAAGAAATATTAGCACTACTATTTTTTTTAAAAAGTCAAATTTGGTCTTTAGAATGTTTCTATTGACCGAATGTTTTATAAAGTGTGACTATTTATATAGCAGTATATGCATAGACCATATAAATAAACATATATAAGTGGCATGCCCCCAGTATTTTTGGATTAGGAATACTAAGTCACAAAAGTCAGACCACTAGTATAGTGGTAAGAACATGGACCTAGATGGGTGCTAGTCCCTACTTCAGCTACCACCTTGCTGTGTGACCATGGGCAAGTTACAAAGGCACACTTATGTCTCCCAAATCTTTAAAATGAGGAGGTATTCTTCAAAGAGCTGGAGCAAATAATCCAAAAATTTGTATGGAATCAGAAGAGACCCTGAATCACTAAGGAAATGTTGAAAAACAAAAATAAAGCTGGGGGCATCACGTTACCTGATTTCAAGCTTTCTTACAAAGCTGTGATCACCAAGACAGCATGGTACTGGCATAAAAACAGACACATAGACCAGTGGAACAGAGTAGAGAGCCCAGATATGGACCCTTAACTCTATGGTCAATTAATCTTCGACAAAACAGGAAAAAATATACAGTGGAAAAAAGACAGTCTCTTCAATAAATGGTGCTGGGAAAACTGGACAGCTATAAGTAGAAGAATGAAACTCGACCATTCTCTTACACCGTACACAAAGATAAACTCAAAATGGATAAAAGACCTCAATGTGAGACAGGAATCCATCAGAATCCTAGAGGAGAACATAGGCAGTAATCTCTTCGATATCAGCCACAGCAACTTCTTTCAAGATTTGTCTCCAAAGCAAAGGAAACAAAAGCGAAAATAAACTTTTGGGACTTCATCAAAATCAAAAGCTTCTGCACAGCAAAGGAAACAGTCAAGAAAACAACGAGGCAACCCACGGAATGGGAGAAGATATTTGCAAATGACAGTACAGACAAAAGGTTTATATTCAGGATCTATAATGAACTCCTCAAACTCAACACACAAAAAACAGGCAATCATATCAAAAAATGGGCAGAAGATATGAACAGACACTTCTCCAATGAAGACATACAAATGGCTATCAGACACATGAAAAAATGTTCATCATCACTAGCCCTCAGGGAGATTCAAATTAAAACCACATTGAGATATCACCTTATACCAGTTAGAATGGCCAAAATTAACAAAACAGGAAAAAACATGTGCTGGAGAAGATGTGGAGAAAGGGGAACCCTCTTACACTGTTGGTGGGAATGCAAGTTGGTGCAGCCTCTTTGGAGAACAGTGTGGAGATTCCTCAAGAAATTAAAAATAGAACTTCCCTATGACGCTGCCATTGCACTCCTGGGTATTTACCCCAAAGATACAGATGTCGTGAAAAGAAGGGCCATCTGTACCCCAATGTTTATAGCAGCAATGGCCACGGTCGCCAAACTATGGAAAGAACAAAGATGCCCTTCAACGGATGAATGGATAAGGAAGATGTGGTCCATATACACTATGGGGTATTATGCCTCCATCAGAAAGGATGAATACCCAACTCTTGTAGCAACATGGACGGGACTGGAAGAGATTATGCTGAGTGAAATAAGTCAAGCAGAGAGAGTCAATTATCATACGGTTTCACTTATTTGTGGAGCATAACAAATATCATGGAGGAAAAGGGGTGTTAGGAGAAGGGAGTTGGGGTAAATTGGAAGGGGAGGTGAATCATGAGAGACTATGGACTCTGAAAAACAATCTGAGGGGTTTGAAGTGGCGGGGGGGGTGGGAGGTTGGGGTACCAGGTGGTGGGTATTATAGAGGGCACGGATTGCATGGAGCACTGGGTATGGTGAAAAAATAATGAATACTGTTTTTCTGAAAATAAATTAATTAATTTTAAAAAATGAGCTCATTATAAATATCCTTGAGATCACTTCCAGTTCTGGGATTTTTTAAGTAGTTTTGTTCCTTATTTTCTGTCAAGTATAATTATGAAGTTGAAAGAACAGAAGGTTATCTTTTGTTGTTGTTGTTTGGTATTTGAATTGGATGAAGGTATAAGCCTATTTCTGAGTTTCTGGAATATTTCCAGAGAGAGCTCTCTCAACTTCAGCTACATCCGTTTTCTATGGTGCTGCTGGTTGTAGATGTGACGATGCCATACACACAATGAAGTTTCTTTAAATTCTGTTAAATTTAGGCATAAATTTAGGCAGAGGAGATACTCCAATTAGTAGCAGGACACAAAAATTTGTACTTAGACACAGTTACAGATGTGCAAGTGCGTGTATACACATACAAATCAATCTTTAACTATTGCTTAATTTCATCGCCTTCATAAACCGAAATTCAGAAAACTTCAAGAAAGCTTCAAGAATTAAGCTCAGTACATAAAGAGCATTAATTACAGTTTTAATAGTTAAAAGACCCAAATAGATCCATGCACATCAAGTTTAGTGTCTACTCAGTAACTGACTTTAAGGTGGAGGATTATTTTTAAAATTTAAATATAACTAAAAATCCAAGAAGTTAGCAAAACTTTATTTCATCTTTTAAAAAAATTATTTAGTTTAGTTTTATTTTTCAGGTTAGTTTATAATATAGGGTATTATCAGTTTCAGGGCTAGAATTTAGTGATTCATCAGTTGCATGTTATACCCAGTGCTCATTATATCAAGTGTCCTCCTTAATGCCCATCACACAATTACCCCATCTTCCCTCCCCCTCTCCCCTCCAGCAACACTCAGTTTGTTTCCTAGAGTTAAGAGTCTCTTATGATTTGTTTCCCTCTCTGTTTTTATCTAATTTTATTTTTCCTTCCCTTCCCCTATGTTCATCTGTTTTGTTCCTTAAGTTCTGCATATGCGTGAAATCCTGTGGTATTTGTCTTTCTCTGACTGGCTTATTTCGCCTTTTGATTTAAATTAAAAAAGGATTAAATTTTACATGTTCTTCTTAAAATATTCTCCTCTAAAAACAATATTCGACTTTAGAGTTCAATAGAGTAAGATGCTAGACTTCAGTGTTCTTGGATCATAACAAAATAGACTGTTGATGGCTTTTTCTTCAAATAATTAGTTACACTGATTGTTATATAGTTCCTTAAAACTCGATGTTTCTCTGACTTAGTTTTGTTTGCTATCTTCAGTAAGTGAGTTATTGTTAAATAGACTGTTGGCATAGTATTTTAACCTCTAATCCCTTACATGCTTTTTTTCCTCTTTTTTTTTTAAGGTTTGCCCATTAATTTCAGAAAGAGAGAGGGCAAGAGCTGGAGAGGCAGAGGGGGAGAGAGAGAGAATCCCAAGCAGACTCCGTGCTAAGCATGCACAGAGCTCAGAGCTCAGAGCTCAACGCAGGCCTGATCTCACAACCATGAGATCACGACCTGAGCTGAAACCAAGAGTTGGCCACGTAACAGACTGTGCCACCCAGGCACCCTGGACTGTTTTTTTTTTTTTTTTAAATTAGTATTCAAAAGCTTGAAGAAACTTTAAAGAACATAACAAGGATTTTTTTTTTCTAAATGCTTTGGATTTTCTAAATAATACTATATAATGTAAAACATCATAATGCTTTTTGTGAAGTTTTTTGTTCCAAATAACATGAAATGGAAACTGATGATAAGACCATGAATCGTTACCATAACGTTCAATATTAAAAACCAGCTGCTGCGATTTACCTGTGAGGATGGAATAATCACCTTCTGGCACACTCTATGTAATAAGTGCATCATTTTAAAGATTCATCTTAAAGGGAAAGTGACAGAAAAAAAGAACAACAACACAACAAAAAGAATAACAAGTCATAGCTGTTTCAGTGTGAATAAATGTTGAAAATATGAGCTCATGAGAATGATTATAGACACTAGAATGAAAGTAAAAAAAAAAAAAGAACAAAAACAGAAAAGTGAAAGCAAAATGAAAAAAATGCGAGAATCCTATAAATGGAAAAAAGGAAACTCTTAAACTCCAAAATTAATTTTATTTTGCATGGTAATGAGTTAAAGAGGGGAAGGAAAATACCACTTTAAACTTAGACCTGTATTAGCACAGCCTGTACTTTGTAATCTTCTGGGGGTATAGAATGCAGTCATTTTGCTGTTGCCTGGAACAGGCAGCCAGGAACAAATTTCACTCAGCCTTCCAGTTGGTAACCAATCCTCAAGTTTGAATTCAAGGTTCTAACCTGCTGACGTAGACTAGGACCTAGATATTCACCCGAGGGAAGGAGCTAGTTAGTGGGAGAGGAAGAAGTTGGCCACTCTCTTTGGGGGGCAAAAGGCAGTAGCCCATCCTATAACACCAGGCCCAGAGCCATTGCCTGCCCCCCCAACCCCGGTGCTTTCTAGAAGCCCTACAGTTCTGTGCTACTTGTTTAGCAGAGGATATATTCACTCACATTATTATGTATTCCTTTTGCACTATATATATGTTTGGCCTGTCTTCTGATTTTGATTTAGGTCATCTCTTTGCTTTTCCTAATGCTTCTTAAAGGTTGAGAAATGATCAGGTTTGGATGATTTGGAAGGTTTTTCTGTTTCAGCTGGGCAGCTTGCTCTTCCTATGCCACATCACACACAAACTTTACTTTCTTCCCACATTTTCTCTAGACAAGGGGACTTCTTAATACTGTTTTGTTTTAGGATCATTTCAAATTACAAGGATAGTAGAGAGTTCTGGTAGAGTTCCGTATTGTGAACATCTTTCATTACTATGTAGACCAGGAACTTTTCACATGAGTCCATGAATTAATTAGAAAGAGACCATGAACTCCTGAAATTCATGCCCATTTGTATATATTTGAATGCAAGTGCATTTCATTTTATTCAAGAACTACACAGATTAAGATTGATTGTACTTTTGGTTTTATCAGTCCTTTCTCTAGGTACAGTCTCTGCTCTCATGTTTCCTGCTGTGCTAGTACTTTTTTGTTGTTGTTTATTTAGAACACCGTCTACCTCCAAATGCACATTTTCACAAATGTGCATGGGCAGATTTTTGTGTACAACAAAACTGACGAAAAAAAATTTTTTTTAGAGATTTTATTTATTTGACACAGAGAGAGAGAGAGATCGCAAGTAGGCAGAGATGCAGGCAGAGAGAGGTGGGGGTCCAGGAAGCAGGCTCCCCGCTGAGCAGAGAGCCCGATGCAGGGCTCGATCCCAGGACCTTAAAATCAGAAAATGTTCTTTATTACACCCCTGAAACTCTCTCAGTCAACACTATGTTTACACAAACTATATTAACTCTTGTTTGATAAACTCAGTGTTTCTTCTAAAAGAGGAGTCTGTCTACACTACATAAAGGCCTCAAAGGTGAACCTAGGTGTCCTGCATCAAGATGGTTTGGTGGAGAAAGGAGAAGGGCTCCCTGTCCAGAACATTTTATATTTTGTCAATCCCCTGAAAAGATTTGGATAAAGCCATTTTTATAGACTTACTGAACTTCCTGAACTTTGAACATTAACTTAACAACAAAAGGGTTTTGGATCTATTACAAAAACACTGCTGTTTTTCCTTGAAACTTTTGAGGAGGGCGATGGACAAAGCCATGAAATTATCATAAATCAATTTTTCTCTTGTGTCTGTATAGAGTGCATTGTATGAGGTCTTTCTCACTCCACTTTAGTTCTAAAGATAAAAGATACGATAACATTAGAAATCTAGGATTCTATGAAAACTCCCCCAAGTTGAAACTACCTAATAAGCATTTTTAATATTTTCTTTAAGAAAATACTTTTTATTTTCTTATAAATTATTTTTTTATTATTTATATTTTATTATTTATTTTCTTATACATTATTTTCTTATTATTTGTATTATATTATTATTTATTATTATAAATTATTTTCTTAATATTTATTATAGAGAGAGACAGATGGTGAGAGAGGGAACACAAGTAGGGGAGTGGGAGATGGAGAAGCAGGCTCCCCACTGAGCAGGGAACCTGATATGGCACTTGATCCCAGGACCCTGGGATCATGACCTGAACTAAAGGCAGACGCTTAATGACTGAACCACCCAGGTGCCCCATTTTTGAATATTTTCAATGCAATTTTTGGTTATTAGCTAATATTGGGGGTTTTGTTTCAGACTTACAGATTCCAGTCTCATGTTAGAAGATTATTCATCCAAGTTGAGTCCCCAAGCAAAGAGAGCCAAGAAGAGCTTTCTCTCCGGGGAAGAGAAGGAAAATCTGCCAAGTGACTATATGGTGCCCATTTTCTCAGGACGGTATGTATGCATTCTTTTCCTGGCTTTAAATATTAGAAAGTGAAGAGTAATGTTGTCAGGTAGTCATAATAATTGCAGTTGACATTTATTGAGCACTTAACTGTGTCCTGATTGAGTAAAGTCTGAGGAACCTTGGAACTCTGCACTGAGGGAGACATGTTCATTGTGAAAATCTGCCATCATCTAGGATGGCTACATGACAAAAGAGAATGGTCAGGAACTTAGTTCTAGTGATGTAACTGACTGAAATTAGAAGGAGAGCATTGGATGCTTGTGATTGGACACTACATATAGTCACTAGAGTAGAAAAGAAGGGTTCAGAACTATAAAATACTGGATGAACTTTAAAAAAAATGGTCAGATGTTATATTAAGGCAGAGGGAACCATTGTGGTTGCCAGTGTGGTTTAATTATTGTTCATTAGGAAGAAGAAAAATCTTAGATAACATAGACTAAGAACAAGAATGGCCTCATAATTTGAATGCCTGCCTATTTCCCTATATTTGTTTAATGTAAAAAAGATTACTATTTATCTTGGGGCAAACTTCAAACAGAGTAATCATGAAATCACAAGTCCATTAATGCCAAATTTCTGTGTTTATAAGGTAAATATGTGTGTTCTTTTTTTAAAAAATATAAACTTTTTTTTGAATGATTTTAATATGTAGGGGAAACATGAAATCTGCAGGAGACACCAAATTAAGATTTAATGGGAACCTTCGGAGGCTTTCCTGTTTATTTTCCTTTAAATGCTAAACTCTCTACAGGGCTAAGGTGATACTAAAAATGAGGGCTCCTCTCAGGGCAAATGCCATCAGGAAATTCAGGAGGCATTGTTGGTGACCTACTTCTGTTGCCATGTGTTTTTCTTCCCATTCTTCTCTGATAGATCCTTTTGGAATTGTTTCAGAAACTAATGTCATAATTGCTCTGATTTCAGTTAGGAAGGTAAGGGGATAAATAATACTCTATTTTTAGCTTTTTCTTTGATAACTTTGATATCTCTGATTTTTTTAAGTGAACTTTCTATTGAAATATGCGTATTTTGCTAAGTATGCTTACCCATTCTTAGCCCCTTCACAGTTGGTTTAATATACGTTGACATTCTTTATAGGAGATGACTAGTCTTGAGGAATAAAATATTTTATTTTCTGCTTTGTTCCCACTCCTTTTTAAAAAAATATTTATTTTTAAAAATTTTTTTAAAAGATTTTACTTATTTATTTATTTGACAGATAAAGATCACAAGTAGGCAGAGAGGCAGGCAGAGAGAGAGAGAGGAGGAAGCAGGCTCCCTGCTGAGCAAGAGAGCATGATGCGGGGCTCGATTCCAGGACCCTGGGATCAAGACCTGAACCGAAGGCAGAGGCTTAAACCCACTGAGCCACCCAGGTGCCCCTAAAAAAATATTTAAAAAGCATATTAAGTTAGCATTCTCCTACATGATATATGTCTCCATGAAATGAGGCTTCTTCCTTTCAGTGACTTCTTTCTTCTAAATGAAACCATTTTGTCTCCTCAAGGCCAGTCTCAGGAAATGATCATTTACAAAAGAAACTGTAATAAAATAAAATGCAAGGAAAAATTTATCCTCTTGGTTTTATTTCTGGTTCTCCTTTTTTCCCTTTTTAAATACAGATCCACCTCCTATATTCTACTACTGTGTTAAAAAGAACACTTCATGGGGCGCCTGGGTGGCTCAGTGGGTTAACCCACTGCCTTCGGCTCAGGTCCTGATCTCAAGGTCTTGGGATCAAGCCCCACGTTGAACCCTAGTCAGGCTCTCTGCTCGGCGGGGAGCCTGCTTCCCCTTCTCTCTCTGCCTGCCTCTCTGCCTACTTGTGATTTCTTTCTCTCTGTCAAATAAATAAATAAAATCTTAAAAAAAAAAACATTTCATAATGGTGTTGACAGTATTAACAATCTAGGAAGAAGATGGGGAAACTTTGTTGAATACCAATTGTTTTTGGTAGTAAGATTCTCAAATCCTACTAGCTGCTTTATACGGACTATCTCGGCTTAAGGATCTCATGTACATTTAGAATTTATTTATATATACAACAGTTCTGGGCATTGCATTATATCAGCTGAGTTAAGAATCCAGACCATGCACATAGTCCCATATCAGGATCACAGGCACACAAACGATATCTTATTTTACAATATCATAAGTTAATCTTTTATTATAGACGCAATCCTATTTAAATGCCCTAAAGAAACCAACAAAATGACCTTCAATAAGTTATCTAATTTCTCTGAGTTTTATTATCATATGTCTAAAGTAGAAATGATAAGAGTTTTCCTCATAAGGTTATTTTGGGTGTAAAATGAGATGATGTTTGTAAAAAAACACTTGGCAATAGCATGGCCACCGTAGGTATTATTATTGTTACCATTATGGATTAAGATGATAATCACTTCTATATATGAAGAGTTAGCTGCTGATTTACCAGGCTTTTCTTTGTCAGGTTTTCTTTGGGTACAGTACACAATGTCTAAGTTCTGATATTTTGAAATTAGTAAAAATTAGGCAATCCTATCAGTGCCATCCACATTATCCATGTTTTGCTCTTATTATATTTTAGCCAAATGCATGTCAGTGGAATTACAGATACGGAAGAAGAAAGAATTAAAGAAGCTGCTGCTTACATAGCCCAGAGAAATCTTCTTGCTAGTGAAGAAGGAATCACGGCATCCAAACAGTCCGCTATATCCAAACAGTCTGCTGTCTCCACACAGTCCGCTGTCTCCAAACAGTCCGCTGTATCCAAACAGTCCTCAGTATCCAAGCAGTCCTCAGTATCCAAACAGTCTACATCCACTCTTCACCAGGAAGAAGCTTTTGAGAAGAAGTCAAGGAAAGTAGCAATTCGAGAGAAGGCAGAACGCGTGTCACTGACAAAAACAGTAAGAAAAGACAATTTAATGTAATTTACAAATGCAGAGATGCATGCAAGGATAAAGACAGCAAAATATATGGGTCAAAGAAAGACTTAGCAATTTTAAACTCCATGAAATTTTAGGTTCTACAGAAATTATGGTTCTAAAGAACTTTAAGAAGTCCACCTTAGGGGAAAGTAAAATATCTTGCTGAGGCTTAGAATGTTAAAAATTAAATGTATCTTTTTAAAAGGGGAAAAGAGGGGCACCTGGGTGGCACAGCTGGTTAAATATCTGACTTGATTTCAGCTCAGGTCATGATCTCAGGGTCCTGGGATTTAGCCCTGGGAAGAGCTCTGAGTGGAGCCCAACATGGGGTTCCATGCTCAGCTCTGCTTGTCCCTCTCCTTCCCCTTCTGCTCCTCCCCCTCGCTAAAATAAATAAGTAAGTAAGTAAGTAAATAAATAAATATTTTTTTTTAATGGGGAAAAAGAGAAGGCCTTTGGTCTAAATACAAAAGTAAGCCTCCAAGTGGAAAAATGATAACTTGGATTTTTGTTATTTTAGTAGCACAGGTTACTTTGATTTCATCATATTTTGATTTTTTTTTTTTTTTATAGTTAGAAGAAACGGAGGCATTTCATAGAAAGTTGAATGAAGATCATCTTCTTCATGCTCCCGACTTTGTCATTAAGCCTCGTTCCCACACTGTTTGGGAGAAAGAAAGTGTAAAATTACATTGCTCTGTATCCGGCTGGCCAGAACCTCGTGTCACATGGTATGTTATCTATATGAAAATTACTCACAGAATCTATTACACAAAACTAGTTTTACCTCCAGTGAAGATATTCAGCATTGTGATACGCAAGAGTCAAAGAAAGTACCTACAAGTTTGTACAGATTTTTAAAATAGTGCAGAAAGGATACCAGGACAAATATTTTATGAATGAGAAGAAAGAACAGTCTCGTGTACATTATGATATATTATGATACTTCATAATCCTGCTAATCCTTTTATAAAAGGGGTCTTTATCTTGCATAAAGTATTAAAATGTAGCCAACATACTTACATACAAAGAAAATATATGGCTATGACTGCTATGGGCCATACAATTTAAATAAAAATTTTCTCCCATATACTATAGGAATTATTTTGTGATCAGAAACAATACTCTTTTAAAAAAATACTTAAAACCCAGAGGGCTTCATCTCTACTCCTCACATGTGCTGAGGTCTTAACATACTTTCTAAAGCCAAATGAAAGAGGGAAACCAGATGGAAGATGTTATTCAATATGGAGTCTTAAGAAATTTTCTTTCCATAAAGAATAGGCACCAATCTTCTCTTTCCATCATATATCCTATTGCAGTTGTCAATGACCTCGTGATCCCTAAACTCTAAACTTTCCTGTTATATGTTATGAGTACCTGCCACAGACAGCGGAAGTACGAAAATGTTGGAGCCAACCTAAAGAGATGTTTTCTGTTTAATTCCCTGACACAGATATTTTGCATGCTGTTTTTTTTATATTTAGGAGTGGAGGTAAATGCACCCTATGTTGCAGTGTAAATGCCACACGAATGTCATTGCCACCTGCAAAGGGCCTGATTCCTCCTTTCTTGTCCATTATCTCTGTTGGTTAGCCACCAGGCTAGGACTAACAGAGGTAACTGACAAAGAACACATTACAGTGAAAATTAAGTTTAAAAAAAATCAATTTACAAACTTTAAACTATAAAGGTATACTAATTTTTTTTTAAGTATAAACGTATACTATACGAAGCTAGGAATCAATCAGTCTTGGCCTCACCTTTCTCTGCAACTATGGATTTGCATATGTTGGCCCATGAAAAGGATAGTTCCTCTTAAGAAACTGATTACTTCTCACCTCATAAAAAAAAATCTAGACTTTCCAACCGAAATGTGTGAAGAGTAACAGATTTTCAGCTCTAAGAATTACTTGGTCAGTAAGACATTCCTCTTATGAATTAAACAAATAATTGGAGTCCTTAATCAAGTAGATATACTTATTACACAATATTCTTTTTTTTCTTTCTGCATTTTAGAAATTAGAGTTAAAGATGATTCTCAAAGGACACAAAGGAATTTCTGGGAGATAAATACTAATCTCTTAAGCAGTTGCTTATTTTGCTAAACATATAGCTGCTAAAATACAACACAATCATGCCATGTACCACTGATGTTGTTACTGAGCTAGAGTGATGTGTTTTCACAAAGGAAGAGCTCAAACTCTGTCAGAGATTAAATTCCTGTATTATGTTGTGTTGGCTGGAAAAGAAGGATTTTAAAAACAAGCAAAAAATATAAAAACTCCTTACAAAAATATGAGATGACTGAATTGTCAACTCTTTGAATTCTAGTTAAATTGAAAAATAGAAATACTGTCAATTTTCAGTTATTTTCATTAATGAAGCTGAAAATAGTATGATATCTATTTCATATCTGGCTTTGAAATACTTTTTTTTTTCTTAATATGGAACTATATGTCCCAGGGGCTCATTTTAAACCAAAAAGAAGACAGAGACATAAGATTTGTCTCAGGAATAATTGGGAAGCGATTCATTTACTGGAACAAGTCTTTTCAAGTTCCTGCACATCCTTTAGTGCTTGGAGAAGACAACTCCATTCTTTATAAAATTTTCTCCATAGGGATAGATCAGAGCATGTCGCAGAAAATCCAATTGCCTTGCAAGTCAAGTATAGGGTAAATATGAAAACAAGAGAACCAGTGGACCACTAAGAAAATAGTTAACGTACTTCAGAGAGTAAGATTTGCCCCTGGATAAAGCCTAAATTTAGATAGTCATCAAGCAGATAAGTGGAAATTAGCTATGGCAGTAAATAAGGTCAGATCCAGGTTTTGCAGGGCATGAAGCTCATACAAGTGGGGGACAGTCTTTACAAAAAAGAATGTTAATAATATAAATTAGGCAATGAGGCTTCAGGAGAACCTGGATAATGAGTGACCCTGAAGCTCCCTTGGCCTCCAGGTAAACCCTTCCTGGAGGTAAACTGTGTGTAGGATTAGTGTACCTTCCTGGGTATGCTGCCTTTTAAAAAATAATCATTCAGCGAAGCTCTAATTTACTTCGTAACACTAGTACAGAGTACCCAGTCTTCAATAGGCATTCATCCCCTCAATGAGCAGGGGACCCACAACCCAAGCACAAACCAAGGTTGTTGGTGAGTACTTTGCTGGCATTTGTGTCTTTTTATTACTCACCTGTAGCCTTCTGGGCCTGACACAGAGTACAAGTATGAAAGAAATAATTGGGAATGGCCTTTCCTGAATAGAAGGAGGTAAATCACGGGAACAATTTTGTGATGATGCTTTCTGCATTTGTTCTGCCTCCCCTTGTAGCTGCTAGGTCCTTAGACATGTTTTTCAAGGGCATGTGTGCCTGGGCCCTGGCTTCCTTAGAGCCCTTTCCAAAGAGGGTTAAGTTCCAAGTTTCCACTAAGCACCCACGGGACATGGAAGTCCCTGAGGTCTAACAAATGATACGAACAGGCAGCAGCTGTTCTTTGGCCAGTCCCATGTACTGACCAAGTCCATCTAAATGGAACCTAGAGGTTACCCAGAAGCACTAATGACAGGAGCACATATCACTCATCAGGGCCAGGTGCAGAGAGGCCAAGGAGCACTGTCCGATTCCTAAGTCACTTTGAGAGCAGAAGGAAACCTGTTTATGTGTTGGGTCCAGGAGAGAAGTTAGTTACAAGATGGTTCTGTACCACAACAGTGAAGCTAGCTATCCTGAAGGAGGGCTTTGTCAACACAAAAGGAAACATATATATATATATTATAGATAATATATATATATGTTTATTATATATTTTTCACCATATATATATGGTAAAAAATGCTAAAGTTGTTTGACTTAATTTCATAGGCTAGATTTATATAATAAATCGTATAATAGGCTATATTTTGGTTTGAAAGAAGAGAAAAAAAATTTATGTTTGTATTTGTTTTACTTGCATAAAATAAACTTGGGAAGGATTCATAAGAACCCAAGGAGAACAGTATCTGTGGGAGTAAGCTGGATGGCAGACAGACATGTCTGAAGGAGACCATTCTTTGTGTACCTTTATACTTTCTGGTTCTTGAACCATATAAATGTATTGCCTATTTAGATTTTTTAAATTATAGGAAATAGGGAAGAAGAGAAAAGTTCTCTCTTAAAAAGGGAAGGAATTGAGTTAATTTTATACTTTTTAAAAAAAGATCCAGATTTAATTGGATTTCCAGTCCAAAGTCTAGATCAATTTTGTGAATGAAAATCTGGATTGTAATCTGTGGGGAGATTCATGCAAGCTCACTGGTTCAGTGTGTTGGTGTTAGTGAGTAGCAGTTCATTCATTTACTCACTCAACACCCATGTTTTTGGATCTGTCTGTGAATACGAGGCTAGATCATCAAGCAGGACATTTAAATACTTGTTTGGAATTCTTCACATTGCCCCTAGAGTTATTGCCAAAGAGACACTTAAATTTGTCATTGGGCATAAAAATAGTTCAAAACACTCAGGATAAAGTTGTATAAGAGATGTATTTCAGTAAGACTGTGGATATTTGGAAAAGTCTTATTCTGTTTTTCAAATTATGAGAACTTATAAATTCCATAATAGGATAATACATTGAATTTATTTATAAGATTAGAGTTATTCATGATATTATTTAAAGTTAGCTTTAATTACTACTGTATTATTTTTTGAAAACAACCTACATTTAAAATAGTTTAAAATTAAAATTATTTATAATTTACAATTACTTCCCAACATAAGGGCTTGGGGTTTTATTTTAGATTTTTCTTATTTAGTAAGTCCAAAGTCTAACCTGATGGGATAGATCTCTCTCAGCCAACTGGCTTTTAAAGTGGGTAATAGCTATTTATTAAAAATATGAAGTTGGATTCTAAGTAGTAATCAGAGTTTGTGGTGAGATTCAGCATGTTAAAGATCATTTTGGCATGCATTGCTTGTTGATAGATAAAAGTCAGAATGAACCTTTTTGCTTGGCCATGCTCTACACTGCCAGAGAGCTTTCACTGTTTCCTTGTTGTCGAGTTAGCCCAAGATTCAGACATTTATTTGGGGGAACGAAGTCTGTTTTACACACATAAAGGAAGAATATTATTCTACAAATACAGTATAATGAGAGCTCTTTAACTAGTAAGTAGTTCATAAACTCTCCGTGAAAATGGTAAGGAAAATGGTGTACCTCTGAATATTCACGAGAATTTCAGAAGGCTTGGGGCATCTGGATTGCCTGGCATAGTCAGTTAAGATTCTGACTCTTGGATTTGGTTCAGGTCATGATCTCAGGGTCCTGAGATTGAGACCACATAGTCAGAGAGCTCCCTGCTCAGCAGGGAGTCTGCTCCACCCCCCCCCCCAACCGCTCCTTCTCCCACTCATGCACTCTTTCTCTCTAAAATAAATAAATAAATCTTTAAAAAAAGAAGAATTTCAGAAGCCTTTTGACAAATAATCCCAGAGTCTAGGTTACTCTCCAAAATTAGCCTCTGACTAGCCTGTTTGGAATTTCACTTTCCAGAAATAACAAGCTGTGAAGAATATACAGAGCAGGCCAAAAATCCTTCTTTTCTTCCCTGACCTCATACTGGAAGACAGGCAATCTCACAGTGACCCCAAACCTGAATGACTAGGTAAAGTTCTCGGAGAAAGAGAATTGCCTCCTAACTCAATCCTTGTCTGCCGCCTTACAACAGGCTTTTCTTACACTGACATCTGAAATTCCAAAGGAAAGACTAGGGGATCCTCAAAGTGTTGGGTGTTGTGCGCGTGTAAATTTTAAACCGACTTCTCGCGCCAGGTGGTCACATTAGAAAAGTCATGGGTATTTAGCTGGGGGAAGGAATGAAGGTGCTAAGTGGGGTAGTGCTGGAAAGCAAGGAAGGTGAAGCAAGCCCTGGGAGCTATAAGATTCTGTTTTAACTCAAAGTTTATGGAGATATGAACATCATTTTTGGTCAGAAGTCAAATTGAGTGTCACTAAATTGATTGCTCAAGCACCACTTGCCATAGCCTTTGGTGTTCTATTTCTCTCCTTATGCTAAAAAGAACTACGGAAAACCCCAGCTCATGCACAAACCTGAACAAGAGGGAGCTTTTGAGTCAAGTGTGAAATTCCTGAGACCAGCCTGAAGAACATGCCGATTAACTTGCTCTACCCTGTCATTCATCAAAATAAGGAATGTTTGAAATTAGGCGCACAGAGCAGATTTCTCCTTCTAGGCCATCTCTGCTCGAGTAGCCCTGTCTGCCTGGAGCTCTGTGATGAGATGGCCGGCCAAGGACGCTCTGGGGCTGGCAGGGAACGGCTAGCGCTTCTGCTGTGGGTGGGGTGGAAAGCTGTGCCTCCCCACCTGCCCCGCAGCTGTCATTCCTCAGCCTGTGCAACCCTCTCACTTCACAGCTGAGGGAACCAAGACACAAAGAGCCTCAATTTACTTTCTTGGCTTGTACTTATTTTAAATTATCCATATCATGAAGTACGTGTTTGTCGGAACTCTGTTCCTTCAGCCGAACATTATGAAGGCACAGTTAATCTATTGTTACACAATAATTCTGTTCAAGCCAATTTAACAAACACTGAGTGCCTAATATTTGCCCGTCCGTGACTCATCCTTCCTTGAGAGTGGGAATAAGTAGAATAAATATAGAGTAAATATGGATCAGACACTACCCCTGTCACAAAGGCAATGACAGCTTAATAGAAGAGACACCTATCCAACCATAATCTGATGAAGGTTCTATCTTGCAGCTTGATGCAAGTAACAATGGTATAGAGAGGCAGGAACAATTAATATTGTGTGGGATTTCAGGGAAGACTTTATTTAAGAAATGGCATTTGATCTGAACCTCGAAGGATGAGCTGGGATTTTGCTAGGTATAGGAGAATGGCACATTTTTAAAAGTACAGAAAATGAATATGTTTTAGGGACATAGCGTGTGTGTGTGTGCACGCGCTCGTGTGAGTGTGCAAGTTGGGGAGAAGAAGGAACTGACAGAAGATTATTTCCTTTCTTTCTTTCCCCTTTCACTACTTTCCTTGCTCCCAACCCTCGTTATAATCACTTACAGAAGTCTAACGAAATAAAATGCAGCTAACCAGAGAATATTTGGAAAATGGAAGCATCATATGTTGTCACAAGCTGGATGCTTGGGTTCAAATCTCAGTTCTGCTATCTAGCTGTGTGAACTGGGGCAAGTTACTTAACCTCTCCATGCCTTGGTTTCTCCATCTGGAAAATGATATTTAAAATAGCGCTATCTCAGACAGTTGTCATTAAGAATTGAATTTTCTTCTTCTTTTTTAAGATTTTACTTATTTATTTGAGAGAGAGAGAGAGAGATAGCAAGAGAGAGCACGAGCAGGAAGGTAGGGACAGAGGGAGAGGGACAAGCAGACTCCCACTGAGCAGGGAGCCTTTTGTGGGGCTTGATACCAGGAGACAGGAATCATGACTTGAGCCGAAGGCAGACACTTAACCGACTGGGCTACCCAGGTGCCCAAGGATTGAATTTTCTTTTCTTTCTTTCTTTCTTTCTTTCTTTCGGGATTTTATTCATTTATTTGACAGAGATCACAAGCAGGCAGAGAGGCAGGAAGAGAGAGAGAGAGAGAAAGAGGAGAAGTAGGCTCCCTGCTGAGCAGAGAGCCCAATGCAGGAATCGATCCCAGGATCCTGAGATCCTGACCTGAGCCAAAGGCAGAGGCTTAACCCACTGAGATCCAGGCACCCTGTGAATTACCCTAAGTGCGTAAAACACTTAGAATCTTCCTTGGCTCATAGTAAATGCTCTGTCTCCATTGTGATTATTAGTGTTATTTACATTTTGCACATGAAGCAGGGCGTCTAAAGGGGAAACAAGTGAAATCTAGCTCTTCTTTTGGATGGAAAATGGCTTCAGCAGAAAAGCCTGGTCTGACTCCGTAGTCATTGGCTATTGAGGGCAAGAGGACGGGGTAAAGAATCAAGGTGCTACTTCCAGACTCAGGAGATGGTGTCTCAAGAGGGGTCCTTCCATGTAGGCCCACCGTCTGAGGGCTGAGAGGCTTAACCAGGAATAGGACAGCCAGAAAAAGGAAATCTCTCAGCTTTTATTTGTCAGACTTTTTCTTTCATGATTGGTATTTAAGTTCTTCCAAGCCAAGAGCCATGCTTGCTTTTAACAGAACAAAACACTTAAATACAAGAGCTTTCAATACAATGACACTGTTTTTAACAACAGGCTAGAATGTTAGTAGGAAGAATGTTTTGCTTTCATCCTACACAAGACAGCCAACAATAAAACCCCCAACACAAAGACTTCCTTCCTGTGTTGTCAACAGTGGACAAGTTTCTCTTTAGGTCTTTGATTGGAGTATAATATACACACACAAAATGTCCATATTACATATAAATGTAGAGCTTTGATGAGTTTTTGTAGACCACACACCTGCATCACCAGCACCCAAACATGAAACAAAAAATATCAGCCCCCAAGATGCATCCTCCATATCTGGGGTCTATACCCCAGGGAAATCACTCTCTTGACTTCTGACAGCAGTAATTTGGTCTTATATGATTTTGTACTTTATATAAATCAATCATTATACTATGTACTCTTTTTTAAAAGTTTTTATTTTTATTTTTTATTTATATGAGAGAAAGGGAAAAAGAAAGAAGTAGACTCCCTGTTGAGCAGGAGCCTGATGCAGGGCTTGATCCCACGACCCCAAGATCATTGCACCACATTGTTATAAACAGTCAATTTCTTCATGTAATTTTTGTGCTAGAGGAGAGGAAAGCACACTCATCAAGAAGTTTTATTGTATTTATAGTGTATTTTATTTAGTCTGCCGTAGATTTGTATTTATTGAACAGATGCTGCTGCTAACCTCAGTGTTGTGTTTACAGTTGTCCCTTCAAAAACTCAGAATCACTTGTGTGTGTGCTTCTAATCATAAAGCTATTTTTATTTCCACTTACTTTGCCTTGTTTCCATTGTCTCACAGGTATAAAAACCAGGTACCGATCAACGTCCACGCAAACCCTGGAAAATATATTATTGAGAGTCGATATGGAATGCACACTCTGGAGATCAATGCGTAAGAGGATGCCGGGGTCCATGTGTGTCGCTTGACAATTACCTGGGGAGGCATCCCAGCAGTTAACTACCACTGTCCCCCTTTCTTCCCAATGCAACATGCTCACAGAGTGATCTTACATTTGAATTTAAAGATGATGAGAAAAAAAGTTCATTTGTACCTTTTAGCTTATCCTTTTATATAGTTCAGAGCTTTTCTTAGAAATTAGTGAGAAAATAATTTACATAAATAGGCATTTATATTTAATGATCCTTCCCCATTCCAAATCAATATTATCACCATCATCCTTTTTTGCCTTGAATCAGCAAAGGATGGAGAATGAGGTGAGTAGCAGTGAAAGGAAGCTGCACTGGGATAAATTCTCTCCTTCAGCTCCCCAGGAAGTGCAGGAAACTATGTACCAAGCCTATCAGACTACAGATGGAGGCAGGACTGGACATGGGATTTTTTAAAGCAAAATTCAAAGCAAAATTTAGAAAGCCAACCCCACATCAAAATTTCTGAGTCCTCAAATGTTTATTCTATCTCCTAATAGGGTTTTGAAACCCAAGCCTGGTTATGTAGATGAAGCAGTCCCACCATTTTCAGTTCACATGAAACCATGACATGCTGAGATGTCAAAGTAAAATTTATATCATTCTGATCAGAGCAGATGACACACGTGGTACTGGGTTTCAAGTAGGACCCTAGGGCCCTGGGACATTGGTCAAGCACTGACCTTGACCTAAAGGCACTTTAGTTCTGACAGTTGGTGATACTACTGAGGCTGCAGAGAGCTACGTGGGTGCTTTATAATTAAATAGTTATGAGAAAGGCAACCATATTGTCCTTCCTGGAGTTCCATTGATGTCCATAAAATTTAAACGAGAAAGAATTTTTCACAAATGACACTAAATCCAGAAGGTCAACGAAGAACACAGACACTGGTTATGATGAGACACAAAGTGATCTGCTTTGAAATCTTAGCTTGTTCATCTCTGAGATCATTCTCTCTTTTACTCCATTATTAAACACATCCCAATTTCTGTATTATAACTTACAGGAACTTCCAGATGGCACTGCTATGTTGTGCTGTGGGCTGAAGCTCCAAGTATAACCTGAACCTTAGTTGAGTTGAGAGATAAATACCATATTTGTACTTTGAAGCTACAACACCAAACCACACATTAGACAGATCCAGATCCAGTTCGTAGCTCAGGGAGGCTGTGGGAGTCCTGCAGGAGAGGCTGTGTCTTTCCCTCTCAGTTGTTGCCTCCAGAGTGAAACTACCCCCAAGGGAGGTCAGCAGGAAGGCTGTACCCCTGGGGTGCTCTGGAAGGTTATCTGCATGGCCAGACATTTTCTGCTGTTGACACCACTTTAGACTGGTCAATTGTTAACACTATTCATGCTGTAATGTACGTGCTCAACAGATTGTTGACATGGGGTGTTTTGGATATTTTAAATGAACCTGGGCTAGGGTCACAGTGGACTGTAGGTGTCCTCCTTCCACACTGTGCTGCTGGCCTGAAACTGTAGTAGGTATCTTGTGTTATGTAAAATCCTGCAGGGAGCTGGATAGGGGTCAGCTTCATCAAAAGTCCCCCTGAGCCACATGCTGGTCAGTGATTTGCAGTGTGCTGTGTTAGCAAAGAGATCCTTGATAGAAGAGCTTGCAGCAGTGCTCACTCATCTCCATCTTGTCCTTTCAGATGTGATTTCGAAGACACTGCTCAGTACCGGGCCTCTGCGATGAACGTTAAAGGGGAGCTTTCAGCATATGCTTCAGTTGTGGTGAAGAGTAGGTTTACTCCCCATGTTTTATTCAAAGTGTATTTTTAAAATCTTTTTTCTCATGGCTAAAAAATAAATCAGGAAGCAAGTTCACGTGCATTTCTGCTTTCTTTTTTAGGATATAAGGGAGAGTTTGATGAGACTCGCTTCCGTGCTGGGGTTTCCACCCTGCCCCTCAGCTGTAAGTTTAAAAATATATTTGCTAAGTGTCATCTCTATTTAAAAGACAGCAGCATAAGCCATTCCACAATGCTGAAATAAAAGGATTATTATAATATATGCTAGTATGTGTATAGTTGCTATTTATGTTGGGTTTTACTTTTTAGATTCTTTGGTTACTATTCTCTTTCTGAATATAACTGCTTCATTCCGGTTTTCTAAAAGCCCAGATATGATGGGCTAAAATGGCAAATGTTTTTAAGTCTTTCTGTGTTAACTGAAAAAGATCGTGACACAAACCTGGGTGGGTGATTTAACCATGCTCACTACACCTCCCCCCCCCCGCCCCACCCCATCCCAAGTCTGTCCCGTATCAGAGCGTCCAGGTAAGCATCACCTTCTGGAGAAATCCATGTATGACTCCCACTGCCACCCCCACATCTACTCAGTCAGGGTTGGGTTTCCCTGGTGAGACCACGGCACCTCTATCACGGCATCCACCACACTGAATGCTGTTAACTGGCTTACAAGCCACTTGAAGGCAAAGCTGGACCTTTTATCTCTAAACCCCAATTCCTGACACAGAATACAATGAAGGAATAAATAAGTACATTAATTTATGAAGTGAAACTTAAAATGAAATCTAGGGGCATCTGGGTGACTCTGTTGGTTAAGCACCCAACTCTTGATTTCGGCTCAGGTCATAGTCTCAGGGTTATGAGGCCAAGCGCCATGTTGAGCTCCACACTGGGCATGGAGCCTATTTCTTAAGATTCTCTCTCACCCACTCCCTCTCCTTCTCTGAAAATAAATAAACAAACAAGTAAAATGTTGTCTAAATGTGCTTTAATAATAAACTATTAAAAATACTCTTTTTTTAAAAAAAAGATTTTATTTATTTGACAGAGAGAGATCACAAGTAGGCAGAGAGGTAGGCAGAGAGAGAGGAAGGGAAGCAGGCTCCCTGCTGAGCAGAGAGCCCAATGCGGGGCTCCATCTCAGGACCCTAGGATCATGGCCTGAGCCGGAGGCAGAGGCTTTAACCCACTGAGCCACCCAGGCGCCCCTATTAAAAATATTCTAATCTGTGGTAATTTGTGAACTTCGGTCATTTCACCTATGTCAGAACATCTTTTCATAGAAGCAATAAAAGTAAAACCCTTAAGGTTGTTCAAATAATTCGATGCTTTCAGGGGTCAGACCGAGAAAGGTAGCCAAGCCTGAACTTATTTTTCTGATTACTAAAAAATAAGTGATAGTTTTGAAAATGCTTGATGAAGATATTTTCTCATGTGTCAGTTTTTCACCTTTCTGGTTGGTTTGATCAATTTCATGGGATGGCTCCTAATTTTAATATTTCAAGTTTTCATCTTTGGTATCAATACCACGGGTGGTTGGGAGGCAATGATGGTAGGAGTGAAGAAGGAACACACCCCAAATCATGCTTTTCTCACATCAGTTGATTTATACTGAGATGGAATAGTTGAAAATTCTGAACCTATGACTGACCTTCCATTGTCCCTAAGACAGGTTTATTAATTATTTATTTTCAATCATCTGAATGTATCCTGCTCCTTCCCCTGCCATATCATCATCCATATTTCTTCCACTTCTCGCTTCTCCATCAAACCAGGCTCTAAAAGCCCAGCTCAACCTAACTTCTCTAACTTCTTAATCTTTCAGATCTTTCTCTGACTGGTCCCTGAATTGAGTGCAGTTGTTCCTAACAAAGAACAGAGGGCTTTTATTCATTTACCCAACTTATATATTATGTATCTGCTATGGCTAGTTATAGGTTTAGGTGCTTGGAGTATGCTGAAAAGTATCATAGATAAAGCTCCCTGCCTGTGGTTCTGTTTTAATAGTTATTATATACTGATCAGCTGTACCAGACAGCATACTAAGACATTTTGTTACATATAGTGGTTGTTTAACGCTCTCTCAAAGCCTATAGGTGTCTTTTATCTGTGCTGCACAGATGAGGAAATAGTTTTCAAGAGGTTAAATCATGAGGTAAGACCACACATAATGGTAGAGTAGGGACTTATAAGTTAGTCCTTCTAACTCTAAACCATATTCTTTTTTTTTTTTTTTTTTTTTGGTGGAGTGAGGAGCAGAGGAAGAGGGAGAGAGAGAAGGGGAGAGAGAATAAGCAGGCTCCATGCCCATCACAAGCCCAAGGCTTGATCTCATGACCCCAAGACCATGACCTGAACCAAAATCAAGAGTCAATTTTAGTATATGTGCTGCCGAAGCGAGCACCCAAAATTGAGAGTCAGATGCTTAACTGACCAAGCCACTCAGGCACCCCTCTAAACCATATACTAAAATAGGAATTGCCATTTTCTGTAAAGGACTCCTGTAATTGTAATTTGTAAACTAACTAACTTGTAAATTATAAATACTTTAGACTTTGTGGGCCGTATGGTCTTTGGCACAACTACTCAATGCCACCATTGCTACACTAAAGTCACCATAGACCGTAGGTAAATGAATGAGCATGGCTGTGTTCCAATAAAATCTTATTTATGCACATTGAAATTTGAGTTTCCTATGACTTTGCACATGTCACATCTTTGATTCTATCTCAACCATTAAAAAATCAAAAAATTATTTCTAATGGTGCAAAGAAGGAGGCAGTCCAGATCCAGCTCACAGATTTGCCAAACCCTGATATAACCCATGTCTCTATTTTGTAACCCTTATCTCTACTCATAGGCAGCTTTGGAGCCCGCCTGGCTTCCCAGACAACAAAGTCTGATTGAATTGTTTCACTTTTGATCTCAGTGGGACATCATCATTTAGAAATTGAGTAGATGGAAACTGTGCTTCAAAGAGTTGTTTCACTCTTGGTTAGTGGCTGCCAGAGGACACACAGATTCAAGGCACTATCATGTATTGCTGGAGAGTACAGCTTCTGGAAACAGCCTGCCAGGGTAAATCCTGGCCCTACAGGGTCATTATGGGCAGTTAATTCGCCCTCCCTATGCTTCTGTTTCCCCACCTATAAAACAGAGAGATGAGAATGGAACTTACCCGAGAGAGCTATTATGAGGTTTGAGTTAATAGATATTTAACACTGGGAACAATACTTGGCACAAGTTGAACTCAATAAATTCTGGCTTGCATTTTCAAATTACTTCTAAGAGGCGTTAGGAAGAGAGATGAAATATCAGAGATGGGCCTAAATTCTAGAGTCAGGCAGCTATGGGTTTGAATTTCAATTTCACACATAATACCTTTGAAACCTGGACATTAGTTGTGTATTATTTTTGTGAACCTCTCCATTCTCATCTGAAAGAGAGGGAAAAAAAATGTGCTGTGGGGTTTTTGTAAGGATTAGACAACATGTCAAGTTCAAGTATGTGGCATGGTAAACTGTTAACGAGTCATTTTCCCAAGCTCTTTCCCTTGAGAAAAGAAGAAATAAAACCTGGGAGGCTTTATGATGTAGGTATTCACTCAATCTGTAAGTAAGATATTTTTAAGAAAAATATTTTTTAAAGTCACAATATTATAAACTTTTCAGTTTAAAATTTCTTATAATTTTTTTTCTCACTCAGATCATTAAAGACACTGAAGCAAAGAATTTTTCCATTAAGTTAGAAAATTCTGTTTTTATGAGTAATTGATATGGCTGGTTTGTCTGGAGAGTACAGTGGCTGAGTTTTAAATGAACTAGGAATCTAAAAAGTACATATATTGTGCTAAGTATTGAAGTCTAACCTAAATGTGGTATTCACTTATATCCTGTGTGAGGTATTATGCCTGCCCCTTAAACCTTCCCCTTAAAATTCTATTCATTGCAACAATAAAAGTAAATATTGAGCTTATCTGACCAATGAAGCAAGAATTTCCATTTCACATCATAATATATGGGAATGTGCCATGTACTTCTTTATAAGATTTAATTTTTGCCCAGATAACTCTTTTGATCAGTGTTTGCTGTGACCACTTATTAAAATGCTAGTGTCTCTTTGATGAGAAAAAACAAAATTACTAATGTTTGTTTTTGTTGTACCCAGTTGGTGTGACCCCTTATGGTTATGCATCCAAGTTTGAGATCCACTTTGATGACAAGTTTGATGTGTCTTTTGGAAGAGAGGGCGAGACAATGAGTCTAGGCTGCCGTGTAGTTATCACTCCTGAAATTAAGCACTTCCAGCCAGAGATCCAGTGGTACCGAAATGGTGAGCCTTTATGATGAATTCTCACTTAGGTTCTTATTCACCAGATGGGGAGCAAACGGGGCTTGGCACCAGAGCACGAGTGTCCATAGACCACAGACTTGTTTATCAGAACTGACAGAATCTGGACATTAGAAGGCATGACCTACTGGATGTTGAAAGAGTTTTTATACTTATATCAAAGTAGCAGGACTTTTGTAACATATTTGTGGAGGTTGTAATTTCTTATCACCAAGTAATCTGTGGAAAGGATGACGAAAAATGCACTTTTGTAAATTACTTATATATTCATTTTATAAGTTAATATTATTTCGTAAAATTAAGGGAAGTCCACTGAATCCATTGGGACTGTGGAGCATGCCCACTGACCCCTCAGCATGGTGGGCAGAGAGCAGTGTGCTCACTGAGCAGTTGGCCTGAACTTCAGTTGTGCACCGCAGTACCTGGAGCAGTCTGGAGCATCTGGGTCCAGACCGAAGCCAGTAATGGCAAAACCACTGTGAATGGGGGAACATGGCCCCAAGGGAAGAGGAGGAGCTCCAAGTGGGGGCAGCATGGGAACCTGTAGTCGGAGCTTCCCAGCCTATCTGTCCTTCCCCAGAGCTCATTGCTATGCAGTCTGCACAAATACTAACTTACTGCCCTGAGCATCCGGACAGGAACTACTAGCAAGCAGGCAGTAAACTTTGTCAGCAAAATACTATAAAGTAAAAATCATGTAATAGAGACATTGCAGTAAAGTATATGAGGCAGTTGTTGGAATTCCGTAAAAAGAGTTTAGAATCCCTGGTTTTGAAAACTGCTATAAATGTACAGCAAATATTCAGAGGCTTAGAAATGTAAATTACATTTAAAGATTGTCACATTTGATGAAAAAGAACACTATTTTCATATAAAACTGTGAATGAAGCAGTATTCACAGGAAGATAATCTTAAAATTAATTTTTCCTTGTAATTGAAGATACAGTGATAGAATGCATGAACTGACACATGGATTATAAACAAATCATTTTCAGCCTCTTGTATACCTTCCACAATTTACTGAATATGATAGAGAAAAATATCAAAATATTATTATGTAAAATTACATTTAAAATTAAACTCAGACTTATGTGAAACTGATCTACATAAAGTCAAATTTTCTTAGAAATTTTGTCCCCTAAGCATCATTAACTCTAGAGTACTAAAATTTCTATTTTGAAATAATGTACCAGAAAGTTAACCAATGTAAATGTCACAAGAATTTATCTATATAATTCTCTATAGTATAAAACTATATAATATTTTAAGTATGTAATATCCTAATAGCTATAGTAATAGTTGCATCAGCAGCAAGATCCTTCTCAAAATTAAAAATTATCAATTAATTTCTGATCTTGAATTTGCAAAGAGTGACTGACTGAGGTTACTTTTTTTTTTTTAAGATTTATTTCTTTATTTGGGGGGAGGGAGTAGTGAGGGGAGGGTCAGAGGAGGAGGGAGAGGAACAAGCAGACTCTGCCTGAGCACTATTGTGGGGCTCAATTTCATGACTCTGAGATCATGACCTGAGCAGAACTCAAGAGTTGGCCACTCAACCGACTGAGCCGCCCAGGTGCCCCTCAATTATACTGAGTTAAAATGAAGTTGCTGAAAGTATAAATCTGATGACCTACTTGAAAAGCAAGCCTGAAATATCTTATCAATCAAGCTATTACATTAATAAAAATTATTTTTGTATATAAAACTTATTGTGAGAAAATATTTTTTTGCCATTTGTGTTACCCCAATTATATTTTATATAGAGTAAAATATTTTTGGAGGAAAAAGCCTTATATATTAGTGTCTGTAATTGTATTTTTTCTCTGCTTTTTGAACAGGGGCTTTGCAATTTCATTTTGCACTGGACCCTGCCGATTATGTATTTGGCCCTGGTCCCTTCGCTTCTGATATAGTATTTTTTATCAATGTAAGCATGGCAGAATGGCTCAAATCCCTAGAGACTTCTACTGACAGTAGACTGAAGAGCTTTCAGTATGGAAGAAGAGGGAGAGCGAGAGGGAGGGAGGGAGCCAAAGAGGGGGGGGGGAAGGATGGGAAAGGAAGGGAGCAATGGAGGGAAAACTCAGTTAATTTTCTTACTTTTAAAAAAATTTCCAGGAGCACCTATTTCTTCATCCAAATGGGTGCAAACACTTTGGAGTGGAGATCGAGCGACACTGACATTTTCTCATCTCAACAAAGAAGATGAAGGCCTCTACACAATCCGTGTACGAATGGGAGAATACTATGAACAATACAGCGCTTATGTCTTTGTTCGAGGTAAGGCCCAGCAAAAAGCAGAACACCCAAGAAGGTTTAAAACACGGAGGCCAAGTCAATCTATCCAAACATGGCTTTTGTAAGATGAAAGAGCCATTTGAAAATTCTTCCAGAATACATGGCATAGAGTTGTTAACTTCCAATAAAATTAGAACTCCTATAAAAAGGTTAATCCTGAGGCACCAACCCAAAGCTACCAGAGCCAGACTGTGTTACTGTCAAGGATTTTCAGGATTCTATCCTCAGTGAATTACCAGTGCAGCTCTTTACAGGTGTTAGAGTAGAGATGCTCTATCCCAACAATACAAAAAGCCATTTCAATTTACCGAAGCTGCCATAAAAGAGTGGTGGGCTACGGGGGACTTACTCTTTAATATCTATTCCAGGGAGCAATTTCATTATTTCACTCCAGACCCCTTTTTTATAGTTTCAACTTTAATGAACTAGGAAACAGGGTGCTACAACTTAATCCTTAAGGCAAGCTGTGTGATTTTAGGAGTCTTTCTTTGCTCACCTGTGTCTTGAATGGTTTGGCTCTCTACAAGTGGGGATATTATTTCTACATGGGATCGCAGGGCATCTGTAAGACCATTGACACTTCCAGGCAGCAGGCCTGTTATGTGTTCTCTTCTGTGCTGTTAGTCAGGTGTGGCCACAAGAGGGGACACAGGAGAAGATCGGGAAAATAAAATTTATTGCACTTATGGAAGGAGCAGAGGGAGGTGAGACCTTAGGCCATGACTTTTATTGACGTTTCTGTGGGAAAGGGGAGGCAGGGCAGGATAAACAGTTTAGGATTGGCTAGTTTGAATCATTTTGGTAGACTCTAAGCTATAGGCTTGGTCCCTAGCAGCCTGCTCCCTGGCAGGTGTGGCCTCCTAGGGTGTGCAGGCCAGATGGAGGAGGCACAGCTCTGGATTGGTAGTTTGCTTATCAAAGGCCAGCTCCTGGCTGAGTGGCTGCTATCTCTAAGAATTGGCTAGCCCTGGGTGTGTGGGGGGGAGGGTAGTGCCTTCGCAGTCAGAAAAGCTTTTAAGGTGTCAAAACATCATAATATACAGAAAACTAAAGTATAAACAATATAGGAGACTTATTAATTTTTAAAAAATCTTTTGTGTACTAAAGAGAATCATAAACTCATAGGAATTTTGATCAAAATGGAACTTTAGAGGTCAGGTGTCCTTAACTGGGATCCACAGACTCTCAAAGGGTCTGATTAAAATTGTATTTCAATATATTTAGTTTCTTTGGCAATCTCATGTATGTTATTTTATGCATTTGGAAGCATTATTTCAAGAAGGGGCCTCTAGACTTTGTCAGTCTGCCAAAGGATGGCTCAAAAAAGTTAAGATTCCCATTCTAGTCAAATCCCTTAATTTTAAGATGCAGAAACTGAGGTTCAGAAAAATAAAGTGATTTACCAAAAAAAGCCTCACGGTTAGTTAAAAGCAAAAGTGGATCTAGGATACAGGTCTTCTGATGCCTAACCTAGGATTTTAATTAGGCTAAGCTGATGAAACAAAAAAGCTTATTTCTCCCCTATGTCTATCAATTCAGAAATAGGGGCGTGGTTCAGAGTCCCAGGTCCCATCTACATTGTTATTCCATGGTCCCCATGGTGCTATCCTGTGTTCTCATCCCAGCCTATGGGAAAAGGGAGAGAGGAAGTGGATGGGGACGTGCAGAGTTGTACACATCACTTCTGCATGGTGAACACTTAGCACATGCACATCTCACAGTGAGGGAAGCTAGGGTGTCATGTGTCCAGCTGAGTGGCCATGTTGCCTACTGAAGCTGGGGCTTCTAGTACTAAAAGGAAAATGGATACTGGGAATGGTTAGCAGCACCCCCCCCCCCAGGGAACAGTAGTAATTGTGGAATTCTGTCCTAGAACAACTGATAAAGATACATGAATATTAAAGAGAGAGAGAGAGACATGAATATGTACATCATCTGAAAATGTTTTAGACTTTCTACAACACAAAAGTATTGTGGGCAAAGTCAGATGTCATGGTGTTAGCCTCTGGATAAATCACGTGAAGACAGATACACTGAAACTCATCAGTGAGTAAGTTTATGTAGACAAACCACCTGGAAAAATCTGGTTAGATAAGGACTGTATCTCTGGTGATTCAAGAAAAAAACCTTAATTACTTATGCCTTGGCGATTCTTTCATGGGCTTTGTCTAGAAACTCTGATACAGTCTAGGTTTTCTCAGTAACATTTCTCCATGCCTATATCCAGAATTGTGGCTCTCCACCAGATTTAGAGCAGGCTTCACATTATTGACTATAGACAGAGAGATGGCATCGAAATTTGAAATTTATACTTAAGCTAGTTTTCAAATCTACAAAATAAGGAAATGGAAAGATTCTAAAATTGATCAGTTTAGGGTAGAGACCAACAAGTGGAATTGCTGGGTCACATGTTAAATTTGTGTTCGACTTTTTAAGAAATTGCTAACATGTTGTTTTTTGGGTTTTGTTTCGGTAAAGATTTCTTTTTAAGTGATCTCTATACAAAATATAGGGATTGAAATCAAAACCCCCAGATCAAGAGTCGTATGCTCCACCACCTTGGCCAGCCAGGCACCCCAAGAAATTACCATTTTGTTTTAAAGGACACTTTATGTGTTTTATATAAACTTATGTGAGAGAACTGAGAAGATAAATGGGAAGGACAAAATTGGAAAGATAAATTTCAGTAATTGCTTTGTGAATTTAAGAACTTTTAGAAAAAAATGTCACTTATAAGTTTATTTTAAATGATATATTTTAGATTCTTTTTTTTAAAAAAAACCTTTATTGAAGTATACTTGATAAACTGAAAGATCCACCTATGTTGAGTAGACAGTGCTTTAGAGTATTTACAGAGGGTGCAGTCATCACCTAGCATCCGTTTAAGAACATTTTCATCACCCCAGAGGGTTTTCTTTGCCCATTCCACACTGTCATTCCCAGACCAGCCCATAGGCAACCACCAGCTTACATTCTGTCTCTGTTTGCCTTCTTTGGACATTTCTGGATATGGTATGTGGAATTTTATATCTCTCTTCTTTCAGTAAAACATCTATTTTGAGGTTCGTTTATGTTATAACACATTTTAACAGTTTGTTCTTTTTTATTGCTAAGTACTATTGCAATGTATGGAGAAGACTCTTTTGGTCCATCCATTCACCAATTGGACAGTTGGATTGTTTCTACTCTCTGGCTATGATGAATAATTCTGCTATGAACATTTATGTTCATATTCATGGATGTATGTTATTATCTTTCTTGGGGAGAGACATATAAGTGGAATTACTGGGTCATATGTTAAATTTAAGTTTAACCTTTTAAGAAAGTGGTAACATGTTGGGTATTTTGGTAAAATTTTTGTTTTTAAGTAATATCTACACCCAACTTGGGGCTCAAACTCACAACCCCCTGATCAAGGGTCAGATGTTCCACCACCTCAGCCAGCCAGGAATCCTAAGAAATTACCGGCATATTTTAAATGACACTTTGTGTGTTTTATAAAACTCTGTATACATTGAACTGCATGACGCCATTTCAGTGCATTTTTAGAGCTCAGATGTTTTTGCTGCTCAGAAAATAGCTTCTGAACTAGAATGATCAGTGTACAAAGCACCGTGTGTCTGCAGAAACCCATTCCAGAGATGCACATATTTTATTATATAGGTAGTATGTGTTCTTTGTAAAAAAAAAAAAAAATTAGATCATGTAAATAAGCAAAGAAAAAAAAGAAGAAAGAGAAAAGCTATTCCAATGTTATTATTTTATTACATATTTTTCTAGACTTATGTATTTTGTATATTCTTTCCTCCTCTACCCCTTCCACTGCATGGAGGGAGAGAGATGATAAAGTGGTAAAGGACAGGCTAGAAATGTCTTGAAAAAACAATTACAAATGACAAATAAATGAAAAGGTATTCACTAGTAATCAAAGAAATGAAAATTGAAATGATGTAACATTTTTATCATATTGCAAAGATTTAAAGGATTTTTAAAATCCACTGGGATAAAGGAATGAAGGGAATAGCACTCCTGTCCATTGCTGGTATCAATTGTTTCAACATTTCTCAGGATGTTTGCTACTATGTATCAATAGAGCACATCCATCAATTCTAGTTCTAGGAACTGAAGTGGGCAAAGGTAAGAAAAATGTATTGGGAAAAACTAGAAGAAATCTAGATACCTACCCATGGGAGTTATAAAATAAAGTATAATAAATGCTCCATGTAAACAACAGAATACCACACAGAAGTGAAAACAAATGGTGTATATCTATTCTTACTGATATGGAAATACATTAACATGAAACTATATAGTCCAATCTTGTTTTTATTTTAAAAACAATCACTTTTGAGCTTATAAATATAGAAAAAAATCTAGAAAAATCTAGGCCAGTATGTTAGTAGTCGTTGTCTCTGAATTATGAAATTAAAGAGGATTTTAACATATTTTTTGATTATCACTTTTTATAAGAAAACACTGCTTTTATACTAAAGAGAATAGAGTTACTTATATTTCTAAAAAAGTTATTATTGGCTTGTGTCAGAAGGCAAAATATAGAGTAGCAGTCTAATCTTTTACACAGTTAATCAAAAGTACAAAAGTTTTGCTTTTTGGAGGGTTGGGAAAAAGGACACGGGCTAGGAAAAGGCCTGCCGCTGGCCAAGTGGGAGCAGTGGTCAAGCGTTCTCCAGCAGCTGCTGAGAGCCAGGAGCACAGATGTGTCCCAGCATAACACAGTATCTGGATTTGGCTTCCAGCAGCTCCTACACAGAACCTGTTTTTAGAAAGACTGTTTAGCTTACCCTAAGAATGGCATGGGCCAAGCAATGTTATAAATATGCTGAAAAATGGTTCCCTGGATTCCTACTGTCTGCCATGCTCTGTTACATACTATGGATAGTCTGAACCAGGGATTCCTTGTTGTTACATTTTGGGACTGTAGCAAAAGAACATGGATGGAGGTTGCCAGCTGTCTCCTCCCAACTGAGCGGCTTTCTAGCATCCTTCTTCTGTCACTTGAGGCCTATTAACCTCAGCATCTCTACCCCTTTCTAGTTCTGCTCTAACTTCACCATTACTAGGTTCTCCCCGCCCCCCCCCAATCCAGTGCTCTCAAACCCTGGAAGGGAAGAATTTTCTTCCCACCGAAACGCTCGCTTTTAGGGTCCATGATTTAGTTATGTTCTCATATAGTACTTATGCCAGAGAAGTTGCCTAAAACACTTTCCTACAGGTTCGTGGGGGCAAGAGACAGAATATTCAAAACCAAAGTGATTTGAGCTCCTCACAGGCAGTGCAAACCTATCCCAAATTCAGAAGTGCACAAATATTTCTGCCTTAATATCAAATGGCTTAGTAATTCATAAGAGTTACAGAAGTATATAGCTCATTATAAAAGAAAAGTGTTTATACAGTCAACAGAAGTGTTTTCCTTGAGATGAGTGGTTCCAACACGTCGCAGCCTCCTCTCCGGCCAACTGCAGTTATGAAGAAGGGGACCAGAGGTCAGGAGAAATTGGCAATGTGAACCCCACCTCCAGGAACCCTGCCTCTCACTGAAAGGGTTATTGACCGATTATTTTCATCCCCCTTGGCTCTCCTCCTGAAAACATCCCTGGTTCACTCATTTAGCTGTGCCTGAAGACACTGCTGAGGAAACCACTGTCAGAGGATCTCATTTCATAAACAGTCACTGCCCTCTCTTGTATAATCCTTAACTTGTACTAAACTCTGATAAACTAAGCTCAGATGTGGATATTGCATCAGAATTCCTTTCGCAAGTGTCTCCAGTCTGGGAACAAACATTTGATTAAAGTGAATGTTTTCCTTTCTCTCCCAAAATGGGAGTGACCAGCAGAGGGAAGGGCGAAGCTTCATGGTTTTTATTTGTTCCCCTTCAGAGAGGTTGGTATTTCTGAGTAACACTGTATGCTAGATATCTTAAGAACAGACTTTCTGGCTCAGCTTCCCTTATTAGACTTTTCTGCTAGTGGTTCCTATATCTCCATATTTATTTCCTTTATTTTTTATTTTTAAAAAAGATTTTATTTATATTTGACAGAGAGAGAGAGGGAGAACACAAGTAGGAGGAGCAGCAGAGGAAGGAGGAAAAGAAGGCTGTCCACTGAGCAAGGAGTTGATGCAGAGTTCAATCCCAGGACCCTGGGATCATGACCTGAGCTGCAGGCAGATGCTTAACTGACTGACTCCCGGGCGTCCCATATTTATTTTCCTTTAAAACATTTTGGGCAGGCGAAGGCCATGAGGCAAAGGTCATGGATTCTTTTTAGAGCCCTTTCTAACATAATGTTCTTTGTACTGATGATGAAAAGCACACATTGTCATGTTGGTAAGCAAATTCTAAGACCAGAACTTGCTCTGCTTGGGCCAAAGATGTAGCTACTATGGGTGTGGTAAGAAATGTGTGCACTAAGCTGGGGATCGCTTGACTGTGATAGATCTTGTCTGAGAGGTTTAAAGGGATCCTTCTGTACCTCCACAGACGCTGATGCAGAGATCGAAGGAGCTCCAGCCTCTCCCTTGGACGTGGTGTGCTTGGATGCCAACAAAGATTATATCATTATCTCTTGGAAACAGCCAGCTGTGGATGGAGGGAGTCCTATTCTGGGATATTTTATTGATAAGTTAGTACTTAGTCTAGTTCCAGTTTGAGTGATTTAGTCATAGAGATGCATGCTTGACTTCTTCCACCATTTCTACATGAAATATTTTATATTCTGATCTCCTCCTCTTTCTCTCTCTCTGTCTCTTGCACACACAACCCTATCTATTGACCTAAATTCCAAAGATAATTTTTGAATTTGACTACCAATGCGAGTCACTTATTTGGCAAGAATGCTATGAATGTGTAGACCTTTTAAGAGGCCACTTTGGAAACAGCTTGTGTCCAATATATTTAATGTCTACATTCCTAGTATGCCAGTAATTTAAAAATATTAAATAATTGAAAGAATAATACTTTAGGAATATATATATATATTTTTTTAAAAGAATTTATTTATTTATTTGACAGAGAGAGATCACAGGTAGGCAGAGATGCAGGCAGAGAGAGAGAGGAGGAAGCAGGCTCCCTGCTGAGCAGAGAGCCCAATGCGGAACTCGATCCCAGGACCCTGGGATCATGACCTGAGCTGAAGGCAGTGGTTTAACCCACTGAGCCACCCAGGCGCCCCTACTTTAGGAATATTAACAAAAACTTATTTATTTCATAGGGTGTGGTTTCAAGTTAGACAAAGAAATAACAAATATCAATAGTATTAAATTGTGTTCTTTCTACAATTTTTTCTATTTACATTCTCCAAAACTTAGAACCTCTGATATTTATAGTAACTGGGTCTTACACATTAATTATCCAGTGAATTTGGACAATACAGACAACAAATTTAGATTATCAACCTAAATACATTATTATCTGACTTAGTTTCTATTCAAATAGTTGCTCCAATTCTCTTCCATTTTTCAGTAATAGAATCTAATTGTAGAAACCACTAGGGACAAATAATCTGTGCCACTGTGGTACAACAGGTTTGTACCAAGGTGTATTAAACCAAATATTTATGGTAATAAGTAAATATATGCCCATTGGGCTCAATACCATCCAGAGAAATTTTTATAATAAATCCTATACTATTTAACCCTATACTAAATACTTCCACTTTATTCATTCAGTAATGATGACCTGTGAAGTTTTTGGTAGATTTTTTTTACATCCTTAGAGACTGCTTTATTGTCTTTGGCAATTTCCGAGGGATCTGCAAACTTAATCAGTGTAAGGCAAGGGACAATCAGAAGTCCATTTTGCTCTGTCACAATAAAAAATAACCATATTGCAGCTAATATTTATTAAGCATTACCAATGTGCATGACACTGTTCTAAATACATCACATATATTAACCATTAACCATAACCACCATTTGAAAGGTAGCTACTCTTATCATGAGTAGGAAACAGTTGCTGGCCCAAAGCCACATGCTAGTGAGAAAACAGTAAGTTACCTAAAGTCCCACAGGTAGTAAGTAGCAGAACTAGAATTCAAATACCAGCCTGGCCATGTATTTGTGTTTCTTTCTGCTCCAAAATGCTGTAGATATCTCCAGAGCAGCTACGTTCCCCCCTTTCTTTCTGCCCACATGAGGGTTGGGAAGCACACTAGAGTATCACTGGGTCACCATGACAGCATCTGCACCAGGAGAGAGGAGGAATCTCTGGAGACAGGGGCAGCTTGAATAATCATCGTAGGCCTCTCAGCTCCCTCCCAAACCCTACACTTAGCAACTCCAGAATTTCTATAAAGACAAGATTTAAGGGTTTATGGGGGGCAGGGATTGAAGCCATAGTTCATAGCACTTTACATAAGGTTGAGGAAAAGTCTATTGTCTTTATCAAAGAATGGAAGGGTGAGGCTGAGGAAGCAGAGAAACCTCTTGCCCTGATCACCTTTGCCCTGCCATTAAAACCTGTCCCCCATGCGAATTATTTGGGAATTAGACATGTTAGACATGGAGCCATCTTGGGGCAGTGACATAAACTAAATTTCAGTGCTCTGCTCATAAAAACTGATGAGTTAGTTAATCCTAAAGCTGTATAATTTAAGCACAGGCTGCAAGCCCCTCACCCCCTGCCGATCAGGCCACTAACATAATATGAGCTGCCATCTTCATCTCCAGGATGTGACCAGTCTATCCCAGACTACTGTAAAAGCACCTCACCAGAAATCAGAGGTTCCAAAGCATGTAATCTCTCCCTCCCAGGTGTGAGAGTTTCCCTGCATCTCACCAATCTCATCTGTTAAGAAACAAATATGTTATAATACTCTCCTCCCCCTTCTACCCACACAGCATGTAATGATCATCAAGTGGGCTCTTTCCAGGGGTGACTGGCTAGCGCAGTCTGTAGAGCATACAGATCTTGATCTCAGGGTTGTGAGTTTGAGGCCCACACTGGGTGTTGAGATTTCTTAAGAAAAAAAAAAAACATGCTCTTTACTGTATGCTACAATATAAATAGGTATATTTAAGGTGTTAACTAATTCAAACAGTTTTATTTTTAAAAGAAAATGCATAAAGACGACAAAGAAGTCACCAATGGTGGAACTGAAGACATCAGCCAGGGAGATGTTTGGAGGATCTTTCCATTCAGTCTCTCCAATGTATAGATTGTACATACCTACCTGTTGCTTCTGTTTCTCCCCCAGAAAGTTCTTTGGCTTAGCACACTAGGCCCCTCAGCTGCTTGCTTTTAGGGAGTTTAAAGGAAGCATGCATGTTTAGGAAGGATCTGAGGTATTTTTATTTTTAAAGAAGACACATTGCAATTGAATAGAACTGATTGGATGCAGTTAAGTAACTATTGAACCACACACTTGAGCTGGGTATGTTATGGGGAGGTCTGAAGCAATTGGTGGGGGAGGGATTTGCAGATTTGGAGCTATTAATTTAGTCACACTTCTTTTAATATAATTGCTGACCGCTCTCTTTCCCTTAGGTGTGAGGTGGGCACAGATAGCTGGTCTCAATGCAATGATACACCTGTGAAGTTTGCTCGTTTTCCAGTCACTGGGTTGATAGAAGGTCGTTCTTACATATTCCGAGTTCGAGCTGTGAATAAGAATGGAATAGGTCTACCATCTAGAGTTTCTGAGCCTGTGGCTGCTCTGGATCCAGCTGAGAAAGCTAGACTTAAAAGTAAGCATTTTTCAATTTTCAGGATCTTCTTGAACCTTTTTGTCATTGTTTTAAGTAACTACAATATATCTCTTTGCAAGGTTATTCCTCCCCCCTTCCACTAGAGGGAGAAGAGACTAGGAAATCCTTTATCAGACTATCCTGGGGGAAAAACAAAACGAAAACCAATTTGTTTTTAGACTTGTCTCCACTAAGGGCTTTATTTTTTGTCTTATTTTTATTTGATTCAGAAAACTTTTCCTTGTTAAACTGAGTTCTGGGCATTCTATTTGAAATGAAATATGATAAAAGCCTGGGAAGCATTTTTATTTTTTGTTAGCACACTCCAAATATACTTTTCTTTTAATTCTTAATATTATAAGGTAAGTTTCTTAACCTAGAATTTGCCCCTTAGCACATTAATACTCAACCCAGTGAGCATCTTTATATCAAAGGAAAAACACATTTTTACAACATTATATCTCTATATTTGAGTTACCATATTAGACAATCAAAAATAATATTTTCATATATTTAAATTCCACATCTAAACGTCAAAACCATGGTACCTGATTTATGCTCTACATTTATTTCATGGGAACCCATATGTATCCTCAGTAATAGAGACCATAAAATGACATTAAAAGATTGTTGGAAATTAACACTTCAGACCACACTGGATATTTCAAACTTGACTCTATAGACATTTAAGCTAGGTAAGTATTTGTCATGGGGTGGTTGCTATCCTATCCTCAAGGGGCAAAATCATCGTGGTTGAGGACTACTGGTCTATGTCATATTTGCAGCATTATTCTTACCTTAGGTACATGTGTGGCATTGTAAAAAGCTAAGTAAAAAACCTTTCTCTGGGGACTTTTTCTAATCAAACTCCTTGATTGCCTGATTGTTTTTTGCCTGCTGTCTGACTTCCCTCCCTCTTTCCTAATTCAAGCTCATACTTCATTTACTCCTCTTTTATAAATTCCAATGAAAATAAGGTTGAGTTTGTTTGAGTTGAAAATAGGTTATCTTGCAAATCACCTTTCTGTTTTTGTATTAGCTCTGGTGAAAATCTGTTGATAAAGCAGGAGTTAAACCATTCTCTCTATCTCTTACTTGTGGGAACACAGCAATGAATTTCCTCTTCAATGAATGAATAAATAAAATGAATTTAAATGGATTTTCCTCTTTTCCTGCCCATTTACCCACTTTCCTTCCTCCAGGTCTAAACTGGTTTCTTTCGTAGATAATACTTTTCAAAATATAATGGAAAGAAATTGCTTTCATTGAATTGTACTGTAGGATTAGCTCCCCTCTCCTTTTTTTGGCTTTATTATTACACATAAATAACTACTGGGCTTGCAGTTGTTCCAGAAACATTTCTCCCAAATACATGCCATCTCTTAAGGAGAGATGAGAGAACTTACATGTTTCCAGAGATCTATACTGAACAGTAAATGAACATAGGTTATTTACCTTGCTTGTGAAACTACAGTTCCAGAAATGTTGACTCCAAATAGGTAGGCTCTGTGCTCTATCAGATTGTGGGTTCCTTGAAGACACAACACCATATATATGCTCAGTAAGATTCATTAGGAAAATATGTAAGTAAACTAGTTAATCAAGCCAATTTGTGGCTACTATGGCCAGTTTATGAGTGCAGTTGAAACCGCATTTATGAACTTTGTGATTTTTACATTTATCTCTGTTCAGGTCGCCCTTCAGCACCTTGGACTGGACAGATCATTGTCACTGAAGAGGAACCTTCAGGTAAAAGCTCAGTTTTCCCCAGATACTGTTGCCAGTGTTTTGCCATGTGGTTTAGCCTTTATTATGAGGTTAAAGTGTATATTATTTAAGAAATTTTGGGAAGAATATCCTGAAATATGTAGAGATCATAAAGTAATGTATATTTTCAGAGAATCACAGTTTTTAAAAAAGGTTTATTGAAGGGGGTGCCTGGGTAGCTCAATGGGTTAAAGCCTCTGCCTTCAGCTCAGGTCATGATCCCAGGTTCTTGGGATGGAGCCCCACATCAGGCTCTCTGCTCTGTGGGGAGACTGCTTCCTCCTCTCTGCCTGCTTCTCTGTCTACTTGTGATCTCTGTCTGTCAAATAAATAAATAAAATCTTTTAAAAAAAAGGTTTATTGAAGTACGATTGACATAGAGTAAACTGATTTCTGTAAAACGTACAATTTGGCAAATTCTCCATGTGTATACACCTGTGAAGCTGTCACCATGATCAAAATAATGAACATAACCATCATCCCTAAAATTTCTTCATGCCCCTCTGTAATTCCTTTCTCCTGCCTCTGCCCATCACCAGGCCATCACTAATCTGTTTTCTATCATTCTAGTTTGCGTTTTCCACACTCTTAAATAAATGAAATCTTACTCGTTTTTCTCCACTCAGCATAATTATTTTGAGATTTACTCATGTTGATGCTTGTATCAGTTCAAGTTTGTTTTTTATCCATTTACTGTCAAAAGCTTCTATGAACATCCTTATTAAGTGTTTGTATGGACTTATGCTTTTTATTTTTCTTGGATAAATACCTAGGAGTTGGACAGATAGGTCATATGGTAGGTGTATGTTTAATTTTTTTTTTTTTTGGTATATGTTTAATTTTTTTTTAAAAGATTTTATTTATTTGACAGACAGAGATCACAAGTAGGCAGACAGGCAGGCAGAGAGAGAGAGGGGGAAGCAGGCTCCCTGCTGAGCAGAGAGCCCGATGCAGGCCTTGATCCCATGACCCTGGATCATGACCTGAGCCAAAAGCAGAGGCTTTAACCCACTGAGCCACCCAGGTGCCCGTATATGTTTTTTTTTTTTTTAAATTTTTAAAAAAATTTTTTAATAAACATATATTTTTATCCCCAGGGATACAGGTCTGTGAATCACCAGGTTTATACACCTCACAGCACTCACCAAAGCACATACCCTCCCCAATGTCCATAATCCCACCCCCTTCTCCCAAAACCCCTCCCCCCAGCAACCCTCAGTTTGTTTTGTGAGATTAAGAGTCACTTATGGTTTGTCTCCCTCCCAATCCCATCTTGTTTCATTTATTCTTCTCCTACCCACTTAAGCCCCCATGTTGCATCACCACTTCCTCATATCAGGGAGATCATATGATAGTTGTCTTTCTCTGCTTGACTTATTTCGCTAAGCATGATACGCTCTAGTTCCATCCATGTTGTTGCAAATGGCAAGATTTCATTTCTTTTGATGGCTGCATAGTATTCCATTGTGTATATATACCACATCTTCTTGATCCATTCATCTGTTGATGGACATCTAGGTTCTTTCCATAGTTTGGCTATTGTGGACATTGCTGCTATAAACATTCGGGTGCACGTGCCCCTTTGGATCACTACGTTTGTATCTTTAGGGTAAATACCCAGTAGTGCAATTGCTGGGTCATAGGGCAGTTCTATTTTCAACATTTTGAGGAACCTCCATGCTGTTTTCCAGAGTGGCTGCACCAGCTTGCATTCCCACCAACAGTGTAGGAGGGTTCCCCTTTCTCCGCATCCTCGTCAGCATCTGTCATTTCCTGACTTGTTGATTTTAGCCATTCTGACTGGTGTGAGGTGATATCTCATTGTGGTTTTGATTTGTATTTCCTTGATGCCGAGTGATATGGAGCACTTTTTCATGTGTCTGTTGGCCATCTGGATGTCTTCTTTGCAGAAATGTCTGTTCATGTCCTCTGCCCATTTCTTGATTGGATTATTTGTTCTTTGGGTGTTGAGTTTGCTAAGTTCTTTATAGATTCTGGACACTAGTCCTTTATCTGATATGTCGTTTGCAAATATCTTCTCCCATTCTGTCAGTTGTCTGTATATGTTTAATTTTTAACTGCCAACTGTTTCGAAGACGTTTGTACCATTTTACATTCCAATCAGCAGTATATGAATTCCATTTGTTCCACATTATCACCAGTAATGATGTTTCATAGTGGGTGCATAGTGGTTTTAATTTGCATTTCCCTAATACTGTTGGAAACCTTTTTTATGTATATTGCCATTTTTGCATCATATTTGAATCTTTGCCAAATCAAGTTTACTTAGTTTTCCTGTTTATTCTAGAAATGTTATAGCATTAGCTCTTAGATCTCAATCTACGTTCCATTTCAAATTAATTTTTTCTATATTATGCAAAGTAAGGGTCTTAAGTTGTTATCATTATCGGGATATTTTGCATATGGCTATCCAGTGATTTCAGCAATCAGTTAAAGATTATCCATTCCCATTGAATTGCCTTGGCACCATTGCCAAAATCAATTGGTTGCATTTTTTTTTTAATCTATTTCTAAAATCTCTGTTGTCAATTTTATTTTCTCTACACCAACCACAATATCTTGACTACTGTGGCTTTAGGTTGTTGTTGTTGTTGTTGTTTTTAAGCTTCCAGTTTTAAATAAATAAACAAATAAATGAATAAGAAATTTTAAAAGCTTTGTAGTTTTGAAATTAAGTAATATTTACTCCTCTATTTTTTTCCCCCAAAGTTGTTTTGGCTATGCTGCCTTTGCATTTCCACATAAATTTGAAAAAAGCTTTATCACTTTCTATAAAAAAAACCTACTGGGATTTCAACTTTCTATAAAAAAACCTACTGGGATTTCAACTATCCGATCTTCTTGTTCTATCAGTTAATAGCGTATTGGTGAAATCTCTGACCGGATGGTAGATTTATTTTTTTTCTTCTTGTAGTTCTACCAGGTTTTGTTTCATACTGTTTGAGGCTTTGTTATTCATGCATAAACATTTTGATTGTCATATCTTCTTATGAATTGACCACTTTGTTATTATAAAGTGACACTCTTTATCCATGGTAATGTTTTTTGCTTAGAAATCTATTTTGATACTAATATAATCATTCAAGGGTTTTTTTTTTTTAAATTAGTATTAGCATGGCATATGCTTTCCATCCTTTTACTTTTGACCTATGTGTGTCTTTATATTTACATTGTATTTCTTGTAGGCAGCATGTAGCTGGGTCTTGGTTTTTATCCAGTTGGGTAATCTTTGCCTTTTTATTAGAATGTTTGAACAATTACATTTTGTGTGATTATTGATACAGTTGGATTTAAATCTACCATCTTGCTATTTGTTTTCTATCAATCCATTTGTTTCCTTTCTCCTTTTTTTTCTACTTTCTTTTAGATTGAGTACTTTTTTATTATCCCATTTTCGCCATGGTATCTTATTAACAATAATTCTTTGTTTTGTATTATAGTAGTTTAGAATTTTAATATATGTCTTATCACAACCTCCTTCAAGTAAGATTATACTACTACATGTATAGTTGTAAGAACTTAAAACAGCATTATCCCATTTCCCCTTTCAAGCCTTGGTGCTGTTATTGCATGGATTTTATTTGTGTATTACAAATTGCACAATACAATGCTATTATTTTGGTTCAAATAGTCACTTATCTTTCAAAGAAATTTAAAAGTAAGAAAAAACTTTTCAGTATTCACTCATATTTTTATCATTTTTGTTCTTCATTTCTTTGTGTAGATCTGGATTTCTATCTGATACCACTTCCTTTGTACATGAAGCATTTCCTTTAATATTGCTTGTAGTGCAGTCCTGCTGATTATGAATAATTTTATTTTTGTATGTCTAAAAGAGTCTCTATTTCATCCTTCTTTTTGAAATAGACGTTCACTGGTTGTACAATTCTAGATCGACAGTTTTTCTTTCAGTACTTTAGAAATGATGGTCCACTATAGTGCAAATGTGCACTATAAAAATGACATTGTTGGGGCACTTGGGTGGCTCAGTTAAGCACCTATCTTTGGCTCAGGTCATGATTTTAGGGTCCTGGGATTGAGACCTGCATTGGGCTCCAGGCATTGCGCTCTAGACCCGCACTGGGCTCCCAGCTCAATGAGGAGTTTGCTTTTCCTTATCCCTTGCTGCTTCTCCTTATCCCTTGCTGTTTGTGCTCACTCTCAAATAAATAAATAAAATATATATTAAAAAAAAGAATGACTATTGTTATTCTTTTTTTTTTTTTTTAGATTTTTTTATTTATTTATCAGAGAAAGAGAGGGGGAGAGAGCAAGCACAGGCAGACAGAATGGCAGAGGCAGAGGGAGAAGCAGGTTCCCTGCTGAGCAAGGAGCCCGATGTGGGACTCGATCCCAGGACGCTGGGATCATGACCTGAGCCGAAGGCAGCTGCTTAACCAACTGAGCCACTCAGGCGTCCCGACTATTGTTATTCTTATCTCAGTATGTATCTTCTTCTCTCTACCTGCTTTTAACAGATTCTTTTTGTCACGGGATTGAGAAATTTGTTTGTGATATGCATTAGTGTGGTTTCCTTGATGTGTCTTGTGCTTGCGGTGTACAAGTTCCTTGGATTCTGTGAGTTTACAATTTTCATCAGCTTTGGAAAATTCTTCAGCATTATTTCTTTAAACGTTGTTTTTTTTCCTGTACCCCTTCTTTCTTTTCTACCTCAGGAACTCCAGTTATATGCTACTTGAAACCAGGGGTCACTGATGCTGTGTTCATTTTCCCTTTCAGTGTATTTGCTTTCTGTGTTTCATTTCAGATACTTTCTGCTACTGTGTCATTATATTTTCCATGTCTTTATTCAACATGTTTAATCTTTGCCCTTTTGGACATATGGACTGTTCTTACAATAACTGTTTTTATATCCTTGTTGATTAATTCTATAATCTGTGACATCTTTGGTTTTGTTTTCATTGACTGATTTTTCTCCCCAGAAAGGGCTGTATTTTCTTGCTCCTTTGCGTACTTAATAACGTTTCATGAGATGCCAGACATTTTGAATTTACATTGTTTGGTGCTGGATGTTTTTAAGTTTTTATAAATGCTCTTGAGCTTTGTTCTGGGGAAATGATTTGATCTTTCAAGGCTTGCTTTTGTTAAGTGAAATCAGAACAGACTTTAGCTGAGGCATAATTTGGCCATACTACAGAGGAATAGCCTTCTGAGTAGTACTCTACCAGATGCCTGTGAATTAGGAGATTTCCACTCTAAATGGTTGGAATATGGACTCTCCCAGGTCCTTTGAGAGCTTTGAGGTTTATTCTCTTCAGTTCTGTTGTGTGGGTTTTCCTCCACCTCAGGTGGTTTTCTCACATTGATGTGCTGGTTAGTATTCAGGTGAGCACTCCAGAGGTACCCTCTGAACATCTCTGAAGCCTCCTTCTCTGTGCAGCCCTTTCCTCCAGTATTCATCCTTGTGACTCTCTCTGTAGGTACCTTCCCTTTCTGGAATTCCAGCTTCTTCTCCTCCACTTGGGGAGACTCCCAGGTTCTACTTGGGTTCCTCTTCCTGAGCTGCTGTCTTGAGATTCTCTCCAGACAATAAGCTAGGACAGTGGTAGAGCTCACCTAATCTGTTACTCTTCTATCAGGAATCATTGTCCTAAGCCAGCTAATATCCAATGTCTATACATAGTTGTTCCATGTATTTTGCTTGGTATTTTAGTTATTGGATGTGGAGGGTCTAAAGTTTTGCCCTACTTACAAACTAATACGTTTCATACCACAGTTTCATTGATGTTGGTAAAAGATAAGAGATTCCTAGGTCAGAGACAAAGGATTCTTTAGTCACAGCACAGTTAGACAGCACGAGCTTCCTGTTCTCATTACTTTCCTTTGCATTGTCCCCCCGCCAAGTTCCACAGGGTGGTAGGGAGCAGCACAGATGGATGCTGTACACGCAGTAGATAGATGTTACATCTGACAAACCCTGTGCCCAAGCTTTCTCTGGAGAAGGGCATTATCTTTACTCTCCTGGTGAGAAAACAAGTCAACTTTCTGCCCTAGAGAATATACTATCTTTATATTCCAAGTTTGTTTGCTATCTGAACATCCTTGAAAAGATATTCTATGAAAAGCTGATATAGGATGTCTAGAAAGTATAACTTATGTCATTACTGTTTTTTAGGAGCAGTAAGAAAATCAAAATTGCCAAGCAAGGAAAGTAAAATTGTGGCTTTGAATGAATGAATGAATGTTTTAGGAAGAATTTCAGAGATGAGGTAGTTCTTTATACTGTGGAGCAGTAATGAACTCTTTCTCCAGTGGGAGAGGAACATCTATGACTCTCTGCATATGCTGGTCTTCCCAGGGTGTGTGCTTTTCACTTTTCCTTGTTGTTTTTCAGAGGGTATTGTTCCTGGCCCCCCCACAGACCTCTCTGTCACAGAGGCTACCCGGAGCTATGTGGTGCTAAGTTGGAAGCCCCCTGGCCAGCGTGGCCACGAGGGCATTCTGTACTTTGTGGAAAAGGTAAGATCCTGGGATCAACATTATTACCTCAGGCCTCTTCTTAAAGATTTCTTTAAAGAAATAGAGATTAAATTTCCATTGCGTCCCGAACTCTTTAAACCCTTATAAACTATAAACAGTCTTCACCAAAAAATGTATATCACATGGAACTTTGCCTGAAAGTTCAGGGGGCTTCTGGATCCATGGAGCTCACCCATAGACTTCTAAGAGGTTCACAGACCCCAAATTATGACCCTTCTAAGCAGAGAAATGTTCCTAAAACTGTAGTTTGTTCATATGGCCCTGTTTTCTAGACACTCCCTTTGTCTCCCTTCCTCTAGTAATGGCTTTTCATTTCCCTACAACTTGTCTTCCGCAGTCAGAAATGAACATTCATGAGGGTAGATGAGCCAGAGGAATAAAAGTTATAGTACTTTCAGAATACCGTCAAAGAGCTGGAGAGTTAGAGAAAGTCCTTATGTGTTGCCATGCACTTGGCTAGTACTACTCCAGTGTAGATAGTAGTGTGGCATCAGGAATTACAAAACAGCATGAGACCCTGGCTAGTGCTTTCTCTCAACTATCTTACAGTTTTATTGTAATTATGTTAGAGAGGGCAGCATATAATGAAAGCCTAAAATGGGTGGAATGATGAGAATTATATGTGAATCCATCATTTACCTGGGCAGCTGTAGTAAGTATTTCTACCCAGAAAATGGAGGTGAGCCACGACCTGGATAGGGTGTTATTTGTGGGAAGTGGCCAGTTGCAAGTGCAGCAGGAGGAATGATGGCTAGGTAAGGCCTCACTGCTCCAGGCAAAGGGCATTTAAAGAGAATTTGCTTAAAATGAGATTCTAATCCATTTGTTAAGAAAGTCTCGATTAAGATGTAATTGAAAAATGAAACAAAAGTAAGTTTATTTTATGTTATCTGTAAGAATGTTTACATTTTTATAACAGCCACGTACCATTTTATTTATTTTTAACACACCATTTTTTTAGAACAATGAATGAAACAATTGGCTGTACTTTTTTGTGTGTAATTTGTTTTTATAAAATTTTGTGATAGCACAATAAGCTATCATTTACTTGACATTTTACTTTCATAGCAAAATTGTAGAAAAGGTCTTTATTTGGCAAATATCATGTAGCTCAGTTAATTTTCCTAAGAGCTTTTCTCTTTCATCCTTAATGGTTTTCTGATCATTCAATTTCAGAACACCTACTAGGTCACCTTCCCTGGCAATTATTATAAGAGAATAGATATTGTAGATACATAAGTGTGTGCAAATATGCAAATATCTGCAAATCAGGTAACAACATAAAAGCAAAGATGACTATCTTTATGGCCTTTTAGTTATTTCAGATCCTCAGAGAAAATTATACTAAAACTAAATTTTAGGGTCTGTGGTTTTCCTATTTTAATTAATAAATTTATTAATTTATTTCCTTGATAAAGACATTTAGTTCATGTCTTTGAGGAGCACGCCTCACTTCTCCTGATCCCTAGCAAATTGGTAACAATAAATGGAGTATCTCTATAACATGCAATATAGGCATCTTTCAAAAGAGTCTGATTTTACCAAAATAATATTTAAAGTCTTATTGGTATTAATTTGTATATTTTCTAGATGTTAGCCTCAAATTAAATATAACTTGAGTAGCATTCCTGATTTAAATTTTTTTCCTGTATTTTTTTTAAATAGAGGACAAGACTAGAGTGGAAAATGTTTGTTTCCTGGTGTGCTTAATACATACCCTTCACTGAATCTTTTTGAAATGCTCCACAGGAAAAGAGTTCTGAATAAGCTCTGTGACAATAATTACCATCCTTCCTACAGTAATGACATAGTAACAACCTACCACTGAGGCATTTTCTTTAGATGAGTCAACTTTAGCTGCCGTTGAACATTTCCTCTAGTCATATAAACTCTAATTTCTCCAGGAAAATCTATAACTTCCCTAGACCTAAATGTATGTGAGGCTGTGATTAAAAAGTGTTAAGTGTTATTCCACCAGTGAACCTATTAGTCTGGAACAGAGGGAACAATTATGAGTGCAGTGTGAGTAGACAGGTCTCTCTAGGCACTGCTGACATATATGAAAGGCCCAGGATGTTGACATACTGGGGAAGCAGAACATGCCCAGAGACTAGGGCACATTTACAGAAGAATTATCCAAACGTCAAACCATCCTACTCAGCTGAGTCTCAGGTTATTTCTGATAAAAAGCAGCTTCTAACGTGTTGACCTTTCTAAAGCGCAACGTTTCACATGCTCTTGTCCTGCAGCTTGTTTTCCTCCCCAGAATGTGGATGCCCATGGGAATGTGCTTCTTCAGTAACCCCCAAGCTTGCACCTCTTTATAGAACTTGTTTCCAGAAATTGCATGCACATATAGTACAAACTTGCCTTGTATGGCTGCACCTTATGCCCCGTTCTACCATGTTTGTGAGCCCTGGAATGGTTGGCATTTAATAGAGGGCATTGATGGGGCATACAGTTTGCTCAGGGTCACACAGAGACATAGCTAGGATTTGAACCTGGGCAGTCTGGCTCAGTTTTCATATACTGTATGTGAGGCTGTGATTAAAAACTTGCCTTTCAATCTTCCCAAGCCTGCCTTCTCTGGAAAACTGGGATACTCACTCAGTGCTACCCCCACAAATTCAGAGCATAGTTGAGAGGATTAAAAAGTTACAATGCCATAAAGCTCTTAGCATAGTGAAAAGGCAGCTATTATTTTTATAATGAAAGTATAAATGACTGATAATTGTTATATGTTCCCCAGGGGAGAATGTGTCAAAATGAGTCAAAGCCCTAAACTAAAGGATTAAAGGTCTGGGAGAATTTCATCCCTCAGTTAGCAGCGATGGACTGTTTAGGGGGAATTTATCCTTTCTACCCTCCCACCAATAATGACATAATCGTGGAAGATTCTACAAAGGACTTTAGAGGTTACCTTGTCACATTTGCTTATTTTATGAATGATGAAACTGAGACCAAAGAATACTCACATGACTTTTCCAAGGTCACATATCTTGTTATTAACAAAGCTAAGACTGCAATGAATGCCTCCGGTTCCTTTGCACGATACCACATTGCCTCCATTTCAAGTCAATGAAGGTTATGCCAAGCAATATATCAGTATTCTTATAGTCCCAACAGTGTATCATCTTTTCAGTTGGTCACTGTATCATGAGGGTTGGATTTCTAGAAAAGTCTCTTGAAAATGTTTAAAAGTTCTGAAGCAAAATCACTTCTGCTAACCTTGGGGCAAAATTGAGCATTCAAATAGGCAGGATAAAGGATTACTGAAGACCAGTGGTAGTTTTCTCACTATATTCTCTACCAAAGAGCAAATCAATACCACATCCTTTTAAGGATTTCAGAGTCACCCTAGATCATTTTAGTTCCAAGAAAAGAATTGCTTTAAATTTAGTTTTTCCCATTATTTATTCTAAAATATAGGGAAGGAAAAAAGAAACTCTAATTCAAAACAATTCATTCATTCAGAAAAAAAAAATTGTTGATTATCTGGTATGTGCCAGATACAATTCTAGGCTCTGGGGTATAACAGGGAACAAGACAACTCCCTGAACTCATTTCATTGAGGAGATGACAAATAAATAACTTAATTTCAAATACAGATAACTGATTTTGAAAAAAAGAAAGCAGAGTAAGGGATAGAGCATGATGAGAAAGGAACAAAGAACTCTTTTAGATTCTTTGATAGACTAGGCAGAGAGTGATCAAGAAGGCTTTTTTGAGGAAGTGGTATTTGAGTACAGACCAGAATGAGATTATGAGTCATTAAATAACACTCAATTAAAATGAAACAGTTTATAACAATGAAGATTTAAGGATTTTGTGTAGCATAATAAATCTATTTACCTCACAAAGAATTAGAAAAGTATCTGATCCCAAACTGTCTTCAAAATAAAGTCTTTTATAAGTAGATCGATGATCTTAGTTAACAAGTCAGTGAAGTATTAAAGTAGCATATTTATCAAATAATCCAAAGACATATTTGATTTAGAGAATCCTCTGGACTACAATGCTTCATTCCTAATTTCCTCCATATCGCTTCTTCAGTTCCACTCATAACAGGTAAGTAGTTTGTTGACTGATAAATAAGACTGCCAGATGCCTGGCTCAAAGTTCCCATCTATTCTTGCTGTGCTGTGAATGGGTCTCTCTGTTGGGTCTGCAGTGTGAAGCAGGAACAGAAAACTGGCAGCGGGTGAACACAGAGCTCCCTGTGAAGTCGCCTCGCTTTGCTCTGTTCGACCTGGCTGAAGGGAAATCCTACCGTTTCCGTGTCCGCTGTTCTAACTCAGCAGGAGTTGGTGAGCCCTCAGAGGCAACGGAAGTGACGGTGGTAGGGGACAAACTTGGTGAGTAGAGAGTTTGGTTGAACAAAACTGATTTGAATTCAATTCAAGAAAAAAAAAAATCCCCAAAGCAAGAATCTCATTAGAATGTACCCATCCAGAAATAGAAGTTGTGGCATCCTTCTTTCACATTATAAATTTAATTGATGACTATACCTGACTGATACATTTTAAAAATTATTATTATGAGCTATGAAATTATGAAAAGTAAACTTCTCCAGGAGTTTCAACAATATTGCTAATGTATTTTTTTTCTGGAGTATTTTCATTATGCCCCCAAAATAACATATTAATTTTTTAAATTTTCTGCTTTAACAAATATAAAATAAAACAACTGTGTTTGATATGATTACTTATATAAAATTTATATATGTATGTGTGTATGTTCATATGTGATAAGATCAAATTTTTTGAAACCACCCTGAGTTTGATCATTATTTTCCTCCTTTGTCAGATATCCCCAAGCCCCCAGGCAAAATCATCCCAAGCAGAAATACAGACACATCAGTGGTAGTTTCGTGGGAGGAATCCAAAGATGCTAAAGAGTTGGTCGGCTACTACATAGAGTCAAGCATTGTTGGCTCGGGCAAGTGGGAGCCTTGCAACAACAACCCTGTGAAGGGCCCACGGTAACCGCAATGTTGGGGTAGAGGGGTGCTGTGGGGAGCCTTTTGACTCTAGAGCAGGGAGGCTATGAAGAGGAAATGCACAGCAAATGAATCATTGAACATTACATCTAAAACTAATGATGTACTATACATTGGTTAACTGAACATAATAAAAAATAAAAATAAGAAATTAATTTTTAATTTAAAATAAAATTATGATCCCCCCCCCCGAAAAAAAGAGAGAAAATGCAGCCATGGACCCATAGAGCAGCACAAATATCTAATAGAGGGAGTTTGTTTTTTTTTAAACATTATACTTTAGAGGCACCTGGGTGGCTCAGTCGTTAAGCATTTGCCTTCAGCTCAGGTCATGATCCCAGCATCCTGGGATCTGCGGTAGGCCTGCTTCTCCCTCTCCCTCTCCACTGGCTTGTATTCCTTCCCTGTCTCGCTGTCTTTCTCTCTCTGTCAAATAAATAAATATAATCTTAAAAATAAATATATCTTAAATCTATATTTAAAAATATAATCTTAAAATAAAAAAATAAAACATTATACTTTAAATACCCAAATGAATTTAAAATTGAACATAATCTACTGCCATATATTTGGGAAAAAAAAGCCTACTTATGATCTTGAACACTTAGAAACACTAATGCCAGCTATGATGAATTCATTTTATGGTATTTTTCTGATTCTTTTTCTTCATACCATTTGTCCTTTTTACCCCTCTGTTCTGGTCTTTAATATTTGGTGTGATACTAAATTTCAAGGATCTAGTAGACTCTAGCTGACATAAAGTACCCAGGCATTTTATTTATTTAATTATTTTTTAAAGAGAAGGGTGTGGTATAGGTGCAGGGGGAGAGGGAGACAGAGAATCATAAGCAGGGTTCAGTCTCAAAAACCCTGAGATCATGACCTGAGCTGGAATCAGGAGTTGGATGCATAACCTATTGAGCCACCTAGGCTCCCTTCCCCTAAGCATTTTAAGTGAACAGGAAAGAACTATCAGCATTTTACAAATTCTGAACATGGTTAAACTCAGTGCTAAGGACACAGTAACACCAACAGAGGGGCATTCAGAATACTTTGCAACTTCTTTATATCTGTTTCTAATCTGAAGAGAGTTATTTTTTCTTGCTTTCAAATATTTTATCAATCAGCTTTGCCGGTTGATGATGAATTCTGACCTGCAACCAAACTCTGAGACTCCTTTGATTTACAACTAATCTGAGAGGAGAATTCCACCCCCAAAATTGCCAAATAGGATTGCTATTTTCTGGCATGACCACATCAAACTCCAAGGACCCCCATAGGATGAGTTGTTTCTTTTGTAGAACAGGAGAATAGAGGCAAATCAATGAATGGGAGAAAGCAAGAGATTCATTTAGCCCATTTGTTCATTTCACTTTTTCTGTGCATTCCCAGCCTTTTCCTGGGACCATATAGAAATATTTATAGAGGGTTAGGCAGGGTCTGCCTTTCCACAAACAGATAAGAACTTCTCAAGGACAGACACCATTTTTTATTCATCTTTGTGTCCACAATACCTAGCTCAGTGTCTGGAACACTGAAGTGCTCAATAAATATTTGCTGAACTGAGCTGACCTGAAGGATTGGCCTAATTTATGACTGCCTTCATTAAATAGTCCAACATTACTAATGGTGATAGAGTCATTAGCAGACCTGTTATTTCCTCTGGTTATAGTCTTCAGGATGGATTAAAATGTTAGAGTGATTCATGGAATAGCTACTTATAGCCATAATAGCTATTAAGGAGTAAGGTTGTTTTATGTGTAAAACTGCCCATGAATTCACACCTCATTACAGGATCCTTAGATCTAAATGGTAATCTATATTTCATCTTATTTTCAGATTCTAGTGTAATTTCTCAAGTAATTATACCTCCCTGGAATGCAGGGAAGCAGGGACTACTAGGCCTCTATAACAAGGAGCAGCCAATGCCTTACAGTCACAAGTATATACCTGAAATAGCCTTTAATAATATTAGTACCACCTATTACTAAATGCCTCTTATATGCCAGGCCCTGAAATAGGCACTTTAAATACCTTTTCTGGCCAATCTTACACAAAAATTATTATGGAGGCATTATTATATCCATTTTACTGATGTACACACCAAAGGCTCAGAAAAGGAAAAAGCCAGGACTCTGCATTGTTTGATGGAGGGAGTTTAGAAAATTGCCCTAAGTAGCTTCCTTCTTGTCTAATGCATAAACGTTACCTGATCTCTGTCCCTCTGCTTCCTCCTTTTAGAAAACAAATGGTTTTTATAAAGCCAGATCATTCAGTTAAGCTAAAACCATCTTGTCTAATTTCCCCCTCCTTTCCTTTTAGATTTACTTGCCATGGATTGGCGACTGGTCAGAGTTATATCTTCCGGGTTAGAGCAGTGAATGCAGCTGGACTTAGCGAATATTCACAGGATTCAGAAGCGATTGAAGTTAAAGCTGCTATTGGTAAGTTCCTTATGCATAACTTGGTAGATAAAAATGGATTTTTTAATAAGTTATAAAGGAAGATACCATCCTCTCCGGTAATTTTCTAAAGCTTCTAGTACTGCTTGATGATTCCATCCCCAGGTGATCATTTTCTCTGACTCCAGGCGACAGCTAACCTTCTGTAGCCGTCATTTTACAGATCTTCACCACTTATCCAGATTCTGTGTGCACCCATAGCCTTGTCATCTTCACAAGTCTGAGTTTCCTTAGATATTTCCCACTGTGTGAAACTCCATTCTAACTTCGTTCTCATGCTGGGAATGTGGAGGGCCATCCGGTTCCTTGAAGCGGTATATCACCCATAACACGGATTATTTTGTACCTAAAAGCCATTTCACCTGCGACAAAGCCTGGCTTGTTTTCACTAACTACACATTAACATGCTCTTTATAAACTCCTCTAAATTTTGTGCAAGACACATGTGGTTGCTTAATCATATGCTACATCTCTGCTCACAAAGTAACCCGCAGAATAAAACTGGTAATAAAGTAATTGTATGCATGTACATAATGTGCCTCCCAATCTTCGATAAAGTAGGGAAGGGACGCAGGTAGTTCAGAGCACCAAAAATGAAGTCTGTGATAGAGTAACCCATATTTGAAGGGAAAGTTATTTCATACCAATTATCTTCAGTTAGCATGCTGTATTACTTTTTAATAGTCTCTATAATATGAATAATAGTGAACTTTTTGTTTTTTTGAGGTTGGGAGGTACAGGCCATTAATTATTCAATAATGTACGTAATTCTGTTATAAAATCAGGATCTTTAATGTAAGTCTTGTGTACTTTATGATCTTTTCCTCCCCTCAGTCTGTTGAATAATAAGCCTTAATTTCTTTCAAAAAACGTCAGAGGTTTGCTTTTTTTCTTAAATATACTTGGGTTCTGCAGATCAAAATGGTTCCTGTTCTGTTCAAGGTTTTCTGTTTTCATTTCTTCTTTTCCCAGAATATGGAAGTTGAGCTGTTTCCTTGGTGTAAATTATGAGAAACGTATCCATATTTCTTGCCAGCCTGAGTGATTTCTGTTAAACTAAGATTACTTTTGTTCTGCATATGGTCCTGTTTTTCCCTTTGTTCTGTTAAGTAAGAGCAATTTGTACTGTGTCTGGGCTTAAAGTGTTTCTGTTGTTATCTGGCGATTGTAGGGGGAGGAGTGTCTCCAGATGTGTGGCCTGAACTGAATGATACACCTGGTGGACTAACAGACTCCAGGGGAGGCATGCATGGAGCCTCCCAGCCAACCTTTAAGAAAGATGCTTTGCTTGGTAGCAAACTTAACAAACCTTCACTACCCAGTAGTGCTCACAACTTGGGCCAAACAGAAGTGAGTAAAGTAAGTGAAACAGTTCAGGAAGAGCTTACCCCATCACCACAGAAGGCAGATATTAAGGGGAAAAGTAAGTCTGACCCTCTGAAAAAGAAGAAGGACATAGGTGAGAGTCGAAAAACTACAACTGTTCCATCTGTCTCCATCAGTGTCCTCACCTCATTGTCTAGATCACATTCTTCCATCTGTGTTTACTTTCATCTATGTTTATTCTTCATTCGACATGTTTTCAGCTATCCATTTGCAATACTTTTGTCTAGTGAATTGTAAAAGTAATTTTATATGAGTTTGGCTTTTGTATTTACTTCACTGTGCTTAATGACAATAGAGTATTTAAAGTATTTTGGTTATAGAGTCCTTTTTGGTTTCCCTGGCAGACACAACTCTGGCCTTATTTTGCTAAGAAAAGCAGAACTGAGAGCTGGAAGAATTTGACAATCACAGCCTATATAGGGTCCTTTGAAATATTCATGTTTAGTACAGGTATAGGAAAAGTATTTTACAAAGAAATCCCATTTCTTCAGGATCATAGTTATTAACTTCTGTTGTTCATCTTCAGGTTTTCAAGTTATCCTTCATATTTAACTCAAATAAATATGAGTAACATTATCTCTTTGAAGTGACATGAAGAGTTTAACAGGGTATCATAATCACATAAAGCTAAATTCTGTGCTGTATGAATCACATTCCCAGAACTGATTTATTTAAGACTATTTAGCAGCAAGCTCAGAATTTTCTTATTATGATATTTGGTACTTGTGGCTTTTATATTTTAGATGACAGTATTTTCTTATCAAATAAAAATGAAATGATAAGCATATACTGATACTCCACCCCAGCTTCTATCACTTCCATTTTTTTAAAACTTTATTGTCCCCTCAGCTCAAGATGAGATATTCATTTGAGAGTTGATGTTTAATATTGCTCTGTAATAGGAAGAGTGAGAGAGAGAGAGAGAGAAGAAGTTGTTTTTTATATATATATATATAAAGAATGAAGGAGGTTTGTGAGGGGGAAAGAGAAACAAATGTATTTCATTTTTTAAATCTTTATTCTTCTAAGACTCTTCTGAATAAAAATAGTTCTTTTTTCCCCTGTAATCCAAATAAATATTCAGAAAATTCTATGATGTTATTGCATATCTAGATGGGTTTCTTTCCACCATCTGACCCTCTCTTTCTTTATCAAAAACTATAATTTAGTAGTTGGGCAAAAAGTTGATCAGAAGCCATATAAATGAAGAGAGACTTTTAAAACATCCTCCAAATGTTTTTCTGGTTAAGAACTAATAAACACAGTGACAGCTATGTAGTATTTTGTACTACATGAATAATAGTCCAACATCAGGTTAAAAATAATGCAGCAAAAGGTATTATATACTAAAAGAAAAATATCATATGGCAGATTGTGCCCGTTTTTGTTTTTTATTTTAAAGATGGCATTTAGCTGAGCTCCAAATAAGATTTTTTTCTGTGTGTAGATAGAACTTGTTTAGTCATAAAGTCTCACAAGGGTATGTATGCCTGAATGGTGAAATGCTAACCATTTGGAAATAATATGGAAATTCTCCGTAAGTACATTGAGACAGAAGTTGATATACATATTTTCTTCAAGGAGCAAATAAAAACAAAACCATGTAAAGAAATGAAATATATATCTAGGGAAAAATATTTCTTCTTATGGGGAACAGAACCATTTTTTAGAATATTGCACCATTTTACTTTTAGTATTTCAAAAATTATTCTTCTGTGGAAGTAGGGGGGCAGTTCTTTTTTGTCTTTGGAATAATAATTACAGTACACTTTTCACTGTTTTTTTTTTTTTCCTCATACACCAAACTGGGTGCCAAGTTATGGATCTGTCTCACATTTTAGTTTTATACTGCACGACCCTAGTGCCCTCCCATGTGGCACAAATGAAACAAGCTTAATGTGCTTAAAATCATAAATGCATTTCTGTCTACTCATTTGCTACTCATATTGCAACAGCTGCACCCTCTCCACCCTGTGACATCACTTGTCTTGAAAGTTTTCGTGACTCGATGGTTCTTGGATGGAAGCAACCAGATAAGACTGGAGGGGCTGAAATTACTGGCTATTACGTGAACTATCGTGAGGTAATTGATGGAGTACCAGGAAGATGGAGAGAAGCCAACATCAAAGCTGTCAGTGATGAGGCATATAAGGTAAATGACCTTCTGTAGTGTGGTGTCATATATATGATGACATGTTCACTTGCACATACATGCACACCCACACCCACACTCAGCGCCTTGTAAATGATTCATGTCATTTCTCCAGTGTCCATTGTCTACGTGACTTTTGTCGGAAATATACCAAGGTAAATAGAAGTAATCTGACTGATCAGGAAGGATTGGTATTTTCTGATTCATACATATAAACATAATAACTTCCTAGAATATTTACTATAAAATGTTTACTTGTGGTAAAAGTAAAAGTTTATTTCAAAACTTACAAAATTTCTCTAATCAATATGCTGCTAGCATCAAGGGTCCCAGGATCCAAATGACTGCATTTTTAACTTTCAGTGTTCAAATCATAAAGAATAATGGCATGAGTCTGACGCCCAGCCTCAGCTCACCACTTGTGAGGTATCCCCCACCATAGTGTCATCACGAAGGAGTAGTCCACATGTGTCTACCCACAATTTCTTTTCTTCACTGCTTTGTCCATCTCAGAGTACTTGAAGGGTCTCACTGTTGCCATAACTACGGCTCCCCTCTTTGGAGTGTTGTCAGCTAGAGGAAAGTCACCTCCCTTTATACTTCCAGAACCCCATCCTGTGAGGACAAGAGCAGGGTAAGGCTGGGTGAATGAAGCTTTCCCAAACTCAATGCCATAGTTCTTAAATTTAATGCTTAAAATTTATGAAATATCACAAACATACTGAACACATAAAAATAAAACAAGAATACATAAAACAAAATTGTATTTTTAAGATTATTCCATGTCGGTGTGTAGCTATGACTTCCTTATTGTATGATATTCTGTTGTATGAGGGTCTCATAATACACTTTTCCATTCAGTTATTGATTGATGTTTGGGCATTTTCACATTGATAGCTATACCAAACAGTGTACCTATGAACATTTCTGTACATGTCTGCTGGCACATATATGCACTAGTTTCTCTAGGTTATTACCTAGAAGTAGAATTGCTGGGCCAGAGAATCTGTTTATCTTCAATTTTAGTAGATTGGAGTATGAGAACTCCCAATTGTTGCACATCCCTTTAACACTTGGTATCACACATTTTCAGTTTTGACAATCTGGGTGTCAAATGAGTCTGAATATCTTTTGCTATATATACATACTCCATTTTGAAATCTCCATTTATAACATGCCTGTACAAAGTTTTTGCCCATTTTTCTAAAAGATTTTCTTACTGACTTGTGAAGTTCTTTATATATTCTGAGCTTAAAACCCTTGGTAGCTGTGGAAGTTGTGTCTATCTTTCTTGCTCATTGGATAGTATTTTCTTCTCTTTATGGTAACAACACTAATTTTAATACCAAACTCATGATTCCCAGACTTAACGACATTTGCCATGCCACTAGTGATTGCTCTGCCCCCCCCCCTTTTCTTAAAGAGATGCCTTTACCATCCAAAGTCGTGGGGATATTGTACTAGATTTTCTTCTATAAGCTCTGGTTTGCCACTCACATTAAAGTCATTACTTTACCTATAAATTTTGTGTGTGATGTAAAGGTCAACATTCATTTTCCCCCTGTAGGAACACCCAGTTGTCCCATCTGTTGAAAAGTTTGTCCTTTTTCTGCTATTGGGCTAGGCTATCTGTATCATGTATTAAGTTTCTTTGAGGTACTTGTCTGCTTCTGTGTTTTCTGTTTTGTTCCACTGCTCTGTTTGTCTACCACTGGACCAATACCACATTAATTTAATCATTACCATTTCATAGCACATTTGGTAACTGGTAGATCAAGTTATCTCAGTTTATTTTTTTTTATTCCATGGCTATTTTTATCCCTTTGTATTTTGATATAAATTGTATAATTAGATTACCATGTTCTACCAAAAAATAAGACAAGCAAGAGCAAACACAATAAAAAAAATTATACTAAAACTTTTGAGAATTCTGATTGGGATTGCATTGAATCCATAAATAAATTGAGCAGTAAATAACATCTTTAAAATATTAAATATTCTAATATATGAACATGATATTTCTCTCCATTTATTTTGGTCTTTAAAGTTTCTCAATAAAGCTTTATAATTCTCTATAGAAGTTTTGCACATCATTTATTATTTTTTGTAGGTATTACATATTTTCAGGGTTTAAATAGTGTGTTTTTTTTTTTAAGATTTTATTTATTTGGCAGACAGAGATCACAAGTAGGCAGAGAGAGGGGGGGAAGCAGGCTCCCCACTGAGCAGAGAGCCCGATGTGGAGCTCAATCTCAGGATCCTGAAATTATGACCAAGCCCAAGGCAGAGACTTAACCCACTGAGCCACCCAGGTGCCCCTAAATAGTATGTTTTTATATCATTTTGTTATTGCTGGGATAGAGAAATATACATCATTTTTATATAGGTTTTTGCTAAATTTTCTTATTGTTTCTATAAGTTACCTATGAGCTCTTTTTGATTCTGTGTAAATCATCATATCATCTATAAAAGACAGTTAACTTCTTCATTTCCAAATTTTATATTTTTTGCTTCATTTTTTTAACTTTCTGCTTAAAATCTTTGATAAAATATTGATAGATGTGGTGGTCCTGGTCATTCTTGATTTGATTTTTGTCTTAAAGGAAAGCATTTCACCATTTTACCATTAAGTATTATATTTCCTATCAGTGTTTGATAGACAGCTGAAGTAAGTTTCCTTCTGTTCCTAGTTAAGAAATAGTTAAAATGAAAAAAAAAGAATTAGTTAAAATGATGAAATCTTTTTTTCTGAATCTATTGAGATGGTTACATGATTTTTTCCCTTTAGTTTTAATGTGGTATATTCCAGTAACTATCTAATGTTGAAATAACCTTGCCTTCCAGCCATAAATCTAAGCTAGACATTATGTATACTCTGTCTATATATAACTGGATTTTTTTTGTTTAATGTTGTTTAGTATTTTTGCTTCTATGTTTATGAATGAAATTACCCTGAGACTAGAGTTAATTTGGTATAAATACCTGACAAGGACAGTACTGGAAAGGAAAATTGAAGGGTAATCTTACTTTACTGAGATATAATTAACATATCATAAAATTCACCCAATTAAAATGTTGCTTTATATATTTTGAAGGGGTGTTATTAGATGCATACAAAGTGACTTTCTATATTACTAACAATATATTTCCCTTCAATCTATATTATCTGTTATTAATATAAATTTATCAATTTTCTTTTGGTTGGTGTTTGCATGGTATATAATTTTTTTCCTTTGACTTTCTATCTATCTTTAACTTTATGCTTTATATATGTTTCTTTTTTCTTTTTAAATTTTTTTTAAGATTTTATTTATTTATTTGACAGAGATCACAAGTAGGCAGAGAGGCAGGCAGAGAGAGAGGGGGAAGCAGGCTCCCTGCTGAGCAGAGAGCCCCATGCGGGGCTCGATCCCAGGACCCTGAGATCATGACCCGAGCTGAAGGCAGAGGCCCAACCCACTAAACCACCCAGGCACCCCTATATGTTTCTTAAAAATAATATAGAGTTGGATATTTTTCTACCTGAGAGTCTTTGTCATTTAACTAGAGCATTTAATGTTTTTATTACTTTTTTTGAAAAACCAATCATCTTTATTTTGTACTTTCTATTTGTCCTGCCTGTTCTGTTTCAGTTTCTATCCTAACCTGACTACTTTGGAATAGTTATTTTTTTTCCTTCAGCCATCCCCTTTTCCCTCTACACTACCTTGAAAGGTATAGACTCTGGGTTTCTGTGTTTGTTTTTGGTGGTTACTGCAGAAATTACAGTGAGCAAATTAGCAGTCTGAATTTATTCTACTGTTTTACTCTTGTCTGAGAAAAATAGGGCCTCAGAATACCTAAGCCATTTATTCTATTCCCATTGTATGTTTCTGTATGTGTGCTTTTAAGTCAATTTTTAATTCAAAAGTATTGTTGTTATTGTTTTCTAGTCAGTAATTATTTAGATTTGTCTAGATTACATTAGTTTCTCTCCCCTCTCCTCTTGAAACTCTAACATGTATTTGACATTTTCATTCTGTCTTCCACGTCTTTTAATCACTCTGCTCTCTTTGATCCTTGTATCTTTTTGAACTGTGGTCTGTGTAATTTCTTATAACTTTCCATTAGTTTACAAATTTGCTCTTCTTTTGCATCTGATTTCTTGTTAAACACATCCACTATTTTTCTCTGATTGTATTTTTCCCTTTTTAAGGTTACATTTTATAAAGTATTTTATAGTTTGCTATCTCCTGCAGATATTTTATTTAATTTATTTTTTTAGATTCCAAGTTTTTATTTAAATTCTACTTAGTTAACATATACCATAATATTAGTTTCAGGATTAGTCCTACAGATATTTTAAGTTTGTATTTTATATTTAAAACATAGTAAGCATAGCTATTTTTCTAATCTCTTGATGATTCTATTATCTAATATCTTTGCAGGTCTGTATCTGTTATCATTAGCTTTGTAGCCTGGCTCATGATGTCTTATTTCCTATGTTTGGTTATCCTTGATTGTGGGCTGCTCATTGTCATTAAAATATTTTCATGAATAATTTGAGCTATAGGATGAAGGCATCTTACTCTGTAGAGGATTTGTATTTGCTTCTGCAAGGTGCCTGGGGATACCACCTGTTCAGTTTTTTTTTTTTTCTTAAATACAAGGCTTTAATTTTTTGGACAATCAAGCAATATGAATTTGAACTGTATAAAGGCAGGTTTATTTCTAACTCAACTTTACTCCCAAAGAGTAAAGACCTTTTAGGGTTCCATCTTAACTGTAGAGGGCTCTCTTTTATTATCCCCTTTTTAAGGTTGGCTCTAGGCTTTGATTTCTGTGTTCTTCTGCTTGATAAACAAAACGAAAGGTCAAATTTTTCTTTATTGGCCACTATCCCCAAGGTAAAATCCACTTTTTTTTTTTTTGGTTCTGTATTTCCCTTTATTCTGTCCCGATAATTCTGTAACATTGTGACACTAATTTGATGCTTTTGAAAAGATTTTTAAAAGATATTTTTATCTAGTATTTTGAATTTTTTAGCAAGACAATCTCTATAGCCTAGTTCACCATTGCCAGAAATAGAAGTCCCATGCTACAATATTTCACCTAAGCCTAGAATGACCAACTTTTCCCATTTACCTAGGACTCTCCTAGTTTCAACACTACAACTGCCTATATCCTTAAACTAGGACCCAGGAAAACTAGAATGTTTAGTCATACTAATGGAGGCCCAAAACAGACTTGGTACCTGAATAAAGTACTTTTAGATCCAAGTTATCTACATGATGGTTTCTTCTTATTTAAAAAGATCTTCCCTTCTTAAAAGGAATGTGTGTGCATGTATGTATGAATCAAAAATAGAGTTTGTATTATTCTGTTACCATAACATGTAGCAGTTATATTCACCTTATACCCTAAATAACTGGCATGACAAGACCTCTTTCAGATGAACTTATGACTTCATGATCAAATCAGGTGTAGACTAGATCATAGATACATACTTGTTTTGCCTTGTTTTAAGTCATACAGTAGGTAAGCTTTGTTAACTCAGCTGGTTACATCAATGCCTCCATGTATTGAGCATTTTTAAAAAAGATTTTATTTACTTATTTGAGAGAGAGAGAGTGTGCACACATGAGCGGGGAGGGGCAGAGGGAGAAGGACAAGCAGACTCCCCTGAGCACAGAGCCTGGAACAGGGCTTGATCCCAGGACCCTGAAATCAAGAGTTGGGCAGTTAAGTGACTGAGCCACGTAGGCACCCCCAATTATTAAGCATTTTTAAGCTCAAAGGATTGTGTATAGTCCATAGATTTTTTTCACACTAATATAGTCCATCATTTCTATTTTGCAAATGTTTTCACATTCATTATTTTATCACATATATTTACCATAACTGAATTTCTTCTGAGGGATATAGAAAACATTAAGTCACTCAATAAGGAGCAAAAAATGACAAGATTTTGAATATTTTGATTCCTAGCTTAGAATTTTTGTAATTTTCATCTATATAAGCCTTAATTTTCTGTTAATTTATTATATTACAGTGTCCATGAGTCAGGAGTGTAGACTTGGCTTAGATGGATTTTCTGCATGAGGTCTCACAAAGATGTCAGCTGGGCTCATTCTCCTCTGGAGCTGGGTTCCTCCTCCAAGCTGATACACTTATTGGCAGAATTCAGTTCTTTCAGCTGTAAGTCTGGGGCCCTCTGCTTCTAGAGGCTGCCCTTCTCCAACTGTGTGTGGCTAGGCCATTCACAACCTGGCATTTGCTTCTTCAAGGCCATCAAGACAGTGCTCTCATTGTGAAAGTCCCAGACCCCATTTTGAGAGTTTTCATCTGATTAAATCAGGCCTACCCAGGATAATCTCCCTTTTGATAAACTCAAAAATCCTCTGATTAGGGACTTTAATTACATCTGTAATATCCCCTCTCCTTTTCCATATGATGGAACTACAATCACAGGACTGATATTCCAAAACCTTTGCCATAAATTCTTGGTTGGAAGCAGGTCACAGGCTTCACCCACACTGAAGGGGAGTAGATTACAAAAGGGTATGACTCATTGAGGGTCACTTCAGGGTGTATCCAACACAGTGGGTAAGTAAAAAAAAAATGTTGAACAACTTAAATAAATGAACCTGAATCAACATCCACTATCTGAGATATTGTCATGTTGCAGATTAGCAACTTGAAGGAAAACATGGTGTATCAGTTCCAAGTGGCAGCCATGAACATCGCCGGATTGGGAGAGCCCTCAGCAGTAAGTGCATGCTTCAAATGTGAAGAGTGGACCATTGCTGTTCCAGGTAAACCATGAAAACCATTGGAGTTTCTTCTAAAAGAACCTCCAACTTGGAAGTAAATTTAAGTACCTTATAGATAGTTCTAAGAGAAAAGCATTCTCTTGGCCCCTTATGTTTACCTGAGGTATTTTTATAATCCTACTAAATAAAAATACCAATATAAATAATAAATATAAATACCAACATAAAATGACTATAATTTCTTGTGCTTGTATTCCCAGTAAATCATAGTTATACCTCTGCTTGGAATAAGACTAACCCGAAGCACAAAATCCAAGTTCCACATGATCATTTAAAAGGAATTCTGAGTTTTGTCTGTGCTTCTTAAAGACCATCAAAGGGCATCTAATTCGTATCCACAACAAAATGTCTCAAAAACTTCTTCCTGTACTCCCTAATTCTTATGTATTCTCATGCCATTTATCATCCTCCCCCAAATATCTCTCTCCAAGCTCAGCCAATGTGGCTCCTCTTCCTTGTTGTCTCTCTCCTCCCTTGCTGCTAGCTCTTTGTTATATTATGCAGGTGTACTTCACAACCCTGCCCAGGACTTAAGTACTGGACTTGCTCCACCTATTTCCCTCACTTCCTTCTCCAGTCCTTCTGCTCTCTCTGCACTTTTGTCTCAACTCTGCATCACAATAAAGTTCCTCAACCTGGCTGGAAATATTCTCCTTTGCAGGTTGCCACAGTGAATGGCTGACTGAACAGGGAAGAAAACGGGGAGAATGGTAGAAACACCTACCTGTGCTTTTAAAAACATATACAGCAACAACACTGAAGAAATTAAAAAATTGAATGCAAAGAAATTTACTAAGCCTCTTAAGTTTTAAACAACAACATTAAAGTCTTTGGTGGGTGATTTTATTTTGCTTCCAGTGGTACCAATTTCACAGACCCAATGAGTGCCACAGGATGACTTGATTCTCTCACTTGGATTTAATATTCAACATACACAAGGCCATACTGGAGTATACTGGGTAGATCCAGCCCTGTCTCTGATGCCACCCCCTTTCTCTACTTGAAACCCTAGTGCCCTTGAAGAACCATCATTTTTGCCTTTGCTTAGAGAGCTTCTGTTCACATCACTTCTCTGTCAAGTGTGAACAAAAAGCTTACAAGAGAAACCCAAGAGCAGTTCAAGCACTCACTCAGCTTCAGTAAATATATGAGGCAAATATGCTGCCTTTCCATGTACCTTCTTTTTTTTTTTTTTTAAGATTTTATTTATTTGACAGAGAGAGATCACAAGTAGGCAGAGGCAGGCAGAGAGAGAGAGGAGGAAGCAGGCTCCCTGCTGAGCAGGGATCCTGATGCGGGACTCAATCCCAGGACCCTGAGATCATGACCTGAGCCTACGGCAGAGGCTTAACCCACTGAGCCACCCAGGCGCCCCTCCATGTACCTTCTTTAAGCCAGTTGGTATTTCTTAAGCTCTTTCTCTCACCTACACAAAAGTGGATCTGTTTTTAAATTCTTGCAATTCCTGAATCAAGTTAAAATATGAGTAACTAGAAACTAAGAAATTCTGAGCAGACCTGTGGAAGACGTTTCAACTGAAAGAGATTTAGTTAGCAAAAGAGATTGCAGGATGAGTGCTATCTGTTTGGATGCCTCACAGGATTCTGAGGATGGCACAAGAAAATGATTTAAAAGTCCTTTGTAAAACAGAACATGAAATGTTATTATAAGGCATTGATGTTATTATTTAAATATATTACCATGTTATTTAAACCTCTTACCTTGTTGGAAGGCAGGGATGACACACTAAGCCAAGGGACAGGGCCCCATAAATATTGAGCTATCAATTTGCAAAACGCCAAAGCATAGCATGATAGAGGCTGTGTTTGTAGCTGGCTTTTAGGGCACTGTAAGTTAGTTCAGGGGATTTTGATTGGTTGGTTAGAAATCAGTTTTTTTTTAAAAAAAAAAAGGTCAGGAAAAAAGAAAATAAATATATCACTTACATAGCAGCTGGTGGGCATGGAAGGATGTGGGGGGTCGCTTATAGTTTAGATTCCCAAGAGTGCAAAGAGCACATAGGCAGGGAGGACATTTGACTTTCTTCCTGAACAGATTGGTCAAGTTACTTGGCTTCTCTGAGTTTTCTGTTGTCTTAAGGATGAATGAGATAAATAAATATAAAATATCTAGCAATGTTTGGGTCTCATAAAATACCTAGCAATGTTTAACTGAGACCCATAGGCTTGATTGTATTTGTTTTGGTGAAAGTTCTTTGTAAACTGTAATTATAGTTTTTTACTCGTAGATGGAATATATGCTTTATGGGAAAGATTTCCCTCCAGAAGAGATCTAGTTTATAACATATTCCTTTTTCCTGTAGAAGAAATATTACTATCTATATTCATATGCCATCAAATAGAGTTGCTTTCTTCATCCTAATTTGAAAGTTAGGGGAAGTTTCAGATTTCTATCCAAAAATAATCTGAAACTGAATTGACAACCAAATTAAACTGTTTTTGATAAAAGATGAGGACTAGAAGCCCAAGGACCCCTTGAAAGCAAGTTTTCATACACCTTCTGAATTAACTCTAACTGCCTTGCCCATAAAAGGACTTAGTAGGTTGATGTAGAGCCATTGAGGAAACTTGATACAAAATGACCACAAAATACCTATTTCTACACAAATAGTAGATTTCACGAAAGAACACTGGATTCAGCTTTAAGACTTCAGATATGGCTCTAGATTTACACATATTTGCATTTTGACATGTATGTCATAATTCTTATATTTTGGTCTCCGTTTCTCTCTTTTTCAGGACCCCCACACAATGTCAAATATAGTGAAGTCAGGAAAACCTCCCTGGTTCTGCAATGGAAGCCTCCTATCCACTCGGGAAGGACTCCCGTCACGGGTTACTTTGTGGACTTGAAGGAGGCCCATGCCAAAGATGACCAGTGGCGAGGACTCAATAAGGCAGCTATTAAGAACACATACCTGAGGGTAAGACAGTGCTCATATTTTGAGAAACATTTTTTTTAAAAAGAAGAAATGGTACCCTAATACTATTAACTCTAAAGTTAGCAAGATAAAACACATTTCTGTTGTGGTCTGTTTCCTATATTGGGCTCCTGGTAAGATTCCATTTGACAGTGGTTGGGATTGGGCAAAGTTTCTGATGCTTAAAGCAATTTGGTTATATTTAACCTGAATCCCTTAATATAGCTTTGGCAAACATCTACAAGCTCCCTCGTCTATCTTCTTTTCCTCCTTTCCTCCAACTGTCCACCTTACATTTTGGTTACTCACAGTTTTAGAAAGGTGACTTTCTCATTTCTTCCTCTGATTGATTGACTGATTGATTGATTGATTTTAGAGGATGGTTTTTGATTTAAGGGTGCTGTTTTCATAGCATTCATGCCAGCAAGGCTTTACCTGCTGATTCCTTTGAGTCATGCACTGTCTTACTTCATGGGCTCTCCCATGCTTGTGCTCATATGAGCTCTCAGAGGCTAGTGGAATGGGTTCACTCAACTCTTGACCTAATCCTCACCCTTATCCATATCTTTGGCTTCCAGATTGCTCTAAAGTGTTCTAACTGAACAAATTCCTAACTTATCTGCCAGTGACTGTTCTGCTAAAGCCAGTGAATCTCACTTGTAACAAATGGATATCTCAAAAGAATGTTTTCTCCTATGTCAGGAGTGACACCTGGAGACCCTGAATTCACACTAGGGCTTCAGAAGCTGTGGGGAATATGATTCTGACTCATTACTTAGAAAGAAGTGTGGCTTCACCACAGTCATACAGAAAACAGCACACTGCATTTAGTTTGCAGCCCTACCTGTTGCCAGAATAAGCCACTGCCTAGAGGGTGGGCCTTGGAAGATTCTCAGAGTATGCATGCTCTACAAGTTCTCTCCCATTGACCTGCCACTGTGGACTAAAGTCCATACTGTCTGTCAGCTTCTCTCCAGGATTGAGGTATTTACTGTCCCCATAAAAAAATATAAATATATCCTCCAAGAGAGATGACCTTGAAACACACCATTAACTCATCTTAGCATATGCCAGTGAGCTCCCTAACCTCTTCTAAAACCTTGAGGAGGTGGGAAAGGTTGCATTTCATGGGGGAAAGAAAAAGGAGAAGGAAGGTCAGGAACTTAGCATGCTATTTGGTTATTAAAATGAGTCAGGAGGCCTGTAGATTTAAAGAAACCCCCAAAGAACATTTAAAAAAATCAGATACATCTGATGGTGATGGTGTATATTTATGGCCAGAATAATTTCCAAATCTTCAACTTGATGCAGCAAAGGATCCCAAGAGCTGAGGTTGGGCTTGACTCAGGGTAAACAAAACAAGGATAAGAAGCTAAGCAGAGGGGACCAACAGCCTAGAAAATACGGGTGGGAAGAAAAAAATGATAGAGTTTAAACATATCAAAGAATGGTTAAGTTCACTCATTTGAAGAAAGAAAAAGAAGAAAGGTGAATATAGAAGAGAGGGAGAGAGATTGACACTGAGATTGAATGTGCCCCACAAACCAGGAGGTTAATTTTCTGTAAGGAAATTATCTCAGAGTTTGTCCACAGTTTTTAAAGTGAAAATAGACTTACTGATTTTTCTGATTATAAAACAGACACATGCCTATGATGAAAAATTCAAACAATATAGGAATAAAGAAGTAGAGATGTCCTATAATCTTCATACCCATTGTGATATAGATTCGCTCTCCTGGATGTTTTATATTCAGATACATTTCAAGCCTGAGGTGGAGAAAAACATGTACATGTTGAAAAGTTTAATCTGGAAAAAAAAAATGTTAATCTGGTAACCTTAAGTGAGGACAGGAGATAGAGTTCCACGAATGGGAGAAATTGAGCTCTATAACAAAATCGTCTGTGCACAGGAAGAGCACCTCTGTTCAAATGACACGGAACACCCATCACTTCTGTTCCTGCTTCTTCTAGGTACAAGGCCTCAAGGAGGGTGTCAGCTATGTGCTCCGTGTCCGAGCCATCAACCAGGCGGGTGTTGGCAAGCCATCGGACCTTGCTGGGCCTGTTGTGGCAGAAACCCGTCCAGGTGGGCTTTGACACTTTCATTAAGATTAATCTCATCTGTGTAAGACACCAGAGCAATTCAATCTTACTTTCTATGTTTTTCTTAATTTTCAAAATTATCAGTGTATGCTATCTGAATAGCTGGTAAGTTTGGCCTGCGGATGTGAATTGTTTATCGCATCACAGGCGCTCTTAGGACAGGAATCAGCCAGGTTTGAAGTGATCCAGGGCTATTCTGGACTGTACCTAAAAATGGGGAAGTTCTTGGTCAAAGTATGTTTCCTGGACTATTTCAAGTGTACATTTCTAGGACATTATTCTGTCACCATACTGTGGCCATTAAGTCCTATAAGAATATTTTCCCAGTTGTAGGAGCTGAACAGCCCAGTGAACAAGCATGATTCTTAAACAAAAGCAGAATTTATTTAATTGTATCTTTTAAGTCAAGTCAGGGGTCATCAAGTGTTTTCTGTGAAGGACCAGACAGTAAATATTTTCAGCTCTGTCATGATACTCAACTCTGCCATAACCAAAGAAGCCATAGATAATACATAAACTCATGAACATGGCTGTATTCTAGTAAAACTTTATTGTGCCAGTTATATGCATTATATATTTCATGTATTGTGACATTTAAATTTTAAGTAATTTTCACATGCCTTGAAATATTAATTTTCTTTTGAATTTTTTTCAACTGTTTAATAAAAACCATTCTTAGCTTGCAGGTCATACAAAGAGGCAAGGGGCCAAATTTAGCCTGCAGGCCATAGTTTGCTGACTCCTGGGTAAAACTAACAGCAGTTTTAACTGGATGATCTATAGAAAGGAAGAAACTTTCACTTCCCAGTTTCAAGAGATGCCATGACTGAGCTAGGGAATACAGTCTTCCCCTTTATTATGTGAACAAACTTTACACTGTTCACTGTGCAAATAGTTTCAGATTATTACATAATAATTACTTATCTTCCCATTTAATCTCTATTGCTTTTCAAAGTTATTACATATTTCAGTTCATAGAAGTTACAGTATAGAAAGCACTGTAATAGTCAGCATAGGGAATATAGGCAACCACTTTGTATACTTTGTAAAGAGACAGATGGTAACTTGGTCTATCAAGGTGATCAGTTCATAAATATTGAATCACTACATTGTACATGTGAAATTAATATAATATTGGGCCAATTATAAATCAATAAAAAATAACTTCAAAAGAAACATTTGAAATGAGAGAGGATTAAAAAAGTATTAACCAGCTATTTTAAGTTTGCCTTCATTCTAGTCCAAGCATGTTCACTTCAATCCACATCGATTTTCAGATTGAAACAAAGAGTAGATATATAATGTGATATTTATTTTTATGATAAGGCAAGAAAGTAAACATAGAAACTTCTTCTCTCCCTGCATATTACTTGAAAAGTGTATCAAAAGTATCCTTTTAGGAAGTATCTACCCTTCTCATCCTATTACTTCATAACCTACTTTCAACTACTCTTAAAACTGCCTTCTAAGACCTGGGTGTGAAAAATGACTTATACACAACTGTAAAAGTTGTCTGGATAAAGTGCCACACCTCATTATAAGTACCTTTTGTAAAATTCCATGAGAAAACAGGACAACGCTAGACACATACACACCAGATAAAAGGCAATAGGTGAAGACACCAGAATATATCTTTGTATAGGAAGCGGACTCTGGGGTTGCCACTACTAAAGAAATAGAAACAAATGCAGGTGCAAAAAGATACAACTGCAAACTCTTGTAAGAACATTTAGGTCACCAAAGAGGTAAACTCTTAACCTAATCATGGATCAGTTAAAAGCACCTTTGATGCAATGGATTCCAAATCTGATTAACTGAAGGAAGGTGAAATTGAGTTCTTATTTTCTCATCAATAGTCTCAGAATGGCAGGTGTTCAGGCATGACATTAATAAAACTACCCCTACAGAAGTTTTACCATCAGAAAATGATCTTCTGATGAGCTCGTGGGTAAAGAGTTTTGTTTTACTGATTTGGAAGTCATTTTTTGTGGCCATTCCATTCCCAGAATATAACTACAAAGAACAGCTGCAGACACTGACCCACAAAACAGCAGGAGATGAAGCCACCCTTTGGCTCACAGACTAGGAAAGAACCCTGGGATGCACAAAGTCAAAGTCCTTCACTGTAAAGGAACACCAAAACCCAGGAGACACGTGGATATGTTCATATGCAACAGGCACATTCATTCTTGGGACATACATTTCTTAAGCAGCTACGGTATGTGAGCACAATATGTGTGGGCAACAGGAGCAGAGGAATAGGATATCATCACTGTACACTGGGCTTACAATCTACATGGAAAACTCAGAACTTACAACATGGTGTGTGATGAGAGTTATAATAGATGTTCATAAAATATTTCTCATATCTGAATAGACAGTAAACTGGGGTTTCATAAGTCCTTGTAAAAACTTACCTGTAGTGTAAAGTTGACTGTATTTAATGATTTTCTTAAATACCAATATTTTACTTTTGCTTAGATATGTATTATATGTTAGAATGGATAGGGCAGAGGTGGGGAGGCATGTTATCAATTTCAAGATTTGGGATGTGAAATTTGGATTGCTATTGCAGAAGAATGACTTCTTTTGGAATGTATTATTAACATTTCAGAAATAAAGCTCATCATGTAACAGCAAGCCTCAGATAAATCTAGCACGGTATCACAAGTGTAATCTGAATTTGAGTTGAAAGTTAACTTAATCCACCAGAGTTAGAGGATCACTGGTCTCCCTTTGAAGTCAATAAATATGCCAGCAGACGTAGCTCAGGCCCTACTAGAATGTCCAGTTGTTCTGCCGATGAGGATCCAGAAAAATAGACTCAGTGTATCAGGCTTTACCAAGAAATGTAATTAAGCTAGAAAAAAGCCTGTAAGAAGAATAAGCTGAAAAATATTTAGTGTATATTTGTTTAGTATATAAAAGGTACTCCTAATCTTGATATTTGATAGTTTTCAAATGGTATCTATATTGATTGCATCAAGCCTGGGGCAGAGGGGGAGGCGGAGGCAAGGCGAGCCAGATCAGATGGAAGATAAAAGAAAGACCTGCCAAGGTGTGGCAGGTGATCTGGAGGACAAAAAAATGACTGGTGGTACAGGCTGTAGGTATTCTTACCAGAGACTCAGCAGCCAGCCAGAGAATTCAGGTGATGGAGAGGAGGGCCCAAACACAAGGCAGAGTCCCAACCTAACTTCAGTTACCAGAAGTTAGGACTTGGTCACTAGGAGCAAGGCAGGTTAGAAGAATGCAACACTGGAAGGAATGATTGAGTTGACAACCTCCTAACCAATTCCAGTTTCTGAAAACTGGTTTGTCATAGCACCTGGCAGGACTGAGAATGTAAACGAGCTCTCAGTCGCCTAGAAGTGGAGTCTTCAAGGATTCAGAGGAGGAAGCCAGGCTGGCTGTTCTGCTCAACTGGCTTCGTTTAGAACATTTCCCTTGTATTTGTTTATTAACTGTTCTCTTTCAGCCATTAAAACAGTAGTCCTCAACCTTTGCTGTACATGAGAATCATGCCAGGAACTTTTTTTTGAAAAATACTGACTCCATTCAGACTCCACTGCAGACCAATTATATCAGAATCTCCAGGACTGAGCCTGGGCATAGGTTCATTTTTGTTTATTTAGCCACTTGGATAATTCTAGCATGAAAGCAGGGTTATGAACTTTGATTTAACTGTGGGCTACTTCAAAACAGGAACTGTGTGTCTTTTCTTCCTGTTTGCAAGGGCCTGGTACCTGGTGTGTTGTAGTCATTTATTAAATGAAAAAGATAATGAATGACTACATGTTTTGGCTAGTGAGTATGACTCTGTTTTATAGCCACAGTGTGTAAACTTAACCCTAGATATTCTATAATGGAGGCCACGATGTGAGTACCAAAGTGGTAGGTCAGCCAGCAGTTTTGGTCTTAAACATAGGGGAGCTAAGTATCACGTAGACTGATTGCATTAATTCAATTCTCTCTGCTTCTATTCTGTCCCACTCTTCTATTCTGTTTTTAAACGTGACTCGTGTTTTTAAACATGAGCACACACGTGCACACACACACACACACCCCATGGAAAAGGACAAATAGCTAAAGCTTGTAAAAAGGACTATTAATGCTGATGTAAAAGACTAAATTAAATGAGAAAAATTGCCTATCAGATTATGAAATATATAGGAATATAACAGTTTACTGTGGTTTCATTTTGGCTTTCAATTTTTTTTTTTAAAATCATCTTTTGGAGAGGAGGGACAGTTAATTTCCAAATCATTCATTTTAGCCCTGGGATGTACCTTAGCTCATTCATATACTAGGTGTGGTGGCAAGCCTGAAGGGACCATTAAAATGCCATTCCACCACAATCTGGTATCCCCCTGTCCATATTAAGGATTTGTGTAAGGTAAGGTTGAGGCAGCAAACTCAAGACAATTCTTCTTAAATCCTTTTTACACCAAAATAATCTCTTTAATTTTCTATAGCTAAATCTCCTGTGTTCTTTCTTGAATTCTTCATGTTCTTGAGCAGATTCAAAGGTTGAGAAAATGTAGGTCCTGACAGATTTTGGTCCACTTTTCCAGCCCAACTCTGTTGGAGGGTGGGACAGCCTTTCACCCAGATGAGAATATCCATAGGGAAGCCTTGACTGTGACAGCAGAATATCAAGTTGACTGCCTGCCAGTTAAGTATCTGAGCCATTTTGTTCACACATTAATCAGCTTTAGAGAGTACAGCTCTTCAGATATTTATGAGTTTCACCCATGAAGTGACAGTAGCTCAATGCTTGGTAAAAACTCAATTAGGCCACAGGACGTTCTAAAAAGATTTGAGGATGTTTTAACTATACCTTTCTTAACTCTGACACTGCACCAGGTCTATCTACACAGGCTTTGTTCGAGGATTAATCTGGGGCCTATTAGAAATGCTGGCATTATGTTAACTAACTAATTAGAATTCATTTATTTATTTATTCAAAGGCTTTTAAAATTTATTTGAGGGGAAGAGAGTGAGATGGGAGAAGCAGACTCAGAAGGAGAAGCTTCTCACAAGGAGAAGCTGACTCCCCGTGGAGCTGGGAGACTGATGAGGGACCCCATCCCAGGACTCTGGGATCATGACCTGAGCCAAAGGCAGTGGCCCAACCATCAGAGCCACCCAGGCACCAACTAGTTAGAATTTAAAAAAAAAAAAAAAGGACAAAAAGAAATGCTGGCATTGTATTTGCTCTTCTCTTTTCTAGAGCATTTATAAAAAGAATCATCCATTTGAATATCATATATCTTTCTAAAAATTGCTATAGAATTTTTTGCCCATTATATTTTAAGAACTCCTTTATTTAAGGAATTCTACTATTGAACTTCCTCTTAGATTTTAATGTGGAAAAGTTAGCCCTGCCAGTTGAACATAGTTACTTCCTTAAGCCAACATGTCCTTTTCAGATACAAGAAACTCTGAGCTCTTTTTATGTTGTTTTTATCTGCTTTTTAAGTTGTTTTTAAAGTTGTTTTATTGGCTTTTAAATTTTCCAAAGAGCGTCATTTTGTTTTAAATTCTTCACACTTCTTCTTTTTTGTCCCATACAATTTTTAAAAAATATTTTCCCAAAACGCTATTTTCTCTGTAAAGCCAGACCACAGGAGACTACCTTTTTTCCAAAGGCAATCTCAATTCAATCTCCCATTATAGTATGATTGTAAAATATTTAGCTTACTGAGTTACTCTTTGTAAATACCTTCATTCAAAGAACTATGCTACAAATTAATTAAAACTAAATAGTTTATAATTAATAGTAGTTTCACTTCATATTTCACAAAAGATCTCTTTGTTTTCCAGAACAATTCAATGAGATAGCTCTATATTCTTCTCTCAATAACTGAGACAATTGAGACAGCAACTAAGCAGGTTTTTCTGTTCTCCAAGTTGCATGGAGACCAAACTTGGCCATTCAGGAACCTGAACAGTACCACAGCTCAGCCATGCATTGCAGGTGGGCCAGACACCAACCCTGCCCATGTCAAGCTGCAGACACAGACCTGCCACTGCCCATAGGTACATCAGTCCACACAGGGGGTACCACTTGATAATCCAGCTCGGCCGTCAGAGGAGATTGCACTTCTGTGCTCCACATGACATTTCTACACAAGTCTACTCCTTTAAGCCTGGGAGAGGTAGCTGATTTACCTAATACATGGAAACAAACACAGAGAGTCAGGAAAAAAATGAAAGGACAGAAGAATATGTGTCAAATAAAAGAACAAGACAAAACATCAGAAAAAGACATTAATGAAGTGGAAATAAGCATCCTACCTGATACAGAGTTTAAGGTAATAATCATAAAGATGTTCACTGAACCCAGGTGAAAAATGGATCAATTGTGAGATCCTCAACAAAGAGATCGGAAATATAAGAAAGTTCCAAATAGAAGTTACAAAGCTGAGGGGGGTTGGGAGAAGGGGGTGGGATTATGGACATTGGGGAGTGTATGTGCTTTGGTGAGTGCTGTGAAGTGTGTAAACCTGGTGATTCACAGACCTGTACCCCTGGAGATAAAAATATATTTTATAAAAAATAAAAAATTAAAAAAAAGAAGTTACAAAGCTGAAAAATACAATAACTGAACTGAAAAATATGCTAGAGGGATTCAACAACAGACTGGATAAAGCCAAATATCAGATCAGTGAGCTGGAATAAAACAATAGAACAGATGCAGACAGGGACATCTGAGTGGCTCAGTTAGTAGAGCATCCAATTCTTGGTTTCAGCTCAGGTCATGATCCCATGGATCATTGTATTGAGCCCTGGATGGGCTCTGCACTCAGAGGGGAGTCTGCTTGAAGAGTCTCTCCTCCTGCTCCTCCCCTACTCATGTGCTATCTCTCACCCTTTCTCTCTCCCTCATAAATAACTCTTTAAAAAAAAAAAAAAAAAAAAAAGAACTTACCCGACAGAGTAATAAAAAAAAAAAAGAGAGAACTTAAAAATATGAACATAACTTAAGAGATCTCTGAAAGAACAGCAAGAGGAATAAATAACATTTGCAATCCTGGGGTGCCAGAAAGAGAAGAAAGAGAGAAAGGGCCATAAAACTTATTTGAAGAAGTATGGCTGAAAACTTTCCTAATCTGAGGAGGGAAACAGACATACAGGTTCAGGAAGCCCAGAGAGTTACAAATAAAATGAACCCAAAGAGAATGACACTAAGACACATTATAATTAGAAGGGTAAAAGTTAAAGGGAAAATCTTAAAAGCTGCAAGAGCAAACAGCTTACTACATACAAAAGAAACCCCATAAGGCTATCAACAGATTTTTCAGCAGAAACATTACAAGCCAGAAAAGAGTGGCATAACATACTCAAAGTGCTAAAAGGAAAAAACTCCCAACCAAGAATTTTCTACCTGGCAATGTTATTTCAGAATTGAAGGAGAGATTAAGAGTTTTCCAGACAAACAAAAGCTAAAGGAGTTCATTACCACTAAACTGGCCTTACAAGAAATGTTAAAGAGGGTTCTCTAAACCAAAAAGAAATGGCACTAATTAATAATAAGAAAATATAAGAAAGTAAAAATCTCACTGGAAAAGGCAAATTTATAAAGATAGTGAATCAATCCCTTGTAAAGCAAGTATGAGGGTTAAAAGACAGAAAAAAGCAAAATAAATTTAAAAACCACAACAATTAGTTAAGGGGTGCATAAATAAAAAGATGTAAAATGTGACATCAAAAATAAAAATATTTGGGTGAGAGAAAAATGTACAATTTTGGAATGTATTCAAATTTAAGTTACTGTGAAGTCAAAACATACTGTTACATACATAGGTTATATGTGAACTTTGCAGTAACTTAGAGCAAATAACTTTGCAAAAACTTAGAGCAAATATATAAAGAAAATGAGAAGGGAACCTAAACATAACACTGAAGAAAGCCACCAAACTTCAAGGGAAGAAAGAGAACTATAAAAACAACCAGAAAGTAATTAACAAAATAGCAGTGAGTACATACCTGTCAATAATTACTTTAAATATAAATAGACTACACTCCCCAATCAAAAGATATAGAGTGACCATTAGAATGGCTAAAAAAAAAAAAAAAAAAAAGACCCATTTATATTCTGTGTACAAGAGACTCACTTCAGATCTAAAGACATATGCAGACTGAAAGTGAAGGGATGAAAAAAGAGATTCCATGCAAATGGAAGTGAAAAGAAAGCTGGAGTAGCAATATTCATACCAGACAAAACAGACTTAAAACAAGGACTGTAATAACAGACAAGGGCATATAATCATAAAAAAGTCAATCCAGCAAGAAGACATAACACTTATAAATATATATGCAGGGGCACCTTAGTTGGTTAAGTGGCTGCCTTCGGCTCAGGTCATGATACCAGGGTCGGGGATTGAGCCCCACATCTGGCTCCCTGCTCAGTGGAGAGCCTGCTTCTCTTTCTCCCTCTGCCAGCCACTCTGCTTACTTGTTCTCTCTCTCTCTCTCTCTGTCAAATAAATAAATAAAATCTTAAAAAAAAAATATATATATATATGTGCACCCAATAAAGGGGCACCAAGATATATAAAGCAAATATTGACAGACTTGAAGGGAGAAACTGACAGCAATACAATAATAGTAGGGGACATTAATACCTCTACTTATATCAATGGATAGATTATCCAAGCAGAAAACTAATAAGGAAATATCAGCCTTAAATGATACATTAGACTGGAGGGACTTAATAGATATATATAGAAAATTACACCCAAAAGTGACAGAATAAATATTCTTCTCAACTGCACATGGAACACTCTCCAGTATAGATCATGTTAAATCATAAAATAAGTCTCCATAAATTCAAGAGCACTGAAATCACATCAAGTATTTTCTGTGAATACAGTGTTGTGCAACTGGAAATCAATTGTAAGAAGACTAGAAAAACCACAAAAATGTTTGAGATAAACAAATCTACTGAACAACCATTGGGTCATCAAGATAATCAAAGAAAATCAATTAAAAATATCTAGAGACAAGTGAAAATAGAAAATACCAAAATATTTGGAATGATGCAGTAAAAGTGTTTCTAAGAAGGAATACATAGCAATACAGGCCTACTTCAAGAAACAAGAAAAATCTCAAATAAACAATTTAACTTTACTCCCAAAGGAGCTAGAAAAAGAACAATGATGCCTAAAGTTAATAGAAAAAAGGGAATAGTAAAGATTAGAATAATAATAAGTGAAATAGAGACTAGGAAAAAAAGGGGAAAGATCAGTAAAACTGAGAACTGGTTCTTTGAAAAGGTAAACAAAATTGACAAACTAGCTATACTCACCAAGGGGGGAAAAAGAAAGGAGAAGACTCTAATAAACAAAATTAGAAATCAGAGGCAATATTACAATTGATACCACAGAAATATGAATAATCATGAGACAATGAGCAATTATACACCAACATAGAGGACTGCTTAGAAGAACTAGACAAATTTCTCAGAACATACAATCTTCCAAGATTGATTCATGAAGCAATAGAAAATCTGAATATACCGATTACTAGTAAGGAAATTGAATCAGTAATCAAAAAATTCTCAACAAAAAAAAGTTCAGGACCAGAGCAGCTTCACTGGTGATTTCTATCAAACATTCAAAGATTCAATACCTGTCTTTCTCAAGTTCTTCTAAAAAAAATTGAAAAGAAGAAAACACTTCCCAACTCATTTTATCATTATCCCAATATCAAAACCAGATGACACCACAAAAAAGAAAATTACAGGCCTGTATCATTGATGAACATTGATGCAAAAATCCTAAATAAAACATTAACAAGTCAAATTCAACAATACATTCAAAGGGATCATCCACCATGATTAAGTGGGATTTAGTCCAGGGATTCAAGGAGAGTTCAATACCTGCTAATCAATCCTTGCGATACATCACTTTGACAAAATGAAGGATAACAAGTACATGTTCATCTCAATAGATGCAGAAAAAGCATTTGACAATATGGATGGGTCTGAAGATATTATGGGAAGTGAAGTCAGTCAGATGCAGAAAGACAAATACCATGTGATTTCACTCATGTGGAATCTAAAAGCCTAAAACAATGAACAAACAAAACAAAAGCAAACTCATAGATACGAAAACAGATTGGTGGTTATCACAGGGGAATGAGGGTGGGGGGTGGGCAAAATGAGTAGAGGGATTCAATCGTATGGTGATGAACGGTAGCTAGACTTTTAGTGGTGTATGCAGATGTTGAATTATAGTGTTATATACCGAAACTTATATAATCTTATAGACCAGTTTTTCCTCAATTAAAAAAAAGAGAAAAACCTCTACGAATTATTGTTCTAAATTCCCAGTTGTTCCATTTACCTGAGAATTTACTGCTAAAGCATCAATACTTTAAAATTAATTCTAAAACTCTCTGATGGAAATTCTTATAAAATAGATTAGACATGTTAGTATGTACTTTTCAACCTTGGATGCAGCATACTGAACCTTATCTACCTTTTTCTGTGTGACTCAGGGCCATAAGGATCAATCTTATTTATTGTACAGTGTTGGGATACAGTGATGTCATTATGGGGCGAGGAGCCATTCACTCCTCTATTAAACAATGTCTTTGTGCCTGCATTTAGGTTTTCTTCCTCCTCTCCTACTCTCATTTTCCTTATTCTCATTGTGCCTACTGATGGTAGCTTTTTACTTCCCTCTGTTTTGGAGGTTTAATCTACTGATGGAACCCAACCAAATAACTTCCTAGAATAATCTCAAGTGAAATATAAATAGATTCCAAGGGACAATCTATGAAATTCTCCTGAGTGTCCAGGAATACAAGTGTGTGGACTTTGTCACATCAGTGCTGCCTCTCAGAGGCTTGTTTTCCTTACTTCTTGGTTTGGAGCAGGGTTCCAGATGGGTGAAATGTTACAGTGCAAAGGCTCTCTGTGGAATGGAGAAAAAGGCTAAGCTAACTATGATATTCATATTCTTTCAGTTTTGTGACTCCTTCGCAAAAAAAGTCAGATCTTTCACCTTAATAAAAAAAAAATCACAATTCTTAACCTAAGCAATATTTTTTCTGTTGTAAACTTAAATCATACCTCCAATATAATAAACAGCAAGCATATGGATGATTCACTTCCTTTTGAAAGGGATTACAGAGAAGACAATGAATGATTAATATGAACAATCTGTCATGCCTCCAAAATAGATATTATGCAAAGAGCAAGGAAGGTTTAGTCAACCTCCATCACATCTTTCCTCTACATAACAATACATATACACAGAAATTTTCTTATTTCTATTCTCTTTGTGACTCAACCATGCTCTGTATCATAACACTGTCTGAACCTCAGCCCTCTTACATGTTAGTCTTAACTTTTAATGAGAACACTTTTTCACTTTTTGTTATACAGTAGTGGATGATGAGGATTCATCATATGTTATCAGGAGTATCACTAGAACATGGTCTGCAACTTCCAGTAGGGTAGACTCACCCTTAAAAGTAATGAAATGGTGGACATTTCATTCAAATATAATTTAATGCTTATTGGATCATTATTTCAGTTTATCACCAAATATGAAAAGAACACTTTCATTTAAAAAAATAATTTTAAAAATCTCTAGAACTAGTCTTCTTTAAGCATTTCATGTGTTTAAAAAAAATCACTTTTTAGAGGCTTATAATAGAAGCACACACCCTGTCATCAATAAAGACAAAATGAAATCAGCTTCCTGGCTTACAAATCAAGATCTTCATGTTGCCACACATTGTTTGGGCACTATTTTCTATTGGCCTTCCCCTGGGAGGAGTTTTGCAGGTTTTTTTTCCCCTGACAAGTTTTATTGCACAATAGGCCAGGATGCTGGCTTCTTACAACACAATTTAGAGAGAAGACCTTCAATCTTTTGGCAGTGTCTATTGGAAGATCTTTTTTAATGCCCTTTTGAAGACAAAGCTGTACCTTTCTGAGATTAAATATATTTTTCCTAACATATGGAAACAAACTGAGTTTAGACTGGTAATCAAATGAGTGTCAACTTGAGAAGTACATTTTACCTTTCAAACTGGAGTTAAGCATAGATGGGAATATTTTATATGCTGTATGAACTCTAAATTGCTAAATTAGATGCCAGTGCAATTTGCTATAACTCTCAAAAATACAAGAACTCAAAGCACTACCTGAATTTTTTTCTTTTAAATCTAAAAACCAGTCTTCTTTAAACATCTGGATCTCTTGAAATTCATTTCCATTTCAATTTCCATACAGTTTGATAACAGTCATGTTTAGGTCGCTGTCATTCTCATCCAGAGAGGCACCTTTTGATTGATTTATGGTTGCTTGATCAACAGAGAAAGATCTTGGCCTTGAGTTTCCATGTAGTTCTCCATTTTTAAATGATTAATAAACATTAAGCCTATGAACACAGGCAATTTTTACTACCTCTACTTTCTCCCCTTCAATTTCCCCTTGGTTTCTTTATTTCTTAACTGTCCTTTTCTGATGAGTAGGTGGATATGGATGTTATCGAAGCAAAAGTCATTGATTTGGTCCTGATAAGGATTATTCAGCTTTCTTTTTGCCTCAGGCTGGCTTGTCCTTATTATGACCAACCCACTCCTTCCACTGTACCTTCAGTCACATCAAGCAATTTTTGTTCAGCCCTAAGCAAAGAATACTGTCCATGGTGTTGGCTTTACCAGAAAAACATGGCACATTCATTTAATTCCCTGCTGCAGTATAAAAGTTGAATTGTAAAGTAGGATTGTGCATTCACAGTGAGCAGCTGGAGATTTTCCCATGCACAGGCTCAAGGCCCTGGTTTGAGGCTACAGTAATGAATCCCAAAGTAAGGAATTCTTACTTCATTAATTTCTATCAGGAAATAATCAGTGCCTTGTTTTGGATCTTCTAGGAACCAAAGAGGTTGTTGTAAACGTGGATGATGATGGAGTAATTTCACTGAACTTTGAATGTGATCAGATGGCTCCAAATTCTCAGTTCAACTGGTCCAAAGATTATGTATCCACAAAGGACTCTCCCCGATTAGAGATTGAAAGCAAAGGCAACAAGTATGTACTGCTTCAGTCATAATAATGGGGTTTTATTTTCATGATAGGAGACTGAAGTAAGCTCTTTGCTTTCTATTTCAAATACTTAGTATAACGGAATGAAATCACAAATATTTTATATCTGGTCATGTAAAAAATAATAACAAATGTCAGCCTTAAAAAATAACAGTTCTTATAAAGTACTTTTCATGTTATTTCAGTTAAAAAGCTTTCTCATATGTTATCTCATTTGTGATGCTAGAAAAGCTTTGATTGACATAAAGTCAGCTCTAATGGTGATTCTCATTATTTTATGAAATTCTGTAATCTTAAAGCAATGGTGAGGATGTTTATGGAAAGAGAGCAAGGAAGAATTTGCTAGATCATAAATCCCACACAGCCTCCCTTCTTACAAGAGTATTCTGTTCCGCAGGACGAAAATGACCTTCAAGGACCTGGGGACAGAAGACCTGGGCATTTATTCCTGTGATGTAACGGACACTGATGGAATAGGGTCAAGCTACTTGATCGATGAGGAAGGTAATTTTAAAATCATTCCATTTATTAGGACACCTGAGTGGTTCAGTTGGTTAAGCATCTGCCTTTGGCTCAGGTTATGATCCCAGGGTCCTGGAATTAAGTGCCTCATAGGGCCTCAGTGGGGAGCCTGCTTCTCCCACTCCCTCTGGCCTCTGCTCCCCCTGTGTGCTTTCTCTCTCTGATAAATAAATTAAAATCTTTAATTAAAAAAATATCAGGGCACCTGGGTGGCTCAGTGGGTTAAGCCTCTGCCTTCGGCTCAGGTCCTGGGATAGAGTCCCACATTGGGCTCTCTGCTCAGCAGGGAGCCTGCTTCCCCCTTTCTCTCTGCCTGCTGCTCTGCCTACTTGTGATCTCTCTCTGTCAAATAAACAAATAAAATCTTTAAAAAAAATCAATCCATTCACAAGTCTAACGCTGCTTTGATTCATCATTGAGTGATCCTCTAGAATCAAGTGGCTTTTGTTTTGGTAGTTCAAGTTTAATTTTTCTTTTTTTCTCCCTACAGAGCTGAAACGTTTACTAGCTCTCAGCCAAGAACACAAGTTCCCAAGTAAGTGTCCACAGTACATCCACAGGGTTTAGGTGGTGACTTCTGGAATAGGTCAGACGACAACACTGACAGGACTAAGAGAAGAGGCTTTTAAGAATACCTAATGGAATATACACTTTAGCTACAAATGCACTTTCCAGAAGGGCTGCTTTTATCTTGGCCATTGTTCTAAAGAGATACAGATACTAACATAGAAAACACATCCCATACTGTTACACAGTGAAGTAGTAAGTTACACAGGTGTCATAGCTGAGTAATTAAGTTCTTTACTTTTTGCCTATGTACTTTGGAATCCTATATATTATATGATCCTGTATACATTAACTCACATGTTTTTTAGGCAAACTAATCTCTTCCTAAGCAATTTAATGTTAGCACTTAACAGAAGAATCACACTTCTAAATAAAGATAATCTAACGACATTATCTACCATTTTAAACTCCTGGAAAATGAGGTAAAGATGTCCTAGTCAGAAAAAGAATCTCTCTGAACTATCTCTTCTGAACAAACTCTTCAATAAAGTACTTTCCACATAAAAGATTAAATTTCACAGTCCACACCTAAAAGAAGAGAAAGAAGTCTGAAATGATACTCGGAAAGTTCCACTGACCTGATAAGTTCTCTTGTCATTGATATCTGTTGGTCAAACTGGTGGGTTATCCAGGTTATATACCCTGAAGTTTGAGAAAACAAATGAAGAATGATAATACACACTCACTCTTTTAAGTCACGAATTTTGTTTCATTTTGTTTTGTTTTGTTTTACTCTTTAGACCCTAAAATACAGCTCCTTCACCAATACAGACTTTTCAGGAACTCAGTAAACTATATCGTGACCCACACTACAGGCAAAACCTTGTATGTTTGTATATGTCCATTTTCCTAGGAGAAAGGTCTGTAGCTTTCCCAAAATTCCCAGTGAAGGCTGTGATTAAAAAAGAAACACTCACTGCTCTGGAACTAATTGCCTGACTTCTTTTCCATTCCCAAGGATTGCTTGTTCTATCCTGAGGCTGAGTGTTAGTGATTATTGTCCTCAGCTGTTATGTTCTCAAAATCAACTTTGTTCAACAAAGCACAGTGGGGTGTCTGTGAAGTGTGGATATAGAACACAAACTTTCTGAACTCAGGGAGAGAACCATTTCTCGTCTGTACACTAAATCACCACAAAACTGGAAAAGTAATATTGTGAATGGTATTTTCAAAGTTATTATTATTTTTTAATTGCTTGGAAGGTAGAAGTTTGGCCTGTCCTTTCTATATTCTGTACTTCTGATCCATTCAACGAACCTGAGCAACTCAACTTTAATTTCCCATGTCTTAGTTTCCTTTCTAGAACTGGCTGTTGTAATCGTTTATAGCACCTACCGAATAGAGATGCTGTGAGAGACCCTTGAACTTTTCAGGAAAAATATAAATATTGAAACAGCAGTTATCCTAGAAAAACCCACTTGTAGAAGCTCTGTCTACAAGCTGTGCAGTATGCTCTCCCTTCATGTCCCCAGGGCTGTGAAGTAGGGAGTGGTAAAGAGGGTCACTATATTGAACACAGCCAGACCCCATTCGTGATCACACTGTCTCCTCCCAAACATTGGTGGAAACGGAAAGAAACAGCAGCATTCACTAATCTAGTTAGTCGGACAGTAAACATTGGCAAAGTGTCTAGGCAACAGCTGGTCCAAACAGTGTTTACATTTAGGTTAAAGGATGGTGATGAGACAACATGGGGTATTACTGTTGAATTGGAAGTGCCCAAGCCTCCCTGGTGTTCAGTGATCATATGGACTTGAAGACAGTAATTGTCTGATATCACTGTCACGTATGCTGAGATATTTATTTTGCATAAGCATGTTTACTCTAATTACTGGTTCTAGGAGAGAGAGTAGCAGAAAACTCGTGTGGCATTTAGGTAGGCAGAGAGAGAACTCAACATGTGTTAGAAACTCTGACATGCAAGTATCAGATCTCCTAACCCAAGGGAGATTTGCTTGGCCCATTGGAGCAGCATTTTCAAGAATACAGCTCCCACACTTTTCTTCCTCCCACTTCTATTAGATCAGCCTGACTACATGAATATTTTCAGAGATCTGAGGAAGGGTCAAAACAGCAGATCTAATTTCTCAATTTATACCCACTTCCTCTAGGTAAATGTTGACATATCATTAAGTCTTTTCATGAGATTTTATAAGGTTTTAAATGGGTCTTGTTTCTTATAGAATGTAATAAAGAGTATGCTGTTCCTTTATCCCTTGGTGCAGTAATTCTATTTTAAGCTGTTTTCAAAAATATTTTGAAAACCACTGAGCATATGCCTTAAACCTACAAAAAATAGATATTTTGCTGGAACAAATTAACTGCCAGAGAAAGGACTGTAAGGAAATTTAGGACCGAGATGAAGGAAAAAATAAAAATGTAGAAAGCTAAAAACAGAAAATAGCCTAGTTGATTTTGATATTAAGCTGCAGTGTAGAGAGACAGCTTACTTGAAGATTCCAAGGTATTGTGAGGGAGGTGATGGAAGGTATAATTCAGTATTGTCAACATCCTGCATAATATCTCTTGATTATTATCCCTCTGGTGCACATATACTCTATGTGTACAGATATATGCAAACACATATATATAAATTGCATCTATTTAGTATGTCCTCTTAGGTGTCAATATATTTTATAATTGATAGTTCTAGGGTATTGTTGAAGCCACTGGAGGAGGAGAGAGGTACCAAAATATTAATAGCCAAATTTATAGAGCACTTATTATATGCCAGAGTACTTGTAGGGTGCTGAAATGGAGTATACCATTTAAACTCAACAGTGACCTTAAAAGTCTCAGTTCTAAGGTGATTTCGTTTTAGAGGTATAGACTCTGAGGTCTGGAGAATTTAAGTAACTAGACCAGATGTACATCATGGATACCTGTGGTTAAGTCCAAGTGGTCTTTATAGCACCTGAGCAGGACATGACTATTAATGTGTCTACACCTGCTGTTTGCCACCACGCCCTCTCTGGTGATTCCTGGTGGCCAGTGTTTCCTCAAGTGATGTTCCTATTACTCAGAGAGGGCAGTGAACACTAAGGGAGCTTGAAACTTCCAGGAGGACATGCCCTTTCTTCTCCATCACCACTCTAGGCCCCTTAAGTAACTGCATCACTCATGTATTAGATTTCCCAGAATGAGGTCTTCAGACTTTCTCAGGAAATTCTACTCTCCATTTTCCTTAAGAATTACTTGTGGCAAGCAGGAGTGTCCTGTAAGGAGAAAGTTTAGCCTCTGCTCTCACAACCCTCGAGTCTGCCATGATACTCACTACCCAACCACTACTGTTCTTTAGAGTGGACAGCCAGAGAACCAAGAGGAGCACAGAATAGAGGGAATAACCCTGGTCTCAACTCTGCTACCCACATATGTTACTAACATATCTGTTATGTTCCTTTATGTCCCGGGGCTCAGTTTTGTCATCAGTAAAATGAGGAGAGCAAAGAACTCACCCTTCTTGAGCACTGGTCATTCATTATTCACAGTGTCTTAGTGTTGTCTGGTACCATATTCAGTCTTCTTGGTGGTCTTATGGGGCAGACAATACCCATGTTAGCAGTGAGGAGCATGAGCTTTCAAGAGGAGAAACCTGTCCAAAGTCACAGTGTGACATCAGAGCCCATCTTCTGTGTATCACGGACACCCCTCAGTAGATGATATCTGAGCCTCTGTTTAGTTCCTCACTGGAACAAGTCTATAACTGAGTTTCATAATGACTATGGAACAGTGCAAATGAAAGGGATCCCTTAAAGTTTGGAAAGGATATTTTTAGGATAAGTACAAAGAAATTCTGACGTACATTTGATACAAGTTTGGGAAACTTACAATTCAAAATGTAGCATCTATTGAAATGTTGAGATTAGATTAAGCACCATTTAGAGAAAGCAAAGGCTGGTGATTTCTCCTAAAAGAAAGGAAGGACTACTAAACTTTGAGAGACCACCTTGGTTTTCAACAAAGTTTGCCTTGGAGCTACCTCTGATACAAAACCATTGGCTGGAGGAGCCTTTATAGAGAACATTTTCAAGTTTCAAGAAATTTAGAAAACTGTTTTTCAGAGATATCAGACAACTTCCAAAATTACACCCAGACTCAAATGTCTTAAGTGATACAGGTGTATGTCAGGGATACCATATGGTTCCTTCACGTTCTTTGTGAGGCAAGCCATGCTGTATTTTAATATATCTTGTTAATAGTGACTCACTTATTTGCCTCTGAAAAATGTTGCCTTGTCTAGGAGTGTGATTGAACTGGCAATCCAATGGGGTGGATAGAATTTAAATGATAAGCTAGCTCATCTTGTGTATATCATCAAAATTAGTTCTGTTTTGAAATTCATTTTTAAAAACATTTGAAAGAACCTCTAAAGTGAGTTAAATTGTTGAAAAAAATAAAATTTAACTCCTTTCCCAGTATTTTGAAGTAATTAAGATTATAGAATGTTGGAGCTGGAAAATCTCTTGATAATTTAGGATATTCGGTACAATCTCATTCATTTATAAATGAGTCAACTGAGGCCCAGATAAGTGAAGGGACCGGCCTAATATCACACAGTTGCTGATGTTGGACTAGGCTTCAGCTCTCCTGGGGCCAGCCCAAGACTATTTCATCACACTTTGTTATTGTTCCTAAAGCCACAGCGGAGAGTCACACAAATTAGCTGAAGGAACCCTGGAGTTAAGTTTACCTTCCTTATTATTTTTACAGTTGAGATAGCTATGACTCACAGAAGATGAATGATTTGCCCAAAGTGGCAGCAGGACTAGAACCCACATCTTCCATCCCTGAACATCATTCTTTCCGTACGATGTTCTTACTGTCTCCAGGTTTTGTAAGAAGCAAGGTGCTCTACTATCATTTCCATTGAGTGTTTTTTCACTGAAAAATTGGTATTAATACAATTGGTTACCAGTAAAATTACTATTTTTGTTTTTATTTTGCATAGCTGTCCCAATTAAGTCAGAGTTGGCAGTTGAAATCTTGGAGAAAGGCCAAGTCCGGTTTTGGATGCAGGCTGAGAAGCTGTCTGGCAACACCAAAGTCACCTACATATTTAATGACAAGGAGATTTTTGAAGGGCCGGTATGTTTCGTACTTTTTAGATTCTAAACATATCACTGTACAATGTGCTAAGGGAGCCCTATTAAAATGCAGGTAAGTTTTATGAAAACCACTGGTTTGTGGGGTAGGTGGGAGAGTTTAAGGCATTTCACATGTAAAAAAGAAAATAGGTAGAGGAAAATATAGATTGATTATGTCATATTATCCAAACTGGGACACTATTGAGAATGGAAGAGGGTTCTAGGAATAGTTTTTCCAGGACAAGAATCAAACCGAAACTGTCCCAGGCAAATCAAGAAGTATGGTTAGCTGGGAAAATACAGCTTTTCTCCTGAGAAGCAGAGGAGACAGCGTGCTTACCTGAACTCATATAACTCACGTTAGAAATCTTAGCAGGAACTTGGTTCTTCATGGGGAGGAAATGACGTCTATTGTTCCAATGGCTCAGAAAAAAATGCAGCAAAAATATCTTTCATTACTTTTCTGGGAAAAAATACATTTTTATTGTAAAAAAAATTGTAAAGATTCAGAAAAGACAAATCACAAATTCTTACAGCTTTTTAATATACACATTGATTTATACTTTTCGGTCTTTTTCTACACGTGTGTGTGTGTGTCTATTGGTGTCTTCTTTACATAGGTGATTGTATATATCTACTCTTTGCTTTGCTTTTAATAGAAGCATAGTTTCCATAGACAGAGTTACAACATTTGCACTTTATTTGTCCTCCCAGAATCAGGCCAGTACCCCGTGGTACTGAAGAACCTGGAGTTAGGAGCTCTGGCTCTTACTGTGCTATCACAGGTATAAATGAGAGACTCAAAAGATGGGAGAGAGGTGTGATTTGTGGCCATTATTAACAACCTGTTCTCCTTTCATCAAGATATGTTTTAAAAACATTTCAGGATTCATTAGTGAGGAGGAGAATGAATAACATAAAATAGCAAAAAAAAAGAAAATGTGATATATTTTTCAGCTCATTTAGCAACCGTGTATAGAACCTGAATAAGTCACACAGATTCCACGGTGGCCCATCTTCTCCATTTTCAAAATATTCTCCTTGATGGCTGTGTTCATCACCCAGCCAGTGGAGGGGAAGAAAAAAGCATTGTTGGCATCATTGTCTTCTGCCACAGCCGTTTAGGGACCACTGGTGCACACATGTGCATCGATGCACTCTCCTTTATGTGTTCACACAGACTCTCTTGCTATTGCCCACATGCACACATACACATACATGCTCTGAACTTGAAGAACTGTTCATTGTCATTGCAGTTAGTTCTTACACTATTTCGTTGATGGAAATCAGTGTCGTAGGCTAAGTTCCCTAGAAGGACAGTCTGAAATAGAATTTCTCTCAAGAGTGGGGATTAGGGAAACAAGCTAATGTAGAGAAAAGCAAAGCAAAAATGTGGTCTCAGTTGCAGACTGGCTTCCTGCAGGGAACACTCTGGAGCAAGAACTGCAGCGCAGAGCTGATACCAGACCTGAGCCTTCATTCTGTGACATTTTATAGGAAAACTTCATTAAGTAAAATCCACTATAGAACCTGTGCTTTTATGCCGAGAGGCTAAGATTTATCTTTACATTGAAAAAAAGTTGCCTAAGCAACATATAAAATAAGCACAGAACAGTAGGGTGAGTACAGTTTATTAGGAACAAATGGACTTCACATATTTTGGAGGCATTCTTATTTACATATTAATTCCACATATATTTATTAACTGCCTGCTATAGACCTTGTGTGCCCAAGATGTGAGGGATATAGCAATGGATGAGACAAAAACATGTCCGTCACATTGTTTTGCATTATTCTGCTAATTAAAACGAATGTAATCTGGAAGGTAAAATGGGAATCTAAAAACACCTTTTTGGCAACATTTCTGACTTGGGATAACAGAACTTTATTTGTATTTAAAAAAATTAAATATAAGACTTAATAGCAATCAGTTCTGGTCAAGGTCATATGTGCCACATCCTATTTTTCTTTTTCTAGGGAACAAGATTTTGAAAGCCCATCTTAAAAAAAAAGTTAACAATAAATTTTGTTAAAATTATGATTCCTCGGAGTTTGCATTTATTCCATCAGGCATCAGCATCATATCTTCCTCACTGATTTCTGTTTTCCTTTCCACATTGAAGAAATACAAGATGCATATTGACCGAAACACTGGCATAATTGAAATGTTCATGGAAAAGCTACAGGATGACGATGAGGGAACATATACTTTCCAGCTTCAAGATGGAAAAGCAACCGGCCACTCCACTCTTGTTCTCATTGGAGATGGTAAGAAGTCTGTGGCACATTAACTCAAAGACTTCACTGTTCCCTTCAGTGCAAATACCCTGTGATATCAAAGTGGTCATGTGGAAGGCAGCAGGAAATGTTTCTTGTATTTCAAACATTGGAATCCAATTTCAGTGAATACTTTCCACAGTATTTCACCAGATTTAACCTTAGTCCACAGGGAAGACTGCAGTTAAATGATCTCCTGTCTAAACAAGTATTTATTACTAAAATTCTCCAGTTAAGGAGATTGCAATACAACAAAGACTGCATCTGTATCTCAGAAACAATGATAGTACTTTATACTGTGTACGTACTTTAAACTACTTAAATTAAGAAGAAAAATATGCACAAGTGGTTCATGCCAGATCAATTAATTCTACTATATAACTGAATTATATGTCAGTTGCCATAAGCCACTATAGAAACTACCAACATGTAAAATGTGGCATTTAACAAATGTGGCATTTAGAAAGGCTGGCCAAATCTCTACATTTGCAACATCCAATACTATTTCACTATTTCCTTGCTTCATGACCTTGAACGATTTACTTAACCTTCCTAGCCTCTTCCTTCATTATAAAAACTTAAATAGGTTGTCATGATGTATAAGTACATTATAATAATGAATATAGGGATCTCTGGGTGGCTACATCAGTTAAGTATCTGCCGTCAGCATGTGTCATGATTCCAGGGTCTTAGATTCTAGTCCCACATCAGGCTCCTTGCTCAGCAGGAGGCCTGCTTCTCCCCCTGCTTGTTCTCTCTCTGATAAACAAATAAATGAAATCTTAAAAAAAAAAATAAAAGGAATATAAGTCAGCACAGTGGCTGGCATATACAGTTATACCACTCAACTCAATTCATACTTCTTTGTTTTTCTATTTTAGTTTATAAAAAACTCCAGAAAGAAGCCGAATTCCAGCGGCAAGAATGGATCAGGAAACAAGGTAAAAATGGGCAGTGAGTAAAGAGAAAAACTTTGTATTTCTTGAAAAAAATATTCCAAGATTAATTCCGTAACAAATTTAAGTGTATATTATTGCTAATGTTAATAATGCCCTGGTAAATTAAAAAGAAATTAAAAATATTTATTATTAAATTTATGTCAGTTTAAAATATTTGAAAACTAATCTTGAATTTTAAAGTATCACTTTATATATTTATGTATATAAATATACTTTGTATACATATATCATTTTAGAATTTAAGAATGAGCTTTGATTTTGCATTTGTGATTAATAGAGTGATTATTGACCATTAAAATTTTCTAGGTCCTCATTTTGCTGAGTATTTGAGCTGGGAAGTGACTGGTGAATGTAATGTACTATTGAAATGCAAGGTAAGGAGGAATCTGGGTTTCACAATAGGCTGAGCATCCAACTCCATTTTGGCTCAGGTCAGGATCTCGTGGGTCAGGGGACTTGAGCCCCACGTCCAGCCCAGTGTCAAGCTCCCCACTTAGTGGGGAATATCTTGAGATTCTTTCCCTTTGCCCGCCCTCTCTCTTCCTTTCTTTCGAAAATAAATAAGCAAATCTTAAAAAAAAAAAAAAGAAGAAGAAGAAGAAGAAGAAATGCAGGGTAAGAAGTAGGTAAATTTTAAATATTTGATACAAGTGAAATAAAAATAACATAGAATGTGAGAAAGGAAAGATCAATTTTTCATCACCATTTGAACCAAAATGCTAAGTGACACATTCTTACCATTGATTATTACTGTAATCATTGGTTGGGAAGATACATAACATAAAATGAAACCGAAAATAAGATAAAATAAAACAACATAAAAATATGGGAAGATAAGATGATTGCACCTACTAATTTCACCCTAGTTGATAAGGACTCTTCTCTTTTTAAATCAAGACTTTATGTTTTTTAGGAGAAGTTTTAGGTTCACAACAAAATTGCAGGGAAGGTACAGAGATTTCCCCGGTAGCCCCTGTCCCCATACTTGTATAGCCAGCATCTTCATCAACATCCCCCCACCAGAGTCACCAATTTGTTCCAAATGATGATTCTACATGGACATGTCATAATTGCCCGAAGTCCACAGTTTACATTAAGGTTCACTCTTGGCATTATATATTCTGTGGGTTTAGATGAATATATAATGACCTTTATCCACCATTATAGTATCATACAGAGTTTTTTCACTGCCTTAAAAAGCCTTTGTGCTCTGCCTATTCATTCTTCTCTCCCCTGCCCCCATTAAAAATAAATTAATCTCAGAAGAATCTCATAATGTCTTTGTTTCAGGCCAAATCTTCATTCTAAGTAATAGATGTATTACACAGTCATTCCAGATACACTGTCTTTCCATAGAAGTGTAGCAATTTCCTATCTAGCTTGCATGACTGAGGCAACAATACCTTTGAGTATTGGCTAGCTCAGCTGTGGGTTCTGAAGCCAGTGTGCTGCCAGGATGGAAGAGGCTTGGTCAAGAGTTTGCAGCTCATGACCAATCGTCTCATTAGGCCTAGGGAAAAATTTAGAAATAGAAGTCCATATCACATTCTGAATCATTTTGTACCTTAGCTCATGGTGTGTTCAGCTGAGTGAGTCATCAGAATGTTTTGAGGCTGGAGTGTGAAGGTCATGGCAACAGACAGTGACTCCAAAGTAGAAGCGTGGGTTTGGCATTGGCATTGTAAAAGTCAGAACCCAAGTGCTCCCATCTCTTCTAGGTCTGATGACATTTAAAGGAACAGCAGTCTACCAGAAATATGTCCGAAGATAAAGTCTAGGCTTTTTTTAGCCTCTCAGGAAATGGCAAACTTCCTGAAAAACAGTTTCTCAGGCACCACCCAAAGCCCTCTCCTCTTGGCTGTCCACGGCCATGTTGCCCCTGACTCGCTTTCTCCTTCATACTGCCCACCCCATAAACCATGCCTTCCCTGAGACCCACATGTCTATCCTCCTTCTTTCTGTTCTACCTGTTACACTAGCCTTCTGGGAGGTGAACTCTAGTGTCCTGTTTCAATGGCTTTCCTCAGGAGGATCAGCCCCTTGCCCAGATTCTGAATGTAGAAAGAGATTCTGAATAATCATACATTATGTATTCATGCTGTTCCAGTGCCTAAAGTGATCTTCTTTCAGCTTCTCTGACAAAATCCTTTCTCTAGGCCCAGCTTAGTCATCTTTTCTGTAAAGCCTTTCCCTTCTCTGTCCAGGTAGACTGAACTTTCCTCTGTCTTGCCGTTGCTCTTTGTTTCATGATTATAGCAATTTTGGTACATTTAGCAATTTATATATTCATTATAGTTAATGAATGTATAGTTAATGTATGTATAGTTAGATTCAGGAGACTATCGTGGGCCAGCCCCATTTGGAACTACTCTACTCAACAGAATATAGGACAAGAACCCCAGCTTGCCTGCAAGGCAGTGCTGGGCACTCCTTACCTGCAGGAATCCACTTTACCACCCCCTGATGACAGCTAAGGTGCAAGGGGACAAGACCTACTTTGGTCAGTGTAGGAAATGCAATGGCTTTAAAAATACTTCATACTCTAAGCATCCGATACCTCTTGTAACAATTCCCTAGGCAGAGCTTCCAGCGGTCCCCATGAGGGGCATGCCCAAATTACAAGTGTCAGCATACTTAGGGAAACCTAAAGCTGTGGAATCCATTTCTAGTCTCTCCTAGTCCCAGCTTTTTTCCCAGTCAGGGGTCATTTTTATCAGAAGTGATGTCGCCTAGTAATAGTTACTTCCTATAATTCAGGGACCCGTTTACAGGATTATAAAGAATGTTTGTGTGTGCTGGTTTCACTATAAAGTTGTTACCAGTGTTGGTTCTTATGTTACTTTATATATATATATATATTAACATATTCTGTTATTTGTCCCAGGGGTACAGTTCTGTGAATCATCAGGCTTACACATTTCACAGCACTCACCACAGCACACACCCTCCCCAATGTCCATAACCCAACCACCCTCTCCCTAACCCCCTCCCCCCAGCAACCCCCAGTTTGTTTTGTGAAATTAAGAGTCTCTCATGGTTTGTCTCCTCCTGATCCCATATTATTTCATTTATTAACAGAAAGTTTTTAACATTTTAAAGCTTGCATACCCTTGATTGTAATTACCTTATACATTTATTTTCATCTGTTTGTTTTGTGGTTATATCTCCTCTTTGGGGAATTATGTGTTCATTTCTTCAGTCATCATCTAGGTGTTAGGGATTTTTTTCTTGATTTGTATGAAGTCTTTTACTTTTTTATATAATTTTATATAATTTTAATTATATAAGAAATACATGAATATACTCTTCTTTGTAGAAAATTCAAACATTGTAGATAAAGCTCAAGATCCCTTTAGCTGTATGAGTGTGTTTAGCCTATTTGAAGTTTGTATAGGTATAGGATTTAAATGTTTCCTCAAAATTGCTAAGGAATTAATTTATTAAGTCATAGTTGATGGATGTTAACTAAACTTATTGTGGTAATCATTTTATAATATATACATATCTCAAATCAATATATTTACCTTAAACATATATTATATGTCAATTTTATCTCAATAAACCTGAAAATATTTTAATTAAAAATGTTTTTAAAAACATACTTACCTTCTACATTTATTTGCAAAACTTCATTAGTCTTTTTAAAAATATTTAGAGGGGTGCCTGGATGACTCAGTCAGTAGACCATGTGGCTCTTGATCTCAGACTTGTGAGTCTGAGTTCCATGTATGTAGAAACTATAAATAAATAAACTTTAAAAAATAAAAAATAAAATATTTAGATACATATTTACTCATTTAGATATATACTTACTCATTCTGTTCTTTTGATAAAGGATTTTTGTGTGTGTGACACAAGCTATATTTTAATGTGATGGGATGTGTCTGCCCATGATTTTCAGATATTTATTATTATTATTATTTATTTTATTTAAGTCTGCCTGCTATCATGTACATATCTATTCTTTTCTGCCTACCAGACAGGTTTTGTTTTGTTTTGTTTTGTTTTGTTTCCACCAGACAGTTTTAAAATCAATTTTTATTGTTGGACATAGAAATGCTATTGATTTAGGTTTATTCACTTGTATCTATTTTATTTTAAACTCTTTATCAATTAAAATAGCTTTCAGTTGATCCCTTTAGAAATCTATGTCTTCTCTCCCTCCGATTTCCCCCAGCTCCCTTGGGGGAGATGAACTACCAGAGACTGTGGACTGTGAGAAACAAACTGAGGGTTTTGGAGGGGAGGGGTGTGGGGGGGTTGGGTGAGCATGGTGGTGGGTATTAAGGAGGAAGCACTGGGTATGATGCAAAAACAATGAATCTTGGAACACTGAAAAAAATAAAGTTAAAAAGAAATCTGCGTCTTCTAAGCTCTTCTAAGCTTTCTGTTCTATCCAATGCTATGTTAAGAACTATTTAGTTTTGTAAGAGTAGCAGCCCCCTATTTCAAGAAGTATAATTATGGTTTTTCTTCTAGGTGGCAAATATTAAGAAGGAGACTCATATTGTATGGTACAAAGATGAAAGAGAGATATCAGTGGATGAAAAGCATGACTTTAAGGATGGTATATGTACCCTGCTTATAACAGAGGTAGGTGACTGTAAGTGTGAAAAGTAAGTATATTAGTTCTGTACCCTACATTCTTCTAAAAAAGAGACTAGATTCTGTATGCCTTTGCCCCACACATTTTTAGCACCTTACTTCTTGCTGCTCCAAGATCCCTGCCCTGACATCACCCAAAAAACAAGCCATAGGAACACAAAAGCTTCTCTCACCTTGTGATAAGGCATGGATTTGTCAGCTATCCAATATCCCACCAGTATTGGCTAGATAGCACCAACTCTGGCCTCTCTGAACTACCTCTTTTCATAGTTGGGTGAGTGGCAGGACTATTAAGTGGATTCTTCTTGGTTTGCTCTTAAGCCTCATGATAACTTGTTCCCAAAAGTACAGAGACAATCAGACACAGTATTCAGTTAAGTACAGATTTTCATCTACGTTTTGTCTAAAAGAACATATCGTTCAAATATATGTGATCATTAGTTTTTAACATGAAGGCAGAGTAAAGGATAAGGAATTTAAGTCTAAAATCAATTATAATCTTAGAGGATGAAAAATCAGGACTGCTAGCAGGTCAAATGATGACAGACAGGTTCATCTGTGAAGTCCTCATCACTCCTTGGCCAAATGTTTGTTAAGTGTGTGATTTGACTGAGGGTCTATAAACCACAGGACCTTAAAAATGCAAACACCATTCTCTGAAGCTGCTATAATCTGCAACATGGTGTTTCCATTTCCTCTTAGTTTTCCAAGAAAGATGCTGGGATTTATGAAGTTATCTTGAAAGACGACAGAGGAAAAGATAAGAGCAGACTGAAGCTTGTGGATGAAGGTCAGTCTTCTCCTAACTGCTGGGGTTCATTTTGTGTGTTCTGTGTATAGAACTAGCTAGTTAAGTTAGTTAACAAACTAACTAACTTAACTAGTTATTACTTAACTAGGTCATGCTGAGTTTTTGTTCACAGATTTTGTTTTAATTTAATTCTAGCAGAGTGAACTACTGTGTTGTTAAAAAATATTTCACTTTTAGTCTTCCTGGAAATCAAAGAGTACTTTTGATCTTCAGAGAACTTATAGTCCATAGTCCACAAGGGTTCTCTTTTCAATATAAATCATCATTTTTGTTTCAACCCTATAAAAAGTGTTCCAGAGTCAAAAGCTACTATGAGGGACATCTGGCTGTCTCAGTGGGAGAAGCATGTGACTCTTGATCTCAGGGTTGTGAGTTCAAGCTCCAAGTTGAGTGTAGAGGAGCCCTGGACTTCCACTCGTGCGTGAGGCGAGCGGAGCCAGAGTCGAGACCAGAGGCCGAACTCGGGATCTGACAAGATGGCCGGGCTGCCCCGCAGGATTATCAAGGAAACCCAGCGTTTGCTGGCAGAACCAGTTCCTGGCATTAAAGCAGAACCAGATGAGAGCAACGCCCGTTATTTTCATGTGGTCATTGCTGGCCCTCAGGATTCCCCCTTTGAGGGAGGGACTTTTAAGCTTGAACTATTCCTACCAGAAGAATACCCGATGGCAGCCCCTAAAGTACATTTCATGACCAAAATTTATCATCCTAATGTAGACAAGTTGGGAAGAATATGTTTAGATATTTTGAAAGATAAGTGGTCCCCAGCACTGCAGATCCGCACAGTTCTGCTATCGATCCAGGCTTTGTTAAGTGCTCCCAATCCGGATGATCCGTTAGCAAGTTGAGTGTAGAGATTACTTAAAAAAAAAAAAAAGTTTATTTAAAAAAAAATAAATTACCATGAAAAACATGTCACCGAATAGTCTACTCTTGACAGATCTCAAGAAAGATTTATATATGAAATGTCAAGTTGTCAAGGCTCTCAGTTATTAGCAGAGCAAGAAAGCAATTTCCATTTTTCAGAGACTTCTAAGGACAAATATGTCATGATAAACAAAGACATACATGTGACCACCAAACTTCCAAGTATGTTCTTGAACAAGATCTTTAACATATTACTAACGGTGTCAGTCTGACTTTGATTTCATCTTCTTGATCCTGGTGGAGGCAAGACTAAATGTGCTTATTGGCAAGAAGCATTATCAGGTGGAGAAGTATCAGGAAACCTGACTGGCTAATTCGTTATGAGTTGATGACACAGATAAAAAAATTCCACGTATGTAATCTAAGACTTCTTGGGACTCAAGAAGAGAATCCTAAAGCCAAGAACATTCCTGGAAATCTCACTATGGCTTTCTCTAGAATGTAACTATGGTGACAGTTACAAAGAATTAGAGGGAAAATTATATCAGAATAAGAGCAGGGATCTTTTAAAAGTTGATACAAATTAAGGTAGTATTCCCTCAAAGAGCATGTCTGCTCAGTTGATCAGCAAATTCACCTGTAGCCAATACCCTTCACCAGGCAGGTTAATGCTAAGATCACATGCCACTCAAAATTTGAGATCTGACCTTACGTTGAGCATTTTTATGCTAAAGCTCTGTCTATGAATTTCTATTCACAGCCTTTAAAGAACTGATGAGTGAAGTATGTAAAACCATAGGTAAGTTAAAATGGTCTCCCCACGACAATGCTTCACTGTTCTGGATAGGCTTACAGCTGTATGAACTATCCTGTTTTTCTCTTTCAGCTCTCTCTGCTACAGACCTGAAAATCCAGAGCACAGCTGAGGGCATCCGGCTGTACTCTTTTGTTACTTACTACCTGGAAGATCTGAAAGTTAACTGGTCCCACAAGTAAGTAAGTTGGAACTTAACTGCCATGTAGAAATTCTTTCTGCCGTGTGTGTGTGTGTGTGTGTGTGTGTGTGTGTGTGTGTGTGTGTTGGCAGGGGTAGGGTGGGAGCAGCAACAACCTTCTCTTCTTCCTCTCAGGTAAGGAGCCTTCTTACTTCCCAGGTCTGACGTTGACAAGTGTAGGACAGAAGCATCCCACCATTCCCTTAGCATGAGGTTAGCCCTTTCCCTCAACACGTGCATGGTGAGGCCAGTGATGGCTAAGATAATCTGTCCTTGTGATCTGGAACTGTCATCATCCATACACATCTCTGTAATGGAACTTCTACATCCAGAAGGTTGAACTTGGGCTCCCTCTGCTTTGCCAGGCAAATGAGATGCTTATCCCCTCTTTCTAAACACGGCTCACCCCTACTATGGTCTGGAACAAAACTGAAGCAGCACACACCACGAGCCACCACATTTCCCATTATATGAGTTAATAGGCATTCACCAAAGAAACCGAATCCAGTGGAGCACCCGAGTTTGTTTTTGTTATCATTGATAGCAGTTGGCATAGTAGGGTATGGGCATGTCTGTTGTCCACCCTTGGAAGGCTTTGGGGATTCAAGATTACTTTGGGAATGTGTATTTGAGCTAGACTGAGCCTGCAGATCTGTTCGAATCCCAGGTTCCTTTGTGGAGTATAGGTGAACCCAAGTTCACCTCTGGGATTCTAGGAGCTAAAGTAGGTTTCTATGTTCAGTCAGTCCCCCGTTATACTTTCAACATTGTCCTTAACCACTGCCCTTCCTTGAAATGTCCTGAGCTGAAAGAGAATAGCCTGGCATAGAAATCTGATGGGGCACAGGTCCCTTCACTCCACTCTTCAGATGCAGGGGGTTCTCATTCCAGAAGTTCTTTAGGAGCCCCACCGAGCAATAGGTCAGTGTGGCAGCCCTTGGAGGAGGCACACAATAGTGTTTATTTGTATCTTCCCTACAGTGGGTGTCTATCACATGCTGGCCGTTGCCCTAAGCCCTTCACACGTCTGAATTCATTTACTATTCACAGTTCTAGGAGGCAGGTCTAGGAAGCTCAGGCTTGGGAATGACTTGCTTGAGGTCATACAGCTAAGTGGCAGTTGGAGGACTGAGCCCAGGCCTGGCTCCAGATCTCCCCACACAGTGGTCTTCTAGTTGCTTTAAAAGTCTAGATCAAGGGGTGCCTGGGTGGCTCAGTGGGTTAAAGCCTCTGCCTTCGGCTCAGGTCATGATGCCAGGGTCCTGGGATCGAGCCCCACGTCGGGCTCTCTGCGCAGCAGGGAGCCTGCTTCCTCCTCTCTCTCTGCCTGCCTCTCTGCCTACTTGTGATCTCTGTCTGTCAAATAAATAAATGAATAATCTTAAAAAAAAAAAAGTCTAGATGGAACATTTAACTGGAACTGGGTCCCACAAAACAGACATTTGTGTTTTCTTTAAAATGACTACTATGATATAAAACAGTGTTTTTATTCTTTTTCTCCTTCTTTTCCTGAGCTCTTAAAAAAAGAAAGAGAGAGGGAGAGAGTGGGGAGAGAACAAGCAAAATTCCAATTTGAATGCTTGGGGTTTCAGTCCTTTGTTCTATTTCTTTCAGAACACATTTTAGGAAAGTAATTATAAGTTAAAATAGATCAAATTCTAGGAAATTCCTCTGTGACATCTAGGACATTCTAATATATCAGTCTGAAGAATAAGAGAAGATGAATTAACTGAGTCATCAAAAAGCTTTATATCATCTTTAAAAGAATTACTTGCTCAAAAAAAATTAGAACATTCAGTTTTTCAGGAAGTTGCTATTAGACTAGCAAGGCATAAACCTTTTATACTATTTGGTCTAGTCAGCTGAATGACTATTTTGTGTACCCGTGTGCCTATGAAAGATTCAGGAACCAAGGACTGATTGTCTTTACTGTCTTTACGTAAGTGTGGCCTAAGAGGAAAAGACTTGAAATGGGTTTTAACCTTGACTTCATTCCTATATGTCCTTGAATCTTAGGCAAGTCATTTAATATTTTGAAATCTTAGGTTTCTTTCATACGAAATAGGAACAGTACCTGTTCTATCTCATAATAGTGATGGAGCCAATGAGAGAATGAAATTTATGACACTTTGTAAACCATGAAGGGCTTTACAAATCTAAGGTACTATATTATTCAAGTTAGTCAGAGGTTAGAGAATTCAAACAGATTTATTAGAGCAAAACCAAGGTCTAGCTTTCTAACTCCTTAAGACATATATATTTCTCAGACTCAAGTCTGTGGGTACAGATGGGTTCCTTTACCCTACATCTTATAGCAGTTTTTTTTCCTTTTTAAAAAAATTTTGGGGAAGAGGAGGGATAGAGGGAGAGGGAGAGGGAGAAGCAGGCTCCCCACTGAGCAGGAAGTCCCCCCTGGGGCTTGATCCCAGGACCCTGAGGTCATGACCTGAGCCAAAGACAGATGCTTAATTGACTGAGCCACTCAGGCACCCCTATTATGGCAGTTTGTGAATATATTTTAAGATTTTATTTATTTATCAGAGAGAGAGAGAGGGGGAGAGAGCAAGCACAGGCAGACAGAGTGGCAGGCAGAGGCAGAGGGAGAAGCATGCTCCTTGCTGAGCAAGGAGACCGATATGGGACTCGATCCCAGGACGCTGGGATCATGACCCAAGCCGAAAGCAGCTGCTTAACCAACTGAGCCACCCAGGCGTCCCAGTTTGTGAATATATTTTAAAGAATGTACTATATAAGAAAAATGATGAATGTTTATTTGAAAGCTAAAACTTTTTTAGTGGAGATTTTTTGCTTTTCTGTTTTTAGTTCATTTTGTTTATTTCAACTACAAATGTAATACATGCTTGTTTTAGAAAATATACTTATAATATCATATTACATATTAGAAAGAGCTTATAAGATAACATCATCCATAGTTTTCCTAGCCATAGTGTAAACTTTTTGGTGTACTTCCAGTCTTTTCTGTATGCATAATTGTTACTATAATTAAGTAGTTCTGTATACTGCCTTTTCTCTGATTTCCTCACATATTTACAAGCTCTTCATAAAGTTTCTTTCAGCATCATTGACAGTACACCTACCTCTACCTTTCTCTTCATTTATAACAGTAACATTTCTAAATCATCAGATCACAAGGCCAAGTGTTCTATTGCTTTTATTCTCTAAAGAATGGAATGTATGTGTCTGCTCATGACCTGCTATAGAATTTGGAGGAACTAATGTCCAGGGACAGAGAAAGTGCCTCATTCATCATGGCAGACTCTGCTTTTCAGTGTTTTAAATAGCTTTGTAACCACTTATGCCAATAGATGTCAGCCACAGATGACCGACCCTCCTTAAGTCTGTTTTTACTTTGTTTGTAAAATCTGACTTACAGCCATAGACCATCTGCAAGAAATATGCAGTAATAGAATACATAGTTTGGACTTTTCACTTTAAAGACTCTCTTAGTCCTACAAATAAACTGAAGCAAAAGCAAAGATAATTAATACCACTGAGAAGAATCGGTGTTGCAATCGGCTAGGGCCCCAGACTGCTGCTGGAGGTTAAATATACAGACTGTCCACCCACCCCACCACCCTGGGCCTTGGAACCCAAGTTCTGTGATTCAGGGCCCACACTTTTTTTTTAAGCTGAACATGCATGGTTCTTATGTTGTTCGAAACCCTGTAAAACTCTAAGCTGAGACCCTCAAAGACAGACAAAGTAAAAATCAGCTGTGGATGAAAGGAGACAATAACAATGTTTTCTTTGCTGTGAACAGCGGGACTCCTATTAAGTACACAGACAGAGTTAAGAGTGGGGTCACCGGGCAGCAGATCTGGCTGCAAATCAGCGAGCCCACTCCAAATGACAAAGGCAAATATGTGATGGAGCTCTTTGATGGCAAAACTGGACATCTGAAGACAGTGGATCTTTCTGGACAAGGTAAATGAATATTTTACAGATTAGAACTTTTCTGTGGAGGAATGGACTTTTTAAAAGGAATGAAGGGTGATAAGAGGTCATGGCATCTGACTATTGGAGGATGATTAGCGATTTTAAGAAAGCAATTTAAATTCAGCATGGTGGTAGAAGCAAGAATTCAGTGGGTCTTGAAGTATCAGTGAAAAGTACAAAGTAGAGACGAACACAGAAAGGAGTCCCTTTTCCACATGCTCACAAAGGAGGGCAGGCTGATTTACAGTCACCTGCGCAAGAACAAGCACTGAACAAGTTCTGGTGACTGGAGTTTGAGCATGTTTAAGAATTTAAGAATTCAGTTGAGCTGGAAGATGTGAGTGACGAGAAATAACCAATGTATCCATGTTCTGAAGAAAGGAAGGTCTGAGATCCAGGGCAGGGGTGAAGGCATTGACTTTGGAAAGGAGTAGGGATCACTTCTCTATAGAAACCAGGGGTGGGTGGGTTGGGGTGATTGGGGTGGGGGGGGTTAGGTAAATATGAATAAGCAAAGATCAGTAGTGAGAAGAGAAGAAAGTTGGAGAAGTTGGGTCCTTATGGCCTCAGATGTCTTGGTCATCTGCTGCGAGACTGGGGGCATCTGGAGAGAAGAGGGAAGAGAAGCAGGAAGTAATGAGGGAGCTTGTGTTCCAAATCTGTGGCTCTTCATCTGTCAGCCCCAAGGTCTTGGAAGCCACAAGGTCAGGATGTTGTGCCCTGAGGCTCTTAATGTGCAGCTTATTTATCACTGTTCTTGCCTCCAGCTCCTGTCTCTATCATCTCCCTTCAAGGACCTGGGGCTCAGCCTCTGGGCAGTCCTTCCACTGCTCCTGTCTAGCTCTGCCTCACATTCCTTAGGGAGACCTTGGACTGACTTTGTCTTCCACCTCTTCATATACTAAAATGCAGTGTGAATATTCCAGAAGTCTTAGTGTTTTTAAACTGCAGAGAGTAGACTCACAAGAGCTCAGCCTTTCAGCAGTCCTGCCTTGAATTGTTTTGGGCTGAGCCACCAGGCCCTTCCTCCCCCCACATCCCCCCCAACCCCCACCCTCATCTCCCACCCAGGAGAGCTAGAAAGAGGAGAATGGCTGCCTTCAGGCTCTGCTGCTCCTGAGTCACAGGCTGTAGTAACAGGATTTCTTCTGTAGTCCCTCTGACAACCAAAAACGGCAACAGGAAGGGGTGGATAAATTTAAAACTTAAAAAAAAAATTTCTTTTACTCTCTGGCCCACCCAAGCAGATTAGTTCAACGGGGCTCAGCTCTTTCTCAGTGTCGTGTGGGCAGAAGGAAGAGAACTGAACGTTTAGCCTAACTGGTCGACCTCCAGAGACTTGAAGCCTGACTTTTTATGCTTCTTTTTCCCCATCCATACAAGGAGGGGGATGGATTAGTTATTAGGTAAATACTTTCAAGATGTAAAATATGGTGATTCCCAGACCACATGGGAGCAAAGAGGAGGTGAGAGAGATTTCAAAATAAAGCTGCCTTTATGCCCGAACTTTTCGAAGTAGCTTGCTCAGCAGGCTTGGGTGGGGGAGAAAGATATTAGAAGTCTGTAGCTCTCCTTTCCTTGCCTCACTGTCTTTTCTCTGGGCTCCGGCCCAGCTTGGAAGCATTGCTTCAGCCGGCACTGGTGGAGGCTGTGAGCGTAGTAGCTCCCGTGCCCTTTGACACAGATAGATGGGCCAGACTGCGTAATACGGAAACATTTCACTGTCCAGCTCGGAGGCTGTGCCCTGTGGGATGATTAATAAGAGAAAAGTCTTTTTGATGTTCAGGATGCTTATCCTGCAACCATCTTTATTACCATTTTATCTTTGGCAGAGCTAATCTTTTCCTTTCTGCTTGAAAGGAAGGCTTCTCACCAAATTGGGAGCTTCTAAAATCCACTACTTCATCTTTTCTACTTAGAAAGTATTTGCTTCTCCTGCAAGTCCATCCTGTTGCAGAGTCAACGCGCAGGCACAGTCTTATTCATTCAGTTTAGTCATGTCTGGACCAACCACACTGACCTCAGACTGCGAACTTTAATCTGCTACTGTATGTTTTCAGTTCTGGGTGAGAACATTCTAACGTCTCTCTCTCTCTCTCTCTCTCTCTCTCTTTTTTTTTTCTCTTAAAGCCTATGAAGAAGCCTATGCTGAATTCCAGAGATTAAAGTAAGTCCCTTGCCATTTGTGTGCCCTGCTTTCTCTGGAACATGGTGTGCTGCTCCCCCCACCTGAGGGTTAGAGAGGGTCTTTCATTTTGGCAAACGCCTAAAAACAGCACTTTCCACTGCTTTGCTGAGCAGCAAAATGTCTCTGAGGCAATGAAATGCAGTCAAGGTTTGCGACTTTGAAGTACCACTAAAACAAAATTCTTCTTTCTTTGTATGTTTGTTCATTTCTCTCAACCACAGACAAGCTGCCATTGCCGAGAAAAGTAAGTAAAGACCCTTCTCATTTACTCCTGGCATCGTCTCAAAAAAATAGCTTTTATTTTTTTTATTTTGACTGTAGACAGAGGGTGAAGTGGTTTTTTTTTTTCTTTTCTTTCATTCTTTTTTTTTTTTTTTTTTTTAATCTTAGGTGTTCTACATATGTTTTCATTTAGTCTCTTGAGTAAGAATGTCTGTGAAAAGAAGGTCTCAGATTACATTTTAAGAATGTCACTGAGCTCTTGACTTGAACTAACCCCTGGGTACCCTGAGAAATCTCTGGGTACAAGTTACACAATAAGTTGTTAATCACTTGCAGCAGGCACAACGTATCAGAAAAATGTATCTATATTAAAGAAGAAATAAAAAACTGTAAATTTGACATCAGATAAATCACTGTAACACATCAAATACTCCTGCCATTTTCCTAAGATCCCCTGTAGGATACAAGAAGCCAAATAAGGCCTTCTTGAATACTTCAGTCTGCATAAACAAACACCAAACTGTCAAGCCTTTGTACCCAGAAACTGTGCTCACTCCTAACTTCCTTAGCTGTTGGCCTCATACATGGAGATTTCTAGTCCTCAGGCACAGATTTTAAAGATTCTGAGAGACATGAACTAATTACGATAATCATTCAGGTTCTCTCTGAGTGTGTGAGGCAGAGTTTGAAAATTGTTGAGGGCTAAAATTATATAGAGTCAGTCGCTGGAATGGAGGGAACCAGGAGGGGGAGTGAGCAGTGAAGTCACCTGGCAGCCTTTCAGTAGCTCCACGTCATTCAGGATGGAACTTTCCACCTTTGACTGCTTTCCCCTCTCCTTCCTGCTCTTTTCTTCTCCCTTCTCTTGTGCTGGGTTTGTGAGTGGTGAGGCAGCTGCTAGCAGTGAATGGGGCAGATGCCAGCACCAGCATGGGGCGTGCCGGGGGAGTACAGCGTGAGAGGGGAGCACTTCTCCTTGGTACCAAGTGGCCCCCTTCCAAGCCTGTATGCACAAGCAAGGCCAGTGTCCACAGTTGACCGCCACTCCCCATTGTTGAACTCTGGTGGGCAAGGAGCCCGCTCCTCCCTCCAGATCATGAATTCTTTCTGAAGTTTCTGCATTGAAGCAGTTTAGAGCTATAAGAGACTTGAGTGCCCCTGTGTTTAACCTCTTGTAAGCTGAGGGATGCTTAATTCAAACATCTTTCACGCAGATCCAAAATGTAAAATAGGTAAAAGCCAAGTTAGTGGGCCCCTCCCAGGGCCCCCAAGGAATCCTGTGGGTGCTATGGAACAGGCCTGGGTACCTTCATGTCCACAGGCATAATGTAACTCTTCCCCCATCCCCAGATTAGGAGACTATGGTCCACGCAGTGAAGTGACTTGCCTAATGTCACACATTGGGTGGTGTAGGAGCCAGATGAGGAGTTGAGCTTACAAGTGGTACAAGGGATGATGGAATCAGCAGGAAAATGTAGTCAAGATTCAAGACTTGTTCAAAGCTGTAGTCTGACTTAGTGAAGAAGGGAGTTATGCAAATAGGGATCTAGAGTCAAACATTAATTGAAATGGGCCTAAAATTGAGAGGGTGGTGGCCACTGCGTTAGTGTGAGATAGCGTCCCTTTGAGCAGATTACAGAAAGGTGTTCTTCCCTGGGGCTGAGCCAGTTGTACCCAAAGCACAGGACTTGGTGGGGTCCGGGGGGAGCAAGAGGTCAGCTCTGAATTTCAGCACCTTGTCCCAAACCTTGTCCCCTCAGCTGGGGGCCTTTGTACTTCATGGCCATAGACAGTAGCCCTACATAGCCCTACACACCAAGAACTACCAGGAGACAAAAATGGGAAGCTCTCTAGGAAAAGCCCAAAGAAAGCCCACATCTGCAAAAGCCTCGTGGCATACAGCCTCCAATTATACTTTTTTTTTTTTTTAATGATAAGGAAGCCCTTGAAAGAGACCAAATAGACTTGGAGGCTGTCCATAGAGATCTGCTCTGCCTCCTTGAGCTGAGCCCCACTGAGCTACAGAAGGGCCAGGGCCGAAGATAGTCATGAAAACTATAGGGCAGGTCTTAATACGACAAAGCCATCTCAAGCTGATAATTTGGGTAGAGGCACCCACACACACAAGTTATCTGTGCAAGGAAGAATAACATCTAAAATTACCGGACCTTTTCCTAATTTTGCATATTAAAAATAGGTATAAAATATTTGTTAGGAGAAGGAAACTAAATTGGAAGGTTAGTTTCCTGGGGTGCTTTTGTGAGTGTGATCACTGGCACTCATCATTTCAGTGATTAACCAGAAACACCTATGCTTGCAGACCGCGCCCGAGTGGTGGGTGGACTCCCCGATGTGGTCACCATCCAGGAAGGCAAGGTAAGCATGGAGCACTCCTGTCTCTTCTTCTTCCCCACTAGCAATGGATTCCAGTGCCCTAGACTTCGTTCTGTCTAAGAGCTCCCACCACCTTCATCTTAAGCCACTGCTGCTTTGGCTTGACTTCAGAGTAGCCAAATACAAGAATCAAAATGGAGTCCATTTTTCAAGTCAACATAACGTTTTGTAGGCCAAGCATTAGGATACAAGTAACCTTATGTGGGCACATGTAGACCACTTAGTCTCTTCCCAGAGGTACCCTTTCATATCACGAGAAGGAAAAAAGGTTCAATCACAACTATGTGACAAATGTAACTGGAGAAAGATGCGACCTCTAACACCTAGTGGAAAATGGGTTGTCCCCTTAAATACTTCACCTCTGAAGGGAAATATCTGAAGGGAAGGGAAACATCTTGTGCTGTGAATTTCTATAGGTTCTGTTTCAGTTAAAAACTGATTTATTTATTTTTATTTTTTTAAAGATTTTAGGGGGCATCTGGGTGGCTCCGTTGGTTAAGCAGCTGCCTTCAGCTCAAATAATGATCCTAGGGTCCTGGGATTGAGTCCTGCTTCGGGCTCCCTACTGAGCAGGGAGTGCAGTTCTCCCTCTCCCTCTGCCTGCTGCTCTGCCTACTTGTGCTCTCTATCTCTCTGTCAAATAAATAAATAAATAATAAAAAAATAAAGATTTTTATTTATTTTTTTTACAAATGAAATTGAGAGAGAACGAGCACAAGGGGCGGGGAGGCAGAGGAAGAGAGAGGGAGAAGTGGGTTCCCTGGTCAGCAGGGAGCCGGATGCGGGGCTCCATCCCAGGACCCTGGGATCATGACCTGAGCTGAAGGCAGACATTTAACCGACTGAGGAGCTCAGTCGGTTAAAAGCCTTTTCGGGGGCACTTAGGCCCCCCAAAACTGATTTCTTTCCATTTAACTTTAAACTAGTATTTCCTGGCTCCATAATAATCTCTCTGAAAAGCAATGAACATACTTTCTTACCTGGATTCACTGTCTTCATCCTTCTGTTTCAAAAGCAATGAAAATACTTTCTAACTTGGATTTACTTGCTTCATCTCTCTGTTTCATTAAGACAAATTCAGTAAGTCAGCCATAATGGGTGGGTACTTGAAGGAAAATAAAACCTTTTCCCAGTGAAGACATGTGATGGGTAGACTAGGGATAAACAAGGCATGTGGAAAGGCTTTAGTGAGAGGCAGGTCTCATCCAGCTGCATTTCTTCATGGGTGGAGTACAGATGACCACAGCTGACCTGAAGCTCAACCAATGCCAGGTTGCTTTTGTCTTTAAACTCCGTTTTTCATGTTCCTCATTTAATGGGGTTCCAGATATTCAACTCATTGGGTTGTAGTGAGAATTCTGAGAGAGAATGTATGGGAAATGACTTTGTGATCTGTAATGGAAATAAATCTAAAATAGGGATAGTAGTTTTCCATGACACCTAAGGTATTTGGGAGTTTGGCTCGGTTTTTAAAAAAGTTTTAACCCCCAAGGGGCCCCTGGCTAGCTCAGTCAGTAGAGCATGCAACTCTTGATCTCAGGGTCATGAGTTCATGCCCCACATTGGGCATGGAGCCTGCTTAAAGAGAAAAACAAAACAAAAGTTTTAACCCCAGGTCTGCTTGGATAAGTTTGATGACAATAGCTTGATTATTTTTCTTGCTGAAATGTGTTTATAGGATAATTCAGTAAGAAATGCTAATTAATCATGTGAGGGAAGAGATTTCTTAATCTCCCAGTTTTAAGCAATACTCTTATAGAAGAGAGAGTAAGTGATCATATAAGACCCTTTAGAGGGATATTTAGATGACTATCCTCTTCCTATGTATTGTGAGCCCTAGTTCTTTTCCTAATACTTCCTGGATTTCAGTAAGAAAAAAAAAATGCAAGAATGGAATTTAAAATGTGAAGTAAATTCAACAATGTTGGCCATCAGAGAAATGCAAATTAAAACCACAGTGAAATATCATAACACCTATCAGAATTACTAAAATAAAAACAGTGAAAACAACAAGTGCTAATAAGGATGCAGAGAAACAGAATCACTTGTACATTGCTAGTAGAAATGTAAGCCAAGATTGTGAAGCCAGGCAGGAAAACAGTTTGGCAATTTCTCAAAGAAGAAAACATGCATTTGCCATATGACCCAGTAGTTATACTCCTGGGCATTTATCATAAAGAAAACAAAATTTATGTTCACATAAAGACCTGTATACAAATGTTCAATAGCAGTTTCATTCACAATGGCCCCAAACTGGAAACAGCCCAGATGACCTTTCTGGCAAATATATATAAATATATCCCATGGCACAGTATTGAGCCATAAAAAGGGACAAAATATTGATCCCTGCAGTAACTTGGATGAATCTGCAAGGAATTATTATGCCAAGTGGAAAAGGCATGCTGAAAAGGTTACATGCTATATGATGCTATTTATATAATACTTTAGAAATTAGGAAATTTTAGAAATGGAAAATGGATTGGTGGTTGCCAGGAGTTAGAAATGAGGTTGGGGGTAGGGGATGGGGGTAGGTATAAAGGGCAACATGAGAGATCCTTGTGATGGAAATGTTCTTTATCTTGATTGAGGAGACAGATACATGGACCTAGACAAGGGATAGAATTGAATAGAACCACACACACACACACACACACACACAAAACACCAATGAGTATAGGCCAAACTGGGGAGATCTGAATAAGAACCATGGGTTGTTATCACTGGCAATGTACTGGTTGTGTTATTACACTGTGGTTTTGTAAAGTGTTAATATTAGGGCAAACTGGGTAAGGTCCCATACAACCTCTCTATTATTTTTTACTACAGTTTCTGAATCTACAACTATCCTTAAATTTTTCAACAAAAAAGTAATGGTAAAGTAAAACGATCGGCCTAAACATTGATCTTTTGAAGTAAGAGGGTTTCAGCATAGATGGCAATATAATAAAATATCAGGAAATAGGAATACATTTTGGTAGAGCACCATCTCAACTACAACAGACTGGTTGGGGTTTGAGGGAGATGGAACCTGAAGATGAATCCCATTATCTGAAACAGCTGTCATAATTCTGCTGCTGGGCTCTGTGAGGCAGAGAAAATGCAAAGTGAGCAGGTGGTGATTATGGCAATGAGATTTCTCTACTGAAACAGAATCCAAATGCCACATGAGAGCAAAAGACATCTATGTGTTTATGAAAGCAAGAGTGCAGATGGGAACTGGCAGCCAACTCCTTTGTGTGGCTCTGATGATGAGCCTTCCCAAAGCTGGGAAGCTGAGGCCCTGCAGAAATCTACTTAGGAGTGAAGTCAAATTATAATTGAAGTAGTTGCATGCCCCTGTTATCACATCACTCCACCCGTTATTCCAGGGGCTTTATATTATCATCCTTTGGGTCCTGCCAAACCTCCAGAAAGTTACTTGAAGTTGGATCATTGTACCTGATCTGTCTCTTTCCCTCTCACAAAATGTGTTTTGCAGGCGCTTAATCTCACCTGCATCGTGTGGGGCGACCCAACTCCAGAGGTTTCCTGGTTAAAGAACGAGAAGCCCCTGGTCCCAGATGACCACTGTAGCGTCAGGTTCGAGGCCGGCAAGACTGCCTACTTCACCATCAGTGGGGTGAGCACCGCCGACTCTGGCAAATACGGGCTGGTTGTGAAGAACAAGTACGGCTCAGAGATAAGCGACTTCACAATCAGTGTGTTCATCCCGGAGGAGGTGGCTAGGAAGGCGACTGAGCAGCCCCAGAAAGGCAACAAGAAGGCCAAGTGACCAGGAGGCTGTACGAGGGGAGCTGCGCTGAGCTGCCTTGTGTTACTCACGTGCGAATGGCTTGGGTTAAGTGTAAGGAACTCTTCCCGCTTTCTACTCCCTATTTTTGTGCTGGCTCAGGGGAAAATCATAAAATCTCTCATTCGTATAAAAAAGCATCAACTAACAACATTTTGATAGTTTTCTTTATCAACAAATTCTGTGTTAAGAAAATGCCATTGGTCGCACAAATACTAGGAAACGGTTTTAAGGAAAAGACTAGAATAAAGACAGAGGGATGTTGGATGATGGTCAGAGAGAAGGTGAATATGTTGTGGAGCAGCATTTGGACTTGACTTGACTTTTCCGGGGAAATTCTCATGGGTTGCAGTCATACTTCAGCATTCTGTCCAAAGGGGGATGAATTGTTAAGCCAAGCAGTGTGTTTTGTGTGTTGTTAATGATAGTGTTGTGCATTTCTGTTGGCGGTCTTGTGATTTGGAGCCTCCTCAGTATTAATAAATGGTCCTCACGCCTCTCCTCTTTCCCATTAGTGTTTTTCTCCTTCCTGTTCAGCTGTTCAGTGGTGTGGTCTCTGCTGCATCCTTCCCACTGCATCTTACAGCACATCTTCTGATTTAAATTCCTTTGGGTTAAAGTAGTCCCTTCCTAGTATGATCAGACGAGCCATCCAAGGTCAACTAAGGTTCAAGGGTATGAAATTGCTCCATCATTGTACATCTGGAAGCTTAATGTACAATCAAGTCGATCCCATTGTTAAGGTACCCAAAGTAATTGCATGTAATGTGTCGATTAAGGATAATAAGACGGTGTGGGAGTCTACTGCCAGAATTGGTGACAAAGGGTGCACAGCTAAGAAAAAGAGAACCCTGATTCTGAGTTCAGAGGACTGCCAGCTTTGGAGCCTGCCCCTCTTTGCAGGGCTTGCTGACAGGCAGCATTATGCTTTAGGAAATTTGTTTCTCCCCCTATTACTGTCCCCAGCCACCACGCAACACCACCACACACCCACAACCTGCCCACACGCAAATGCAAATGTGCACACTTGTGCTCACTCACAAACCACTGGAGGAAAGCAGGATAAAAAAAGGTTTCTCTTCTCCATCCTCCTGCCAAAGGTCAGAGATGGGACAACAGACTCCTTTATAAGTTTGGAGGTATACCTACACATCCTCTCCTTTGCAAAGTTCAGGACTAGAAACTGCCTCCCATCTGATTCCCTTGTGCAGCTAAGTGTCCCCTGCTATTGCCATGACATTGAACACCAGGCAGCAGAGAGATGCTGTGCTGTCACTAGCAGGCATGGCAAATTGATGAACTTCTCAAGGGTCAAATGCACCCTGCCAAGGGCAGCTGATCTTGAGCGGTCTGAAGCTTTCCCTCCTTCAGCAAGAGGGCTCTCTCTGAACGAGGGGACTAAAGGAAATTGAACACCAGCAGGGGAGCCGAAGAGAGGGAAAAGGAGAATAGCAGGAGCTGTGCAGGTAAGAGGCCCCCGGGACTCTCCTCAGAACCCCAAATGCACCCCTCACAAGAACCAGCAGCAAAGTCACACAGTGTTGGCGGAAGGGAAGAAGGGAGGTATGTGCGTGAGCCGAACCTGCTACCCCCATCCCCAGTTCCATATCACTGGAGCCCAGACCAGAGAGGAAAATAGGAAGGACTTTGAGTCCAATGAAAACACAATTTTAAAACAGTGTGTCCTAAGTTCTGAAATTATGTGAAAACTTGTGAAATGAAAGTGTGCATCACAGAGATCCCTGCCATCCAGTCCAGAGAGACCTGATGGAAAAGGTGGCAGTGAGGGTCAAAAATGCTTTCATACTCATAGCTCCATACTCTGAGACTCCTCAACAAAATGGTTATAAGAAGTATTTCAGGGGCACCTGGGTGGCTCAGTTGGTTAAGGGTCCAACTCCTGATTTCGGCTCAGGTCATGATCTCAGGGTTGTGAAATGGGGCTCCATGTCAGGCTCCACACTGGGTGTGAGTCCTGCTTAAGATTTTCTCTCTCTCCCTCTGCTTCTCCTGCACCCTCCCCTTTACTCCCCACCCCCCAAAATTGTTACAGCCACTGTAACAATGAAACTGAATCAGCTACATTCTGATTTGATGGCTTATGTAAAAAGCTGCTGTTCCTACAAGGAAAAATAGAACAAAGGTATAGATCTATCAATTTAATGATGCTGAAAGTCTTTCTAACTCATGAGAACTCATAAAAGTGTGACCTGCTAAATGTGAGCTACTGGTACACAGAGGATTGTACTGTAGCACAAAAAAGACTATTCAGAGTTTTGTTTTATAAGACTAATATTCAATCTACTGAAGTAATAAATTAAAAAATCTAGATCTTCCTAAATCCTTGAAGGTTAGTTTTAAAATCTCATTTTCCTATTTAAAAATCTAGCCATCGAAAAGATTGAAGGATGCCTTGATAATGTAACTAAGTTCCCTTTAACTTATTAAACTGTATTTATAAATTAATCTAGTTGCTTTCCATTTTAGGTACTACTATTATCTGACTTAACAAATAAAAACTTTCCAAAAATTTCAACAACTTTAATTGCCTATGAAACTAAGCATATTGAAATGAAGAATTTGAGTTCTCTTAAATGTTCTCATTTTGTATATAAACTCAGTAAGCCTTCAGCATAAAATCACAATCAGGGATGCCTGGGTGGCTCAGCTGGTTAAGCCGCTGCCTTTGGCTCAGGCCATGATCCCAGGGTCCTGGGCTTGAGTCCCGCATCAGGCTCCTTGCGCCACAGGGAGCCTGCTTCTCTCTTGCCCTCTGCCTGTCACTGTGCCTGCTTGTGTGTGTGTGCACTCTCTCTCTCTCTCTCTCTGTCTGACAAATAAATAAAATCTTAAAAAAAAAAAAGTTGTAGATGGCAACTTTATAAAAAAAATCACCATCAGTTAAACACTGTAAGTTACAATCATAAAGCTGAGCTATTACTAGGATAAAACACTGACTATCTAAAAATCAAATATGCACAAATGCAATAATGCAAAATTATTTTAATACTAAGTAGAATTAATAGAATTCTATTCTACCTAGAATTAATAGAATTCTATTAATTCTAAAATAAAATTCTATTAATTCTACCTAGATAAATCCCCTCTGGCCCGGAACTGGAGTTAATACCCACTTTAGAACAAGAGATGTGGCTCAGACTGTTGAAGATTGAAGATGGGCAGCTGTATACATGGTCCTGCACAAACCTGGGGTACATGAAGAGTAGCTTAGTCAAAAAATTAGGAATGGTAAAAATATCACCAACTGACAAAGAGAAGCTACACGGAAGCTTGCCATCTGCTTGGGGGTGGTTCTGGGTATAAAACCAAAGTTAATGGATTCCTCAAGCCAGTACTGCATGCTTGTGGGGTCCAAATTTACAGCACCACATGGTGTAGGAATCTCAAGCCAAGAGTTCCCATAAAAATGGCCAATGTCTGAGGCCCCGGAGAAGCAAATGTAAAACTACACTACAAGGGACTTCTGTGTCTGCCCACAAAGGATTACTGTTATGGAAATTGTCCTTCTACCATAAACAACCAGAAAACCAGGCTAAATATATGGGGGGGGGGCTGTTTAACAAGGGCACTGGCAGGCGCACTTGCGTGGCTCAATGGGTTAAAGCCTCTGCCTTTGGCTCAGGTCATGATCCCAGCATCCTGGGATTGAGTCCCACATCAGGCTCACCCCGCCTGCCTCTCTGCCTACTTGTGAGCTCTCTGTCTGTCAAATAAATTTTTTAAAAAGGTGGGGGCACTGGCACATGGACACAGAGAACTATGAAGCCTGAGAGAAAAAGAAATCGAAAAGAGAGACCTATGATTGCCTGGACAGAGTGTGGCCCTGGACAGAGAGTTCACGCTGCAGTTCAACCAGTGGGAACCCAAACAGAACCTGCCGGTCTCATTGAGCTGAAGGGACAGAGACTGAAGTTCAAAGAGGCTGAGTCGGCTAGAATTTGTGGGGAAAAGACTAGGGAAAAGCCAGTGGCAGAGAGTAGCTGTGCTGGATAGCTGTGGACGGGTCTCTGGGGGAGCGCTGCTCTGTGGGTGCTGGAGAGAGAGCCAGTGGGAAACAGTAGGTCAAATAGTTCTTGGGGCTCCCACAGGCTGGGAACTGTTCTCCCTCCCACCAGCCTGCATGAAAGGACCTTGTTATATGTAGAACATCAGGGAGAGTCTCAGAAGTTTCTCACCTTAGTAGTGGGGCTAAATTAACCCTAGACTAAAAGCTGCTCTTGATGCACCCTAACAAAAGGCAAAAGCAAGCCTCAAAAGGATCAAATATTTGTAATAACCTAAGGCTGTGTCAGAACCAAGGGCAACACACTTTAAATGGACACATTATCCAACAGTGTGAAATTCATTATGGAGACTATCCAATAAAAAATCAGCAGGCATACCAAGAAGCAGGAAAATATGACTAACAACCAGGAGAAAAGTCCATTTAAGATAAGTAAGTCCTTTGGATGTAATGTATAGTGTGATGACTGTGATTAATAATACTTTATTATAAATTTGAAAGTTGCTAAGAGAGTAATCTTAAAAGTTCTCATCACTTGAAAAAAGTTGTAACTGTGAGGTGAAGCATGTTAACTAAATTTATTATGGTAATCATTTCACAGTATATGCATATGTCAAATCATCATATTGTATACCTAAACTAATACTATGTTATATGTCAATTATATTTCAATAAAATGGAAAAAATATACATAAATATTATGGAACTATCAAGAATAATTCAATATTAATATTATTAGAGCAGATAATGAAAATTCAAAATAAATTTTAGTAATTTTAACACTATAGCAAAGTAAATGTAGTCATAACTTAAAGAAAGATGTTTGAGTAGCTTTTGAAATATAATAAGCTATGTGTAGATCAGTAATTTGTTGGTGGATTATAGGTATATAACTTGAAATGTCATTAGTACTGTTTTATAATCTAATAAAGTAATGCAGACTTGGGAGACAAAAAGAAAAGTACATTAATAAAAACAAAACCCAGAAATGACAATGATGATAGAATTAACTATAGAATTATATAGAATATATATAATTATATAGAATATAACTATATTCTATATTTTCAAGAAGCCAGAGGAAAGATTGGATATATTGAGTAGAGACATAGAAGAACACCCAGGCAAGACATAATAAATTTGCTGGAGAACATGGAACAAGACAAAAATCTTAAAAGTAGCCAGCGAGTAAAGGGTATCATGTACAAAAGCAAGAATAACAAAAGACTTCTCAGGAGAAACTATAGAAGTCAGAGGACCATGGAGCAAAGTCTTTAAAATGCCAAATGGAAAGCAAGCAAAAAACTCTCAACCTAGCGTTCTCTACCTGCAGAAAATATCATTCAAAAATTAAGGCGACATAAATACTTCATGTGACAAACTAAAGCTGAGAGATCTACTACTAGCAGAATGCCCCCTGCTCTCAGTCTTTTGTCCGTGTGGGCACCCCCACCTCCCAAGCTTCCCCCAGTCCAGTCCCCATTCATCAGAACATGCCGGGAAATGTGCCTCTTCCTCACACACCCAAAACCAGGGGCCACTGTGCCAAGAGGAGCTTTCCATTTCCCTGAAAAGAAAATTGTGCTGAGGAGGAAGAGAAGCATATGAGTATTGCTGGAGTGGAATCAAGAGCTCTGAAATCCTCCTCTCGGGAGAAAGTTTCAGCAGTGTTGAAAAGAGAGATGAAGAAATGATGACAATGAAAAAAGTTCTTTGTTTCCTTCTCAAAACTGAAAGAGAGGGCAATTCCCTATAACTTTTATAGACTCACAAAAATATAAACTATCATTTTTTTCTACTCATTCATTCATCAACAAATATTGACTTAGCACTGGTCTATTCCAGGCCCTGTTCCTCATGGGCTCCTCAGCATGACAGGGTGACCCGCAGCAGTGGGTAGAGCATTCTCAGCCTCTGAAATCCCCGCCTTCTCCCCAGGTTTAGGTCCAGTGACGGTGGAAAATCACAGGCAGCTTTGACCTCTGCACAAACTCTGCCAGAAGTCATGGAACTGAACTGGAGTGAGAATTGGTCTTTTTCCGTCTCTCTGGACGAGGAATGAGGCAAGACAAGAGTTTCTCAGTGTGTGGGCAGTGAGGTGATGAGGGGAGGAAAGGGGAAGGAAAAAGAGACTATTTATTGGCTTCTATGCATCAACTTCATGTCTGTAAGAATTAGACTCTTTTGTATAAACCCTTTCAGTTGGACTTTTTCCTCAATTTTACATTTCATCAGGATTTTATTTATTTTTTAAGATTTTATTTATTTATTTGACAGAGAGAGGGAGATCACAAGTAGGTAGGGAGGCAGGCAGAGACAGAGGGGGAAGCAAGCACCCTGCCAAGCAGAAAGCCCAACTTGGGGCTCAATGCCAGGACCCTGAGACCATGACCTGAGCTGAAGGCAGTGTCTTAACCCACTGAGCCACCCAGGTGCCCCTTCTTCAGGCTTTTCATATTAATGTTTCTTATCTAGACTACATTATTTTTATTAACATTTCAAAAATTTGCTGCACACTTCTAATGCTGCATGAAAGAAGGCTATTGCCTTAAAATATGAGGCACCAAGGAATAGAAAACCTGTAAGTAAAAATACAACAATAAACTGTTGTCACCAGAGTATAAAAAAAATTTATTTGTATTGTAAAATATGGTCATGCTCAAATCACTCTTTTTTTTGAGATTTAATTTATTTATTTGACAGAGAAAGAGAGAAAGCAAGAGAGGGAACAGGCAGGGAGAGAGAAAAGCAGGCTTTCTACTGAGCAAGGAGCCCAATATCTCAGGACCCTGGGATCACAATCCAAGCTGAAGGCAGACACCTAACAACTAACAACCTAACAACTCAGCCACCAAAGCACCCATCACTCTGTCTTATGAAAAAGAGACATTTGGTTGTGATGTCCCTAGTTCTGCTAAAATCTGCATCAATGACACTTGAACAACTTTTATGTAGAAACAGATTGATTTCTGGCAGAGTAGAGATACAGAGCCAATTTGTCCCATTTCCACTCTATCTTAATAATATGAAACTAAAGCAGAGGGAAAATGCTGAAGATGTTCAGATCTCTGTTGATAAATAATTTAAAGCAAAATAAGTCAAGACACTAGGAAAAATTTTTAAAATTGAAACATATTACTTGAAATAGTGGTATGTTACAGAGATATAGTTGAACATAATTATCATTATATTATTTGTATATTATACTATAATACTATATAGTAGTATATATACTACTATATAGTATAGAGATATACTATGTATTTATATACTGTATTGTTATGTATTATTTAGAGATATGGTTGTATATTATAATTGTATTATATTGCATTATAGTTTATATTATAGAGACATACACACATGATAAAGATTAAGGGACTTGAAATCTCAAAAAAATTGCATAAAGATCTTAAACTGGTAAGACATTTGGAACTGTTCCTCATTTCTGTGGAACTACATTTACAAAAATGCAGTATGTCTCTTGTCAACACAGGAAGTTTCTTACAAAGACATCATTCAAAACAAGAATCAAACCCTGGGAGCTTTATTTAAAATGAAATGGGAAAAAAAATTCAGAAAGTATTTATTTCTCTAGCTCTTAAAGTATTTTATGTAGAAATTAACTGAGACCCTGCAAAAAACTCTTCTAACCCAATTCACTTCTGCTGTGGACCTCTGCGTGAGTCCTTGAGAATTCCATATCATTCTAGCATGACATTCTCTCCTGCTAAAGATATCCATCTGCCTGTATAAAAGCATATATTAATTTCACATTAATTTCATGCCTCTTCCACCCAGACTTCCAAAGTGCTCCCCTTCAGTAGCTAGCCGAAGTTCCACTAAGCATGTAAGGTCTTCAGATAAGTCAAATATTGATCAGAGATTTGAGGGACCATCTCAATACTTGACTTCAAGGATGAAGTATGGGTCGGTTTGGTGGTCACTGTTAGCACTCATTTTTTCCTTCGACAAGGATTTAGAGCAAAGATTGTGAGGATACAGATGAGTCAGATGGAGATCTATCTCAGATGTTTACCTCTAACTAATGAGATAGCAGGAACATGTAGCGCCGTGTAGGCAATAAGCTCAAAAGGAAAATACAGGCAACAAGCTGTTATCTGAGTATGGAGGAGAGATGCAATACTTGCTTTAGAGTGTGGGGGGGAATAAAGAAGAGAATGGGATACAGGATTCATAATCAGAGAAGGCTTCGGAGAAGTAAGAGCATGATGAGCCTATGGGGTTTTCCATTGAGACTGAAGAGAGGGGTCTGTCTGTCTGCCTTCCTTTCTTCCTTCCTTTCCTTACTTCCTCTTCTTTTCTTTTCTCTTTCCTTCTTTCTTTCTTTCTTTTAAAGACTTATTTATTTTAGAGAGAGAGAGAGAGAGCAAGGGGGGTGGAGCAGAGGGACAGAAAGAGTATTAAGCAGACTCCACACTGAGCCAGGAGCCCCACACAGGGCTCAATCTCACCACCCTGAGATCAGGACCTGAGCTGAAATCAAGAGTTGAAGCTTAACCAACTGAGCCATCCAGGTGCCCTGGGTTATTTCTGTTAGAAATAACCATGGCACCATGAATCGCATTCCAGGAGCAGACAAGTCTACACAGGAATAAGCTGGAATAAATGCTTTCAAAGAAAGGAAGTGTCCGGCAGAATTTGTCCTGTCGTTGTTATGGACTGAATTGTATCTCCCAAAATTCATGTTGAAGACCTAAGGCCCAGTAAACTGAGAATGTGACCTTATTTGGAGATAGGACTTTCAAAGAGGAATAGTAATTAGGTAAAAATGACCTTAGGCTAAACCCTGATCCAATACTTCTGGTGTCCTTGTAAAAAGAGGAGATTAGGACACAGACACACAGAGGAAAAACCACGTGAAGATACAGAGAAAAGACTGCTATCTACAAGCTTGGGAAAAGGCGTTGGAGGAGATGCTGCTGACTACTTGATCTTGGATGTCTAGCCTCCAGAAGGGTAAGGAAATAAACTTCTGCTGTTTAAGCCCAGTCTCTGGTACTTTATAACAGCAGCCCCAGCAAACTAATGCAGTCTCTATGGAGACTTTAGACATTTCCCCAGTTTGGATCTGGTTTGGTTTACCAGCTCCCCATCTTGTTGCGGCTTACCACTGCACCCAGTCAGACTTGTGGACCACTATCACGGACCATCTCACCAACTTGTCCTGACGTACAAGTCATGTAGATGACACAAACCAAAACATAGCAATAAAGGCAGCAATAAGCATCTCTTAAAGACCTGCTTGGTTTAGGGCTGGATCACTGGAGTAGTCTTCTTAGGCTGCCAAGACAAAATGTCGTAGACTGTGTGCCTTAAACAACAAATATTTATTTTCTCACAATTTTGAAGGCCAGAAGCTTCAGGTCAAGGTTGCAGCAGATTTGGCTCTATTAAAAGCTCTTTTGCTGGCTTGTAAATGGTGGCCCTCTCACTGCTCATGTGGCCTTTCTTTGGTGTCTGAATGCCGACACCAACCCTTAAACATATGAATTGGGGTGGATGGGAGATGCAGTTCAGTGATCAGCAGCCATTGATGTTTATGTGGAAGCTACTTAGTAAGTATTTACTGGACGCTTGGGTGACTCAGTGGGCTAAGCATCCCACTCTTGGTTTCAGCTCAGGTCATGATTTCAGGGTTCTGGGATCAAACCCCATGTCAGTTTCCATACTCAGCACAGAGTCTGCTTGAGATTCTTTCTCCCTCTCCCTCTGCCCCTGCCCTGTCTCGACTCACATTATCTCTCTATATCTCTCTAAGATAAATAAATAAAATTTTAAGAATTGAAGTATTTACAATATGCTAGATACTGTTTTAAGCATTTTAGACATTCAGTGCTCTTAACAAACATATAAGGAAGATACTGTTATTGGACTTCTTTTCCAGATGAGGAAACTGAGGCACCGAGAGATTTTTGCCCAGGACTGCATAACTATTAAGTGGCTCAGCTGGGTTTTGAGCCTAGGTATTTAGGCTCCAAATCCATGTTTTTAATAGTAAATTCTACCCAGCTGCCTCTCAGGTTATGTGTGGATAGATATATAGTCACAGTCTGCAAGGCATCCAGAAGGCTTACCATTTTCTCAACTTTACTGGACACAGGTGGGGGAGGAGGAATGTCTGGGTGTTCTGGCAGATGGAGCCACTGCAATAAGACGCCCTCTCCCTGTAACCCCTACATACATATAGACTCCAAATGTATAGAAGTGCTGAATAAAATATTACAGAACTGTTTCTAAGACATTTAGAGCATGGGAGAAGAAAGAGAAATCTCTCAAAAATAAAATGCTTGAGAGCAAAGACATTATTTACTTCATTACTGATTCTCTAAAACTTAACATTGTGCCTAGCATACTAATAGGCATTTGATAAATATTTTTTGAAGGAAAGAAACTTACAGGGACTGGAAAATAAACAGTAAGCTCAAAGTCAAAGTAGCGTGTGAGAGTAATTGGACAGATGAAGAAGGTATTAGAATTTGACACAAGCTTCAGGAGTTGAGAGCTGGGGTTTTGATGTTCATATAGCCAATGTTCACAGATCAAATACATGATGTTTGCACATGTCAGAAGATGAAGCCACTAACCTATGTCAGAAGAACTCCTGTATAAGGCCAAGGAGTTGTCCCATTTGTGACACAGAGACTAGAACACTGAAGGCCACCTGAGAAGCCACAGGAAGTTAACCTGTTTCCCTGTAATGTGTCTACAAAACCAAGGAAGGTGGGACTCATAGGAAACAGCATCCACCACAGATGAACTCATAGGTAAAGGTTATAAGCCATCCAGGAAACAAAACCCCCAAGGTAGAATCACAAGTAAAATCATTTCTGTCTAAGAATGAGAGGTACTGGAACAACATGAAAGAATCTTTAGAATAATTGTGTTTATTATATTGAAAGAGGTAAAAGAAAAAATATGCAAGAATTACATATTATGGAAAAAAGAATATATTTATTTGGAAAAGAATATATAGAAACCCTACACATGAAAAACATATTAATTGGAATTAAAAAAATAAAAAACTCAATGGACAAGCTAAACACTTGAGTAGAGAGAGAGTTCATGAAATGGAAGATAGACCAGAAGACACATTTCAGAATTCAGATTAGAGATATAAGAAAGAGAACCATAAACATTATTTCAGAGACCTGGAGGCTGAAACAAGAAATACCAAATAAGTCGAACAACACTTCCAGAGAAGAAAGTAAAAAGAACACAAGAATCACTATTGAAAAATGATGGATATTTTATCCATTCCATAGGTGAAGCTCTCAGGTGAGCCGAAAACATAAAAAATAAATCCATACCTCTACCTCTCAGAACAGAATGCAGAGCATCAAAGACAAAGGGAAAATATTAGAATTAGCTGTGTGAATAAGGTCGGCTGCTGAGGAAACTGTAGCTGGGAGAGAGAACAGCGTGTGGCCAGTGTGCCTCATTCTTGCCCATTGGTCCCAAAGTCAGGCTTCAGTGGGCAGAGAGCCCTGCTTTGGCAGGGGAGTCAGAGTTCTGTCTTGTCAACAGGGGGAGGTGAGTAGACTAGGGGAAAAAACAGCTAGACTATAATTTTATTACAATTTCAGGAACTGTCTCAAATATAGCATTCACAAAGACAGACTCTGAAACCGTGCCAATATGTTATTTGTAATTCAGTTTGCATTTTCCTCAACTTTAACCTTGCTTCGATTTTGGACAGATGCCCAAGCATATTTTTTATTGAAGATAATTAAAGCATAAATTAATCAGTGAATAAGCTTCATTGTCATTAAGCAGCATCATTTGTTTATTCCAAAAGTATTTATTGAGCATCCACTAAGAGTAAAATACTTTGGCAAACATTTTAGAGTTAAGAACTATGAAGACATACAGCAGGACAATGGATAATGAGTTTCAAATGGTTTAGCTAGAATGATCCAGGCAGAGGGTTCAGCAAGTACAAAGGCCCTGGGCTAAGTCTGCATTTATCATGTTCGAATAACAGAAAGTAAGTCTGGAGCATAGTCTGCCCGGAAGAGAGTGATTGAGGAGAGGAGTGCTACAGGGTCAGAAAAGGAAACAAGGGTCAGATCACATGAGGCAACTTTAGAGTCAGGCAAGGAGAGTCTGGACTTCATTCTAAATCCTATGAGACCCCACTGGCAGATTTTAAGCTGAGGAACAACATGAGTTGATTAATTTTTTAAAAAGGTCCTTCTGGGTGCTTAGTGGAAAATGGATTGAGGAAGGACAAGAATGAAAGAAGGGAAAGGAATTAAATTGTTTTTCCACCAACTCAAGAGAGAATTGATGACAGCTTTGACCCGGTTAGCAGCAGAGATGGAAAGAGGCACGCAGATTTGAGATATAATTTGAGGATAAAGTTTTGTTAATGCATTGGATCTAGTGAATAAGGGAAGGAGAGAAGAATCAAGAATAACTTCAAGACTTTTCGCCTGTCCACAGGGAGGCGGATGGTACCACTACTTAAAGTAGAAAAAAAATGGGGAGAAACAGGAAAATCAAGCATCCCATATTGGGCATACATTAATTTTGAGATACTTATTAGACCCACAAATGGATATGACAGGTAAGAAGTTGGATGAAGTCTGTGGGCCAAAGGAGAGATCATGACAGAGATGGGTATTTAAGAGTCATTGGAGTTTACTTTTTTTTTTTTTTAAAGATTTTATTTATTTATTTGACAGAGAGAAATCACAAGTAGTCGGAGAGGCAGGCAGAGAGAGAGAGAGAGGGAAGCAGGCTCCCCGCTGAGCAGAGAGCCCGATGCGGGACTCGATCCCAGGACCCTGAGATCATGACCTGAGCCGAAGGCAGCGGCTTAACCCACTGAGCCACCCAGGCGCCCTGGAGTTTACTTTTAATCTTTTTATTTTATTTATTTATTTTTTTAAGTTTCTATTTATTTATTTGACAGAGAGAGACACATCCAGAGAGGGAACACAAGCAGGGGAGTGGGGGAGGGAGAAGCAGACTTCCTGCTGAGCAGGGATTTCCCCACCGTGGGGCTCGATCCCAGGAACCTGGGATCAGATGCTTAACGACTGAGCCACCCAGGTGCCCCATTTTCTTTCTTTCTTTCTTTCTTTCTTTCTTTCTTTCTTTCTTTCTTTCTTTTTTTGAGAGAGAGAGCACGAGTAGGAGGAGGGGCAGAGGGAGAGGGAGAATCTCAAGCAGACTCTGTAGCAAGTGCAGAGCCCAGTGCAGGCTCCATCCCACAACCCTGAAACCACTACCCAAACTGAAATCAAAAGTTGCATGCTTAACCAACTGAGCCACCCGGGGGACCCAGAGTCACTGGACTTTAGACACTACCAACAGTGGTGGGCTTCCAAGAGAGAACCACTTCTGGAAAGAAGGAAGTGGGGAAAGAGAGATCTGGTGCAGGCTGGCATTTAGAGTTCCAGAAGAGAAGGAGAACCCAACAAAGGCAACTGGGAAGGAATGGCTTCGGAGGTATGAAGAGGATTAGGGATTGTCAGGAAGGCAAAGGGGAAGAATGTCCATCCCAAACAGAGTGGACAGCTATATTGAATGAGGATGATTTGGCATTGGGTTTAGTTTTAGTAACAAAAGCCTTGAAGTGGGCTTCAAAGTAAATGAAAGTTGAAAAGGTGGGGACACAGAGTACAGATCATTATTTCAAGTAATTGTGAATGTGGAGTAAAGAAATGACGTGGTAGCTGAAGGGGACTTGGGGTAAGGTCGGGGAGAGTTATCTAGGATGCTGGATAAGAGATGAAAAGATGCTGACGAGGCTGATTGAGAGGGAGATGGTGAAAATGCAGACTGAAGCCCGGGAGTAGGATGAAGGGATGATGTCCAGAGCACAGGCAGGTTTGGCTTTGCATAGATGGGGCAGCTCTCCCTCTGTCCTAATAGGGGAGAGGGCAGCAGACGTGGGTAGTTAATAGTGAGATGATGAGCAAGTTCCTAATTGTTTCCATTTCCTTCATGAATTATAAGGCTAAGTCATCTGTTGGAAGTAAAGAGCCAGGAGGAAGATGAGGATCAGGTTAGGAAGAGAAGAGAGGGAACAATATAAATAGCTTAGAGAGCAGGAAATGCAGCGGGGTTTCCGGGGAATGCCAAGGGCCCGTAGAAATTTGGGACACTTACTTGAGATGAGACTCCTCGGCACCATTGTGCAATTTCTACAGTAATCAGTTGCACAAGCGTACTTATGATGGAGGACAGGTGCTTTGACAGGTGAGTAAATGGAGAGAGAAGGGGAAGCAGGGTCAAGTCCAGTATGCAAGGAGGCAATTACAGAGCTGGACCATGGAGTCTAAGGCTGGGCAACAAGGGGAGAAAAACATTTGAAAAATGTCCCGATGAGATAAAACCACTTGGAATGAAGCATTTCAGTAAGTAGGCCAGAGGATACCATGTCATGGCCAGAAAGTGGAAAACCTAAATTTGGGTTTTCAGAGATATCCCCTGTTCCCCAGCTTTCCCTTATGAGTAGGCAGAATAAGTCATAATCCATGGAGGAGGTTGCAGAAATAACAGGAAAGGTTCATTGTCCTCACCTTGCCCAGAATATATCCCCCTACTTCTTCACAGGAGGCTGAAAGCCATTTCTCCATCATCAAGTGACTTCCTGTTAGAATGTAAACCCTGTGGGAAAGATGACTTATCTCAACTCAGGCAGGCACACCTTATCCACGCCTTCTTTCAGTAATTAGTAAGCACCTTTCAGCAAAGGCTGTTCCCAACTGTGACAATGGACAAGCTCACCCTCAAGTAAGAATTCATTTATCAGATGATTTATAGAGAAAGGTTTTGATGTGGCAAAGAGCAGATATACCCAGCACCTGAACCAGAAAGTTTGGGCCTTTACAATGAATCTGGGCCTGGCATTGTTTCCCTAAAGTTAGAGTATAACAAAAAGTTTTGTTAAAGGGGGTGGAAAAGCAGACATATGGATCAAAAGAGGTTTTTTTTTTTAATTTTTAAAAAATATTTTATTTATTTTTCAGAGAGAGAGAACAAGTGAGCACAAGCAGGGGGAGCAGTAGGCAGAGGGGAAGCAGGCCTCCTGCTGAGCAAGGAACCCGATGTGGGACTCCATCCCAGGATGACCTGAGCTTAACCGACTGAGTAACCCAAGCATCCCTCAAAAGAATTTTAAAATATGTACTGTTAAACATAGAAATTCTACATTAAACAATTTATTATAAGGAAATAGACATGATGCACTGAGATGTTTGAAAAACATCTAACATTTTGCAAAACATCTAACATGTTGAAAAACATTTAACACAATGCTTATGAGATACCAGAATATGGAAAACAATCTTAATTCTAAAGTATAGGAGATAGACTAAGAAAAGCACAGTCATCCACCAAGGGAATGCTATGCAGCAATATTGATTGATATATTGCCTAGCTGGAAAAGAAAATGCTTTCCCCTTTTTTAAAATTTAAAATCATATAAATAAATAAAGAGGAAAAAAGAAAAAAGTTTGTATCTATACTTAACAGTTTGTATCTATAGGGTGGACTTATAGGTGTTGATTCTTTGTTTTTTTTTTTTTCTATCTTTGTGCTTTATTATGTTTTGTGTGAAGGCAAAACTAAATGTGAGCAAATCTGGTCATTAGAGAGAATGTCTAATTTGATTTTATTTCCTAGCTGTGTGGAATATACATTTATGCCAGCCTCAAAATTCTCCAACAAATAAAGCTTTTGATTCACAATGTTTATTCTGACACTTTCTATCACAAAGAAGCAGTTGACTCAAACTGAATTACCTAATTATAAAAAGAAATTATTCTTGTCAGAAAATAATGATGCCTGTGTGCCTGGCTGGCTCAGTGGGTTAAGCCTCTGCCTTTGGCTCAGGTCATGATCTCAGGGTCCTGGGATCGAGCCCCATATCATTGGGCAACCTGCTCAGTGAGGGGTCTGCTTCTCCCTCTCCCTCTGCCTCTCCCCTCCCCACTTGTTCATTCTCTCTGTAATAAATAAATACAATCTTACAACTAAATTGTCTTACCTTGGGAAATGTAGTTAATACAGTAGCTTGAGCTGGAAGACATGTCATATTGTAAGGCTTGGCAGAAATAGTTTTGACATCTTCCTGGAGTCAAAGCAGGAACATTTTGGGAGGAAATGACAGGTGACAAGTACAGTGACCGCCCTCCATCGTGCTGGACACAGGAATCAGCAGGCAGCACTGTGCTGTGCTGCCTTCTATCTCATTTCCTGGGCTTCTACTTTAAACTCCAAACAGACTAAGAAACAAAAGGAGGAAGAGAAAGATGGGCAATGAATCTGAAGGTGGAAAAAGCAGAGAAGAAAAAGGAAAGAAAAATGGGAGGAAGGAGGAAGAGGACCATGTCACTTATTGTATTCCCATTGGAATAAAGGAGGGAGAGTGAAGACTTCCATTATAAGGGATTCATTTATCTCAACACACATGGATTAGGCCCCCAGGATGGCCTAGGCCCTTTGTTGCAATAAGAAAGAAAAGCATGTTTCTATCCCAGTAAACAAAACCAGACCAGTATTCTAGAATGTACTTTTTACTATTCCTCTGCTCAAAACTTCATGATCTTGCTCCATGACCTGGGCTCATGATTTTCCAGACCCTAGAATCACTGTTTCTTCCACGTTGCCCCCACCAAATCCTAACTGTTCTTCACTGCTCATCTGCTCCCTGAAGTCACCTTTAACTTTTCCTTCTAAGCTGTGTGAGTATTTCTCCTTTGAACTCTTATTTTATTTACAGGGAGTACTATGTTTACATGTTAGAATGAAATTATTCTCTATTTGTATGTGTTTTCTATTCAGAGTGCAAAGTGGATCTCGTGGATTCCTCACATTAACACTAACACAGAAGTTGACATGCAGTGAATGTTAATTAATAGTTGCACTCTTATGGTAGTTGATGTCATGCACTGAAATAATGCTCTCAGACACCAGTCTGGGGGTTCATGCAGGGCTGCCTCTACAAGGGAGAATAGTAGCAGCTGAATTGTGCACATAGCTTTTATTTAGTTTTTTTTTTTTTTTAATCAGCAAAGTAAGGACAGATGTATCAAAGCATGAAGAAGAAATACAAAGAGATGGCAATTATTTTGAAGCCAGAAGCCAGGCCTATACCCTCCCCTATGCTTGGGCACACAGGGAGGGGGTTAGGGGATAAGGGAGGAATGGGATGTTCGTGCTAGCAATCACCCAAGGCAGGAAGGGGAGTTGAGAGTTACTTTACTTCATAGCTCCTTATCTATGCCAGGCCCCAGGAGATGATGGGATCCTGTTCCTACTGGGCCATTGCATTTAACAGCCTGAGAACAAAAATGCTGCTAATGTTTCAGTTGCTCCCACAATCACTCCTCAGCGCTTACAGTACACTCGTGGAAATAACCGCACAGTTGACTGTATGATTACAGGGATTGTGGGATAGTTCGGGGTCAATATATTAATACTGACTGAAAAACACATCGTTATTGTCCTTTGATAACTAAGAAGTAACTTAAAGCAGGTGATGATCATTTGGTTATACCAAGTATTTATAGAAATGTGTTGACATCATTTATTCACTCATTCATTCAATAAATATTTATTAAAGATTCATTGGCTAGGAAGATACATCCCCTTGCTTCCTGGTTGTTTTGCCTGTAACTGAACGGGAAAAGTTAAATTCCAAATGGACTAGAAAAAAATCAACAAAATAAGCTAATGAATACTTGCTTAAAGCCACCCTAGCCTCTTAATGCCTCCTCCTGCACGAAAACATGTATTAGTTATATATTTACTTAGGTAAATTCCAAGAAGCATTATAAACACTTTGAGGGAGGGGAGCCAGAGAGAACAAGATACCTTATTCTTCTGTAGATTTTGAATAAGGAAAAAGTTCATAGATGTACTGATATTGCAAAACTAAAGCTAGTCATCATCAGGCTCATTAATATTGATACCAAGCATTTATATAGTACCTCTATCAACTGTGAACTAGGTAATAAGTGTAGAGTAAAATTATATACCGCTCAGGAGAAGCTTAAATGCCTCAATGGAGAGAGACAAGAATGCCATGCATAAGTTTGCTGGCACTATCTGGAGGGGTTTGAAGGTACTGTGCATCCCCCAAGAGAAGGCAGTCTTCACCAACAACTCCTCTCAAACACACCCTGGTCAGGGCAACATAGAAATGTGCCTCAATTTTCCCATTCAATCACCAGGCAGTTCACACAGATCCCATTCTATTCTGTTGATTGCTATGAGCCCCTTCAACTGCTAGTCTCTCAGGCTCTTCTCTTCCTTTACACTCTGGGGTCTTTTTACCCACCTACCTTCCTTCTGCAGGATCCCTAACACTGGGCTTCATCCTGGGCTCCACCCAACCAGAACAGCTACTGGCCTGGCCCACACTTGTCTACATCTTTCACATGTAGCCCACAAGACAGACAAATCCTTTCTCTTGCTAATAGTGACACTGTCTCTGTAATCTGTGAGCAAGGTAGAAAGGGGAGGACCAAGGAGAAGAAATATCCTGTCCTGTAGCATATCCACAGCCAAATATAATTTAGAGAAGAAATGATATTGAAAAAATAAGTATTTGATAGAAATAACTTTGCCTCTGAGAAATAAAAATTCAACATAATGGTAACTAAAGCCAGGATAAAGGCATATTTTCCCTCTTATATAAAATTCCACAGCTAAGTGTCCGGTCCCAGGTCTACTCCATGGAATTCTCAGAGACTCAGCTCCTTCCAGCTCACTGCTCTATCATCTTGAGGATGTGGCCATGGTCTTCATGGTCCAACATAGCAGCTAGATCTCCTACCATCACATCCTCATTCCATATAGCAGGAATGGAGCAAAAAATAGAGACAAGGGATACAGGTCAGTTACTGTTGTTTTTAAAAAAATTTTTTTTTTTTACAAATGATAATATTTTATTATAGAAAAAAATCCCAAATATAGAATTTCATAAATCCTAGTAGGTGAACAGGTATAACTTTAAAAGCACGTACAGGGACACCTGAGTGGCCCAGTCAGTTAAGCATCCCATTCTTGATTTTGGCACAGGTCATGATCTCAGGACCCTGAGATCAAGCCCTGCACTGGACTTCACACTGGGTATGGAAGTGTCTCTCTCTTTCTCCCCCTCTCTCCCTCCTCACTTGCCCCACCCCTGGTCTCTCTCTCTCTTAAAAAAAAAAAAAGTACATACAAAGTAAAGTGGCAAAACCTAGAAACATTTTGCCTTTGAAAGAGAATATAATGTTCTCCTGCAGAGGTGATCCCACCCAGAGCATGAATGTGGCTCTGTCTCTCATGAAGATATCAGGTTTGTTTTCTGAACTCACTATACCCATTTTAATAATTTCAAAGTGATGGCAAGAAGTGGCATTGAATAAATTGCTAAAACTCCTTGATTCTTAATTTTCTACTGACACTCAATAAAAAAGATTCCATGTAACACTTTATGACAGACTTTTAGTTAAAGCCTGATTGCTTTAACTTATGGAAAGGCCCAGTGAAACACTATTTGCAAATATATCCATTTTTCCCGGGCTTATGCCACAGTATTTTCATAGACCTGTATACATTAGATATCACACTGTTCTCTTGGAATTGAGTTTAAAATAATATTGGCTGTTGCATAATGTGCAGCAAATCTGGCTACGTTCTAGCTCCCTAACCCTTTTGGCTGTCATTCTTTCAATATCTTTCCTCCACTTTGGAGAAACCATTAAGTAATCTAACCTGACACATTTTAATACTGCCTCTTTGTCTACTCTGCAAATCCTCAAGGTCAGTACAGACACAAACTCAATTTCTAAACTTCAAATTCAGGTTCATTTCGGCTTGCTGAAATGCCTTGGAGTAAGATATCCTGGGTAAAACCATTTTCTTATGAAAATGTTCCTGTATTAACAGCCTGGCTTATTTAGACACCTAGAAAAAAACACCAAACCTGAGTCAACTTTTTCTATTAGAAACACTTCTTGCCTAGCCGGCCAGTTGCTACATGCCAGTTGTCTCTTGACGAAGATTCCCAGAAGTCACCACAGGACCATTCTACTTATATCTCTTTGGTGAGGACTTGATCACCTGGTTACTGCAAGTCAAAATAATCTGGAATGGAGTCTTTTCTGAATGGTATGAGTGCAGCTAAAAACTTGAGAGTTTTTCTGTGGAAGAAAGAATGGACGTTGCATGAGAACTAGCTTCCCAGCCACAAATAGCAAACAAGATACTTTAGAAGTAAAGAGTAGAAAAAGATCAATTTAAAGTGAGGAGAACTGAAGATCATTTCATGAAAGTTGGGTCTTGAAAGTTGTACTATTTGGACTGTTAGAAATAGGACACAACAAGTGAAATGAATAGGATGAATAAATGCGCAGTAGTGGGTACATGTACATTCATTTGTTCTCTCATTTCCTTTAGTCATGACATTTAAAATATTTTTTATTCTATAACTTTCAGTTATACATAAATATAGGAAGAATAATATAATGAAACTTCAGGGCTCATCAACCATTATGAGTAATTTGGAAATGATCGATAAACATTCATGAAGTAGGCTTTCAACTAAAAACATAGAAATGATAAAAATGCAGTGGGCCCAAGAAGATTAAGCATAGTGGCTATGTCTGAAGGAGAAATTCATTAAGGAAACGAATGAACATTTGGCAAAGTTGGGTGGTAATATAACAACTGATGTAACCAGGATACATATGTGTTAGTTCTTTACTATGTTCCAGTCATTGGTTGGAGGAACTTGGATAAAAAGTTCAGTGTTAGCCCGGTGGATATTTACTGTCCTATAGAAAGGCTCTTAGGCCAATAGAAATAAATAGCCACAAATCGTGGAAGGTCTGGACTATCATGGCATGGAATATGAATAGGTAGTATTCAGGCAATAGGGAATTACCAGAAATAGTTGACCAGGAAATGACCAAATAGTAAATCCAAGTTTTGGAAAGATAATCAGTGCCCGCACGGGGGATAGATTGTGAAGAGAAAAACAAAAATTGGAAAATAGTTAACAATTAAAAATGAATTTTAAAACAACCCGTATAAAAATAAGAGGAGAAAATTAACATATTTTGATGTCTACATTGTCCCATGCACAGTGGTTGGCCCTTTACATACATTATGCCTTACATTAATCTTCATGACAACCCCAAGAGGAAGGTTGTCCACTTGATTTTTAGATGAGGAAGTAGAGGCCTGGAGAGTGACTTTTCCTGGCTCTATTCCTAGGTCCCAATGGAATCGGAATTTGAATCTGTTTTGCTGGAGTCCATGTTTCCAACTGCACCACATGCCTCCCTGTCCTGAACTACAGAGGTAGCAGAAGGAATGGGAAAGAGGGCACAGACGTGAGGTTGCTCCTGAAGAACAGACTGGGTGAGTAGTGAAGTGGCATGGCTGGGGAAGAGGGAGAGATCAGAGGCATCCAAGACCACTGAAACCTCAAGCCTGAGTGTCGGGAGAATGGTAATGTGTTTATCTAAGGTAAACGAGATAGAAGATAAAGAGTCCGGGGAACAGATGCATTTGAATGTGGAGGTATTGTGTTGGAATTGATGTCTAGCAACCAGTTGGCAACTTGGATCTGAAACTGAGAGAAACACCAAGTCCCTATACATACATAAAGAAAGTTCTGGTATGCTGTGACAGGAGCAGTACAGAGCATGTGAGGTCTCCCAAGAGAGAGGGACAGGGTAAGAGAAAACAAGCACCCGCGTTGACCTTAGTTACTGCCCTTATCTCCCGGATACAAGGAGGAACCTGGACAAGGCCTGGAAAAGGGCTGTCAGAAAGCAGGAGAAACAGGAACATGGCTTGTCCCAGGAATTGTGGAAGGTGACAGCCCCAAGATTCACAGTTAGGTGCGTGAACATTGTCTCACAGTCAGAGGGTTATCAGTGACCTCTTCAGGAGCACTGACCTTGCAGAGGTGGGGGGTGGAGGAAGGAGCAGGACAGTGGTGGGCTAGGAGAGAACAGAGGCCAGCTGGCAGAGACACAAATGCCACATCCTCTGTGGAGAAATCGTCATTGAGAAGAAGGAAGAGCTGAGTCTGAAGCAGGGTGGAAGAATGCCCAGCTGGAGGAAAGCCTTTCTTTTTAGAATGAATGGTATCGAACTGCTTGTGAGCAGAGAGAAAGGCACCGTGGAGAAGACAGACTAGTTTTTCCCTGGACAAGAGGAAGGAAAAGGAGGCCAGAGGTAAAGGTGAGAGAGAAAACGTGAAGACTTGTGCATTTTTTGATGTCCTTGGGCAGGTTTTCAGGAATTTGAGAGGTAAAGTGGTAGATAGAAAAAAAGAGCAAGGGTGTACAAACATCTCTAAAGAGGAGAGTGGGAAAGATTTGGAACAGATGCATAAAGAACCAGCAGAGGAGGGGGGAACAGTGCGGGGCCCAGGCAGGGGTGGGCACAGGACTGCTTCATGTGGAACCCAGCTTTTCGGGCTGTGTGGCATCTGAAGAATGCAGGGCTCAGAGGGTCCTGGGTGATGGTAAGAGGTTAGACGCAGTGGCGCCTAGGTGGCTCATTTGGTTAAGAGGCCGACTCTTGATTTTGGCTCAGGTCATGATCTCGTGGAGGTGGGATCGTGCCCCATATCAGGCTCTGTGCTCAGCGGGGAGTCTGCTTGAGGATTCTCTTCCTCTCTCTCTGCCCCAATCACCCTCTCTTTCTCTATTTGTCTCTCAAATAAATAAATAAATCTTAAAAAAAAAAAAAAGTGGAAGAGCTTAGCTGTAAAGAAAGTCTATGACCTTAGATGCCTCAAAACAACCAATGGACCCGGGCAAGGGAGGACATTTTCCTGAGGGCAGAAACTGTGCCTGATGCCTTGTCACATCTCTCAACTCCTGGCATGTAGTACCTTCTCCATAAATATTTAATCATAAATGAGCAAGCTGAGTATAAGATATAAGGTCTCAGGAATATGCCTCATGGATAATGCAGACAGATGTAGGAGAAAAGAGGTCACTTGAGGCCGAGGCATTCCGGGCAGTGGAGGGAATCCTCCCAAGAAACTCCTCTTCGTTTATTTCCCTCCGCAGTATCTCGTTCTTCTGTCCTCTTTTGGCATGCAACTGTATTGGAGTTAACCCCTTCTCTCTGCATCTAGTATCATGTCTTGCATCTTGCATGGAGTAGACATTCAACGCATGTCTACAGGATTGGATGCAAACCAAACTGTGATTGGTATTTTCTGGTGGTTATTTATCTTTGGGGAGCATAAAGCCTGCCCGGTATAGGAATTGCTGCTTCTGCTTCCTGTCACCATCCCTTGGCCTCATGATGAAATCTGTATTGCTCCTTTTACAGCTCCCTGGGTTACCTTTTGGCTTCCATTCCCTCACCCTCAGCCAGCCTTGAAACAAACCCCCTAAACTTTCTGGCACTGGTGCAGCCCTGCCTGGATCCTACATGGCACTTCCCACCGTGCCTCCTCACAGAGGGAGCCTTTGCCCTTTCAGGACTCCTCCCCAGCTTGCTCAATATTGCTTTGCTCCATCTTGACTACCTTCCACCAGTATTAGGTCTCTGCTCAGACAGTCTTGGGTAAACACTTCTCCCTGTTCAACCCAACCCTAGGCCATCCCTGGGTGATCCATCTGCATAGTTAACCCACTTCAGCAAGCAGAGGCTAGACCAGAACTATTTTCTGGAATTCACAGACTACTCTTCCACAATGGAGGCCCTTTTTAAGAGGTAGGGGCACAAGATAGTCTGGGTGAAGTTACTAGTACTATGACAGTCAGATAAAAGAAGCCGGAATGGAAGCCCTGGCTGTGTTATATGTATTTCAAGCCTCGTCAGTAAATCTTTATCCCTGAGGGCTAAATAGGATCGTTCCTTCCTTTCTTTCTTAAGTAGAAATCCTTGCTATTACAATTGAGAAAAATTAGTATAGAAAATATAGAGTCAATCACCAGCCTGGCTCTAAAAGCTGGACCCAGCACTCCTGACTAGAACTGAAGGCAACCCATTGGATTTCTAACCTCAGATTCTCCCTTAGCTTACTAAATATTGCAGTGATGGTGGGGCCATACATCATTGCGCTGAATCTATTCAAAAGAGTCTCACGGCTCACCACCAAAAGTTCTTTGTCTTGTGCTAAAAGTTTGATTCATTAAAGGTCATTTGAGACAAAATCAAGTCCTTTGTGTGTATACAGTCCCCCCCACCCCACAGTGAGTCTGTAATTACTGTTCTGTTATAGATCAGCAATACTGATTGACCAACAGAGCTGAGTTGGATTCTTTTAGTGCAGCGGAAGAATCATGGAGCTAGACAGAATTGACCTCAAATCCACCACTTTCAGACTGTGTAAAAGTTACTTTTCCCACCTACGCCACTGGAAAGCAAGCGTGAGGACATTGTACTCCCATATGGAGATTTTGTGGGGGGGTAAATGAGTTTATTTCTTTAAAAAGTGCCCAGGGAAACACCTGGCACAGATCGGGTGTATAACAAGGGGCTTCGCTTCCCATTGCCCTCCCTGAGTTCCTACCTTGCTTTCCTGAGGGTAACTTTTTGAAGAGCAAATAGAACATCTTAGTAAGTGCTTCTGTACCCATTCATAGTACAGAAATCACTTGAATGTATAGAATCAGGAATTCATTTTTGTGACATTTCCTTACTTATGTCACCTAAAAATTCTACTGGAGCTATTTTATTTTTGTATGAAATATGTTTTTAAAGTGCTTCCTAGTTGAGGCAGCACTTTGGGCATGTATAAAGTAATACATACAACCTGGTGAGGCAGTTCAGGGTCAGGTTATTTGTATTTTATAGACGGACAAACTAATGTTCAGGAAGGTGAGTTCAAGGTCATGCGACATGTATGGGAAGAGTGGAACGCAGATCTCTCTCAACACCTCGCCCCCGTGACTTTCTCTCCCTAGCTGCACCGAGGTACTGGTCTTCCAAAGCCCAAGTGAGAAGTCACATGTGTTAGATGAATTCATCACTTACTATGGAGTATGAAAAGAACAACATCCTTGACGAAGACAGAGGGTGGAAATGCTAGTTGCCCCAAACATCTAAGGATTTCCTCTATTACGCTGCCATGGAAAAACCCAGCTTCCCATGACCCTCCCCCGAGAGCCTTGTATAATTTCTGCATCACTGGAGAAAGTGAACACTTAGCCTTGAAGAGGACCGAGGGAAAGTGGGAGGGGAGTCGATAAATACGAGATAAGAATCAGGGCAAGAGTTGTTCTTGAGGAGGCTTTCGCGGTTTCATCGAGACAGATGGCAGCTGTCTATAAAATATGCTTGTAAGTCCTACTTCCTTCTTCATTTTGGTTTGTTGTGACAACTGGAGTTAAGTTTTAGGCAAATAAATATATAGGAGCATATTTTCACTCCAAGTATTGGAATAACTCAAGCAATAGGATGCCTCACAAATTCCTCCATTCACTTGGGGCAGGAAAACTTCTTTCTGCGAAGCAGGTTTTCATGTTTTTCTGGGCTTTGTTGGGGAGGCAGGGGGAGAACGTTAAGATCCTTTTCTCTAGTGGTAAGCACTCCTGGTATAAAGTAACTAATCAGAGTTAGCCTGGAGCAGTCTCCCACTCAGGAGAATTATCTTCTTCCATTTGGTATCCCACACCTGCCTTTTGTGCTGTGCACCTGATGCTGGTTCTTGGCTGATCACACTTCCAGCCTGTTGGGCTGCGATGTTCCTATCAGGCCTGCCTCCCACCCCAATCTATAGACCCCAAGAACCAGCCCCCTCGTGATATTCCTGTCCTGAGCTCCATTCCCTCAGTGTCTTCTAAGCTAAGGGCTGAGACTCCCACTGGTAATCCTGAGCCCTTTTGGAAACACATATTTTATTTTCACAAAGGCCTCCAATGTAAAATCTGGGGTCCATGCTAGAGACCGTGTTTCAAGGGATTCAGGTCTTTCAGGATTCTAGTCACGCCACCTCAGTAGAGACAAATGATTGCTGGTAAACAGTGGAGGGAACTGCACCCTGATCTCCTGACAGAGAGATAGATCATCTCACTCCACCAGATATCAAACGAGAGCATCTTGCCATATGACTCAGACAAGAATCTCCAGGAAAAACAAATACCATACAACATGAATTACTGAAATGCAGTGAAGCAGAAACTGAGTTGCAAAGGCCTGAATAGAAATGAGGCTCAATATTAAAAGTGGGGGAAAAAAATAAAAAACAAACATCTATAATGACGAGGGATAAAGGAGACTACATGGAAATGTGTGCAGAAATACGCTTCATGGAACTAAACTTTGGACCATGACTGTCAGGTGAAATTAGGAGCAAGAAGGAAATAACACAAGGTGCTTCTGAATGGCTGCTCTAAGGTGTGATGAGTATAATTTGACTTGATTAGACTCTTCAGAGTTTCTGATTTACACAATGCCAAGATAGACGCTCAGTGTCAATCTATTTACTGTTTATCTCGGAAAACGCCTGAACTTTCTTGTCTTGTTTTAAATTCAGGCGTGGTGGGTTCTTTCATTTTTGTCATACCAGTTTGTTTCTTTATGGTGCTGTGAGATGTCTAAAACAGACACGATGACCATCTCCCAAGAAATAAAATCAATCACCTTTAGGGCTGAAAGGTGAAGGACATTGGCTGAATTAGTAATTCTCCTCTTGAGCCTGAAGAAGTTGTAAAAAGATTTTTTTTTCTCTCTCTCGTGTCTTTTTCATGTTTCTTCATTTAATTGATTTGTACAGACATTAAAAGTTCCCTAGTTCTGTGTTCCTGATGATTGAAATGACATTGTTTCCCTGGTTTATACAATTTTAATGGACTGGGGGGAACATAATGTATGGGACAACTAAATTTTGCAAAAGCTTTAGATAAAGTCGAATGTCTATGATGGTGTCTCACATGTGCTAATTGGGCTTATGTATCGTGATGGCTTTGGGACCTGCCAGTCTGAGCCCAAATGCCACTTCAGTAGTTGTGTGACCTTAAAAAAGTTACTCGATATTTTGGGCATCAGTATTTTATCTGTAACATGGAGGTAAAGAATGACGCCTACCTTTTAGGGTTGCTGTGGGGATGGAGGTCATGTACATGTAAAGCACTTATTAGGACAGTGTTTTATTATTATGCAACAGGTTATATAGTCTTAGAGGAGCCACAGAAGGTTAGAGGTTTTGCCCATTTAAGTACTTAGAAGAAATATTTTAGGTAAAAATGTGATTTGATATATACTTGAATGATTTTTATTATGGTATTAAAAAATCTGTTTTTTTTTTCAGGTTGCAAAATGTCCAAACACAAAATACTAAACAACATGGTTAGGATGGAGACCTTATTTGGCTTAGTTGGTAGCTAGAAAGAACATCTATTTAGCACTAACTTCTAATAAAGAGCAAGTTTAAAGATGCAAAATGTTTGTCTTCACTTTATAACTTGACTTCTGCTTAAAGTGTTGGCCTGGCAGTAGGTATTTGTCATTTGGTGGCTGCCCAATGGCCAAACTGCTTTCTTATATTCACAGAAAACCCTATTGTATGAATCTTGGTGGAGAAAACCAGAAGGAGACTGTGCCTTATTTGTCTCTGCCTTGTGCCATGTTTAGAATCCTTCCAGGTACACGGTATGCATTGGTTAAACTGAAAATGTAAACAGGAAGAAGAAAATTTTCACAACCAGGAAAGTCTCCACAATGAGTCATGCGTTATTTTCTGTTCACAAGTAGCTCCACTGTGATTAACTGAATATTTTTGGGCAAGTCACACAACTTGCTCAGTTAGTTACTAGTTACTTAGTAGTTTCTGCATCATATATATGAAATGTAAATAAACCCATTCACCCAGCTGGAGGGATGTAAGGACTAATCAATGAATGAAAATTAACTGAGGATAGCTATATAAAATCATATGTCTATCATATATGAAAATATATGTTTAATTCACAAATACATATCCCATTGTAAGGGTTTTTTTTTTTTAAGATTTTTAAGATTTTATTTATTTGACACAGAGAGAGAGAGAGCAGAGAGCGCAAGCTGGGGGAGGGGCAGGCAGAGAGAGGGGGAGGGGCAGGCAGGGAGCCTGATGTGGGGCTTGATCCCAGGACCTTGATATCATGACCTGAGCCAAAGGTAGATGCTTAACTGACTGAGCCACGCAGGAGCCTCTATAAGTGTTTTTAGATTGGTTTAGTTGAACTCCTAGAACTTTCTATGCTACTTATTATAATAAATGTAAATTTACTCTTCATACAATTATGAAAGTAAAAGAAATGTTTTATCATGTGTCCAAATTCCAGAATTCCAGTTTCTGGACATTTAGGAAATTTTCCTTCTTCAATTTTCCCTTTTACTTAATTAGGAATTTATTTTATAGTTACCACCATTTTAAGCTTTAATTAAATTGTATATTTCCTACTTTAATATTCCTTACTCTTTGTTCTCCTTATGGGGCTTCTGTAAATTCAGCTCCCATTTTTTTTTCTTTAAACAGAGTCATTGCTTACTGCCCCCCCCCTTGAGAAATGTGAATTAAAAATTTCCCATGACCTCTGTAATTACTATTTCATTCCCCTCCAAATATTTCAATCCAGTTCTCCTGAAATATGTGATCCAACGCTGGATAAGCCAACTTCATCTTTTAATACACATTTACATACAAACACCACAACCAGAACACAAACATCCCTACCTAGACACCTCTCTGCTTTATGCCTTCCCACCTTCATCAGTTTTTGAGATTTCTGCAAAGAGCCTAAGTTACTAAAGCCAACAGACCAATCCCTAACATGTGTATGGCCCTGGTGATTTATGATGCCAAGTTTAAAGCCAAGGTGATTTATGATGCTAAGTTTAAAAGAAATATCACTGCTATTCATTGATCTGCCTGCCATTTTATGGCTTTTCCTAATAAAACAAGACAGGAAAACATTTAATTACAAGTGCACTAAATTTGGAAGACATAAAAGTCTTTAGCAATCTTTAAAGATTAAATAGTGCGTGTGTGGGAGAGAGAGAGAGAGATGCACTTTGCTTCATGGAGTGTTGCTGCCATGCTCCTGAGACTTTGAACATGAAAGGAATTTTTTAAAGTGAAGTTTAATTCTTTGAAAGATCTGTCTTGAATCTTTTTATAAAACAGAGGAAGACTGATTTCAGCCTGGAAGGGAGGGCAAGACTGAGACAATGAGAAGCAGAGAAGTCAGGCATTTCAGATAGGAAGAACCTCATAACCAAAGCTGCAGACCGGGAATGGGTGTAATGTTTTCCAGCAGGGATGAGGCGACGAATCTGGCTGGTACCTAGAGGGAAGAAGAGGGAAACCCAGCTGGCGACTGGTGGAGGCAAATGCTTTGGGACAGGGCTGGGGAAACTGCTCACTGTCCTGCAACTGTTTTCCCACAGGACAATAGCTGTGTGGCACAGTCCACCCACTGCATGGACCAACCTTTGGTCCTCCTTAAGGCCACGTTCATCCATTTATGCATCAAATGTTTATTAAGCTTTCTTCTGCAGTATGCTCCACAGTGTTAGATGTTATTAAAGCGACAATAACAAACTAGACATGCATCAGGCAATCAAGTGTCAAATAATCTAGAAAGGGAGATAGGATTTACATATAAATAATCATCACGTGGGGCATTATGTGAGATACAAACAAGTGGCGTTGTCATTCAATAATATGAAAGGAAAAATGACATCCAGTTGATGCGCCTAGCGAAGACTCTCGCAGATGCAGCACTTGCTCAGAACTTGGCAGAATAAGCAGAACTGAGGGAGCAGGAGAACATTCCAGAAAGGGATGTTTGAGCCAAGTTGAGAGGACATAGGTGGGAGGAGGGGGTGTATCTCGTTAATGCTTGGGACCAGAGGATAGATGAAAGAAGTGGTGGGGAGATGAGGGAAGGACGTGTGTCACCAAAGCTGTCAGAATTTCATTTTCTAGCTGAGGAAGGACCCCAGAGACGATGTTGTTGCTGTGTGTATTTCCGGGTTGCTGAGTTTTCTCTTAAAACCAGTCAGGCATTTAAAGCCCTAGAGCATTGATAGTCACAGAAACTTGAAACTGGGGAGTTGTTGACTCCTAACAAGAATATCGGTTACACCCAAGCAAACATCCTTCAGGTCCCACTATCTAACGACAATATGAAAAGGCATTTTAGCAAACATCAGGACAAGCTTTCACTGAGCACAACTCAGAAGTCAGTTGATAAGACTCTGAAGCTGAGGGCGCTGGCTTCTCAGGAACCTTCTATTACCAAAACAATAGCAATATAAAACTTGCTCTCTGAAGCTAAAATAGAAAAGCTAAAGTGATGTCTGCCCAGCAGGAAAAGCTTTACAGGCTCTTCTATACCATGATCTAAATTTAGACTCAAATCTGAGAAGAGGAGGGCAGATCAAGTGTTTGTTTCCATTGTAAATTCCACATTCCCAGTTCGAATTTCCTTTAGTATCTTGTAGGATCTTTTCAAAGCCAACCCCCCCCCCTTTCCCAGCCTGCATCTGCTCCCAAACTGTAGGCATCCAGAGCTGTGTTTTCTGGCACAAGTTCATAAAACAATTCAGGAACGTTTGAGGAGATGAGAAATCTGGAAAGGAAGATGGTTACTTGATGGTGATAGCATGAGCTCTGGGGAAGACTTGTTCCCACGGTACCCCTACCCCTAACCCCAAACTGTTCTTGTCCAGTCATTACAATGTAATTCAGTTCCTAACAGTCAGTTCCTAAAGCTGATTTCTGATTCGGTGCAGAGGCGTGGGCTTCCTTCTTATCATTTTCTGCCTTGCCACTCCTCTGTTTGTACCTTTCCTTTATCTTTTCCTCTCCAGCTAAAAGACCAAGTCTCAGCAGCATGTGCTCTGTGTTGCCGGGGAGGATGGAACCAGGGTGGGATGTGCTGGCTGAAGGTGAAGGACAGTTGGGAATAGCACAGGTTTCAGCCATGCAACCTGTGAGGATCCCTGTTCCAGCTGTACTTTTTCTTTCTTTCTCTACCCTCTGAGGCAAGTGCTATATTCTTCTGTTCCTGGAAGCTAATACAAACGGGGCCCGTCCCTGAGTTTAAAGTAGTCTCTTTCCTCACAGAAGTTTGTGGAAGGTACATCATAACTAACCCACTCAAGGGGTGCTCGCTCGATCGATTAGCTAATCAATTGATAACTACGTAACACTCTAAACTTGCTGAACATGTATTTCATACATTCTGGAGATTGTTATTTAATAACAAGACTCCCTTAGTAAAAACACCAAAACTTCAAGAAAATAATCTACAAAGCCATACCCTTTCACCCTGACTTTTCTTTTCTTTAAGATTGATTGATTGATTGACTGATTGATTTGAGACAGAGTGAGCAAGAGAGAGAACATGAGTGGAGGGGCGGAGGGAGAGGGCAGAGGGAGAGGGAGAAGCAGACTCCCCGCTGACCAGGGAGCCCGATATGGGGCTCCATCCCAGGACCCCAGGATCATGACTGAGCTGAAGGCAGAATCTTAACCGATGGAGCCTCCCAGGTGCCCCTTTCCCTGACTTTTCTAACTTGGAAGAAATTTGCCTAGCATTACTAAGCCATTTAGAGAAATAGGAAGGAGTGGGGGGAGGAGAGGGAAAAACCTTTTCAGTTGCCAAGAAAATTCACTTAGTGCGGAGATTTCATGAGGGAGAACATGAGGAGAAGCAGAAGAAGGGATGGAGCACACACACATCATCAGGATCGTTCTGTGGGACTAACACCCCCAAACTGAGGAGGAACAAAGAATGGCTTTTGAAGTCTTTTGGAAAAGGAGAAAGAGACCAGATGTACTTGGCAAACACGTTCTTTAAGAATAGTTTATGGTTGTCCCGACATTCCATTCAAATTAGTGGCTATTCTGGAAAGAAATGAAGACAGTAGCTGCTGAAACAAGCAATCTGGAAGCACAAGAAAGTTAATATTCACAGAGAGGAAGTGGTCCGGGCTGGCCTCAGAATCCTTACTGTGGAGTGTAACAGTGAGTTGCTGAGGGTTTTCTTACAAGCTTGGGGCAGAGCCCTTCTTTGGCCAGTTAAAATCTCTCCTCCCTCCATAACTCCTAAAATTCATATTCTTGTTAGTATTATTTGTTTGGTTATAATGCACAATACTTGCTGATAAAACTTGGCACTACAAAGGAGAAGGAAAACATCAAAGTGCTAATCAAATCCTTCCTAACATTTTCTCTAAACTGCTCAACTATGGAAAGTGGTGGGTACTCCAACAAGGGAATACTTTTCAGACAAATTCCATCTCCTAGGTGACACTGAGTGATCCTGAGAAGGTCTCCCAGATGTAGCTCTGCCTACTGAGTAAGGCAACAGTCCTAACTGCCTGGTCATGGAATAAATTGCCCCAACCATGATGAACAGCCCGACACTGAAGGATTCAAGCAGAGACAGAACAATAACATTCCTAAGGGGGTTTCTGCTCCTGCAGCAGATCAGACACATTTGCCTCCTAGGTCCCTTGTTCTATAATCCTGGCAACACATAACCCACGAAAAGAAGAAAGTCCATTTTTATTTAGGTGACTTTGTTCTCAGGACCAAGAATTACAACCACTGATTTAAAAGAAGGCCAAGAAACCTAACTGGAATGATTTGGAGGGAGATACATTGTGAATGACTTCTTATAAGCGTTTTTGTGCTTCTCCTATTTCCTTTTGCACTTCTAGTCCATCTTTTCTTGCTCACCATTTAGAAGGATTTATTACAAAAGGAACTGTGCATTACACTGTTGAAAAGAACCCGTTCCTTGCAGCTTCTTAGGGAAGTTGTCAGACATACCAAGTTTGTCTTGCCAGCCATGAAGGTAAACTTACAAAACTCATAGGCACACAATAACGCTTTAAAAAAAAAATACAGAGATGTATTCATTTATTGGTTCATTGTCATTTGTCTTTCATTTATTTTAATTTTTATTGTAAAATAAAGAAACACACAAACACTTGTGTAGTCATCACTCAGGACACCCTATGCATAGCGCTGTATGCTGCTTTCAGACTGCACCGGTTTCTCTTTCTCTTTCTCTCAACTTCTGTTACTGGCTTCATTGTTTTTTCTTTGTAGTTTTTATTGCCTATGCTTTTATCCCTAAATGATATATTATTTAGAGTTGCCCATTTGTGGAATGGAATAAGTAGAATCATCCTTTAATCTTTTGTTGCTTCTTTACTTAACATTTTATTTTTGAGATTCATTCATGCTGATGCAATTGTATAGTATTTCTTGTCCAACTGTACCACAATTTAATTATCTATTCCACCTTTGGTGAACATTTGGATTCTTGCCCTTTGCAATTAGATCAATGCTGCCATAAAGATTCTTGCATGTGTCTCTGAATACATTTGTGCAAGGACTTTTAGAGGGTATATGTACATAACAATAACATTCCTGAATCTTCATGTATTTCTAGGTATTACCTAGAAAGTTGGAATACACTTTCCAAAGTTGTTTTGCATCTAAATTCCAACGAGCAGCATGTCTGAGCTCTGATTGGAGCTCTGAGCTCTACACCCTTGTCAACACTTGACATTGAACAACTTTTAAAATTTTTGCCATTCTGATGAGTGTGTGGTGTGTCTCATTTTAGTTTTAATTTATTTTCCCTAATTACTAATGGAACTAAGTATCTTTTCATATGTGTATGTACAATTTGTGCATGTTGTGTGTGTGAAATTCCTTTTTGTTTCTTTTGCTCCTGTTTCTACTGATTGCTAGACTTATTTATTGATTCATATGAGTTTTTCATATATTTTGGATGCCACTATTTGGTGGGTTATATATGTTGCAAATATATTCTCCTAGAATGATACTTATTTTTGCTTTGTTTTAATCTAGCTTCTCTTTTAATGAAGTTCTAACTTTAAAGTACTCAAATTTATCAATCTTTTTCATTATAGTTTATAGTGCTTTTTTCTTTATAGTTAGTCCTTTTTGTTTATAGAAATACTTCCCTACCTGGAATTTGTTAACATATTCTGCTATATTGTCTCCTAAAAGTTATCACATATTATTGAATATAAGTTGCCACGATTTCAGAAATGGCAAAATGAAAAAAGAAGTATATTCTTGAATGCCTTTAATTCAACTAAGACTGATTTGGGGATACGCCATGGAATGGAGTACAAACTCCATGCGGATAATCAACTGCCTCCTCACCTCCTCACCTTATTGCAAAGTTCACCTTTCCCTCAGAGATCTGACTTGCCACCTCTACCATATATCAAGTGACTATATATACTGGGTCTGTTTCTGGGCTCTGTATTTTGTTTGATTGATCTATTTGTCTATCCGTGTCCCAATACCACCCTTACTGATTACTGTAGATTTACTATACAAGAACATAAATCCTCCCTCTATGTTCTTATTCAAGAAGAGACCTCTGTTGGGGTTTTGAATGGAAATGCATTGAATCTATGGGTCAGTTTGTGGAACATTAGTACTTCTATGAGATTAGGTCTTTCTACCCAGAAATACCGTATTTCTTTAAGTAAGTCTTCTTCATAGCTTTTTTTTTTTTTTAAAGATTTTATTTATTTGACAGAGAGAGATCACAAGTAGGCAGAGGCAGGCAGAGAGAGAGGAAGTGAAGCAGGCTCCCCACCAAGGAGAGAGCCCGATGCGGGACTCGATCCCAGGACTCTGGGATCATGACCTGAGCTGAAAGCAGAGGCTTTAAACCACTGAGCCACCCAGGCGCCCCTCTTCATAGCTTTTTAATGAAGTTTCATAATTCTCTTTATAAAAGACTTGCACATGTTTATTAGGGTCTAAAAGTCAAACTGACAAAGACAGATTAACAGGAGAGAAGCATATAAATGTATTTAAGTTTTGCATGACATGGGAGTCTTCATAAAGAAATAAAGACCTGAAGAAACAAGTTAGACCCATATATTTTTATGCTAGGTATGATGAAGAGTGGGCAGTCATGTAGGAGACATTAAGGAGTATGTAGTAATTATAGTAAACATTATCATCTTTTTAAAAATGCATTTCTTTTTATTGTTAAATGACTTTATGTATTGACTTTTGTACCCACAACTTTGCTAAACTCTCATGTTCATCTCAGTAGTTTACATACATATTCTTTTGAATTTCTTACATACACTATCATGTCACTGTGATTTGTTCCTTTCTAGTCTACATGTACTTTATTTCTTTTTCTTGCCTTACTCCACTACTTAGGTCTTCTAGTACGATACTAGAGGTGGTGGCATACTTATCTTGTTCCCCATTTTATTTTTATTTTTTATTTTTGAGAGAGAGAGTGTGTGTGTGTGTGCACGTAAGGGGGGGAGTGGCAAAGGGAGAAGGAGAGAGAGGATCTTAAGTAGGTTCCACACTTAGCTTGGAGCCCCACATGGGGCTCGATCTCATGACACTGAGATTATATTAAGAGTCAGTTGCTTAGCCTACTTAACCATCCATGTGTCCCTTTTCTTCACCATTTTATTTTATTTTATTTTATTTAAAAAGGGCTTTTATTTATTTATTTGACAGAGAGAGCATAAGCAGGGGGTGCAGGATACAGGGGGAGAAGCAGGCTCCCATGTGAGCAGGGAGCTCCACGTGGAACTTGATCCCAGGATCCCAGGATCATGACCTGAGCCAAAGGCAGACAGTTAGCCAATTCAACCACCCAGGCACCCATTGTTCCCCATTTTAAAAGGAATGGTTACTTATGTTTATTGTGGATTTTTGTAAATTCCCTTTATCAAGGAAAATATTCCTAGTTTATTATGGGTTCTTCTAGGTGGATATTGAATTTTATCAAAGGCTTTTCTGCACCTTTTGAGATCATGATTTTTTCTCCCTTAATCTTTAATAGGGTGAGTTACATTAATTGATTTTCTCATTTGAAACTAACCTTAAATTACTGGGTGAACCAATTTTGATTATGCTGTATCATTTTGCTGGACATAAATTGATAAAATTTTGCTTAAGACTTTGTGTCTATATTTTTGAGTGAGATTCACCTGGAATTTCTGTTTTTCACATTCTCCAAGTCAGATTTTGGTATAAGGTTATGCAAGTCTCATAAAATGAGCTAAGAAATAATATCTTTTTTTATATACTCTAGAATAGCTTGTGTGAGATTAGTATTACTTATTCCTTAAATGTTTGATAGAAGTCACAGGTAAAATTGTTTCAACCTAGATTTTTCTGTGCAGAAAATATTTAACGAAAGTTTCAAGCTCTTGAATGATTCTGAGTCTAGTCTTGTTTTCTGTTTCTATTTCTTGGAACTTTTCCACTTCATCTTAATTTTCAAATTTAATTCACATAAATGTATTCATAGAGCTTTTTTTAATCTGTAATTTCTGCATCATCTGTGATTATAACTTTTTCTTTATTCCTGACATTATTTGTGGTACCTTCTCTTTTTTCCTTTATCAATTTTACCAGAGGTTTGTAAAATTTTTTAGTCTTTCACAAATCCAATGTTTAGCTTGTTTGGTCCTTTTTAATGTTTCTTTGTTTTCAATTTTACTATTTTATTTTACTGTTTTATTATTATTTTTCTTCTATTTTATTTTTGACTTTATCTTGCTGCTCCTTTTCTAACTTCTTCATTCTTCATATTTCAAACTATTTTCTCTTTCTCTCTCTCTATCTTTTTTTAAATGTAGGCTCCACACCCAGCATGGAGGTCAATGCAGGGCTTGAACTGAGGACCTCGAGATCAAGACCTGAGTTGACATCAACAGTCAGCTACTTAACCAACTGAGCTACCCAAGTACCCCAAACTATTTTCTCTTCTAATATAAGCTTTTATGTCTATACATTTCCTTTTAACTACTTCTTTAGTTTCCTCTCTGAACTTTCTACACATAGTATCAAATATTTAATACATGGCATTTAAATATTTTCAGATTTTCAGAATGATTTGTTCTTTGACCCACGAGTTTCCAAACAAATGGGTATTTCTAGCTACCTTTACTTTTTATCTTTTCAAAAGATGCTGTTTATTTATTTATTTATTTATTTGAGAAAGAGAGTGCATGTGCGAGCAGGGAGCAGGGCAGAGAGGGAGGGGTAGAGACAAAAAGACTCATGCACTGTGAGCACAGAGCCTGACTTGGGGCTGGATCTCAGTGCCCTGAGATCATAACCTGAGCTGAAATCAAGAATCCGGGATGCTTAACTGGCGTTGACACCTAGGCACCTCCCAGGTACCTTAAAAAGAAAAAAAACGATTATTGATAGCATTGCAGTAAGAAAGTATGGTCTGTGTGATGCAAAAATTTCAAAATTTGTTGAAACGTGTCATATGGTTCAATCTATTATTCTATTATTAACCTTAGTCATTATTAAATAATATTACTAATAAATATAACACTATTTATATAAATATTATTTAATATTTCTTAAAGAATAATCATAATTAATATAAATCAAATATTTATAAATATCTAATATTTAATAAAAAATAAATTTAATAAATTAATAAATGGAATATTATTATTAAGTAATATTGTTAAAATAATTGATTTTTTTCTAGCTCTATGATTTTGCATTTGGAGTCCCAACTTTATTGGGACTTTTATTTAAACTGCATTCTTAAAGCAGATGCTGGGCTTTCACTTCTGCCCCCAAGAATTCCAAGGCTATCAAAACCAATATTCATTAGATTCAGTAAATACCTTCCAGACAAAAGTTGATTTGGGGCTCTGCTTTCTGGCCTTAACTCTGTCCTGCTGCTACTGTTCAACTTCTTGCCAGTCTATAGATGCCAGAATGTGATTTTAGAATTTTACGCAGTATTTCTGTTGCTGTTATTTTCATTGGAAGAGTTAGTCCAGACAATTGCTGAGCATATTATGGTAGAGGCAACTAATCAGAGGTGAAAATGGGTGGTTAAAAATGCAGGTTTGGGAGTCAAGTATGCCTGGGGACAAAACCCAGGGTCATTGCTTACCTAGCTGTAAGACTTGAGGCAAGTCACTCAAACTCTGTGTCCCGCGGTTCCTTCATCAATAAATTGGTGTTAATGATAGAGATACTTCATAGGTTTGTAGTTAGAATTTCTAAAAGAACCGAGCATACAGTGATGGCTCATAAAATGCTTTGTGAAAGGATTTCAACTATACTTGAAAGATATGGAATGGAGGATATGAAATGGAGAATATTGCTCATGCACTCCCAGAACAGAACTTAAGAACTAAGAGACTGATTTCCTGTAAATGCCTGGTTTACAGAACACAGACTTTATTTTCTTGCGATAGCATGAGTTTCCCAAATTGCTGTTCCTCTGCTATTTCCTGGTAAACTCAAATTCTGGTAATTTGAGCTTGTATCACTTCACTTCTTTATTGAGATTGACGGTCCTCATAAAAGAGATGGTTAAACTGGGAAACACAAAGTTATTCCTTTGTTTTGGGGGAGCTGCCAGAGGGAGGGCATTAAAAACCACCTCCCTTCTAACTCTGAGCTGGGGAGACTTGATTCTTATTCTAGAGAAAATCCTCCCCACTTCTGGGTTTCCTTAAAGAGAACCCTTTTCACTGGTTCTCTTCCTTCTGACTTAGATCAGTTCCTCAATGAGTTTAGAGTGTTAGGAATTAAAGACATAAAGGAAATGTCTTCAGGCCACTTCTGCTTTCCAGAAGTTCCTTGAGACAAGCAGAATGCTGGACTACATTGTTAAAAAGGGGTGGGGGGTGAGAGGAAGAAAGAAGAAAATGTACGGAGAAAGATAGAAGTTAATATTTCAAAAATTATCTTGTTTCAAAAGGAATGGCTAAAGCATACCAGCTGAAAGGAGCCAGAAAGAATACTGGAGAGAAAAAAACACTCTGATGCTGTGCTAGAAAACAGACTTTTTTCTCTAGGCACAGTTTGTCAATAGCTTGTGCTACAGGTAGATCTGCAATTCAGAGTGGAGGACTTAGAAGTATGGGGAACTGGAGGGCAGAAGCCTAGATCAGACATGTCTGCCATGGATCATAAGAGACGTAGCAAGGGCCTGACCGCTAGAAGGGTGAGGCCGCATGGTTATGAAACCATGGAGGACCCTACAGGTGACCAACATGGCAGCTCTGCTGAGAGCCTCAGAGTAGAAATGAACAGATTTCATATACATGGGCTGAAAGTAAAGGGAAACAAGGCTCCCTCCCAGGTTTTTTCTGGCCAGGATGGCTAAATGGGTGATGGTGTAATTAACCGAAATAATAGATTTAGGAGGAACAGTTTTGAAGAAATAAACATGATGGACCTGAATTGAATGTCACTGGGCCATGGCAGTGGAGGAGATGTCTAAAGCCACCAAGCACAGGCATGAAGCTCTCAGAGGAGTTTCTGGCTGATTGGAGGAGGAGGGAGTTTCAAGAAGGAAATCGTGGTCAACTGTGTCTTACCCTACAGAGACTGTGAGAGAACACTGAAAGAGTTCCACTGTATTTGGCAACCCGAAGGTCATTGCTGACTTTAGCCTAAGCAGTTTCAGGAGCCAAGAGGAGCAGGAACAGGACCAAGAGCATGAAATGAAAAAGCAGAGTCTCCTCTTTCTAGGTAGCGTGGCTACCTTGGGGAGAGTGAAGCTGTAATGTAAGTCAATAGCCTAAGAAGGAACAAAGGGACAAGAAAGTCTACTCCGGCTTCTCTTCTCCCCTCATTCTCTTCCCTCTGCTCCTCCTTTATCTTAAGTAGTAGGAGAAGCCTGAGCCTGCTAAAGCTAAGGGAGTTGAGGAAGAGGGGACAATGGAAGAGTGAGAGTCCCCCATGGAGCTGGGAGTTGGTGGGGCCAGAGGACAGGTGAAGGAAGACATTCCTTCTTCTGACATTTCAGTGGAACAGGTGATTCCCCACAGACTTCTTAGGCATCGGGGCAGGAAATGAAGGGATATCATGAAACAAGTATTTAATGAGTCCCTGCTTTGCTTAGGTTGTGGTGTAAAGTCAGTAGACACCAGAGAATGAGGAAATATTAGAAATGCGAATCATTCGGAGTGAGGTATCAAACCTAAGATTGTTTGGAGGAAGGGAGGGGATGTCTAGGGCTTCCTGAGTGATGAAAGGAAGAAAGGAAGCTTGGCAGAATATTTCCCTCCCAAGGCAGAGGTAGCAAAAATAGCATGAAGGAAACAGGAAAAGTCTTACTTGGGGAAAATGGAAGAAAGAAAGGAAAGCAAAGGTTAACAGACATTAAGCTAAATTAGGGACTTAATAGGCAAAACAATCCTGTGAGAAAGGCATCACTATTTCCATTTTATTGATGTAGAAAGTGAGGATTCAGCTCTTTTTTCTCTCTTCAATTCCACTTCTCTATAGAGGAGTAAAATGCTTTGAAATATTGGAAGAGAAATCCCAGTTCTTGTCTTTTAAAAATTTTATTTCGCTTGGAAGCCAATTGGAAGGCACAGAAAAGAGGAAACATTCTTGATGTGCTTGGGCCAGTGAAACTACCTAGTCTCCGTAGGGCCCTATTTAAGGATGGGGCAAAGCTTGGCAAATGCGAAAGAGAGGCCAAGAAAGTTAGATGAGGAAGTGGCTGCCTGTGTTCCTTCTTCATAACCACAGAGGGGCCCTGAGACTGGCAGCCGGTTTTCTGGGTCCCGGCACAGCCCAACCACAGCACACTCCATCTGTGGGAAGAAATTGTGCGGCCGCCGGGCTCATCACGCAGAAGCTTTTTATGAATGCCTATTTTCCAAGATCCTCAAAGTTATATAAATTATCCCCGGAACGCATACTGAGAAATTAACTGACGTTTGGCAGTAACACATGCACTTCCATACATAACTTTTAATAATAACCTGCAAAAATATAAAAACCAGTGTGCAGTCATATACAGTTTTGGCCATCTCCCTCTAAAAAAGTGTATTTTTAAATGTGTAGCGGGGCGGGGAGAGTAACCAAACAGGCTAAAAGTGGATTATAGAACATTCAACTGTATACCTTTTTTTGCATTTTAATATTTATTCTTTCTGACAGTAGGTATCGAAGTTCCACGGGGTTGCCATGGGGACCAGCAGAAACTTTTTTTTTGGAAAAGTATACCTAGCGTTGAGCCGAGCAAGAGGCCAGCGCTCCGGGCGGTGCAGAGAAGGGAACTAGCAGCAGCCACGGCGCGTTCGGCTAGCGCGGGCCCGGGAAGGAGGCCGCTAGGGCGTCGCGCGGCCGGGAGGCGGCGGCCGAGCGCGGCGTCACGTGGTCGGGGAGGGGCCTGCGCGCAGCCCGCCCTCCAGCCGCTCGGCCGCCACAGCCGCCGCCGCCGCCGCCGCGTCCCATTCATGAGGGCCGCCCGGCTCGGCTGCGGCCCAGGCGGCTCCCGAGGCAGCGGCGGCGGCGGGCGCCCGGGCCTCGCGCGCGTCCTCAGCCGGCCCCGCCCCCTCAGCCTCCGGCGAGCCCGCCCTACCGGGCCGGTCCTCACTGTCGCCGTCCAGCCGCCGGCTCCCCTCGGCCGCCCGCGGGCGCCGGCGAGGGTCGGGAGCGGAGGCGCCGCAGGTAAGCGGACGCCCCGCCGGGTCCTCGCGCCACCGCGCGGCCCCCACGTCGCGGCTCGGCCTCCGCGGCGGGCGTCGCGTCTCTGCGCTCGCGGGCGGCCGGGGTCTCCCAACTCGGCGCGGTGCTGCCCTGCGGGGAGGCCGGGACCCCAGCCTCGCCGCCGCGTCACGCAGACACGGCCCCCAGCGGCGCCGCGGCAGGACGGGTTCGCAGGGTCGGCTGGGTTGGTGGGGGGAGCCGGGGCTGGCGGCTGCGGGGTCAACGTGAGGAGGGGGACGTGAAGACTGACTGAAACATTCGGGTGCTCGCGGCGCAGCCCGAGGTGATGGTTACTTCAGAGCCCCCAGTTCGCGGGTTTCTGGCGTGGAGGCTGGAGCGGAGGCCGAAGTGACGCTTGGCCGAGCGGCGCCCGCCGAGGAAAGCGCGGCTGGAGGCCGCGTCTCCATCCCGCCCCCGGCCCTGGGGGAGGGGGCGCCCGAGGCACGTGATCCGCATTGAAGCCAGGACTGGGGAAGTTGCTGTTATTTCTCCCCCGCGGTTCGTTTGCCCCGCGCCTCCGCCTCCAGGTTGTAGACCCTGTCCTAAGCGTGAGTAGTTTTTCCCTTCTCATACCCCTGATCCCTCGGCAAATCTCAATTCGTACCGAACGCGTTACGGTAACAGTTTTATAGTAAGGGCTCCTCTCTCAACTTTAAACCTGGCGGATCACCATTTTCTTCACTCGCCTGAACAAATTAAGACTATTCTCATTGAGAATTTGGGATGACATTTTGAAGTCATAGTTCAGAAAAACAGCCAGAAAGATCAGCCTTCCTTTTAGAAAGTGCTAGAAGCCTGAATATTTGAAAATGCTCTGAAGGATTCCTTAAGCTGCTATACTAATTTTAATGGTACATTTCGGGATGATTTTCCAAACCTTTTTTTTTTTTTTTAAACTGAAAAAGAGTCTCTGTCTTGGTGTCAGGCCAGGCCCTGTTGAAGCTGTTTGCTCAGTAAAGATGCTCGCTAAGTGTTACTGTTTATTAAAATCTGGCCTGGCTGGTTCATAATGCTTTGACAATACAAAGTCAGTTTTTAAAATATATTTGAAATATTTACAAATTTAGTGGCCCATGTGGTTTACATATTGAAGGTCTGATACTAATCTTAGTGGTTTAAGAATGAAAAGAGTAGCAGATGCTGAGGTGGGGAGCGTCAGAGCCCACAAGGTGCAGGGGAAGTATTCTGGTGGTCCCCTAGTGCAGCATCCTCACTTTGCCTGCAGGGCAGTCAACCAGGGGACTATACTCCTCCAGAGTATAAAAAGTGGGCCTAAGGCCACCTATGAAAGAGCACTGGCCAGTGCCTGCAGCTTCTTCTTTCCAATTAAATGTACGGTTAATTGTGATCTGTCAGACTGAAGTATAAGTAAATGTTGATAGAGATGGCTGTACAATGCTAGAATTAAAAAGATAGGTTCTGTTTTAATATGTGATAGCACAGCTGAGAACCAACAGAGCAGCTTTATGTTTAAGAGGAACTGGAAATGGGACCATTTGAAAACCATTAAACAGTATAGTAAAGCCACTGTTAAGAAACAATTAATAGAGTCAGCTGGGCATTGTGTCCTTCATTGCTCCAAGAATGTAGCAATGAAGATACTCATCACCCTGTACTGTAATTTTTGGTTAATTGGGTGGACTGTCTCCGGCACTAGACTGAAGGTCCTTGAAGGCCAGGCAGGCTTTGGTAGCTGCCTACTACCAAATGCAGAGCCAGCTTTTAGAAAAACCAACGAGGAGGTCTGTTGAATAAAGGTAGGAAGCAGCAGTCAGTGTTTGTGTGTCCTTACCAGTGACCTGAGAGCTGGTGGCACTTCCTGAATGAGTTCACTCAACTTTCCTGAATTGTGAGCGTTGGTTGAATAATCCTGATGGTGCCAGGCATTAGAGGTGGTAGAAGGTTAAATTAAGCTCATGACTATTATAGGGAACATTTTGCAATGTTTAGTTTAAATATTAATATTTAGTTTAAATATAGCTTGGTTCTCTGTGTCAACAGCTATTTCCTCTGGGTATGCTTTTTTTGTATACATTATTTCCTCATGTAAAGGAGCACAATAATACTTAGTTGGAAGCTTTGTCTTGGGAGATAGATTCAGCTGCCTGCATTAAGTGCTTAGTAATGTTAAATTAGGACGTTTTTCTTTAAGTCTAACTTAAGCCCACCTGCCTTTAATTTAAATCCAGTCCTTTTACTCTGACTGTAATAGCTGTCACTGTGTGTGTGTGTGTGTGTGTGTGTGTGCGCGCGCGCGCGCTCCCTTATGCACTGACCAGTCAATGGCTGGACAGTTGTTTGGGACATTTCTTTTGAAAGCCCATTTTTATCTGTTTTATTCCCTCATTTATAATAAGATATAACACTTCTGGCTGAGCCCCAGAGTCTAAACTGTCATTTGCCTTCTTCATGATGAAATAACTCACAGGTTAGTAGGGAGAGCCTCCAGTTGGCAGAATCCTATCAAATTGTCTTATTAAAACTTTGAAAATAATTATTACAGGCTGGAGTAGTAAGCTTTATGGCTATATCAGAAGGCCTTCAAGTAAGATTTTTTGGTGGCTTTCCTAGCAGTTAACTGCACTTTCTGGAATCCACCTCCCCTGCTGTCAGTTTCATTCTTTATTCTTTTTAGTAACACAGTATTAGTAACACTAAACACTTTACATGTGTACCCTCCTTACTCTTGAAGACAAATGTTGGGGCTCCTGGGTGGCTCAGTTGTTAAGTGTCTGCTTTCAGCTCTGGTCATGATTTCAGGGTCCTGGGATCTAGCCCCGTGTCTGACTCCCTGTTCAGAGGGGGGGTCTGTTTCTCCCTCTCCCTCTGCCCCTCCTCCCCCTCTGTCTCTCTCTCAAATGAAATTTTCAAAAAAAAAAAAAAAAGACAAATGTGGGAGAAAACTGCACTCAGCCCTGAGGTCCAGGTGGAACAACTAGGTGTCTCTGAGAGTCAGTGGCAACCTGTGTGTGGTGGGGCCATTCCAGCCCTAAGCTCCCTGTAACACCTTGCTCCTTACCATCCTCTGGAATCTAGGCCCAGATGGTCTGCCTCCGTTTCGAAATTCTGTGACTGGTTGATTCTGCTCTAAGTTTTCAGTCTATCAAAAAGGAAGAGAAGGAAAAAAAAAAAAAAAAAAAGAATCTGGTAGGAGATCAGCTGTGTGGCAATGCAAGATAAAGCCCTGAATGTGACTTTGAGGATTAGAATGATGATAAGATACACAGTTTTTTAAATTAGGTTCACTGACTACAATTTAGATTATTTTTCCTCTAAAGCCCCTGAATACTAAATTTCTGTCATCCTATTTTTGTCAAGTTAGATTGGTGTTAAAATTATTACTAAGAAAATGAGGAAGAAAGGAGCTGGAAGTCATTGAACTTGTAAAGTGTAAGAGAACGGTTACAGCATTTGGCTCCTTTTGCTACCTTCATTTTACCTCTGTACAAAGAGAGTGTAGCTGAAAGTCCAGGTGGTTTACTTTAGAAGAAGGGTCTTTTAAGATTATTTTTATTTAGGTCAAATATGTGAATTGGGAGACTACATAAATGTGTTAGAAAAATGAAGGATTCACAGAAAGAGATCTTTTAAAAATCCACTTAGACTTTATGTAGCTATTTTTGTAATTTTTGAATTTAAAACTTTATTATGTGCTGTTTATATTTATCTGTAGTGTCCTGTATTTTCTAAACGAACCACCAAATTAGGCTTTTCTACCTTGGAAGAGAAGCATTGGCTCATAGGAAAGCCCATCTTGTGATGTTCAGGTAGCTATAGTATTGCCTTTATCCTATTTGTCAAATTTGAACAGTTTAGAAAGTCTTTATTTCTGTAGTTACTGTAGCTGATTTTATGAATAGTGACTTAGTTTCTTGCCTTTATTTTATTTTATATTCTTGCTTTTGTGCCAGTTCTTTCAATTTTATTATGTAGTAATATGTATATTTGTCTGAACCGCCTCAGAATTTTTCAACCAAGCAAAGTATAAATAAAATTTAAGTATAAATAAAATTTAAATGATATATAAATTCCAAGTTGTTTTCAACTCCTGGCATCTTTATCTTTTCAGTTTAAGAATAGCCAGTGATCCATTCTCCTCTATTTCAGCAAATACATTTTTCCCATCTCAGTTCTTTCATTTCAGTTTCCTCCCATCTCCACCTGCCCCAAACATTGAATCCTTTTCAGTACTCTTTCCTTGATGAATTTCAGCTGTAGGAGGAGTTGATCTTGTGTTACTTTGTGTTTGTTCTTAAATCATCTGTGGCTTTCCTCTAGCTATTAATCTGCATTAGAGTAAATTAACTATTGTCTTCTTAATTTTCAGACTCTCCCTGTGGCCTTCTGGCAGTGCTAGTTTGCCTTCTTGCTGTAAACGTGGAACTAAGGGGAGGAATATGGGAGAGACAGATTGTTGAATGGAAGTGATCAGAGGCTAGCCTGAAAGATTTGGCAGACTCTGGAAGAGAAAGTAGGATTTGAGGAGAGGAGCAAAGAACATTTACCCCACTCAGCCACCCAGGTGCCCCTAGGAGGAAAGAACCTTTAAATGGCAACACCTGAGGATAGGATCTGTTAATTTTAAAAGTAACTATGAGGGAGAAAGAGACAAAGGGATAGATCTTGGTAAATTGATGTGCAGAAAGCTCAAATAGAGTGAGCTGGGTTGGTTGTATAGACCTGTTACTCACAATGTAGTGGAAATTTTTTGAAGGTCTAGTGTGCTGTCTCTCTTTGTTTTGATTTTTAACTTTTTGGGTCACTTGTGACTTTAGTTGAAATTTTAAGTAACATCACAGGAGGTATAAAGGGACATGGATTTGAAGAGTTTAAGAAACATGATTAAAGGCATAGTATTTAAAAGAGAAAGGGTACCAGTATCTAGGTTTAAAAATTACTTGGTTTTGGTAGTCATAACTAAGTAATTATTAGATAAAGAGGAGAAGCTGAGCTTGGGGAAAGCATCTTTCAGTGATTTTATTCAGAGACAAAAAGATACGCGTATGGTACTGAGTAACTTTAGTGACTGAATTTCTGCTTTTACCTATTAAATAAAATGGAAGGGATAATTGATTTAAACATATTTTTTAAAACCTTGATTTTTAGATCAATAATAAGATGTCTTTTTTATAGAAAGAATCATAAACAAAAAATTCATTGGTTAATCTGGAATTGAGATCTACCTAAAAGCCTTTTTTATGCTTCTGAATAAACAGTGGAATTGTACAATTCCATGATGGTTCTGATCTATTCAGTGCATTATGATGTGACCAGAATTGCTCCTGGCAAGATACGTGTGTCCAGCAGTACTAGAGACTTGGTGTTTACTGATGAGGTGTCCAGATCAGTAGGTTTTGTCAGGTATTTGGGCATAATCTATTACATTTAGCCTTTCGGGGCACTTGGGTGGTTCAGTCAGTTAATTTCTACACAAGTCTAGATTTTAGGGTTGTGAATTCAAGTCCTAAAAAAGCATAAGAGATAAATATAAAAGATTCTCAGACAGCAAAACTATCAGATGGTGTGAATTATGAACTCTGAAGTGGAGCTCTTTGAATTATGCTATGATATTATCCCCAACACTTGTCTGTAAGTTTATGATCTTTGTCAAGTGATGTGCCTTTTTTCTGGACCAACGTAAGTCAATGAATGTTTGGTTTTACTGAAGAACCATAGGGAATATACTTTTTGTTTCCTTCAGGATATTAAGTGTAATTATTTTTTCTTTGTAAAATATTGCAAAGTGCCCACATTTTATATCTTTTTAAATTACTTTAGTCGCAGCATTTTGGGGTGAGTAATATTTAGCTATTTGACATTAAAATTACAATCATAACATGTTCACATATGAACTATATAGGAACAGGACTGATTTAGAGAAGTATCTAATACTTTCTAAATAGAAAGCTCTCTATTATATCTTCTTTTTTAAAGATTTTATTTATTTATTTATTTATTTATTTAGTGAGTGAGTGAGCAGAGTGGAGGGAGAAGAGGAAGGAGAGAGAGAGAATCTCTTAAGCAGACTACGTGCTGTGCTGAAAGTCCGGCTCTGGCTGGATCTCATGACCCTAAGAATGTGCCTTGAGCCAAAACCAAGAGTCAGATCCTTAACCGACTGTGCCACCCAGGGGCCCTGAAAGCTATCTGTTTTATAATTTAGAATGTCTATTAAACAAATGCTTTATAAAAAAGGAGTAATCTTTTGTTGTAGGGTTTTCTAACTGGTTCAACAAATTCAAAATATCCTAAGTAGCAGTGTTTGAAAAGTAAACTTTTGGAATTTTGGTGTCTTTATACACTGTCCACTGTGACTGGGTCCGTAAAAGGGTGCTTTTGCCTATTTTTTTTAGATACACTGTTTCTAGGAGGTGTTTGATGTTTGTAAAAAATTATGGTTATTATTACAGTTACATGTTTGAACACCTTTGGGTGAGATATTATGCTTTACATAAATTATCTTTTAAGAGACACAACAACCCTGCATGGTAGAGGTAGTAGCTGCATTTTTAGGTGAAGACAGTAAAGCTGAAAGAGATTTGCCAAAGGCGTGCAACTGTGTTGATGTTGACCTCATTTCATTCCCCTTGCTCCCCTGCCACCATGCTGTCCAAGGACGGTAAGAATTCTCATGAACCTGATTGATGTGCTTAAAACAATTTGGAGGTTTTTTTTTTTGTTTTTTTTTTTTAATTAGGTAGAGCCGGAGAACTTACTCTTAACATTAGCATCTATAAGCTGCTAATAGAAGGATAGCACCTGCTGTGTAGGAGCTTGGGTTTTTCGAAATCATTTATGTATGCAAAACCAACCATGTTAAGAGAAAGGCTAGCCAAGAAAATAGTAGAAGTGACCTGGTTGCACCACACCTTCTTGGGATCTGCCCCAGAATGAGTTGTACGATAGGAAGCTGATGCTCCTCTGCCTGCCTTCTGTAATATGACCATATCCCTGGGCTGAGTTTGGATCTGATGTTTAAAACATGGCTCCTAAACTCAAGCTAAATTTTGGTCTCAGACTCAGCTTGAGAGGAAGGCAGTTCTTTTTAGTGTTGGGAGGAAGAAATGGGCTCAGTTGGACTTTTGAGACCTGGGATGTCGGTATACAACATGATGTCTTCTTGAAGGATTTTCCCTGGTAATTTTGATTATTCCTCATATGTGAAGTGTACTCCATAATCCCTGGGTGATGTGGGACTGGACTGTGTGTAGGAGCCCTGAGTTAAAACATTTCAGAGTTGAACAGAACTTCCAGCTTCTTAACTCCATGTGGTAACACTTGTCCCATCACATTGTGGGTAGCCTGCCTGAATCCTCTAATACTGTTGAGTATCTGAGTTTGTATTTTTGAACAGATTTGTATTTTATGAATTGGCACTTTCTTCACTATATTATTGTACTCACTTGGTAACTACATCTGCAGATAGGATTCTCTCTGATGGAATTTTAATGGTATTTTACTTACTGTAATTGAATAAATAAGTGATTTGGCATATTTATGAACTCTTAAGTACAGAATAACTTCTCATTAAACAGAAATATATTCATAGATCTTTAGGAATTCCCAAATTCATGATTACATGTTTGGCATATAGTTACTCAGTTGTCTCTTCTGTAATATGGAGATAACAATACCTACTGATAGCCTGATTTTGAGGATTAGATGAGGTTGTGTATTAAACCAGAGCCACAAGCCACCTAGAGGTCCAGAGGCAAGGTGGCAGCCTAGGATTTCTAACTAGACAAGACACCAGTGTTGAGAAGCACAGGGCCAAAAAAGAAAAAAGGTGAATAGCACATCTCTCTTGCTTTGAAGTACCATATAGTCTCATAGGAGAATTAAGTAAGTCTATTTCTGTATCAAGCAAACTTTTATAAAACCAGGTTGGGAGAGATTGTGAAGGGAGTACTGCATGAGAGATTGAAAGTGAGTCAAAGGAAGTATCTTGGAGTGAACTTCTGTGCTTATATTTTTGTTAGCATGAGAATATATTTAGTTGAAAGATGTTTGTGTTTGCTTAAAACTTCCTTGACCCAGAACTTTTACCTCTATAGTATTAAAATAGAAAATTTATTTTTATTAGCAATTTTATATATGAGCTTTATGTACAACATATGTTCGCACATTTAAGCCTTGTGATTTTTGCCATCATTGCATCTCTTGCTCTTTGAATTTTGTTGTCTAAGACTATAAGTGGAGCCCTTTCATTGTGGCTGGAAAGCAGAACTGTCCTCTATATCGACTGTATATAGTGCAGATGAATGCTTTAACTAAACAAACAAAAAACTGTTGCTGACTAATTCATAAAATCTCTAACATTTTCTATAAATCTTAATAGCTGATTATCATTAAAATTTCCTTAGATGAACCTACATGAAATTTCATTTTCTACTATCTGAAAATGGTGGTTAATGGTGGAAATTTAAAAAAATCTTTTGAGTGTCATCCTTTTCATTGTTGGCTAAAGTTTTTGCTAGTATCTTTGACATAGAAAGAAAAGGGCTTCTGTGTTAGGACATTTCCCTTTTCCAAGTGAATGAACTAGATGACTTAATAAGAATTTTATATTTTTAAATTTCCTGGTTCATTTGTTTTGTTTTAATGAGACATACCTAAAGCTCGGTGCTAATGCTGAGAGCTGGAATAGAGTTTTCCTAATTAAAAGCAAAACAAAACAAAAACCCACAGTGCTCATATTTGGAGGTTTGGGTTTTTTTCTCCAGTTTTTATTACTCATAGATGAGGTTCTTTATTGTAAGGCTGCATCAGATGATAGTTGTATTCATCTTTTAATTTTTTTCATTTTTTACACTTTTAAGTATACTTTATATCTAAAAATTCAGATAAATTCAGATATTACTTTGAGATATATAATGAAGAATACCAGTCTCTCACTGCTGATTACTGCTTTCAACTCCTTTTTAAAATATATTTTTTAAAAGATTTTATTTATTTGGCAGAGATCACAAGTAGGCAGAGAGAGAGGGGGAAGCAGGCTCCCTGCCGAGCATAGAGCCCCATGCGGGGCTCAACCAGGACCCTGAGATCGTGACCTAAGCTGAAGGCAGAGGCTTAACCCACTGAGCCACCCAGGCACCCCACTTTCAACTCTTTTTATGTATTTCTTGTGAGCTTTAATTCCATGGGTGTATGCCTAAACTACTGTAGCTTGTTTTTTAGGTTCTAGACATTCTGTGTGGATTTCCTTCTATGCTAGATGAGGATTCATCTCTTACATAACCCTCACACGCTTTTCCTTCTATTATAATATTTAAAGTTCTCAATATTCAGGATTTATGTTTTCATGGCCAAGTACTGTTTAAAACTAAGCCTATGCAACGATTTTATTTCTTCACCAGTTCAAATTTTTGTTTTCATTGAAGTTAATTGTTTTATTGGGATTAATCACAAATTCAGGCCACCAGTTTCTGACAGTTACAAGACTTGAGTATTGAACTCACCTGCATCCCATTAAATTCTCACCTATGCCGGGCCTTCTTTCTCATAGATAGTTTTCTGTCAGTCTGCTTCCTCATTTTGGTGGGCACATCCCCCTTTAGCTTTTTGACAGAGGGTTCACAGGAGGTCAATTCTGAGACCTTAACTGTCTGAAAACTTATTCTAGCTTCATACTTAATTGGTAGGCTGGCTTTGGAATTGCTAGAGTAGAAATAGTTTTCTTTTAGAATTTTGATTTGTTTACTCTTGGGAAATACCAGGCTTTTTAATTTCTGTTTCTCTCTCCTTCGCTCTCTTTCTATCCTTTCGCTTTCTCTTCCAGTTTTGCTTTTCTGTTTTTTATTTTTAGCAATTTTATCTCTTTTTAAATTCTCTCCTCCTTCTCATATTTTGATGAAATGCCTTCATTTGTGATTTGCAGCCTTCGTCCCTGTACCATCACTCTGAGGGAGTGACTGGAACACTGGGAAATGCCCTCCTCACCTGGCTTCATGGTGGACCCACAGTCCTGGCCTTGCTTTGTACACTCATGCCTGGCTAGTGGGCATGTTTGTTATGTTAGTCTCTGTAAGTCAGAAGGATATAAGAACACTCAATATGTGGATGTTGCTCCAATCTGATGAAGCCTTATCCCCACAAGCAGAATCATCTGCAGCTCTGTGTCCTCATGAGAAGTTTGGAAGGTAGCTGGCATTGAGATGCTCTACCTCTGATTGAAAGTACAGTGTGTGTCCTGCTTTGTATAGCCATGCACACATGGTGATTTCTGAATCCTTTGCCCTTAAACTTCAGAGCCTTTAACATGGTCTGTTGGCATCTTTCCGTTGTGACTGCCTTTGGTGGAGCCTGCTACAGTGCACATACCTCTCCACCTGGTGCTGGGTACTTGGTAGGAATTCTCAATTTGGAAAATCGTGTTTTTGACTCTGGGAAATTGTCTTATAGTTGTAATGCCTTTTTTTTTTTTTTTTTAACATACTTCTACCAGTGTGGGCGCTTGTTTTGAGCACTGCCTCTCTTTCTGATCCTCCATTTTTTTTCCTCCATCCATTTTTTTGTCTTTCAAAAACTTGACCACCTTTCATTTTCTGTCATTTCCTCCAAACTTTCTCTTTGTACTTGTGAGTTACCCCTTTTGTATTTCTTTACTATTATAGTGTATAACAAAGTACCACAGATTGGATGGTTTAAACAATAGGAAAATTTATCGTCTCTCAGTTCTGGAGGCTGTACATCTGAAATCAAACTGTTGGCAGGGTTAGTTCCTTCTGAAGCCTATAGGGAAAATCTCTTCATGCCCCTCTCCTAACTTCTGGTGGCTAGCTGGCAATTTTTGGCATTTTTTAGCTTGTAGATACAGTACCCTGATTTCTGCCTTCATGGTCACATGGTATTCTGTGTGTGTGTGGGGGGGGGGGGGGTCCAAGCTTCTCCTTTTTCTAAGGAAGCCAGTCAGATTGGTTTAGAGTCCACCCTGATGATCTCATTTTAACCTGATTACCTCCATAATTATCTTATTTCCAAATAAGTTCACATTTTGAGATATTGAGAGTTAAAACTTCAACTTAGCAGTTTTGGGGACACAGTTCAACTCTGAATGATGGGTTTTAAGAGGGAGTGAAGATAAGTATATGACATCCTTTGTATTCATCAGAATGTGTAGTTATCATAATATTTATAAAGACTCTAAATCACATCTGTCTTCACTGAAGATCAGAAAGCAACTCTCAGGAAGTAATTTTTAGATTGAAGTTGGTGATTTTTGTCCAGATTCATGTGACTGTTAAATTTCTGCTGGTTTCCTGAATGTTTAACTACTTAGTATTTGAGTTACCTGATTTGCCACCCTTGCTTTGTTTCTAAAGTAGTTTGGAGGTTAGCAACATGATTACAGCAGTGTCTGGTGAGAAAAAATCTTAAGTATATCATGACATAGCCAGGTTCCGATGCTGTCTTCTGTGTTAATTGTACTCTTTGTTTTTCAGATCTGAACCTCCCTGAGTTGAGTTTGATTTTATGAGTTCTGTCATACATCTTTTTTGGTTTTGGTTCCTCAGTCCCTTTACTTAAAGTAAGGGCTGAAGCTTTAGCCTTTCCCACCCTTCATTACTTTCTGGCAACATCACTCTCTTTATTTTCCTTTATAATAGTTATCCCAGCCTGGAATTTTACTTTATTTTTTATTATTATTTTTAAGTATTTTATTTATTTGTCAGGGAGAGAGAGCAAGCAAGGGGAGCAGCAGGCAGAAGGAGAAACAGGCTCCCCGCTGAGCAAGGAGCCCAATGCTGGACTCAATCCCAAGACCCCAGGATCATGACTCAAGCAGAATGCAGATGCCCAACTGACTGAGCCACCTAGGCGTCCCTATTTTTTATTTTTATTTTTTTTTAAATTTCTTGTCTCTCTTTTCTCTGTTAGAATCTAAGTACTGTGAGAGCAGGCACCTCATCAGCCAGGTTCACTGCTTGATCTCAGCTCAGAATCTAGAATAGTGCCTAATATGTTAAAGTAGATACTGCTTTTAAACAGGTCATTGAGTTGAAGTAAGCTTTATTTCCCAACATTCCAAATGTTGCTTCACTGAGTTGCTGTTGCTCTTGGGGAGGTCCTTCTCTCTTGTTGCAGTAGCTCAGTGTACAAGCCCGCTTGTTAGAACACAGTGGTACAGCCTTACCTGGCATTTGTTTTGCAGAGCTACCTAAAACTAGGCCATAACTCAAACTGGAGTAATGGATGGCTCTTAACAGTTGTGGTGCAGTTGGCGATGGCTGCTGTCTCCACAGCTTCTCCCTTTATCCACCCAGATGTCCCCCCAGGCTGTTAGAGGGCGGTCCCCCCCTAACATTTCTGAAAATTCTACTAGGGTCCCAGTAGTAGTTCGCAATAAAGCAAGGCCTGAAATTTGAAAGCTGTGTTTTTATTGGCTTCTGGTGGAAGACTCTCATCCATCTCCACAGCCTCTCCCAGTTTCCTCAGGAGCCTCTGCAAACACCAGTATGGGATTCCTGGAATTGGGAGCATGTTCTCTGCATGGCTGCACAGGAGTTCACATCCCTGCTTCTTGACCTCATGGTTGTCCTGTTCCATTTAAATGAGACAGACCCAGGCAGTTCCAAAGAGAAGAATGAAGAACTGGTGAATTTGTGCTTCCTGATCTAAAACGTATTTCCCTGGGAAACAGGCAGGGGGTTGCTGCATTCCTGAGAGTTAAATGCAAGACAGATTACAAGCGTTGTTAAAAACTGAATATGTGTTACTGGAGCTGGTCACTTTCATTATTCAGTTATGTAAGTGGATGGATTGGCACTTTTCCCCCCTTGTTTCTTTTTTATTAGTATGCTACCAGTAATCAAGGAAGATTTTTCTCTCCACCTACAGTAGGAGTCACTGAAAGATGGTTGATGCAGTGTGTGAGGTTGGTCAAACTGTATGCAGCAGAAGTCACATTTAACTAACATTGTGGCACTGTCTTGATTTCATCATGGTACCCTGAAGGGTTATAGGGAAATGCCTTGGCTTCTTTTTTTTTTTTTTAATTTTTAATTTTTTAATAAATATATAATGTATTTTTAGCCCCAGGGGTACAGGTCTGTGAATTGCCAGGTTTACACACTTCACAGCACTCACCATAGCACATACCCTCCCCAATGTCCATAACCCCACCACCCTTTCCCGACCCCCCTCCCCCCAGCAACCCTCAGTTTGTTTTGTGAGGTTAAGAGTCTGTTATGGTTTGTCTCCCTCCTGATCCCATCTTGTTTCATTTATTCCTTTCCTCCCCCCCCAACCCCCCCACGTTGCATCTCCACTTCCTTATATCAGGGCAATCATATGATAGTTGTCTTTCTCCAGTTGACTTACTTCGCTAAGCATAATACCCTCTAGTTCCATCGACATCGTTGCAAATGGTAAGATTTCATTTCTTTTGATGGCTGTGTAGTATTCCATTGTAGATATATATATATATAGATATATATATATATATATCACATCTTCTTTATCCATTCATCTGTTAATGGACATCTAGGTTCTTTCCATAGTTTGGCTATTGTGGACATAGCTATAAACATTCGGGTGCATGAGCCCCTTTGGATCACTACATTTGTATCTTTAGGGTAAATACCCAGTAGTGCAATTGCTGGGTCATAAGGTAGCTCTATTTTCAACTTTTTGAGGAACCTCCATGCTGTTTTCCAGAGTGGTTGCACCAGCTTGCAGGAAATGGCTTGGCATTTTGATGGTGCTCCACAGGTGATTGCTATAGCTTTGACCTCACTAATATCCCTTTGAATTTCAGTTAGGTTTAGAAAATATAAGCTCCAAAAATGAAGTATAAATATTCATGAAATGTTGAATCCAGTATCTGTCATGCAAAAGTTAACATTTTCCTTTGAAATTCGTAGGCAATTTTGAGAACCTTGTGCCTGTAAGTTTTCTGAAAAACAAATGATGCTCTCTGTGTCATGTGAAATAGATATGGTTCACTTGTCTTGGGATATATGTATGGTTTCTGATAGATGCATACCTGCAGACAATCCTGGGATGTGAGCAAATACTCATTTCTTTCCTGCATCCTCACAGTGCCTGTTGGGATGGGGGTGATAGATAATGACGATTGATGGACATTATTCATGAGGAAAAATACTGTTTAAATAAAAGAGACTACATATTATGAAGTTTGAAGTTCACGCATAAGATCTAATACAAGTATTCCGTTTTCCATCCCATTATAAATGAATAATAAAGAAACTGTTGATGCTTCTGTTAAAAAACGTAACTGTGGAGGAATATGACTAAAAATTTATCCAATCAAATAAATGTACATTGCCCACTTTAGTGCAATGTGTGCATTTCTATGATCCTGTCATTCTTAAAACATTTTTAAGTTGCTTTCAGTCTTGAAATCTATCATTTTATGCTCAGTAGTGGAAGGTCTTTACCCCTCAAGGTAGGTAAGGCTTTGCAAAATTGCCAGAAGTCATTTAGAATAGCATCCGGTGGATCATGCATGTCAGAGAGATGAATAATAATCTTTGCTGTTTAAAGTTGTGACCATATAGTAATGATTTTTATCTTGTGTAGTGCCTAAATTTAAGATCTTTCAGAAAAAAAGAAGAAAGGGGCATATCGATGGGATCAATTTATTATAGCCTTCAGAAGTATTTAATTTAAAAGACAGTCTTCATGTTAAATAGAGTTAGATAGGGTGTTAATGTGACTAAACAGTTTTACACCAGAACTTGGAAGACAGAAATACATTGAGGAAGTTGCTTTAGGGAGGCGGGTCTGATTTGAACCCAATGTAGTGTAGATGTCTGGGGGTATCTTAAGTCCATTCCCTATACCCCTAGGATTCTTCTGACCCACGTTAGTCTTATTTTGGCTATTTGGGGATGGAATGTGAATAATACTATTTGAACAAGGATGCCAAGGGGTGGGCCTTAGGGAATCGGAGGAAGGTATCGAAAGCTAAAACAAAGAGATAAAAAAGAGCTGTTGAATGAAGTAGAAATTAGATCATAAGTCATTTGTTTACATTCTGTGTCCCTCAGTAAATAGCTCCTGGATGGCAGGGATTCAGGTCTACCAGTCATCTGTTAGGCACCTGTGTGGCATAGGTCTTGAAAGTATTCAGTACATTGCATTTTAATGAAAAGAAAGAATTAAGCACTTAATAGTTGACAGGTGGTACCTCATTGAGTCTTAGAAGCAGTCCTGTGTGGTAAGTTTGGTGACTCCAACTCTATGGAGGGGTCATAGGAAGCTCCAGTTGAGCTGAAGCTCAAAGAAAGGGTAAGTACTAGAGATATTTAGTAAGTAGTAGAGATGTAATTCCAAATTCTATTGGTCTAAATTCAAAGCCCAGGCTATGTGCCTGACTGGCTCACTCCTAACATTTGTGAGGGCCCAGCCAGCACAGGCATATAAATATAGGGCCACATACCATCTGTCTAAACCAGTAGTTCTCAACTAGAGGGAATTTTGCCTCCAGAGGCCATTTAGAAATGACTGGAGACATTTTTGGTTGCCACAAATGGGGAGAGTGGTACTGGCATCTAGTGATTGGAGATAAGGGTAGTGTGCTCCTTCACACCTTGGAAGAAAATGATCTGACCAATGTCCCTATGCCAAGGTTGAGACACCTTGGTCTAAATTGTTAAAAGCTATGAATCCAGTCACCCCCGTTGACTGTCCAACATTCCCACCATTGGCTGTTTCTCAGTGTTGTCACACATCCTGTCACAGAGACTGAGCATTAGCACATATGTGCTGGGGAAGCTGGAGGTACAAGTCGAGGGGCCGTTTGGCTTATGCTTCCCCTCTGTTAGGTAAATTGTTTAAACAAACAAACAAACAAAACAGACTTTCAGGGGGCATCTGGGTGGCTCAGTTGGTTAAACATCTGCCTTCAGCTCAGGTCATGATCCCGAGGTCCTGGGAGCAAGTCCTGAATTGGGCTCCCTGCTCGGCGAGGAACCTCCTTCTCCCTCTGCCTCTGCCTGCCATTCCCCCTGCTTTTGGCACGTGTGCTCTCACTTGCTCTCTTTCTGTCAAATAAATAAAAGCTTAAAAAAAAAAAACTTTTCTAGAGATCTGGAAAGAAAAAGAACAAATGCAGTCTTTTTATTTGGGGTTTGTGGTGTGTGGGGCCTGGGGCAGGGACTTCTTTTGACCAGGGATAAAGGCAGTACTGGTGCCTGGCATTATGTATAGTAGACACTGGAAAAATGTTTGTTAGATGAATATTTCCATAGCACCATCCCTCCTGAATGAATGAACGGCATGCATTTACATATACTCTATACTTTTCATTTCAAGGGCTGTTACTATGTGATATAAGCCTTTAGATTACAAAGATTGAGCATATTTTATCTAATTCAGCTGGAAAGTAATTTTTCAGTACCTTAATGTTCTCATCTTTCAAACAGCAGCTTGGGTTAAAATCAGGAATTCTGGGGGCGCCTGGGTGGCTCAGTGGGTTGAGCCTCTGCCTTCGGCTCAGGTCATAATGTCAGGGTCCTGGGATGGAGCCCTGCATCAGGCTCTCTGCTCAGCTGGGAGCCTGCTTTCCCGCTTTCTCTCTGCCTGCCTCTCTGCCTACTTGTGATCTCTCTGTCAAATAAGTAAATAAATAACTTTAAAAAAATAAATAAAATCAGGGATTTTTTACTTAGATTCTACATACCAGCCATAAGAGGGGTTCTAGCAGATCTTCAAACCTCAAAATTAGATTCATGATTGTGTGGATATACACATACATTGATGATGTGCACATTTGCTCTAAAGAAAGTTATACTTTGGGTTCCACCTTAGAGCTATTATGAGTAATGCTGCCGTGAATATTGATTTACAGTCTTTGAGTCCTTGTTTTCAGTTATTTGGGGTATATATCTAGTGGAGTTGCTGGAGTAATTCTAGGTTTAGCTTTTTGAGGACTGCCAGGTTACTTTCCACAAAGAGACCACCATTGCATATTTCCATCAGGTTTCAGTTGCACAGAGATTTCAATTTTTCTACATCTTTAACAACACTTTTTTTCTCATTTTGTTTTTATAGCCATCCTAGTGGATATGAAATGATCACTGTGGTTTTGATTTGCATTTCTGTAATGATTAATGATGTTGAGCATCTTTTCATGTACTTACTGACCATCTCCATTGGAGAGCTACTTATTTAGGTCTTTTGCTCATATTTTAATTGGGTTGTCTTTTTGTTTTTGATAGTAGAAGTTCTTAATATATCCTGGATATTAAACCCTTATTTGGATACATGATTTGCAGATATTTTCGCCCATGATGTAGTTTGTCTTTTCACTTTCTTGATAATGTCCTTTGATACAAAAAAAGCTTTAAATTCTGGTGGAATCCGTTTTATCTCCTTTTTCTGTTGTTACTCATGCTTTTGGTGTCATGTCTTAAGAATCAGTCATTTGCCATATCAAAAGTCATGAAGATTTACTCCATGTTTCCTTATAAACATTGTGTACTTTTAGGTCTTTGGTCCATATTGAGTTAATTTTTCCATGCAGTGTGAGGTAGGGGTCCAACTTCATTCTTTTGTATGTGGAAATCCCATTCTTGGTACCATACATTGAAGAGACTTCTTCCCCCATTGAATGGACTTGGCACCCTTATCAAAAATCATTGGCCATCAGGGTACCTGGGTGGCTCACTCAGCTGAGCATCTGACTCTTTGATTTCAGCTCAGGTCATGATCTCAGGGTGGTGAGATCAAGCCTTGCATTGGGCTCTGTGCTCAGCGTGGAGTTTGCTTGGGATTCTCTCTCTTTCTCTGCCTCTGCCCCTTCCCCTGCACACATGCTTGCTCTCTCTCAAAATAAATCTTTAAAAAACATCATTGACCATTGAGTTTGGGTTTATTTGTGTACTCCGTTCTACTCCATTGGTCTGTAGGTCTGTCTTTATGCCAGTACCAGACTGTTTTGATTAATGTGACTGTAGTTACATTAGTAGTAAGTGTTGAAATCAGGAACTTTGTTCTTCCTTTTCAAGATCTTTTTGGACCCTTGTAATTCGATAATCAGTTTGAGGATTGACTTTATATTTCTGCCAAAAAAAAAAAAAGTCTTTTGAAATTTTGGTAGGGATTGTGTTCAGTTTGTAGATTGCTTTGGGTGGTATTGACATTTTAACAATATTAAGTCTGTGTCCATGAACATGAGATGTCTTTTTTTACTTAGGTCATTTTAAATTTCTTTCAGCAATGTTTTGTAATTTTAAATATACAGGTTTTCACCTCCTTGATGAAATTTATTTCTAAAGATATTTTATTCTTCTTCTAGATTCCTTTTTTTTTTTTTTTTGAGATTTTAAAAACACCTAGCACATTAAATCTGCATTCCAACCTAGGTATTAAGTCCTAGAAGGTACTATAGAAGACATCTTAAAGCTTGGAAATAAGTAAATAAATAAGTAAATAAAGATAATATATAAATAAAAAATATTAAATAATATAAAAAAACATAAAAATAAGTAAATAAACTAGTTGGTAACCTTGAATATATCACATAATCTCTGAGTCTCTTCATCTGCAAATATAGGGATAAAGCAAATCTTTCACAGAAGTTGTAAAGATCAGAAATAATAATATAACAAGGGACTAGCTCTAGAGTATGACTCAGTTAAATACTAGATAACTAATGCTAGGCTGCTAGTATTGTGTTTTCTTGTATGGTTTCAGTATAAATACTAGTTTGCCATATGATTTCTTGTGAACATTTGGCTTTGATTACCTTTGTTTGCTTTATTTCTTTTCATATCCGGAAGCTTTGTGATTAAATAGTATACATTAAAAGCTTGAGCAGAATTAATTTGTAGCAAAGGCTAGTGATTTTTACACAAACTAAATATCCTTTTCCTCAGAGAGCCTTATAAAGTATGTTGCAATGGGGGGGAGTTGTAAAATATCATAAACTGTGTTTCAGTGGTGCTGTGTCCTTAAAAGAGGGGAGCCTTTCTTCTAATGTTCCTCTTTGCTTTCCTGGATAATCTCCTGTCCTGGCATTGCAAGGTTAAATTTTAGACATTAACCAGCATTTAACCTCTTAGAATAGCCAAGCTGACTTAAGGCTTTACCCTCAATGGAAAATGCAACTAATCCTGCCATTTTAGCATTGCATTTGTTTGTATGTGTGAAATATAACTATTGTCATGTATAAATCTGGGTACCAATGTTGCATTTTCTTCTTATGCATTTTAGGGGTACTTTAGATTGAAGTAGTTAGATTCAATTTCTGAAAGACAGTCTAAGAGTTCCGTTTTCATTTTAGCTTAAATATAGACAGTTGAATAAAATCTGGAGGAAAATTAGATGTTTCTTAATATCTTAAAAGTAAATTCCTTATCATTGTCATAGCAATGTAATTTAGCCATTTTGCTATTCATTTCCTGAAGAACATAAATTAATCTGCATACAAGAATATGAACTTGTGCATATTCTTATAGGGAGGGAAGGGTGAAGTGGATGCAGTCAAGTTGAGAAACATGTGGGTTTGAAAAAGAAACAGAAATTGGGAGAGCAAGCCTATCATGGGATTGCCAGATTCTGTTAGGGGCCCATTTAAGGCTACAGATGATAATTTATACTTTCACCCATCTGTCCTACCAGGATGACTCTTCTCAGCAGTGCTCAATATGATTCTTTATTAAAATGATAATCGCAGTTGCTTGGGTGGTATTTTCTTTAAGCCTGGTAATAGGATAGCAAGCAAATTATAAACTAAACATTAACGATATGGTTAAAAGCAAAGGCTCTGGAGTCAGGCCTTGGTTTATTATCTTCTGGCTTCTCCATCTAGCAGCTATAAAACTTGAGCAGGTTCTCACTGTGGTAGTTGCAGTTATAGGATGGCAATTGGTTATGTCCTTTTGCACACTTATCTCTTGATGGTCTATCATATTCATTTATATAGATGGAGGAAGAGAGCAGGAAGACAAGTACCAGCTAATACCTGTATTTTTTTTTAAGATTTTATTTATTTATTTGACAGAGAGAGACACAGCAATAAAGGGAACACAAGAAGGGAGAGTGGGGGAGGGACAGGCTTCCCAGCAAGCAGGGAGCCCGATGTGGGGCTTGATCCCAGGACCCTGGGGCTCATCACCTGAGCCAAAGGCAGCTGCTTAACCAACTGAGGCTCCCAGGCACCCCTCATCTTTTTTTATACTAAAAAAATGTATGTATCAGAGTAGAATGCAAAGTATGTTGAATTTTAATGGTTAAAAATAAACGTTTCAAGATTATCTTTGAAAAAATACTTCAAGGTGGGCCTCAGGAGACCCTTCCTATTTTTTCTTCCTCTGTTCCTGAAAAGACCTATATGCATTTGATTTTTCATTAATTCACAACTCAAATGAACAGTCACTGGCTACCCTTGTTAAGAGTTTTGGGGATTGGGACGCCTGGGTGGCTGAGTTGGTTAAGCAGCTGCCTTTGGCTCAGGTCATGATCCCAGCGTCCTGGGTTCAAGTCCCACATCGGGCTCCTTGCTCGGCAGGGAGCCCTCTGCCTCTGCCTGTGCTCGCTTGCACTCCCTCTCTCTCTCTGATAAATAAATAAAATCTTTAAAAAAAAAAAAAGAGTTTTGGGGATTGTGTGAGGATATAATGACACACTGGAACCTGAGTAAACTAGATAGCCATTATCCAATAAGCAGTTAACCTACAAATGTTTGAAAAACCTCAGTGTTATCAAGAGGAATTTTGCTCTTGGTTTTGAAGAAAACACATTAGTTCCTTTTGTTTTCATAAGTTAACAGTGAATTTTAAGTAATTCCAGATACAGGAAGAAAAACTTCATTGGTGTAGATAAGAGAGCCATCTGGCTCAAGAACTCTGTTCCAGGTGGGCTCTTGTCCTTTGTGTGTGGGTCTCTTTGTCATGTATAGAGATGTACTTGAGTTAATTCCTTTACTGTAGAACAGTCATGATAGATTCTGAATTCATTGTACTGAGGCTTTAAAAAATATTTTCATGATGATTTTATACTAATTGAAACTTTTTAGTGTTCTTACCTCTTCACTGGTAATTCAGTAGAAATAAGTGGCTATTCTACAGTCCGACCACTGGGGGGTGTAGATTATTTTCATTCTTGTCTTAAAGTCTGAATATAACTTGTGATGTAAGTACTTCTGTTGAATCAGTGTAGCTCAACCTCGGATAAGCAAATCTCAGGTTAGGAAGTTTTAAGTTAATTTTTATGTCGTCTTAAAAAGCCCTTTAATACCTGGTCTCATATACTTACAGGATTACTAGTAAAAAAAAAAATGTATTTTACTAGCATCATTATCAGCTGTAGAGTCCAAACAAGATTCTGACTCTTCTAATTAGCATTTTAGCTTTGTTTGTTTCCTTAAGCTAGACTTTTTTCTGGAAAGGTTTAAGACTAGGAAAAAAGACTTCCAAATTCTACTTAATGCTTTTTTTTTTTTTTCTTTAAGTTTATTAAAGAAGCTGTCTAAAAGTAAAAAGTAGTGTTTCTTGATATTTAACCATTTATTATATTTGGTTGTAGACAAAAAGTTTGACAGTATAGAAGCGTTTTTCTTTGAAAAACCATATGGATGATCAAGAATTATTGGTTGTGGTTTTTTAACTATTATTGACTGAGTCCCAAAAAGTGCCATCACTTAAATCGGGCCAGAACCAGAATGTCGGGTACCAGCTGGGAGTCAAGTGATCCACAGATCACAACAGGGGGAAACTGGAGGTGTGTAGCTCTTACAAAATCAGTGTTTGGAAGACGAGCTCACCATATCCGGGTCCATGGTACATGCTCACTTGCAGTCAGAACATTCTGTGAGTCATCAGTCCAAACAGTGAAACAGTCAGTACCAAGACTAGCAGGAAATTGAAGTGACTGGCCTAGAGCCTGGTTGTTTTGTAAGAGGCATTTGAGGTGAAGTTTGCCTGAAGAGAGTTCATACCCATCAACCTTTGGCTCTTGCCTCTCTTCTCTTGTTAGCTCTTTATCTTTTCTTCTGGTTGACCTTCGTTCTCCTTTCCCTAGCACTTTGTCTTCTGGTCTTAACCTGGCATCATGCGAAAAAGCATTGAACCAGAAATTGGGTCTAAGTGGGTGACCTTAGACTAAATTCCTGATGTCTTGCTGGGCCTCAGTTTACTCACCTTTTTAAAAAGATTTATTTGAGAGAGAGCACAGGGGTGGGAGCTTGGGGAAGGGGAGAAGGAAAGGGGAAAGAATCTCAGACACTGCTAAACACAGTGCCTGAGGCAGTTCAATCTCACTACCCTGAGATCACAACCTGAGCCAAAACCAAAAGTAGGGCGCTCAACCAACTGAGCCACCCAGGCACCCCTCAGCTGACTCACTTTTAAAATGGATAAAGTTTTTTTCCCTCTTTTCCTTGTATCTTTATCCCTCCAATTGCCCTTCTCCTTAACAGTTTTCCTTTTCTCCAGGCATTTCTCATTTCTTTCCAGTTTTATTTCCTCTGCTCTTCCTTTTTCCCCCTCTCATCTTCTTATGTAGTTTCTCCTTAATCTTCTTTCTCATTCTCTTTTAGTTCCCCTTGTACCTGACGTCTTATTTCTCCTTTTATTATTTTCCCATTGGTAACCCCCCAGTATCAGTTTTTTTTCTTACTACCGTCTAATGCTGGGGGATCCAGAACTGCAATAGTACATGGAGGGAAAGGTTTAAATTGTTACAAATTGTGTAATAATCAGACAAAAAAAAATCACTTTTAAAAGGAAGAATTTGTGTTACCTGATGTATACTGAGTTAGATCACAAGCACCCATGGGCACTTTCATGATGTACTGCAGGCTCACATTAATGTCCAGTAGGCTGGGCAGCAAGCAGTATAACATACTAAAGGCAAGATAAATTTTTTGTCATTTCTCATATTGGTGAAATTTGTTCTTATTTCTGCCATTTAGTATTTTTATTACATGTTTCTTTGTAGTATATTGCTCTAGTAAACATTACCAGCCTCTCTTGGTCAGACACTTGTAAATACTGGCTTTTTGTGATGTATAGAAGTAGAGGAAAAAGTTTAGTAATTTGAACATCATTAAATTTGTGAGGATCAGCTAGTATATTGTTGATGAATTAACTCAGTACTTTTATGGGATGATGAAAAATCCTGTCATCTTCATTTCTTCATTAGTAGAACTTTGGCTGAATGTCCTTTTTCCCTCCTCCTTGTTCTCAAGGTTGTCTCAGGGCCTTTAGGTGGTGCTTTGTCCAAAAGAAATATAATGGGAGTCCTATGTGTAACTTTAAATTGCATAAAGTAAAAAGAAAAAAACATTTAATTTTAAGAATATATCTTCTTTAACTCAGTACCTCCGAAATATTGTCATTTTAACGTGTACCTATATAAAAAATTAGGTTATTTCACACACATTTTGTGTGTTTTATGTTTACAGCTCATCTCAGTTGGTCATGTTTTGTCCATGTGTGTTAAGTATGTTTTTGAGTTTTAGAAAATTTCACCTGAAGTTACTAGATGTTGACTTATGGAAAGACAGAAATACCAGGAATGTTTGAATTTTACAATGCTGCACTGTCATATTCTTAAAATTAAATTGTTTAGTATTATATGTTAATATTTTATAATGCCATAATTAATATTAACATATAATTTATTATAACTTTTTCATTATTTACAGGCTGAACAGGCTGTCTTCCATCCAGAATTGTGAAAATATATTGAGTCATGCCTATAAGACAAAAAATTGTTTTTGAATTCTATAAAGCATCTATAATGTGCTGTCTTAGAGAAGCTTATTGATACTTAGAAAATATATGTAAACTGTTTTCCCTCAAATGATTACTTCTCTATATGTATAGTTTTTATTTCTAAAAACGAGGTTGTGATTGATTTGGAGAATCATTAACTCAATCCCTGTCCTGTGTGATGGAAGCTGCAGTGACCGTCATGTGATTGGGCAGGACTTGGTACCTATCAGTGTAAACACATGGCACAGCCTGTCCCATGCCCCTCCTTATCTCCTTCAGAGAGAAGGGGTTGAGGCGTTTTGAGCAAATCTTATTGGTAAAGTCGTGTATGTATTGCCTTTTTTTTTTTTTTTTTTTAAAGAACCATTTCCTTTCAGTTTTTAACCATATTACTGTGTCGGCAAACAGTTCACACTCAGTTTGTCAGCAGAGTGGCTTTCTGTTTTGATAATTTAGGACTGTAACTTTGTTTCTGAAAAAAAGACATGCTTGATAAGCTAGTTCAGTTTTAAGATGTTTTACTTAGAAGATGATAATAAATATGAGGAGGAGGAGGAGGAGGTTCATGAAGACTCATTAAGTAAAACTGAAGGTGTTTACCATGGGAAGGCCCCTGCTGGTATCCTGGTGAGTTACATGCCCCAATGTCCTGTTGCCTTTGCTTGCTTGCTCAGTCTGGGTAGTACTGAGAGAAGAGGGCTAATACCTTTTCTTTGGAAAATGTAGCACTGGTAATGGATTTTATTAACTTTTAATGTTATATTCAGCAGAAATATTTGGTACCTGGTCTCCCTCATTCATGCTACACCATCTTTTTACTTTTTTCTATTTTTTATTTGAAAAATAACTTTCTGCCTAGAAAAAAGTGAGGTTGCTGCTTTAAACAGAATTCTTTTAAAACTAGGTATCAAACTAAGCGTGTCTGGTTTTACATTTTTGCTTCTAAGTGCAGTAGTTGAAGAATAAAAAACATTAAAAAGTTTCATAGTTTTTACTATCCTAGCCAAAATTGTTTGAAAACTGAACTAATATTTTGAAACTAGCATTTTATTCTGATATATGATACAAAAGAGTGACTGCAGTTTTTCTTTCTCCTATAATTGTAGACAAAAATATAAGCTTGACATGCAGGGAAATTGCAAATTGAGGTTGTTTTTTTTTTTTTTTAATCTGGACAAAATACAAAATCATATAAAAGTGTAAATTCTAGAAGTCAGCGTTAAGGAAATAAAATCAGGTAAATTAATGACAGTATAATTTAACTCTACCTGTGGAACCTTTTTCTTCAAAAATAATCTGAAATAAACACCATGAGGTAAAGGTATTTTTTAGGAAATAATAAGGATATATGTTTTTATGAAAACAAGTGTAAAAAACAGATAATTTCTAAAATTTGTGGCTCATAATCAGGTTGATTTTAAAGTTATATAAATTTTTGTCACCTTTTATCACATTTGTGTGCTTTTTGCTTTTTGTACTTGTTGATGAAAGTACTTTTTCGGAGTTCTCAGGAACTGATGGAACTGAACATTGTTTGAATATGAATGCAAGTCAGATATACAGAGAGAAGCAATTTACTTTTGAAATTTCCTTTTTAATAGTGTAGAGTGCATGTATATATGGATTCATCCATATTTCTTGTGAATGTCAGAAGGGAGAATAGTGGATATAGCTGAATCTTTATGAAACATATAAAAATTCTTTTATTGAGTAACACACACACAAACCACCTATCTCAGGAAGAAGTTCTTATGCTTCCTGATTTTGGTGTTTTCTAGAGAGAGGTTAACAAGTATTCAATTAGACTGCCTTTTACTAACAGTTCCCTTTTATGTTAATGTCAGAACATCGAAGTCCCATGAGTCATCTCCTTGCTCCAAGAGAAACTTTGATTTTCTGAATGGCTAGTGTTGGGGATGCTAGATTTGATATCTGCTTAATAAGCTGAACTGATGATGTTGAGAGTTAGACTTTATAACTTGGGTGTGTCTGTGTACGTGTGTCGGGGTGGGGGGGCACGAGGGAGAGGGAAAAACCTAGTTTTCAGAGTCCAAGCCCTCAGTGACCCTGACATTCCTTACTATTCATATACTGCCTGGGTGAATGTCTCCATCTTAAAGGAGAGGATTTTATGTGTTTGGAACATAAATGTATAAATCTCATAGTTTAAAAAACATGAGACGACTTTTGTGCTTTGTTAGAAATTAGGAATTGAAAAAGTTTTCATAATTTTTTTTAAAGATTTTATTTATTTATTTGACAGAGATATCACAAGCAGATGGAGAGGCAGGCAGAGAGAGAGAGAGGGAAGCAGGCTCCCTGCTGAGCAGAGAGCCTGATGCGGGACTCGATCCCAGGACCCTGAGATCATGACCTGAGCCGAAGGCAGCGGCTTAACCCACTGAGCCACCCAGGCGCCCCAAGTTTTCATAATTTTTAAACAAGCGTAGATAATTCCTTTTGTTTGTTGAGGAAAAGGCCACATTATTTCATATTTTAATATCCTGAAGTTCCAGAATAATCGGCTGGCCTTATTTTCCACCACTTACTTTAAACTACCTTGGTTGCATTTTTAAATTAGGGCGGCATGTACTACAGGAGTGCTTAGCCAAACTTGGAATCCTAGGAAGTGCTTCTAGAATCAAGTGTGTGTCTGTGGAGACTCCAGGTGGCATGTGGGTATTCTTTTTTTTTTTTTAAAGATTTTTATTTATTTGACAGATCACAAGTAGGCAGAGAGGGAGGAGGAGGGCTCCCTGCTGAGCAGAGAGCCAGATGTGAGGCTTGATCCCAGGACCCTGGGATCATGACCTGAGCCAAAGGCAGAGGCTTTTAACCACTGAGCCACCCAGGCACCCTGCATGTTGGTATTCTTATTAGAGACGAGAACCCCATGCACAGAGGCTATGAGACCTGCTAATGGGGCAGAAGTGATAACCTGACCTTGTGTCTGCATGTCCTCACCAGCTGCAGGGAACTCCAGGAAGCAAGAGGACAGTGCTTCTCCATCCTTGTCCCTCTGCTGTATCAGAGGACCTGGGTGTTAGTGTGGTCAAGTAAAAAAGCGTTTTTTGGTTTGTTTGTTTTTAAGAGAGTATTTTATATGTTTGTATTATTTATAGCAAGATTTACTAATAAATACGGTGGTAGAAGATAGCAAGTCACCCAGTAGGCGGGGCGTGTGGCTTGGGGCAGTGTTCATGCCAAGTTAGGAGTTAGGAAATCTTCAGTGGGGGATGAAGAAGCCTCCCCTCATCCCCCCACACTTAGCACATTTTGTCATTACTTCCTGCTGCCCAAAGTTCTAGAATAGCGCTAGGTGAATGGGTCCAAAACCAAACACTTTTCCTCCAATCCAGTATCAGGAGTGTTAACAAAACTAAGTATTTAGTTGCATAGAATTTTATTTCCTCTTAGAAATGTGGTGGTATTACTAGGTAGGGAGTTTGGGGAGAGTAAATTCTCCTAGAATCTGTTTTCACAGTTCATTTGCCTCTTTAATCCGGATGCCACAGATGAGCTCAAGAATTTTGTGGAGAGTAGCGTAGAGGCTGTGGCCAGAAATGTGTCTAGGATTTTTGAAAATAATTTATTACCCATTTTTATATTTATGCCCCTGTCTGTTGTCAGAAATGACTTAGAGACATGCATACACACTACTACTACATAATACTGTAGAGTGCATGACTGAACGTTAATTTAAAGAAAACAGTTCTTTTCATTCAAATATAGATTATACCACTCTGGTTCTGATCAATATGGACAATTTAGTTTTTCACTTACTAATATGTCTGAGGTATTTGCTGCTCTGAGTTTGGGAGTAGCACAACTGGACAGATTTCAGCAGATGTCTATATAAATGCTGCCTCTTTTAGTTTGCCCACATACTTTGTTCTGATTACATACTCCCAGTTAGCTGAACTGTTTCACACGGTTGATGGGGATGATCCCAGTATTGCAGATGTGATCCAGATGCTGGTCAGGCAGTTTTGTGCATAGGAAAGACAAGATGGAATCCCATCACGGTCTTTAAATGTCACATGAATCCGATGTTGGTCCAGTCTACAGGATTTGGACACAACTGTCTGAAAGGATCCAAATAAAAATCTTACCTCTTGGGAAAAATGCTTATCTTATTACATAATATTTTACATTTACATCTTAGGTATTAAATATTCAAAATCAACCCATTTGTCCTGAAGAAAAAGTTTTAGATGCCAATTCTAGAGTAGATAATTTTTGTGTTTGTTATACATTCTTATCTAATTGAAAGGGAAAATAGTTTTTATTGGTTATTTTTCACTCTTGTTGCTTGTTCTAGAAAAACCTGTTGCATAATCTAGAATCATTGAGCTCTTTTACTTTGCTTAACCCAGGATACTTAGGGAAGATATTTTTCAAAAGATGGAAATAGTAGTATACTGATCTGATTTTATTAGAGTACCATTTTAACTCTGTGATAAATTCCTGTTTTTAGAACTTGGTATACTTTTTTTTAAAAAATTCCTTGGGAAATCATCCCCCCCCCCTTTTAAGATTTTATTTATTATTTGACAAAGAGAGGCACAGTGAGAGAGGGAACACAAGCAGGGGGAGTGGGAGAGGGAGAAGCAGGCTTCCCGTTGAGCAGGGAGACCATGCGGGGCTTGATTCCAGGCTCTGGGATCATGATGTGAGCCAAAGGCAGCCGCTTAAGGACTGAGCCACCCAGGCATCCCCTTGGTATACTATCTTAATGCTGGCTGTATCTATGTAGAAAAGACCTTTATAAGACATTTGCTAAAGTGAATCCCAGGAAAACCTGAAGGGAGAGCTGTGTAATCTCTAGAATGTTACTGCATTCTCTGAGACTTATTTGAACTCCACTTGAACTACACATAGGCCATAAGTTAGAGGTCAAGGGATAGTACTTAAGAGTATAAAAAGTCATTTGTCATCTTTTGTATTCTAACAAAGCATGAAGTAATGACCTTTATAGACTGATAATTCAGAACTTATTGGAAAAGTAATTCCTTTAGGGGAAGTGAGGCAAGAGAGGAATAGGAAGGACACCCTTCAATTCTGTTTACTCCGCATGCAGTGAGGTTTTTAAGAGGGGACTGTGCATTGATTCCCTTGCCTGTAGTCCACAGACACAGCTTGATAAGGTGCCATTTGGGGGTCTATTGGGGCTTTAAAAAGTACTTGTACTTATAGTCTAGGGGCAGGGACTTGGTCATAGGGACTCCTCAAAGCTCCTCAATGATTCAAGTGACAGCCAGGGATAGGGATTTCCAAGTCAGACCAACCCCTGGAACCCTTACTGAACTCCAAATACACACCAACCAACCCCTCCCCCAAAAAACAAAACAAATTTTCCAGACAATTAAAGGGGGTATTAGAGCCTAGGAATTGTTTTGCTTTTAAAACTAATCTACAGAGCGCCCGGGTCAAGCATTCGACTCTTAATTTCAGCTCAGGCTATGATCTCAGGGTCCTGGGATTGAGCCCGCATCAGACTTAGTGGGGAGTCGGCTTGGGGATTTCTGTCTCCCTCTTCCCCTCATGTCCACTGCTTGCACTCGCTCACACGTGCTCTCTGTCAAATAAATAAGTAAATCTTTAAAAAAAAAAAAAAAACAAAAACTAAACTACAGACTTTATTCATATTTTCCACTAAAGTCCTTTTACTGTTTTCGGGATCAAATCCAAAACCCCAACCTACATTTGGTAATGCCACTGTAGTGTGCCATTGACCGTTCCTCAGTCTTTCCTTGTGTTTTATGACCTTAACTCTTTCATTGAGTACTGGTCAGCTATTTTGTAGAATTTCCCTCAGTTTGAGTTTGTCTGATACTGTCTCCTAATTAGATGGAGGTCATATATTTTTGGGAAGAATACCACAGAGATGATGTCATATCAGGAGTTCCGTGATGGTGATCTTTTATTATTACTGGTAAAGTTTCCCTGATTCACTTGATTAAGGTGGTATCTGGCAGGTTTCTCTACTATAAAGTTAATGTTTTTCCTTTTGTAGTAAATATGTGTCTTGGGGGAAGACTTTGAGAATATACAAACGTCCTGTTTCTCCTCAAACTTCTGTCCTCTATTTTTAACATCCATTGCATGCCACAGTTACTACTGTGGTCTAATAGCGGTTCTCTTTTTCTTTTCTTTTCTTTTTTTTTTTTTTTTTAAGGTTTCATTTATTTATTTGACAGAGAGAGAGACAGCAAAAGAGGGAACAGAAGCAAGGGGAGTGTGAGAGGGAGAAGCAGGCTTCCTGCTGAGCCAGGAGCCGGACACAGGACCCTGGGATCAGAGCCCGAGCTGAAGGCAGACACTTAACAACTGAGCCACCTAGGTGCCCCTAATAGTGGCTTTCTCTCTCCTTTATTCTGTATTAATTGGAATTCATCTTTAAGAGAAAACTGCCCCTTCTCCCTGCTTATTTATTAACTCACGTCAGTGTGGACTCATGAGTATTTTATTCTGTAGGTAATAATCCAATACTGTCACTATTTAGTTCCTCAAATTGTGTTAGTTCTAGCCATTGGGAGCTCTTTCACGTTAGCTCCTGTGTTCCTTTAACATATCCCTAATCTCTTGATTTGAACAGTTTCATACTTTCTAGCACTATTAGATAGTCCAGCAGCAACTTGTATTTTCCTGACTCCAGCCCTGGGATTAACTACTTCTCCAAGGAGCCCTGGTCTTTTTTATCCGAGAATGGTATTTAGAAACCAAGATCTGGGCTCTAAGTGTGCTTATTGCACCTACAGAGTCCTTGAGTCTAGTATTCCTCTTAACAGAGAAATCTAAGATGTTAAATGTGCATTCTGGCCCAGGTATAAGCACATCGATATTTGTGCATCTGTCCATGGAGACTTCTGATTCTGGTCTAATACCACAGGGCTTGTTTTTAGCCTTCCCTCTAGGAAATTATATTTTTAGAAGCTTCCCAGTTATTTATGATTAATCAGACTTGGGGAATGATAGCTTTGGGATATGTATCTGTTAGGTACATTGTGGACCCAAAGTTCTTGTGGCTTTGTTAAGTAGTCTTTGTTGATGAATACTCCCTTTGTTGTTGAATCATCATTGTTTTCCATTTCTGGGTTAGTCATCATTTCTTCTTCTTACACCAAAAAGAATTTTTATGTCACTCCTACCCCTTCTAACTAAGGGAACTCAGTCAACTAGGATAGGAAAGAAAGTCCCCAGTTCCTTTGTGGTGGAGTGGAAACCAGTCTAGTCGCATGGTCAGCATTTTTACAAAACTTGTTAGAGAAATTGAGCTCACTTGAGGGAATGCTTAGTGGTTTGATGCTCAGGGAGGCCATGTGTATGTTAGTATACACACAACCCACTCGAGTGACAAAAAGTTCACAATTTTACTAAAAGCAAACTTATTTTAATCCTTGAATTGTCTTCTTTTTGATAAGGCAGTCTGCATTCTTCTTCTAAAGCACAACATTCTTTTAAAGCAGGTACTTGGTTTATTAGACCAAGTAAACCCTTCAGCCTGGAGTTGTCAAGGGTGTTTAGGCCTGCATATGCTTGTTAAGGTAGTAGCTATAAGGTTGGTTAAAGTAGGTGTAGTGACCTTTACATTCTACTGAAGTAATTCATCTGGCATATTCTTATCTGAACTTAACAGGGTATTATATAAGATGGGGGTTGAAGGACTTTCAACCCAAGGACTTAAGATAATTGGGACAAGTTTAAAATGTCAACTTAATTCATCTGTGATATTAATTGAGGTTTTTGGGGGGACATGAGAAGAAGATGAGTTTAGTTAACATGTCTTTTTATAAACCTGTAAACTACAGGAACATGTTTATTTGTTCCCAGTATCATGGCTGTTATTTCAACTGTAGAAGAGTCATGATGTCAATGCCTGACATCTAGGTCAGTGAATAAATAGAAAGAACTTCAAATAAAGTAAGTGTTTCAAACAAAATTGTATTCTACCAACATGTGGACTAAAGTGATAGTCATCACTGAAAGTACAACATATGGTTTCCTTAGAAACCTGCTAGGATTATGTGCCTTTCATATGTGAAAGTGAGCCTAACAGTCAGATTTCCTGTTTTATATTAGAGTTGCTTATGGTTATCAGTGATCACCACCATAATAGGTTAGCACAGTTGTCTTACCTAGAAAGTTTAGGATGAGAATGTGTTCCTTAAAACATATTTATGACCATAATGTAATCATACCTTTAAGGCTACTCATAATAGAAAGCTTACCATTTTTCATGTATGATAGCATAGGGAAGAATCCTGATGGCCTCCTAAAAGCATTTATGAAATTCCTAATACATGGCCCTGAAAATGACTAAACTTAGCATTAATGTTTTTAGGAGTTTATGGTCCCAAGATACAATAAAAAGCCTCAGAGGGCATATCCGAGCTTTTATCTGTGAATCACGGTATAGTTGTTTGACTGTGTGTAAATTGCTTTATCCCCATGTAAGTTGAACCCCAGTTTTCTTGCTAGTACAACACATATGGCATTTATCTCACCTAATTGTAAGGATTAAATGAGATGAGGTACATAAGGTGGCATTTGGAAGGGATAAATGTTATTGCCCTCTTCTCTTTCACCCATCACTTTCCCGTATCTAACACTAGGAGAAATAACTGAATTGCAGGTTAGATTATATGTGGTTTTTTCAAGGATATGCATAGTTTAAAAAGTTTTATAATGTGAGTAATTAAGAGTTTGAATTTTCGCCAGTGTAAGTGAATCTTTAAGTAACTCCCATATATGAAAATCCAAACTAGTAAAACAATTAAATTATTGCTGCTTGTAAAATAAAGAATTTATTTCACTCTATTTATTTATTTAAAAGATTTGTTTATTTATTTATTTATTTGTCAGAGGGAGAGAGAGGAGCGAGAGTGAGCACAGGCAGACAGAGTGGCAGGTAGAGGCAGAGGGAGAAGCAGGCTCCCTGCCAAGCAAGGAGCCTGATGTGGGACTCGATCCCAGGATGCTGGGATTATGACCTGGGCTGAAGGCAGCTGCTTAACCAACTGAGCCACCCAGGCGTCCCTATTTATTTATTTTTTTAAAATATTTTATTTATTCATTGGACAGACAGAGATCACAAGTAGGCAGAGAAGCAGGCAGAGAGAGGAGGAAGCAGGCTCCCTGCTGAGCTCATGACCTGAGCTGAAGGCAGAGGCTTAACCCACTGAGCCACCCAGGTGCCCCTAAAGAATTTATTTTAATAGCAAACTTCTCCCAGTACACCAAAGATACTTTAAAAACAATAGCTGCAAAATCAGCCTTGCGATAGTACATCAAAGCAGTCCCACTCTTATTTACCCAAATGAAATGAAATTTTAATCACGCAAAAGCCTGTACACAAATGTTTTTGGTGGCTTTATTTGTAATCACCAGAATTTGTAATCAAGCCAGATGTCTTTCAGCTGGTAGATGGATAAGCTATGGAACATCCAGGTAGTGGGATACTATGTGCTTAATACTAGGAGACAAAATGCTGATAACCTGCCATAATATTGATTAATCTCAAATGCATTATGCTGTTTGAGAGAAGCCATATTCAAAAGGCTGCATAATATATTGTTTCATTTATGTGACATTCTAGAAAAGGCAAAGATTATAGAGACAGAAAACAGATGTTTGGCCACAGATTGGGGGGAAAGGATTGACTACAAAGGGCCAGAGGGGCATTTTGGGAAGGGATCTAGTTCTATATTTTGATTATGGTGGTTATTATATAATTGCATGGTTAAAACTATACACTAGAAAAGGATTAATTTTAGTCTATGTAAAGTACATCTTCATCTTTAAAAAAAGGAATTGATTTTGAATATAGTTCAAGGTACAGCTATATGAAATTTTAAAATTGCATTTCATAGCCAACTTGACATGAACATTTAGCCAGAAGTTTTTATATGCTGATAGGTACAACCATTAAACTAATGTTGACTAAGTAATAGTTCAATGTCTTTCATTATTAACTATAAATAGAATCTTAAACTCCTTGCATTTCTTAATGATTTCACTTCTGTGTTTCTCTCTAGTCTCCAGTTAGGTTAAATGTTTTGGTAACATAATCTGTCCCCTCATGGATTAGTAGATTAGGCATATTTTAGGCATGATAGGGAAAAAAACAACAAAATTATCAGAAATTGCCTTCATTTGTCTGTGATTTGAGAAATGGAGGGAGAAGTGACAAGGAGAAATACAAGAACTGTTAAATTTTATAGAGCTGCAATAGTTTGAAATGAGTTTGGTCATAGGAGTGATACGGGGGTTGAGACAAATAGTTAGGGCCCACTTTTCCTAGTGTGCTGCTAGCCACTTTATGATCTACACAAGGAACACATACTTCATTATGCATAGTGAAATAGAAAGATATGTGTAAAATTGAACATTTAGCTCTCCTTGTTCTATACCAGTTCTGTTGCTTTAAAAAGTGAGTATTTTTGTTACATTGCTGAGCCTTAGGAAAATGAAATTGTTGCTGCCAGCTGTTTACCTTGAAGGCTGTGCCTTACAGAATTCTAATGTTGGGCATTTTCATGTAAGTAGACTCACTAATAGGAAATGGTAACCTAAGTTCTGTTTCACACGGTCCTTTCTGTCAGTCTTTGGTCATGGTATGATCATTGTCACCTTCCACCTTACCTCCGCCTCAGCTGACTTCCCCACACTGACTTCCCCTGACAGACCAGCAAGTGGTCTCTTCTCTACGTTGCTCTGGGGCTGCTCCGTGTTCTTCAGAGCGATCTGCACAGATGTTATTTGTTCTCATGGGGATATTGTTAGAATTACCTGTTGGGAGGTGGGTGTCATTTTTAATTGTCACTCCCATACACTAGATTTATGCAAGTTTTTTCTATGAAGTCTTAACCAGCATCTGGAGAAAAGCATTGATTTCAGAATATCTGAGCATTGTTTTTGGAACATTGGATTGGCCCCTCTATTCTTGGCATTTTTCTCAATGTGTCACTATGTGTATATATACACATATATCTTCATTTACTTCTCGAATTTACTTATTTAGGTTACAGTACAAAACGTTGTTTATATTTCTCCCTCTCCTTGTTGATTCTGTTCACCAGATATTGCATTCATTGATTCATAAGTTCATTGATCTGAAAATACTCATTTAGAACCTCTCATTGCTAGTCACTGTGCCAGGGTTTGGGGAGATCATAAAGCATACATCAATTCTTTCTTTGTTGGAACTTAGAGCTTGGAAGTGGGGTAAACAGATGACTGCAGTGTGGTGAGGGCTTTTGTGCTATGGTAGGGATAGGGCAGGGCGAACACCTTGGATGCATAGAGCTGCAGACCCCTTGCCACCTGCCGCTTTCTTAACCCTTGAGCCCATGCCTCCTAGCCCCATTTCCTTTTGATCTTCTTTTGGATTGTGCTCTGTGTGTTTACAATTTTTTATGCACATACTTTATTCCCATGTCTCCATCAAGGGAGACTAAATTCCTTGTTCCTCTTAAAAAATATTAGATTAGCAGCCAACAGTAGTAGTTGGATGGATTGAGAAGAAAACTTCGATTGGATTTTGGAGGATTGTCCAGAAAATTATTTAGGCCAGTAACTCGGGTGGAAAGTAGGGAATTCATGGTTTTTGAAGTTGAAATAGGGGACACAGTCCTTCCTTCGATTGTAAGTGCTGAAAAGCCAAAGCAAATACTCAGTGTAAAACTTGGGGCTACCACTTGGAAAAAAATACATACTGCTTTGGCAGCAAAGTGTGTTTCCTTTTTTCAGCCTTACTCAGACCAAGATAATTGTTCATCCACTTTGTAGATAGTGAGTATGGTGAAATCATAGAGAAGTGAGCCCCGTAAGCAGAAATCTGTGCTTGCAAACTTCCTTGAAGAGACTTATGTCATAACAGATTAGAAATCTGAATTTGTTGACTCACCAGCCAAGCTTAAAGGCCAGCCTCTTGTTTTCTCATTTAAAACAAACAAACAAAAAAACCCAAACTGGGAAAAAAAAAAAATTGTCAAATCACTACGGTGTATACCTGAAATTAACATTGTGTGTCAACTGTACTTTAAAAAAAAAAAAAAGGTTTTGAGTTCAGGAGAGGAAGGCTTTCACAAGTTTTCTGAGTATTTTTTTGGTGGTGGGTGGAGGGTTATAGAGAGTTCCACATGGCTCTGTCAGGTCAGAATCAGTATCTGCCTATCTGTATTTAAGTCCTTTGTTGCTAAACATCAGAAATGGACACTGAACCAGCCAAGCAAACAAAGAAACTTAGGACCACTCATGAGTCAGAGAAGTGATGAGAGGGCAAGGTATGGGGCTGTGTGGCATCTCAGTGTCTTGAGCTGGTGGACCTCCTGGATTATCGCTCAAATAGCTCAGCCCAGGCTAAGTTATTGTCAATTTGGCTCTCTATACACACTTAAAGAATATCTGCCTGGGTCAGAAGTCTCCCTACCCCATCAGTCAGCTGGTGCCAACACCTAAGTCCAAAAGCACAGATATGGTTACTAGGAATTTACCTCTTTGTTTGAAGGGGTCTCTGAAAGATGAAATCATTGTGATCCAAGGAGCCTTGTTATTACTCTTTGATCTAGCTACTGCATCATGGATCTGTTCAAATTCAAAAACAGGGATATTGGGTCAGAATATATCCTCCTCTCTCCCAACTGTCCTGAAGGTGGATGTTGAATAGTACTGGTTTATAATTAAGGAGGAACTGCAGGGAGAGCAGCCTTCCCAGATCAGAAGTTTTATAAATGAGGGGTGCCTGGCTGGCTCAGTTGGTAGAGCATGCGACTCTTGAACATGAGTTCAAGCCCCATGTTGGGTGTAGAGATTACTAAAAAAGAAAATCTTAAAAAAAATTTTTTTAAGATTTTATTTCTTTATTTGACAGACAAAGACCACAAGTAGGCAGAGAGGCAGGCAGAGAGAGAGGAGGAAGCAGACTACCTGCCAAGCAGAAAGCCTGATGCAGGACTCGATCCCAGGACCCTGAGATCATGACCTGAGCCACCCAGGCGCCCAAAGTCTTAAAATTTTTGTCGGAACCACTGCCAGTCCTAGAATTCAAGTCTTATAAAATGATCACGTCAGCTATTTATATGAATGTATGAAATTCAAGGTCTATTTAGTTTGACAGTCTTAAACGTTAAGGTAATAGATACACCTTAAAGGACAGGATACATACTTTAGCCTATAACAACTCGGTTTTCTCAAGCTGAATCAGGACTGAGAGGACATGCAGTAGAGACTGAGTTAGTTCCCAAACCTGAATACCTATCAGAATCATGGAGAACCGATCCTTAAGACCCTACTTCCAGTTGTTTATGTCTGGATTGGGGTCTGGGAATCTACATTCTTCAGCACCAAAACTTGATTCTGTTACAGGTGCTCAGAGGACTACACTTGGAAATGGTAACCTACAATGTGACCCTCGTCAGTTTTCTTCACTTTGGAGGAAAAATAGTCTGTTAGACCTGAAATGGTCCCTGACTGTGCCTTTAAACAGTGGAGGTGATAGGGTTGTCCTTCTCTAGAAAGACCGTTCATAATCTACAGGGAACTGCCTAGAAACCCAGATCCTCCAAAGAACACCTGATCCTGGCTAAATCTGTGTCTCAGGAAAGAAATTTCTGAGGCTAGACAGCAGCTCTTCTCTCTGAAGAAAGATCCACGACAGCATCCAAGGCTTTAAACCCTCTTACAGTTCTTTTTATAACACACTGTTTTGGAGGTAGCGAAAACAGGCATGGAATTTTATCATGGGATCTCTTGCTCTTATATGGAGCTATGCTTTCTTCATTTGGGTCATCTTCTTAATCAATTGTTAAACTTCAAAAAAAAAATTCAAGACAACTTGCATTTAAAAAAAAACTTTCATAAACAAATTTTGAACCAATGCAATAAATAAAAATTTTTTAAGTTTAACCTTAGTAGGAAGTTCCCCACCAAGTCTGCCCTTCTTATTTCCATATTTAAGGTGGTTTATTCATTCAGCAGTATTTGCTGAATCCTAACTATGTACCAGATGTGTTTCTAGCTCTGTCTAGAAATTGTGGCATGATCCTAACCAGATGCTTCTTTTCCCTTAGCATCGCCTTGGGTCTGTCACAGTTCCTACTGATTCTCCGTCTCCTCTGCAACTTCTTCTGCCTTTACAGCTGTGCTGTCTCTTTACTTGAATTGTTTGTAGGGCACTCCAGAATTTGGCTGGGAGACACTGGGTTTTAGTTTACAGTTTCTGTACATGGGGATGGAATGCTCCTAGAAATAAAGGAGAGCCCTGTTTCAATAATTGGGGGACAGAAGGGGACCTGCTGTGATCTTGATGAGATTTCAGGGCAGTGCATTTTCGAGGTGCAACTGTCAGCATTTCCTCGTGGACTTTAGTTTCAGGGAAATCAGATGGGCCTTAATGCACCATCTACTTTGGAGCCTTGGGGTAACGCCCTTCCCTAACTGAGGACAAGGACTGTTCCTTCCGTGGCGGCTATTTCCTGTTTCTTATTTTAGAAAATAAGAATTAAAGACATATTTATAAAATAAGAAAAATTTTAAAAATTAACATTTTGTTATGATGTGGGATAAAAAGCTGAGTGGTACAAAATAAGACATTTATTTGAATTTAAATGGCCAAGAGTGGCTTCTCCAGGAAAGCTGGGTTCTTTGTCAGGCTTAGTGTCAGTTGTCTGTTCTCATGCAGAGATAGCACTGTTTTGTATAGTTTTCCATTACATATGTCTAGTGAAGTTGTAACCTCCTTTAGTTCTTTGTGATCTCCATAGTGTCTGCTGGCCACAGAGAAAATGTAGAAAATGTCTTGACAGGATGTGGGCAAGTCCTCTGGGGGACTTTTCATCTGCAAACGCCTGACCTCCCAGACCAGGCAGAAGCTTGAGGCAGGTGCTGCTCTGTCTGTTGTTGCTGCCTTTAATCTCCTACTTTCAAAGTTCAGTCCTCCGCTGATGGTGCCCTCAGGTTCATGTTTGGCTAACTTTAAGAGACTCTGGAATTCCTGGAGGACTGTAGGACTTAAGTACAACTTGAGTTCAGCTTTGAGATCTCTTGTCCTCAGGGTTATCAGTTCACCTTGAGAGCCCCCTGATTTAAGCTACCAGTGGGAAGTAGCAAGGAGGTTGAGATCCTGAGTCACAGTACAGCTGGGTTCTAATGAATAATAATGAAAAGTAAATACCTTTTGTTTCAGCCTGAATGTAAAATGAAATGAAAACTATCTGCCTTACATAACCTAAATTCTCTTTTTGAAGATCAAATGAAGTTATGTTTGAGAAAGTTCTTGAAAAATATTAAGTGCTACTCAGAGGTAGAATATAAGCTTGGATGCCTGGAGGAGTTTGGTCTAGGAGCATAGGTGTAAGCTGGAATGTGTACAAGGCAACAGTGTTCTGGTGTTTGTTTCCTGAAGTATCTAGATGTTCCTGTTCCCTCATAGCACACTCTTCACATTTGTGAGCAGAAGGTTAGAATGTTCAGGGCAGGTTCTTGGATAAAAGCTGTTCATCTCTGTCCACAAGCCCTGACCACACGTGATCTCCCAGGAGGTCAGCTTCCTGTGAGGCCAAGAAAAACAAGGCTGTACCCACCCCAAGTCTAGCCTGACATAAGTGCAGCCATCTTGATGTTCCAGATTATCACAAAATATTTCTTGGGTTCTGACCTACTCAGGTTAGCACTTTAAGCAGTCTCTTTCTCCTTTAATGATTGATTTTTAACCTCTGGATTCAGCTGCCTCCATCTTTCGTAACTCCCCTACACATTCCTTAACTGATCAATGTTGACCCAAGTAGGTAGGGACAACTCTACGCCCTTACTCAGCAGGAAGAAGTTACAGAAAATGAGATCTTACACTTTCAACAACCTTAAAGATTTAACGGTCAGAATTGTTCAGGGGGAAATGTGGAGGCCGAGAAAATTAAGGCCATCCCACCTCAAGTTCAGCTGATGTGGGAAACAGAGGGAGAAGAAAATCATTAAAATTCCTCACCTACTGACAAGCCCTTGAAACAGACAGAGTGGCTCTCCCCTGGGGACTTAACTGCCCTCACCTTGAGATTTTGCTAAGGACAATCCTAGCCTGACTGACCCCCTACCCTGACAGGTCCGACCAGAATCCTATAAGTCTACTTCAACAATTCATTTAGGAAACTTTATCTCTAAACCTCCAAGATAGTGTCGAGAATCATTCCCAAGTATATGACCCACTGGTACACATCTAAAGGGTCTCACAAGAAGATTTTTATTATAGGTAATGAATAACCTTTTCCTCAGACAACAGCTAGCCCCTCAAGGTCCTGGAGACCTCGCTTCCAAAATTCCTTAGAGACTTACATCATCCATAACCCCCTTTGTCCTCACTCACCGCTGAATCCACCCGTACTCTGCCTTTAAAAACTGTGACTGTAATCTGGTTGGGGGTCCAAGTCCCTACTCCGCTGTGTCGGGTATACTTGGGCCCAGGCTTAAGCTTGTCAAATAAACCCTCGTGTGATTGCATCAGTGCTTGGCTCCTTGGTGGTCTCTCGGGCATAACACTTCCTAATCTTGAAGTGCAGGCCTAGCAGGAGAGAGTTAGTAGTCAATGCTACCTCTGATGGTAGTGTGCAAAAGAGACTACGAGGGCCAAGTAGCATTAAGTAAAAATAATACCCCAGTTGCTAAAAGCATCCAACTTGCAACAAGAAATCGGGGGTCGGGGAAGGTCTTATCTGTGCTTAGAGGACTTCTATCATTTAGAGTTGCAGTTAAGGACATAGGTTCTAGAATCAGACTTGAGTTTGAATATTGGCTTTACCACTTAGTGTATGACATTAGACACTGCTGAACCTCAGTTTCCTCATATAAATGGGAATTTTTAAAATTAATTTTTTATTTTTTTATTAACATATATTATTAGCCCCAGGGGTACAGGTCTGTGAATCACCAGGTTTATACACTTCACAGCACTCAACACCATAGCACATACCCTCCCCAGTGTCCATAACCCAACCACCCATTCCCTCCTCTCCCTCCCCACCAGCAACTCTGTTTTATGAGATTAAGAGTCTCTTATGGTTTGTCTCCCTCCCAATCCCGTCTTGTTTCATTGTTTCCTTCCCTACCCCCCCCCCCAAACCCACCACACTGCCTCTCAAATTCTTCATATCAGGGAGATCATATGATAATTGTCTTTCTCTGATTGACTTATTTCACTCAGCATAATACCCTCTAGTTCCATCCACATCGTTGCAAATGGCAAGATTTCATTTCTTTTGATGGCTGCATAGTATTCCATTGTATGTATATACCACATCTTCTTTATCCATTCATCTGTTGATGGACATCTAGGTTCTTTCCATAGTTTGGCTATTGTGGACATTGCTGTAAACATTTGGGTGCACGTGCCCCTTCGGATCACTACATTCGTATCCTTAGGGTAAATACCCAGTATTGCAGTTGCTGGGTTGTAGGGTAGCTCTATTTTCAACTTTTTGAGGAACCTCCATGCTGTTTTCCAGAGTGGTTGCACCAGCTTGCATTCCTACCAACAGTGTAGTAGGGTTCCCCTTTCTTATAAATGGAAATATTGATACCAAACTCCAGATACTGGTGGAAATTACAGGAACTAGTGTACAGGTTTACAATAGTACTTGCCATGTGATGGACATTATGACAACTGTAGTTGGGTTTGTTAGTAGTCGTACTGCTAACTAGTTATTAATAGTGTTGAATAAATAGATGAAGGTAAACTTAAAACTTATAGGAAACAGATTTTGATGATCCATGTGAGTGGTTTGGCATGTATCCATTTTTGTATTGATCATAATTTAGAAATTGTGGTATTTTAATAGCTCCTATATTTTTGCTTGCCAAAAATTACTTTTGATTGAACATATCACCTTTAAATAATTCGGGGCACTTTTTATAGGAAGAGGATCTGTACTTGAACCTATTTACTGATGGATTCCATTTATAAATCTCTACTACATATCATGATGGTTTATTTAGTTTCTCTGATGTTCAGGGAAATCTTTAAATTTTTGGTAAATAATTGAATCTTGAAAGCTACTCATTTATTCCAGATACTAGTGTGTATTTAATTTAAAATATTTGATAAGAAAAATATGATGTTAGACACTATTGAACATTCATGAATGACTGATTTAAATCTATTGAATTTTATGCATAAAGGGCCATTTAGTTTCTTATGAGTATTTCAGTTAATTACTGTCTTCTGATTCTTTCCATTTTTTAGTTTTGTGATCAGTAAGTACCTCTCTGTCTTGGGAGCTCCAAGTGTTTAACCAATGGGAGCCAGTGCCTGTACCTAAACACACGTTGTACATTGTACACACTGTGTATCTGTCAGGTCTATCAGCACTACTGTGTCTAGTTTTGGATCTCCCATTTAAACAAAGTTCTCTAGTTTGTCATAAAAGTGAAAATAAACCCAGTTATTTTAGATATTTTAAGGAAGAAGAATGCTTAGCTGAGAGTAGATGAGACCTAGTTACGCTTCTACAACAAACTCTTCTTTGGTGTGTAAGTGGTATCATTTAGAAAGAGGGTGGCACATATCCATTGTGAGTTCTAGTGGACGTAATATCTAGGGCTGTCTGATACAGTTATGAACTTCTTGGTGAAAGGAGTGAGTCTTTGTACCCCAAAATTGAAAAACAGTATGGCAATTGATGTTTAAGATACTTGTCTCAGCTCAGGCTGCTATAACAAAATGTCACAGATGGGGTGGTTTAAACAACACTTATTTTTTACAGTTTGGGAAACTGGGAAGTCCAAGATAAGATGCTGGCCAATTTATTTCTAGTGAGGGCTCTCTTCTGGCTTGCACACAACCACTTTCTCTCTGTTTCCTCACATAATAGGAGGAGAGAACATGAGCTCTTGTAATGAGGACATTAACATCGTGGAGGTCCCACCTCTTGACCTCATCTGAACCCAATTACCTCCCAAAGGCCCCACCTCCAAATACTCTCACATTGGGGGTTAGGGCTTCAACATAAGAATTTGAGGAGCAAACAATTCTTAACAATACTTAATCTTCTTTAGCCTTACTTTTATTATCTTTAAAAATAGAAATAATAGTATTCACTCATTCATAAGGTAGTTCTGAGATAATGCATTTTGGAACATAGTCGGGTGCCTGGGTGACTCAGTTAAGCACCTGATTATTGATTTCAGCTCAGGTCGTGATCTCAGGATTGTGAAATAAAGCTCTGGCTCTGCGCTGGATGTGGAGACTGCTTAGGATTCTTCCTCCCCCTCCATCTGTTCCTCCTCCCCTGCCTTTAAGAAAATTGTTAAGAATTTGGTATGTAGTAAGCTCTTAAAACATCAGTTGCTGCTACAGTGGTGATTAACTTTCCATATTTCAGGGATGTGCTAGAAATGCTTTTGGGTATTTGTTGAAAGACTGGACTAGATAAATACTTTCAGTACTGAGAATCAATTAATGCATGTTTGTATTTTCTTTGTGCTTGTGAGCCTGAAGATGGAGGTGCTGCTTTGTGAAAACCCTGCAGTTCCACATTCCTCTGTCTGTATCGGCATCTTTCTGTCCATCTGCTTTCTGATTATGTATGTATTCTTATTCTGTCTTTCCTTTTCTCTGAATTTATATCTGTCTCTCTCTGCATCCCCTCTTACTCTCTGTCCCTGTTCTTGAATTCATATTCTCTCTTCTACTGTTTTTTTTTCTCATCATTTGCACTAATGAATAATTTACAGTGTATATTATTTTACTATTTTTTTTATTCTTTGTTTTATTTCTAAAGGTAGTGTCTTTGGTGAGGTGTGTCCCTGAGATGTGACTGGGTACTTAATCATCTGTCTTTCTGTCCCTGTTTAGAGTTCCACTTTCACAGGTGTTGAACAGGACAGGTATCAGAGGCCTGAATTTGTTCTCACTTAGCTTTATTATGGCTAGTGCTGGGCTGGACATGTAGGAATGAAGTTTTACGGTGCTAGATAATACTTAAAGAAGAAGCTGTTTAATGTGTCATGCATGCGTACAACAACCAGCTGCTTTCTCACCAGACATAACAATGAGGGAGTCCCCTGCCCCAGCTTAGATGGAGTGTCCCTCCTAGCAGAAGTGTCCCTCCTACCCCTCATTCCCAGGGTGTAGTGAATGTTACAGCGGAAGGACTTCCTTTACTTTTTGTTTTCCCAGCCTCATAATACAGACAGAATTGTTTTATATCTGCTAAGAAAAAAACCAGTCATTTGGTAGCATATATTTTTCCACATTTAGCAACTGGCATTTACACAATAGACTTTCTTGTATAACAGCACATCCTTTAACTATGGTAATTAAAATCATTTTGAATAGATGTAGTTACACTTAATTATGGATCCCATGCTCTAGTTGATGTAAGCTCATACACATTTAGTTTATAACTTGTTTTATGGCTGAAGATGCTAGAAGTTAACATTTTTTAGTTTTTTTAAGAGAAGAGTATGTGTAATTGTATAATTATTTATGAAGCTTTTAAAAATTTGTAACAAAACTCCTTTTTAAATTGCCACCAGTCAGTCAAGCAGTAATACAAAGATTGATTACTTGGTTGGTGGTTCATGTACATTCTGTGACAAGCAAAAAGCATGTCATGAACATATATTACCTACAGAATATGAACATGATACGTGCAGGAAATAGATGAGTCTCCATAGCAATAGAAGTGGGAAAAGGCAATCACAAAATGTTACATACCATATGATTCCACTTACATAACTTTCTTAAAAATGACAAAATAACAAAAATGAAGAGCAAATTCGTGGTTGTCAGGGATTAAGGAGAGAGTGACAGAAGTGGCTGAGTATGGCTATAAAGGCCAATAGGATGGATCTTTGTGATAATGGATATGTTCTCCATTTTAACTGAATCAATATTGATATATCCCGATTGTGGGATTGCACTAGAAATTTGCAAGATGTTGCCATTTGGAAAACTGGTTTAAAGGATACATGGAATCTCTCTGTATTATTTCTTAAAACTACATGCCTGTGAATCTATAGTTACTGCAAAATAAAAAATACTAATATTTAAAAATGAGGATGTAATACAAATACTTTGATGAAATAGTACTTCCGCCCTACACGTTTCCTTTTCCTTTTCTTTTCTTTTCTTTTTTTTTTTTTTTTTTTGGTCTTATTTATTGATGGTTCATTTTTTTAAAAAGATTTTATTTATTTGACAGATCACAAGTAGGCAGGGAAGCAGGCTCCCTGCTGAGCAGAGAGCCTGATGTGGGATTCGATCCCAGAACCCTGAGACCATGACTTGAGCCGAAGGCTGAGGCTCAACCCTCTGAGCCACTCAGGCACTCCATATTGATGGTTCATTTGATCATTCCTTTATTCATTGGAGAAATCATTGAATACTTGCCTAATTTGGCCTTGCCAAATGAATTCTCCTAAAACCAAAATCATAACTTTTGTAAAGGATACTGCTTCATTTAGTAGTCAGTTTAGCAACTAGTTTATATCCACAAAGTCATCTCTTCTATAGACAGTTTTGGGGGCCTTGGTAACATTAGCTTTGAAATATTCAAAGAATTTTTCCGGAGTAAAATTATTGTAGCTATGCTTAACAATGTAAATCTGGTGGGTCTTGATTACACATTCAGGAGAAAAAAATGTTTGAGTGGAATCTGGGCACTCCCAGTAGGTACTCACTCACCTGTGAGGAGTAGGGTGAGTTTCTCTGAAGGCTGATGTCCTGGGAAGCTCCTAAGATTAACATTCTTTCTCCCAATTCAGCTTTGGACTTACCTGACAACATAGATAACTTTTCTCAGCATGTAACTTTTGAGTTTAAGGCTCCTGAAAAGCGTGAGTTTAAAGGAGACAACTGTGCTTATGATGAATGACCTAGAGAATAATCGGTCTCTTTTCTGGTTCAGTAAAAGTTGACCTCTGGATTAGCCAGAGCTGTGGAGGACCTCTTGTTTGGTCTGTGTCCTACCTGTCCAGAGGAGAATGATTTGCTGAATTGTGCTTTGACATAATACTAGGGGTGGTGTCTAATGAATGAAATGTGGTGGTATTTGGTAACTGGAGATAACAACCTTAGGACTGAGGAGGAACTATTTTTTTCTAATTAGAAGTTGAGGGAGATTCAAGGAGATCAAGGAGACTTCCCCACTGGTCCTCAACACATACTATATGGTGGGCTCCCCAACCTGTGGTCCTAGCTGCAGCTGCAACAGATTATGGGGCCCAGAGGAAGCATTTCCTCTAATCCCTCAGCCCTGGTCAGGTGCATACTCCTTCCTTGACATTGACCCTTTCTGGAGGACCCTTTTCTTAGCCTAGTTATCCTGATTTGACTAATTATTGACAACAAGATTAAAACTCTTTTCTGTGCTTTGTAGAACATAAATATATGTTCCAGTGAGTCGTATTTAAGTGTTGAGGGGATTTTCAAAAAAAGTAATGTTATAAATGGTTTAGATCCAGTCTAGCTCACCCAGAGTTTATTTAATCTAGCATGTCTCTGAACCATATTCTACTAATAGTTTTGTAGAAAACTCATCTCTCACTTACTTGTCTTTAGCAAAAGCAACCTGTTTTCTGATTTCTCCTGGAGGTGATCATTGGTCTTTTTTTCTGTTTAGCTGCTGTGGTCAGGGTAGATACAGTTGCCCCATATTCCCAGTGATCTTGGTCAAGAGGACAGTGGTGGTAGTCTGGGTTCTTTGGTGGTGCCATGCAGATTCTAAACTTTAGGGCGAAACCACTATGGGCATCTGGCAGGATCCGTGATGATGGAAAAGAAAGGGGAACTTAGGCATGCGTGAGGCCCTGGCTGGGACAGCCTCTTGAGATACAAAAGGACCACCTGATTTTGTCCTTGCGTGGAAATGTGTAAAAACAGTGGTAGCGTGAGACTAATTGGTTCAAAATCAGCAAGGTTAATAATAATATGTATTATGATATACAAATGTGCAGTGTCCTTTTAATTACTACTTTTTTTCTCTGTCATTAGGTTCATAAATTCATTGTTATTATCTCATCTAAAAATTTTTTTTCTTGTCTTTGTAGTTTCAAACCATGAATTATGTGGGACAGCTGGCTGGGCAGGTGATTGTCACTGTGAAGGAACTCTACAAGGGCATTAACCAAGCCACTTTGTCCGGATGCATCGATGTCATTGTGGTGCGACAGCAAGATGGCACCTACCAGTGCTCGCCTTTTCACGTTCGGTTTGGGAAGCTGGGTGTCCTGAGATCCAAAGAGAAAGTGGTGAGTGCCGGGGACAGCTTGTTCTCAAGGAGGAATTTATTCTGTTACCATCTAATAGAATAAATTGTTCTTATATGCTTTTTGGGCTCCCCCCCCCACGGTGGGGGAGGGAAGACACCCATTTGATGTTGAAGATAATGGTATAAGAAGTCAACCTTTTTGTGTTATTTTGAGGTTGCTGCTGAGTATAAGCCTTACTGTAGAAAGTCTCCAAGGGGGGCAAAAAAGCCTGAAAATTATCTTAATAGTTCTATTTGTTGCAACCCAGAAGAGCAAAATGGAGAAACTGGAGTTATAAAGGGGGAAGGTTAGATGTCTTCAGAAGGTTTCTTTACCTCATACTTTAAACTATTTAGGGGAGGGACACCTGGGTGGCTCAGTTGGTTGTGTCTGTCTTTGGCTTAGGTCATGATTCCAGGGTCCTGAGATCAAGTCCTGCATTGGGCTTCTTGCTTAGCAGGGAGCCTTCTTTTCTCTCTGCGTGCTCTTCTCCCTGCTTGTGCACTTGCTATGTCTCTCTCTTTGACAAATAAATAAAATTTAAAAATTTATAAAATTTTTAGGGCAATACTTTCGTACCAGTTATGAATGGGATAGATTGATATAGTCAAGAATACATTACATTTATTTAGACAAGATAAATTCCATATTTGTTTTGAGGAAGCTGTTAAATCTTCTTTGTATCTAAATTTCGTTTGTAATACCAGGACTTGTCTGCAGATCTTACTGAATGCAAACCTGCAGGCCATAGGCTTGTTGGCTTTTATTTATTTTGGGGAAGATTCATTCAGAAAGAAAATAATTTGTGTTGGTTTCCTTTTCCTACATTCCTACATTCTCCTTTCCTACATTCTACATTTCCTACATTTCCTACATTCTCCACCTTCAAGTAATGGAGCAATGAGAAGGTTTGTTAATGTATTTGATGTCAATCAAATTAGAATGCTGAGCTGGTAATAAAACCTTGCGGGTACATAGTATTTTTCCTTTCTAGTCTTATCCCACATTATCTACCTGAACAATTTAGGGAGATTTTGTCAGGATTTTAAAGCACAATGAAAGATCCACACCATATTGGGGCACAGAACATATGTTAGAGGACCACCGCATAAGTTGGAAACATCTATTTCCAGATGTTCGCTATTTTACATAGGTGATCTTATTCCTTAAAATAGGAATTCTCTCTATTTTAATTAAACTTAGGTTGTTTTGAGAATGGAAGAAACTTTTTTGTGGGTTTCACACCCCTAGATATTCTCCCTTCCTGCCCACTACCAAAACGCATCTTCTTTTCTAGGTGTTATAAATCAGTTCACTGGAGAGCCACATTGCAGTGTGGCAGTGTTTGTGTGGTCTGGCCTCTGTTCAATCATCCTTTGGAAACCAAAAGCAGTCACACAGTTCATTTAGTAACTTGGAGACTTTCCATTGCAAAACGGTGTTCAGCCACATTTGGGCTTCTTGGAATTTTTTATTTCTTGCCAGTAACACTAGCCTATAGTACTTTCAGACTTTATCTGCTCTGGGAGAATCTGTACCAAACTGTTAAGCGCTAAAATTTCTCATTAGCTGTAAAAGGATCTATTCATTAAATGGCTTATATGGCACTTTTGTTTGTTCTTCTGTGGTCAGAGGTTTTGATCAGCAGATTGGTTAAGTCTTCCGGCCTTTCAGAATGGAATCTGCAGGCTGTTGTATATGTAAGCATTTGTGTATCTATAATTGGTGTCTGGACAGACAGCATACCTCTTTCTACATGCTGTATGCCTCCAATTAAGATGTATGTAGTACAGGGGCACCTGGGTGACTCAGTGGGTTAAAGCCTCTGCCTTCAGCTCAGGCCATGATCTCGGGGTCCTGGGATCGAGCCCTGCATCAGGCTTTCTGCTCAGCGGGGAGCCTGCTTCTTCTCTCTCTGCCTACCTCTCTGTCTACTTGTGATCTCTGTCAAATAAATAAATAAAATCTTAAAAAAAAAAAAAAGATGTAGTACAGTTTCTGTACAAGGCTGCCCAAATGATTGTGTTAAATACCTTGTCACACCCCTGGATTTTAATATGAATCTGTCCATGAGACACAGGAAAAGAGACTTTTGCACCAGGGTCCCAGAAATCCAAAGGATGTGTTTGGGAGGAAATCTGGCTATTTAACAGCTTTCCTGTGACAGTAAAACCAAAATCATGTCTCCCTTGATATACTCAGACAATTTGGATTAACTCTTTGTCTTATTTTAGGTCAGTTTGGATTAGGGAAAGCTATTCGTGGATTTTAAACTAAGACCTCAGTTATGGTGACACCTATGAAGTGGACTTGAAATCATAATCACATTTAACCCTCTGGTTAGGGGAAGATATATAATAATTTTCCGACTGTCATTGGTATGTTCTTGTTTGATAGAACACCAATACTCCCAATATACTTCATAACTCAAGACTTGAATTTCAGAAGGTAAACCTGAAGTTGGTATTTTTTAAATATTAATTTTGTTGATTTAACACAAAACTAATAGTTTATTTATCAAGATTAAATAATGTATTAGACAGGAAGTTTCCATTGTGGGTGACAAAAATCCATCTCGCACCAGCTTAAGCAGAATTTATTGGGTTCTATAACTAAAATCCAGGGGCATTTGAATTAAAATGGGCTTTATTTGGAGTCGGAGGGTATTATCAGAACTCTGTTTCCTCCTACCTTTCAACTCTTTCTCTCTTTGTGTTAATGCAAGAGAGCTACAGTACCTCCAGGTTTACTTCCCAGGATCTCAGCAACTGTAGTAAAAAGAGAGTCATTTCTGCCTCCAGAAGCATCAGTATTTAGTCTCCCTGTCAGACTTACCAGTCTCCCTGGTCCTGTAGCTGGGGTGGAATATATGGATTGGCTTGGCATGGACACCAGCCTTACTTCCTCACTCTGAAGCCACACCTAAAACTGGTGGTCTGAAAAAGAGGATGAATAGATCCCCAAAAGACATACCCAGAGATAGTCTTACCTGAAGAGTGGCGTGCCAGAACAAGAGTCTGCTACAACCAATATTTCTGTTTAACATTTATTTTTGAAAGGAAGGGAGGGAGAGCGAGAGAGGGAGCATGAGCAGAGGGAGAGATAAAATCTCAAGTGGCTCTGGACTGAGTGTGGAGCCTGACTGACATGGGTCCCAATCCCAGGACCCTGTAATCATGACCTGAGCTGAAATCAAGAGTTGGCAACCTAACTGACTGCGCCACCCAGGCATCCCTACAGCCAGTATTTCTAAAACACAAATCAGTTCTATTTCAACATCTGAGTCATATATATTGAGTAAGATTAAGCCACAGGGTAGGAAGTATGACTATATAGATAAGGGTATTGTTTTGGATACCAGTTTACAAGGAGTAGTACATCAAAATACCAGTTTTCCCACTGCTGTTGTCTTTTTCTCCATGATCCTATCCAGGATCCCACACTGCTTTCACCTGTATTCTCTGATCATTCTGTCTTCCCTTACAACCTTGACTTTTGAAGAGTACAAATGGTTATTATATAGATTGTGCCTCAGTTTGAATTTGTCTGATGTTTTCTCATTGGGGGAAGAGTAATGTAGAGTAAGGGTGTGCCCCTCTCAGTGCATCATTTTAGGAGGCCCATCATGGTGCCATGTTTCATTACTGGTGATATTGACATTGATGCCTTGGTTAATGGTGTCTACTAGGTTTCTTTACGGTAAATTTATATGTGGGAAGAAACTTGGAGACTCTGCAAATACTATTTTTCATCATACTTCCATGAATTTTACCATATACTGAGGAATTTTGCCTGCAACAATTATTACTTTGGTGTTTACCAAATGATTTTCTGCTTCCATCCTTCCTACTCCATTTATTAATTGAAATTATACTGTATCAAAGAGCTATCTTTCTCTCTTGTTTACTTATTCCATTATTTATTTAGATCAGTATGGATTTCTGAGTATTAATTTTACTGTGTGGGTTCTAATCCATTATTATCATTATTTAGTTGCTCAGATTGTCCCATGTTTGGCAATAGTTAGCTCCTTCAAGTTGAGTCCTTTTGAAATGCTCCCATCATTTTTTGAGTTACTACTTCCTTACTTTCTGGCACCATAAGATATTCCAGAAGAATCTACTTTACCTCCATCAGCCCTGGAATTACTTTGTTTCTCTGAGGAATGGTGGTTCCTCTTATTAGAGAAAAGTATCTAGAAACAAAGAATCTGGTCACTAGGAGTGCTCATTACTAACTGAGGTGTCCTTGCTTCTAGGCCCTGTCAGTGGGCAGAGCGGGAATAATCTACATACATAGATACATGCACCTATGTATGTCTGTAAAAATCATGAATTTTCCCACTGATTCTTATTCGTCTCCAGAAGCTTCCTCCTCATCTCCTTATTTGTGACTTCTTTCTCTGACAGTGAGAAACATGCCTCTTACTATTACAATATCTTTACCTATTCAGTTCTAGAATACACATAAAATAATTTCAGAACTGCTAATTCATATCTCTGATTTAAAAAAAAATACTAACTACAACATTTGTTTATAGTTCTTTTTGTCTTTAGACTTAAAATAGTCAAAATACCATTTTCCAATTAGGTTAGTTTTCTTCCTTACCCTGCAGTGTGGTTATGTTACTTACATACAGGACTTTCATAACAAGCATTTTGACAACATTTGGCAGCTAATGACCTTCAGTGACCTGATGTGACCAGGAGTCAAGGGATAAATTGGTCCTCACTGGGAAAAAAACCTAGTGGACCATGCAGCTGTTCCCACCATTAGGGCCTTGCAAAGCTAAGTACACTTAGATTGTGGAGTGCTGTATTTATACCTATATTATATTTTTATATATTTTAGGTATATCCCCTAAAGCAGTCTAAAACTGGAGTTTCCAAGTTTATCTGTAAGAGTTTAAAAGTTGGAGGTCACCTGGGTGGCTCCTTCAGTTAAGCATCTGCCTTTAGCTCAGGTCATGATCTTGGGGTCCTGGGCTCCAGCCCTGTGTCAAGCTCCCCCCTGAGCAGGGAGTTTGCTTCTCCTTCTGCCCCTCCCCTGCTCATTCTTGCATGCTCACTCACTCTCGCAAATAAATAAATACAAATCTTCTTTTAAAAAAAAGAAAGTTTTGAAAGTTAGTATTTATTTAATATTATAAAGTATTTAAAGGCATTTATTCAGTCAACAGAAGAAGACTACATAATTTTTAAGTGTAAGTGTTATTTTAATATTTTATATCTATACAGTTCTTTGCATGGCAGTACAGATCATGAAAATGACTGGGCAAGCTGAAACCATGCAAAACAAACTTAATAACTGAGAAAAATTAGGATTTTTTCCATGATTTTTATGTATTTGTCAAAACTTTAAAAATTTCTGTTATACTGAGTTCCTTCAGTATGAAGTGTTTTTCCTTTGTCACTTCCTCGGGGCCATCTTCATCCTTTATTCACAACCACTTTCCTCCTTTATAGATAAGCTTGCCTTCACCAGGTTCCTCTGACTGCACATCTTGAGTCTTTTGAATGGCAACAGGGTCACCATTCCTGCAGTCAGTGATTTTTTTCTGTAACTTGACACTCGGTTTGAATTTTACTTTCAGTAATACTGCTTTTTGTTAGGCTAGGTTGCATTTTGATCTTGGCCAGTTTCCTCTTAATTACCCCTTTTTATAAAATGTCACAAGGGTTTATCAGTGAGAGACAAGGAGACAACTACAACTATAAGCTTTGCTGTCTGTGCCTGAACTGAATAACACATGTGCTTCGACTAGTAACCAGCAGACTTTGGAAAGTGACGTGATGGATTATGGATCATGATGGGCATCTGTTTTTATGTAGTGATATGTTGACAGAAGAGCAGCCAGTAACGTTTGTGCTTTCTGCAGTTACAGTTAACATACCACAGTAACTGAAGTCTGTTTCTATGAACCATGCCAGGTGAGGCCTGTCCGTGCTAGAACTCTGAAAGTGTTCGAATGTTTTTCAGCAATTGTATTTCCCCTATTTTATACGATTTGGGAAATTAAGTAAAATATTTTGTCATAAAAATAAATGATATAACATTTTCTTTTAGTCCCTTCTTATCCATCCCCTTCCTCCCCAGGTCTGTTTAGTTTTTTAGGGTAGGACAGGTAGCATTGTTTCTCTGGGACTGTCAGTCTAGAAACCTCAGTACTAAGTTTGGCTTGGTTTAGGGTCAATGAAAGTTTTCATACTAAATCACACTTTGTTTCTCCTCTTAGATTGATATAGAAATCAATGGTGATGCAGTGGATCTTCACATGAAGTTGGGTGACAATGGGGAAGCTTTCTTTGTGGAGGAGACTGAAGAGGAATATGTAAGTTCTAGTAGGTTACATCCACTCTGCATATCGTATTCAGGCCTCCAGGACCTTTCCCAAAACGGAAATGTTCAGCAGTTTTCATGGTTATAGAGGTGATTGTTACAAGTTAAAAAAGCTTTAGTTTTAGGCTGAAAAACTAAGCTGTGAGGAAGGAGCTTAGAAGAGTGAAGAACTTCTCCCCACCAAGTGTCAGGGTACAGAGAACGTGCAGAACACCTTTGCACTTGCTCTTTTTCTGTCATTAATGAGCTTTCTTATTTAGTATCTGGTAGCATTTACACCTTAACTTGAATACATTCAATTCTACCTAAATATTGAAGGCATATCTCTGTAGGCTGTGTTTCGTACAAGTGTGACCTTTAAACTTGGAAAATGTATTTACCATTTTGGTTAGGGTTATTGGATCTCTAACCTTGAATAGTCTTGAAAAGAAATTTAAATTAATTATCCTGTATCTTTTTAAATGATTATTGCATGTTTGGCTTCTTTCAGTAAGATAGTTTGTTCTCTCCCCCAACTGCACCCCACGTATCTACTGATGTGAATGATTGTAAGCTGTTCTTGATGGAGTTATTGTAGATCTTAGACGAGGCTTCATTACAGCTTTTACCATAAAGAATAAAATCTCAGCAAAAATGATAACCTTCAAGTTACTAAAGGTACAGGACTACTTTTGGGGGTTTTGAAGATGAACTTCATGTTGGATGTCGTAAATTGACAAAGAAAAACATCACTAAAAAAATAATAGCAGAATGAGATTATTCATCATTTTTAGAGAGAAGCCAACAATTTAGATACCAGTATGTAAAACAGCATTACAAAGCATGATTATAAAAGGGAACCTTTCCAGACCAGTATTTTTTCTAGTACCTTAATTACTTGTTTTACTATTACCTCATTCATGTTTACTTGGTGCAAACAAAATTTTTCCTCATCAGAGACTGAAGCAAAAAGGAGAAGGAAACAGTAAATGAGTTATCACATGAATAAAATATTTTTTATGTGTTCCTTAAAATCATGTGTGTTTCAGAAGAGTGATGGATTAGGTTTTGTATCAATCAACAAGTGAAAGGACTGGGTTACTGATAGTTTGTTACCTGGTTCTTGTGGTCAGCTCTGATGATTCCATTTATAACAATGCTTAGTAAGGTTAACTTGCAGAGTGTCAAGTTGCTACCTTTTTTTTCCTATGCCATGTGTCATCAAATTGTTTAGATTTTTTTTAGAATAGTGTCCTCTTTTTAAAAAAAAAAAGGTTGAGAGGATGCCTGGGTGGCTCAGTTGTTAGGCGTCTGGCTTCTGCTCAGGTCATGGTCCTGGGATGGAGCCCTGTGTCAGGGCTCCCTGCTCAGCGGGAAGGCTGCTTCTCCCTCTCCCACTCCCCCTGCTTGTGTTCCCTCTGTTGTTGTGTCTCTGTCAAAAATAAAAAATAATAATAATAAAATAAATCTTTAAAATTAAAGCAAAAGAAGTTGATTCATCCAACAGCATTGGAATTACTACTCAGTGTCACATACTGTGAATATAACGTGCCCCTACTCTCCAGGACTTTACAGTTTTAAAGGGAATAAATGTTACCAAAACCCATCTGTCTTCCATTTATTTACATTTTTGTTTCTCTTAAACTTTGTTCATCTAAACTATATATTGTTAGATCCTTTTCAAGCGTTTTAAACTATATATTGTTAGTTCTAGATCTGTCCCTGTCCTTTTAATAGTTGCCCAGTCATCCACAGTTGGACGCACCACAGTTTAACCATTCTTGTTCTGACAGAGATTTAAGTTGTTTCATCCCCCGCACCCTGCCCCCCACCCCTGCTCCATAAACTGCAAACAGTGCTATAACAGAACTAGGAAATGCCACCAGAGACGAAATGGCTTTTAAAGAAGTACTAGTGAACTTATTTATAACAAGGACCATTGAATTAAAAGGTCCTGGAAGTTGGAGGCCACAGCCTGTCACTTGAGTGCCCTGGGGGCATGCAGAATAATATCCTGTTATCACAGTTCCTCTGTAAGTGTGTGTTGCTGGTGAACACACATTTTACTTGGATAAACAAAATATTGGCTTTGGGGTAATATGTCTACCAAAGCTAAATTCAAAAGCTTGATTTAGAACAATTATGGAAATTCATTCATTTTTCAGGACTATTATTTAAAAATTTGAGTATTCTATGTTATTTGAGGTTAATTTATACCTCTATTACATACCTTCCATTTGCCCCATGAAACAAAGGAGTGAAGTCAGTGACTAAGAAGTTAATTTTCTGAACAGCAGACCATTTAATATCATTTATTTGAAATTAAATTATTTGAATTCTTTATTTACTTTTAAAAACTATTTTAGAGAGCACATGCGCAAGTAGGGTCAGCGGAACAGAAGAAGAGGGAAAGAAAATCTCAAGCAGACTCCCCACTCAGAATGGAGTGCAACAGAGTTTTCAATCCCAGGACCCTGAGATCATTACCTCAGCTGAAATCAAGAGTGGGATGCTTAACTGAGTCACCCAGGCCCCCACAAGTTTAATTATTTCTGACTATTAGGCCTTATTTTCTTCTTTTGAATACCTGAAAGGCTATCTTGAATACATTACAATTTTAAAATCTGCTAATTTCATTTGTTAACAGGGTATTGTCTATCTTAACCACCTTTTTACACCCTCATTTAATTTAGCAAACACTAATTTTACTATAGATCCTCACTTCACTTACCTGTCCTGCTGCCACCATCTGAGGGGGTATTCCTGATCCCTGCCTTCTGCTTTATCCTGTTACCGTACTTTGTAAGTTCTTGACAAAGTGCCTTGTACTGTCTCCTTGGAATGCTGCCATTACTTCGAACTTCCCGTTGCAGAGAATTTAATTGGCTGTTCTTTAACTTTAGTTTTCATGGCTTTGTGCTAATTTGGTATATCAGTTCCTTCAAATTCATTCAGTTACACAGACAAAATGAACTATTTGTGCCAGGGTAAAGATCTTTCAGAGTAGAGTGGGCAGTGACTTCATTCAGTGTGACACTCTTAAAACTTGGGGATTGTGTATTCTTTCCACTACTGTGAATTTAGATACACAGAGTTGTTACTGTTTTTGATTCATTGTCCACTTTGTCATGGACAATTTTTCTTTCTTCATGTTCTTTTTAAGGAAAAGCTCCCTGCTTACCTTGCCACCTCACCAATTCCTACTGAAGACCAGTTCTTTAAAGATATTGATGCCCCTTTGGAGAAATCTGGTGGAAATGAAAGATCATCTCAGAGTTCAGACATCTCACACATCTTGGAAACAGAAACGGTTTTCACTTCAAGTTCTGTGAAAAAGAAAAAACGAAGGAGAAAGAAATGCAAACAGGACAGTAAGAAGGAAGACCAGACTGCTTCCGCTGCCGCAGAGGATACCGTGGATGTGGAAATGAGCTCTGATGACGACAAGGGGGTCCAGTCAGCAAGGTAGGGCTCTCCTTGCAGGTGCTGGTCATGTGCACATGCTGTGGAAAGAGCTCAGGTCCAGCTGGTTGCTGTTGTTTCTTCCATGGAGCTACAGTGTGAGATTTAGACTTGTTTTTCCTGTGGAATCAGTGGAAGAGGCATTTTTTTTTCCTTTCTGCTGTTCTATAGAATTTGCCAACAGACATCCTGCTGTGGTATTAAAATATCGCTTGAAGCAGACTAGGAGTGTGTGTCTTTTCCATCTGGTAGGTTTCCAAAAACCCAAATGAATTGTAAGTCACAAGATCTGAATTAGTGACTTGGCCCTTGGGCATCCTTGGGTGTATATCCTTATTCGGCATCTTGGTATCTCATCTGTTTCTGAGAAGTTGAGAGTTGTTGTTTAGAGTTTATCATCAAAACATTCCTAGTAAGTTGAAGAGGAAAGGAGGATTTTTTCATTTTGGCTTTTTTTAAAGTGAGAAATCTTGATTACTTCTTCCTTACCAGCTCAGTAGAAGAGCTTAAAATATATGCCAGTTGTTGGGGCGCATGGGTGGCTCAGTGGGTTAAAGCCTCTGCTTTCGGCTCAGGTCATGATCTCAGGGTCCTGAGATCGAGCCCCGCGTCGGGCTCTCTGCTCAGCGGGGAGCCTGTTTCCTCCTCTCTGTCTCTGCCTGCCTCTCTGCATACTTGTGATTTCTGTCTGTCAAATGAATAAATAAGATCTTTAAAAAATATATATATACGCCAGTTGTCAAGTCAACAGTGCCTAGGGTTTAGAAGGTAACAGTTGGGGGTAGAACATGTATTTTTTTGTTCAAGATTTTGATTTTTAAAAGATTACCTTAGATCTTTTCCACTCAGTGGTTGCTCTGGCTCTAGAAGAGGACCATGTGTGTATCAGCAGGGTGGTTTACTTTATTGATGAGCATTGGACAAGAAGTTGCTGCCCACAAGTGACCCTAAAGTTCTGCCTACAGTTCTTCCAAGATCCACCAGAAAGGACACTGAAGTAATACTTTTGCCACCAAAGTTTATTGATGTGTGTCTTTTATTATAACATAATTGAGCAAAGCTTAGAATTCTTTTTTTTTTTAAGATTTTATTTATTTGAGAGAGAGAGAGCTCAAGTGAGAGGTTGAAAGGATCTGAAGCAGACTCTGCACTGAGCCTAATATGGGGTTTGATCCCATAATCATGAGATCATGACCGAAGCCAAAACCAAGAGTCAGAAGCTTAACTAGGTGAGCCACGTGGGCACCCCAAAATTTAGAATTCTTAAACAATCTGCAGCTTCAATTTAGAAAGTTAAAATATTTCTAAAACATATGCAGAGTTGCCTACTAAATGCACAAGAATCGTTATTCTAAAGATTTTGTACACAAGCATTGTAAATGAATGTATTACAAAAATACTGGCACATGCCTCACTTTTCCAGATCGTGCAAAAGGCTGCATCAGCCAAATCTATCAGAGTCCTGATTTGGTTGGCAGTTAGATTGTCCACTCTCTCTAAGCCAGAATCTTATTTGCATGGGAAGTAGGCTTGTCAGAATGCATGTAAATTAGGGTGTTGTAATAATTTTTAGGAGTTTGGTGGCTTGTTTTTTCTTTAGATTACCATGGATCATAGATACTACCACTTGGAGGAACTCTTTCCTAAAATTTCCCTAAAACGAGATCTGCTTCATTATGTAGCCAACAGAAAATTAGGACTTTAAAAAAAGGACAAAATGTGACAGTCATGGGAATTCAGGTCAGATGTATACGGAAATAAATGCTGAGCTGAAAGGTAGAAGACTAGGCCTGTTCTGTTTTTGATTGTGGAACAACAGCTACTTGATCACTCTTGTCTGGGGCTTTGTTTCTTTTTTAATTCTTTTTTAAGATTTATTTATAATTTGGGAGAGTGAGCAGGGAGGGAGGGAAGCAGACTCCCCGCTGAGCACGGAGCCTAGCACAGGGCTCTATCTCAGGATCCTGAGATTATGACCTGAGCCAAAATCAAGAGTCAGACCTTTAACCGACTGACCCACCCAGGCGCTCCTGGGCCTGTTTCTTAATCTGTGAAATAAGAGAATTGAACTACATGGTTGGTAAGGCCCCTTCCAGCTCAGCATCTAGATTCTAAAATAATTGGGGGGAAGATATTGAGGGTCAAAAGTATTAACAGCATGTTAAACAGGTCGAAGAATCAGAAAAAGAATAGAAAGTCAACTGCTTTTGCAGTTGTGCAAGGTAGGAATTAGGTGGGGTTAGAAAGTTTGCAGCTTTCAGATATTTTATCCTCCTCAGGCCCCTACACTTAGGAAAGAAGTTCTGTGTCCAGAGAAATACCCAAAGTTATTTTATTTTTCTTAAAGATTTTATTTATTTGAGAGAGAACGTGCATATGCAAGCACAAGCTCAGGGGGAGGGGTGTGGAGGGATTTAGGGAGAAGCAGACTCCCCTCTGAGCAGGGAGCCCCACTTTGACTCCAACTTGGGGTTCAGTCCCAGAATCCTGAAATCATGACCTGAGCTGAAGGCAGGTGCTTAACCAACTGACACCCAGGCGTCCCCTAAAATTGGTTTTTATTTTATTTTGATAAATAACATTCTGAAATGGGACAAGTGGTAAATTTCCAACTAAAGATGAACAGCTGGGGCCCACAGTGCTTCTGAGGGATGTTTTCAAGGTTATATGGCAAGTTAGTTATATTAACTATGCAAATTCAAGAAAACCAAAGGGTAAATTAATTAAAACCTTATTAGCATTAGTTCATCCTCCTATAGGTCTGAGGTCTCCATGAATCTAAAAAGCATTTATCATGCTTTTGTATCATCATTATATCATCATTGTATCATTCTTAGGTAATTCTTGGCCCAAACAAAAAGAAAAATAAGTTCTGTGTGTTTTTAAGAGTTTTTAGGATATTTTTGACAAGCACTATAGCTCGTTTTCAACTCATAGTCTTGTATTTGTTGTAATATACAGGAGAGTTAGTGAAAGAACAAGGGCTTACTTGTTTTGAATTCAGCCACTTACTAGTTCTTTGATTTATTAAACTTCTCTGGATCCTTGATCAGATAAGGATTGAATGAAATATACATAAAGCCTTAGTTTTCCTCTTCTGGCCTTTGAATGAATTACCTTGAAGAGCTGTAAAAAGGAATTTTGATTCACATCTTCTTTTCGATTCTTCCCGTTTATCCCATCCTTCAGTAGTGATTGCAGTAGTGTATGGTAGATGGCATGAGTGAATCCCCCTTCTCTTTCCTGTTTTCCTTTTAGTTATTAATCACTTGGCCTTCCTTCTTCATTTGTATCATCTAAACATGTGTCAGTAGATTTGGGGATATTTTTAAGCTGACATAATAATGTAATTGTTCATGACTTTGTTTTTTGCCTTTCACAGAGGATCTTCAAATGCTTCCTTAAAGGAAGATGAATATAAGGAACCTTTGCTCTTTCATTCTGGGGATCACTACCCCTTATCTGATGGAGACTGGTCCCCTTTAGACAAGTAAGTATTTTCAAGATTTCTCAGTTCCTGTCATATGACAGTAATAATATTTCTCTCAGGTAGGAGAACTGAATGCATATGTACTTGTGACATGAATATGTACCTTTCCTCTTACTAATTATTTTGTTCCTAAACTTGATCTGACTTATGCTCACAGCATTGGTTAGTATAGATCTGCATAATCAGCTTAGAATTTGGCCCTCTACAATTCTTAAATTCTAATCTTAAAGTGTCAACTATTAACAGTAACTGTGGATAATGTGAAGAAACATGCAGTCACACTTTGTTTTTTGTTCAAATCCAGTTTCTCTTATGTATTATGTTAATTTAACCCATGTCTCTGTGCAGTTCATCTCTTGTAAAATTACCTTTCTCATTGATTTCTTGTGGGAATCAATGGGATAATGCGTATAAAGCGTTTGCAGAGAACCCAGCAAGTCCTCAATAGATACTGGTTGGTGTTTTACTATTATTAAAGAACTCAAATGGAAGATGTAATTGATATTCCCTTCAGTAGAGTCTTTATATTGGCAGGATAAAGTTGATATGTTCAAACTTATATTTCTTTTAATTTGTTGAGCTCAGCAAGACTGAAGTTTGCGGAGTTAAAAGGCATCACATTTCTCTGTCTTGTGTTTACAGTCCCTATTCCCCAGGAGCAGTGTGTCCTAAGAGTGATTCAGAGCTGGAGGTGAAACCTGCTGAGAGTCTGCTCAGATCTGAGTCCCACATGGAGTGGACGTGGGGTGGGTTCCCAGAGTCTACCAAGGTACTAATGTTTTCTTGCCTGTGGAGTATGTCTAGTTGAAAACCTGTGAGGTGTCTCTGTCATTGGGTAAAGTGGGGAGGGGTGATTTCTGAGCTAGTGCCCCTGAATATAAATGATGGTAGTGCCCTCATGTGGTCAGATGAGGAAATCCAAAGTTAACATTTTTCATAACTGCAACAGAAGGAATCCAGCATTATTTCGTGTGTTCTATTTAGTAAATAATGTTGATTGTTAGTTAACATTTTAATAAGAAACATTTAAAAGGTACCGAAAGGAAATTAGAATTTCCACACTTAAATTTTAAATAAGAAATGAACTGTATGAAAGCTTTTTCACTTTTTTTTTTCACTTCTTCACAGATCATAATGAAAGAATTGGAAAGATACATTACTTGAGAGAAAATATTTAGACCCTCTAAGTTTTTTTTAATACACATTTTGCTTATATGTGTGATTTGCATTGAGATTTGACTACCCACTTTACACTGTTAACAGAGCCTTGAAGTATAACCCAAGCAGGGCTAAATTTTCACATAGCACACAAGTTTTTCTCCTTGAAAATGAATATTCTTCCTCTTAGCATATAAAACTTGTCCTATTTCCTTAGTCTTCTTTGGTGATTAACTCTTCATAGTATAGCAGTTTGAAATAGAACTTTTTTGTAGATATCATGATACTAAACAAAATGTAGTTATTAGTTTTTCCCACTTCTTAATTATGAAATACCTCACACATTCAAAATCATGTGGTAACTAAATGTGTTGTTACAAATAAAATGCATTCAATTACTTGCATCCAGCTTAAGAAATAGATTTTAACAAACACCTTTGAAGGTGGTTTAACTTTTAAACAATTAAACTTTTTTTTAGGTCAGCAAAAGAGAGAGATCTGACCATCATCCTAGGACAGCTACAATTACACCATCAGAAAATACCCATTTTCGGGTAATTCCCAGTGAGGACAACCTCATAAGTGAAGTTGAGAAAGATGCTTCCATGGGAGAAACGGTCTGTACCATAGTGAAACCCAAACCCAGAGCCCTGTGTAAGCAGATAAGCAGTGCAGCTTCCGCTGCAGAACTTCTTGAACCTCCCCTGGAGCAGCCTCAGATTTCATCTATGTTAGATGCAGACCACCTTCCTAACCCATCATTGGTGGAGGCCCCCTCGGAATCAAAACCTGCAGTGAAAGTAGACTCACCATCAAAGAAGAAAGGTAATCATTTGTTTGATTTGGCATCAGGTACTATAAATTTAGATAAGTTATTTCTGTATTTCAAATGATACATGATGGCAAACTTTGTATTTATACTCCCCTGACCAGACCTAGCACATACTGTGAGCATTGCTTGTTAAATAGGGCTTCCCCACTGCACTACAGATTCCACTAGAGCAAGACTCTCACTTTCTCCCTGCTCCCTCCCAACTGCTCCCACTCAGTATACCCTTGGGAGGCATTTACTGAAAAAAAATTAATGAGCATGTTCAAATCAGTTAGTCCATAAAATTAACCATTTTATTGACACAGTATGCCAATAAAGTGAAGTGGAATCCCCCAAAGATTATATGTTCAAAAAGAAAAAAATTGGATGAGAGAAAAATGTTTTCACCTGAAACATCTCTAAGGTTAGTTGAGGCCAAATTAATTATGTTTTTTCCAGTAACATGGGAAATATATAAATGTATGCTTAATTTTAGTATGTTTTCTCTTCTTTCATTGATAATTACCCTCTGAAACATAAAAGATTGCGTCTGACTCTTGGCTCAATAGCTCTTTCTCACTTTTGGAATACAGGTTTAATAAGTCAGAACATTCTTACTATTTAAAAATACAAAGTTGTCCATTGACAGTTTTTAGTTCAGTAAGAGCCAGAACATACTCTCTGGACACTGGCCTTGAGCCCTATTTTTTAGGGAAATAAAACCTTACCTAAAAATAAAAAATACACTCAAGGTTAAATCATCACAAATTGACCTAATTGGGCTCAGTGGGTTAAGCCGCTGCCTTCGGCTCAGGTCACGATCTCAGGGTCCTGGGATCGAGTCCCGCATCGGGCTCTCTGCTCAGCAGGGAGCCTGCTTCCTCCTCTCTCTCTCTCTCTGCCTGCCTCTCTGCTTACTTGTAATTTCTCTCTGTCAAATAAATAAATAAAATCTTTAAAAAAAAAAAAAAAAACAAATTGACCTAATAATGACTACAGGTGTGGACCTTCAGAGTCACTTGGAAATAACTTAGTTAAGAGAAAGACAAATGTATGATTTCAGTTGTATGTGGAATTTAAGAAACAGATGAACGTAGGGGAAGGGAAGGAAAAAGTATGAAACAGAGAGGGAGACAAACCATAAGAGGTTCTTAACTATAGGAAACAGTGTTACTGGAGGGGAATTAGGGTGGGGGGTAATCGGGTAACTGGGTGATCGGCATTAAGGAGAACACTTGATGGAATGAGCACTGGGTATTATATGCAATTGGTGAATCATTAAATTCTACCTGTGAAACTAATAAATGCACTGTATGTTAATTAAATTGAATTTAAATTTAAAAAAAAAACATTTAAAATAATTTGGCAAGGGTATTTATTTATAGCTCAGCAACCAAAGGCCCATAATCATATGTTCTACTCTAAGAACTGGTAAGGAGGAAAGTCCAGTTTTCAGGGTGAATGTTTTGTTTTGGTCTGAAAATAATGACCCCCATTCCTACCACATGGTGACCCCTAGGGGGAAATAATGACCCCTATTCTTAGCACATTGTGTGGAACTAACAGATAGGAACACCAAGTGGTTTCTACCATTCATTTGGCCTCATTTTTTCTCCTCCTAGCTTTTAAAAAAATTTTTTTAAAGATTTTATTTATTTATTTGACAGATCACAAGTAGGCAGAGAAGCAGGCAGAGTTCCTGCATGGGAACTCTGAGCAAGAGTTCCCATGCAGGGCTGGATCCCAGGACCCTGAGATCATGACCTGAGCCAAAGGCAGAGAGACTTAACCTCCTGAGCCACCCCAGCGCCCCTCCCCCCAGCTTGTTATCAGAAAGTTTTATACATACTTGCTTTCTTCCTCTCTTTCTCCACTCAGTTTTTTTATTGTTTCAAACCATTTGAAAAACTTGCAAGCATTGTGACATTTCGCCTTTAAACACTGTAGGATATACCTTCAAAGAATAAGAACACTATCTGCATAACCACAGGACCATTGTCATGTGTTCATATTTCCCCAAATGTTCCAAGGAAACCTTTTTAGCTGTTTTTTTTTTCCAAACCAAGATCTCATCAAAGTTCACATGTTGCATGTGGTTCTTGTGTTTAACCTTTTTTTATTTAGAATAGCCCTGCCCACACACATACTCCCTCACTCCTATACATACACCACTGCACCTCTTTCCCCCTCTGCACCGGTGATACTGATCTTTTCAAGAGCCCATCCAATCCTTTTCTATGCTTTCTCACATTCTGGATGTATCTGATAGTTTTTTCCCAAGGTGACATCCCCATATTTCTTTAAACTGGAAGTTGGCTCTAGAACAACACTGCCCAATAGAAATGCAAAGTGAGCTATATATGCTATTTTAAATCTTCTCGCATTAAAAAAAAAAAAAAAGTGAAATTAAGTTTAGGTGAAATTAATCAATATATTCTGAGCTAGTAAGTCCAAACTATAATTTTAACATGTAATCAATATAAAAATTGAGATATTTTACATTTTTTATAGTAAGTCTTAGAAATCTGGTGTGTTTTACACTTTTTACCACATTTTACACAGCTGTCTTAGACTAGGACAGTGGTGATTTGTTATAGTGAGTGGGCAGTACAGGTCTAGAGGCTTAATTAGATTTGGGTTAAACATTGTTTATTTTTTGAGTTGAAGATTACCTCTAGGATATATTGAGTACTTTACCTAGTATCTCATTTTTTCTCCCCCTAGCTTTTAAAATTTTTTAATATTTATATATTTATGTTACATATATATTTATATGACCACTTGTTTAAGGTGTTGTCTGCCAGATTTATCCATTGTAAAGGATTTTTGTCCTTTTGCAATCAGAAGGTAATGCTTGGTGATACTTTGGCACCTTATGACTCCCCTGTTTATAGCAAACCTTCCCTCACAGTTTTAAAATAATGACCTCTTTCTCAGTGCCAGTGATTTCATCAGATTTGGTCATGCCTATTCATATTCTAAGAAGACTTTATCATGAAATCTAAATGATTCAGGGGCTAAGATTATTCATCTAAAAGCATATGAAAGAAGTTAGCTTGTGTTTATTGTACAACTGTTATGTGTAGAACACCGAATTTCTCTTTCATTGACATGGATGCCTGAGAACCAACACAGTGGAAAGGTTAATTGAAACCTTTAAAAATTAAGTGGGTAGAAGAAGAATCAATGAAACAAGATGGAATTGGGAGGGAGACAAACCATAAGTAACTCTTAATCTCACAAAACAAACTGAGGGTTGCTGGGGGGAGGGGGGTTGGGAGAAGGGGGTGGGATTATGGACATTGGGGAGGGTATGTGCTTTGGTGAGTGCTGTGAAGTGTGTAAACCTGGTGATTCACAGACCTGTACCCCTGGGGATAAAAATATATGTTTATAAAAAATTAAAAAAATTAAAATAAAATTTAATTTAATTTTTAAAAAATAGTAATAAATAAATAAATAAATAAAAATAAAATGCAGTTGAGACACCTGCGTGGCTCAGTCGGTTAGGTATCTGCCTTCTGCTCTGGTCATGGTCCTGGAGTCCTGGGATTGAGCCCCGCATCAGGCTCCTTGCTGAGCAAGGGAGTCTGCTTCTCCTTCTCCTTCTCCTTCTTCTCCTGCTCCCTTTCTCTTGCTCATTCTCTCTGTCAAAGAAAATCTTTAAAAATAAAATACAGTTTGAGTCATAGTTGGTCTTAATTGTTTGTAAAAACCGTTGTTTTCTTAAAGAGTTGTAAATGAAGAATAGCTTAAGTTCTTACTTTTGATGCATTTTTCTTATAAAAATAGGTGTCCACAAGAGAAGCCAGCACCAGGGACCTGATGATATTTACCTGGATGACTTAAAGGCTTTAGAACCTGAAGTTGCAGCCCTCTATTTCCCTAAGAGGTAGTGTATTTTTTAGATATTTAAGGGTGACTAGCTGTGAAATACAGTGGCTATTTCTAAATCAAAACATTCTGTGAAAATGGAGCAAGGTTATGGTGATCTTTAGCTAAGTTGGATGATTGCTTCAGATTTTGGGAAATTCAGAAATTGTGTGTTGTTTGGACTATAGTGATTTGAAACTAATAATTTATCTCTTTACCTATTATATTTTACCTATTACCTACTTATAAAGAAATTTTCAGTATAACAAGAAGAGGTATACTGGTTAAACCTATGTAACGATTTACCAATGGTTATGACTTCACATTAGCAAATCTTACAGTCATTAATGCAATAAAAGTTCATCAGCATATTCCATTTATTATGTTTTAAAGGTAATATATCTTTATTCAAACACAGTTTACAAAGAATGCCTTCACTCCTTCAGTGAGTCTGAGTTCCCAGGTGAACTTTGGCTGGGCCCAGTGAGACACCATTCCAGCTGGTGTGAGCCCCACATTTTCCCTAGAGCTCTCACCATTTGTCACCACCCACCTCACAGTTTTCCACTTTGAATACCTTTAAAACCTCAGATACAGTGTATTGTACTGTTCTCCTAAGTTCATTTCTATCCGTAGGGAAATTCCATTATAAGACTCTGATTACAAAAATCAATTTACTTTTTCTCATGGAAGGTATAGTTTGAAAATACTGAGTTATAGGTACACATAATTAAGTACTTAGAAATAAATTATTGAAAAACATTTTAAGTTTTTATTTAAAATGGAAAGATGGGGTTGATATGTTTAAATTTTCTTATAGATATTTTTGGAAAGTCCTTAAAATTCTTTCCTAGTTCTCTGCCCTAAATTTGTCTTAAAATATGTTCTTCACATGAAGTAGTAGTTGGGTTTTTTAAGGTGAAAGAACTAGAAGTGCTCCATGTTGTTTTAATAGGAAAGTTAAAATGTAAGCTTAGAATTACCACTTTCTTTCAGATTTCACAGTCCTTATTTATTGATATTCCAAGGATTGATATTTTTAGTTTCCCTTTTAAAAAATGGGGAGAAACTGATTGATTAAAAAATGAGAGTGAAATGCAATGAAACCTTACTATGCTGTATTATAATTTAACTGCCTGAGGTCATTGCCCATTCACCAAGTTAGCCTATTTCTGAGACATTTCATAAATACTTATCCCCATTTGTTTTGTTAATTGTCATGATCCATGTCCTCTTGATTAAGTATCCAGTATTTGTAATTATAGCTAAACATTAATGTAAGTCACACTGCTCTTGTAGATTTGGCAACATGTTGAGTCAGATGGCATCCTCCATGTATTTAGAGGGTTACATTGGTTAGGATAACACCAGCTGCTCTGATAAAACACTGGACCTCAGTGGCTTACCACAATAGAAGTTTTTTTCTTGCTCATGTATTCCAGTGCTGATGTTTGGTGCCAGGCGCCTTACTCCCAGGGATTCAGGACACAGCTTTTCTTCCATCTTGAGGCTCCACCATTCCCTTAGGGCCTCCACAGGGAAAAGAGAAAGACTCACACAGGGGAGTTTTCAGGAGCCAGGCTTGGGAGGAGCACAGCACACCCCTTCTGTCCACATCTTAAAACTCGGTCATATGGTCACTTGGCCACATCTGACTATAAGGGGACCTAGCCATGGGCCCAGGAGAAAGCAGGACCCTATTTGTTTTTTACCCAGGGGTCAGCCTCGCTCTCTGATGCCAGCATACTAGGTTTTGCTGCTTTACATCAGCTTTGACTTTTTCACCATTTCCAATGAGAAGAACATTCTGTTGATCTAACTAATCTCAATATTGTAGACTGGGTATGCATTGCTATTAAGAAAGAAAATTTCCAGAAACCTGAATCTGGGTTGTTGGTTCATATGTAAAACATAATAGCTTTGGAAACTGCTTTCTGTTTATGGCCTATCCATACTTTGCTGCCAGCTACTACTCAAATTTGAGGTTTTTTTTTTAGATCATAAAGCTTCATTGGATCACATACATTAAGTATATTGGCTTTTTGAATAAAATAAAATAATTTGAAACTTTTAGAACAGCTTTTCAGTGTGACATTAAATGTCCATTCAAAGAGTGTGGAGCAGTAAGCATTCATGCATAAGAAACTTAAGGTACCATTTCCTTATCCTTTTCATTCAGATTTATACCTCATTACAAAGTTTCCCTCAGGATCATCTTCTAAAACCTGGCTTCCATGCCTTTACCATCTAGAAAAATGAATTAACTTCACCTTTAGTCCTGAACCTCTCTAGTGTAAGAATAGTTTGTTTATAGTTTATTTCTCAAAATCTTTGTTTCAGGGTGGGTCTACGCTCTTGAGAATTTTCTCTTGCTTAATTTCTTTGTTTTGCGAAGTAACAGATGAATTTAGAAAAACCTAGACAGCTCTGAACTATAGTAATTTTCTACAGGATGTGTATAGTACCACCACTTTTTCTAGGAAGTTAGGATCAAAGGTTTCCAAACATCAGATTTTTCTTAATTACGCTGTCATTTTCATCATGGAAATGTAAATAAATGGTTATAACTCTTTTACTCCTTTAATTAAAATCAGAAAGCCTGTAGTTGAAAAGTTTGTCTTACTGGGAGTGACTGTAGTGATTTTTGTGACCTATTTACTGTATTCACTGTTAATTCCTCAGCAGTGCGATTAGGTTATTTTTAAACGTCATTTATGATATGATCCTAAACTCTACCTAAGAAAAGCTTTGTCCAGAGGTCAGTCTGTTCCTTTTTTTAATGGGATAAATTACTTGGTTCAGGCCCCCAGAAAACCATGTAGTAAGCTAGGAATATAAGAAGTTGCAATAAGGCAGATCCTTTTCTCCCCATCTGCTGCCCACAGTGAATCGGACCCTGGCTCCCGGCAGTGGCCTGAGTCTGACACGCTCTCCGGCTCCCAGTCCCCACAGTCTGTGGGAAGTGCGGCTGCAGATAGCGGCACCGAGTGCCTTTCTGATTCTGCCATGGACTTGCCTGATGTCACCCTCTCTCTTTGTGGGGGTCTCAGTGAGAACGGAGAGATTTCCAAAGGTATGTCAAGCAGTTATGCCTTGTCTTCACTGGAGAAAGCAGCCTGGTCATCACATGATAGAAACCTGCTGGTTAGCCACTCAGGATATTAAATTCTTTAATGACCTTGTGCAAGTAACAAGTATCTCCCTTTATTGTCATATCTTCAGCCTCTCCTTTAAGGTACCTCGTATGGATTGACCTTAAAAATAAATGGCTTGGGTGAGTTGACAGTACCTTGGCAGGTGCTCATTTCACTTGAAGAGGGAGAATTCTCAGACTGCCCTCTCTACGAAGCGGCAAGGGTCAGCTCAGGCTGTGTCTATTTTCTCATCTGTGAAGTTGAAATGTGTGTGGACCGGGGCCCAGCTGCCCTGGAAATCGCTGGACTTGAGACATGAGAGTAGGGCCTGAAGTTGTGGAAAATTAATTGTCTGTTGAGGAAATAGTCTTTCCAATAAAAAGTAGAAGGAGTTATTTTCTATCTTAGTCTTGAGACTTGGCCCTGGAAAGTACATTTACTCCAGAGAAAGGAAGAATCTTCAGCAGAGCCAATTCAGGTGACTCGGGGTAGGTCAAGCAGTTGTGTGTGTCTTTCCCAAGTTCTTTGGCCTCTCTGGCTTTACCTTCCTTTGTAACCTAAATTCTTCATATTTTCTCAGTTTGGCTCGTGGCCCCTGATTGATTTTCCTCTAAGGAAAGATTTTCCTTCCAGGACTAGTAGTATGATCTTTTGTCTTCTCTGCCCCTCGGAGCACCTGAAGTCCTGTGTTTGGGAAACTGGGTACCCTGAGCATTACAGTTGTGCTTTGCTGAATCTTTTTCTTTTTGAAGGTCACAGGGTGCTTATTATGCCTCTTTCTTCTCCATCTCTTAACTCTTGTTTGTTTTATTATTTGCAAGAAATTAAGAGTCCGTTACCAGTAATTCTTAGGCCCTATAAGCCTTCACTTTAAAAATTATAGGTGGGGGGTAGAATGGAAAATACACAGTTATACAGACTATAGAATTTACATTTTTAAAAAAATCTGGGTAACTTAGGTAGAATTTGTTATTGGAGGAGGCAGAAATGGCAAGTAAAGGTAATTAATATACACATCACCAGGAAGAACAATCCTGGTGAGAAATTCTCTGTTAGCTTATATCTACTAGAGTGTGGGTTTAGGAACAGAGCACACAAATTCATGCAGAATCTTCATTTATTTATCAAGAACTTGGGATTCATTCCTTGACAGACCCTAAACCAAATTCTGGTGTGTTTTTTAGGTTTTTTTTCCTCCAAGCAATTGTAAAATGTTTTGTTTTTTTAATGTAACATGCACTTAATACTGTAAGAGTCCCATGAATATTCCCTAGTTTCACAGTTGCTTCCCAGTAAAGTTTGTTGTCTGTGCTAAGAATGAAACTGCAGTTTTTATTAGTTCTAGAGTGTGTGTGCACACACGTGTATCTGTGTCTTCCTTTCTCTTGCCACATCTGTAATTTATTTTTCTAAAAGTCTCTGGCGTATCCTTCCTGAGTTTTTTGGTTGTTGTTGTGGGTTTTTTTTGTTTTTTTTTTTGTTTTTGTTTTTGAGCAAGTAGTGTGGAAGAGGAGAAGGATAGAAAAAGGAAGTGTTCTTTCTTGCGCTGGATTAAAAGAGTGTCTGATATTTTGCTTTTGACGAATGTAAAAGAGTTTTTGGTTTTTTTTTAAAGGACTCATTTTATCCCTCATTTTATGCTATAGTTCCTTCAGTGTAGAGTATTGTGATAATCTCATTTAGGAATTTATGTAATCTCTAACAAAGGGTCATTACTATTTTACATTGCAGAAAAATTCATGGAGCATATAATTACTTATCACGAATTTGCAGAAAATCCTGGGCTTATAGACAATCCTAACCTTGTAATACGGATCTATAACCGGTAAATACTCCTGCTTTTGTAATTATTAAATAGTCTTGCAGAGTTTGGTTTTTTTCAAAGTGCTCTTTTTAACTGTTATAGTTTTCTTGTCATAAAATGTCATATAAATGAACTAGTGGACAGTGATTTTAAAGTGAAAAAGAAGCCTCAGCCTTAGTTTTCAGTGAAGCATCAAAATGTTATTGTCATAGATATTTAAGTGCATCTCACTGAAAACAATAAGGAATTTTATGTCTTATGCTTTCCTCTTTTCTCTCTCCTTTCCTCTCTTCCCCTTCCTGTACTCTCACTCTTTCCCTTCTCTGTGTAATGGTTTTGCACAATTTTATTTCACACAGTTATTATAACTGGGCTTTGGCTGCTCCCATGATCCTTAGCTTGCAAGTATTCCAGAAGAGTCTGCCAAAGGTGAGATGATCCATTTCTTTTCATTTTTGAAAGTATCTACAGTGCATGATATTTAGAAACATCGATATGTGCACATTTCTAAACTGGGTACTATGGTAAAAGTTTTGTTTAAAATTAATTTAATATTAGAGAAGATCCAAAGAGTTCTGTGTGCCCACCCAAATTATCTCATGCCCAAAATCTAGGAAATTTGCTGGGCTGCCATATCTTTGTCATTTTTATTAGATATTTATACTGGTTTCTGACTGGGTATAAAAGTTGGGAGATTTTATTAATTATTCGCTAACTACAGAATGAATGAAAAAAAAATTCCTCATTAATATGGAAAGAAGCAGCAAGAAGAGGATGGTGTAGCCACCAGAAGTGTGGCATCAATGTGATTGGGTCAAATTGTGGCTAATAAGCCTTTTATGTAGAACCTTAAGGTTCTAAATCTGTGTATCAGCTTAGTTGGTCCTCAAAATGCGTAAAGAACGTGTTATCCAACGGTAGAGAAATGAGAGCATCCGCCTGACAGCCCCCCCGCAGCTGCTTCTCTATAACCAGACCACCCAGCCTCCTACCACAGAACCACCACAGAGCTGTGCCACCACAAAAATGAACTATCTGCCTTTCACTGGTGTTATAGACTCTAGAGTACTTGGGGAGGTATGGAGAATGTTGCTCACATTCCATAATAAAGCACCATCCCACATGCTGATGGTAGAAAGTAGTTGGGTCTTCGTGACAGACAGATGGCTAGACTGACCCAAGTTGATTGTTTCAGGCCACGGTCGAGTCCTGGGTCAAAGATAAGATGCCAAAGAAGTCTGGTCGCTGGTGGTTTTGGCGTAAGAGAGAAAGCATGACCAAACAGGTAACTGACCTGGAAGAGGTAATTTTTTCCACAGGCTAAAAAGAAGTGAATCTTTGATTTATTCAAAAACTTTTTGCCACACACAAGAAAGTGAATTTGGGCTATTCTCTTAACAATATTAATAGTCCCCATTTTTGAACAGTGAGATGTAGAAATGCTATGCTACGTGCTTTATTTTGCCTTTCACCTTCACTGCAGCCTGATGGTATAGAAGCTTAAGCCCCCACTTTACAGGTAAAGAAACAGGTGCAAAGAGGTCACATCACTTGACCAAGCGCACAGAACTGGTGAGGGATGGAGCTAGGGTTTGACCATGAGTCCAGCCCCAAAGCCTGTGCTCTTTCCACTCTGCTCACTACGTTACCTTCCAAAAAGAAGCAAGAGCTTGTTCTCCTCCCAAGGAGGAGATGGCAGTGGCAGTCGTATCAGTAACTTCTGTTCTGTAGTGTTTGTGTCCCTGGCACAGACATAATGAGTATAGGCCAGTTGTATTCTGTGACTTGAAATAGTGCCCTTTTGAAATTTTCACTTGTGGCTTTGTAGTAACAGCTTTTTTGCACAGCAGCATATGACTTCGGTCTCAGATTTCTTTCCTTTGGCACAAGTAGAAAAAGGCTGTTTCTTAAGCATTTTTAAGTTGTGGATTCAGAAAACCATTTTGTTCATTCCCTGAGAGTGCTGCTGATAAGTTTTTACCTGTCAGTCGCTGGGAGGGAAAAATTGCACATTGCTATTATTATCTTGTTTTAGCTGCCAGAGGCCAAGGAAGGGAAATCCGATGCGCCACCAACCAGTGACCTGGCATCGAGCACAAAGGAGCCAGCCAGTGGCAGGTGGGTGCTCTGTCCTTCCTCTGGGCTCATAACCCCTGGGCTATGTAGCCATTACAATCAAATTGATTTTGACAGTTCTGTTTAATATTTAGTCAGAAATGTCTTTCTCTAATGGACAGTCATGACAGTAAGTGGCTTATTGGTGCCACTCAGGTAGCAGATAATAACTTCTGCTTTTCTAAAAAAAAAGTTATCAGCTCAGAGGAGTAAACATACTCTGTACTGCTTTTTAAATGTCTTGCTCCATTCCTGGAGCTGTGGAATCAGATGCCTGTGAAATGGAGGCCTCTGGGAAAGGGATCTTGAGGAGCCTTAAGATGTGCTGTCTCTGGTCCCTCCTCCCTGGCTTTCTATCTGGTGCAAAAGGAAGATGCCAAGAATTTCAAGATGCACCTGGCCAGCTCAGTTGGTAGAACATGCAACTCTTGATCTCCAGGTCATGAGTTCTAGCCCCCCTACCCCACCTTTGGGTATAGAGATTACTTAAAATTAAATTTTTTTTAAAAAATTCCAAAATTGGTGTGGGTCCATTTCATTTCTTAGAAGTAGCAACCCTCTAGATATTTGGTTTGGCTGGCCCTGAAAGATGCCACAACTTACCCTCTTCTCATTCTCGCTGTTCTTATACTTCCCCAAACAGATTCTTTCCTTCTGCTCCAGCTCTTTAATTCAGGGGTTGGTCTAAGCCTGAGCATTCATTTTCTTGCTCTTTGCCCACTTTTTTTAAAGGGGTTATAGCAAATCTGTCTTAATAGTTTCTAAAATCTGTGTAAGCAATTATATTTTCTACAGTTTACATCTTTTGAAACGTCTGTTATCTTTTCAGTAAAGGTCAGTAGACCTAGTAGCATTCAATGGTCATAGCAGAAAATAATCAGTCATGGCCAGACTGTAACTGCTGGCTAGTCATTAGAGTTAGGAGGAGGATGGTCTTCTCACTTCATGGTAGGAATACTCCGGAAACAGAGGGAACAACTCTTCTCATCCCTAGAATGGATTTAGGATCTCTTCATCCTAAATGAAAAACTCTTCTCAGTGAAGTGCCCTGCTGCTTCTTAAGTAACTGGATTGCTGTTGAATAGGCCAGCTGAGGATGACTCATCAAGCGATGAGGGGTCACAGGAGCTTGAAGAATCCATCAAGGTGGACCCTGTTCCCACAGAGCCCTCAAGTCATGGCAGCACAACCTCATATAAGAAGTCTCTTCGACTCTCTTCAGATCAGATTGTGAGTTATGTGTGCTCCATGTGGATCCAGTTTATTTTAGTAGCTGTTTAATTAACCATGCTTCCTCTTCTGTCCACACTATCCCCAGCCCTGCACACAGGACATGGCGTGTGCTCGTAAACGCTCACACATGGTAGAACAGCATCTCCCTCCCCTGGGGACCACCTGGGGCACCTGGGACATGGCTTCTTCTACCACCCCAGACGTCCTAGTTGAATCTCTGGGAATGAGCCAAGGGATCTGTATTTTCAACCTGTTTCCCAGATGAGTCTTGTCCAGCCAGCCCATCACTGGGCCATACACTGTCTTTTAGGAGCCACAACAACAGAGAAATGCCATTTTCTTATTTAGATGCAGTTTCCTCTTTCCTGCTTGTTTCCCACTCCATTCCCCCTGTTTTCAGTTTGAAATGGTCTTACTATGCCCCAGGACTGTCAGGTATGGAGGAAGAGCAAAGACGTTTGGTTTCTTGGGGGAATCAGAAAAATCGCTTAGAATTCCAGAACGTCATTCAGGCAGTGGCTCCTTCAGCCTCTTCTGAGCAAGCTCTCCATGCTGTGCTCGGCAGGTGCATGCCTGTGCAACAGAAACCATCCTGCCTTGAGCTGAGGCCCTGAAACACTGGTGGTGGTGATGTAAATATTCAGACTCTGTTGTAAACTCTGTTTTCACCTGGTTTTTTTTTTCCATTTTATTACAATAATCGTATTCATGTACTTCTTTCCATTCTTTATACATCCCCCTGTACACGTAAACACACACACACACACACACACACACATTCATATATTTAGGGATTAGGATCCTTTCTTCACTTAACATTATATTTTAGCAATCTCTCAATGACTATATATTACTAGAAACTGATTATTAATTGTATGTAATTCCATCAAAGTGATATCCCATTTATTTTATAAATTATCTATGATTTTCCTTATTCTCTTACTTTTTATAAAAGGCAAAACTGAAGCTCCAAGATGGCCCAAATGATGTTGTGTTTAGTATTACAACCCAGTATCAAGGTACCTGCCGCTGTGCGGGAACCATTTACCTGTGGAACTGGAATGACAAGGTCATCATTTCTGATATTGATGGAACAATAACCAAGTAAGCATGAGCCCATGGTAGGCAGCAGCAGTCAAGGCGTAGGCTGCTGTGCAGTAGTGGGTAGGATCAGGGGGATCCCTCCTTGGCCACTGTCTGGTGTTTTTAAAACTCCCTGCACTGAGACTTGCATGCTGAGGTCACATGTGGTCACACGTGGTCACACACAGTCATTCTGTGGATGGTGAAGATGAATGGAGTCATACGAGTTAATATTGAAGATAACTTTTGGAAAGATTTAGTTATTTGGTCTCCAAGTTCTGGCATTAAATTTTTAAAAAGTAAGAAGGTGTTGCGATTAGGGAGGAAGAAAAGAAGATATGTGGTTATAAATTATCTCTAAAAATGAACATCTGGCTTCTACTTTTAGAAGTTCCTTAGTGGATGGCTGTACATGCAGGGGACTGCCTTGCTGATGCACAAGCCATGACAAAGTTGTGCCTATAGATTAGATTGTCCCTGGACCCTGCCTCTACCTAGTGGCTTTTAGCAGCTGGCATTGTAGTAGGAAAACACTTGGCTTTATGCGCTTTGTTTCTGATACCTTTTCCTATTTCTACCTTTTCAGGTCTGATGCCTTGGGGCAGATTCTTCCACAATTGGGTAAAGACTGGACGCATCAGGGTATAGCAAAACTCTACCATTCCATCAATGAGTAGGTATCCCCTCCCCCTGTGTCCACGTGCTCATGTAGCCTCACACAAAGAAAAGCATCAGCGACCGTTTCTGGAACATGAGCTGTGTGCTAGCCATTGTGTTACATGTCTCAGCCGTCTCCTCTACACCGCATAGTGCTGGGAGTTGCAGGCACTACCTGTATCTACAGTTCTAGCTATCCTGTAGTGGGGGGAGAGGGGGCTTTGCTTTAATTTAACAGGAGAGCCAGTTTTCATTTTTGGTTTATTAGTTGGGTTTTTTAAAATCTGATTTCACTGAGTAAGTAATGTATGCATGCATGAGGGAAACATTTCACCAATGTGAAATCCTTTCTGTTGGAGCAACAGAGGAAACAGTGCTGTGGCCTTTGTGGACCGTAGTGTGTATGAGTTAAATTGATTTGAAGACTCTGCCTTAAGCATTAGTTGAGAATGCCATAATAGGAAAATTGTGAGGTGTGATTTTGTTCCTTGTCTTACAGAGTGGTTTGCATTCTATAAATTGTCTTTATAAATAAGATCCTTTGCATTTTTCGTTTATGGCAGGTAATTTAAAGATAGTCCAAGATTTTTGTTCTGATTCTCATGGACTAGATGCTAAAGATACATCAATCTTACAGATTTAGCAGATTCCTAGTTACATATACCTCCATTTTCCCCCATGGTGTTTTCCATGGAAAATTGAGATCCTTATAATGCTAACTGCTTTCTTTATTAAATTTAAGAATTTTATTTCCACCATAAGTGAAAGGAACTGTATTTGAATCTTTTAAAAGAATAGTGCTGCTTCGGGGTGCCTGGGTGGCTCAATCAGTTAAACATCTGCCTTTGGCTCAGGTTATGATCTCTTGGGATTGAACCCCACTTCAGACTTCCTGCTTATTAGTTGGGAGTCTGCCTCCTCTCTCACTCTGCTCCTCTACCTGCTTTTGAATGCATTCATGTGCTCTTTTCTTTTTTAAACTTTGCTCAAAGAATGTTTGTTTGTTTGTTTGTTTTTTTAAGATTTTGTTTATTTATTTGACAGAGGGAGATCACAAGTAGACAGAGAGGCCGGCAGAGAGAGAGAGAGAGAGGGGGAAGCAGGCCCTCTGCCGAGCAGAGAGCCCGATGCGGGACTCGATCCCAGGACCCCGAGATCATGACCTGAGCCGAAGGCAGCGGCTTAACCCACTGAGCCACCCAGGCGCCCTCAAAGAACGTTTCTAAACAGGACATGTTCTCTTTCAGGAATGGCTACAAGTTTCTGTACTGCTCTGCTCGTGCCATTGGCATGGCTGACATGACCCGTGGCTACCTGCACTGGGTCAATGACAAGGGCACAATCTTACCTCGGGGCCCTCTGATGTTATCCCCCAGCAGCTTGTTCTCAGCCTTCCACAGGTACCTCTCCTACGCAGGCTTGCACGCCCACCCACTCCATGGGAAGGGGTCTGATTGGTGGGGAGATTGGAAGTCAAACTCACTGTAAGGGTTTGTATATCATTCCAAGCTTCTGCATGTCTTGGTTCTTGGGCTCCCCCAGAGCATTTTAACTCTGAGCTCACCCAGTCCATATCAAACACTGTCCAAAAGAGTCAAGCTATCAAGTTTTCTCCTTCCCTAAACCCCATCACTCAGAATGTCGGTCTTTCTTGACTAGAACAGAAGGACAGAAGGAGAAAGAGAGATGCCGGTTACAAAAGACTTTGAGAAATGATTGTGACCACTGAAGTCTTTTCAGGACCATACTACAGGGAGAACAACATTTCAAATTTGGTCATTATATTGGGTTTTTTGTTTGTTTGTCTTTGCCTAGGGAAGTGATAGAAAAGAAGCCAGAGAAGTTCAAAATTGAGTGTCTAAATGATATCAAGAATCTGTTTGCCCCATCTAAGCAGCCCTTCTATGCTGCCTTTGGAAACCGTCCAAATGTAAGTGTCTCCTCTGGGCTACACATTCTGGTGTTTTCAGAGGAGTGTTTTTTAGGGTACAGCCCCGTCATGATTCTCAAACCAATTGTATAAGCAAAATGGATGTTGTGCGGAATAGGTTTTCGTTTTCTCTATTCTTAATTTCTGTTCTGTAGCTGGACATCTGCCCTAGAGTTTTGATGTATGAGAAAGGGCATTTTGCCGTTGTTTCTGTGGCTTTGCTTCCATCTCCTTAGGTAGTTCTGACTCGTGTTCTAAGTGGTTCTAAGCTGTGCTCTTGGATCCCGCCCCCAGAGAGTGCTCAGCCTTCCCTGATGCTTCTCAGCCGCTCCACATAGTCGGCCCTCCGGTTCCCGGTTGCAGAGGGTGTTGCTCTCTGGCCTCTGGCAGGCAGCAGGGCCCTACCTGCTCCTGGGCCCCGGCCTCTGCTCCACGCCCAGTGTTCTAACTGTAGTGCCCTTGGCTTTGCCTCCCCTTTTCAGTTTGGGTTTGCCCTGAGCTCACCTTCCGCAGCAGAGCTGCACTGTGCAAGCTCCACACGTTTGCTGTACACCATCTCCTGCTTGTGCAGTTCTTCTGGCTCACAAGGAACCAGAGAAGTATCTCTCAATGTCTTTTCTTATAATCGCGCTATTTAATGTTTTTTTTTGTCCAGGATGTCTATGCTTACACACAAGTGGGAGTTCCAGACTGCAGAATATTCACCGTGAACCCCAAGGGCGAATTAATACAAGAAAGGACCAAAGGAAACAAATCCTCGTACGTATGTTCCTGTTTCCCAGCCCACTGCCCATAGCCAGGGGTGAACCTGGGGACAGAGTCTAAGGATCAGCCCCGCTCCCACCCCCACCCCCCAATAGCAGAACTGTACCTGCGTTTTGGAGGCTTTCCTCTTTGCCTGGGTGTTTTTGCCTCTGTAAGAGCATCTGAACCAGGATCATTACGATCCTAGACTTCAAAGAGGGCCATGCCCCGGGAGGGGTTGGATGCCTTGCACTGAGGCCTCTTAGTAACTAACGTCACAGCACATAGTCCTGGGCTCTGACGTCACTTAAGGGTGACAGTTTGTGTGTTCTTCCCCAACCCCTTCTAGGTATCACAGATTGAGTGAGCTCGTGGAGCACGTTTTCCCGCTTCTCAACAAGGAACAAAACTCTGCCTTTCCCTGCCCAGAGTTCAGCTCCTTCTGCTACTGGCGAGACCCGATCCCCCAAGTGGACCTGGATGACCTGGCGTGACGTGGCATCTCCCAGGGAGGTCCTTGGGCATTTGCCCCATAGCAAGGGAAGGTGACCAGCACTTCTGGACGGAGGCCACTGGGCTACCCTCCAAGCCACAGGTGCAGGACAAGACATGTGTTGACAGCTGGACACCAGCAGGCACCAGGAGAGCTCCTGGAGCTGGAACTGTTGTCTTCCTTTTCCTTCCCAGGCCTGGCAGGGTTGCCGCTCGGAGCCCTGAGCAGGCAGGCAGGCGAGGAGCTTGGACCTGCGGTGGGAGGCCTAAGCTCCTATTACTGGTCATCCTCACACGTGTGCTGTGTCAAGTGTGTGCTGGTGCTCCTTTAACTGAATAATTTAAAAGGAAGAAAAAAGCTAAACAAAAGGGGACCAAAACATGTATAAAGTAAAGTGTTATAATTTCCACTGGGAAGTTGAGAGTGTTTCTCTCTAAATCCAGGGCTTTCTTTAGGGGATCAGGGTCCACTAAGCTGCTACAGGTCCAGTTAGTGATGTTAGTTCAAACCACCTGTGCACATTTCTTCCATGGGCTCTTCCTTCTCTGCCACCGTGAAATAGGATGTCTGCTCGGTGGGCTCCTCCAGGCAGGGGCCAGGGCCACTGACCCCAGCTCCACACATATGGGCTTCTGGGGACAAAAAGCCCCTTAGATCATTGGCTTCTCAACTGTGGCTAGCCTGTCGGTGTTGTCTTGGTCCCAGTCAGGACAGAAAGGTCTTGCTGGATGTGCTTGGAGCCTGTGGGAAGAGTACTAATGGTGGGAGTTGATTGGACAATAAGCAACAGCTCTGTTTTCAGGGAGGCCTTAGAAATGCAGATAGGCATTCGTGTGGGGTCCCGGAAGAGTCCTTTTCTCTGTCTTTCTGCCTTTAGCTTCTTCTCCCAGCCTGGTTGTAAGGCCGGGTGGTCTGAGCAGACAGCTTCAGGGGAGGGACTGCCCCATGAGCCCCTCCAGAACTGAGAGCCTGGGTGTTGACGGCAACCTCAGTGTGAGAATCCAGAGGACTGTCAGAGAGGAGGCCTCCATGTGTGCACAGGCCTTGGCCGGCAGGGAAGCACTCAGCCGGGCGCCAGAGCAGAGGACGGAAGCTGCGGATCCAGGTGCCCGCTGGGGGCGGCTTCCTCGCCCACCCCTGCTGGTCTGGGACTTGTGCTGCGGTGCTCTCCTCGCTCTCCTTGTTTGAGTTTGCCCCGCCCAAGTAATACGGACCTAAGATGGAGAAATGGGGTGGTTATTTTTCTAGGCTGGAGAGTTGGAAGTCCCTTTAGTTTGGCCATTTCTCCACGCACTTTTGTATGTGGAGACCGTGGTAGAGCCCCCCCCCCCCCCGAACGCAGCTCTGTGGCAAAACACAGAGGCACGTGCTCCCAGAGGAGGACCAATGCGCGCTGCTTCCAGTGCAAACTTTCTGCCCTTCAGTAGTGCAAGGACTAAATTGTTTAAAGAGTTTATTTATGTATAGTAGGTTAGGCAAACTCGGTTATGTTTCTAGGAAATCTTTCCCAGTTAGTGACTTAAAATCCGAGCAGCGGTGCAGCTGGTGGGCTCTGAGACGCTGCCAGTGTATCCTCTCCACGTTCATTTTCCAGAAAGAACATGAGCTTTCTGTGCTGAACCTGAGCTTACTAGGGCTTCTCTGCACACATGTGGTACAGGAAATCTTGACCTTCTATAGTCCTCTTTAGGTTGTCTTTTAAAGAGTTTTTTGATTAGACTATTCATTTTCTTCGATAAGCTCTTCTCTGTGGACACACGGGCCTTCTGTAGGTCTGACCCAGGGGCCCAGGTCTCCCAACCCTGTGCTGAGGTGGGACAGGCCCTTCTGTCCTGATGTCCGTAAGCACTAGACTTTGTTGTTTTGTTGCTGCAGATTGATCCAGTGGGTACATTTGCTAATTAACGTGAATCTTTTTCCTTATTTAAAGGAGTCCCTCTTGCTGAAAGTAGATGATTACTATCACTATAGTGTTAAAGTATTAAGTTTGTGCTAAAACCCATTGCCATTTGGTACAAATGACATTTGTTCTTTCTGTGAAAGAGAGTTACCCTCGAGTGTGTTTGTACACAGACCCTTCCAATGGTGAGTTAATGAAGAAGCGTTATCCCGTGCTGCTTGCGGTGATGGGCGGGATCACGGGATGATCGCAAGCAGATTGGGCTTTTCGAAGTCATTCTCTCGGTTGTTCCACTGGTGAAATGGCCTTGGCCCCTTTCCCTCTCTCCAGTTCAACCTGACTTGAGTATTTGCCTTGCTCCCCACGTGCTGAAGCTTCTCTGGCTGTGGTGTCGACATCTACGTCTCGGGCAGGCGTGAGGAAGTGCGCGTGTGGGCCCGGAGCATGCACACTTAGCCGCTGTGTGTGAGGACTGTTTGCTGTGCTCAAAACCATCTGCATAGTTTTCAACTGGAAAAAGAAAAAACTTACAGTGTGATGTCTGTCATAAAATGAAAGCTGCTAACGGTCACAGGGAGAACAGCTGAGGAACGACAGCTAGCTAAATGACCAGAAAGTGCCTGTGCCCATAGGAGCACATGTGGCCCTTCGGGACGATGTTCTTGAAGGTGCAGGCAAGACCTTTAAAGAGAAGTAGAAAGTAAATGCTTTCTCCTTTTGCTAGTTGGTGAAAACAAACTCTTCCAGGGAATTTTAGCATCTTTAAGTATCCTGTTTACTCTGGGAAGTCTTGTTTTCCCGTTTGAGAATATGCTGTGTTTAATGAAACCGGTTAAAAATTGAGTTTTTGTTTAAGTGCTCTTTCCAGGTGAAAACTGCTTTTTTGGTTTGTTTTGAAGGTAAGAGAGGGAGGGGGAAACTTTGTTGTTTTAATTTAATTATTACATTTAGACTCTGATGAAGTATTTGATTATTAGCAATGCCACTAATAAGTTTTAAGTTGTCAGAAATTAATTGTAAACATCAGTACAGTACTCTCAGTCATGGCAAAGACAGTTATCCTAAGATAAATGGCTCATATTTTGGTGCAGTGTTTGATGTTCAAAACAAGACGTTACAACAATAAACAAATGTAAACTGAATGCATTTGACTCCTTCCTTCAGAAGACATTTAAACCATATTCTCTGTACTCTTGCCAGAAAGTGATAATTTCCATAAATTAGCATTTTGATCTCTGCTGACACTAAAATTCATCTACAGAAAGGACCTCTTTTTGGTGCTTATTTTTATAAAACCTGACTCCAAAAGTGAGGCTACACTCCCAGGAACCAACCTCTCTTGCTTTGTAGGTTCTGCCAGAGAATGATTCATTCATACATATGTAATTCCTGGTGTGTTCTCCCTGGCATCCTCTAGGCTGGACTCCCCCACCAGCCCTCAGCCCATCAGGGGTCCCCCAAGAGGCCTGCTCAGAGCCTTTGCCACCCCACCTTTCAGGAACCCCTCCCTCCGGGTGAGTACCACTTAGCAGTTCTGATGTTCTCATCAGCCTAGGAGAGTCAAAGTGATCTTGAATCAAAAACCAAACCCCACATACTACTTAATGAGTGTCTTCTTATTCCCTCAAATTGCTGGGCTCCACCAGATGCAGCATGTGCTGGACAGGCATCCCAAAGCCACCCTTGAGAGCCTACTTTCATGTACAGGAAAGCTTGTCCTGTCCTGCTGCTTTGTCTTGACATGAGCGCAGGGTGAGGGGCCCTGGGGTTCTTTGGGGTGTACGTAGGGAACAGAAAGGATGCACTCGGAGGGAAGTTGACTGTAAAGGAGCCAGCTCCCAGTGCTTGGGGGTGAAGCAGCAAAGGCTCATCCCTGCAGCTCGTCAGGGTGCAGCCTGCCTTTTCCCTTCCCTTGATAGGACAGTGTAAGGGAAGAAAGAAGCGTGTTCAGGAAGTGAGTGCAGATACATGCGAAGGCATGTTGTAGATGTGCAAGTGTGCGTTGGTTCTGTCCCTCTGATCACAGACACTCCTTTCAAACCACTCGTGAGAAACCGCAGGAAAGATGATAGGGCCACTGAGAAAGCTCGATTAATGCACGGTTGTGGAAATAATTGCAGAAGGAGCCCTGATGTAGCTGTCATTCTATTTTATCTTGACGTAAACACAGGAGCTGCTGTGATTAGACTTCGTTTACCTTGCCAATCTTGGATACACAGAGCTGAAATTCCTGTTTCTCAGTGAGTGAGGGTGCATTGAGAGAGGAGGACCACGCTTCACTCAGTGCTCTAGAGAACCAACCATGGAGCAGAAAGAGCAGTCACTGGCTCCCTTCTGTCTGGCCCCTGCCTTTCCAGCTGTTGAACATTTGTCCCCTTTGGCGCTAAGGTCTTTACAGGGGGTGTGAGGGAAAGAGGGCGAAAGTAGGTCCATGTGCCAACTGGGTTTTCCTGAAAATACTCCACTGCATTGGGGTTTTTTGCATGAGTCATTTCTAGGGCAGACAGACTCTGACAGCCACCTTTAGCCAATTCCCCAGCTATAGAAATGGGGAAAGACAATGCTCCCCCCCCCCACCACCACCCTCAACTCCTGGACAGAGAGATCCAGATTTTAAAGTTCTAAAACCACAAACTGGCAGTTCTTGGTCACTTCTCCCTACCTGGGGTAAGGGAATGAGGAAGAAGGCTCCTGTCGGACATGTCCAGTGGCCACCCTGTTACCGCATTTGCAAGCAGTCCTGGAAGCTCACAGCATTTTTTTTATAGCATAAGAGTATCCAGTGGCTTGATCTCAGGCCCAGGAGACTTGTTTCTTTGATCCGCATCTTTCCCTGGGGCTCTAGGGGACTTTTCTCCCCTTGGGCTCTTGATCGGCCAACAGATTTTACCAGCCTGTTGAGCGGGGACCACCTGAAGCTAAGGGTCTTATGTCCTAGAGGTTTCTGTGGCTGCTGATAAAGGAGCAACATGCCTGGGTTTCCCTGGAACAGAACGTACTCTCCATGGGAAGATTCCTGCTTTTCTCTGATGATCTCAGCTTTCAGTCTGTGATCGGTTTTATGTTGGGCCTATTGTTGCCTGGGAACCCGAGAATCCTTAAAGCCACATCTGCTGTGAGCTGTGCAGCGAACGAGCTCCTCAGCTCAGGCAGCTGCTGATTAGATGTGAATTTTAAGCATCCCCTGGAAGGAGCCCCTCTTTAGCTGCAGGCCTCACGGGGGGCCTTGACCTCCAAACCCATCTGTTTTTGTTTTGGGGGTTTTTTTTTACAAGGAAAGAAAAAGCGTGTAGCTTGCATAGTGAGGGGTAACAATTAGATACTTGAGATTGATTTCTTCAAGCTTACTTTCTACAGCCATTTTTTAAAAAGTCAATTACCTTTCTGCTGTTTGCTTTTTAGCAACACCTCTCAATCCATATGGTACCAGACTTCAATAACTTACAGTGGTTTTACATCTTTATTGACACTCCCTGTCTTTGCACTTCACATGTACAGGTCATTCAAGGAGCCCCCCAGGCTGCTCAGTCTCCCGGGCCAGCCCGCACCACGACCCCCAGTCTCTGTGACAGCACATGTGATTTCAGCATTTCAGTGTTTAACCTTCTCTCCTGCAGGCTCTGGGAATAAAGAATGTGGCCACGAGCCCATTGTTGCCAGCCACATCCCCTCTGCCCTGTAGCCCAGCAGCTCTCCCCTCCTGGCAGCAGGTCACACTCCGCAGGGGGCACCAGATCAGTCCCGTGAGCAGAGCTCTTGCGGACGCGGTGCCAGGGCCGGTGGCCGCGGGATAGGGGGGACCCCGCTTCTCAGGTGGCCGGGCAGAACAGGAGGCCGCGGCCAGGCACATGTGTCCTTGCCACCCACTGGGGACGCTCGGGTGTGTGGCCTCGGCAGCCCCGTCGGGCCTGGATCTTGGGGAAGGTGTTGGGATGTTTGCAGGAAACTAGACCAGTGCTCCATACATACAACAGAAACTGCATATATTAAGGCTTCCCAGTTCTTAGTGACTATCTTTCCCCAGCCACCCTAAAGGTGAGAAAGGAAAGGATATAAGAAGACCCCACTAAACGTGGAGTACATTTCGTCAAAGTCCGTGTGAGCCAACCGGCCCCCAGTCACCACGATGTTGACACCATCTCCTGCCTTCAAGTGCACGATGAGGTGGAACGCCCCAGGGCCCCCACAAGTGTGCAGAGCCCCCTGGGGCCGGTGGTATTCCAGGAACTCCCTCTTGTAGCCGGCTGTATGCAGCTGGGCCACACTGGCATTGGAGACCGACAGGACAGCTTCCACATACGCATCCCTCTCCGGCGTGAGGGTGGCCGTGATCAGGTAGCGCCCATCATATGGAGCCGTGAAGATGCCTGTGAGGAGGAAGGCAGATACTCATGGGACACCGTCACAGCACCTTTGGCACAGGCTGTCAGTTAACCCAGATTTGGGAGACTAACCATCTGTCCAGGACTGTCTCAGGAGAAAAACTGGGAGAGTTGGTCACCCAGCCCATAGAGGTAAGGTAGCCCTTTTCTATTTGCAGCTGCCCTACACCCACCAAGCAACAGACCCCCTTAGCTAGCACTGCTCTTAACAACAAACCCAGTCCTCATGGTGAGACCCCATCTTCTGCTGTAACACCCAGAAGAGAACAAATTCTACAAACCCCCCAGCATGTGGTACGATCACTGTAACTCCCCTCCACCCAGAGCAGGCCTCAGAAGAACTTGCCCCTGCAGCCGTGCAGCATGCATGGAGACAACTACCCAGCCTTGCTGGGAGAGAGCTCAGACCCTCTAACGTTCCCAGCAGCAAGATACACCAGCCTCCGTGGTGCTGTGTGTGCAGCACAGGTGTGGAGACACAAGGCCAAGGCCCAGCTTGGGGCCGGCTCCCACCTCCACCCGCCACCCAAGGTGTAGTGGAGCAGCAGCAGCCACCCAGATTCTGGTTGCCATTTGGGAGTTTTCTCCAGGATGCAAAGCTCCCCAAGAGCCACTGAGAATAAGCCTCACAACTTGTGTGCTGGGCCCCAAATCTACAAAATGGTTGAGTTGCCTCCTGAGGAGAAGGGACCAAAAAGAACCCACAAAGCTTGTGGGAGAGACCACAGCCAGCCCTCATGCAGAAGAGCCAGCCAGGCTGCCTGTCTTGGACCAGTATACAGGTGGCATCCACTCATGGCCAGATATAAGCCAGGTTCTGGGCCTGGGGAAGCAGTGCTCAGAGATACAGAGACGGCCTGAGGAAGAAGAGATGGATTTGTAGATGTACCATTTGCAAAGCGGCAACTGGCCCCAAACCCAGAAGAGTCGGAGCCCATCCGCAACGCAGGAGCAGCCACTTCCCATGGGCTGTGGGGAGGGGGCTGGACATGGACCCTGATCACAGGCCAAGAGTGACAGAACAGAGGGCCACCCCGGAGCTGAGAGGGAACCTCAGGGGCTGGGTCTTTACCTGCCCTGAAAAAAGAGCACATGCCAGGCCACCCTGCTGTCTTCCCAGCTTGTAAGGGTTAGTTCTCCGGCATTCCACAGTCTTCCTGAGGGGCACCTGGACCCTGAAAACAGACCTGGTCCCAGCACTCTGAGCCCATGGCCTCTTCCCTCGCTTGGAGACTGCCTGTACTGAATCCACATTCAGGATTCCCCAGAACTTCTTTTAATGAGGAACTGCTCAACAAGAAGATACAGTTCTGGGCTGGGCATCCTGGAATGTGCCAGAAATGAAGCCACTGTGGACAAGCTGTCCCCACCACCAAGGCAGCATGGAGGGAGGGCCCCAGGAGGAGGCTGTACTTGCAGGGAAAGTAAAGGTCTCTGGAAGCTAAGATACGTCTCGCACCCCAGCCTACTTCTGCACCTCAAGAGCAGGTCAGAAATCCAGAGTCCTGGGGCCCCTGGGTGGCTCAGCCGGTTACCTGTCTGCCTATGGCTCAGGTCAGGATCTCAGGGCCCTGGGATGGAGCCATGCATTGGGCTCCCCGGGCTCAGTGGGGGGTCTGCTTCTCCCTCTGCCCCTCTCCTCATGCTCGCTCGCTCGCTCTCAAAAATATTTTTAAAAAATAAGCAGCAGCAGAGTCCTGAGCTTGACTTCAACTGGCCTGGAGGACACCGAGTTCCATTTTTCCAAGTTTTGCAGGTAATTTTCATGCTCAGTAAAACTTAAGAACCACTGTGGGATTTGTTAGTAGCCATGCGGGCAGACAGGAGGCGGAGGACTAAAAACTCTGCCATGAAGGAACCCCGTTTCATCTGCCTCCTCGTAACCTCCCTGAACTCCCACCTGCCATCATGCAGCTCCTCAGGGAAGACCCGTGGGGGTCCCTCAGCACGCTGGCGCTTGATGGGCTCAGAGACCGGCTACTCAGAGTCTGTGGCCTACTCAGGAAAGGCCGCCTGGCTGCTTGGGCCTCAGCACCTGCCTCGGGTCTCTGCCCTGACCTGCCCCGGGGACACCCAGGTACCTGCCTCCAGGCTGCCATGGGCTCGGCAGAGAAGTGGGGCCCTGACACGCTGGCCTTTCAGGAAAGGTCTGACTCCAGTCCCCGGGGACAAAGATGGACAAAAACCCAGGCTCAGGTGTGGCAGAAAGGAGGAAACCTACACAATAGGAATCTGAGGTGACCTCAGTCCTCACTATCCTCAGGGGCTGGGGACAACTCAGGTGCCACAGGCAGAATCCTGACCCAGAGCAGGAGTGGTTCTGTTCCCGAGGCAGGAGACCCCACAAACATGGTCTGGCCCCTTTTGGATGGAATGCTGTCCCCTTTTTTGGCTCTGGTCATAATCAGCTTCTGAAGGGGACAGGGCCGGGGATTTGTCTCCCACCTGTCCTGTCTCAGGGTATGAGAACAACAGATACTGAAAAGGGCCTCCCAATGGCATGGAGGGACAGCAGGAAGGCGCCGGGGCACAGTGACTGGCAGGCAGAGCCCCACAACCTCCACAAACAATGATTCCCCTAGCATGGGCCAAGGGCTGGTATGCTGACCTCAGGACTAAAAAATGTTACTGCACACCCGCCTGCCCGCCCGCCCGCCCCGCAGCCTGTGAGCTGGAAATGTCTTCGTAAAATCACACAAAGCTGGGAAAAGCACCCCGGGCCAGCTGGTCCCTCACGTGCCCGCAGCTGCTCCGTGTGGCGCTCCCCGCACCCAGGACCCAGGGAAGCCGACCAGACAGGAGGCGCTATCGACGGGAGATGCAGTCGCACACAGTCTCCAAGCTTACCGGTGTCGGGGTCGTACACATCTCCATCGTTAACCAGCACTTTGTTAAAGAGGACGACGCCCCCGTCGCTGGGGAAAGGCTTCTGGGTGAGCCCCGCCGAGAAAGACACCAGAGAAGGCACTGGAACCCCTGGAGCCGAGAGGACACGGAGCGTGTACAGGGGTCAGAGATCAGGGCCTGGATCACTGAGGCCTCTGTGCCAGGCTGGACGGGCAGCCTCACCGTACTCTTGCCTTAAGGTGGTAGAGCACCGTGGGACACCAAGTGCTCACACGCAAGGGCCAGACCAGTCCTGGTCAGGCCAGTAGCCAGGCCTGCTGAGCAGTGGGACATGCACAGGCGGGGGGTGGGCCTGTGAGGCCACAGGCATGTGTGAGCCGCTGCGTGACACTGGGCGTGTGTGGGCATCGGGGGGCTCAGGGCGGGCATGGAGTGGGGCACTGGGAAGCTGGGCACGGCCACACCAGGCACAGACCCAGCCAGGGAGCCTCTTAGCCAACTCCACGAGCTCAGGGTTGATGTCTGAGGGAAAGTCCTGGTCTCAGGCTTGACTCTGCCCCTCTCTGAGGGCTCAGTCCAGTCAGGAGTGGTCCCCGCCCCTTTGGTGGACCCCGACTTCCACCCACATTATCAGCCCAGAGGGAGGAGGTAGGACAGGCAGGAGAGGGGCAGAGGCGGCCCTGGTCTCCCAGCAGACGTACCTGGGGGGGCTGCCGGAGGGGAGTTGGGGTATCCTGGAAAACAAAATAGGGTCGAATGTCAAACGGTAGCCCCACTTTTTCTCCCTGATCTTCATGCTATTTCTTTAAATAGACCTAGACCTAGGCCCCCACTCCAAGCTGCCTTCCCAGGAGCAGAGGCACAGTCGTGTCCCCACTGTGCCTGCTTCCTCACTAGCCCACTTTTCCCGGAGCAGAGAAGAGCCCTGAGGGCAAGCTGGCTGGGGGAGAGAAGAGGATGCTAGACTCCGTCTTTCCTGCATGCATGTGTGGGGGCGGGGGCTAGAAGTGCGGAGGGACAAACGGCGTCCTAGACTATAACCAGCTGTAAGGCATGGCGCGAACAGGAGGAAAACTGTCCTCTCCAGAGAGGCACAGGCGCCTGGCGGAGAGCTGTGATGGCTGCAGCTTGGGGAGGCTGAGCAGGAACAAAGCACCCATGGCTTCTCGTGTTCCCAGCACAGGCCCCTCCTGCCTGGAGGCCATGGCACCTCAGGGGCCCCGGGGGCACCAGACCCTCCCTGCTGGGGTCAGCCTGCTGGGGTTTGCTCTGTCCCACGCAGCACCCTGCTTCCCTGTCCAGGCCCCGAGCCTCTGGTCCCCCATCTGTTGAACGGAATGACTACGGACAGCACAGTGCAGCGAGCACAGCTACTGCAGAGCCAGCCCCTGATTCAGTCCCTGGCACGCAGCAGGAGTCCCACACAGGCTCGCTCCCTTTTTCTCCTCCCTCCTGCCTTGCCTCAACACCCCCCCCCCCGCCCCGCCCAGCTCACAAATAGCCCTTCCTGGCCACGCAATGAACAAGGCTTTCTCCTCCAACCTCTAGGCTCCTACTATTTACCCTGCTTTTTGCCTGTGAAGGAACTGAGTCTTACAGGGGTGACAAAGCTGCCCCAGGCCCCAAAGCCTGGGGTCACGTCCCTGAGATCTGAGCCTGAACCTTCTGGCCCACCCACCCCGAGGGGTGGCATTCTCCACTGCTGTGCAGGCTCCCAGGCCACACTGGGAGTCCCAGGTACGTGTCCTACCAGAAGAGGGATGCGGTGTTTACTGCACTATCCTTGGGGCTGCCTGGCCTCTGGGGTTTTAATCAGCATGAACTCATCCCTCAGCACCTCTAAAGAGCTTTTTGGAACTTGCACCGGGAACGACCCTGCAGCAGACCCCCTAAGGCTCAGGCTGACCCTCCATATATTCTCACAACACCCAACCTCCCCAACCCCCAGGCTCAGATGTGCCAGCTGCGGGGGACTTACCTGGTGCTCCCGCGAAGCCTTCGGTACTAGGGATGGGCCGCTGCCCTGACTGGCCGTCCACTCCTTGGGGCAGGCCCCTCCCCGACATGCCCATCCTCCCCGGAGGCCCCGCCTCTCCAGTCTCCATGATGACCCCAGTGGAGCCGGGCAAGAAGGGCAGCCCTGTCCAGCCTGGCCATGCTGGCGGGGGCAACGGCTGTGGGGGTTTCTTGGGCAGGATGGGCTGCTGGCCCATGTGTGGCCGTTTTCTGGGGTCCTCAGAAAGCGGGGGAGCACTTGGTGTTGGCAGAGGAGTCGGCTCGGGATGAGAGGCCTCTGTGGGGGCCTCCACCAGAGCTGGGCGGGAGGGCTTTCCAGGCACCTGCGGGGCCTTTCCTCCAGATGGGGGTGCTTCAGAGGGCTCCTCCGCTGAGCATTTGGAAAATGGAGAGAAACAGGCAGGGTTAAAAACCTCAGACATGACTGCTCAGCCCAGGCTCCTCCCTAGGCTAACCCTACAGGCTCAGCACCCTAGGCAGGTATGTGGCTGGTGGCTGTGCATGCAGCAGCAACAGCATCGTGGGCACTGGCCTGGCAAGCCCAGAGCAGCCTCCCCAGCATGGGGACAGCGTGCCTCACAGCTTCAGAAGATGGGCCCCAGGTCAAGCTACCCTCAAGTCACCCAGAAGCTGGTGAGGCCAGCGGGACCAGGGCTCAAGGGGTAGGGGGAGGATTTTCAACCTTTCTACACAATGGCTGCACTCCCCAAAGCAGCACCACTCTTAGCCCCAGCACTGAAACTTGAAACTTCGGATTTCTCCACATGATGATACCACAGGTGTGTCACGAATTACTGAACAGGACCCACTGCCCCCAACCACCTTATGTTTCCTCGGTCACAAGTCGAGGCCCTGCTGAATGCAGCTGCCACCATGACCCCAGGAGGCATCAGGGAGCTGGAGGCTCCTCTGCAGTAGGCACAGGCCCCAAAGGAGCAGAAACACCCTACGCCTCTTGCCACAGTCTTAAGATCGCCAACTGAGGGAATTTCCACGGGAGGAACCCGCTGATTCACATTTCCCTGCCCTCGTGGGATGGCGCTGTGACACACCAGGAAGCTGCCTCCCCTTCCTCCTATGAATACATTCCTGGAACCAGGCAGGCTTCCAGGAAGGTTTCCTGAGGGCCCATGAAGCAGCTAAAAATAACCAGGACTGGCAGATACAGGCCTCAAAACCAAACCCCACCCACCTCTACTGTCGGTATGGTGTTGGCAGTGCCCAGGTCCCAAAACTATACGATGAAGTCCAGGCAAAATCAGTGATTGCATTTTGACCCACTGTCTTGTTTCCAAACTCAGTAAGGTAACTACAGCGATCAAACACATGCTCCCCTTCCACCAAAGAGCCATGAAGCTCACACACGCCCAGCCCCAAAGGAACTGACCAGGGCTCCATGACAGAATTACACCCTATGGAGAATGCTTCACCACTTTCTCAGTCATCAGAAGGGTAATACAGAGCTAACACTTAGATGCAAGAGAAGGGAATTCACATCATTCAATGGAACAGCATCAGGCCTCAATTCTCTTCAAAACCATCGTTGAGAAGCGTTGGGTTAGATAGAAATTGTGAGAGAGGGACTGCAGACATGGGGACATCAGCGACAATGGAGGACAGGAGAGAACAGTTTGGAAACACAAAATCTGCCCATTGATTCAGGAGGCTCCCAACCCTCTTTCCCTTCTCAGCTCCCAGGACACTTACTTACAGCTTAGGTTGGAGAAAGGGAGAATCTTCAAATTGACCCCATAATGAAGCCCATCAGCATGAAATCTTATCCAGTGCCTCACCTTCAAATATGAACCATGGTCAAGATCACATGGTATGCAAGGAGAGCCTCCAAAAAGAAACAGACTAAAACAAGTCATCCAACTAATGAAAAGAAATTCTGAAGAAATACACCATGCAAGAAAAGAAACATGTAAAACTCTCAAATAAATAAATAAATAACAAAACCAAAAACAACACCAAAGCCACCATCAGCAATGCAAGTATGGAGTGGTATAAAAAGGCATAATCACAATCAGGAAGAGCCTTTGCTAATAAATATATGCTTGCCAAAATAAGCACATTCAATGAAAGAGTTTCATAGAGAAAATCAAGGAAATCTTTCAGAAGGTAGAACAGGAAGATGAAATGATGGACAACAGGAAGGGCACCAAAAGAAAATTAGTCCAAAAAAAAAAAAAAGAAAGAAAATTAGTCCAGAAATCTTCCAAGAAAAAAATCAGAAAAACAGACATAGGACGGAAAATGAGGTGGTAAGGTGAGAAGCATCAAATACACACACACACACACACACACACACAATTTGATTCCAGCACAATTATTAAATAAAAGACCTAAACCAAGGCATTTTCAGAACACTGAGGAAAAGGGAAGATCCTATAAGCTTTCAGGGGAAAAAATTTTTTTAAAGTGATTTTAAATCCAAAGAGCATCATCAGGCTTCTCAACAACAGAAACTAGAAGACAAGAGAGCAATGTCTTCAAATTTTGAGGGCATCATTGCTGATCTTGAATTCTCTACCCAACCAAAATATCCATCAATTATGATTCAAGAATAAATATTTTCAGACATGAAATATTTAAAAAAAAAACTATCAGGCCTCTTAAAAAGCTTAGAAAACATGTTCCACTGAAACAAGTAAACCATGAAAAAGAGCAAACAGCCCAAAACAAGAGAGGTTCAAGAAATTTCTAGGATGGTAGTAAAGCAAGTTTCAAACTGAAAGCCCTTTAGCAAGTCCGGAGAAGAAGCCGTCCAGATGGAATCGGAAAGAGAGAACTCCAGAGGGGAGGTCATGAATTTAAAAAAATAAAATAAAATAAAAATGGAACCAACAAATGATCTGCTACTTTATATGGAATAGAAAATTATATTGAGAGGATACCCTAGGGTAAGAAGAATCCAAAGTAGATACATAAAATCTAGCAAATAATAGTATAACACTGCTACTAATTCAAAGAAGAGCAAAACAAAATGCAACATAATCATATTCAGCTATATTGAACTATTTAGCTCATAACAGCATAAATATCGACCACTGATTAGTGGTAAATTCTAGTGGGAGTTGGGGGGGGCGGGGAAGCAGGAGAGCTATGAGTGAGCCTAATACATAAACTAATGCTGATAGCTGATACTTGCTATGTAATGTCTAAATACGATACACATAATATCTATATAGAGAGATATTTAAAATTAATAGTCAATTTAGAAATATAGAGGTAAATATCAGTTGCATGTGGCTGCCTCTGGAGCTAGAAGTTCCAGGGACAGGTGGGGACAGGGGGTGGTTTCCTTATAAGCCTTTCAGTACGAGTTTATTTATTTTTATGAAACGTAACTGAAGAAGACATTCTCCGAGGGCCTGTTTCTACCCTTGCCTTCCAATGCAAGCGCACCAGCCTGCACTGTGCATCTGTCCTCCGTTCCCTCCTCCTCACCCCGTGCCCCCCCCCCGCCCCCCCTTTCCCTTCTGGTGCTGCCCCATCCACGTCACTCCTCAGGCCTCTTTCCTTCCCCACCCCCCACCTAGGGCTCCTGTCCTGTAGTCCACGTGTATGTGTCTCCATCCAAAATTTAAAAGTAAACACTTTCCCTCAGTCCTCAGTGGATGGTGGTCAGCAAAGTACAAGCCCCCTGAACTGGTCTTTATTTTCTTACCTGTTCCTACCACACTCTCCGAACCAGCGCTCTTTCTCTGAAAGCCACCAGCATTCTCCCAGGCCCTGCGTCCAGCCACTCAGTCATATTCTCTCTCACTCACACGCACTTTCACACACACACACACACACACACACACACACACACACGCTCTGTTGCTAAGTCCTGCTGATTCTAATCCTGAAATACTTTGGCTCCTCCTTCCACACCTTTTTCAGAATGCCCTTTTTGAAAGCTTTCTGGACATAGGATCGCTCGAAAATCTGCAGTTGTTTCCCAATGCTCATAAAATCCAGCCGAATCTCTCCCGACATCCCGAGTTCCCCCACCTGCTCCAACTCCTCCTGCAGCCTCAGTGTCCTCATTGGTGCCTTACCCTCCTCGGAGCTTCTCTGCCTTTGCATCTTTGCTTTTAGTGTTCCCACTCCCTAAGACAGCTTCTTCCAGCACCTTCCCTGAAGACCCGGTTCAGACACCACCTCTCCCAGGAAGCCAGCAGGGATCTGCCTAACAGAGCTTGAACAATCCCACCTCTGAACCTTGAAGCACTTTGAGCCTCTGGGAGCTCTTTCAGTTTTTTTAATATCATTCCTGTCATGCTGGATGATGAGCCATTGAGGACACATTTTACCGAGATTTTATCCTCCAGTTTGGCACAGGGCCGCATCACATTGAGACATTTAAGTGTTTGGTGAATGAATGAAGCTTAGAAGGATGGCAGGTATAGGGGCCACACCCTAACTCCCCGCCAGCCATTGCATTAGGCACTTGAATTTTGGCCAAAAGTCTTCGTCATTCTGGGGGTCTCAGACCATTCTTTTACATCCATCACTCCTTCAACACCCAGGCTTGTCACACAGAGTGGAAGCCAGAGGGAAAAGAATAAACAGACACCCTCCACTGATCTCCTTGTGAAGGGCACCCATGCTTGCTGTAAGCGGCTGACTGCTCCAAGGGATATCCGTCAGGGCCGTGAAGACAAAGCTGCCCTGGGTCCCGTCATTCCGCAGCCCCGCCCCCTTTACCCCCAGCTTAGGCCGGCTCCCCAGCATCACCGTATCACATGTCGTTTCCAACGCAGATACACGCATTACAAAGACTGGGACAGCATTTTGCTCATTCTGGAAAGATCACTCCTGGCCGCGGCTTGTCTTTCTGAACTCAACATGTGTTTCTAATTCAGAGAGTGACCATTTGAACTGAGCCGTCGCGAAGAGCCCAGGGTTGCTGCCCAGGCGTCTGAGCCGAGGCGTCGGAGGAGGGGCGGGCTGCACCCCGCGTGCGCTGCCTCGGCCCCTGGAGCCGCCCCAGGCTCCAGGCCTGATCTGTCCTTGTGGCCTCAGGCCACCCCAGCCTACGGGCAGCACCGCAGCCCGCCGTGGACGGGCCTGGTACCCAGCCGCGAAAGGCCGCTCCTTCTCCTCCCGAGTCCTATCAAACGCCAGTTCCGCCCTCACTAAAGCTAAGACCCGCGGAAGCCCAGCCGCAGTCCTCCATGAGACCACGGGCGAAGGACGGGGCTCCTGCAGCCGTTTTGCGCCCTGGCGGGGCGGGGGGGTGGGGATAGGAGCCCGGGTTGTGTCTGTGCCCTGTGCCGCCAGGACACCCCAGAGGGAGAGCAGCTGTGAGGTGGCGGGAAACTGCAGGAAGGAGGGCCCACGGGGGCATCTGTTCCAGACGCAGAGCAGCGGCACGGGCTGGTCTGCGGTGTCGGCTCGGGCCCCGCTGGGCTGCGGGAAGGCCAGCGACCCCTCCCGCCTCATCCGCCTGGTCCGTTCAACAGGCCAGACCCCGGCCCCCCCCTGCCAACCAGACCAAACCGGTGCCCGCTTCCCCGGCTGTCACACACTGTGCGGGGCGTCCGGCGGAGGGGGCGGCCGACCTGCGGGAAGGCTGACAGGTGGCCATCGGGCCTCCAGACGCTCCCCGGACGCCCGCGAAGTCTTCGCAGCTGACCACCAGCGTGCGCCACGGGGAAGGGGATGCTCCGGCTCCCCGCAGCGGCGCGGCGGACGCATGAGCCCCCCCACCACCCCGGGCACGCCCCCGGAGCACTGCAGGCCTGCTGGGGCGGGGAGAACCCCTTACAGCCCCTGACCTGGTCTCCGGGCCACGGTTCTACACTGCGCACGCAGTGACCTGGACACGGCTGGCAGCTCTGGCTGGAACGACAGGAAGCCCTGGGAGCCACGGAGGAGCGCAGTGTGGCCTCCTAGAGAGGGCGACAGAGCGAGTCCCGACGCAACCACGCGGGAAACCCTGGAATCGGGGCCATATTTCCCACCAGCACAACCTAGAGAACACGGAGACGCCCACACAGGCGGTGAGACGTTTGAAACGGAAGGAATTTGCAAGCACAGAATCCCAGGGTTGGGGGAGTCGCACCTAGCCGGGCATCAACACCACGTGGGACTATTCTGGTGGGGAGGGAATAGAATTTCACAGGCGGATCCTCAAATCCCTATAGAAATGCACAGAATCTACGCTCCCTGGCTGAAGACTGACTACAAAGCCGCAGTGAGGGAGATGGAAAGCGCGGAAGAGTCCTCAAGCGGACTGGCTCACACCTAGTTCCCTCTGGTTGCCCCCCAGTGTCAAAGTCGCCCTTTCATTCTCTCTCCTCTCCCTTCTTCCCTGTTTCTCCCCTTCTTTTGGGCATAGCTCCCCCTGGGTGGTGATAATCCTGCTGCCTTGGAAGTGGCCTTCCTTCTGTTTCTGAGACCAGAACTAGGGTTTTTTTGTTTTATTTTGTTTTAATTACAAATTTGATAACAAATTCCTGGGTCATGTCTCATGTTGAGCAGGAATCTCCTGACTGCCCCCCCACCCCCAACAGAGTTCTTCTTTTGCTAAAGCTCCCTGAGGACTTTTGCATGCAGTTATGAGAGAGCTCAGCCCTGAGAACACCACTGTTCTAAATTCAAGGTTAAGATGCAGAAAAGCAGCTGTTACTTACGCCCACCAAAGGACATGACCAATACAGATGCCCACAGGGTCAAAGGGTGCATCTTGCTAGAGTCAGGATGGTCTGAGTGTACGCAGTTTGCTTTCGCCTTTATATCTTTCAAAAACCCTGACTTGGCCCATCATGCTATCTTGGACCTAAACCAGCCCCAGATTCAGCCAATTTCAACGTGAGAGCCCACGCCAGCACTGTGGCATCAGACCACTCTTCCCCTCGCCAAGTTTTATGGTTAAATATTTGGAAAATTCATGCTTTTTCGTTCTCATGGCACAGCTTGCATTAAGCAACTTGATAAAGACGGGATTCCTAAATCTCTAACACTCCTAAACGAAACATTGTGCTTCGTCTAATGCAAGTCCTAAGAGAAACAGCCCTCCGACATAAGCAGAAGAAACAGATGGGGGGGATGTGAAAAAGGAAGTAATGCGGCTGTCACCGGGGTCTGTTGAAACAACATCCTAGTATCTAGGCGGGTACATCCCTTCTTGGAACAGTGACACAGGGTAAGAGAGCTTCCCTGATGCACAGAAATATTCCTCCGCCTGCCGTCCACTCCCAACGGGGGCCCCAGGTTTTTCAACCCTAGGAAGCCCCTCTCTCTCCTAATAAAAGGCACAGCACAAACACTGGCATCTAGCCAGGACTCAGCATCTAGGGCACACCAGGAGGCTGGGATACACCGGCTGTCAGAGGACACGGCCAGCCGCGGCCTTGCTGACGATGCTCAAGTTACAGGCCAGGGCAGTCCTCGGGGCCCAGGCAGGTAAAGATGCCTTTCACCCAGGCTGGGGGCAGACCCTGGAGCTGCCTGCCACAGAGCTACTCCTACCCCGCAAGATGCCGACCCAGGGAAAGGCAGAGGGTGCCAGCCAGAAGGGCAGGGCCCCACGCATCTCCAGTGATGGAAGTGAGCATTGGCAGGGAGAGGGCCAAACCCCTATGGCCACATCAGACAGAAGGACAGAGGACTTACCAACCTAACTTTGTCCCAAGTGCTGAGCCTCTCATCAACAGAAGTATTTGAATGTGAATCCTGAATAGCTTGGGAGGGGACATTTCTGGACTTTTTGTACTTCCCACCTGACCCCCGACTTAGAAAAGAAAACAAAAGGGGGAGGAAAGAGAGAAAACCCCCACTGGGTATCTGGAACATTCCACAGAGCAGCCAGGAGCCTGACATGCAGAGCTCTCATCCCGTGTCTGCTCTGTGGACAGGCTGCTCTGGCTTCCTGAGACTAAGTGCCTGGGGGTTTGTAGGAAGTGAAAGGGAGAAAAGTTCAGTTGTGAGCAGAGTAAACATCTATTACACGGTACAGAGGGTTAAAGTAATAGGTAATGCCCACTGATTACCTATGCCAGTGATTACCAGGGGCCAGGCACCATTTAATACTCCACTCCTTATGAGTATTAATCCTCTCTACACCATTTTGAGGTAAGTGTCATTATTATTTCCAACTAAAAGATGCAGGAAGTGCATCTTTTAGGTAATTAGGTAATTAGGTAAATAAATGACTTCCCCAAAGTCCTAGAGAAAGCTTAGAGGTAGCTGGGATTGCAAACCCAGGAAATAGATGCTGCGTGGGTCAAAATCCTCTGATAGTTCCTCATCATACTTAAATCTTTTACCGTAGCCTATAAAATCCTCCATGATATGGTTCCTACCCCCTCTCTGACCTTAATGCTTAGGACCTACTTGCCTTGTTCATATACTTGATAAAACTAGCATTCTGAGTTTTTCAAACAGGGCCAACTCATTATTGCCTCAGGGCCTTTGAACATGCTGTTCTGTCAGCCTGGAACACTTCCCACAGATCTCTGCAGGGTTCTACAAAGATGTCATCTCCACTGAGCAACCCTCCGCTGGCCAAGCACCTAAAATATATTGCTGTCTCCTCTTCTTCATGAACTTACTCTGTTGTGTCTTTCCTTGTGGACTGAGCACTGGCTGAAATCAGATCACTATTTGCTTGGCTGCGCATTGACTGTCTTTCTACCAGAGTAAAACATTCACAAGGCTGGCACTGCAGCCCCAGAATGCGGCTCAGATTGTATGAGCTGAATGAATGAGTACAGGAATGAATGGTGGGTGTGATGGAGGGGGCCAGGAGAGGGGCATCACATTTTACTGAGCTCAAGGTGAGATACTGGTTCTTTACCTTTTGGAAGCTAGGCACTTCTCTGTGTCCAGATTTTTGGTCCAAAAAAATAATCAACATTTGCAAATAATTTCAAGAGTTCCTTTTAAACCCCAAGGAAGAACATCTGCATTAATGGGAGGGAGACGAAATAGATTTGGAGCTATATGAGCATCAGCAGAAGCCCCTTCTGCTCCCACCCTGGGTGCCTTCTGGAAAATTCAGGCCCTCTTAGGGATGCTTCTGAAGAAAAGAACGGCATCCAAGAACAGGGCAGTGCGCCGGGTAGAAAGGCCAAACTTCGCCTCCCTGGTCAGTCCAGCCATCTGGTTCCTGGTCCAAACCTACATCCTGCATCCTCATCCCTGGGCCTTTACTCCCTGAGAGATAGGATGACTGTCATTAATATTCCTTCCCTCCCAATGCATACAAACCATGTCACCCTGCAAGAGCTAACTTGCGGGGTGCCTGGGTGGCTCTGTGGGTTAAAGCCTCTGCCTTCGGCTCAGGTCACGATCCTGGGGTCCTGGGATCAAGCCCCGCATCGGGCTCTCTGCTCAGTGGGGAGCCTGCTTCCCCCTCCCTCTCTCTGCCTGCCCCTCTGCCTGCTTGCGATCTCTGTCTGTCAAACAAGTAAATAAAATAAAAAGAGCTAACTTGCTTTGACCAACAGAATGTGGCAGAGAGGCGGCCATGCCTGGAAGGGGCCCAGCAGCTTCCACTTTCCTTTACGGACCAGTCACCATGTAGTAAGTCTGACTACCTTGAGACAGCCATGCTGTGAAGCAGCCCAAGTTAGCCAGAGAGAGAGAGAGAGACAGAGACAGAGACAGAGACAGAGAGAGAGAGAGAACGGCTGCATGGAGGACCCTGACCTTCCAGCCCAGCCAGGCCCAGCCGCCATGCTGATGGCCAAGAGACTGACTCAGGCTAATGTCAAATGGAGCAGAACCACCAAGCCAAGCTAAACCAAGCCCCACCGAGTTCCTGATGCACAGAAAAATGGAAAACATATTTTGTTTTCCAGGTATTTCCCTCCTGCTTTTCTGGGCCCGAACCACCCCCTCATTATTCGTTCCAGTAACACCTCCTTCCAGAAGCTTCTCTTATCACTCCACCTCACTCTTCCTCCTTCAGTCTCTAAACTCTCAACCCACTCAACCTTGAAGCCGTGACTCGGGGGCTCTCTCCTGACTTCTACAGTGGCCGCAGGGACCCCTCCACGCACCCAGTGTGCCTATGCACCACGCCCTGCCCCCCAGCTCCATTCCCGTGACCCTTTGTCAGCTTGTTGGCCACCAGACTGTCATTGTCGCATGCATTGTCATCCACATAATCCACACACATAGCTCATTAACTACCACATAATAGAGGCTCGGTGAGATCTTAGGAACTGAAAGGATAAACCCTACAGCATTGGCTGGGCCTTACGCACTATCACATTCATTCTCTCTGCAGACCTGTGTGGCTTTCCCACTCTGAAAATGCCTTGAGGGTCAGGATCATGCTACTCATTCTCTCCATGTCTCTCACAGAGCCCTGCACACAGCAGGTGCTCAATAAAGGCTCACTTGACTTTCAACTGGCCGATGTGTGACTTTCACTGTGACCTTCATTCCTGATTTGCCCCCCCGGACCTCTGCTCTCAGGCTCCAGAACTCCCAGACCTGGATGCTATACAAGGAGAAAGAAAGCCCTGCTTGTTTATTTTTGGTTCTTTTCAATCAATGGAATTCTCGAAAGTCCACACATTCTACATTCACAGTGATGAATTCATTCCAGAAGGATAATCTTTGAGAAGCTACATTCTCTTTTAAGACATTCACCTCTGACATGATAGACAAGTGTGAAAGAGTTAACACAGCTTCCCACACCGCCTGGGAGTTGCAAATCAACTGGAAATATCTGGTTCAATCTGTTATTATAAAGCATAGTCCAGACAGCGCTGTCACCCCAAGGACAATCATTCTATGAACACACACAGTGTTGTGACCTTTACTCAACATTCCAGAGATACAGGAGCTGTGTGGGCCTGGGAAGGGGGGAGGGTTATAAATAGTGTAGTGTCGTGGGCCTCGCACTGGGGTGAAGGCCTGCTTCCCCATCCTGGCGGGCCTGGGTGCCCCCTTATCTATAAGCCCCTTATCTCCAGGAACAACAAGGCACTTTCCTACCTGACTACCTCAGCCCCTTCAGCTTCCTGGGGACCTAGTCAGGACTCGCCATGGCTCCCCTCCCTCTCATGCTCTAGCCCTCCCCTCCTTGGGTTTTAGGTCTCGGTTTGGACCCAAAAATCCTAGAGGCCCGCTCCAGACCATAAATTCTCAGTTCAACATGTGACGGCCTTTGTCACCTGGAGCCGAGCCAAACAGGAAGAGAGGAGAAAACAGGGAGAGGGCCAGGAAGTGCGGTCCTTGTAGGCCTCCAGTTGGCCCTCACCAAGTCCTTTTGGACCCTGTAAATCTGTGTTCAACTCTGGAATATGCAAAGGAGATGTGCTCCGGACTGGAAGACAATTCTTGGATGCAGCCCCTCCAGGGTTCCCACCCCGGCTCTGCCACTTCCTGGCTATGTACACTTCCTTTGGGGAAAGCAGTGCACCTTCCCCAAGTGGCGGTTGGGGGGGGCTCTAAGACATGCCCCCTGAGCGAACCAGCTCAGTGCTGGTACACAGAACGTGCTCAATAAATATGAACTCACTTTCAGTCCCTGCCTCCAATTAGAGAGGGCTGTCTCATGACCGAGACAACTTAAATGAAAGAATGGAGGTATAAGAGAAGCCCTGTCCTTCAGGGAAGATGGGCTGAACCCTCAAGTAGCAAAGAAGTGAACTCTGTTGCATATATTACTTCATGTTATTAAGGAACCACTCATTCATTCATTCAACAAACATTAACTGAGCATCTAACACGTAGCAAGCATTGCTCTAGGCACAGTGGTTCTAGGCACCACACGGCCTTCAACAGTCACTGCCCCTAAAATGTTATTTGTCCAGCGTCTGGTCCCTGTCTCTGGAAAGGAAGAGGAAAGTATTTTATTGCCATCTCCTAGGCCTCAGATTTCAGGGAAGAGGAGGTAGCCTGAAGATGATGCGGACAAAGATTATAATGACACCCGCAAACGAAAGGCGAGGCTGAGGACAAGTGAACCTGTAAGCATACAGGAGGCTCCCTGACTAAAAATGGGACGATATCCACCGCTCCAGGCTGTCACGCCAAAAACGGGACCCCAACCCTTCGCTCAGCAACATGACAGAAATACACAGATAGACATCTGCCATCCCCCCTGTGGTGAAGGAGTATTCCTTTTTCATTTTCAATTTGTTGTCCTGATACTTCTGGAAAATGCACAGACAGTAAATGCTACAGTGATGACAAACTGTTTTCAATAAAAGTTTGCAAATACTCTCGATGTGGGTATTTATCTCACTGCCACTCAGCACTAGTGATTCACAAGCTGGCACCAACCTACGAACCACACTTAGGGGAGGACAGACGCAGTCAGTTCCATGGGCCATCCAAAGTCTAGCGTGACACACGTGGCAAGCAAATACAAGAAATGGAACTGTAGAGGTCAACTTACTTGCCGACGGCTGAAATCGGATCAGGTCTTGCAGGTCAGTAGAAATCTGGAAAACGTGGCTGTAGAACTGCTGGACAGAATTCTTCAGGCCAGATATGTCTCTGGAATGTGACCGCAGTGTCCCATTCATCTGCCTGACACAACTCCAGAGGCTGCCGACATGCTTGTTAAGCCCCTCCTTGATCCTCTGAAGACTTCCCGAGATGGAGTCCAGCTTGCTGCAGGTTTTCTCCAGGTGAGACACCCTGTTCTCCACCACGGAGACGTCCCTCTGGACCCCGTGTGTGTTCTCCTTACAAGCGTCCAGCTCAGAGAGGACCCGATTCTGCAGTTGCTGCCACCTCTCCTCCAGCTGGCTGCAGCAGGGGGCTAGGGGGTCCCGGGGAGATGGCAGGGGCTCCACCGTCCTTCCGTGCTCACCCCCCTTAGAAAACCCACCCACTGCCGTGTTTTTACCTTCTCTACAGCTGTTCAGCTCATTCTGGAGCTGATTCACATCGTCCTCTGTGTGGTTTAGTTGAGAATAAAGAAAACGAAAATCCTGCTGAAGTTTCTGGATGCTACGTTCGGTTTCTTGAAACTTCCTATGCATCGTGTCATTCAGGGATTTCAAAAGGTTCAAACTATCACCCATTAGGTGGTCTTCTCCATTTGGCAAAGTATCTTCTATCCCATGAGGCTCTCTCGGAAAGTTCTGCAGGCAAATATCCTCCACAACTTGAACTTTGTTCTTCAGGTGATTTAACTCTATCAGGACCTGCTTGTTCCCAGCCCCTGACACCGCAGGTAAGGCGGAGGCTGAGGGGGTGAGTTCTGCCTCAGTGCTGTTGGCCACCTCCGAGAGAACACTCCCCAGGCGCTCTTCCAAAGACTGTATTTTGTGATCAAGAAGTTGCTTCAGGTCGTGCACCTCGCCATTAATGGCCCCCCGAAGGGTTTCCTCAATGTAAAAGCAGTGTTCTTCTGCATTCTTCTCTGTCACATTGATCCTTGCATCTAGTTCATTCCACCTGGCATCAAAGTCCACGTCTGGCTCTGGAACTGCAAGGCGGTCAAACTCATTGTCCAGTCGTGCATTCAGCATTCTGGTGGCCTCAGCAACTCTTTCGATTTTCTGGTCTAACATCTTGATCTGTTGCCCAAAGTCGCCATTCTTTTTACCACCACAGCAGTCTGACTGAGCTGAAGGATCTTGTACCCGGGCTCGAAGATCATTTATTTCTTTTCTCAGGTTTGTTTCCTTCTCTCCTATAAGTTCAATCACTCCTAGGTAGCTGCTGCCATAGTCATCACACTGCTGTTGGAGGCCAATCAGCTTGTACTCACAGGAGTTCTTCAGATCAGCCAGCTTTCTGTCCATTCCCTCCATGAGCTCCTCTCTCAGGGCATCAATCTTACTATCGACATAGGCTTGGTAGAGCTCATTGGTCGTCATGGTCACCGTAGGGCCCTGGGCAGCCTCCTGGAGCTGTCTGAGCTGTCCTTCATACCCCTTTACCTTCCCATCCAGTTCTTCCAGCTTGTCACTCTTGGTCTTCAGAGCATCCTTGACCTCAGCCAACTCAGACTTGATGTCCTTCATGCCAGATTCCTTATTGTTGAGGACATCGGGAAGCTGGACGGTCTCCGTGTCTCCGCCAACAGCACTGTCGGGCACTTGCTGGGGGTGCAGGTTACTGAGCCATGATGCCAGCATTTTACTGGCATCGTCCTGAATGGCATGTTTGAGGTTTTCGTTCACTCCAGCAATGGAAGACTGGAGATCAAGAACTGTCCTTGTGAGTCGGAGAACCTTCTCTTCAAGCACCTGGATTTTCTTTTCCTGAAGTTCTTGTGGTCCCTGTTTTGGATCTACCATTTGGCTTGGTTCTGCTGCACGGGTTGGTGACAAAGTCTTCTTGGGCTCTGAGACTTGGCTCGGTTCATTATCTGTTACAAAGAAAGAGTCAGAAATGACTTAACACATTCTACCGTTTCCCATTTTCTGCACAGGCAATAAACAGCATACTTGAGGAATATTATTAAACCTTCACATAGACGTCCCCTCTCACCACAGGCAATTGTGGGAGAAAGAAAAAGACTATAGGCTTTGAGTCAAAGAGACCTCCCCTCGCATTCTGGCTTCACTGTCTGCCCTTGAGCAAGTTAATTAACTTCTGTGAAGCATAACGCCCTCACCTACCAACCAGAGATACTATCTTCCTTCCTAGGGTTGTTAAGAGAACATGTACGTGGCACATAATAGACAGTCAGTGGTTTCTTCCACCCTAAAGGGAAGTGTTCTTAATCTACTCAGTCATACGAACACATCATTCCCACATTAGTGAACAGCAGCCACACCCCACTGGTTGACTACATACTGTAAAACCACAAGAAGCCACTTTGGCATGATCCACCCATTAGCTGTTGGGTGGTATGATATCATATAAGCAGTAAGTTATCCTTCAGGCAACTCCTAAATGTTCTTTGACTTTTATTAACTTCGCTAGGCTAAAGGAGTCTCACAGACATTGTTCAGCACCCTTATGCAGTTGGGGAAACTAAAAGCAAAAGAGATAGAGCAGTGATCCTCTTGGCATCTCCTAACGATAAAGCCACGGGGACATATATACTAAGATTCACTAAATCGAAGAATATAAACATTGAATTTTTGATCATCTGAGAAATCTACCTCCAAGGAAATATTCTGAATGGAAGGAAGAAAAAAAGTTATAAAGATGATGAGATGAGTCATAAAAATGAAAATAAAGCGATCAATAAACTAAACAAACAAACAAATTACTGAAACCTGAGGTAATAGGAGATTAGAAGCAAACCATGCCCCTGAATATGGATAGCAGGATACGAGGAACACTAGAAAGAGCTAACAGGGGCACCTGGATGGCTCAGTTGGTCAAGCCTCCGGCTCTTGATTTCAGCTCAGGTCATAATCTCAGGGTCCTGGGATCAGGAACAACGTTGGGCTCCCTGCTCAGTGGGAGGTCTGCTTCTCCCTTTCCCTCTGCCCTTCCCACTGCTCTCTCTCTCTCTCTCTGAAATAAATAAATCTCGAAGGAAGGAAGGAGCAAACAACAACACGCCTGCACGGATGGAGACCATCTTGACAGGTGGAAAAAGTCAAACACAATCTATGCAAAGAAATAAAATGCATTAAGGCACACTGAATGACCACTACAAGTAAATGTAGAACGCTGTAGATATTTGCGTCTACTGTTCATTGTTTTTTCCTCCCCTAAACTTTTGGACGCAATCATAACCACAGCTATTATTCATTAAAATCAACTGAGTGGTAAAACCAAGACTAGAATTCAGTCGGCCAAACTCCCAAGCAGAGAACTATAAAGAATACCTTGTTTTCCACATTGAAAAAAAGTATTCTACTTCAAGCCACTAGGAGCAAAAAACCAAGCTGTTGATCACATACGGATGAAATGCCATTCTGAACAAAGGAAATGAAAGCAAAAGGCAGGAGATTGGGGGGAAATCCACATGTAAGGAGATGCTTCTTCTACCCACTCCCAGGGACTGTGGAAACTGCCACAAGTTCTTGAAAGGATGATTTGCTTATGTATCAAAATCTCAGAATCCCTTTGCCCCTGCAATTATACTTCTAGAAGTTTATTCTAGTTAATAATCAGGGACGAATCTAAAATACTAACAGGAAAAAATGTTTATTCAAATACTAGCTACAAAAAACAACAGCAGCAAAAAACAACAAATACTATCTATAATAGTGAAAAACCACAGACAACCTAAGTGACCAATAGTAGGGGATGGTGTTCAAATAATCACATTCTCAAAAGCCATTAAATGATACCGTAGATTATTTAATGAATGGTTGTTCATTATAGATTAAGTTAAAAAATAAGTTCTTTTTTTTTTTTAAGATTTTATTTATTTATTTGACAGAGATCACAGTAGGCTGAGAGAGAGGAGGAAGCAGGCTCCACACGGAGCAGAGAGCCCGATGTGGGGCTCCATCACAGGACCCTGGGATCACGACCTGCCCCGAAGGCAGAGGCTTTAAGACACTGAGCCACCCAGGTGCCCCAAGTCAAAAAATAAGTTCTAAAGATAGCATGTTCTTGGGGCACCTGGATGGCTCAGTCGGTTAAGCCTCTGACTTCTGCTCCGGTCACGATCTCAGGGTCCTGGAAACAAGCCCCACCTCAGGCCCCGTGCTCAGCGGGGAGTCTGCTTCTTCCTCTCCTTCAGCCCCTCTCCCCCTCCTTCTGCCTGTACTCATTCTCGAGTGTGCACGATGTCTTGCTTTCTCTCTCTCAAATAAATAATTTTAAAAAATAGTATGTTCTTTATAATGATAGTGGATTAAGGACAAGCACTTCCTTTTCATTCCCTTACAAAATCTTACTAAAATGACAAAACAAAAAAAACAGAACCATGTCATGTATAAAAAAAATTAGGCATCAGAATGGTTTTGGACATTTTAATAGCTGCATTGGAAGCTAGAAAACTGAGTGATACTTTCAAAATCCTAAAGGAAAGTTATCTCAAATCTAGAATTCTAAAGATAGAATAAAAATGTTTTTGACTATACAATAATAGAAAGTGTACCTCCCACACAATCTCATAAAACTACTGGAGAATGTGCTTTACCAAGACAAGGCAGTAAGTTGAGAACAAGCAGAGAGTAAAGGAAAGAGGGAATCAATGGGAAAGATACAAGTAAGAGCACCAGTTGGCAGCTGTGAACAAGGAAAAGAGGGTAAACCACGTGGGGCAGGTAAGAAAGCTCTAGGAAGGACTGCTTCCAGAAGATAACACTGATGTGTCTAAACACAATGAGAGGACATCTACATAATCATCCAGAGGAGAGTGTGGGTTGAAACAGGGACAAAGACATAAAAAAAAAAAAAAAATCAAGCAAAGGAAAATATAAGACAATTATAACTCTAAAGAAACCAATAAAGCTGTGTAAGAAAGACAACAAATTCATAGTATATGACACGACTCAGCGGTGAACATTATCTATACAGTTACTACAATGTAGACAACAAGTATTAAACTAAAAACCTGGTATAAACTTATGGAAAGATGAGGGTACAGGAGCCATGTGCTGGAAAGCAGAGGAAAAGGCGTCCAACCCTCACCTTCCGTGATGAGAGCTCAACAGATACGGAGGTAAATTCCACAAAATGATCTAAAGAGTTGAAAGGAATTACCGCTGAGAAGGGAAACGGGGGGAGAATGAGGGTCACTGCTTTCCTAAGGGTCCTTTTAAACTTTTCCTTTTCGACTCAGGAAACTACATACAGGCTTAAATGTTATAAAATAAAAATGGAAGAAAAGTAAACTATTCTGATCCAACAGATGCCCTTCGTGTGTCCCCGTCATATTATCTATGATGACTTCTTGTAATTACTTGTCTGACGTTTGCCTTTGGTGAATTCAGGGACTGCCTGTTTGTTTTTCACTTTTCCCAAGTATCTAGTATACAGCCTACCAGATATAGAAGCTCCATAAATATTTGTGGGATGAATAAGCAAATTTTTCTTTAACAAAATGTATGTGCAGACATGGGAAGTGAGTAATACATGATAACAAAATGTTAGCAGTAGTTAATACATGGTGATGAGATTATGTGTAACTAAGTATTTCTCCATACTTTATAAGCATTCTTTAATTGATACACATTACTTTTTTCACAAAATTATTTTAAAATCTATTTTACAGACAGTATTGGGAAACACTAAGTTTCAAAATTGATAATACCTCATGGGAAAATATAATCATTTGAAGACAACCATCAAATTCATGAGGTAACCTAGGTTACATGTATTCTCACTGAACTTAAAAAAGAGAAAAGATAAAAGGACAATTTTTAATCCATAAAAGTCATTTGCTTAATGTTATACCAAAAAAAAAAAAAGTGAAAATTATCACTGCTTTCTTAATTATTCACTGAGTTTGTGCTACTTCAAAGACAATTCATAAACAGATTTAAGAACAACTTCACTGATGCCTCTCCCTCTTAGCTTTGCAAATATCTCACCCCAAACAGAATGGGAACGACTCGGATTTAACTATTTAAAAACAAAACAAAACAGTTTCTTTTCTTCAAATTCAGATTTATGAGAGCTTATAGATGAAAAGCAAAAACAAAGCATCACTACCACTGAACCTCTTCTCATCTGTGCCACACACCACACCAGTCTGAAACTGTGCCCTGCACTGATAGCTAAGTCCTTAACAGAGTAATCCACTTGTAAAATAAATAAATAAATAAATAAATAAATAAATCTGTCTCTGATTGCTTCTGCAAATAAATTTGCATGCTACATGTGTCTACTGCAGGCATATAGGTGTGTTCTTAAAGACCCTGGAGAGATTGCCATTGAAAATCATAAATCCCACTGTCCGCAGGAACGCTGAAAAGATTGGAGGTGGTCACACACAGCAAAGCACAAAGAAGTTACCTGTGGCTTTCTTCATGCTATTTCGAGGCCGGGCAGGTGTGGGGCGGGGGGTCTTCACAGTGTCCCTGGGACCTTCCTGGCAGTCTCCCCCTCTAAAGCCGGGGCAGCATCTCCATTCCAACTGTGTCACTGTCTTGTACTTGGTGACATATCTGGGTCTGAAGTTCACACGATACCTGCCAAAGAAAAGCATGGCATCTCTTCACTGTGGCTGTCGAGAGCGTTCTTGAACCTCCCTGACCCGGACCAGAATGAACAGGATCCAAGTCCCTGTCTGCTTTCTCCGAGCTGACCCAGAGGCGACCACTGGTCTCTTCAGTCCAGCCCTGACCCCCCTGGGGTTCAGCCAAAATCAGATTGGCCCCCATCTTGCATGTCTTAGACCTGCCTGCACCCAGGTCCCTTCCCACTGATGGCCAGAGACAGACCACCTAGAAAAGCCTGGCCCCACAACTCCCAAACTGAGCTTTTATTTTACCCAAAACTTTTGTTCTACTTTTCTTTCTTTCTTTCTTTCTTTTTTTTTTTTTTTTTTTTTTTTTTTGTCGCTGCTTTGTGGAGATTTTTTCTGGGTAACGCAGCCTCATTTGTTTTATATTTTGAAGAAACCTCCCCAGCACCTTTGTCTCTTGTAGCATCTGTGCATTTATCATGGCACCTTCCTTCTTACAAAGGTAGCAAGCTGTGAGCCTTCAGAGATCTGCGTTCAGATCTTTTCAAAGAGATGCCCTGATCCATACAGCTGATGACGGAAATAAGAATCCCTTTTAAAGAAGTGTACATTCCCCAGGGCACCTGGGTGGCTCAGGCAGTTAAGTGTCCAACTTTTGATTTCGGCTCAGGTTATGATCTCAGGGTCCTGAGTTCAAGACCCCTGTTGGGCTCCACCTCCACGACTCTTTCCCTCGCCCTCTGCCCCTCCCTGTCCTCTCTCTAAAGAAAGAAAGAAAGGTAGGTTACGTGTTCCTCCACACATGCACAAACCATAGAGAGATTCTTGTGATAAGCTGTAACGTCCTCCAGATCCAGGGCTGGGCCTGGAACAGAGACTGGCAATCCAGCAGCCCCATGGACACTCCGAGGGAGAGGGATGGATGCAGGAATCCAACACCCCAGGTGCCCCTGCTCACAGCACAGATACAAGCTGTTCCTTAACTTATCCCAACTTCTGCTTCCAGCTTGGAATCACGGCTCTCTAGAACGTCTTCACTCTCCCTTCATTGTGAACACCAGCACAAGCCGCTGCCCTTCTCTCAGAACGGACTCAGTTCTCTATTACTTTTCCCAGAGTTGCTGTGTGCTGCTCAGGGGAAAGTCGGGGGGCCCATGGGACCTGGTGCCAGCCCAGCTGACTCCACTTCTGGCATCCAGCTTGTGGTGAGGGAGTTCAAAGTCACATTCCTGAGAAAATTGCAAATTACTAGAGATAATGGGCTTTTGGCCCCCGACGGTCAAAGCCATGACACTTATAATCTCAAGTGTAAGGAACTCTCCCACCAACAGGAGCCCAGGTGACCCTCTGGACCCTGGGGACAGCGCTGTCCCAAGCATTAATGTCCCAATGCCTGCCACTGTCCTGGTTCCACTGGCCCTTCTAGGGCAGTGGTTCACAGCACTGGCCAGGCTTCAGAATCACCAGGAACCATAACGAACTGCCAACCCAATGCTGCTGCCTCACTCTTAGAGGTTCTGATTTAACTGGTCTGCAGTGGGGCCTGGGTGCACGGATTTTGAGAAGCTCCAGAGGGAGACATTTTCAAGTCTCCAGAAGAGTAAAAGTCTCCAGAAGAGAAAGCCCAATGAATGAAACAGAAAAGAAAGGTCCCTAAGTGGTGGGGGTGGGGCAAGTCTTCCCTTCTAGGCTCTTCATTCCCTCTTATTGCCACCACATCCCCTGTCAAGGCCCAGCTTTTTAGTTTCCCCTTTGCACAAACGGGAAAACAGGGGCTCCTAAAGGTCAGGCGTTCTGTCCAAGTTCCAATGGTCAGGAAGTGCCGGGGCTGGGATTTAAATCCAAGTGTTCTCTCCTGTACCCCAGATGGCCCTCCCAGCATGCAGAAGCAGAGACTCGGGAGACTGCCTTAAATCTGAAGCAACCCCACCCGCCCAGAGATGTTCCACAGCCCTACAAGCCGGGTCAGAGGGTAGCTGCCATCCCCGTCCAGAAAACACTTTGAGCATCCAACCCGGGCCAGACGCACACCAGCCCCCAGGCCCCCAGCACGGTACCTACCAAAAGAATTCCCTGTGTGGTCCTAGAAATGATCAAAAGAAAGAAAGAAAGAAAAATCCACTTCACTGTTTTGCATGCTCAAATATAGCCTAATGCTGCAAAAATGTGTAATCTCAGAAAAACGCGGTTCCTCTGAGCATTTAAGACTGATTATGAAAATGTGTTTGCGCTCGGGGGTTGTCCCTGTGCCAGCAGATGACAGCCCCTGGCAACACCTTCTGGCTGCTGGCTGAGTGGGACCAGGGGAGCAAAACCTGAGGCTGCACGTCTGACTCCCCCCACCACATTCCCACCCAGAGGCCTCGGCCCCCGCTGCTGAGCCGAGTGTAAGAAACTGCTCGCCCTTCCAACACACCTCATTACCTTCTTTAAAGCCAGTTATTACTTTGGAACCAGCTCATAGCTTAGGGAAGCTCCCTGGAGTTCCTGCCTTCCTCTGCAGCCCCACAGGCATTCCCGAGCCCCACCCTCCACCCCCAGTGGCTTGCCGTGGGCTTTCCAGTTGGCGGCACGGAGTTCAGGTTGATAGCATTTCTGACCGAGTTTTAAGTCCAGCATGTGCGAGAGGCCTCCCTGGCCAGCGGTGACAGCTGGAAGCCATCAGGCGGCCACCTCCAGCTGTGGGAACGCTCACATCCCGACTGCTCTGTGCATGAGGACCTGGGTCCCAGAGGTGACTGTGGGTCAGTCTGGGGGATGGGAGGCGAGGAGGTAGGGTTGTGCAGCCCCGCAGCTTTCCCGGGATTCCTTCCCCCACCGCAGAAACAGGGTTCCCACCACCCCGAGAGCCAGCCAGGAAATTTTTCAGAGGATGGGAGGAGCACAGCAGGAATCCTGGGTCTTCCTTCCGTCCCTCAGTGTTCTGCAGGACAATATCTTGGCCAGCGAGCTTTAAAAAAAAAAAAAAAAAAATGCCCAGGATTTTACACGCAAAATTCTAATTTAACTGGTCTGGGGCCAGGGATGCCCAGGCATCTGTACCTTTCAAAAACTCCCCAAGTAACTGTCAAGTGCAGCCAGAGTTGAGAAGTGCAGCCCAAAATTCAGGGCACCCATCAGCCCTCCTTCCTCATTGGAGAGGAGAGCCTCTGGGGCAACCAAGGGCTGGACAGCCAGGCAGGGGAAGTGAATTGACCCAAAGCAGCCCAAGTATTACCCCAAGAACCCTTGGGTTGTAAGCACACAGGAGGTGCCCCCTTGGACACTTACTGAATCAGCCAACTGACTGCACACAGCTGGGGGTGGCCAAGCAGAAGGACTGACAGTCCAAGGCACAGAGTCAAGGTGGTGCTGGGCGAGAGCTGGAAGGCTGACTCAGGCTGCAGCTTTGGCCTCCGTCCCAGTTTTGGGTAGAGACTGTAACAACATCCCGTCCCTCAAAGGAGCCCCGTCCACAGCTGCCTCGGGCACTCCCGGGGGCCCCCAGGGGCTGCAGTGGCATGCCGCCCCACAGCCTAAGCCCACCCCAACGTCTGCCAGTGCTCTTCGCCCCATCCTCTCAACTCTCCTTCCTTGCCTCTCCCTCGGAATCCTTTTTGGGGTGTGGGGTGGTGAAACAACTGTTCTCCCTTTTTATGAGTTCAACCACCATGTCAAGACATCAGGTCAGCCCAGAAGATTCTACCGAGAAGGAAGGTGGCAAGAAGAGGACTGGAAAAGTTGAATCAGAGTTCAGGGACCACGGGACTAGAAATGTCCCCATTGAAACAAACTGTGACAAAATGACTGCTGCTATTTGAAATCCCCGCCCCTCCCCCCACACATGCAGAAAGACTCCTTCCCACTGACAGGAGGTGAGACTTCTTTCATAACGTGCCTCCGTTCATGCTTGTTCAGTGTTTGTCTTCTCACAGACCAGAGCCCCGTGAGGGCAAAAATTCCTGCTGGTTTTGTTCTCTACAACATCCCCATTTTTAAACATAGCATCTGTCCTATTGTAGGTGCTCAACGAACAATGAAGTTTTAATCATTAATCAATAATTGATCAATCAAACAGTAATTTAATGATACTAAGTCTACTTTAGATGAGGCATGGAGGAATCCAATGTCCATATTAAAAGCCCCAGAGTCATCCTCACGTCTAACCCCAGCAGATGTGAATTCCTGAGCCTTCCCAGAACCAAATCAAGCTCCACAGTCCTTGGGTCATGATGGGTTGGACAAAAATCACACACCAGAAGGTGACCTCAAGTTGTGTCGACCCAGAAGAGAGCTATTAATCAGGTGTGCCTTTTTAAATCTACACTAATTATAAGTAAACCAAAGTGAACGTTCAGTTCCTCAGACACACTGGCCACATTTCGGGAGCTCGGGAGCCACGTGCGGAATTACTATGAACAGCTCCTTCACCACAGGCGTCTATGGGACAGAGCTGGCCTAGAGATTCACGGGACTGTCAAGGGCCAGTAATGGGCACACATCTGTTCATCTCTTCATTCCTGCCCCACACCCACCTGTCTTCTTTCTCCTCTGGCATCCCTCCCAGGTGGCCAGCAGAAGGCTTTTCAGAAATAACCACACGTTCCTGGCAGAGGATCATTTCTACATGGTAAGGATCTTCGAGGTAAGGATCATTTCCCTGCATTTAGTATTCACCTGTAACTTCTTTTGTGAATACACATCACTAAGAGTGCACAAATCTGAAGCCCAGTGCCCCCACTGGGACACGCACTTGACCAGGAATTCCTCCCAAGAACAGACTTTCTAGTAAATTCCTCTTTCTCCATCACTGGCTTGTCCCCAAAGCCCCAGAACTAATTCTTCTTGCTTCATTCTGTGTGTGGTCCCGCACAGTATCCACTGGAACGGACTGTTAGGATGGAGAAAGAAGCCAGAAAGAGAGGGGCCTCCCTCTCTCTGGTAGGGAGCACTCCCGGCCTGAAGAAACAACCAACGACCTGGGACACCGCCAGCGTATACATACAAGCAAGAAGGCATTTCAGCAAGTGTCAGGACGCACATCTAGGCAGATTTGGTTATACAACATTCCTGAACTACTCCAAGTTTTCCACATCTAGGCACGGAATTCACTTTTTGTTTTTCACTGCATTAAATATGTATAACGTACGTGTGAAATACCCATAACATCAACTAAACAAGCAGGACTACATCCAACTAAAAAGCTTCTGCACAGCAAAGGAAACCAACAGAACAAAAAGGCAACCTAGCTGAATGGGAGAAAATATTTACAAATCATGTATCCGAGAAGGGGTTAATAGTCAAATACATACAGAACTCATACAACTCAGAGCAAAAACAAATTCTTTTTGATGAAAAAATAGGCAGAGGATCTGAATAGACAACTTTCCAAGGAAGACATACAAGACGACCAACAGGTTCATGAAAAGGTGCTCAACATCACTAATCATCAGGGAAATGCAAATCAAAACCATAATGGGATATCACCTGTCAGAATGGCTGGTATCAAGAAAGTCGAGAAACTGGGGCACCTGGATGGCTCGGTGGGTTAAGCATCCAACTTTTGATTTTAGCTCAGGTCATGATCTCAGGGTTCTGGGATCAAGCCCCACATCAGGCTCTCTGCTCAGCAGGGAACCTGCTTCCCCCTCTTCCTCTGCCCCTCCCCTGCCCCACTTGTGCTCTTTCTCTCAAATGATAAAATCTTTTTAAAAATATCTTTTTATTAAAAAAAAAAAAGACAAGAAATAACAAGTGTTGGCAAGGATGTGAAGAAGAGGGAACCCTGGTGCACTGTTGGAGGGAATGTAAATTGGTGCAGCCATGGTAGAAAACAGTACGGAGATTCCATAAAAAAATTAAAAATGAAGCCACCATATCATCCGGCAATCTCACTCCCGGACACTTATCTGAAGGACATGAAAGCGCTAACTTGAAGAATTACGCACAATAGCCTAGCTGTGGATGCACGTAAGTGTCCGTGGATGGACACTTGAATGAACGGATGGATGGAGGTGTGATATACACACAGACACACACACACACACACACACACACACACACAGGAATATTACTTAGCCATAAAGGAAGAATGAAATCCTGCCATCTGTGACAACACATATAAAACTTGAAGGTATTATGCTAAGTGAAATAAGTCAGATAAAAACAAATACCATCCAATCTCACTTACACGTGAATTAAAAACACACAAAAAACCAGAAGGTAACCAAAAACAAGCTCATGGATGGAGAGAACAGATTGGTGGTTGCCAGAGGTAGGGGATGGGGGTGGGAGAAATGGGTGCACTGGGTTTTTCGTTAATTTAAATTAATAAGATAATTTAAAATTTAAAAAAAATTGGGAGAAATGTATCAACCCTAGGTCTGAAATGGCAAGGGGAGTACGAGTTATCAAAATGTAGGGAAAACCAAGGCTGCGAGTACAGTATTAGGGGAAGGCCGCTGGACAGGACCTGGGGCCTTCAGTAGAGGAAACTGACATTGCCGACTCTACCCTAAAGGGAGAGAGCGGATGCCTTCCAGCGGCTGGAGCCATGCAGAGCTAGATGGTGAGGGAACCCAGTGAGGCAGTCCAGTGAGGTGGTATGAGTGAGACAATTGTGGAAACCATAATCAATTGCAAGTATCCCTAGACCACAAGCAACAGCCCTTCTCACGAGTTACCTGAATGACAGGCAAGGATCATCTCATCTCTGGGCCACGGTTTCATCAATACGATGAAAGGATGACATCAGAAGCAGCAGAGAGGCAGGCAGAGAGAGGAGGAAGCAGGCTCCCTGCTGAACAGAGAGACCAATGCGGGGCTCAATCCCAGGACCCTGAGATCATGACCTGAGCCGAAGGCAGAGGCTTTAACCCACTGAGGCACCCAGGCGCCCCAGAGAAAGAGTATTTTTAAGACAAGGAGATGCTCAGTGAACTGAGCCAGGGTTGCTCAGATCAATGGTGAGAGAGGACACTGGGTCAGAATAAAGAATAAAAGAAGAGGAGGTACAGCGTGGCCCCCAAAACCTCTCCTATAGAGTTTGCTTTTGAGAAATAGGGAGCTAACCAGGAGTTAACAGGGGGCTGAAGAAGCGTAAGCATATCTTCCCCCCAAGTTCAGGAAAATCCTAGCCAGGGAAGAGTATTGAGAGGAAGGAAAAAGCTGAAGGGTGGAGGGGAGCTGTGGAGAAGCATTCCTGGTCCTCATCCAGGGGACACCGCTCTGATGAATTAGCCCTGTCTAATGGTGCGCGGGGGGCGGGGGACTGGGATGCCAGGGGCTAACTGATTCAAACTCAGTCCCTACAAAAAAAAAGAAAAGGACCATCTTGACCATTTTTACCAGTGCCGTTCAGTGGCATTAAGCCCTCTCACACTGTTAGACAACTGTCAGACAACTGTCACCCCCAGAACCTTTTTCATCTTCCCAAACTGCAGCTCTATGCCGGTTCGACACAAACTCCCCACGTGCCCTCCCTCTCATCCCCTGCAACCGCCAGTGCACTTTCTGTCTCTATGAATCTGACCTCTTCAGGGACTTAACAGACGTGGAATCATACAGCGTCTGTCCTTTCATGAATGCCTTATTTCCCTTAGCCTCATGTCCTTGTAGAAAAAGACACTTTTCCTCCAACCTCTTAGGTTCGATCCGGGTCCTGTAAATTAAACTGACAAAAGACAGGAGATAAGGCATCCAAATTTTTACGTGTTTGGAGGCTTTACAGTAAAAAGTGAAAACAAGCAGTTAGACTCAGGAGCCTGTCTACCATTTTAACACAGGGTAATAAATTGTGAAGTCATGGGACCAGGGAAAAGGGGTTTGGGCTTCTAGGGGCAATAAAGTGTGAGACTGTGGCTAGGAAGTTTATGGAGGAAACTGAGGGAAGAGAAGGGTTATTTTAGTAAGGGTTGCTTATGCAGTCTTTTCCATGTACAGTGACGAGGGTCATTCTCTTCATCCTGGTACAGGGGAGACAGAAACTCAGGGAAGACAGAGAGTTCTTCTTGTCTCTGCTTTTCTTCAACTGCCTTCAGGTTAAACTAACCAATATGCCAACACGGCACGTTTTGGTATGGCCTGGTATGGCCTGCTCTGAAGTCCTTCACCCTCCAGGATCACCCATGTTGTAGCACAGGTCAAAGTCTCCCTGCTTTTTTTAAATTTTTTTTTTTTAAGATTTTATTTATTTATTTGACAGAGAGAGATCACAAGTAGGCAGGGAGGCAGGCAGAGAGAGAGAGGAGGAAGCAGGCTCCCTGCTGAGCAGAGAGCCCGATGCGGGACTCCATCCCAGGACCCCGAGATCATGACCTGAGCCGAAGGCAGCGGCTTAACCCACTGAGCCACCCAGGCGCCCATCCCTGCTTTTTTACAAAGTTCTCATGTGCTAATTTAGAGATTGACAAGACAGTAAACTAATTTTCTAGAAACTACTTGTGACAAATGGGTTTCTTCTGGCTTCCACTGTTAACTGTTTTCCCATCAGTGAATAAATAGATGTGTTCTTTATGGAAGTAGCAACAGAAAACGCAATCAGACAAAAGAGGCTACAAAGTTTGAAACTGGAAGTGATTCCAGAACTCTTGAATCCATACTCTCTTATTGACAACCAACCTTGACCACTGGAAACCATGTGCATCTACAACGACAATCTCTACAGTCTGAGGAGGTGACTCTATCTACCCAAGGTCCCTTCCACAGGATGAAAAAGGCTCCCACACAGGACAAAGTGAAGGAACCAAAAGGCCTTCTTTCAGGTGAAGGCTTGTCACACACACGAACCAGAATTTTCATCTTATCTTTTTCTGCTGTACAATTTTAATTAGATCTCTGCATGCAGAAATTAATGGAAGAAAAGAAATAGAAAGTATTTTCCTTGGCTTTTAGGCAAATCCATCTGTTAAAAGCCAGAATGCTTGGGCAAACATATTTCTGAAATACAAAATACATCTAATAAAACCAAAAGTTGGATGAGCCCTGATTGAAATCAGATTATAAGAGAGCTCTGTTCACTTAAAAAACAAAAACAAAAACATATCCTAGACCAAAACAAGGTGTTCAAAATGAAACCACACCCACAGGAGACTGTCTGCTTTCCCGTACGAAGGGACACTATTTGCTGGAGACACCACAATCGTTAGCTGCTTATTTTGTTTACTCTTGAATTAATTTTCTTATGTACTTAGAGTGACAAGTTAGATTTCAAAACCTAGACTCTCTCTACTCCTCAGTGGTTTGCTCCGACCTCATAGCATAATTTTCCCCCTTCATCCTTTAAGATGGTGCCCCCCACCGCTTCCCCCTCGGGACAGAGCCACTCCACGGTCCTAAAGAAGGTGACCGAGGAACACCACCACAGCTCGGTAGAGGCAGGGTCCCAAGTCCGGAGTAGACGGTGCAGCAGATATTCTTGGGTCGCTGGCGAGAGCAGTGGGTAGCTTCCTTCAGAGAAAGCACGCAATGCTAGAAAGGACCATGTCTCCAAGGGCAGGGCGTGTCTAGCACCGTGAAATACAGCTTATGCATGTGCTCCTAGGAGTCCACATTATTAGTTTGACTTCCTGACTTTGGGAAATCCATTACAAAACTCAAGCCACAGTGGGGAGGAAAGCTGGCCAGGCCAGGGCAGGCAGGGGGGAAGGGGGAATGGCTTTCTGGAAGGCTCAGTAATCCACAACAAAGGTCTGCATTCTCCCACAGGATTCCTTCCAGGATGGTTAATCGGGGCTGCAGGATGCTTCCCTCCCACCCACCCCCTCAGAACAAATTCTATACGGTTCCATTCCTCACACTGACATCATGTTTCCTCATTCCCAGAACCAGAATCACAGGACACTCCTCCTGCTCACTCCCTGATGCCCTCATCCTCTGGGTTCCCACAGCGCAAGCCATGAGAACATCTGCCCGCTCAGCCCTCCCCAGGATGCTCACCACAAACCCAAAACTTTCTTTCCAGAACTACCAAATAACTCTACTTTGATTATTTCCTCTTTTTTTTTTTTTAAAGAGAAGTCATTTCCTCAAATTTTTCTATGAAAATCACAGTCATTTCAAAATCTTTTTTCCTGTGCTTCCTTTGACTTGGTTTGCAACATCCATCCCTCCCCTATAGGGATCTCAGTCCTTTGGCTGCAGACCATGGATGTTGGCAAGCTTTCGACCACACCTGTGACTGGGTGAGGTCCCTGAGACCCTGAGAAAATCCCAAGATAGTAGGAATTTCTCAGCAGATAAAAAAACAACACCTTCTTCCTTTGGGTCATCCATTCTCAGTAAAAGTAATAATCTGACGTATTGCAAATACAGGAACACTTCCATTTCTTTTCTAATTTATGACCACACTGGGGAGGAAAAGGACCACAATGTTATAGTCTAGTTTCCTAGGTCTTGTCCAGGATAACCCAATATTCCTTTAGGGTTTTTTTCTTTTTCTTTTTTTTTAAAAGATCTTATGTTAAATTACTTTAATTTTATTATTTTTTCAAAAGATTTTATTTGTTATTTGACAGAGACACAGTGAGAGAGGGAGCACAAGCAGGGGGAGTGGGCGAGAGGGAAGCAGGCTTCCCACTGAGCAGGGAGCCTGACGCCAGCTCAATCCTACCTAGGACCCTGGGGATCGTGACCTAAGCGGAAGGCAGATGTTTAAGTGACTTAGCCACCCAGGAGCCTCCCTTTAGGTTTTTTTCTTAATCCACATTTAACACAGTGAGGTAGAGAGATTTCCATTCACCTGCACTCCATTCAGAAAGAGCATGGTTTTTCTTTGGAAGGTGCTGCCACAACCCACCTCAGCCCAGGTCTGGGGGTGTGGACGAGCAGGGGGTGGGGACTGCCTAGCCCACTGAGGAGAAGGATTTGGCTTATTTGCTCTCAGATGGGTATGGGTGTCAGAGCAGGAGGTCACCAGAGGACAAAGAAGTGAGGGCACCCTTCTCCAAGATGCCTGAGGTGGCCAATGGAGGTTTAAGGCTGAGGACACAGTGGTATCCTCTTAACCATAGCCACAGTCTTCAGGAGAGGCCTCACTACCCGTGCAGCCTTGTGGGTCTGGGTTTTCTCAGGGCATTGGAGGCTGTTCCCTAAGTTGGCCTGCTCCGTGTGGTTCTGAGAGAGCAAACAGAACCCAGGTGCAAGGGGGCTGTTGGACAGTATGCCTTGGACACCATCCCAGTTTGTAGGGAACCTTCTGGGCATCCACAATTCTTTGCAAATTGAGAAGGGAGACAAATACATAGACTGTGAGGTGAAGGGGAGCCCAACTGACATCAGTTAACTAGTTTTAAAGATAGTGGCTTGCTTCCATTTCCTTGAAATCACGTTTATTTTTTAAGAAAAATTACATAGATTGCATTATTGTGTTGTTTACTTTAAGTAGAACAATACGTGGTTTCAGTAGCAGTTCCTGTCCTCCCAGTAAGCAGGTGCATGTGCTGGCCCCCACCCCCAGCCTTCACTGAAACTGGCTTCCATTTTTCACAAATAAAATGCATAGGCCAGCATATTTGCAAAGCCACAAATTATTCTTTGAAATACTTCCCTAGATTTTTATGATCGATCTTTCTCAAAATGAAGTGCTGTTTTTGAACACTGTATCTTCCCAAAACCACCAAATCATTCTTTATACTGGTGTTAAGAAAGAGATCACGGGCCACCTGAGAAGCTCAGCCGGTTACTTGGCTAGTTCTTGGTTTTGGCTCAGGTCATGATCTCAGCCCCGCCTGGGGCTCTGTGCTCAGCCTGGAGTCAGCTTGAGATTCTCTTCCTCTGCCACTTCTGCTCATGCTCTTGCTCTCAAATAAATAAATCTTTAAAAAAAAGAATACCACCCACTCATGCTCTCTCTCTCTCTGTCTCTATCTCTCAAATAAATAAATCTTTAAAAAAAAAAAAAGAGTAAATAGCCCAAATGGACTCTCTTGTGCTTAAGCACCATGTCAGCAAACCAAGACATAGTATCTAACCTGTCATTTCTGCCTCTCCCAGGAATGTAACCTTTTATCAGTTAATCTAGAATTACCTGGTTAGCACTAATGAGGCAATCTACTGACAGACCCCTTTCAACCACATTCAAAAGCAACCTTGTCTTAAACAATCCCCTCTTTGCTAGAAACATCCTTTTCCCACCATTTTCTGCCTATGAAAGCTGTTCATTTTGAACAACTCTTTGAAGCTCCCCTTCTCTGTCTCTACTAAATGGGGTGCTGTCTAATTCATGAATTGCTGAGTAACAACACTACAATCTTAAAAATTTACGCAGTTGAATTTTGATTTACAGTTGTGTAACATGAACTCTTACAGACCAAAAGCTGTATCACCTGTTGGAGACATAGTCAATGAACTCTACATCTTGGCAAAAGACTTCTAAAGGTTACATTGAAACTGCCAGTTCAAGAAGCGGAATCACATCATGACTTTGACTGATTTAACTGGAATCCGTCACACCTTAAATCCTCATTTTAGTGCAAGCTACCTCACTTTCATTCAGTATTAACAATTATTTTCAAGACCATATGTGTGTCACAACCTCCATTTTAAAAACACAAACCAAAAAGACAGTTATTCAAATTGATGGTCTCCATAACTAAAAATCAAAACTGAACTCAACACATGATTCTTTTTCTTTTAAACACATATGATTCTTAACAATAGGAGGAAAGATAAGCTAAAATCACAGGTCCTCCCCAAAATAAAGCCTAGTGTAAACTATGGGCCTTCAGGTTATTATCACGTGTCAATCAATGCAGGCTCATCGACTGTACCAAATGTCCCACTCTGGTGGGGATGGTGAGAACAGAGGAGGCTGTGCGTGTGGGGAGGAAGTAGGAATGTGGGATATCTGTGCACCTTCCCTCAATTTTACAGTGAATATTAACTGTTATTAAAAAATAGTCTTAATAGAGAAATTGAAACCCGCATGCTCTCCTTTGCCTGTGCATTCAGCAAACACCCCTTGGATGCATACCAGGTGGTACCCAGCCGCCACCTTATGGCTTTCCTTGAGTTTCTGGGATCTATACTGAGCAATTATATCAGTGGAGAAGGTATGGACAACATCCAATACTATTATCCTTGACAATTGTGGCTGCTCCAGTCCCAACCCAGCCAAAGACCAGTTGTGTCAGACAAGACCTGAAAACTTCTCTAATCCTCAGTTACCTCAAATATAAATTGGCATCTCTAAGTACACAGCAATGCAGGCCTACCTCAAGAAGCAAGAAAAGTCTCAAATATACAACCTATGCTTACACCTAAAGGAGCTAGGGAAAAAAAAAAAAAAAACACCCCAGCAAATAAAGCCTAAAGCCAGCAGAAGAAGGGAAATAATAAAGATCAGAGCAGATATAAATGATATAGGAAAAAAAAAAAAAAACCAGTAGAACAGAACAATGAAACCAGGAGCTGGTTCTTTGAAAGAATAAGATTGATAACCCCCTAGCCAGACTTACCAAAAAGAAAAGAGAAAGGACTCAGATAAATTAAATCAGAAATGAAAGAGGAGAGATCACAACCAACACACAGAAACACAAACAACTATAAGAGAATATTATGAAAAATTATATGCCAACAAATTGGGCAATCTGGAAGACATTGATAAATTCCTAGAAACACATACACTACCAAAACTGAAACAGGAAGAAATAGAAAACTTGAACAGAACTATAACCAGCAAAGAAATTGAATCTGTAATCAAAAATCTACCAACAAACAAAAGCCCAGGCCTGGATGGCTTCCTAGGGGAATTTTACCACACATTTTTTTTTAAAGATTTTATTTATTTATTTGACAGAGAGAAAGAGCAGAAGTAGGCTGAGCGGCAGGCAGAGGCAGAGGGAGAAGCAGGCTCTCCACTGAGCAGGGAGCCCGATGCGGGGCTCAATCACAGGACCCTGGGATCATGACCTGAGCCGAAGGCGGATGCTTAATGACTGAGCCACCCGGGTGTCCCTTCTACCACATATTTAAAGAAGAGTCAATATCTATTCTTCTCAAAATGTTCCAAATAATAGAAATGGGAGGAAGACTTCCAAACTCATTCTATTACCTTGATTCCAAAACGTCACAAAGACCCCACTAAAAGGAGAATTACAGGTCAATATACCTGATGAACATGGATGCAAAAATTTGAATCCAACAGTACGTTAAAAAGTTATTCGCCACAACCAAGTGAGACTTATTGCTGGGCTGCAAGGGTGGTTCAGTACTTGCGAATCAATCAATATGATACACCACATTAATAAATGAAAGGATAAAAATCATATAATCCTCTCAATAGATGCAGAAAAAGCCTTTGGCAAAGTACAGCAACCATTCTTGATAAAAACCCTCAACAATGTAGGAGTAGAAGGAACATACCTCAACATCATAAAGACCATATACAAAAGACCCACAATTAGTATCATCCTCAACGGGAAAAAATTGAGAGCTTTTCCTCCAAGGTCAGGAGTAAGACAGGGAAGTCCACTCTCACCACTATTATTTAACATAGTACTAGAAGCCCTAACCACAGCAATGAGACAACAAAAAGATATAAAAGGCATCCAAATTGGCAAGCAAGCAGTCAAATTTTACTATTCACAGATGATATGATACTCTAGAAAACGTGAAAGATTCCACCAAAAAATAGCTAGAACTGATATATAAATTGAGCAGTTGCAGGATAATCAACATACAGAAATGTCTTGCATTTCTTTTTTTTGTTTGTTTTAAGATTTATTTATTCGAATGAGAGAGGGAGAGCTTGCATACAAGTTAGGGGAAGCACAGAGGGAGAGACTCGTAAAGCAGAACCCCTGCTGATTGCAGAGCCTGACAGAGGCTCCACCTCATGACCCATGAGATCCTGACCTGAGCTTAAACCAAGAATCAGATGTTTAACCAACTGAGCTACCCAGGTACCCCATGTCTTATATTTCTATACACCAGTAATGAAGCAGTAGAAAGAGAACTCAAAGAATCAATCCCATTTACAGTTGCACCGAAAACCATCAGATACCTAGGAATAAACCTAACCAAAGGAGTAAAAGATCTGTACTCCAAAAACTACAGAACACTTATGGAGGTGCCTGGCTAGCTCAGTGGGTTAAAGCCTCTGCCTTTGGCTAGGTCATGATCCCAGGGTCCTGAGATCAAGCCCCACATTGGGCTCTCTGCTCTGTTGGGAGACTGCTTCCTCCTCTCTCTCTCTCTGTCTGCCTCTCTGCCTACTTGTGATCTCTGTCAAATAAATAAATAAAATCTTTTTTAAAAAGAGAAAACTTATGAAAGAAATTAAAGATAATACAAAGAAATGGAAAAACAACCCCATGCTCATGGATTGGAAGAATACTGTTAAAATTCCATACCACCCAAACAATCTACACATTTAATGCAATCCTTATCAAAATACCACCAGCATTTTTCACAGAGGTAGAACAAACTATCCTAAAATTTCTATGGAATCACAAAAGACCCTGAATAGTCAAAACAATCTTGAAAAAGAAAAACAAAGCTGGAGACATCACAATTCCAGACTTCAATTTGTATAACAAACCTGTAAATTGGGTGTGGTGCATAAACAATGAATCTTGGAACACTGAAAAAATTAAATTAAAAAAAAAAAAAAAACCTGTGAACATCAAGACAGCATGGTACTAGCACAACAGACACATAGATCAATGGAACAGAATGGAAAATCCAGAAATGGACACTCAACTCTATGGTAAACTAATCTTCGACAAAGCAGTAAAGCATATCCAATGGAAAAAAAAGGCAGTCTCTTCAACAAATGGTGTTGGCAAAATGGTATAGAAACATTCGAAAGAAAGAAAAAGGACCACTCTCTTACACCATACACAAAAAGAGACCACAAATGGATCAAAGACCTAAATGTGAGACAGGAAATCCTACAAGAGAACACAAGCAGTAAGCTCTTTGACATTAGCCATAGTAACTTTTTTATAGATATGTCTCCTGAAGCAAGGGAAACAAAAGCAAAAATAAACTACTGGGACTTAATCAAATAAAAAGCTTCTATATAGTGAATGAAATAATCAACAAAACTAAAAGGCAACCTACTCAATGGGAGAATATTTGCAAATGACCTAAAGGGTTAGTATCCAAAATCTGTAAAGAACTTATCAAACTCAACACCCAAAAAAACAAATAATCCATTTAAGAAATAGGCAGAAGACATGAGTAGACATTTTCCCAAAAATGACTTCTAGATGGCCAACAGACACATGAAAAGATGCTCAATATCATCATTAGGGGAATACAAATCAAAACTACAAGGAGATACCACCTCACGCCTGTCAAAATGGCTAACATTAACAACACAGGACACAACAGACACTGGTGCAGAGAAAGGGGAACCCTCTTACACTGTTGATGGGAATACAAGCTGGTGCAGCCACTCTAGAAAATAGTATGGAGGGTCTTCAAAAAGTTAAAAATAAAGCTGCCCTATGACCCAGCAATTGCACTACTGGATATTGAACCAAAGGATACAAAATAGTGATCCGAAGGGGCACCTACATCCCAGTGTTTACAGCAGCAATGTCCACACTAGCCAAACTATGGAAAGAGCGCAGATGTCCATGGACAGATGAATGGATAAAGAGGATGTGGTATATACATATAATGGAATATTACTCAGCCTTCAAAGATAATGATATCCTGCTATTAGCAACAACATTTATTTGAGAGAGAGGGAGAGTGAAGGGAAGAAGCTGACTCCCCACTGAGCAGAGAGCCTGATGTGGGACTTGATCCCAGGACTCTGAGGTCATGGCCTGAGCCAAAGGCTTCTTATCTGACTGAGCCACCCAGGTGCCCTAGCAACAGCAGGGATGAAGCTGGAGTGTATTATGCTAAGTGAAATAAGTCAGTCAAAGAGAGACAAACACCATATTATTTCACTCATGTGGAATTTAAGAAACAAAATAGATGAAGATGGGAGGAGGGAAAAAAAGGAGAGAGAGGGAGGGAAACCATCAGAGACTCTTAGCTATAGAAAACAAACTGAGGGTTGATGGAGTGAGGTGGGGGGGGTGGGCTAGACGGGTGATGGGTATTAAGGAGGGCACTTGTCGGGATGAGCACTGGGTGCTGTATGTAAGTGATGAATCACTGAATTCTACCCCTGAAACCAATACTACACCATATGTTAACTAACCAGAATTTAAATGAAAACTTAAGTAAACAAATTGGCATTTTAATATTTGCACCCCCCCTTTTACCTCTCAGATATTGGAAAAATAAGATTTGACAATAGCTGTGAAAAATGCAAAACTATAAAGCTTTATCTAAGTGATATCCATACACTCTGTGTGCTATGTGCTAAGTTTACCATAAGGCAAAAAACTGCAATAAGACTAAAAATACGGGTTCCTTCCATGATAATGGTCTCAATTGCCCATGTGAAAAATTGTAGCTGGCTCCTGACCAAAGGTGATGAACAATGCAGAGACTGTCCTATGGGTAAAGGAAATCCTGCCATAACCTTCACGTGACAGTCCTTGAACTAACTTGCCTTGCTTCACACATGTGGTCCTTTTGGTGTCAACACACTACACAGATCACCCCATGACAGCTCTTCATGTACCCTCAACCTGTGCAGAGGGCCACCAGGCTATTTGACTGGGTGGTTGCTTCTCATCCTCTGCATGGCCAGGTCTGCTTCCCCCACCACACCCACCACACGTTCTCCATGGATGGCATGGACTGAGCTCCCTCCCAACACCCCTTGTCCCCACCCAGTGCTCCCTCTCTCAGAGCTGTTTTGCACACATGGTCTGATCAATATCTGGAGGCGAAATTCCGATGGTGTCCCAAATCAAAAACCTTCCATGGCTTCCCTTTGCTTAAATGATAAAGCCCAACCTCCCAACACTGGTTATTATGGGTTGAATTAATGTCCCCCAAGAAAGATATGTTGGAGTCCTCATCCCCCATTCAGGGATGGGCCCTAATCCAATGGGACATAGAGACAAACAAACAATGGGTCAGATACTGGGAAGAAGGTGGCCATCTATGCACCTGGAAGAGCAGCTCAGCCCTCAGGAGAAGGCAGCCCTGCAGACAGTTCACACTTCCCCACAGATGTCCCTTCACTCCCCACCTCCAGGCCCTAACTCACTTCTCTTGTTTTATGCTGGCATATACTCATTCTCTTGTTTTATATCTGCACATACTCAATGTGAACCATCCTTCAAAGATGCAAAGCTGACAAGTGACATCCTTCAAAGATGCTGAGGGACATCCTGCTAAGATGTCACCACCACCCGAAAGCAGGTTTTTGGAGTCCTCCTGGCCGAACTAATTCCTTCCACCTCTGATCATCTTCGGCCACTTGTACTTCCGTACTGCAACCCTCATTTCCACCTATGTCTCATTCACTGACTGGATGTGAACTTCTGGAGGGCAAGACAGAGGTCAGGTTCCTTGCTGTGCCCCCATAGGCCTAGTCCTGGGCCAGACGTAGGCCTTCCACAAAATATTTGTTTAATGAGGGGCACCTGGATGGCTCAGTCATTAAGCATCTGTCTTTGGCTCACGTTATGATCCCAGGGTCCTGGGATCAAGCACCACTCGGGCTCCCTGTTTGGTGGGGAGCCTGCTTCTCCCTCTCCCACTCCCCCTGCTTCTGTTCCCTCTCTCATTGTCTCTGTCTGCCAGATAAATAATAAAAAAAATCTTTAAAAATATATATTTGTCTAATGAAACGGAGTAACCAACGGTCTCCAAAAGAGTCTCCTTTAACCCTACTGAGCTTTCTGCCAACTCGAAATGGCTTAAGCTTATTATGCAGCCTCAATCCAGGGCTCTAAACGTGAAAAGTGTTTTTCTTACTCCATCCACTATGGTTTTATCTAGCGCCCTACATCTGTTATACATCTGTTACCATCTAATTTGTTTTCAGAAAAACCAGAGAAGTAACCTTACTATCAAGACAAATGAGTTTCCACACCATTTTGCCACAAGTCCTCCACTACAAAACAACTATATACAGACAGTGGTCTGCACATACAAGGGAATACCACTCAACAATACAATCAATTATTGATACCACAGTACGACATGGAGGTACCACCAAATGAGTACGCTGAATGGAAAAAGGCTAAGATAAGAGTACATAGTATATGACTACTTACACATAGAACACCAGAAAATCCAAACTTATCTACGGTTGCTAGAAAGCAGATCAGCTGCTGCCTAGAGGTCATGTGAGGAGAAACCAAAGGAAAGGATGGCCAAGGGGTGTGAGGAAAATTTGGGGGGTAATGGCTATGATCAATATCTTGATTGTGACGTTGGCTTCATGGGTGCATACACGTGGCAAAGCATTTAGTTATAGAACTTTAAATATGTATGGTTTATGTAGGTTATACCTTGATAAAGCTGTTTTATATTACATATATGTATATATGTATATGTATATATATATTATATATATACATATATATAAATATTATATAATTAATTTATATATAAATATAATACAAATATAAAATAAATATTATATACATACACAATGCATTTCTGCACTAGGGTGTTTAAAAATCTCTTCAGGACTATGAAACTGAGTGCCAGATAGTCTTGTCTTGACAATGCAATAACAGAACTCCACTAAGTAGAAACCAAAACCACAACATTAAGTGTTTTTCAGTTTTTCAAAATGAGGATTTAACTAAAGTTTTGGGTTTTCTTTTTAAATGGATCATATTACTCTTCACACAGCCATTTGCTTTATCTGTTGGGAATACAGACCTAATGTTTGTTTTTGTACTTTTCATGGTATGGATCATTGACTAAGGAAGAGCATCAAAACAGAATTTTTTCTAAGTTCCTTCAGATTGCCATTTTGCACAATATAACACACAGAAAACCAAAGGCATAAATTAGCGTTTTGAAAATATGACAAGGGGCACCTGGGTGGCTCAGCTGGTTAAGCGTCTGTCTGCAGCTTGGGTCATGATCCCAGCACTCTGGGATGGAACCCCAGGTCAGGCTCCTTGCTCAGGGGGGAGCCTGCTTCTCCCTCTCCCAGTACCCCTTCTCCCGCGCATGTTCTCTCTCTCACTCACTCTCTACCTCTCAGATAATTAAAATTTTTTCTTTTTAAAAAATAGAATAAAATAGGACAGAATGACTACTCTTTGGGATTATTATTTTCCCAGTGCCAGTTCCGACAAGGAGTGTTTGGAGGGCACTGTGCTGTTCGGTTCAGGAAGCAAGCCATGGATGGGGCTTGCTGCACCCTCAGTGAGCAAGGAATCTGTGTTCTATCTTGCTAGCTGTTTTTGCCATAACGCAACAGAATGACTCCCAAATATCTAGTGATTTGCCAGAAGATGATGCAGTGTGTTGGGATGGGAAAAGGGTGCCTCGTTGATTGTGACCGAGCCAGACCCCTGACCTGGCACTGTCGTCCTGGAAAGCTGCTGTCCCAGCTGAAAGCAGCTGATGAATCTCCAACGCACACCCCTGGACGCCTGAACCAGGCCCGGGTGCTTGTCAGGACAGCCGGCAGGACCCAAGATTCTGGAATGTTCAGAATATTCAAAAAGGCTCAACTCTCCCTCCTCATTCCACCGGCTCGGGAGAGCTCTTTGCTTTGACACTGACACAAGCCAGAGAAATGCTTAATGGTGAAAAGATCTCCCGCAAACGACTGGATTGTGAAACTCACCCCGCCCTGGGTTCTGTCGCAATCAGAGCCACAGCTCTATGCTCTGTTTGCAGAGAAGGAGACAAACTGTAAGAGACTCTTAACCAAAGGAAACAAACGGAGGGTGACTGGGTGATGGACATTACAGAAGGCACGTGATGTGATGAGCACTGCGTGTTACACACAATGGATAAATTACTTGAACCCTACCTCTGAAACTAATGATATACTATATGTTGGCTAATTGCACTTAAATAAAAAGAATTCAAGATACATGGAAAACCTCAGCAGAAAAACAGGTGGCATTTTCACCACTGTAGTTCAGAAAGAAAAAAAAATTTAGGTCCGTATCCCACAGTGCTTCAACAGCATTCTTGTTGAGCAGCTGTAGAGAAACAACTTGAAGAAGGAAATCTCTAGAACCTTTTAAAATAATGGATTGTGAGCAAATCTCTTAAAAGACAACTGAATAAAGCCCGTTCGGCAGACCCTGTACAATCACAAATATGTATGAAGCAGGAGAATATTAGAAAAATTTGAGAGGTCTCCTAGTAAATTTCCTTTTGTTGAAATGGCCAGTGTGCGAAGACTTCATCTAAACCATTGGTCTCTTAAGCAAATGCCTAGTAAAATACACTGCCCTGAAAGGCTGATACTGCAGAGAATAATGTTTAGGCGTATTCCCTAATCTAATATTTTCTTAGTGGAGAGTGAGGGGGAGGAGAGGGAGGAAGAACAGCTGAGTCCTAACACACCCAGAAAAGTTTGCTTCTACAGCATTTTCAAACCAGGGATTTGGTTAGTTTGAACCGCCCCTACTTTTGTCTAGCACACATCACCACTTTAAAACAAGAAAGAAAGAAGAAAACTGCTTGGGGAGTTTCATTTTTTTTTTTTAAGATTTTATTTATTTATTTGACAGAGGGAGATCACAAGTTGATGGAGAGGCAGGCAGAGAGAGAGAGGGAAGCGGGCTCTCTGCTCAGCAGAGACTCGATCCCAGGACCCTGAGGTCATGACCTGAGCCGAAGGCAGAGGCTCAACCCACTGAGCCACCCAGGTGCCCGGGGAGTTTCATTTTATTTTATTTTTTTTTTAAGATTTTATTTATTTATTTGACAGAGAGAGATCACAGGTAGGTAGAGAGGCTGGCAGAGAGAGAGAGAGAGAGGGAAGCAGGCTCCCTGCTGAGCAGAGAGCCCGATGTGGGACTTGATCCCAGGACCCTGAGATCATGACCTGAGCCGAAGGCAACGGCTTAACCCACTGAGCCACCCAGGCGCCCCGGGAGTTTCATTTTAATCATTTCATTATTTTCTTCCAATAGGAACTGCTGTCATGTGGACAACAACTATGTTCCTTTCTCAAGCTGTCCAGGAAAACTGTTCTCCGTGAGGAGAAGTCAGGCTGGTATCATCTTATCAAGTGGGTCTTTGAAAACAGCTTTATCAAGGACAGAAGCAGTTAATTCTGAGTCATTAAAAAAAAGTCAGTGTTTGTTCGGACCAGCAGTAAGTCAGAAGAACATTTGGGTGACAGTCTGTACGTCGTCTGAACACGGGTCAGTCTGTCAGCTTTAGGTTTTCAACACCAGGATGTAAAACACTGGGTAACTGTGCTGTGCGGTACTTACTGTATTACTCACACTCAGTGAACCTTAGTGACGTCCTGCTGTTATCAAACAGAGGAAGAGGACTTTTTCTCAAGGCAAAGGGTTAGAGCAGCACAGCGGCTGGCCGAAAGGTGATCGAGCAGAGTTCCCGAGGCTCACGCAACCTGGAAGTTCCCTCTGGCTCTCCGCCCAGCAACCACGGACCCGCACACACCTGCAGGACCAGCGACCAGGGCCCACCACCCCCAGATTATTTACTTTACATCGTCCATAATCGCTGATGTGCATCCCCCAAAGAAACCATTGCTGACTCTGCTTCTGAAGCACTCTCTAAGTCAAGGTCATGTCCAAAAGCTGATTTTACTCATTTACTTAATTCTTATCTTTGTTTACAGAGTTTATTTCATTTTTTTTTTTAGCACTTCAGACCTTCTCTAACATGCCCAGAAGCGTTAACTCCAAATTCAAATCCTTGAAAGATAAGCCCGCCTGAGAAGCAGCAACACTCCAAATGATGAGAATAAGGAATGTTCATGAGACTTTCCTGCTAAGTGTACCCTACAGGAGTATGATAGTGTACTCTTCTTTTTACCAAATGGAATGGTTTATTTTTTTAAAACTTATTTGTATTTAAATTCAATTAATTAAAATATAATGTATTATTGGTTTCAGGGGTAGAGGTCAGTGGTTCATCAGTTGCCTAAAACACCCTTGGGATGCCTGGGTGGCTCAGTTGGTTAAGCTGCTGCCTTCAGCTCAGGTCATGATCCCAGGGCCCTGGGATCGAGCCCCACATTGGGCTCCTTGCTCAGCGGGGAGTCTGCTTCTCTCTCTGCCTCTGTCTGCCACTCTGCCTGCTTGTGCTCTCTCTCTGACAAATAAATAAATAAAATCTTTAAACAAAACAAAACAAATACCCAGTACTCATTAGATCACGTGCCCTCCTTAATGTCCATGACCCAGTTACCCCATCCACCGTGATAGCGCACTTTTAAAAGTTCTGTTAGCTGTGGTACTTCATCAGGAATGTAGAGATGAGGAGACTGTGCCTCAGAGAGGCTGAGGGACTTTCCTGAAGTCACACAGCTCAGTGGCAGTAGAGCAGAGGCCAGAAGCCAAGGTTTCTATTTCCTCTTCCAAAACACATTGGCCTAATCAGTCAGTTAGAGGGACCACCTCAGGGGACACTTGCTCCATTTATCTCCCCTTTCCTGGCTACCTCAGAATTTTAGTTCATTTACCAAGTGCCAACAGAGAACAGATCAGTGGGGAAAGACCAAATAAAGGGACAAAAAGGAGGCTGAACGAGAAGCAATTGTTTTTAAGACCATAAGCTCTATTTGAATCCCATTAATTTTAATAAGAAAGGTGAAAAATGTAGCCCAGAACCACAAACTTCTTCTAAGACCCCTGTCTCTATCCTAACTGATCTGGCTGAGCTTGTGATAAGAAAAACACGACTGTGGAAGGGCTCTACAAACCTAGCATCTTATCTACTAGGAACCTAAGAAGAGGGAAAGAACTAAAGTACAAAGACGCTTGAAAGGAAGGTCAGAAGATTCTAGGGCAACAAGACAGAGGTAGCGCTGATAAGGAAGGCCAAGAAGAAGGGGTGAAAGTGCATTCGGCTCTTGGGGTCGGGGGACCGTCACTCCAAGCATGCATTCTCTCCTTCTCCAGACACCAGCTCAGGCTCCCTCGCTTGATTCAAATTACCCTCAAACCCATGGAGCAAAGCTCTTAACATCCAACTGACTGCAAGATGTTTAAAAGCTGAAGGAAAAAAAAAATTACCCTCCAAGCTATACACACAAGAGGCACATGTTCCAGGTGAATGGAATTCCATTCCTGGAGATGTAGAAACTGTAGAATTTAGTCTAGAAGATGTAAGTCCTCATTATTTTTGCAGCTTTAAGTGTTCTTTGTCAAAAAAAAAAAAAAAAAAAAAAAGCTTTTCCTGGTTGAGATCGCTCTCTAATAGACAACTTTACTTCCAACTGAATGGCCATCTGCTTCCCCCTGGAATCTGAGAATTAGAGGAGTTCTGGAACTCAGCACTTAGAACTCAACACCTGCTATACATTCACAAATTCTTCTTCTGTGTTATCACAGCGGCACAGGCTCCCCTAGCTGGTCCCACCCAGTTCCTGCCCCAACTGATGAGATTCTTTTAAAGAGCTCATAGGAAAAATTCCACCCCAATGCAACACACCCGAGAGGGGGCAGGAGCAGGGTTGGGTAGATGCTGATAAACCCAAGTCAGTTTGTGGGCACAGAGTAGGAAACCCTGCCCTACAGAGCCTCAGCCCCAAGCTGGTAGCAAAGCGAATACAGGGAAATAATCCTGCCTTCCAGCTTGGAATCCCCAGATGTCCTCCCCTACAGGGCAGCTGCTCTGCACAGAGGACGCCCCTCAAATGCCTCAAATACTAACAGAAGTCAGCTGGACTTGATGCCGTGGAGTGGGAGGTTAGGGACTATCCAGAATCACTGCCATAAGGCATGAACGATGCAGGAAAGGAAACAATGCCTTGTCCAAGAAGAAGATAGCGCCATCTCCTACCAGCAGTTCACACACACACCACCACCATGTAGACGGGGATCTAGGAAACCTCAGACCACCGCCTCTCCCTTCCATCTCACCAGGGGTGCCAATGTCCCAGCACCCGCTGTGGCAGGCATCACACTCATCCTCGGGTGTGGGTCCAGACAGCAAGGGACCATGCGGTGTGGAGGGAGAAGAAGGCTTGGAACTATGATTGGATTTGGATCCAGGATCGACTACTTCCTTAACTACATGACCTTCTGTAGAATGGGGATAATACCGCCATGCAGTTGCTCTGAAGATGTAAGGGGATGAAGGGGCTCACAGTAATGTGCCCCTGGGAGGTTCTCTCACCCAAGTCAGGCCCTGAATGCTTTATTAAAATAAGACATCAAAAGGACAAGATACGGTTGCGGCTGCAGATGGGGAGAAAAGGAAATGCTTGTTCACTGTGGGTGGGAATGTAAATTGGTGCAACCACTATGGAAAACAGCATGGAGGTTCCTCAAAAAGTTAAAAATAGAAGTACCCTATGATCCAGCAACTTCACTTCTTGGTATATACGCAAAGGAAACAAAGACTCGACATTAAACAGATGTCAGTACCCCATGCTCAGGACATGGAAGCAACCTAAGCGTCTGCTGACTGATGAGCGGATAAAGATGTTGTGGTTTATACAGACAATGGAATACTATTCTGCCACTAAAAAAAAAAAAGTCCTACCATGTGAGGATGGAGCTTGAGGGCATTATGCCAAGTAACGTAAGTCAGAGAAAGAAATTCTGTATGTCTGTATGTAGACATACATAGAATCTAAAAGAAATCCACAAACTCACAGAAAATCCAGATTTGTGGCTAACAGAGGGAAGCGTGGGGTGAGCGGGAACTGGACGAAGGTGGTCAAAGATGCAAACTTCCGGTTGTAACAAAGTTCTGGGGATGTAACGTACATGAGTGTATGTACATACATACACTGCTGTATGGTGTATTTGAAATCTGTTAAGAGAGTAGATCCTAAGGGTTGCATCGCAAGGAAAAAACTTGCCCTTTTTGTTGTGGTTGTTTTCATGAGAAGACGGATGTTAACTTACTGTGAAAATCATTTCACAATATATATAAGTCCTTAGGCTGTATACCTTAAATTTAAGCAGTGCTGTATGTCAATTAAATCTCAATAAAATGGTAAGAAAATTTTTAAAAAACCATATAGCATAGTGGACAGTATGAAAAATTATACAGTCCAAGGCATTGAGGGAAATAACCCACACAAATAGTTCTCAATCACTTTACATGGGAATTGCCTTTTATGAAAGGTGTAATTGTTCTTAATAGTTGAGTACTGGGCAATCCACGAAAGGCACACACTAAAACAAACAAATGCATTCTCCATCGCTATGGGGCCAAAGGCCAGAAGCCCTCGGTTTGCAGGCATCTCAGCCACTTAGTGTCACGTGACTGTAGATGAGTTAGGGAACATCTAGCCTCTGTTTCCTCATTGGCAAGACGGGGACCATGGTTTCCATCTTGAACGGTTGTTGCAAGAATTAAATAACCTCATCTACGGAATGAAAAGCCCTAACGCAGCATCTGACACACAGAAGTTTCTTTCAGTCTCAGAAAAATAATGACTCTAAATGCACACATATACAAACACCCTTTCTGCCCTAGTTTTACATAATGATGCCCAAATTTGCAACCTGGAATCGAAGGCTCTTCCTATATGCAAATGGAGTAAGGTCTAACCCTTCTGGAAAGGCACATGGGCTAGGTCTGTACAGCCTGGCAAGGCTCAGTGCCCAATGACACGACCAGGCACAGATGTTTTCCACTTATTCCTATGGACTTCCCATTAAACCTCGTTTCCTAGCTCATTTCTCCCCCTGTTTGAGAGTATGCTCAGTGTCTCCCTTGGCTTCTCCACTTCCATCTCAGAACACGCAGCATTTTCTCTCTAAGTGATTCTTCACCTGCTTGGCTACTATCAACTCCCTTTTTTCCACCGAAGACTTTGGAACACATGTGATGCCTGTGTTACTGACTTTCCTCTTGACCTATTCCCTTAATCTCACACGAACTGCAATGCCTGTCTGCCACTGACCTGACACTGTCCTTTCTGCAGAAGCAAATTCTTCCTGCTAGCTAAAGCCACCGGCCTCACAGGACCCCTCAACCTATGGACCTCCCCTCCTGAGGTCCCTAAGATGAAGTTTCCTCGTCTAAAGTTGGCTTTGCTCTCTCTCCTTTCTGATTCCTCCTTCTCCTTTCCCTAGAAACTCCACTCAGCCCCAATCCTCGCAAGGCCTTGCTGGTGCACACCTGCCCCTCCCAGGTACTCAGCGGGCCCCACTTGCCAAATTGCATTCTGGCTCCAACCTCTCGGTCAACCTCCAGCCTCAGGTTCTAAGGATCAAATCCTGAAGACCTCACCTGAAAACGACCCCATGAATTGAGAGAAGTGACTGGGACTTCTGGATTCATCAGAAACACCTGGGAGATTCCATGTTAAATAGCCATTCATTCTCTTTAAGTATAAAGGGGCTCTGACTTCCATCATCCACCAAGCATCAAAATTTAGGACACATTTAGTAGTTGAAAAATAAGATAAACCATTCCTTGTCTAGCTCTAAAGAAACAGGAAAAAGTCAAGACTGAATTAACTATTTACATTTCAAAATGTTCAGATCTATCAGCTAAAACAGTCTGTTCTTATTTTTAAAATTTCACACTTACAATGCAGTATCTAAAATGTAAAAACAATTGAATTGTTTAGGTGGCTATTACTGAAGAAAAACACCCAGGTTACTTATTTTGGTTCTATTTAAGAAAACAACAGAAACATCTGTCATTTCTTATAGCAGTTTTTGTTGTCCTTCCCACTGGGTGGCAAAAATATGCTCCAACTGCGTTTCATTAACCTGCTGATCTGGAGGTGATTTGCTCCCCACTGACGACAAAGAATCTGTTCCACTGAGTTTTGGTCAAATACAACAATTAAATCATCATTTAATTTTGCAAGCATTAAAAGAATTTCAGATAATTTAAAAGAAAAGAAAAACATCTTTTAAATGAAAAGCATGACCTCTCCAAATGAAAAATTCATTTATCTGAGTTGCCACAAGTCTTTAGGTAATAGCAAACCACAAAATGCAGTTCTTGGGTAAAACAAATGAAATGTTCCTGACTAATAATTCTAAGTTTAAGCACATCCATTCAAACCGTATTGAGTACTTAGTTCGTGTCTCTGTCACAATGTAAAAATCTTACCGGTTCTCCTTTCCCTGACTGCTGCCATGGACTGTGAGATCTACAAACTGCGGAGTACAGATAAAGACACTATGACAGCATGCATCCCCTCTGACAGATCCAACTCCGGGAGCTAGGGATTCCATGTCTGCCTGCTCCTCTGTATATTCGAGGGGGGCATGTATGTCTCTTCTAGGCCGTTGTTGTTGTTGCTCTTGGCCTATCAGGAATTATCCCTTCCCTGTTTGCAGTTCCCCCAACAGCCCAAGTGGAATGATCCAGAGGCGACTTCCACCCCACAAAGCCTGAAGCCTCATCTACCGCCTTCTGGAATAAGATTTCCTGGAGTACAGTTTCAGTCTGTCCCTTTGCTTTGCCAAAGACAGATCCGCCTACTAGCTATTCTTTGCTGTAATGACAACAGTGCCCTAAGACAAACAACTTATTCTTAGGGGAAAACAATTCATTTCAACCATCCCATGTGTTCCCCAACAGCCATAGATTTGCATCACTCCTCCTCTGATAACCAACTTACCCCAAAACACAAAGGATTACCAGAAGATAACTGAGTGTGTGTGACGTAGTTAACGGAATATCTATTCCATCGCACTGCTTCCTCCTTGTTTTTTTAAGATGATGAAATCTTTATAGGCAAAACGATGATTAATTCTCATCAAAAAGATGACCATTTTCTCCCGACAAAGTCTTTGCTGAATCCCCAAATCTAACATAAAAAAAATGACTCACTTTTAAGCAAGTTATTGCTGGGACTTCAGTTTAGAGGGCTATAACGCTGGAAGAGGTCCGTTTTATGGGGCCATTTGGACAAAACTCGCCTTTTTTTTAGGACACGGGCTAGAACAAACCTCTCAGCTAATCCTACATTTCAGCGTTTTTAGCCGTATACATTTTGGAATCTTCTGTGTGTCCTAGCACACACAATGTGGATCTAATTAGGTCCAGCTGCCTTATGTTAGTAATAAAATTGAAAGAAAAAAAAAAAGAGGTGGGGGTGGGGGCTTCGTTCACCCCTCCTATACCCCGGTGACCACAGGCTCGCAAGTCGTGCGCATCCTCTATGGTCACTCAGGGCAACACACGCTTCTAAAATCCCTCAGCGCGCCAGGGACCCCGCTCAGCGTTCAGCGCTCTGATTTCTCAGCTGCTGAGTTTTCTCTCTCCCTCTGGAAGAGATTTACGGACGGGCTGGAGCCCAACGCTCCGACGCCACCCACCGTCCAGGCCCCGACGCACCCCGCCCGCTCCTGGGCTCAAGGACTTACACCAGCGCCGACGGACAGGGCATCTGGTTCCAGGGACAGTTGTACTGAGCCTGAATAAAACTCTCACTTCCCTCCAGCACAGAGCAGCTCACATTCTTGTTCACGATGTAGGCGCACCAGTTCCTGGGGTGAAGGAGAGAGAGCGAGAAGCCACAGTGTAAAACCCTGAGAACAATGAGGCTGGGGGAGAAGGGGCCAGCCGGTAAGGGCCGCGGACCGAGCGAGGCTCGGGGAGCCCCGCGTCTCTGCGGAGGCGGGAGCCCCACAAAGCAGCCATCGGAGGGAGCGCGGCTGCGCCTTCGGGGAAAGCGCACCTTTAGCTGACAAAAAAAAACGTAAAGAAAAGTGCCTGTGGTCCCAGGGGCTTCAGTAATTCCTGGTCGCCCTGCTCTGCGGGATACTCCCTGCGCCCGCGGCCCCGGAGGCAGCACTGCTTGAAGGGCTGGCAAGATCCACCGCGCGGGCGGTGGAGCGCACGGCCCTCCCGAGAGGAGGCGCCCCCCGGGCAGCCCAAGCGGGACCCCGGGCTGCTGCTCTTCGCCTTCGGCAGGGCAGCTGCGGACCCGGCTGCGGGTGGGGGTAGGAGGAGGCTGGGAGCCCAGGGCTCGGTGCCGGGATCCGGGAGAGGGACCGCGCACTTACTTGTTCCTGGCTCCCGGCCGCGCGGGGTGCATGGGCTGCGGGCCGGCGTGGCACAGCCCTGCGCCGCCCAGGGTCAGCAACGCCAGCGCCCAGCGCCAGGACGCGCGGGGCCGGGGCCGTGTCGGCTGCCACATTCTGCGCGCGGCGGGCGCGCCCCGCCGGCCGGATCCGGAGCGCTGAGGGTCGAGGCTGGCGCCGCGAGGCTGCGGGCGGACGGGGCGCGGCCGGAGAAGGCAGGAGAGGCTTGGGCGCTTCGCGACGCCGCCACCCGCTCTCCGCGGCCGCCCCCTCCGGCTCCTCGCTCCCACTTCTCCTTTCCACCCCGTGCGCCCGCGCTTCTCCTCGGTCCCTCAATGACGCACCGGTCCCCCCGGGTGCCGCCCTCTTTATTTCACTTCCCTCTCCGAAACGTGACTCTCCTTCCACCACGGCTCCCTGTCTCCGGTGCCCTTGCCTCTCGGCAGGGGGCTTGGGGTGAAAGGGCTAAAGAGTTTAGGAGAAGGGTCTAAGTTACAGAATTTCCAATTACTCATTCCTTTGGTCTCTTCCCAGAAGAGGAGCAACTCCGCCTCCCACCTTCCAGCAGGCGCGCCCCGGCCCCTTGGGGATGCGGCCGCAGTCGGCGAGTCTGGCCGTCCTCACGTCGTGCCCGCTGTGCCCGGGTGCCGGCTCCCCGGAGACAGTGAGGGACATCTTTATCAGTCCCTGGGAGGGACGCGACTCGGGTTGCCTCCCCGGGCAGGACGTCTCCATTCCCCCTCACATTTGACTTTAGAGTCTAGGGGGAAATGAACACGGATGCTCTTCTCTTAACTCTGCCTCAGGCATCCATCTCCGTGTCCAAGTGAACGTGCAGGGCAGCGGGGAGACAGCCGCACACTTCACAACAGCGACGGAAGCACAGCGTCAGACTCTAATAAACGCTACACGACATTTTGAAAGATAATCTGACAGTCTCTGCTTCTCATGTCCTACTCTGAACTTTTTCTGTCAACATGAAAGGCCACAATGGTCCCCGTCTGCCCCTCACAGTTCAAACACTGCTAGACCTTGGTCTTTTCGCTTGCCTACATATTTTCTGCCTACAGTTACACTAATCTCCACCAATTTCTTTTGGGGACCAAGCAACTCCACAGAAGAATGTCACATAAAATCCCTACCAAAGTGTTGTATGCTGGGGTGTATTTCAATCAATCCGCTTTTCTAATGAGCACTAGAGTGAGGTTATTTGCAGACCGCATAAACTACAGTTTCCGTGAGTGAACAGGTTGTTGTTGGCTGTGGCCTGTTATATGGACAGGAAACATTTGCGGTGTTCCCTAAATGAAGCCATTGGTCCATTTTATCTCTAATATGTCTTGAGGATGTTGTTGGGCTTTTTGATTTGCAAATGAAAGAAAGGATATTCCCTAAGCCAAAATTTCACAAAAGCCAAGCAGAAAATGATGCCATGTAAGAAAACAGTCCATCCATGAACTTTCTTAAACAGAAGATCACACACAGAATGGGCTGAAGTCATCCCAGCCTTCAGAAGAGCCACCCAGAGGGGAAAAAATCACAGAAAGGGATAAAAAATGGTCTTGCATAACCCAGTCTGTGTCTTTGTGACTTCCCATAGTCCCCATCCTAACACCATTTTTGTTCATGAAGAGTCATAGGGAAGAAACAGGACACAAAAAATGAAAGCCAAATGATGCATGTCTACACCCAGCAGCTAACCACAAGGTCTCTTCAGTACAGGTAACTCTCAAACTTGAGAGCGAGTTGAACTGATGAGGTTAAATCTACTTTTTCCATTGAATTAAAGTTATACTAGGAAGGTGTATTCTAGTCCAAGGGCTTGAGAACCAACTTTCCATTGAGATGACCACGACACTATATTTAATCAGCTATAAATGGTACTTACCAGTAGATAAATTTTATCCTGAGCATCTGAGATAAGCTAGGCATTGTGTGAAAATCTGAGGATTCACAAGTGAGCCAAAACTGACCTAGGTTCTGTGTTTACAGAGCTTCCAGGCATTCCTGTGCAGTGAAGGGTGGAAATTGTCTGATGTACAATGATGTGAGACAGTATTTGTCACATGTGTTTCTCTAGACATGTGCCCACGTGTACCAGGTGAGGGGCTGCTCTGGGAAGATGGAAGAAAACTTCTGACTCTTAGGAAGACTTGAGACCAAGATCTCAAGGGACCCTCTTCCCTTTCTCTTCCCTTTCTCTTCCCTAGCTACAGAAACAGACATATCAAACTTGGGAACCAGAAAACCATCTCCAGAAAGCAGAGGGAAGAATCCTGAGGATAGAGAGCACATTAGGAGACAGACTAATAAGGCAGGTCATGCAACCTTACCCATAAGGAATAACGGCCGAGTCACTGGCAGAATGCTACTAAGTGTGAATTCTTTATAAGCTGCCAACTACTTTAAACAACCACTTGAAAACTGTCAGTTTCTTATCACAATCTGAAGGCATTTCTTCTGCTTTTAAAATCAAAGTACCCCATAGTTACTCCCACTCTGTGTGACCAACTTAGCTAAAGCAAAAATGCAAAGTTGGACCTGCTTCCTAAAACCTATTCCCTCACTGTTGGTCATGATAAAAATGCCCATCAGGCTCTGTACTTGGGAGTATATCTCACTGCTTCACGAGAAGGGCCCCCAGTACCTCCAGACTCCCTTTCATTTACCTGGTGCAAGAGAGTGGGCGACCATCACAGGGGCAGCAGGTGGGTAATTTTCCCCATCCTCACATTCAGTCATCAGCACATGATGCTTGATCAAGATGAACTGATTTGCATCTAGGATGTATGTGGTCAAGAGTCTTAAGACTAGCCTGGGTGTCCCATCCTTCTCATTTCTTGTCTTTGCTTTCTAGAACTCAGAAAAGTTCCCCCTGATATCTAGGTGTACTCTTAGGTGTCTTTACTGCTTCTTTGTGCTGCTTATCTAATGAGGAGGGGGAAAAGTCCTTGAAGACTGGGTATCTTGAATAAATTTTGATTTCAAAGCATTCCTAACATAATACACTCTACAAAAATGCCTTATACTTTCATAAGTTAATGATAAGATGCACTTCATTAAAAAGAAATGCAAGTTAGTAATGAAAGAGAGACAGAGATATCTCTGAGAAAAATTTTAAAAAAGGTATTTAACTGCACTCTGGCTTGGTCTGTTCTCTTTCCTGTCTTATCAAAGGCTTTGTTCAAATAGACCAGAACAAAACAAAGAACAATTGCTCTCTTCAAATTTTCTTAATGTACCTATTTGTGAATATCCCATTTGCTGTGTATAGCTAAAGATTCAAAAATCTCAATATCTTCTGAACCCGACTGGTCTTATTTATCAGTTGATCGATTTGGTGACATTATTAAGAATTATGACCATTATTTTAATCATCTCTCTTGAGCGATACCAGGAACAAATCTCCCTATATTGATCAGGGGTGTGTGACTTAATACGTTTTAAACTATCACATGAGAACTTCAAAACTGTGAAAAGTTAAAAATCATGCCTGAAATCACACATGAAAACAAACAGTGGTTAAGAAAGAGCTCATGCAATGGGGTTAACATACTGTTCAAAATTGGGTACCCTGCCTCTTAGCAGAGCGATCTCAGACAAGTCAGTAGGCCTCTCGATCCTCCACTATCTGCTCTGAAAAAATGGGAATGCCTTGTGGGACTGTTGGGAGATTAGTTGGGTTATCACATGTGAACTGCCTGGCACAGTGCCAGGCTTATTGACAAGTGCCTGGCAAGTGGAAGATGAATATTCACAACTGTTACTCTTACTACATCAGCACTGCAACAAATTTGCAGTCAGGTTCAGGAGTTTTGTCATTCTTTGTTGGTGCCAACTGATGTGGGCAGCGGACCATGTACTATCCTTCTTCTTTCTAAGTAAGAAATACATGAAAAAATGGCTGTCACAAAAGCACATGCATGACTCATTCGGAATGACTAATGTAATAGTCAGGAATGGAATACTGGGTTCTTGACTTCCAGCCCAGTTTTCTTTTTTATTGCCCCCAGAGGGGAACATATAGCTCAGTTTATTGTTCAGGAGATTTCATCCTCTACCAAGAAATTTATTTTAGGACAATTCAGTGAGATCTTTGGAAGGATCAATAACTCTACAAAAATAAACTCAGATTATCAGGCAACTCAGTTGTGAACTTCTTCTTTCTCAAAAAGATGAAATTAGTTTCTAATTCCATGTTGCTTAATTTTTTTCAGATGTTTCTTTGTCCCAAGAATGCTTCCTATAGCCAAATAATATGTTTGAGAATTCATTGCTGTTACACTTATGGTGTGGTTTTGAATACATTTTTTCTTTATAAGAAATAACTGACAAAAATAGGCTCTAAGGATTTGATTTGTTTCCAAGAGAGCTATAACAGCTTAGGCAGTAGTGTCTTTGTATATGAGCCACATCAAACTATGTTGTAGTTCATCATTTATTTATTGAATAGGAGTCGATTATTCTGGAATCAACAAAATGTTCTAAATAGAATATGTTTGATGATTATAAAATACATTATTAAATTTTACCACCATCTTGGTCTATGCTCATTCAATAAGTATTCATGAGCAAATTCATTCTTTTTAGTATTTCAGATTATGCAGTTCTGAATAATGTGATGAGTACTTAAGTATAGTCAATTCTCCTTATTTGATGTAGTATGTTGTATAAAGTTGCTGCCAACACTGAATTAGCTAATACTGAACAATTGCTCCTAGGGGAAATATAGGGTTAGGTTCCTATAAGCCTCTGGTCACAAAGGATTTTTGTCAACCAGTCAATACATAACCTTGTGTTATGTGTGTTTCTATTTAAAGATACCTTATTCAATACATAACATTGATTCCATAACATCAAACTCATGGCCAACATCACTGTAGCTCATGCCTGAACAGAGCTTAACTAACACATATTTTCTCCGTAAGGCATGTGACAGCCTTGTGCTTAGGAACACTAGCTAGCACTTTGGCAATATGGTTGGGAGCCATTTTAAACAGCAAAATCACCAACAAAGAGCACAAGATGAAAAAAAAAAAAGTGACACTAAATTTACCATGAAAAGGACTTACTTGTCCTTTTACTTACTTACTTGTAATGTGAGAGGGAAAATAAGAAGGTAGAGCATTGTCTTGCTGGATCTTGGCTGGGAATAAGCACGTCGGGCAAGGAAGTGTTTGCCTCTCTGCACAAGTCTACAAATGACTGTGAAAATTCTAAGCATGGCTTCTTTTAGATTTAAAAATAAACTTAGTAAGTAGGTAAGCAGAATTTATGAATAGTGAGGATGAATGGTATTTCAACTTAAGTCCGGGAACAGTAAGAAATTGATACATTTGGGAAGCTAAAGGAAAGTTCTTGGAATTTTGTGGCCATCCGAAGATTTGATCGATCAGTACGCACACTGGGGAAGTTCTGCATATTCAAAACTGTACCAGGCAATGTGGGAGCCAGAGAAAAACAGATTGAGTTCTTTCTCATCTTAATTGACTGACCGGAATGATTTAACATAGTGCTACATTTGTAAATAGAATATAGCATAGTAAAAACTGTGTAGCTAGGTGATGATGAAAAAAGAGAGCTTATACAATCAGAAAAGTTGGGTGTTAATTAGGAAAGTCTGTGGAGAAGTATGGGTTGAAGGTAAGTATTACAGTTTTTGTTTTGCCTTAAATCCACCATGATATAAAAAAATGAATGTAATTGTTAGCCAGGAAGGGGCAGTTAATGTGACTTATACCTGGTATATTTCTAATGTGGCCAGTGAAGTTGCCAGACCAAGGTATGTGGTCTTAGATGTGGCCAGAGGTGGGGGGTGGGTGGGTAGGTGAGGCAGAAAGGCCAGGTAGGACTGAGGACTACGAAACAAGAAGGAGAGCAGTATAGGCTGGTGGAAACAAAACAAAACAACTCTGGTTCTCTTTTTCCCTTATGTAACAATAGGTATAGTAAGCAGATGTCCTGATTTCCCCGGGCCAGTCCTCGGTTACTCCTGTTGCAGATCAGTTAACACTATTAATTACTTTTAGAGTCTTCTTTCATCTTCAAAAGTGCCTGGGTTTGAACAATAAATTATATGGTCATTCTAAGAGGCCTAAAATTAACTGAAAGCCATGCTATGTTTGTTTAGCCTTTATAAAGACTAAACTATTAGTAAATGTCGATGCAAATAATAAAATCAGAAAATGAGAAATAACTGGTTTTCTCTGAGTCAAAACTTTACTTGCATCAAAATCTTCTGTTATTGCCTCATGCACATTTTGGTAACTTTTTGAAGTTTATATTATATATTTTTTTAAGTTGATTAAGCAGCAAAGACTTGGTTGTTTAGTTGGCTGATGAAGGTAGATATTTTCATGAGCTTTCCTTGGCTCTGTCTTCTTGCACTTAATCACTTACACTCATCCTCAGGAGCTGAGAACACAGCACTATGCTGCTGCATTCTATAACTGCTCTGGCTTGGTTCTAGCACATTTAAATCTCCTTCTCTCTAGAAGGAGAGCAGAGCTCTCCTTCTAGGCCCCACTGACATCTTTGAACATTCACTGGTTAAAAAAAAAAAAAACCTAAAACATAAATTAATAAGCTATGGGCAGTAAAAAAATTACTACTACCTTTTGACTGATTGGAAAATACAGGTGAGGCAAGAGTGTCGTAGAGAATGTTGAGGGGTCAAGCAGGAAAGTGCCTTAGTTTTCTAGTGCATCCTTACATGTTTTCCCCTAGCTTTTAAAAAAACAAAAACAAAATATTTTATTCCCTGAATATTCTGAGGTTATGCTTTCCAAAGGGCTATTTGAGGGCAAAGTGGTGCCAGGATTCCTGGGAGAAATAGGACGAACATTAGAAAAAAACAAAAACAAAAAAACCCTATCAGAACTCAGTTCCAATGTGTTTCAACCCAAAAAGACTCTTCCCCTTTAGAACTAGGGATTTCAGTTTCATGAAAGATTTTTAAAAATAAATATTTGTAGATTATGGTTTTCTCCTGTGAATTTTATCAAAGTATAGCATTCTTTATTTCTTTTTAATTTATTAGTCATTTATTTATTTGACAGAGAGAAAGCACAAACAGGGGAAGCGTTAGAGGGAGAGGGAGAAGCAGGCTTCCTGCTGAGGAGGGACCCCCCAACTCAAGGCTCAGTCCCAGGATCCTGAGATCACGACCTGAGCTGAAGGCAGACACCTAACCAACTTAGCCCCCGAGGCGTCCCAAAGTATAGCATTCTTATAAAAAGTGCCGAAGTCATAAGTGACTCAATGAATTTTCATGAACTGAACACAGTTGTGTAACCAGCACCCAGACTGTGAAGAAAACATACCAGCACCCCAGGGCCCCTCATGGCTCCTTCTAATCATGAATCCTTCCCAAAAGTCACACTGATTCTGACTTCCATCATCATCCATTAGTTTTGAATATATAGTATAGAAAAAGAAATTTCTAATTCCTCTTATGTTTGATCCCTATATTTGGCATAGTGTCTGGCACATAGCACTTTATTTAATAACATTCGTTGAATAAAGTAGGAGAAAGCAGACTTTTGTAAGAGAGTTGAATGAGTTAATGTACGTTTTATACGTAGGGAGGAAAGCGGCATTGCATTTGAGAGAGAACTGGGGTCTGGGGATGCTAACTTGAAAACAAGTTGAAAACTCAAACTTAGAACAGAAGAGGACACTTCAGTTTTATCTTTGAACAAATGTAAACGGCTCGAATAAATCTAAACCTCTGTGAAGTTTTTCTTGGACCTTTACCAACTCTGTTCATATCACATCCACCTAACTGGTGAGGCCAACCTCCAGAGACCTTGTTCCTCTTTCTCACTTGTAAATGGACCCATGATTAGACAGGCCCTCTCGCCTGACCAGTGCAGCCAAGAAATGACTATTTTCAGTCTTCCTCCACCCCGCTCTGAGGCCCAGTCAGCTGGAGAACAAAATAAGAGTCACCCTCTCCCTAGGCCACAGCATGTGATCTCCAGCCAGAGTGCTTCTTGCTCTAATGAATGAGGTAATAAGAGGCCAAATGAGGTTTCAAACGTATGTCACCTCAGAATTACAATTTTCCTTAACTGCACTTTTAAAAAGCTTGGAATCAAGAACCCAACATTGCCAAATCTCTGCTTAGCCAAAAATATCTGTCAACTGTAGAAATAACAAATAAGAGGAAAATCCATCTCAGGCTTTGAACTGCTTGCTGTTCCTAAGTGATGCCCAAGGAAATTCCAATAAATTATGTCCTCCGAAGGACAGATTGATTATGAATAATCTAATGATCTCTTTAGGTTGGAGTTTTAAATCCTTCTTTAGGGTACTTCAAAAATTTTAAGGGAACAATTCTGGATAATAAAAACAACTTCTTTTAGAGGATGGTTTCCCTTAATTTCCTGCCTTCCCCTTGCCCAGAAATACACTGTATTTTATCAGAGACGAGGCTTTAAAGAGCCGAGTGAAAGCCCAAACTGGACAAACACACAAATCTGTTTCATCCACATTAAAACTAAAAATGTTAAATCCAGAAGCAAATCTAATTTGCCTGGGGAGGTCTGAGAAGGGAAAGTGGTTCTTTCTCCTTTTTTATGTTTTCCAAATTGTGTTAATTGGAGATCCTGAAACAAATATAATCTTTGCATAAACTGCTCCCTCTGTGTGGAATTTTCTCCATGTCTGGAGAACTTTAACTCCACCTGCAAGACCCCTGGAGTCTTCACCTGTTCTTGAATCTCGTCTGGGTACCTCCCGGTCTTCTCACATGTTTGCAACATATATCTGATAAAGAATGGATAGAGGAACTTAACAAATCAAAAACAATAAATTAAGAAGAAAAAGACAGTCTAACAATAAAAGGACCAAAGACTAGAATCTGCACTTCACAAAAGAGGAAACTCAAATGGCCAACAAAAAATAAATACACTCAACCTCTGTAGTACCATGGAAGTGCAAATTAATACCTAATTAATGTTTGGGGATACATACTATGTGATGAGATGGTAAAGACAAGGAAGAGAGAAACAAGGCAGAGAGTGGTTTCCTCCAGAGAGGAAGAACTGAAAGATCCAGAAGGGCACATGGGTGCTCCTAGAGCAGCATTCTTATTCCTCACAGGCATTTAGTTCTTGTAGGTATTTAGTTATTAAGTGGATGTTTGCTTCATTTCTTATATATACTGATATAAATAAAACATTTGATGTAATGTAATATAATAGATATATACATTTTAGAATAAGAAAGAATCTTTTAAAAGGCATACCTGGCAAAATGGGAATCTGTATCCTTAAAATCATCCTGAAAAAATAGCTTTGGGTGATGCTTTGAAACAGAAATGTTTTAAGGATATCATGATGCATTTGTCTATGTCTAGAAAGCTCTACAAGCTTGACTCCATTTTCACTCAGATTGAGGCTCAAAACTTATTTAATATACTTGTCAAAATATTTTTTGACTGTTTATATGGAGTCAAAATACACTGTCTTCTGGGAAGGGCTTGGTTCTGAGAGCAGGACTGATCTTTACAACCTCTGGACCCCTGACCGCTCTGTGATGCCAAGGTGTCATTAAATCACCTTATTCTGCCTCTTATTGCTTCAGGATTTCTCTCTTCATTTTCCCCTTTCTATTATTTATTCAGCTTATTAAAAAATTTATATTTTCCATTATTTAAAAAAAATTTTTTTTCAAATGATGATGGGCTCAATTCTTTTTTTTTTTTAATATTTTATTTACTTATTTGACAGAGAGAGAGATCTCAAGGAGGCAGAAAGGCAGGCAGAGGGGGAGAGGGAAGCAGGCTCCCTGCTGAGCAGAGAGGCCCATGTGGGGTTCGATCCCAGGACACTGAGATCATAACCTGAGCTGAAGGCAGAGGCTTAACCCACTGAGCCACCCAGGCACCCCTATTTTTTAATTTTTTAAAAAGATTTTTATTTATTTATTTGAGAGAGCACAAGCATGGGGTGGGGAGAGGGAGAAGCAGTGTCCCCACTGAGCAGGGACTAGATCCCAGAACCTTGAGATCATGACCTGAGCTGAAATCAGACACTTAACTGACTAAGCCACCCAGATGCCCCTCTACTACTTTTTAAAAAGGATTATTAGATCTTTAAATTTCTTTAAAGGTTATTAGATTTTTAAAAATTTTTTTATAAAATTCAGCTATAATTGACATATAACATTTTAATATTCAAGTATAGAACATAATAATTTAATATTTGTATATGTTGTAAAATGATCACAAGTCTAGTTGATATCCATCATCATACACAGTTTCAATATGCAATACTTTCAAATACGCAATGCTGTATTATTTACTATAGTCACCCTGTCGTACATTACACCTGCATGACTTATTTATTTTGTAACTGGAACTTTGCACCTTTCAATCCCCTTGACCCATTTTGTCCACCTCCCTCAGCCCCTCCTGTAGCAACTACCTATCTGCTCTCCCTATCTGTGAGTTTGGGTTTGTTTGTTTTTTTAGATTTCAGATGTAAGAAAAATCATACAATATTAGTCTGGGTCTGAATTATTTCACTTAGCGTAATATCTTCAAGGTCCATCCTTCTTGTCACAAATGGCAAGATCTCATTCTTTTTCACGGTTAATTAGTATTTCATTGTATATAAAATTTGGTTTGATATACCAAACTTCTTTAACCATTCATTCATGGATGGACATTTAGATTATGTCCATACCTTGGTTATTGTGACTAGTGCTGCAATAAACCGGGGGTGCACATATCTTTTTGAGTTACTATTTTAGTTTTCTTCAGATAAATACCCACAGGCTGGATCATATGGTAGTTTTATTTTTAATTATTTGAGGAATCTATGTTTTCCATAGTGGCTGTACCAATTTAAATTCCACCAGTGGTGAACAAGGGTTCACTTTTCTCCACATCCTCAACACTTGTTTTTTTAATTTTGAAAATAAGACATTTGTGACAGGTGTGAGGTGATATCTCACTGTGGTTTTGATTTGCACTTCCCTGATGATTAATGATGTTGAGCACCTTTTCAAATGCCTGCTGTCCATCTGCATGTTTTTTTCTGGAAAAATGTCTATTGAGATTCTCTGTCCATTTTTTAAATCAGTTTGCTTTTTGTTATTGATGAGTTTTTAAAAAATTATATTTCAGATATTAACCCCTTATTGGGTATATGATTTGTAAATATCTTCTCTCATTTAGTAGATTGCCTTTTTATTGATGGTTTCCTTTCCTGTGCGGAAGCTTTTTAGTTTGATGTAGTTATGTTTGTTTAAGCTTTCCTTGTCTTTGGTCCAAAAAATATTTGCCAAGACAGATGTATGTCAAGGAGCTGACTACCTATGTTTTCTTCTGGGAGTTTTAAGTTTCAAGTCTTGCATTCAAGTCTCTCATCCATTTCAAATTTATTTTCTGTATGATGGCTGGCCAGTTTTCCAAATACCATTTATTGAGGAGACTGTCTTTTCCCCATTGCATATTCTTGTCTTTCATCATAAATTAATTGATCATGTATGCATGGGCTTATTTCCTGTCCATTAATTTATCCATTTTTATGTGAAACCATACTGTTTTGAATTTTTGAGTTGTAAGAGTTTTTATAATATTGTAGATATAGGTCCCTTTTAGATGTATGATTGATAAATATTTTCTCCCATTCTGGTGGTTGTCACTTTACTTGATAGTTTTATTTGAAACAAAATACATATATACAATATATATATATATGTATCTATCTCACTAGTTAGTAATACAAGGGCACTTCTTCAACATGATGAAAGTCAGCTATGGAAAGTCCAGAACTAACATCATACTGGATGCTTTTCCTCTAAGATATATATATATATATATATATATATATATATATATATATATATATATATATATATGTGTGTGTGTGTGTGTGTGTGTGTGTATTTGTTTTTTAGATGTTGAGTTTGATCTTTATAGATTTTGGATACTAGCTCTTTATCTGGTAAGACATTTGCAAACATCTTTACCCTTTCTGTCCGTCGTCTTTTGGTTTTGTCGACTGCTTCCTTTGCTGTGCAAAAGCTTTTCTCTTGAAGTCCCAACAATTTATTTTTACCTTTGCTTCCCCTGCCTTTGGAGACATGTTTAGCAAGTTGTTGCCTGTGTTCTCCTCTAGAATTTTGACAGATTCCTGTCTCATATTTAGGTCTTTCATCCACTTTGAGTCTATTTTTGTGTATGGTGTAAGGAAATGGTTCAGTTTCATTCTTTTGCATGTGACCGTCCAATTTTCCCAATATTGTTTATTTAAGAGACTGTCTTTTTTCCATTGGATATTCTTTCCTGCTTTGTCAAAGATTAGTTGACCATAGAATTGAGGGTCCTTTTCTGGATTCAATTCTGTTCTGCTGATCTATGTGTCTGTTTTTGTGCCAGTAACATACTGTCTTGATAATTACAGTTTTTTAATAGAGCTTGAAGTCTGGAATTGTGATGCCACCAGCTTTGGCTTTTTGTTTTTTTCAACATTCCTTTGGCTAATAGGGGTCTTTTCTGGTTCCATACAAATTTTAGGATTTTTTTTCCAGCCCTGTAAAAAATGTTAGTGGTATTTTAATAGGGATTGCCTTGAATATATAGATTGCTCTGAGTGGTATAGACATTTTAATAATACCTGTTTTTCCAATCCATGAGTATGGAAAGTTTTTCCATTTCTTTGTGTCTCTGTCAATCTTTTTCATTGGTGTTCTATAGTTTTCTGAATACAGAAGCTTAGCCTCTTTGGTTAGACTTATTCCTAGGTGTCCTATGGTTTTAGGTGAAATTGTAAATGGAATCGACTCCTTAATTTCTTCTTCTTCTGTCTCATTGTTAGTGTATAGAAACACGACTGATTTCTGTGCATAGATTTTATATCCTGCCACTTTGCTGAACCCCTGTAGGAGTTCTAGCAAATTTGGAGTAAGATCTTTCAGGTTTTCCACATAGAGTTATCATGTCATATGCGAAGAGTGAGAGTTTGATTTCTTTGCCAATTCAGCTACCTTTTCTTTTTGTTGTCTGATTGCCAAGTGTAGGACTTTCAGTACTATATTGAACAACAGTGGTGAGAGTGGACATCCTGCCATGTTCCTGACCTTAGGGGAAAAGCTCTCAGGTTTTTCCCCTTGGGAATGATATTCACCATGGGTTTTTCGTATATGGCTCTTATGAAATTGAGGTATGTTCCTTCTATCCTTACATTGTGAAGAGTTTTAATCAAGAAAGGATGCTGTAGGGTTGCCTGGGTGGCTCAACTGGTTCAGTGTCTGCCTTTGGATCAGGTCATGATCCCAGAATCCTGGGATCATGAGCCTCACATTGGGCTCCCTGTTCAGTGAGGATCCTGCTTTCCCCTTTCCTCCCTGTACATGCTCTCTCTCAAATAAATAAAATCTTAAAAAAAAACTAGATGCTGTACGATGTCAAATGCTTTTTCCGCATCGACTGAGAGGATCATGTGGTTCTTGTCCTTCCTCTTATTAATGTCGTGCATCACACTGATTGATTTGCAGATGTTGAACCACCCCTGCAAGCCCAGGAATAAATCCCAGTTGATTGTGGTGAATAATCCTTCTAATGTACTGTCAGACCCTACTGCCTGCTGAACATTGCTGAAAAACAGCTAATACAACCTGCTGTTCTTCAGCAAAGGGGAAGAAGCAAAGGCAGGAAGAAGCTCGACCTGTTTAAATATCTTCATGAATCTCTATAATCCTGAGATGGCATTTTATATTTGGTGGGTAGATAAAACTAAAGGTATCTTCCTGGTTGTATCAAAAAACAAAAGAGAGGGCCGCCTGGGTGGCTCAGTGGGTTAAAGCCTCTGCCTTCTGCTCAGGTCATGATTCCAGGGTCCTGGGATAGAGCCCTGCATCAGGCTCTCTGCTCAGCAGGAAGCCTGCCCATGCCCCCCACCCCACCCCCTGCCTCTCTACTTGTGATTCCTGTCAAATAAATAAAATCTTAAAAAAACAAAAACAAAGGAGAGGGGACGCCTGGCTCAATCAGTCAGAAGAGCATGCAACTCTTGATCCCAGGGTCATGAGTTTGAATTCCTGTTGGGGTAGGGATTATTTAAAAAACAAAAATAAGACAGAACAAAACAAACAAACAAAAAAACTTGTCCAACTTTGGGGGAAAAGAAAAGACCACCAGAAGACTATGACTTACAAGAAGATGGCTAGAGCACTGAGCTATTATAGAAGAACTGGGGAAACCTCCAAAATTTGGGGATAGCTAACTTACCAATTCAGTGAGGCCATTCTCCAAAGACTCCATCGTATCTTATTTCTTAGACGCAGCAATCTTCTACTCACAGTATGTTCAACCTGAGCAAGGGTATCTCAGCTAAAGTAAGTGGAATGCAAGTTGTAGTTGGACATATGCTGATTGTCATGAGCCACACCACCTGATTGCTAAATGTTCTCTTACATTTCATGAATTCCTGGCATCAGAAATCCCTACAAACTTCAAGATTTTTCTCTTAAAGCAAATACTGAAAAGGAAAACAATTAACTTCATTATTTCTTTTATTAAATAGCATATGATCTACAAAGAAAAAGTGTTGGTATTAATCTTTTAAATGTTTGGCAGAATTCTGTGGTAAAAACCATTTGGGCCTTGGCTTTGTGAGGTTTTTTTTTTTTTTTTATTGATCCAATCTTGTCAATCTTGATCAATCTTCTATAGGTCTATTCAGTTGTCTATTTTTTCTTGAGTCAGTTCCAGTAGTTTGCATCTTTCTAGGAATTTATTTCATCTAAGTTATCTCATTTTTTCACATATAAATGTTCATTGTATTCCTTTACAATCCTTTTTGCTTATGTAAGGTTATTAGTAAAGTCCTTCTTTCATATATACAGCTGATACTTGACCCAATACAAATTTGAGCTGCATGGGTCCACTTATATGCAATTTTTTTTCAGTATAGTACAGCACCATAAACATATTTTCTCTTGTGATCTTAACATTCTCTCTTTTCTAGCTTACCTTAACATTACAGTATGTGGTACGTGTAACACATAAAATGTGTCAACTGTTACCAGTAAGGCTTCTGGTCAACAGTAGGTGATTAAGTTTTTGGAGAGTCAAAAGTTTTATGATTTTTCAAAGTGTGTGTGTGTGGGTGGTACGGGGTGCAGTTTGGTGCTCATAACCTCATGTTGTTCAAGGGTTAACGATAGTCTCCATTTTGGTATATTCTGTTCTTGCTCCAATTAGCTAAAATTTTATCAATTTTGTTGATTTTTCAAAACTTCTGGTTTCATTACTTTATTCTTGTATTTCTAGTCTTTATTTCATTCTATTCACTTCCACCCTAATCTCTATTTTCTTCCTGCTTAAATTCAGTTTTCTCTTTTAAGGTAAAGGATTAGGTTATTGAGATTTTTTTTTCTTTCTTAGTCATTTACAGCTCTAAGTTACTAAGCACTGCTTTAGCTGCATCCCATAATTTTTTTTTTTAAGATTTTATTTATTTGACACAGAGAGAGAGAGATCACAAGTAGGCAGAGCAGCAGGCAGAGAGAAAGGGGGAAGCAGGCTCCCTGCTAAGCAGAGGCTTAACCCACTGAGCCACCCAGGTGCCCTGCATCCCATAAATTCTGATATGTTGTGTGTTTTCACTCATCTCAAGGTATTTCATGAATTAAAAAAAATTTTTTGACCCATTGGTTACCTAGGAATAGTCTTGTTTAAGTTCCCCAATTTGTGAGTTTCCATTTTCCATTATATATTTCAAATATGACTGCATTGTGATCAGAGAACATACTTTGTATTTTTTCTGTCCTTTTAAATTTTTAAAGGTTTTATGCTCTAGTCTATGGTCTATCATGAGAAATATTCCTTGTGTGCTTGAGAAGAATATATATTGTTATTGGATGCCATGTTCTATATGTCTGTTAAGTCTAGTTGGTTTATAGTGTCCAAGTCTTCTAGTGTGTTTGGTATAGTTGTTTTATCCATAATTGAGAACAGGGCATATAGTCTCCAACTATTATTGCTGAATTGTCTTCATTTCTGTCAGTTGGTGCTTCATGTATTTTGGTACTCTGTCATTAGATGCATGTATAATTGTTACATCTTCCTAATGGATTCACCTTTTTATCATTATAAAATGTCCCTCATATATCTAATAACATGTGTCAATTTTGTATATTAGTATCACTCCAAATCTGCTGTGATTGCTGTTTGCACAATGTATCTTTTTCCATCTTTTTAGTGTTTTTAATCTAATGTGTCTTTTGTAAATAATGTATATAAATATTTTATTCAGCATGCTATTCATTAATTGGTAGCTATTATCTTCTGCACAGGTTAGACACACTGGTTTGCAGAATAGCAGATATAAGTATTTGCTAAATTAATGAATTTATAAGTGTTGCAATAAAAATCATGCTGTAGGGGCGCCTGGGTGGCTCAGTCTGTTGAGCGACTGCCTTCGGCTTGGGTCATGATCCCAGGGTCCTGGGATCGCGCCCCGCATTGGACTACCTGCTCAGCGGGGAGTCTGCTTCTCCCTCTGCCTACTGCTCTGCCTACTTGTACTCTGTCTGTCAAATAAATAAATAAATTAAAAAAAAAATCATGCTGTATTTCAAGCTACTAAGGCCAACATTTTGGTTTTAAATTTTGAAGCATCTCAGGATTCATATTTATAAAGGTATGAAATTGTTTTCCATTCTTAATTCTACTATATAAAACATTAGGCAATTAGCACCTGCATATTTAATACAAATATGGCCAAAGCTCAATATATTATATCTTTTAAACAGATCTGATTGGTTTCTTTATGATTCTTTAGACTTTTCATTAGTATTTGACAAAAGGATCCATGATTGACTTGTCAGTTCTTCAATGAGTTCACTCCGCAAAACTACTGAAGAGAAGAAATATGTAACAAGTTTAACAAATCATAACATACTTCTGGTCTTTAAAAGCATGGAAATACACTTTTTCACTAAACTTGCTAACCACTTATCACTAAATGTTTCACAGAACTCTAATCTAAATGATATAAAAATACAAAGATTCCCCTGGCTTTTAAATATTACCCTATAATTTTTAGCACAACATAAGTAATGGTCTCATTCTATACTGGTTTTGTTCCTGCTATTTTAAAGTTAAAACTGAATTCCAATTATATTTAAGTACACCAATAAAAAAATCTTCCCCAGTGGACTATCAAGTACATAGTCAAGGTACATAATTCTTTCTAAAATAAAACTTACTAAAATAAAAATATAGAAAAATGAAATACAAAGTTCTGTTACTCTCAAGAACTAAAAAATAGAATTAAGAATAACTGGAGGGCGACAGGGATGCCTGGGAGGCTCAGTCAGTTGAGCATCTGCCTTCAGCTCAGATCATGTTCCCAGGGTCTTGGGATTGAGTTCTGCATTGGGCTCCTTGCTCAGCAGGGAGCCTGCTTTTCCCTCTGCCTGCTGCTCCCCACTTGTGCCTGTGATCTCTCTTTCCCTCTCTGGCAAATAAATGAATAAAATCTTAATTAAAAAAAAAAGTAGCAGTGGGGGAGAAACACAAGTGAGAAAAGTAGATGTACACAAATGCTATTAGCAAAGATTTAAATACAGTACTCTATGAAGATATAATTAGTATTTTCTATTCCATGTTTATTGGAGCATAGTCTAAAGAATCAGAATATTGGGAATCTATTTTATATTATCAGACATTATTTGATCTTGAATTTAGGCTTCTTAACATAAAATATATTTAAGAATGTCTGTCTATACTATGAATTGTTTGTCACTGGGACAGGGGATTCTTTAACAGCAATCTGATCACTCTCCAAAAGGGAATTAATTTTAGACAGTAAGATATCGCCACACAAAGGTTACTGATGAATCTGTAAATGAAATAATTGTTTGCACAAAGCCAGATTTGGAGAAACTTCACCTTATATTTAAGATAATTAATATTTTAAGGCTGAATGTCCTACAATGAATTTTAATGTTGCTACCAATCTATTCCTAAATTTAACCTGTATGTGATAATGAAAAGTAGCAACCTCTTCTTGAAGTCAAAAGACATACTAGGTGTTCAACAGACATGCAAAAAAAATCTCAAATAAACATGTATAATTTTACAAATTACAGTCATGAAGAAGAGATGATCCCATGAAAATATTTAGCTGATATAACTGAAGATATTTTGACAGCACAAAAAGGACACAAATGCAAACTTTCTACTAACAAGTATTATTAGAAAATTACATACTAAAAATATAACCATCTCACCCATTTCACAGTGATTGTAAATAACTAATTCATATAGTCAAAAGTATAAACAATTTAGAAGATGGAACTCTTTTAGCACTAACATTTAACTGGTAAGAACAAGAGTCATTTAAAAGGAATCCAGTCTTTCCTTTAGCTAAACTATTGCCAATTCATTTCCTTCTTCAACAGTTAAATGACTTCCAATTATAAAGATAAATCAATATAGTAATCGTTTTTACCAAAGTAACTTTTATAAAGCTTTCAATGTTAAAAAAGGAAAACACTTATTTAACAGGAAAGAAACAATCCTCTTTATTAACCTCACTGTTATCTTCAGAAAGGATTAAAAAACACACACATTTCCTGGGACACAGAACTGTACCAAAAGCATTTCCTTACAAAGTAACTTCACAAACCAATAGTCCTGGACTTACACAAAGACATTTACATACATTAGCCTGAATTAATACACAATTTGAACGTTTTTGCAGCAACTTCCTAGCAGACTATTATTACATTAACGTGGGAGTGTACGACTTCTTTAACCCTTTAAAAATAGTAATAAAAAATTACAAAATAATGAAAATGTAGAATTAAGGCTGAGACTATATCATCTAGTATTAATAAAGTCAAACAATACTTATAAAAATTGGTGCTGCTGCATTTTTTACATATATATACAGGATAAGTCTTTAGAAATTTAAAATGCTACTGCTGTCACAAGTTCACTCCTCAATTTAACATTTTCTCATGTATCTTAACAAATGAATTCCCAGATACCTGTGCTTTTTCTATTTTTATTCTGAATTCTTCATTAAGAGTTTCCTCACATATTTACAATTAAATACCTAACCTCTAGAACTTTCCTTAGACACAACAGACAAAACAGTTTTGTTAAATAAATTCACACAGAAGTAATAAAAAGGCTTGTTTTCAAGAAATAGTTCTAGCATATCCATGATAATTATACTGAAAAATAGTACATATGCTTTTCTTCAGGATTAATAAATGCCATGTGCCAGTTTTACAGTCACTGCCATATTTGCAAATTTTCCTCTGACACATTTGCAAGATAATGACAACCAAAGGGCATGATGACTGGAATAATTCCAGTAAATCCATACTGTCCAGTGAGATTCATAAAATTGAATGGCTGTTTCCAGTCCCACCTGGACTGACAGGGAAATGCATGCCCAGATAGTTGTATCATCCCCAGAAATATTCAATCTGGTAAGTCACCCTCTTGGTCTTCTGAAACAGAGCTGCAGAAGGCAGGGCATTCTTCATGAGACCAATGGCCCCCTCTTCTCTGTAACTGTTCATACATCTGATTTGGTTATAATCCTGGTCAATGTGGAAAAGAAAAAAATTTTATGTGCCACAGTTTTCCTAAACTCCCTCAGCAGACCTAGATGGTTAAAAACCAAATGGAACTATTTTCATTAATTATAATTCCTGGTATAAACATATTTAATTAAATTCTTGTATAGAATTACTTGTCATATGTATATCACATATAAAAAGTCCTCAAAATAAAAGCAGTACTTAACATACAGAGTAAAGATGAAACAATTTGGACGACAGTTCTGTGGAATGTTATATTCATTTTCATTTTTCTTTTGAAGGGTATATTCATTGAATATATGAGTGAAATGAGTGAAAATTAATGGTATATTCATTTTCACTTTTCCCCTTTCCTTAAATGAAATTACTATTTTAAAAATAAACAAGAATTATAATGCTTATTTCAGAAAAGTCACAAAATAAGGACAAGCAAAAGGAAAAACATTAAAAAACCATAATTCCATTCATACAGAGATGAACACAGTAAACATGAGATCATGACCTGAGCTGAAATCAAGAGTTAGATGTTTAACCAACTGAGCTACCAAGGCACCCCAAGATATTTTTGTTTCAAATGCTCTTTAGTTTTTGAGATTGCACAAGAATTATTAGTTCAAGATTTACAGAGAACTGGCAGAGATTAAGAATGAGGAAATTACTAATTAAACAGTAATTTATGGGGCACCTAGGTGGTTCAATCAGTTAACTGTCTGCCTTTGGCTCAGGTTATGATCCCAGGGTCCTGGGATCATGTCCTACATTGGGCTCCCTACTTAATGGGGAGCCTTCTTCTCCCTCCATCCCCTACTTGTATGTTCTCACTCTTTATCTCAAATAGATAAATAAAATCTTAAAAAAAAAACCCAAACGCTGTAATTTAAATTTTAGCAGCACTTGGGTAGTTCAGTCGGTTAAGCTACCAACTCTTGGTTTCTGCTCAGGTTTTGAACATGATCCAGGGTTGTGAGATCAAGCCCCACCTCCAGCTGAGCAGGGAGTCTGCTTGAGATTTTCTCCCTTAGCCCTCCCTTTCACTGTCTCCAAAATAAAAAAATCTTAAAAAGAATTTTTTTAAAATGGAAATTTAAACTGACTTTAAATCTCCCAAAGAAAAACAGGATGCAAAGGGGAAGAAAACCACGGGGTAGAATATACGAAATTTTCAATCTAAAACTCCTCTTTTTAACACTATTTATGAGAAAGAGAGAGAGAGTGTGTGCACAAGTGGATAGAAGGGCAGAGGGAGAGAATCCTCAAGCCGACTTCTCAATGAGTATGGAGCCCAACGCTGGGTTTGATCACATGACCCATAAGATCATGACCTGAGCAGAAACCAAGAGCTGATTGCTTAATCAACTGAGGCACCCAGGCACCCCCAACCTATAACTTCTAACACTGCCAAAACAGAGCTAAACAAAAATGGCTAACTTTTTGTGTTTATTTTCTGTGTGTCAAATCTGTGTCGGCAATATGGTTGTATTTTGCTCTCTGGAAACATTTATGCTCCTCCCCTTTTCTTCAATATTCTAAAATTTTACTATGAAATATATTTTGGTACATCATTTGTCATTCATTGTGCTGGGCTTTCAGTGGACCCTTTCATTTATCTCTGGGAAATTCTCTTCCACACATTTTTGCTTCTGTTTTTTTTTTTTAACTTTCCGGGATTCATAACATAATTGATTCTCTATGTCTCCTTCTTTGTCTTCACAAAGAATAGAAAAAAAATATTTTTTCTATTTTTCTGGGAAGTTTGACTTTAGTCTTTTGAAATTTTTATTTCTGCAACAGTTTATAATCTGTTATCTTATCCTGGCTATATCTTTCTCCTAATAATAAACTGAATTTTGTGAATATAACTCCCCCTGAAAATCTAATTAGGAATTAAAATTTTTTTAAAGTTCCATTGAATCATCTTCCAGGGATGGTTTTACTATTTATCTTGGACTTTTTCTCATACCTTGGTGACTCCCTTCATCTGCATGATGATTCTTATCTGTACAATTACACTTAAGAAAAAGAATTATGGTTCTGGCCTGCATTGTTGTTTCTTCTACAAAAAACCAGAACTATTTTTCCATCAAGTCCCTCTGAGTGGAAATTTTAGGTAGGACAGAACAGAGCAGGGTCCATGGGCCAGCAGGCTCTGCTTTACAAGCACATGGCTGGAGAGCCAACTATCAGGCTGCTAGCTCTCTAGGTACCAGCATGAGATAAGGCTTGAGGGTGCCATCAACTAACCCGAAGCCAATATGCCAACATTTGATTAACTACCAGTTTTATCTAACTTTGTGGTGGCATCTTTAATACTTGGGAACAATGAAATAAAACTTTCAGAATTTTGGGTTGAAAATTTGGCATATTCCTAGGATGTGGTTTCCTTTCCTTTTCCATTTTCCTCCCATCCCCTCTCTTTTGTTCCCCTGAGTCTACACCCTCTCCAGGTTCCATCAAACAGATGGTCTCCCATTGTCTCTAGACTATCTCCCAGTTCTTCCTCCTTTGGTATACTCTAGACTAGTTTCTATCCCACTATCCCAAGAAAACTTCAATCAAATGTGAAGGCAGGGGGCACCAAGGTGGCTCAGTCAGTTAAAAGTATGACTCTTGGTTTTGGCTCAGGTCATGACCTCAGGGTTGTGAGATCGAGCCCTGAGTTGGGCTCCATGCACAGTGCGGATTCTGCTTAGGATTCTCTCCCTTTCTCTATCTCCCCCTCCCTTTCCTCTCATATGCTTTAATAAATAAATAAAATCCTTAAAAAAAATGTTAAGGCAGAATGAAGGCTTTGTCAGATACACAAGGGCTCCATGTTTCTTTGTACACTTTTTCTATTATAGGAGAGAAACACAAGGAATCCAAGAAACAGCAGATTCAACCCAAGAGTAGCCAAAGAAGATCCATGAGACTTAGGTATAGTTTTACTAGTCACTGTAGTAGTAGGAAGAGTATGCGATTAAGGTAAGCAGTGAAACAGGGTGCCTCGGTAGTTCAGTCTGCTGAGTGTCAACTCTTGATTTGGCTCGGGTAATGATCTCAGGATTGTGAGATTGAGCCCCATGTCAGGCTCTGCACTCAGTGCAGACTCAGCTTGAGAGATTCTCTCTCGCCCTCTCTTCCCCCCTCTACCCCGCTTCCAACTCATGATTGCTCTCTTTCAAATAAATTCTTAAAAAAAAAAAAAAAAGGAAGGTAAACAGTGAAAGGAAAAAGAAAAAAAAGGAAATTAAAAAGTACAGAAAAATTAACAATATCCAAGAAACAGTCTAAACAGCGACTGGGTTAAAATTTAATATGTTTTTAAAAAACTAATACAGTAAAAAAGACTTATTTGATCCTGACATTTGGAACACTAATTGTTGGCCTAGAATCTTATAGGGATGTCAATGTAATCTTATGACACAACTCTGCTTAGTACTAAATATTTACATAGCCAAAATAATATATGTGTGGTTTACAGCTTTTTACCTTTGCAAAAAGCATGGAGGACTTGCTTATGATTGCAGGATAGACTATACCTAAATAATATTACAACGGAGGGAAAGTTCTAAAACATTTCCAAACAATTCAGTCCAGAAGTCCTCAGGTGGGCCAGGCAATATGGGCGTCCAAACAAGGGGGTGGGTGAGCTACGTACTATCTTAAAGCTGATAAGATGGACAGAGTATGTGAAAAACAGATCGGCAACAACAGAATAACCAAAACTAAATAGTTAAAGCAAAGGTTGCTTCTGGGGAATAAGATGGGTGAGGATGCATAGGATCTAAGATTTCATCATCATAAGCTCTCTTTTTATCACTGTGCTCTCCAACTGAGTTAACCATTAGCCATGTGTATCTCTGGAGCACTTGCCATATAACTAGTTCTTAGAGATTTGCTGTCTTCTGAAGTTCTAAGATTTTATATGAAAAAAAAATTTAAAGTATCTCAAGAAATGTTTTACACTATACGTTACAATAATATTTTGTATACTGGGTTAAAATAATTATTTAAAAAAGTCTCACAGTTTCTTCTTCTTCTATTTTTTTTTTTTCTCTTCTGTTTCTTTTTAATACAGCTCCCAGGAAACTTTAAAGCCACAGATGTGGCTTACATTACAATGCAACACTAAATCTTATATACCATTTGATTTATTTATATGTATGACTTCAGCGAAGAGATACTACCACTACTAACAACATAATGATAAACTAAAAAATCAACTCTAGCTCATACTACCTCTGAATTGTTATAAAATCTTAATTAACAAAATTCAAATCAGTGACATGTGTAGTTGTACTGTATTAATGGCAAAGTTTGGGGCTAATTCAATGCTGAGGCTACAGTACAGCTTCAAGAATATGCATATTAGTCTAGAACTGTTTGGCAGGAATTTCCTCCCTGGTCTCTTAGAAAACTGGAAATATGCTCACCATAATAAATAAATTAATAAAACACTTCTTTAGGGCGCCTGGATGGCTCAGTGGGTTAAACCCTCTGCCTTTGGCTTAGGTCATGATCCCAGAATACTGGGATCTAGCCTCACACTGGGCTTTCTGCTCAGCAGAGAGCCTGCTTTCCACCCCACCACTGCCTGCCTCTCTGCCCACATGTGATCTCTCTCTCTGTGTCAAATAAATAAAAAATCTTTAAAAAAATTACTTAAAAAACAAAAGCAAAACAAACAAAAAAACACTTCTTTAAAAATTATAGTAGGGGCATCTGGCTGGCTCAGTCAGAAGAGCATGTGACTCTTTATCTTGGGGTCATGAGTTCAAACCCCATGTTAGGTGTAGAGATTACGTAAGTAATAAATTTAAGTAAATAAAGAAACTGTAAAACAATTATAGTAAACCTACATGAAAATAAAGGGAACAATATAATAAACTCCTATTTCAAACTGCAATAATTTTATATTTTTCCCAATCTTGTTTTGATATCCTGTCACACTTTTTTTTTTAATCTCTCTGGCAGTATTTCAGGGTATACCCCAGATATCATGTTATTTCACCACTACCTCAGTACACATTTCTAACAATATATTTATTTTAATGTAAATACTATTACATTGTTATACACAAATAATTCCTTAATATATCTAATATCCAGGTGATACTAAAATTTCTCCAATTTTTTTCAAAGTTGTCATCTGAAAGATTCAAATGTGAATCCAGACAAGGACTTCACATTGCATTTGTTTCTTATACTTTTCAATCATTTTTATTCTATGTCAAACAGTTCATCCTTCTTCCTATTCTTCTTTTATGGCACCAATTCCATTAACAAAAGTCATTTGCCATGTGCTATGTTCCATTCTTGACATTCTGGATTTGGCTGATACTTCCTTGTGGTATCATCTAACTTTCCCCTATAAACTTTCCCTTATTTCCTGTACACTTGTAGTTAAATCTGCTTCCCTTCCTCTCTCTCTGCCTGCCTCTCTGCCTACTTGTGATCTCTGTCTGTCAAATAAATAAATAATCTTAAAATAAATAAGTAAGTAAGTAAGTAAGTAAATAGATGAATAAATAAGAGATTTAACCTCTTATGCCTTATAGTATCTATTCTTTGCAATGAATTAACCTCCTTTCCAAGCATCGGGGAGGTTACCATTTACATACCATCCAAAGGAAAAAAGTTTTCTGGAGTGCTTACTACTTCCTAGAAGCCTTATTGGACTCCGGTTACTTCCTATTCAATCAAATAATAGCAAATGTCCTGCTTTTAGTATTGCTAAGATCAATCAGTGGATTCAGGTAGATCAATCTGATCTTTACATGATTAAGTTTCCCCATCAACTTTCTATCTTATCATTTAAAATATCTATTATTATTGCTGAGATCTACTATTGCATTAGGGGTGGCAAAATCATGTTGCAAATTTATCATGCCTCTTACATTTTATCCTTTATATAAAGAACTTTTTTTTTTAAAGATTTTATTTATTTATTTGGCAGAGAGTGAGGATAAGTAGGGGTAGCAGCAAGCAGATGGAGAGGGAGAAGCAGGCTTCTTACTGAGCAGGGAGCCCAATGCGGGGTTCAATTCCAGGACCCTAGGATCATGACCTGAGATGAAGGCAGACACCTAATGGACTAAGCCACCCAGGCACCTCTATAAAGAATTTTTAAAAAAAGAACTTCTGTAAAGAACTTTCTTGGGATACTTGGGTAGCTGAGTCAGTTAAGTGTCTGCCTTCAGCTCAGGTCATGATCCCAGGGTCCTGAAGGTTGCTTGCTCAGCAGGGAGCCTGCTTGTCCCTCTGCCTGCCACTCCCCCTGCTTGTGCACTTTCTGACAAACAAAATCTTAAAAAAAAAAAAAAAAGAAAGAAAGAAAGACAAAGTCTTCAAGGAAAAGTAAGACAAAAACAAGAAGAGTGAGGCAAACCACAAGAGACTCTTAACCACAGGGAATGGGGTGCCTGGGTGGCTCAGTCATTTAAGCGACTGCCTTTGGTTCAGGTCACGATACCAGAGTTCTGGGATCAAGTCCCGCATCAGGTTCCTTGCTCAGCAAGGAGTCTGCTTCTTCCTCTCCCTCTGTGCTCGCTCTTGTAAATAAGTAAAATGTTAAAAACAAAACAAAACTACAGGGAACAAACTGAGGGCTGCTGGAGGGGAGGTGGGTGGTGGGATGGGGTAACTGGATGATGGGCATTAAGGACGGAACTTGAAGTAATGAGCACTGGATGTTACATGAAACTCATGAATCACTAAATACTACCCTTACGCTTCCACACATGCACACAAAAAAGAACTTTCTTCAATTATTTGGTTATCCTGAAAAACAGTTCATTTAAGTAAGAACACACCTTAAAAAAAAGAAAAGAAAGGGGGTGCCTGGGTGGTGTGGTTAGTTACATGTCTGACTCTTGGTTTCAGGTCAGGCATGATCTTAGGGAGCTGAGACTGAGCCCTGCATGAGGTTCCCTGCTCAGCACGGAGTCTACTTTCTTTCCTTCTGGCCACCCCCAAATCCAACCCACTTCCTCTGAAAGAAATACATCTTAAAAAAAAAAAAAAAAAAAAAAGAACATCTTTACTACATGGATATACCAATTTTTATAATAATGAGTTGGTGCGTAAGCAACTGCCAATGATCATCAGTAAGGATTCTTCTGCATCATTCTGAACTCATGATTTGTAAAAATTACAGGTTAAATCCATTCCAAAGATTCTTTCTGATGCTACACTGCGCCAACATACTTTCAGTGGTCAGCTTAATAATTTCTATGTATTGTGTACCCATAATAAACATTCATATACATCATTCATATACCCATGTGGGAAACACCTCTCTCATATTGATAACTACTACATTCTTATAATCTCGTTACCATTTCAGTAGCTCTCCTCCTTAATTTACTTTAAAGGCAGCTATTCCACGATCCTTCCCCCTTACTTTTATACAGTATTCGGTATTCAAGAGATATCAGTGACATAAAGAATTTTACCTCACAATTTTTTTGCAACACAGATTTCTCTTTTGGGAATGCAGATAATGGCTTCTGCTTACCTCTCCAAAACTCTTACTTCTCCCTCTTCCCATGTCTAAGCCATACAAGCATCTTTTCAGTTCCTCAAACATGCTGCACTCACTTCTTTTTCAGAACTTCCATATTTATTTTTTTCCCTCTGACTGAAACCAATCCCTATGTGACTGGTAGCTTTTCACCCTTCAGTTCTCTGCTAAAATGCATCTTTCCTGACAACCAATATAGTTTCCCCACCATTTTATATAATTTCATCCTTTTTTTCTTTCACAGAACTTAACATTATTGTACACAGGAAAATATTTACTTTTTTGAATTATCCTTCTGCACAGTATTATAGAGCTCCATGAGGAGGAAAGAACCATGCCACTTTTACTCACCCAGCAATACATAACACAAAATAAACATTCAAGTAACTATTGAATAAATGTAGAATATGTAGATGGATAGGGCATGGGATACCAATTCAAATACCACAGTCTCAAAGAAACTCCTCGAAGGTCAATATGACACTTTTTCTGGCAGAGTCTATATTTAAACCTTTGGAAATAATGTACAAGAAACCCCAGTACCATGGTATCCTCCTATAGGGTGGCCTTACTAACATCTAATCTAAAAAGGACAACTTGTGTGTGTGTGTGTGTGTGTTTTTAAAGATTTTATTTATTGAGAGACAGAGCATGAGGGAGGAGCGGTCAGAGGAAGGAGCAGAAGCCTGATGGGAGGCTTGATCCCAGGAATCCTGGGACTCCGAGATCATTACCTGAGGTAAAGGCAGACACTTAACCAACTGAGCCACCCAGGCAACACCAAAAGACAGTTTTCTTAAAATTGAGTTAGGCTACAGATAACTTTGCTGGGATTTTGGTGTGCTATGTAAATGGTATCTGATTTTCCAAACCAACTATTATATGCGAATTTTAAATAAATAACATACAAATGGTTTTGTATATTCTAACTTAGCAAGCTGCTGATCTTATGAAGCAGAATGTGATGTATTTGCAAGGTAAGCCAAACAACAGAAAAGCAATTTAAATCTTAACACTGATTTAAAAAAAAACATAAATGATAAACCTTTCCAAATAATTAGCAAAAATCATTTAGAAAACTGGTATAGCCTAGAAGAATATAATAATTATGTTTTATTTTCATTATTCATCACTTAGTTTATAGAACAAAACAAAACCCCTAATTCTGGCTCAAGGGGGAAATCAGAAATAAATTCACGTTGGCTTTTATTTTTATTTTTTTAAGAAGTTTATTTTATCATTATTTTTTTAGAGAGACAAAGAGAGAGAAAGAGAGTGAGTGTGAAAGGGGAGGAGCAGAGGGAGAAGGAGAGAGAATCCCAAATAGGCTCCACCTTCAGTGTGGAGCCTGACCTGGGGCTCAATCCTATGAACCTGGTATCACAATCAAGGCAGAAATCAAGAGTCAGATGCTCAACTGACCAAACCACCCAGTCACCTGCATGCTGTTAGTATGATGACTCAAGATCTATGATAACTCTCAGGTTACAATAAGCTCACCTATTTTGTCTGGAAGCTTCTCTTCTCATTCTTTTAGGAGGAATTGGACAATCTGTCATTTCAACCTTTGTTGGATGGCGCAATGAGTCATTACACTTACGTGTGGGAGTCATACCTGTAAAGACAAAAAATGTAAAAAATGAACTTTTAAAAGACTGGGATTATGAACATTGGGGTGCACCTGGCCCTTCTTTTCACTACATCTGTATCTTTGGGGTAAATACCTAGTAGTACAATTGCTGAGTCATAGGGCAGTTCTATTTTTAATTTTTTGAGGAACCTCCACACTGTTTTCCAAAGTGGCTGCACCAATCTGCATTCCCACCAACAGTGTAAGAGGGTTCCCCCTTCTCTACAACTTCTCCAACATTTGTTTCTTGCCTTGTCAATTTTTGCCATTCTATCTCTGGTGTAAGTTGGTATCTCAATGTGGTTTTGATTTGAATTTCCCTGATGGCTACTGATGAACACTTTTTCATGTGTCTGTTAGCCATTTTTATGTCTTCTTTGAAGAAGTGTCTGCTCATGTCTTCTGCCCATTTTTTGACTTATCTGGTTTTTGGGTGTTGAGTTTGAGAAGTTCTTAGATGCTAAGTGAAATAAGTCAAACAGAGAAAGTCAATTATCTTATGGTTTCACTTATTTGTGGAACATACGTAATAGCATGGAGGACACTAGGAGAAGGGAAAAATGAAGGGGGAGAAATCAGAGTAGGGAACAAATCATGAGAGACTACGGACTCCCAGAAACAAATGAAGAGTTTTGGGGTAGGGTAGGGTGATGGGTTAGCCTGATGGTGGGTACTAAGGAGTGCACGGATTGCATGGAGCACTGGGTGTTATATGCAAACAATCAATCATGGAACACTACATAAAAAACTAATGATGTACTGTATGGTGACTCAGAAAAAATAAATAAAAGACTGAGATTATTACAAGAAAAGCGAACCTACTTTAATTTACAGAAAACAAATTAATAATATTGAGAATGCTTCCTACTACTCCTGCCAAGAGAAAAGCCTACAATCGCTTATCAAATGGCTTGGAGGTGGGTGGGTGGGTGGGTGGGTGGGTGGCTCAGTGGGTTAAGCCTCTGTCTTAGCTCAGGTCATGATCTCAGGGTCCTAGGATCAGGTCCCGCATGAGGCTCTCTGCTCGGTGGGGAGCCTGCTTCCTCCTCTCTCTCTGTCTCTGCCTGCCTCTCTGCCTACTTGTGATCTCTGTCAAATAAATAAATAAAATCTTAAAAAAAAAAAAAGACTTAAAAAAAGAAAAAGATGACTTGGAGGACAAGAGTGTCAACTTAAGTCATGGATCATTCACATTCTTTCTTCTTGGAGTTCAACTCTAATCATAAATATTTGTCTTCATGAAGAGAAAACAGAAGTAACAAAAAGCAAGCACAAACCTAGTTTCTGTTCAATCAGTTTCAGATTTTTCTCTTGTTCATCAAGTTCTTGTTTTTTCTTCTTCATATCAGGAGTGTGAAGGTACTCTAACTGACGATTAAGGTCCTCTATCACATTGTTCAATTTGTTCACAGCAGTACGATACTGTTGAAGAAGATCTGCAAAGAAACCAAAGATGTCTGATTAAAATGACAGACACTATATCAAGTCAGTGTTTAAAGAAAGAAGAATTAGCAACAATGGGTATTATGTTATAGTAACATGTGGCAACTACTTTTAAAGCCACAATACTTTGTTCAGTGTAAACAGACAAAATAAAAATGCTGCTTAGATCCCAGCACAAAATCAGTGCTTTATAAATTTTAATTTTTTTCACCTGCTTGACTTTAATACATTTCTGTGTCAGGAAAGAGCTTTCTATGTAAAAGTGCTCTGTGAATTGGATCACTCTCTTAGTCAATGTTTACATTCTGTTTGATATTCATTTCTCAATGTAATTCCATACAGACAAGTTGAGTGGCAAATACATTAAATACAGCACTGCTAGAGGCACCTGGTTCAGTTCAGTTGGTGGAGCATGTGACTCTTGTGATCTCAGGGCCATAAGTTTGAGCCCCATACTGGGCACAGAGAGGACTTAAAAATTTTTTTAAAAATATAATATTTCTCAAAAATCACTACTTCCAGCAGATATGACCATTACCTTAAACAAAGCTTTCAAAAACAAAATACTTAATCTTCAAAAAGCTTAACTTTCTATAAATTACAATGTCTAAAAATGTATTATAGCATTCAAGGTCTGAGGCTATTTTTTGCCTGTTTGATTAGACACTAAATATTAAATGCAGTGGCTGTACTCTAATTCAGGGGTCAGCAAATTAGTCAATGGACAAGAATGCTTTATACCGTGATAAGCACTTATGATGACAAGCAGAAAAGAGGGAAAATATACTAGGACCTCTGATTTATTCCAAAATAACTGACCTGGGGAGAGGAGGCCAGAGGCGAGTTGTGAGGTAAGAGGATTATGAATGAAGTAAGAGTAGCTAGATGATAGGTTTGTGGGAGTTCACTGTTAATGCTTTATTTACTTCTGTAGCAGAATAAACCAAAATATCCTTAAACTGAAAGCTACAGCAATTAAGTAATCTTGGTCACTACCTCTAACAACATTAAGAATGGTTTTACTTAAAACAATACCAACAAAATAAATGGGTAGTAATAACTGAGAGGTTAAGCAGAATGAATTAATCATGGTATAATAATCTCTAAGCTGGCCACTCATATAATACGTATTTGGAATATATGGACATAATAAAAGTGTTAATGAGTTTGATGATGTCACAGTAATAAGCTATATATTAACTAATTATTGGTTATTTTAAAAGGATTTTCCTTTCTTCAGTTGCTATCAACAACTCTTTCTTCTTTCATATCTTAACTTCTACAATACACAGAGTTATTTTAATACTTTTTGTTAAAATGTATTTCTATAGAAGATCTCTATAAAAAACTTAGAATATAGAAAAGGATGATTGGGAGGGAAATTCATTAGGTCTATCTCCCGCTTTTTTTTGTTTTGTTTTGTTTTTTAATTTTATTTATTTATTTGACAGAGAGAGACACAGCGAGAGGAAACACAAGCAGGAGCAGTGGGAGAGAAGCAGGCTTCCTGCTGAGCAGGAAGCCCGACAAGGGGGATCATGACCTGAGCCAAAGGCAGATGCTTAACGACTAAGCCACCCAGGTATCCCACCTTACTTTCTTATTTTTCATTTCCCAAAGTTCACGGGTTTAATTTTTAACATATAAGATATTTGCGTGTATATATTCAAACCATCTTCAACATTGTAACAGGCATTTCCCAGATTCTAAATTCAAGTAAAGTATTTAACATTTCTAATGTTTAGCCCGAAAAACAGTGCTATTTTCAATATTCATTTGAGTTAAAAAAAAAAAAAAAAAAAAGGGCGCCTGGGTGGCTCAGTGGGTTAAGCCGCTGCCTTCGGCTCAGGTCATGATCTCAGTCAGGGTCCTGGGATCGAGGCCTGCATCGGGCTCTCTGCTCAGCGGGGAGCCTGCTTCCCTCTCTCTCTCTGCCTGCCTCTCTGTCTACTTGTGATCTCTCTCTGTCAAATAAATAAATAAAATCTTAAAAAAAATAAAAAAAAGTCTTATCTGTATGTCGGATGGTTTATTTAAGCATGTTCCCCAGAAGATCAATTACTGGTTCAAAGAACATGAGTTATTAAAAACAATTAGAACCACTTCTGATTATGAAAAGTGACACATACTGTTGAGTCAGATCTGGAAAAACATATAGAAAAGCATAATGGAGTGGGGCGCCTGGGTGGCTCAGTGGGTTAAAACCTCTGCCTTCGGCTCTGGTCATGATCCCAGGGTCCTGGGATCGAGCCCCACATTGGGCTCTCTCCTCTGCAGGAAGCCTGCTTCCTCCTCTCTCTGCCTGCCTCTCTGCAACTTGCGATCTCTCTCTGTCCAATAAATAAATAAATAAATCTTAAAAAAAAAAAAGAAAGAAAGAAAAGAAAAGGATAATGGAGAAGAAAATTACCTTAGTTATGTAATCCAGAAACAATTTTCTTTCTACTCTTTCACTTTGTCATGCAAATGAATACATATATTGTTTCAAACTTGGGAAAGTTCTCTAAGCTTTGTGAGCCTCAACATCCTTATCTATCAAATGAGGAGGGCAGCAGTAAATGAAATCATTCCAGTGACAAGCTTAATAAAGTATCCAATACCTAAGTAAGCCTTCAAATACTATTATTCTGACAACTGCTTATTTATATCATCTATTTTTCTATAATCTTTGCTTTTTTTTTCTTGATTTTTAAGGTTGTTTTAATAGTAAGGGCTATAATACCTATTTCTACCTTATGTTGCAATTTTTCCCAGTTTGTCATTTGTCTTTCTATATTCTCCAAGGTGCCTTAAAATTGCATGCAAACTTTTTTTAAAAAGTATAAATTATTTTCTTTGCTCATTTCTTTTAGTATTTCTATATCAAAAAACTCTTCTAATTTTGGATAGGGTCATCAAGGAAGTTCTTTCTGAAGGTAGAACACTAAAGACCAGACCAGAAAGAAATTAAGTCAGCTATACACATATTTTGGGCAAAATCATTGTAGATAAGGCCATTAAACTATTCCTTTCACTATTAAACTCATTTTCTATTTAACCGTGCCAAGAACTTCCTAAACACAACTGAAGAATGGTAATATTAGTTTTCTTTTTCTGTACTATTTTATTTTGTAAGATGATCTGGGTATTCTCCATATTTATATTATGCAACAATTTAAAGTTTGAACACTTCTTCAGGTAATGGTCTACCTAAGTTTTCTGTCTTATTTAAAGCAATTTTGTTTGCAATTTTCTACAATTTAGTCCATTTTATTTGGAGATGCTAAATATAGTTATAATATAAAAATCTAAGAAATCTCTAAGTCTGAATAGAATTTTCTGAGCCAATATTCCTCTTGTATTTGTTCTTGCCGGAAGACTGCCTCTAGGAATTATATACTCAATACAAGGTTCTTTTTTCTAATACATTTGGTTGCACTGCTTATTGAAATGTATTTTTCCCTGTCATTTGATTTGAATGATTAGTTTGCTTTCTCATTTACTAATAAAACATTCAGCTTATAGATTTGATATTTGATCTCAGGTGTCTTCATGTCTCCTAAATCTAATATGTGATGCTCATTTAAACTTTCTCTTTTTTGACAAAATACTTTCTTCTAAAGGTCCAGTATTTGGGGTGGTTACTTTGGGAAGAAAGGAATAGCTATTTTTAGAGTTCCATTACATTACGCTACAAAACGCTGGGTAAGATCTGCTTTTTAAAATTTGTCGTCTCATTTTGTTAAGTAGCAATTTGGTCCTCTGAAATTATGGCCGATTTTTGTACATACTCTATAAAGACCTAAGAAAGTGCTGGTAATGCAACTTAATAGGTGATAATTCTTTATGTTTTTGACTAATAACCTGTCATGGAAAAATGGTTCCTCAAAACAATACTTCTATCTCTATTATTGCAAGTTTAAAAATTCTGGTTCTGTATTTTATCACATCAAGTTTATTAAGTTTTGTACCTGTGGTGTGGAATACATCTTTATCAAAATGAATTTATCTTTGCTCTTTTTAGTGCCTTTACCTTGAGGTTAGTTTTGGCATTAATATTCATTACTGGCGATTTTTTCTATTCAATGTTTACATGACATTTTTGTTAATTATTTATTTCACTTTATATTTTGTTTAGGAGATTCCTTATAAAGAACATAAATGAGTGTCAGACACAGCCTTTACATAAGAGATTCCTATTTTTTAGTTTACTGATCATGTGGCACTGTGCAAGTCATTTAAATTCCCATAGTTTCTCTTGTTACTCCATCTAATTTTTCTATACTTCTGACATATATTAAGCACTAAACAAATAAGCAAAAAATGACAAAATTTTTATACATTCTGGGACTAGATTTTTAAAATCTAAGTGTCTTTGCTTTCTAGTGGAAAAATTTCATGTATTCACATGTTATTCAAGATCTTATTTTTAATAACCTTATTTTATAACATGTACACACTCATTTATTCATCTTGTGCTCTGATTTATTTGCTCATACCTCATAATGCAAAACACTACAGATATAATTACTTAGAAGACACTAGTAGACAATTTTTGTGGTGACAGTCTAGCTTAAAATTGCTTTTTCTTGGCAAACCATCCCACAATATACAAGAAACGTTTCTCAAAGCTCTCTTCTATCTGATCTTTCCTATGGCCAACTGATTTAAGAAGGGAATTTCCTTCTCCTAGGAGTTGTACAGTCTGGAGCATGTTAAAAAGTGCAAACTGAAGTCTAGGTGCAAGGAATTCAAGGTTGCTGAATGTCACAAAGTCATCCTTGATTTTGTCTTGGCTGTTTCCAATCTTTGAATCAGTGATTTCTTCCAGTTTCCTGCCAGTACATTCCTGTTTTGCTTAATGTGGTCAGTCAGGGCTGGTTGCTATTGCTTATAACCAAAAGCATTTTATATGTATCAATAATCTTGAATGATCTCATTTAATTTTTTAAACCATTTGTTTAGTATTTAAGGTTTTTTAAAAAAGACGTATTTATTTGAGAGAGTGAGAGAGAATGCGCACATGCCAGGGAGAGTCAGAGGGAAAGAATCCTGAGCATACTCCCTGCTGAGGACAAAGCCCAATTTAGGGGTTCAATCTCAGGACCCTAAGATCATGACGTGAGTAGATATCAAGAGTTGGATGCTCAACGGACTGAGCCACCCAAGCGCCCCTAATAAATGAATTCTTAATGCTGATTCATTAGTCTGCATGTACAGCATATTTTTTTAAGATATCTACCAAGAAGGACATGCAGCTGCTATATTTTAAATCCTTGCATTATTTTTTAACTTTACATACTTGATAACCCAACAAGGGCACAAAAATCTTTGATCAAATGTTTTCTTCCCAAAACCTATAGATAATGCTTCACACTGTTATACTAACATTGAGATGCCCAGGGAAACTGCAAATTGTCAGTTGACAGCTATGCATTTTTAAAGTTCCACAGGTAATTATTTTGCTTGGGAACCACTGCCATAAACTGTAGTGCTCAACTGATATGGGTTGAATCTTTTAATGTTGATTCACTAGCCCTGAGTGAACTGTGTTTCTCTTTTTACTTTTTACAGTTTGTTTAGATGTTCAGTTATTGTCTACAGCGAAGATTTTTGCGTGTACTCACTGACATCATAAGCAGAAGTATGAGCCTTTATGTCATATAAAATTTTAATTTTCTGTGTATTATGATGTTTTGACATCTTTTTTTTTTTAAAGGTTTTGTTTATTTATTTAACAGACAGAGATTATATATAGGCAGAGAGGCAGGCAGAGAGAGAGGAGGAAGCAGGCTCCCTACTGAGCAGAGAGCCCGATGCGGGGCTCGATCCCAGGACCCTGAGATCATGACCTGAGCCGAAGGCAGGAGCTCAACCCACTGAGCTACCCAGGAGCCCCTAATGGGGCTGGTTAAAGGCTGGTTAAAGGCTGGCTCTTATGGGGCTAGCCAATTAGCTAGCATGCAAACTAACCAATCCAGAGCCAAACCACTTCTATCTGGCTTGTACACCCCAAAAAGCAGTATTCCTTTGCCTTAATCATCATCCTTTGCTGAGAGACCATACCTACAGCCCATCGCCCACTGAAATTATTCAAACTAGTCAATCCTAAGCCATTTGCCCCGTCATGCCTTTCCTTTCCTATGGAAACCTCAATAAAGGCTGTAGCCTAAGCACCCTCCTTGCTCTTATTTTTTTGCCTCCTCACCACATTTGTGCTTTTTTCTATGTGGCTATCAGTGGTATGCCCTCTGTCTCTAAGACCTATGAGTATACTACACTTTGTTTTTCTGAGACTCTCTCCTGGGTCTCCTCTTACACCTGCACCCGACTGACCATATCATAAAAGAACACAAAACAACCCTCCCACATCTTTCCCAACTATTAACTTTAAATATTGCTGGTGGCTGAAGTAATAATTCCAAGCTGAAAACAATCCAAGTTCCTTAACAGCAGAAAAAAAAAATAAACTACAGTATATTGATATGATGGAATATTATCCTGCCATGAAAACAATCAATCATATACAGAATGTTGCATGAACAAAGATATACCAAAAAGTATGCATTGCATGATTCCATTTACATAAGGTATGAAAACAGACATACTGTCTTAAGTCAAGGAAGTTGTTATTCTTTCAAGAGGAGATTGGGCAGGGACAGGAAGAGTGCATGAGAGACTTTCTGTGGGATCGATCATGTTCTATACCTTAATACAGGGGCAGCGCTCATTTTGTGAAAATCTACCAAGCTGTGTGTTTACGAAGTGTACACTTTTCTATATGTATATTCTAAAGTTAAGAAAACAGGGTATATAGATACAAGAGAACATTATTCAGCCTAAAAAGAAAAGAAATTCTGACATATGCCACAACATGGATGCACCTGGGAGCCATTATGCTCAGTGAAATAAGCCAGTCATAAAAGGACAAATACTTTATGACTCCACTTTTAAGAGGTGCTTATTAGAGTAGTCAATAATTTTTTTAAAGTTAACAATGACAACAAACTACTTTCTTGCTACAAAAGTAGATACCCAAGCATATTAGAACTATATAAAAGAGCAGATTCTAAGTTATATAGCCTTGCAGGGGACCTCCTATAAGGTATCTGCACTTCAGAGCACAGATGTAGAGGCAATTACACTGGCTGCCTAGAAACAAGGGGACAGGCCTGCAGAAGGGAAATTGGGGGAGGGAATCACATGTCATGCACTCTAAAATTAAAGTTTTTAGTTGTAATCTAGACAGCTACCAATTTTAATATAAAAAGAAGTATGATGATGTGATGAAATACTAAACCATTCGTTAAGGACAGTATTTTCTTTAAGATAAGAAGAATGAAAAAGAAGGAAAACCTACTTCTATATAATCCCAAACTACCTGATACAAGAAAGTTCAAAGTATTGGACAAAAACATTATATTCATATTTTTACTGGTTAATTTTTCATGTTAGAGTATCAATATAAAAGCCCCAGACAAAGGAGTGAAATCAAATGAGAAATTTTATTTAATTAGTTCAACCTACCTATTTGTTCCCCTAAGACCAGGCACTGTTTTGGTATTGGAGCTCCAAATACCATTCCCCGAAGTTTATCCATTGGAGGAGCTTTATTCTGAAGGCCCCCAAACTTTCCGTTACTTCGAATGCGATCTCCATCTCTGGTGAGCAGTGTAGGACAGTGTGTAATTTTAACAACCTATTGTAAGCAAATGAATATTAATTAGTGAGCCTATAAAATGTACTTCAGTTGTTCTAAGAAAGGGGAAATCACTTAAGGGTTTAGAGGTTAGAAATGACATGATCATGCTAGTATGTTCAAAAATAAGCTATTGAAAATATAAGATGAACTGGGGTAAAAACCCAGAGGCAGTGAGATGAATTAGATTACTTAAGTGTCAGCCTAAACTGGAATAGTGACAATGCAAATGGAAACAGTCAAACTGATGGCTTAATTGGTAAGACGAAGGAAGAGAGAAGCCAAAGAGCTCCCTGCTCTGAAAATCAGGCAGTATCATTCTCTCAGTTTCCTTCTATTAGATAGATAAAAGTTTTCCAGATGCCCAAAGGAAAGCAGAAAGAGAATATGAGCCTAAAGAAGACAGATGGAAAAGTACAGGGCTGAATCTTTAGAGGATAATACTATAATTTCAACTATGGGAAGAAAAAAGAGCTAGTAACATCATAGTTGGGAGAACTAGAATTATGTAGTAAAGCCTAAGTCATGGAATGGGAAGTAGGAAGGGTCAGGGAAGAATTAGATGCTTCAGAGAAGTCAAAGAATAAAAGAAAGGCATTGGATTTAGTATTCATGATCTTTAAGAATGGCCTTCCAAAAAAGGTTTAGGAAATAGACAAAAATAAAATGTAGAACAAGAGAAGCAGAATTCAAGTAAGATCTTATCACTACTCAAACTGTTAATACACACCACACTGAATGTTGGGAGAGCTGGGGAGAAAGGTCTTCTTGTACTAATCTTTTCTGGGACAGCACATCTCAAAGGAAATGTAGTTAAGTATTAAAAAGCTTAACATTTTGCATGACCCAGCAATTCACTTCTAAGAATTTATTCTGAAGGAAAATCACAGATGTGAACAATGTGCACTCATTGTTTTAATAAAAGATATGAATGTTGCATGTCTCAACATGTTATATAAATTAGGATACATCCACACAATGAAACAGAACATATACATTAAAAAATGATTGAAGAACACAATTTAATAATATGTAAAAATACCTAATTCAATCTAATACTGGGGTTAGTCTCTGAATTATAAAAATAAAAATATTAAATTTGATTTTTAAAAATGAAAAATAGTAGTAATGAAAAAATAAAATCATGACTAGTATTTATTATTTTATTTATTTTTATTTATATATTATTTTAATATAATTTCAAGGTACTTTACAAATGATTTCCAACTGAAGTGGATACTTTTTAAAAAATTTAAATAAAGGGGTTCCTGGCTGGCTCAGTCAGTAAAGCATGGGACTCCTGATCTTGCAGTTTGAAGTTTGAGCCCCATGTTGGGTGCAGAGATTACGTAAAAATAAAAAAATCTTAAAAAGAAAATTTAAATGCAAGAAGATGCCTATTTGAAGAAAATCCATGGTGAACTCTTTGGTGAAATCAATCTTTTTGTTTTACTATAATTTTGTTTTTCTACAAACAATCACATCTTATTTTAGTTTTGTTTTGGATTTATATGTTTTTTAAAAGTGAACATTTAAAAATGCAAAGTGGAGTCATGTACTATCCATTTATCAGGACTCAGGCAAATGTTTTTAAGCATCTGATACCTTCTTAAATAACAAACATACTCAAATTTGGGCGCCTGGGTGGCTCAGTGGGTTAAGCCGCTGCCTTCGGCTCAGGTCATGATCTCAGGGTCCTGGGATCGAGTCCCGCATCGGGCTCTCTGCTCGGCAGGGAGCCTGCTTCCCTCTCTCTCTCTCTGCCTGCCTCTCTGCCTACTTGTGATTTCTCTCTGTCAAATAAATAAATAAATAAATAAATCTTTAAAAAAAAAAAAAAACATACTCAAATTTATTTTCTGACTTGTCCATTCTCTTGTTAACAGATGAATTACAAGCCTCCAATAAAAAGGGGAGTTTGGTTCCCTTCTATAACAATTCTGCAAATATTGTTCATGGATAGTTTCAACTTTCAAAGTATCCTTCATGGATAGTTTCAACTCTCATGGTTAGTTTCAACTCTCAAAGTATCCTTCGATCTCATGGTTCTACACCTCGAAGCACTCAAGAGGACAAAAAAAGTAATGACAACTTTTGCAAATTCAGCCTACTGGTCTGGGAAATACCTATTCAAAACGGCTGTGGACTAAGAGGTGGTGGCATAAACTATGGAGCTGACAGGCTGAAGTAGTATAAATATGAAGTATTCAGGAAGAGAAAACAGTACCCAACACTAGCAAAAATAAAGTTACAAAGGGATGCCATAAAAGCCTTTTCTCAGAAAAGCTTTAGAAAAGTACTTAACTGGTGGAATGATAAGACTTGATTCAAAACTTAGGAAGGAAAGCAATCAGTATTTGCTACACAATTCTGAGGAACAAATACTGTCCCAGCTTTTGTCACATATACTCTATTACATTCTTGTTTACTTATTTATTTTTTAAAAAGGCTTATTAATTTTAGAGACAGAGGCAGAGAAGAAGAAAAGGTTTATTAATTTATTTTAGAGACAGAGACAGAGAAGATCTAGTGAGGGCAGAGAGGAGCCAAGGGAGAGAATCCTCAAGCTGACTTCATGCTGACTGTGGAACCTGATGTGAGGCTTGATCCCATGATCCCTGAGACATGACTGGAGCTGAAATCAAGAGCTGGCAACTTAACTGACTGAACCATCCAGGTGCCCCTACATTTCTTTTTTAAAGCTATGGATTGGTTGGTGTTTTTTCATCAATTCTAACAAGTTTTCACCCATTAGATTCTTCAGATACTACCTTATGATCCTTTTCTCCCTCCACTCTAGTAGTCTGATTAGATTTTATTTTCTATTTGAGGTTTTCACATTCTGTCCTTCAGAACTCTCAACCTCCTCCCTTTCTTACTTTCCCTCTCTCTGGGCTGCAGTCTGAACAATTTTTCTGATCTACCTTCCAATTCACTAATTCTCTCTTAAGCTATTTAACCTTCCCAGTGAGCGTCTTATTTTTTTAATGGATATTTTCTAGTTTTAGAAACTCTATTTATCTTTTCAAGTCAACTTGGTCTTTTCTCATTTTCAATACTTTTCTTGAATTGCATTAAACATACTTTAAAATATTGGCTCTTATGTTCAATATGGGAATTATTTTAGGTATAAGATAAAGATGAATTCTTCCACATATAATCTGTGTTTCCTCCAATCAGGTATCTAAGGACACTACCAGTCTAGCACCATGTGAAACCAAATTTTTACCTTGAAATTTTTCAGACCCCCCAAGTAATATGAATGCAGGCTGCAAACAGACAAAGGCCAATTTACTGATATTGACGAATGCTTTAGGAAACCAGTTTATTGATATTGATGATTTTTCCCCTTTTCCTCCTAGCACCAAGGTTCAAAAGAGGAAATTTTCCTGCAATCTCCAGGGGCACTTGGGAGCTGAAATGGAAATGGCAGAGGTTTTGTTCAACTTATACTAAAGTTTAGCCCTTTGGGTGATCCAGTTCACTGGGAAAGGGATCTTTTATCAGATTCCCCACTCTGGTTAAAGCCCTGGGTTTTGTCTCCTACCTTCTGAGCCTTTCAAAGGAATGACAACTGATGCTCAATTTCAATTAGTTTGACAAATGTTCTCTAACCAAAACCCGGCTTTAGTGTTCTACTTACCTCTCTCAGTTCGACCATCACTTAGAAACCTTATCTTTTTGTAGACATTAAGATCCATATCCTACCATTACATAGCCAGAAATAGCCTTTCAGTTCATCTCTGCATGAATTTCCTGAGTTGTCTAGTCCATCTCTGTATAACCCTCAGTGCCTGGTACTGTGCCTAATAGGGTGCTGGGGCCAGCAAATACTGGACCACAGTGAGAGCCTACTCTCCCAAACACCTCATTCAATGGCTGCATATAGGCAGGAGGAAATCAGCTGTGATAGGAAGACTTACACCTTGGGCAAAAGCTACAAATCAGGTTCCCACCACCCCATTCACTGGAAAGCCAATTTTCAACATGTAAATAGCATCCACTGTGTCTCAGTCAAGTGTTCAAATATTGACCGAACTAGGTAGGATCTTCTAGATATTATTCAATTTGTTAATCCTATCCTCACTAGTGAGATTTTCATCCTCTCCTAACAGATCCCATGTTGTCATGACATTTAATGGGTAAGGTTTCTATTCCATAATTCAGACATATAAATATGCTAATCACTACCAGAATATAGCAGCTTCTCTATCTACAACTGTTTTCTGGCATAGTACATTATAGCCATTATTAGGTTCCCATGGAAACACTCATGAAGATGCCAAATACTACTCCTCAATTAGGTATATTATTTTCAATAATCTCACAAATTTAGCTCTTCTAAATCAGGGCAAATTTATTTCTTCCTCTTAGTTAGGTCCAAAGAAAACCTTCTCTGACAGTTCTAGTTCCACCATAAGTTGGTGTGATTTGGTACAGATTCTTTATTTATTTTGAGCTTAAAGTTTCTCATTTAGAAAGTGAGAGTATATTATCTCTAAAGTATCCAAGATTCTAGAACACACTATTTATAGAAACTGGCTCATATTTTAAATTGGCCTCTGTCTTCTCTTACATAACGACAAACATTCTTACTCACTTTCAGTTAATTTGCAAGCCTATGTTTTTCACACGTTTATCACCTAGTAATTCCAAGCTCCTAACACTACACTTATTAAATGTAATACTTCTTATGTATTAAAGAATTCAAGAACCCTGGATCTCAGATACAGAGATAACGTTCCTTTACTGAAATTTTACCATATTCCAGACTCTTTGCTTAATGCTTTATATGTATTATTTTATTCAACCTCTAGAACAGCCCTCTAAAAGGCTCCCCCTTTAGATTTCTTTTTTTATAAGTAGTACAAAAGTGATAACCCTTAGTATATCCAACAGTATACAACATATTTTTCCAGTCTGTTTAAAGTACATAAACTCATATATTTTTAAGTTAAAAATTTTATAGGTTACACACAATGTTACATTACTTTCTGTTATATCACAATATAGTGATCCCACATCTCTGTAGATTATGCTATGCTCACCACAAGTGTAGCTAACATCTGTTACCACACATAACTATCATAGTATAAGTGATAGTATATAGTATATTTCCTATGCTGTGTCTTTTATTCTCATGACTTATTCAGTCCATAACAAAGTGTGTATTTCCCACTTCTCTTCATCCATTTTGCCTGTCCCCTCACCACCATCTTATACACAATTTTGAAACTTTTCAAAAAATATATTTTGTACACCTTCCTAGTTAGAAAATAGAAATTCATTATATGCTTTTTAAACAGTAACATAAACTCTACTGTATAAATTACTACAATAGAGTTGTCCAATCCTAAATGATGAACATTTAAGACTATTTCCAAAGTTTCCCATTATAAATTCTTTTACTACTCTGATATTCTTACATATATCTCCACATACTTGTTGGAGTGTGTCTGTAAGATAAACTATTTCAGTACCTTGTGATGGTATAGAGATGGCTGCAAATTCGTTGCTCCTTCTCCCATGGGGAAGAGAGAGTGTATTCCCACCTCTCCACATACTCCTTGGATCTGGGGTAGCCAGATTTTGAACTGTGAAATTTACTTTTCCACGGCTAGGATGTGAGAGACCTGCAGCTTCTGTCTTAACTGCTTGGAACACCCCTTCTTAAAAACCAGATGCCATCGAAAAAGCCTAAGCAGTGACAAGTAGAGACTCACATGGAAAGATCTCAAGTTGGTCAGCTTATAGCTCCAACTGAGTGCCTAGGTAGCAGCCAATATCAACTGGTCAGTAGGAATGGGAGATAAACAAAAATGGGAACTAATTTCAAGGAAATTAATAATAATAAAGGAAATAAAAAGAATTTTGAGGAAATATTTCTATGTCTGAATGTGCAGGGTGATTTTCATCTCCAGCCTGTTCAGTGACCCAAATGTTCTTGAAAAAGAAATGGAGAGCCTCAGAACTAAGAAAAATCCCACTGCCCAGCCAGTAAAATGTCAAATCAAATCAAGGATGTCTCTTTGTTAAGACCTCAGATTTAAGGCACTATTTCCTAGATCCTCTTAGGTAGACAAAAGTTTCTAAAAAAAATTCCTAATGGCACTATACCACAGCCCCCTGGGGAGGGGATTTGTGTGTGAGTAACCCTGAGTCTGAGTCTCTGGCTAGACTCGGCTGAATTCCCAGAAAGTAACTGGTACCAACTGACAGCTATGTGAGTGAGGCACTTTGGAGCTCCCACCATCCCAAGCGTAACTAGCCAACACTGCAACTAGCTAACACTACTTGGAGACAACCACAGAGACCTAAGAACTAAGATGTTGTTATCGTTTACAGCCAGTAACTTTTGTGGTGTTCACTAGGCAGCAATAGATAACTGAAACACTTACATCACAAACTGCTCTTCAAAGTAGTTATGGATTAAATTTTGTCCCTCAAAATTCCCATGTTGAAGTCCTAACCCCTCAGTTCCTCCAATTGTGACCTTATTTAAAGATAGTGTCTTTACAGAAGTAATCAAATTAAAATGAAGTCATTAAGTTAGGCCCTAATCTAACAAGTGGTATCTAATCTAACAAGGAGACCTGGATAGGCATACATGTGAACAGACACAAGGAGAAGATGCCCATCCACAATCCAAAGAGAGGCCTAGAACAAATCCTTGCCTCATAGCCCTCACAAAGAATCAACCCTGCCCAGACCTTGAATTTGGATTTCAAGGCTCTGGAAATATGAGGCCATCAATTTCTATTATTTAAGCTACTTAGTCTGTGGTACTTTGTCATAGCAGCCCTAACAACTAATAAGTAAGGGTTACACCAAAGTACATTTCCACAATATTATCTGAGAATCTTTTTCCAATAACATCAACAAAAGCAGATCAACTGGCCTGGAGTTTTAGATAATTTCAAATCCCAAAAACATGTCTCATTTAAAATTTTTCTGGGCCCATTCATTCCCATATTGTGCCCAATTTTTCAGTGCTTGTCAATCTGTAGGATGCAAATTGGTTTTGACAAGGTTAGTCATCTGAATATTATCATAAAATTATTTCAAAATAGGGCCTGAACTTGTTAAACTTTAAAAATACACATTAAAATTAGAGCTACAAAATAACAAATAAATTCAAATACATACCTCTTTTCTATAATGATTGGCAGCATCCAAATTATCCAAAATAATGGTGTCTCCTAACAGCATACCAAACACTAAAAAATACAATAAATTTTAAAAATTATGACATCTTCTTTGGTCATATTAAAATATTAACATATTACAAAATTTTCTTAGAATGGTAACATTAGAATTTTATTTCAATACTTTTCTCTAACAAGAAAAAATAAGAGATTAAAATATCAATAAAACTATAACTTATAAAATAAATAAGAACATAAATTTCCATAACCAGTAATTTGCATATTTGGATTGTAAGTGTAACATCTGTATTAGAAAGTCATCATAATTTCCTTTACCTGTTTCACAATGCTCTACATTATCTGGAAATGTTAACAAATCTCGAGCAAAGACTGGATCTCCAATGGGTTTAAAATACAATCTTCCGTTTCGGTAATGAGGTAGAGGTCTGAATGAAAAGAAATTTTAAAAATATATTAAAACAAATATATATATATATATATTTTTTAAGATTTTATTTATTTATTTGACAGATGGAGATAACAAGTAGGCAGAGAGGCAGGCAGAGAGGGAGGAGGAAGCAGGCTTCCTGCTGAGCAGAGAGCCCAATGTGGGGTTCAATCCCAGGACCCTGGGATCATGACCTGAGCCAAAGGCAGAGGCTCTAACCCACTGAGCCACCCAGGCACCCCTAAAACAAATATATATTTCTAATTAAAAAACACAATATAAAAACATATGTATATATTGTTTATCATTATTGTGATCATTTAAATCAATTACCCATCCATAAGTAAAACTCTTAAATGATTAACTATTATGCCCTTCAAAATGAGAATATTTACTATATAAGAATACCTACCTGGTTTTATCTGTTCTACTAAAATCAATACAAACTAACTGCTATTGAGTTTGACAAGGGAAAAAAGAAAAGCAGCCTCTAAAGCTGGCCCTAAATGCGGATGCCAATAAAATGACTACCTCATGTGGAGAGTGGCCCTAGCATGGACAGGGACGAGGCAAGCAAGGTCAACACAGAGACCCATGTGAGGGAAGTAAATGAGGTACTCTGGCTCCCTGTCCCTTCCCACAGAATACAGAATGACAACTGAAGCCTAGAGACAACAGTGGGTTTCAAGAGGTGGCGGCCGACTAGTGTGTCACGTTTCCCTTCCACATGGCGGAGCTTTTCCCACACCTTGAAAGTAGGGGTGCTAGAGGGTAAGGGTGGCTCCAGGAGCCAGTTAACTCAATCCCACTAAGAGCCACAATACCCGGAACAGAAAGGATAACTAGTTTCTAGTGCAAACATTAGCACTAAATACCAAATCCAGACTTTCCCTAAATCAAAGATATTTAACTTGGTCTTCATGGATTCAACTGATAAAAGAAGCCCTCCTAAAGTGAAAAATTATTACAAAAAAAGTATTACTCTTAATGAACACAGCAATTATGATCTGACTGGATTTCCTGTGTTGTTTAAAATGGGTAGTGACCAGTAGCAGGTGGGAGATTTTAGAAGCATAAAGATTTGAGTTCAAATTCTGGTTATTTCCTCAAACTATTTTTAGATTACAAAATGATATACATGTTAGTTTACTAACACAGTAGACTCTTTAATATATTAGAGTTCCTTTTCTCCTTAAGTCCCTACCCACCTATAAAACTTAAAGAGTCTGAGAAAATTATCAATTAATACTGTTCTACATTTTATTTTTTTGTTTTGTTAACCATTTCCTTTCAGTCTTTAAAGGTCAAAATCAGACTATACATAAAATACTTTTAAATTTGGATAAAAAATGCCTAATTGGTTTGCATGGTTATTCCCTAAAAACATTTTAAAAAGTGAATGAGGAAATAATTACTTAAAGAAACCAGATTTATATTAAAATAAGAAAACATTCTAACTAGATAGTCTCTTACATTTCAACTTACTAGCAGTTCCTTCTCTACCTAAATGATGACAGCTTACTTCCCAGGATATAAACAGGAAAAAACACATACATCTATACTCTTACTCCAATTAAAGGAGTTTCATATTTCATCAATGATACAGATCTCTTTCCCATTGTAAAAGCCAAAAATTTGCTTTGGGTTTGTATGTGCCTGTGTTAACTTTGTATACAAATAACATTTACTTGGCAAATTAAAACACAGCCAGCATATATGAGTAAATACACTGAAATACCCACCTTAATGAAGTACACACATTTGTAATGAAGATAAAAATAATATAGATAATTTGACTCACTGCTCAGTTTTAAGCATCTTTTATAGAAACCATTTTATTATCTTTTTTAAAATTAACATATAATGTATTATTAGCCCCAGGAGTACAGGTCTGTGAATCGTTAGGCTTAGACAGTTCCCAGCACTCACCATAGCATATACCCTCCCCAATGTCCATAACCGAACCACCCTCTCCTTACTCCCCTCCCCCCGGCAACCCTCAGTTTGTTTTGTGAGATTAAGAGTCTCTCATAGTTTGTCTCCTTCCCAATCCCATCCCATTTTTTCCTTCTCTACCTCCCAAACCCCCCACTTTGCCTCTCAAATTCCTTATATCAGGGAGATCATATGATAATTGTCTTTCTCTTACTGACTTACTTCACTCAGCATAATACCGTCTATGTCGTTGCAAGTGGCAAGATTTCCTTTCTTTTGATGGCTGCATAGTAGTCCATTGTATATACAGACCACATCTTCTTTACCCATTTATCTGTTGATGGACAGCTAGGTTTGGCTATTGTGGACATTGCTGCTATAAACATTCGGGTGCACATGCCCCTTCGGATCACTACATTCATATCTTTAGGATAAATACCCAGTAGTGCGATTGCTGGGTCATAGGGCAGTTCTATTTTCAACTTTCTGAGGAACCTCCATGCTGTTTTCCAGAGTGGCTGCACCAGCTTGCATTCCCACCAACAGTGCAGGAGGGTTCCCCTTTATAGAAGCCATTTTAAAATTAAGCACTTTGTTAACAGACGACATACAAATGGCTAACAGACAACATGAAAAAATGCTCAACATCACTAGCCATCAGGGAAATACAAATCAAAACCACAACGAGATACCACCTTACACCAGTTGGAATGGCAAAAATTAACAAAACAGGAAACAACAAATGTTGGTGAGAATCTAGAGAAGGGGAACCCTCTTACACTACTGATGAGAATGCATGCTGGTAGCCACTCCAGAAAACAGTATGGAGATTCCTCAATATATTTAAAAATAGAGCTACACTATGACCCAGCAATTACAGTACTAGTTATTTATCCCAAAGACAGAGATGTAGTGAAAAGAAGGGGCACATGCACCCCAATGTTCATAGCAGCAGCGTCCACAATAGCCAAACTGTGGAAAGAGCAGAGATGCCCTTTAACAGATGAATGGATAAATGAAGATGTGGTCCATATCTACAACGGAATATTACTTAGCCATCAGACAGGATGAATACCCACCATTTGCATCAACATGGATGGGACTGGAAGGAATTATGCTAAGTGAAATAAGTCAAGCAGAGAAAGACAATTATCATACGGTTTCACTCATATGTGGAACAGAAGGAATAGCATGGAGGACCGTAGGGGAAGGGAGGGAAATCTGAAGGGGGAGAAATCAGACAGGGAGATGAACCATGAAAGACTGTGGAACCCGGGAAACAAACTGAGGGTTTCAGAGGGGAAGGGTGTGGAAGGATTAGCAAACAGGAGTGATGGGCATTAAGGAGGGCATGTGTTGTGATGAGCACTGGGTGTTATATGTAACTAATGAATCACTGAATACTGTATCAAAAAATAATGATGCACTATATGCTGGCTAACTGAACACAATAAAAATAAATTTAAAAAAAAGAAAAAGATATTTCAGAAAAAAATTACTCCCACTTTTTTTCCTAACCTTTTCCAATCTGGAAGAGTCTTCTTATAAATAGAATCCAGGGGCAACACCTGCTGACGACCTTGGGTTTCATCATAGATACGACGTGCGGCATCAGTGGTCAGAGTGACAACACAGTCCATGTCACTTGCCAGATGCCAAGAAATAACCATTGCAGCTCTATCATCTTCAATTTGTGCCAGGTGTGCAATCTATAAGCCATTTTTAAAAATCAAGTAAAAAACTTTTATATATATAAAAATTTGATATTAAGTATCTTAAAAGCCCACAACTAAACAGCAAAAACTTTTCTGAAATACATGAATTAACAAGAAATTCTCAAGCTATAGAAACATACTGGCTTGAATAGTAAACGTCTATTCTGCTATTAAATTTTGGAAAAACTCTTCTACAAATTAAACTCCTGTAAATTTTAGAAATGAGCATGTAAAAATATTTAGAATGTTATCGGCTAGTTGATGATGTATATTTTTCATAGTTGAGAGGTCTACTATTGAACTATGTCTTAATTGATAAAGTAACCATAAAATGCATTTAAATAATATACACATACAATAGACAGAAGATTAAGATTCAATTAAAAATACAGTTATATATCATACCTTTCTAAATAGATATCTTACTCCAATATTACAGTATTTCTTTCCAAAAACAAATCTAAGCATGACAAATAAGAACCATATTCTGCTTGTAAGAACACAAAGAAACTCAGGGTGGGCAGCCACTCTCCTATTTATAAATACTTTGGTCACAAGCATTCTTTTTTTTTTTTTTTTTTTTTTTTTTTAGATTTTATTTATTTATTTGACAGAGATCAGAAGAAGGCTCCCTGCTGAGCAGAGAACCCCATGTGGGGCTTGATCCCAGGACCCTGAGATCATAACCTAAGCAGAGGCTTAACCCGCTGAGCCCACCCAGGTGCCCTGGTCACAAGCATTCTTGCTCAAAGTCTAACAAGATTGAAATTTTGAGGCCAATCAAAACCTCATTTACTATACTGGTATAGTTACATTTATCCTTTATTTTTAACTGTCCATTTTGCAAAAACCTGCCCTAGCAATGAAAATATGTCACTGTTGGAAACATCACAATGTCTACTCTTGTATTCCAATTATCTAAATGTTAGTGGAATAAAGGTAAAAAGAGAGACAAGCAAAGAAACTAGTACATGTAAATTAAGATGAAAAAAGTGTTCCAGCAGAGGAAGGATTAAAAGAGGCAAATCAAAGTGATTGATCTCATTTTACATGTGACCACAAGTGCTAGGACATCTATCCCCTTTGTGGTTGTTCACAAGTACACTAATCTTATAAATAAGTTCATTTCCTTTTTAAAGATTTATTTATCTATTTTCAGACAGAGAGAAAGTGTGCATGCACATGCACAGGGAGGGGGGAGGGGGGTAAAGGAAGAGGGAGAATCCCAAGTAGACTTTCCACTCAACACGGCTTTATCTCACAACCCCCAGATCATGACCTGAGCTAAAATCAAGAGTCAGATGCTTAACCAACTGAGCCACCCTGGCGGCTCATAGGGTAATTCTATCTAAGTAAAGCTGTGAGTGGATGCCCTCACTAGGCTCCCTAACATTACACCTTCTCCATAAACTTTCAGGTGATACAAAGTATATATACAGTATTTTCTTTTCGGAAAGGAGACATCAGCTCACTATTTTCACTTGTGTACCATATACAATGTTCTGTTCATTCAAGCCTTTACTACCTTTTCAGCTTCTTTGAGCCTACCTTAGCCATTTTTTATGGATGTTATGAATGTTTCCTCAGGGATAGGAAATTAATGGCAATTAAATGAAAGAAATACAAACGGGATTTCAAGGTATTTGGAATTAAGGAGGGCAAGACTAAAACATCCAAGGTAGATTCACAATTATAAAAATAAAAGCAAAACAAATTATATAGTCTAGTGGAAACCTCCTCTTGTCCCTTACTACATTCCACAATTATTTATTCTAGTTTTAGAATAAATACCAGGAAGAATTTTTTAAAAGAGGAATCAATGAAGATTAAGCATGATTTGAAGGGAGTGGAAAACTTTCTCTTGATGGTAAGGAGAGGGCTCGTACTCTGAGAGGACAGAGGAGAACCTACATAAAATGAGATTTCAAAGATTTCCCCCAGATTTTTAAAAGGGAAGACTTTAAAATATATTTCTTCTGCTAAAAGTTATTTTATGCTTTGGTAAAATCTTACCTATTAAGAATTTTGCATCAAATAAACACTTAAAGTAGAATGTCAGTACCTAAAAGCAGGCTAACTATAGATATCTATATGCTTAAATAGTAGGACTGCTTCTTTTATAAAGACTGCTTCTTTCTGTAAATTCTTAAAATTGGTCCGAGGAAAAACAATTTAAAAAAATACAAATCAGAATCTTGTTTTTCAATTTATAAATTTACATCTTAATTTTTCAATTTTCATATTTGGGGTTTAAATAATAATGCAACATGGTTTCGATCTTTAACATGGCTACACACTTTTAGAGTAACCAGTTTCCTCTATTTTTACTGTGTAGTTGGCTTGTGATGTTAGGGAGCCACTTATAAAGAAACTACAACAGACTCTGGAGTCAGGGAAACCTTGGTTTACATCTAAGTTCTGCCCCTTACTAACTATATATTGACAATTAAGTTCTCTGAATTTCAATATCCTCATGCAAAAACTAGAAACACTAAAAAACTCATATAGTGGGCGCCTGGGTGGCTCAGTGGTTAAGCCGCTGCCTTCGGCTCAGGTCATGATCTCAGGGTCCTGGGATCGAGTCCCGCATCGGGCTCTCTGCTCAGCAGGGAGCCTGCTTCCTCCTCTCTCTCTCTCTCTCTGCCTGCCTCTCTGCCTACTTGTGATTTCTCTCTGTCAAATAAATAAATAAAATCTTAAAAAAAAAAAACTCATATAGTGGTTATAAAAGTAGTATGTACATAGCCATAAAGAACAGTGATTAACAATCAGACTTTGGAATCAGATTGCCTGGGTTTGAGTCTGCACTCTGCCATTTACTTGCTTGCTATGTAATCTTGAGCGAGTTTTTTCAAATCTTTCTGTACCTCGGTTTCAGTTTCCTCAGTTTTAAAACAGAGGTAAAAGCAGAAAGGGGAAATGTATATTATGGAAAAGTTTAAGAAGTAAAACACAGATACATATAATACCACAAATCTTAATACCATCAAAAACTGGTGCTGGGGACACCTATAGGAAACACTTTCTAGGGGTGCCTGAGTGACTCAGTCACTAAGCGTCTGCCTTCAGCTAAGGTCATGATACCAGGGTCCTGGAAGAGAGCTCCACAGCAGGCTTTCTGCTCAGCAGGGGGCCTCCTTCTCCTTCTGCCCCTCCCCCTGCTTGTGCTTGCTTTCTCTCTCTTACTATGTTATGTAGGTAAATAAAATCGTAAAAAAAAACCAAACCCAAAACACTTTCTACAAAATAGAATGTTCAGGATTGAATAATCATTAAGATAAAAATGAAAATACAATCCATTTGACAGAAGGTAAAACCAGAGAAGCAAAGAATTAAAGAAAGAATGGTACTTTTTTAGAAGTAAATATGTATGAAGTTTTTTATTCATTGTTGTCTTTTCTTAAATTCTAGGAGTATCCCAGAACTCACTTTCTAACAATATAAGACTCAGAAAAATTCTTATCTTTTTCTTTTGTTGTCTCACTGAAATTTGAGTCATATGGAAAGGTCTTGGTTACCTATAAAGTTGTATGACATGAAAGCATCTGAATAGATAACAAGCCTTGGACTGAGACATGTTAATTTCTGCTGCAGCCCTCAACAGTAAATAAGAATTATGGAGCTGTGCATTTCAGCTTTAAATTCTGCTAAATCCCTGGTACTGTAATAATAACAACTAATTTATGGGAAAAATGAAAAAGTACAAAGAAATGGACATTATTATTGAAATGTCCCATCAAAACACATTTTAGACAAAGCAACATAATAAAATGTACTGCCTCTTAATAGGCTTAAACACAAACCTTTCCCAAAACATCTCCACTGCCTTTAGTATAGTTTGGAAGAGTACATGATCTTCTCGGTTTTTTCCTCAGTTCTTCCTGTTCTGATAACTTTCTTTTCAAAAGTGCTTCAATGTGTGGCATCTATAATTTGAAAAGAAAAATTAACTACAAGTAAATTACTCCTGTACTAGACAGCCATAATGACAGCAGAGAAAAATCAATAATTTGGACAACTCAAGAACATAAAGTTATTAGACAGGCATTACTTTAAAAGAATGTGGTTATAGTGATGCAAAACTTTCACCTTACTAACTTTATCTTAGAAAATACACAACCTACCATAGGACTTCTTTGCAACTTTATACACATAAAAAAGGTTAAGTTTTTAAAAAACTCTATTGTCACTTTCTCTCATTTTCTTTGCCACCACATATACTTACGAAATCCCTTCAATGAAGTTCTCAATTTGGTGTATTATTAATTTCATTTATTGGGATCATTACATTAGAAATACAAACTCTAATTTCTTTGAGAAAAGTATTCTATCATTTTGTTAGCCCCTTCTAATGTCTAGTAAGTGACTAGACTATAATCCACATGTCTTAGAACCCCTCAAAGCAAAAGTGCCCATAACACTGTAAATAAAAAATGAATGATAAAAAAAATTATGGATTAGAATTTAATTAAGAAAAATCTTTCACATATACATGGAAACTATACCTGTTGTGTTGTAGGAATGTCAATATTATGTGTTTTTAGTTCATTTTGCAACTGAGCCTCTTTTAATTTTGCTTCTTCAACTTGGCCTAAAATTAAAAACAAAAAACAAACAAACCTACATCAATTTGTAATAATCTCCAAAATATGGTTTTTGAAAAATATTTTTAATCTCTTGGGTTTTTTTTCTCCTTATAATGAGTGATGCTAAAGTAAAAAAACCCAAGTGACTATTTTAGAAATTCAAAATGAAACTAAAAGTCTAAAATTAAGATTTGGATCTAATACACAAAAATGAGAAACAAGATGTGGTTTTATAAAACCAAAATTTGGTTTAAGGTAGTTAAGGAAGATATTATATATATTAATACTGCAAACTCCAAGTAATCTTAGAGAAATTGTTTAATCCTAATCCACATGACTATATATAACATACATAATCGCTTAAGTCTGAGACAAGAACCAAATAAGACTTTATATATATATATATTTACTTATTTTTTTAAATGGACAGACAGATATCACAAGTAGGCAGAGAGGCAGGCAGAGAGAGAGAAGGGGAAGCAGGCTCCCTGCTGAGAAGAGAGCCCAATGTGGGGCTCGATCCCAGGACTCTGAGATCATGACCCGTGCAGAAGGCAGAGGCTTAACCCACTGAGCCACCCCGGAACCCCCAAATAGGACTTTATAAAAAGAATCTTTAGTGCTACTACTGATGTATTATCTCATCATCCTGCTTAGCTCCCATTGTCCTCTAAATATCATTGGATATACAAAAGTGAGTACTTTGAGGCAGGCAGTACATTTGTCAGTTAATAGATCAAAAATTTCAAGTATGTAATTAACACAAAGACAAAACCATAGCAAAAAAAAAAAAAGTCTGACAAATGGAAAAAGAAACCACAATGCCTTGTTTTAATAGTCTATAAAGTTTGGGTGGCTCAGTGGGTTAAGCCGCTGCCTTCGGCTCAGGTCATGATCTCTGGGTCCTGGGATCGAGTCCCGCGTCTGGCTCTCTGCTCAGCGGGGAGCCTGCTTCCTCCTCTCTCTCTCTCTGCCTGCCTCTATGCCTACTTGTGATCTCTCTCTGTCAAATAAATAAATAAAATCTTTTAAAAAAATTGCAACAAACATTGTGCATAAAGTCCCATATTTCTATATATTGTGTGCTGCCCTGTACAGCTCCATAGTGTGACATACTGCAGGTATTTTAAGTAAAATACACATAGTCCCATGATTCAAATTGAAAATCAAATTATATGTCATTTCTCCAGTAATACTGTCTCTCAATACCTTCAGCCAGGACTTGGAATTAGATATAAATATTACCATCATGTCAAAAGCCTTAATTTTCCACAGAGATTTCTAATTTAAAAAATCTCAAATTTTTATAGGTAAGCAGGATATAAATTTATTTAAAGTGATGGAATACATCATTAGGTCAAATGACAAAGAATATAAGCAATCATTACTGTCTTACTTCCTTACATCCCTGAAGCGTTCTGCAGTTTTTCTGTAGTCCAGGAAAGAAGACAATTTTTGTGTTTCATGGTCTCAATCTTCTGTCTTACCATTTCCCAAAGCCTAATTTTTTACTACATTTGAATACAAAATGACTTACACTTCATTTCATCAAGAAGCTGGTTGCTGGCTTCAAATAAACTTCTATACACTGTAATATTCTTAGATAACTGGTCCTTTTCTTTTGTAAGTGCTGCCATTTGTTGCTGCTTCTTAACATCTAAGAAAAACATTCAGATCATTCAAACAATTCTAAAATTGTGACCTCTCCAAAGCATGTCATATCATGATTAGGTAACTAATAAATACCCTGTTAATGGAAAGCAAAAATAAAAAAGTACCACAAACATAAGGAAAATCCTCTATTTTCCTAAAAACTTACCATTGTAAAACATAAACGGTAGGATATATGGTTCTAATGTTCTTGATAGAGCTGGTAGCTGAGGCTCAAATATAATAAAATATTCAGTACTATCCCTTCCAGGACTATTTTCTGCCAGCACTAGATTCTGTAAAAAGAAAAGAGCAGTTAAGGAAAACAAGATTTAAAATAGTATGTGTCAACATATAAATGTTATGTATCTCATTGTATGTTTCCAAGTTAAGTGGTAAATTTCAAAAAGACAATAGGCATTGACTGATCCTTAAGATTCATTAACATTCATTAAAACAACAGAACCACCTAAAACACAAAACCTTACCTCTTGGTATTGGTTTGAAAGCCAAATGATCTTATCAATGAATAGATTATACAAAAATTATATGTAATAGACAATTATTTTTTTAAAAAAGTATCTTTTCCTTTGGAGCAGAAGTATCAATGGCCACTTACGATCTTGACCTGCAGTCTTTTTGATGCCAACCTTTAAGAAGTTGAAGAAGTGCTGAAACACCTTATGGCATAAAAGTTATAAAAACAATCACAAAGACATGCCCAAAGCCCAATGCTGAGTTTAAGTTACAGCTGTTACCATGGAAGTAGACCCACGAGTCCCAGGTGACCAAACAAGAGGTCCTAAAAAGCTCCAAAGATTTTTTTTTTTTAAATTGTATTGTCTTCATTAATGCACAAACAAAACACTTTTAATACAATTTAGCTTAAGACCACAGCATGTAACAAGTAAATATTACGAATATATTTACATCCTAAATTATTTTAACATTCTTTACAGAAAATAATAGATACTAGCTATTTTATTTTTTAGACCAGTACAAATCATAGATAGAGAAGTAGAATTTTTTTAACAATCGAAATCCATAAAACACTGTAGGACAATTCATGAAATGAAATTATAAATTACAGATAACAATTCTTTTCTTTCCAAGAAATACAGACTACAAGCCCACCATTAAACCAAACTGCAATCACACTTAAGTTTCTGAAAGCTATTTTCAATGTATTTACATGAATATAAACACATTAAAAATAAAATACTGTTCACATTTTTAAAATGTACACTTTATAGTTCAGCAGTTTGCTACCAGAAATCAATCCAATTTGTTGATCAATGCAGGTGAATGTTTAGATACCAATTTGTAAAATTTATGCACAGTATAAGTAGATGGTACTATATCCTTTCACTTAAAATTGCTTAAAAAATTTTAACTACTATTTATATAGCAGAGAAAGTATCTTTCAGTATTTCTCTGAGTGTTTCCTAGAATAATGAGAAAAGGACTCATCAAAAACAGTTTATTTTAATAGGTAATATCAAATTTCCCTTCAAAAAGTCTGTCAATTTATCTTCTCATCATTAGTGTGTAAGACTATCTAGTTTCCCTGAAGCTGGCCAACAGTTCATTATCAAGTTCTTTTCCCCCAAGTTTTTTAATCCCAAAATGGATTAAAAGGAACCAGTCATTTAAACTAGCACTTCTCTGATTGGTACTAAGGCCATGCTTTTTGTTTACTGGTCCTTTATATTTTCCCTTCTATTAACTGCTTGTTCATATTCTTCTCTATGTTTTACTTTAAAAATTACTTTGTTTTTCTACTAAACTTTTTTCTTATTGATTTGCAGGAAGTTCTTTAGGAGATCTAAAAATATGTTTAATGTACCTAGTCCAATATTGGGGTGTGGGCATAGCAATATTTCTACTTAATTAAAAAAATATTTTTTTTATTGTGTGGTAGATAATGAATCTCTCTACATACCCACCATCCAGGGTCAATAATTATCAATATATTGCCATTGTTCTTTTAAATCTGTTTAAGATACAGTTATAATAAAAGTTTTAAATTTTTATGTAGTTAAATATAAAATCTTTTCCTTTATGTCTTGTTTAAGGAGGCCTTTCTTATTTCAGAGGTTTATACTTTGCAATTTCTGATGCATGACTTACCAAGGAGAAACATGAAAGAAAAAGAACTGGAGTCCATAATAGGATCCAAGCACAAATGGGAATTTGGAATATGAGAAATGAACAAATACATAGCAGAATAAAACTGAGGCACCTTTTTTAGAAATTTCCAGATCTAAGTAAGCAAATAATATAGAGAATCTGAAAATAGTTAACAAACTTGAACAGTAAGTTTAGATTATAACTTAAAGAAAACAGTACACATTCTTTTCAAGCAAACATGGAACATATTATGTCCTGAGCCAATATTTCCTAAATGTTCATATTGTTGAGAATTACCTGCTTGATAAATAAGAGCCCAGAGCCCTAACCTAGACTTACAAAATCAATGTATGAGTCAGAAGCCAAGGAGGACTGTTTTCTGCTTGATATTCAGTGTGGTATTAGGAACCTCTAGTGGAAATTCATATGTATGACACAAAGCCTTGATTCTACATGCAGGTGCAAGGAAACAGTTTAAGTCACCATCTTAACTTCACAAATGTATATAGCTGGGGGTAGCAATTTCAAATGTCTACATGGGGCCAGGAGCGGGGGAAGTGCCGAGGAAACAGGACAAAGGTAGGGTAGGCTAGGTGTAATCTTCCAACACAAACTTACTTTTGCACATTTAACATGTCTCCCTTTGCCTTTGTTCAACATGTGGCTTTCATTACCTAATTTTTGTTAGGGTACAATAAAATTTCCCTTTACTCTCTACTGTAATAAAAGTGAAGGAACAAGTGTGAAAACAAGTAACAAATGGCACTTGGCCCTCAGTGTCAAGAGATGAAAAGAAGTGACATGAATACAAATGACGGGAAAATCTTTCTGTCGTAAAAGAATCATGGTCTAGTATTGCCAGGTTTTTAGAATTCTCCAAATACATCAGAAATGCAGACTGTTACATTAAAAACTCTATAACTTTGAATACTGGAGACTAAACTAAGTGAGATAAAAACATTGGGGGTAGAGGACACTGGGGAGGGAATGTGCTAGAATGAGCACTGGATATTATATAAGACTGACGAATCAGACCTGTACCCCTGAAAAAAATATATTATATAATTAAATAAGTTTAAATTAAAAACAAAAAAACAAAAAAAAGGAAATGCTGTAGGGGTGCCTGGATGGCTCACTCAGTTGGGCGTCCAACTCTTGGTTGCAGCTCAGGTCATGATCTCAGGTCCTGGGCTTGAGCACCTTGGGGGGCTCTGCTCAGTGGGGAGTCTGAGGATTCTTTCTCCCTCTCTCTCCCTGCATCGACTCTTCCCCATGCTCTCTCCCTCGAATAAATAAATCTTTTAAAAAAGGGTGGGGAGTCACCTGGGTGGCTCAGATGCCTAATCAGCTGCCTTCGGCTCAGGTCAATCCCAGGGTCCTGTGATCAAGCCCCATGTTTGGCTCTCTCCTAGAGTGGACCCTGCTTCTCCCTCTGCCGCTATTACCCCTGCTTGTGTTCGTTCTCTCTCTGCCAAACAAATAAATAAAATCTTAAAAAAAAAAATACTGTAATGGTCTCTCACTGATAGACCAACCAACACATCTACTGTAAGGCAGGTACAAGCTGTCAGGCTCCCCAACTGTAAGCCTAATGTTATTAAAACAATGCGGTATTGGCACTGGTTTAGATATAAAGATGAATAATAACAATAAAAAAAAGGTGACACTTCAAATTAATAAAATGGATAATTATTCAATAAATAATACCAAGAGATTAGGTTAGTGAATTTGAAAAAAAATGCAAAAATAAAATCCAGACAAATCAAAGATTAAAGGCGTAAGAATACTAGGGCAGGAACTGTGAATTCAATCCTCCCTCCACTCCAATATAAACAAAGCTAAAATCTAAAGGACAAACTCAGGAAAATGTAATTATATACAAAAGAGCATGAATATCTTTAATATAAAATTTAAGAAAATGATGAACATTACAAAAGAAAAAGCACCAAGGGACAATCCTAAAAAGATTAAGAATAGGAACAATGTTCAACCTTACTAGTAAAAAAGTATTTTTTGAAATATAGGCAACTTGGGTTAGAATTCCAAAAATCATTCATATTTAGGGTTGGTAACATTATGTCAGACAACACACATATTTCTGGTGGGAATAAAAATTGAACAGCAATTAGCAATAACTAACTACCAGAAGGCTTAAAATGAACATATCTTGCCACCAATTCTACTTCTAGTAATTTCTTTCTTTTTTTTTTTTTAAGATTTTATTTATTTGAGAGAGATCACAAGTAGGCAGAGAGGCAGGCAGAGAGATAGAGGAGGAAGCAGGCTCCCTGCCGAGCAGAGACCCTGACGCAGGACTCAATCCCAGGACCCCGAGATCATGACCTGAGCTGAAGGCAGAGACTTAACCTACTGAGCCACCCAGGCACCCCTCTCGTAATTTCTTAAGGAAACAATCAGACATGCAAAAGGATACACACCAGAAGAAACCTGATGAAAAGCACTATTGGTAAAAACAAGTTTTGGAAAGAAACTTAGGACTGATCAAATAAATTATGATCATCAATACAATGATGTAGGTTTATACATACCAATAAAGACATCAAAGATGTGTTAAATAAAATTTTTATAAGAGCAGAGTTCTAGTATATTAATATTTTACATCCCACCCATGTATATAAATCATATACACACAGGGTATCCATGCAGTATTTGTGTATATACATAAAAGTCTGGAAAATAACTAAATTGCTAATCATTACCTCTGAAGGGTGATAAAATAGTGATTGTTTTTTAAGTGTTTGCACCGTGTATTTTTTATACAAGTAAAAATTTCCATTTTGAAAAAAAAGAGTAACAAAGATAAGCTGTTTTGTTAATTTTTTCTCTTTATGTATACATTTTACCCAGGCTAAGTTATATTCTGTTTCTATCCACAGAATGGTAACTTTTAAATATATGAATACATGAATGTATTATCACTGAAGCTAAAAATCATTACAGAGAGAACAGTCATCCGCAGGGAAAAAGAGGTTCTTGCTCAAAGTAATAATAATCCCAGGGGTTTAATTTGTAAGAGTTTACAGCAAAATCACAAAGTATTTTCCACTCACTTTCTAATTTAATGGTAACTTAGAATATTTTCATAGTTATACATACAAAAGAATAGGTATTATAAGATTGTGGTTTAAAGTATTAAATACAGTAATATTATCTATCAGAAGATGTAAAAATTACCGTAATTTCAGCTGAACCTTTCACAAAGGGAAATTCGAGTGTTCTCACTTTCCCGATAAACAGTGGTGTATCCGTATCTTCCTCATTAGAACCTTTAATGGTAGCTACTACAGTGCCAACCAAATCAATTCCAGTATGATTGTTATAGTTATCCTTCAAGTAAACAATAAAAAACTAATTAGAAGAACAAGAAGATTAATTCCAGAAAAGGACATGATCATATCAGAAAATACAATATAAGCCCTAAATATTCAATTATCCTGGTCATTCTTATTTCCAAGCACAGAATTCAGTTCTCAGATTAAGAGCTCCAAGGGCAGGAAATAATCCCAGGCTTCCATCTAATATAATGACTTATAATTTTCTGTATCAAAAGGACTCCCATTTTAAAATTCCAACTTGTTACATACTCTATTGATCTGGGGGAAGAGAAGAATGATTCACTTGTCTAAAACACCAAAACACACACACCCCCCAACACACAAAAAATTGAGAGAAGCATCCCACCAGGAAAATTTCCCACAAAGGTGAAGTCTCACTACTGTGTTTTATATGCTTCTAATAACAGATTTGGCAACTTTATTGCTGATTTTTCTCCCAATAATCAGAAGTTTGAGGAGCTCACTATGATCAATCATCAGAGCAGATCTCTTAAAAAATAATTACTTCTTTCTCATCAGTGAAATAGACACTGAGGATTCAATTTACCTCACACAAATTCGTAATACATACTGGAAATAGGGGATTAAAGAAAGGTATGTATTAAGGTAGGCAGGCAAATTTCTGCATTTTTGAGTCTGTTCTACTTGGTATACCTGGATGTACTGTATGTATACATTCTCTGTATTAAAATACAAAGGTGTTTATATTTCATTCATCCACACAAATTTTCCCTATAACTTTAAACTGAATAATTAAGATCTGACTCTATAAGTAACTATTTTGCATACTAGAAATAATTTTTGTTACTCTTTGCAACTTTGGAAGTAAATAAACATTACCGTAATAGTAAGATGTAAATCTTTGACCAAGGTCCTACTGGCAACGGAGCGAACATTTGAAACAGCTGGTGTAGCTGGCTGAATTTTAGGAACTAACTTCACAGGTTGATTAGGCAGAACATCAACTATAATCTTACGTAACAAAAACAGCATTGCGATTAAAAATATATTGATGATTCGGTATATAAGAGTAAGACAAGACATAATGTTAGCATATACTAAATAAAATGCAATCTTACATTCTGAAATAGATTTCCATTAATCTCCTAAACCTAATCAACTTACTTTTTAAAATTTAAAAAAAAAAAAAGGTTTATCAGAGATAAACTTAGGTTGTTAACAGCCATCTAAGAACAAATTTAGGGGATTTCAAAATATGGTAATTTGGTACACTAACCTATTGAATGGCAATGATGTATATCAAAACTACCTTAAACTTCATTATCCAGAATTCTAATACACAAAATGTTATTAAACTGAAAGTTTTTCATGTATGGTTGACAGAAGCAACCTTACCATGATATACACGAAAATGCTTACTGGACTCTTCAAAATAAAGAGAAATGGAAAAGTAACTTCCACAAATGGTCATATTCATCAACATATATTCCTAAAATTATATTATTTGTATTTTATTATCAATAATTAATTGTATCCAATAATTAATTCACCTTTAAACAAAACCATTTCATTCCTATACTAAGCAAGAAAATGTGAAACTAACTATGGTATATAAAAAGAGTAAGCAAACCTGTTCACTGTTAAGAATATTTGCTTTATCCATCATAAACCCAAACTGGATACAGTATGTTCCCACTTTGTTAGGAATTGCTTTATCCCTATGTTAGAAAGAAAGAGATAAGATTACTATCAACATTTAAATAAGGGGGGAAGGAATTCAAATCATCAACATTTCTGTTCTTTCCACAAAAAGTCAATGAATAAAAAAATAATTACTATTACTACATTCACATTTATTTAACAAATATTTCCTGTAATACCAGGCTTTACCAATTTTTCAAACCCAAACAAAGACCATAAAATGAAAACTAAGAAGAAAAAAGAAAAAGAAATCCATAATAGGTACATCATAGTAAATTGTTGAAAACAAAACTCAAAACAACCAAAGAAGAATGGAAATAATTACTTTTCAATGTAACAATAAGGTTGGGTTGCCTCATGGTACACCTAGTTTTGGCTCAGGCTGTAATCTCAGGGTCTTGAGATCAAGCACTGCATCTGCCTAAGACTTTCTTCTCTCCCTCTACCCCTCCCCAAACTGACACACTATCTCTCTCAAATAAATAAATCTAAAAATAATAAGAATAAGAATAAGAATAGTAAGACTGACAGCTAACTTCTCAACATAAATGATAGGACAGTGAAGGCTGGCTTAAAAGTACTGCAAGAGGGCGTCTGGGTGGCTCAGTGGGTTAAGCTGCTGCCTTCGGCTCAGGTCATGATCTCAGGGTCCTGGGATCGAGTTCCGCATCGGGCTCTCTGCTCAGCAGGGAGACTGCTTCCTCTCTCTCTCTCTCTCTCTCTCTGCCTGCCTCTCCATCTACCTGTGATCTCTCTCTGTCAAATAAATAAATAAAATCTTTAAAAAAAAAAAAAAAGTACTGCAAGAAAGAAACTGCCAATATAAAATTGCAGTTTCAAGAAAAGTACTCTTCCAGTATGAAGGTTTATGAGATAATTCATCACCAGCACATGTACACTAGAGGAAACACTAAAGGAACTTCCTCAGATGGAAAATGATACGAAATGGAAAACCTGAGTTGCAGATTAACAGAAGAATAAATGAGTTAGTAAATCTAAATGAACACTAACTATATGAAATAATAATGTATTAATAAGTTTAACATATACAACAACAAAGGCATCTTAGTTGCAAGAGAGAGAATGATGTTTAAGTGTTCTAAGAGTTATTCACTGACCAAGGAGAGGGTAAAAATGCAAAGTGTCATCACACATTGATATAGCAATTTAACTATGCATGTTGTAATCTCTCAAAAAAAATCAGAATAATAAGACTATATTAACTACCAAGTTAATAAGGAATAAAATATGATAACTAATAATAATAAATTCATAAGAAAAAAGAAAAAAGAATAGTAGGATCAAATAAAAAATTGTAAGACAGAGTCAAAAACAAGTGTTTTGGTAATTATTTGTATGATTTAAACTTTTCACTTAAAAGATTATTAAAAAAACAATTATAGGATGCCTGGGTGGCTCAGATGGTTAAACACCTGCCTTCCACTCAGATCATGATGTCAGGGTCCTAGGATTGAGCCCTGGGTCAGGCTTCCTGTTCAGTAGGGAGTCTGCTTCTCCCTCTGCCTGCTGCTCCCCCTGCCTGTGCTCTCCTTCTGATGAATAAATAAATAAAATCTTTAAAAAAACAAACATATAATGCCATCTGTAAATGATCACTTAAAATATAAAGATACAAAAGTCATGAAAAAAAGATACTTATACAAATCCTAGCTCTCATGATCCCTAAGGTGGCTTCTGCATGTCACTCATACGGAAAGTTGGTATACTGTTATCAAAGTAGATTTCCAAGCAAAAAGCATTACTAGAGAAAAAGGTGAATACTTCATAGTGACAGCCAATTCAATTTCTCAAAAAAATATAATAATGTAAGTCCTATGTAAAAAATCATACAGCCTTAAAATAACACTAACAGAACTAAGAAGGAAAATGAATCCACATCCATGAAGGGAGACTTACTACACTGCTTAAAAAATAAATAGATAGATAGATAGATAAATATATAGATTTTGTGTGTGTGTGTGTACACATGCACACAAATTTAAAATATATAGAAAAATTTAAATACAGAAAAGTGACGCCCAATGATTACTAAATTTTGAATTAGCATAACACTGTACTTTACAGGCAGTTTATGTGATTTTCTAGTATACATAAAATATTTACAAAAATTGACCATATGCGCATACTGTTTTCCACAAAGGGAAAAACAATTATCCATTAGTTTCAAGGGAAAGATAATATACAAGGCAGGATCTCTGACCACCGCAGAATTAGTCTAGAAATCAATAAGAAGGGCGCCTGGGTGGCTCAGTTGGTTAAGCCGCTGCCTTCGGCTCAGGTCATGATCTCAGGGTCCTGGAATCGAGACCCCGCATCGGGCTCTCTGCTCAGCAGGGAGCCTGCTTCCTCCTCTCTCTCTCTCTGCCTGCCTTTCTGCCTACTTGTGATCTCTCTCTGTCAAATAAATAAAATCTAAAAAAAAAAAAAAAGAAATCAATAAGAAAAAGAGAATAAGAAAATCCCACAATTTAGAAATTAAACAATATACTTCTGAAAAATAGTCATAGGTAGAAGATGAAATTACAATGGAAATTATAAAACACCTTGATCCAAGTAATAATGAAAATACAAGGTAAAAAACTTGGGAAATCTGTAGCTCTACATACATATATATGTACATATAAATACATATTTATGTATATGTGTATATATATTCACATATACATACGGTATATACAGGCCGAAAATAAATGTATTAAGCAAAAATCTCAAGAAGTTTTAAAAAGACAGAAGTTGGTTCTTTGAAAAGACCTACAAAATTTACATCTCCTGGTAAGATTAATCAAGTAACAAAAAGTACAAATAGGGTGCCTGGGTGGCTCAGTTGGTTAAGTGTCTGCCTTTGGTCAGATCAAGATCCTGGAGTCCCAGGACTGAGTCCCAAATCAAGCTCCCCACTCAGCTGGGAGTCTGCTTCTCCCCACTCTTGCACTCTCTCACTCAAATTAAAAAAAAATTTAAAAAAGTAAAAATAACGTTAACAGTGAGAGACCACTATAGATTCTTACCTACAGACAAAATAAATTGTGAACAACAACTTTTAAAATTTAGGTAAGACTGACAAATTGAAAATTTTAAGTCACCAAAACTGACCAAAGAGGACTCAGGAAATACAAATAATCATATAGCTACCGAATTTGAAGAAACTACATTCATAAGTACAACCTTCCTCCCCTCAACTCCAGGCACAGATGGCTTCACAGATGAAATCTACCAAACATTTAAGGAAGAAATTATGACAACTCTCACACAAAATCCAGAAAATAAATCAAGATATAAGGACCAATTTTCCCAGTTACTGCGGTGAGGCATATATGACCTAGACACCATACCTAAAAAGAATCTATAGGAAAGTGCAGGCAACCTTACCATTAATGTAGACAGAAAAATTCCAAACAATTAGCAAAACAAATCCACCAATACATAAAAGAGGTTATTATGTATCATGATAAAACTGGGTTTACTCCAGTAATGCAAGACTGGCTGAATGAATATTCAGAAAATTAATGTTCTATATAATTAAGCACATCAAAAAAGAAAGGAAAAATATCACATATTACCCTCAATAGACAATGAAATCTAATATCAATTCATAATAAATAGAAATTCTCTTGCTGAGGATTAGAAAGGAACAGTCTGATAAACGTACCTACCAATGAAAACAGGGGACTGGGAATGAAATTAGGATGATCTTTTTTTTTTTTAGACTTTTTAAAAATTTATTTATTTGACAGAGAGAGTGAAAGAGAGAGAGAAAGAGAGAGAAATCACAAGTAGGCAGAGAGGCAGGCAGAAAGACAGGGGAAGCTCAATCCCAGGACTCTGAGATCATGACCTGAGCCGAAGGCAGAGACTTAACCCATTGAACCACCCAGGCACCCCAGGATGATCACTCTTGTGTCTATTTAAGATTTTACTGTAAGTCCAAGCCAGTGCAATATGGCAAAAAAGAGAAAATGTACAATGACTAGAAAGTAATCAACCTATCATTATTCACAGACATGAATGTGAAAATATTTTGAAATCCTAAAGAATCTATAAATAAAATTGGAAATTAAGGAGACTAGCAGAGATGCTGACTACAATGTTAATATATATAAATTGACTAGATTTCTGTAACCAATAACATAAAATAAAAAATTTTAAAGGATGCTGTTTACAATACCATCCAAAATATTATCTAGGTATCATGCTAAATGAAGTGAGACATTGTATGTTAACAAAATTAAAACTTTAAAAAAGGAAAAAAAATGTTAGATAGGCAAATATAAAAATACTATATTATTTCACTGATATGTAGAATCTAAAAAACTCAAATTCGTAGACACAAAGAACAGAGTGCTCCTTGCCAAAGGCAGGAACTGGGAGATGGGCAAGATGGAGGAAATGATCAAAGCTGGTCAAGAGGTACAAAGTTTCAGTTAAAGGACAAATAAATCCTGGGCAAGTAATATACAGCATGGTGACTACAGTTAACAACACTGTCGTGTTTGAAAGTTGCTAAGAGAGTAAGTCTTTAAAGTTTCCAATATTAGGAAAAAAATATTCGTAGTTATTTAAGGTGATGGATGATAACCAAATTACTATGGAAGGAAGCAGGTAATGACTGGGAGGGGCACAAGGTAGGGCTTCCCCTGTATTGGCAATCTTTTATTTCCTGACTTCAGTAGTGGTCGCACAGAAATTTACTATGGGAGAAAAGTCACAAAACACTGCATGTTTTTTTAACTTTATGAATTTTTTTTTATAAACCTATAATATATTTTTATTCCCAGGGGTACAGGTCTGTGAATTGTCAGGTTTACACACTTCACAGCACTCACCACAGCAGATACCCTCCCCAATGTCCATAACCCCACCCCCTTTTCACCAACCCCCCCCCCCCCCAGCAACCTTCAGTTTGTTTTGTGAGATTAAGAGTCACTTATGGTTTGTCTCCCTCCCAATCCCATCTTGTCCACTTCCTCATATCAGGGAGATCATATGATAGTTGTCTTTGTCCAATTGACTTATTTCGCTAAGCACGATACCATCCACATCATGGCAAATGGCAAGATTTCATTTCTTTTGATGGCTACATTAACTTTATGAATTTTCTCTGTTCTTAAAAGGTTTAAAAATTGAGATTACATGCAGAACACCACACACAGTGACTGACGTGCATTAGGAACTCAAATATTTTCATGCATTCAAATATACCTGATATATGGAGATATATTTTATTATGTCACATGTATAACTGACAGTGTATATGATTTTTAGAAATCCTTCCTTCTGACTTACCATTTCTAAAATTTTATTTTTTTAAATTGAAATACAGCTGACATACAATATTATATTAGTTTCAGGGATACTACAGAGTAATTCAACATTCATATACACTAGAAAGTAATCACCACAATAAATCTTGCTACCATCAGTCACCATACAAAGTTGTTACATAGTAACATATCCTCTAAACTGTAGATTGCATCCTCATGTTTTATTTATAACTTCAAGTTTGCACCCTGTAACCCCCATCCTCTATTCTGCCCATTCCCCTACACAGCTAAGATTTTCATTTTTTAGAAATTTTATTTATTTATTGAGAGCGAGAGCAAGAGAGAGCAAGTGCACCTGTGTATACAAGTTGGGAGAGGGGAAGAAGGCAAGGGAGATTGGAGAGAAAATTTCAAGCAAACTCCCCACCCAGCATGGAGCCTAATGTGGGGCTTAATAGCATAGCCCTGAGATCATGACCTGAGCTGAAATGAAAACCAACTCAGCCACCTAGACACCCCAAGAGAGAGTGACAGAGTGACAGAGAGACAGCGCAGTTTACTTATTTGACAGAGACACAGAGCAGGAGAGAGAGAACAGAAGTAGGGGGAGTGGGAAAGGGAAGCAGGCTTCCCGCTGAGCAAGGAGCCCTATCCAAGGGCTCAATCCCAGGACCCTGGGATCATGACCTGAGCCAAAAGCAGACACTTAACGACTGTGCCACCCAGGTGCACCCCAAGATTTCTTTTTACTGAGGTATAATTCACATAAAATAAAATTAACCATTTTAAGTGTCTAATTCATTGGCATTTGGTATATACACATTGTTGCCCAACGGCTACTTCTTTATAGTTTTAAAATGTAGAACTATTTTTAAAAGACTTCCTAGGGGCACCTGGGTGGCTCAGTGGGTTAAGCCTCTGCCTTCAGCTTAGATAACGGTCTCAGGGTCCTGGGATTGAGCCCTGCATAGGGCTCTCTGCTCAGTAGGGAGCCTGCTTCCCCCGCTTCCCCTGCTTGGCCCGCTCTTTCTCTCTCTGCCTGCTTGCTCTGCCTACTTGGGAGCTCGCTCTGTCAAATAAATAAATACATAAAATCTTTAAGGAAAAAAAAAAAAAGATTTCCTAAATGTTCCTTCTGATACCCTGGAATCCTAAAATAAGATTAAATTAAGACAAATATTTGAAATACAAGGATGTTACACAATTATCACACATTTTAATAGATTTATACACTAAAAGATAATTTAACGTACTGAAAGGAAGGCAGTATATGTTTTCTTGGATGTCTAAATCAGTCCCATGCAATAACATGAGTATACCTTAAAGACCTAAGGCATTGTTAGCATAACGTAAAGTAAGGACAGTGATGGTATATTTCATTACTTGTCTGTCACAAGACAATAAAACTCAGAGTATTTAGAAACACATAGCTATCTGACATTGCCTTAACAAAAAGTACACACTGAGAAGATCTCTTTCTTTTTAAATGAAAAGAGCATCTGTCTATGAAAGATTAAAAGGTTTTTAAAAAAACTAGTTCTTTGGTACAGTTAGTCTGAACATATTAATATAACCTTATATTAATATAATAATCATGTTGACCCTACTGAATGATCACTAAAGAATTTTAAAAAGAAAATTTTGAAGGGTTTTGGGAAGACCAGGGAGTAGAAAACACCAGGTACCTGTGTCCCTGTCTGGAAAATACCTATACTGGCAGACTCTGTCTGATATAACTATTTTGGAACTCTGAAAGTTACTAAAAACTTGGATAGTAAGTTGCAGTTAACTTTGATCAATTTTAGCTTTTACACAGTAGTAGTTACTCATTCCCTACCTCCCGACCCATGGCCCACAGATCTATGTCCCAGGAGCAGTGTTTACAGCTTACAGGAGCCAGGGTGGGCAAAAGGACCCTATCCACCAAATACTGGGGATCTGTGCTCTGATTGCTGCTTCTGATCAGAGGAGTAAATGAAAATGCAAATAGCCATTGTTCCTGCAGTGTCCCCACTGCTGAAGTCCTCATCCTCCAGCTAAAGTAACTTCCAGGAGACAAAGAGCTAGCACTCTGTCTTTCTCCTCTTCCTTTTTAGAAACCAGAAATTAAAGGAACTGAACAACCACATGCATAGAGAAAACAAGAAAGTGACTACTCATATCCAGAGAAAGGGTCAGAAAAGACATGAGAAGACCGTAAGTTTACACCTAAGGCTGATGCATGACAAAGAGCTTATAACAATCAGAAAAACAATTAAAAAAAATTTTAAACCTAGCAAACCCTGGGTGAGGCAGAGAATCTGAATTCCAGTGCTACCACATTAATATACACAAATGTCTATTTTTTAACAAAAAGCCACAAGACAAACAGCCATTCAAAGTAAAAACATAAGTCAACTAAAATTGTTCTTCAGACACCTGATGGCAAATATACTAGACAAGGACTTAAAAAAACAAAAAACAAAACAAAACAAAACCAACCTGTCTTAAAGGTGCCTGCATGGTTTAGTGTGTTAAGATTCTGACTCTTGATTTCAGCTCAGGTCATGATCTCAGTGTTGTGATAATGGAGCTTTAAGATTCTTTCTCTCCCTCTCCTTCTGCTCCAAACCCCTAACTCAAGCACTCTTTCTCAAAACAAGAACAACACAACAACAACAAACATCTATCTTAAAAATGCTCAAAGAAGTGAAGGAAAATGTGGAGAAAATAAAAGTGATGTAGAAAAAAAAATGGAAATATCAATAAAGAAACAGAAAACCTAACAAGGAACCAAAAACAAATTTTGGAGCTGAAAAATACAGTAACTTCAGTGAAAATTTCAGTACAGGTATTCAAAGGCAGATTTAAGCAGGAAGAAAAAAGAATTAGTGAACTTGAAGATAATGAATATTATAGTCTGAGGAACAGAAAGGAAAAAGGACTGAATAAAAGGGAACAGAACCTCAGGGATCTTTGGGACACCAGCAAGGGTCCCCTCTCACCAGGGGAAGAGAGAATATTTGAAGAATGGCTGAAAATCTCCCAAGTTTGATGAAACACATGAATATAAATATTGAAGATGCTCAACAGATTCCAAGTAAAATAAATTCAAAGACACATACCAACACACATTATTATCAAATATTTAAAAGACAAAGAGAGAATATGAAAAGCAGTGAGATGAGAGAGAAGTTAATCATTACATATAAGGGATTCTCAGGAAGCTAATCAGATTTCTCATCAAATAGGCCAGGGGGGACGCAGTAGGCAATGGACCAATGTATTCAAAATGCTTCAAAACATATATACCCTCAGCCAAGAATACTATATCCAGCAAAACCAATCTTCAACAGTGAGAGGGAAATTAAGACATTCTCAGATAAACAAAAGCCAAGGGAATTCATTACCACTAGACCTGGTCTGTAAGAAATGTTCAAGGAAATACTACAAAGTGAGATGAAAGAACTGACAATAACATGAAACCACATGGAGAAACAAAGATCTCAATAAAGGTAAATTCACAGGCAATTATAAATGCTAGTATTATTATAACAATGTTTATAATTGCACCTCTTGTTTTCTACAAGATTTAAGAGACCAATATATTTGAAGAAACAAAACTTAATCTCAAAGTTAAAAGGACATTTCCCACTTCAAAGCTGTGATCACCAAGACAGCATGGTACTGGCATAAAAACAGACACACAGACCAGTGGAACAGAGTAGAGAGCCTAGATATGGACCCTCAACTCTATGGGCAAATAATCTTCGGCAAAGCAGAAAAAAATATACAGTAGAAAAAAGACAGTCTCTTCAATAAATGGTGCTGGGAAAACTGGGCAGCTATATGTAGAAGAATGAAACTTGACCATTCTCTTACACCGTACACAAAGATAAACTCAAAGTGGATAAAAGACCTCAACGTGAGACAGGAATCCATCAGAATCGTAGAGGAGAACATAGGCAGTAATCTCTTCAATATCAGCCACAGCAACTTCTTTCAAGATATGTCTCCAAAGGCAAAGGAAACAAAAGCAAAAATAAACTTTTGGGACTTCATCAAAATCAAAAGCTTCTGCACAGCAAAGGTAACAGTCAAAAAAACAGAGGCAACCCACGGAATGGGAGAAGATAATTGCAAATGACAGTACAGACAAAAGGTTGATATCCAGGATCTATAATGAACTCCTCAAACTCAACACACACAAAACAGACAAGCATATCAAAAAATGGGCAGAAGATATGAACAGAGACTTCTCCAACGAAGACATACAAATGGCTATCAGACACATGAAAAAATGTTCATCATCACTAGCCATCAGGGAGATTCAAATTAAAACCACATTGAGATATCACCTTACACCAGTTAGAATGGCCAAAATCAACAAGACAGGAAACATGTGTTGGATGGGATGTGGAGAAAGGGGAACCCTCTTACACTGCTGGTGGGAAGGCAAGTTGGTGCAGCCTCTTTGGAGAACAGTGTGGAGATTCCTCAAGAAATTAAAAATAGAACTTCCCTATGACCCTGCCATTGCACGACTGGGTATTTACCCCAAAGATACAGATGTAGTGAAAAGAAGGGCCATCTGTACCCCAATGTTTAAAAAATAAATGAAAGAAATCTTGGACATAGTTTATTCAAAGCAACCTTCATATTTTGAAGTAGAGGTCCGGAACACAGAAGCAACAATTCCAGTGAATTCAATTCAAAGTAATGTAAGTAAAAAAACTAAAAAACTAGTATATAAAAAAACTAGTTCTATTTGTTTTACACTTTATAAAAAAAAACTAGTTCAATTTGTTTTACACTTTATAACATTTAAGTTTTGAACTACAGAACTCTCCTATATAATAACATATTATAAAGTGGTCTGACAACATAACGTAATTTTTTTGGATGGCTTTCATAGTTCTTAAAGCTAATATAAAATATCACAACAGTCTTTCCCCAAATCATTTTACAAAGCTTACAAATAAAATACATATTTTCTCAAAATACTTCCTGAGAAAAATTAAGAGATATGAAGAATAATTTCTTTTCAGTCACAAATTACTTTTCCCAAGTTGAGCAAACACCATAAGCCCGAAATCACTTTGTAACAAATTATGCATAAAAATATGAAATGATTTAAGAATTACCTGAAGTAGAAGCAGACATCTTCCTTGTCATTATCTTTTATTTTATTGCAACTAAATGTTTCTGCCTAGAAAGGGAAGTAGGGGAGAAGGTGGGGAGGGAGAAATCACATTTAACATAGTATATTCAGGATGAAAACTAGTATTACCTTCACCAAATGCAAATACAGATCACATCCAGATTTACAAATACATACACATACACCTATATGTATACATTCCTACAATACAGTTTAAGGTTCAATAGTGTGATTACATGATGACATACCATTATTAAAGGGCACACAATAGATCTCCATGGTGGTGACATAGTTTTAAGTTAACTGCAGCTTAAAGGGACAGTATAAATTTAGGAAGCTAGTTTCCTAAACACATAATTGAAATGAATCATAAATCCTGAAGGGCACTGTTAAATTAAGACATTCTGATATGGTTTAGTTTTAAATTTGAGAATTATTTTAGATCTACACAGTCCAAGATGGTAGTGAAAATAGCTCCATGTGACTACTGAGCACTTGAAATATATCTGATTCAAAGAGATCTAAATACACAGGAAATTTTAAAGAACAGATAACATAAACAAATGTAAAATCTCATTTTACAATCTTTTATGTGTTTATTTAATTTATTTAATAAATTTTAAATACTGAATACATGCTGAAATGTTAATTTGATGTTAGGTTAAAACTACATTAAAATTAATTTTATTTTCTTTTTACATTTTTAATGTAGCTACTAGAAAAATATAAGTATCATGTGTGTGACATGTATTCTATTTCTATTGGACTGTGCTGCTTTAGACCCTCAAAGTGTTCTCGTCACGCTATCCTCCCTTCTCTGTCCTGTAAATCTATCAATCATATCTCTTTACTATCTCATTTACTCTATTATCTCTTAGTGGTATTCACGGCTTTTTGCCCTATGCCACTATCCTTTGGATAATTTTAAAATGTAAAATACCTTTAAAAAATTTTAAGAAATATCACAATGTAGTCTACTCTTTTTTAAAGGCATCAACACTTAATTTTGAGATAGATTCTGATATATTTTTAAAATTTCAAGTGATGAAGTAGGTTAATGTCTATTTCTCCAGCATATGCACAGTGCATTTTTACATTAAGTTACATTTAATTTTAGGTTAAATGTAAGAGCTACTTTTAACTTCTACAATGCTTTCCAGAACTCACATTTGCTGGTGGTCGGTTCCCACTGTTAGACAGCTGCCACATTTTCATGGAAATACGTGCTGGATTAATATTTTTAATGATACTGTCATCTTCAGAAATAACAGTAATCATAAAATCTGTCATGGTGAATATTAAAAAATTATTTTCTAGTTCACTTAATAGATTTGGTTAAATAATCCTATGTCTTAAAATGTACATCTTGTTTAAATATTAATGAGATTCTGAAGAAAACAAAACTTCAGTAATCAGCATTCCACAATAATCTGTCTATAAAAACATACTAGTCATGATAAACAACTCTCTTTAGTGTTACATCTCCTCCAGAAATCTAACACACACATCTTTGCTATTATTATTCCCTTGTCTTATTTTCAGTCTGCAAAGATGCAAGGCCTACTAAGCAAGACCAAAAAGGTTAGACTGTGGATACTCAGCAACCTACAGTAAAGGCAATTGGTCATAAATCCTTATGCTTTACGTATTCTGAGAACACAGTGTTTATTTTGTCTTGTGCTTTTCAACAGCATACAGCAGCTAAGCTATTATTACATATAGTATTTCCCTTATGTTTAACATTCATTAGGCACCCATATGATGGATATAATTTTTTAATCACAGGAAACAGGTCTTATCTCCTAAAACATTTAAAATTATGAGTATAAAGGCTATATATATATGTAACTTATTAAAAATGGTTTATTTTCTAATCTAAATTTTTTGGTCTGCTTGTAACTATGTATAGGTATGCATCCATTTAGGGAAATAGAGGTCTTCAAGAAAATTACCTGTAATAAATACCATTTCCTATTGACTTGGCACCTGGCCACATCCCACTAAAATTTTTTGCTTACTTAAGTGTCTCCTGCATTAGACAGAACTCACTGGAAACTGTCATATACATTATTGGAACTAAGAGCCCAATATTATAGTGCCTGGACATAGCAGATATTTAGGAATCATTTTTTGGTCTGAAATATCTTTAATCATAAATTCTGATGTGATGTATTTTCGTCCAAATTAAGTTAAGCAATCCTGGCTCTATTTGGTTGAAGATGACATTACAATCTATTTAGTAGAGCCCACAAAGTTCTTGTCATTTAGCAGTTCATGTCTTTTTTGCAGAATTTCACAATCCAATGAATGGACAAACACAAACTCAATTAGAACAGGTTCTCAGTTTATGAAGAAACTTTCAGTTTATTCTTGACCATTAAGGGAATGTAGGACATAGAGATGAAAGAAGACAAAGCTAAGTCAAATGTACTTTCTTTGCCATTTAAAAGACTATTGCAGGTTTGCTTTTTTATCATGCTGAACATCTAGGATAATTTATTACATTAATGTAAAAAGCAAATTATCATTACAAATTAATTTGAGATTTGTGACTTACTCACCAGTGAAAATACTCCCTGCTAAAAAGGAAGCATCCTTGTCATACTTAACATTGAGACGAATAGGTTTTTCAGGATCTGGAAGAATCATTAACTTAATTATAGGTCCTTCTATGATATTCTTGTTATAGATGGCTCTAACCTGCATCATATGTTCTCCTCTAATAAGGGGGAAAAAAAGAGATAAAGAAGTCAAATTACATTAATTATAACTTAAAAATTCTAAGACAGTTTATACAAAGCTTAACTCATTTAAAAAAACCTCTCTATTCCTGTTTAGTTACATTTTCTAACACTAAATAGAAGGCTAATTATTACTCTTAACTTCAAGGAATAAGAAAAATCAATCTCTGTAATACTAATAACTATCAAACTTTTGGTTCTTACCTAGGAGCATAAACACTGAACACTCCCAAATTAGCCCTGCCCCTTTCATCTGTTTTATGCTGTTGGTTTGAAGGAGTGAGCTAAAAACAAAACAAAACAAAACAGTTAATTAGAAAATTCTAGAGATCGATTTCTTTTCCTCTATTACGATGTTCTTTTCTTCCAATACTATTTTAAAAATTATATTTGCACATACTTCTATAATCTTTAATTTCCTAATCTGAACTAGAGAAATAATGTAATTATTTACATATTGAGTAATTACATAACACATTTATAGTAATTGTAATATTTATAATTTATATATTTTTATATTCATATATTGTTATTTATCTATCATTATATTATATTATATATTATATGTAATTTATAATTTATACTATATGTAATTATAGTAATTACATTACTCATTTATAAATAATTACATAAATAATATGATTATTTACACATTGAGTAATTATATAACTCAAAGGACAATCATCACTCAGCTTCATCAATTAAACTACAATTTGGTGTATTTCAGTTTTTAAGAAATACACCAAAGTTCACTCTTTCAATAACACTGGTATTTCAAGTGAGGTTTGGTTATACAAACACTGAAGCTATGTTCTAAAACTGGGGATTGTGGGGAATGGCACAGGTGAAATAAACATAAATATACATTTAAGTCAAGAAATCATAATACCATGCCCATTTTTATTTCATCTTTCTCTTTACTTTTACTCAGATATGCTCCTTCTATCTCTGTTGCAGTGTGACCCTCTTAGAGAAAACCAAGCTCACTTTCAAATAATTAAGAATCAATGGTACTAATCATCAGTTAGAAGAATCTCTCAGTCTTCTACAAATGCTTCTCTAGAAACTAGAATAATATTCTTTTTTGTGGTAGAAAATAATCAGTTTAACTCTTCTAGAAGCAAACAATAAGAACAAAAGTGAATTTGTAAACAGTTGTAGCAGAGTATCAGACTCTCTCCTAAGCCTAATTCCCATTTCTGCTTAATAGAACCTAAAAAATAGGTAATTATGCCACACGCAAACAAACAAAAAGCAAAAGGCAAAAGTGAGTAATCAAAATGACAGAATAAAAAATCCTATATTTGTACCTATCCTATCTATCCTCTCGTCTCTCAATGTGTCTTTTGCAAAGTATTTCTTCCATCTGGGTCATAAATTCTTGTTACCAAGGCAGAGAAGCAAGCCTTCTATTTCAGGTTAAATAGCAAGCAATATCATTGTCTTTTTTTTTTTTTTAAAACAGACTTTAAGATGTCTGATCCTGATTACTATGAAAACAAGTCCATGTGGATTACAAGCTATCTTTGGCACCTTAATCTTCCATACGACATTTAAGATCAACTTGTCAGGTCCTGGAAATCCCTTTTAGAATTCTTACTGAACTAATGGATTACTTTTAAAGAACTGCATATTTACATAATATCAACTGTTTTCATCCACTGAAATTATAAAATGTTCGTAGAAGCATACTTAAGCCTAGCTGAATATAACCCCAGGGAATTCTGTGTTACCTGGGAACAACCTGACTGGGACAAATTAATTTCCTTCAACAAGACAAACTGTGTCAAAACATAACTTTGCAATGGGCAGCTTCTCTCATTTCCCCTCACAGGAAGGCCCTCCAATTCTGTATGAGGCACCCAAAGTCCCCACTAGAACCTCAACAGCTGGCTACCCCAGTGCTCATGTAAACAGGTAGTAATCTTGGACTTCTTAGTATCAAGCAGTATGTTTGCCCCCAAATGTTACATGGCCATATTCACACTTGCCCCATACTCCAGAATACAAGTCAGTTTAAGTCTAGCAGCTTTGCTCAGGTCCTGGTAGCTCTCAATAAGATATGTTAGAAGAAAAGTATTCACATAACTTTTCTTTTAACTTTTACCCTTAACTTGTAAGTTTCCCAAATAATACCTGTTCCTTAACCCATCCTGCAGGTCATTCATTATATTTGTCTTTACTCATCTTCTCAGTATTATCTATTCATCCTAATCTGAAATCCAAATATTATTAGTATTGTAGAATAACCACTCAATCATAATTGTAGGTTGTTGCCCCTTGTTACACTGCTTAAAAGATATAAACTTGACTTCCTCAAAATAATTATGAAAATTTTTTAAGATTTAAAATAAGCAATAATAAAGGTTATAGAAGACTGTATTTTAAAAAATATGACATCTAGGGGCGCCTGGGTGGCTCAGTGGTTTAAAGCCTCTGCCTTTGGCTCAGGTCATGATCCCAGAGTCCTGGGATTGAGCCCTACATCGGGCTCTCTGCTCGGCAGAGAGCCTGCTTCCTCCTCTCTCTCTGCCTGCCTCTCTGCCTACTTGTGATCTCTGTCTGTCAAAAAATATGACATCTAACAACATTATCATGACAATGAAACCCAAAATTCTAGGTGGATGAAAATTATGTAAAGGATGTTTAAACTTACCTTTAAATTATTGGCTTTCATGAGACTTATTTTAACCTGTGATACAGGTGCTGGATTATCCCACTGGTCACAAAGTTGAACAATGAGTGGATTCTGTAGTTCTCTTCCATTAATCACTGGAATGGACTAAAATAAAAATATTTTAAGAAGTACTTAAACAAATCTGTCTAATGATGTAATTACTACTTGTACACTTATTAAATGATTATTTAATTTATCTCTGTTCTAGTTAAAAACAGCTTCTTTCACCAATTAAACTTTTGAAAGTCAATTATATTGTTACAAGTGATCATCTCTTACAGAAATTATCAACAATATAATAAAGGAGGGAAAGCCTTTGACATTACTAGCTTCTAACACATTCCTGAAAGTTATATATCAGAACGACTTCGAAGGAAGTAAAGTTTATCTGAGGTTCTCAGATGTAGTATTGGCTGTTTATAGTTTATCTCTTCTGTCAATTGTCAGCACTCTACCACAGCTTTCTACTGCTCCTTAAATAGACTAGTCGCTGATAATCTTCACTGTCTAACTTGTTTAAAACACCTCTTGTTTTTTCCTTCATTTATGTAAGGCTTATTTAATTCTGGGAATCTGCCTGTTGACCTTATTAATACTGAACATATCAAAGGAAACACATTGTCTAGCAAGAAACCTGATAAAAGTTCCAATCTAATGGGTCAGATTTTAAAAGTTAAAAAAAAGAAAAGAAGATGGTAGAGAACAGACCAGCGATAAGGTAAAGCTGATTTATCATCTCTCTCCTATCAATAATGTTCCCTCTACTTCCTCCAATCTCCACTTTACTGGAGGTAGTTGATTACCAAATAATGTTAGGAGGTTGCTAAAAATGGGGAAAAAATTAAAAATGTATTTCAGATAGGACTTGATTTTTTTAAAAAGATACCCTTGAGACTAGTTTGATTAAAATGCTTGACCATCACAAAGTTTACATGGCTATAGCTGACTATATTCCAATCTGCTGAAGTTTATTAAAAGCCTGAATTTAAAAAATTGATGACAGCTTCCAAATGCAAACATATCATTGTACTTTACTCCTAATCACATTAATTGTCTACCCATCAAACAGTATCTACTTTAAAGAATATTCTTTAATAAACAATCTGTAGCCTTAGCTCTTAGTTGTAAAATTATCTGGGAAAAAGTGGAAAAAATCAGTATCCAAAATCAAATGTTTATAAATACAAATCTGCCCTTTGAAAGGGCATTACATTAGTACTGGCATGTAGTTTAATGTTTCAGGATTTGTTTCTTCATTTATAAAATAAGAATGATAACAATATATCATGTAAAGATTAAAGAGAGAGTAGATGTGTATGTTAATATAACATTTACATATTTTTTTCCACTTATGTTAGTGTTAAATCGGTTCCCTTTATCCACTTCAGATCCTGTTGGAGGAAGGTAGGTCAAGAATTAATTAGGAAATTTTAGAAATCTTATATATTCAATGATACTTTTACAGCCTTATCTACATATAATGATATCTCTAACAAAGTGAGAAATCAGTTTGTTTTAAAAACTTCTGGATTTCTATGGTATCTGCAAATCAATCTAATATGAAATTTAAGTTAAGCTGTCATTATTTTTTACATTCTCCAACACAAAGTCATATTAAAAGATGAACATGCCAACATTTTTTCCACCTCAAAATTTAACAATTATTTCATAACACAGTAAACCAACAAATCCTTTATTGACATCACTGGGCACAAAGAATATATTAACTTATATGGTATAAATGCTCCCAGATAAAAATAAGTGCACTGGCTTTTTAGTAAAACTTCTCAGTCAAGACAGTATTACAGAAAAAAAAATTTAAAGCTCACAGTCTTCACTTGTTTATCTTAAACTCACAAATTAAAAAGAGCAATCTCTTAATTAATTGATTAATTAATTAATCTTAATTTTTTCCCCATTTTTAGCAACCTCCTAACATTATTTGGTAATCAACTACCTCCAGTAAAGTGGAGATTGGAGGAAGTAGAGGGAACATTATTGATAGGAGAGAGATGATAAATAAACATAAACTTTCCTTAGAGGATCTGCTCCTTTAACAGTATAATTTCACCCATTATCACAGTGATATAAGCTCATTTTCCTTTAGGAAATAATGTAAGCTATGGGGCGCCTAGGTGGCTCAGTGGGTTAAGCCTCTGCCTTCAGCTTGGGTGATGATCTCAGGGTCTCGGGATCGAGTCCTGTGTTGGGCTCTCTGCTGAGCAGAGAGCCTGCCCCCCCCCCACTCTCTGCGTGCCTCTCTACCAACTTGTGATCTCTCTTTGTCAAATAAATAAAATCTTTCAAATAAATAAATAAGTTATCAGAAAAAAAAATAATGTAAGCTATCATATCAATAGGTAAAGCCCTGTTAGACCAAAACTGAATACAACATCTAAACATTTTAAAATCAGAATTCTAAACATTTAGTTAAAACTCAACATATTTAACAGACATTTCCAAAATCAGTATTTAAGATTTAACTACCTGCATAAGAAGGTATACCAAGGTTTTATGCATATAATTACTTGGTATCTAATATGCTTTTTCAAACTCCAGAGAAAATATTTAAGACAGTACGACAGAACAATGAAACAAAATTGGGAAAAAATAGTAACTGCTGAAACTTGGGGTTCACTATGCTATTTTCACTTTTACAAATTTGAAAATTCCTATAATACATTTTTTAAAAAATTTTTTGAAGATTTTATTTGAGAGAGAGAGAGAAAGTAAGAGAGAGCATAAAGCAGGAGGTGTGGCTGAGGGAGAGGGAGAAGCAGGCTCCCCAGTGAGCAGGAAGCCAGACATAGGGCTTGATCCCAGGACCCTGGGATCATGATTTGAGCTGAAGGCAGACGCTTAACTGACTGAGCCACCCAGCTGTCTCTGTAATAAAATTTTTAAGGTGTCAATTATTGCAGCATTTAAAACATTTTTTTAAAATTTTAATTCCAGTAAAATTAACAGTTATATTAGTTTCAGATATACAATATAGTGATTAAACACTTCTTTATATTACATAGTGCTCACCACAATGTTATTACACTATTTTTTAACAAATGAGAACACAAGTGATAAATTAAATAATGAAGTATTAAAAATCGTATTACTGGGCGCCTGGGTGGCTAGGTTGGTTGAGCAACTGCCTTTGGCTCGGGTCACAGTCCCAGAGTCCCGGAATCGAGTCCCACATCCGGCTCCCAACTCCACGGGGAGTCTGCTTCTCCCTCTGACCTTCTCGCCTCTCATGCTCTCTCTCACTGTCTCTCTCTCAAATAAATAAATAAAATCTTAAAAATAAAATAAAAATCGTATTACTTTGTCCTTTTATTATTATTGCTACTTGTTATTATTTCAACAATATATCTATTCTGATCCACTCATAATCTGAAAGTAATAAGTCATGTGACAGTAAATTCTTTCAAACAAGGCAGAGTCACTTACCTCCTTTAAGTCTGGCCAGTCTATAAGGAGAAGCTTTGCTGGTGGTCCAGAAATTAGCTGCACTCGAATAAAGTCAGAAAATTCACGCCAGGTAAAACAAAGATCCTTATTTCCAGGAGGGCCTGGAATAAATTTGATGCCTTTTACACTTATACTTTGTGTATTTTCCTAGTGATGAAAGGTACATCAAGAAAAGATAGAGTATTATGCTTAATTTTTTAAAAAGGCAAGAAAATGTCATTTACCCAACTGTATATAGACATGTCTCTGCATAAAACGATAACAAGTAACTTGCACACATACCAATACTGGCACATTATGAAATTCATTTCCTTTAGAAGAGAAATTGAATTTCTTTTTTATGAGGGAGACATCTAAAAGGTTCTGGCTAAGTCCTTTTTATTCTTTCCTAATTTCCCTCTCATTTACATGGTCTCCTTTTTACTCCCCAACAGCAAAGCAAGTGCTTGCCAAATACCCTTTGCACTTGTTCTTTCCTGATCTTTGCAAAATTCTTTACCAATCTACATGGCCTTTAAGTCTCCCATATAGGATACCCTGATCAGAGGGGTATTCTCTGTCCACTCTATACAATGGCACTGTTTCCATTACCCCATTTTATTTTTCGCACTCATTTCTGATCACTATTCCCATTATAAGGTGATCTCCAAGAAGGCAGAGGCTTCAATTTGTTACTGCTCAATCTCTGTTTCAAATCTTATTAATGCAGATCAATGAAACTAGCCTGATGCATTCATATAAACCAATTCCATATGGGCAGGAGCACTACACCATTCACATTCCAACAATTACCCTTAATAATTTTGTCATCTTAAAGTCCTGTGGGTACTTATCCATTCTATCAGATTTTAAAAATCAGTTAAAATTTCATGTTTTATATTCTCAAACAACTGTTTGTAGAACATTTTCTGTATAAAGACATTGCAAAAATAATTCAAATTAATTTCCACCCAACCCCAATGGGCACAGAATTTTTTAATATTTGGAAAACAAACTAAATATTAGTAAAACAGGGATGCCTGGGTGGCTCAGTAAAGCCTCTGCCTACGGCTCATGATCCCAGGTCCTGGGATCCAGCTCCACATCGGGCTCTCTGCTCAATGGAGAGCCTGCTTCCCCCTCTCTCTCTGCCTGCTTCTCTGCCTACTTGTGATCTCTGTCAAATAAATAAATAAATAGTTTTAAAACAGAAGGCTCCATTTTCTTTCTGCAGAGACTGGGGAAAGTGTTTGCAAGTGGGTCAAGATAGTATCTATCTGTTGTAAAATGACACTAGGAAGAAAGTAAGTCACCTTGGCTGAGAATAATGAGCTTTGGGAGGATAAAGGTGTGAGATAATGCTTCGGTATAATATTTAAGGATATTTTAGGGCATACTGAGGAAACGGAAGTCTCAACTGATAGTATAAAATGCGTATAGTATATAAACAAAAAAACTATGTATAGTATAAAAACAAAAAAACTAAAAAAAAAAAAAACACGATGAGAGTGGCTTGCTTGAGAATGACAGAAAAGGATGTGGGAACAGAATACACACAACTCTTCCAAGGAGTTATACTGTAGAAAGAGAAATAGAGCAATAGAGGGATGGGGAATTAGGGCCAAAAGGATGTTTTGGCTGGGATGGGGGGGCAGGTAATTTGTTTTTTAAGGTAAGAGATACAACAGCTTGTTTACATGCTGATTGGAATCTAACAGATGGGGAAAGTTGAAAATGCAGGATGCCAGGCTACAATTTAGGAGAAATTATTGAATGAGGATGGGTATCTGTGCTTCAAGTAAAGATTGTTCATGCATAACGGCAGAAACATAGTTATCTTCTGATTTAGACAAACATAGGGTGAAGATAAATAATGGAAGGACCTGAAAGTCAAACATTAAAACCTTATCTCTGTAAAGTAAACAAAACATCATGAAAAGTTCTTCAGTACTGTTAAGATACAGTAAGCTGTGTTGAACACATTTATGAAAATAGAAACTCTAGCAAGGAAGGGCAACAAAGAGGCTACTCTTGTGATTACTTCGACAAGTTAGAAACTATAATGGAGGCTCTAAAAGGAATAAGAGTTTTAAAAAAGCATTAAATGCTCTAAGTGGATTCAACTTTATCTGTCCTTGGAATTTCTACTCTTTCATCTGCTCTGGTCTGGAAGGTTCCTTAAAGGTCCAACTCAAAACATTTTTTTCCCCAAAATTTGCCTTTGATCTCTCCAAGCAGAATACATTGTACATGCTTGCTTCTTTTTTAAAATGAAATAATTCCACTGCAGTTCTTATTTTTCAAGCTAATCTCAATTAACTGCAAACCCGCCCAATTAGTTTTTTCCCTAGCATATACTATTTAATGCAGGATGTAAGCACTAAGAAATTTTATTTAAGAAAAACTACTTCTATATACATATTAAAATATTTATGGATAAAATGTTATAATGTATGGAATTCACTTCAAAATTATACAGGAAAGGGGAAAGTGATGATTATTGAGACTGAGTGATGAGAACATGGGAATTATTCACGCTATTCAATTTTTTGTGTACATTTGGTCATTACAAAACCTTTATGGCGCCGTTCATGATTTTGCATTGTAAACACCAAAATCAAACTTTTTTTAGTTTAGTTTTTCCCAAATTTTGTTAATTGTAAAACAATGGTATAAGCCAACTGCCATGAAAAGAAGCCATACCTGAAAGGTAGTTTTCAAATGAGAGCTATCAAGTCCAATCCCAGCAATTCCCAAGGCAGATAAAGAACTTGGTGAAAATGCCTGTATCTGATTTCCATACTGATCTGTAACTATTACAACTACATAAAAAAGGATAGTTTAAAACTAAAGTTATCTTTTGGTAAAAGATATAAACATCTATAAATACATTTGAACATTTAAAATTATATTTAGAAAACCATTAACTTTGTTCTCTTATGTACTATTTTGTAAGAAGTAATAATACTAGCTTCTTTTATAATCACCAAAAAAAAAAATCAAGACTCTACTTAAGTACATTTCTCATTATATATTTAACGTGGTGTTGACGTTAATCAGATTTTTTACCATCAAATTTTGAAGAAAATAACTTAGCATTATGTAATATTCTAGGTATAAGAAAAATAATCCACTAATTGATATGAATCCATTCATACACTTACTTTACACTTGTAATATTAAATATTATTACTTCTAACAAAAGCCAATTTTTCCATGAAATTATTTTTGCCAAACTGATTTTAAAATTATGTCAGTCTAGGCAAAGACAATGAAATACAGCCATCTTTTCCAACATTGAGTTTTAAAACAGTAAGTATACATAAATAAAAGCTTTCCTTTCAGATCACATATGCCAAAGCACAAATGTAAGCACACATTATAGAAGTATTTTAAAGAAAAAAGCAGATCATACTAACCTATTTCTCCTTGAAGCTCTTGGCCCATCTGTATTGTTTTTCCTCCTTTTAACTCACATTTTAGATGTTTAGGTTCATCAGGAAGTGGTCTGAAATGAGTTAGCAAGTTAAAAGGCTTTAGTTACACCACTGATTGTGAAATTATGTGAGAAAAATATGCTAAAGAATAACATATATAGGGGTGCCTGGGTGGCTCAGTGGGTTAAAGCCTCTGCCTTCAGCTCAGGTCATGATCTTAAGGCCCTGGGATGGAGCCCCACATCAAGGTCTCTGCTCAGTGGGGAGCCTGCTTCCCCCCCCACCTCTCTGCCTCCCTCTCTGCCTACTTGTGATCTCCATCAAATAGATAAATAAAATCTCTTTTAAAAAATAACATATATGTATTTAAGACTTGTTTTTTAAAACTTAAATATAACACTCCTCCAAATACCTCAATTTATAGAACATCACACTATTATCCCAAATGGAAACAGAAAAGATAGCTTACAAAGAAGTGTTCATATCATCTATGCTAGATAAAAGGAATTAGGACAAGAGAACTGAGAAAGAAAAAGCGGGTAAGGGGTGCCTGGGTGGCTCAGTGAGTTAAAGCCTCCGTCTTTAGCTCAGGTCATGATCCCAGGGTCCTGGGATCAAGCCCCGCATCGGGCTCTCTGCTCAGCAGGCATCCTGCTTCCCCTCACCCCCCACTCCATCTCTCCCTGCCTCCTTGTGATCTGTCAAATAAATAAATAAAATCTTTTAAAAAAAGAGGGGGTGGGTCAGTAAGAATAATTCATCATCAAGAGATCTGGCTGTGCATAGAGAGTAGTCAATATAAAAATTTTATCTCAGAGGTGCCTGAATGGCTCAGTTGGCTGAGTGACCAACTCTTGACTTCAGCTAGGTTATGAACTTGGGATTGTGAGATCAAACCCCACATATGGTTCTGGGCTGGGTGTGGAGCCTGACTAGGATTCTCTTCACTCTCTCTCTCTCTACCCCTCCCCGCATGTTCTACCTCTCAAAAACAAAACAAAAAGCCTGGGAATACTATGAAAATGGATGGAAGAATTCAAATGAATGAGGTTACTGGAACAGGTGAGCAAAGAACTGATAGGCCAGGGTGAAAGATTTATATATATATTTATGTAAGTCTCTTCTCTCAGTAATGCATATTAGGTTTGTTTGGACTCAGGTTTAAAAATCATCACTAAGTAATGAAAGAATTATTCCTTGTGAACACCATATTCACTGATCACACTCTTCTGTGTTTTTCGTCTGTCATTTTACAGGCATTTTCACTACTGCTTGCAGTAGGAGGGCTTTCCTTTAATGACAGATCTAGCTCTCACAGATACCAGAGAGTTTATTAAGCACAAGGTACATAAAATAATAAAATACTTAGAAAGGAACTTAACCAAAAAAAAGTGAAAGATTGGTGAATTAATCACTATCTCCAGTGAAGTTTTATTTCAAAGACAACCTACTATATTTCATAGAAATTACAATTATTTTCTACATTAAAAACAACTTTCACTAGCGTGCTTTGGAGAAACACCTTTTTTGTCATAATATGCCAAATTTTGAAATATTTCAAAATAGAATATGTTCACCAACCTTACTGTAAATGCACTTTCCAAAGACACATGATCATCTTGGAATGAAACCTGGCAATACCGCATATCTTTCACAGATGTTGGTACTTGTACATCAGGAAGGAGACCCTGTAGCAAGTGTTCTTTGTTAATCTCAGGAGTCCAATTAACCTAAAAGAAAAATTATATTACCTAATAAAAACATAAAGTTTAGTCCAATGTCCCCCTACTGCCACTTACCTTACTGAAGATCAAAGTTATAAATTTAACCATCTCCAAAGAAAAAGTTCGTTTATGAACAAAAATCGTGGTCGTTCATATATTAATAAGATTAAGAAGTTTCTTCCTTTCTAAAGAGTCCACTGAAAAACCAGCAGAAGTAATAAATCAATTCAGTGAAGTGGCAGGATATACCCAGAAATTGGTAGTATTTCTATATGCAAATAACAAAGTATAGAAAGAGAAATTTTAAAAGCACCATTTGCAACTACACCAAAAAGAATAAAACACTAGAAATAAACTTAACCAAAGAGATGAAAGACCTAAACTCCAAAAACCATAAAACTCTGATGAAGGAAATTAAAGAGGACACAAACAAATGCAAGGATGAAGTAGAAAAATTCATATTGTTAAAATGTTCTATTATCCAAAGAAATTTACAGATTTAATGCATACCCTACCACAATACCAACAACATTTTCTATAGAACTAATAACACTAAAATTTGTAATGGTACCACAGAAGATCTGGAGTAGCCAAAATAATCCTGGGAAGGAACAAAAAGGCTGGAGGTATTACAAATACCAGATATTAAGAAATACTACAAAGCTACAGTAATCCAAATAGTATGGTACTGGTACAAAAATAAATACATAGATCAATGGAACAGAATAAAGACCCCAGAAATAAACCCATGATTATATAATCAGTGAAAAGGAGATGAGGATATACAATGCGGAAAGATAATCTTTTCAATAAATGGTGCTGGGAAAACTGGAGAGCTACACGTAAAATAATGAAACTAGACTTTTTTTTTTTAAAACTGGACCATTTTCTAATGCCATACACAAAAATAAACTCAAAATGGATTAAAGACCTAAATTGAGACCTGAAACCATAAAAAGAGAACACAGGCAGTAATTTCTCTGACATTGGCCAAAGCAACATATTACTAGATATGTGTACTAAGACATGGGAAACAAAAGCAAAAATAAACTATTGGACATCAAAATAGAAAGATTTTGCAAAGCAAAGGAAACTATCAACAAAACAAAAAGACAACATACTGAGTAAGAGAGGAAATCTACAAATTACATACCTGATAAATGGTTAGTATCCAAAATATATAAAGAATACATAAGAATCACCCAAAAAACCCGGGTCTGATTAAAAAACAGGCATCAGACCTGAATATACCTCTCTCCAAAGAAGACGCAAATAGCCAAGAGACATAGGAAAAGACGTTCAACATCATTCATCATCAAGGAAATGCAAAATCAAAACCACAAGAAGGTATCACTCACTCTACACTTGTCAGAATGACTAAAATAAAAAGCACAAGTTATAACAAGTGCTGCCAAGTATATGGAGAAAAAGGAATCCTTGTGCACAGTCGGTGAGAATGTAAATTGGTGCAGCCATCGCAAAAGACCAGTATGACAATTCCTCAAAAAATTAACAAAATACTATATGATCTCATAATTCCATTACTGGGTATTTACAAAAAAAAAAAGAAACACTAATTTGAAAAAATACGCACCCTAGGTTTACTGCAAGATTATTTACTATAGCCGGGACATGGAAGCAACCTAAGTATCCATCAATAGACAAATGACAAGGAAAATCTGGTGTATATATACAACAGCTATATGATACAGCTATAAAAAAGGATGAGATTATGCCATTTGAGACATGGATGGACCTGGAGAGTTTAATACTAAGTGAAATAAGTCAGACTGAGAAAGAAAAATGTGATCACACTCATAACCTAAAAAAACATGATCACACTCATAAATAGAACCTTAAAAAAAAAAAAAAAACCCACAAAACCCCAACCAAATGAATAAACAAAAAGCAGAATCAGGGGTCTGGGTGGCTTAGTTGGTTAGGTGTTTGACTCTTGATTTCACCTCAGATTGCGATCTTAGGGTCATGAGATCGAGCCTCACGCTTACTGCACGAATGTGGAACCTGCTTAAGATTCTCGGGGCGTGTGGGTGGCTCAGTGGGTTAAGTCTCTGCCTTCGGCTCAGGTCATGATCCCAGGGTCCTGGGATCGAGCCCCACATTAGGCTCCCTGCAGCAGAGATCCTGTTTCTCCCTGTCTCTCTGGCAACTTCTGCCTACTTGTGATTTCTCTTAAATAATCTTAAAAAAAAAAAAAAAAAAAAAGATTCTCTCTCCCTCTGCACCCCCACCCCTCTGTTTATCTGTGCACTCTAAAAAATTTTTTTAAATAAAATACCATACTGATCAAATCATATGATCAATTCTGGGAGGTGATATTCAAATTGTTTATTAAAAGAAACTTACTGTCTTTGAATAAGATCTAGGTTAATTCCTGTTCAGCAAGATGAGAAAACAAGTTATATTTACTTAACTACCATTCTAGCCACCTTTTGGTTTTAATTCATTCTTGAATGCTTTTAGCTCTATTTTAATTTTGCATCTCCTCCTTTCCATATATTAATTTGTTACTTGATCCCTTTTTTAGGTTGAATATCTTACTCTATCCCACTTTTAAACTTGTAATCCTTTCTGTGTAAGAATTTTTAGTTCAACTTTCTCCTTTAGTCCTCCATACTTGATTCTCAAATCACGGATATTCTAGTATTTTGACCCTAGTTTATGCTGTTCTAGTCTTCTTAGTTATCTTTTTATCTTTTAAACCATGTTTTATTCTTTATCATATATATGGATTTTTTTTTTTTTAAATAATGGAAGAAGCAGAAGTTACACTTTTCAAAAAGGCTTTCCTTCCCTCACTCTAGCTGTGTTATCCCTTTAATGGATTCCCAGCTCAGTTAAGGCATGCCTTTCTTCAATATTGGAGAATTCTCTGAAGACCACAAAAATCACATTAATGAATACACATTTAACAAAAGAGTAGAATGTAGTATTTTATTGCCAATAAAGAGGTGCATGTTTTAAAATCTTTGTAACGCAACAAATATGTAACTACTAAATTTGAGGCAAAGGATGTCAATTGCTGATCACATGCTTAGAGAATGGCAAAAAGAAAGTTATATATAGATGGAATCTCTTCACTCAGTTTCTTCTCAACCTTGATAAGAAGCCAGAATGTGGAAACCTAACCATGAGAAAGCAAGGAACCAGTTCAGAAACTGGGTTCCTAGCACCACTTTTAAGCCACTCAACTTCACATCTGTTCATATAACAGATGTGCCTTTAAAATGGCTTGCCTCCCTTTCCAAGAAGGATCAGGATTATGGCTCTATCAATAATCCAGTCCCTCATTATAGAAGGAAAAATTAAACTGGCTAGGGCAAGGAATATTTCAAGTAAGAGTTCAAAATAAGGTCAGCTAAAATTCTTTTAAAATACTGGATCCAATATATGGAAACTCCAGATGGCTATAGAATAAAATAGTACCAAAAAATAATTTCTACCTCCTGTCCCACATAGCAACTCTCCACAAATTTAGTTAATTGGGATCCCCTTATATAAAGCTCTGTAAATGTTGGCCTTCCAGAAAAAGGGGAATGTTCTGTCTCTAACTGACTCAGAGAAAACTGAATTTTTTAAACTTTATTTTGTCACACAAGATTTGAGTTTTTTCTCTATGGATGTGAAGGAAAAAAGTATAGTTAGTTCTGCTACACTGCTCGGTTTGAAAATGCAAATTTGTTCCAATGCTCTTAAAACATCAGGAAGAAGTTTGAGTACGAAGAAAATTTTACATTTCCTAGTGCATACTATCATCCATGAAAACAACAGGTGAACATGGAAAACTGTACCCAGCTAAACCAATCCATGGAAATAAACAAACCAAAAGAGAATTCCAATCGTTGGCATTTTGTTAAGTGTCAAAATCATTTTTCTAAGTATGAATTTGTTGCATATGAATCATTCATGTTTCAAACTATAGCATGAAACAAATTCTTATTTAGGCTGGAATTTTAAATAACAATATTATTCTTCTGTGATAAGCTTCTTCTTAGAAGTTACCCTACAATATCTCTTGTTCAGAGTTTTACAATCAATCATAAAATAACCAAAATTCTTCAAATAACAATCTGAGATACTTACTTTAATTTTATCTGCTAAAGTTGATGTTATATGAATTTCTCTTTCTCCTTCATCATACATTTGAAAAATAAGATTATGCATAATATCGCCTGCTATCCAATTAACCTCATCCTGATGTTTGATCTGGATTGCCTTTTGTCCTTCCACACTGAATATCTGTAATCTTGCAACATGGCTACTAGGAAGCAACTTAATAGTCTTCTCCACGGGTACCACATCTTTACAACTCTAGGAAAAGAGAAAAACACAAAAATACATTGGCATCTGCACTTTTTTGAAAATATATTTTTGGGCTTTAATCGTTGAGTCTTCTACATTGCTTAAGGATTGATTTCCAATACTATAGATCATCTTATACACTGTTAACGTTCATAGGTTTAGGCATTAAGAAGATACCACGCTACTGATACCACACTATCAAGTTGTAAGCATAAGCCACAGACTTAAAGCAAAAAACTAGGGTATTTGGATTAAAAGGATTATTTTCATCTTCTTTGGAATCACATGACAGATTCAGTAACTAGCATCTATTAATAAGATAAATATGTAAGAAACTAAGAATGTCCCATAAAATCAGAGACAAACAGTTGACATAAAATACACGAACTACACTGAAAAAATACATTGGGGCAAGTGAAAAAGGCAGTTTATAGCGAAATGAGGATTGTAGCTGACACATTAATAATTCATTATGGATATATCGATGTCCCACATGTCAGTAAGGATGAGCTGGATTATGCTCAAAAGCATAAAAATTAAAGCACATTAAAAGCACAAAAAATTAAAACATCACATTATTTCATAATTTAGGTTATAGTGCATTCTACAGGATACACAAAATTCAAAATAAGCCTAAAATATCTTCACATCTTATTTAGCCAATTTCTCCTTCCTCATCTAGTTGCAGTCATTCCTAAGCACATCTACATAACTAATGACACATATAAAACTCCTACCTCATCAAATATCATGTAAATAACCCATCCTCTATTATAAACATATTGCATTTACCTGATTCAAACTCAAGCTGCTGCCTTTGGATGAAAATTTTCCAATGCATATTATAAGATACACTATGATATTGGTCCTAACTCATCTAGATTCTTGGTCTTCTTCCTGTCACTGCTCTATAAAATTTACATAATTCCTAATGCTCACCACCCTTTGCTTCCAAACCCAGATTTCTCCCTAACTCTAAATCTTTCCTTCCTGAATCTCCCTGATCTTTTGCAAGGAAGTATGCTCAAAAACAAGTTGCCCATGTTTACTGAATTTAAAAAATACATAACAAAAGAAGTGCATAAGAGGAATCTGAAGGTTATCAATATAACCAGCTTGATATGAAGTGGAATGAAGTCATCTCATTCTAGTGAAAAGAACAAAAGCTGTCTTTTATCCTTTTGAAGCTCAAGATATGTTAATTGATATATAATTAGTAGGAAGGCATCACTTAATCAACTGGTTAGGTTAGGTTATGCATTATCTACCATATCAATAATGAAGAAATCACATTGAAATATTTTCCTTAAGTATTTGTTGTCCCATTTTTGCAATCTTAGGAGATCAACTGCTCACAACAATGGCTTGCCTTCCTCCAGGCCGGCTTCACCTTCCGCCATGATGTATTATCCAGTAGCAAGTATCTTACTAGTACATTGCCAGAGAAATCTCTTTATATGAAAATACTAACCACATATTTATTCTTCAAATTTAACATATAAATTAAGGTTTATATGTCCCTCAGTGGTGGTTTACCAGACTTTCTAAGAAACAGTATAAACCATAAGAAACAAAAAAATAAAACTGACATATAGATGCCACATTTTAAAAAAAAGACTTTATTTTAGAGAGAGAGAAAGCATGAGCAGGAGGGGCAGAGAGAGAGAGAGAGAGAGAGAGAGAGAATCTCAAGTGGACTCCACACTAAGCGCAGAACCTGATGCAAGGCTTGATCTGTCAGCATGAAAATCTGAGCCAAATCAGACAAATGTTCATCATCACCAACCCTCAGGGAGATTCAAATTAAAACCACATTGAGATATCACCTTACACCAGTTAGAATGGCCAAAATTAGCAAGACAGGAAACAACATGTGTTGGAGGGGATGTGGAGAAAGGGGAACCCTCTTACACTATTGGTGGGAAGGCAAGCTGGTGCAGCCTCTTTTGAGAACCGTGTGGAGATTCCTCAAGAAATTAAAAATAGGGGCGCCTGGGTGGCTCAGTGGGTTAAGCCACTGCCTTCGGCTCAGGTCATGATCTCAGGGTCCTGGGATCGAGTCCCGCATCGGGCTCTCTGATCAGCAGAGAGCCTGCTTCCTCCTCTCTCTCTCTGCCCGCCTCTCTGCCTACTTGTGATCTCTGTCAAATAAATAAATAAAATCTTTAAAAAAAAAAAAGAAAGAAATTAAAAATAGAATTTCCCTATGACCCTGCCATTGCACTCCTGGGTATTTACCCCAAAGATACAGATGTAGTGAAAAGAAGGGCCATCTGTACCCCCATGTTTATAGCAGCAATGGCCATGGTCGCCAAACTGTGGAAAGAACCAAGATGCCCTTTAACGGACGAATGGATAAGGAAGATGTGGTCCATATACACTATGGAGTATTATGCCTCCATCAAAAAGGATGAATACCCAACTTTTGTAGCAGCATGGACAGGACTGGAAGAGATTATGCTGAGTGAAATAAGTCAAGTAGAGAGAGTCAATTATCATATGGTTCACTTATTTGTGGAGCATAACAAATAGCATGGAGGACATGGGGTGTTAGAGAGAAGGGAGTTGGGGGAAATTGGAAGGGGAGGTGAACCATGAGAGACTATGGACTCTGAAAAACAATCTGAGGGTTTTGAAGGGGCGGGGGGTGGGAGGTTGGGGTACCAGGTGGTGGATATTATAGAGGGCACAGATTGCATGGAGCACTGGGTGTGGTGCAAAAATAATGAATACTATTATGCTGAAAATAAATAAAAAATAAATTAAAAAAAAAAATCTGAGCCAAAACCAAGAGCTGGACACTTAACCAACTAAGTCACCTAGGTGCCCCTATAAAAGGGTTAATTAAGAAAATTACTAATACCATATGTTACTATGCCATTTCATGTTGCTTTTTTTTTCATTTTAGCTAAAAGAATCAAAGATACCTCATTTTTTAAAAGTCAAATGTTACATAAAATACTATAAAGCTGTTATGAAATATTTGTATGAAAACAATATAATATCAATGAATAAAACAACTTACAGGTATTTCAATTTTTGCTTTAAGAGTCTGGTCTTTTTTAATGTTCTGTACTTGAATAGCAGCTCCTGTTAAAATACTGGTTCCAGAACTGCTGCAATCTACAACGTAGACTGGAAGGTTTGGAGCACCTAAAAACTTTTGAAAACATACAAAATAATTTAAGACTCCAATCAAATGTAACAAATTATTCAATAATTTGTTTAAATTTTCAAATAATCCACTACAACTACTACTTCTGGCTATAAACAGGAAAAGGTAAAACAGAATTCACCAATATTCTAGACAATTTCTGAATGAAGAGTAATTTTTTATGATTCTAAAATTTATGACTTCTAAAATACCAACTTCCTCAACCATTTTTTTTTAACTTGACCTATTTCAGTTTTTTCTTTTTGTGCTTTTACTTACAACCTTTATTTGTCTACGCATCCTTAACCCTAAAAGACATTTCTATCATTCTATTCATAAATTAAATACTTCACCTCAATTGAGGAGAATGCGTCAAGAAAGGAGAGGAGGAATGTTTTGTCTATAAATTTCTCTACGAAACCTGGAATAGGTGATGCCTTTTGGCCAAAAAGTACAGAATGAAGTACCCAAAAGTTTCTCCACGAAATAATCATTAAAGATTAAAATACACTACAAGTCTCACTATAAAGTAGCTAAAAGAGATAGTTATGTTCATTTACTACCATGCTACTCAAAATAAAACCTACATTTTATCTTACAATAGCTTACCTTACAATGAACAATCAATTTTGGCTGTGTTGTTATATTGTCTGATTCATCCAAAACTTCTACCTGAAATGGGAAAGCTGTTCCATTTTCTATAACTAAAATTTCAGAATCAGGTTTCACTTTCAATCGATGAGGGGGACCTACCAGAGAATTATAGAATGAAATACAGATTCAAGTTTCTAAGACTGAAATATTGAAATAGGAAAAAAAAAAAAAAAAAGCCTTTAACATTTTAAGTTTTAGTATCTTAAAGCTAAGGGGGGGGAAAAAAAGGAATATCCATGTTTTAATTATTTCTATCCCCAAAACGCAGATTCTATAAACAACCAGAGTTGTCTCAACCGTATAAAATGTTTGATGTCTTAACTTAGCTTTACCCAACAAGCTATAACATAATGGAATGGTAACTAATGCTAGAAAATCACCTAAAGGTGTAAAACCTTAAAAGATCCTGGAAAGAAGATTCAAAAAGCAAAGTTCTTAAAAATACTTTTTTTTAATTCACTTTAACTTTACACAACGACTGATTTCTCAAAATCATGTTAAGAAAAAACACAAATTTTGGGTAATAGTTCAGTTCAGTTCATGTAATGATGAACTGGATCAGTTCATGTAATGATATAACCAGGTAATTTACTTGTTTGATTGCCCACTACTTTGATGTTATAAGCCCAAGTTTCCTCTAAGATTAATCGGAGTTCACACTTTTGTAGCAAGTTGACTTGACGTGCTCTAAAAGCACTGATATTTTTAAATACAATTTTTGCTAAAAATTCACAAAGAATAGTTACTGAAAACACTTTATAGTAACATTAGTTATTGTTTATTTTTTATCATATTCCAAGCAATATTTTTGAATAATTGATTTTTAATGCATTAGTTTCATATATATATATGTAGAAAACAAAAAGTAAAGTTACAAATCATTGTTACAATATTAACCTTTTTTAAGTTAAGTTTTAAGCACTATCTTTATAATCTTCACAATGATCTTAATGAAGAGGGTAATATTATTATCCTCATTTGGTAAATGAGGAAACTGGAATCCAGAGAGATTAAGCTACTTGCCCGGGTTACATGACTCGGAAGTGGCAGGTTCAGGTTAATGTCCTGAGAAATCTGAAACTTCTTGACCATTATCATTACACCATGTTACCTCCTACTTTACCATTTTCATTCTCAAATTCAAAACAATGTCAAACTACCTGGTTATTAAGAATTTCACTTCTCAAATCTGTACCTTTTAGCTAACCTCTAAAATAAAAGCATTGTGCTTTTTAGTATGTAACAATTTTTTAAAGTAAGTTTGTTTCTCTGTGTGTTTAAGTATGTATGTAAGTAATCTCTACAATCAATGGCGGGCTCAAACTCATGACCCCAAGATAAAGAACCACATGCTCTTCTAACTGAGCCATCCAGGTGCCCTAATAATTTTATTTGTATACTTCTACCAATGTGCTAATTTTGACATCTTTATCATTTTGTGCTTGAGGGAAACCAAAACAACTTAAATTTGTGAAAGGACATAGCAAGTATGTTTCTTTTCATTCAAAAACAGTATAAAAGGTCATATGTGGACAAAGGTATGATTACAGTATTATTAATAACAGAGCCAAAAGTGAAGTACCAACACTGTTGTATTTTACAAATACATGCAGTTATCACTTAGCACAGTACTATGTTAACGAGAACTCATGCATATTGGAACTGTGTTCTTCTCCATTCAGTTACCACAGAATCTTGCAAAGTGAGGGTTTGCTTATATTAACTCATTCAATCCTCACAACAACTGTGACAAAGTAGATATTTCTTTCATTGTACACATGAGGAAACAGAGGTATAGGACAAGTTTACCTAGCTCTTAAGTGTCAGAGCTTACATTCAAACCCAGAAGACAGAATAGAAGACTGTATTCTTTGAACTTATATGACAGACTGCCTCTCTTAATTAGCATTTCCTACGACGAGTTACTTTAATGTAACTTCATTAGGAAGTTGGTAAGTCATTATCAAGTTAACAACATAAATGCATGAGAAACTTTTAAGATATAAAACATTTAGTTACACCACAGAAGATACTTATACCAGTTCTAATATAAGCCAAATTAGTGTATCTCTAGAGTTATTCCCAAATACATTCTCAACATTCATATTTTTCTCCCGATTACTTGAGAACTTCACTAATGTCTTCCTATATATTTTCCTGTTTTTTTAATCAGTCATTTGTCAGTGCTTTATTTGACATTCAAATGTATTTTGAAGACTAATACCATAACCAAGCCAAAAAACACTTCATTTTATATTTTATAATAAGAATATTATTTTATAGGTAAATATTAGGAATATTTCTTAAAATATTACCTGGTAGTAATCTAATTTTTAAAATCTGTGTGTCTTCTTTTAAGCCCGGCAGAATAACCTTCAAATTAAAATTCTGTTGAAAAAAATTATTTTAATTAAATCCAAGTCCTAAATACCTCAGTAGTTTAACAACTCAATTCTGATTTATTTTTGCTTTTCATTTACATAACATTAAAAAAATCTATTCAGTAAATTTATACTGAGAAACAGGATCATTGATGTAAGAGATATAGATGAAAAAAATGACTCCTATTGCTTCTTTACAGATAATAGCCTCTTCAAATTAAAAAAGATAACCTCTGAATAATCAGAATCAAGATGGGCATTATAAAAAATATGGCAAATAGTGAAGTATAAAATACCAAAAATCTAGAAATCTCTAATGCACTGTGTGTGGTATTCTGGATTTGATCCTGGAATTGAAAACTAATTAGAAAAAACTGGTGAAATGTGAATAAAGTCCATAGTATTGTTAATAGTATTGTACCAATGTTAATTTCTTACTTTGGATAAACACTTGGTAGTTATATAAGATATTAATAGGGGAAGCTGTATACAGAGTATATGCTAACTCTCAATACTATCTACCTTTCCAATTCTTCTGTAAATATAAAGTTACTTCAAGAAAGTTTTTTTTAAAAATATAGAAATCATTTTAGTTTTTTAGTAAGCTTATACTACTAAAGTCAAATTTTCCTGAATTTCAAGTTCTTCTTCCAGGAAACTCTGAATTCAGAAAGATGTACAGAACTTGACTTTTAAATTGATTTCATTGTACAATGCAGTGCAACATAGAGTACTCAAACTCACATGCTCTATTTTTAATTAAATAACATTTTGATAGAAGAATTTTGAATATATCTTATAGGTTAATGGTGCCATGAAGAAAAGTTATATATTACTTGTTATTTGTCATAATATTCCCTTTAGTCAAGTAAATCTACTAGCTACTTTATATACCTGATTGAAAATCACCTTATTGGAATTTGTATTTTTACCTTCACTAACTTCATCCGCCAAAACACTTTCCTTTATCCAAATACCAGACCCAGTATGTTCATAAATGTGAGCTAAAGTTTCTCATAATTTTGTGTTATAAAAACAATATTCAAAAATTTTTAAAAGTTGGAGGAAAAAAAGAAACCTAGTACTGGGGTAACCGCTGTTAAATGACTCTGAATATGAAGACTGGAATGAAGATGAAGACACTTAAAAAATATTTAATTTATAAATGTTACAAAGTAGCAAACATGCTAGTATCCCCTAGAGATTTACAGAAGTTTAGTGACATGATCCTGATTAATGAACCCCAACCTCATATTGTCATCCTGGTACAAAAATACGTCATCCAATTTTAAATTCTTCATTTCATTTTTACCATATAGGAAATAAGCATGTATTAAAACATTTATGTACAATGCTCACCTTGCCCTGACAAGAGTTTACAGGGCCCTTAGCTGTAACACCTCGAATCACACAATTCGGTCCTTTGGTTATTTCTTCATAATGTAAAGATAAACCACTGGAAAAAACAAATTATTTTTTAAATTTTTCCTTCATTACCTATAAATAAGTTACAAATGTGTTACCTTCTCATATGCCATTCTCATGTTTAAATCATTTTTCTAATAAAATAGTATTTTTTAAAAAAAGAATAAATAATAGGAGCAAATTCCCAAGAACTTCTTTTACAAAAAAAAATGATCCATGTGATAGCACAGCGCCAAACACTGTAAATGATAAATTTAAAATGTAAAACTTCATTTATTAAATAAGATACAAGGCAGGAAATAATAAAATGCTAGACCATGTATACAGTTCAAGAAAAGGAAATATCCAAATAGGCCAGGTTTAGGGAGATCTTCAGACTTCGCCACGTAATTTTTTTTTTTTTTTCAAATCTTTCATCCAGTAAGATATTAGAGAGTTTCTGACACTTATTAAACTGAAAAGCAATTTTATTAAAGTCCAAAAAATCAAGTACAGCCTTATGATATAAACTCATTAGAATACACACTAAGATTCCCTAATCTATTATCATGAGCAACTTCATCCCTAAATAGCCTTTGACTACATGTAGGTCATTACAGTATAAACATTTTACCCCTGTCAAGGAGTAAGATGAGTAGGAATAAAAGTAAAAGATACACTGTGGGGGAGAAAAAGCCAAATTTTTCTGAAGAACGGAGTTTAAGTATTTATAAGTATTATATGAATAAATCATAAAAATTAAACGGCATGTCTTGTTTGAAAAAAAGCTATGAATGATGTGTAAGATAAAACAGAATCCCTGGGGGAAATGGACATTAAATATACACATCTGCATTCACTATCTCTTACATCTCTAATTTAAGAACAAATGGATTTCTTTCATTTACTATTAAAGACTAAGAAATAGAAGGAAAGGAAAAAGAGACAAGGACAACAAAACTTATCTGCTAGAAAACAGGACTTAGTAGTCTGCCAAGAAAACTGCACCCTAAAACAGGAAAGGAAAAAGCTGGAAATCAATCTGTGGCCCAGAATTCCTATGCACCTCTCTGGCACTGGTGGTATTACATGCCTCTAGAAGTATGGGCAAACAGAAAGGTGGAAAATAAGAATAATGAAAATCTGGATCCCCAGATCTCTTCTCTTGGCCTCTGGCAGCTGACTAGAAGATTAATCTCTGAAAAGGCTAAAGCAGAGAAAATCCAAACTAGGGAGTAGCAGATAAATTTAAAGATAGGGTAAAATCCTAAAAAGAATAGAAGGAATAATCTTCCCAGCCCTATAAGTTACAAATGTGTTACCTTCTCATATGCCATTCCCAGCCCTATTTCCACCCCAACCTGGTTCCTGGACTGACTAGGAAACTGGACTGCCAAACTGTTCCCAATCAGGCAAGAAAATAAAATTATTTCCAAATAAATATTGGAGAAAACTGCCTACCCCAAGAAAAAAGACCCTCCAATAAAGCATTACAGACATATATCATCCTGCAGTGGAGTTTAGTCAACAGCTTCTCCCACATTCTGAGTTTCCTTATCTGCATGTTAGCCATTCAGTTATCAGCAGATGACCAAAAATTACCAGGTTTCTGAAGAGACCAAAAAAAACCTAACAAACAAAAAGCATCTAAGTTGGAGAAATAAAAATTTCCTGTGCATGTAAACTTTAAAAAAACAAAACACAAAGAACTACCACTTTCAGTGAAAAAATGTATTACACATTCACAAAAGAACAAGATCTACAAAAAAAAGTTCATAAAACCAAGAAAAACACTTGGATATTAAAAACGGGGCAGTGAGGAGAGATGCTTGGGTGGCTCAATCAGTTCAGCAACAACCTGAGCCTTTAGCTCAGTTCAGGGCCCCAGGGTCCAGGGATTGAGCTCCCCATAAGGCTCCTTGCTCAGCAGGGAGCCTGCATCTCCCTCTGCCTGACGCTCCCCTGCTCGTGTGCACTCTTGCTGACAAATAAATAAATAAAATCTTAAAAAAAAAAAAATAGAGCAGCAAAGAAAAACTCAATGGAAAGGTTGTAAAGATAAAGCTGAAAAAAATCTATCAGAAAGGAAAGCAGGAACACAAAAAGAAAAATTAGGAAAATCAAAGAAGCACTTCAGAAGGTTCAGTGCCAAAAAATAAGGATCTCAGGAAGGGCAAACAGTAATGGTGGAAAGTAGAGAATAAAATACTTCAAATAATGTAGAGATCTATGCAAAGATTACTATAAAATTTTGCAGGGGTGCCTGGATGGCTCAATGGGTTAAGCCGCTGCCTTCGGCTCAGGTCATGGTCTCAGGGTCCTGGGATCAAGTCCTACATTGGGCTCTCTGCTCAGCGGGGAGCCTGCTTCCTCCTCTCTCTCTGCCTACTTGTGATCTCTGTCTGTCAAATAAATAAATAAATAATCTTAAAAAAAAAAAATTTGCATGCTGAGAATTAAAAGTAGATCCTATAAACTTCAGAGAGAAAACACAAAAATGAAAATTAATGAAAGTGATTTTAAATTTAATCAGAAGTAGAAGCTAAAAAGCAAAAATGGAGCAATGCATTCATAATTTTGAGGAAAGCAAAAACAGAACAATGCTTTCATAATTTTGAGGAAAATAGCGTTCAACTTTCAATTCAATCAAGTAGAAATGAGGCATTTTTGGAGCAATAACTTTGTCTCACATGGACTCCATCATAGGAACCTAGTCAAGGATGTGTTCAGCAAAAAGAGAAGAAACGTGGGATTCTTTCAAAAAAACTGGAGAGCCATATAAAGTTAAATGCCAAATAAAATACGCCACATAAAAGACTCACAAATAAGGAATATTTCTTTAGGGCCCTGAGAGCCATATCTCTACATTGTAATCATCAAAAAATGTACAGCCCTATCTCCTAGTTTCCTGGGCCTAACTTCCAGTCGGCTGACTCCAACTTGCAAATCCCACAAGCAGTGACAATGATACTTAGCCATTTAATCTTTCAAAATGAATGTAATGAGTGCTAGCCATTTATCCATATAGAGGAGTAAGATTTCCTTCAGTCTTTGCAGTCTCTGTATTGGATTGCCCATGATAATCACATTCTGGTTTAATGTTTAGTCAATAGTAAAACTGTTTTCTTTCTCTTAAATTCTGAAGAAGTTTTCAAAGTTGAGGGTAGGTTTTTATTTATTTTCCTAACACAAAAGACAGAGGGAATCCCCAGGATGAAGGTGAAGAAAGATCACAGAATGCCAACTACAACAACCAAAAACAAAACTAACAAACAGAAAAATCAGTACAAACTGTAGCACATCACAAGCTCCAAGGGAGAGGTTTCCAAAAATATGAAACTGATAGATTATCTATGCACTCAAAACATCTTGAGAAGAGACCAATTTGGCAGAGTTTACAGGTTAATTTAGCAATTTAGCAAAAAAAAAGTGTAGTAGCAACAAAGTTACACAATAAAGCGACTAGTATTTATAAAGTGCAATAAAGCAAGTTCTAAATACTGACCAACCCACAATATAACTTTTATCAAGGAACAGAGGAACAGGAAGGAAGCTTACTTGGAACAGAAGTGGTATTAAGAGAATATGTAATTGTCTACAACCATTAAGTCAAGAGATAACACCTAAAACTGAAGAATGAAGAAACAGCAATGTAAAATTTAGATATATGGCAATAGTTACCAGTAGATTCAAGTAAGAAAGTCGAAAGGGGTTCTCTGAGAAGTGGACTGTGGGTGGGGTACAGAGGACAGGAGGAGGAGAAACTTTTTTTACAATAAGCCTTACCACGCTACTTGACTCTTTAAAGCTTCATGCATGAATGATTTTTTTAAATTCACATAACATTGAAAAACAAAAACAACAAAAAACCCCACTAAGAAAATGGTCTTTGTTGAAGACAAATTCACATGGCCATGCCACCAGGATTTTTTTTTAATTAAGTTCAAAACCCAAAATATAAACATGTATATGTGACAGAGACTTCTCCTATAAGAATATCCTATCAAGGATAGGATGATGAAGTTATAATCAATAATAGGTGTCATATAATGCACTAATATTTTTCCACTTTTGACTAGAAGGATTACTTCTAGGGTTTTATTTTTAAACAAACACATTTAAGTGTTCAACTCTTGCATTACTCTTTAATATTCAAATGTATGCAACAGGTCAAAAGATAATCACTTTTTACAACTTAAGAGAACATAGAACTAAAAAACTCATTTTGAATTCTTTTTATAACTATATATTGTTTTTCAAGAACTTAACCATGCTACAAATCTAACCACTAAAGTATCTCACTAATCTGTGAGCTTCTAGAAGACAAATACTATGTTCTTATTCACTTGTGTATGTCTAGCTAGCAAATGCCTGGAATACAGCACATGATCAGATGATTAAGAGTGAAAAATTACAATTGTAAGATTGTTAGACAGACCCTTTAAAAAAGAACAAAAAGTGAGCAATTACAACATGAGGGGGGAAAGTACATAGATACAACAGAAGAAAACATACATAAAAAGTGGGCTCAAAATGACCAATTTGGCAGCTAATGTAAAAAAGAAACACTTAGGATTCATACTCTTGAGAATGAGAAAGAATTTCCCCCAAGGCACCTTAAAAAGATTAAGGGGGAAATAGTGAACATCCTCAATCATACCACCAAACACACTGTTAAGTTTCTCAGAGTTATTTCTTAACATAAGCCAATCACAATATTGTAAAGAACTATTAAATAAAGGTAAATTCTATGGAAAGACCCAAACTTTCATGGAAATCATAAACTTTATTGTTATGGTTTTAAAAACAAATAAAAATAAATTGTATTACCAGGTTTAAAACCTATTAGAGTGACCAGTACCACAAAGTTTAAGTAGCCATAATTTTATATAGTACTGCCAAAAAAAAAACCCCAAAAAAAACAACACAAAAAAAAAAACAACCAGAGTAAGACAGAATTATCAGTCTCCCCTTAACTTTCACAGTATATTCAGTCAAAACGTAAACTTTAGTGAAGCACTTTATATATGACACTGTAGTCACAAAGCATAGCTCGGGCTAACTAAAAGCCCCAGATAATATGAAATACACTAAACACTTTAAATGATACATGTGAAGTTAAACATATAAATAATTTAAGCTAAAAAAAGAAGACTGAATGCTCAGTAAATATGAAAAGTCACATATAGGTTGATCCTTCAGATTACCTTGCTTCAAAAACTGGCTGAATATCACTTCCTAGTTGACTAGTATGACCAAATTCATCCTGAAATTCCAGAGGGATATTGAATGGGACTCCAACACGAAAAGGAGGATCCATAAGACCAAATGAAAACTTCTCTGGTTTACCCTCTTAACAAAAAAAAAAAAGTAAACATGATAATCAAATTCATTATAGCTCAGAAACAGCCATATTTTATATACAGGAAACTAAACTATAATAAAGATGGCATTTTAAATCTTTAAAAAGCTATTATAAATCATAACTATAAGCCACTTGGGAAAAGTTAGATCTTTATCTCACTATTCATAAAAGTAAAATTCCAGAGGTAGAAAAAAAATTTTTTACATTATGAAATTATTAGAATAAAAAGTCTATAACATTATCATAGGAAAAACTAAGGCAAAACACAATATCACCCCGTCCCCACCTTATCTGTGACTAATTGTAGTCTGGAGGCAGATGATCCTATTTCTGATATACTGTCAAAAGGTCAACAGAAGCCTAAAACTATGTTACCATTCTGAGGTCATTGACCTCACTTCATCTTACCACATAGGCATATTATCAGTTCGCATCATCACAAGAGTGAGTATAGTAGTACAATAAGATATTTTAAGAAAGAAAAAGATTGTATATTGTTATAATTGTTCTATTTTATTGTTAATATCTTACTGTCCCTAATTTGTAAATTAAATTTCATTATAGGTATGCATATAGAGAGGAAAAACAGTATATATAGGATTTGGTAACATCTGCAGTTTCAAGAAAACCACTGGGAGTGGTCTTATAACATATCCACTGTATACAAGGTGGACTACTGTATTCAAGAGCTATGAAAGAATATATTTGATAAAATTTAAAATATCTTATTGGTTAAAATACACAAAGTTAAAAGAGATGCTCCATAGGAGAAAATATGTACAACATATGCAACAAGGGATTAAAATCCAGAATACATAAAAACCTTCTATAAACCAGCTATTCTTTTTTTTTTTTTAAGATTTTATTTATTTATTTGGCAGACAGAGGTCACAAGTAGGCAGAGAGACAGGCAGAGAGAGAGAAGGAGGAAGCACGCTCCCTGCTGAGCAGAGAGCCTGATGTGGGGCTCTATCCCAGAACCCTGGGATCAAGACCCGAGCTGAAGGCAGAGGCTTTAACCCACTGAGCCACCCAGGCGCCCCTACACTAGCTATTCTTAAAGCGTGGCCTCTAGTCAAACAGTTTCAGCCATCCCCTGAGAAATTAAAAATGTGTATTCTAGGGCTCACTCAAACCCAGAAACTCTGGGAGTGATCCCTACAGACCAATGTCTTAAAAAGCTCTCCAGGTGATTCAGATAGAAAGTCAAATTTGAGAACCACAGCTTTAAACTATTAAAATGGGCACAGCAAATGAATAGGTTTTCACAGATGACAGAGAGAGTCCAAGAAAGGTGAGAAGAGGTGCAAAATCTAATAAGTGAATAATCTGACCACCACCCAGGATAAATACAGACGCTGGCCAGGAATGGGCACAAGGAAACCACAACTCTCATGGTCTGTTGATGAGGATTCCCTGGTACAACCTTTTGGAAGAGCAAATATATTTAAAATGTTAAGGCACACACTTGTCACCTTGGCAATTCTACTTCTTATCCATCCTAGAGAATTTCTAGCACATGTCCACAAAGCACCATAAAATTTTTCCATATAGAAACATGGTTTGTAATAGCAAAAAACTGGAAATGATCGAAATATACATTAACAGAAAATTGCTTCAGCTATAGCATGTCTATACTATGGTATATGTTCTTCAGCTACTAAAAAATGTGGTAGGGTGGTTGGGTGGATTAGTTGGTTAAGTGTCCAACTCGTGATCTGCTCAGGTCTTGATCTCAGGGTTGTGAGATCCAGTCCCATGTCAGGCTCCACGCTCAGTGCAATCTGCTTAAAATTCTGTTTCTTCTTCTGCTCCTCCCCCATTTGTGCTCTCTCTTGCACTTTCTAAAATAAATCTTCAAAAGAGAAAAGAGTTCCCTAGATCTCCACCCCTCAATACACAAAACCAGTCAACTGCCTTCCTCAGCTCCAGCAACAAATAGTAGTGTATTCTCTGAGGAAGGTGAGGGTAGGGCTAAGAATTGAGGGACAAAGCACTACTAAAAGTGTCACAGTTTGCTGAAAATACCAACTGAAAGATTATACGGTAGGTTGAGACCCCCAAGAGCCTTCCCCAGCTTGCTCCCAAAATGCTGGCAGCCAGGTGTTTACCCTCCTAGCAGAAGACAAGAAGGCTCTACTTTGGGGAATTTAGACTGCCTAAGAGAGAAAGTCTAAAAATTCCCATCATCATCCTAAATGAAATAAAAGCTTTCAAATGTCCTATGATAAATATAAGCAATTCACCAGTCATGTAAGAAAGCATCTGCTATATGAAAGGGCAAACATAAAAAAAACCAACATGGAGGAAACAGACTATAAATAAAGTTTAAATGCTTCAAAAAAGACCACCACTATTACTAATAGTCTCAGAGAATTATTAAAGATACTGAATTCATAAAGGAGGCAGAGAATGCTTTGAAAAGTGAACAGAGAATACAAAATGACAGCAGAAAGGAAAAATTCAATAGAAAGTGTAGTAGCATGTCATGCTAAAGGAATCTCCCATAATACAGGAAAATAAGAGATGGAAAGTAGAAAAAAGAGTATTAATATACCAGTCAAGATGTCCACTGTCTTAATACAAAATGATGTAGAAAACAGTAGGAAATCAAAGTAATTCAAGAAAATTTCCTAGAACTTAAAATTTCAGAAAGTAGAACAACAACAACAAAAAGATTCTCCAAACAGCTGGGCGTCAGGGAAGAGGGAAGAATGGAGTGAAGGTGGTGGGCAGAACAGCTCCCACACGCAAAGGTCAGGAAACAGAATAGCTTTAGGTGTTACCAGCAGCAAGAGAAGAAGATGATGCCTTCAAAAATTTTAAAGAAATAGCTACCGATGATTATGCTAAGCAAAATAAGTGAGAGAAAGACAAATACTGTATGATTTCACTCATGTGGAATCAAAGAAACAAAATAAATAAAGCAAAGGGGAAAAAAGAGACAAAGGCAAACCAAGACAGACACACTATAGAGAACAAACTGATGGTTACCAGAGGGGTGGGGGCAGGAAGATGGGTTAACTGGTAAGCAAGGAGTGCACTTGTGGTGAGCACCAGGTGATGTACAGAAGTGTTGAATCACTGTACTATACACCTGAAACTAATATTACACAACATATTAAAACTGTAATTTAAATAAAAACTTAAAGAAGAAATGCAATTATGAAGCAGAATCATAAAGCCATTGTAAGATCATGATGATCACAACTGGCCAAACATATTTTATTGAATTTCCTATCTATTCTCCCCTTATTTAAAATGCCATCTTGAGTATATTATGTAAGTAGTATTTCACTTACCTTTAACAGAAAATTTAATTGCTTTTGATGGTAGTGGTCTTCCTGCATAAGTGTCTGCATTACTTTCATTCAATACAACTTGTAATTTCAATGTGTAATTCCCCAACTTCTGAATATTTTCTGGACAAATTAAGAAGAAATTAAAAATCAAGTCAACATAATACTGATATAATTTTTAACTTTCAGAATAGTAACTCACCCATTTTTTTAAACCAGTAAGGCCATTTTCCTCCATGTTGACTAATATGTGAAATGATTTCTTTATTTCCATTTGAAGCTTAATAAAAGAAAAAAGAAATATTTATACCTTGAGAAACTGAATATACAACATGAATATGAAATGTCACACTGGCATCAAATATCTTTATTTGTTGTACATCTTTAGAAATTGTTTTGAAACTTCATCAAAGGATTTAAAGCTATCCTATGCACAAGTGAACTGCATAATGAAAATTATTCACTTGGTTCATTAAAATTCCTTTATTTCAATTCTTAAAAATGTTTCTATAAATAAGATTCATTGGTACAAAATATTAGAGATAACTTTCTTTTGATATTTAAAATAATTTTCCTTAAGAGTTTCTAAGACTAAAATTAAAATATCAGCTTATTTATATAGAATTGCTAAGATCTAATGACCTATTGTTATGTGAAAGAAGGAATAAAAATACACATACATATAAAATATGCTACCTTTTTTGTAAGAAAGAGTAAGAAATAATATAAATATATTTGTTCCTGCTCAGCATTATAGCAAGAAACACAGGAAAGATAAGCCAAAAACGAATAAAATTACTACCCAAACAGGGAGAAAGTAAACAGAGTAGAGGGATGACATAACTTCTCTGAAGTTTTATTTCTGACTTTGAAATTATATAAATGACTTAAAAATTGAAAAAGCAGAATTAAGATACAGCAATTCATAAACAAAACAAAAACATACATCAAGTCGCTGACAGAACCACATTAAAAAAGGATGATTTCAAGTGACTTTGTTTTTTATAAATATTTCTTTTAAAGAGAGGAAGAGGAAATTTAAACAGACGCCGCAATGAGTAGGGAGCTGAACACGGGGCCCAATCCCATGATCCCAAGATCACGACCTGAGCTGCAACCAAGAGTCAGATATTTAACCAACTGTGTCACCCAGGTACCCCTCAAGTGGCTTTATTTTTTTATTATCAGTCAATAAATTCAGCACACCTGGATGATACAAGTCATGTTCATGGATTTTTTTTTTAAGATTTTATTTATTTATTTAACAGAGAGAGAGATCACAAGCAGGCAAAGAGGCAGGAGAGAGAAAGGAGGAAGCAGGCTCCCTGCTGAGTAGAGTCTGATACGGGCTCGATCCCAGGACCTGAGATCATGACCTGAGCCGAAGGCAGAGGCCCCAACCCACTAAGCCCCATGTTTATGGATTATTAGGATGACAATAAATCCAACTGATCTACAGATGCAATATAATCCCTATCAAAACCCAATACCACTTTTTGCAGAAATAGGAGACCCAGTACTAAATATACTTGGAATCTTAAGGGACACAAACAGCCAAAACAATTCTAAATAAGAAAAACAAAGTTAGAGAACTCACATTTCCTTTCAAAGTTTACTAGAGTTATGGTAATCCAAACAGTGCACTACTGGCATAACGGGAGATATACAGACAGCCTAGAAATAAACTCCTGAATGTATGGTCAAATGTTTTTGACAAGAATGCCTAGACTATTCAATGGAGAAAGAACATGTTTCTGATTATTTGTGCTATGAAAACTGGATATCCACATGCAAAAGAAATTAATCTATATAAATTAAACTCAAAATGGATCAAAGAACTTAATATAAGAGCTAAAACAATAAAACTAATCTTAGATTAAAAAAAAAAAAAAAAGGCTTCCTAACACTGGATTTGGCAATGACTTCTTGGATAGAATACCAAAGGCAAAGGCAACAAATGCAAAAACAGAAAAATCGGGGGCACCTGGGTGGCTCAGTTGGTTGAGTGTCTGACTCTTGGTTTCAGCTCAGGTGGTGATCTCAGGGTCATGAGATCCATCACCACATCCGATTATGCAGAGCCTGCTTGGGATTCTTTCCCTCTTCCTTTCCTCTCCCTCCCCTTCTGTGCTGCCCATTTGTTCTCTCAAATAAAATCTTAAAAAAAATACACACACAGAAAAACTGGACTACACCTGAATTACATTTTCTGCATCAAAAAACACCAATAGGTGAGAAGGCAGTCCACAGAATGAAAAGAAAGTATGTCCAAATTATATAGCATCTGCTAAGGATTGATTACCCAAGTATAAAGAACACCTACAACTCAACAACAATAAAAACAAAAATCCAATTAAAAAATGAGCAAAGGATCTGAATAGACATTTTTCCAAAAAAGACATAGAGATGATCAATAAGCACATAAAAAGATGCTCAGTTTCACCCATTATTAGTGGAATGCAAATCAAAACCACAAATATCTCACACCAATTAGGATGCCTTTTACCAAAAAAACCCCAGAATACATGTTGGCAAGGATGTGAAGATACTGAAACACCAGTGCATTGCTGCCAGGGATGTAAAACAGTGCAGCCACTGTGAAAAGCAGTTATGATAGTTCCTCAAAAAGTTACACATTAAAATTACCATATGATCTAGCAACTCCACATCTGGGTATGTATCCAAAGGAATTGACATCAGGGACTCAAACAGATATTTGCATACCAATGTTCACAGTGGCATTATTCACAATACCTACTAAAATAAAAGCAACCCAAGTGTCCATCAATGAATAAATGGAAACAAAACATGGTACATACGTCACTAGAATATGATTTCATGTATTTTACTATGATACCTAAAATAGTCATATTCATAGAGACAGAAAGTAGAACAATGATTACCAGGAGATTGTGGGGAAGGAGTGATGGGGGAGTTATTACTACTGAGTTTTAGTCTGGGATGATAAAAAAAAGTTCTGGGGATGGGCAGTAGTTAACGGTTGCACAACAGTATAAATTTATTTAATGCCAATGAACTGTATATCTTACAATGGTTAAAATGATAAATCTATGTTTTATATATTTTAACATAATAAAAAGTATTTTTGATTGGGAAAAAAAAACTATGAGGTAGGAGAGGCAGGAGAGGCAGAGTCACAGAGAGACTGGAGAATGTTACACTACTGACTTTGAAGATGGATAAATGGGCCACAAGCCAAGAATATAGATTCTAGAATGTGGAAGAGGAAAGGCTGCCCTAAAGCCTCCAGAAGGAATACAATCCAGCCGACACTTTTTTTTTTTTTGACAGAAAGAGAGCCCAAGCAGGGGGAGCAGGAGAGAAAGAAAGAGAGAGAGAGAGGGGAGCCCAATTGCAGGGCTCAATCCCAGCACCCTGGGATCATGACCTGAGCTGAAAGCAGATGCCCAACCGAATGACCAAGACACCCCCATCAATACAGCTGCCACTCTGATTTTAGTCAATGAAACCCATCCTGGATGTATGATCTACAGAGCTCTAATAAATATATGTTGTTCTAAGCCCCCCCTACCCATACACAAAGTTGGAGAAGTACAATGTAGAGGGTGACAGAGGACAAAAATACAAGTATATCAATAAGTTAGCCAAACAGCCAAGGCTGAGACACCTAACAAATTTATACAAGGTATAAATAATAAATGATCACTGATTAATTTTTAAATGTTGGAAATAAACATACACTGAATAAAATATTGTGTCTTTAAAATTCATGGATGAGACACACAAGTATATAATGATAGAACAGATTATTAAATATAAGAAGTAAAAATACTTTTAGGCAGTCAAGACGAAAACAATGAACAGGAAACAAACAAGACAATTCAAATCAGGGAAATACAAGATGAACAATATCCAGTTCTCTTCTACCAGGCCTCTAATTTAAACCAAGTATTTCTACCCTACAGGTTCAGAGCCATAGTTTTTTTTTTATTTATAATATATTTTGTGGATTATCTAATCTGAATTCCTATCTAGTACAAATTCCTATAAAAATATACACCGTATCTTATTTTAGTCCATAGTTACCAACTTGGGAAAATTCAGACTAGAGTTTAAAAAAAAAACAAACAAACAGAAAAATCATTAAAAAATCTGTCATAACACATTTGAAATTCTGAACTTAAATCTACTGTGCTTATCAGAGTGCTAAATCAATGATTATATGAAAATATTAAAACCTGTATTACACATTTAAGAACAATATTAAAGATCCAAATTAGTTTGCATACTTACAATGTAATATAACTTTGAGCTCAACCAGGAGTTTCTTTGACCCTCCATGACTTGTTCCTGGAAGCTTTTGCATTGCTTCCCCTTTTTTATTCAGTATTTCAATTCTTAATGCACCTATCAGTCCAAAATTTAAAATAAGAATGTCTTAGTTACACCAAAAAAAAAAAAAGGGATGAGCTTGCTAGGTCTTAATAATGCATTTTAATTTGTTTTAATTTGTCACGGTCTTTTACAAATTAAATACATAAAGCACATCAAAAGCATTTTTTCCATATTAAGAGGGGAAAAAAACATACCAATGGGGGTTCCAGCAGGTCTAATCTCATTTGGCAATAATTCATCTCCTTCAGGCCAAGTTACTGACAATCTATCAGGGAGCCTATTATGAAACAAGCACATTAATGTTTCATGAACTATGTTAATTATGGTCTTAATGAGATAAAGAGAAGTCAATGGAAACTTGAATATTTATTTCTGATATATTTTGAAAGGTTAAAGCTATACTTCTATATGTTAATAATCTATAAATTTTTTCCTCCCTAACTATTACTATGACTCCTGAAAATCTCTTGGTATTAAGAATCAGGAATTGTCAGGATTTGCCCATTTTTTGGTGGTTTTCTGCTCTTTTATAATACAAGTTACCTTTGGAAGAGAAGATAAACTTTTAAGAAGAATTATTAGTGATATTCACTAAGAATCAAAATGACTGAATCATTAGCTACACCCGAGGTACAAACAGGGGTGCCTGAGCAAGCATCTGCCTTCAGCTTGGGTCATGATCCCGGGGTCCAGGAATCAGGCCCCGCATCAGGCTCCCTGCTCGGCTGGAAGCCTACCTCACCTTCTCCCACTTCCCCTGCTTGTGTTCCCTTTCTCACTGTGTCTCTGTCAAATAAAAAAATTAAAACCTCAAAGAATAAAAAAGAGAGCTACAAAGAGTTTTGTTTTTCTACTTTCCTTTACTTCTCTTGTACTATTCCCCCCATAAATCTTTACCAATCTTACCTAACTAATCTTAACCTCTCAACAGTTACTACAATTTTCTTCTAGTTGTAGGTCAAACCAAGTCGTTTTCTAACATACCAGATACATAGTGCCTCTAACAGTAACACTTTAGATATAGAAAAAGGAGGAAATTTTATACAAAACAAATATAGGAATCTGTTTCACAACCAGAGCTCTCCTTTTTTTTTTTTTAACAGCAAGAAGTTCATCACAATGTATAAATCTAAGACTACAAATGTCCTATTATGTGTCCATAACAACATATTCAAGAACAGTTAAAAGCACTATAATTCATTTTCTGCTTTCTTGTTATTCTTATCCTGCATTTTGAAATGTGAATTACCTTGCCATTTCATCTTCTACATATTTTTTCACAGCTTTCTCAGCAACTGTCCTATCGAGCTTTGCAATTGGCACAGTTTTTATTTCATCATACAGTGCCTGAGGTTCCTGGAAAAAAAAAAAAAATTTACACCAACATTTCAAAAAAAACGATTCAAATTCGGCTGCATAAAAACTTGTTTCTTTGGAAGAAACATATTATACCCTAATTCAGTATATATATAATAGCTATTATTAAAATTATACCACAGAGTATATTTCTATTTTTCATGTAACCTCCTTAGGCATAATTAAATATCATTCAAATATTAACAAGAACATGGGAGAAGGATAAAGCCCACTTTAGTTTTGGAGTTATTCACTCCTGAGAAAGAATTCTGGCTCCAATTTTTACTCCAACGTGGATGAAATGTTTTTACAAATTTACAATGCTTTACAAAATCACTAGGACAACTAGAAATAACATACGCATGTTTGTTAAATGTTGGGCATCCAGATATTAAGCTTTACAGATTATTTAAAACACCAAATAAGAAACATAAAAATTCATGCTAACAATACTTTATCCAACAGTAAAAACCAAATGCTAGCAAAATATAAACTACAGTATCTTTATTTCAGCATTAAACAAAAGTAAGCAATACCAAGAGACTTTCAACAAAAATGTTTTATTACTTGCTATCTTACCATTGCAATCTGAACCTCTCCTCCCGTGGCATATACTTCTCCATCATGATCACCATAGAGAAAAAATTTTACTATGCTTCCATAAAAGAGAGGAAGTGTCTTGATTGTCTTGACCTAATATTTAGTTATTGGAAAAAAGGCTTTTAGTTTTTACTAAAACAGGCTTAATATTAACAACTATCTCATAGAACTGTTTCATTCAAGGGAAAAACTCGGTATCTATCAGAAAAATTACTGAAAAAAGCATCCTAATATTCTAATAAAGTTATATTTATTTATATTTACTTATGTAAGTTTTCTACTTACTCTTAACAAATCTCCGTAAATACACAGTGGCTTCTTCATACAAAAATGTCATAGCTTTGCATGTTTTCTAAAAGATCCATAAATCCTTCAAAGTTAATTATGAAAGCCAATATCCTTCAAACCCTTTTTCTCCACAAAATCTTGCTTTCAGACTATTGAACAGTAATTACAAACTCTGACAAATTCTTCCTTTTACATTAAGTGGCTTAAAGCTTGCTAATGGTATTTCCTTACTTGGCCTTAAGAATCTAAGAATAAGGGACGCCTGGGTGGCTCAGTTGGTTAAGCAGCTGCCTTTGGCTCAGGTCATGATCCCAGCGTCCTGGGATCGAGTCCCACATCGGGCTCCTTGCTCAGCGAGGAGCCTGCTTCTCCCTCTGCCTCTGCCTGCCATTCTGTCTGCCTGTGCTCGCTCTCTCCCCTTCTCTCTCTCTGATAAATAAATAAAATCTTAAAAAAAAAAAAATCTAAGAATAATTTTCATAGAAACTCCCAAGAAGGACTACCATAGTTCATACAAAAATCTACTTTCTCAGCTCATTTCTTAACTATTTCCTTCCACATACAACAGACTGCAGGACAATCCAACTTTATTACTGGCTGTTTTGCTGCACTTAACCTCTATCATTGTCTGTGCTCGGATTATGGTCTTTGAGAAAGCACCTTACTCAACAACCATACAGAATTTGACAGAAGTGATCACTTCCTCTTCCTTGTAACTCTTCCCTTGACTTCAGGGATACCATATTCTCCTAGTTTCCTTATATCTCATCAGTTTATCCATTCTATTTTCCTTCACTGGCTCATCCTTTTCATTCTAACCACCCCCATATATTGGAAAAACCAGGCTCCAGTTACACAAACTACTTCTCTGGTGATCACATCAAATTCCAAAGCTTTAAATATATGATGATGACTTGAATTTACAGAATCAATGGATGCCCTTTGACCTCTGTAATACTTGTACAAGAATCCAAGTCTCTACCTCTTTCAAGGTCCTTACAAATGCACTTCTTGCCCAAAGAATTTAATGATTTGCTCTTCTCCCAAGGCCCATCCAAAGTCAGAAAATCCTCTCTTCTCCCTCCAAACTGCCAAAGCAGTATTCATCTCTCTTTCCATAGCACTTATTCCCTTCTCATTTACTATTACTTATATTTAGGTTATGTCTAATTTTAGACTATCATATCCCCAAGGATGAAAGACCTCACCTAGATCTCTTCATTCTCCATAATATGGTCAACAAGCAGACTTACAAGTTGGCGTGCTCAATAAAAATTTATTAAAAAAATTCGTTATTTCATATCACATAAAAAAATTAAGACTCGGCATTTGAGTAAAGTTTAGTGCAAGAAAAAAATAAAAACTTTGCTAATTGAGACTTTGGGGGAACAAAGAGTTTTCTAAAAACTGCCATGCTAAATTATATAATTAAAATCAGTTTGTGGGGCACCTGGATGGCTCAGTGGGTTAAAGCCTCTGCTTTTTGCTCAGGTCATGATCCCAGGGTCCCGGGATTGAGCCCCGCATCAGGCTCTCTGCTCAGCAGGGAGCCTGCTTTCCTTCCTCTCTCTCTGCCTGCCTCTCTGCCTACTTGTGATCTCTGTCTGTCAAATAAATTAAAAAAAAAAAAAAATCAGTTTGACCTTTTCATTCTTTCCCAGCTCCTGAGGAATCAAATACATGCATTATTTTGTTGTTAAATTCTAATACTAAATAATAATTTAGTTTTAAATTCTATTAAAAATTGAATCTAGAAATAAGTTAAACCTACCAGCTGTCCTGCTTTGTATATTTTTCCATCCCATTCTATTGCTGAGTATGTCGCCCAGGGGCCCTGCTTTTTAGAAGGAAGATCAGGACGTGTAATTACTCCTTTAAAAGATGTAAATTTTATTTGTTTGTCATACTTTTCATGACAGTCCTTCAGCCATAAAGCAAATTCTCTGTCAATTTTCATTCGCTGCTCCTGTAAAAAATTTATTTAACGTTCTATGAAATATAGCTACTAGTAAACAAATATAACTGCAAACACTGTCATTCATTCCTTTTTTCCTCCCACATATCCCACCCTCAGAAAACCTAAAAAAAATTAAAACATGTTCCTGGAGCTTTTTCCCATATAATTTTAGATTTCTAACAGAAGCATTGCTAAGAAAGAAAATTTTTGCTATCATCTTTGGAACCAAGGTCTCAATGGTTACTACCAATAACAAAGATTTCCTTCCCTTGTATAAATGCTAGAATAAACCAAAAATGATGAACACTGGCTGCCTAGGAGAACGAGAACTAGCTGGATGCCTATGGGAACTTGCTGTGAACCATACACATTCTCAACAAAGTGATAAAAATCTCTTTCCATTTATCAAGTACGAATATACATATATATAGTAAGCATATACAGTATATCTATAGTATGAAAATATCACTGGGGGAATGACTAGGGAGAAAAAAGCCTAAAAATCTTCTTATGAGGATGATAATGAAAAGAAAGTTGAGAAACACTACTGTACAAAACACATTTTTCCTTTTAGTTACATATTTTATATACGTATTGCCTATTCAAGAAAGTTAAAACATGAAATGAAAATGAAGTATTTTCTAATAATACTTAAGAAAATGTGTTATTTCTTACTGTTCTTTGCCCTGTTGGGAGATAAGAGATTTATACTTAAGCATTAGCCATTTAATGCCTGTCTTTCAAATAATTAGTAAGGAAGAAAATCTTCACACTACATGCTTTCATGGAAGATAATACATAAAGTTAAATTTATTTCTTCTTATATACCTTACTCTATTAATATATCATTTCCAAATAAAAATGGGACAAGATTAAAAATTATTTCACCTTAAATTTTTGTGACTTATAGTTGGAAAACCAGTATCTTAATCATTAAAAATTAAGCCTACCAAATTTTTATACTGCACTTTAATATATAGCTCTTGTAGTATATAATATTGTTCTCATACGCTTTCATCAAATTCACATGCTTCTGTAGCTTCTACTCACTGTCAAGGTCTTGATATTAAGATCTAAATAAAGATCTTTACATTTTATCCAAACACACTCTAATCAGTTTGAAATTTTTAAGTAATGTCAACACATAAACGCTCATGAAAAAAATTCATATATTTTTCGATTTAATAAAAAGCATGTAAATTATCAGTACAAATCTATTACTTGTGACTTTCACTGTACCTAAAATAGAACATGTGCAAATATTCAAGATTGATATTTAAAATCATACCTGTCCATTTAAAATCCTTGTAAAAAGCGTGTTCTTATCTTTCAATTTTAGCTCAAGATCCATAAAAGTCAGTTTATTTGTGCTGACCTGGAATTTGTCATTAGTGAATAATGCACCAGATATTCTATTATAACATTCAATTGGTGAAAGCCCTCTCTTCTTTGGAGGAGTACACCAGTCAAAGCTGGAACAGAACAAAATATTAATATTATAATTGGTAAAAATTAGATTTATAAAACAATGTAATTTCAGCAAAAATCAAAACTTACTCTTCAACAGATGTATATGGTATTAGCCGTCCATTCCAAAAACATTCAAAAATAGGCCTTTTCCCTCTTGCTGCTTTCTCAAGTATGAAACAATCATCATCATCATCTTCATCTTTTAATTCTAAAGCAAAGGCATGAGTGGAGCAAACTGTTTATTGCTATAAATTTATGCAATGTTTTACCACTGAGTAACTAACTTCTTTAAATGAAATATTAAAGTTGCTTCAGAGAACCTGTATCGAAAGCTCATAAGATCTCTCACACTGCTTACTGTCTATAAAACTTAATGACAGCTTTACTCTTAGTTTGCCCTCACACAGGCAGATTTCCAAAGTGGTTCCACATTACCAGTGGGTGTCTCTGATTTACGTCAATATATAGTTACTTATATACTTATCAATCTGTGTTAGGGATACTACACTAGCTGCTGAGCCTGCAAGCTTTAAAATCTATTTATAGAGTAAAAGGATCACACATGCAGAGATTATACCCTATAGCAGAAGCCCTCTTCCCTAAAAATACAGAGGTTTGAATCCTGTATTTCAAATAAGAAGTTTCATAATTCTGTCAGAACTAGTATGTTCACATAACAATCACTGGTAAATCTAGTGTCTAGTAGCAACAACTTTGCCTACTATGAACAAATCAATCAATACTAAATTTAATTTTATTTTAAATACTAACTTCTCAAGCATCAGATTCAGGTGATACACAGCTAGAATTATTATGTTAAAAAGCATCAAACACATAATTAGCACAACTGCCTATAACATTTTTATGTTTCTTACCAAAACATCTTTATATACTCAAATAAGGATCAAACACTATGATCCTGAAACAGTCAACACCTTAGCTATTTTGGCTTTAAGGCACCCACCCAAAATAAACCCTTCTTCCTCCCTAAAAACATAAAGAAGTTCCTTTCTATCAAACCAAATCACTTTGCTTTTAGAGAATCCCTCTGGATCAATCAACCGATTGGTTCTTATTTTAAGATCTCATTTGAAGAACTTTTTGTCTACAGCATACAAAAATTACAAATGTCAAATTAAAAAGGGCTCAGCAAAATCATGGGAGGTAGAGCCACTGAGTAATAACTTACTCAATAATGCTGGGCACTATTCTAAGGATTTGCATTGGTGGTTTCTTACCTAACATTCACAACACCTCAACAAGGAAATAAACTACATCCCATTTCACAGATCGAAATATGGTGATAAGGAGTAGTTTGTCAAAGTTTACACAACAGAAAGAGGCAAAGATGGGATTCAAATTAGGAAATCTGGTTCCAGAACACACACAAGACTAAAAATACACTAAGCAAGTATTCTGAATGAGAAAGTTTTATATTATTAATCTATGAATTCAATGCAATTTCAGTAATTCCACTAGGATTTTTCAAAGGGAATATAATTAGTAATTCCAAAATTTATCCAGAAGAGCAAAAGATTAAGAATTTTTTCAAAAAAGAATAATGAGTTTCCTATCCTACAGCTATCAATACATGGTATAAAACTACAAGAGTATCATTACTCACATATATAAACATAAAATACATTAATAACTTAAAGAATCCAGATCTATGTACTTATAGGAACTTATTATTATTATGAAAATAATATTTCAAACCATTTAAAAAACAGTAACATTCAGTAACTGGTGCTAGGAAACCAAGTACTCACATGTAAAATATTAAGTCAAAGCCCTACCTCTTCGTATATGCAAAAAAAAGGAGATTATAAATGCATTAAAAATTTAAGGATAAAATGGTTAAAAAATAAAACTACAGGATTGTTTTATAACCTGAAGTGTTAAGAAGGCTTTCCACAGCAAGACAAAATTAGAAAGAATTAAGAAAAAACTGGCATGATTAAGTTCAAAGCTTCTTTATAAATATCCACAGAGATAATGGGAAGACAATGTGGGGAACATTTAGGATTAATATGCAGTACATAGCTAAAAGTTCATTAAGAAATCCATGTGAAAAGAACATATGCTCTTTAAAGCCAATGCTTTTTTTATTCATCTGGAAGTGAATATACACAAAAATCAAGAAGCATAAAAATTATAAACACCTAAGATACACATAAGGAACAAAGTTTAATTTAATCTAGCCTTAACAGCCCAACTAATAATTAATTGTTAAAAAATCCTAAATCACAACTTCACATTTTGTAGCTAAGATAACAAATTAACATACTTGATGGAAAGCATGGATCATCGGGGTAAGTTTCTCTATCATATAAGAAAGGGTGATATCGAATAATCCCTTCCACTACACCATCTCCTTCAACATGAGCCTTGAACTCAAAACTATCAGATGCTGTGTTTATATACAACGTCTGCATGTCATCTTCTATTTCCCTTAGGTTGACAATCTTAGGTGCCTTCCCCTTTTCAAACATAGAAATCTAAAATAAAAATAAAACAAAAATAATTAAATTCTATGGTGAATTCACTTTTGTTCTCAACTATGATCCAACAACAGAATAGGCAAAAACTTGGATTTATACAAGTAATCATGTAGCTTAATTATATATATTTTTATATATGGGTTAAATAACCAGTAAGTAGCATCTCTCAATAAGGAATTTAATATATTACTAAAAAAACAATGTAAGCAAAAAAAGAGCAAAGCAGAGCTGATGAAGAGATACTAAGAGGTACATTTTAAGTTTCATGCTTGAGGTAGGAAGTGGGACAAGGATAATGTGAAATTCTTTCCAGTGTGTGGGAAAGGATATTGAGAACCCAATATTCAAATGTTCTGTGCTTCTAAATATTACTTCATTGTCATAAGACTTCTATGAACAAAGAGAAACATTTATACCCTTTTTCTCCCTGCTTTGAGACATGCTGTTCAGCAACTACTCATATCTCTACAGAAGACAGAGGAAAAAGAGAAATCAAACACTACAGTAAATAAAGGTTCAAAACCCAAATACATCTAGCAATGACCTCTTCACTTAAATATCAAACTGCCAAAGTACTTTCGAGAAACACAGGGAAAGAGAGGTGATCTAACTGATTTTCCTTATCCAGAGTCACTTGGAACTGGAACAGATACTCATAATCTGTAATATTCTAAGAAAGATTTTTATCTTACTTCAATATCAATGTTGTTGAAAGGTCCAACTTCTTTTGATGTACGTTTTTCGTTTCCTTTTGGGCCATGAATATAGTAATGATAAATATGCCTAAAATACAGAAAAATAACTTTATACTTTTAATTTAATTTAATTTATAAAAATTACAGTTCTTATAATAATCTACAAAAAAATATTTTATAACTACTATTTGGTAGGTGCTAAGCTATACTAAGCATTTATTTTTAGGGTGGGGCATGCAGGGGGAAAAGCGGAGGAGAGAGAATATTTCAAACCTGACATGGGGCCTGATCTCATAACCCTTAGATCATGACCAAGTGGAAATCAAGAGACAGATGCTTAACTGACTGAGCCATCCAGGCGCCCCTATGTTAAGCATTCTTCTTCTTTTTTTTTTAATACTAAGCATTCTTAAATACAGTATCCTATTTAATGGTAAAAACAATCCTCATTTTATGGATACAGAAATTGGGATGCAAGGGGTTTATATACTTTACCTAAGGTTACAGAACTACAATTTAAAAGGTGGACTACAGTCCAAGCCTTTCCAACGTAAAAAGCCCACAAAGTGTATACCTTCCAAAAGTATAGTTTACCAAAAAAATGAAAACCAGAAGGCAAGAGACTATAATATAATTTACTTATCAGGAATTCTAGAAAGGATTTAAATATCAGGGAGTACGCAGGATTAGGTAATCTTTAAATTATCTTCTCAATATGAGTATCATCCTGTAACTCTCTTCCCTCCTTTCCTATAGCATCAAGACAATCTCACTCCAACATTCCCACCAAAATCGGTGATTTTTGAAGGGATAATGTTGAGTTTATTAGCCTTAATAAAGGCTTTATTAAGGCTAATAAACTCAACATTATCCCTTCAAAAATCACTAATTCAGAATGTTTTAAAAGATATTTTGGTGAGATTATTCATGGCTAAAACATATTACATCTATCATTACTCTTCAAACAGGAATTTGCAAAATTCCTTTGTATGAATTTTAATTTTAAAAAATTATCCTAGCTACTCTTTAAAACACTGAGATAAAAGGAAATCAGTGGAAACCTTCAGGTCTTTCTTCATGCACCTCAAAAGTGTTAACATCATTATCAACAGTAAGGTTAAAATAACACATTCAGAAAGAGTGCTGTAATTAGCTTAACAGATAGGTTTCAAAGAATGGTTAAAATAATAGGTTATTATTTGTTGAGCAAGATTATATTCTAATTATGTGTTATGTACACTGAGTTCCTTTAGTTAAAAGAAATAATTACAAAATAGCTAATGAAATATGGATTTAGAGAATAAAAATTCCCAAGTCCTATTTAAAATTCTTGGATTACAGTCAATAAACATCAATATTCCACAAGAGAAAAGGTAAAATAAATAAAAATATTTTCCAGATGCCTGGGTGGTTCAGTCAGTTAAATGTCTGCCTTCAGCTCAGACATGATTCTAGTGTCCTGAGATCAAGTCCTACATGGGGCTTCCTGCTCAGTGGGGAGTCTGCTTCTCCCTATACCCTTCCCTTGCTTGTGCTCTCTCTCTCACACTCTCTCTCAAATAAGTAAATAAAATCTTAAAAATAAAAAAATAAAAATAAAATAATTTTCCCATTAAAGAAAAAATTTAAACTATTAGTAGGCATTTATGTATAAAATAATCTTAAAAGATAAAATAAAATAATCTTAAGCATAATCACCTTTTGAATAAATGTGAAAAAACACTTTTTTTTTAAAGATTTTATTTATTTATTTGACAGAGAGAAATCACAAGTAGATGGAGAGGCAGGCAGAGAGAGAGAGAGAGAGGGAAGCAGGCTCCCTGCCGAGCAGAGAGCCCGATGCGGGACTCGATCCCAGGACCCTGAGATCATGACCTGAGCCGAAAGCAGCGGCTTAACCCACTGAGCCACCCAGGCGCCCTGTGAAAAAACACTTTTAAAAAATGGGGTGGGGGGCATGTGGCTGGCTCAGCTTGTGGAGCATGCAACTCCCGATCCCAGGGTTTTGAGTTGGAGCCCCATGTTGGGTGTAGAGAGTATTTAAAAGTAAAATCTTTAAAAAAATTTTAAAAAGAAAAAAGTGAATTTCGTGCAGATGTACCCATTTCTGCAAGACTCAGTAATGTGGACTAATGCAAATTACTGAAGCAATCCACTAAATGATACTTACTATTTAACTACGGGAAAAAACTAAGAACCATTAAATATTCTGATGATTTGTTCTAATGGAATATGTTATACTCTCTAAAAGTTTTCCTGGAATAGATATCCAAAGATTTATTTTCAGTACTATTAATACATTTGCATACATTATTTTAACAGACTTCACGCATTCATTTGATTAACATTTACTGAGCATCTACTATTTAACAGGTAACACTAGGGATATAGCAGTGCATAAAAAAAATGTGCATAAAATTCCATTCCAATGGGGGAAGGCAGGAAAAAAATGAAAATACATGGTATGGAAGATTATGATAGGTGCTATAAAGACGACACAAAAGGGGAATATGAACATGATGGTGCTAAATTTGATACATTCTGAAGTTTATTTATTTTTTTAAAGATTTTATTTATTTGACAGAGAGAGAGAGAGAGATCACTGAAGTTTATTTTAAATTTTATCATAGGTCTTATAAGCCTGCCCCTCAAATGATTATCAATATGTTACAGGTAATCAATAAATACTTACAGAACAGAGAACTGTTTAAAAAAATTTTTTTTTAATTTAATTTATTTATTTGACAGAGAGAGAGATCGCAAGTAGGCAGAGAGGCAGGCAGAGAGAGAGGAGGAAGCAGGCTCCCCGCTGAGCAGAGAGCCCAATGTGGGCCTCGATCCCAGGACCCTGAGACCATGACCAGAGCTGAAAGGCAGAGGCCTAACCCACTGAGCCATGCAGGCGCCCCAGAGAACTGTTTTAATGCCATCATTAGAGTACTGGAGTACTGGTTACTGCAAGGAAGGGAAGGAAATGAGACAGAAGCAGAGCACACAGCCAAGAAGTTTCAATGTATCTCTAATATGTTCCGTCTTAAAAAGAATACATAGCAACATGTCCTGAATCAAGTACTTACGCTAACTGTCTTGTCCAAAGAAGGAAATAATTTTTCAAGTACTGTATGTGTTCTGGCTGTACTCCTGTGATAACCACAGCAGTAAAGCTATCTTTTTCCTTCTCCTCTAAGATAAGATGATGTAGAAATCTTTCATCATCATTTGTAATGTGAACAGAATCAGATGGCTAGGAGAGTGAATATAAATACAACAAATTAAATACACTTAATGTAATATACAAATAACATCTACATTAATTCTAATATGATTCACTTAGTTTCATAAATGGGCTTCAAAAAACTTTTGAAGGAAAATAGCCCAAAACAAATCAGCTGAGTATGTAGCAATGCTGTTAGAACAGGATATTTTAACACTGACTGCTAAACTGGCATACATACAGGAGCACCCTATTCCACAATGCTGATGAAATCAATTTTAGACTCATAAAAGGTAAAAATGTATTTGTGTGTGTGTGTGTATACTGAGTTTAAAAATGCTGAAAAAAACGGAAGATACTTACTTACCCTAGGATGGAATGAGTCCTTACTTGGTATACCTAACACTTAACTTGGTAGGGACAAATAAATGCCCAGCCCTCCATGCTCAAGAAAACTGGGATGTAGGCTGAAACCAGCTGGCTTAGCCCAAAGGCACTGTGTTTAAAAGGGAATAAAATAATCCTGTACCCTAGTCCACTTTCAGAGACTCTAGCTTGCTTAGAAGGGAAGTGGGGAGGGGAAAGAGTAAGGAGTGTTTGTGGATAAGAATTATGAATGTCTTGATTTTTACTCTAAGACTTTATGTGTTAAAATTACATGCATATATACATACTACGTATATTGCTATATACATAAAGCTTTTAAGGATACACACTGAACTATTATATCTAGGAAGCTGGCTGATTTTTTAAAAATAAGCATATATTACCACTTCCTAAAAATAAAAACAAACCCTCCAAAACCATTCCAATGCATCCCTATACACTAATATTACAGCTACAACATATAGTATACAAGTAATATTTTATATACTCTGAGAGCTAGTGGATTAGCTTGAGTTTACTAGTGATGTAGGTTCATTACCAAATATTTATTGAACACTTCCAAGTTCTATGACTCAACATGGACACAAGGAAGATAAGAATTAGACTAGTGCCCTCCCTCCCTACAAATTCTGATAGATGAAAAACAAATGATTACAAAACAATGTGCCGTTATAAAGCTATGAACCAAGAGCTACAGAGTTAAGAGTTAAGAGGGTAATGTTTACCCAGAACATGAATAGAACATTCTAGCCCAATGAGAACATGAAAGATTTGAGAGTATAAAGCAAACAAGGTAGTTTAAAGTATATGATAAATACATGATGAAAGAGGAGACTGGAAAGGCTGAATCAAGCAGTGACAATGGATGGAAGAGAGGGCAGATGAAAAACTATGTTAAAAGACAGAACAGAATGGTGAATGATTAACATGATTATAATTACTAACTACTTGGTCAGGGGATGCTGTTAATTGCAAAGAGTAGTTGGGGAAAAAGCGAGAAAGAAGGAGGAACAGAAAAGGTTGGTAGATAATATTTTATTTCAGATGTACCAAAAGTGAGATATTCATGGAACATCTAGAGAAAGGCATCTAACTGAAATGGGAAATGAGTACCCCAGACATGATCAGTTGGTATTCAGCATCCATTCATCCCACCTTTTATAGTCCCTTCCTGGACTACAGAGACTGGAAAGCCAAACTCCCTTTTCAGACTTTTCAGACTCCCTTACATTTTAAGTTGTGGGGCACGTTAGGTTTCACCAATTAGATGTAGCAGCCAAAACTTTAGAAGAGGAAAATGAGACAAAGGCCATTTCCTGATATTTCTTTAATGTTTTCTGTTATTACACCAGGTACTGAACAACTGATATCCAGGTTCCAGCTTCAAGCGTTAGCACTGATAAAGCAACTATTATAGCCAAAAGGTCTGTGTTTTGGTGTTAGAAGAACTGCACCAGCAAGACCTTTCCAACTCCTGGATCACAGATAAGGCAGGATGTTTCTAAGTTCCTGAGCCAGTGGTGGTCCTCCAGCTACATGACTGTAGCAGATGTTGCAGCATCCCTTGAAGGTCAATTCAGAGTGTCCCATTATCCTTCTCTGAGGCGGAGCATTCCTAGCCCTTCGAATAATTATGCAAGCATCTAATTCCCTTTTCTAAATCTTTTCTGTTTGAAGTGTCTAGAATGATTTTTCCTCGATGGAGTCCAGCCTGATTCAGTGACTCAATCTTAAAAGCCTTGACAAGAAATACAGTTCGGAGAATTGCTGGCGTTAAGCAGCATGTATATTGCCCCTAGAAAAAGCAAGACTCCTGGTTGTAAATCAAGAGCCACCAACTCTATACACAAGACTGTTTATAAGAGCTGGAGAAGCCAAAAAGTAGGCTGGAAAAGACTGGCCAGGGGAAAAAAAAAGGACCAGGGGCTTATTGGTAGTACCCATGAGATGTTTGTTGGCACAAATTAAGCACAAATTACAGGAAGAAATGGCAGAAGTGATGACCCAAGAGATATTAGTTCTACCCAAGGTGTATCACACCTGTACGGTTTTGAAAATCACTTAAATTATTTCCTATTTTTCACCTGTTTTGACATGGCAAATATTTCCACAAATATACCTTAAAGGTTTTCGTGGTGGTAACATAAGATGACAAAGATGGAATACTATTATGTAAATATAATAAGATGTGTAAATTGTAATAAATGCAACAAATATAAAAAGGAAAAAAGTGGGATGAGCAAAATGAAGAACTCTCCTGGACAGAGGAGAATGTTAAGTTATATAGAAAAAAGTGGCTTATAAATATAAGAAAAGAATTCAGTCCACTTAATAAAGAAAAAGTATTATTTTCACCTGTCAAATTGCCAGCATTTTGCTACTCCCCTCCACTCCTTTTTTAAAAAGAAGGAAATTATCAGATAGGCACTTCCACATACTATTTTCAGGAGTGTATCTGATTTGGGTTTAACCTTTTAGAAAAGCAATTTATAATCTACACCATGAACATTTAAGAAGTTCAAATTCATTGTCACTCTATTAAAATTATAATCTGTATGAAGATAAAACTTATTTGGACAAAATGTTATGCAAGGACATTCATGGTGTCCTTATTTATAATTATAATAGAATATTTATAATTATAATAGAATTTATAAATAGAATATTTATAATTATAATAGAATCCTTTAAGTTAAATGCTTAACAGAATAAATTACAATACAGACAAATACTATGAACCTAGGAAAAGAGTATGTGTATAAAAATATTTCATAAAATGGAGAAATACCCAAAATGTTAAAGAAATGTGGACTCCAAAAGGTAAATATATTTTTTAAAAGTAAGTATATGAAAGAGATTAAGAGTACACTTTTCTCTCCCACCCCCAACTCAAGATGCCAATAAGGAGGTTTTATTTTAATTGCAATGTTACAGTCTTACATTAGTTTCAGGTAAATACGCTTATCTCGATGAGCACTCAGTAATATATGGAATTGTTTAGTCACTATATTGTACACCTGAAACTAATATATAACATTGTATGTTAACAACACTGGATTTAAAATTTAAAATTAAAAAAAAAAAAAACCCTGTGAGCATATAAGTTAGACTAGAAATTCAACTAGAAATTTCTTCCCAGAATGAGACAATTTTTAAGTTTCCTATACATTTTTTATAACTTGTTTTACAATCAGAAAAGAATTTAAGAAGCTCAAAATTACTTTAAAATAAAGATTTTAGGGGCACCTAGTTGTCTCAGTGGGCACAGCACATGACTCTTAGTCTCCATGTCATGAGTTCAAGCCCCATGTTGGGCATGAAGCCTACTTAAGAATAATAATTAAAAAAAAAAAAAAGAATAATAATTCTTAAAAAACATTAAAAAAAATTCTAAACTGTTTCAAGTGGAGAAAAGTTGAATCATACAATAAATACTATATACTCATCACCATGATACAAATTTGTTAACATTATGCTTACTAAAATTGGAATCTAATTACAAATATCTAACAGATATAAATAACTCATTTATTTCTCTGGAGCTCTGATTTCCTAAAAGCCTATCATCCTGTAACTGTTTTCTACTCTAACTTGAAACTGTTAGACCAAAAAAGATTTAAAAATTCAATCTCAATATAAGGAAAAAAGTTTATAATCTTATGAGCAATTTCCGGGAACCTAGCTTTACGAGACAAGTTGCTGCCTGAAGACTTCCAACCTGAAAAAGCATGCAAATAGTCACTTTTTGCTATTCACATGATTAAAGGAAAAAAATAAAAACACAATTTGAAAATGTCATACCTTCAAGTTTTTAAAGCAAGAGTTTAAGTATCTTGGATAGAAATTGAAAGAAAAATTGTCTCTATCATCTGTCCATCAGTAACAACTTTATAACGAGTTACAATGTATCATACCTTTCTGTTTCTAATATATCCACTATATATTGCCTCTTTATTTTTCTCCTTCTTCTCAAAATCTTCTTTAGAAAGCACAAGTTCATGAACATCTTGGGAATCTGCAGGTTTGCTTATCATCTGTTAAATATTAACAAGAGTACTTTAAAAATTCCTAAAAGTTAAACTGGTTAACACACCTAGAATCAACCTCAAAATATTTTTAATCAACTTTCATTTATAAGAAACCTTTTACTTACTCTGGCTGATTGTCCAACAAAGAAAACAGCCTGCTTGCCCCCAACACCAAAATAGGAAATATCACTATTTAAACTGCGTGGCACTGGTACTGGACGAACATATCCTGAATGATCACTAAAAATAAAACATTAATGCAGTGATTTTAAACAGGCTACTTAGGTACCAAAGGAAATTGTTATCGAACTTTTATTAAGTGTTAATAAAATTATCCCCAAGCTAGACAATACCCTTATTCAAGGTAAAGGAATCAGAACCCAAAGTCAAGATACCACCTAATCCAGCAGTTCTCAAAATATATTCCCCAGACCACCCGTTATCAGCATCACAAAAAACTCAAAAAATGCACATTCTTGGACCCACCCTACTAAATCATAAACTCTCTCAGCAAACAAGATTAAATAAATGCCTATATCCTTATCTATATTACTGCCCCTACAACTGTCCCTTCAAAATTGTTTACTGCTTCAAAACTTTAAAAAATATTCTCTGAAGAATATAGGAATTATAGCAAAGACATTCTTACTTCCATGTATCATGACAAAAGAACCTCTTATGGAACCATTAACACCACTCTGGAGAGTAGGCATCCGTGGTCTCTCAAAATATAGGCTAGGTGTCCATTCCCAATATCAGATATAAACAGAATTAGGGGTGAGGCCAGAACCCCTATTACACTCAATGGAAAAGCTAAACACTACATGTGGCATAGCTGGAAGAATTAGAAAACACAAAGATACACTGAAAGTATGTTCCCATAAGAAATTTAAAAAGAAAAGGAACAGAAAATGTCAAAGTGGGTATAAAAGACATGAAGGACCAAAGGAAAATATCTCACACAAGTGTAGTACTGGAAAGAAGAGAAAATGGAAAAACTACAAATATATTGGTTGACAGAGCTGGGAAATGCAGGAAATAGGAAGTTGTAAAAGAATGCAAACTCTCAGTCATAAGATGAGTAAGTTCTGAAGATCTAGCACTTACACTCTATTGTATAACTGAAATCTGCTAAGAGAATAAAACTTAAAAATGCTCTCTCCAAAGGAAAAAAAAAAGGTAAATATGTGAGGTAATGAATGTGTCAATTAACTAGAGGGAAGGAATCCTGTTTAAAAGAAAACCAGCAGTGCCTGAGTGGCTCAGTGGGTTAAGCCTCTGCCTTTGGCTCAGGTCATGATCTCAGGGTCCTGGGACAGAGCCCTGCATTGGGCTCTCTGCTAGGTGAAGAGCCTGCTTCCCACCCCTCCCTGTCTGCCGCTCTGCCTGCTTGTGATTACTCTCTCTGTCAAATAAATAAAATCTTAAATAAAAAAAAAAAAAGAAAACCAGAATACAGTTCAATATTTAATATATATCAATGTAAAAGGTGTAAGAACAAAAGATCAAGACAGTAAATGACAAGGATATTACTGCTGTGATGTACTAATACTGTATGTGAAGTAGATGTGAAATGGCATATTACTTAAGATAGACTATGACAGGGCGCCTGGGTGGCTCAGTGGGTTAAGCCGCTGCCTTCGGCTCAGGTCATGATCTCAGGGTCCTGGGATCGAGGCCCGCATCGGGCTCTCTGCTCAGCAGGGAGCCTGCTTCCCTCTCTCTCTCTCTGCCTGCCTCTCCATCTACTTGTGATTTCTGTCAAATAAATAAATAAAATCTTTAAAAAAAAAAAAAAAAAAAGATAGACTATGACAAATTAAAGATATATATTTTTAATCCTAAAATTATAGTAAAACAAGAGTAACAACCAGTAATCCAACAAAGGAAAGAAATAAAATAGAATTACACACACGAGACACTCAATTTTAAATAAGTCGGGGGAAAAAAAAAGAACAAACATAACAATAATTGCAGTAAATGTAATTGGTCTAAATCCCCAATTAAGCAGAGAAAACTTTAAGACACAACTATATGTTGCCTACTATAAAGTGACAACAGGTTAAAAATTTGGAAAAAGACTTTGCATCTTAACACTAATGTAAAGAAAGCTGGAGTTGCTATATTAACATCAAACAAAGTAGATAGAAGATTATCACCAGGATATGAAGAACATGAAAACAAATACATGGGTAAATTAAATAGGTCACCCTTCTCCTCTTGAGTTTTTAAAATTATAGTAGATTGCTGAAATCAAAATAACACCATTTGATATGGTTCTCAATGTACATAGAGATAATACTTAAAAGAACTAAATTACAGGGCACCTGAGTGGCTCAGTTGGTTAAGCATCTGCCTTTGGCTCAGGTCATGATCCCAGTGCCCTAGGATCAAGCCCCACATCAGGGTTCTTGCTCAGCCAGGAGTCTGCTTCTCCCTCTCCCTCTGCCCTATCCGTCAACACCCACCACCAAGCCCCCACTCATTCTCTCTCTCTGATAAATGAATAAAATCTTAAAAAAAAGAAAGAAAGAAAGAAAGAAAGAAAGAAAACTAAATTATAAATGGGAGAGTGTTAAGGAACCTAAATAACTTGGGAATATTTCACTTTCAAGTCACTTTAGGTGGTAAAATACCTTACTAGTACAATGTAATGTGGGTTTTTTTTGTTTTTTTTTTTGAAAAGATTTTATTTATTTATTTGACAGACAGAGATCACAAGTAGGCAGAGAGGCAGGCAGAGAGAGAGAGAGAGAGAGAGAGGGAAGCAGGCTCCCTGCGGAGCAGAGAGCCCAATGCGGGGCTCGATCCCAGGACCCTGAGATCATGACCCGAGCCGAAGGCAGCAGCCCAACCCACTGAGCCACCCAGGAGCCCCAATGTAATGTTTTATATATACAGTATTACCTATAGGAATTGCTAAAAAACAAAAACAAAATGAAAAAATACTCAAAATCACTTTATAAAGAAAAAAGTAAAATATGGAATAGTAAAATATGTTCAAGCAATCCATAAAAAGGTCAGAAAAGAAAAATAAAAAATAAAGGAAACAGAAATTATAATATTACACACAAGTCCTATTACATATACCAGTAGTCAAGTAAATGTAATGATGCAAACACACTAAATAAAATTGGCAGAGTGACCCATTAAAAAAAGTTACAAGAAACTCATTTCAAATATAATGATACAAGTAGGTTTAAAGAAAATGGATGAGAAAAGACATACCAGATAAACCTGAGTGAAAAGAATAGCTGACAAACAGCACATAAAATACTCTTCAGAGCAAGAAAATTACCAGGGACAGAAGAGTATTACATAATGATAAAAGGATGTACTTACCAAGAATGCATAACAATTCTGTGTATACACAAAATAACACAAGTTCAAAATACACAAAGCAAAAATTCAGAGAACTGAAAAAAGAAATAAATACACTTGCAAATAAGGGGGGGGGGGACTTCAATAAACCTATCTTAGTCACGACCACACAGAAAACCAACAAGGACATAAAAGCAGTTCTTTTATAATAACATCAACCAACGGGATCAAACTGACATTTACAGAACACTCCTCCCAACAACAGCAGAATACATATTCTTTTCAAGAACACATAGAAAATTCCCCAAAACAGATTGTATCCTGGAGCACAAAACAATCTTGACAAATTTAAAAGAGTATATATAGAGTATGTTCTCTGACCATAATAAAAATCAAACTAGACATCAACATAAAGACAAGAGGAAATATGTTAAGAACACTTGGAAACTGAATAACATCTTCCTAAAACAATCTATGGATCAAAGAACAAGTTGCAAAGGAAATAAAAAATATACCAAACTGTAGGCATATGAATATATAGCATTATCAAAACGTAGGCTATCGTGAAAGTAGTTCTTAAAAGAAAATTTATAGGGATGCCCGGGTAGCTCAGTGGGTTAAGTGTCTGACTCTTGATTTGGGCTCCAGTCATATCTCAGGGTTGTGAGATCAAGCCCTGTGCCAGGTTCCACGTGGTCATGGAGCTTGCTTAAAAGTCATTCTCTCTCTCTCTCTCTCTCTCTCCCTCTGCCTCTCCCCTACCTCCCGCTCTAAAAAAGTAAGAAAAAGAAAAAGGAAAAAGAAAAAGAAAATTCACAGCGCAAAATATTCACTTTAGATTATTGATTTGAGACTTGTCTAAGATTCCACAAGAATCTTGGGGCACCTGGGTGGCTCAGTGGGTTAAAGCCTCTGCATTCGGCTCAGGTCACGAGCCCCGAGTCGAGCTCTCTGCTTTGCGGGGAGCCTGCTTCCCCCTCTCTCTCTGCCTGCCTCTCTGAATACTTATGATCTCTGTCTGTCAAATAAATAAATAAAATCTTTAAAAAAAAAAAAAGAAAAGTAAAACATTAAAAAATAAAATTAAAAAAAATCTTTTCTACAAAAAAATCAAAATAAAACTAAAGCAAGGACATAAATAAAGAGCAGAAATCAAAGAATTTGAAAAGAAAAAAATTTGCAATCGAAAAAAAATTTAATTTATCAAACATTGTTTCTTTGAAATGTTACCAATTACTATATACTAATAAACTTGAAAATTTAATGAAATAGACTAACTCCAAGTAAAATATAACTTACAAAACTAAGTCAATAAGTAATATTATAACTCTGCTAACAAAATCAAAGTAATAGTTTAAAAGTCCTTCTGTAAGAAGCTTAACATACCCAAATGGCTTCCAAAGTGAGTTTTAAAACTCAAACTTAAAACAAAAACAACAAAACTCAAACTTTCATAAGTGGAGTATGAATAAATAAATACAATCTCTTTAGAAAGCAATTTACTGGGGCACCTGGGTAGCTCAGTCAGAAAGCATCTGACTTAGGCTCAGGTCATGATCGTTCAGTCCCACATTGGGCTCCCTGCTCAGCGAGGAGTTTGCTTCTCCCTCTGTTCCTCCCCTATCCCAGCTCGTGCATGCTCTCGCTTGCTCATTCTCTCGCTCAAATAAATGAATACTATCTTTAAAAACAACAACAATTTGCCATTACCTTGTATATTGGAACTTTCATCTTTATAACCCACAAAGTTCCCTTCTAGGTACCTAAGAACTTCTGTAAATTTGGACTAGCAAACATACATAACACTGTATAACAGCATACACACATATGCACACACAATTATACAACTTACAAGACAGTATTACTCATAAGGCCAAATGTAGTAGGGGAAGCCAAATGCCCACTGACTGGAGACTAGATTAAATACAGTATGATTTCTTTTAAATATACACAAAAGGATATTTTGTGGTTATGAAAAAAATGAACTACAGACCCACATAAAGTTGAAATCTTAGTAACCTAGTATTAAGTGAAAATACAAGTCCTTCGTAGAATTACAAATAGTATAATTATCCTTTTTTTGCAGCATCAAAAAATAAGCAAAATTAGATTTATAAAAAAATAAGGAAATAGGGATTTTGTCTGCCTTTGGCTCAGGTCATGATCCCAGGGTACTGGGATCAAATACTGCATCAGGCTTCTTGCTCAGTGAGGAGCCTGCTTCTCCCTCTGTCTGCCGCCACTCCTGCTTGTGTGTTCTGTCTCTGACAAATAAATAAAATACAATCTTAAAAAAAATAAGGAAATAAAAATTCAAAACAGTGATTCACTTTGGTGAGAAGAAAAAAAAAACAGAATAAGGGAGGGGCACACAGATGTACATTACAGAAAATGTGCTACTTACTGGTTTAGGTGGTAAATTCTGGTTATTCAGCTTATTAAATTTTTCAATAAATAAACCTTAAAAAATTCAATGCCTGAATTGATGAACTGTTATAAATTGTAATTTGTAATTAATTGTAATTAGTCAAATTCTATGAACCTGATGTCTATTAAGAAAAATAAGGAGGCGCCTGGATGGCTCAGTGGGTTAAAGCCTCTGCCTTCAGCTCGGGTCATGATCTCGGGGTCCTGGGATGGAGGCCTGTATTGGGCTCTCTGCTCAGCGGGGAGCCTGCTTCCTCCTCTCTCTCTCTCTGCCTGCCTCTCTGCCTACTTGTGATCTATCTCTCTCTGTCAAATAAATAAATAAAAGCTTTAAAAAAAAATAAGAAAAATAAGAAGTAAATGGGTTTAGGGTGTCTGGCTGAAGCACCAACCTCTTGTTCTTGAGGTTGTGTGTTCAAGCTCCACACTGGGTGTAGAGATAACTTAAAAATTTAAAAAAAAATTTTTTTTTAAGTAAATGGGTTCTAAGACTTTAATTACCATGGCAATACTTCTAGGAAACAGGCTAAAAATACCTGACCCCAAATACTATCCTAAAACATATAAGTAAGTACATAAAAGTTTAGAGAGAGAGCAGCTCCAAGATAAAACAACACGCATGTACTTAAACTGATTCAAGACTAAGAAATTGTGTTAACTGATAAGGAATGGACATAGTCACCAGGAAGTAAGTCTCCCTTTCAACCCAAACCATCCATGCAACTCTAACCCAGGGAAAAACCTAATCATGGCAAATAAGATTGCAAATATAAATTTCGTTTCAGATTTCCATAATTAAATCCAAAAAATTTCCTGTACTCACACTCAAGGATTATATAAATACCCCTTCATGAAAGTAAGGAAAAGAGGAAGATAATCTGACCTCAAGATAAATCTTGCATTGTAGAAGCAATCCTTTGGAGAATTTAGAAAGTCACCTGCCTCAGGAATAAATTCATATCACAGTCCAAAAGAATTTCAAAACACATCTCAATCAAATACTTGATACAATGTAAAATGACACTGTATCTTTTCAAAGTAAGAGTGTTCCATTAGAAGAGAGAAACAAAATCTGAAAGGAAACAAATCACAAATGGTGTTGAAAGTAAGAAAAAGGAACAGGAGGTGTAATCAAATTAGTAAAAAGAAACTAAAAAACAATATGTAAGTGGTGCCCAGGAAATAGGGTAGAGTGACTACATATGTATATTTACATCTCACTGTCTCACTCTACCAAAGGAATAGTAACCCCACAATAAAACCTTCACCTCCAACAAACTGACAAATGGCCACAGATCCCTATTAGAGCTTCTGGAATAAGTCTGTGTGACACAACAAAAATAACCAAATTAAAGCAGGATGTCTAAATGTTACATACTCATTCTCTGAATTCAAATAATACAAATATCAAGATAAATGAAAGCTCATCTTCACAGAAATACACTGAAGACACAGGAGCTTTTTCTTTGGGAAAATCCTGTTGAGAGTCCATTTCCACAACCTAAAAAAATGGCAAGGGAAGTGAGCCATGTGGCATGGTATTTTTATTTAAAAAAAAAAAATGGCTAAGTTGAGAAACTTTTAATTGCTAATTAAGTTGAAAGTGCAGAAAGTAGCACTAATCCAACATACGTCTGAATCAGGAATACCCAGCATACTTCTTCTTTCCACAAAATAATTAAATGAACACATAGTATTACAATTATGTTCTAGGTATCTAATTTGACTTCTAAGGCAATGATTATAACAGAGCCTACGTGATGATGAGCACATTTTTTAGGTTCAAGTAATGTTGCACATGTAAAGAGAGGTTTGGATTACAGGGGTGAATACATATGTCAAAAATCAGTTAAGAGAGTGACCACTTCTATAAAGGTAAAGTAAGGACCTATGAAAACCCGAACATTGATAAAACCAATGAAAACATCTGAAAGCACTGTCAAAAATCAACATTTTCAGAACTCTATTAACCAAAGGCTTGGAACAATCCAAGGAGTGTTTCTTCAAGATACACAGATGAATCTCAGTGAGAACTGTGAGCTCTGTGATGTTTTAACATGCCCTATTCCATTTTCTTCTCACCAGTTCTATAGAAGCCTTGAAAACTGACAGCCCGGAATCATGGTGAAAACCAGCCAGCCGGGCAGGAGTCACTGGAGTAAATTTGGAGTTCCCTCAAAGCCCCTTCCCCATACAACTGGCATTATTAGAGTTCTCTGACCTATGCCTAGGAACCTCCACTTGCAAGCTCTGTCTTTACTCAACCAAACTCAGAACTTGATCACTGTGAACCACTTTTTGCAGTTGGTCATTTGTCAAAAACAGTTAGTGGCAACTGTTTATGATCACAGCTGACTAAGGCAATCAAGAGAATATAAAGAATCTGGCCAAAAACTTACAAGGAAAATCTGGAGAATGAGAGATCCTTAGTGATTTTTAAAAGCTCCAGAATAGGCTTAAGGGGAGACAAGATGGCAGATGAGTAGGAGACCTCATTTCATCCGGTCCCTTAACTTTAGCTAACTATCAAATCATTCTGAATACCTATGAATTCAACTACAGATTTAAGAAAAGAATTGCTGAAACTCTACAAAAGAAAATCAACCACTTTTTGCAAGGTAGGAGGTACAGAGAAGTGAATCTAAGGGCATGGGATATAGCTGAAGATAAATGGCTGGGGAGGGAGCTTCTGTAGGCCAGCTACTAGAAAGTGATTTGTCCCAGAGCAAAAAATCAGAACTTTTAGAAATCTGCTCCAGTGAGAGATGTCCCTGCCTGAAAGGTGCTCAGCTGGTAAAGTGGGGCAGAATCCTAGGTGGGACAGTGTGGTCTCAGGATCCCTGGGGTCAAAGAAAGAATGGGAGTGTCTGTGGGGCAGGGAAACTGGTTTTGTTCAGCAAGGCTGGAAGGGGGCTCTCAGCGGAGTTTGCCATAAACCACATACTGCAGCATGATCCAGAAAAAGTTCTCTGTGCGGAGGCCCTGCAAAGGGCAGAAACATGGTGACCCTTCTCCTCCCCCTAGGGCAGATCAGTGAGGACAAGCACTGCAGTAAGTCTGCAGACTTTGGATCACATAAAAGGGAAGACAGCTTATTCCTGAGGTTTTACTGAAGAAAGGGGACCAGAATCCTTCAGCTCTAACTGGAGATAGAGCCCCTCTATCCTCTCAAGAGGCATAGAAAGCCTTCAGGTAACAAAAACCACATAGAGCAAGCAGAAGCAGCTTACACTGAGCCTGGCTCCCTGGCAAGGGGTGGTACAACTCCACCAAAGCGAAGACACCTGAGAATCAGCCCAACAGACCCCTCCCCCAGAAGACCAGCTGGAACAAAAGGCGAACACCAAGTTTATGGAGGACACAGGCCTGCAAAACTCTAGCACTAGGGGAAAATAGTATATAGAATTCAAGGGTTTCATTTACCTTTCAGTGTAAAATTTTCCTTTTCTTCCTATTCAACTAGTTTCTTATTTTATCAACTGTTTTTAAGTCCTTTTTTAGCTTTCATTTTTTACATTTACATTTTTAAAGACATATTCTTTATTTTTTGGCTTACTTTCACTGTATTCAATTTTCTTTTCTTTTTTTTTTGTATATATATATATATATATGTTTTTATTTCTTTACATTTTGGGCCTTCTAACAAACAGACCAAATACACACAAGACCAACTGGATCATTGTTTTGTTCACCTGAGAGATTATATTTTCTCTTCCCCACCCCCTTTTTGTTTTTTGGTTTCTGACCTCTGAATTTGTCTAGTATGTATTTCACTTGGGTTGTGGTTGACATTTTTTATTTTGTTCTCTTGTTCATCTATTCTTCTTTGGGCAAAATGACTAAAAGAAAGAATTCACAACATAAAGAAAGAACTAGAGGTAATACTCTCTGTCACAGATCTAATAAGAATATAAGTAAAATGTCACAGCTGAACTTCAGGAAAACAATTCTAAAGTTACCAGCTGCACTTGAAAAAGGCATAAAGACACTAGAAAATCTCTTAGTGCAGAAATAAAATCTAATCAGACTAAAATTAAAAATGCTCTGAGATGAAGTCTAAATTGGTGACTCTAATAGCTAGGGTAAATCAGGCAGAAGAGAGAGTAAGTGACAGGGAAGGTAAGTTGATGGAAAGGAAGGAAGCTGAGGAAAAGAGAAAAACAACAAATGGACCATGAGGGGAGACTTCAAGAAATCAATAATACCATAAAGCAAAACAATATTAGAAGTATTGAGTGTCCCTGAGGAAGAAGAGGGAGGTGGGCAGAAGGTATATAAGAGCAAATCCAAAGGCAGAGAGGACCCTTCTCAAAATCAATAAAGAAAGATCAACACCCCAACATATAATGGTGAAGCTTGAACATTTCAAAGACAAAAAGAAAATCCTGAAAGCAGCTTGGGACAAGAGGTACTTAACCTATAAGGGTAGAAACGTAAGGCTGGCACCATACCTGTCCACAGAGGCATGACAGGCCAGAGAGGGTGGGCATGATATATCCAGGGTACTAAATGAGAAAAACAGGGGCGCCTGGGTGGCTCAGTGGGTTAAGCCGCTGCCTTCGGCTCAGGTCATGATCTCGGAGTCCTGGGATCGAGTCCCGCATCGGGCTCTCTGCTCAGCGGAGAGCCTGCTTCCCTCTCTCTCTCTCTGCCTGCCTCTCCATCTACTTGTGATTTCTCTCTGTCAAATAAATAAATAAAATCTTTAAAAAAAAAAAAAAAATGAGAAAAACATGCAGCTAAAAATACTTTATCCACCAAGGCTCTCACTCAAAATGGAAGGAGAAATAAAGAGCTTCCAGGACAAATAGAAATTAGAAGATTTTGTGAACACTAAACCAGCCTGGCAAGAAATATTAAAGGAGTCCAAAAATAACATACACCAGAAACAAACAATCTACAAAAAACAGGACTTTACTGGTAATACAATGGCACTAAAATTCTTATTTTCAATAATTACTCTGAATGTAAATGGGATGAACGCTCCAATCAAAAGACACAGGGTATCAGATTGGATAAAAAAGCAAGACCCACCCATATGGTATCTATAAGAGACTCATTTTAGACTTAGATACTTCCAGACTGAAAGTGAGGGAATGGGTAACAATTTATCATCTTTTGACTAATGGACACCAAAAGAATGCTGGGTAGCAATCTTCATATCAGAAAAATTAGATTTTAAACCAAGGACCATACTAACGGATGAAGAGGAACACTATATCATACTTACATGGTCTACCCAACAAAAAGATCTGACAAATATAAATATTTGTGCTCCTAACTTGGGAGCAGCCAACTATATAAGCCAATTAATAACCAAATTAAAGAAACACATTGATAATAACACAATAATAGCTGGGGACTTCAATGCCCTACTCACAGCAACAGACAGATCATCTAAGCAGAAGATCAATAAAGAAACAAGGGCTCTGAATGATACACTGGACCAGATGGACTTCACTGATATATACATAGCATTCCATCCTAAAGTAACAGAATACAAATTCTTTGTGAGTGCACATAGAATATTCTCCAGAATGGATAACAAACTGGGTCACAAATCAGGTCTCAACCAATACCAAAAGATTGGGATTATTCCCAATATGAAATATGAAAATATCTTATTTTCAGACCACAATGCTTTGAAACTTGAACTCAATCACAAGAAACATATAAACTACCAAACTGAAACAGGAAGAAATAGAAAATCTGAATAGACCCATAGCCAGAAAGGAAACTGAAGGAGTAATCAGAAATCTCCTAAAAAACAAGAAAGTCTAGGGCCAGATGGCTGCCCAGGGAAATTCTACCAAACATTTAAAAGAACCTATTCTACTGAAGCTGTTTCAAAAAATGGAAATGGAAGGAAAATTTCCAAACTCATTTCACAAGGCCATCAATACCTCAATCCCAAAACAGACCCCATGAAAAAGGAGAATTACAGACCAATATCCCTGATGAACACAGATGCCAAAAGTATCAACAAGATACTAGCCAAATGGGGTGCCTAGGTGGCTCAATCAGTTAAGGGTCTGCCTTTGGCTCAGGTCATGATCCAAGGGTCCTGGGATCGAGCCCTGCATCAAGCTCCCTGCTCAGTGGGAAGCTTGCTTCTCCCTCTGCTTCTTCCCCCTGCTTGTGCTCTCTCTCTCTCTATCAAATAAATAAAGTCTTTAAAATAATAAAAAAAAAAAGATACTAGCCAATAGAATCCAACAGTATATAAAAAGGATTATTTACCATGATCAAGTGGGATTTATTCCTGGGATACAAGGGTGGTTCAACATCTACTAATCAATCAACATGATAGATCACATTAATAGAGGATAAGAACCATATGATCCTCAATTTATGCACAAAAACCATTTGACAAAATATGATCCTCGATTTATGCAGAAAAACCATTTGACAGCATCCTTTCTTGTTTAAAACTCTCCACAGTGTAGGGTAGAGGGAACATACCTCATTATCATAAAAGCCATCTATGAAAAAGCCCACAAAGAATATCATTCTCAATGGGGAAAAACTGGGCTTTCCCCCTAAGGTCAAGAACACGACAGGGATGCCCACTCTCACCACTGTTGTTCAACATAGTACTAGAAGTCCTAGCTTCAGCAATCAAGCAACAACAAAAAAATAAATGGCGTTCAAATTGGCAAGGAAGTTGTCAAACTCTCACTCTTTGCAGATGGCATACTTTATGTGGAAAACCCAAAAGACTCTGCTCCAAAAGTGCTAGAACTCATACAGGAATTCAGCAATGTGGCAGTATATAAAATCAATGCATAAAGATCAGTTATATTTCTATATACTAACAGAGAGGCAGAAAAAAGAGAAATTAAGGCCTGATCCCATTTACAATTGAACCAAAACCCATAAAAAAACCTATGAATAAACCTAACCAAAGGATCTGTACTCTAAAATCTAGAGAATACACAGGGGCTCCTGGGCGGCTCAGTCAGTTAAGTGTCTGCCTTCTGCTCAGGTCATGATCACCTGGTCCTAGGATCTAGCCCCCTATGGTGCTCCCTCCTCCATGGGAAGCCTACTTCTCCCACTCCCTCTGCCCTGCTTGTGCTCTCTTTCTCAGTCTATCTCAAATAAACAAAATCTTTAAAAATAAAAATAAAATAAATTAAAAAAAAAAACTACAGAACACTTATGAAAGAAATTGAGGAAGGCACAAAGAAATGGAAAAACATTCCATGCTCATGGATTGGAAGAACAAATATTGTTAAAATGTCTATGTTACCCAATGCAATCTACACATTCAATGCAATCCCTATTAAAATACCATTAGCATTTTTCAGAGCTGGAACAAATAATCCTAAAATCTTCATGGAATCAAAAAAGACCCTAAATAGCCAAAAAATGTTGAAAAAGAAAACCAAAGTTGGTGGCATCACAATTCAAGACTTCAAGCTATATTACAAAGCTGTAATAATCAAGACAGTCTGGTACTAGCAGAAACAGACACACAGATCAATGGAACATAACAGAGAATCCAAAAATGGACCCACAACTCTATGGTGAACTTATCTTTGACAAAGCAGGAAAGAATATCCAATGGACAGTCTCTCTTCAATAAATGGTGCTGGGAAAATTGGACAGCAACATGCAGAAAAAAAAAAACTGGACCACTTTCTTATATTTTCTTATATATTCCATACACAAAGATAAACCCAAAATGGATGAAAAGACCCAAATGTGAGATAGGAATTAATCAAAATCCTAGGGAAGAACACAGGCAGCAATCTCTTTCATCTCAACCACAGCAACTTCTTGCTAGACATGTCTCCAAAGGCAAGGGAAACAAAAGCAAAAATCACCTTTTGGAACTTCATCAAGATAAAAAGCTTCTGCACAGTTAAGGAAACAGTCAATAAAACTAAAATGCAACTTATGGAATGGGAAAAGATATTTGCAAATGACATATCAGATAAAGGGCTAGTATCCAAATCTATAAACAACCTATTAAACTCAGCACCCAAAAAACAATCCAGTCAGAAATGGGCAGAAAACATGAACAGACATTTGTCCAATGAAGACATAGAAATGGCCAACAGACACATGAAAAAATGTTCCACATCACTTGGCATCAAGGAAATACAAATCAAAACAACAATAAGAGGGAACCCCTGGTGGATCAGTTAATGAGGCATCTGCCTTCAGCTCAGGTCATGATCCCAGGCTCCTGGGTTCAGCTTCCTGCATCAGGCTCCTTGCTCAGCAGGGAGACTGCTTCTCCCTCTGCCTGCCACTCTCCCTGCTTGAGCTTGCTCACTTTCTCTTGCCTTTTCTCTGACAAATAATATCTTAAAAAAAAAAGAAAGAAGAAGAAGAAGAAAACCCACAATGAGATACCACCGCACACCAGTCAGAACGGCTAAAATTAACAACTCAGGAAATAACACATGTTGGCAAGGATGTGGAGAAAGGGGAACCCTCTTACATTATTGGTAGGAATGCAAACTGATGCAGCCACTCTGGAAAACAGTATGAAGATTCCTCAAAAAGTTAAAAATAGAGCTACTCTATGACCCAGCAAATGCACTACTAGGTATTTACCCCAAAGATACAAATGCAGTGATCTGAAGGGGCACCTATACCCCAATGTTTATAGCAGCAATGTCCACAATAGCCAAAATGTGGAAAGAGCCAAGATGTCCATCGACAGATAAATGAATAAAGACGACATGGTATGGGGCACCTGGGTGGCTCAGTGGATTAAGCCGCTGCCTTCAGCCCAGGTCATGGTCTCAGGATCCTGGGATTGAGCCCCACATCGGGCTCTCTGCTCAGTAGGGAGCCTGCTTCCCTCTGTCTCTGCCTGCCTCTCTGCCTACTTGTGCTCTGTCAAATAAGTAAATAAAATCTTTACAAAAAAAAAAAAAAAAAAAGGAAGACATGGTATATATACGATGGACTATTACTCAGCAATTAGAAAGGATGATTACTTACCATTTACATCAATGCGGAGGGTATTACACTGAGCAAAATAAGTCAATCATAGAAAGACAACTCTCATATAGTTTCATTCATATGTGGAATGTAAGAACAGTACAGAGGATTATAGGGGAAGGGAGGGAAAACTTAAAGAGAAGTCATCAGGGAGGGAGAAAAACCATGAGAGACTCTTAACAGTAGGTAACTAACTGAGGGTTGCTGGAGGGGAGGTGGTGAGGGGATGAGGTAATTGCATGATGGGCATTAAAGAAGGCACGTGATGCAATGAGTACTGGGTATTATAAACAACTGATGAATTAACTATATCTGAAATTAATGATACATTATACATTGGCTAATTGAATTTTTTAAAATAATACAAATAAAAGCTCCAGGATATTCATAAGACTAGAAAACATTACACTCATATGCAGGACAATATACATGCTCAAGAAAGCATACAGAAGGTGCTAATCTCTCATTTCTGGCTGACACTGAGGTTCTGTGCAAGCAAGAAATGAAGACTAAGGCAGAGTTGTAAACCTCCTGCCAGAACATTGAAAACATACTCCACTATGCAAACAGATATGCATCCCTTGACAAAAGCTTGGAAGACGTAATGGTTCCAGACATTTAGGGAAAATGTGCAATCATTACCTGACCACTAAAGCTACACAGAGATTTCAGTGGCAACACAAGATAAAGAATACAGATGCTACAGGAGCGCCTGGATAGCTCAGTTGGTTAAGCGTCTGCCTTCAGCTCACGTCATGATCCCAGAGTCCTGAGACAGAGCCCCACATCAAGCTCCCTGCTCAACAGGGAGGCTGCTTCTCTCTCTTATTCTGCCACTCCTCCCTCATGTGTGGTTTCTCTCTAATAAATAAAAAATTTTTTTAAAAAGTAGTGATGTTACAGAATTAGTTTAGAGGGTTAAGTACACAACAACAAACAGAAGAAACAAACAACAAGCCCTGGGGAGAGGGATGAATCTGACTGCCAGAACTGCCACACTATATTATTTAAACTGTCTTATTCTCAACAAAAAAAAAACTGAACCATGACAAAAATATTAAAGTACAGCCCATACACAGGGGAAAAAAGCAGTAAATATAAATTGTCTCAGAGAAAGCCTAGATACTGAACTTACTAGGCAAAAATTTAAATCAGGTATTTCATAAGGCATTCAAGTAACAGAAATCATAAAGTAAATAATGAAGGATGAGAACAGAGTTTCACCAAACAGAGCACAAGAGATAGAATTTTTAAAAAAGAACCAAATGAAAGTTCTGCAATTTAAAGAAACAAAAACTGAAAGGAAAAATTAAGTGGCTCATGAGTACATCTGATTTGGCAGAAGAATCAATGAACTTAAAAAGCAGGTCAAATTACTCAGTCTGAGGAACAAAAAAAAAAAAAAAGAATGAAGAAAAATGAATAGAACCCCAGAGACCTATAGGACACCATCAACCATATCAATACATGGATAATAGGAGCCAGAGAAGAAGAAAAGACAAAGATTGTTTGAAGAAATAATAGCCAAAAACTTCCCCAAATGTGATGAAAACCATTAATCTACAAATCGAAAAACCTCATCCACCACCAAATAGAATGAACTCAAAAAGACCCAAACCTAGACACATCAATATCAAACTATTAAAAGCCAGAAAACAAGAATCTTGAAAGCAGACAGAAGAGATTAGTCACACACACAGGGATACTAGGTTAGATTAACAGCTGATTCTTCAGAAACCATGGAACCTTTGTAGGTTAACCTATTCAAAGTGTTAAAAAGGGGGAAAAAAACTATCAACCTTCAAAAATGAAGGAGATAAGGTTAAGACATTCCCAGATAAACAAAAACTAAAGAAATCTGTTGCTAGTAGATCTGCCCAAAATAGTTACTAAAGACTGTCCTTTTTACAATTCTTTTGATTTAAAAATGCATAAAGCAGTAACTAGAAAACTGCTGATATAGTTATAATGTATAAAGATGTCATTTATATAAAAATAATAAAATGAAGCAGTGGGAGGGGATGAAACCACACAGGAGCAAAAGTTTTTGTTTTTTTTTTATGTTACTCACACTAAATTGGTATTAATCCAAACTGGATTGTAAGAGGGTAACTGTAATCCCTAGAAAAACCACTAAAAATTAGACTAACAACTGTTTAAAATATATTAATGATTAGTGAGTGAAGAAGAGGATGAGGGGACACAGAAGTGACTACAATGGGTAAAGGTTTCTATTGGAGTGATGAAAATGTTCTGGAATCAGTTGTGATGCTTGCACCACTTTGTGACTATATTCGAAGCTACCGAACTATACATTTTAATATGGTGAATTTTATGGTATATGAATTATATGTCCATAAAAAATATTTTCAAAGAAGGTAAGCTTATGACATGTGAGCATTTCACTGTAGGTAAATTTTACCTCAAAAACAACAATAACAAAAGAGAAAGATAATGGTATCGATGCTTTAAGCATTAGGAGAGTGCTTTAGTGCTAAGCATTAGGAGAAGCATTAGGGTGTCTCAGTCATTAAGCATCTGCCTTCAGCCCAGGTCATAATCCCAGGATCCTAGAACTGAACCCCACATCGGGCTCCCTGCTCAGCAGGGAGTCTGCTTTTCCTTCTCCCCCATTTGTGTTCCCTCTCTCATTGTCTCTGTCAAGTAAATAAAATCTTAAAAAAAAAAAAAAAAAGCACTGGGAGAAAATTTATAGGTATCTATACTTTATTTTGAATTAAAAAAATAAAATAAAATACCTGAACTGAAGATTAGTAGGATAGACAGATATGTGGGAAAGCAATGGTCAGTGGTAGAAAGTAGGCCTGAGTATCTGGGTTTTCACCATAGAATTTCAACTGTTCTATAAGTTCAAAAATGTTCATAAAATGCTGAGGGAAAGAATAGTGCTGAAGAAACACTCAGATCCAGGTTGTGGACCTTTCTGCAAATAGCCTGAACTCCACAAAAAAACAGTATCATTAAAGACACAAATGTCAAATTATTGTAGAATAAAAGAATCCAGAGAACATGACAAAGGGGGTAAAAACCTGAATGTGGACATTATATATTTTGAATCAATGATAAATTTCTTGGTTTGACAGTAGTATTCTGGTTATGAGAACGTCCTCATGTGAAGGAGATACATGCTACAGATTTAGTAGTAAAATGTCATAAAGAATGTAATTTACTTTCAAATGATTTAGGAAGAGAATGTATACATACGTATAGATAGAAGACAACAAATGTGACAAAACATTAACAACTAATACATCTAGGTGAAGGATATATGCTTGCTAATATTGCTTTCAACTTATTTGCTTTAACTTTTTCAAAATATAAAGGGTAGGAGATAAGTAGTACCAAGGTGAGAGTTATAAAGAATATTGGCAAATTAGAACTCTCACCTCATCTCCCTCTATTCTCCCCCTCATATACCACCTTTGTGTCCTTCCACTGTCCCAAATAAAACAAGCTGATCATAATTTCACTGGCTGTCTTTGCTGGTGTGCTTTCTACTGGGAGTACTCTTCCCCCAGATCTTCATTTGGCCGCTTTTCTTTAATCATTCAAGCTTCAACTTAAATGCAATCTCAAAGAGGCCCTCATCTACCACCTTAAGAGATGCCCGCCCATCAGGCTCTAACATAGTACCTGATATTTTCTTAACAACAATAATCTATAACTGGAATTCTTATAAATTTTTTGTATTTACTTGTTTTTCTCTCTACAACATAAATGACAGGCCAAGAGAGTCAGCTGTTTTATGCTTTTAGGCTGTCCTACTTTTCTTCCATAGCCTGCATCCTATGACACCCACCCTTGTATCCAGTAAAAAGTTAACTGGAAATAGTAAAGCAACTGATAATTTTTTCTACAGAAGTAGAAGCTAGGGGAGTGAGTAATCTGAAGTTAACAGAAATCAGAGTGAGTGGGTCAAGGGACTGATACTAAACTCAAAGATGGTATGAGTATATAATAGCTACAACAGTTGATGGTTTTACTAATACAATACCTAAAAACCTAGGACAAGAGCCAGCAACAGCAACCTTTTTATCAAAAATTAAACAAAAACTCCCTAGCATTTAAATTTAGAAGTTTATGTTGTTCTAAGACCTAGAGAAAAACCAGAGTCCATGTTCCTTGAATTCAGTTAAGATTTACTCTAAAGGTATAGATTCTACTTCCTTCTCTTCCACTTGATTTAAATAACATTTTCCTAATCTTTTTGCCAAATCTACCACCTGATATTTCTATTGCATGCTAAATACTATCCTTGTGCTTTAAAAGACAGTGGTCTTCGCCATCTCTGTGAATATTTTACAAATCCTTGAAGTGGCATGTACTTGTGAATATAATGAAAAAGAATGGTTGTAGAAAGTCTGAGGCTGAAAATAAGAAAGTAGAAACTAAAATGATAGCTTATATAATTTATATTTACTGATTGTTTACTATAGGACAAGCTCTATCCTAAAGATTTTACACAACGCACTAACTCATTTGGTTCTCACAAAACCTTGTGAGGTTATTTTCCACATTTTACGGATAATTAAACTGAAACTTAAAGAACTAAAATACCTCGACGAATGCCCTACAACTATTAAGGTTAGATTCAAACCAGGCCAAATGATTTCAGAGCCCTTCTTCATGCCTGTCACCATGACACTATAAGTCTTTACAAATTTGATAAAAATTCTGTGGTGCTACAATTTCAGGAAGAAGAGAAATGTGCTAATTATATTAGTTTTTAACATTAAGTTAATACTTAAATTTCGGTAATTCTCCTTGACATAACAAACAGCAAAACAGGACATGAAAAAATATTACTTAATAAGAATACCAACACATACTTCCCAAGTATTGTACCTGAAGTACAATACATAACTAAAAATAGCAAAAGCCCTGTGGGTCATAGCTTACTAGAATTCAGTGAATATCCCAAAGACCTAAACCTTTATATCCCGAACAACTTCCAGTATATTTTGTTTCCCATATGGCATTCTCATTCAGGGTATTTTCTATGAACATATTCTGATATAAAACTCCGGACTAGGCAGCGCCTGGGTGGCTCCATGGGTTAAAGCCTCTGCCTTCGGCTCAGGTCATGATCCCAGGGTCCCAGGATCAAGCCCCACATTGGGCTCACTGCTAAGCAGGGAGCCTATTTCCCTTCCCCTCTCTCTGCCTGCCTCTCTGCCTACTCGTGATCTCTGTCAAATAAATAAATAAATAAACAAACAAACAAACTCCTGACTAGACTCTATTCTCTAACAGCGATGAACAGTTTATAAAGCAGAGCCCTGAAGGGCATGTGGGCGTCTCTGTCAGTTTAGTGCCTGACTCTTGATTTCAGCTTAGGTCATAGTCTCAGGGATATGGGCTCCAGCCATGTGTCAAGCTTTGCACTCAGTATGGAGTCAGCTTGTCCCTCTCCCTCTGCTCCTCTCCTTCACTCACTCAAATGAATAAAATCTTTTATTTTTTTTTAAATTTTTACTTATTTTTTGAGAGAGAGAGCAAGAGCACAAGCAAGGAGAGGGGCAGAGGGAGAAGGAGACTCCCTGCTGAAGAAACCCAACACAAGCCTTGATCCCAGGACCCCAAGATCATGACCCGAGCTGAAGGCAGATGTCTGACTGAGCCACCCAGGTACCCCTCAAATAAATAAAATCTTAAAAAACAAAACAGAACAAAAGAAAAGAAAAGAAAAGAAAAAGCAGAGCAACAATGAGCTCAAGAGAACAATCATTAAGCGTCTGCCTTCGGCTCGGGTCATGATTCTAGGGTCCTGAGACCAAGCCCCACATCGGGCTCCCTGCTCAGCGGAAAGCCTGCTTCTCCCTCTCCCACTCCCCCTACTTGTGTTTTCTCTCCCGCTGTGCCTCTCTGTCAAATAAATATATGAAAATCTTAAAAAAAAAAAAAAGAGAGAGAGAGAAAACCTGTGGTTCATTAGGTGCTTTGCAAGAGGCATCAGGTGATTGCTGAATTTTAGTTTAAAACCATCCTACTGGGCGCCTGGGTGGCTCAGTGGGTTAAGCCGCTGCCTTCGGCTCAGGTCATGATCTCGGGGTCCTGGGATCGAGTCCCGCATTGGGCTCTCTGCTCAGCAGGGAGCCTGCTTCCTCCTCTCTCTCTCTCTGCCTGCCTCTCTGCCTACTTGTAATCTGTCAAATAAATAAATAAATCTTTAAAAATAAATAAATAAATTAATTAATTAAATAAAACCATCCTACTGGGATGCCTGGGTGGCTCAGTTGGTTAAGCATCTGCCTCTGTCACAATCCCAGGGTCCTGGGATTGAGCCCTGCGTCAAACTCCCTGCTCGGCAGAAAGCCTGCTTCTCCCTCTGCCCCTCACCCCACTCGTGCGTGCGCGCGCGTTCTCTCTCTCTCTCTCTCTCTCTCAAATAAATAAAATCTTTTAAAAATAAGTAAATAAAACCATCCTACTGCTTTAGAGGCCACACAGCTCTCATCAAACTTTAGTAAGGAAATGGGAAAGTTCCAAAATACTTAAAACATCATCATAACTCCTAAATATTAGAAAATGCAAAAAGAATTCTTCAGTGGAAGGCACAATATTATGTAGTTTTGACTATTTCTAAGTCTCAAAAATAAAAACTTTATTATATAAATACTCTAAATATATATGCTTATAACATATACATTGATAATGTCAAAAGCTCTATATACCATGTATAACTAAAGAAACATTAGAGTTCTTATCCTTATTAAAATTCCCAGATACCCATCAAAAACGTGAATAAGGTTTTCTAACCTTTCAAAGTCACCTTGCCTTGTAAATTTTGATAACCTATACACGGCCCAGTTGTTAAGCTGTTTAGAGGTCATTCCTCTTCCATTATCTATCACTGCAACGGCAGGTTTTCCTTGTGTTTCATCAAAAAGCTATGAAATAAGTTCAAAAGACAGGAAAAGTCAAATCAATGTCAAAAATATAAAAAGTTATTTATTAAAGAATTAAATGGGCTCATTCATACACTGATGGTGGAAGTGTAAATGTATTATAAGTCACTAAAAGTTACGTCAGCTGTATAAATCAAAGGTCTTAGAATTCCTCATGTCCTTTAATCCAGAAATTCCATTTCTCAGAATTTAGCTTAAGGAACTAATCAGAAACGTCTAAAGACCTATAAAGATCTTCATGCCAGCACTGTTTACAACAACAAAAATGTAGAAAAAAATCTAAATCTTTAATAATAAACTACATAATTTATTATATAGCCCATAAATGAAACCATAGTAATGGAACATTATACTGCAGAATATTCATGATATGGCAAATGTCTACAATGTACTGTGTCAAAGTAGATCACCAAAAAAAAGTACACTGTGATCACATATACATGTATACCTATATGCATAGAAAAAGGGCACATAAAAATTTTAACAAGAGAAATCAGATAATTTCTACTTTTAGTTTATTTTCTAATGTACTACAAGTTCATTGTAGAAGTTTTCATAAAAGGAAGTTAAGTTTCTTTAAAGTATTATTTTCTTACCAATTTGATCTGTATTCTTCTAATACCAGTGTTTCTAGAAGTAGCAGACAATGAATTGTCAATTAATTCTGCAAGAGCAAAAGCTGGAAAAGAATGAGAAGACATTACTGCTTAACTTTTTCCTCTCAATTACTTCATTTAAAAGTTCAAAGTAGAAGAAACTCTGAAGTACCTTAAGCCATCACTTTTATTTTCCAAAGAGCTAGAATTAAAGTATTATCCTGATCCTAATGATATAATACACAATAAAGGCATCATCATCAATCACCACCAGCATTAAAAAGCAGTCATCAACCAGTACTTGTAAGGCACTATACGGCATGAGTCAGCCAGCCATGATTCCTGGCTTCAAGGAGTTTATAATCTAAAGACAGACATACAGACATAGGAGACAAACAAAAGACCATAACCATAAAATCAAATACTAGTTCATGGTATGTAATACATCATGCACAAGTCAAAAAGTAAACACATTCAGAAACAAGGCAGGGCAGGGGTTACAAATATAAAGCAATTATAAAAATGTCTATTAAGAACTAATTTAGATATAGAAATCTTATGATTAACAGCAACTTATCAAATGGCAGACTGTGTCTAACTGACACAGAACTGCTAATTATTTCCTACTACACAACCAGCTTGATATTCAACTTATCACTGGCTCAGTATTATTAACTAACATTCTTTTTTCTTCAAGGTCATTACTCAAACTATTTCCTGCTTTTACTTCCCTAATTAAAAAGGAGAACACACCAAATTTATGTCTCTTACTACCAATGAAGTGCAATCCAACTAACACTGTAATTAATCCACAAAGTAGTGCCCCAGCAAGCATTCCACACACTGAACACCTATGGGATGGCTATGTTTATAAACTAGAAAGAAGTTACCACAAATCAGATATAAGGATCTGGCCAATGGTATTAAGTCTAGAAAATAGAGAAGGAACACTGTAGAAATGGAAGGAAAAAAGAGGTAAGAGAAATTTGGGGGGAAGAAATTATTAGAATTTGATATCTGCTTACATATGAAAGTACAAAAAAAAAGGAAAAAGAAACAAAGACGGTTTTGAGTCTTTGATCAAACTGGATAAACAGTCATATTTCTCATAAAAGGAAAATTTAGAGAGGAGGAAAGAAAACTCTCCATTTTAGATGCAATGTCCTACCACTCTATCAAAGCTCAATGAGTAGAGGTGTTCCATAGGGAGCAAGAATAGATACCAGGTTTTAGACAATAAAAACAGTCAAAGGTAAGGATTTCTGCTTTGCCAATAGAATAATTAAGACTTAAATCACCTCATTAGGAATAAAGTATAAAAAAAAAGAGCGGGCGCCTGGGTGGCTCAGTGGGTTAAGCCGCTGCCTTCGGCTCAGGTCATGATCTCAGGGTCCTGGGATCGAGTCCCGCATCGGGCTCTCTGCTCAGCAGGGAGCCTGCTTCCTCCTCTCTCTCTCTCTGCCTGCCTCTCTGCCTACTTGTGATCTCTCTCTGTCAAATAAATAAATAAAATCTTTAAAAAAAAAAAAAAAAGTATAAAAAAAAGAGCAGCATGACTTGAGGAGATATCCACCATTGGTCAAGAATAACCAAAAGCAGCACTAAAGGCAAATGACACAAAAGCAGGGAAAGACCTAGGAATGTACTGTAAAATCACAGCAATCAAAGCAAGAGCTTAAAAAGGGAGATTTTCTGCTTGTTCATGTAATGACAGCAGGAATGAAAACTAGTACAACTAATCTGAAAGATAATATGTATCAAAAGTATTAAAAATGAATGTACCTATTGACTCCATGATTGTAAATTTAGAAATCTATCCCTAGAGAAACAATTAAAGATTCACTCAATATGCAAATATTTGAACACTATTTTCAGGCATTAATCTAGGAAGAGAATAAAACAGACAAGAGTCCCATTCTTCTGGAATTAACATTCTAGTTAGAAAGATGGAAAAATGATGAGAAAGATGGAAAATGAAATATAGTAATTAATTCCTTAGTACGTTATGCAGTTATCTATGTGATAGAGAAAAGAATAAGCAGAAAAAAAGAGATCAGATAATAGTAAAGTCACAGAGGGAACATAGTTGTAATCTTAAATAGGGTGATCAAGGGCGCCTGGGTGGCTCAGTGGGTTAAGCCGCTGCCTTCGGCTCAGGTCATGATCCCAGGGTCCTGGGATCGAGTCCCGCATCGGGCTCTCTGCTCAGCAGGGAGCCTGCTTCCTCCTCTCTCTCTCTCTCTCTGCCTGCCTCTCTGCCTGCTTGTGATCTCTCTCTGTCAAATAAATAAATAAAATCTTAAAAAAAAAAAATAGGGTGATCAAGGTTAATTTTTGTTGAGAAGGTAATAGGTAAATAAAAATTTGAAAGAGGTGAGGTAATGATGCAGGGGCTATCTGGGCAAAGAGGCAGAGGGCCCTAAGCTGAGTACACAGCTGGTACTAGAGTGAAAAAACAAAAAGGAAGAGTTACAGAAACAAAGGCTGATAGCAAAGCAGAGCTACAAAGGTCATACAGATAATTATAAAGACTGTGGCTTTTATTCTCAGTGAAACAGGAGTTTCAGCAGAAGAGTAAACCTCTGTTTTCTCTTGTGTTTTCAGCAGAAGTGTTTTCAACAGAAGAGTAAACATCTGACTTCTCAAACCTTATGTGGACAGGCATGAAAGGAGAGATGAATTAAGAGTTTACTACAGCATTTAGGTGGTAATTCCTCAAGATCAGGTTTTAGAAACAGAAATGGTAATAAATGGTCAATTCTATATAAATACTGAAGATAATGCCATAGTGGCAATCCAATTTTCTTATAGACTGGAAGAAAGGAATGAGACAAAGAAAAATCAATTGATTTTTGGCCTAAGCAACGAAAAAACAGAGTGATAAACAATTTGAATGGGAAAATTATGTGTAGTTAGGATTCAGTGAACAGATCAGGGTTCCCATCTTAAGATATGCTAGTGGAGATATCACATGGGCAGCTGCACAGATAGAATTGGAATTCAAGAGGTAAGTCTGGCATTATTTTCAGTATTTGACTAAAAATTACCATTTCTGGGGCACCTGGATGACTCAGTTAAGTATCTGATTCTTGACTTTGGCTGATTGCTCATGAGCTAAGCCTCATGTCTGGCTCCACGATCAGCGTGGAGCTTGCTTGAGATTCTCTCTCTCCCGTTCCCTCTGCCCCTTATCCCACTCACACACACACTCTCTCTCTAAATGGATAAATAAAATCTTAAAAAAAAAAAAAATTACCATTTCTACCACCTCCATTGAGGAGTCACTGCCATAACACTGGTATTTAGAACCACGTAATTGGACAAGATCACTAAGGAAGTAAAGAGAAGAAAAGGGACCAAGGACTAAGCTGTGAGGCACTTCAATATAAAGAAGGTTGAGAAGAGTGGGATTATGGACATTGGGGAGGGTATGTGCTTTGGTGAGTGCTGTGAAGTGTGTAAACCTGGTGATTCACAGACCTGTACCCCTGGGGATAAAAAATATGTTTATAAAAAATAAAAAAAAAAATTTAAAAAAAAAAAAAAGGTTGAGAAGAGAGGTCAATTTTATCTCAATTAAAAGAAAAAGATAAGAGGGCACCTGAGTGGCTCAGTGGGTTAAGCCTCTGCCTTCAGCTCAGGTCATGATCCCAGGATCCTGGGATCGAGCCCTGCATCAGGCTCTCTGCTTAGCAGGGAGCCTGCTTCCTCCTCTCTCTCTCTGCCTGCCTCTCTGCCTACTTGTGATCTCTGTCTGTCAAATAAATAAATAAAATCTTTAAAAAAAGAAAAAGAAAAAGATGGGAAGAGAAGAAAGAATGCAGCCAGTGAGACAGAAATAGAAGTATGATTTCTCAAAAGCCAACTGAAGATTATCTTATCAAGGAAGAAAAGTGATAAACTGTAAATACCTTGAGTAAAATGGGAACTGAAAGCTGATCACTGGATTTAGCCATGGGTGACCCTCAAAGAGTATAAGAGAATGAATAAGAAAGAATGGGAAGAGACACACCACTGCTGATAGTAAATACAGTCAACTCTTTTGAGGAGTTCTATAAACAGGAGCAAAAACTGGGCAGTAGCTGGTGAAAGAATATGTTTTTAAGATGGGAGAAATAAGATTGGAGCTTCCTTATATATAAGGAACAATATCAGAGGTAATAAGTAGCCTGGTTAGGAGTTCAAGCTCTGTAATTCTTCTGCTAGGGTCCAAATTCTGGCTCCAACACTTACTATCAGGACGGCCTTTGTTAAGCTACCTAAAATCTCTTAACCTCAAGTTTCTTCAGTGAAGTAGGGTCATTATGTAACATTAGTTACCATATAGGATTAAAAATTAAATAAGATGATGTTCATAAAGAACTTGGCATGCTGCCTGGCACAGCAGCAGACAGTAATTACTACTAGTACTTAGGGTGAGGATGTGTACAAGGACTTAGAATATTCAGTCATGTGTAACAATAAAAAAAGACTGAAAACAACCTAAATGTCTAAAAGAACACTTCTGGAAGAAATCTGTTATATAAATATTACATAAACACTAAAAACAAATACACATTGACATATATATTAAAGATGTTCATTATATTTTAAACAAAAAAGTAGGTTAAAGGAGTATGTTCCATATAAAACCACTAAAAAAGAAAAAAATACAGAAAAAGGCCTGAAATGATAAACACCAAAGTATAAGTGGTAGCTCTATCTGGATGGTAGAGATAAGATGTTCTTTATGTTCTTTCTGCTCATCTATGTCTTCTATTTCCTACAAACTATAATACATACACAAGAAAAAATATTTTTAATATGAAAGTTTATAATGAACATCTTAAGTAGTAGTAAACACTTTGGCAGGGTCCAGAAAAAGACTCTCTAAAGCAACTGATTTGTAAAGATCACTAGCAAACTGTCCAAAGGTAGGATAAACACTTGTGAGAAATAAGGTGTAAAGAAATAATAAAGAAATGGAGACCAGAACACAAGCCACTTACTTGTGTAATTCAACTACACAAATTTGCAAGGTAAAAAAAAAAAATTCTCAATTGGGAGACATCCACAGGAAGCCAGGAAGAATAAATCAAGAGTACACAGAAGATGGAAAGATAGGTTGGTACATTTCTTTGAGTTAAAATGGAATGAATCATTATAGAAGATTAGTTTTAAAGGAGAGGTATCTTTACTCTAAAGATGACTTTGATAGAAAAGAAATACTGATTGATGAAGAGGCTAAAGTAAGGAAGTTCACAATGACTGGTCATAATCTTCTAATTAAAGTAGAAAGAACTTTTTTAAACAGTGAAGGAATGTGACATGTGGTCAAGGGATAAAAGAGTAACAGTTTGTCAAAAATTAGTATAAATGTAATACTTACGCAAAGGATTTTGTCCTTCACTTGCATAATATTCATACATGCCACTTTTAACCAGTGTGTCATAGTGAGGTAGGAAGTCAATTCGTTCTTTTGTAGCTGTTAGTAGTAACTGATTAACTGACTGTAGCAGGTATAGAGTGACTCCATCTTTAACAGTGTCATCTGTAATTAAGAAGTAATATCTTAAGCGCTACATAGCACCAGAAATACAACTGATTTGTAATTCTGAATATGCAAATGGTATCTATAAGATATCTTTAAAGATAGTACAGGCAAACAATGGATCTATCTATAAATTCAGCTGTTTTATTAAGGATAGTACAGTACAATAGGCCCAAATACTTCCACTCATCTGAAACACTCAATTCTTAATACGTTAAACTATCACAGGAAATCAGATGATGAACTGCATTAGAGAAGCATTAACATGAATGGAGAAGTAGGATTAAACTTAAAAGGAATCATATGTGAAAACGTGGCAGGTCCCAACATCTAATTAGATAAAAAAAATACAATGGAAGAATCCAAGTTTGTGAGAATTAATTTCTTGAGGGCCCATGTAAAAAAATTTGGCCAGGTATTGCACAACATCTCACCATCTGCAGCCATAACTGATAACTATATTTCTATAATCTTTTTTTAAAAATATGACCTCAGGGCGCCTGGGTTGTTGAGTCGGTTAAGCATCTGACTCTTGATTTCAGCTCAAATCATGATCTCAGGGTGGTGAGGTAGACCTCAGGCTCCATGCTCTATGGGAAGTCTCAAGCTGCTCTCTCCACCTCCACCCCGCCCCCCACTCAAACACATGTGCTCTCTAAAATAAATAAATAAATCTTTAAAAAAAGAAGAAAAAAAAAAGACCTCTGCATAAACTGCGCATATATAGTCAGTTTCCTCCTCCATTCAAAGAAAATAACCAAAATTATCAATAGTTTTAGTTACTTATCTGTGTAATGAAATACTTATTGCCCTATGATGTACGAGAACATATTAAATATAAAGGCATCAATTAAGCACTGCTTACCAAAATTATCACAGGTAATTTCTTTCCTACTTGTTGTTGTAATAACAAATTTCTCTTCGGGTGAAATGCCAAGTGTCTATCCAAAATAAGAGGGATAAAATCAATTATTACACAAAGGAAATAAATATGCCATTCAAGTTTATAAGATGAAAATATTGAAAGTATATCATAATCTTATAACAATTACTGTTTACATAAAAAAATCTAAGTTTCAACACTTCAAAACTGAAATTTTACAACTAATCAAAAACTGAGAATTAGAAAAATGAGTTAACATTTTCATGAAAATTTTATATATCTTTAAAATTAGAAGATATACACTCTTTCTAAAATTAAACAACAATGTACAGTTAAGTGAAAAGACCAACTTCTACTTCAGGTAATGATAGACTAATCTTAGAACAGTCTTACCACCAAAGACAACTAAAAGAAATCTAGACTAATAATACATGAATCTTCAATAGCTATATTAAACCCTATTGGTTCCTACTGAAACTAATTAAGGCACCAACTCCTAACTCTAAAAACTAATTGAAGGGAAAGAACAAAGCATTTACCTTGCTTTTTTGTACCAACTATAGTTACAGGTAACCAAATGGCTGTTCTTGGTAAGGTTAAGCTGTTCTTTAGAGAACTGCAGCTAATAAATATAAGAGGAATGGCAATCAGAATATCACCATCACTAGATGAACCAGCAGCTCAAATTTTATTATGAAGGAATCCAGCTGAACTATCTGAATCCCACAAATATTATCTTAGCATTGTTAAGGGGGAGAAATATCCATTTATTACATGCTTCTCAATATAACAGAACATAAAGCACCAGCACCACCTCTAAGTATTCTTTGCCTCCATACCTCAAAGAAGTTGAACCTAAACTTTGTTTATAAACTTTTAAAAATAACTTGTTTACAGGATATATGGAGATAAAATAAGTTACACCATAAAGGAGCAGAGACAAATCCAGAATGTGCACTATTAAAGAAAAACCTACTTGATTTCTTCAACAAGCCAATGTCAGGAAAAATAAGGAGACTGGGTAAAGAGGGTCTTGCTCAAATGCTCTAAATTTTAAAAGAATTAAGATACATAAAAAAACCAGATTCAACATTTGAGGACCCAGTTGGAATCGGATTTAAATAAACTATTAAAAAAGACATTTTCAAACAGGTATCTGAATATGAATTAAACTATTAGATGATATTTTAAGATGTTAATTTTGATGGTATGATCACAGAAATGCATGTGAAAGAGATAGGAGCAAAGTGAACCAGGAACTGGAATATGCTACAAAAGACAAAGATGATGCTTGTGTGGTAAATACTTGGTAACTGTTGAATCTGGATGATGAGTTAATGTGGGCTCATTATACTATTATCTCTATAGATGTCTGAAGATTTCTGTAAGAAAAAATTTGTAATGTAAAATATACTATAATAAATTAGTGGAAGAGAACAGTGGACCCTGAAACAGGTGTGTGTGTGTGTGTGTGTATACACACACACACAGATGATCTTGGCAGACAAGGGGTGACATTATAAATTAGTGGGAAAAGAATAATTTCAATGAATGATAATAAAACAACTAATTAACTGCATAAAAATGGTAAAATAAAATCCCCATCTCAACATACACAAAAAGAAAGTCCAAGAAAATTAAAGACACTGCATATTAACCCAAATTTTAGAGGAAAACATAAGGGAATAATTTTGAGTAGAGAGAAGGATCTCTGAAAATATATAAAAAGTGCAAGCCTTAAAGGAAAAAACTAGAAAATATGAAAAGATGCTCATCTTCACTAGTTATTAGAGAAATTAAAATAACTTATCATTCCCATGAGACTGGCAAAAATTTTATGTCCTGATAATATAAAGTATAGGCCTCCATATAGGGAAACCTTATCCACTGCTGAGAAGACCGAAAATCAGTACAACTGTATTGAAGAGCAATCTGGTATCCTTTACTAATACTGAAGATAATCATCTCCCATGCATTCCATCCTACAGAAATGAAGCTATGCATATAAACTGATGGGGAATAAAATTGTACTTGTTTAACAAACTGTTTTTACAGAACTTCATTAGGGTTTTGTGCACTGAGTCTTTATTCCTTAGCTAGTACTTACTACTTTATTTCTACAGTGTCCCACTTGTTAGTTCAGGTGCTTATGCATCCTGTAAAACAAAATTTGTTCTTACAGTTACTGAAAAAACTATGTGCCCAGCTGAATTTTTAAGATCTATGTAAATCTGAAAATTAAATATTTATATCTAATTATTCCATATGCTCTTCTCCATTAATCTATTATTCAATTAAGATACTAAGTTATCGGGTGCCTGGGTGGCTCAGTGGGTTAAGCCTCTGTCTTCGGCTCAGGTCATGGTCTCACGGTCCTGGGATTGAGCCCCACATCGGGCTCTCTGCTCAGCAGGGAGCCTGCTTCCTCCTCTCTCTCTCTCTGCCTGCCTCTCTGCCTACTTGTGATCTCTGTCAAATAAATAAATAAAATTTAAAAAAAAAAACTAAGTTATCTTTTTTCTTTACTCGTAATTCTATATACAAATTATTTCTTCAATAATTTTTCCAAATATTTAGAAGCATTGATATTGACAAATATAAATTAAATATTTCTAATTATGTTTTTGTTCAAGATGGCATACCCTTTTCTCTCTGTATTTTTAGCCTAATTCTACCTTATCAGGCATAAACTAAAGACTTTCATGTGTTCATGTTAACCTGGTCTTGAATACAGATATACCTCCTCTGCCTTTCCCTACACAAAACCAGGATAACGTTCTATCTGGGCAAGTGTCTTGATTATGTTTTTTCCATTTTTATATGAACACTTTGGTCCCATCTTTTTCTGGGTTAATTGGTAATGAAGATGGAAGTGCCTTTAATGGGTAATAAAAATTACCTACCTTCCATCTCTATAGGTCAGCCTCAAACTACTCGCTGCCCAACTTCTCTCAAAAGCCAATTTTAAGCAAGATCTATAAAGGGCTAACTAAATTATAGTCCATAAAATCTTCAGATACTTTAAAGTTCATCCATGGGTTAAGTCAGACTATATACTTCAGTGCAATACTCTGAAACTCTGCAAATTAGCCTTCAATGATTTGTCCTTTGACATTATATCCAATGGTTTTTTCCCTGAATCACTCACAGACAAGGAACACCCATACTGCACTTGAGTGAGAAATCTCTAAAAAAAAATTTGAGTGGTTACTGGCTAACACAGCTTGCACTACCCAAAGTAACACAAATATCCTACCTTGCATTAAAGGAAATAAGCAGCAGACTTTGCTATCTTTAGGGATGTTGTCCATTTTACCAGGATTTATAAGGAATCTAGGGAGAAATTTTTCTCAAGTCAAAGATTTGCTTCACTAGCACTTGGAATGTTTTTATTCTATAGACACTGTAGTTTTTCTATAAATTATCTGTCCTTTGTTTTGACCTCTAAGAAACTCAAAGCTGATTTCATGACTCAGCAATGGTGTAAGGTATTTGTAAGGTATTATCAAAGTTTGTTAACTCTCCTCAGGTTACTATTTTATTCCTTCCTATATCTACTTTTATATTTCTTCCTTTTCTGGATTTTTTTCAAGATTTTATTTTTAAGTAATTTCCACATCCAACATGGGGCTCAAACCCACAACCCCAAAATCAAGAGTCACATGCTCTTGAACCAGCCAAGTGCTCCTCTTCTTCTGGAATTTTTAATATATGTGCCCTATGTACAAGTTCTTTTTAAAGGAAGAGAGTGATTCATGTAACTAAACAGCTATAAACCAACTATTAGGTAAGGGTCCTGCCCTCAAGGACCATACAGAATTTTTTTTTTTTTTTTTTTTTTTTTTGGTACAATGATATAAGTGCCATGGTAGGGTCACAGGGTATAGTGAAACCATACAAAGGGAAAAGTAGGCATTTCCTTAAATATGGAGATAGAGGGGAACATTTACATACTTCCCTTAATGTCTCGATATATCTTAAGAACTAGGCAAATGAATCATCCTCTAATCTTTGAGTCTGCAAGGCCACAAGGGTTCAAGTGAGTCAAAAGTTGCTTAACACAGGTCTAAGGGATTCTTCCAGATCTATTCCTTCCTCCCTTTTTTCCCCTTTTTTACTCTTTCTTCTTTCTTCTTCTTGATTGCTCCCTTCTTCCACAAGGTAAGCGTTCCCCAAATAAGTTTAGGATCCATAATACTTTCTAGCGTTACAAACACTTACTGGTTTAAGTTCTAATGAAAAACTTTAATTTAGTGCACTATTTTACCTCCCCCCTCACACACACACAAGGAAAATGAAGGCTTTAGTAAATAGTGTGGGCATTGTGGAGGTTTTTTTAATAAAAATAACAAGAATCAGAATCAAACAGACATCCACTCTAATCCCAGTTTCACTCCTTAGTATGTGTATAACCTTGGACTTAATTGAATAATTTAATTCAATTGTTCATGTAGGTAATGGAAACAATGTTAGTATAGGATTAGGTTATATAATGCAATGATGCTTTAAAAAGTAAATTCTCTGAAAAAAGTTAGCCTTCCATTTTTTTTTCTTACTAGTTCTTCCCTCTCACTTCTAGTCAAATTTAACCTTTGTCTCTTCCAGCAGGAAGATGTGGGAAGAAGGAAAAAAGAATTAGTCAAAAGAAATAGTCTCCTTGGTTTTCAAATTAAAATACTCAAGGTGGAGCCTGAGTGGCTCAGTGGGTTAAGTCTCTGCCTTCCACTCAGGTCATGATCTCAGGGTCTTGGGATCAAGCCCCGCATCGGCTTCTCTGCTTGGCGGTGAGCTTGCTTCCCCCCTCTCTCTGTCTGCCTCTCTACCGACTTGTGATCTCTGTCTGTCAAATAATTAAATAAAATCTTTTAAAAAAATGAAATAAAATACTGAAGGACTAGGGCACCTGGGTAGCTCAGTCAGTTAAGCATCCAATTTTCAGCTCAGGTTGTGATCTGGGGGCCCTGGGATTGAGGCCACCTACAGTTCCCTATAAAGCGAGGAGTCTGCTTCTCCCTTTCCCACTCCTCTAGGCTCATTCACGCACTCTTGTTCTCTCTCAATAAATAAATAAAATATTTAAAAATATATATTTAGGGGCGCCTGGGTGGCTCAGTGGGTTAAAGCCTCTGCCTTCAGCTCAGATCATGATCTCAGGGTCCTGGGATGGAGCCCCGCATCGGGCTCTCTGCTCGGCAGGGAGCCTGCTTCATCCTCTCTCTCTGCCTGCCTCTCTGCCTACTTGTGATCTGTCTCTGCCAAAGAAATAAACAAAATCTTTAAAAAATATATATATATACATCTATATATATATTTTTTTTTTAAAGAGTGGAATAAATATATATGTTCCCTATTACAACTTAATTTGAGGCAAAGAGGCATAACAAAGAATATGGGTTCTGGGTTTGAATCCTAATTTGAGACTGTACTATCTGTTTGACTTAAGTGAGTCACCCACCTTTAAAAGTGACTTTCCACTTCTGTAGTAATACTTCCCCCATCTAACAGTTAGTGAGAATTCTCATAGGACAGAATTTATTTCTAGATGGAAAGTAAATCAGCACAACCTTTTTGAAAACCAACCTGAAAATACCTATCAAGAGCTTTAAAAATATTCCTGACCTTGGAGGAAACTTCCAAGAGCCTAAACTAAAGAAAAATAAAAGACATTAAAGACTGTTATTCAAAGATGTTTATCATGGCATTACTTAAAATTGGAAGTAATGTAAATGTCGACAAAAAGAAGGGATTTGGTTATGTAAACAGTAGTACTAAACAAACCATTTCAAACTTTGATTAGGAAGACTTGCCTTAAAAGAGAAAAATACTAACAATATTAAATAAAAAATAGCTATAAAAATTGGGGTAAGAAAACAAAGAAATATCCCCAACTGCTACCAGTAGTTGTACACTTTACTGGGACAAAAAGTTTAATTTTGCCCCTCTGGTTCCATATTTCCTTTAATTTGCAGATCTTTTTAACAACAAAATTAATTTGGTATGGTTTTGAATAGATAACATTCATCAAAAAAGATGAGCACTCAGGGCGCCTGGGTGGCTCAGTGGGTTAAGCAGCTGCCTTCCGCTCAGGTCATGATCTCAGGGTCCTGGAATCCAGCCCCGCATTGGGCTCTCTGCTCAGCAGGGAGCCTGCTTCCCTCTCTCTCTCTCTGCCTGCCTCTCCATCTACTTGTGATTTCTCTATGTCAAATAAATAAATAAATAAAATCTTTAAAAAAAAAAAAAAAGATGAGCACTCATTCATTTGGTTTTCATATATACATGGGAATCTGCTATCACCAGGCACAGAATGAATTCAGTCTTTATACATTTTTCTCTTCACTCATTCATTCTAATTTCGACATTTGCCGTGTATCAGGCATGGTTCTAGACACTGGGAATATAGTTGTGAACAAACCAAGGTCCTAGCTTTTAAGTCCCTTTTATTCTGTGGGTCTTGATTTCAATTATTTCAGCAACTACAGAGTTATGTGTCTAGAACAGTACTAAATCATCAGTCTAATCAATTTAAAACGATGCTTCTCACAAAGTTCTCTTTCCTGGGAAACTAAGTGTTCTCTGTAGCTTTAAAAGAACTTCATGTGGTTAAGGCTGTAGAGAACTACATTCCTCCTTTAAAGCTCAGGCACCTCCTCCACCTCCTACCTATAAAATTCTTCACAGTTTAAAGTAGCTTTTCCTAAGTAGTCATTAATTTTTAAAGCGAACTAATACAGTGTAGATACATATACCACGAATATATACATATATACACATATATATTCATTCACACACACACATATATATATCACCCATACATGTACACATACACACTCAGGCATACACACCCTTTGGTGTTCCACAACTGCCCACAAGCACCTTTCAAATTAGGTCTAAAACTCTCAAGGGCCAGGGTTCAGAAAACCAGAAGGGCAGCTTCCACCTGCGAAGCTAACTGGGACAAGTGTTTTCACTACGGAGGGACCCTGTCAGGGCGGGCCCATAAACCTCCTTGACAGGACGACAGGAGAAATTATGGTATCACTGAATGCACCTGAGGTCAGTCGACTCAGGAATTTCAGAACTCTGAACCATCGCCACACTCCTAGCAAAGGCATCAGGTTCTAACTCTGCGCTCGTATTTTTTTTAAGTTCCAAACGGAGAGACACAAGCGCCTATCCCTACTGGAAGATAAGTTTAGAGTACCAAGGCCTTAGAGTACTAAGGTCGCCACGGGCCAATTAAACCCGACGTAAGAAATCCCGGGCAGCGAGAAGCACCCCCACCCCGACCCCGTAAAAGGGCAGGGGGAGGCCTACGGAGATGCTGGCTCTGCACTCCCAGGCCGGGGCTGGGACCGGCCCAAGGCTTCCAGCCGCCGGGCCACAGGCATGGCGGGCACACGGGAGAGAGAACCCAAGACCGCAGAACTAGGGCCAGGTGACAGGTTTATTGCCCTTGGTGAGCAACTTGAGTGTCTCGTCACCCTCCCAACCCAAACTCTACCCGCGCATCCCTCCTTGGCCCCTTCGCGTACCTGACACACAGAGGCGCGGAACCTTGCGTAGTCCGAGCGCTCCTCGACCTGCAGCACCCGCTCCCCGAGCTCGGACTCTTTATCGCGCCGGTCAAACAAGTACACCGTCCTGCAGCCGTCGCCTCCGCCGTCCTCTCCGGTCCCCACCGAAGGCCCGCCGCCGCCCGCCGCTGCCATATTGGGGGAGAGGAGAAAAAACAGCAGCGCCGGCGTCCGCCGCGGCCGCGCTCAGGGCCGAGGTGCAGACTCCGCGCGGCGCTCTAAGCTCCAGCCCCCGGGGCGGTGCGAGGCCTCTAGCCCGGCGCGCTGCAGCTCCTCCCTCAGCGGCGGAGGCGGCGGCCGAGCAGCGAGCGGCAGGCGCGAGGATCACCCGGGAACCGATTCAAACGAGCTCCTGCTCGTTCACACGTCACTTCCGCGGCCCGTCGCTCCGGAGCAGAAGGGGGCGCGCAGCACGCTCTCCGTAGGGCCGGGACCCGCGCCCGCCGCCTTCCACGCGAAGCATGCAGCTCGAACCCGGACTAGGGCCGCCACTGGGAACTGTGGCGCAGAAGGAAGAAGAGCCGGCCGCGGCGCTGAGAAGGCGGGGCGAATCCGGCAGGCCGCGCGGGAGGGGCGGGGCTTCAGCGCCCGCCGCCGACGGCCCGCCCCTTTCGGCCTCGAGAAGTTGCGAGGGAAGCGCGGTTGCTTTTGGGCGCCTGCGCTCTTGGGGGGAGACCCAAAGCCTAGGAAGGAGGGCTAGTACCAAGACCGACAACGGGGGTCTTCGGAGTGGTTGTTTTGTGCCGGCCGAGAGAGGGTCCCGGTACCTAACAGCCTCAACCTCACCCCCGACCGAATCTGCCTGGCCTCGAGCTCCCGGCGCCGCCGCGGTGCTGACCAGGGCAGGGATGCTGCCCTTGCCCCGGGGTCGCGGGAACGCCGCAGCGGGAAGCGTCAGGCCGGCGGGCCTTTGGGTGGAATTTCCTCCGTACCGAGCACATGTGTTTCCACGAGGAGAAAACAGACGCCCAGACACCCTGCGCCGCCTCTCCCACCTCGTTTGCTAGTGATTTTATGTGGGCTCCAATGTGGGCCACTAGACAAAGCTTGTCCCAGAGAACGACCGAACCGAGATTCTGTGACGTCACTGCGGCCTCCCTCAGGGCGCCTCCGAGGGTCCTGAAGTGTCTCCGTGTCTTAACACTTCCCGCTGCACTGACCTTACCTCCACCGCTCTTGTCATGCTGCTAAAAATTGGGAATTAGAAGCTTAAATTGGGATTAGAAGATTAAATTAGATGATTTTAACAAAACGCTTGAAATACAGTGCTCTTTTGGTAAAAGCCTTTATTGCGTTTCATTAAATATCTTGACCATGGGCGTATAGTGCCCTAACTCAACAAATAAAATTGTCATTGTTGGGAGGATTCATTTAGTCATTTACTTAACATTTCTTAAAAATATCTAGTGAATATTTTGTACTGGAGAATGACATGTAAATTCGCTAAGACCAAGGTAGCGAACCGAGGGGCTTTTCGATTCTCCAAAAGTTTGGGTAATTTTTTAGTACATTTTCTGTTTTACTAGGTTTGAAAAGACCTTCTTGGTTAATTGTATAGACAGATTCTTATTATTGGTGTATGTTAGAAACTTAGATTTGCTTGTCCATATAAAGATGGTCCAGAACCTTGGGGGAGAGGAGTGGCTTGACATGTATGATGTTCAAGGTAGAATACAGTAGGAACAAGAATGTGAAGGCATGTATGTCTGAGGAACATAATTGGGGCTGGGAGTGGGGAAAATGGAGCAGTAAGTGGTAAAGGATAAAACTGACAAGAGTCAAGTTGTGGCCAAATGCCATTCATGTTCCTGAAGGGAGAAGAAGCCAAAGGCAAAGTAACCTCCAGCTCTTAATGGGATTGCTTTGATGTCTCGTGTTTTACCGCTCAAATTCGTGTGACCTTTTCCTTCTATCCCATTATGTAATAGTCTTTGATTTAAATGGCTCAAGAAAAGTACAAATTGGGTAAAATTCTTAGTTAATGGCTAAAATGAATTGCCTTACTATTTCATCAAATTGAGAGTAGGTCCAGTTCATCATCAGGGCAATTTCTCATTCCTCTGTACAGTAATTCCAAATTGTGGATAGGTGGATATGAACAAAAACTCTTTTCATATCTTTAGATGAGATTTCAAGATAATTACTAGGAGGAAAGATAGAAAACTGCCAGAGAAGTGTACTACAATATCATGGACAACTATTAGTGGAGCATTAATAGTATCTTCTTAGAGGTCAAGCCTGAAGCAGTCTTTTGTGCCAGTATGGCAACCTAAACAGCCTCAGAACCATTTGCCAGTCACTTGTTCTCAGAAAGAAACTCTTCAGATAGCTTTTTCAAGAAAGAAAGATGAATTCGTTCTTTATCCAACTTGAAAAAAGTTTGAAATTACCCAGTACCACAACTAGTTCTCTTCAACTGACTGAATTTTTGTTTTCATTAGCCACCTTAAAGAATTGAGTATAAGTGTCCCTGTATCAGTTATCTATTGTTGCATAACAACCTATCCCAAAAACTAAGTGGCCACTTGCACAGCTCTCCATGGCCGTCTTCCTGGAATGTGGGCCCCCAAATCTGAAATGTCTCAAACCCAGACTAAACTGCTGGGAGGGAGTGAGTAACATAATTCTTCAACTCCACAATTTAAAATGGCCTCCAAGGGGCGCCTCGGTGGCTCAGTGGGTTAAGCCGCTGCCTTTGGCTCAGGTCATGATCTCAGGGTCCTGGGATCCAGCCCCGCATCGAGCCCCGCATCGAGCCCCGCATCGAGCTCTCTGCTCAGCAGGGAGCCTGCTTCCCTCTCTCTCTCTCTCTGCCTGCCTCTCCATCTACTTGTGATTTCTCTCTGTCAAATAAATAAATAAAATCTTTTTAAAAAAATAAATAAAATAAAAAATAAAATGGCCTCCAATAAAGCTACATTCCAAAAAATTGGGAAAGAAACAAATACAAGAGTTGAAGAGCCTGAAGATTTGGTGGTAGAAAAAGCACTGTACCAGTATGTAGAGAATGGGAAGGGTAAGTACTTCCTTAAATGGAAGAGATTTACGAATTCTGATGATACTTGAAAACCTGAAGAAATTTAGATCACCCAGAGTTAAACAAACTATTTCTTAATCCTGAAAAAACTATTAATGAAAAAGATAGGACAAAAAGAAAATCTTTATCTGACAGTGAATCTGATGACAGCAGATTAAAGAAGAAAAGAGATGTTGCTGACAAACCAAGACATTTGCCTGTGGTCTTTGTCCTGAACAAATAGTGTCATAGACAGCAGCAGAGAATTGATCTTTTCATGAAACAGAGAGATGCAGATGGGACAGACTTGGTGCTGACAAAAAGAGGCAAACATGAAGTGTCCTCAAATTGTAACTGCTTTTTATAAAGAGAGAGACAAACTTTGCATTCTTGTCAGAAGATGCTCAATAATCATTCGTATTCATATATATATATTATATATATACACACACACACACGCATACACACACATATATACACACATACACACACACACATATATATATATAGCTTGGTTCTATGACATTCATGTGAATAACTATATTCTAATGAAAATCAAATTTAATTTGTTCATTTTGAGTAGTATCAAAGGAATTGTTGGGGTTTTTTAAGATTTTATTTATTTGACAGATTGAGACACTTCGAGGGAACACAGGCAAGGGGAGTGGGAGGAGGAGAAGCAGGCTTCCTGCCCAGTGTGGGACTCGATGCAGGGCTGGAGGATCCTAGGCTCAATCCCGGAACCTCATGACCTGAGCTGAAGGCAGACACTTAACGAATGAACCACCCAGACGCTTGTTTTTGTTTTTTGCATCAATAGCACTGGTTACTGTGGACAAATAAAAACTTACTGTAGTTGCTTCATTTAACAGAAAAGAACATATGATACCATGGTAGATTATTCTCTGTCTCTTATTAAAGAAAGTTTTTCAAAGTGTTAGAAAAACTTTCCACAGTCATAACTCAATCAAAACTTACATTTAACCCTTAATGGCTAAAGACCATGCTAGGCTTTTTGTTTATTTATACAAGTGTAAATGATTGTTGTTGGGTTTTTGCTTTATATACACAAAAACAAAAACGGCATTTCACAATTATGGCTAAGTCCCTGTTGTTGCTGGGATGCCCTCTTTCTGAACAAAGCAAGAAATAGATCTCCTTAGGGGAAATTGAAAATTTTCCTGGAGCCGTAAACCTTCAAGCAAGTAATGATTCTATAGTTAATTGGATAATTTAAATAAAAATTAAATTGGACAATTTAAAGTAGGCTCATCACAATTCCTATCTATATCTATAATTATATTAGTGCAACAGTTTATTTGCAAAACTCTCTGGAAGGAAAAATTCTACCATTCCCAATAACCTCTCCACTCAGAGGAGAAGACTACAAATAATGCTGTGTTTTAATAAGCCAAGCAAGGCTTAGTTAAATGAGCATTCAAAGTTTTTCCTAGAGTATTATACTAAGCAAATAAGTCAATCAAAGATAGACAATTATCATATGAGCTCACCGATATGAGGAATTTGAGAAACAAGACAGAGAATCATAGGGGAAGGGAAGGAAAAATGAAACAAGATGAAACCAGAGAAGGAGACAAACTATAAGAGCCTCTTAATCTCAGGAAACTGAGGGTTGCTGGATGGGAGGGAGGTCGGAGGGATGAAGTGGCTGGTGATGGACATGGGGGAGGGTATGTGCTATGGTGAGTGCTGTGAATTGTGTAAGACTGATCAATCACAGACCTGTACCCCTGAAACAAATAATACATTATATGTTAATTAAAAAAAAGATTTTAAAAAGTTCCTCCTAGGGAACCATTCCTTTACAAAAGTTTGAAATCCTTGCGTATACTGACTAAAAGATCATGATTTGTGGAAACCAGACAGATGATTAGAAATGTTGCTGTTTCAGAGCTACTAGCACAAATGAGCAAACAAACTTTTGTAATTTAAACTATTGATTTGTGTATTTTTTCTTTACCCAATCTCTTCTTTCCATGCAGGCTCAGTCTTTTCAATATTTGTGTTAATGATTCAATGGAAGTTTGAAAAAACAGTAACTTTATAGTAGTCAGAATGTTATCCAACTGTGTATTACTTACTTTATTGTGAATATTGATGAACAATGGTCAGTGAGTAGTTTTCCATTTCAAAAAACTTAGCGGCTTCAAACAGAAGCCATGCGCGTTTGCTCATGATTCTGAAATTTGGGCTGAGCTTCATTGGGCAGTTCTGCTGGTCTCACTTGAGATCATGTATACAGCAGCGGACACGGGGCAGCATGAGTGCGGCTGACTGGTTCTCATTCACATGGCTGGCAGCTGAGGCTGTTGAGAACTGAAGGTCTGTTCTCCCCTGTTAGCTATCTCTAATAGGATAGCTTAGTTTTCTTACTTGGTTGTCACAGAATTTCAAAAGAAAAAGTTCTAAAGTGCAAGTGACTGCATTTGCATTACCTTTGCTGATCTCATTGGTCAAAGGTAGTCACACAGCCGAACTCCTGAGTGGCCCCCACAATAGAGGGAAGCTGATGGAAATCCCTGCTGACTGGGGGGTGGTGTTAGTGCTATTCTATGTGTACTGTGACGGTTTGATAAAATATTACAGATCAAAGATAGTTGTCAGAAAGAAGTTGTGTGGGTGTGGAATACAAGCTTGTTAGGATTTTTTGATGAGGTCAAATTATCCTCAAATAAAAAAAAAATACCTAGAAAACAAAGAGGAAGGGGCACCTGGGTGGCTCAGTTGATTAAGCATCTGTTTTCAGCTTGGTCATGATCCTGGCGTCCTGGGATCGTGCCCCACATCTGGCTCCCTGTTCAGTGGGGAGTCTGCTTCTCCCTCTCCTTCTGCTTGTTCTCTCTCTCTCTCAAATGAATATATGAGGTCTTAAAAAGAAAGAAAGAAAAGAAAGAGGAAGGGGGATGTGGGGGTGAGGGGGTAACTGAAGGTGGACATTAAGGAGGGCACATGATGTAATGAGCATTGGGTATTATATAAGACTAATGAATCACTGAACTCTACCTCTGAAACTCAAGATACACTATATGTTAATTGAATTTAAATTCAAAGAAAAGAAAAAGCAAGGAAAGTGAGTTTTTGATATTGCTATCTTCTAAAAAAATAATTTTTTTTAAGAGAGCACACGTGAGTGTGGGGGTGAGACAGGGGGCAGCTGTGGGAAGGGCAGAGGGAGAGGGAAAGAATCTTAAACAAATTCCACACCCAGCTCAGAGCCCGATGTGGGGCTCGATCTCATGACCGTGAGATCATGACTTGAGCCGAAATCAAGAGTTGGACACTTCACCAACTGAGCCACCTAGGCACCACTCAAAAAAAAAAAAAAAAAAAAAAATCTTTTTAAAGATTTTATTTATTTATTTGACAGAGATCACAAGTAGGCAGAGAGGCGGGGGGGGGGGCGGGGGGGGAGGGAGGGGGAGCAGGCTGCCTGCTGAGCAGAGAGCCCGAATGCGAAAAACACTTACTGTAATACAGTTTATGACTCTAAGCATCAATCTACCAGACTGGCAGAAAACACCTTGGGTTTCCTTCTTTTGCCAGTTTTAAGAAGTACTACGTTCTGAGTAGTGGGGAGAGAATCTCATCCTTGTCATCATGGCCTCTTTAGGTCTGGTGGCTTCCTGTTGCTTTTGCGCCACCTGGGACATGGGAATCACTGACAAGGCTTCTCTTGATCCTGTCTGCTCGGATGTACTGTATAGCTACTTAGGAGAGTTGGGAGTACCATTTCATCTTACCAGCCCAGAGGGAATCTCTTTTTTAATTTTAATCCATCTCTCTTCATCTTTCTTCAAGGTACTCTATCAATCAATGCCTATAAGTCTTTCACTCATTTTTATCCCCTCTCCAAAACCACCTGCATTCTTCTAAGAGCTTAGGCTTTTAGAAAAAAAGTTCCCAGGAGGAAAGTATGTTTTCTATTCTGTCCTTTGTTTCAGTGATCTATTGCTACATAATCAATTGCCTTAAAACCTAGTAGCTTAAAACAATCTTTTTCTTTATTTGTTCATGATTCTGCAATTTTGGCAGGGCTTGGTGGAACCAGATTTCTCTGCTCCTTGTGCTATCAGCTTGGGCAGTGCTTTGAGGAGTCACTTCCAGGATGTCTTACTCATGATGCTGGTAAGTTGGTGCTGGTTGTTGGCTGAGAGCTCCCCTGGTGTTGTTGGCCAGGGCCCTCAGGTCTCTTTTCAACCCTTCCTCTTGGCTTGTTTGGGAATCTCACAGAGGTGGTAGGGTAGTCAGGGTAGTCAGACTACCTGACTGACTTGCCTCTAATCTAGGCTGACCCCCGCTAGAGCAAAAACATGGGAGCTTGCAGAACTTCTTAAGGTTTAGGACTAGAACGGCGTTCGATTGGTTAAAGTAGGTTAGAGGTTCACCCTAGATTAGAGGCAAGGGACTATACCACAGGCAAGAATATGGGAGAAATGTATCATTGGGGCCACCAAAGTAAGAGTCTGTGACAAAGTTCTCTTGGGGCAAGAAAGCACAGAGCCTGCTATTTTTCGAATGGGGGTAGGGAGTTGGTGGAGTTGGTTAAGGGAAAATCAAAGAAGGAAAAATCATGTTAAAATATGCTAATATCTCAGAATATATCTCTAGCCATATAGGCCTTTGCCAACTTTCTCCTGATATATCAGCTTTAATTTCCATGTCATTTAAGGAACTAACTTTGAATGAAACACCTTTCAATTTTTAAATTAACTGTTGGAGGGGCGCCTGGGTGGCTCAGTGGGTTAAAGCCTCTGCCTTCAGCTCAAGTCATGATCTCAGGGTCCTGGGATCAAGCCCTGCATTGGGCTCTCTGCTCAGCAGGGAACCAGCTTCCCCCTATCTTTCTGCCTGCCTCTCTGCCTACTTGTGATCTGTCAAATACATAAATAAAATCTTTTTTAAAAATTTAAAATAAATTAACCGTCTGATTGTGTCTTTACTTTTTGGTAACAACACACTGAGTATTTTTTCCTTCACGAAATCTATGTATTTGGCCAGGACCACGGGGCCAGCACCACCCCAGCCAGGGCCTTGAAGCCTCACAGCCCTGCTCATGGCCCACTCGCCCCAGAATCTGGTTGGCCCTGCTTTTGTGAGGAAGCCACCGTGGCTGGAGAGGCTTTAAGACTAATGAATTTGTCCAGCAGAAAAAGGTCCCTGAAGAAGCAAAGAAAGGCCCCAGGCCGCTGCCTACCAGCGCTGCAGCATTTTAGAAACCCAGGAATCACGTTTGAAGCTGAATGAACCTTCTCACATCCTGCCTAGAAGGGAAGAGTACCAGGAAAAGCTAGCAGCTGAAGAAAGAACTAGTAGTGAAGAAGAAAGGTGTAAGAACACAAGCAGACATGGGAGGGCTCCAGTGAATGAGGACTCAGATTTGGAAGGACTCATTCATTCATTCATTCTGTCCTGAAGTATTTATCACGGCTCCTTCCATCATGCTTAGGGAGGAAACAGACATGTTTTGCATGTCCTCGATACAGCTATGGGCTTTATATAAACTATCTTATTTAATTATTGCACCAACCTTGTACCTTAATCATTTTATAAATTAAGAAGCTGGAACTCAAAATATGTTAGTAAATATGCCCAAAACTCATACCCGGACTGGTGCAAAAGCTCTTTGTTCTTCCAATTATTCTTTACCAAGGGGAGATAGGGAAGCTTTGTCACCAATAAGAAATTCCTCATCTCTATCAGCAATACCTGTCAGCTTTTTTTTTTTTTAAGATTTTATTTATTTATTTGACAGACAGAGGTTACAAGTGGGCAAGAGAGGCAGGCAGGGAGAGAGAGGAGGAAGCAGGCTTTCTGTGGAGCAGAAAGCCCGATGTGGGGCTCGATCCCAGGACCCTAGGATCATGACCTGAGCCGAAAGCAGACGCTTTAACCCACTGAGTCGCCCAGGCGCCCCACCAGTCAGCTTTTGTTGCTGTAACAAACATTCCAAAACTATCAATGATTTTTCTTGATAGCATTTTTTTTTAAGATTTTATTTATTTATTTGAGAGAGAGACAGTGAGAGAGAGCATGAGCGAGGAGAAGGTCAGAGAGCAAAGCAGACTCCCCATGGAGCTGGGAGCCTGATGGGGGACTCGATCCTGGGACTCCGGGATCATGACCTGAGCCGAAGGCAGCCGTCCAACCAACTGAGCCACCCAGGCGTCCCTCTTGATAGTATTTTTTATGTGTAATTAACATACAGTATTATATTAGTTTCAGGAGTACAATACAATAACCCAACAGTTCTGTACCTTTCTCAGTGCTCCTCAAGATAAGTGTACTCTTAGTCCCCTTCACCATTTCTTCCATCCCCATACCCACGTGTTGCAACAGTTTGTTCTCTGTATTTGAGTCTGGTTTTCCTTTGTCTCTTTTTCCTTTGTTCAGTTATTTTGTTTTTTAATATTCCACATATGAGTGAAATCATATGGTACTTTATCTTTCTCGGTCTTTTTCATTAGCATTAAATTTTCTTTTCTTTTCTTTTTTTTTTTTCATTAGCATTAAATTCTCTGGGTCCCTCCATGTTGTCCTAAATGGCAAGATTTCATTTTTTATGGCTGAATAATATGTCATTGTGTGTGTGTATGTGTGTGTGTGTGTGTGTGTAGACACACATACATATCACATCTTCTTTATTCATCTATCAGTGAATACTTAGGTTGCTTTCATATCTTGGCTGTTGTAAATAATGCTGCAATAAACATATGGTGGTACAAAAAAGTCCATGTAGTTGAATATTTCCTTCATATATGAAATATGTTACTTAGCATCTTAAACTAACAGTACCTCTACAAAGACTTACATGTTCCCAATCTATGTCTACATTTTTACATTTACATCATGAGAAATTTCATACATCCAAAGAATATATATAATCTAACTGTTAAAAGACAAAGACGGGGGCACCTGGGTGGCTCAGTGGGTTAAAACTTCTGCCTTCGGCTCGGGTCATGATCCCAGGGTCCTGGGATCGAGCCCCACATGGGGTTCTCTGCTCCGCAGGGAGCCTGCTTCCTCCTCTCTCTCTGCCTGCCTCTCTGCCTACTTGTGATCTCTGTCTGTCAAATAAATAAATAAAATCTTTAAAAATAAATAAATAAATAAATAAATAAATAATAAAAGACAAAGATATATGTAGCTGTTACAGGAGCTACGGTGAAGTTACTGATTGATAGTACTAAGCGTTTGAAGAGGGAGGGAACCCAAGAGGGTTGCCACCATGGTTTCTAAGTCCAGGGGTGTTTATGGGCTTGCTAGAGAGCTGTTTTATTTTTATTTTTTTAAGATTTTATTTATTTACTTGAGAGAGAGAGTGAGCATGAGAGGGGAGAGAGTCAGAGAGAGAGGCAGACTCCCCGCTGAGCAGGGAGCCCGAGGCGTCACTTGATCCCGGGACTCCAGGATCACGACCTAAGCCGAAAGCAGTCTCTTAACCAACTGAGCCACCCAGGTGCCCTAGTGAGCTGTTTTTTTTTTTTTTTTTTTTTAAAGATTTTATTTATTTATTTGACAGAGAGAGATCACAAGTAGGCAGAGAGTCAGGCAGAGAGAGAGAGGAGGAAGCAGGCTCCCTGCTGAGCAGAGAGCCCGATGCGGGACTCGATTCCAGGACCCTGAGATCATGACCTGAGCCGAAGGCAGCGGCTTAACCCACTGAGCCACCCAGGCGCCCCCCTAGTGAGCTGTTTTAATTTGATTACTGCACCATGAGTTGGTCACCCAATCATTTTGTCATCTACCTATCATGTGGGAAAGGGGGGAGGGCTCTTTCCAGGCTGGTATAAAATCCTGTTAAGGGCGGTTTCCTCTTAGGGAAGGGGGTTGCTTGTCCCTGCCTGCCTGCCTTCCACCTGTTCTTCATCATAGCCACCATCCAACTTAAGAAAAAGAGCATTCCTAATATTCTGAAGGCCCAGTATGCCCCTCCCAAAATAGAATCTCCTTACAACTGAAGTATTCTCTATCCTGAAATGTATAGGCATCCTTTTTCCTTTTGTTTACAATAGATTATTTAGTTTTTGAAAGATTTTGAATTTTATATAGTGTTAGGGACAAACAACACATTCCTGCTGGGTGTCTCCTCCATTCTCAATATCCTACTACAACCCTACTTCACTTCTGACACGAGATGCGTGAGTTTTCCACACATCGAGCAATTTTGCGACACCAGCTGGGCACCCTACAGTTTATTAGATCCCACATGTTAAGGGTTCAGTCCTACAGGACAGTCCCCTTGCCGCATTTCAGTTGCTCAACCACAAGCCCAGGCTGTTACCTGTGCTTCTTTCGGACCCAATGGCTATTAATCGGAGGTTCCCACCACCCCGTCCCTGGGTTCAGTTAATTTGTTAGAGCAACTCACAGAACTCAGGAAAACATTTACTTAGCAGATTACAGGTTTATCATAAAAGAATATAATTCAGGAAGAGGTGGGTGGAAGAGGTGCCTAGTGTGAGGCACAGGGGAAGGGACACAGAGCTTCCTTCCATCCTCTCTCTGGGCTCTCCACTATTCCAGAACCCCTGTATGTTCAACAACCCAGAAGCTCTCCAAACCCTATCCCTTTGGGTTTTTGTGGAGGCTTCATTACATAGGCACGATTGATTAAATCATTGGCCATTGGTGACTGATTCAACCTCTAGCTCATCTCCCTTTCTAGGAGGTGGACTGGTGGGGTGAGTGGGACTGAAAGTGCCACTACTTTTGGTTGTTTCCACTGGCAATGAACTCCCATCCTTAAGGACTTTCTAAAAATCTAAAAATCCTATCACACAAAAAAATAAAAATAAAAAAATTTTTAAAAAAATCCCCTCATTAACTCAGATGTATTTGAAAGGGGATTGTTAAGAATAACAAAAGATGCTTTTATCAGTCTTCTCACTTAAGAAATTCCAAGGATTTTAAAGCTATGTGTCAGGAACAGCAAGACCAAATATACATTTCATATTATAAGTCACAGTTATCATATATACATTTATATATTCTTCTGCAACTATTTTTTTTGCTCAAATATTTCTGAGATTCATTCATGATGAATGTAGCTGTGGTTCTTTTTTTTTTATTGCTATATGGTATTTCTTGATGTAAATATACCATAATTTTTTTCATTCTACTTTCAATGGACATTTAATCAATTTATTATTATTATTATTATTATTATTAATTTTTGGTGTTGGAGACCCATTCATTGTGGACATTCAAGGCCTGGACAGAGTGGGGAGTGCCAAGGAATTGAGCAGCCAGGCATAGTAGGAGGGGTTGTGTGCTCAGACCTGACCCCATGAAGGGAAGCCAGGTGGTGGAGGCTGACCCAGGCACAGGAGGGGCCCAGGCAGGCAAACCAACCAGGAAACCTGTAGGTCAGCCCTTGAGAAGGTATCTAAGCCAGGTGATAAGGGCCCAGGCCAGAGCCTAGCCCTGAGAGACAGATTTGGGGTGCATTGGGGGCTCCCACAGCCTATTAGATGGCATTGTTAGGAACATCCCCCAGCTGCTACTAGCAGCTTAAGACCAGTTGGATTCAAGCAGCTCCCAGAGCCAGGTGTGGAGGTGGTCATTCTCCTCTAGGTAGTCCAGACAGGAACAGATTTGGTCCAACATGGAGCTGATGGTAGTATACACTGCTTCCTTGGAGCTGTCACCCCACCTTCTGTTCCTACATCCACAGGCATGTCCAGGTTCCCATTGGGGCCGAAATTGTGACCTCCAGAGCCACTGGAGCCACCCGAGATGGAATGCAGTAACCATGGAACCACTAGCCAGTGCCAGGCAGAAGGTGGACTCAGTAGACTTTTTTTTTTTTTTTAAGATTTTGTTTATTTATTGAGAGAGAAAGAGAGCACAAGTAGGGCGAGCAAGAGAAGCAGGCTCCCCATTGAGCAGGGAGGTGGTGGAGGCATTCAATCTCAGGACCCTGGGATCATAACCCTAGCAAAGGCAGAGGCTTAACTGACTGAGCCAGCCAGGCACCCCTTAATGGACACTTTAATTATTTCCAGGATTTGGGTTTCTTGTTTGTTTTTGCTTTTTAAAAAGGCAGACTTCTAAGAATATTTGTGTGTTATATTCCGGTGTTCTTATGCAATAGAAATATTACATAGGATATATATCAAGTGTCAGGAATTTCATGTACTTATAAATTTACCAGATAATGCCAGTTTTTCTCCCCAGCACTATAGAAGAGTTCCCGCTGTTCCATTTCCTTGTCAACACTTAGGAGTGTTTTTTACTCTAAAAAATATTTATCAGGGGGTGCCTGGGTGGCTCAGTGGGTTAAGCCTCTGCCTTCGGCTCGGGTCATGATCTCAGGGTCCTGGGATCAAGTCCGGCATTGAGCTCTCTGCTTGGCAGGGAGCCTGCTTCCTCCTCTCTCTCGGTCTACTTGTGATTTCTCTCTGTCAAATAAATAAATAAAATATTTTTTTTTAAAGTTTATCAGTTTGGTGAATGTGAATAGTATATCATTGTGGTTGTAATTTGCATTCCCCTCCCTATAAATGAGACTGAGCATCTTTCCATATGTGTATTCCTTAACTGTATTTTCTCTTCTGTGAAATGCCTCTTCATGCTGTGCACTGATTTTTCTATGGATTTGAATTTCCTGTTGATTTTTAGGGGTTCACTCTACATAGTGACTACTAAACCTTGGCTGGTTTAGTATAAGTCTTATTGACTTATTAATAACTTATTAATAAATAATTAACTTATTATTAATAATTAATAACTTATTAGCTTATTAAAAGGCTTATAAACATCTTTCTTCTGTTTGTGGCTTGTATTTTCCCTTCTTTGGGAGAGCTTTTAATGAACAGTAGTACTTAATATGATTGAATTTATTATTTCCTTTATGGTTAGTGCTTTCTGGTCTCCTTTTAAAAATTCCTCTACTTCCGGGCACCTGGGTGGCTCAGTGGGTTAAAGCCTCTGTCTTCGGCTCAGGTCATGATCCCAGGGTCCTGGGATCCAGCCCCACATCGGGTTCTCTGCTCAGGAGGGAGCCTGCTTCCCCCTCTCTCTCTGCCTGACTCTCTGCCTATTTGTGATCTCTGTCAAATAAATACATAAAATATTTTTTAAAAATTCCTCTACTTCCAATGCTTTCTCAAATTTTATTCTTTTTTTTTTTTAAGATTTTATTTATTTATTTGACAGACAGAGATCACAAGTAGGCAGAGAGGCAGGCAGAGAGAGAGAGAGAGAGGGAAGCAAGCTTCCTGCGGAGCAGGGAGCCCGATGCGGGGCTCGATCCCAGGACCCTGAGATCATGACCCGAGCCGAAGGCAGCAGCCCAAACCACTGAGCCACCCAGGCGCCCCTCAAATTTTATTCTTAAAGTTTAAATATTTTCCATTAAAAGTTTTTCCTCTAATTTCTATGGAGTTGCTTTGTATCATACTGACAAAGGAACCTACGTCATTCTTTTTTAATGAATAATCGAGCATCATTTATTGAGCAGTGAGCCTATCTTTTCCCTGCTACGTCCCATATAACTGAATGCATGCTTCCATTCCCAGGTTTCCTAGCATGTTGTATTGATTATTTTTTTCCTTTCAAGTAATACTGCACTGCCTTAATAATCTAGCTTCATAGTGCTTTGATATCCTATAGAGCAAACCACCTAACCTTTAGGTGTCATGGAGTTGGTTCTTAAGTATCACTGAAAGAGTGATGATTTCTTCCTCTTTTTGCTTAGTATTTTCTAACATAAGAGATACTTGAAGGATGCCTGGGTGGCTCACTCAGTTAAGTGTCGGCCTTCAGCTCTGGTCATGATCTCAGGGTCTTGGGATGGAGTCCCACATCAGGCTCCTTGCTCAGCAGAGAGCCTGCATCTCCCTCTGCCTGTCGCTCCCCCTGTTTGTGCTCTGTCAAATAAATAAATAAAATCTTAAAAGGGAGAGAAAGAGAGAGAGACACTTGACATTGTATTTAATTGCCATTTCTACAGTAGCGAAACCCATAGTTTAATAAGTTCTGTATAAGCTTTTAAAATTGACTGGTATTGCTTACTACTAAAGACTTAGCTATGCTCGGAAAACTGTTAGCTGCCTCCACATCAAGCTCATTATGAGATTTCCCCCAAATCCTTTTTCATATTGTTCTTAACTACCCTGTGCTTTCTGATTTAATTACAACACAGACAAGTTTACCTAACAACACAGAAGGAACAAATTTTCTAATCACTTACTGCTTATATAGATTTTTTTTCCCTTCCTGGATTTTCATGATTTCTACCCAACTGAACTAAATTTGTATATTATTTTGTATACAAATATAAATTTTTATATTAACATGCATGTAGCAAACTTTTTTTTTTTTAAAGATTTTATTCATTTATTTGACAGACAGAGATCACAAGTAAGCAGAGAGGCAGGCAGAGAGAGGAGAGGAAACAAGCTCCCCGCCCAGTAGAGAGCTCCATCCCAGGACCCTGGGATCATGACCTGAGCCGAAGGCAGTGGCCTTAACCCACTGAGCCACCCACGCACCCCTGTGGCAAACTTTTTAAGAGGAATAAAATTAGAAACTTTCTCCCTCAAATGCTAAAAGTAAAATTTGACACTCTAGACTAGAATGATGTATTACTTTGTTCTGTGATTTTTCCAACTTCTCATACCCCAAATTGAGAAACACACCTATCAGCAGTAAGAAGTTAGAGAAAATATATGTATGTATGTATGTGTGAGTGGCATAACAAGATCTATCTTAAAAACATGACTCGGGCAACATGTAAAAGAAGGATGACATTTTGTGCAGACACTCTTTTATACATTTTGTATAGTAAGTAGTATACCTTATGTATCTTATTTAGAAGATAAAGTGATAATTAAAGATCTATTATCATTCATTCATTCATCAAATATTTTTTGTGTGCCAACTAGATGTTGAGGACATAAATCAATTTCCTGTTTTCATGGTGCTCATATTCAGTAGGGGAAGGCAGAAATAATTTAACAATGAAATATACAGAATGTCAGATGGTGATTAATGTGCTATGAAGAAACATTTAAAAGGATTGGAGTCCTGGGGGCCACAGGGTCACAATTTTATATAACAGTCAGAGAACATTTTCTGATAGATGATATTTGAGAAGAAAGCTGAAGGAAATAAAGGAATAAGTTGTAAAGATCAATGAGAAAAATGTTCTTGGTAGAGGGAAAAACAAGTGCAAGATCCTGAGTTTTGAACATCATGGGCATTGTGATAGAGTAATAGAGAGTGAGAATAATAATAATAGAGAGATGAATGGGGCAGAGAAGGACTAATAGAAAGGGCCTGGTAGGTTACTATATAATTTTGGAATTCACTCTGAACAAAAGGGAAAGTATTGGAGGACTTTGAGCAAGGGAATGATATGGTCAGACATATTTTTTTTAAGTCAGAGGTTTTTGAAGATTTTTATTTGTTCATTTCAGAAATAGAGAGAGAGAGAGAGCACAAGTGGAGGCAGAGGGAGAAGCAAACTCCCCACTGAGCAGGGAGCCCAGCCTGGGGCTCTCATGACCTGAGATGAAGGCAGATGCTCAATTATCTGAACCACCCAGGTGCCCCCTGACATATTCTTTAAGAGAACTACTCTGACTGTTATTTTGAAGATAGACTATAAGAGGCTTAATGACTGGAGGCTGATTCAATAATCCAGGGCGGAGATAATAAGGGTTTGCTCTAGGCTGGTAATGGTGGAGCTGAGGCACAGTGATCATGTTCTGATGTATTCTGAAGGTGAAGCTGACAGACTTGTCAGCAGTTTGGAGTATGGGGAAAAGAGAGGAGTCAAGGCAATCTCTAAAATTTGTGGCTCTCTAGGAAGGATAATGCATACTTGTGTATTTTTGGCTACTCAGCCTCTCAGGCTCCTATGTTTGGAGGATTCCCCATCATATAAATGTAGGTGCCAGACAGAGCCCATCTCTGACTGAAGGTGTGGCTGTGGATGCCAGAAACTCCTTGTTTTAGTCTCCCAGGCCTCTTGATACACTCATGTAACCAATCGGACATTAATGGGGCAGCAAGCACAGCATCCAGCTAGTGGAGGCAACAGAGGCACTCTAGCCCAGGGTAGAGCCAGGGTAGTGTCCACTGTGCAAGGGGCAGCTGGCAGTGGGGTTCTCATGGAAGCAGTTCTTGATTCTCCTTATGCTTTTGGCTATGTAGCTCTCAAGTCAGGTGTGCCAACTTCCCAGGAAATCCACAAGCTACATACATTCCAAGTCAAAAATATTGTGTCTGATTTTACAAGAGCTAGAGATGGTATTTTTCCCTGGCAACTAAAAATCACGACTGATACATTGCAAATTAATATTCTTAGTGTGAACGTTGTCTTGATAACTGCCATTAATGTGTAACTGAGGCACTTATTTCAATTAATTCTGTCGGACAAATACTATTTCTGTACTGAGACATAAAGGCAGATCACTTGGCCAAGGTCGTATGTTTAGTAATTGACAGAGCTGGGACTAAAATCCAAATTTATTTGACTCTGAAGTGTAAGCATTTAAGCACTATGGATAAGTTCATTTGGGATTCATATGCAATTGTGAAATGAACCATATTTTTTAAAGATTTTATTAATTATTTGACAGAGAGAGAGAGAGAGAGAGAACAAATAGGGGGAGCAGCAGAGGGAGAGGGAGATGCAGGCTCCCTGCTGAGCAGGAAGCCCTATATGGGACTCGATTCCAGGACCCCAGAATCATGACCTGAGCTGAAGGCAGATGCTTAACCTAGTGAGCCACCCAGGTGACCCATGAACCACTTTTTCCCATTAATTCAGTTCCCTATATTGCCTCTACATATATTCACACCAAGCATCAAATTTTCTTGAAATCCTCTAAAAGTGTAGAAAGGTATTAAGCTGTGTCATTGTTTTGAAAACTTATACTCTGGTAAAGAATCATAAATCTAATTCAAAATAGATTCTAGTATTTGTCAGTGTTGTTTAAACTTTAGGCAAAATTGGTTGTTTTTTCTGAAAGTTTCAGTCTTAATGAAATCTATTTTGATCAACTAGAAGTCAGAGGCAAAGTACTGTTTTGGCAAACACATCAAGATTTTCTTCAGATGGCATCTATCACCATTAAGACATTAGGCACCATGGCAGATTCAAAAGTACACACTGCACTCTTTTAAATACATTAGATACAACGTCTCTATTCACCTAAAATACAAAGGTTTGAATATTTAAACTTCACAGCTTCAGGAAAATGTTGCTTAACCATAAGAGGTGTGGCTAACCTTAACCATAAGAGGTGTGGCTAACCGAGAAGAAACGAAACTAATTATCAGAAAAGAAGCTGTGGTTTGCGAGCCTCTGAGAAGCCTCAGAGGAGGAGCGTATGTTTACTTGTACAGCATTTAAGACTCACCATGGTGGTTAAGGACAAGAGAAGGGAGCTATGAGTGAGCTAGCCTCTATCTAGCTATGCACCTGAGGGCTATTCAACAAGTACTGTATGTAAGATTAATGAATCAGAGATGAATGAAACAGGCACAGAAACATAAATAACTGGGATGCCTTATTAGATGTATTCACTTGTTTGTTAATCCATTTGGCACTCACTGCTAATCCTATGTATACTGTGTGCCAAGCCCTAGGGGTTCGAAGATGAACAAAAAAGCATCCTCTACCCTACACCCAGGGTATAAGAATCAGACTCACCGTGGTGCTGGCATTGCACTCCCCTCCTCCAATAGACTCCTTTTCCCTTTCTGTGGCTCTTCTAGCTCTCTCCTCTACCAAACACCTCCCTACACCTTTGTTTAACTAACAAGGCTCACTTTAGACTTTATTTCCCCAAGTAAGACTTTTTGTGCCCTGGACTGCATATACCCTTGATATGTCCCAGGCAGGAAAGATCTTTAGAATCCTCAAATCTGAAAATGTGATTGTGTCTTCCACTCCATAAGTGTAATAAAACTACAAACAATACAGGGATGCCTGGGTGGCTCAGTTGGTTGGACGACTGCCCTCGGCTCAGGTCATGATCCTGGAGTCCTGGGATCGAGTCCTGCATCGGGCTCCCAGCTCCACGGGGACTCTGCTTCTCTCTCTGACCTTCTCCTCGCTCATGTTCTCTCTCACTGTCTCTCTCTCAAATAAATAAATAAAATCTTAAAAAAAAAAAAAACTACAAACAATACAAAACTATAAGATGAGTAAAACTATATATAGTTAATCTTCTCTTCTAGATAATTTAAACCTTGGAAAATCTAATGTAATTTATCATCTTTTCTCCAGGAGAGGGGGAGAACATATCTGAGCACATATCAACACTGTCATACACATTCCTGGGGTTTGTCAATTTTCTGAAGAGACACATGGTCCCCAGATGATTCCAAAATACTATTTAACCTTGAATTTAGAAAAAGGGTTAGAACCTAATGGCCCTAGATTCAACTTCAAGGTTTTGTCCTGTGCCAGGACAACAATGAGAGTATAGAACTATGGAAGGTTTTTAATCTGGGATAAGGCACACTTAGATTTGCCCCTTAGAAATTTCTCTCTGGGGGGCACCTGGGTGGCTCAGTGGGTTAAGCCACTGCCTTCGACTCAGGTCATGATCTCAGGGTCCTGGGATCGAGTCCCGTATCAGGCTCTCTGCTCAGCAGGGAGCCTGCTTCCCCCCCACCCCTCTCTCTGCCTACCTCTCCATCTGCTTGTGATATCTCTCTGTCAAATTAAAAAAAAAAAAAGAAAAAAGAAAGAAATTTCTCTCAGGGAGCACCTGGGTAGCTCAGTGGGTTAAATCTTCTGCCTTCAGCCCAGGGTCCTGGGATCGAGACCCACATCGGGTCCTCTGCTCAGCGGGGAGCCTGCTTCCTCCTCTCTCTCTGCCTACCTCTCTGCCTACTTGTGATCTCTGTCAAATAAATAAATAAAATCTTGAAAAAAAAAAAAGAAGAAAGTTCTGACTGTAGCATGGAGAATGGACCACAACTTACTGGAGACTGTTATGGGAACCCAAGTGAGAGATTATAGTTAATGGCTAAAGCGTGCTGATTTCTTTCTTGGGTGATAAAAATATCTAAGGTTAGACTGTGGTTGTACAACCCTGCGAATATACATACAACCATTGAACTGTACACATTAAATGGGTGAATTTTATGGTGTGTGAATTATATCTCAATAAAGATGATTTCAAATTGCAATAGATTAGAACTAAAAACTTGCATATGTACATAAATAAATGGATTAATAAATAAAGAGATCATGATTCTGTTATGGATATAGCCCATATATCCTAAAAGCCTTTCATAGGATTTTAAAAGCCTATGAAAGGCTTTTAGGATATAAGAGAAGGGAATGAGGAGAGGTAGGAGTCAAAAATGACTATTAGGCTTTGGGTTCAGGCCACTGGCTGAATAATGTTGCTTTTATTGAGATGGGAAAAAAATTGAAGTAACCTTAGTGCAGTGGAAGGGTTTCTGGAAGGCACAATAGAAAGGGCTGGAAGGGAACACCAAAGGAAAACTGAAGAGACTGTCACATTTAGGAAAGGAAGGACGAACTTTACTCATCGTCAGGGCAAGGTGTCAGACTTTCTGAGGAAGCCAGAAAGATTGGCTCACCAAATTCAAAACACACTTAAAGGGAAAGAAAGGTTAAATTATCAAGGGTACCAAGGGTACCAGGCTATCACTTTAGCCTGTTCATAGTTGGGATGGGGGCTGGGGGGTGAGGGACAACTTCCTTTTTTTTTAGAGAATCCAGGTTTGCAAGAAACTTCCCAGGGTTTATTATTCTGGAGACCAGAACAAGTCAGGATGACCCTAGTGTTTTCAGTTTATCCAGCAGTGCAAAATGGTTTAATTTTGCTTCTAACTATAGTATGTGCTATGCTTAATCATAGAAGCAGTACAAAGTGTGAGTTTTGCTTTTATAGATTAGTGGTGACATGCCTCATGCAGAGGGAAGGAGAGGAGGCAGGAGGGTGGGACGGACAGTGTGTGAGCATATAGTAGGCCGGACATGGCAGGTTAGTGAGGCAGCGAGAAAATATTAAAGAAGGAAGTATTTGCTCTTTCTGAGTCTCCCTTCAGTCCTGTGTGAGTGGTCAGGCAGTCTAGGTCATTAGTTCCCAACCTTTGACATTGGCTCCAAATAAAATGTTGGTGAGGACTCATTGTAGTACCTGGAGAAGACAGAACCAAAAAACCCAAGAGAGAGCCTACTCAAATGGTAGCAGAACGATATTGTCTGGCTTAAAGCAAAACACCTTCATAAGGATTTAACACCAGCCCAACTTGAAAGTTTCAGACTTCGTCTGATGGCAAACCAAAGATAAGGTATGTGTAAGCTTCTCTAGAAAGAAAGAGTCAAAGTCTACAGGAAATTACCATCGCCTGCAATAACAAAGTAAGTCTTCTCAGTTGGCGATAGGAGGTGAATTTACACACAGGCTCTATAAAAAAGCTAAATAGTAAAGCTCCAATCTTCCACTTGGGAATCTCTTTATGTTGTGTTCACCACCAGTTCCCTCTTTACAATTCTATCACTGTTGTGAACACAGATCTTCTCCTTAATCGCTGGCAGCACAGCTGAGATCCTGCTGGGGTGATCAGACTTTAGTATGCAGAAGAAAAAAATCCCTGTGAGGGGTGTTTGAGACACAGATTTCTAGGTTCCATGTCCAGCGATTTTAAATTAGTCAAGTATAGGCGTACCTCATCTCATCATGCTTCACATTATTGCATTTCACAGATACTGTGGTTTGTTTATTTGTTTACAGATTGAAGGTTTGTGGCATCCCTACATAGAACAAGTCTGTTGATGTCATGTTTCCGACAGCATTTGCTCATTTTTTGTCTCTGTGTCATATTTAGGCAATTATTGCGGTATTTCAAAGTATTTCATTATCGTATTTGTTATGGTGATCTGTGATGAATGATCTTTGATGTTACTATTATAATTACTTTGGGACACCATGAACTGTGCACATTTCAAATGGCAAACTTATATGACAAATGTTGTGTGTGTTCTGACTGCTACAACCACCAGTGTTCCCGTCTCCTTCCCTTTTCTTGAGACTTATTCCCCAAGACACAACAATTTTAAAATTAAGTCTACTTTTACCCTACGATGGCTTCTGAGTGTTCAAGGGAAAGGAAGAGTCTCACATCTCTCACTTGAAATCAAAAGCTAGAAACAATTAAGCTTCGTGAGGAAGGCATGTTGAAAGATGAGACAGGCCAAAGTCTAGATCTCTTGCTCCATTTAGCCATGTTATACATGCAAAGCAAAAGTTCTTGAAGGAAATTAAAAGCACTAGCCCAGTGGACACATGAGTGATAAGAAAGCTGAATAGTCTTATTGCTGATACGGAGAGTTTGAGTGATCTGGATAGAGGATCAAACCACCCACAACATTCCTTAAGCCAAAGTCTAATCCAGAACAAGTCCCTACCTCTTTAATTCTGTGAAGGGTGAGAGAGGTGAGGAAGCTGCAGTAGAAAAGTTTGTAGCTAAGAGAAGTTGGAGCATGGAGTTTAAGGAAAGAGGCCATCTTTATAACATCAAGTGCATGGCGAAGCAGCAAATGTTGATGGAGAAGCTACAGCAAGTGATCCAGACAATGTTGCTAAGATAATCAGTGAGGGTGGCTACCCTAAAAAACAGATTTTCAGTGTAGACCAAATAGCATTCTACTGAAAGAAGATGCCATCTAAGACTTGCATAGCTAGAAAGAAGAAGGCAATGCCTGGCTTCAAAGCTCCAAAGGACAGGCTGACTCTCTTGCTAGGGGCTACTGCAGCTGGTGACTTTAAAATGAAGTCAATGCTTATTTACCATTCTGAAAATTCTTGGTCTCTTAAGAATAATGCTAAGTTAGGGCACCTGGTGGGTCAGTTGGTTAAACGTCCAACTCTTGCTTTCAGCTTGATCTCCAGGTCCTGGGATCAAGCCCTGTATCAGATTCCATGATCAGCAGGGAGACTGCTTGAGGACTTTCTCCCTTTTCTTCTGCTGCTTCCCCCGCTCATGCTCTCTCTCTTTATCGAAAATAAGTAAATAAATCTTAAAAAAAAGAATTATTCTAGGTTTACTATGTGTTTACTCTCTAAGTGGAAGAAAAAAGCCTGGATGACAGTGCATTTATTTATAGCATGGCTTACTGAATCTTTTAAACCCACTGTTGAGACCCACTGCTCAGAAGAAAAGATTCCTTTCAAAATAGTATGTATTAATAATGCACCTGGTGAGCCAAGAACTCTGATGGAGATATGCACTTGAATGTATGTTGTTTTCATGCCTGCTAACATAAAATCCATTTGGCAGCTCATGGATCAAGGAGTAATTTCGACTCAAGTCTTATTATTGAAGAAATACATTTCATAGGGCTATAGCTTCCACAGACAGTGATTCTTCTGATGCATCTAGCCACAAAGTCGATGAAAAGTTTTCTGGAAAAGATTCACTATTGTAGATGCCATTAAGAACATTTGTGATTCATGGGAAAAGGTCAAAATATAAAAATTACCAGGAATGTAGAAGAAGTTAATTCCAACTCTAAGAGATGACTTTAAGGGGTTCCAGATTTCCATGGAGGAAGTCAATGCAGATGGGTGGGAATAGCAAGAGAACTAGAATTATAAGTGGAGCTTGAAGATGGGACCAAATTGCTGCAAGCTCATGACAGAGCTTTAGTGGATGAGGGGTTGGTTCTGATGGATGAACAAAGAAAATGTTTCCTTCAGGTGGAATCTACTCCTGGTGACGATGCTGTGAACGTTGTTGAAATGACAACAGAGGACTTAGAATATTCCATAAACTTAGCTGGTGAAGCAGCAACAGGGTTTGAGAGGATTGACTCCCAATTTGGAAAGAAGTGCTATTGTGGGGGCACCTGGGTGGCTCAGTGGGTAAAGCCGCTGCCTTCGGCTCAAGTCATGATCTCAGGGTCCTGGAATCGAGTCCCGAGTCGGGCTCTCTGCTCAGCGGGGAGCCTGCTTCCTCCTCTCTCTCTTTCTGCCTGCCTCTCTGCCTACTTGTGATCTCTCTCTGTCAAATAAATAAATAAATAATCTTAAAAAAAAAAAGTGCTACTGTGGGTAAAATGCTATCAAACAGCATGCATGCTACAGAGAAATCGTTCATGAAAGGAAGAGTCAATTAATGTGGCAAACTTCATTGCTGCCTTATTTTAAGAATTTGCCTTAGCTACCTCAACCTTCAGCAACCACCACTGTAATGAGTCAATGGCCATGAACACAGAGGAAAGACTCTTCACCCACAAAATGATTATGACTCACTGAAAGCTCAGGTGATGGTTAGCTTGATTTTTTTTTTTCTTTTTAGCAATAAGGTATTTTTAAGGGTGCCTGGGTGGCTCGGTGGGTTAAAGCTTCTGCCTTCAGCCTAGGTCATGATCCCAGGGAGCCTGCCTCCCCCTTCTCTCTGCCTGTCTCTCTGCCTACTTGTGATCTCTGTCTGTCAAATAAATAAATAAAATCTTTAAAAAAAAGTATTTTTAAATTCAGATATGTACCTTGTTTCTGGACATAATGCTATTGTACGCTTAATAGACTACAGTATAGTGTAAACATAACTTTTAGAGGCATTGGGAAACCGAAACATTCATTTGACCTCCTTTAATGCAATAGTCACTTTATTGTGGTGACTGGAACAGAATCCACAATATCTCCGAGGTGTGCCCATACTGTATGGGACTAGGAATCTTTACTTCTAGCAACTTCCAGGTGATTCTAGAGAAGGTAGTCCAAATACCAAATTTTGAGAAAGACTGGCCCAGAGGGAACAAAAGGGTGATGAATATAAAAAAGAATATATAGTCTGATTTACAAAATACCAGTGACTCATTTGCAGCTCACAGCCCCTGCCTTCAGATATGCAGAGGTAGTCTTCCCCTAGCAATCAACAGTCTCTCAAACATTTCTACCTTACTTCCAATACAGTTCCCAAAGAAAACTCAAAGAGAAAGACAAATTCCCCCGTTGGACTGTTTCCATTTCCTATCTAGGTTTCACTTTCTTGAAAGAGAAGCTTTTCCCTGAACACTGGTTACTACTGATCCTCCCCTTATAAGGCAGCGGGCCTGTCATAAAGGTGGGAATCAGCTACCCCTCCAGAGATACACAAGTAGCTCATTTACTTTTACATAACCACATAAATTATGAAAAACAAGGACTATTTGTATTTTTTCACATTCCTCAACATCTTTATTTTTTAGTTCTAAATGGTCTCATCAGTAATTTAGTTCATGCTGACCTCAGCCAAGCTCAGACCTGTTCCTCTTCACAGACCCTCCTTCAGCATGAGGTAAACATCACTCCTATAATTAATTGCCTCCCTGCTGCCTAATGGGATTTAGCTCCTAATGCTTCCGGAATGTGATCTAGAAAAGAAATACTCTCTAAAGGAAACAATAAATTTGCAAAGATAAAACTGCTTACATCATGCTGGATACATTGCACAAAGAGAACCAAGCATCTCCCTTCTCCATCATACACTGATGAAATATGGACTTTAAAAAAAATTTTTTTTTTGAAATATGGACTTTTTAAAGAGAGTTAGTTGGAACAAAATATGTACAAACACTCTCAATTTTCATGTTTTTGTTCTTCAGTTTTAGAGTAGATGCTTCCTGCTTCTACAGCTGTTGGGTGTGTCCCTCCTCCTGTTCCTGTGATCTAAACCTAAAAAAAGGCTTCTCAAAGAGGAAGAAAGAAGTTGAGTAGAGTCACAACTTCACACAACACACACACACACGGTATTTTATAGGGTCTCATGAATATTTTAGATTTTTAGATTCACGGTATCTCAACCCTTCCCATTTTAGAAAACATTTTTGCCTGACATTACAAAACTAAATCTGCCCAACCTGTTGCTTTTTCAGAACAAAGGAAGTTTAGGGGCGCCTGGGTGGCTCAGATGGTTAAGCATCTGCCTTTGGCTTGGGTCATGGTCTCAGAGTCCTGGAATCGAGTCTTGCATCGGGCTCCATGCTTGCTGGGGAGTCTGCTTCTCCCTCTCCCTCTGTCTCTCTTCCAGCTTGTGCTCTCTCTCTCTTTCTGGCTTACTCTCTCTCTAGCTTATTCTCTCCCCAATAAATAAATAACATCTTTTTTAAAAAAAGGAAGTTTATAGTAGATAGTGTATTGTCTCTAATTTTGCTTGCCTGAGAAAGAAACTGCTTCTAACTCAAAGCAAATTCCTCAAGGTGTGTTCTAGCACAAAGCCAACCACAACAGGAAGGGGAAGTACATGGTATCTTACATTTAGTATGATTTTGTTATTCTCTCCCTATGTGGCAAAATCTCCTCATAGAGTAAAGTATCCATGGAAGTGCAAGAAACAGCTTGTGGGAGTCTGAGGTGAGTCTCACCTTAGATCTTCCATTTATGTTGAACAGCCTCTTGCCTCTACACTAGCCATAATTCCCATTGGTCTGCTTTCATAGAATTCTTCCTTGAGTGCTCCTCTAGAGCTACAACCTACTGAGGTTTTTCTATGGCCTACCACTCAGCCAAATTACTTTTCTCAACCAGGACCTTTACTCTCATCCCAGCCTGAGATAGGACAGCACAATTCTGCTAGCAGTCAGACTGTGATAAACAATGTTTTCAACAGGACTTGGGTCAACAGAACGAAGTTTCTAACAAAACACATTGAAGACCCTACTGCAGTTACAAGCATAGTGAACAACCCATCCCTTTTTAGAAATGACCAGCACAAACACAACCCTGTCCTCTCTTACTGAGACATCCCATGATCAGTTCTTTCTAACAATAAACATCAGGTATGACCTGATGACCTTTTCTTTGGTTGGTGGGCTCTAACTGGCTTTTGTTAGTTCTGGGTGACTTCTTCATCTCTCAGAGTGACTCTCCCATAGAACTGGAGTCCCCTTATTTTCCCTTTCCCTAGAAACCACAGTATGCCCCTCACTTGGTGAAGCTCCCCAAATTCCCTTCCTTTGCCCCAGAATAGAACTTTCTGTAAGGAAAGACACCAGGATATGCTGTTCTCAGTTGCTAGTTACCAAATTACTCCCCTTGTCTTCACCTACAGATGAAGAGTATCACCACAGGCTGATAGGGAATTTGCTGCCTTTGGCACCAACTGCTTACCCATGGCCTTCATCCAGAGGCTCCTGCTGGATGTGTGAGAGCCACTTCAACCTTCCCCCCCTCCTCCAGCCAACTTCATTTCTGGCCTGATTTAATTCCACATCTTCTCTTGCTTGCTTGAGAAGGGACAATTTCAAGTAACCAGCTGTTCCACCTCTCCATATTTCTCTTCCAGGGTATGAGGCATTAAAGTGAAAGTATGAGAGCAGATCTGGAATTCCTTTTCCATAGTCCAAATAACTTGGAGCCTAAGAAGCCAAGCCTCTCAAACAGACCTAATCTCATCTTCCTCAATCCCAAACTGTCAGATACCTAGGAAATCAGTTTCACAACCATTCCATTTATTCCCTAGCATATTGGTGGAGTTTTGCATTATCCATCCTTGGGAGTAAAGAAGAAAGGCCTTTTCTTATGGTCTTGGGCAACTAATTTGTAGAGAACAAATATTCTCTTTTTTTTTTTTTTTTTTTTTTGGAGATTTTATTTATTGGGGCTCCTGGGTGGCTCAGTTGATTAAGCGTCTGCCTGCAGCTCAGGTCATGATCCTAGGGTCTTGGGATCAAGCCCTACGTGGGACTCCTTTCTCAGCAGGGATCCTGCTTCTCCCTCTCCCTCTGCCTTCCTCTCTGTGCTTATGCTATTTCTCTCCCTCTCTGTCAAATAAATAAAATCTTTTAAAAATTTTATTTATTTGAGAGAAAGAGCACAAGCAGGAGAAGCATAGGCAGAGGGAGAGACAGAAGCAGGCTCCCCACTGAGCAGAGGATGCCCCCTCCACCCCGCCCCCACTGCAGGGCTCCATCCCAGGACCCTGGGATCATGACCTGAGCAAAAGGCAGACGCTTAATGAACTGAGCCTCCCAGGCGCCCAAGAACAAATATTCTTCCTATTTCTGAGGCTTAAAGATAAGCAGAGAGTAATTTTTCCTTGTAACTATAGTGCTCTGGTTTGTGTCCTCTTTTAGACATTTTACCAAACTACATCCCTCAGGTGAGCTCATTTCTACTAGTAAACAAACTAGCTTCTTCAGCACAGACACCTTTCTCCTTTCTTAGTTGCTTAAAGTCTTGCCATGCCGGTAGAGAGCTACTCATCACTCCATCCTCCACCACAATGGAGCTGTTGCCTCCCTTTCACAGGCAAACAACTCAGGGGCCTTCCCCATTTGTATCCTACTCCTGCAGTTATCTGGTGGGTGGAGTCTCCTGCTTCAGAGCTCCTATCTTGCTCCCCAGTCAGAGGCTGGGAGGTCTGTAAGGCATGACTATCTCACTATCATAACCCTTTTACGAATCGTTGGTGGAGCTTGTCCCTAACCACTCTGTTACTGGACACCTGCCATTTACAGTCCCTAACTTAACTGTACCCCACCCCCCGCCCAATCACACTGTAACCTTGCTAAGTAGGCCACACCCTCAGCAACTTCACTGACCAATATTCCATTAATTTACAGTTCCTTTCTCTCTAGGTGTGTCATATTTTGCACAATTCTTCAATTCTTCAGCTCCTCAGAGAATTACCTGACTTCCTGGATACCTTGCTAAATTGCTTCACAAACTCCCATGTTCTCACAATCCTTTTTTTAATTTTCCCTGGGAGATCTCTGCTCCTCCTACTGAATGGCTTGACACCCCAGAGATGCCACACAGAGAAAAGTCTGATGAACGCCCACAAAAATCAGCATGATATAATTGCTAAAATTTGAGGTTCTGAAGTCAAACTGCCTGAATTCAGTTTTGCCCTTCCCTAAAGAACATTACCATTTACTAATGAAAACTTGATAAAATTACATTGTCTTTCTCAATATATGTCTCAATATATGTCTCATTATATGTGAGATCAAGTAAATAAAAAATAATTATGGAAAGCTTAGTTATATAGTTAAGGTAGATCTGATTGATAATATATCCAATTAAATATCCTTAAAAGGGAATGCACTTCTCTTTCAATTGCCCATGAATACTCACAAAAACCATTAGGCCACAAAAAGCCTCAGCAAATCCAAACAGTAAACAGTAAAGACAGTATTCTCTAATAACAACACAATGTAACTGAGAATCACTAACAATTGGGGGGACAAAACTTCTTCCATGTGGAAATTTAAAATTATTTAAAACAATGCCTAGAACAAAGAGAAGTCAGGAGCTGAAACTGCAGACAATGATAACACAACAAAGACTTGTGACATCACTTCCTGCAGGCAGCCTGCACTCCCTCTGCTCTTGCATCTCTGTCTCCTGGCACCTCTGCTCCCAGGCCCCACAGATTGCAATGCAAAAAGAAATCATAACTAGTCATTGACAATGGCTTTGTCAAGTGTAAAGTTGGCTTGCTGGGGATGATGACCGCTAGCCATATTCCCATTTATTATCAGGTACCCAACACCAGGGCATCATGGTGGGCATGAGGTAGAATGACAGCTACATGGGTGACAGGGTCCAGAGTAATTCCTGCATCCTGACCATGACATAGCATCATCACCAACTGGGATGAATTGGGGAAAACCTGGCTCCACACCTTCTATAATGAGCTACATGTTGTCCTGGAGGAGTGCCTAGGACTGCCCACTGAGGCACTCCTGAACATCAAGTGCAGTGCAACAGACAGAAGATGACTATGATCATGTTTGAAACCTTCAACACCTGGGTCGGGTATGTGGCCATCCAGGCTGTGCTGTCCCTTTATGCCTCTGGCCACATCTTTGGTATTGTAATGGGCCCTAGGGATGAGGTCACCCACAGGGTGTCCATCTACTAGGGCTATACCCAGCTTTAGTAATACTGGGTCTGGACCTTGCTAGCTGGGACCTGGCTGACTTCTTCATAAAGATCCTCATGGAGCGTGGGTATAGGTTCATCTCTACCACTGAGCAAAAAAATTCATACATGGTATCAACAAGAACTCTGCTATATCACCCTGGGCTTGCAGCAGGAGATGGCCACAACTTTGTCCTCATTTGTCCAGTAGAATTATGAGCATCCAGACAGCCAGGTGATCACATGAGCAATGAGTGGCTCTGGTGTCCAGAGGAGCTCTTTCCTTTCTCCTTCCTGGGTGTTGAGTCCTTGAGACCATGTCCGTGAGACCACCTTCTACTCCATCATAAAATGTGATGTTGACATTTAGAAGGACCTGAATGTCAACATGGTGTGCCTGGTGGGACATTGCCAATAAGATGCAGAAATAGATCATTGCCTTGACTTGCAGTACAAGGAAGGTCAAGATCATCACTCCTCCTGAAAGTAAGTGCTTAGTGTGGATTGGGGACTCCATCCTGGCCTCACTGTCCGCCTTCCAGCAAATGTGGATCAGCAAGCAGAAGAAGGACAAGTCGGCCCCTCCATTCACTGCCCATTTCTAAATGGGCTCGCAAGAAGATTCACAGCATTTGATTCATGAGATGACTCAGAAGTATACATTTGCCTCACCTCCTGCTGGCCTCATGGAACTAGAATAAGCCTTTGAAAAGAGGTTTATCATTTATCTGCTTTAGCATTGGATTGTAGAATTTGCTGCTGACTTTGATGTTATATTTAAGTTAAGTGTTCTCTTTATATATTTAAAACCCTGCATATATCTTTGATTTAAATCCTTAGTACGTGTGGTTTAGTCACGTTCTAACTAAGGTGAGACATGTTTATAGAGGAGAAATCCATTGGCTTGGTGAGAACTTGCAAGATCATTAATTTCTTGATATGTGCAGTGTTAATGTGTAAGAACTGACTATTCCAGGATTTCTCTAGAGGCTGGCAAGAGTTCTTGGACCACTTGATATATATATATATATATATTTAAAGTTTTAATTTATTTATTTGACAGAGATCACAAGTAGGCAGAGAAGCAGGCAGAGAGAGAAGAGAAAGCAGTATCCCTGCCGAGCAAAGAGCTCGATGCGGGGCTTGATTGCAGGACCCTGGGATCATGGCCCGAGCTGAAGGCAGAGGCTTTAGCCCTTGAGCCACCCAGGTACCCCATCCACTTGTTACTTCTGTCTTGCTAATCATATAGGGTTGGCAAAATGCAAGGCTTCTTGCTCAGTTTCTTTTCTTACCAGGTATTTCCCTGTCAGTACTTGGGGGGTCATTACTTGCCTTGAATTGGAAATGTTTTACATTTACGCCTGTAAACTTATTCATCATTTTAATCTATGTCATTCTTCAGGGGCCATCCTGTTTCTGAGAGAGCCAGACTGGTGAATCAAATGGAGATATGATAGTGAATCCTTTGTCACCTCTGAATTCTTCAGGTCTTTCTATAATGGTTGTATTAATGTTTGCTATCCTTCCTGGTATCTGATGTTATTTTTATTTACTATCTTGATGAAACTGGTAGTTGCAGCAGTTTCCATATGGCTTTCCTCACTATTACAGTTTTTAATGCTTGCATACCAGGGACAGATTATGGGGTTGTGGGGTATTCTTCAAATCCCAAATATATCAACTTCATTTATGTACTTGGAGGTTGAGGAAGCAAACTTTGGGTAAGTCTATAGACCCAATGGGTATATGATGAGCCAGATTTTAGCCAGGACTCCATTAATTAGTCCTTGTAGGCCCTACTCTCGTAGAAGGGCCATCTGCGTTGGTGCTTTTGGTTAAATGTCAATTCAGATCCTGTGTCAAAGAATCCTAAAACAGTTTGGTTAGTCTTCTTTTCACACTGTACAATCATTCAAGTAAGTGGCTGTGGGTCTCTTTCAGGGAAGGACTGGGGGAGTTATCACCATGTACATTTGCTATAATGTTGCTAGGTCCTTCCTTCTAGAGACTCAGCTACCTCCTCTTTAGTAATGGGATTCAAATCTGAAAATGGTCCATATCTGGAAACTGAGCAAGGGATTATGACTTTTTGTAGGGATGACCACCCTAAGTGCCACCCCCCTCCAGTATTTTTGCTTTTTTTGATTGTAGAGTTAAAAATCACACTTGTTCAATTTCACTGTTAACCTAAGACTCCTCTAAAATATAGTCTATCAGGTGCCTGGGTGGCTCTATCATTAAGCCTCTACCTTCAGCTCAGGTCATGATCCCAGGGTCCTGGGATTGAGCCCCGCATCAGGCTCTCTGTTCAGCAGGGAGCCTGCTTCCTCCTCTTCTCTCTCTGCCTGCCTCTCTGCCTACTTGTGATCTCTGTCTGTCAAATAAATAAAAAAATAATAAAATCTTTAAAAAAAAGAAAAAAAGAAATGGGAAGATATTTTGGGACTATATAAATATCACTAAGCTTTCACCTACTAGTTTTAATATCTATATCTCTTGAATGAATTATTACTATGATAGTTGCCAAAAAATGCTTTTTTTATTGAGAAATAATTGACATATTAGTTTCAGGTGTACAATATAATGATTCAGTATTCATATAACTGCAAAATGATCACCACAGTAAGTCTAATTAATATTCATCATCACACAGTTAACACATTTTTCTTGTGCTGAGAACTTAAGATCAACTGTCTAAGTAACTTTCAAATACACACTGCAGTATTGTTAACTGTAACCACGCTGCTATACATAAAGTGTTTTTTTAATTTCTAATTCTAGAAAATTTTACATGCAAAGTGATTTTTAACTTCTATTATTCATTACTTCTACACTAATCACTTGGCATTCTACTCAAAGAACTTACCCTTCTCTACTGTTTATATGACTATGGGCCCATGGATTCTTACTTTAATCAATGGGTAATAATCTATAGCTATCATTATTTATTTTGATGTTTAAATTGTCCCAGGTTTGACCAGTGGGAGCCCCCTTCCGGCTGACTCCTCTATCCTTTTTTGACATTTCTCTGTCATTCTTTGAGTATTCACTTACTTTCTGACACAATCCAATGTTTCAGGCCTAGTCTTTACTTTCCCTGCTCAATCCCTGGAATCGGCCAGTTCTCCAAAGATGACTGGTCCTTTTTAATGGACAATAATATTTGGAAACCAAAGCTTGAGCACTGTATATGTTCGTTGCTCCTAATGTGCCAATGCCTTCCCCCAAGGACAGAGCTAGAAAATATAAGTATTTATATACATACATATATCTAAATACTTCTATCTGAATCAATATATTACAAACCACGAGTTCATATCAAGATCTCCAGTTCCACTCCAGTACCACAAAGGTGCTTAATACATTTAAGTTCAATAAGCAAGAACTCCCTGGCTTAGGGATACTTTTTCAGAATACAGAATTTAACACCCTGTAAAGGACCCCAGCAGATTTGGTAAACTCACTGATGAGGAGGCTGGATAGATAAGATGATGGCTATTACTCAGTCAAATGGAAATGCCTGTGTTGCCCTTGCAGAGAGTAGAGGAAGAAACAGAAAGGCTGAGGGAAGTGAAAATGCTGCAACACACAATGTGAAGGCAGAAGAGTCCCCAGGGTTTCATAGGAGGACTTTGAGGACAACCCATGCATGAAGGCCACAGGGAATGTCCTGGTGAGAAGGGCAGCAGTATCACTAGGATGTTCAGTGGTAGCTCTTTTACAGACTGTTGACAGTCTGTAGAGCCCCAGCCTTTGTAGAGCGTATACCAGGAACTGGAGAAGTTTATGTAAAGGGCCAGATAATTAATTTTTGGGCCTGCAGTCTAATGAATGTAATAAACATTGCCACTGTACTGTGAAAGTAGTCATAGATGATGTGTCAATGAATGGATGTGACTGCATTTGGCCCAGTCTGCTGATTCCTGGTTTAGATAAAAATAACTGTCTTCTAACCATCTGAAGTTAGATTGAGAAATAAGGGAAAAACACACTTTGTTGATATGATTTTATTAACTCTGGATACATAATATAACTAGTCTTTCACATCTAAAGATAACAATCTAACAAGTTACCATAATTTTGGGTTATACATACTTTAAATTAACAAACTAGGTTTATAAAAAATATAAAAATATTTCACAGGCTTGGGAAGATACGGTCATAAGACTTCATTGTAAGGAGGGGTATAAGATATGTTAGAGATTTTTTGAACTTACAAAGGACATTTAAAAATTTACACTGTTAATAAAGTTCTTGTTTAGATAATCAATATTTTATCTTCATTCATCCGAAGGCTTAATTAGAGCAGCTTTCTTCTTATACTTGTCTCCAATCTCTCTAATATTTTCCAAGAGATCTTCAGACATGTATTCTTCATACTCTCTCTCAACTTTAGCAATCTGCTCCTCAAGATGTTTCTAGTAAAAACAATGAGCAATTATTAGAGAAGAAACATTAATTTATTTTAAAGAGTTTAATTGTGAAATATATAAACAAATGGTAACATTTGTAAGAACAGGGAATGTAAGGGCTACTCTTTTGTGTCCTTTCCTAATCATAACCCCATTTTTCTTCCCAGAGCCAACCACTCTCAACAATGTTTTGTTTTTCTTTATACTTTTATCCCCTACCCCACACAGATATGTATGTATCTCTGGACAATATGCTAGTTTAGTGGTACCAGGTTTTATCTTTCATATTTACTGAATGATATTAAATATAATATTCTATGACTTTTTTCCACCCAGTATTTCGATTCATTGATGTTAATACAGATAGCTTGTTTATTCACGTACTGCCAAATAGTTTTCTATTGCATGAACATACCAATATTTATTATCCATTTTACTATTTAGTTTATTTCCAGGTATGGTAGGCTGAATAGCAGCCTCCTCAAAGATGTCCATGGCCTAATTCCCAGAACCTATGAACACATTATCTTACAGGGCAAAGGAACTTTACAGATGTGATTAAGTTAAGGAGTTTGAGAAAAGGGGATCATTCTGTATTATCCTGGTGGGCCCAATGTAATCATGAGGGTCTTGGTAAAAGGGAATCAGCAATGTGAGAGTCAGAAAGAGAAAATGTAAGGACAGAAAAGCAGTCGGAGGGGATAGAAGATGTTGTGCTGCTGGCTTTGAAGAGGCTGCAAACCAAGAGGTATAGGTGGCTCTAGAAAAGGGAAAAGGCAAAGAAATTCCATCTAGTCTCTAGAAAGATTATAGTCTGGAAGGCCCATTTTACACTCCTGACCTCTAGATATATAAGGAAATAAATCCGTGTTGCTTTAAGCCATTAGGTTGGTGGTAATTCGTTATAGCACTAACAGGAAATTAATACGCTGGGTTATGTTTTTTACTATTTCAATTATACTATAACAAATTTCAACATACTATATGGCTTAAGAAATTTATTTCCTCACAGTTTTGGAGGCTTGAAGTCCAAAATCAAGATACTGATAAGGCCACTTTCTCTGAAGGCTCTAGGGGAAGAATTCTTCCTTACCTCTTACCAGCTTCTAGCAGTTCTGGGTAATCCCTAGTTTACAGCTGTGTCACTCTAATTTCTGCCTCCATCTTCACATGGACTCTTATAAGGATATTGGTCCCTAGGTTGAGGAACTACCTAATCTATTATGGCCTCATTTTAACTAATGACATCCACAAAGACCTTATTTTTTCAAATGTCACATGATGAGATGCTAGATACACATGAATTTTGAGAGGATACTATTCAACTAGTATAGTACTAGTACTAATAGTGCTAGTACTCTAGCACACGTGTAAAAATTTAGCTTAATACCTAGAAAGGAACTAGGGATTTTATTAGGGATTGCAAATTTGTTTTCTAAAACTGTTAACATCAGTTTGCAACCCTGTAGTATAAAGGAAAACTTGCATTTGTCTATGTTCTTGCTGGCATTTAGTATTCCCAAACTTTAATTTTTTTGCCAATTTCTTGAGGGTGGGAAGCGGTAGATCTTTTCCTGTTTATTGGCCACCTTAGCTTTCTGTGAAATTCCCATTCAAGTCTTTTGCCCACCTTCTGTACTTAGTTATCAGAGGTCATTATGTATCTGGATACTATTAGTTGTCTTAAAAAATTATTGTTTTGTGGCTTGCCTTTCCACTTAAAAAAAAGAAAAATTTATATATGTATTTATTTAGAGAGAGAGTAAACAACTGGGGGGGGGCAGAGGGAGAGGGAAAAGTGACTACCCAGTGAACAGGGAGCTGGATGCGGAGCTGATCCCAGGACCCTGGGATCATAATCTGAGCTGAAGGCAGAAGCTTGACCAACTGAGCCACCCAGGTGTCCCTCCAGTCTTTGTCTTTTGATGTAGAGATCTTAATTTTAACAAAGGTGAATTTATAAATAATTACTTTTGTGGTTTTTACTCTTTGTGTCTAATTTAAGAACTACTTTACAACTCCTGAGGAATAAAAATAGTGTCTATAATTTTTCTGAAAGTTAAAAATTTAGCCTCACTTTGGGCTGCCTGGGTGGCTCAGTAGCTTAAGTGTCTGACTCTTGATTTCAGCTCAGGTCATGACCTCAGGGTTGTGGGATCAAGCCCCATGTTGGACTCTACTGGGAGCAGAGCCTGCTTAAGGTTCTCTCTCCCTGTTCCCCTGCCCCTCTCCCCAGCCCTCCTTCTCTCTCCAAAAAAATAAATTTAGCCTCACATTAATTTCTTAATCCATCTTGCAGTGATTTTTGTTTATGTTTTAAGGCAGGAATCCCAAATCCATTAATTGAACAATTCATTTTACCCCACTAGTCTGCAATACAACCTCTCTTAAAAATATAACTTCTGTCTATGCTTATCCATCTTTTTCTGCACTCTGTCAGAGCTTGGTTTATATGCATCAGTATTATAATGGGTTTGTTATTACAGCTTAATAATAATTTCTGAACATCTTAACAGACAAAAAAGATTTTGTGCCCTTCAAGAAGGTAGAATTCTGGAATAGGCGTCAGCAACTTTTTCCTGTAAAGGTCCAAATAACAAATACTTCAGGCTTTGTGAACCAAATGGCCTTTGTTGCAACTGCTCAACCCCGCCACTGTAGTGGGAATGCAGCCATAAAGAGTATGGAAGTGAATGAAGTGTCTGTGTTCCAATAAAACTTATTTACAAAAGCAGCCTGTGGGCACAATTTGGCCTGTGAGCTGTAGTTTGCTCTCTCCTAGTCTAGAATATCAAGACACATACAGGACCTGCATGGGGCTACAACCAGGAACTGCTCAAGGAAACGTTTTACCTCAGAGGAAAAATACCCCATTTAAAGATACCATTAGATCCACAGTCCTCTGTTTTCTACAGTCTAATTTTATCACTTGTAAAATTTCCTCACATTAGGTTTTAAAGATGATTGGTTGACTTTAGGGGCTCCTTCCATAGTTTACTGGCTATTTGTAATTCTTACATAGTGCAAAGTAAGTGCTCTGAAAATGCCATCTGATCTTGAACAACAATGAACTAAATAGAAACTAAAAAGTAATAATCATTAGGGTTTCAAATCTAACTTCATGTTAACTGAGTAAAACTTTAACAGTTGCGGTTTCCTTTCACATAAATCCCTTGTGATAAATCACTATTGGATTAACACTGAGGTCAAACTAATTGTTATAGAGAATAGAGATGTGAAGATGTTGGCAGTGATTTAGTACAACCCTCTCATTACACAGATGGAGGAGGTGAAGACCAAAAGAAGCAAAATGATACATATAAGTAGAGTTTCTCAATCTGAGCCAATCATCACAGGTTGGGAATGAATTTTCCTCTTATGCATTTATTATACATCATCCTTGAGAGAACAAGAAAGTAATTAGTCATATAATTATCTGGTCTGTGGTTCAAATTAACAATACTTGTTGAAAAAGAACCTATGAAAGGTTATAGAGCCACTAAGTGGGGAGAAGCCAGGTTTTCTGATGTAGGATCCAGCTTATTTTCTTAGTTCTTTTCACCAAGCACTCAAGAACACCAGCATACAAGAAAATGCAGTTCAATGTCTTTTAGGAGAAAGGAGGAGAAATAGCATATCACATGCTATTTTCAATAAATGGAAGACTAACAATGTGATATAATGAGGTTATTTTTTTCTCTTACACTATTCACAATTGTCAATATATTATCACCTAATAGACGACCCTGGAATTTTAAAGGTTAGCAGTTTAGCTTGGCTTCTGGGCTCTGTACAGCAGGTTGGAGGACTAGTATTATTGTTGAACTTTAAAGCTATGATTCACGTTTCATAAGTACTTCATTCTATATTTTATAAGTACTTTACATGAAATTAATGGAAAGGAAAAATATTTGTCATAACCCATGCTCTTTCATCTTAATTTTACTGAAATCTTAAACGTGTTGGTATGTTTTCAGTATGTAGAATGTGGCCTGGCGCATGATTATATACTATTGATGTAATAAATACCATTACATGTTGTTTATGTTGTTGTTATGTGAACAAAACAGATTGTTTTATGAAATGCAGATGCTCCTTACATACCACTAAACAGGACTCTTCTGATAACTTTTTACTAGAATATATTTTCCATAGAAATAAAATTTATCATTTAATTTATATAGAAACAAAATAGAAATACAGTTTTAAAAATCTTCATTAGAATGTAGGAAAGACCTTCATACACTTACCTCCACAGACCCTACATGTGTAGCAACCATCTCTAAAAGACGCTGCAAGTTATTTCCCACTTTTCGTCGTTCTTCAGTTGTGGTTTGCACAACTAGTTGGTATCTGTAGAATAAAAACTCTTGCTTGAGTTGTCTAGGAGAAAACCCCTAATCCATCAGTTCTAGTTAGCTCACTTCTCCTTTTCATATTCAATAAACGCAGACTGTGTTTGGTATATGCGCTGTTTGCTTCTCAGCCATTAAGACGGAAAAACATTTTCAAAGATCCTTTGCAAGCACCAAAACAAAACAGCACCAAAACCTTGTGCCTTAACATACAAAACTTGGGGGCAATTGGTCTTCACTGAATCTCCAAAAGGGTTGTAAATTTAAATGCTTTCAGGGAGAAGGCATTCAATACATTTGAATGGGGAGTGGGAGTCTCTCTTTTTTTTTTAACGTATGCAAATTCAAATTAAAAACAAAGACTGTAAGCCAAAAAAATGCTTCAGCTGAGTTTTTTATCCCTAAACTACAAATAAGCAAATGAAGAGGTGTGCTTTTCTTAAGGGTTGTACTTCTGATCTCAAAGTCAGAATTTATTAGTTGAGGGTCACTTAATTAAGACTTTAAAAAAAAGAGCCTATGGATTCAGTATATTGACTTTCTATGCGTTGCATGAGAAAATTATATACACAAAGGCAGAATACTCTTTAAAAAAGGATGTTACCATTTTAGTTACTGTTAATACACAATGTGGCTAAAACTCTTTCTATGTAAGTTTTAAAATAATATGGAAACCAAGAGGGAAAACTTGACAATGTGTAATTTGATAATGAAGAACTAAGAAATGTAGCATATAGAGTTAGTTCTGTTGCTTGTTTGGAAACACGCATTTGCTCCATTTGGATTGAAATATTACGTAGCAATTTGACCATAATGCAAAAATTTGTATTTGCTTATGACATTTCTTTCCTTTTTTAGAGTCTGTTTATCTATTTATTTATTTTTAATAAATTTGGGGCTCAAACTCACAATCCTGTGATCAAGAGTTGCATGCTTTAAAAAAAAAAAAGTTCCATGTTCTTCAGCTGAGTCATACAGTTGTCCCTATGCCGTTTCCTTCTTGAAAAACACTAAGTGAATGCAGAAAACTGTCCTCAGCTGAATCCAGACGCAAAGGAATATAAAAACATATAAACACACACCTCAAATGTGTACCAGCTCCCTCAATTCATTACATTATGTGATGAGTCACATGCATCCACCTCTGGTGTTAAAACTTCCCATCTGATTTTGGATAATTCTCCCTCCACCTCATTTCAATAATTTAAAAGCTGCAACCCTTTGAATGCCCCTTTCCCAGGCAAACTTCTGGAGTCTTTAAAATATAGTGTCATATTTATCATAGCATTTATGTACTTCTTAAACATTTAACATATGTACAATTGTGCTAACATTTTAGTTAGGTTCCCATCTTTTGTTTATGTGTGTCACTGGCTGATTTTGAGTGTTGTGCCCAATCCCAATTTTACTGTAGGTGCTGATTTTTCATTGCATGATTTTGCAGTGTGGTGATTATTATGAGGGCACATAATGTGTTACAGCACAATGATCATATAATTTACAGGATACAGTTTGTTGTATATATAATTTCCAGAAAGTATAAATATCTTAAAAATAGAAACAAATAGCCAAAGTATTTCAACTGACTGAAAATTTTATGCTGTTTTCAGTGTTTAAAAGCCCTTTATTAATTATATGTAAAAATAAATGTTTTCTTAGGAGGCGATAGCTATAATAGTAGCAGAATACATTTAGGGACAGTATTTCAAGTTATAGGCTCTTTCTGTGTTCACTACTTCCTCTTTCCCATGTAGCTCTATAATATAAATTAAAGCTAATAAACATAGATCTGGTTTTACAGAAATGTTAAATAATTAATCTGAAATAAACATTATAAATCTTGGTTACATGAACTTACTCTCGCTGAATAGCATCTAATTCATTCATAGCTTCACTGAGGCCCTCGTTAACAGCGCTCTCCAGCAGATGCTTGTGTTTCTCCAAGGACTCCAGCTCACTGGCACATTTTTTGTCCTCTTCTTCAGCTTCCTATCAAGATAAGCGTATGGTTATAATTTTTAATGTTTGTGTTCTATATACTTCATATACTATACTCCACATACCATCTATATGTAACACATTAAAAAAAAATCAGGTTGCACCATCATTTATATTCTCAGAATGTGTACTGTTTTACATGTATGAGACTTTAAAAAGCTTTTTTGGAAATTTTATACTGTAAACCTAAATATGACCTTCTCAACAGGCCTTATATGGAATTCATTCAGCGGTATTTTCAGGTAGGTACTATAAGAAACCTTAGGATAATGACTTAAATATTTCCTATGATCATCAAGAGGTCTTTTATACATGCAAAAATGTGGGTAACTTTCACACTACCTTTATTTCACATATGTGAAATATGCACAGGAAAAGGAGCCCAAAGTCATCAACTCTTAGGTTAAGATGAAATATGAAAGGCTTTCACTGAAGTGCTTTAAGAGGACAAATGCAAGTACTGTCATGGAGAACATATGAAAATAACAATGATTACCAACTAGCTCATATTTCACATGTAGATCACATTACTGTGGTGTATTTTCCAAAAATTTCTCACTACTTAACAAAATTTATAGGCCCTAAATGCAATACAAGGCCAAGAGAAAATTTCCAATTCCTAATACTTTGTTGCTGTAACTAAGTAAAAGATATTAGTATGACTAAAATTCTCTTGTCAGTTTTATAAATGGTAAATGAAGAGTCACACGAGTGCTTCCCTAAGTAAAACATGGTGAGAAGGTGGATGGATTAGAGGTGGTGGGAAAAGAATCCTATTATTTTTCCCACATTCTAAATTTCATATAAAATATCTTTGTGATTTGGCCAAGTTAGTCAGTTTGCTATAACTCTTTCCAGGCAATCACATACACAAGCCTTATTGGAGGTTTATGCTTTAGGAGTACTTAACATTAAATTTCTAAAAAAGGTAGAAGAGATCACATTTAAAACATGTTTTGGTCTAACAAGGATACAGAATCTCATATTCAAGTCTAAAATATTAATGAAACAGTAAACGTGTTCTCATGTGAAACAGCCCAATTCCTGGAAAAAAATCCTTTAAAAGGACAAAATAACTCTTTACAATAAACTTTAGAAGATTACACTAAACTTAAACACAAGTTAAGCTTAAATGTTTACTTAGATGTAAGACTAGGTCAAAGCTTACCTATACAAACTGTGGCAAAGTTCTTACCTTAACCTTTTGTTGGTAAAGATCGTCCAGCTTTTGAACTTCTTCTTTCAGAGTTTTTACACCTCTCCTGCTTTCTGTTATCATTGTATTTAGCTTGGAGAATAAAACTTGGGTTGAGAAATCATAACCATACACCAAAAACATTTTAGTAAGTTATAAAACTTTCATATTACCGATTGAACCATGTTATTGTTAGTCCTTTTGGATTCTCACCTATCATTTGTTCTCAGAATTTATTATTCCCCAAAGAGGAGTTAAATAAAAACAAACACACAAAAAGACATATATATTTTTTTAATGTACAATATTAAAATACAGAGTTAATTAGGAAAAAAAGTCTGGCTTAATTCCCAGTAAAAGAAGGATACCAGGTACTTTTCTACTAGTTGCTGTGGGGGTGTTTGTAAGCAATCTTATATAGTATTATAAATATTACATGTATTATATACACTCTGAACATTTTTATATTAATTTGTTAATACATGTAAGTTGTTTTTACCTTCTAGTTTTGAAGTCTAGATTTACTTACATTTCATCTCTTTTATTAGTTATCTAGCTTTCCATTTGTGTGTTTACTTTCTAGGATGTTAAAGAGAAGTTTTCATATTGATTTTAGTGGATGTTTTCTAACTGGTTATTAATCAATGGATTCTCCCAAACAGTAATAAATTTAACACATTTAATCTTATTAAAGTTTGAGCTTTAAGCCTGTTGAAACCAAAATTAAAGAAAAAAAGTGTTTCCAAAGTTACCAGAAATTAATATAGAATGTTTTCCAGCTAGGTTAAGAAAATATTTGCTCTAGGAAATAAAAAATAGAAAAATGTATCTATAAGCTGGATCTTTCTTTAAAAGGATGGTTCAGCACATATATGAAGTCACAAAAAAATTACGCATACATATTTTTAGGAGAAATTTAGTGAAGCAATTGTTGTTTGGTATATGATAGGATGGTAAAGTGACTATTTATTAGAGAAACTTGCATATACTTCTCATTCAATTATCAAAAGTCTCTTTATAAAGAATATTCCTTTTCTATTTTACAAATGAGAAGAGTTGGCTAGAATGAATGCTATTCACGTAGGATCATACAGAGAGCATATGCCCACAACTCCAACCTAGATGTTCTAACTCCAATCAGCTCAACTGATTAAGCGTCTGACGCTTGATCTTGGCTCAGGTCACGATCTCAGGGTCATGGGATTAAGTCTGTGTTGGGCTCTATGCTGGGCATGGAGCCTGCTTAAGATTCTCTCTCTCCCCTTCCTCTGCCTTCTCCCCGCCCCCACAAGACTAAAGTTACTGAAGCTATTCAAGCAGGAAAAAATTTTCTCTACCCTTAAGGTTCTTTTGGCTGGTTTAAGAATTTAACTGACATAAGAATGATTAACAGGAGAAAACCAAATTTAATTTTGTATGTATGGGGAATGCACAAAGACATGAGATTCTAAAGACAAGCAAAAGGAAGTATATTTGTCATCGTAAGCTAAAGATAAGGGGGGTAGGGGTCTGGGATTTCAAGAAAAGGAAAGCAATTCATAGGAAGATGGAAGAGTTAATGTTTGGTAAACAAATGTTTTCTAGGCCACACAGACACAAATGGGACATAGAGAGGAATTTTAAGAAAGAGACTTTGCTAAGTTCCTCACTGTCTACCATCCCTAGTTTATATTATACTGTAGTTATCTATGGTGATACCTCCCTTCTGGGAGGAGGACCTTTAATTCCTTTAGGCAATTAGGGGGTAGGTGGAGATCAAAGTTTCTTCCAGAGTCTTTTGGGTATTGAATACTTTCAGTTCTGAATAAGCTGCATGCCAAAGTGGCACATCTTGGGGTGATTGGCCCTTGACACCTACACTATAAACTTCCCGTTTAAAGATATGTTATTTCTGGGGCACCTGGGTGGCTCAGTGGGTTAAAGCCTCTGCCTTCAGCTCAGGTCATGATCCCAGGGTCCTGGGATCCAGCCCTGCATCGGGCTCTCTGCTCAGCAGGGAGCCTGCTTTCCCCTCTCTCTCTGCCTGTCTCTCTGCCTACTTGTGATCTCTGTCTGTCAAATAAATAAATAAAATCTTAAAAAAAAAAAAGATATGTTATTTCTGAAGAAAAGTGCTGAATTAAACCAGTTGTTTCATTAAATTTATCTGCAGTAAGATCATTGCATAGCCAAATAATCAGAACTTCCACTAGGAAGTCATGTTTGTCAAAATCATGTTTACTTAATCTCTGAGCAGCTTCTAACTTTCATGTGAGCTTTGCTAAAATTTCATCAATTAAACATTCCCACCCCTCCCCCAACCTTATTACAGAAATATACATTTCCACTGTAGTAAATAAGGGAAAAATTAAGGAAAATAAAAATTACTAATAATTCTATAATCTCAAAGAACTGTTATTAATATTTGGTATACTTCCTTCAGTATTTCATTCATTCATTCAGTAAACAACTGTCCAACAGTTTATAAGCAGAGAAGATATCATTAGTTACTTTAGTTAGAAAACTTTTTTCTTCTGTCATTGAGAAGACAGAAGCCACTAGATTGGATTTCCATCACTTCCTGTCTCCCAACAACCAAAATATTTCTTACGAGACCCTTCTTCTTTCTGTCAGTTTCAGGATGCATGATACCCATTTTCCTCATGAAGAGAACCCCTTTACCTCTTCTCTAGATCCCAAGCCTTGGTATTTCTTCATGAACTATGTTCAAATACATCAATACCTTTCACTCCTAATTTTTTAAACTTCATTTTTTAAACTAATTTTTTAAATTCTTTTCCTTAAACTCATTCTTTCACCTTTAAACTCAAACAACCGCTCCCTCACCCCCTGCAAAATGAAAATCTTTCCCATACACCACTTTCTAACTACTGTTCCATCTTGTCTCCTTAGACTCAAATTTTGTGATGATCTAATTGTAGCATTCCATAGAAAGTAGACTATTAATACTATAGTATCTTCTGCTACTACCATTCAAATTTAAATCCACAGCAATAAGCTTTCTGGCTCCTCTGCTTCATGAAGTTGCCTTTGCAAAGATCACCATCAACAAATTGTTTGCTAAAGTCAAAGAACATCTTTCATGATTTATATCTGAGTAACATATTTAGTCGATCACTTCCTTCTGAAATCCCCTTTCTTGGTTTCTATGACCATAGACGCTCCTGGTTTTCTCTTTAAGTCTTGGGAGGTCCTTCTAACTCTTCCTTATGGATTTCTCTTTCTCTGTTTGTACTTTGGAAGTGAATGTTCTCCCAGGATTCTGATCTTGGCTGTATTCTCATCTGCTCATTTGGGAGAGCTTGCTCTTTCATTTTCACAACTGGGAAATTTCTTGGCTTTAATTAAATGCATGCTAAATAATACATATTTATATCTATGTACACAGTCCAACTGCCTACAGGACAGTCTCCACTCTGATGTTCTAGACATCTGAAACTCAGTATATCCCAGACTGAAATTCTTTCTTCTACAACCTTCTCTTGTATTCTTTATCAAGGATCTAGAATATCACCACCAAAAGATTCTCTCCTTGACCAAACTACTCAGCTCTTCTGAACTCTCTTCTCAAAGAGAGTTTTCCTTTGGCTTCTGTGTTTGTCTTTGTCCAATTTTAGCAAGAATCATGCTTAAGACAGTTTAATTAGAATCCTTAACCTCAATATCTAATCAAGTCCCTTCAACATCCTTCAGCTGGTGTCTGATCACGTTGGCCTGCTTTCAGCAAGAACACTATTAGGCTGGTTTAGATAGTATCATCCCTTACCCCTATTAGGCTGGTTTAGACAGTATCGTCCCTTACCCCTAGAGTTTCTTCTCAGTAATTCTTTAACCACTGATCTGCATTCTACTCTCCTTGGTTACAATTCCCTTTTTGTTGTTGTTGTATTTGGAGTTGAGCCCAATCTCTCTCATCTACTATAGAACCTCTTTGTAATGGTCCCCCTTGAATGAAGTCCACCTTACTTCCTTTAACAAGTGTCATAAATAATTTTTTTTCTTTAACATCATATACCAAAGCTAGACATCTGAACATTCTTAATTCCTCTCTTCTGTAACCTTCACATCCAAATGGACCAGTAAATTACATTGTTCCCATCTTTAAATCTTTTTTCCACTCTCACTGAAATAGCCTTGGACTGAGTCTTTACCATTTATCACTTGGGATAGTGTTAGGTCTCTGAAATGTATGCCTCTAGTTTCATGTACTTCTAAACTAGCCTTCATACATTATGGGGCTTACTGTATTACAAGGGTGTTATGCCCTGACTTAAAAATCTTCAGGGGCACCTGGGTAGCTCAGTCAGTTAAGCGTCTTGACTTTTGATTTTGGCTCAGGTCATGATCTCAGATTGGGATTGAGCCCTGCTAGGCTCACATCCAAATGGACCACTAAATTACATTGTTTCAATCTTTAAATATCTCTTTTACACCCTTATTGCAATAGCCCTGGTTTAAATTTTTTACCATGTATCATTCAGGATACTATTTGGCTTCCTAACTGTGTGCCTCTAGTCTCTTTCCCTTCTGCAATCATTTGGAGCTCTCTTCTATTTGCTAAATGGGATGCTGCGTGACTCATGAATTGTTGAACAAAGTCAATTAGATCTTCAGATTTATTCACTTCTTTACAAAACTAGAAAATGCAACTCTAGAAGCATTTCAAAGTTCATCTGTTTCTTTTTACCAGTCCCCAAACAGTCCCTATTTATTTTAAAAGTCTTGTAACTTTCCTGTGTCTTTGAAATGTAAATGTTAAAGTACAACTTCAGGGATAATTCTTACCAGGAAAAAAATGAAAAAAGAAAACATCATTTAAAACTTAGTTTAAGCCATCCACTCAAGTAGCCTTAAATTACTCTATCTACCAGATAAACAACTTAGATACAAATTCTTTTTAACTAGTAAAACAGGCCAGAAGGTCTCTGTTTATATCTGTTATATGTTTATGTGTGTCTATTATAAGTGCATTAAAGGTGTGTGGTATTTTTCTACCTCTAAAATTAGTTTGTAAAAAAGCTCTATTTAATTGACCTAAACTAAGTGCTTAAATAAATTCGCTATTCATAAAAAGTAAAAAAAAACCCCAAAAACAAAAAAACAATGGAAACTAACCCAAGTGCTTTCTGAATTCACAACACCTAAGAAAATATTCATTATTAAGTTTAACTTAAGTTTGTTTGATTTAAGTAAAATAAACTTTTCTTTCAAGTTATAAACATTGAATAAAATGCATACATACAAGTCTTATTCCACCTGGGTTTATCAATCAAATCAGTTTATGTTATCTCTTGACAAAATCTGTCAGCAAGAAAAATTATCTTGGGATGATGACTGACTTTGTCTAATGTCTAATGAAATTTTGGTTGGTAATTGAAACACAGGAAAGAACAAGTAAATTAAAGGGATATAAAAAGATAAAAAGTTTTTAGGTGAACTTTTAAATAGTTTCCCCAAGTCTTTTTGGTAACCTGGAAACTTAAAGTTTTAGCTAGGTTAAGTTAAATGATCAGTAAAGTTAAATTCATTCACTATTCAGATCATTTCCAAATAAGATAAAATACTAACACATTAGTTACTGAATATTGGTTTATCTACTTTTTAATTCCTTTTACACAGGAACTAAAGATATTAGGACTTACTAATAAACATGTGTCATGACCCTGACAAATTTTCTGTGAGAAAACACGTTTCTAGAAATCATAAAGAAGTATTTATTAGTCTGCTAATCTACAGAATGGTAATGTAAAAGATGGTTTTTAAGTTCTTACTTCTTAGATTTCACTGGAAATTAAAAGTTTCTAATGGTATAAATTTTAATATGTATAATTAAAACTGGTAGAAATAATAAGGGAAGGACATTCTATGTGTGGTCAAGGTTGTAAGATTGGAATGAATTTAATTAAGAAAAAGAGGGTTTTTTTGGTCTTTTTTTAAAAAAAGATTTTACTTATTTACTTATTTATTTGAGAGAGGAGAGAGAACACAAGTGCACGTGTGTGTGAGGGGGTAGGGTCAGAGGGAGAAGACAATTCCTTGCTGAGCAGGCAGCCCCATATGAGGCTTGATTTGTGCACCATGCTTACAAGTCTCCAGTAAAGCAATTTTAAAAAGAGATTTTATGGTCAATTGCTTTTCTTGCTATTCTTATGTAAATAATGAGACCAAGTTTAATGCAAATAAATTACTTTTACCATGGTTATCTTCAGTAAATATGGGTGTAATTTCAGAGAGAAAAATTAGGTTTGAACCTTTGTAGATATTAAATTATAATCCTGTTACATTTGAGGTTTTGTTATATATCTATAAATCAGACTAGGTCTTGGATTATTCTAATTTCCTCACACATCTGACTATGACTTTCCAAATTAATGTTTCCAATTTTCTCCTCTGACTTCTGATTTGGAATTACTAAGAACAAAGACTGCCTTGAATCTTCCCTTGAAAGAGACTATTACTACCTCCTTACCACCCTGACGGCAGGAAAACTTCAGGGACCTGAACCCTAGACATAGCGTCTCACAGCTGAAGAAGGTTCTGCCTGACATTGGTCCTGTGCAAATGATGGAGACCTCTAAAGCAAATTAAGATAAACTAAGAAGAGAATGAGCGGGACAGTAAGATAGATTGTTTCCTCCCAAGGTGCTGGATCGGGACTTCAGACCTTATCTAAACATGATACCCTCTATTCTTCTCTTTCTTTACTTTGGCATTGGCCTGGAAAGATAAAGCCATCATCTGTATTTCCTAGGCTACTGCTAAGGGAGGTTTTTCTCTGGTATTTGGAACAACTTTTAATTTCAGGCTAGGAGAAAACCGAATTGACCCCTGGTTTGTAAGGTGAATGCAGCAATCCCTGTGATTTAATCCATTAATGGGACAGCCTTACAGGAATGATCTGGGCTCCAACAGGGTTTTTCTTTTTCTGTGGTGGTTATTATTCTGGCTGAATGGCTAATATACAATTGAGCAATGCTTCTTAGGTTATTTAATTGTGCCTCTAACTATCCACAAACTGAGATACCTCACTGGTCACCTCCCTAAATTTAAATTGTCAAGGCAGAAGTGATTTACATGACTCAAAGGCATTCATGACTCAAAATTAGCTTACTTTGACTCTGGCCAAAGTTGTTCTTGGTAATAGGATAGCCCTTGATTATCTTTTAGCCAAGCAGGGAGGTACTTGTGTTGAGGTCAACATTACCTGCTGCACCTGGACTAGCAATTCTGGGGATGATGAAGATCACTGAGGAAGCCACTTTTAAAAAGGTCACTGTTGGTCCCTTTTTATTTATTTGAGATAGAGAGCATGAGAAGGGGTAGGGTCAGAGGGAGAAGCAGACTCCCTGCTGAGCAGTGAGTCTGATGGGAGACCTGATCCTGGGAGTCCAGGGCTCCCTGAGCTGAAGGCAGTCACTTAATCAACTGAGCTATCCAGGTGACCCTTGTCCTCTTCTAAGAGTTTTTCCCAGAATCTCCTTCCTTTGTCTATCTCTTAAGTAGTGTTGTTTCTCAAAATTTGATCCTCTGCCACTTTCCTCTACATAGTCTCAGAAATATCATCCACATTTGGGTTTAAGAACCACCTATATGGTGAAGACTCTTGAAATCTGTATTTTCAGACCTAATCTCTCCCCATGTTCTGAATCTATTACTCTGGCTTCCTTTTGGAGGTCTGTGTTCTGCAGAGGCAAGCTCAATATCACCAGTACAGGGCCGATTAGTTGCACTCATTTTTCCTCCCCAAGGTTGCCCACATTGGAAAAAATGGAAGTTACTGTTGGTACCTCTTTCCCTCCCAGCTTTTACAGTCTGCCAAAAATTGCCTGAGGTCTATCTCAACATTTCCTAAATCTGTACCCTTCCTTCTATTGCTACTGTAATACTTTGGTTTAACTTCTTAACAATTTCAAGTGCTTCTCCACAAGTCACTTTTCTATGACCAAAAGGGTTTTGAAAAATGGGAACCTGATTAGTGTAACCACAGGTCAGTCTTTTCCTCCAAATGGGAGTTTATACTTCATTCAAACTTTTTATATTTATCTACAGCCTATACTATAGTATAGCCTATACTATACAGTAGGCATTAAAAAAAAAGTTTTATTAATTTCAGAGAGCCAGAGAGAGTGTGAGCATGGAGGGCAGTGGGCAGAGAGAGAATCTCAAGCAAACTCCCCACTGGACATGGTGCAGTCCTGACCCCAGAACCCTGAGATCATGACCTGAGCTGAAATCAAGAGTCAAGGATTAACCAACAGAGCCACCCTGGTGCCCCACCTATAGTAGGCATTTTAGAACTCCCTGGGGGTCCCTTCCAAGTTTTCCTGCCTACGGCTTTTTTTTTTTTTTAAAGATTTTATTTATTTATTTGACAGAGAGAGATCACAAGTAGGCAGAGAGGCAGGCAGAGAGAGAGGAAGGGAAGCAGGCTCCCTGCTGAGCAGAGAGCCCAATGCGGGGCTCCATCCCAGGACCCTGAGATCATGACCTGAGCCGAAGGCAGCGGCTTAACCCACTGAGCCACCCAGGTGCCCCCTGCCTACGGCTTTTAAAAAGTTTCAAGTCAGTTTGAAAGTCTGCAGGTTTAGTGCCCATTCCAACGAAAGAGAGAAATCAAACTGAAGGAACTTAAGTGAAGATGTCATCTTAAATATCCCACACACCTGCAGAGTACCTGTTTAAGTAGTCCTAGTTCCTTATCTTCTTTCCATTGTGTGATGTCATAGAAACCCCAAATTATAATAACAATAGTATCATGAAAAGGCCCACTTATCTAATGTTAAAAAGTCTGCTATATTTTTTGAGTGGGGATTCTTTCTAATACAAAGTAAGTTTTGATAGAATTTGTTAACTTGAAAAAAATGTGGGTTACTTGCATAATTTGTGAAATGCATAGGTTTTGTTTCCAGATGAGAAAAACAAATTTCTATTCTGAGCAAAGACAGGATTTTGTACCTTGAAATGCCACAGTACTAGCTGAAGAGCTGAACTAGAGTTTTCCTTCAGTTGTTTGGTGTCATATAAACAATACCTTTTGTGTGCAGTTGAGAAATAGCTTCCTAATCAACTTTAACAATATTTAAAGGTTACTGAATCAATAGTAGTGTTATCTTTTGGTTATATTATTTTTATATTTATATATATTATATTATATTTCAAGTATTTTAGAAGAAGGAATTTTATGAAACCTATTTTTGGAAGTAGACTTCTACTGGCATTTAGTTCCCCTGAATTTCATAGTGCAGAATGAAAAATGTGGTTAATAGAAATCTCTTAATTTATTATAGCTACTTTGCCTCAAGCCCCAAGTGATACATATCTACTTTTAAGGTAGCCATCTGAAATTCCTTATAGTATAAAGAGATATTAAGGGGCACCTGGCTGGCTCAGTCCAAAGGGCATGCAATCTTGATAGCAGGGTTGTAAGTCTGAGCCCCATGTTGGATTTAGAGATTTACTTAAATATATATAAAACTTAAAAAGAAAAAGGGATATTAAATTATCTGAAGTTGAAGGAGATAATTCTCCACTTATTTTTATTTTTATTAAAGATTGTATTTACTTATTTGGCAGAAGCACACACAGCAAGAGAAGGAACATAAGAAGGGGGAGTGGGAGAGGGAAAAGCAGGCTTCCTGCTGAGCAGGGAGCCCAATGCAGGGCTCCATCCCAGGACACCGGGATCATGACCTGACCTGAAGGCAGACACTTAATGACTGAGCCACCCAGACGCCCAGGCAATTATTCATTTAAAATCAAGGATAATTTACTCAGTATTTTATTATTTCATCATCAATGACATGTATAGCCAAGGATGTTTAAGTTATTTTAAAAGTTACCTAAAATGTTTCTAAGTCAAGGGCATACTCAATTCTCCTTTTACATAATATCTTAAAAATTCATTCCTTAAAAGGTACAAATTCATTCCTTAGAAACTACAAACCATCTCTAAGAGTTAAAAATCTTATTTTTGCTTTTAAAAACTACATTTTGTTACTTACCTGTTCTAAAGTATCCTCTAACCCCATTTTTTTATTTAGAGCTTTATTAATTTCTTCTTCAGTTTGGTTCAAGAGTTCCTTGAGTGGTACCTATAAAATACATAGGAATATGGGTTACATATGATATATCTAAGTACAAAAGCTCTCATGAGGCATCTACGTATTGTGATAGAAGGAGCCACTTTTGGAGGAAAAAAAAGTGAAGCCATTTAGTTTTCACACTAAATTAATACACCATAAATAAGACAATAAAAGTAATTTTTTTCTTTAAAGATTTATTTATGAAAGAGAGAGAGAGAAAAAGAGAGAGAGGCAGACAGAGGCATGCAGGGGTGGGGCAAAGGAAGAGGGAGAGAATCTCAAGTAGACTCCCTACGGAGCAAGAAGCCTGACTCCTGGCTTGATCTTTGGACTCTGAGATTATGACCTAAATAGAAGCCAAGATGATGCTCAACCTAGTGAGTCACCCAGGAGTGAGGATAAAACCAATTTTCAATGTAATTTCTGTAACTATAGAATGCAACTTCCTTTTGGTTTTGAATACTTGCAAAATTTTAGATTTGCTTATGGATTCTGGGGATTCACTGCTATTCAAATATTTTATAAATACACTTATTTTAATGCAGTGTCTTTTCTGAAAATAATTTATATTTTTCTCTTTAATCCTTTTCAACTGTTTAATCTTAAAATTATCTGCTTGTATTTCTTCTTTCTGCTATTCATTGGAATTCTGCTAGAATAGCAAGACTTGAAACATAGCATATGTCCACCAGCAGCCAATGACTGGTTGAATAAGCTACACAATGAAGACTCAGAGACTGCAAAAAGAACCACGGACTCCTCGACATACTACTGCAGAGAAATCGCCAGGGTGGGTTTTTCCATGAATAAAGCAAGGTGGGTATCCAGCATAGGCAAATGTTTACCAGTTTATTTAAGAATGATGAAAGTCAGAAACAGCCAGATGGAAAAGATGCATAAGGCAAGGTACTTTGGAAGGGGGACAAAGCTTCCATACCCTCTGGGTGAGCCCTGCATTTCCATGTGTTCACCAACCCTGAAGCTCTCATTGCTTGTATTTCTTATGCTTATCATCTATTCTACTAATTTTCTTTCAACACAGTACCTCATTGTTTCCCATTATTATTATTTTTTTATTGACATCAAACTCACACTTTAAATGATTGAATTGAAATAATTTAAAATGAATTTAATATAAAACTACCTCTTTTAAAGCATACAATTAAATGGCGTTTAGTACATTCAGTGTTGCATTTAGTACATCAGTGTTGTATAAACACCACGTCTCATTCCAAACCATCTTCATCACCAAAAGGAAACCCTGTGGTTACTACCTTTTTTAGTAGGTCTTCTGAAATTACTGTTTTTAATTTTGGCACTCTTTTTTTTTTTTTTTTTTAAAGATTTTATTTATTTGTCAGAGATAGAGGGAGAGAGAACGAGTGAGCACAGGCAGACAGAGAGGCAGGTAGAGGCAGAGGGAAAAGCAGGCACCCTGCCGAGCAAGGAGCCCGATGTGGGACTCGATCCCAGGGTGCTGGGATCATGACCTGAATCGAAGGCAGAGGCCTTAACCTACTGAGCCACCCAGGCGCCCTGATGCAATGCCTCTTTTTTCTTTTCTCCAAATACTATTTGTAACAGTTGGGGTTGCACCTTCTGGATGCTATTTCTATTTTTATTGTTCTATTATTATGTAAAACTCTTTCCAGAGACCATAGTAAAACCTTTCCTCTTTTCTTAGAATGTGAATTCTTTTTGTATTGGGTAATCCTTTCTACACTGATTTGAAGCAAGTAATTATTTTCTTGCATCAGTGTCAAATTACTCAAAATAGTGGTGTGTAAACTATCTGGCTGCCAGCCTGTCTGTCTACCTGCCTACCTAGCTACTGCTTGAGAAACAATTCAGTAAAAGACCGTATGTTTACCGGATGGATTTTTTCTATTGAAAATGAGTCTAGCTTTATTTAATCAAAGTCTGTTCACCAGTAAACTGTGATCTCTGGAAATGCAGGAATTGTATCTTTCTGGGTATTTCATCTCCAGCACCTAGCTGGTGGGGGCATACTATGTATTTAATCAATAATTTACTGAATGCATGAATGACTCTCAAGGGAAAAATGCATAGCTTTAGATCCTGACATTCTTTATTAAAAAACTAAGTATTTTGAAAAGTGTCATTTTTGAAGGGGCCACTAAAATACTAAAATCTGTGAATAATTCAGAAGATGCAATAGAACGATTTAAAAATTTTCTTCCATAAATTATATCCTTGGCCATATTTAAAAATTAGGTGCAGATTTTTCATTATTGACTGGTGTTACTTAATCCCCTGTTATATTTATGCTTTCACACATGACTTCATGAGTGTCCTTATGCCTGAAGCTCTTTCCACAGACCATCCCAATAAATACCTCCTCTTTCAAGATTTCATTCCAGGTTCACCATCTCTGGGGACACTTTTCTTCCCCCCAGTTCTGGCAAGAATTGATCTCAACACCATAACTTGTGAGCATTTCTAATAAAGCACATATATAATAATTATTTATTTACTTAAGAGCAAGGGTCAGGTAATTTTTCTCTTTACAATTCTGATGTCTATATTAAATATAATCAAAGTTTCTATTGGTTATTGGTTTCTAGTTGAGTAAATAAAGTAGGTAGAGAGGAAGAAAAGGCTTTATAATTCAAAGAGGATGGTATAATAAAGACTTTTAAATACCAAAACAAAGGAGGATTAAAAGTTTCAGTGTTTTATTCCTGTGTTCAGTCCTCATTTATGAAGATGCTGAAGTTTAAACTCTTACTTATAATAAATGAACAAGACATTAGTCATATCATTTAAAAATCTTTTGAAGTACTTATAGTACTTACGTAAACTTGAGCTCTGTATTTGACAAGGCAGTTGGCACCAGCTTCAGGATTAAACTTAATTTCAAAGTCATAACCTTTGGAATTTTCAGCACCCTTAGGGATAAGTTTTAATTTTCTGGCCAACTTGTGATACTCTGATAATTGTGTTTCAATCTGTAGGAAGAGAACACAAAAAGGAATGTTAAAGTAAACAAAACAGCCCCTTTCCATATGGTTTTCAATTGGCATTTCTGCAATTATACATAAAAATTACAGTATTTTTTGTAGTTTAGTAATTTGGTTTATTTTAGTAGTAAGGGTGGCAGTTTTAAAATGCAAAGAATGAAAGATTTTATTCACACAAAATCTGTGTAATTTAAAAATTGTAATTAATTAGTAAGCAATATACTACTCTTCTTTCACTTACTGGATAGTTTGGAACGAGAATCCATATTTAGGTATTAATTAAAATTTACTTTAACTGTCAGAGAAATTATGAAACCAAACAAACCTTGGTATCATCAATGTACAAAATAAAACATTTCATTTCTCCAAAATAAGTGAAATGCAATCATAGAAGTCACAAATGTCATTTTAACAAAAATATTTTAATAACAATTCCATATTTCCTGGTCTCCTTCCCTTCCTTTAGGGCTCTGTTCAAATTACATCATCAGAAAGGCTTTTGCTCTATATTTCTCAATCCTCTTTACTTTTATTCATAGCACTTACTAATACCTGATGTATTTATTTACTTTCATTGTAAGCTCCATGAAAGCAGTCCCTGCAGGACTCAGAACAGTGTTTGGCATTTAGGAGGTATCCAATATTTGATTAAATAAATGAATTTGCAGAGTCTAGACAATTTATTTTCATACTGCTTCCTCCATTTCATTTTCTCACTGTTGTTACCTATCTACAAAACTGAAGACTTTGAGTGAAAGAATGCAATGGGGGAAGAGCACCCACTGAAACTTAATTTGTAATTTCCAAAAATTTATCAGCTCTCAAAAGCAAGGCTACTTATATATTAATATGTATATATTACACTTAAGATTTTAAAAAGTTATTTATTTATTCATTTAAGTAATTTCTACACCCAAAGTGGGCTCAAACTCATGACCCCAAGATCAAGAGTTGCAAGATCTTCAGATGAGTTAACGAGGTGCCCCACATTTAAGATTTCTTACTAATGAATCAGGAAATAATTTCAACTACTCTAATTTCTAAGATAGTAGCTCTCTAAGGATTATTAAAATGTGTAGGCTCTGTTTGTCCTTGTACTAACTGGTTTTATAGGTAGTTGCTTCTGTTCTTCACCAGCAGTTTATTTATCTGAATGAAAACAATTTTCACAAGCCCATGCACTTACTGCAGGGAGAGCAAATGTGTGGCACATTTATTCTTCCCACACGCAACTCAGAGAGTGAAAGCCAATCACACATTTTCCTGATGAGATGTTGGTTCAATGGTTATCTTAACATAGATATCCAAAAAGCTACACTAGCCGGAGGTGGCATGTGGAATAAAAATTAATTCAGAAAAAAAGATGATGGATCAAATGTTCATATTAAATTTTTGCATTCTGCTATCATTTTTTAATCTCGCTCTCATCTAGTACCCTAAAGTTTTCTTCTCACTGTGTATGGCTTACTCTGCTCTAATCAGATCACTGCTTACCTATTTCCCACATAATTTTCTTCTTTTGCGTGATCCTCCAAAATAAAAAACAGCATTTATACAGCTAATTTTAGCTAGTCAAACTCAAGAGTTCATCTTGTCCAGAGATTCATAACTTCCCCATTGTCACACAGTGCTTGAGAAATAAAATATATTAATGTTTGTTGAAGGAGCTTATTTCAGATTCACTGATGTAGTTTAACCACACCTTACTTTATTAATAAGGAAACTGAGACTATGAGAGGTGAGATAACATGCTGAGTTCAAACAGGTATATGATGGAAAATCCAGGGTTAAAATACAGGTTTACCAAATTCTAGGTTCAAAGACTTTTGGGATCACCACCACTACAGCCTAGTTCTTATAAATGTCTATGTTTTCCCTTAATACACAGGGACAGAGGTTATCTAGAGGGTAGGATGAGGGAGTAAAGATAGTCAAGGCAAAGCAAAAGTATGGTGAAACAGGGATTTAAAAAAAAGAGGCAATGTTTACTGCTCATACTGAACTGTTCTTTCCAGATGAAAAATTACATATGTAGGTGTGCAAACTACAGATTTTTAAAAATATAAAAGAGTTAAAACCCAAGAAACTATTTGTATTATGCCTATAATGTACTTTATAAGGCAACCAGGATGAGAAACCAATATTGTCCCTTTGGGCGAAAAGAGATGCTTTGAATTACTTTTTTCATTTTAACAGTGATAAATATTTTTAAGAAATAATGTACTAAGGAAAGTGCCGGCACTAATATGATACAAAACCACATTACCTTTGAAGCAAAATGAGACTAAATCTTTCTCAGTGAGGTATATATTTTAGTACTATACCTACCAATAAACAAACATTATAACTGAAAATACTAGGGTAGAACACTTCGAAGGTTAATTTTGAAACTCTCTAGTTTATTTTTTCCATTAAAAAAAAAGCCCTTTGAAAGACACATTTTATTACCTTTTCTTAAAAAAAGAGTCTTAAATAACTTTTCTTAAGAATGCAATAGTGTATAATAGCAGAAAAGATCACTTTGGAATTATTTGATAGGAAAGTTTTATTTGGTTCCTAGATAACCTGTTAACTTATTGCTGTCTTAGAATATGTTGGTGTCACATGCACGATTACGCTAAATCATTAAGAAAAAGTTCATACCTACTGAGAGCTACATTAAAGAGTAATAAAGACTGCATAGGTAGCAAGAAGTATAGCAAACAGAAGTATAGAACATTTATTAAGGGATTGCCAACAAAAATAAGGATAATCTTTAATTATCTAGAAATTCATATGGCCAATATGCACACTTTCTCAACAATGTTGGCTAAAAGAATAATGTGCTACCTATAAAACTGAAGTGAAGGCGCGCCTGAGTGGCTCAGGGGTTAAAGCCTCTGACTTTGGCTCAGGTCATGATCCCGGGTTCTGGGATCAAGCCCTGCATTGGCTTCTCTGCTCAGCAGGGAGCCTGCTTCCACCTCTCTCTGCCTACCTCTCTGCCTGCTTGTGATTTCTGCCTGTAAAATAAATAAATAAAATCTTAAACAAACAAAGAAACAAACAAAAAACTGAAATGAAGTCAAGTAATTTGGTTTTGGTGAAAGTCACTAGTGGCTGCTGTTAGGAATCTGACAGAAACTTTTAAATCCCCTTATTGCATTTGACAATGCTAATTCCTTCCCGACTTCCTTTCTCAGTTTCTATCCTTGTGATCTTTCTGGCTAGTCCTCAGTTACTTTTAGGTTTCTCTTGAGGAACCTTTGTCCACTTTAAGATGCTGGTGCTCCCTTCCTCCTGTGAATTCTTCCTTGGTGAATTCATCTACCCTTGTGGTTTCAGTCACAATACATACTGATTTTTACTTAATCTACATTGCAAACCCTCATATTTTATGCTGAGGTTCAGACTCAAAGAAAAATAGCCTGTTAAATATGTTCACTTGGATGCTCCATGGACATAACAGGTCCAGCATACCGTCCCTATTCCTGACTGGCCACTTCTCTTCTATTTTGGAGTAAGCACCAAGCCAGACACGGTGAATGCACCCTTTTTCTTTTATCAGGTCTTATTCACTCTACCTCCTAAGAGCACCTCCTAAGTAGTCAGAATCCACCCACTTCTTTGAATCTCCACTAGCACTATCTAAATCTAGCTCATAACTTCTTACTGCATTACTTCCACAGATCCTTATCTGTTTTGCTCCCTTCCAATCCATTTTTCACATGACCAAAAATGAGATCTTTCTGAAATGTCATATGTTTAAAAATCGTAAGGGCTTCTTGGAGCTTTCAGGATAAAGTCCAAACTTTCAAATATGAAAAGAATCATTATTGTCTGGTATATGCTTTTTCTCTTGAGTTTTCTCTTTTGGTGTGCCCTTATCCCATGCTATTAAGCTCCAGCCATATGAAAAGATTCTGATGCTAGAGTACAACACACTATTTTCTCTCTGACCTTGCCCATATACTTGTTTGCTGACTCCCCTACCCTTGCCAAGAGAACTCTTTTTTTTTTTTTAAAGATTTTATTTATTTACTTGAGAGAGAGACAGTGAGAGAGAGCATGAGCGAGGAGAAGGTCAGAGGGAGAAGCAGACTCCCCATAGAGCTGGGAGTCCGATGTGGGACTTGATCCCGGGACTCCAGGATCATGACCTGAGCCGAAGGCAGTCGTCTAACCAACTGAGCCACCCAGGTGTCCCTGCCAAGAGAACTCTTACTTATACTTCCCAAATCAGTCCAGATGTTACCTCTTCAAGGAAACCTTTCTAAAAATTACCTCATACAACTTCCCACACCACAAACACTACATTTGCATTAAGAATACTGTATGTTTCCTCAATACCCTGTGCAAACATCTTTTAGAGGTCTGATCACATGGTCTCATATCAACTAGACTGGACGTTTCTTTAGGGGAGAGTCTGTCTTTATATCTTTATTCTTCTGAGCTCAGCATGGGAAGTGGCACACAGCAGATGTTAAACAAATGTTTGAATGGTGAATAGGTAAATAAAGGATGACTCAAATCCTCTTCTAGAATAAAAGGCATGTGATTTATGAATATTATTTTCATGGACTTAAGAGACATTTTTGCTTATTTCTTGGTCACTGCTAAAAAATAGACTACCTTAAATCTGATGGAGAGAAATTGGGGTGTTATTGGAAGTGACATGTGTGTTTTAGGGATGAGCGTGTTTTAGTAAAATGTCAATGCTAAAGTTTTAACTCTTAGCCAATTTATTCTCCCCACTCAGTTTTTCTTAATAGGTGTAGACCTTTATGAATGTCAGCTCTAAGATGCCACTGTGGAAATGGGATGACATACCGCCTCTTTTCCTCTGGCATATTTTAGCTCTTCATTCCATAACTGCTGTTGTTCAGCCTCTAGGTCCTTGGTTAATTTATTAATGGTCTGTTGCAATTCATTTCTTTCATGATTTATTCTTTCGATGTCTGCAACTGAGTACTTCTGGTTATCGACAATATTCTGCAGGCGAGTATTCTCCTGTTTCATTGTTTCACATTCTAGCTCTGCATCGAAGAAAACAAATTTGTTAAGTTCTTTCAATTCCTACAAAGAAATTGAGGCCATTATTTATTTATTTTTCAAACATTGTTGAAGCCGATTTAAATTTTTTTAAAAGATTTTATTTATTTATTTATTTGACAGACAGAGATCACAAGTACTGGCTGAGAAGCAGGCAGAGAGAGAGGAGGAAGCAGGCTCCCTGCTGAGCAGAGAGCCTGATGTGGGGCTCAATCTCAGGACCCTGAAATCATGACCTGAGCTGAAGGCAGAGGCTTTAACCCACTGAGCCACCCAGGCACCCCAGATTTAAAATTTTTTAACTCATCCCTACACCCAACGTAGGGCTCAAATTCACAACTCCAAGATCAGGAGTGGCATGCTCTACTCACTGAGCCAGCCATGCACCCTGATGCCATTATGGAATAGAACTGATTAATATGTCTAAATTTCCAAGTTATGTACATGTATATTTTTCTCTTCTCTTTGTGGGGATGATTCTATTTGATCTCACCTTGTTAATAACATTTCTGAAAGATGATACAACTAAAATTTTATGTTAGAAACTTACTTCCCTATTGGCTTGCATGATTTTCAGAAAGTGCTACATGAAAAAAATATGGCCCCACACATAATGATTAAGAATTATTACACTTAGGGCACCTGGGTGGCTCAGTGTGTTAAGCCGCTGCCTTCGGCTCAGGTCATGATCTCAGGGTCCTGGGATCGAGTCCCGCATTGGGATCTCTGCTTAGCAGGGAGCCTGCTTCCTCCTCTCTCTCTCTCTCTGCCTGCATCTCTGCCTACTTGTGATCTCTCTCTGTCAAATAAATAAATAAAATCTTTAAAAAAAAAAAAAAAGAATTATTACACTTAAAAGGAATAGTCTGCCAATGTTCAGTTCAAATGATTTTTATACTCCAGCATGATTCTCAGCAATAATCAAAAACCCCACAAATTCTTCACAAATATAAAAATATTTATATTTAAATACATCACTTTATTCTTATTCATGGGCATTTTCAGTAGTTTGATCAAACAGTAAGTAACTACAGTGGTTAAGTTCTTGCTCTACTTACCAAAAATTTTTTTTAAGTATTTATTTATTTGAGAGAGTGTGAGTACAGGTGGGAGGGGCAAAGTGAGAGAGAGAGAATCTCAAGCAGACTCCACACTAAGCAGAGCCTGATATGGGGCTTGATCTTGATCCCAGGACCCCAAAATCATGACTGGTGCTGTAACCAAGAGTCATATGCTTAAATGACTGCACCACCCAAGTGCCCTTCTATTTGCCAAAATTTATAAGCAAGAATGAGTATATTATTGTACTAAGACAAAATGATACTTACGAACAGGAAATGATCATGCAAAGGGCAAGAAACGTTATCAAACTTAAAATATTTGGGGTTATACAGAATGGTATTTTCCAACCTTTTGTTATTCACAGCTTATAAAGAATATGGCAGTACTTTTAGGCAGGCTGGAATAGATGGATGAGAATATGCATGACCAAATGGGCCAAGACAATGATTCCATGGCTTTACAGGATCAAGATCTTAGCTTTGTTATAACTCATTATTGTAGCACTGTTCTTGTGAAGTCCCACATTTGAGTTCAATATAAAAATAGATGAAGTAAAACATTATATATCACAGGAATCTGTACAATGTACATCCATCCATCTATCTATCTTCCTATCTCTAGATCTATTTATATCCAGACAGTTTAATTAGGTCTTTTTGATTCTTGGCTGTGAGTGACTTTAAATAATCATGAAAGGGGCGCCTGGGTGGCTCAGTGGGTTAAAGCCTCTTCCTTCGGCTCAGGTCATGATCTCAGGGTCCTGGGATCAAGCCCCACATTGGGCTCTCTGCTTAGCGGGTAGCCTGCTTCCCCCTCTCTCTCTGCCTGCCTCTCTGCCTACTTGTGATCTCTGTCTGTCGAATAAATAAATAAAATCTTTAAAAAAATTATGAAACTTAAAATACTCAGAATAAAAACATCTTAGTTTAAGTTATAAAATTATCCCAAATTAAATCAATCTAGAATAGTAAATGATGGCTAAAGTATCTCTTTCACCTCTTTAGCTTGCAATTATGGGGAAAAAATTCTCACAAGAAAAGTAGGAATATGAAAATTCTCTTGATAAATACCAATGAGGAAGACAGACTATTATAAAGTATTGAGTTACAAATAGGTTTTTTTCGAACATATTTTATTTATTTGTCAGAGAGCGAAAGTGAGCACAGGCAAAGGAAGCGGCAGGCAGAGGGTGAAGCAGGTTCCCTGCTGAGCAAGGAGCTGATATGGGACTCCATTCCAGGACTCTGGGATCATGACCTGAGCTGAAGGTAGATGCTTAACTAAATGACCCATCCAGGCATCCCTGCCTTACAAATATTGTTATGATAAAAAATTAGTTTATGGCTTCTTGTCATCACGGAGAACAAATGTTAGGGACCAACTGTAAATTATTTAAAGGCTTGGTTTAGAGCAAATCTAATATATGTAATCAGAATTATTTGGAAAAATTAAGCTGATTTAAACAAATACTCCATATAATTATTATCTTTGACTTGACAGATGGTTAATATTATATAGACTAAGCATTAAATCAAATATCCTAAGGACTATCTACACAAATCCTATGTGAGACAGACACAGTCTGTAAAATCCTGTAAGAATAAAACTGAAGTGGACAAACACCTACAAAATAGTACAATAGGTCCATAGGATTATTCATTTTGTAAAGTGCCATCCAATGGCTCTGTGATTTATGAATACTTCCCTTTGCTTGCCTTCTGGCAGTACAGAAATATCAATCCATGTGTTACAGTATTTTTAATTTTACAGTTATGACTGATATGTGCTTATGAAAAACAAGGTTAGGAACTCACAGGATATAAACAGACTTTCTTTAATTGGGCTTTTGCTTCCAAAGAATTGTAGTACTTTCATCTTTCCATCTTACTTTTTCAATCAGCTTAAGTTGCCAAGTGGTTTAGGAGGTAGTAGTAATAAGACAATTCTAGCAGACTGAAGCCAGGAGAGGTTTAAGAATCTGGCTTATTAATTACAAGGCAGAATAGAATATATATTTATATCAGGTATCATATGTTTTTAGATTAGGTCCCTCTTGGCTTTAAAAAATCAGACAACAGAACATGTTAGAAGGTGTATTAGGTTGAATAATGGTTACCCAAACATATGAAATCCTAAATTTGTAAATCTTTATTTGGAAAAGGGTTTTTTGCAGATATTATTAAATATTTTGAGATGAGATTATCTCATCTCATTATTATGCCCTGGATTATCCAGTGGGTCCTAAATGACATCATAAATGTTCTTAAAAGATAGAGGCTGAGAGAAACAAACACAAACAGAAGAGGAGACACACATACAGAGACAAGGCAATGTGTGGGTGAAGGCAGAAATTGGAGTGACATGGTCAAAAGCTCAGGAATACCATCAGGAAACAGAAGCTGGAAGAGACAAGGAATGAATTCTTCCCTAGAGTCCTTGGAGGGAGCTTGGCTGTGCTAAATTTTGAACTTATGGCCTTTAGAACAAATTTCTATTTTTCTAATCTACCAATTTTGTGGGTTTTTTCGATAGCAGCCTCAGAAAACCAATATATGCAGAAGGCATTGAAAATTTGGTGGCCTGCTATAGCCAATTCATCATTAACGAAAAAATGATATGGATGACAAAGTTGTCTGTGTATGTGATAAACCCCAGGCAGGTCCCCATTCCAGTCTGAAGGTCCTCTTTTAGCATTGGTTGTGCTTACCTACTCTAGAGATTTCTTCATCAAGACCATTCAGTTTCTGGTCAAGAATGGCTGAATGAGACTCCAAATTGCTCATATATGCCTGATATTTTTGAACATCTGCTTGTAAGGAAGTTTTCAATTTTCTCAATGACTCCAGACGATTCTTTAAAAGAAAAAAAAAATTCTAATTGATAACCATTCCTTTACTTGAAAATAACACAATATTTTAAAATTCATCTTAGAGAAAGGTATATTAGCATTTTCTATCCCTTTTAGAGGGAGCCAAAGAACTAAAAGGGAACTTTGCTGTTATGTTATTACCTAATTAAGAAAAGGTACTTTTTGGGAAGTCAGTTTGGGATACAAAAAGTCAAGGGCCAGAATGAATAAGAAGAAACATTTAAAATCTGATGTTTTACAGAACAGTCTAGGCAATTCATTAATATTAAAACCCCAAATAAAATTAGGTATCTGGATATTATCATCTAGCTTTTAGAAAGCTCTTAGAATACAGTAACATTACATAAACACACTTATCGCCATTCCCTTTTCATTAACTCAGGGCTTCTTATAAATTGTGCTCCCTAGAGGTGTGAAACATGGGGATCTTGTTCAAAAGATCTTTTTGGACTTATGTAAATAGGTAAGACTCTTTCATCATATTCTGAACACCATTAGTTCAAGACTGAGAGATCACAAGGGAAAACAAAGCTCTAGAGATACCAAACATGTTTTCATGGAGAGTTCTGTCCTATGTAAAAACATTTAAGAAGCTTATTTTGTTAATTTTTTTTTTTTTTGGATAAAGAAATAGCTGGTGTTCTCTAAGGAGATCCAATAGTCCAAAACAGCTAAGTATATAAACCTATTCATGAAATAAACATGTTTACTAACCGGTTCTTTTTCTCTTTCTTGTTCCAATCTTGCAATCTGTTCATTCAGTGCTTTGTTTTTTGTTGCTAATGATTCCAGCTTGGAAGCATCTACATTAAACAAATCCTCTGGAGAGAAAACCCCAAAACTTAGTAAGATCTCAATTCTGCCTAGAAACATTTATCCCCTGGGTCTTCACCATTGCTCTTTCCCTTATTTCCTTTTTGGTCTCTGCTCAGAATGCTACCAGTGAAGGATATCCTACCCTGTAAAGTAGCAAACCTTTCCATTCACTACACTTTCTACCCTCTTACCTTGCTTTATGTTTGTTCTTGGAGTTACCACCCTTTGATTTATGGTTTTTAATTTGATTATTATATCTAGTAGAGGTAACTTCCTAGGACAGGGATTTTCTATCTCTTATTCATTACTGTATCCTCAGTGCCTAAGGTGACTTGCCCACTGTAGGTATACAATAAATATTGTGTCAATAAATGAATTCACTAGATGCTTTTTATATTAGATCACTATGAATTTTCCTCTTTTAAAATGAAACATCATTTACCTTGCTCCCTTTCTTATGCTGACAAGCTGAAACTGTCTTGTTATTTCAGGAAGATACGTCTAATGGGAACATAGGGGAAATGCTTTCACCTTTTGTGCCGATAGTGGCAAGGTGATATTCTCCTGTTTTGATTGATTTCATTGAAGAAATAGTTTTACACATCTTAAATTTATCTGTTTTAGCCACCATTCTACCATTTTACATTTAAGACTATTTCAATAAAGGAAAAAAGATTAAATTAATTCCTCTGGACCACTTTAGAGTTAGCTAGGAAATACTGAATGTCCCTAGGTTATAACAGAGTGGAAATATAATGAAGAATTTCTTTCATTGGAAATATAATGGTTCATTAACTGCCTGTCACACATTTTGAAGGGACCTTAAGACTTCTCACTAATTGGTAATTTCTCAAACAATAAAGCAAGAATATCATAGGAATATCACAGGAATAACATTTGCTGTTTATCTTCTGTGTTCCTGGTAGTGTGTCTGATACTCAACATACATGGCCACCTAATCTTGCAAAACCTCATTAGACAGGTTAAGTAATTTGTTAAGGTCACGTAGCCAGGAAGAGGTTTGCCTCCAAAACTGGAATTCTTTCCTGCTTACTATCACTTCTCTCCACCAAAGAAACAATGAAGACAAAAATTAGTAGGCATGCAAACACATTTAGAGTAGTTCACATAAACTGGGTGTGGATTTTACCACTCCACAAAAAGAGTTTAATACATGAGTAATAGCAAGCACACTAGGAATGAGAACACTTACTCAGCTTTGACTGCAACTCTGCATTCATCTCTTCAAAACTGTCAGCCCCAGTCATGAAACTCTCATAGCATTTTATGGTGTAGTCCAAAAACAACTGATTGGGTTAAGCAGATTTAAAAACAAAGCTATTATTCTCTATTTAGTTTGTTTCATTTTTCTAAGTGAAAATTTAAACTTGAATTAAAAAAAAAAAGAAAAGTCAGGAATACTTAGTTATAAGAACTCCTATAAATGAGACATAAACCTAGGATCTATCATTAATTATGTTGCACAGATTTACTCAGTCTGCTACTTGTAATGTGACTGAAAATAATAAAGAACAACTTAAATTTGGATAAAGGTGATACTTCGTAAACAATAAAGAAACCATACATTCAGAATTTTGAGGTTAAACAAGGAAGCTTATTAATAAATATAAGTCAACATAAAATGCTCATTCATCTTTATGCAATTAACCTTATGAAAAACTTAAATGAATTGATGATGATGTAAAGTCCAATTAAACTGAATGTCCCTAGGTTATAACAGAGTGGAAATATAATGAAGAATTTCTTTCATTGGAAATATAATGGTTCATTAACTGCCTGTCACACATTTTGAAGGGACCTTAAGACTTGAAAATCAGAATGAAGGCTGTAGTTACATTGTTAACTTCAGTCTAAAAAGAATGGCATGGTTAGTAGATATCTAAATAGTAGAATATTAGCATTCTTAATATTTATCCAAGAGAAAAAAACACTATATTTTGCCATTACGAGGTGTTTTGGTCACTGAAGATGTGTGCTTTGTTAGGAGGTACGGATGACTGATTAGAATTTTCCAAAGCCTATATGAAATAAATATCCCTCAAGACAAACCAATTCCCTTTGCGCTGATTCTTTGCTAATTAAACAACCTCCATATTACTTGGTTGATATGGAAAGGGTATCCTAAATAGGCAGTATGAGTATTCCTCTAACTAGAAAGGTATACCACTGATGATAAATTAATATATTTTCACTCTATTTCAGATCAGTTTCTGGTGAATTTGGTGACAGTGAATCAGTTTCTTTAAGCTTGGTCAATTTTGATTTTGCAGATATAAAAAAAATCAAATTTCTACAGTCAAATGCTCTGCTACTAACAAACTGAGTTTCTGGATCCACAAGGTGAGGCTCAGAATCTGGCGAAATTGTATACTTTGATAACCTTCTTTAATTTAAAATATTTTCAAATAATATTTTATATAGAGCAGTGCTTTAAAATTTCTAAAGTCCTGTTCTTGTATATTGTCATTTGAAATAACAGCTAAAATTACAAGAATAACTTTTACTGGTTTAACCTTCAGGATAAATGTTAAAAAATTTAATATTTAGTAAGTGTTATATTTGGCTGCAAAATGAGGTACAGATAAATCTAGTCCAGGGCACATATTGTAACACGGGAGAATTCTCTGGGGTAGGATCCAAGGCTTTCTAACTGCTTCTCCAGCAGGGATCATTGCTGAAGCAGTAAAAGGTATGGTTACTCTGTTTAAAAAAAAAAAAAGTAATCATACCTCCTTGACCTATTTCCCAGGTAGTAATAAAAATTGAGACTAAAGTTTCTTGCCAATTTCTTTTTATTGCAAATGCTCCAAAGAGTGCTGATTAGAATTAGCACAGAAAGTAAGTTTTCTTTTTAGGGACCTGCATGGTGATTGATCTTTTACATGTGCTAGGGCACATTAATTTTAATCTTAATATTATAAATCTATTCCTTAGAGGTAGTATTTGCTTTATTCAGACACATACATTTGCTTATTTTAGGAAATAGGGTGAGGTTAGTTACATAGTTTAGGCTCCAGTAAAGTACGGATTGGGAACCAACTTAGATCATGTTTACTTTTATCTCAATCTCTTTTGGAAGTGGTACCTTGGATCTAAGTGGTAATACGCCTAACTAAAAAGGCCAAAACAAAACATAAACCCTACATGTAGTATTTTAAGACTTATGTTTTCTATTGACAAAGAACTATCTTAGACTTATGTTGCCAGTACTGCTATCTTCATTATAAAAGGTAGGCAAGGAAAGAAATGTTGTATTTATATATAAGAAAATAACATGTTACGATTTAATTCCAATTTCCATGCTTTTCTACTTACTTAGTTAACATTTAATTAATTATTTTTTAAAAAAAGATTTATTTATTTTAGAGAGAGAGAGTGCACAAGTGAGTACATAAGCATGTGGCCGCTCATGGGGGAGAAGGAGCAGAGGGGGAGGGAGAAAGTCTCAAGCAGAATCCAAGCTGGGCATGGAGCCAGCTGCAGGACTCGATCCCTGAGATCGAGTCATGACCCTGAGATCATGACTTGAGCTGGACACTTAACCAACTGCACCACCCATGTGCCTCCCTTAGTTAACATTTAAAATTTCTATGCCTATTTAATTTTAAGAAATTACAATGTGATTCCAAGAATAAATTTAAGATGAAAAAAATTCAATTTTAAAATTTTTCAGGAAGCAAAAAGACAAACCCTACAAAAGACTATATTAATTTTTTTTTAAAAAGATTTTAATTTATTTTTGGGAGAGATAGAGTAAGAGAGCATGAGCGGGGGGAGGAACAGAGAGAGAAGCAGAGCCCCCACTGAGCAGGAACCTGAGGTAGGGCTCTACCCCAGGACCCTGGGATCACGACCTGAGCCAAAGGCAGACAACTGACTGAACCAAAGGTAGACAACTGACTCAGCCACCTAGGTGACTGACTGCATTAATTTCAATAGTGACACAGTTAAAATACCAAGGTAACTAATGTTTGTGTTAATGTAAGGTACCTTATTATGCATAATTCCATCTTCAGTTTCTTCTCCCCAAGGTTGTCCGTCATCAAATAAAGGTGAGCTTTCTTTCATGGCATTATGTAACTAGTAAGTACACAAGCAACATATTTAAGTTGATGAAATGTGAGAAAAACACATAGCTTTCATGTTTTGTAACATTTGATTTAGTGTCACTTTTAGAAGCATTTACATTATTGCAGGGCTGAAAGTCTTTAGATTATATTATTGAGCATTAAAATGTAATCCTTTTGCTATTTTAGCAACTTAATCCATTAGAATTAGAAAAGGATGGATTCCATATTTACTTCTACAAAATATGCTGATGTTTATACTACTACTAATTCATTGAGAGATAATACACGTTTTGATGGAACTCTGAGAAACTTAAAAAAAAGCCTGCCACATTAAAGATGAACCAAAAAGGATTATTCTTCTTTTATATGAACTCAAATTTGGTGCTTAAATGTTATCTACAGACTCCTTCAGTATGTATAAATATGAACTTCAGATTGATCACAATATGAAATATTCAGAAATGCAATTGTTAAAGCTTAAAAGTGATAACAGATAATACATTATAGCAAAACAGATGTTTATAATAGTAAGCCAAAAGGAAAATGGCTAAGGGTTTTTAAGGCAAAGAAATTCCATTTTGGAACACCTATTTTTATAAATTGTTTTAAAAATACAACCTTCCAAACATGAAAAAAATCACTAGAAAATGTAAATAAAATTGCTATGAAATGTAAACTTATAAATGTGTATCTAGTATAATGCATTAGGAATGAAAAAGGAATGTGGTTTCTACTAAAAATATTTCATTAATTTTTCTTATCCCAGAACTTACATATCAGATTCCTAAGTTCTTAGCCCAGAGTTGCTTGCCAGATCTACTTCTATCCTATTCCAAAGACACTCATATAAGACTTTTTGTACATCTAAGGTGAAGGCAGGCAAACTCTATTAACTCATCTTTTACAACTTCTTCCCTTGACAAGGCCTCAGTAATCAGATTTTTAAAAATTTATTTATTTTTAAAGATTTTATTTATTCATTTGAGAGAGATAGAGATGGAGAAAGAGAGAGAGCACAAGCAGGGGGAGAGGCAGAGGGAGAAGCAGACTCCCACGGAGCTGGTAGCCCAACATGGGGCTTGATCCCAGGATCCCTTCAGGCTTGATCATGACCTGAGCGAAGGCAGATGCTTAACCATCTGAGCCACCCAGGTACCCCACAGTGAGATTTAACTAAGTCTGAAAGACATGTAGGGCAGAGCCCAAGATGAAGAACAGAATCTTCTACCTTGTTATCAGGGTAGATAAGTGTTTCTGTTGATTTGTCAAAGGTCCATGTGAAAATTCTTGATTCTCCATTAAGTTAAAAAAAGACCCTTATTGAGGGACAAACAACTCACCAGGAGCTATATAAAACATTACTACCAGAATTAAAAGTTCTTCCAAACTAAGAGATTTGGTTGAAACAGTTTCAACCTGAAACTGTATAGAGGTAACAGAAATGTGGACTTGAGTAATATTTTTTCAGTAAAAGGTAATTATTTTCCAGTATACCACTTCTCTATATAGTGAAATATAAGAGAGGAGAAAAGAACTCAGAAAGCCTGAGCCTGCACCTCTGCCCAAGTAGGGGAGTTAATCCATAGCTCCACCCACTGCTCAGTGTAGCTCTTAGCTCGACCTGATCAGAAAGCCTGTCTAGACTCCTGAAATGCTTCTCAGCTCAGAAATACCTGAGCTAAGAGCCTGGAAGGCAGAAGTGATCATCCACTGAGCAAAGCTAGGGACCTCATTTGGACAATAAACTTGGGGCATGGGTTGGTTTAAGTCAAGACCACAAAGAGCAACTAGAGCCTGTTCTCCTGCTCTGCTCAGGCAGGAGAACTAATTCATAACCTTACCCATGGCTAGTATAGCTTCTGGCTCTGTTCAAGCTGGAAACCTAGCTGGAGCATCTGGAAAACTGCCTGGCTCAGGAGCTGGTAAAGAGAGCTTGGTTGGGGCTTTGACCACCTGCAGAGGAAAGTCAGCAACTCCGTCTGGCCAGAGTCTGGAGCACAGGTTTGCCTCATTAGCTTCCCAAGAAGAATCTTGCCAGCCTTGGGTCTGTTCTCTTCCTCTACTCTGTTAGGGAAACTGATCCATAGCCCTGTCCACTGCTAAACACAACCTCCAGCCCTGTTAACCAGAAAAACTTACAAGAGCTCATGGAATCTCAATAGCCTCCCCTCTAGCCCCAGTTACAGCAATTGAGTGGAGAACCTGCTCAGTGGCTCTGTTTCTGCAGACCCAAGACAACAGCCCTGTTATTCAGGGAGCTAAGCATGCAATTCTCTCTGATTTGATTCCCAAAAAGCTTTGCTGGCTGAGGCTTGATCTGAAACCCCAGTAGGAAAGGGAAGATAATTTATGGTGCTATCCAAAACTGAATACAGTCTCCAGCGCCACCTGACCAGAAAACCTAACCAGAGCACCTGGGAATATGGCAGGAACAGAGCCAGCAGTCTTTTCGTACTGTAGAGTAGCACTTCCCCTTCTCTCCTAACTTCACAGCTTGGGCAGTGACCTTTCCCCAAAAGAGACCCTGATATAAGCCCCACCTAACCAAGCACATTATACATCTAGATACATCTAAAAACCCAATGTGAGCTGACTGGTAAAGAACTGTCTCTAAAAGAGAACCTGTCAAATGTGAAGAGACCACTTACTCAAATGTGCAGGTATCATCATAAGGAATCAAGGATCATAAAAAATAAGGTAAACATGACATTACCAAAGGAAACCTAATAAAGCTCCAATAACTAACCCTACAGAAATGGAGATCTATGAACTAATTCAGAATAATCCTCTCAAAAATATTTACTAAGGTATAAGAACACACAGCCAACTAAACAAAATTAGAAAAACAATGTATGAACAAAACAAGAAGTTCAACGAAGAAACAGACACTATTAAAAAAAAAAACCAAATGAGAGCTGTAAAAAAAAAGGCTGATCTAAAGAATTAAACAGAGAGCTTCAAAAGCAAAGTCAAGGGGCGCTTGGATGGCTCAGTGGGTTAAAGCCTCTGCCTTCGGCTCGGGTCATGATCCCAGGGTCCTGGGATAGAGCCCCACATTGGGCTCTCTGCTCAGGAGGGAGCCTGCTTCCCCCCTACCTCTCTCTGCCTGCCTCTCGGCCTGCTTGTGATCTCTCCCTCTGTCAAATAAATAAAAATCTTAAAAAAAAACAAAAACAAAAACAAAGTCAACCACGCAGAAGAAGGAATCAGTGGGCTAGAGGACAGGACATTTGAAATTATCCAGTCACATAAACAGAAAGAAAAAAGAATGAAAAAGAGAAAAAAGTATATGGGACTTATGGATCATCATCAAATGATATAGTATCTGCATTATGGGAATCTCAAAAGGAGAAGAGAAAGAGAAGGGCATAGAAAGTATAAAGCAACAAAGACTTTAAACAATAAGAGATGAAAGTATAAAGTATAAAAATAAAGTATAAAGCAATAAGAGACTTAAAGCAGTAAGAGATGAAAACTTCCCAAATGTAGAAAGAAAAATGGACATCCAGATCCATGAAGCACACAAGACCCCAAACAGGGCTATGTTGAGACTATTATAATTAAATTGTCAAAAATCAAGACAAAGAATTTTGAAAGCAGAAAGAGAAAAGAGAGAAGTTACAGACAAGAAAACCCCCATAAGGCTATTGGTGTAATTCTCAATAGAACTTTTTAGGGTAGGAGAGAAAGGGATGGCATATTCAAAATATTGAAAGGAAAAAAACTGTCAACCTAAAATACTATATCTGGAAAAACGGCCTTTAAGAAATGAAGGAGAGATATAGACATTCCAACATAAAAGCCGAGGGAGTTCACCACCACAAGACCTGCCTTACAAGGAAGGTTACAGGGAAGTTCTTTGAGTAGAAGCAAAAAGATGCTACTTAACACTGTAAAAACATATGAAGGTAGTGTAAAACTCATTGATAATGATAAACATATCATAAACGTTTTTTTTTAAAGTCTTCTTTTCTAATGTGGTGGTGTATAATTCACTTATGACTCTAGTTTAATAGTTAAAAAATAAAAGTATTAAAAAGAACCATAAATGCAATAACCTGTTATTGGAAACACAATATAAAAAGGTATGTAAACTGTAACATCAATAAGCTAAAATGTAAAAGGGGAAGTGGAAGTGTAGAGTTTATGAATGTTATTGAAGCTATCGGTTTAAAATAGAATGTTTTTTTTTTAATTAGGTTCTACATGCAGCATGGAGCCCAGTGTGAGGCTTGAACTCATGACCTGAGATCAAGACCTGACATCAAGAGTTGGACACTTAACCAACTGAACTATCCAGGTGCCCTGAATGTTATAGTTTTAAAGATATTTTATCTAAGCCTTATGATAATCACAAGGGAAAAACATGAAGTAGATACACAAACAAATGATAGTCAAAGTATGCTGATACCAAAGATCATCACATTTCAAAAGAAGATAGTAGAATAAGGACCAAGCAGAACAAAAGATTTACAAAACAGAAAACTATGAACAAAATGGCAATAAATCCTTACCTATGGATAATTACTTTAAGTGCAAATGGATTAAGCTTTCCATCCAAAAGACACAGAATTACTAAATGGACAAAAATAAGATCCAAAAATAGGCTGCCTACAAGAAGCTCACTTTAATTTTAGAGATACAGACTGAGAGTGAAGGGATGAAAAAATGTATCAGACGAAACAGACTTTAAACTAAAAATGATAGAAAGAGACAACAAAGGTCATTACATAATGATAAAAGAGTCAGTCCATCAGAAGATAAAATATTTATGCAACCAACATGGGAACACCTAAATATATAAAGCAAATACTAATAGAACTAAAAGAAATAACAGCAATACAATAATAGTTGGAAGACTTTAATACTACACTCTTAACAATAGGGAGATCATCCACACAGAGAATAAATAAGTTGCAATTTGAACAACACTATAGACCAAATGGACTCAACAAACATACACAAAACATATCCAACAACAGCAAAATATACATTCTTCTCATGAGTACAAGGAACATTTTCTAGGAAAGAACATTTATGACTTATATTAAGTCATAAAACAAGTCAGTATAATTCAAGTCTTAGTATAATTCAAGAAGAAATCATACCAAGTATCTTCTCTAACCAAAATGGTATGAAACTATAAATGAACAATAGGAGGAAAACTGAAAAAGTCACAGGAACATGAAAGTTAAATATCACTCTCCTGAACAACCAATGTAGCAAACCAGAAATTAAAGGGGAAATGAAAAATTATCTTGAGATCAAAATGGAATCACAACATACCAAGCTGTAGTTAAACCAGTTTAAAGAGGGAAGTTTACAGCTACAAATGCATACATCAAGGAAACAGATCCCAAATAAAGAAACCTAACTCTACACCCCAAGCAACTAGAAAGAGAAAACCAAAATAAGTCCAAAGTTAGCAGAAGGAAGGAAACAATAAAGATTATTTAACTACAATGAAGTTATAAAAATAGGAGGGAAAAAAGTGGAAGAAAATTTTTTTTTTTTTAATATCAGAGACTAAAGGAGGCCATCCTAAGTCTGGCTAAATTTCTAGGACTCTGTTAAGTGGGAAAGATAATTAGAACAAGAAACATATGATGTCTCACTGATTCTTACAATCTCTCATTGATTCTTCTAGTGTTCAGTTCTACCACCTCAAGCAAACCAATATAGCAAGGAGGAAATTTCTACTATATAATAGATTTGGAGGCATCTCCAGAGGTCCCTTTCCAACAGAAGCCAAAGCAGGTACTCCATGAGGTCTTGCATCACTGTGGAAATGCTATCTCCTAACCACTTAAGAATAACATAAGCTGCTTAGTGAAACAAGGGTAAAGCGTTCCATTGACAAGAGGAGTATTTGGTAGTGGGAAAAGAGAGGTAGTTATCCAACATCCATGGATATCACTGAGGAGAAACAGATTGAATGCACAGACATCATACATAAAGTTCAATAAAATGTGAGGTGTATTAATGGACTTTGTCATTGGATTTCTACTCTTATCTTGACAATGGTGGTGCTGAAAGTACTGAGATGTCTTCTGGGTCAAAATCCAACCACCCAGTGCCTGCCTGTATTTTGTCAAGGGATTTCAATTGCCAAGAGAATGTCAGGAGGACGGTGTTAGTTTTAGGGATTTTAGGACTAAGGACAGGAAACTCAAACTATAAAAGGAAGAAAAAAAAACTATAAAAGGAAGAGACTAAACTAGACTAGATAACAATTTGTATTTCTCAATAGTGAAAATACAGCACATAAGTCAAAAGGGAAAAAAAATCTGTACCATATCCATACAAGCTAACTACTCCAATCTGACTGTTTTTGATGTTCAAAATGGTGTTCCTATAAATCATTAAGAAAATAGAAAAATGGCAAAAGACACAAATAGGCAGTTGTAATAAGTGTGAAATATGTTCAAGTTGAGAAGAAAAATTGCAAATATGAAAAAAATCACATTTTCACTCATTCGTTTAAAATATTGATAAATATAAGCAAAGGTTTTATAAAGGTTATAAATAAAGGTTTTATAAAGGTTTATAAAGGTTATAATTATAAAGGTTAAAATTAATAAAAGCAAAAAAATATATATACATAAAATATGGCAAAAAAGTCCACAAGAAATAGTAATGACAAACCATATAAAAAGACAATTCCTTTTATAACATATATATGTTTAAGCTATTTTTTTCACCTTTCAAATGGTAAAGATTTTAAAAGAATGATGTAGATGCCATGGGGAAAGGCATATGCTCACATTGTTGAGGAGCTTTTAACTGGTGCAAGTTTTCTGCAGAGAAATTTGTCAATATACATCAAAAGTTGAAAGAAAAAAACCTACATACTTTGCATAGCAAAATTGTATCTTTAAAACTACAGCCAAGGAAATGTTTTAAATTGTTGTCTCTGAGTCATGGGATTATGGGTATATCACTTTCTGTGTATTTCTGTATTTTCCAAAATTTTTTTCAATGAATATGAATTTTAATTAATAAAGGGGAAAAAACCAAAGTAATGTTATGTATATAATGGGGGAAATAATTTCCTACTTTTTTTTTTTTTTAAGCTTTAAAACCTCATGAAAACAAATAATTTCCTTGCCAGTGTGGTAATCCCTTACTCTCACCTCTAGAAGCATTTATTAAGAGTCTGAAGTACTTAAAAGCAAATGTGCTTTGGAAAATGAAAACAGTTGCAAACTTTGAGATAACTGGCAAAAGACATAGAGAAATAACACTATCATAAGGAAAAAAAAAATCTTTCCTACATAAAAAATTAAAATGAAAAACCAAATACCTTGATGCAGTCTATCAGCCAAACCAAGGCTGCCACAATGTGTGGCCATGTATGAGGGGCACCCACTGTATACATGGAGCTTTTGGATAATGCAAAAGGATACCTATGAAAAATTAGAAAAAAAAATAGAGGCCAACAATGTTAATTTTGTGAAAATAAGGCTAAATTTGTCAAGAAGTTACATTAGAAATATTCCACATATATACCCACAGTCTTGACTTATTTAGAAGATATTTATTAAGGTTTCATCCTTGGTCGTCTTATTTTGAAATGAGATTTCAGAATCTCATTGGTTTCTTCTCTGCAGATTATTTCATGCATGTATACCTAATACTGTAGAACTTGATTTATAACCAGTATGCTGGCCTTCTCTCCTAAGATTTTTTGTTCTCTCAAATTCAATGTACTCCAAATAAGCTACATGTGTATACTCTTCATCTTCAAATCCATTCCTTCCCATGTTTACTCTACATAGCGATTCTCGACTTTACCCACCCCATTTTCTCCAGGCCTCCTATCCTGTCTTTTTTGCTTCTATAAAATCTGTGGTATCCAGCCCATCCTATCTATTCCTCGTCATCTCAGTATTTGGAAGGCCTTATGAACTATCTTCTACAGTTTTGCAATAACCTTCAAACAGTGGTTTTTCTTGCCTTTTAAATTTATCCTAAGATATACTGCTCACAGTGATCTTAAATACAGGATTTTTCTAACTCAGAATCTTTACAAATTAATTGACTCTGATTCTTCTTTGTGTTTCAACAATCTCTCTAGGCTAATAAATATAACATACAAACCCAAGATCTTTAAAGATTCTTGGAACCTCTTCTTCAAACTTTGTGTCAGGAAGTTCATATGAAGGGCACAGGAAGCCATAAAGAAAAGTGAAGATCTTTAGGAAGTCTTTAACAGAAGGAGCTTGTAGAGATTTCATGGATACGCTATATGCATAACCATTTTCTGTAAGAAACTACAAAAATTTTTATGAAACATCAAACACTTTATAATAGAAAAATTATTGGGAAATACTTAAGAGAATATAAAATACCTCACAGAGTTGTCGAATACACTGCTGAATGAATGCTTTGTCATTAAGTGGTCGTGGGTCCTTGATTTTTTCAGAACTGGAAAATATACCAAATTGACTATTCCGGGATCCATGTCCACTAGTTCTGGAAACATAAAGAGCCAGTCAAAAGTATTTCTGGCAGTGGTCAAGTCTAAATTATTTCAGGTGATCTTGTATTTTCCTAGCAGCAACAACATCAAAGTTCAATTCTTTTATTCAAAGCAGAGAAAAAGGGCAAATCATGATAAGTATAAAATGAGATGGGAAGAAAAATGCACTGTGGTACTTTGCATTCCTAACACCATCACCTAAGAATGTGCATTTTGAGTCCACTAGATCTTCTGTAAAACCATTCTCCAAGTTTATTCAGTAACCCAAGTCCTTTCGCCATCCTTTTACGATTGCTCCTTCACTCTTAACCCCTTCATTTGACATCATTTCTTGTGGGAAAATTGCTTTTGAGATGTTAAAATAGGTGGTGTATGCTTTTTCTCTTGAATATTTTTGTGTCATGCAATACTATGTATCTGATTGTTATTTACCATAAATTTACATGGTGCAACTTTTTAGTCATTAACGGATGCAACATATATGTTCCATTCTAAGCCTTCCCCACAAAACAAAACTTTATATTTTTATAATGGTTCCTTTTGCCTAACTTTGTAGCCTGATTTGGCTAACAACTGTAGCTTATTAAATACCCTTAGAATAATAATTTTCTTTATTGAACATATGCCACAAAACTGAGATGCAATGAACATTGGTGTAATATTTGAACTCTGTTCATCAGAGATCTATTTCTCCCTGCAGGTTTGCTTACTGCTTTCAACTTCTCTCCTGCCAAAGCTCTAAAAGTTCTTTAGCTTGGGCCCTCTCATTCCACAGCCCAGATTAGCTATTTTTTCCCCTGAGAATTTGCTAATTTGAGAACCACTTTTCTACATACTGTTATTACTTATTTTTTTTTCTTTTTACTAAAAGGAGTACATGTATAGACTCAGCTGTTACTCTACACAAAACTGCACTATTAGACATCTTTTTAAGTTAAAAGAGAATACCCTAACCGATCAAAATACTGTATCATTCAATTTATAGCTTAAGAGCACAAGGCCTAGAACCAGAGTTTGTGGTTTCAAATTCTTTCTCTTGTTTCTAGTTGTATGACCCTAAATAAATTACTTAATCTCTCTGTGCTTCAATTTTCTTTTCTGTAAAATGGATACAATAACAGTGTCTATTCACAGGGCAGTTCTGAGGATTGATTAAAAGAGTAAGTACAGACAAAATACTTAAAACAATGTCTGGCTCAGAAAATGTTAGATTTTTATAATAATTACCATTATCTCTGAGGTTCACCACTGAGGGAAAAGTTACAATACAAAAATGTCTTAAGATTCTTCATCAGCAGGAATGAATACCAGAAAAAGCTTAATTTGGTTTAAAGGCAAAGACTTTTGTAATGTAACAAACATTTCATCTCTGAATAATTTCAAAACAACTGAACAGGTTTGCCTTAAAACAGTTATATTTGGTTTTGGTGAGATAAAAGAACAGATTATTTTTTCAGTTTGGGGGTTTATCATTTCTTAAAAAATTGATCAATTTTACTGAGTTGTAATTTGCTTAGAGTAAAATGTATTTGTTTAAAGTGTCCAGTATGATGAGGTTTGACAACATATACACACATGTAATCTCTGCCACAATGAAGATATGAAGATATTGAACATTTTCATCACTGCAAAAGTTTTTTTACTCTTTAACAATCAAGATTTGCCCTACCTTCAGCATAGGCAACCACTGATCTACACTAACCAGTGGTTCTCAAAGTGTGATCTCGGAGATCTGAGAAGTCAAAGCTATTTTCATACTGAAAAACTAAAATAGTACTTGCCCCTTTCATTCTCATTTTCTCATGAGTGTACTCTGGAGTTTTTCAGAGGTTGGCTATTATGATGTATGATATTTTAACAATGTGGAAGCTGATATGAGAAGCTAGCGATCTTCTATTTAGCCAGACATTAAAGAGATTTGCAAAGATGTAAAACAACATCACTTTTCTTACTGAAATAGTTTTGTATTTGGAAAAAAAATATATACTTGTGGTATTTTTGTTAACATGTAAGGGGTTATTATTATTTTACATTCAATGAATGCATAATTAAAAACTTTTCAGTTTTAATATCTAATATGATTAATATCCATGAATACAGCCCATAAAATAAAAAGCTCTTTGGGATCTTAATATTTAAGAGTATAAAAAAGCCTGGGCCTAAAATGTTGAACTAGATGATGGTTCCCCCAAATTTAAAAATGCTATGATTCCATACTATCTGAAAGCTAGGTATAGAATTTTTAATCTCTTCACTTATAACATGAAATAGTGGTCTGAATGTGCTGATAGATCTATTAGCACTATCTAAAACAGATATAACCATTTCATCATTTAAAACGGAAAAAAGCTAGCTTATAACTTTCTTTTGTAAGAGATCATGCCATCCAATTTCTTTTAGAATCCCTTCATTAAAACTAATAAAAAATATCATTACCTTTTACCAAACACAGAGACTTTTCTTTCAGATGTGGGTTTGTTTATATTCAACTTTCCAAAGGTTGGTTTCTCTTTGCTTTAACAAAATGAAAAAGACAAACTTTAAAAAATAAATATAAAAAAATTAGTTTAAGAAATTTTTGGAAATACGTTGGAACTAGCACCTCTTTTCTGTTACGTATAAAAATAATCCAGAATCATGAAAGAAATATATTTTTTAAGATTTTATTTATTTGACAGAGAGACATAGCAAAAGAGAGAACACAAACAGGGGGAGTAGCAGAGGGAGAAGCAGGCTTCCCACAGAGCAAGGAGCCCAATGTGGGGCTCGATCCTGGGATCATGACCTGAGATGAAGGCAGACACTTAATGACTGAGCCACCCAGGGGCCCAGAATCATGAAAATTTTTAGTAGCAATCATAGCTGTTAAAAATGGTATAGGCTAATAACATGCACAAGTACTAATGCTAAAATGTTAAGAAGAAAGTAGAAAAAACCATTATCTATATTCTCATTTCAATCATTTTAACGTATGTACATTTATGGATAACCTTAAAGAAAAGAATTTAAAAATGGGTATCTTCAATCATATAGGATGATAGCTACATTTAACATTTTTCTTGTAAGGCCTATTGTATCAGAATGCAGCTACACCTAAGAACATACATTATGTAAATAACAAACCCAAAACATTACCAGTGACAGCTGTTTAGTTTTCAATATAATTCCAGGCATAAATCTTTAAGTGTACGTAATGTGTAATAATACAAAAAATTTCTGATTTCAGAAGTTAAAGATACAAATAATTCAAATTTCTAAAAGTAGCTGAGGCTTATACAATGTAAACCTAAGTAATTTAAGTAGAGTTAGCAAGTAACTTGTATCTTGGTATCACAGGGTTGATAAAGCCCTCAGTGGCTTACAAACAGCCTTCTTTTAATTAGAACAAACTTAAAGAGAAAAACTTGTTTATGATAGTATAATTATATACCATTTTCCAGTGAATACTAAGAAAACAGTTTGGAGAGGTGGTTCTGTAGGCTCTTCTAAACCACAGCTTATCATCAAGCAAATAAGTCATAACTCTGGTAAAGTTGGATATACTTCAGTAAATTCAAAGTTCTAGCAATAAGCTTGAATTAAGCAGGTCTAGAATAAAGGAGGAAAAGAAGAAAAAATGCTGAAAGGGAATTAACAGTCCTTTTTAGGAGTTGCTGGGCAAAGGTTGTAGCTTTGGAAATTTAAGGAACAAATGAGATAAAACACAATTAATAATATGCCAATTTTTAGCTTTCATTAACCCAAATTAGGTACCAATGTGAACAAACAAGATTCATCAGAACATCATAGTAAACTTTTATATTAATCATCTTCACAGATTTTTTTGTCCAAGACAGGCACGAGGACTTACGTTTGTGGGGTATGGAGGCCTTGTTTATTGAGATCCTGAGACCTTAACTCCTGCATGGAGAGTCGGCCAGCACCACCGGTGGAAACTGAACTGCGCTTCATGCTTACCACCTGCATTCATGAATGAATTCAGTATTAAAAAATCTTTCCAGATACAGATGCTTCAGTAAACACCAGCTGTTATCTTCATCCCCAAACAGAAAGCAACCGAGCATTGTTTCTTCAAGATAATCTTTCCCTGGGCCCTCTTGTTCATATAACGTGAAGCCCTCATTTGCAGGGAATGTGTATTTAACTTCTTTTAAAAATATTCAACACACACGAATATTTACTAACTGCCTACCATGTACACCCGAGTGTGCAAGGCAACTGATAAATAAGGTTTAATTCCTGCCTTGACACATCCATGGCAATTAAAGCCCTGAAGCCTAACCCAGATCACCTTATTGCTGTTGGCTGCGTCTTTTCACTGGGAAAGTCAGAGGCTACCTGACAAGAACTACCTCAAGATGTTTCCTTGGGGCGCCTGGGTGGCTCAGTAGGTTAAAGCCTCTGCCTTCGGCTCAGGTCATGATCTCAGGGTCCTGGGATGGAGCCCCACATCGGGCTCTCTGCTCAGCGGGGAGCCTGCTTCCTCCTGCCTCTCAGTCTACTTGTGATCTCTGTCTGTCAAATAAAAAAAATAAAATCTTAAAAAAAAAAAAAAGATGTTTCCTTTACTTTGGTCTTAGAGAATACAGCTGTTGTTTTCTTTTCCTAATGTCCATCTCTCTTGCTCTGTCTTTAATCCACTGTTTCCTATTTATATTTAATTAGTGCCCCTCTTACTTCAATCTCCCTTCCAACAAGGATCAATTATCTGGTCCACAAAATGGTCTTCTTATTTCTCAGAAAATTAACATTTCTTTCATCTCTACTGAAGCAGTTGTCTCCTAGAATTCTCATGACTGCAAATCTTTTGGTCCTACCTCATCTCTGTGGCATTAGACACTATACACCTAGATTTCTCAGGTCCTGTCTTGATTTCCAGCCCTGTGGACATTTGTGGGTTTCCTGTCACTTCTCTAGGCTCTCCTTTGTTTTTTAAACTGATCACATTCTTTCCATCTTGTTCTGCCACCTATTTCTTTCACATCTTTATACGTTTCTGCTATGCTTTCAAATTTCCCACTCACCTACATGTACATTCCAAATCTTCACTTAAAATGTAATTTAAGATTAAGATTTCCCTACACACCCACTAGGACGTTACACTAGGATCTCAAACGCAACACCTCAAACAGTTCTTCATCTTGGTCCCTCCTCTCCCTGCTCCCATCAGTTCTTCCCCTTTCCTCCCTCCAGACTCTCTGCTCCCCACCAGAGTGCCCTTAGGTCTCCCTCTTCTCCCCTGGAAGTCACTGTCAGTTGAAATTTATTGGACTCCGGGAAACTTGCTCCCCGTACAGACTCGGCCCGGAGGAGGCTTCTCACAATGGCAGCCACCAAAACGTTGCTCCTCAGGGCCTCTAAATCTAAGCTGTTAGCGCCATCGCTTTCTCCCTTAGAACAGTTCTGACGGCATAAAATTAACTCAAAGTCATTAATTACCTTCTTCCAGTTTCGTGACTCAACCCAGGGACCGAATTCCTGTAACCTGTGCAACTATTCACCGGGCAGGACAGCAGCCGCGGAAACAACCAACTCCTCCCTCCACCCGCCGTCGCAGTTCGAATTTTAAAATCTCCGCCAGCGTCTACGTCAACACGTACGTCGAACGCGTGCACAACTCTTCCGCGCCTCTCCCCGTCGCGGGAATTGTGCGTATTGCTGGCCGCCTGCCGCCTCGGTCAGCACACTGGTCAGCACACTGGCGTCTCTAGTAAGTGCAAGCGTCCCCTACAAAGTCTGGTCCGATTTCTAAAATTAGCGCTGAAGACCTGGGCGCTCTAGGTCTCTGAGGAGCGGGTGGAGAGCTCCAAATCGCCCTGGAAACGCTTTTTCCGTACAGCAACATGGCAGCGCCCGTTGACTCGTAGAAAAATTTCTTTGCTATGAAAGTAGCGTCTTTCATGACCACTCCTTAGAGGGTTGCTTCTTTCCTGATGCAAGTCTGGGAGACGTCGTGCAGTTTTTCTGACAGGGGATGCGGTGAGGTAGGAGATGGGGACTGTTGAGGGTGGGTGTCACCGGCTTCGAGGATCTAGTGTGGCGCCGCGGCCGCTAAGGATCGGGTTCGCAGTTTGCTCGCCAGGGTTTCACGGTCCTCTAGTGGTGGCCAGAGACTACAGCTACGAGGAACCCTAGAGGGTAGAAGGTGGGTTTGGTTGTGAGGGGGAGAGGTAGAAGAGAAAGGATTTAAGCACCGTAGTGTACTTTGTTAAAACAGAACTTCCCTGCTTCCCTGAGTTTAAACTCAGAGACGTGTACTGCCCAATACCCGGAGAGTGGTGGCTTTGGGAGAAAAGCTTTGAGCCAAAGTCTGCATACTGATTCTTGGAGCAGATTTGCGGTTAACGAATTGTAATATTGGGCATGTCATCTTTTCTGAGTTTCAGTCTTCTTGACTAAATTTCTTGCTCTCATTAGCCATTATGTTACCGCAAGTGGTGACTCTGAAGGGAGGACCAATACCAGGATTACCATCACTAATAGCATTTGTTTGAGCAGTTGCTGTGTGTCAGACACTGGGCAGCACTTAAGATTATCTCATTTAGTTCTCTAAATTGCCTTCTGAGATATCATAAAAAATGGATGAATTTGAGACTCAGTGAGATTAAATAACTTGTCCATGGTCACACTGCGGACACTACATGGAGTTAGAAGTTTGGATCTAAATGCTCTCTTACTAGCTGTAGTGTTAAAACACTTATTCTATCCTCCTCTTAAGTTCTTCATTATACTACATTTAGAAGGCAATACCCAGAACTTTATCCCCGCCCCCCCCTTTTTTTTTGTAAAAAGGAGGTTTTGAAAAAACATAGTTGCTGAAGGAGGACTGCTCAGAACCAATAACCTTGCAATTTTGTTAGGGTTTGGTACTTCTGATATCTGTTAAAATTGCCTTGTGCTCTGCCTAGACCAGTCTTTCATTTTGTTTTTCACACTCTTATGGTAGCAGTGGTTAAGTGTGGCAGTGTTGATGGGCTGGCTTGTTATGGCAAATGTGCTTTGAAAAAACAAGGACTGATCTGCTAACAACTCCTCTGGAAATTATGTGACCTCTCTAGGTTTATCTCATTAAAAAGGGTGAATTCACATAGGTAATGTAGTATTCTTTGCTTTGACAGAACACTCTCATCTTTAAGAATTGAGTGACTTCGTGACTTGGAGGATGTGGACTTAGTGGCTGGATTCAAAGACGAACAGTAGGTTGTATGGAGGGCCCAGGAGGATTCAGTTGGGATCCCAGAAATAAGATCATGTTTTAATGCTCTTTTGCTAAATTGGCTGAAAAGTTTGAATTATCAACCCTGTAATTAAAAGTTTATATTAAAACATTACATTTTCCTTAACATATCATGACTCTCAAATTCTCTTTTGTGTATATGTTAAGTTTATGTACATGCGCATGAAATTACCTGTGTATGTGAAGTATATTTTTATTGAAATGCAGGACATTTAAGAAGTTAATCTGGAAAATCGGGTTTTACATCTAGACCCTCATTTCCAGAGTTGTTTTTTTTTTCCCTTTCTTTTTTAAGAGAAGAGAATGTCAGTGGTGCATCAGCTCTCTTCAGGATGGTTATTAGATCACCTTTCTTTCGTTAACAACATAAACTACCATCTTCACCAACATCATGAGCCTTGTTGCAGTAAAAATGAACCGACTTCATCTGCCCACTTTGATCCTCTTCAAAAGGATTCTTTGATGTCTTTGGGAGCCTCTGCTACATTTAGTGCTTTTGACTTTACCACTAAACCAGATAATGATGCCAGAGGAAATTGTAAAATCGTCATACAGAGATATGTTTTTCGATCTGAGCTATTTAATGTCACCAAACCTTATATAACCCCAACTGTTCACAAAGAATGCCGACAAAGGAATGAAAAGGAAGATCCAATGGATGGTGTTAAAGAAGAAAACTGCATTTCTATTGGGAAGGTAGAAAGTTTTAATACATTTTTATTTTTCTATAGAACATGCAGAAGAAGTTTATTATTCCAATATCTTAAATATCTTACAACTTACTAAGTCTAAAAAACCGTAAAGCATAGGAAGGCTTTAGTTATAGCCAATATAATTTTTTTTTAAAGATCTTATTTATTTATTTGACAGAGAGAGATCACAAGTAGGCAGAGAGGCAGGCAGAGAGAGAGAGGAGGAAGCAGGCTCCCTGCTGAGCAGGGAGCCCGATGTGGGGCTCGATCCCAGATCATGACCTGAGCCGAAGGCAGAGGCTTTAACCCACTGAGCCGCCCAGGCACCCCTAGCCAATGTAATTTTTTAAAACCTTTATTTACTTATTTATTTGACACAGAGAGAGAGATCACAAGCAGAGAGGCAGGCAGAGACAGAGAGAGGGAGAAGCAGGCTCCCCGCTGAGCAGAGAGCCCAATGCAGGGCTCAATCCTGGGACTCTGGGATCATGATCTGAGCTGAAGGCAGAGGCTTTAACCCACTGAGCCACTCAGGCGCCCCAAGGCAATGTAATTTTTAACTCTTTCCTAATGTTCTACCATTCTTAGAAGACCAAATTTGCATATTTCAAAAGTAAGCAAAGTTTGCTCAAAGGTGAATGCTCTGTAAATTAAACAAACCAACAAAACCAAAAAGCCCTTTCTGCTAGTCATTTGTATTAATTGCATATTTTTAGAGCTGTTTTTGTTCAACAGTGTGCTGCTTTGTCTGAAAAATCCCAAAGCAGTTTATGGATTTTGGGAGATTCTTAGAGACCTGTCCATTGGGGATAAGTTCATATAATGAAGTTTGCAGGAAGGGTGATATTTCATAAAGTTTTTAATAATAAAAGTAGAAAGCTACTATAGGAAATTGTGTATGTTCTTAAAGCATATGTATTTGTATATACACTGTTGCAGTCTTTTGGTGAAGTTTCAAGAATGCTATACTCAAGATCAAATTAATTATGCTTTAATAATTTTTATGTTTCTGAAGAGTTCAGAAGTGATTATACAAAGTCCATTTCAGATTATATGAACATTTTCTTTGATAGAGTAGGAGTAACTTTATTACTCACACACAGATATTTGAGATCTTTCTGTGTGCTGTTGTACATACAGGGATGAAACAAGATAAACAAAGTTAGTACCTTCATGGATCTTATAACTGAGATCCGTGAAGAAAGATATTAAATAAGAAAGCATGTTGAGAATTAGAATAAGGAAAGTAATAGGGGTAATTTATTATATTGTTCTTGTTTCCTGAAGTAGGACTTTTAATATTCTTGTAATTTCTTCCATCTTTCTTTTCCTTTGGACAAATATTTATTGACCATTTGCTGTGTGTCAGGCATAGGAAAGAATATATAATGTCTGAGATTTCAGTGAAATATTACATGGATTATCAATACTATTACTAATAGAGGAAAATAATAAGCATTTGCACTTCACTAAGTATGGGCATCTTTTAATGTTTTCACTATTATGTTGGATAAATTTCTCATTTTAATATGGAAAAATATAGATGAGTGTATGTAATTAATATCTTCACAAAAACTTACCTTAATTCTGATATGCTAAGGCAAACTGTTCAATTAGCTTAGTTTTCAGTCCATTTATTTATTCAGCCAGGAAACATTTATTGTTAGCCTGCTGGGATTATGCTACCGTGTATGCACTCATGTTTCAGCAATAAGAGGTATAAAGTCCCTGCTCTATTTTGCACTGTCTTACATGTTCTTTTCTGTGGAGTTGTTAGACACAGAATGGTGTTAGTATAGCTGATTTATACCTAGCCCTCAGATCAGTCATAAAGAGCTATTGAAAATTCAAGGGATTTTTAAAATGATAGTATATGAATAGTTCTCTTCCTCATAAATGAAGTTGAGAATTGTGTGATATATATCAACTGATAGATGACACTAGGAATATTATACAGTGTCACAGTTTTCTTGTGTTCATGGATGTCTGTGCTACATTTTATCATTGTACCATAGCAGATACAGGTTAGGTGACCTTATATCATTCATTAAATTTGTAGTAATAACAATAATAATAATTAATAATAACAATACATAGTAATTTTTCTATTTGGGAAAGCCTATTTCCTTAGTCTATACTCTTTTCACTGATTTTGACCTTCCTTGTTGATTAACTTCTTCAAGACTAAGATACACACTATGGAAAATGTGATAACAGAGAAATACTAATATATTTCAAAATATCAATATTGCGATAGATGGCAACATAATTTTGTCTCTGTAATTTACTATTTAGAAGCGTAAAAGATGTGTCGTTTTCAATCAAGGTGAATTGGATGCTATGGAATATCATACAAAGGTAGGTGTGAAATATTCATTGATGACATTGGAAGATTAATGTGAAGTAGTATAAATAACCAATATAAATAAGGATGTTCTTAAAAATTAAGCAGTTATTTTGATCAAAGTTAGAATTTAATAGTGGAGTGATTTATTTTTACTTTTATAGTAATAAAGAGTTCAATTTTTCTTAAAATTTTATATACTTCTATTAGTTTTACTATTTAACACAAGTAAACTTATTCTATATTGGTTAAGTTTAGAAATTTGATAAGTTTTAAAGTCTCTTGTCCGTAGGTAAGATGACTCAATAAGATAGTTGCAGAAGAAATCATGAACGATGTGAAGGATGTATTTTTAGAGCATAACGATAAAGGGGACCTAGTAAAGAAATGAGAGGAAACAGAGGGTACTCTAGTAATTTAAGCTTTAACTCTCTTGATTGAAATGGGAAAATTGGGGTTGGAATTTGGCTTAGGAGGGATGATAGTAAATGCAGTCTTGGACATGTTGAGTTAATTTGATGATAGGACCTAAGATTTTTTCTCTTTTGTGTAGGAAGATGTACATAATAAAATCTGCTGTTTTACCATTTTTAACTGACTGAGCCACCCAGGCAACCCTGTTTTACCATTTTTAGATGTATAATTCAGTGGCATTAAGTACATTCACAATATTGAGCCATAATCACCGTGCAGCCATCTCCAGAACTTTTTTATCATCTCACATAGAATCTATGCTAGTTAAATAGCTCCCCATTTTCCTCTTCCCACAGCCCTTAGTAACGTCTATTCTACTTTCTGTATTTTGCATTTGCCTATTATAGGTGTATAAGTGGAATCATATATTTATCCTTTTGTTTCTAATTTATTTCACTTAGCATAATGTCTTCAAGGTTCATTCCAGTATCAGAATTTCATTCTTTTTTAAGACTGAGTAGTATTTCATTGTATATCTGCACTTCATTTTTTTTAATCCATTCATTTGTTCATGGACATTTGGGTTCTTTCCATCTTTTGGCTGTTGTGAATAATGCTGCTATGAATATTTGGTGTATAAGTATCTGTTTAAGTCTTGCTTTCAATTATTTTTGGTATATACCTAGATGAGAATTGCTGGATCACATAGTAACTTTATGTTTAACTTTTTGAGGAACTGCCAAACTCTTTTCCACAGCAGTTGCATCATTTTATATTCCTACCAGCAGTGCACAAGGGTTCCAGTTCCTGCACATTCTAATACTTGTAATTTTCTGTTTACCTTTTCAAAAGTAAAAGCCATCCTAAGAGGTGTAGAGTGATATCTCATTGTGGTTTTCATTAATACATTGGATTTTATGTGTATTGAGGATAGCTGAATACACAAGTGCTAGATCTTTCAATACCAAAAGTTTGCTGTAGTTTGTTAATTTTCAAAGTATTTCTATTGCCTGGAAATGTCACTTGCAAGATTAAACTGCAGAAGTATGTAAAAATCCAGGGTCTGATATAAGAAAGATTAATAATTTTAAGATGTTAAATGAAATTAGAGAATAGAATTTCTTGAATTCATATATGTATTCAGATCACTAAATACTTTTGACTATAAATGATAACTATAAATTGGGAAACATTCATGTGCTACAGAATAGAATCAAACCCTTCAATCATAGAACAGAATATTTATAAAATCAAATTTAGAACTCTTTTAGCTTCAGTAGCAAATTGGAATAAAAGTATATGGCCATTTTATTGTCAATTAACAATTTTATAGGGATTAGAGCCTATTGGCAGTAATGGAATGTTTGAAGTTGGTACGAGGACTGTTAATAGATAAGATATGTAGATGACTTTAAGGAACATATATTAAGGAAAAGCCTGTAATAGAACTTGTCTTATTTTCTTTACTGAATGAATCTTTCTGTGCCCCTCCCTTTCTTCTTATCTAATTCATTTATACATTTATTCCCTCACTCAGTAAGTGCATTAATTCAGTTCACTTATAAATATTCATTATGTGCCAGCTGTACGGCAGACAGAGTTATTCCTGGGACTTCAATAGAAATACAGATAAATACAGTGCTTCTGTTTTAGCACTTAGGTTCTTGAGGGACACAGATGATTAAACTAAACTACTGTATATCATAAAAAGCACTATTTAGGACAAGTCTAGGATACAGTGAGAGCACAGAGGTGGGTGTCCAACTTAGACCTAAGGATGGGGTGTCAAGGAAAGCTTTATGGAGGCACTAATTTTGTTTAAGTTGAGTCTTTGTAGTAGGCTTAGTCATATGAAGAGGATGATGAAGAGTAATGAAGAGTGGTTCTTTGAGAAGAATAGCATTTTTTAAAAAAGATTTTATTTATTTGACAGAGAGAGATCACAAGTAGGCAGAGAGGCAGGCAGAGAGAGAGGGGGAAGCAGGCTCCCTGCTGAACAGAGAGCCTGATGCGGGCTGCATCTCAGGACCCTGAGAGCATGACCTGAGCTGAAGGCAGAGGCTTAAATCTCTGAGCCACCCAGGAGCCCTGAAGAATAGCATTTTGCTAAAGTTTAAAAACAAGATGGTTATCAAGCTTATTTAAGAAACTGAAAAAGGCTCTGGTAGCTGGGCTGTGGAATGTGGAGAGGGTGGTTAGAGATGAAACTGGGGGAATAAGAAGTCACAGGTCATGTGAGATTTTACAAGACCATCTTAAGACATTTAGAATTAAGGGTGGTGGGAAGCTGTTGAAAGCAGGTGACATGATCAGATTTACATGTTATTTAATTTATTTAATATTAACTTCATTTTTAGATAGAAAATGCATTCATTTGGTAAAGTTCAAAATTTACAAAGAGTGTATAGTAGGTCTTTCTCTAATCCCTATTCCTCAGTCACCTGCTTTTTCCTCTCAATGTATTTGTCCAGTGGTGGTCGCGTTCATACATGAAATACAATTTGTGCATATATTCCCCTTCTCCTTTTTTATTTAGGTGGTAGCATACTTGATACAATTTTTTCTTGCTTTTTTCCCTTCAGATAGACATACTTTACAAATTGGTTTATGTCACTTGTCTTTTGTACTTTTCTTAGTCTTTAACTGTTGACATTTAGGTACATTATACACATGCTATATACATAAATATGTGTGTATCTGCAGGGTACATTTCAAGCAATTAAGTTGTTGGGTCAGAGGTTTGAACCTTTTGATAAATATTTTCAAATTGCTACTATGGAGGTTTTATCATCTTATTAGCAAACCAGAAATGTATAATTTTGCCTTTTTTCTCACATCCTTACAGTGTGTGCTGTATTGTTTTTGATACTTGCCAGTTTGATAGGTAAAAAATAATATTTCAGTATGATTTTAATTTGCATTCCCTTAGTGTGGTTAAGTATTTTTACATATATTTAAAAACCATTTGTATTTTTTTAATGTGAACTGTTTGTTTCTTTTGTGTATTCAAATACTGTGTCCTTAATTTATAGGTGCTCTTTATATGTTAGGGAAACTAGTACTTTGCCTATGATATAAATTGCTAATATATTTTTACCATTTTGTCATTTTGATTTTAATTATGATTTTTTTAACCACATACACAGTTTTGTATTTTTATTTAGTTGAATTTATACATTTTTTTTTCTTTCATGACTTCTGGATTTTTGAGTCATATTTAAAAAGGTATTTTTCTTCAAGGCTTTAAAATAATTTTCCCATGGGGGGTAAAATGAAAGAATTTTCCCATGTTTTTTCCTAGAATATTATTTCATTTCATATTTATATCTTTGATTCATTGAGATTTCATTGTGGTATAAAGTGTAGTAGCACATACACATATGTATATGAGTTTGTTTCTTGATTTTGTCTTTATTTTTCTATCCTCCAGTCTCTTTTCAGGTTTTATAACATGAGTATGTTTTAATATTTGGTATGCTCATCCCCCCCTTTATCCATATTTCTCTTTTACAGAGTTTTTGTTTTGTTTGTTTATTTTCCCATATGAATTTCCCATTAAGATCAATTTAATTCTGGTTAGAAAAAGAAGCAATTAGAATTTTTATGGTATCAAGTTAAATTTATAGATTAGATTAGGGCCTACTGACATCTTTAAGATGTTAATAACACAGATATGTCTTTCCATTTGTTTCAGTTTCTGTTGTCATTTTATAAGGTTTTCTTTATAAAAGTCTTGCCAGTTTCTTAAGTTGCTGTAGGTTTTTTTTTTCTTTTAATCTCTGGGTTTTTGAGATAATACTTATAACTTCTGAAAATAGTAGAACTTTTAATTACAGCTTTCTAATTATTTTATCTCATTTATTTCTTGTTTGTAAATGTATAGGCTAGAAAATACAATACAATACAATACAATACAATATTCAATCATAGATATGACAGTATTTATCTTTGTCTTATTCCTGACTCAGTGGTGATGATTTCATTATTAAGCATAATACTGGCTTTTGGACTTACCAGCAAATAGCATGTTAAGGAGGTTTCCATTTATTCTTTTTTGTTACTTTTTTTTTTTTAAAGATTTTATTTATTTATTTGACAGAGATCACAAGTAGGCAGAGAGGCAGGCAGAGAGAGAGGGGGAAGCAGGCTACCCGCTGAGCAGAGAGCCCAACGTGGGGCTTGATCCCAGGACCCTGAGAGCATGACCTGAGCTGAAGGTAGAGGCTTAACCCTCTGAGCCACCCAGGTGCCCCATTACTTTTTTTTTTTTTTTAAGATTTTACTGATTTATTTGGTAGAGTGTGAGAGAATGAGCGTGGCGCAGGGTGGGGGGAGCGGATAAGGAGGAAAGGGTAGAGGGAGAGGGAGCCTGATGCGGGTTCAATCCCAGGAGCCTGGAGCCATGACCTGAGCCAAGGACAGGTGCTTAACTGACTGAACCACCCAGGCACCCCTCCATCTGTTCTTATTTACTGTTATTATCAAACATGGTTATTGAATTTTATGAAATGTTTTTTAAGCATCTGTGGAGATTGAATAGGTGATTTTTCTACTAATATTTCCCTTTGATTTTTCTTCATGTGTAACCATCCTTGTGTTTGTAGTGTATATTCCAAATGACCAGCTGTCAGTGCCTCTCCTCTGTCAAAGATGCATGGTTTATTGTCTCCCATTCGCCTGGTGAATTTTGTTTTTATTCTCAGTCTGAATATTGGAAATAGGCACCATTCTTGGCCCTGTGGGAACTCCTGGCACTATTTCTTCTGTCCTTTGGATGTTTCTTTTCCTGGCCTTGTATAATTCCCTCATACACTTAAGCACATTAGTACTTAGGGGAATTTTTCCAGTGTGACTATCTATGGATCTATATAGTTCTCTCTTGTAGCTCTTTCCTATCCGGTACCCTGTCCTATGAATTCTTGTCTTGACCTTCCTGTATTCTCTGCTTTTTCTACTCAGCTCTGGATTTTTCCTAGGCTCTGTCCAGATTCTTCTTTCTTTTGACCTAGAAACTTCCCAGGCAGTTAGCTGGGGGCACTCATAGGGCTTACCTATGATTTCTTTCATTGTCTTTATTGCCTGATGTCCTGTGTCTTGAAAGCTGTTGTTCCTGAGACTTTATCTTAATTGAAAGTAGAAATCTTTTGCTGCTTTGAATATTTTTTTCTTTATCATTGATTTTTAGCAACCTGATTATGATGGTCCTTAATGCAGTTTTCCCCACCTCCTCTGTTGAACTTTGAATCTATAAATTAATAGTTTCAGCAGATTTGGAAATTTTTTTGGCCATTTCCTCCTCAAATATTTTTTCTGTCATCTTCTTTTTGGATACTTCTATTGTGTTGTTTTCAAGTACAGTAATCTTTTCTTCTTCAGTACCTGCTGTTAATGGAATCTAGTATATATTTCCTTTTTGCATTGAACAGGCATACCTTGTTTTATTGCTCTTTGCTTTATTGTACTTTGCAGATATCACACTTCTTGAAAAATGAAAATCTGTGGCCACCCTGCATTGAGCAAGTCTGTCAGTGCCGTTCTTCCAACAGCATTTGCTTACTTTGTTTCTCTGTGTCACATTTAGATAGTTCTTGCAGTATTTTAAACTTTTTTATATAACATTTATCATGGTGATCTGTGATGAGTGATCTTTGATATTACTTTTGTGATTGTTTTGGGGTACCACAAGCTGCACACATATAAGATGGCAAACTTAACTGATAAATGTTGTGTGCTCTCACTCCTCCACCAACCAGCCATTCCCCAGTCTCTCTCCCTCTTCTTGGGCCTCCCTATTGCCAGAGATACAGCAGTCTTGAAATTAGTCTAATTAATAACCGTGCAATTGCCTCCAAGTGTTCAAGTGAAAGGAAGAGTTGGGTGTCTCGGACTTAAAATTTTTTTTTTAAAGATTTTATTTGGGGCGCCTGGTTGGCTCCATGGGTTAAGCCTCTGCCTTCGGTTCAGGTCATGATCTCAGGGTCCTGGGATTGAGCAGAGAGTCTACTTTCCCCCTCTCTCTGCCTGCCTTTCTGCCTACTTGCAATCTCTCTCTCTCTGTCAAATAAGTAAATAAAAACTTAAAAAGAAAAGGTTTTATTTCTTTGAGAGAGAGAAAGTGAGAGAGAAAGAGAGCACAAGCCAGGGAAGGGACAAAGGGGAGGGAGCCTGATGTGGAGCTCTAATCTCAGAACCCTGGGATCATGACCTGAGCTGAAGGCAGATGGTTAACTGACTGAGCCACCCAGATGCTCCTAATTTTTTTTTAAAGATTTTATTTATTTATTTATTTGACAGAGAGAAAGATCACAAGTAGGCAGAGAGAGGGGGAAGCAGGCTCCCTGCTGAGCAGAGAGCCCAATGCGGGGCTCGATCTCAGGACCCTGAGATCACTTTTTTTTTTTAAGAGACTGTGGGGTGGGGAAGGGGAAGGATAGAGGGAGAGGGAGAGAGAGAGAATCTTAAATAGGCTCCACAGCCAGTGCAGAACATGACTCGGGGCTTGATCTCATGATTCTGGGATGACCTGAGCTGAAATCAAGAGTTGCATGCTTGGTCGCCTGGGTGGCTCAGTGGGTTAAGCCGCTGCCTTCGGCTCAGGTCATGATCTCACGGTCCTGGGATCGAGTCCCGCATCGGGCTGTCTGCTCAGCGGGGAGCCTGCTTCCTCCTCTCTCTCTCTGCCTGCCTCTCTGCCTACATGTAATCTCTCTCTGTCAAATAAATAAATAAAATCTTTAAAAAAAAAAAAAAAAGAGTTGCATGCTTAACCAACTGAGCCACCCAGGAACTCCAACATGTCTTATGCTTTAAATCAAAAGCTGGAAATGATTAAGTTCAGTGAAGAAGGCAGATCAAAAGCTGAGATATGCCAAAACTAGGTCCCTTTTACCAAAGTATTAGTGAAATTGTGAATGCAAAGCAAAAGTTCTTGAAGGAAATGTAAAGTCCTAAACCAGTGAGCATATGAATGATAAGTGAAATCAGCCTTATTGCTGATATGGAGAAAATTTGAATGGTCTGGTTAAAAAATTGGACCAGCCACAATATTCCCTTAAGCCAAAGCCTAATCCAGAGCAAGGCCCTAACTCTCTTTTTAGTTCTATGAAGGCTGAGAAGATGTATGAGGAAGTTGTAGAAGAGTTTGAAGTTGGTAGAGGTTGGTTTATGAGGTTTAAGAAGCTCTCTCCCTAACATCAGAGTGCAAGGTGAAGCAGTAAGTGCTGATGGAGAAGCTGTAGCAAGTGATTCAGATGATGTAGCTAAGACCATTATTGAAGGTGGCTACATTAAACAGATTTTCAAGGTAGACGAGGCAGGCTTCTATTGGAAGAAGATGGCATCTAGGAATTTTACAGCTAGTTAGAAGAATGTCTAACTTCAGTTTGAAAGAATAGGCTGGCTCTCTTGCTAGGGGCTACTGATGCTGGTGATTTTAAGTTGAAGACAATGCTCATTTACCATTCTGAAGATCCTCAGTCTCTTAAGTACTATGCTAAGTTAGGGCACCTGGTGGCTCAGTTGGTTAAATCTCTGACTCTTGATTTCAGTTTGGGTCATGATCTCCAGGTCCTGGGATCAAGCCCTGTATCAGGTTCAATGGGTTCCATGATTAGCAGGGCATCTGCTTGAGGAAATTCTCCCTTTCCCTCTACCTCTCCTCCTGCTCATGCTCTCTCTCTTTGTCGAAAATAAATAAATAAATCTTTAAAAAAAATTATGCTGTTTACTATGTGTTTGCTCTCTAAGTGGAAGAAAGAAGCCTGGATTACAGCACATCTGTTTACAGCGTGGCTTACTGAATCTTTTAAACCTACTGTTGAGACCCACTGTTCAGAAGAAAAGATTCCTTTCAAAATGGTACTTACTAATAATGCACCTGGTAAGCCAAGAGTTCTGATAGAGATGTGCTCTTGGATGTATGTTGTTTTCATGCCTGCTAACATAAAATCCATTTGGCAGCTCACAGATCAAGGAGTAATTTTGACTCAAGTCTTATTGAAGAAATACATTTCATAGGGCTATAGCTTCCACAGACAGTGATTCCTCTGATGCATCTGGCCACAAAGTCAATGAAAAGTTTTCTGGAAAAGATTCACTATTGTAGATGCCATTAAGAACATTCGTGATTCATGGGAAGAGGTCAAAATATCAAAATTACCAGGAATGTGGAGGAATTCCTAATTAATTCCAACTCCAAGGGAAGACTTCAAGGGGTTCCAGATTTCCGTGGAGGAAGTCATTGCAGATGTGGTGGGAATAGCAAGAGAACTAGAATTACAAGTGGAGCTTGAAGATGGGACCAAATTGCTGCAAGCTCATGACAGAGCTTTAGTGGATAAGGGGTTGGTTCTGATGGACAAAGAAAACAGTTCCTTCAGGTTGAATGTACTCCTGGTGACGATGCTGTGAACATTGTTGAAATGACAACAGAGGACTTAGAATATTCCATAAACTTAGCTGACGAAGCAGCAACAGGGTTTGAGAGGATTGACTCCCAATTTGAAAAGAAGTTCTACTGTGGGTAAAATGCTATCAAAGAGCATTCATGAAGAGTCAACTGATGCAGCAAACTTCATTGTAGTCTTATTTTAAAAAATTGCCATGGATACCTCAGCCTTCAAAAACCACCACCCTAATGAGTCAATAGCTATCAACATGGAGTCAAGACTCTCCACCCACAAAAAGAATATTACTTGCTGAAATTTCAGATGATAGTTTGCATTTTTTAGCAATAAGGTATTTTTAAGTTAAGGTATATACATTGTTTTTAAGGCTGTAATGCTGTTGAACAGTATAAATATAACTTTTATTTGCACTGAAATCCAAAAAATAAATTTGACTCACTTTATTGCTATAGTTACTTTATTGTGGTGGCCGGGAACTAAAACCCCACTATCTCCTGTATGGGAGTAGGAATTTTTATTTTTAACAACTTCCAGGTGATGCCAACAGAGGTAGTCCAAATAGCATATTTTGAGGACTGCACCAAGGGGGACAAAAAAGATAATGATTATAGAAAAGAATATATAGTCTGATTTATAAAATACAGGTGAATCTTTTGCAGCTTACAGACCTTGGCTTGAGATGATTGACTTTATTGCAATAAGTTGGCTTCATTCCAGTGGTCTGTAACTCAACCCGCAATATTCCTGTGGTATGCAGTTTTTTCCCTGTGGAAGCTCTTGATATTGTTTAGTAGTTTTTGTGTCTCTTTAACGTTCTCATTTTTTTCTGTACATCTTTTGAACATATGAATATGGTTATGATAAGTGCCTTATTATATTCTACTTTTGTTCCTAATTTTTTTTAAAGATTTTATTTATTTATTTGACAGACAGAGATCAGAAGTAGGCAGAGAGACGGGCAGAGAGAGAGGGGGAAGCAGGCTTTCTGCTGAGCAGAGAGCTGGATGCGGGGCTTGATCCCACGACCCTGAGATCATGACCTGAGCCGAAGGCAGAGGCTTTAACCTACTGAGCCACCCAGCCTTCCCTGTTCCTAATCTTTTAATGGGCTGCAAGTAAACCTACCCAGCCTTTTCTGCTGTTTGTTCATCTGTGTTATTCTTGTGTGTTTCTATTGAGTGATTATTCCTCCGTAATGTGTTGCATTTTCCTGCTTCTTTATATATCTGATAATTTTCAATTTTTTTGTATAACATTTCAATTTTAGTTCTTAGGTACTAGATATTTTCATATTCCTATAAATATTCTTGAAATTTGTTCTTGGAGAAATTTATTTTGAAAATGGTTGATCTGGGACTCCTGGGTGGCTCAGTCGTTAAGCCTTTGGCTCAGGTCATGATCTCAGGATTCTGGAATCGAGTCCCACATCAGGCTCCCTGCTCAGCGGAAAGCGTGCTTCTCCCCCTCTCACTCCCCCTGCTTTGTATTTCCCTTTATTCCCCCCCCCCCCCCCCCCCCCCCCCCCCCCCCCCCCCCCGCCCCATCACTCTTCTCTGTCAAATAAATTAAATCTTTAAACAACAATAACAGCAACAACAACTAAAACAGTGCTGGCCAATGGAAATATGTGAGTAACATCAAGGAATTTAAACCTTCCTAATATCTGGGTTTAAAAAAAAAAAAAAAAGAAAAGGTTGATCCTTTTGTGACTTTTTTTTTTTTCTAAAGTTTTGAAGCTTGTTTTAAGATTTTTTTTTAGTTAAGTCCAGAGCAGTCTTTGGAGCTTTTTTTTTTTTTTCCTGACTCATGAGGCAGTACCCTTTTGAGAAGTCTACCTAATGCCTTGTAATTAGGAGAGTTCCATTCTGGCAATGGGAGCACTGTTCCCAGCCCGGCGTGAGTTCTGTGGGTTGTTTCCTCTTAACATTTGACATCATTTCTTTCCCTGACCTTGGGGAGACTTGAGTGGACCTTCTGCAGCTTTTAAGAATTCTCTCTTTGTGCACCTCTCTCCTCTTTGGTATCCTGCCCTGCAAACTCTAGCTGCTTTGACCTTTTCAGACTTTGAGCTCCATCTTCTCTACTCAGAGACTTTTGGACTCTGAAAACTTTTGCTCTGCTGCTGCCTGGAAACTTTCTCAAAGCAGTAAACTGGAACAATCATTCTATTTCTCCTTTTTAGGGGCAAGTATTTTTCACTACTTGACATCCATCTAAGGTTTGAAAGCTTTTTAAAAAAATTACACTTTATACTTTTTTAAAAAAGTAATTTCAGATGAAAAGTTAAATCTGACCTCTGGTATTGCCTTGCCCAGAAGTGGAACTTAGATTTTAATTTTCTAATGGTTGAAGTTGTATTTTTGCAAAACTTTGTTTATATGTTCATTTAATGGTTGCTTTTTTTCTTTACAATTTAAGAAATATAAATTCAAAGGTAAGTTTATTTTAAAATTAGATCATTGGAAAAATATAATATTAAATCTGATCTAAGCTTAGTTTGCTTTATAGGTTAGAAATTCTGCTTTCTTCTAGAAACATTCATGTTATCAAATTCATATTTATTTATTTGTTTCTCATCTATGTTAATGCATTTTTAAGAATGTGTTTTTTTATGTATATTGTTTGGTTATTTAATTGTAAGTGAATTTATGAGGTTTATTTTATTCCACATTTAGGAAACAGCAATTCAAAGGTATACTCACACATTCTTGCCTTTACATTTTATCATAAAATTATTTTAGTATTTTAAAATACTGATTTCAATCCATAAGTTCACATATTCAAAGCATTGTTGAATTTCATTAATTAGAGAATTGTCTTAATGTAAATGACCTTTTAATGTACCTTAACAAATTTTTCTTACAGATCAGGGGACTGATTTTGGATGGCTCTTCAGAGTTAATCCAGGAAGGTCTCAAAAGTGGCTTTCTTCATCCACTTTCTGAAAAATGGGACAAGTGTAGTGAGCCCATTACTTTACCACTTGATACCTGCAATTTGTCAGAATTATGTGCAATGGCAAAGCATTTGCCTTCTCTGAATGAAATGGAACTTCAGGTGTTACAGTTGATGGATGAAGATATGTCCGTTACAGAACAGGATTTATTTTCACGGGTTGTTGAAAACAACTCTAGCATTACAAAAATGATTACTTTAATGGGACAGAATTACCTGGTGCCACCAAAAAGCAGTTTTCTTTTGTCTGACATTTCTTGCATGCATCCACTTCTGAACTGTAAGTAACTACTATGTTATTAGAAAAATATAATTTTTTTTTTGTGGCCTCAGAAGTCAAGAGCTAGTCTGAATGCTGAATGTGGGTCAACATTATGAGGATAGAGTAAATGCTTAATTTTCTCTGTGTGATTTTTTCTTTTAAGTTTAATTTTAAAAGTCTTTTGATTTAAAAACATTTAAAAATTTTGAAAAAATTAAAAAATGAAACTAATGAACAAAGGGTCAAAAAGTAATTGGTCCCTGTTAAAGCAAATGTAAATTGCTGCTCTGTACTTATGAATTCATGGCACAGTTGGGCTTGGCCAAACAATTTTATTTAACTTTTCTTTATAGTGAAGTAGGAACACTTCAGACATAAATATTAACACTCTAGCCTTTTAAATTACAGTTACAGTGTTCTAGTTTATTGTCTAAAGTTTCTTGAAATATTTTCCTATATAATGTCAACAAAATTTAAAGATTGAAATTCACATTCATATATACCTGAATTTGAATTTAGATTCTAAAGCTTAACTGTTAATCTTTGAGCTATTCATTTACAAAACTGAGCCTCAGTTTCCTAGTTTATAAAATGGTTATGATAATAATCTACTTCTGAAGGTCATCTGTATCAATTGCTTATGTCAGGGATTTATACATATTTAATAAGTCATAATATTCTAAGGGATGAAGTAGGAAAAGAAATGTATTGATGAAGTTTAAATTAATATGATATTGTTATCTGGATATTTAATATAAAAATTTTTAATTTATTAAATGACATAGTTTATTAAGGAAATGCTTTTTTAAATTTCTGTCAAGCCATGTTACATATGAGAGGTCATTCATGTCATAGTGTCATAAATTCTTTAGGGTAAATGACAGGGTAATAAATTAATGGGAAAGTTACGTTTGAATGTTGTTTTCTGTTCTTTTTGGTTTTTGTCACCTTAATAGTTTAAAAACCATTACTTCCTTATTTTTTTTTTTTTAAAGATTTTATTTATTTATTTGACAGACAGAGATCACAAGTAGGCAGAGAGGCAGGCAGAGAGAGAGAGAGAGAGGAGTTAGCAGGCTCCCCGCAGAGCAGAGAGCCCCATGCGGGGCTCGGTCCCAGGACCCTGGGATCATGACCTGAGCCAAAGGCAGAGGCTTTAACACACTGAGCCACCCAGGCGCCCCCCATTACTTCCTTATTTTAATTTGCACTGTTTTGATTGCTTGTAAAACTGTACATATACCAAAATATACATATGTTTATAAAAAACAGAAGGGACAGCTCTTCCTTATAGTAAAATTCAAGTTAAAAAATGTGGGTGGAATGGTAGAACTAGAAAGTTTCTAATTGGCAAACATCATGGTAATTAGATGTCAAAATAGTAGATGAAAAGATGAGACACAGGATGTTTGCACAGTATTAAAGTATCTCCTTACAAGATACTTAACTAATTACAAAGTGAAAACTGGAGAAACCTGGTAGACAACCCTTTAACCAAGTGATCAAAGGTAGTATCACCAATAATGAGACATTTTGACATCGTGTATTTCCTGATTACTTGGTAGTGTTCTTGCTAAAAATTAATAATCTAAGTTAATCACGAGGAAATACCAAACCTAAATTAAGAGACATTCTATAAAATAACTGGCCAGTAGCCTTCAAAGTGTCAAGGTCATAAGTGACAAAGAAAGACTGAGGAACTTTCCCAGATTGGAAGAGATTGAGGAGACATGGCAGTTAGATGCAGTATATGATTCTGCTTTGGATCCTGGGCCAGAAAAAAAGACACCTGTAAATTGAGGAAGTTTTACCAAGGTCAGTGTATCAGTTTTAACATAAATTATTTTAAAACAAAGCTTAAAAAAAATGAAAGCAAAAAAATGACAAAAACAAAACACAACAACAACAAAAAAACCCATTTAGGTTTGAAAGGATCATGTTAATATGGCTGTCAAGACATAAAAGACATTTACAAATGGTTGGTGTCCAGCTAAGTGAGCTATAGTTATTTTCAGGTAGTCTTTGCAAAAATAGGAATAGGTGAACTTAGGTTAAAATCCCAGTGGTACTAAATTATAAGGGAAATTTCAATTATTTAGATTCAATTATTCCATTTGAATAAATGTTGTAAGTGCTTTTGTTGCATTCCATTTTATTTGTGTCTATAGTCAATGCACTTTAGTTTTTAAAGCGATCACCTACAGAAGGTAGGTATTTTCTGAAGTTGTGTATTTCTTTTCAGGTAAGAAAACATATGATGTAATTGTGATAGATCCACCATGGCAGAACAAATCAGTTAAAAGAAGTAACAGGTAAGTATAAATAAATTGTCTATTAGATTAGATACGCCTTGGGTTTTTTTTGTTTTGTTTTGTTTTGTTTTTGTTTTTTTAATTTCCAGCATGAACCCCAATGTGGGGCCTGAACTCACGACCCTGAGATCAAGACCTGAGCTGACACCAAGAGTCAGGTGCTTACCTGATTGAGCCATCCATGCACCCATACTTTTCTAAGAGCTAATTGTCCTTTTTACATTCTGGTTACATTGCTAAAAGTATTAGTTTGAGATGTAGGTTGTCTGAAACTACTAAAATATTTTCAATTTTTCATTCCCCTAATTAGGTAATTCTCTTGCACTAGAATGACATATAGGTATAAGAATGTAACAAGTAATATATTTATTGACGACTGAGGTTACTGACTGAACCAGTTGAGGGATATTTCTGTAATACCAAAGGGCAACATTTTCGCTTCCTTTGATATCACATTTTAAAGTTTAGAAATACGTGCCAAAATATGGGCATACCTTGTTTTATTGTGTGTGACTTTATTGTACTTTGCAGATATTGCCTTTTTAAAAAATAATTGAAGGTTTGTGGCAACTCTGCATTGAGCACATCTGTTGGTTTCATTTTTCCAACAGCATTTGCTCACTTTGTGTCACATTTTGCAATATTTCAAACATTTTCATTATTTGTTTTGGTGATCTGTGAATAGAGATTATGACTCAATGAAAGTCACATGATGGTTAGCAATTTTTAGCAATGAAGTATGTATGTTGTTTTCTTAGACATACTGCTATTGCATACTCAGTTGACTACAGTATAGTGTGAACATAACTGTTACATGCACTGGGAAGCCCCAATATTAATTTGACTCACTTTACTAAAAGTGATATTAGCTTTGTTGTGGTGGCCTGGAACTGAACTGGAGGATCTCTGAGGTATGCATAGTTTCCCTCAGTAGCTGCTAGAATGAATTTGTCTAATCCATTTAAAATTTGTTTTATGTCACCTTTTTTGTTTATGTCACCTCTTAGAGTAATTAGTTCAATTAATTTCTGAGAGGATATTTCCTTTTTTTTTTTTAATATTTTATTTATTTATTTGACAGAGATCACAAGTAGGCAGAGAGGGAGGCAGAGAGGGTGGGGCAGGGAAGAAGCAGGCTCCCTACTGAGCAGAGAGCCCCCCAGGTGGGACTCGATCCCAGGACCCTGGGACCATGACCTGAGCTGAAGGCAGCGGCTTAACCCGCTGAGCCACCCAGGCACCCCTGACATTTCCTTTTAACAGCTTTTTAAAACTAAGTTTTTCTCTCCCATTCTAGTGAATATCTTCAGTTACAGTTCCTTTCATGTTCAATTTCTAGTCTGAATAATTCTATTACCTTGACGTCAACTTCATATGGAATTTCTTTATCTCCTCAATTATCTCCAGCTTTTTTATGCTTTTTTGTTTATGAGCTGTACAGTGGGATTTTTTTCTCTTAAAGTTGCAAGAATCATACGAAGTATTCATGTATCTGTTCTCTATGTGTTTGTGTGTATAAATATTTATATCTATACATCTTTAAAAATCATTTGAAAATAATTTAGGAGAAAATAAATTGCTCTGAAATATTTAATTTTATATTTCCTGAAAACAAAGAAATTCTCTCATAACATAATTGTCAAAATAGGTACTTAACATTGATAGAGTACTATTATTGATATAAACTAGTATCTAATCCATACACTTTGTTCAGGTTTTACCAGTTATCCTAGAAACCTCTTTCATAGCAAAATAAAATTCTGGATCATTACTTATATTTAGTTGTTGTGTCTCTTTAATATACTTTTTAAAAAAAACATTATTTTATTATTTATTTGTGTGAGAGAGAGAGAGACAGAGAGTATAAGCAGGAGGGGCAGAGGGAGAGGAAGAGAGATTCTCAAGCAGACTCTGCGCTGAGTGCAGAGCCCAATATGGGCTTGTTCTCAGGATTCAGAGATTATATCCTAAACCGAAACCCAGAGTCAGAAGCTTAAACCATTCTGCCATCCAGGCACCCCTCTTTAGAATCCTTTAATTTGGAAGTTCCTGTGTCTTTACTGGTGTTTCATGAATCTGACATTTTCGAAAGCAGCAGTAGAAAACTAATATTGCATCTATTGTTGAATCTGCCCATGTCAGTTATTATTAAGGCAGTTGCCAAATGGTGATTGTGTTTGTGTGGCTTTGTTTTTGGGCTCTCTATCCTGTTCCAATGATATATGTATGTTTTTTTGTACCAGTACCATACTGTTTTTATTAGCATAGCTTTTTAACATGTTTTGAAGTCAGGGAGCCTGGTAACCTCTTGTTTTTTTTCTTTTAAGATCACTTTGGCTGTTTAGTCTTTTGTGGTTCCATAGGCATTTCAGGATTCTTTGTTCTAGTTCTATTAAAAATGCCATTGGCCGGGACGCCTGGGTGGCTCAGTTGGTTAAGCAGCTGCCTTCGGCTCAGGTCATGATCCCAGGATCCTGGGATCGAGTCCCACATCGGGCTACTTGCTCCGCAGGGAGCCTGCTTCTCCCTCTGACTCTGCCTTCCACTCTGTCTGCCTGTGCTCGCTCTCACACTCTCTCTCTCTTACAGATAAATAAATAAAATCTTTAAAAAAAAATAAAAAAAATGCCATTGGTATTTTGAAATGGATTGCATTAATTCCTTTTTTTTTTTTTTTAAATTTCCTTTGGTTGAGAGAGTGAGAGTGAGCAAGAGACGGATTGTGAGAACAAATCGGGGGTGGGGGAAGGCAGAGGGAGACGTGGACTTCCTGCAAGGCAGGGAGCCTGATGTGGGACTTGATCCCAGGACTCTGGGATCATGACCTGAGCTAAAGGTAGGCACTTAACTGACTGAGCCATCCAGGTGCCCTGATAGGGACTGCATTAAATTTATAGATTGCTTTGTGTAGTATAGACATTCTAACAATATTAATTCTTCCAGTCCATGAACACAGTAAATTAATTTCCACTTATTTGTGTTGTCTTCAGTATTTTTCATTTTGTACTCTTCAGAGTACAGGTCTTTCACAGGTTGATTATTTTTCTAGGTATAACTTTTTTTTTTTTTTAAAGATTTTATTTATTTATTTGACAGACAGAGATCACAAGTAGGCAGAGAGGCAGGCAGAGAGAGAGAGAGAGAGAGAGGAAAGCAGGGAGCAGGGAGCCCGATGCGGGGCTCGATCCCAGGACCCTGAGATCATGACCCGAGCCGAAGGCAGCAGCCCAAACCACTGAGCCACCTAGGCACCCCTAGGTATAACTTTTTGATGCAATTTTAAATTGGATTGTTTTCTTGATTTCTCTTTCTTTTTTTTTTTTTTTTTTTTTTTTTTTTTTTAAAGATTTTATTTATTTATTTGACAGAGAGAGATCACAAGTAGGTAGAAAGGCAGGCAGAGAGAGAGAGGAGGAGGAAACAGGCTCCCTGCCAAGCAGAGAGCCCAATGTGGGACTCGATCCCAGGACCCTGAGATCATGACCTGAGCCGAAGGCAGCGGCTTAACCCACTGAGCCACCCAGGCGCCCTTGATTTCTCTTTCTGATAGCTTGTTATTAGTGTATAGAAATGAAACATTTCTCCATATGTTCATTTTGTATCTTGTGACTTTACTGAATTATTTTATTAGTTTAACATTTTTTTTGGTAGAGCCTTATGGTTTTCTGTATATGATATTATATCATCTGTAATTAGTAACAATTTTACTCCTTTTTCAATTTAGATGCCTTTGATTTTTTTTTTTTTCTTGCCTAATTGGCTGGGATTTCCCTATGTTGAATAAGTTGAATGAAGAGAATGAATAGAATGCGTATCCTTGTCTTGTTTCTGATGTTAGAGGAAAAACTTACAGCTTTTCACCATTGATATAATGTTAGCCAAGGGTTTATCATATCTGGACTATATTATACTTGGTATGTTCTTTCTGTAATTGCTCCACTGGGGTTTTTATCATAAATGGATGTTATATATGTCAAATGCTTTTTTGTATCTATTTAGATGATCACATTTTTATCTTTAGTCTTGTTAATGTGGTGTATTATGTCGGTAAATTTCACTGGATCATGGAGTATGAACCTATTAATGTATTGTTGATTTTGATTTGCTCTTATTTTGAAGAGGATTTTTGCATCTGTATTCACTGGGGATATTGACCTTTTTTAAGTGGTATTTTTGATTCTGCTGGTCTTGTAAAATGAGTTTTGAAGCATTTCTTCCTTTTTAACTTTTTGGAATAACTTGAAAAGGATGGTTACTAACTTTTCCTTAAATGTTTCATAGAAATCATATATGAAACAGTCTGGTCTTGGACTTGTTTTCTGAGAGTTTTAAAATTACAGATTCAATTTTGTTACTTGAAATTGGTACATTCAGATTTTCTATTTCTTTGTGATTCAGTCTTGGAAGGTTGTCTGTTTCTAGGAATTTATCCATTTCTTCTAGGTAGTCTCCTGTGTTACGTAGTCTCCTATATATTTTTGTGGTTTTAGTTGTAACTTCTCTTTCATTTTTGCTTTTATTCATTTGAACCCTTTCTTTTTTCATTTGAGCCCTTTTTTTCTTGATGAGTCTGGCTCGAGTTTTTCAATTCTAGCTTTTCAAAGAATCAGGTTTTAGTTTCATTGATTTTTAAAGTTTCTATTTCAATTATTTCCACCCTAATCTTTATTATTTTTTTCCTTCTACTAACTTTGGCCTTTGTTGTCCTTTTTCTAGTTTAGGTTAGATTGCTTTATTTGGGATTTTTCTTGTTTCTTTAGGTAGGTTTGTATTGCTATGAACTTCCCTCTTAGAACAGTTTTGTTGCAGTTTTAGAAAGTTGTATTTTCATTTGTCTCAAAGTATTTTTTTGATCTCTTTGATTTCTTTGTTTACCCATTTGCTGTGTAGTAATACTTCTTGTTTTTTCTAGTTTTCTTCTTGGAAATGATTTCCAGTTTCATACTGTTGTTGGAAAAGATGGCCGATATGATTTAAGTCATTTTAAATTTATTGAGATTTGTTTGTGGCCCAATATATGATCTGCCCTGAAGAATGTTCCATGTGCCATTGAAAAAAATGTGCATTCAGCAGTTTTTGGGCCAAACATGCTGTGTATATGCATTAACTCCATCTGGTCTAATGTGTCAAGAGCAGTGTATCCTTATCAATTATCTGTTTGGATGATCTATGCATTGCTGTAAGTGGGGGTATTGAGGACCTCTATCATTATTGTATTAAAGTCAGTTTCTTCCTTTAAGTCTGTTAAGATTTGTTTTATGTATTTAGGTGCTACTATATTAGATGCATAAATACTTATAACTGTTACAATATCTTCTCAGGTTGACCTCCTTATCATTATGTAATTCTTTTATTTATCTTTTGTTGCAGTCTTTGTTGTAAAGTCTATTTTGTCTGATACAAGTATTGGTACTCCAGCCTTCATTTTGTTTTTATTTGCATAGAGTACTTTTTTCCATCCCTTTATTTTTAGTTTGTGTTTGTCTTTAGATGTGAAGTGAGTTTCTTGCAGGCAGTATATAGATAGGTCTTGTTTTCTTTCAGCCATTTAGCTTCCCTATGTCTTTTAATTGGAGCATTTTAATCCATTTATATTTAAAGTAATTACTGATAGGCATGTACTTATTGACATTTTAATTATATTATGGTTATTTTTGCATTTCTCTGTTTATTTGTCTTTCCTTTGCTTTCTTCCCTTGTGATTTGATGGTTTTCTTTAGAGTTATGTTTGGGTTTTTTTGTCTTTATTTTTTGTATATCTACTGTAGCTTTTTGGTCTGTGGTTCCTATAAACTGCATATATTTATATTGACCTAGATATTTTTTAAGCACTGTATTTTAAGCTGATAGTTATTTCAGTTTTAATGCATTCTAAAAGCACTACTTTTTTACTGCCTCTCAACATTTTCTGTTTTTGACATCATAATTTACATCTTTTTATTTTATATATCCCTTAACTACTTATTGTAGTTATAGTTGAGTTTACTTTTTTGTCTTTAACCTCATACTAGCTTTTTCATTGGTTCATGCACTGCCTTTACTAGACTTTTGCTTTTATGAGTGAGATTTTTTTCTTTCATATATTTTCTTGTTTTTCAGTCATGGGATTTTCTTTTCTGCTTAAAGATCTTTTAACATTTTTTGTATGGCTGGTTTAGTCAGGGTGAATTGCTTTAGTTTTTGCTTATCTGGAAACCCTTTATCTCTCTTTTAGTTCTGACTGAGAGCCTTGCTGAATAGAGTATTTTTGGTTATATGTTTTTCCTTTTCAGCAGTTTAAATACATCCTGGCACTCTTTCTGGTTTGTAAAATAAGTTGATCATATTATGGGATTTTCCTCATTTATGACTTTTTTTTTTTTTTAAATTGCTGCCTTCAACATTCTCTCATTACCTTTTACCATTTTATTTATAATATGTATTGGTGGAGTTTTTTTTTGGTTTCATTTTATTAGGGACTCTCTATGCTTTTTGCATCTGATATGTGTTTCCTTTCCCAAGTTAGGGAAGTTTTCAGCCATTATTTCTTCAAATTTTCTGGCCCTTTCCTTCTGGTACCCATAAAATGTGAATGTTAGTATGCTTGTTGTTCCAGAAGTCCCTTGAAACTGTCCTCATTAAAAAAATCTTTTTCACTATTCTCTCTTCCAGATTGCTGATTCATTCTTCTCTATCGTATAATCTGCTTTTGGTTCTTTCTAATGTATTTTTCGTTTCAGTTATTGTATTCCTCAGCTCTGATTGATTCTTTTTTATGTTTTCTTTCTCTGTGTAGAAGTTGTCTTATGTTCTTCCATTCACCTCCTGTGTTTGATGAGTATCTTTTTTTTTTTTTAAAGATTTTATTTATTTATTTGACAGAGAGAAATCACAAGTAGATGGAGAGGCAGGCAGAGAGAGAGAGAGAGAGAGAGGGAAGCAGGCTCCCTGCTGAGCAGAGAGCCCGATACGGGACTCGATCCCAGGACCCTGAGATCATGACCCGAGCCGAAGGCAGCGGCTTAACCCACTGAGCCACCCAGGCGCCCCTGATGAGTATCTTTTTGATCATTACTTTCAACTTTTTATCAGGTAAATTACTTATCTCCTTTTCTTTAGGTTTTCCTTTTTTTTCCTGGGTTTTTTCCTTGTTGTCTTGTTTGGAATATATTTCTCTGCCACCTCATTTTGTTTGACTTTCTGTGTGTGTTTCTGTGAATTAGCTATAAGAGCTAACTCTCATGGTATTGAAGGAGTGGCCTTATGTTGGACTGCCTGCTGTGTAGACTGCCTGATGGCTTTGGTAGGCTGGCTGGAGCTGGAGTGGGTTGGTTTGGAGGTTCTGGTGGGGCATGTTGTGCTGTGGCTTGTGGAATTGCTGGAGTGGAAGTGGGCATAGGCTGGGTATGTTCCAGGATGGGCTATGCTGTGGACATAAGCTAATTGGGTCCTGGAGGGTGCTGCCCTTGGCAGGATGGCTAGAGCTGGGGCTGATGTATTTGGGGTCTGGGGGTGTACTACATGGGGGCTGTCTTTGAGGGATGGCTGGAGCTGGAGTGGGCCAGGTGTCTGGAGTGTGCTGGGGTGGCCCTACCAGGTTGGAAAAGTACCGGAACCCTGTTCATGTTTACACTATGGAGGTAGATGCAGAACGTAAAAGTGGTGCTTGCTGGTTCCTCTGTGAGAGTTGCATTGGTTCTGTACCTATTTGTTGGATGCTCTAGTGTTAGTAAATGGATTTCCTTCATTTATAAACTATTTGCCCTTTAAACTGCTATGTCTGAGGGCTGATGAGTCTTTCCAATGGCCTCTCATCAATATCCTTCTCTACTGTAGGTCACCTAATGAAGAGTGGGGTTCCTTTTGTGTCCACACTTCTATGTTTCCCTATTGTTTATTGTCCTTTATTGTTTGTTGTGTAGAAGCTGTGCAGTCAGCCCTCTCTTCTTCTTCTGGAGGAATGTCTCTATATATAGGTATAGATTTAGTTTGTGGGAGGAGATGAATTCAGAGTCTTCCTGTGTCACCATCTGGACCTTCTTAGGAAATTTTAATGTTTTCAGTCTGTTCTGTATTTTAGTTACAGTGGTGAGTGATCTCTTTTTTCTTTTATTATTAGATTGTAAACATTAGATTGGGTGCTCTTTGAGAGAAGGGTGCTAATATAGCTTTTTTTTTTTTTAAATTTATTTATTTATTTATTTATTTGAGAGAGAGAGAAAAATATCATGAATGGAAGAGGCAGAGCGAGAGGGAGAGAGAATCCCAACCAGACTCCACTCTGAGTGTGAAGCTTCACTCAGGGCTTGATCTCATGAAGATCATGACTTGAGCTGAAATCAAGAGTCCAGTGCTTAACCAACTGCACCACCCAGGCTTCCCAGGGAGGTTTTTGAAAACTAGATAACATTAACCATTTTAGCCACTTTATAGTGTACAGTTTAGTGGTTTAATTCATTGACATTGTGCAATTCATGTTGTGCAATTATTACCTTATCTAATTACAGAATATTTCTATCACCCCTAAAAGAATCCCTGTTCCTTCTAGTTTGCCTCTTTGCCCATACTCTGACAACCATTAATCTTCTCTTTGTCTCCATATGCCTACCTTTTGGGACATTATGTATAAATGGAATCATATGACATGTGGCCTTTGTGTCTGGCTTACTTCATTAGATATTTGCTTTCATAGTTCATCCATGTTTTAGCATATGTCAGTATTTCATTCCTTTTCATGGCTGCGTAATACTCCATTGGATGGATCTGTGTGTGTGTGTATATGTATATATATACGCACACACATACACACATACACATACACATATGTACATACATACCACATTTTATTTATCCATTTGTTAGTTGGTGATGTTTGTATGGTTTCCAGCTTTTGGCTATAGTGCTGCCATAAGCATTTGTGTACAGCTTTTCTTTTCTTTCCTTTCTTTTTCTTTTCTTTCTTTTCTTTAAGATTTATGTGTTTTAGAGAGAGAGAGAGTACATGCATGAGCAGTAGGGGCAGGAGAGGGATAGTGAATAACAAGCAGACTGCATGCTGAATGTGGAGCTTACATGGGCTTAATCTCACATCCTTGAGATCAGACCTGAGCTGAAACCAAGAGTTGGATACTTAACCAACCATGCCACCCAGGCACCCCTGTAAAATCTTTTGTGTGAACAATGTGTGTTAAAGAATTTGACGCTGCCCAAACAAAGTTTGACTGTTCTCTTAGGTTCTGGGAGGGAATCTATACCTGATAGGATTGTTTTTGCTTAGAGTGCTTGGGTTGGGTGAAGGTAGTTGGGAGACTGGCTGTATAAATAAGGGGATAGGGATTGGTGCACCAAAAAGGCCAACCATGTCATTTAGGGTAGGCTTTGGTCCCAGTGGTATTAGTTAACCTGGAGACTGAGTTCAACCACCTGGGCTATCAGTCACTTTATTTTGCCCAAGTAATATATCTCTAGTTAAAACTCTGGAAACTGAAGCTGAGGTGAATTTCCCTAGTTAGCAGTACTCTGTGTGTATTATCACACATAGATGCCGGGAAGGTAATGTGTTCTGATTCCATGAGAGAGGACTCTTGGAGGCTCTGTGTTTGTAAGCCCCCCCAACTCTGCTCTGAGTTTCTTCTTTTGGCTGATTTTAATCTGTATTAAACCATAATAACCTTTATGTGATAAATTTTTATTAGTCATCTTTTGTTATAAACTGTAATCATTATTATAATAGCTTTCAATAAAGTTCTGTGAGTCTTTTTGACAAATTATTGAACCTGAGTGGTTTTGGAAACTGCCCAAACTTCCAGTTGGTTGTAGGAGAGAGGACAAAATTAAGGCCTGTTCCGAATTAAAGCCTATTCCTTCAGACTTTGTAGTTGCCTAATTCCAGATGACATGTTTTCATTCATTTTGGGTATATACCTAGGAATAGAGTTGCTGCATCACATGGCAGCTCTACCTTTAACTCTTGAAGAACTACTGAACTGTTTTCATGATGGATGTGTCATCTTACATTCCCACTGGAAACATAAGAAGGTTCCAGTTTCTCTACATTCTCAGGGACACTTACTTTTTGTTTTGTGTTTATTTTTGATTATAGCCATCCTGATGAGTATGGAGTGATATCTTGTCGTTTTGATTTGCATTTCTCTAATGACTAATAATATTGAGCATCTTTTCATATTCTTATTGGCCATCTGTGTATATTCTTTGGAGAATTGACTCTTCAGATCCTTTGCACATTTTAAAATTAAGTTGTTTGTCTTTTTGTTGATTTCTAAGAGTTCTTTATGTATTTTGGATATTAGGCCCTTACCTTATATGGTTGGCAAGTATTTTCTCCTATTTTCTTTTCTTGCCTTTTCACTTTCTTTCTAATGTTTTCAAAGCACAAAGCTTTACACTTTGTTGAAGTCCAGCTTAGCCTATTTTTCTTTTTGTTGCTGTGCATTTGTTTTTTTTTTTTTTTGCATTTGGTATTTTATTTAAGAAACCATTGCCTTAATCGGGGTCACAATCATGGACACCTGTGTATTCTAAGCGTTTCAGCTCTCATGTTTAAGTCTTTGATCCATTTGAGTTTAATTTTGTATGTGAGGTGGAATCACAATTTTATCCTTTTGCATTTGGATAGCCAGTTGTCCCAACATCATATGTTGAAAAGACTGTTCCCAATTCTTCTCATTATTAGAGTTAAGTGTTAAATTCAAAAGAATCAAAGCCCAATTTTGTAATATTCTTTGGTAATGTAATATTCTTTTGTAATATTCCAGTTTTCTCTAAGAATTATTTTTTAAAAAATAACTTTAAGTTTCATTTGCCTTTTATCTTAATGAAAATTGATAGCTTTTTTATATGTTATTCTTGAATACTCTTTAGAAGTTTAAAAAAAGTAAACAAATGATCAGAATTAGCAATATCTTTGGTGGCAGTTTTTATAATTCTGGAAAATAGACTCATTCCTTTTATAATATTTTATGATACTTTTATATAGTACATTTTGCAATTTTTTGCTTAAAAAATTTTTTTGAAATTTTTTGTTTTTTTCAGCCTGTAAGTGTATCTTCATGATCTTTTTTGTAATGATTTATTGTATTTCTTTCCTTCAACTTTTGAGTTTTAAAATTCCAAGCTTTGAAAAAAGTTGAAAAAGTAGTACATGAATATCAAATTACCTTTCCTCTAGATTCACCAGTTTTTAAAATATTTATTCTACCAAAATTGTATGTATTTTCTCTTTTCCATCTCTCTGCTTGATATTGTAGACATCATGCTTCACTTATAAATTATTTCATGTGTATCTCCTAAAAACAAGGATATTCTTTTACATAACTATGATACCCTTACTACTCCTAATAAAATTAATATTGCCATTAATAATATTATCAAATATACACGATATATTCTTTTTTTTTTCACGTCTTCTCAAAGTGTTTTTTTATGGCTATATTTTCCTTTTAATTGTTCAGATTTAGGCTCCAGTCAGGTATCACACATTACATTTAATCTTTCTTTTTCTTTTCTTCCTTTAATGCAGAATAGTCTCTTGGCCATTTTTTACTTTTCAGGATGTTGACTCTTTTTTAAGATCCCATGTTCCTTTTTTGTATATTTCCTACCATTTGGATTTGTCTGATTGTTTCTTCATGATTAGATTCAGGTTAAACAATACTATCTTGGTGATAAAGGTGCATATTTTATAGTTTGCTCAGTGATTTCCAGGAGATTGAACAACAACATCAAAAAGGAATATTTCATTCCTCCTTCTTTATGCCACATCAACCCAATTAAAAAAAAATGAGGGAATCAAAGAATCTGCAATTATTGGGAACATCAAACTTCAAAATCTTGACCTGATGTTTTTCATACTTTGGCAAACTTAGTTTTTTTTTAAGTTATCACTTTGATTATAAGAAAAGCTAGTCTACTAGAAGAGCACCAGTCTGGATGGTAGGAAATGGGTGTATAAGATGTGAATTGTTTTACTCATATGTTTATTTAAGAAATGCTGTTGATCATTTCCTCACATCATACAGTTGCTAAGTGTGCAAGAACTGGATTCCAGTTTTTATTGCATTTGGCCGTTAAATGACATCTTAATGTCATTTACTTTTTACAGAGTAGGTATAGTAGTAGAAACCTCATTATAGTCATTGGAGGAATAAAATAAAGTAGTGAAAGTAGTTAACACTAAATGCATACCAGTCCTTAGCTTAGTTGTAGAATTGAGGGAATTTCTCTTTTCTTTTTTCTTCCCCTCCCCACCTTCTCTGTGTCTTTTTCTTTCTTCCTTTAAAACCTAGGCTGATGGTGAGGAACTGCTAGAGAGGTTGAGACACAAAAGGAGAGGAATAACTAGCATTGTAAGATACTGGAAGATGGGAACGAGAGAACACAGGTGGAGGGATAAGCTTTAGATAGGCAAAGCCATACCATTCGATTTAAGAGGAAATGTATCCAAATGGATAGGTGAAGGTGTGTAAGGGGAGAGGTTTAAGTACTTGAAGGAGTCTGGTGGACTTTATTTTTAGTGATATATGAGTTAATTTCATCTGCCAAGAGTGAGTTTAGGTAAGAAATTTGAAAAGAGATGAGGGCTTGTAGTTGACCAAGGATAAGTAAAAGAATTAATGAGTCATTTTGATAGCCTGAGAATGGGTTTAATTGACCCAGTTCTTCACTTCTGCATTTTTCTCTACCTGATTTTCCCCATATAAAGAGGTTGAATTGAATTCTGTGGAAGTGGGGTTGAACTGAAGATTAGAGGTTTGAAGGAGTTTGGGGGTGAAAGGTAAAGGGAGGATGGAAATTTAGGATGCTAATGAGAGGGCAGTGAAATGATTGGTAGTCTTTGGAGAAGAGGAGCATGTGTGCAGGAAGAAATGATTGACTCAGTAAAGTAGAGGGATGGGGCATGGTTTGCTTCGATAAGGTCAAAGAATAGATGAAGACTAAAAGGTTATAGCCAGAGATAAATCGATGTTTAGTTTCAGAGTTGGAATAAGTGTGAGTGGTGATGAGGTCCACGTTAGGGTTCCTGGAATGGATTAGTGGGATGAATGCAGTTGTATTTGTGTAGGGGAAGAATAGTTGAGGTACGCATATCATATTGATTGTGCCTTGAAATTGCCCAGGGTAATGACAAGATTTGTGTTGGTAAGGTAGAAGGATCTTAGCTTAAGGCTTCATTGATTACGGAGAGTGAGGAACAAATGGGTTCAATAAAGGACATTACATTCTAGCACAGCCAGATAGCATACCTCTCAAAGAGAAGTGGATTTTATGCAAATGTGGAGGAGTTTTAGCCTAGAAGCAGCTAACAGAGGAGCTAGGAGAATATGGACTCTCCTCTCTCTGTTGTATATGTAGGGTGTTAGAGAAATCCATTAGATTGGATTTGATAGAGCAAGTAGTTCCAGCAAGAGAAATGAAACTTTATACTATTAATGACTGGGGTGGGAGTGCAAGACTATCGAATTTTTTTTAAATGAAAGCATGAGGCTTTCTTTTCTTTCTAAGAGATTTTATTTATTTGAGAGAGCGAGAGAATGAGGACAGAGCATAAGCAAGGGGAGTGGCAGAGGGAGAGGAAGCAGGCTCCCCGCTAAGCAGGGAGTTCCAAGACCTGAGCAGAAGGCAGACAGGTAACTGACTGAGCCACCCAGGCACCCTGAAGGCATGATGATTTCAAAGACCCCAGTGGAATTGATTGGAATAAGAAAGAAGCAGGATGATAAATTGAGGGTTGAAAATATAGAATATTGAGATAGCAGTTTGAAGACTCACTGTGATGGGGGTCCTTGTGTAAAATACAGATTATGGAAACCAAACAGTGGTTTTTGCTTAATTTTGAATGGGGGAGAAGGATATTAGTGAATTTACTGAAATGTAATACTTTTAGAAATGATAAAGATAGCTGACAATTTTATACTACTAAAAATGAAAAATGGTTAATTCTGACTTGCTTGTAATAATGTGTCCACTGGGTGTCGCTGTGGCTTCATGTTTAGTTATACAAATAACTAAGTATAGGGGCTTTGTGTCTGTGGAGTCAATATTACATGGGTCTTCTGTCTGCTTATTTTTCCTTTTTGCAGTGAATTTTGCTGATATCACTTTTTGTTTATTTTTAGGTACAGCTATTTATCACCACTGCAAATAAAGCAGATACCTATTCCTAAACTGGCGGCTCCAAACTGTCTTGTTATTACCTGGGTGACCAATAGACAGAAGCACCTACGTTTTGTAAAGGAAGAACTTTATCCTTCTTGGTCTGTTGAGATAGTTGCTGAGTGGCACTGGGTAAAAGTAAGTTGAAAAAGTAACTTATTTGTTCATATAGTGTGACATATAAGTCACATAAATGTAGCATCTAATTTTTAACACTTAACATGTCACTGCCCTATTCCTTCAAAACAATCTATTTAAAACTTTTGCCATACTACGTTTTTTCTTTTTGATGCTGAATACTTATATCTTCTTATTCTCAAAGGCTCTTTACTTTTTGTTCTCTTTTTGTAGTAGAGTCTCAAACTGCTGGCCTTAGGAAATATTTGATTCAGGGAGCAATAATTGGATGGCATTCTAAAAAGCTCTGATGTCTGTAGTTTAAAAAACAACACCAAAATACTTTGGAGAATTTGTCAGTAAGCATTGAAATAGTGTTGTCCTTCATCTTCTTGCTCTTTATGCATCCACAATTTTGAAAAGTCACCCTTTTTGAGTTCTTTCCTGTAGTAGTTGTTTTTTTTTTCCTTATGTTGCTGGGCATGGGAAGGAGAATAGCTAACCCAGCACAGAAGAGGTGGAAAAAACCAAGAACCTTAAGTACTTTAAATTTTAACTTAAGTCTTCAGTGTCTTATGTGCCGCTAGGCCTACTTTTGAAAGAAGTAACTCAACTCTTGGATTGGTTGAATGATCTTTAGTATCTCTGTTTACTATAAGAACCAAAAAATACAGAAAAATAAGGCATCTGTTCAGAGTCCATTAGACATCTGTTTAAAGATGCATTGTCTACTTGATGAATTTTGCAAAAGCCCTCCTACATTTTAAAAAGATAAGCCAACTTGTTATCGATTGAATGTTTAGTATTTATATAGCTGATATATTCATTTTAGACAGGAGAATTCTGTTTTTATGTACTTTGTATGTATTTTGTGGGCTACCAGAATATCTTATAAAAGGTGTGTACATTGTTTATTTACACCTATTTTAATGGACTTAGCAAACAAACATTAACTGTTGTATCTTTGCTTTTTTTTTCTTTTTTTAGGATTTTATTTATTTATTTGACAGATAGAGATCACAAGTAGGCAGAGAGGCAGGCTGAAAGAGAGAGAGGAAGAAGCAGGCTCCCTGCCGAGCAGAGAGCCCGATATGGGACTCGATCCCAGGACCCTGGGATCATGACCTGAGCTGAAGGCAGAGGCTTAACCCACGAAGCCACTCAGGCACCCCTGTATCTTTGCTTTTAATAGCATACTTTGGGCTTAGCTTTGGTTGATTTGGTATTTAGGACATTGATGGCAGTATAAAATTCCATTCTACCCTGTACATAATGACAGTTCTTTTATTGTCAGAGATGGGGGCCAAAGTCAGGAAGAGGGTACCTTCTGAAATCCAGTAAATGTTAATACATAAAATCTAAGAGTATTCTACTTATTTGTAGTACTAATCAGTACAAGAGATGATATGATAAGCCCAGAGTTTAAAACCAAAAAAAACCAGTATATTATATGAAATGCTATTAGGTAACTATTTGTACTGGTATAACAAAAGGGGTAATTTGCATTGAATATAAAATATATCAAAAGAATAAGAATTTGCATATATTTATACAGCACTGTGTGGAAGAGATACTGTCTCTCCTGGGCCCTAGAGGTGATAATAGGACTTTAATGATTTGGCTTTTTAGTTATCTTGATATTGAGTTAAAGGTTCAACAAATATTCTGTTGGTGAAAATATGTATTTCAGTGGTTAGTTAATAAATTACTATTGCTATTATCAATTATGTTTTCAGTTTGATTAGCTTTAAGTGAGTCTTTGAGAGTATGATCACTCCAGGGTGAAATGACAAAATTGAACTTCTGGATTTATAATGCCAAGGGCTTAGACAAAGTATTGTCTATCTTACCAGTCCCTGAGCTTTTTTTAATTACTAATTTCAGCTCTGACAGTTTTTAATGACAGTATATTTTACAAAGTTTAATAAGATATACTTTATTATAATCCACTTAGTCACATAGCCAGTAATCAATAAGTATTGTTTGAATGAATAAATGAATTAATGATAACATGGTTTCAGGAGTACATTTTTAATTAGAAGTAGATTTTTATGTGTAAGATGATAAAGTGGTATTTAAAATATTTTAGTCCCTTATAGATGCTTTGTGAAGTTATACTCACTAGCAATATGTGGCTCTTTAGCACTTGAAATGTGGCCTGTCAAAATTGAATTGATATTTAGTTTAAGATACACATTGGCTTTCAAACACTTTGTATGAAAGAAAAAAAATGTAATATACTCAATAACTTTTTGAATTTATTACATATTGAAATAGTATTTTGGTTATGTGAGACTAAGCTAAATATATAATTATAATTATTTCCTCATTCTTCTTACTTTTTAAAATGTTTAATATTAGTAGAAAATTTAAATTACACATGTGGCTTGCATTTGTGGCTTACATTACATTTTTTGGATAGCACTAGCCTAAAGGTTTAATTTCTTTTTCTTTGGTAGAAACTGTATAGTGATAGGAAATAAGCCAAACCCTTTCCTGGATATTTACAGATGTATGGTTTTATTTTGTTTTGTATTTTTGTCTCCTTCCTATCAGATCACCAATTCAGGAGAGTTTGTGTTCCCATTAGATTCTCCACACAAAAAGCCTTATGAAGGTCTTATACTGGGGAGAGTTCAAGAAAAAACTGCTGTACCATTAAGGTAGGAAACATGATTTTTTCAAAATTGTATAAATGTATGCATTTATATGTTTTATAATATTAATAGTACAGTATAGATCATTAACTTTCCTTAATTTCAGTATAGATCATTAACTTTCCTTAATTTTTACATTTTTGAAAATCTGGAAATAGTTCAGATAGAAAAGTGTGAATGATATGGCACATGAAATTCTATATTATCTTTTGTTTTATCTGGTTATTATATATAACTTCAATATAATTGTCATTATATTGAAGAAAAGGAAATTTTCAGTAATGTCTCAGTACTTAAATTGCTGATTTCCATTATTGCTTCTATTCTTGAGTTTATTTTTAAATTCAGATTCTGTTTGAAAGGTGAAAAAGAATCAAGGAAACTATGGCTTATATATGAAAAATTGTCCTTAAAATATAATTTATTTTGTTGTCTTGTTTTAATTAGGAATGAAGATGTAAAAGTACTTCCCATTCCAGATCACAAATTAATTGTCAGTGTGCCCTGTACTCTTCATTCCCATAAGCCACCTCTTGCTGGTATGTTTTCATAAAATAGAATTTTTATGACATCTGCAAATTGAAAAAAGAATTGAATTTATTATTTGAATGGTGTAGAGATTTGGAAACTAAATGGATGTTTTATTTTCATTAATATTCTAAAATTCATAGCAGAATTTATTTGTTTTGTTACAAAAGCTTTATTGTTTTCATTTGGTCCATGACTTGGGAGATGGCTCTATGATGGTTAAAGGGCTGGCTGCAGGGAGAGGCACAGGCAGAAGCTCTGACATCAGGGGGATGTGGACATGCCCCTCAAAGGCTGCTGGGCTCTGGAAGCTTCTAGTTGTGCTTGAGGATGAGCCTTTTGAAGAGATACTTGACAGGCCCAGCCCAGCCTGGGGCCAGCCACCAGCCAACCTGTGGAGGTTAGTCAGGTGGTCACCCAAGTTTTTGATGAGTTTTGCCTCCTCATCTGGAAGTAGCTCTCCAGGAAGTCCCACAGATGGGGATTTATGTGGGTAGAACAGAGCATGCAGGGTTCTTCTTCAGGGCCATGCAGCTTCCATGGCATTCATGGCTTTGCCTCACTCATCTTGGGAGGGCTTCTTCATGTTTTGGAAAAAGGTATGGCTGTCGCACTGGTTTTGCATCTTACAAGAGATGCCTGGCCAACTCGAGGTAGAAGTGCCTAGGCCTTCCAGAGTCACATTGTTACAATCCATATAAAAGCCCTGAGAGGTGAAGGAGGTCTGCAAATTCAGGTTGACCAGACAGTTAACAGGGGCCTCCACCTTGGGAGGATAATTCTGAGGAATCTGGGAGCTCATCGTTGGTCAGCAATAAGGAGCTAACCACAAGAAATGAGGTTGGCTGGTCCTGGAAGTCATTGCTGGAAAGGAGATTGGAAGGTGGTTATAGAGTAGTCAGAGACTGGAAGAAGGGGGTCTCTGGGTCTGTTCCATCCAAAGACTTTTGAACAAGATTGTTGAACTGTTGAAACAAGAGATGGGTTTGTGGGATTGCCAGCTGCACTGTGTAGATGAGTTTCATTTCACTTTTGCTTTTCCTTTTATACCAATTTTTTAGGTTCCCCTTATTATATTGGTTGTTACTCCCTCACTGTCCTTGATAGACTGAAGACTGATGGGGCATCTAAGGACTGTAGTTCTACTAGGGGCTTTATTTCACTCTATCCCTTGCTTGTTCTGAGACCGGGAACTCAGAATAGCAGTCAGAGAGAGATAGAGTCTCCTTGATACTTGGTAGAGATTCAGTTTTATGTTGAGGTAGTGTGGCTTTTCTGAACGATTGGAAAGGTAATTGCCGCAGCCTAGTCTTACTAGCCTTAGTGCTTTAATATAATGTTTATTATTCAGTGAAACTAAGCAGCAAGGAATAATGGAAAGTTTTGGCTTTGGAGATTGACTGACATGGGTTTAAATCCTGGCTCTGCTACTTTATGAGTTACTCTAACAATTTTTTACCTCAAAGTCCTCATTTAAAGGGAGACTAATGGTATTTGATTTTTTTAGAGTTGTTTAATCTTTTAGAATTAAGATTGCTTAATTTGAAATTATATAGCATATAGTGGAAGCTCCGTAAATGCTAAATTTTTCAAGTACGAGTTTAAAAAAATAGGAATATAGGGGCACCTGGGTGTCTCAGTGGCTTAAGTGTTTGACTCTTGATTTTGGCTCAGATTATGATCCTCAGGGTCATGAGATCAAGCCCCCATGTCAGGCTTCTCATTGGGCATGGAGCCTGCTTAAGATTCTCTCTCTCCCTTTCTCTGTGCCTTCTCCACCCCCAAATAGGAATGTAAATGACATACTCAATTTGTGATTGTTTCCTCTTCAAAATTTTTTTTGAGGAATATCTTTTTTATTAATTTGGTGATTCCTGCTTAAAAAACCCAAAACTTTTAAGCTGCCACTCAGGAAAACTACAGGGTCCCCAGCCTATCTATTATTTTGTAGAATATGGGATATTTCATGAGCTAGAATACATGGGAAAGTGAATTACAGATTCCCAAGGTAATTTTTATTGATTGCGCTTAGGATTTCTGTTCTCTTAAATTGCTTATTTGGAAGAGTTTGTAGTGTTACTTCATTTGAGAAATATTCAGATGTGTACCTGATGATCCATTCTTTGACATAGAGGCATGCTGAGTGAATAATCATCTTTAAGCTTTGTACTGTCATAGACTGTTCATTGCATTAAATATTAGTGACTTAAATGAGAAGTGAGATTGCACTGTTCTTTGAGAAAAAAATCATGTTTGGTACATTATTCAATGTACCAAAACAGTATTCAGTGGAAGGAACCTAATTTGTATTCTTCTCATTTGAATTATCTTTATCATTCAGTGAGTATCAAAGCATAATTTAGTATTTGTCTTAGGGCTTATTATTTTACTTTTAAAAATCTAAAAGCTAAGATCCAACCTTTCATTCTCAAATTACAGTTAAACTGTTTATCAATTCTTTTTAAATAGGGTAAAATTATGTTTAAAGATTAATCTAAGAAACAGGGTTTTAAAATAGTAGGTAAAAATTAGTCTTTTATTGGGCGCCTGGGTGGCTCAGTGGGTTAAGCCGCTGCCTTCGGCTCAGGTCATGATCTCAGGGTCCTGGGATCGAGTCCCGCATCGGGCTCTCTGCTCAGCAGAGAGCCTGCTTCCTCCTCTCTCTCTCTCTGCCTACTTGTGATTTCTCTCTGTCAAATAAATAAATAAAATCTTTAAAAAAAAAATTAGTCTTTTATTAATCCTAAAAAAATTAGTCTTAACATCCCGTATCTATGAAGTGCAGTTCTGCCATCTTCCCAGTAGAGGGCAGCACAAACAAAATTTATTTATTTATTTATTTATTTATTTATTTTTTAAAGGCTTGAGACCCTTTAAAAAGAAGAGTTAGATTTTTGGGGGGAAAAATCCACACTACTTGACATATAATCCTTATGTTTTGGTTAGGTGGTGGTAGACAGGAAGTATTTGTAATTCTATATTTTTGAATTTATGTTATATGTAGCAAGTACATATATTTTTAGGTATAGAGCTATAGAAATTAAAGCCATCAGAAAATAATTTCTGCATTTTATTTTACTCTGAAATCTTAACTCTAGGATTTGGGATAGTACATGTTCTATATGTAATGCTTAGAACTTTTACATGTAAATGTTCTTAAACTGTTTTATGCAAATTGATAAAATGAAATGTTCTCTCTTGCTCCTATAAAAGCACCAAGATTTTTTTAAAAATTTTGACTTATTGCTGCATTTACTCTGTTTTTAAATTTTGAAGTTTCCTGCCACAGATTAAAAGATAAACCATCAATAGCTATGCCTTGTAATCTAACATTATAAATGTATATAAAGTTTAAAGATTTAAAAGTATTTGGATCAAAACTGGTTATTTTTACATTTTACTTTAGAGGAATTTCCACTCCTTTTACTACTTTACTCACTAACAGTTTCTATCTGAAGAGTGAAACAGTTTGATGAGATTCTGTGCACTGTTTTGAGCCCCTTCTCCTCTCGCCCTGCCCTTTGTTTCCAGAGCAAAAGGGGAATGACTGGCTATGTGTGCATTATTTCCTCCTCTTTGATTAGAAGTGTGTTTTGCTAATGTCAGATGTTATATAATTATCTAAGTATATGTGTATGTCATATTCATACTTTCTACATTTGAATTTACTTTTTAAAAACTGAGGTATAATTGACATATACCATTGTTTTAGTTTCAGGTGTACAACATAATGATTTGATGGTATATATATAGAGAAATGATCACCGATCACAATATGTATAGATAACATTTATTACCACACATAGCTACAAATTTTTTTCTTTGTAATTAGAACTTTTAAGATCTTGAGTTTACTTTTAAACTGATATTTAAAATTAGTAAGAGTAAGACATTTCTATTCATTTGCTTTTGTTTCTTTTGTTTTGTTTTGAAATGTAGTTAACATTTTAAAAATATTACTTCTTTAATTTCTATTTTTCTCAAACTGAAAGGAAAAAAAGATCATGCAGAAATGAGTTACATGTAGAAAGTAGGAGGTAGTAAATGGTTTTCGGTTTTATGTATTATAGTTGTCAACTCCCAAGTGCCTGGCCATCTTTTTCTACTAGATTGTGTACTTTTAGGAAACATGAGTATCTGTTTCCTTTGTTAAGTTCCATAGCACTGATTATAGTGGCTGTTCAGAATAGTAAACATTTTTGACTGGCTGACTCCTGCACATTCAGACTCCAGATTATAGATCCAGAATAGAGTTGCTAATGTATTTTACCAAAACACTGAATAAACAGGCAAACAAACACAACCTTGCTTCAGTATAACCTTAGACCACATTAAAAGTGAATTGAGGTTGGTAAGGCATTGAATTCATGGAGAAAAAAAATGGAAAAGTGATATAAGTTTATTGTCCTCTAAGACTCTGGGGAAATCTTTCTCTTTCAGGTTTAGTAATTTTTAATTATACACTTATGAAAGGACTAGAACTCTCCTGTTAACATCTCCTAAAAGTTATTGAAGCCCAAATGTGACTGCAGTTGGATTATAGACAATGAATGCTTTAAATTCTTTGATTTTTGATAAACAGGACCAATATTTTTATAAACAGTTATTTTGCTGGGAGAGTGATTGGAGAACGTTATGAACATAAAATTTTATATACTTTTTCTTTAAAACTTTTTCTATGTCAAGTACTCCTAAGGAATGCTTACTGTTCCTCAAGGGAATTTGATCAAATTATTCCAAGCTCAATCTTGTATGCTAATTAAGAACTACATTTAAAAAATGCTCTTCTAGGACTCTTCATGCCTAAATTGTTATTTTCATGCCCACTTCATGTAATGGTTAATGTAGCTAACCAACAACAATCAAAGTTAAATTGATTTAAATATTTGCAATCCAAATGAACATGTGCTTTAAAAAAAAAAAATCTTGTATGGTAGAATATGGGATAGTTTCTGTTACTGTGTATCTTAGCATTTAATCAGCATATGTTTGAGGTACCTTTTTCCTGATAAAATATTATTTTTAGTAGTTATTAATACATTGCATAAGGACTACTTACTTGTGGAAATATATGGTGAAATTTTAGGTAAAAAGGATCTATAATTTGGGAATGATGGAATGTGCTACCAAGTTAGAGCTATGAAAGTGTTTTATTTGTTAGTTATATGTGTTCAGTATTTTTATCGGTATCTAGTTCTTCATTTACTGCTCTTGCACTAATATATTGCTAGCATAGCATATTTTATCTCTGTTTTTTAAAGTGGGTTATTTTTGTGTTGTTCCTATATACTTCTTTTTCACACACAGATTACATTTATTAAAAAATAAAGTTAGTATTCAACAGATATATCAGCAGTACTGGAAAACTGAAAAGTCACCTGTGAGGGTGTTGAAATTCTTTTTTCTTATCCACAAGTGAAAACTGATAAATCAGGACTCCTGAAATTTCTGATACTGTGTTTCCAATCTCAGGAGTGCTTATTTCAAATGATTTCTAACTATAAATAGTAAAGCCTATGATGAAATCCTTGAAATTAATTAACTGTCCCCCCACATTTTTTTAAGGAAATCTTCTTGTTTTTCTGCTTTAAAATGCTAAAAGGAAATTGATTCCTTTCTTAATAATAGTTTTTGTGTTTTTTTCTCTTTTTTGGACAGAGGTTCTAAAAGACTATGTCAAGCCAGATGGGGAATATTTGGAATTGTTTGCTCGAAACTTACAGCCAGGTTGGACTAGTTGGGGCAATGAAGTTCTCAAATTTCAACACATGGATTATTTCGTTGCTCTGCAAGTCTAGAAGCTGACTATGATCTTAAAGTTCTGATTTTCTTCAGTTTGCCTTACCCCTTTTTCCCTTATTCTAATGGATATTTCGTTTTCTTACCAACCAGTATGCTTAGAAATGTAAATAGGACTTGGTTCCTGTGCAGAAGACCAGAAGTGACTAGTCTTTATGTAATTTTGAGATGAATTTACTTCAGTCGTACCAGTATTCCCCATTATTCCAGGTTCACTGCAAATAAAGAGGTAAGCAGTTAGAAAAATGCCAAGACTTTGTTATCGAAAAAGTTCGGAAAGCATGCACTGTGAACCAGAGGTCATAATTCTGCCTATAGATGTGTTTTATTTGGCTCATATGGTGTTGTAAAAGAAATTTGAACCATCATTTTGAAAAATCGGGAAATTTCACATAAAGTGTAGATTTTTGCTTTACTTTAAACATCAGAAGCTTTGGCTGCACTGCTTCTGGGCATCAGTCAGTAGGACCCAGTGGTAGCAGCTCACTTGGGAAGGGACATGGGCTCTGCAGTTCACCACAGTAACACTTGCTCCATGCCACTCGCTTGTGTTGTCTACTTGGCCTCTGTGCAACCCAAATTTTTGACTTCTGGTATACTGTTACATTCTGGAAAAATATTGAGAGACCTACCAAGTACCTCATCATTGTACTGAGCTTATCCTTTATGGAGGGTTTTAAATTGCATTCAAGATCACTCTTCAAGTACTTCTTAGTTTTGCTAGTTTTTTTTAGAAAATTTAAAAAGTATTTCTTATAATAATGTCAGAAGATAACACTGCTTATCATTTAAAAGATATTTATATTATTTACAGATTTTCCATAAATATTTTTTTACTAAATAAAATATTTTTACTGAAATTATTTGAAAAGCATGCTGATTTATTGTGTATAAACTTTTTAAAAATTGAGATACAATTTCACATAAACTTCTCCAACCATATGTATGGTTGTCTGTCTACTACCATATTCATGATATAGAACATTTTCTTCACCTCCAAAACTCATGTGTCCTATTATAGTCAGTCTCTTCCTCCCACCCCTGGCCTTTGGTGAAGAATGATTTGTTTTCTATCATTAGTTTTGCTTTTTTTAGAATTTTATATAAACAATTGTAGAATATGTAACTTATTGTATCTGGCTTCTTTCATTTAGCATTTTGACAAAAGTATTTATATAATTTACAGCTTTTCTACAAATAGTTATCTGTTAAATAAAATGTTAGATTGAAATGGTTATCTGACAGGGTTGCCAATATGTTTACTGATTTTGCCAATGAAAGATGTTGTTTTTCAAGTTTGTTCATTCTTTGAGTGTGTGAATATAGTATTATAGGCTTAACTTTGTATTTATAGGGATATTCTGACTTGTTATTGAAATGAAAAAAAAGGTATTAAACATGAAGCAAACATCTCACAACCGCATTTGAAACCCTTTCCAGCTTCTTGTAGTATTTATAGATTTTATATAATTTATGGAAACATTTTATCCTCACCAAGGTTTTGGATCTTTATCTTTGCACCACAAATACTGATACTTGAGGGAAAAAGAGAGAGGATTTTTATTCACTGAATGTGGTATTCAAGACACAGAGGTGGTTTTTTTTTTTTTTTTTAGTTGTTATCTTAGCTCTGTTCCTAAATTATACAACCTGTGGGCCTTGTTTGTAATGACTGTTTAATTATTTGGCTCTTTTTTGAACAAAGGATGGTTCTGGAAAATGAAATAATCATATACCTTGTGAGAACAGAAAGGCCAGAGTAAGAGCATTGACCTTTGTTTGACTTCATTACCAGAGTTGTAGCCAACTGACCTAATGAACTTTATTATTTGTTTAATGTTTTAAGATATCTTCATTCAGAGATTTTTTTAAAAAAATATTTTATTTATTTATTTGACAGAGAGAGAGACAGTGAGAGAGGGAACATAAGCAGGAAGAGTGGGAGAGGGAGAAGCAGGCTTTCCGCTGTGCAGGGAGCCCCATGCAGGACTGGATCCTTGGACCTTGGGATCATGACCTGAGCAGAAGGCAGAGGCTTAAATGACTGAGCCATCCAGGTGCCCCTCATTCAGAGATTTTTATATTGCTTTTAAAACCTGTAAGGATTTTATTTTCTGTCATATTCTTTTTACAGACTCAAAGTCTTTTAGGACTCTTAGAAGTGCTTAGCCAAAGGGATAGAGCTAATGTTTGTTCAATAGTGTGTGTTACTCTTTGCTATGCTTTTTACATTTTATTGCATTTAATCCTTGTACAGTCCTGAGAGATATTATTTCCATTTAATAGTTGAGAAAACTGAGGCCAAGGAGACTATTTTGTCCTAAAACCTTAGTAAGTACTAGAACTAGGATTAGAATGCATAGCTCCCTGACTTCTGAGCCCTAGAGTTTTGTTTGATTTGGACTTACCTGGAGGCCATGCAATCACAGTTGGCATCCTGAGCAACCACACAAAAAGCCATTTCACCCACACATAGTTAACAGTGGACACCACACTCAAGAAACTTTGGGGAATCTTGCATCAGAAGATTGTATCCTTAAAATTCATGGCCTTTCTTTTGACATTCTTTCACCTTCCTGTTCAGGGTCCATTAGAGTAAAATCACAGAGCATGTAACTACTTTTTTGGGAGAAGATTCTCTTTAACTTGGTCCTTTCTGTCTTCCTTTCTCAGAAATGGGAAATAATAATACTTATTTCTGAAGTTGTTATGAGGATTAAATGAGTTAACACATGTAAGGTATTTGGAATATTTTAAGCAATCTATGTATAAACTCTTCACATATTTTTTAGTTTCAGGTCAAAAAGCTTTTCTTTCACAATCTGTATTCCAATTCAGGGCATTCACCTGAATACTGCCTATGAAGTTTTTCTGTCTAAACATCATATTTTCTTGGTCTTTTTCTTGAGATCAGATTTCCTAGCTTGTACCTGGTTTCATACATGAGGAAGCTTTGAAATCCGTCATTTCCATTGTGGTCTTGCCTAGAAACAAGTAATTGAAAATTAAAACAAAGGCCCCATGTAGCTCTTGGGCTTCAACTTTTGTCTCTGAACTTCATAGTTACTGTACATTGTTCTTTGATGACTTCTATAGGTGATTAATTGGTGGCCTTTCTCATATTTCTTCTATATTCAGAGACTTTAATTTTTGTTCAAAATAGATCTGTTATACTTGCAGGACCTTGATTTTTATGTAACTGTGGGCTGAACTGTTTGTACCCTCCCAAAATTCATATTCATACTCTAACCCTCAATGTGATAATATTTAGGGGTAGGGCCTTTGGGAGGCAATTAGGGTCAGATTAGGTTGTCAGCATGGGGCCCTCATGATAGGATTAATTAGCCTTATAAAAAACATGGGATCTCAGTCTCTGGATGCAAGCACCAACAAAAGGTCAGATGAAGACATAACCAGGAAGATGGCTTACAGGGAACCTGACCATGCTGACACCTGATCTTGAACTTTGAACCTCCTGAGTCCCAAAGAATAAATGTTGATGGTAATTTTTATAGTAGCCTGGGACTGACTGAGACAGCCATCAAAGGGATTTTCTTATTGATAAGGTACCTACCAAGTAAATAAGGCCTTTTTCTTTGGATGGTCTGAAAGTGAGAATAGATTTTCTTCTTGGATGTCAACATCTGAGCTCCCTCAAAAAAGCCAGTGTCACTGTGGGCCGGTTGTCTTCTTGAAGGAGGACAGAGAGATTAGTCCGTGACTCAGGTCTGGGCCTTGCCTCAACTGCTACCTTGCTCTCTCCTTGCTGTAGGCTGTATTCACCTTGTCCTGTTCTAGTCCTCCGAGTTCTGTGACTCAAACTCTTTCTTATTAGAACACCAAATTCACCTTTTCAGGTTTGGTACCTTAGAGACATATCTTTAGTGAATTTTTATATTTCAGCTTCAGTGAGACTTTGGGTTTCCACTGATAGTGATTCAGAGGAAGATTATAATCACATTAAAGGGCCTTCCCTTCCCTGAAGATGCTCATCAGTTCACCTCATTTGACTCATTTCACCACTAGCTTACCATACCCTGGGAAGCACCACAACCCCGCTGGCATAGTTCTCTGGTTATCAGAGTGCTTTTACTTCAATTATGTCATTTTACCCTCAAAGCAGTTTTATGAAGTTGTAGTTATAATGAGAGAACAAGTTCATAGAGGCTAGCTGACATAGGTAATAAGTGATAACCAGGACTTGAATTCTGATTCCTAAATTAAGGCACTTTATGTTGTATAATGTTTGTTAATGAACTTGAGATCTTACTAATAGGCTCATCAGCTGTTAATGAGAGGATCCATTGGGTAGCCTGAAGCAAATTTAGAATGGTTCATATATAATCATCCAAACATACCTTTCTCAATATATGATATCATATATGATGTATCTATCTATCTATCTATCTATATATTGATATAGGATATCAATATATGATAAGTTATTAACACAATAGTTTTCATTAAAGATTTTAGTGACATTGAACTGATAGCCACAATGCCATTCAGAACCACTCAGAATCAGTTAGGCTGTAAAACCCTTTGACATAAGTTATTAGCATATTTACCATGCAGTTCTGTGTTCCTCAATTAGATAGCCATTTTCAGTTCACGTTTTTAAGGAAACTTATGCAAAAATACAGATTTGGATTTGAAGATGGCTATTCAAGTAGTGAGAAAGGAAAGATTAAATAAGGTAAGTGCAGGTGCAAATTATTTTATGTACTGTGGTGATCTGTTAGCAGTGTTTGGATGTATGGACCAGTCCAGAACTATGCAGATGGTCTTAATTCATGGTTCTATTGACTAGTCCAGTTTGAAAGCAAGTCAGATTACCATGATAACTCCACAATCAACCTTTCCCCTTAAATATTCCCAAGAGTTAACCTAAATCTTCTGGGACTTCTGTGAACTTGAGGGGAACTTCTTGGTCTTTTTCAGTAGCAGTCCAAGACCTTTGGACCATATAAAAACAATTTGATCTCTAGGGGTGGAGAACATGAGGAAACTATTTTTTCATTTACTTTCTCTGATCGGGCTTTGGCCCAATTACTAGATAACTGTGACACAACAATGGGATAACTTTGGATGACAACTAGGGCAAATGAATGGTCACTTATGCTCAACAGTGTTAAATCATTTTGGGGCAGTTATCTTTAAGGAAAAATACAAGGCACCCAGCTGATTTTTAGCTCCTTCTCCAAATTGCCCACACAGATCCTGATTGTTAGTCAAACTAGACTGTTCGTTGTTATTTGACTTTAGGACTCTGTGCTGTTGGTTATGACTCTTCCTGAGTTGGGAAAAAACTAGGCTGTGGGATCAGCTGGATCTATATTTTGAGTCTTGATATTCATCTTCTGAGTGACTAAATAATTATTTAAACTATGCCTTCCTGTTTTCTGAGGAATAAGTAGGCTAATCTTTGAGCTTTGTAAGATTATTATGAAGATGAAGTGAAATAATGTATATGAAATTGCCTAGCATAGGACCTGGTACTTAGAAGTTATTCAATATATATGCTTATTTCTCTTTATTTACAGTCTTCCTGACAACATGTCTTAGCTTCGTGATCCACTTTTCCCTCCCCCTAAAAGAAGGCTTTTATTCTTGCTCTGAGAGCCGCTTTTCACGTGTGGATTATCCAGATAGGTTTTCCCTCACATTTATCATGGAAAGAGAAAAGTGGTTAATTCTTTAGGTGGCTCACTGAAAAAAAAAATAGACTTTTTATCCTCTGGAACACCTATTGAGAGGAGGACAACCTTTTATTTATGTTTCTCCTACCAGCATACCTGAACTGCCCAAATGAATGAATGAATGAATGAACCCTTGGCTTTCAGGTATCTTTGAATTCTGTTGAGTAGCTAAGACTTGCATAAAAAACCATTACAGCATAACAAACCACAGTGTACAAAGATTAAGTGGTGCAATAGATAGAAAATGATGCAGAAGTTTAGAGAAGCAGATCATAGAGATCACTAAGCAATGTGAGAAACAGCGAGCAAACCAAGTCTTGATTAAATTTTGGTTTATTTTCTAGCCATAATGACGTTACTAGACAGTAGGCAACTAAAATGTGTGAGTTCAGAAGAAGTACAAAGTAAGCATTTTATTCTTTGTAGATTGTAAAAAATTAAAATATTATATATTTCTCTAGAAATATAGAGGATAATAGTACATGCAGTTTATTTTATCAGTTTATTAGAACAGGAGTTTCTACTTCTCTGTATTTTCCACCTTTTGAATGAACATGTTATTTGGGCATTTTTTCTAGATTTGTCTTATAGGATTATTTTTATTATTTTACAGCTGTACTGAGGTATAATTGGTGTAAATAAATTGCACATACTTAACAATGTAAAGTTTAATGAACTTTTACTTAAGTGTATACCCATGAAGCTACCATCACAAACAAGATAATAAACATAATCTCCCAAGACTTTGTCAAAGCCCTGTATATCCATCTTCTGTAAGTACCCCTGTACATTTTATCCCTACACAATCTAGCCAAGTGAACTTCAGGCAGACTTCCTTGATTAGACCTCAGTGTAAGTTCAGTAAAGGTTGGCAGTCACCTTGGCTCCCAGCTGTTGGCTGCACCCTCTGAGCTCTGGTCCAATTCTCTTGACTTTTGTTTTCATCCTTTGAATTATCCTCCCTTTTCTATGAAAGGTAGCATGCGTTTACAGCTGACTTCTTTTAACAGCTTGCTTCCTGTCAGTATAATTTGGGAGATATGACAGCCTTCTTTTCATTTTATACACTCTCCCTTTGAGTCCAAGCTGGTATCATTTCTGCTGGCATAAATTCTCAAGAACCTTGTGGATCTTGTTTGGAACTTTTTTTTTAAGATGCTTTTTATTAAATTGGGGAAGTTCTATTCCTATTGTCTTGAGAGTTTTTATCATGACTAGATGCTGTATTTCATTAGATGTCTTTTCTGTGTCAGTTGATAAGATCGTATGATTTTTCTTCTTTAGTTTGTTAATATGACAAATTATATTTATTGGCTTTCAAATTATGAGGTAGCCTTTCAAATTGAATAAATCCCTCTAGGATGAGGTCTGTAATTTTTTTCCCTACAGTGCTGTTTTTGGTTTGCGAATATTTAAAAAAATGTTTACTAAACCCAAGATTATTTGCATTTCCTGGCATTTTTTTCTTCCAGAAGTTTTATACAATTTGGTTTATGATCTATTTATAGTTATTTTTATGTGTAGTGTGAGATAAAGGTCAATGTTTATTTTTTTCCAAATGTATAGCCAATTAATATAGCATTAATGGTTATAACATTTCTTTTCTGCTACTGAATTACGTTGGCATCTTGGTTGAAAACAACTGACAGAGAAATGTGGATCTATTTCCAGATTCTTAGTTTTGTTCCACTGAACTATGTCTTTATGCCAGTTCCACACTATCTTGATTACTGTAGTTTATATTAAGAAGTCTTAAAATCAGATAGGGTCAGCCACAAATTTTGTTGTTATTTTAATGATTTTTGATCACCACTTAAAAAAAACTTTTTTATTTAGTTAACATATAGTGTAATATGGGTTTCAGGAGAAAAGTTTAGTGATTCATCACTTATATATAACACCCAGTACTCACCACTGTGAGTGATGAGTACCCTCCTTAATACCCATCAGTTATTTAGCCCACCCCCAACATACCTCCCCTTCAGCAACCCTCAGTTTATTCTCTATAGTTAAAAAAGTCTTTTACGGTTTGCCTCTTTCTCTCTCTCTTTTTTACCCCTTCCCCCATGTTCATCTGTTTTCTTGCTTAAATTGCACATATGGCTATCACTTAAGAGATACCAATTTATTTGTAAAATTTACATTAAAAAATTATTAGTAATATCAAACATTTAAAAATACTAGGCCAGGGGCACGTGGGTGGCTCAGTGTGTTAAGCCTCTGCCTTTGGCTAAGGTCATGATCTCAGGGTTCGGGGATTGAGCCCTACATCGGGCTCTCGGCCCAGCCAGGAATCTGCTTCACCCCCACTCCCCCCGACTGCCTCTCTGCCCACTTGTGATCTCTGTCAAATAAATTAATAAATAAAATCTTTAAGAAAAAATACTAGGCCAGTCACATTTTTTTCATGAATTATTAACAGTTCTGATTATCCATTTTCCTGATGAGGCATTCATATTTTTAAATGAATTTTTCCAAGCTTTATAATATGGAAATTCCGGGCACCTGGGTGGCTCAGTGGGTTAAGCCTCTGACTTCGGCTCAGGTCATGATCTCAGGGTCCTGGAATCGAGCCCCACATTGGGCTCTCTGCTCAGCACAGAGCCTGCTTCCCCTTCTCTCTCTGCCTGCCTCTCTAACTACTTGTGATCTCTTTCTCTCTGTCAAATAAATAAATAAATAAATAATCTTTATAATATAGAAATTTAAAACGCACACAAAGTAAGAGGCAATGATATAATGAACCTCTATATACTGATCATTCAGTTTCAACAATTATCAACCTATGACCAGTTATTACCTTATACCCCTGCCTACTCCTCCCACCTGGATTGTTAAAAAGACAATCCCAGACATCATATTATTCCACCTTTGGTGACTTCATTCATTCTGCAGATGAGCAAAGTGAGATTCAGAGAGTTTAAATGAGTTGGTCAAAGTCATACAGGTAAGAAATAGCAAAAGTGGGACCTGATCCCCAGTCTGTTTCACTCCAAATCCTACACTATTATTTACTTGTTTCTTTCTTCATTTTTTTTAATTTTTAATTTTTTATAAACATATATTTTTATCCCCAGGGGTACAGGTCTGTGAATCACCAGGTTTACACACTTCACAGCACTCACCAAAGCACATACCCTCCCCAATGTCCATAATCCCACCCCCTTCTCCTAAACCCCCTCCCCCCAGCAACCCTCAGTTTGTTTTGTGAGATTAAGAGTCACTTATGGTTTGTCTCCCTCCCAATCCCATCTTGTTTCATTGAGTCTTCTTCTACCCACTTAAGCCCCCATGTTGCATCACCACTTCCTCATATCAGGGAGATCATATGATAGTTGTCTTTCTCTGCTTGACTTATTTCACTAAGCATGATACGCTCTAGTTCCATCCATGTTGTTGCAAATGGCAAGATTTCATTTCTTTTGATGGCTGCATAGTATTCCATTGTGTATATATACCACATCTTCTTGATCCATTCATCTGTTGATGGACATCTAGGTTCTTTCCATAGTTTGGCTATTGTGGACATTGCTGCTATAAACATTCAGGTGCACGTGCCCCTTTGGATCACTACATTTGTATCTTTAGGGTAAATACCCAATAGTGCAATTGCTGGGTCATAGGGCAGTTCTATTTTCAACACTTTGAGGAACCTCCATGCTGTTTTCCAGAGTGGCTGCACCAGCTTGCATTCCCACCAACAGTGTAGGAGGGTTCCCCTTTCTCCGCATCCTCGCCAGCATCTGTCATTTCCTGACTTGTTGATTTTAGCCATTCTGACTGGTGTGAGGTGATATCGCATTGTGGTTTTGATTTGTATTTCCCTGATGCCGAGTGATATGGAGCACTTTTTCATGTGTCTGTTCGCCATCTGGATGTCTTCTTTGCAGAAATGTCTGTTCATGTCCTCTGCCCATTTCTTGATTGGATTATTTGTTCTATGGGTGTTGAGTTTGCTAAGTTCTTTATAGATTCTGGACACTAGTCCTTTATCTGATATGTCGTTTGCAAATATCTTCTCCCATTCTGTCAGTTGTCTTTTGATTTTGTTAACTGTTTCCTTTGCTGTGCAAAAGCTTTTGATCTTGATGAAATCCCAATAGTTCATTTTTGCCCTCGCTTCCCTTGCCTTTGGCGTTGTTCCTAGGAAGATGTTGCTGCGGCTGAGGTCGAAGAGGTTGCTGCCTGTGTTCTCCTCAAGGATTTTGATGGATTCCTTTCGCACATTGAGGTCCTTCATCCATTTTGAGTCTATTTTTGTGTGTGGTGTAAGGAAATGGTCCAATTTCATTTTTCTGCATGTGGCTGTCCAATTTTCCCAGCACCATTTATTGAAGAGGCTGTCTTTTTTCCATTGGACATTCTTTCCTGCTTTGTCGAAGATTAGTTGACCATAGAGTTGAGGGTCTATTTCTGGGCTCTCTATTCTGTTCCATTGATCTATGTGTCTGTTTTTGTGCCAGTACCATGCTGTCTTGATGATGACAGCTTTGTAATAGAGCTTGAAGTCCGGAATTGTGATGCCACCAACGTTGGCTTTCTTTTTCAATATCCCTTTGGCTATTCGAGGTCTTTTCTGGTTCCATATAAATTTTAGAATTATTTGTTCCATTTCTTTGAGAAAGATGGATGGTACTTTGATAGGAATTGCATTAAATGTGTAGATTGCTTTAGGTAGCATAGACATTTTCACAATATTTATTCTTCCAATCCAGGAGCATGGAACATTTTTCCATTTCTTTGTGTCTTCCTCAATTTCTTTCATGAGTACTTTATAGTTTTCTGAGTATAGATTCTGTGCCTCTTTGGTTAGGTTTATTCCTAGGTATCTTATGGTTTTGGGTGCAATTGTAAATGGGATTGACTCCTTAATTTCTCTTTCTTCTGCCTTGCTGTTGGTGTAGAGAAAGCCAACTGATTTCTGTGCATTGATTTTATATCCTGACACTTTACTGAATTCCTGTATAAGTTATAGCAGTTTTGGAGTGGAGTCTTTTGGGTTTTCCACATTAGTATCATATCATCTGCGAAGAGTGATAATTTGACTTCTTTGCCGATTTGGATACCTTTAATTTCCTTTTGTTGTCTGATTGCTGAGGCTAGGACCTCTAGTACTATGTTGAATAGCAGTGGTGATAATGGACATCCCTGCCATGTTCCTGACCTTAGCGGAAAAGCTTTCAGTTTTTCGCCATTGAGAATGATATTTGCAGTGGGTTTTTCATAGATGGCTTTGATGATATTGAGGTATGTGCCCTCTATCCCTACACTTTGAAGAGTTTTGATCAGGAAGGGATGCTGTACTTTGTCAAATGCTTTTTCAGCATCTATTGAGAGTATCATATGGTTCTTGTTCTTTCTTTTATTGATGTGTTGTATCACATTGACTGATTTGCGGATGTTGAACCAACTTTGCAGCCCTGGAATAAATCCCACTTGGTTGTGGTGAATAATCCTTTTAATGTACTGTTGAATCCTATTGGCTAGTATTTTGTTGAGTATTTTCGCATCTGTGTTCATCAAGGATATTGGTCTATAGCTCTCTTTTTTGATGGGATCCTTGTCTGGTTTTGGGATCAAGGTGATGCTGGCCTCATAAAATGAGTTTGGAAGTTTTCCTTCCATTTCTATTTTTTGGACCAGTTTCAGGAGAATAGGAATTAGTTCTTCTTTAAATGTTTGGTAGAATTCCCCCGGGAAGCCGTCTGGCCCTGGGCTTTTGTTTGTTTGGAGATTTTTAATGACTGTTTCAATCTCCTTACTGGTTATGTGTCTGTTCAGGCTTTCTACTTCTTCCTGGTTCAGTTGTGGTCGTTTATATGTTTCTAGGAATGCATCCATTTCTTCCAGATTGTCAAATTTATTGGCGTAGAGTTGCTCATAGTATGTTCTTATAATAGTTTGTATTTCTTTCTTTTTTTTTTATTTAAAGATTTTATTTATTTATTTGACAGACAGAGATCACAAGTAGGCAGAGAGGCAGGCAGAGAGAGGGAGAGGAGGAAGCAGGCTCCCTACCGAGCAGAGGGCCCGACGCGGGGCTCGATCCCAGGACCCTGGGATCATGACCTGAGCCGAAGGCAGAGGCTTTAACCCACTGAGCCACCCAGGTGCCCCAATAGTTTGTATTTCTTTGGTGTTAGTTGTGATCTCTCCTCTTTCATTCATGATTTTATTAATTTGGGTCCTTTCTCTTTTCTTTTTGATAAGTCGGGCCAGGGGTTTATCAATTTTATTAATTCTTTCAAAGAACCAGCTCCTAGTTTCGTTGATTTGCTCTGTTGTCTTTTTGGTTTCTCTTTCATTGATTTCTGCTCTGATCTTTATGATTTCTCTTCTCCTGCTGGGCTTAGGGTTTCTTTCTTGTTCTTTCTCCAGCTCCTTTAGGTGTAGGGTTTGGTTGTGTACCTGAGACCTTTCTTGTTTCTTGAGAAAGGCTTGTACCGCTATATATTTTCCTCTCAGGACTGCCTTTGTTGTGTCTCACAGATTTTGAACCGTTGTATTTTCATTATCATTTGTTTCCATGATTTTTTTCAATTCTTCTTTAATTTCCCGGTTTACCCATTCATTCTTTAAAGGATGCTGTTTAGTCTCCATGTATTTGGGTTCTTTTCAAACTTCCTTTTGTGGTTGAGTTCTAGCTTTAAAGCATTGTGGTCTGAAAATGTGCAGGGAATGATCCCAATCTTTTGATACCGGTTGAGTCCTGATTTAGGACCGAGGATGTGATCTATTCTGGAGAATGTTCCATGTGCACTAGAGAAGAATGTGTATTCTGTTGCTTTGGGATGAAATGTTCTGAATATATCTGTGATGTCCATCTGGTCCAGTGTGTCGTTTAAGGCCTTTATTTCCTTGCTGATCTTTTGCTTGGATGATCTTTCCATTTCAGTGAGGGGAGTGTTAAAGTCCCCTACTATTATTGTATGATTGTTGATGTGTTTCTTTGATTTTGTTATTAATTGTTTTATATAGTTGGCTGCTCTCACGTTGGGGGCATAGATATTTAAAATTGTTAAATCTTCTTGTTGGACAGACCCTTTGAGTATGATATAGTGTCCTTCCTCATCTCTTATTATAGTCTTTGGCTTAAAATCTAATTGATCTGATATAAGGTTTGCCACTCCTGCTTTCTTCTGATGTCCATTAGCATGGTAAATTCTTTTCCACCCCCTCACTTTAAATCTGGAGGTGTCTTCGGGCTTAAAATGAGTTTCTTGGAGGCAACATATAGATGGGTTTTGGTTTTTTATCCATTCTGATACCCTGTGTCTTTTGACAGGGCATTTAGCCCATTCACATTCAGGGTAACTATTGAGAGATATGAATTTAGTGCCATTGTATTGCCTGTAAGTTGACTGTTACTGTATATGGTCTCTGTTCCTTTCTGATCTACCACTTGTAGGCTCTCTCTTTGCTTAGAGGACCCCTTTCACTATTTCCTGTAGAGCTGGTTTGGTGTTTGCAAATTCGTTCATTTTTTGTTTGTCCTGGAAGCTTTTAATCTCTCTTTCTATTTTCAATGATAGCCTAGCTGGATATAGTATTCTTGGCTGCATGTTTTTCTCGTTTAGTGCTCTGAAAATATCATGCCAGCTCTTTCTGACCTGCCAGGTCTCTGTGGATAAGTCAGCTTCCAATCTAATATTTTTACCATTGTATGTTACAGACTTCTTTTCCCGGGCTGCTTTCAGGATTTTCTCTTTGTCACTGAGACTTGTAAATTTTACTATTAGGTGACGGGGCGTGGGCCTATTCTTATTGATTTTGAGGGGCGTTCTCTGAACCTCCTGAATTTTGATGCTCATTCCCTTTGCCATATTGGGGAAATTCTCCCCAATAATTCTCTCCAGTATACCTTCTGCTCCCCTCTCTCTTTCTTCTTCTTCTGGAATCCCAATTATTCTAATGTTGTTTCATCTTATGGTGTCACTTATCTCTCGAATTCTCCCCTCGTGGTCCAGTAGCTGTTTGTCCCTCTTTTGCTCAGCTTCTTTATTCTCTGTCATTTGGTCTTCTATATCACTAATTCTTTCTTCTGCCTCATTTATCCTAGCAGTGAGAGCCTCCATTTTTGATTGCACCTCATTAATAGCTTTTTTGATTTCAACTTGGTTAGATTTTAGTTCTTTCATTTCTCCAGAAAGGGCTTTTATATCTCCCGAGAGGGTTTCTCTAATATCTTCCATGCCTTTTTCGAGCCCGGCTAGAACCTTGAGAATTGTCATTCTGAACTCTAGATCTGACATATTACCAATGTCTGTATTGATTAGGTCCCTAGCCTTCGGTACTGCCTCTTCTTGTTCCCTTTTTTGTGTTGAATTTTTCCGTCTTGTCATTTTGTCCAGATAAGAGTATATGAAGGAGCAAGTAAAATACTAAAAGGGTGGCAACAACCCCAGGAAAATATGCTTTAACCAAATTAGAAGAGATCCCAAATCGTGAGGGGGTAGAAAGGGGATAAAAAGAGGTTCAAAAAGGAAAAAAGAAAAGAAAAAGAAAAAAGAAAAAAAAAGAAAAGAATTAAAAAAAAGAAAACAAATAAGAAAAATATAAAAAAGAAAAAATATATATATTGGATAAATTAGTTAAAAAACGTTAAAAAAGAAAAAGGTAAAAGTTAAAAAAAAAATTTACCAGAAGGTGAGAAAAAAAAACCAAAAAATGAAAAAGAAAAAAATCAAATTAACTGCAAGACTAAAAACTAGTTAAAAAATGTTAAAAAAGAAAAAGGTAAAAGTTAAAAAAAAATTACCCGATGGCGAGAAAAAAAAAAAACAACAAAAAATGAAAAAGAAAAAAATTAACTGCAAGCCTAAAAAAAAATCACAGGCAAAAAGCCATGAGTTCTGTGCTTGGCTTTCTCCTCCTCTGGAATTCTGCTGCTCTCCTTGGTATTGAAACCGCACTCCTTGGTAGGTGAACTTGGCCTTGGCTGGATTTCTTGTTGATCTTCTGGGGGAGGGGCCTGTTGTAGTGATTCTCAAGTGTCTTTGCCCCAGGCGGAATTGCACCACCCTTACCGGGGGCCGGGGTGAGTAATCCGCTCGGCTTTGCTTTCAGGTGCTTTTGTTCCCTGAGTGCTTTCCGTAGAGTTCTGGAGGACGGGAACACAAATGGCGGCCTCCTGGTCTCCGGCCCGGAGGAGCCGAGAGCCCGGGGCCCCACTCCTCAGTGCGCCCTCAGAGAACAGCGCCCAGTTACTCCCGTCTGCCTGACCTCCGGCCGCGCTCCGAGCTCACCGAGCCTGCGACCGGTTCAAGGTAACACCGAGCTGTGAGCTTACTGTCGGCTCTGTCTCTGTAGCGGGCTTTCCCGTTCCAATACCCGCAAGCTCTGCGACACTCAGACACCCCCGATCCTCTGTGACCCTGCGGGACCTGAGGCCACGCTGACCCCGCATGGGTTTCACCCCGGTTTGCCTCTGGAGCGATGTCCCTCAGCGGAACAGACTTTTAAAAGTCCTGATTCTGTGGGTCGTTGCTCCGCCACTTGCCGGGAGCCTGCCCCTCCCCCCAGGGTCTATCTTCCCGTCACTTTGGATTCACTTCTCCGCCGGTCCTACCTTTCAGAAAGTGGTTGTTTTTTTTGTTTCCAGAATTGCTGTTCTTCTTCTCTTCAATCTGCGGATGGATTTTTAGGTGTTTGCAATCTTTAGATAAGCTATCTAGCTGATCTCTGGCTAGCTGAAGTAGTCTCAGCCTGCTACTTCTCTGCCATCTTGACTCCGCCCCTCTTTCTTCATTTTAAAACTACTTTACTGAGGTGTGATTGACATGAAAAAGCTGTACATATTTAATGTATACAACTATAGGGTATGGTAATAAGTATATACTTATGAAACCATCACCACTGTCAAGGCCATGAACATATCCATCACATCTCAAAGTTCCCTCCTACCTTCTTTTTATTATTATTATTATTAGTAGTAGTAGTATTGTATATGTGTCTTTGTATGTATGTGTTAGAACATACTCCTCTGACTCCCTCTCCCCTTCACCTGTTTTGCCAACCTTACACCTCCCCTCTGGCAACCATCAGTCTGTTCTCTGTATTTATAATTCTGATTCCTTTTGTTTGTTTATTCATTGTTTTTTCTTAGATTCCATTTATGAGTAGAATCATACACAATTTTTCTTTCTCAGTCCGACTTTTTTTTACTTAGCATAATAACCTTTAGGTCTATCCATGTTGTCTCAACTGGCATGATTTCATCCTTTTTTGGTTGTGTAATATTCTGTATATACATAACATTTTCCTTATCCATTCTTCTATTGATGGACCTTAGGTTGCTTCCATGTCTTTGTCATTGCAAAAAAAAAAAAAAAAAAAAATTGCTGCAATAAACACCTGGGATACATCTATCTTTTCTAATAACATTTTTATTTTCCCTAGATAAATACCCAAGAGGGGAATTAGGGGTCATATGGTAGTTCTGTTTTTAATTTTTTGAGGAATGTTCATACTATTTTCCAGAGTGGCTGTGCCAATTTACATTCCCACCAACAGTGCATGAGGGTTCCTTTTCCCTACATCCTTGCCAACACTTGTTTCTTATCTTCTTGATTTTAGCTATTCTGACCAGTATGAGGTGGTATCTCATTGTGGTTTTGATTTGTATTTCCGTGATGCCAAGTGATATGGAACATATTTTTATGTGTCTGTTGGCCATCTGTATTTCTTCTTTTGAAAAATGCCTATGAAGGTCCTCTTAACATTAATGTTAATTTTTTTTGTGTTGTATTGTTTGTGTTCTTTAAATGTGGATACTAACCCTTTTTAGATGTATCATTTGCAAATATCTTCTCCCATTGAATAGGTTGTCTTTCTGTTTGGTTGATGGTTTCCTCTTGTGCAAAAGCTTTTTATTTTGATGTAGTACCAATAGTTTATTTTTGCTTTTGTTTCTCCTGCCGTAAGAGATATATCTAGAAAAATGGTTGATGTCAGAGAAGTTATGGCCTATGTTCTCTTCTAAGGTTTTAATGGTTTCATGCCTCATATTTAGGCCTTTAGTCCATTTTGAGCTTATTTTTGTGTATGGTGTAATAAAGTGGTCCATTTTCATTCTTTTGCATTTAGCTGTCCAGTTTTCCCAGCTCCGTTTATTGAAAAGGTAGTCTTTTCCCCATTGTATATTCTTGCCCCCTTTGTCATAAGTTAATTGATCAAATATGTGGGCTTATTTCTGGGATCACTATCCTGTTCTCTTGATCTGTATATGTGTGTGTGTGTGTGTGTGTGTGTGTGCGCGCGTGCATGTGCGTGCCTGTACTACTCTGTTTTGTTTACTACAGCTTTGTAGTATATCTTGAAATCTGAAATTGTGATACCTCCAACTTTGTTCTTTCTCAGGATTGCTTTGACTGTTCGGGGTCTTCTGTGGTTCCATACAAATTATTTGTTCTAGTTTTGTGAAAAATGCTGTTGGTATTTTGATAGGGATTGTATTGAATCTGTAGATTGCTTTGGGTAATATTGATATTTTGACAATATTAATTCTTTCAGTCCAAGAGCATGGACTATTTTCCCATTTGTGTAGTCTTCAATTTCTTTCGTCAATGTTTATAGTTTTCAGAGTGGGTCTTTCACCTCATTTTTATTTTTAGGCATTTAATTTATTTTTAGGTTGTTAATTTATTTATTAGGTTATTTGTTTATTTTTAGGGTTAGTTTATTTTAGGTATTTTATTCTTTTTGGTGCAATTGTAAATTATGTTGTTTTTAAATTTCTCTTCCTGCAACTTTGTTGTTAGTATATAGAAACACTTCTGGTTTCAGGGTATTAATTTTGTATTCTGGCAATTTACTGAATTTGTTTATTACTTCTACCACTTTTTTTGGTGGAATCTTGAGGATTTTCTATGTATAGTATCATGTTATCTGTGAATAGTGACAGCTTAACTTCTTCTTTATCAATATGGATGCCTCTTACTCTTCTTAATTTTTAAATTTAAAAATTTTTAATTTATATTTTTTATTTTTTGTGTCTTATTTTTCTTGTCTGATTGCTGTGGCCAGGAATTCTTTTTTAAGCATTTTAAAATTTAAATACAGCTTAATTAATATATGCTGTAATATTAGTTTCAGAGGTAGAATTCAGTGATTCATCTGTTGCATACAGCACACAGTGCTCATTACTTCAAGTGCCCTCCTTAATGCCCATCACCCAGTTACCCCATCTCCCTACCCAGCTCCCTTTCAGTAATTCTCAGCTCCCTGTAGTTCGGCATCTCTTATGGTTTGCATCCCCTTCTTTTTTTCCTTATTTTATTTTTCCTTCCTTTCCCCTATGTTCATCTATTTTGTTTCTTAAATTCTAAATGAGTGAAATCACATTTTTATTTTTCTGACTGACTTATTTCACATAGCATAATACCCTCTAGTACCATCCACGTCATTGCAAATAGCAAGATTTCATTCTTTTGATGACTGAATAATATTCTGTTGTGTGTGTGTATGTGTGTGTATACACACACACATGTATGTGTATATATATGCACACCACATCTTCTTTATCCGTTCATCCCTTGTTTTGGTTCATGTGGTGTATAATGACAATTTGTGAATATTTAACCACTAGAAATAAATCCTAGGAATAAATCCTACCCGATTGTGGTGAATGATCTTTTTAATGTATTGCTGTATGGAGTTTGCTAATACTTTGTGTAGGATTTTTTCATCTATGTTTATCAAGGATGTTGGCCTGTAGATTTTTTTTTTTGTGGTATCTTTGTCTGGTCTTGGTATTATGCTAATGCTGACTTTGTAGACTGTATTTTGGAAGCTTTCCTTTCTCTTCTATTTTTTGAATAGTTTGAAGAGAATAGGTATTAACTCTTCTTTAAGTGTCTGGTAGGAATCACTTGTGAATCTGTTTGGTCCTGGACTTTTATTTTTTGTTAGTTTTCTTAAAATTAGTATTTTAGTTCTGTTACTTGTAATCCATCCATTGAGATTTTCTATTTCTTCGTGGTTCAGTTCTGGAGGGTTGTATGTTTCTAGGAATTTATCCATTTCTTCTAGATTGTCCAGTTTGTTGGCATATTATCTTTCATAGTATTCTCCTAAAACCTTTTGTATTTCTGTGGTATCAATTGTTGCTTCTCTTTCAGTTCTAAGTTTTACTTACTTGGGTCCTTTCTCTTTTTTTCTTGGTGAGTCTAAGAGTGTGTCAATTTTGTTTATCTTTTTAAAGACCCAGCTCTTGGTTTTATTGATTATTTTTTTCTAATGTCCTTTTAGTCTTTATATCATTTATTTCTGCTCTGATCTTTATTACTTTCTTTCTTCTCCTCGCTTTGAATTTTGTTTGTTCTTCTTTTTCTCATTACTTTTGGGGTAAGGTTAGATTATTTGAGTTTTTTCTTTCTTCTGAGGTAGTTCTGTATTGCTATATACTTCTCTCTTAGAACTGCTTTTGCTGTGTCCTAGAGATTTTGGATTGTTGAATTTTCATTTTTATTAGTCTCCGTTTTTTCTTTTTTTGGTTGCTTAATATTATGTTTATGTTTAATATTATGTTTATGTTTAATGTTATGTTGTTTAGTCTCTCTGTGTTTGTGCTTTTTCCAGTTGCTGTTGTTGTTTTTGGTGTGATTTATTTCTCATTTCATATTGTTGTGGTCAGAAAGGATGCATGGTATGATTTCAGTCTGCTTAAATTTATTGAGGCTTGTTTTATGTCCTAACTCGTGATCTGTTCTGGAGAATGTTCCATGTGCACTTGAAAAGAATGTTTATTCTGTTGTTTTTGGGCGGAATGTTCTGTATATACCTGTTGTGTTCATCTAGTCCAGTGTGTTGTTCAAAGACATTATTTCCTTATTGATTTCCTCTCTGGATTATCTACCCATTGATGTACTTAGAGTGCTAAAGTCACCTACTATTATTGTATTACCATCAGTTTCTCTATGTCCTTTAATTTTTGCTTTCCGTGTTTAGGTGCTCCAGTGTTGGATATTATAACCTTTTGTTGGATTGATCCCTTTATCATTATGTAATGCTTTTCTTTGTCTCTTGTTACAGTCTTTGTTTTAAAGTTAGTTTTTGTATGATTAATAATTGCTACCCCAACTTTTTTTTTTTTCCACTTCTGTTTGCATTGCAAGTGTTTTACCAACCTGAACTTCACTTTCAAACTGTATGTGTCTTTAGATCCCAGGTGAATCTCTTGTAGGCAGCATATAGATAGGTCTTGTTTTTTAATCCATTCTGTCACTCTGTGTCTCTTGATTGAAGCATTTAGGCCATTTACACTTAAACTAATTATTTATAGGTATTTATGTATTGAAATTTTCATAATTTGTTTTCTGGTTGTTTTGTATTTCTTCTTTATTCCTTTTTTTCTTTTCTTGATCTCTTTCTTTGTCATCAGTAAGTATCTGTAGTGTTTTTTCTGACTTTCTCTTTATTTTTTTGTGTCTATCATAGGGTTTGGGTTTGTGGTTACCATAAGGTTCATATATAACATGTGTCACTCTGTGTCTTTTGATTGAAACATTTAGGCCATTTACACTTAAAATAATTATTAATAGGTATGTACATATTGACGTATTTATAATTTGTTTTCTGATTGTTTTTGTAGTTCTTTATTCCTTTTTTCTTTTCTTGGATTTCTTTCTTTGTCATCAATGAGTTATGTATGGTGTTTTGTCTGACTTTCTCGTGTCTATCATAGATTTTAGGTTTGTGGTTATCATGAAATTCATATATAACATCCTAATTAAGTAGCAGTCATTATTAATTTGATGGTCACATTAAGTTCAAATACATTCTAAAAATACCCCAAAAAACAAATTTTTTTTCTTTTCCTCCCCCTTCTCTTCACTTTTTGCTCCCCTCTTCACATTTTATTTGTGTTCATATTTTATATCTTTTTATTCATATTTTATGTCTAATGGCCATTTTTTCCCACTTAAGTCCCTTTAACATTTTTTTTAAGGCTGGGTTAGTGGTTATAAATGTCAAAAATTTTTTCTTTTGTATGTGAAGCTCTTTATATCTCCTTTAAATCTGAGTGATAACCATTCTTGGTTGTAGGTTTTTTCCTTTCAGCACTTTGAATAGATCATGCCATTATCTTCTGGTTTACAGAGTTTCTGCTGAAAAGTCATTGAGAATCTTTTAGGGTTTTCCCTTCTAGGTAACTTTTTGCTTCTCTCTTGCTGCTGTTAAGATTCTTTATTTTTAGCCTTTGACATTTTAATTATTATGTGCCATGGTGTGGACCTCTTTGGAGTCCTCTTGTTTGGAACTCTCTGTTTCTTGGGCTTAGATGTCTTTTTCCCTCCGTAGGTTGAGGATGTTTTCAGTTGTTATCTCTTCAAATAAGTTTTCTACATCTTTCTTTTTCTGTTCTTCTGAGACTCCTATTGTGTGAATGTTTGTTCACTTGATGATGTTCAAGAACCCTTATTCTATCCTTATTTTTATTTATTTCTTTATTTTTTAAAAGATTTTATTTATTGAGAGAGAGAGAGTGAGAGCATAAGCAGGGGCAGGAGCAAAGGGAGAGGGAGAAGCTGAGCAAGGAGCCTGATGCATGGCTTGATCCTAGGACTTTGGGATCATTACCTGAGCTGAAGGCAGATGTTTAACCAACTGAGCCACCCAGGCACCCCTGTATCCTTATTTTTAAAAATTATTTTCTCTTTTTGACATTCAACTCGTGTGATTTCCATTACCCTGTCTTCCAGATCACTCATATGTTCTTTTGCATCTTCTCACCTACTGTTGAGTCCCTCCAGTTTGTTTTTCATTTTAGTTATTGTATTCTTCAGCTCCGATTTAAAAAAAAAAAAATTCTTTCTCTTTGTTGAAGGTCTCACTGACTTCTTCCATCTTTTCTCCAACCCAGTGATTATTTTTATAATCATTTCTTTAAATTTTTTTATCAGGTATGTTGTGTATCTTAGTTTCATTTAATTCTGTTACTGAGGTTTTTTTCTTACTTTTACTTTTGAAGCATATTATTGTTTCCATTTTGCTTGACTTTCTGTATTTGTTTATATGGATTAGTGAAATGATTACTAATATTGAAGGAATGGTCTTGTGTGTGGTGACCTATATGCAGACTGTGTGTGTTTGGTTACTTTTTCTGGGTGGCTGGTGCTATGGCTGTATATACTACCTACTCTTTTAAACTGTGGCTTTTTACAGAGAGAATAAAAAATAATAATAAAAGAAAAAGTAAAAGAAAACAGAAAAAGAGTGAAAAAAAACTTAAATAAAAAAAGAAAAGAATAAAACCAAAAAGGAAAAAATAAAGACAAAACAAGACAAGTATCCTCTAAGCCATGTTTTGTTTTTGTTTTTGTTTTCTGTTTCCCAGTGCAGCTAGGGCTGGTCTGGGCCTGTGTAGTGTGTGCTTGCTGAGGTCCCAAGCCCTCTGTGATGATCTGATCTTCCATTTATGGTGTCTGAACCCTTATGACCACCCCTTATGGTGGTCAGACCCTGCTTTGGTCTAGGTCCTTGAAGTGGAAGGGGACAGAGATTACCACAGTTCCCTGGCCCCTCTAAACCTTGAATTTTCTATCTCCCAATGCATCTAGGGCTGGTGTGAGCCTGTGGACCATAGGCTCACTGAAGTTGCAAGCCAACCAAGACCATTGGACCTTCCTGCTGAGATGTCTGGACTCTTCTCCAGTCCGGGCTTCCAAGGTGGGGTGGGAACATAAGCCATGTGGTTCTCTAGTCTGACTTGGAGAACTTCCCTGCAGCAACTCTGCTGCTTGGCAGAGTTCTAGTGTTGTCTCTTTTATATTCTAGTTGCTTGTTTAAACCATGGGTTTTTTTTCCTGTGCCCAAGGACAGAGGAATTTGTTCCTAGTCTGTCAGCATTATCTCTCCCCACCACAGTTTGCGGGCAGCTTTGGGGATGGGGGTTCCCTTTGTTACTGTTTGCATCTCTCTTGCTCTTCTGTCTTTGTTCAGTAGCTATTCAGGCAGCCCTTAGTTCTTCTTCAGGAGGAGTTGTTCTATTAATGGTGTAATTTGGTCTATTCCATAGAGGAGGTCAACATTCCTCTGTCACCATCTTGAACTGGAACCTTAATCCTTTTTTATAACTGGATTTATGTTTGGTACTATAGCCATGGCTTCAGTTTGTTTAGGAATCCTGTTGTCTCGTGTCCAAATCTCTCTGTCTTAACTCCCTCCTTTTCTTTTTTGTGATATGTCTGAGGAGACCTCTCCTTATCAGGGTGTCAGCCATCCAATCTTCTGTCTGCTGGAAACTCAGCCTTGACCTGAAGCTAAAATGAATAAGCTTTTGGGTGGCAAATAGCTGCAATTCAGTCCTTAATTCTTGGTACAGTGGTACAGTGAAAGTGGCATGGGATTTTGGAATCATGAGGTTGACCTACAAATTTCATATCTGCCTATAAAAATACCTCAGTTAGAGACAAGACCCGCTTTATAGTGTTATTGGGGGGGTCTGAGGAAGAAATTCATAGGAAATGCTTCATCGTGCTTGTTAGTTTTATTTCTTATTTTTTGATTATTGTAAGACCCCAGAATTATTTCAGATACCTGGAAGTCCTTGAAAAACAGATATTAGGAAAGGAATATTCATATTTTTGATGATTTGCAATTCTGATTTAAGGTTATTTTTAGTTTCTCAGTATGTGGAAAAAGAGATCCTCAAATTGAAGGTACTCAAGGCATTGTTTAATTTCCCCTTATCTAATAGGATATCAAAGTAATGCAGTATCCTGACCTCTGTACTTCTGTCATGAGCCCCAAATCTGCTGAATCCTTGACAGGACTATGAGAGGAATTAGGATAAGACAACTTAAAATTCCAGCAGTAACATTAACAATTTAAAAAAATTTTTTTAGTAACATTAACAATTTATTTATTTATTTATTTTTTAGTTAATCTAATTTTTAATTTTTTTATAAACATATATTTTTATCCCCAGGGGTACAGGTCTGTGAATCACCAGGTTTACACACTTCACAGCACTCACCAAAGCACATACCCTCCCCAATGTCCATAATCCCACCCCCCTTCTCCCAAACCCCCTCCCCCCAGCAACCCTCAGTTTGTTTTGTGAGATTAAGAGTCACTTATGGTTTGTCTCCCTCCCAATCCCATCTTGTTTCATTTATTCTTCTCCTACCGACTTAAGCCCCCATGTTGCATCACCACTTCCTCATATCAGGGAGTTAACATTAACAATTTTAACATTAAGTAAGGACAGACTTGAAGTTTGTACTCTTACTTATGAAATAAATAAACCACAGAGATGAAAAGTATAGCATTAGGGAATATAATTAGTAATAATGTTGTATGGTATCAGATAGTGGCTAGACTTATGATGGTAAGCATTGAATAATGTATAGAATTGTTGAATCAATGTTGTACACCTGAAGCTAAAACAACATCGTATGCCAGTTGTATATCAATAATGAAAAGGTGAAAAAAATGTAAGGACAAGAGTAAAAATAAAACTGAGTGAAAGGTACAATTAGATAAAAAGCTGAAACTGAGGTATGTGGTAGATTAAATAAAAGAATTGAGATATAAAAGCAAATAGGTGATTTAATAGTTTAAGTTGTGAGTGAGGTAACTAAATAAACTAAATAAAGAGTTGTCAGAAATAGAGAATGAACAGGAAGGAGTGGAATGGAGGCCCTCTGTTCTCCTGCTAAAAACTGACTGTAGTAGCCAGGAGTGGAGACGATTGAGAGCCTCCTCAGCCACCCCTCCTTGGGGTCAACAGAGTCCCCTTCTAGTGTGTTGTCTTTTTTCACTGTCCATGAATGTAGCAAATACAGCAATATAATCTGACCCCAGGAAACACCCTCAATTTCATTGTTCATACTATTTTTAAAATAATAAATGTTGACAGTAGAGGGAGCAATCTAGTGGCATGCTGGGAAATGTTTAAAAACCACCTGTGGGGATGGAGATAAACATAGGGGAAGGGAAGGAAAAACAAAATAAGACAAAAACAGAGAGGGAGGCAATCCATGAGAGACTCTTAATTGTAGGAAACAAATAGAAGGTTGCTGGAAGGGAGATGGGTGAGGAGATGAGGTAATTGGATGGTGGGGATTAAGGAGGGCACTTGATGTAATGAGCACTGGGTGTTATATGCAACTGATGAATCACTATTCTATTCCTGAAACTAATAATACAGTATATGTTACCTAAATTGAATTTAAATAAAATATTTAAAAAAAATTATGGGGCTCCTGAGTGGCTCAGTAGATTAAGCATCTGACTGTGGCTCAGGTCATGGTCGCAGGATCCTGGGATACAGCCCCTTGGTAGGCTCTAGGCCCAGTGGGGAGTCTTCTTGTCTGTCTGCCCCAACCCCTGCTCATGTGTTCTCTCTCCCTGACTCTCAAATACATAAATAAATCAAATCTTAAAAAAAAAAAAAAAAAGAGGGATACCTGGGTGGCTCAGTGGTTTAAAATCTCTACCTTTGGCTTAGGTCGTGGTCTTAGGGTCCTGGGATGGAGCCCCTCATCAGGCTCTCTGCTCAGCAGGGAGCCTGCTTCTCTTCCTCTCTCTGCCTGCCTCTCAGCCTACTTGTGATCTCTGCCTGTCAAATAAATAAATAAAATCTTTAAAAGAAAGAAAGAAAGAAAGAAAGCATTAAATTATGGTTATTCCCTTGTTTGGCTAGATAGGTATCAGGTACTTGTTAAACGAGTTCCAGAAAAGAGTAGTAAAGGTGCTAAACTTTATATTCACCTTTACATAAAACTTATTATTAATGCCAGGAAACGAGGGCTTGCTGTAAAGTTTCCCATCTCCCTTTCTTTCTGTCTCTAATATAATTTTTATCTTAGTGTTCTTCTTTTTCATTGAGCTCCATTTTAAGATTCCTTTGATCTTAAAAAAGAAATAAATTTGTCTTTTACTATACTAGCAAAGAATTTCTGAAGCAATTTGCCTCACCTTAGGTCCAGGTTCAATATTAAATTGAAATCTTTTTAATGGTGATACTATTTTCTCACATTTTTTATGTTCCTTTAGAGTATTGTCAGAAAAGTATTTTTACTGTAGGAGATTTTAAATTATAAAATTTTAAATTATAAAAAACTGGCTCAACTTGGATTGGTTCTTGTGGAGAATATATGACAATCAATATAGGGTTCCTAGATTCCTCTCCTAACGCCTGGGTGGCTCAGTGGGTTAAGCCTTTGCTTTCAGCTTAGGTCATGATTTCAGGGTCCTGGGATCAAGCCCCGCATCTGGCTCTCGGCTTGGCGGGGAGCCTGCTTCCCCTTCTCTCTCTGCCTGCCTCGTTGCCTCCTTGTGATCTGTTTCTCTGTCAAATAAATAAATAAAGTCTTGAAAAAAAAATCTTTGCAGTGCTATTTCCACCTTTTTCTTTACTTCATTTAGGATTACATTAAGGAAAATGTAAATGATTACAGTTGAAAAAAAATTTTTTTCATATGTAAACTTTCTCCTTGAACACGATCGGCTGTATTGAGAAATGCGATAGCATAAATTCCAAAGTTTATCTGTGGTATATATTTATTTGAGTTTTCACTAGAAGAAAGTGAGGAGCAAAATGTGTATTTTGCCCAATTCTTCTTTAAAAGGGATTATAATACTGAACCGAGGTGATAAGTGTCTGTTGTTGCCATTTGTGACACATGAATTAAATGCTGTTTCATTCAGACAGTGCTGGGATACCATCTATACCATCACTTGCGAATAGCACTTTCTCCAGTGATGGAGCTGTTTTATATCTGTGCTGTCAAACAGTAGTCACATGTAGCTAATGAATGCTTGAAATATGGCTAGTGTGACTAGTAACGGAATGTTTGATTTTAATTAAAATAGAAGCCAGTGGCTACTTTGTGAGACAGACTTTCAATTTGTTTTTCTTTTTCCTATTGCAAAAAAAATAACAAATAATTTGAGTTAGAGAAAAACATGTTAAGGGTGCATAGGTTCTCTTTGTCTCTGTTTAGTTGATTCTGTTAAGGATGTTTTTGAAGAGGAGGCAGTATAGTATCATGGAATTGGAAGTCTTGGATTCTATCTGGGTATGCCATTAAGCAGCTTGGACAAATTATCTCTCTGGGTAATTTCCTTGCCTGGAAAATGAGGAACCTGTTGGTTTTCAAATTTATATTTAGTATTGGGACTTTTTTATAACAACAAAGCCAAACTGAGCAGAAACCTCATAGATAAGACAGAGGTGAAAGTTAGGGGTGGATGGGATTAAGCAGCAGAGTCCTGTTCCCAAGCTCCTCTACTACAGTGGAGAGCTCAGTCTGCAAAACATTGGAGTGGATGAGATCCAGAGTTCCTTCTAGCTCTGATAGAGTGTGGTTCTTATAGGATTGAATGTAGAGTTTTCTTTCCATTGATGCCATCTCAGAAGTAATAATTCTTCAAAGGCCAATCTTTACATATATTTTGACCCAACTCAAATCATTCAAGTTGAGTTTGAGATGTACTTAGGGCATGCGGTAGGGAGAGGTCTCTGTTCTCTTAGCTCACCAAAAATTAAATAAAAAACAAGAGCTTAATGGTCATAGCAGATATGGGCAGGTCCAAATAATTTTGCATGCTCATTTGAAAAAAATAGCCATTTAAATTTCCTTCTTTGTGAATGGTTTTATTATTTTGATACCTTCAGGACTGAGTTTCATGAGAAAAAACTATCATTGAAATGGTTAAATTGGTATTCTTAGTGGCTTACTCTGGTCTCTGTGGGATCAAGGAACTCATGCTTCCTTCTCCCTCCCTTCTAGGGAAAAGTAACTCAGATTTGGAATGGAGTCCTCAGGTGCATAAACTGGACTATGGGGTTGAACTTGGCATAATAGGGAAAGTTTGAGAGGGGAAGTATAAAGAGGCTAAAAGGGCTTTTTTCACATGATTTTTTTGGAAGTGGTAATGTATTTTGGATCTTTTCCTCTTCTCTTTCTTTCCATTGTCCTGTCTCTTCTTCTCTCCAATATGCCTAGTAAGATGGGCTCTGGGCTACCTCCCCTTTCACTTTCACACCTGGGAAGCCTAGCAGGCACTAGGGTAGGGAATAAAAGACATGTAGAGTCTGACTATAGCCTTGGCTGGTGAGGTCATCTGTCCAAGCTTACCCAAATAGGAGAGGTCTTAGGGGCTTAGGACCAGAAAAAAGCATTTATGGGTCTCTGATGAAGTTAGGTAGTTAATGAAAGAATCAGGGACTTGAAAGATTCTGTCAACCTTTCCATGTGCTAAGACTAAGAAATAAGTTTGATATTACAGTACACTATGATTTTAAATGTATTGATGGGAAGGGTGGTTTGTTGTCTCTGAGGACAGTGTTTTCTGTAGCAACTCAGTGCTCTGAAAGCTTTTAATTAAATGAAATTTATGTTTCCTCTCAGCATTCTTGAAATTTAGCAAGTGAACAACGAGAGAAATATGAGAAAAAAACTTAAAGCAAGCATTTTGATTATACTTATATACAACATGGCTCAAGGTAGTTCTGTTGTTTTAAAAATATTGGGACAGCTGAGCCCATATGATTTCCTCCTTCTTCCTTGAGCATTCCTTTTTGGATCTTTAGCTTCTAGTACACTGAATATAGAAAAACTTACATAAATGTTTAACATAGTAAATGTATTGTTTTGGAATTGGATTGGATTGTTAGCATTAAAGTTGAAGATGAATGTAGAGATGACATATCTTTGATGGAATGAGTCAATTTTAGTTGCCAAATAATAAGACACTAATAGGTCTGTAAGACTTTACAGTTTACAAAGGAATACTACCCACAGTGTCTTATTTTTCTCAAATCAACCTGTAAGGTAAATATTATTTCTTTTTTAGTTAGGTGGCCAAGTGAGGTTAAGTGACAGTTTACTGTCTATCTACAGGCAGAGTCAGGTCTCAAATGTACTTTTCTTTTCTTTTCGAATGGAAGAGTTTTCTAGAAGAGGATTAACTGAAGATTCAGGGCTACAAAAATATTAAGGAAGATTCAATTTTACAGTAACATTCATGGGTTTCCTGGGTGAGGGGAGAAAGCCATTTCAGTGGAACAGAATGCTTATAAGACAGTTAAAGAATGGGCAGATCACTGAAAGAGTGACTACGCATACTTTCTTCATGGGGCAAAAATCTTCTCCAAGCAAAATAGTTTTCTTCCATATTTATGAATGGAGAAAGGTAATGATTTGAATAACTCCAGGCTGTTCTATAATATTAGCTCAACTGTAAATGCATAGTTTCTAAATAATTTAAGGTTGCTAAAGTGGTAGAACTTATAATACCAGGAGAGTATTAGTCCTTTTTATTTTTCTGTATTTAAAAGTAATTATTTTTTTTAAATGTTTAAGGGCTACAAATCTGTGCCACGTTTCTCTGAGGTATTCACATGCATTTGCTAAAACACATATACTGATAAGAACTGTTATTATGAAGGGGGTGCCTGGGTGGCTCAGTGGTTTAAGCATCTGTGTTTAGCTCAGATCATGATCTCAGGGTCTTGGGATCTCAGGGTCTCTGTTGGGCTCCTTGCTCAGTAGGGGTTCTGCATCTCCTTCTCCCTCTGCCCTAATCCCCTCTCCCCAAACCCCATTCATGTTCTCTCACTCTCTCTCAAAAACAAAATTGTTATGCAAAATGTACTTTAATTAGGATTTTACTGAATTTCTTAGATCACCAGTCATTTTTTTCTTAAGATTTTATTTATTTATTTGACAGAGAGGGATCACAAGTAGGCAGAGAGAAAGAGGGGAAAGCAGGCTCCCCACCGAGCAGAGAGCCCGATGCGGGGCTCCATCCCAGCACCCTGAGATCATGACCTGAGCTGAAGGCAGAGTCCCAATCCACCAGTCATGTTTTTTATGTCATGTTTTTTCCCAGTGCTCACAGTCTATTGCTGATACACCTGTGCAAATTAATATATTTTTAAAAATTTTTAATTTTCTAAAATTTATTTTTAATTTTTAAAAGAGATTTTTATTTATTTATTTGAGAGGGAGAGAGAGAGCATGAGTAGGTTGGAGGGGCAGATGGGGAGGGAGAAGCAGACTCCCTGCTGAGCAGGGAAGCCCAATGTGGGGCTCAATCCCAGGACTCTGAGATCATGATTAGAGCCGAAGGCAGATGGTTAACCTGCTGAGCCACCCAGGCACCCCTGGTAATTAATATTTTAGAAAACCTTTTCTATAAATGCCAAGATATTTCTCTTTAAAGTTATATAGCTGCTATCGTTCTGATAGTCATGTGCCAGTCCCTCCACATTACCACCCTCTGTCCAAATACGGCAGAGTACATTTGCCTGATAGAAGTGTAGTGCATGTAGGGATGGAATGAATATCTGAAGCTTAACCACACCTCACCTCAGTGAAACGTAGGAGATTTAACGTGTTGATAGACTGTATTTTTACTTTCATTATATTCTTAGTATCCTACTTATTATTTCAATTATTAGAGTTTGCCCTAAGTCCTTAATCTATGTATCTATGTTATGTATATGTATCATATACATAACATATCATATCATAGATAGATATCATAGATATCTAGATATCTATGATAGATATAGATATATAGATATATCTATGATATATAGATATATAGATATCATAGATAGATATCATAGATATCATATCATAGATATGATATGTTATGTATATACCCAAGAAAATGGGGCTGAAAAATGATGTAAGAATATTTTAGAAGTTGTCTCTTAAATTTTTCAATATATTGTGGTAAAGTGAGAGATATGATGATAGAGTATGTAGCACGTGGGTAAAATTTTAATTTATTCATTAGTTCAACAAATATTTATTATGTATCTAATTATCAGGCACTGTACTATGTACTAGGGATATGGTATAGAACAAGACAGACATAGTTCTTGACCTCTTGGGCTTATAATTTATAATTGCCAGATTTGCAGAGTATAGAATAGAACCAGACTGATTGGAAAGTTATGTGTAAAGATAAAAGTAGAACAGGAATCATGTAAGTTTGACTTTGAGGACAGAGATCATCTTAATGTCATTTTACTTTGCTTCTTTAAAAGGTTGCCAGAATGTTGGTTATTGCCATTCTGACATGGGCCTCACCCCCACCTGATAACTTAGTGTACTGATGCCTGTAATTTGCTAAAGCATAAAACTTCTTTTTTTCCCAACCAGTTTTCAGCTCAGAGCCCAAAGCATATCAGTCCTCTGTAGAGATTTCTGCTTATACAGCAATAACAAGGCAACACTCAATTCCTTACTATGTCTCAGCATAGTAACCTGTGATGCATTCCAGGAAGAACTGTGCCTGGCTAATCTCACTTTGCCTCTAGCTCTGTCATCTTTTATGTCCCTGAAATGTCAGCCCATTTAAGCCTGTGTACTTTCCAATATGGCTGTTCTAGCTTGGCTCTGTGCTGTGACCCCTTTCTCTCAAACTAACCCTTCCACTGCTCTCTGTCAGTTTTTTCCTCTGTGCCTTTTGGACCTCTTGTATGCTGGAATTCTCCAGATTAACAGGGCTGCTTATCATTGCAAAGGATTTCGCAGTTTCAAAAATGAGCTCTTTAGAGTTCAATGTATTAATTGTCATAATAGGTCATAGTAAATTTATTGCTTTGGTTCTGAAGCTGAATCTAAGATGCAGAGACGGAAGTGATTTTATATAGATAGAACCTTGGAACAATCTGCTCTGTAAGACCTGACGCTGAAGAGAAGAGGGTCCTGGGATCAAGCCCCACATTGGGCTCCCTGCTCAGTGGGAAGCCTGCTTCTCCCTCTCCCATTCCTCCTGCTTGTGTTCCCTCTTTTGCTGGTGCTTTGTCTTTCTCAATCAAATAAATAAATAAAAATTAAAAAAAATTATTTTGCCCATTCATGGGAAGCAGATAGGTTGCCTGGACTGTGACCACCAACTGCTGTGTGTTAAGTGAGGCAACCATAGTCTTTGTGCTGTTAAAAAGAAACAATAGGGGGCGCCTGGGTGGCTCAGGGGTTTGAAGCCTCTGCCTTTGACTCAGGTCATGATCTCAGGGTCCTGGGATAGAGCCCCACATTGGGGCTGGGGTATCTCTGTTCAGCAGGGAGCCCCCCCAACCTACCTCTCTGCCTAATTGTGATCTCTGTCTGTCAAATAAATTTAAAAAAAAAAAACAACTTAAAAAAAGAAAAAAAGAAACAATAGGCCCCAAATGGAGTCCTTTTGCCAGCCCCACCCAGACTTAATACCTAACCTAATTGCAGTGTCAGCCTCTCCCAGTAGTGGAATTGTAAACCATTCAGCCTGGAATTTCTTGAGCAGCTTAATCTACTCATTTACCTTCTACGGCCCATCCTCCTTCTGGTTATAAAAGCCTTCCATTTTGTATAACTACTCAGAGCTCTCTTCTGTTTGCTAGATGAGAGGCTAAAGACTCATGAATTGTTGATAAAGCCAATTAGATCTTCAAATTTACTCAGTTGAATTGTTTTTTAACAGTGCCTTTCCCGGAGATGGGCTATATAATCAATACAAGAAAACAAGGAAGGCCTACGTAACTGCTTGAAACCCTTTCATTTAGCAGTCGTGGTCATTTGCCTTACATGTTTCCCTAGGTTGCTCTTGTAAGGTTAGGGAAAATTATGACTAGCCATGTAATTTGAATATAACTTCTTGCCTGAGTGAAACAGTGTATGGGGTGTTTTCACACCTATGGAGACTGTTTTCACACCTATGGAGGCTTAACTCTATCAAGTTCAAGGACCATCCCTTTATCACCCAGAAAAACTCACTGCCAAGGGAGGTTCATCCCTCAAACCTAGTAATGTTGATATGGTTGTGGTATCTTATTTTCAGGCATAGGTAGGAATTGTGCAGGCAGTACTACTGGGCCCTGCGTTTGATAAGAAATAGAGAGTAAAATCTTTTAACAAGGTTTAGCTCTTATATGATTTCTTTTTCATGGGGATCCAAACAACCAAAACACAATCTGGGAGAGACAGGAGATATTCTTAATTTTGGAAAGCCCTTAGGATACCTTGACATTTTCTTTTTTTAAGAGAGAGAGAGCGAGCATGAGCGAGCATGTGCAAGAGTGGGAGAGGGGAGAGAGAGAATCTTTTTTTTTTTTTTCTAAAAGATTTTATATACTTGAGAGAGAGCGTGAGCAGGTGCATAAGCAGGGGGAGGGGCAGAGGGAGAAACAGACAACCCCCCTGAGCACGGAACCCAGCAGGGCAAGGCTCCATCCCAGGATCTCGAGATCTGAACCTGAGCTGAAGGCAGGTATTTAACTGAGCCACCCAGGCACCCCCCCCACCTTTGGAAGTTAACATTTTAGAGTAGGAAAATACCAAGATGTTTTATGTTTACGATTCCTAACAGCTGCTGTTCTTCCAATGGACGTATCTATTGCCCCCTGGCTTCCCCACCTCTTCCCTCTAGTTGTCAAATTACAGCAGACCAAGGAATACATTCTCATGATGGAAAATGGTGCCTTTAAACATGAAGCGAGTATTGGGAGTCTTTTCCTACCCTGTTGATGTTACTTAAGGGATATCATATGTTGGAATACTTAATGTGCACAATATGCCTCATGTTCTACTTGTCATTTAAACTGCTGCCTGTCTGTGCCTTGAAGAATTTCTCAAGTTGGTTGTGCCATTGTATGACTGCTTCAAAGTGGAGTGTGGAACATGGAGTTGGCTGAACGTAGGCTGTATGTGAGTGCCCTTTTTGAGGGGGCCACAGGGGAGGAGAGTCTTTTTCTTCTTTGGCTTTTTCTTTCCTTCAAAGGCCAAGCCCTTCTCACCTAGGGTTTGCATACTAGAAGGCCAAAAAGAGATTATAGTGCCTGGGATTCCTCCAAAGTCCTACCCCTTTCACATCCTGGCCAGGTGACTGAGCTCCTCTTTGATGTTCCAAACCATAGATCTGGGAAGGGGTGAGGTGAGGTCAGCATCCTTTGTCCATTTCAAAACTTTTCTTCCTCTTTTCATGTTGTACTTCCTTGGGGGCTCTAGGTAACTGGCTAGACTACCCCTTATACGCTTCTTTTTGGGGTTATTGACTAACTTGCTTCTCTTGCACATTTATTAGAAATATCACATGACTCACTATCCTGAGCATTGCTTTTAGTTCTACCTTTGTCCTGAGTAGTGACTTTAATATATTTATGCACTAATCATCTAACACCATGACTTTACAGTTAAAGTTTATCTTGAAGCTGAATTCACACTGTGAATTGACCTCCATTTTTAGCCTATAGATAACTCTTAATATGTTAAACTGAATTCATACTCTATTCCTTCCAAATCTGCCTTTATTCCTGAATTCTCTGATTAATAGCATCACTATCTTCCAAGTTTCCCAAGCCAAAAATCAATGTGTCTGAAACCTCTTTCTTTCTAAGCACACTCCATACACAATCTAGTTACTGTAGATACTGCCTCCTTAAAAATCTTTTGAGTCCATATCCTGTATCTTTTTGTCTTGTCACACTGCCTTAGTAGAAGTATAGATTTCTTTTCATGTGGGTAACTTCTATATCCTACTAACTGGATTCCATTTTTTAAATGCATCCTCTTTGACCGATCCCCACATGCCAAAGTAATCTTCCTAAAACAAATCTGGTCATTTCATTCCTCTGCTGAAGCCCTTTTGTGGCCCTCTGAGCTCTCAGAATAAGAATGAAATTCATCTCTTTAGGATAAAATAAAAAAGGTAATGTGTCTTTAAGTGTGAATCTCTATAAATTAAGTTTTCTAAGCTGTCTTGCTTACATTTACATTTTTTCAGACTTATCTTGGTAAGAGCTTTTTTAAAGGAAGTAATACTAGGAGTCAGATAACTTTCAATAGTAAGATTGATGCAGAAAGAAACCATTAGAATCACATATTAAACACAACTTGGGTGCCTGGGTGGCTCAGTAGTTAAACATCTGCCTTCAGCTCAGGTCATGATCTCAGGGTCCTGGGATTGAGCTCCACATCAGGTCTCTGCTCTGTGGGGAGCTTGCTTCCCCCCCCTCTCTCTACCTGCCTCTCTGTCTGCTTGTGATCTCTCTCTCTGTCAAGTAAATAAATAAAATCTTTAAAATAAACACAACTTGTATCATTAGGAGTATAAAATGTAGAACAAAAAGATTCCTTAGAGTCTGATATGCATTTTGGTCTGTTTATTTCAAGAGTTTGCTAATATTCCCATATTAAAAGCAGTTCCTGTCTAAGACTAAAAGGATATTTAGTTTTTTTTTTAAAGATTTTATTTATTTATTTCACAGAGAGAGATCACTAGCAGGCAGAGAAGCAGGCAGAGAAAAGAGGAAGCAGGCAGAGAGAGGGGGGAAACAGGCTCCCTGCTGAGCAGAGAGCCAGACGTGGGGCTCGATCCCAGGACCCTGAGATCACGACCTGAGCTGAAGGCAGAGGCTTAAACCACTGAGCCACCCAGGTGCCCCGGATATTTAGTTTTTGATGATGTATCTGATTAAAGGCAGGTATTTTTCTTAATTCTCATTTCATGACATCTGCCAGTTGCCTTTAGTAGTTACTCTCACACACAGAAACACCACTTGTTTTGTTTAACTATAATAGCATTTAAATAAATCCACAGAAAACAATAGACAGCAAGAAAACAGTGTTAGGGAAATGGTATGAATTAATTAACATTGCTTTATTAGTTAATCATATAAGAATTTATATGATTAGCATTGCTCTAAGGGCTAAGAGGGGTACAATCCTGATTATCTGAAATTTGCAATCTTAACAGAGACATGAGACAAAGCAGAGAAATTAAATAAACTTGTGGGGTGTATGTACTTCAATTTCAGTCTGAATAGTAATGATAATAAGTACTGCATCTCAAAAAAACAGATGTGCACAAAATAAGCTTCCTAAAATATGTGAAATGAGAAAGACTTTTTGATCTTTCTCTGTATACTTCAGAGAAGTATACTTATTTTTTTAAATGTTTGTTTATTTTATTTTATTTTTTTTTAAGATTTTACTTATTTGTCATAGAGAAAGAGAAAGGGAGAGGGGCAGTCAGAGGGAAAAGCAGGCTCCCTGTTGAGCAAGGAGCCAGATGTGGAACTCTGTCAGAAGTCCCTGGGATCATGACTTGAGCTGAAGGCAAACCCTTAACTAACTGAGCCACCCAGTGTCTCTTTAGCTTCATATTTTTACCAGAACCAAATCTGAAGCAACTTCCCTGGGTGGCCAACTTTTTGTTTTCTCAATCTATCCTTTATAGAGATAGTTTGGAAAATTCTGTACTGGGGGTGTGAGCTGATAGATTTCAAAAGGATTCCCCAGCTTTAAGATGCATAGGTTGTAACTTTAAAAATTTGCACTGGATTTTGTTTATTCTGATTTCCTAATCTTGAAATAGCAGGTAGTGTGAGCTTGGTACGGCTGTCTTGACTGCTGTATGGAGGACTGGGAGCATGAGTGACAGAGCTCAATCCAATGAGGCTTTGGGGAATGTTGGATTCTTTTAACCTATGGGCTCTCATGAGCTTATTGTAAGTAGTCAGATGCTTTGGCCTTCCCTAGGGATTTCTAGTTACCTTTCCTAATTTGCCTTACCTTTGGTTGGGTAACAACCTGTGTTCTGAGTAATTTGTGAGGTATATTCCAAGTAATTAATAATTACCTTTCCCACACATTAGAGTGCTTATCCCACCAAGGTGATATAGTCATATATTATGATTTCAAAGTCGAAGAGAGAAAGATGAAATGTAAAAAGTGTTTGTGCTTGTGGGGAATGTGTCTTGAAACATCATTTGTCATATGTGTCATGCTAGGAAAGAAAGGGATAAAAACAACTACTCTAGTATAAAGATAAATCTCTTTCTTTCTGGTCTCATCTTTTCTTATTGGGATAGAATTTCTTTTTTTTTTTTTAAAGATTTTATTTATTTATTTGACAGAGAGAGAGATCACAAATAGGCAGAGAGACAGACAGAGAGAGAGATGAGGAGAAGCAGGCTCCCTGCTGAGCAGAGAGCCCTATGCGGGACTCGATCCCAGGCCCCTGGGATCATGACCTGAGCCGAAGGTAGAGGCTTAACCCACTGAGCCACCCAGGCGCCCCCCCCCCTTTTTTTTTTTTAAAGTCTGGGTCTCAAAACCACTTTCTTGATGACTGATCAAATTGCTTTCCTTTTAGCCACTTAATCACCAATTCGATTAGACCCTTGTCCTCAGGGTACCTCACCCTTATAAAAAATCACCTAAGATGCCCTCGATGTTTAATACCACTACCCAGTTCTAATAACTTCTTACTTTTGTTTTTCTCCTGAACTTCTCTAGTTTTCCTTAGGAGTTTGGCTTTTTATTTTACCCTCTGTTGCTTTCCATTTTGCTTCTCATCTGAGAATCAAATTCTGGTTTATTGTCTTAAATAAGTATTATTGTATCAACTACTATCAATCCCTTCAGCCTCGGGTAGTTTGGGATTTCTTGAGTCTTTTGATTTGGGGAAAGGATTTTTTTTTTAATGTTTCTGCTGCAAGTATTTAATGATTCAGCATTCATCGAAACTTAAACAGCAGAAGAGCAAATGGCCTCAACATAAGTATAATTAAGCTTCATGTTACCTTAGTGAAGTGGGGAGAATAAATAACCAGGGAGGCTACAATCATTTCCTCCCAGGCCTGAATAAAAACTAAGTTTTAAAAATGTTAAACCTGTGCTAATCTGCACGACTGCTTCAGGTTTCATTTGAGAAAGAATTGTGGCTGCTAATATTATCTACTAAAATATGTGAATCTATTTCCATAATCAGAGCCCTATGGGATGGAGCTTAAATTTAATGTGGTTTTGGTGCTTATGTGTTTTCCAGTACATTGATTAATACTGTTCTCTGAAGTGGAACCCAATCAGGGGTAGCCTGCCAGAGGACTATATTCTAGGAGTTTCAGCTGAACTAATATCTGCAGAAATCTTAAGACTAAGGAAGAGTTGATGAATATACCACAATTAAACTTGCCTTGTGAATTAAAGAATGGGGCAAAGGATAATGAGCATATTGAAATGATTCCACATGTTTTATGCATGACACATTTGTAATTAAAACAGATCCTGAAGGTAAGTTTGTATATACTAATATAATAATTTCAGAAAGGCAGAATGCATTATTAAATATCTACAGGGCGTATTTCCCAAGTGGAGAATGTGAAAATTGGGTTTGTTGTGCTACTTCAACAGTTGTTTATCAGAAACTAGAAATTGAGTGTACCAGCAAGACACTCTTGTTAGGCAATTTTTTAATATTGGTCCAAACAAATAAACAAACTATACACACACACACACACACAAATATATATGAAATACACACATGTACATCTATGTATATATCTGTATGACTCTATCAGTGCATCCTCAATACATAATTATCTAGTTATGAAGTTATAAGTAACTTCAATTTCAGTTATTCAAATAATATTAACATTTTTTCCCAATTCCTCAGTCTTACAAGGGTTGTTTGAGACCTTTAACGATTCAACAGTTATTGTTCCTGGCAGCCCAAATTGCTCTTGCAGCCAGGGTTGTTTTAGAGTTTAGTGGAGGATTTAACAACCTGATTACAGTTTATAAGACATTGTTACAAACTCTTCTATCATTGGATCGTCCAAATTATCCTGTGAGGTAGGAACAGGTACTATTTTACAAATGAGGAAAACAGGTGAATGACTTGTTCCATAGACTTTCATTTTAGGGTGTAAGTAGGGTTATCTATTAAATGAAATACTAAAGTAGACTAACATTTGTTTTTCACGAGGAAAATGTAGCAGGTTACTAGGGGGCTCTAAGATAGTATATTTGTGGCTAAAGAGTCTGGCTACTATGTATTTCCTGGCAAATTTACAAAACTCCTATTGTACTTGTTTCCATGTAGATAGTTGTAGTTCCCACAATGTCAAGAAGAAGCACTCAGTTTTCCCTATATCATCCCTGTTTTCTTGACTGTGGTAATGATCTTAGCTGATGCTCTTTTGCCTTATAATTATGAGTTACTGTTAGAGTATTGTGAGTTTGTTTGGTTAACCTTACTGTGTAGAGTGTTGCATATTTGCAACAATGATATTTGTAGCCCTTTTTATCATAAATAGATTTTAAGGTAAATTATTACTTTAAGGTTATTTTTTATATATTCATATATATACATATATAATAAAAAATATATAGCGTGTGTGTGTGTATATGTATATAAAATTTACCTTCAGGTAAATTCATACAGTATGTTTTATTATATACTATATGTATGCCAACCACTAAGTTGTATATGCATCACTTAGTTGTGAATGCACAGATATGAACCAGCATACTTCTGTATTGAATGCAGCAGATGTACACTATAGTGTGAATGGGTGAGATGGATGGGCCTTGGGGTCTTTGGCATTCCTTAAGTGAGCTGTGTTAAAAAGTAAGAACCACCTATCTTCAGGAGTTGGAGAATGATAAGCAGCTGCCTGTGTGGCATACAGTTACAGGGGCTCTTTGTGTATACTTTCAATTTCCATAAAGAGTGTGTTGATGTCATGTTTTGTAAGAAGAGTATGGGAATGCATAGAATCTGGCCTTTTGCTGTGCGACTAAAGATTATAAGGAAATGAATCACAGTTATGTCAGCTTTGCATGTGAAATGCATAAAAGTATTATTTTGTTTTTCCCGAGGCTATGATTTCTTAGATATGCGTAAAAGTCTACAATTAGAAATTTGTCAATCTAACTTCTTTTTTTTTTAAACGATTTTTGTTTATTAATTTATTGGACAGAGAGAGTGAGAGAGGGAACACAAGCTGAGGGAGTGGGAGAGGGAGAAACAGGCTTCCTGCTGAGCAGAGAGCCCAATATGGGGCTCAATCCCAGGACCCTGGGATTATGACCTGAGCGAAGGTGGACACTCAGCCATCTGAGCCACCCAGGTGCCCCTCACTTCTTTTTTGAAGGGAAAAATGAGCCACAGAGATGTGAGGTGATTTAAGACCACAGAACCCCAGATATAACTAGTGATCAGAACTCCTGATGATCAGGCTAAAGTGTTTCTTCTTTATATTGGATAAATGCCTAGAAAAAGAATTATCTGTGTTTAAGAGTAGATTAATTGATATGTATTGTAAAATTGCACTTCACAGAGGTTGAATCAATTTACATTCCTGCCAGCAATATATAACATTGCTTATTTCTCCATATACTTACCAACACAATGTGGTATTAAATTTTGTGATTTTTGCCTATCTAATAGTTGGAAATAATGGCTGAGTGTTGCCTTAATTTGTATTTTTCTTGTTTTGACTCAGGTTGTACATTATATATTCCAGAGCCTTTTGACTTTCCTTTTTTGTAAACTGTTCATATATTTTGTCCATTTTCCTACTAGTCTCTTGTTTTTTTCCTTATGCTTGTTCTTGAAATTCTTTCAACATTAGTGAACTTGATACACTGTCTGGATTTTCTCCTCAGTTAATCCTATTAGGTGCCCAGCGTTAGACTAGAACATGCTGCTTACTTTTTAGGGAAATAGTAGAAAGTTAGTTTTGAATATGTATGTATAGTGAAGTTCAGAATCTTTTCTCCTTGGCTACGTTTGAGAGTTGAGGAATCATTAGAAGAAAATCTAACAGTATAGCATAATAAGAGCCTGTTTCTGGCTGGTTTATTGATCAAAACTGCTGTGGGTCTTATGGTAGGAGAAGCCTTTAGTGTGCTACAATGAATGGAGACAAAAGAGCACTGAAAAACACTGCAGCTACCTGGAAAAATAGACTCCTTTCTTCTGGGAATCCTCTAACTTCTTAAAGACCTGCATTTGCAACTGAAAAATGTGTCATTCTATAGTGTATATATCTAAGTGGTTAAGATGTTAGCCAAAAGTATTGGTTCATTTGAAAATAAACCAGATAATCCTTATGCTCAGCTTTTTAACTAACTCTTCAAACCCTCTGTGGTTATGGATTTTAGTAGTAAATTGGTAGAATGAGAATATCAAGGTTTTCTGATGGTATCTCAGAAGCTGATGATAAAAACATAAACAGTTGACCCTTGAATAACACGTCTTTAGGTTGCTTATATGTAGATATTTTTCCATAAACACAGTACTATGCTGTTAATGTATTTTCCCTGTGATTTTTTAAGACATCTGCTTTTCTTTAGATTAATTTAAGAATATAGTATATAATATATATAACATACAAAATATGTACTAATTCACTATTTATGTTATTGATAAAGCTTCTGGTCAGTCATAGGCTATTAGTAAAGTTTTGGGGAGTCAAAACTTATACATAAATTTTCTACTGTGTAGAGGGTTGATACTCCTAGCCCCTGTTCTGTTTAAGGGTCAACTGTACAATGAGGAAATTAAATTTGGTATTACAGTATTATCTGATAGATAAGCCATATTAGTTATCACTAATTGTACAAGAAAAAGCATAGGACTTTTAAAAATAGCATCAGTTAAACAGTTATGATTAGGTTGTCAAAGAGGGAGGGAAGTATAGAGTTTCTCTTGGTGACAGCTGGTTGGGGACTGCATCAGTGGCATCAATGTATCCGTGTATCAACACATATGTCATTGGGCTCCATGGCGTTAATGCATTGATGATTATGTGTCAGTGCATCAATGGTACCAGTGGTATCAGTGCATCACTGCATCACTGGCATCACTGCATCAGTGGTGCATCCATCCCAACAGTGGAGCAGCCGCAGCTGAAGAAAAGGTTTAATTTATATAAAGTAAATTTTATTTACAATGAGGAATATAGAACTTTTTAAATAAAAATTTTAAAGAGATTTTATTTATTTATTTGAGAGGGAGCGAGAGAGAGCATGAGCACGGAGGAGGGGCAGATGGAGAGGGAGAAGCAGATTCCCTGCCGAGCAGGAAGCCAGACTTTGTTGGGGAGGTTTCCAGTCTCAGGATCCTGGGATCATGGCCTGAGCTGAAGGCAGATGCTTGACTGGCTAATTCAGGTTCCTCGAATATAAAGCAATTTTAATCTTTGGATAATATGGCTATGTGAAATCTGTTTTAGTCCCTTGAAGAATATACCTTTATTTCTTGCCTCTAGGCCTTTGAGTATGTATTTTCTCTGCCTTAGATCTTTTCCATTTCTGCTTTCTGTGTTTGTCCAACCCCTACTACTTATTTTACAAGTCTGCTTAATTGTTCTTTCCTCCTCGAAGCTTTCCTGAGCCCTCATATATGGATTTAGTGCCTCTTCTACAGCACTGCTGTAGTAGATTGGCCTTCTCCCGTCATGACGTACATTGTTCGATGTTCTCAGTGCTTGTTGCTTGCCTGACCAGTATATGTTCCCAAAGGCTGGGATCCATTTCTCTTTATGTACTTTTAAAATCTCCAGGCCCATAGTAGTCTTCAATAAATATTTGTTGAATGAGTAAATGTGTAAATATATTCATTTAAAATTGCCTAAATAGTGTGTTATGATTTTGATGAAAAAAAGAAACTATGGTTTAAATTACAGATATAATAATTTTTTAAGCTTCACATAAATATTTTTAATGAAGATACTATGCACCCTATCTTCTTCAGTAAATTCTTATTAGTAAGTACACTGTGAAGGAGCAAACTAATATTTATGTTATTTATAATACACAGGTATTGACATACCAGTGTGTTGACAGTCTATTGTGTTCGGGGGTTTCTAGAATATTCTCTTCTATTCACAGTACTGTGCTTTTGTAAGTGTTGTAGATTTGATGATGAAAACTGAGGGTATTTTGGTATATTGGTATCAGAGTGTGATACTCAATAGTACAGAAAATTGAATTCTCATACTGATTGGTATCAGTTTAGACCGTGTTGGATTATTGGGCTTTTATAGAAATTTGCCTAAGAGTGGTCGTCTGGTAGGTGGCAAAATCCAGATTGGAGAGACGACCAGTATGGTCAGCCAAGGTCATTTTATTGTTCCATACAATTTTCCTGTTTTAAGTATGGCAGTCAGTGAGGTTATTGAATAGCTGTGCTGATGAATAAAAGATGTGAAAGAAAGGGCACTGTTTTTTGGAGAACAAAGTACAATACTGTAACAGATGATATAAAGCAAGTAAAACTTATAAATTTTTATAGTTATCAGAATGTGATTCTTAGCTAGCCAAGAATCCAGTTGTTCCTTATTCTTTTAAAGCAGTGTCTTGAGAGTATTTTACTTCCTTTAAATTAGTTTATTGTATTATTGGCAAAAAGAATGACTTTGCTCTCTTTTCTCATTCAGAGCCTGAGTCATAATCATGTTTTCTCTTGTAGTGACATTATTATAGGACCAAGCCCAAATGAATGTTGGGAAAAATAGGACTTCAGTAAATAGAATCTCCAGAATTTTGTATCAAGGACTAACCAGATGGGTTTTGAAAGAACATCTGAGTATATGATATTGAAGCAAAAGAGGGAGGGTAGAAGGAGCATAAAGTTCTCTTTTTCTTTTCTACTTCTAGACTGTGGTCAGTATTTGATCATCACTTCTCTTTCCTGTTCAGTGGCTTTTTGCAGCTCAGAAGTGGAGAGGGGAGGGAGAACTTTGATGAGCCAGGTCTTTACGAAGTGCTTTACCCAAATTGCCTCTGTCTAAGCCCAAGGGCAGAGATGAGACAGCTCGTGTGTGGGGAGGGGAAGGAGGCAAAGCTGATTCATGGGCTCAGCATCAGGCTGTTTACACTGTGGACAACTAAAGCTGGATCCTTCTGGCCTCTGAAGAGCCATGTAGGAGGCAGTACAGCTCTGATTATCCACCTGAGTGACAGAGAGGGGGACCTTTATTCACTGGTTTCCCTCATCCATTGCTCCAAGGTTGTTCTGTGGGTTGTAATTCACTTGGACTTCCAGACAGGTGTGAGTGCCCAGTGTCTGAGAAGCCCTGGGGTGGAACTAGAACGGGAGAGATGGCTGGGACAATGGAGATGAAAGGTGGTCCAACTGGCTCCATGCATGTGCCTCATGTACAACTATGTGCTTACCTTAATTCACTCATGTCATTGTCTTGAAATCCATAATAATCTTTGAACAAGGGGCCTTTTATTTTAATTTTGCACTGAGCCCTCTAAATTATGTAGCTCTTGGCTACTGAATTATTTTCCATGAAACTGGTACACTGCATGACGCTGTACAATGGCTGGAATAAAAAAGTTGTTCGAATAGAATGTGAGGTAGGGCACAGTAGATGTCTGATACACTGACTTAATGTTTACAATATCCTTACCAGTTAGGGTCTGTCATGCCATTTTAAAGATGAAGAAACAGATCCAGATCCAGGTAGGGTAGTTAATAGGATGACTACTTTATGGGGCTGGTAGTAAAAGATACAGCTAGGATTCAGATCCAGGTTTGTGTGAATTGAAAATCCTAATTCTTCCTACCAGACCTGTGTCTTGTGCTTGAGAGTAAAGGAAGCATGATATCAGAACTCATAATCGTTGCACCAATTTTTTTTTTTCCTGCCTTGCATCTTTTGGACAGACTGTAAAACTGAGGTACACTTGCCATATTTTAACACACTGGAATGTTCTTGCCATATTGTAACACATTGAAAGCTCTACATGGCCACCTGGGTAGGCCTGGGAACTCTGGAAACACCTCAAAGTTTTGTTCTTCCTTTTTTAGGTGAGTAAAGAGAGTTAGCCAAATGTGCCATAGTGAAAAGAGACATTTATTACATATTTTTTTAAAGGTTTTATTTATTTATTTGAGAGAGAGACAGCGAGAGAGAGCATGAGCGAGGAGAAGGTCAGAGGGAGAAGCAGACTTCCCATGGAGCTGAGAGCCCGATGTGGGACTCGATCCCGGGACTGCGGGATCATGACCTGAGCCGAAGGCAGTCGTCCAACCAACTGAGCCACCCAGGCATCCCCATATTTTTTTTAATTAAAATGAAAATTTTTAGTTTTCTAGGTGGGAATTTATGTAACTCCTAACTAATCTCTGAATGGAGAGAAAGAAAGGTGGAACATAGTGTGACTAATTTGTTGGTCAGTGCTCAAATGATTGGCTGATTCCAAATTCACATGCAGCGAGGTGAGGGCTGCATATTCCCAGGCAGTTTATCTCTTAGTCACCATGACCAGCTCTCAGTCCTCTCTCCACCAGGGCAGTGTAGTGAATGGAATTTTGGCAAGTCATCTTTTCCTTTTTTTCTCTTCCTTTCTTCCCCAGTTCTTATTCCTTTTGTTACAGATCAGTTCAGCTTTCTCCAACCCCAACCTCCAGACTTAGTCCTTGGAATTTTGTTATGTGTCTAAAGACCCTCATAGGGCTATGCTAAGCATTAGGCTGTCAACTTTGGGTCCACCTATCCGTCCTTCTCCGAGAAGAACAGAGCAAAATGGAGATTTGTTCCCTTATCTCATCCCCATTCAGAATGCAGAAAGAGAGAGCATTTTGGTTTTCAAAATTCACTTTATTTCTCTCTGTTACAGTAGTGGATTTTGATACTGTATATTCATTTTGAGGGGAAGATATGCCAAGGAGTGCATACTGTTAGCTAAGTGTGATAAAAGGAAATGCTGAGATCTTCATTTCAAATGTGGAATTCAATAAAACAACATTAAATTAGCCCATTAACTTATATAAGCTGTGATTTTATCTATGCATAAAAAGTAGAAGATATTCATCTGGACTCATTGGTTCTAAGCTTCAGAAACCTAACTTGCATAAACTTTAACAAAAATAGGAAATTGTTTGGTTCATCTAACCATGAAAAGGCTAAGAAACAGCTATCTTGGACCAGAATAATAAGTTTTCACAGTGTTCTCTCCATCTTTTGGGTTTGATTTCCTCTACCTGTTTATTTCATCTTTTCCTACTTTACATGAACTTTCCCCATTTATTAGGGACATAGCCTTAGCTAGTTCTGAGCTTGGTGCCTTATAGCATCTCACCTCAAGAGGAGGGAGAATCTTCTATCCTGGATGCAGTTACAAAAGTGAGAGTGGGAATCTGGCCTAGGCCCCTAGCCCTTTCCCTTAGACCATTCAATGAAGTCAGGGAGTATGTCACATGCTCCCAGGGAGTGAAGAGGACGGAGTTGTTAACACAGTAGCATTGCCGTACAGGTATGAGGAGCCTGCACTGATGACCAATCAGGGGATCACTAAGGCCTGGCTGTATGTGAGACATGAACCAGATGGAGAGAACCAAAGAGGCCTCAGGCCATGTTTCTGACATGGGTCTCTGCTTTCATCTGAAGTTTTTGGAAGACTTTATTTTTAATTTATTTTTATTTAAAAAAAAAGATTTTATTCATTTATTTGAGAGAGAGACAGTGAGAGAAAACACGAGAGGGGAGAAGGTCAGAGAGAGAAGCAGACTTCCCATAGGGCTGGGAACCCAATTCGGGACTGGATTCTGGGACTCCAGGACCATGACCTGAGCTGAAGGCAGTCACTTAACCAACTGAGCCACCCAGGTACCCTGGAAGACTTTCTTTAAAGAAGATATTCTGCTCCCTCATCTTTTCTCTGTGAGAACCTATAGCAAGAAGAGGTGCTGGCTATGAACCAGAAGAGGATGCTTACCAAAAAGCGACTATGATGGTACCCTGACCTTGGACTTCGAGCCTCCAGAGCTGTGAGAAATAAATTTCTGTTGTTCGTAAACCACATATCTGTCTGTGGTATTTTGTTATAGCAGCCTGAATGGACTAAGTTGATAACCTTTAAGAATATTGCTCTTAAAATGACTAAACACAAATTCTTTAGCACTCTTTTGAAGATAGATTCTGGCAGGAGGGACATTGGCATCAGACTCCTGTCCATGTCTGAGTTTTGGTCATCCTTTTGGTGTTTCTTACAGCTACCCAATCCTAAAGTCATAGCTGAAACTATGATGATGGAATAAAAATCTCCTGAGGGAAAGTAGAAAGTTTAGCCTTGAAGACAGTACAGAATTGGAGGCAGAGTTGCATCTGGAACCACTCAGGCTTATGGCAAACACATTCATGAATAAAAATCCATGTTCTTCAACTTATACCTTTAAAAAATTTTTTTATTTACCGAGGTATCCTAATGAGGAAGCAGACGGGAGATTATATTCAAGGAAAGCTTCCTAAAGCTACACCTTCAACAAAGTTTAGCAAATAAGTTGAGTGGCATGAAGTTAAACAGTAATATTTACCTTTATTGTTATTCCAAACATATGTGGATTGTTTGATTTCTGGAATTTTAGTGTTACATGCTTAATATCTATGTGTGCTGGTGTTCTTTAGTAACATGTCTGTGTATATGTGTGAGTGAATGAAGGGGAAAAAAACAGGAAAGACTCAAGGGAAGTAAACATCTTTTCAGAACTGATAGAAGTTAGAATAAAAACTATTCTTCATTTATATGTATCATGGAAGGCATTTCTTTTTGAAAGGAATCCCAAGGTCCTCTGAAAACTTAAATTTTTATATAGAAATAAAAAGTTCTTGTATTTTCTCCGCTATTAAAAATATTTACAATAAAAACATTGCTTCCAAATATGTGTTCTTCTGGCAGGAGATCTTTAAAGCTTTTTTTTTGAAATATAGATCTTTAAAGCTTTTTTGGTTTAATTCTTGGAAATAATGGACATTAAGTGACACTCTCTGGCACTCACTAAGTGAACCCCTGCAAAAACATTGGGAATATCAAGGCTTATATTTCCTTACCTGATGAGTAAAAATGCTACTGAACCACTGTGCTAAGTTTGCAGAAGCATTTAATGGGATCTTTAAAGGAAGCTTATAAACAAATGGCTCTGAAATGAAAAATGGACAAACAGTAAACATTATAGATTGTTTATTGTAATCCTTTAGCTTTTTCATCATTCAGAATATTGAGGAATCAGACAACTAATTTACCTGAGTTGTACTGGAGCCTCATGAATTTGGGGTGATGAACAGAGCAGTGTATTTCTGAGAGACAAAACACTAATCCAATAATATTTGTCTAACTCTAGAAAAATTATATCTAAGTCAACTCATAGATTTAGTCCATTACAGGTGTTGGGTACATAAGTGTTTATTTGTTATTTTCAGTACCTTCTGAAAGTTAAAAAATTTCAAACTAAAAAATGTAAAAGTGTGCAAGGGAATTCATTATTTAATAGAATTACTGCATTAAGCCAATAATTGCTTCCTATTTTACAGTTTTTGTGAATTAGTGTCCTAATCCAGGTCCTCCCAGAAGCAGACACCAAAATGAAATTAATTATACGGGGATTTTCATAGGAAAATGTGAAAGAAAGTAGGGAGGGAGTAAGGGAAGGCTGGAGGAGCTGTCAGTTTATGATACAAGACTGGCTCAAGTGAAGATGTAGGAAAACCTGGTCTAATTGTCTTGAGGATGAGGTCACAAGAAGGAGATCCAACACAGAGCCTCTAGACTTGGGGTGAGATCTTGGATCTTCCAGCTTTTCCCACTGATATCTGGCTGCAACTGTGGTAGTGCCTTAGGTTAGACAGAAGAACACCACACCGTCAACCCACAAAATTCTGAGAAATTATAAATTGTTGCTTTAAGCCATGAGATTTTGGGTGGTTGTTATGCAGTGGTTGATAACTGATGCACAGTGTCAAAGTGAGATAGACAAGAGTTCTTGTTTTCTTTGATGTGAGCTGAAAGTTTCCTAGTTCACATCTTCTGGTTGGTGTTGTTGCTTGAGGGTTCTGGCTTCATGAGGCAAGTCTCAGTTTCAGATTTATCTACCTACCTACCTACCTAACTACTTACCTATCTATCTAACAGAGAGAACTAGAAAGAGAGAGAGCATGCAAGCACAAGCAGGGGGAGTAGTAGAGTGAGAGGGAAAAGCAGACTTCCGTCTGACCATGGAGCCTGACTCAGGGCTTGATCCCAGGATCCTGGGATCATGACCTAAGCCAAAGACAGACACTTGAATGACTGAGCCACTCAGGTCCCCAGTTCTCAAAATAGTCTTATAGCCATGGCTCCAGGTTCCCAGTAGTTGTGTAGGACTCTTTTTTCTTCCATCTTTTCCTCTTTTTCTCTTGCAGTCTCAGTTTCATCTCTTGCCTTGTCTGAGGCCAAGGTCTTTCTTTCTCCATATGGTCATTAAAACTCATGACCTCATTATATAGAAATAGATATATCTCCACTCCAGAGTAGCTAAAACTTCAGCACACTTGAACTGCCTTGATCTTTTCTACACTGGGGAACTGTTACTCTTACCTTCTTGTTTTCTCAGGAATGTATTTAAGAAGGTGTAAATATCTGAAGTCAGCATTTGTAGGAATTTTTCAGGTTATCTGGTCTGCCAGTGTGTTAGACATGGGGATCTCCATCTGGCACTTTTGAGCCTTCCCTAGAGATTGTCTTTTTATATTTACCCTCATGAGTCACTTGACTGCCCTGTCAGGGCTTTGCAGAAGGAACTCTAAACTTTACATTATGGAAGGAACAGATTATAGTAGTGGGCTCCATTGCTTTGTTTCAACTTTTAATGTATTAGAACCCTATAGGTAATGCATATTTGCAAATAACTCAATGTGGCAGTACATATTTGTAAATGAATGAAGTAATCTCTTCGAAATCAGCTGCAGCAACTTCTTTCAAGATATGTCTCCAAAGGCAAAGGAAACAAAAGCGAAAATAAACTTTTGGGACTTCATCAAAATCAAAAGCTTCTGCACAGCAAAGGAAACAGTCAAAAAAACAAAGAGGCAACCCACGGAATGGGAGAAGATATTTGCAAATGACAGTACAGACAAAAGGTTGATATTCAGGATCTATAATGAACTCCTCAAACTCAACACACAAAACAGGCAATCATATCAAAAAATGGGCAGAAGATATGAACAGACACTTCTCCAATGAAGACATACAAATGGCTATCAGACACATAAAAAAATGTTCATCATCACTAGCCCTCAGGGAGATTCAAATTAAAACCACATTGAGATATCATCTTACACCAGTTAGAATGGCCAAAATTAACAAGACAGAAAACAACATGTGTTGGAGGGGATGTGGAGAAAGGGGAACCCTCTTACACTGTTGGTGGGAATGCAAGTTGGTGCAGCCTCTTTGGAGAGCAGTGTGGAGATTCCTCAAGAAATTAAAAATAGAACTTCCCTATGACCCTGCCATTGCACTACTGGGTATTTACCCCAAAGATACAGATGTTGTGAAAAGAAGGGCCATCTGTACCCCCATGTTTATAGCAGCAATGGCCACAGTTGCCAAACTATGGAAAGAACCAAGATGCCCTTCAACAGACATATGGATAAGGAAAATGTGGTTCATGTACACTATGGAGTATTATGCCTCCATCAGAAAGGATGAATACCCCACTTTTGTAGCAACACGGATGGGACTGGAAGAGATTATGCTGAGTGAAATAAGTCAAGCAGAGAGAGTCAATTATCATATGGTTTCACTTATTTGTGGAGCATAACAAATAGCATGGAGGACAAGGGGTGTTAGAGAGGAGAAGGGAGTTGGGGTAAATTGGAAGGGGAGGTGAATCATGAGAGACTGTGGACTCTGAAAAACAATCTGAGGGGTTTGAAGTGGCAGGGGGGGTGGGAGCTTGGGGTACCAGGTGGTGGGTATTATAGAGGGCACGGATTGCATGGAGCACTGGGTGTGGTGAAAAAATAATGAGTACTGTTATGCTGAAAATAAATTAATTAATTAAAAAAAAAAAGAATAGCAAACCAATTTTGCTCAATAATAGGTGAACCTAAAATGTGACATGTATATTAAATAATGTCCAAAATTCAAAGGTAAAATAACATGTTCTTTAAGTGAATCTTACAGTGAACGTGTTTGTAAAATAAATATTTCCTTGATTTATAGATTTTGTATTTTTAAAAATTGAAATTCAGTTGACACACAGCGTTTTATTAGTTTTAGGTATATGACATAGTGATTTGACAATTCTGTACATTATGCTATGCTCACCACAAGTGTGGTTACCATTTAACACTGTTATATTATTATTAACTATATTGCCTATGCTATACCTTTCATTCCCGTGACATATTCACTTTATAACTCGAAGTCTGTATCTCCTACTCCCCTTCACCCATTTCATACCCCGCCATCCCCTTCTGGCAACCACTCTGTATTTATGAGTCTTTTTGTTTTTTGTTCATTTGTTTTGGTTTTTCGGTTCCACATATATGTGTAATGAATGGTAAGGTATTTGTCTTTTTTTGACTTATTTCACTTAGCATTATACCCCGTAGGTCCATCCATGTTGTTACAAATGACAAGATATCATTCTTTTATTATGTCTGAGTAATAGTCTGTTGTGTATGTGCGTGTGTATATGTATATATGTATGTACATACATGTATATATATGTATAGACATATGTGTATATATGTACGTATATATGTAATATGTATATGTACACATATATATACATGTATATATATAGAGAGAGCGAACCTTATTTATCCATTCATCTGTATAGTATATATATATTTTTAATGCCCTCATTAGTGAGTCTGAAGTTGTTCAATAACAAATGTGAAGGGTGGGGGTGGTCTGGCGGAGGAAGAAATTCTAGGGTTTTTTATTATTTTGAATAACGAGAAAAGAGTTCTTGAGGTAGCACTTGGCCCACATATTATTTAATTCTTGCCAGGGATGGAATCATCTACAATGAGAGCAGTGGGAAAAAAAAATCAATGTTGTTAAGGGCAATTGAATAAAGGTTATAACAGTTGAAAAGTTTATGAATCTGAACTTTGAGTAATTCCAGTTAGAAAATTGGTCAGCTTTAGTAAAAGAAAATGACCAATGAGATAGAACATTGTGTATAGTTGTAAAAGAAGATTAATAAATTATACACATTAGGTAAAGAAAGAAAACAGGTTCTGTATAGAACCAAAATAGGCATGATTCCTTCATCTGCTCCTGGTTAACCCTTTTACCAGTACCTCAGTAGAGAGATGCTGGTGATGAAGACCAGGATGCCTCTATTTTATTTGTGGTGTGTGGTCTGTGTATGCTGTGTCTGTATCTCTGTATATTCTGCAATCTTTGTCATACACTCCATTAGTTGACTTTAGTTACTCTCAGCATTGTTTTTAGATTTTTTTTTTTAAGATTTTATTTATTTGACAGACAGAGATCATAAGTAGGCAGAGAGGCAGGCAGAGAGAGAGGGGGAAGCAAGCTCCCTGCTGAGCAGAGAGCCCGATGCAGGCCTTGATCCCAGGATTATGACCTGAGCCGAAAGCAGAGGCTTTAACCCACTGAGCCACCCAGGTGCCCATGTTTTTAGATGTGTTTTAAGCTGCTGAGCCAACCAGCCCATCAGTTAACCAACCAATAAGCAATCAAACAAAAACTCCCAGGCCTTCTGATATTATTCAGGAGAGATACCTGAATTGGACCAGCTCCTCTGCCTAACATTTTTGGTTCTCCAGGTGGATAGAACACGTATGCAGTCCTCCAAAGAGATGACTCTGCTTAGACCTATTTCTATCTTGTGTGCCATGTAGTTTTGCTTGGATCAGCAATGTGAATATTTCCTATAAAAAGTACAACACACGTGACTAGAATATAAAGCTCCTTTAGTAGCTGAACAGGACTCTATTTTAGGCAACACACCTGTTTAAAGTCTCCTCCTTAAACTAGCACTTGAACTCCTGGTAGGAGAAAGGGGGCAGGCTTATCTGAAGCATTCATCCCCTTCAAAGGGATAAGAAAAGATGAGCCTGGAGTGATTACTCCAGTTCAGAATGTATCTAAATGGTCTCTTATGCTAGAATAAGCTTATTTTCTGTTTGGTCTCCTCTATTAACCTCCTGGACAGACCTCTAAAAGGGCATGAAAAAGAGGGCTGTTTTTGATAGGTAGGGATGTGAAGGTAGCTTCACATTCTCTCTCCTTCTTGGTAATGTACCAGCAACCAAAACACAGCAGTGGCCATGGTACTTTCTATTCTAAGCAATGACATTTTTCTGGTCACAAACTACCTAGAAGTCTTAGCCAACTCTTTCTTCCCTTCCTGTAAAGTATAGTTTATAGTGGTGAAGTTACTTCTGGACAGAAGTGAATGCTCTAGGGTATGTAACATTACAGTGAGGAATTGGAGGGTTACCTTGATAATATTATAATCATTGTTATATCACCATTTAAAATTGGTTATTGATTGGTTTTGCTTTCTTTTCATATATAGCTGCCCCCAAAGTGTCACTGCTTTCTATTTTAAAATCAAAAAAAGCAAGAAAACCTTGGGAGTCAATGACTTAGACAAAGCCTATAAGGTCTGATTTCATGCTATATATGAAAATAATTTGCTAATAGACAAAACAGTTATATTTTGGTTCACATTCGCTTTAATTGCATAAAAGATATAATGATCCTTCCATCTTGTATTTCATGTATTTGTAATTAAAATTTTCTTTAATATTTCCTTTGAACATTTTATGTATTAATAATTTCACAGAAACATACATATACTATTCATATATTAAGGCCTGATGGGATCAGAAAAATTTAATGGGAAAAATTGTTTTTCAATTTATTGTTTAATATAGCTTCATGTGAAGCCCTAGTCTCTTGCTATCTGTGAAAAAGTAGAAAGCAGAACTGACATAATAATTTACTTGATGACTAAAGAGAAAGTGAGTAGTATCTGATTTAAACTGTTTCTCACATTAAAAGTAATTCAGTCTTTGGCTTTGTAGCACTGAATGTTGGTTGACTCTTTCTTACTCCTGAAGCTGCTGGCATGGAGACCTAGCCCCTTTACTATTTTCCATGTAAGGTCTGGAGTGGACATTTACTGTTTTTGTATGTCAACTCTATACCCCCTGTTTTAGAACAGCATTTTCACTGTCATGAAGATGTCATCATTTTGGCCACAGTGATTGGTCTAGGGGTACATATCTGACCCATGCTGGGCCAACAATATGATCTCCTTTGGTCTTAGTGGGATGATAAAACTATGGGATGTGAGGCCCTGAGCTGCCGAGGGTCATATTTCCTGCTTCTTGTCATGAAGAGGGGTGAGGTTGGCATCCAGAGACAAGCTGAAACGAGTGGTGGAGAGAATAGGAATGTATTTCAGTTCCAGGTTCCAGCCCCATTTCTACCTATACCCCTTTCTTTTAATCTTTTTTCCCCCCGAAGCTAGTTAGAAAAAGAATTTTACCCCCATTTACCACTTTAAGAGTCTGTAAGGAAAAAAAATCAGCCACATGTAGCATTTTATGAATTTTGGTAGACTTTGCCGGATTTTGGGGGGAGTTACACTCAACATTTCCCTTAAAAGACCTCCCAACAGCTTTTTATTGCCCCAAAGTTACTCCATTCCATGAGCCCAGTGTCTTTCCGTAGACTCCCTTCTGCCATCAGTATTGGGCAACCTGGGTTTTTCTCTCTTGCACTCACTCAAGCAAAAACATTTCTCTCTCTCGTAATGCTGACTAGTTCCTCTCTTCTTTAAGAAACCAAAGCCCAGCCAATTTGTTCCTCTTACAAGGGGCTTATCAGAGCATCTTCTTAATAAGGGTAATGTTCTCTCTACAAGGGAATTTTTGTGTCAACTGCTAAGAGAACACAGTTTTTTTCATGTTAGAATACTTGCAATGTATTTAGATTGTTCTCATTAACTAAGCTTCCTACTGTCACTTTCAAGACCCAATACCAGCACTTTTTATTCTAAATAGCTCATTTATGTCTATTACTTTTCCTTTTCAACCCAATATTCTGTGGAAACTTAGCTACACCACTCATCAGAATCTGCTTCTTACTTTCCAAGCTGACTAATATATTCTAAATATTCAGTTTTTTTCATTGGAGACGTTTTAAAATTCTACCCTTTCCACGTATTTTGTGATTTAACTGAGTGAAGTGTTTGAAATAACTTGTTATTTAACTCAAATAAATGCATGTAATGTATTTAGCAATCCCTCTCTCACTCCCACCTTTCTCTGTTTCCCCCAACTCTTCTTGGCAACTGCTTTGCTGTTAAGATTGTGGGTGCGTTGGGGGACCTGGGTGGTTCAGTCTGTTAAGCTTGTGACTTTGGCTTGGAGTCATGATCCCAGGCTGCTGGGATCAAGTCCCACATGGGGCTCCCTGTTCAGTGGTCTGCTTCTCCCTCTGCCCCTCCCCCTCCCCCGTTCATGCGTGCTCGCTCTCTCTCTCTCGCAAAAACAAACAAAATCTTAAAAAAAAAAAAAAGGATTGGGGCTGTGTCTGAGATGGCAGGAAATTTGAAAGGAAGAAGGAACAATTCTATGAAATTATTTCCAATGTTATTGAGAAGGGGAATTCGGGTTGAAGACGGTTAATATAGCTCCAGCCGGGGGCATAATTCTGTCTCTGAAAGTTTAATAAGAGCACTTGGAAGATGTCAGGATAGTGTTTAAGGAGGCTTCTTTTTGCTTTCAGCAAATGAGACCTCTCAATTCAGCAAGTGAGAAATTGACATTTCCTCAAATAACTTGATTACAAGTGTTGGATGAAATATGGCCGTAAGTTATTTGTCAAGAGATGGAATCAGTTTCCTCTTCCCTCTGAATCTGCACTGGTTTTAAAACTTGTTCTGGGTAATATAATGCAGCAGAAGTGATGTGTGACTTCTCCACAAGGTCTAAGAAATCTTAAAGCTTCTGCTCATTCCCTGTTGGAATGCTCCACCATCATACTAGAAATTGGAGCTATCCTGCCAGAAAGGCCATGTAGAAGAGAATGGAGACATCCCATCCAAGAGCCCTAGCTAACCAGACAGAGGAATGAGGTCATGCTAGACTTCTAGCTCCAGTTGATCTGCCAGGTGACTGTAGCACATGTGTCACTAATGAACACATCAGAGCAGCTACGCACCCTAGCCCAGCCTGACTTGAAGAATCATGAATAAATGTACATGTATCTCCTGTAGCAAGGAAGAATGGATGAATTAGGGCAGAGTCAAATAATTGCAAGAGCAATGTTCTGTAGTGGGAAGGAAGTAGTAGAATCTAGTCAAGAAAGGAAGGAAATAGATGCATGGAAACGTTCCTCCTCTTTAACAGAAGGGAAGGCAGAATATATGGGTACACCTGAAGATAAGAGGGCGGTTTTGGTATGGAGTACTTTGAAAATTGCTTCAGTTTTCATAGTGTGAAGATATGGGGGTGGGGGTAGGGAGTTGCTGAGTTTGAGGTTGAAGAAGAAACAGTGATTTGAAGACTGGAGAGAGATTGACAATGGAAATTCAGTAGGATCATGGGGGAGAACCAGAAGCCCCATGAGATTACTGTTTCTATGTTTAATTGACATCTGTCAACTGTGTGCTTTTGTGTAGACATACTCAGATGCCTAGATATAAGTGTGGGGTAGGTAAAAAAATTGGATTTAATCCTAAGTAGGGTTTACAGTATGGCAGAGTGAATGAGGGTCAAGATAATTGAGCATATGTGCAGTAGAGTGGTTACAATGATGCCTGTGGGATATAAGTTAATAAGGGGGGAAGTGAGGCCATGAGGTACATTAGGATTTTGGAAAATGGGCAAGATAAGTGGATTGAATATCATCTATGAGAGAAGGTACCACTTGTGTTATTGTTCAGCACCTGATTCTAGTATGCATTATAATCTTGGGAAAAAATTTTTAATATCCTTATTTTATTTATTATTAATAATACTCTAATAATGATTTTAAGAGTACAAGTATATGTTCAAACTTGATTTAATTTCATTTTATTTTCTTTGGATGTTTATCTAGAAGTGGGATTGTTGGATCATATGGCAGTTTTACTTTTAACTTCCTGAAGAACATCTATACTATTTTCTTAATGGCTGTACTAATTAGAATTCCCAGCAATGGGGTTCAAGTGTGTGTTTTTCCACACTCTGCCAAATACTCATTTTTTAAAAAATAATAGACATTCTAAAAAGTGTCAGATCATATCTCCTGATTTTGATCTGTCCTAGTGATGAGGTAAAAGCTCAGAGGGTTGAATTCACTAATTCAAGTTTACATTTCTAGTACATAACAGAACTAGAATTAGATCTAGAATGGGCTACAATCTGTAACATGTTTCTTGAAATAGAGCAAAATAAACTTCTCTTCAATCTTAATCTAAACTCAGAGTATATAGTGATAAATCAGATATCTCTCAAAATATGTGTCTACCCACTTTCTTATTTATCTATCAATGCTGATTCACTTTGTTGTATTTCATGCAGGTATATATAGAAGCACACAGCACATTCCAAACTCCATACTGTTGGTCTTTTTTTTGAAGCCATCTTGTCCTGAACTTGTTTCTTTGTTTTTTCTTTTTTTTAATTTCTTTTCAGCGTAACAGTATTCATTGTTTTTGCACCACACCCAGTGCTCTACGCAATATGTGCTCTCTCCAATACCCACCACCTGGTTCCCCCAACCTCCCACCCCCTGCCCCTTCAAAACCCTCAGATTGTTTTTCAGTGTTGATAGTCTCTCACGGTTCACCTCCTCTTCCAATTTCCCTCAACTCCCTTCTCCTCTCCATCTGCCCATGTCCTCCATGTTATTTGTTATGCTCCACAAATAAGCAAAACCATATGATAATTGACTCTCTCTGTTTGACTTATTTCACTCAGGATAATCTCTTCTAGTCCAGTCCATGTTGCTACAAAAGTTGGGTATTCATCCTTTCTGATAGAGGAAAATTTCTTAAATTTACCAATTTATGCAACCAAGCATTGTACTAGAATATACTCTAAGATTTCTTTGCAACTCTAACAATTTGTCATTCCATGATTCCATGTGAAAGTGCATAATAATTATAGTAATGAGTAAATTCAGATTTTTAAAAAAGGTTATGGCAAACCTCTCCCAACATTTCTCATGACACCTTAAGGTTAATTAGCCATTTAATTAATTCCCTTACTTTTTTGTTACATTCTTTTTGTATGGCTGCTACACAGATAAGGATTTTGGAATAGGTATTAAGAGATATAATGGAACATATCTGGAATCACTGGAAATATGGGCTAGTAGGCAGAACTATACTTTGGGAGGTAGGAATGCCAGGTTTCTGCCTTGGATCTAACTCTGTTCTGTTTTATACAAATCACGTTTATTGCTTTTGTTATGATTTATTTAAAGTTCTGAGAGACTTTGTGATTTGTGCTTCATTTAAGCATTTGACCAAATCAGAGCCAGACACAGAAGTCCTGGCATAGGAGAGTTGTGATTGTATTCTTTTCACTTGTCCATTGGAATTTGGACTAGAAAATAGCAGCCATGATAGCATTTGGGGGAGTGAAAGCAAATAAACCTTTCTAACATGCTGGAAAAATCTTTTCATTTTAATTGAAAAAGAGACATGCGATAGTCTTTGTTGACAATTACAACTACTGTACCTGACTTTGATTATTGCAGTTTCCTCAAATTTGTGTTTTTTCTTCCCTTGTCTCCTGCTACCATTTATTCTTCATAGGGAAGCCAAGAATGATGTTTATAAGAAAACAGGTCATTTTACTTCCTTCTTTGAAATCCTCTATTGACTTCCCATTAGATTTAGAATAAAATGCAGACTCCTCAATTTCATTTCTAGGATCTTACAGGAACTGGCCCATATTTTTCTCAGACCTCATCTTAAACCAATTTCCTCTACATGAACTGTGCTTTAGACACATTGGCTTTTTACTGTTCTAAAAACATGTAGAATTCTTCTCTATCTCAGGACTTGCAACTAGTGGCTCCCTCTACTTGAAAAGCTCTTTTAGACCCTCAGTGCTCAATTTATCTTTTTTTTCAATATTTGTTTATTTGTTTACTTTTTGATTTTCTGTCTCTGTTTGAACTAGATAGAAATATATGAATAGATAGAAATATATGATATATACTTGTCAATCTCATTGGATGGTGTAGCCTCTGTGCCTTGGAAAACAAATTTTTTTTTTTTTTTTTTTAATGTAGCCTCCATGCCCAGTATGGAGCCCAATGTGGGGCTCAAACTCACCAAGACCTGAACTGAGTTCAAGAATTGGACCTTAACTGACTGAGCCACCCATGTGCCTCTCAGCAAACTTTTTATTAAGGGGGAAAAAAAAAAGAACCTCAAAAGTAGATGGAGTAGAAAATAGCTTATCTGAAATTAGTTGAAGAGGCATGAGTTTGGGATATTCTATTTCAAATTACTGACCATATTATCTGTCCCATGACTTGTAAAGCTTTGAGTTTTCAAAGATGTGTAGCCTTCAGGACTCTCATCTTAAAATAAAATTAACCTTGTGAGTTCATCTCTTAAATTAATGTCTGCTAATATTTTCCATCTTAGTGACTACCTAGAGAGAAAATAAGATGTAGGATGTGCAAGTGACACACTGTCAAGGAGGGGAGGGTTTGTAAAAAACAGTCAAAGGGCAAAGGGCCATCAGGGAGGAATAATACGGACAAAGGGATGAAAAGCTGGTAGCAGGAGACATAATCAGAATTTTGTCCAGAGTAGGAACATTTTTGTTTCCCATTTCCCACAAGATAGTACACTGTTGACAAGTGATACTATATATTTCCAAGTATCAGAAAGTTTTTTTTTTTTAAAGCAGTTTCTTGATAACAGTTTTTTCATGGCTACAAATAAATTGGGGAAGAAGGGAAAGCTAAGTGTTCTCAGTTAAAAAACAAAAGGTGGAAGCAACTATTGCATAAAACAATGTATGCTACTCAGCATGAATATTTCAGGGAAAGATTTGTTGGTGTCTTGTAATGTTGCAGTTACTATGGTGACAATGCATTTTTAATGGTACCATTAAGTGACAGTGTAACTACTTGTAACTAAGGAGTGCTGAATAGTCATAGCTGCGTTGTTTGAGGTTTATGTTTCTTTTCTATAGGATGGTTTTTACTCACTTAAAAATAAAAGTGTTGTATAATAGAATATCAGTTTGATATATATGTCCTTTTTAGAAACAGAAGAATGTTAATCATCTCCACTACACCTTACATACACACACACACACACACACACACGAACACTCAAATGTGCATACTTTATAAGGTGAAAATCTGGAGATAAAGATAAATACCTTTTCTTAGCTCATTTAGCTGCAAACAGAATTACCATGAGAGCTCAGGTTTTCCGACCCCTAAAACAGTTTCTTTCTGACATGGCACACTGGTTTTGTCCAGCACAACACTAGGTACACAACACACTCTCCATTCTTTTCATACACCACAATTGGTAAAAATGTGTAATGAATTTCTATCACTCTGTAGAGTTGTAAAGTGGTTAGGACCCAGATGAAAGAGTAATGAGTAAGTAATATAATTGAGAGTCTGTAGATGGAATTCAAGAGATCCACAAATCCTTTACAGTTGTTTGCAAATGTTTATATGCATATGTTCATTTTTCTAATGACTGACTATCTGATTCTCAAGGTGTTGGTACCCTCTCCCCAAATAGGTGATGAATATGAACTCCATATCAATTTAAGATATCAAAATGTCATAAACAAAATGGAAAAGTAAATGGCACATTGAGAAAAATATTTGTTATGCTTTGAGAAGATTGATAATTCTTAATATATAAAGAGCATATACACATCAGGCAAAATGTTAAGACCCAATTGGTCCCCTGAAGCAAGGGAAACAAAAGCAAAAATAAATTATTGGGATTATATCAAAATAAAAAGCTTCTGCACAGAAAAGGAAACAATCAACAAAACAAAAAGGGAACCTTCAGGATGGGAGATAATTCTAAATGACATATCTGGTAAAAGGGTTAATATTCAAAATATATAAAGAATTTATAAAACTCAACACCCAAAGAACAAATAATCCAATCAAGAAATGGGCAGAAGAAATGAACACACATTTCTTCAAAGAAGACATCCAGATGGGCAACAGATATATAGGGAGATGCTCATTATCATTTATCATCAGGGAAATGCTAATCAAACCATGTATCACCTCATGCCTATCAGAATTGCTAAAGTCAGCAACACAAAAAATAACAGGTATTGGTGAGGATGTGGAGAAAAAGGAGCTAAAATCAACAACACAAGAAGTAACAGGTGTTGGTGAGGATGTGGAGAAAAAAGAACCCTTGCACTGTTGGTGGTGGTATAGCCACTGGGGAAAACAGTATTATGTTCCTCAAAAAGTTAAAAATAGAAGTTCCCTACAATCCAGTAAGTGCTACTGGGTATTTACCCAAAGAATTAGCAAAAACACTAATTCAAAAGGATACATGTACCCCTATGTTTATAGCAGCATTATTTATAATAGCCAAGATAGTGAAGCAGCCCAAGTGCCCATCAGTTGAAGAATGGATAAAAAAGATAGGGTATATTTAAATACAATGGAATATTTTTCAGTCATAAAAAAGAATGACATCAGGGTGCCTGGGTGGCTCAGTTGTTAAGTGTCTGCCTTTGGCTCAGGTCATGATCCCAGGGTCTTGGGATGGAAATCCGCATTTGGCTCCCTGCTTGCTGGGAAGCCTGCTTGTTCCTCTCCTACTCCCCCTACCTGTGTTCCCTCTCTTGCTGTGTCTCTCTCTGTCAAATAATAAAATCTTAAAAAAAAAAAAAAAAAAGAATGAAATCTTGCCTTTTGTAACAACATGGATGGAGCTAGAGAGTATAATGCTGAGCGAAGTCAGTGAAGGAAAGACAAATATACCATATGATTTCACTGATATGGAATTTAAGAAACAAAACAAACAAGCCAAGGGGAAAAAGAGAGAGACAAAACAAGAAACAGACTCTTAACTGTAGAGAACAAACTAATGGTTACCAGAGGAGAGGCAGGTAGGAGGATAGGTTAAATAGATGGTGTTTGAGGAGTTCACTTGTTGTGATAAGCACAGGGTGATGTATGGAATTGTTGAATCACATATTGTACACCTGAAGCCAATATAACTGTGTATGTTAACTAACTAGAATTAAAATAAAAACTTCAAAAAAAATGACCCACTTGAAGTTAGAGTGAAGGAAATGAATGGAAAATGTGCAGACAGGGAGTACAAATGGCTAATAGAAATGAAAATTAGTCATCATCATTAGTCATCAGTGAAATGCAAATTAAAGCAATAAAAATTTTTATCATTTTCACCCAACAAATTAGCTTAGATTAAAAGCAACCATAATAATATTCTGTGTGATAAAGATAAACAGATTGCTCTAAAATTTTGAGGAGTGTAAATTGGGGCAGAGGTTTTAGAAATCTAATTAATAATTTGAGTTAAGAGCCTTAAAAATGTTCATAATCAGTTATTCAAATTCTAAGGACATAGTTCCATTCTGAGGTGATAATAGGTGCTTAAGACTTGTTATAAAAGTATTTCTCCCAGTGTTACTTAAAATACTAAAAAAATATGGGGCAACTGGATGGCTCAGTCTGTTGGTTAAGCAACTGACTGTTTTGGCTCAGATCATGATCTCAGGGATCGATTCCTTAATATCTCTTTCTGCTGCTTCATTATTGGTGTATGGAAATGCAAGAGATTTTTATGCTTTGATTTTGTATCCTGCAACTGTACTCAATTTATGTCTCAGTTCTAGCAATTTTTTGGTGGAGTCTTTCAGGTTTTCTACATAGAGTATGATGTCATCTGCGAATAGTGAAAGTTTGCCTTCTTCCTTCTGACTTGGATGCATTTTATTTCTTTCTGTTGGTTGATTACTGAGGCTAGGACTTCCAATACTATGATAAATAGCAGTGGTGAGAGTGGACATCCCTCTCTTGTTCCTGACCTCAGAGGAAAAGCTCTGTTTCTCCCCATTGTGGGTCTTTTGTATATGGTCCTTATGATATTGAGGTATGTTCCCTCTACCCCTACTTTGTTGAAGTTTTTTTTAAAATCAAGAATGGATGCTATACTTTGTCAAATGATTTTTCTACATTTATTGAGAAGATCATGTTTTTTTTTTTTATCCTTTCTTTTATTAATGTGGTGTATCATGTAGATTGATTTCCAAATATCGAACCACCCTTGTAGCCTAGAAATAAATCCCACTTGATTGTGGTAAATAATTCTTTTCATGTACCATTGGATTTGATTTGCTAATATCTTGTTGAGAATTTTTACATCCATGTCATCAAGGATATTGGCCTATAATTCTCCTTTTTAGTGGGGTCTTTGGTTTTGGAAGCAAGGTATTGCTGGCCTTATAGAATGAGTTTGGAATTATTCTTTCTATTTCTATTTTTGGAACATTTTGAGAAGAGTAACTCAGCTTCTCTTTAAACGTGTGGTAGAATTCCCCTGGGAAGCTATCTAGCCCTGGACTTTTGTTTCTTGGGATTTTTATTTTTTATTTTTATTTATTTTTTAGAAATTTATTTGAGAGCGAGTAGAGAGAGAGAGCATGAGCTGCGGGAAAGGGCAGAGGGAGAGGGAGAGGGAGAAGCAGACTCCCCTTTGAGAAGAAAGCCTGATGTGAGACTTGATCCCCGGACTGTGGGATCATGACGTGAGCTGATGGCAAACACTTAACCAACCGGACTACTCAGATGCCCTGTTGGGACATTTTTGATTACTGATTCAATTTCTTTGCTGGTTTTGGGTCTGTTCAAGTTTTCTGTTTCATCCTGTTTCAGTTTTGGGAGTTTATATGTTTCTAGGAGTTTATCCATTTTTTCCAGAGTTCCCAATTTGTTGGTATATAATTTTTCATAATCTCTGATGACTCTTTGTATTTCTGTGGTGTTGGTTGTGATTTCTCCTTTTTTATTCATGATTTTATTTTGGGGGGGGTCCTTTCTCTTTTCATTTTGATAAGTCTGGCTGGGGTTTATCAATTTTATTAATTCTTTCAAAGAACCAACTCCTAGTCTCATTGATGTGTTGTACTTTTTGTTGTTGTCTTTGTTGTTTCTATATGAATTATTTTTGTGTTAGTCTTCATTATTTCCCTTCTTTTGCTGGCTTTAGGTTTTATTTGCTGTCCATTCCTATCTCCTTTAGGAATGAGTTAGGTTGTGTATTTGAGACTTTTTTTGCTTCTTGATGTTGGCTTGTACTGCTATGTACTCTCCTCTTATGGCTGCTTTTACTGCATCCCAAAGGTTTTGGACCATTGTGTTTTCATTTTCATTTGTTTCTATGTATTTTTTTTTCTAGTTCTTTAATTCCGAGGTTAACCCATTCATTCTTTAGTGTGATGCTCTTTAAGCTCCATGTATTTGTGGTCTTTCCAAATTATATTTGTGGTTGGCTTCATGTTTCAGAGTATTGTGGTCTGAAAATATGCATGATATGATCTGAATCATTTTTTGATTTTTTTTTTTTAAGATTTATTTGAGGAAGAGTGAAAGCAAATGGGGGAAGGGACAGAGGGAGAGAATCTCCAAGCAAACTCCCTGCTGAGCACGGAGCCCAACATGGGGCTTGAGCCAAAACCAAGAGTTATACTTTCAACCAGCTGAGCCACCCAGGCACCTGTATCTGAATCTTTTTGTACTTGTTGAGGCCTGACTTGTGGCCCAGTATGTGAATTATTCTGGAGAATGTTCTGTGTGCACTTGAAAAGAATGTATATCCTGCTGGCTTAGGATAAAATGTTCTGAATCTTATCTGCTAAGTCCATCTGCTCCAGTGTGTCATTCAAAGCCATTGTTTCCTTGTAGATTTTCTGCTTAGATGACCTGTAAGTGAGGTATTCAAGTCCCCTACTATTATTGTATTGTTATCAATGAGTTTCTTCATGTTTGTTATTAATTGACTTATATATTTGGGTGCTCCCAAGTTCAGGGCATAAATATTTACAATTGTTAGATCTGCTTGTTGGATAGACCCCTTTATCATGATGTAATGTCTTTCTTCATCTCTTGTTACAGTCTTTGGGTTTAAAATCTAGTTTGTCTGATATAAGTATGGCTATTCCAGCTTTCTTTTGACATCAATTAGCATGAAAAATGGTTCTCCATCCCCTCAGTTTCAATTTGGTCTGAAGTGAGTCTTTTTTGGGTAGGAGTTAGATGGCTTGTTTTATTTTATTTTAAAGGTTTTAATTTTAATTTTTTAAAAAGATTTTTATGTATTTATTTGACAGAGAGAGAGAGAGAGAGCACAAGTAGGCAGAGCAGCAATCAGAGGGAGAGGGGGAAGCAAACTCCCTGCTGAGCAGGGAGTCCAATGTGGGGCTCAATACCAGGACCCTGGGATCATGACCTGAGCTAAAAGCAGATGCTTAACCAACTAAGCCATGCAGGTGACCCTGGTCTTGTGTGTTTTTTTTAAATCCATTCTGATACCCTGTGTCTTTTGATTGGAACATTTAGTCCCTTAACATTTAGAGTGATTATTGACAGATATGAATTTAGTGCCATTGTATTATCTATAAAGTTGGTGTTTGTGGAGATTTTCTCTGTACCTTTCCAGTTTTTGTTGCTTTCAGTCTTTCTTCCCCACTCAAAGAATCCCCTTTAATATTACTTGTAGGTCTGGGTTAGTGGTCACAAGCTCCTTTAGATTTAGTTTTTCTGGGAAGCTCTTTGTCTTTCCTTCTATTCTGAATGACAGTTTTGCTGGATAAAGTATTCTTGGCTGCATATTTTTCCCATTCAGTATATTGAATATGTCATGCCACTGCCTTTTGGCCTGTCAGATTTCTGTGGAGAGATCTTCTGCTAACCTTATTGTCTTCCCTTAAGGTTAGGAACTTCTTTTCCCTTGCTGCTGCTTTCAGAATTCTTTCCTTGTCTTTATATTTTGCAAATTTTACTACCATGTGTTTTGATGTTGTCTTGCTTTTGTTAATTTTAATGTAAGTTCTCTGTGCTTCCTGGATTTGGATGTCTGTGTCCTTCCCCAGATTAGGGAAGTTTTCAGCATAATTTGCTCAAATAAACCTGCCTCCTTTCCCCTCTCTTCTTCTCCTTGGTATTTTCTGATATGAATGTTATTATCCTTTCTGGGGTTGTCGAATTTCCTTAATCTACATTTGTGATCCAATATTTTTCCCCCTTCTTTTCAGCTTCATTATTTTCCAAATTTTATCTTCTATGTCACTTACTTGTTTCTCTGTTTCTTCTATCCTTACAGTCATTATATCCGCTTGGTTTTACATCTTGGTTATAGCATATATTATTTTGGCCTGACTGGTTTTTAGGTCTTTTGACTTTGGTAAGAGACTCCTTGTTGTCTTCTAAGTTTTTCTCAAGCCCAACTAGTGTCCTTATAATTGTTTTTTAAAATTCTGGATCAGGCATATTACTTGTATCTGTTTGGGTTAGATCACTGGCTGTGACCTTTTCTTGTTCTTTCTTTTGGGATCAGTTTTTCTAACCTGGCATCTTGTGTAGGTCTCTATCTTCTTCTGTGTGTTAGGAAAGTCTGTTGTGTTTTCTGTTCCTGAGAGTAATGGCTTTATGGAGAGGAGGTCAAATACTCTCCAGGGCCTGGTGCTTCAGGAGGTGTCTCTGGTATATGGTGTTTTGGCTGCTGTTTCCATCAAGTCAGTCCTCTGCAGAGTTTCTCCTTACCTGCAGTGAGGAGTGTTTGGGCCTTGTCCCATGTGTTGGGAGTTTTAACTAGGCATGTTTTAGTCTGCTTGTTAAAAGAGGCTAGATCCTCTTTCCTGTAGAGCTTAAGCTTTGCAGTACTCTATGGTCAGTAAGGTTGCTGGGTGCAGGGAGTTTGTGCTGGTCTTCTGGGGATGGGGCTGGGTGCTGCTCTCTCAGGTGCACTTGCTGTAGTTCAGAAGCACCCGCAGAGTGGTGGGATGGTGGGGGTGATGGGAGTGGGGGGGGATTCGGGGAAGCAGGTCCTGGTGTAAGTGGTTCAAGCCTCCACTGTGGGGTGCTGTGCTGCTCACTGAAATCCCTTGTTGTTGATGGTTGGGAGGGGTAGGAGGGTGGAAATGGCACCGGCAGGCTCTCTAGTCTTTAGAGAGGAGAGTTCACACCCACTGCTCTTCAGGAAGCCTCCACAGAAGATTGAACAATTTCCCCTCATTTGTCCTTATCTAGCTACTGCCAAGAGGAAGGGTATGTTTTAGCATAAGGGCATGAAAGGGCAATGCTAACAGAGAACAGGTGCCTTTGATTTGATTAGGAAGGTAGAGTAAGGCCATCTGTTGAAAGACCTTAAGACATCTGGACCATATTTTATAGGTTCAAAGGGTCATGAAAATCACTGAACTTCTCTTATATTAAATGATCATATTTGATCAGATAATGAGTATGTGAAGGACTAATCTCTTACCACAGCAACAGAAATGATGATTCAATAGTCATTGTTTCAATAATGATTTAAGTATTTTTATGGAAATAATACTTAACATGGAAGAACTGCAAAAAATTAAAGTTCTGTTAAGGTGCTATCTTATATTGCATTATCTCATAGAGAGTGTTTGATGACACTATGGTGTTAATGAGGCCAAAACCACAGTCACCCTATTAATTTATTTGGCAGAAGAAAGATTTTGTTTTGTGGCTGCAAACTCTCTGAGGAAGTTATTTAAAAAGGGTGTTTACATGATGGAAGATTTTAGCTCCATCTATACCAGAACTTTAAATTGATGAAAGTGTGCATTCTCTACACGTGTTTTATTTTAGTTTCCCAGTGAAGCCCAGTGGTGATCCTTATAAGAATGTTATTAGATTATCCCATAACATTCTGGCTATCTTTGGTTAGCCCAGGTATTATTCCTGAGGTAACTAGCTAACTTTCTTCCTCCCTCCTTTCCTGCTTCCTTTTCTTTCTTTCTAAAGTTGTTTGCCGATTTTTATTTATTTTTAAAATTGAGCTATAATTGACATATAGCAGTATACTAGTTTTTGGTGTATGATGAAATGATTACCACAGTAAGTTTAGTGAACATCCATTATCACACAGAGTTACAAAGACAGTTTTGCTTGTAAAGAGAACTTCTAAGATTTATTCTCTTAGTACCTTTCACAAACATAATATAATATTAACTGTAATCACCATACTGTCTGTTACATTCCCAGGACTTATTTATCTTATAACTGGAAGTTCATACCTTTTTTTTTTTTTTTTAAAGTAGGTTTTTCGCCCTGTGTGGAGCCCAACACGGGGCTTCAGGTCATGACCCTGAGATTGAGAGTCAGACACTTAACCGACTAAGCCACCTAGGTGCCCCATACCTTTTTTTTTTTTTTTAAGATTTTATTTATTTGACAGAGAGAGAGAGAAATCACAAGTAGGCAGAACAGCAGGCACAGAGAGAAGGGGAAGCAGGCTCCCTGCCAAGCAGAGAACTCCCCATGTGGTGCTCGATCCCAGGGCCCTGAGATCATGACCTGAGCAGAAGGCAGAGGTTTAACCCACTGAGCCAGCTAGGCACCCCTGCCCCATACCTTTGCGCACCCTTCACTGCCTGAATCTGGTAGCCATATATCTGTTCTCTGTATATATGAGTTTAGTTTGTTTTTGTTTTTCTGTTTTGGTTTCTGTATGTAAATGATATCATACAGTTTTTGTCTTTCTCAGACTTAATTCACTTAACATAATGCCCTGAAGGTCATCTGTTTTGTTATGAGTGGCAGGATTTCCTTTTTTTTTTAAATTGCTGAATAAGATTTTAAATTTTTGAGGAACCTCCATACTGTTTTCCATAGTAATTGCACCAATTAACATTGCCATCAACATTGCACAAGGGTTTCCTTTTCTCCACATGCTTGCTAACACTTGATATTTCTTGTCTTTTGGTAATAGACATTCTAACAGGTGTGAGCTGATATTTCATTGTGGTCTGAACTTTCTATATCATGAGTTAAACATAGGTGTTCTTATCCCTCATAGTTTCAGATGTCCGTGTGTTTCAGGAGGATCACTTTTCTCAGGACTATTATCGCATCATTTCTGAATTGTGATGCTCTCTTGACTCTTCGTGGTAATAGTAGGAGAATAATAGTAGTAGTAGAGATGAGTAAACAACCTCCAAATTAACCTGCCTCTATATTTACATTCTTGGTTATGTTTTAAAACCATCTATCAATTTAGTTTATATTTAAATTGTGTACTTCCAGATAAGAAGGGGTCCTGGGCACTTGTGATTATGTATAAATATTATTTAAGCATTTCTTGATACCTCTTTTCTTCTTTCCTCCTTTATTTAAGATGATAATGTTGCCCAGTGGAAGAGAATTAGTTTGGGACACAGACAACAGTCTAATTTTAACTTCAAAGTTTACTCTCTGATTTTTAGCCAGGAACTACTGAAACTCACAGTAGTTCATTTTTTCTATGTTTTTTATTTCTTAGTCATATGTTAGCCCAAGTTAGTTATCTGAGACTTAGGTGGTGAGCTGACTCTTTAGAGAAATACTGAAATAGAGGAAGAAATCAGAAAGCATTTGAAAAATAAGAGTAATTTATGGAAGATAGGTTAGAAAGATAGCAGGGAAGATCATGAAGAATGACCTTTAGGGAATCTCCGTGAGATGTAGATATGTGCAAGAAAATCCAGGGACCAGGAGAACATGAACTGGTTTTATTGAAGGAAAGTAGGAGGATGATCTAAAATAATGATGATGATGATGATGATAATAATAATAATATCAGATGGGAAAGGGCTTTCAAATATCTGATGTAGAAGGCTCTTGAGAATGAGATATAAAGAAGTAATTCAGTGAAGGCGAGGATGAATCACAAGCTATAGAGTAAACTTGTTTTATTTACTTGAGTCTGAGAGAACAGCTCAGGCTATTTACTAAAAACACCCTTGAGGGGCCTGGGTGGCTCAGTGGTTAAGCCTCTGCCTTCGGCTCAAGTCATGATCTTGGAGTCCTGGGATCAGGCCCCACATCAGGCTCTCTGCTCGGCGGGGAGCCTGCTTCCCACACCTCTGCCTGCTGCTCTGCCTACTTGTGATCTTCTCTCTCTGTCAAACAAACAAATAAAATCTTAAAAAAAAAAAAAAACTCTTGGAAAATTACATGTAGATATTTCTTTGCTAGACTGTACTATGTGTTTGCTTTGAGATTTCAACATTAGAGCAGAACTGTGTTTAGAGATTAAAAAAAATTTTAAATAAACTTTACTATTCAGAGAAGCTTTAGGTTTGTAGAAAAATTGTGCAGAAACTACAGAGTTCCCATATATCCTCTTTTCCTCTGCACATAATTTCCTCTATTATTAACATCTTGCATTAGTGTGGTACATTTGTTACAATTAATGAACCAATTTTGATGGCTTATTATTAATTAAAGTCTATAGTTTAGGTAAAACTTCACCCTTTGGGGGCACCTGGGTGGCTCAGTCAGTTAAGCATCTGCCTTTGGCTCACATCACGACCCCAGGGTCCTGGGATCAAGCCCCACATTGAGCTTCTGGCTCAGTGGGCAATCTGCTTCTCTCTCTCCCTCTGCCCCTCCCCCTGCTCCTGCTCTCTCTCTCTCTCTCAAATAAATAAATAAATAAGATCTTAAGAAAACCCTCACCCTTTGTGTTGTATATTCTCTGGATTTGACAAATGTAAAATGTCATATATCCACTATAGTATTGTACTGAATGGTTTCACTGCCCTAAAAATCTGTGCTTCCTCTAGTCATCTTTCTCTCCCTCTTTCTCTTCTCTCCCTCCTTCTCTCTGAACCACTGGCATCCACGCATCATTTTACTGTGTCTCTAGTTTTGTCTTTTCCAGAATGTCATATAGTTGGAATTATCACTATATAGCTTTTTGAGATTGGCTTTCTTAATTTAGGATTATGCTTTCAAGTTTCCTCTGTGCTTCTTTGTGGTTTGGTAACTATTTTTCTTTTTATTGCTGATTAAAATTCCAATAAACTATGGATATACCATAGTTTGCTCATCCATTCACCTACTTAAGGACATCTTTCAAGTTTTGGTGATTATGAATAAAGCTGCTATAAACTCGTGTGTAAGTATTTGTGTGACTATAAATTTTCAACTCATTTGAGTAAATACCAAGTAGTGCAGTTGCTGGATCATACTAAAGTATGTTTAGTTTTGTATGAAACCATCCAGCTGTCCTCCAAAGTTGGTTGTACCATTTGGCATTGCTATCAGCAATGAATGAGAGTTCCTTTTGTTTCTCATCCTCACCAGCATTTTGGTAGTATCAGTGTTTGAATTTTAGCCATTTTATAGATATATAGTGGTATTTCATTGTTTTAATTTGCAGTTCTCTAATGACATATGATATTGAGCATCTTTTCAGTTTTCTTATTGTTGCATTTTATGGGTTTTTATGAGTTCTTTGTATATTTTGGGTACAAGTCCTTTATTTTATATATATATATATATATATATATATATATATATATATATATATATATATATATATATATATATATATATATATATATATATATATATATTTTATTAAGCATGGGAACAGAACCCAGCTGCAGAAAGAGCTGTCCAGATATGTGCTTTGCAAAGATTTTCTCCCAGTTTGTGGCTTATCTTTTCAGTCACTTAATAGTGACCTTAGCAGAGCCAAAGTTTTTAATTTCAGTGAAGTTATTTTTATGAATTTTGTTCTATCATTGATTGTACTTTTGTTGTATCAAAAAGTCATCACCAAAGTCAAGATTACCTTACTTTTCCCGTATTTTGTCTTTCAGAAGCTTTAAAATTTTTCATTTAAGCGTATGATCATTTTTGCACTAATTTTTGTGAAAGCATAAGGTCTGTGTTTAGAATCTTTCTTTTTTTTTCTTTTTTGCATGTGAATGTCCAGTTGTTCCAGCACCATTTGTTGAAAAGACAGTCCTTTCTTGACAGAATTGCTTTTGCTCCTTTGTCAAAGATCAGTTGACTCTATTTGTGAAGGTCTGTTTCTGGACTTTGTGTTCTGCTCCATTGATTTTTTGGGGGGAGGCTTTATTTATTTATTTGTCAATACCACACTGTTTTGATCATTGTAGCTTTATAGTAAATCTTGGAATTGGTAGTAAGTAGTAGGGACTTGAAGCAGGTAGAGTGTAAGTGTTCCTCCACTATCTTCATGTTAATGCCTTGTTAGAGGGGAAAAACCACCTTAACTTGACAATGGCAAGTCCTCAGGTATCCTGTGAATCTTCTTTAACATATGAATCCCTTTTCCTTACATTCCAATCCCATAGTGTATAATCAGCTACCCCTCACTACCGTGGGGCACCAGTTCTTTCTGCCTACCGGTCCTGTCCCTGTGCTCTAATAAACCACCCTTTTGCACTAAAGACATCTCAAGAATTCTTTCTTGGTCATCGGCTCTGGACCTCACCCCACTGAATGTCATCTATATTCCAAAACCCCATCATCACTGTGAGGAGCAGATATGCGAGGTCTTGTTCTTATTTTAATTATTGTTTCTGTCAAAGCCATTATTTTCAGACAACAAAGTCTAACAGACTTTAGCAGAAAAATGATTTGCTGGCTCACAACATCACCAGGAGGACTAGAGAAGCTGAGTTGGAGTCTATGCTGCAGAACTTCAGCAAAGATGCGTCTACCCCTCCACTCTCCCCCACTCCCCACCTCCCACCCACATGTGTTTTCACTTTCAACATCACTGACTTGGGAAGGTGGATTCCACCATATGACCACTGCCCTTAGAGACCTGCTGCAAACCCCCCTTTTCATCAGAAAATTCATTCCTCTTTATCCTCTGTATCACTAGTGCTCAGTTTAAAGCCTGACGTGGGTTCATAAGATTAGTGGCAGCTGTTAATTTTTCTTGAAACTTTAGTTTAGATACTAGCAGCATCTGTTGAGTGCTTGCTAGAGTTGCAAATGATGTAGCTCCAATATCGTACTGAGTCTGAATCTCAGGGAGTATTTTAATAAATCCTCTTGGTTTGGTAGGTCCTCCAGCATAGTACACTATGTGTGCAAAAGTCTGAGAAGGCATTGTGGAGGTAAGACATTCATACCTGCCATGGATGCTGGGAGACAAGGTGGCAGGAATTTTCAGCTTTTATATAGCAGGGGGTGGCTCAGCTTCTCCTCAAGCTTGACAAGGTTGGGGATGTCCTTGGACATAAGAATAGGGTTCAGTTGTTTAGTAGCCAAAAAGAATGACACCTATTCAGAACAGCTGCTATCCTTAGAACATCATGGTTGAACTTCCTGCAGTCTATTATGATTAACCCGTGGGATTTAATCTGCTTTGTTAAGGGTAGCTCAGAGTAACTATCCCCATTTACCACCCCCACCTTGTGATTGTGGAGTCTGACTGTCCCCTTTGTGACATGCTCACCATCCCTCTCCTTGCTTCCTCCATTTTTCTCTTCCCTCCCCGATGCTCCCTCTCTGCCTCCCTTCTGTTCTTCTCATTTCTTCCACGATCACTTCAAACTTGATTTAAGGTGTCTTCCCTTAAGGTTTCAGTGAAAAAGAAAGTCATTCTTTCTGTATTAAAGGCTGCTGTAATCACTGGCTTATGGAGTTAATGAAGCTTTTAGGGGAAGGCTTTTTTTATTTTTTAGGCAAGCTAAGAAATTATACGCCTAGGGCTCACTCTAGGCAAAGCGTTGAAGCTGAGAATTTGATTTTAGTACCTCCGGGCTCTCTTTCCTTCTTTCCCCTCTCACAGCTTCCCTTCTTATTTCATTCTTACCTTCAGTTCTAAGCTGTCCTTCATTCCCCACTCCAGTCAAAACTCGCTCTTCGGTAAGGATGCTATCCTTAATGACTCTATCAGTCAATAATACACAGAATCACCTCTCTGAGAGTATTTATATTTAAAGATTCCCCTCCCCCCAGTAGAGGAATCAAAGGTTTTTCTTTCACTGAAAACAAATTTCAAAAAGAGCAGTTATTTGAAGAAGTTATAACTTGATGAATTAAGGAGTCCTACTCATAAACTTCTACTATTTTCCCTACTGATCCTAATTTCTAGTGCTTACTGTTATAGTTGGAGAATGTTATCAGAATTTCTTCCTCTACCTATGTCTCATGACAGGTGAAAGACCCCAGAAAAGATGGGTTGGCAGGAATGCTCTGACCTCATGAGTCAACACAGGAATGTTATATCCTCCTCCTCCCCTATTCACCTCCCCCCCACCCTCCAATTCAGAGACTCCTTTTTCATGACTCAGAAGGACCCCTTGTCCGAGTGGCCAGCTATTGCAAACCCTCCCCGCAGGAGCCAGTTTTCCCCATGGTCTTGACTTCCTGGCTCTATATCATTAGGATCAAGGTCCCAAACAAGTCATTTCTTTATAGCACATTTTAAAATTCTTTTCAGAAGAAGGATATGTGACCCTTCTAATTTTCATAGCCAATAACTTAAGGGGCTCGCATCTAGGTTTATTAGACTACCTTATCTTGGCTGAGAAAGGCACTTCTAGGAGATAAATGAGGTCAGGGAGCTCTGTTTTAGAGATATGGTCTTCAATTTTACCCTAATTACATGTAGTATAGGATAAACAGCAGGTTAATGGGAAAGATGACAGCAGAAATTGGATTGGGAGAGTGGAGAGTGGAACCAGATCTCGTAGTACCATAAATGCCAATAATTGTTTTTTTTTCTGTGGTTGGAATTAACTTTTAATAACAAGTTGTTAGCAAAAACAATGACATTTATGTGATGTAGTTACTAGGGGTGACTAACGATAAAAATTTTAAAAATTTTGTATGAAAAAAGGATTAACTGGGAAAAATAATAATATATCACAGACAAATAAATGGTTATTATATCTTATATATAAGAGGTCTTAAAAATACAGAAGAAATATACCAAAATTCTATAGAAAAATTCACACAGGATTTGATCATGTAGTTAGTAGGAAAAGAAGTATATGTCCTACTACATTCAAATAGATCTACAACCTTGATCACATTGAGAGATGCCAATAAATTTATGCTGATATATTTTTTTACCTATCAGAAGTAATTGCTTCTGAAAATATCATTGTGTGATACTCATCATATTCTCTTGGGGGGTCTGGTAGACATTCATACCTGCCAAGACAAGGTCGTGTAGCTCCTATGGGATAGATATGGTTCTGTCTAGAAAATTTACATATGTACTTGCTTTTTGACCCACGATCCTACTTTTAGGTATCTATTAAGATTCACTGGCAAAAACACAAAATGACTGATATACAAGGTCATTTATTGCAATATGTGTATAACAGAAAAGACCAGAAATATATAAAGAGATTTATTTTAAATAAATCAGTGGCTCACATAGTTATGAAAACTGATAGCTCCACATTCTCAAGGGTGGGCCAGCAGCCTGAGAACCTCGGAAGGACTGATGTTGTAGTTCGAATTTCACTTTGCTGGCAAAATTCCTTCTTGCTTGTGGGAGGTTAAGGCTTTTGTTCCATTCAGACCTTCAACTGATTGGATGATGCTCATGCACATTATGGAAAGCAGATTCCCACAATGAATCTGCTTTGATCAAAGTCTACCTATTAAAATGTAAATATCACCCAAAAACACTATCACCGAGACATCCAGAATAATGTTTGACCAAGTATCTGGACACTGTGGCCCAATCAAATTGACACATTAAATTAACTATCACAACTCTACATAATATAATATGGAATATATTTGCTCATATTTAAAAAAATTAATGAAAGAAAAAACCCCCAAACTATTTAATTTTTAAATTTTATTATTTATTACTTATTTTTGTTTGACTTTAAGTAATCTCTACATCCAACATGGGGCTCAAAATCACAGCCTTGAGACTGAATCACATACTCTTCTGACTGAGCCAGCTAGGCACCCCCTAAAAACTGATTTTTTGAAAAAGTGGTTCCCGGGACACCTGGGTGGCTCAGATTGCGCTTGCCTTCAGCTCAGGTTATGATCCCAGAGTCCTGGGACTGATCCTTACATCAGGCTCCTGACTCAGTGGGGAGCCTGTTTCTCCCTCTCCCTCTGCCTCTTCCCCTGTGCATGCTCTTTCTCTCTCTGTATTTCTGTGTCTCAAATGAATAAATAAAATCTTCAAAAAAAAAGTAGTTCCCATGGAGAAAAAAGATATAGAAGCTTGAATTCTCTGAATGTGAATTATGTTGGTTTTGACTTTAGAATTATGTACATTTTTTGGGAATTATAACACAAAATTAAACAACATTAAAAAGCAGTTCTAAAAAACTGAGAGGAAACTAAAAACAAATGACCTGTGTATAAAGTTGGTGGCTGATCCACACTGAGACGAATATTTTGAGTGGATGTAAGTCACATCCATTTGACACTATAACTGATGTGCCTTAAATTCGTATCTTTTTTATGATTTATTTATTTATTTGAGGGAGAGGAAAGGAGAGGGAGAGAATCTCAAGCAGGCTCCTTGCTGAGTGTGGAGCCTGATGTAGGGCTTGGTCTCACAGCCCTGAGATCATGACCTGAGCAGAAATTGAGAGTCGATAGTCAACTGACTAAGCCATCCAGTGCCCTCCCTGGTGGGACACAGCTTAAAGACAAAAAGGAATCTTAAACTATTTTTAAGATTCATACCATTGGTAATAGTACTGGCATTCTTGTTTTGAAAATATTTTATACACAGAGTTGGCTCAAATGAGTAATTTTGATGTCATGAAGAACCTTTGTTTTTTTTTCAGCACAAGGGAAAAGAGATACAAATAAAAAATTAATTACAAAAACCTCCTAAATTTCTAAATTTGAGTTGGAAATTTTAATGTGGACTGTGATGTATTTTTATATTTGTCCATCAAAATAGCTAGAAACAATGATTAACCCAGTAGTTAAGAGTGCTCTTGATGCCTGGATTGTGGTCCATAATTGCCATGTCTCCTAAAAGGAATTGAGATTCCTTGGGTAAATAGCTAATTTCAGGTCTAATGGAGAAAATGTGCAAAGTGACTTTGAAATATCTTTGCTATATCAAAAAAACAGGAGGCTAGTAAAAGACAAGTAGGGTCATGTCAAAGGCCTCAAGAGCTTTTTTGAGGGGCGCACAACTAACCCATGATGGGATTATTTGAATATCAAAAAGGAGTAATTACTATGATGGATTGAAACATATAAAATACATTCAAAATCCATTAGTACATAAGGATTAGTACATAATCCATTAGTACATAAGTACATAAGGATACCAAGTAATTAAGGATAATGATTTATTGGTCATCATATTACTATTAAGGATAATGATTTATTGGTCATATTATTCTGAAAACAGGTGAATAAAGAGAAAGAATCAAACTCTTAAACAAACTCTATAACCTGAACAAGCACTATTTCAGGGTAACCAAATAGTTCTTGTAGGAAAATGCTTTTTTAAGGAATATCAGCTAACAAATGAAAAAGGAACAATACAATTAGCTTCATTTTGTACCTCCAATTTAATTATATAATGGATGTAGGCAATGAACATTATTGGCTGCTAAAATCATTAGCATTAGAGAAAGGCTGATGAGGACTGGGACTGAAGCTGTCTCTGAAGCTCATGCAGCATCCTGTTGGACCATCTCTGATTTTGGCCTCATCTATGGTGGATAGATATGTTGCACTTAGATTACTCTCCCATTGCCAGCACCCCTCCATGCATGTTCTCTGCTCCACTGCCTTCTCTATTAGCTCTTGAGTTATTCTGAATCCAGCATTCACAGTCAGACCCGAGTATGAAAGAGTTAATATTCCCAGGAGCAACCCTCAACAAAGAGGTGGGAACTGCCTCCTATTTTCTGGGTGGCCATTCTTGAGGTGTTCTGCATGTTTCTCAGGAGGTCTCACTGGAATTGCTAATGTACACTTTCATTGCTTTTTCTTCCTTTCATGCGTCTCTGGTTATGCACTTTCACTGCTTCTTCCTCAGATCATCTCCCAGAAAGCCTCTTGCATTCAAGTTCTTGCTCCAGACTCTACTTCGGAAAAACAAAACTAGAGCAGAAACTCTATAATGGATAGATAAGGCTGACAACACATGAGCTCACTGGTTCATGATGTTGTCACAGAGAGAGACAGCCAGACACTATTTTTAGCACTATATATCAAGTATTCTTTTAAAATATTGAGCTTGAGGAGCGCCTGGGTGGCTCAGTGGGTTGAGCCGCTGCCTTCGGCTCAGGTCATGATCTCAGGGTGCTGGGATCGGGTCCCGCATCGGGCTCTCTGCTCAGCAGGGAGCCTGCTTCCCTCTCTCTCTCTCTCTGCCTGCCTCTCCATCTACTTGTGATTTCTTTCTGTCAAATAAATAAATAAAATCTTAAAAAAAAAAAAAAATATTGAGCTTGAATCTGACCAGACCTCTAGATTTAACTACTAGCTCATAGGTAGTTGTCAGGACCAGAAATCCAGAATGTGGAAAATTCTGCAGGACAAATGACACAATTTCTACCACAATTAAATGGTAGAAGAAAAAAGAGGGAAGAGAAAATTGTAGATTAAAATATACTTCAGAGATACATCCGTCAAATCTAATGGTTTAGAACAAAGTATAAAATGATAAAGTCTAAAAATTATAAAGTAATTAGGGAAGTTTAGTGAAATTAAAGAGTTATTATTAATTTTTAAGTGTGGTATTTGATTAAGTATCCTATCTTGTAGAGATGTACACTGAAGTGTTTGTGAATGAACTGATAGGTTTGGGGTTTGCTTTATAATAATCTAGTGGGCAGGGAAGTGAGTGGGTTATAGACAAAATGAGATAATCTCCTGAAAATGACATGGGGGTGGGTGATGGATAGATGGACGTGGGGTGGGATGGGTGGTAGGAGAGTTACTATACCCTTCTCTTTACTATTGAATAGGCTTGAAAGTGTATGTACCCCCCCCTTTTTTCCCCAAGAAGATATATTTCTCAGGATACAGAAATGAGAAACTACAGTACTAGAATTTCCAAAGCACACATATGCTGCGACCTTATGCTGAGCCATTTGGCTTCTTTGTCCCTCTGGGATTGTTATTTGTGTAACACAGGAGCATGCCGATTAACACCTTGTTTTCTTGCAGGAACTGCTAGGCTCCTATCAAGCAGAGAATGGTTTTTGAGTAATCTTTGGTGACTATAGGGAGCTGAGAGCGATGGTTTTTTAATTTATTTTCAGCATAACAGTATTCATTATTTTTGCGCCACACCCAGTGCTCCATGCAATCCATGCCCTCTAGAATACCCACCACCTGGTGCCCCGACCTCCCACCCTCCACCCCTTCAAAACCCTCAGATTGTTTTTCAGATGTTTTGATGATGTGTGTGCACATGCTTAAGGTGTAATTTGAAACCTACAGATTCATTGCCTCAGATGGTCTCTGCTTTGATGGTATCTCTGAATCTGTACGCTTCAAAGCAAGGGATAAATATTGTTAACTTTGTCTATCTCTTAACACCATCCCAGTGTCTTCATTACATGATGTTTCGTTATAGCCGATAGTGTGAACTAAATGTCTTGGGTGTTTTTTCACCTGGTAAGAGAGGCTTAATGGTTGGCCTGTGCTAGCCTGTGAAGTCAGTCCTGGATTCAATGGAATGGAATATATGGAATATATGTCTTCTAACCCCTGGAACTGTGGTGAGAGCCCATATATTTTAACTATAAGTCAGGCACTATGCTATGTGTTTTGTACCTATGCTCTCACTTTTTTATCCTCCACTGAGGGCCAGATGGCCCTCCTGTTCCTGGAGCCTTCCCTTCTTATCCTCTTTTCTAGCTGTGATTTTGGATGTTTCTGAGTTAGTTTTCTAGGGTTGCAGTAACAAAGCACCATCGACTACATGGCTTAAATAACACATTGTTTCATCGTCTAGACGTTGGAAGTCTTTGGACTTTTGGATTTTGATCAAGGGGTTTGCAGGCTCCTTCTGAGGACTGTGAGGGAAAAGCTGTTCCAGGATTTTCTCTTTGGCATGTAAATGGTTGTCTTCTCCTTATGCTACTTTACATTGTTTTCTCTCTCTGTGTCCCAATTTCCTGTTTTAAATTTAAATTTTATTTTTATACTTTTTATTTTTTTTAAAAAGCTTTTATTATTTATTTGAGAGAGAGAGAGAGAGAAAGAGTATGTGTGTGTGAGCTGGGTCAGGGAGCTGAGGGGGAGGGAGAGAGAGGGAGAAAGAATCTCAAGCAGACTCCATGCTGAGTACAGAGCTCTGTGTAGGACTGAATCTCATGGCCCTAAGCCAAAAGCAAGAGTCAGACACTTAACTGACTGAGCCACCCAGGTGCCCTGAATTTCTCATTTTTAAAAGAACACCAGTTGTATTGGATTAAGGCCCACCCTCATAACCTCATTTTATCTTGATTACATCTGTAAAGAACCTATGTCCAAATACAGCCACAGTTTAAGGTACAGGAGGTTCAGACTTCAATGTATGACTTTTGGGGAACATAGTTGAACTTGTAAATCTACAAAAGGAAAATACTTTATGCTTCTAGAATACTGTGACTTTTCTGAAGATTTGTTTTGTTCCTTGCTCCAGAGTGGGCTCTGGTAAGGAAATTTTGGGGTTGGGAAAGGGTGAGAATGTTGGGATTACTATTCAGGGAATTCTTAGACACAGACAAGCATGAAGCAGCTGGCAAGCTATGAATTACTTGGTGCTTCACATGAATTGCCACACTTAAGATTTAACTGTTGATTTGATAATTCAGGTAATGTGAGCTCTTGAGTAGCTTTTCATTATATTTACCCGGCTATGATTTTTCAGTAACAGGCAGAAAAAGGGTTGAAAGAGGCTGAGGCTCTACTGATGTCAGAACTCTGGTACTTGCTGTGAGGAGGCAGTGTGGTAAATGGAAAAAAGGCAAAACCCTGTTGGCCCCTTTATTCTGCCTATAAAAGTATACCCTCTTCCACTTACCAAGATCTAGCTGTGGAGAATAAAAGAGAAATAATTCCTTTAGCAGTAAATAGAACCAGAAAGGAGATAGCAGAGAGGGTATAAGGAGAGATGCTTGTGTTTACAAGTCTCAGTGAAGTATGAAAACGCTGAGGAAGAAGGTGAGGGAGTGCTTATTATATAGCTATAGGAAGGAAACTGTGAAAGTTGCATTTTTGAAAGTGAGTGCGCTGTTGAGGTATACGATAGCCAGCTGCAGAAGGTTGCCAAGATCCTGATATTGCCAGTTCCTATAGGGTCTGGCTCAGTCTGGTCTTTGGTGTTTGTCCCATTCCTATGTTATGGGACAAAGCTCTGTGCTACCCAGCTCTCTGATTTCCCTGCCCCAAATATGGGCATTTCATATGTTCTGCTCAACTTTACCACTGTCTTTTCTTCACTTTCTAATTGCATCTTTGCCCTGCATGCTCCTGTCAGGTTTGGGTAAGAGAAGATCCCTCTGCCAGCTCTGTAGTACAGTGGAGCCCCAGCTACAGGATCTGGCTTTTCCTCCTTTTTTGGCTGGAGAAATGAACTTGCAGCTAGACTGATCAACCCCTATTTAGCATTCTAGTTGCTTGAGGAAAATGAAATCAGAAGGCTGCTTATGAAAACCTCCTACAGATACAAAAATATGTATATTCTATAGTTTTAAGGACTACACAGCTTAAGGTATTTGCTCTGAGGATGATAAGCAAATCCAGTGTGAAGTGAGGTGACTCTCAGTCATTACTTTTATACCTGGATGCTTCAGCCCACCATGCCTCCTTGCTGGAATTTCTATTTGACATGTCAGTTACATTAGAGAATATACTTTGGGTTGTCAGAGGTTGGAAAGAGGAATATTGAGACGGGATGATTGCAAAGACAGACTCTGAAGTGGGGGTATGCTAAGAGGGTGCTTAGGGAAAAGAGGAGAAATGTAAAGGGTCTTTGGTATTCTGTGTAAGCACTTCCAGTAGAAAGTGTAATGATTGTAGTTTCTAAAACAGACACTCTGGTTTGCAAAGACTGGTTTGCTGAGGCTCCTGAGGGCATTCTTTCTTCTTGACCTTCAAACACTTTGTCTTTCTCTTTTGGTTGGGAATCTCAGTTTCTCTGCCTCTCTCTGCCCTCTACCCCTCCTTCCTGTCCAGTGTCATTTTTGGAATCATCTCAACACTCTCACAGTTGCCGGACTACTCTTCCCTTTTCTCTTGAGAAGGCCTCAGTACACAGGGTGTAAAGCTTTTTTGGGGGGAAGCATGGGGAAAGGCAGGTTCTTAATGAAAAGTAAGAACAATAGTCCTTGAAATTTTAGTGAAATTCATTGAAATTCCTAGACATAGTATAAATGGAAAAGTATCTCTTTTTTGATTCTCCATCTAGTCTTTCCTGTCAGGCCAGGACCCATGCTTTCACTGTAATTCTTAACACCTTTCTCTCTCCAAAGAAGGAAATAATGACTTCTCACGGTAATTGACAATAGTAACTCTTCTGGAGGAGGCTTTTCCTCACACTTTAGTTAGACAAGACTTTTATATGATTGTGTCTTATAATGATAGAAGCTAACAATTTGAACTTATTACCTTTATATCTATCTATCAAAAAATTGGTCATTTGGTCTTATCTCTGTTGTGAGTTGATTTGGGTATTTGGGTGTGGGCAGATGGCCCAGTTCTGGCCAGTGGAACTCAAGGGTCAATTTGTTGGAGAGCTCCTGGGAAAGGTTCCTTTAACTCCAAAAGAAAACAACAAACAAACAAAACTGATTCTCAGTATGGATTGCCCCTCTCCTCTTCATTGGATATTATCTGTGGCCTGTGATGCTTACAACTTCAGCCTCTTAGGACCATGAGAAGAGGTAATACTGATACACCAGAGTAGAAGGGTGAGAGAACTTGGGCCCTGGTGGCTTTCTACTACTGTTTGTTGTTGTTGTTCTGTTTGTTGTTTGTTTTTGTCATGCCTCTTCTTGGTTTACCTGTGATTCAGTACAGCTTGACCTGAAAAGCTAGTATATGTTTTACTAATATAATTGCTTTAAATATGTCCTGGATATACATTAGATAAGGCCACAGCTATAGACTGAAATATGAGCAACTGTGAAGAAGAAATATGGTGAGGTAGTAAAGAACATAGGCTCTGGAATCCATTGCCTCAGTGTGCCTTCATTAAGCACCATGGCTGACACAGATTACACATTAATAAATATGAGATATTCTAGTTGTTATAGTCGTATCAACCTGAGTTCCAGAGAAGAAACAAAAATTGACAGGTTCTCGTAAAAACAAGAAAAAAATCTCAGAGATAAAAAAAATGTTATGAGTGTTCATGATTTTTACTCTAAGTTAGATGAGTAGAAAAAGTTATTTGATAATAACAATGCATGGAATATGAATATTTTCAAATATGAACATTTAGAATGTTTTGTTTTAATGAAGAATTTTTCAAGTTAATTAATGTAAAAGACCCCTAGGACTATGTTATATTCAATTGGATAATAATATCACACAGAAAAGAATAAAGAATGAATTGTGATTTAACAGCTAATCTGAGGGTGGTAGAAAAATAGAAGAAGAGTTTAGGAACAAACTACTCAATATTTGTATTCACCCCCAAAGTAGGAGTGAATGGTTGGGATTTAACAATTGCCTAATATAAATTTGGGTTTTAGCTGTGAATCCTAATAACTTTTCCAATCATCAGGGATAATTGGGACTTAGCGGCATTGCAGGATAGAATAATGTAACTGTTAGGCTGTTCTCAATGGAGATGAAGTGTCACGTCCATCCCCAAACTGATTACTTAACTATTATCTCTTGAAACACACAACAGCATATTTACTCCTGATACATGTTTGTGTTAATTTTATGATATAATTGTGTTCAGCTGTAAATTGTTTTGTCAGAAATAAATATTATGAAACAGATCAATTGATTTAAGAATGTGAGGTTGCTTGTGGTGAGCACAGCATAATGTATAGAGATGTGGAATCACTATATTGTATACCTGTCAACTATATTCAACTAAAAAAAGATCAGCATTTAAAAAAGAAAGAATTAAGGCTAAGTTTTAGCTGTAGTTGCTTATCAGAAAACTAGTAATATCCTAGAATTCCCTGTAGAGTTCTATGATGGCTTAAGTGTCATGCTCAACATTTTGTCATCTATCTTTATAAAGTAATAGAAAGGTGCCTAATGGGGATGAAGCTAGAAAAGGCTTTCATATGATTATATCACATGGTGATAGATGCTAACAATTTGTACTTATTGTGAGAATAGTTTTCTGAAGAGAATTCTTGATAAGTTTTGCAATTGCTCTTCAATAGATGTATAAAGATATAGCTTATATCATAAATCTAATAACAAAGTTAGAAATAGGCAGGAGGGATTTAAAATTCGTCTGGATAGAACAAATTAGAATTTGTGCATGTTTGCTTAGATCTTGTTTTGATCAAAGGATGACTGGGAACAATGGAGAAAAAAAAACAATCTTAAGAAAAATAGTAGAATTATAAATCATGCCTTTTAATCCATGACCCCTGGAGTAAATTATTGAAGGGCACACAGCAGAGGTCAGAAATGATATTCCTTAAATATCTGAATTGGAATAATACATAGACTGAGAATTATTAGATATCTAGAGCTCATGTATCTTTATTCTTAAAGCTCAGATCACAACATAAGGAACAGGCATCATAGTATTCCCAGTTGACTCTGGAGCTGCCAAGCCGAGAATATGTGTACTTCAGAGATGAAGGTCTCAATTTTTTTCTGACTCCACTAACTTTTGAGCTAACCCCCAGGAAGAGCCCAAGGTTCTGTTAGAATTTGCTTGTCCTATATAGCTGGATGAAGGTGAATTAAGTTTAGGTGCAAACATGTGTGTTTTACTTGATTGGCTTGAATAAGTCAGTGTCAGACAAAAATTTAGTGAATGTTTACTACATACTTAGTATTGTGAAAGATACTTTGGGTGTCAGGAAGGTATAATACAGGCTCCAACTCATGAAATGCTAAATCAGGATTTATAGCCAGGTCTACCTGACTCTGAAGCCTATATGTTTCACTACACTGTACCATCAGCTAGGCATTTTTCTTTTCTTTTTTAAAAGATTTTATTTATTTATTTGACAGAGAGTGCACACAAGTAGAGGATGTGATAGGCAGAGGGAGAGGGAGAAGAAGATTCCCCACTGAGCAGGGAACCCCATGCGGGCTTGATCCCAGGACCCTGAGGTCATGATCCCAGCCGGAGATGCTTAACTGACTGAACCACCCAGGCACCCCAGCTAGGCATTTATTTTTCTTACATTACTTCATTTAATATTTATAGTAAGCTTGCAAAGAAATTATTATTTATAATTTGTGCAGACCTCTACCATCTCAGTAGAAGGAACTCAGCAATACAGGAAATGGAAAAGCATTTTTCAAAATCAAGGGAATTAAGCCAATTACACTCGATATACAGGCTCCTGCTTATACAGTTGTGAAAGTATTATCATTCTTATTTTATATGAGGAAACAGAGGTCTAGGGGAGGTAAATAACCCTCCCCAGTTTTGACTGCTAGAGAAGTCTGTTGATTTTTCCCTATCTCATACTGCTTTCTTCCAGACTGGGGATTTCAGGTTGGTCTCGGTAGGCAGGACTTTTATGGACAGACAGAGGGAGCATAGGAGGAATGATAACTATCCATCTCTTTAGGTGATTAGAGGGATACAGGGCCAGTCACCAGCTCTTAAGGTGATTAGAGAGATGTGCATGTGACTCTAAAGCCTTCTTAGAGGGCTTTGTTTGTAGCAGATAGTTAATACCCTTTAGTTCAATGAGTCAATAGCTGAGTAGCGTGAATCAGATTCTTAGATGAGCCCTTCAGAGACTTTATGAATTGGAAACATTCGGGAAACATACTGTATTAGCCCAGTGTTCTTTTGGCAAATGCTTAATTTAAAAATGACTAGAGGTGAAGAAGATGATCTCAGTTGGAACCCACACCAGAGCACCCAATGCATGAAGGAATGGGTGCTCTTAACCCATCTGCTTCTGGAGGACGTAGAAGCCATAGGCCAACAGTAAGCATCTTCGCATTGCTGGTACTTCATCACTTATCCAGGCTTGCAGGTGCTTACCAGTTGGGCTTTCATGAACCAGTAGACTTGTTTCTATTTTTAGATAACTTACCTACATCCTTTATTGTAATTCAGCTTTGAAGTACCAGGAAAATGAACTGCTTGCCATAATCATTAGTTTGAAAAGTTTAAATATCACCCATTTTGTGCATGTTGTATTTTAAGATTTAAAAAAGGTTCATTTAAAAGGTGAAAAAGAGTAGCGACAGTAATCTTTTCCGAGAAACATCAGGTTTTCTGTCGTTAATTAGTTAATACAGTACTTGTAAAGTGCTTGGAAGATGAAAAGCACGGTGTAATTAAGTGTCGCCTTTTTTATGAGCACCAATAGACTTTAATCACATTATAAGGTCATAGTCTATTTTGCTACACCAGAGAGTTTTTTCCCATCTGTATATTTTAGGTATTTCTTTAGAAGAAAATGTGGAAAGAAATTATTTTCCCTGGTTTCTTTCAGTGTTTCCTGCCTTTAAACCAATTGATATTTTTGCATTTTCTGTGGATTTTGTAATCTAGTCCCAGGTTCATGGTACCTGGGAGTGGGGGTGGAGGGCACTGTAGAGGGTCTGGCATGATTTGAATCAGGTTTTCTACACCTCTAATTGTATTCTGATTTAAGCACCTCCATTCTTTTTACTCTCGGGACTGTAAATTTGTAGTTACCATTTGTTATTCCTCTCTTCAGTCTAGTTGTCTAGCCAGTTATTAAATCCTAAACTTACTGGATTGTTTCTTCTTTACCAAGACCTGAGTGACAACTTTGGTTTAGATCTTCTAGCCTCTTGTCATTTTTCTGCTTCCCTTTGTTACATAAAAACATATTCTTACATTTTGAAAGGGTCCTTGAGCATCCCAGATGAAAGTTGTTTTTTCTTTCAACAAGGAATTTCACTTACACTATGAATAATAGCCTCATACACTGTCAGTAGCATTTGTTATCATTATCCTGTGATGTTAATACCTTAAAATTCTACTACCAGTGAAAGTCCTGCCCAGGAAATTCCTAAAGGTTTGTTGGAGGAGATAACTAAGGAGATTTTTATCCACTGCTAAATTACGTATTTTGCAGTTAATCAAGGTTGACATACTTTTTAAACTTTCAAATCGAAGATTCATAATTAAAAAAAAATTCTGAACAGTTATTTATTTGTAATATTAATACTCAACAACCTAAGGGGAAAAGAGCAATGAATTTATGTTCACATACAGTTACTTATATGGGGGGGGGTGGAATTCTCTACTGTCTGCCTCTCTGGCTGAGCCCAAGAATGAAACAGATATAAGACAGATTGACAGGAGAAAAGCATAAACATTTTACTGAAGTTTTACATGTACGTGGGAGCCTTTATAAGAGCATGAAGATTGGAAGAAGTGACCAGAGCAGGAAGTTTTTGTACCTTTTAGAGAAAGGAACAATACATTTGTGAAGAATTGACTAGACAAAGGCCTTTGGGCCATGGATAGTAAATTGTGAAGAAGTAACTAAGAAGATAAGGGTTAGTTTAACAAGTTTGTGTATACAGTCTTTTTGGCTCTAAGTTCCCTATCTCTGGGAATAAGGAAGTCTTCCATCTTGGTAAAGGCAAGGTACCTTTTTACATGCAGTCATATTCCCATGGTTATTTTAGCCTTTGGTCTGTATTTACTTAAATAATTCCAGATTTTCCCACTAATCATCATTTTATTATAGGTTCTCCATTTGGGAGTTCTTTGTTTTGAATAGCCTTGTCTTTGATTAGAATTACCATTCAGTTGTTTTTTAAGGATTGTATCCATATACTTTCATTTAGGTAATGTGTTGTTTGCCCTTCCTTTTTTTCCTGAGCTCCTGAAACATACTTTTAAATCTCCTGTTGTCTTATTATCTCTCGGTCATATCTGTGTTTTGAACAAAAAAAAACCCCAGAAAATTTCACAAATTTGTCGTCCTTTCTCAAGGCCCATGCTAATGCAACCTCAATCTTTAATATTATAAAATATGTATTGCAGCCATTTAACTCGTAAGCAACAGTCATGTTTTGGGTAAAGATTTTGTAAAATTATGTGGCAAACTCTTGACATATCCCCTTTTATAATTTTCATATTTTAAAAGTTTTTTTTTTTTTTAAGATTTTATTTGTTCATTTGACAGAAAGAGAGGGAGAGTGCACAAGCAGGGGGAGTGGCAGGCAGAGGGAGAAGCAGAGTCCCCACTGAGGAGAGAGCCCATTGTGGGGCTCAATCCCAGCACCCTGGGATCATGACCTGAGCCAAAGGCAGATGCTTAACTAAGCCACCCAGGTGCCCCACATTTTAGATTTTATTGTGCTTCATCATAAATATAGATCATAGATTTAAAAAAAAATGATTTTATTTATTTGTAAGAGAGAAAGAGCGAGTGAGCACAAGCAGGGAGAGCAGTTGGCAGAGGGAGAAGCAAGCTCCTCGCTGAGCTGGGAGCATGATGTGGGACTCAATCCCAGGACCCTGGGAGCCACTTAACAGTCTGAGCCACCCAGGTGTCCCTAGGTCACGGATTTTTAAATGTTAGAATTTCTTAGAGATCCTCTGGTCAATCTTGAATCCCGTGAGTCTTATTTCTTTTTATAATGTCATTGAAAGATTACCCAACTCCTGCTTTTTTTCATTGACATGGAACTTGCTATTTTGGCTGAAGTTCTTTTCATTGTTGAAAAGTTCTGATATTGAATAGAAAGCTCTGTCATTGTCATTCCTTCTCATTAGTTGATATAATGAAGTAGTGCCTTATTTCCTCTTTCTTAATAGACTTCCAAGAAGTTGAGGAGTTTTGTGTAACCTGATTTTTCTCCATTCACATTTTACTCTTTTGTAATCTCTATTTTGAGGAAAGGTTTTGAGTGAAATTTTAACTTACAATCTTCTATTCTCTTTAATTAACCCAATACCTTCTAAAATTATTTTACTTCTCTTTGGGAATGCTATGCAAATATAGTTTATGAGTATGGGTTGTTGTGTGTGAGTAAAATTATAAAGTAGAAAGTAATTTTTATTAAGAATATACATGATATCTGCTTTTCCTTAAATTGGGTTGCCTTTTTGTACCATTTATAGCTCTTTTATATATTTTGGTTTGAGTCTTTCTTCAGATAAAAGTTATGCAAATACTGTCTCCCACTATGTAAGCCTGTTTTTAAATTTCTTTCTTAAAGCTCTCTTTTAATAAACATGAATTCTTTGTTTTAGTTAAATCTAATTTAGCAGTATTTTCCTTTATGGTTAATGCTTGTCATGTTCTGCTTAAGAATTTTTGTTTATACTGCATACTCATGAAAATACACTTTTCATGAAGCTGTCTTCCAGAAGCTTTATTATTTTACCTTCAATATTTAGGTCTGCAATCTATTTGGAATTGATTTTTTTGTGAATTGTATGAAGATAGGGATCAAGTTCCATTTTGCCCATATGGATATCTACCACTATTTATTGAAAAGACCAGTTTGCCTACTTTACCGCAGCACCATATGTGTCATTAATTATGAGTGAAACTATTTCTGTGGATCTTGTGTAGACTCTATTCAATTTGTCTGTTTGACTAATCTCATACTGTTTTAAATACTGTGGTTTTAGAATGGATATTAATGTCTGATAGCTTAAGTCTTCTAATTTTGTTTCCTTCTCAAGATTGTATTGGTTTTCTTTATAGTTCTATATAGGTTTAAGATCAACTTTTAAATTTCTACCCCCCGGGGGAGAAGTCAAGATGGCGGAGAAGTAGCAGGCTGAGACTACTTCAGCTACCAGGAGATCAGCTAGATAGCTTATCTAAAAATTGCAAACACCTGCAAATCCATCGGCAGTTCGAAGAGAAGAAGAACAGCAATTCTGGAAACAGAAAAACTACCACTTTCTGAAAGGTAAAACTGGTGGAGAAGTGAATCCAAAGCGACCGGGAAGATAGACTCCAAGGGGAGGGGCCAGCTCCCCGCAAGCGGCGGAGCAATGGAGCACAAAATCAGGACTTTTAAAAGTCTGTTCCGCTGAGGGACATCGCTCCAGAGGCTAAACCGGGGCGAAGACCACGCGGGGTCAGCGTGGCCTCAGGTCCCGCAGGGTCACAGAAGGATGAAGGGTGTCTGAGTGTCGCAGAGCTAGCGGTTATTGGAACGGGAAAACCGGCTACAGAGACAGAGCCGACAGTAAACTCACAGCTTGGTGTTACCTTGAACCGGTCGCAGGCTCGGTGAGCTCGGAGCGCGGCCGGAGGTCGGGCAGACGGGAGTTGCTGGGCGCTGTTCTCTGGGGGCGCACTGAGGAGTGGGGCCCTGGGCTCTCGGCTCCTCCGGCCGGAGACCAGGAGGCCGCCATTTGTGTTCCTGTCCTCCAGAACTCTACGGAAAGTGCTCAGGGAACAAAAGCTCCTGAAAGCAAACCTGAGCGGATTACTCACCCCGGCCCCTGGTAAGGGCGGTGCAATTCCGCCTGGGGCAAAGACACTTGAGAATCACTACACCAGGCCCCTCCCCCAGAAGATCAACAAGAAATCCAGCCCAGACCAAGTTCACCTACCAAGGAGTGTGGTTTCAATACCAAGGAGAGCAGCAGAATTCCAGAGGAGGAGAAAGCCAAGCACGGAACTCATGGCTTTATCCCTGTGATTTTTTTTTAGTCTTGCAGTTAATTTAATTTTTTTCTTTTTCTTTTTCATTTTTTGTTTTTTTTTCTCACCTTCTGGTAAATTTTTTTTTAACTTTTACCCTTTTCTTTTTTAATGTTTTTTAACTAGTTTATCTAATATATATATTTTTTCTTTTTTATATTTTTCTTTATTCGTTTTCTTTTTTAAAATTCTTTTCTTTTATTTCTTTTTTTTTCTTTCTCCCTTTTTGAACCTCTTTTTATTCCCTTCCTCCCCCCTCACGATTTGGGATCTCTTCTAATTTGGTTAAAGCATATTTTCCTGGGGTTGTTGCCACCCTTTTAGTATTTTACTTGCTCCTTCCTATACTCTTATCTGGATAAAATGACAAGACGGAAAAATTCACCACAAAAAAAAGAATAAAGAGGCAGTACCGAAGGCTAGGGACCTAATCAATACAGACATTGGTAATATGTCAGATCTAGAGTTCAGAATGACAATTCTCAAGGTTCTAGCCGGGCTCGAAAAAGGCATGGAAGATATTAGAGAAACGCTCTCGAGAGATATAAAAGCCCTTTCTGGAGAAATGAAAGAACTAAAATCTAACCAAGGTGAAATCAAAAAAGCTATTAATGAGGTGCAATCAAAAATGGAGGCTCTCACTGCTAGGATAAATGAGGCAGAAGAAAGAATTAGTGATATAGAAGACCAAATGACAGAGAATAAAGAAGCTGAGCAAAAGAGGGACAAACAGCTACTGGACCACGAGGGGAGAATTCGAGAGATAAGTGACACCATAAGATGAAACAACATTAGAATAATTGGAATTCCAGAAGAAGAAGAAAGAGAGAGGGGAACAGAAGGTATACTGGAGAGAATTATTGGGGAGAATTTCCCCAATATGGCAAAGGGAACGAGCATCAAAATTCAGGAGGTTCAGAGAACACCCCTCAAAATCAATAAGAATAGGCCCACACCCCGTCACCTAATAGAAAAATTTACAAGTCTCAGTGACAAAGAGAATATCCTGAAAGCAGCCCGTGAAAAGAAGTCTGTAACATACAATGGTAAAAATATTAGATTGGCAGCTGACTTATCCACAGAGACCTGGCAGGCCAGAAAGAGCTGGCATGATATTTTCAGAGCACTAAACGAGAAAAACATGCAGCCAAGAATACTATATCCAGCTAGGCTATCATTGAAAATAGAAGGAGAGATTAAAAGCTTCCAGGACAAACAAAACCTGAAAGAATTTGCAAACACCAAACCAGCTCTACAGAAAATCTTGAAAGGGGTCCTCTAAGCAAAGAGAGAGCCTACAAGTGGTAGATCAGAAAGAAACAGAGACCATATACAGTAACAGTCACCTTACAGGCAATACAATGGCACTAAATTCATATCTCTCAATAGTTACCCTGAATGTGAATGGGCTAAATGCCCTGTCAAAAGACACAGGGTATCAGAATGGATAAAAAACCAAAACCCATCTATATGTTGCTTCCAAGAAACTCATTTAAGCCCGAAGACACCTCCAGATTTAAAGTGAGGGGGTGGAAAAGAATTTACCATGCTAATGGACATCAGAAGAAAGCAGGAGTGGCAATCCTTATATCAGATCAATTAGATTTTAAGCCAAAGACTATAATAAGAGATGAGGAAGGACACTATGTCATACTCAAAGGGTCTGTCCAACAAGAAGATCTAACAATTTTAAATATCTATGCCCCCAACGTGGGAGCAGCCAACTATATAAACCAATTAATAACAAAATCAAAGAAACACATCAACAATAATACAATAATAGTAGGGGACTTTAACACTCCCCTCACTGAAATGGACAGATCATCCAAGCAAAAGATCAGCAAGGAAATAAAGGCCTTAAACGACACACTGGACCAGATGGACATCACAGATATATTCAGAACATTTCATCCCAAAGCAACAGAATACACATTCTTCTCTAGTGCACATGGAACATTCTCCAGAATAGATCACATCCTCGGTCCTAAATCAGGACTCAACCGGTATCAAAAGATTGGGATCATTCCCTGCATATTTTCAGACCACAATGCTCTAAAGCTAGAACTCAACCACAAAAGGAAGTTTGGAAAGAACCCAAATACATGGAGACTAAACAACATCCTTCTAAAGAATGAATGGGTCAACCGGGAAATTAAAGAAGAATTGAAAAAAATCATGGAAAGAAATGATAATGAAAATACAATGGTTCAAAATCTGTGGGACACAACAAAGGCAGTCCTGAGGGGAAAATATATAGCGGTACAAGCCTTTCTCAAGAAACAAGAATGGTCTCAGTTACACAACCTAACCCTACACCTAAAGGAGCTGGAGAAAGAACAAGAAAGAAACCCCAAACCCAGCAGAAGAAGAGAAATCATAAAGATCAGAGCAGTAATCAATGAAATAGAAACCAAAAAAACAATGGAACAAATCAACGAAACTAGGAGCTGGTTCTTTGAAAGAATTAATAAAATTGATAAACCCCTGGCCAGACTTATCAAAAAGAAAAGAGAAAGGACCCAAATTAATAAAATCATGAATGAAAGAGGAGAGATCACAACTAACACCAAAGAAATACAAACTATTATAAGAACATACTATGAGCAACTCTACGCCAACAAATTTGACAATCTGGAAGAAATGGATGCATTCCTAGAAACATATAAACTACCACAACTGAACCAGGAAGAAATAGAAAGCCTGAACAGACCCATAACCAGTAAGGAGATTGAAACAGTCATTAAAAATCTCCAAACAAACAAAAGCCCAGGGCCAGACGGCTTCCTGGGGGAATTCTACCAAACATTTAAAGAAGAACTAATTCCTATTCTCCTGAAACTGGTCCAAAAAATAGAAATGGAAGGAAAACTTCCAAACTCATTTTATGAGGCCAGCATCACCTTGATCCCAAAGCCAGACAGGGATCCCATCAAAAAAGAGAGCTATAGACCAATATCCTTGATGAACACAGATGCGAAAATACTCAACAAAATACTAGCCAATAGGATTCAACAGTACATTAAAAGGATTATTCACCACAACCAAGTCGGAATTATTCCAGGGCTGCAAGGTTGGTTCAACATCCGCAAATCAGTCAAGGTGATACAACACATCAATAAAAGAAAGAACAAGAACCATATGATACTCTCAATAGATGCTGAAAAAGCATTAGACAAAGTACAGCATCCCTTCCTGATCAAAACTCTTCAAAGTGTAGGGATAGAGGGCACATACCTCAATATCATCAAAGCCATCTATGAAAAACCCACCGCAAATATCATTCTCATTGGAGAAAAACTGAAAGCTTTTCTGCTAAGGTCAGGAACACGGCAGGGATGTCCATTATCACCACTGCTATTCAACATAGTCCTAGAGGTTTTAGCCTCAGCAATCAGACAACAAAAGGAAACTAAAGGCATCCAAATCGGCAAAGAAGAAGTCAAATTATCACTCTTCGCAGATGATATGATACTATATGTGGAAAACCCAAAAGACTCCATTCCAAAACTGCTATAACTTATACAGGAATTCAGTAAAGTCTCAGGATATAAAATCAATGCACAGAAATCAGTTGGCTTTCTCTACACCAACAGCAAGGCAGAAGAAAGAGAAATTAAGGAGTCAATCCCATTTACAATTGCACCCAAAACCATAAGATACCTAGGAATAAACCTAACCAAAGAGGCACAGAATCTATACTCAGAAAACTATAAAGTACTCATGAAAGAAATTGAGGAAGACACAAAGAAATGGAAAAATGTTCCATGCTCCTGGATTGGAAGAATAAATATTGTGAAAATGTCTATGCTACCTAAAGCAATCTACACATTTAATGCAATTCCTATCAAAGTACCATCCATCTTTCTCAAAGAAATGGAACAAATAATGCTAAAATTTATATGGAACCAGAAAAGACCTCGAACAGCCAAAGGGATATTGAAAAAGAAAGCCAACGTTGGTGGCATCACAATTCCGGACTTCAAGCTCTATTACAAAGCTGTCATCATCAAGACAGCATGGTACTGGCACAAAAACAGACACATAGATCAATGGAACAGAATAGAGAGCCCAGAAATAGATCCTCAACTCTATGGTCAACTCATCTTCGACAAAGCAGGAAAGAATGTCCAATGGAAAAAAGACAGCCTCTTCAATAAATGGTGCTGGGAAAATTGGACAGCCACATGCAGAAAAATGAAATTGGACCATTTCCTTACACCACACACAAAAATAGACTCAAAATGGATGAAGGACCTCAATGTGCGAAAGGAATCCATCAAAATCCTTGAGGAGAACACGGGCAGCAACCTCTTCGACCTCAGCCGCAGCAACATCTTCCTAGGAACAACGCCAAAGGCAAGGGAAGCAAGGGCAAAAATGAACTATTGGGATTTCATCAAGATCAAAAGCTTTTGCACAGCAAAGGAAACAGTTAACAAAATCAAAAGACAACTGACAGAATGGGAGAAGATATTTGCAAACGACATATCAGATAAAGGACTAGTGTCCAGACTCTATAAAGAACTTAGCAAACTCAACACCCAAAGAACAAATAATCCATTCAAGAAATGGGCAGAGGACATGAACAGACATTTCTGCAAAGAAGACATCCAGATGGCGAACAGACACATGAAAAAGTGCTCCATATCACTCGGCATCAGGGAAATACAAATCAAAACCACAATGCGATATCACCTCACACCAGTCAGAATGGCTAAAATCAACAAGTCAGGAAATGACAGATGCTGGCGAGGATGCGGAGAAAGGGGAACCCTCCTCCACTGTTGGTGGGAATGCAAGCTGGTGCAGCCACTCTGGAAAACAGCATGGAGGTTCCTCAAAATGTTGAAAATAGAAGTTCCCTATGACCCAGCAATTGCACTATTGGGTATTTACCCTAAAGATACAAACGTAGTGATCCAATTGGCACGTGCACCCGAATGTTTATAGCAGCAATGTCCACAATAGCCAAACTATGGAAAGAACCTAGATGTCCATCAACAGATGAATGGATCAAGAAGATGTGGTATATATACACAATGGAATACTATGCAGCCATCAAAAGAAATGAAATCTTGCCATTTGCGACAACATGGATGGAACTAGAGCGTATCATGCTTAGCGAAATAAGTCAAGCAGAGAAAGACAACTATCATATGATCTCCCTGATATGAGGAAGTGGTGATGCAACATGGGGGCTTAAATGGGTAGAAGAAGAATCAATGAAACAAGATGGAATTGGGATGGAGAGAAACCATAAGTGACTCTTAATCTCACAAAACAAACTGAGGGTTGCTGGGGGGAGGGGGTTTGGGAGAAGGGGGTGGGATTATGGACATTGGGGAGGGTATGTGCTTTGGTGAGTGCTGTGAAGTGTGTGAACCTGGTGATTCACAGACCTGTACATCTGGGGATAAAAATATATGTTTATAAAAAATAAAAAATTAAAAAAAATTTCTACCCCCCAAAAAGTTGGAATTTTAGTTGGGATTGCATTGAACCAATAGATCAATTTGAGTGCAGTTAACTTTTTTACAAACATTAGGCCATCCATTATTGTGGTATATTCCACATATAAAAATACAGTTGACTTTTGCCTTCTAACCTTGTACCCAGTAACCTTCATGTGGTCCCTTCTTTTATGGAATTTTTGTCACGTGTTTGCTGGTTTGATTGCCCTTACATACCTTCAAACAAGAGCTTTTTTTCTTTCTGTGGTTTATCTAGTTATATCTGTTCTCTGTAGGATGTTTGACGTTATTTCATCCAAGCCAGAAGCTTCAATTTATGATTATTTTCTTTTGATGAAAAGAAAAACAAAAGCAAGCAATTAAATTTAGATGGCTAAAAAATTGACATTGTACTAGTCAAGATGGTTAGTTTGCCATTGTTCATCACTTATTTAACAATTTATGTACTTTTTTCCTCATATGTTGTTCTGATAGAGAAATTTGATTATGTTTAAGAATAAGGTTATATTAAAGATAGAATTTATTGCCTTTTAATGTATAAAAAAAGAATATACATGATATCTGTATAGTACAAATTCATATCTACTAAGGGGATGACATCAACACTTATTAAATAATAATATACACACATTAGGATAACGGACACTGTGTATCCCAAACAAAAAGCCCTGTTTTGTCAAATAAAACCATCCACTTATCCAGGGGTCCAGAATACCAAGACAAATGAGGAATATAAGTTCCTTCCACACTGAGTGAAGTGAAAACATCAGAGGTTGCTCACTCCATCCAATGGAGGAGGTAAAATCTTCCAAAAAGCCATTCAAGTTGGAGCAGCTTCGAAGATGGTTTTCATCTCCAATTTCTGTGGACTTCTCTGACTTTTAAAATTGTTAAATATGTTAAGAATAAGAAGAAACATTGATGTCCTCTCTCTCCCCATTTTTTCTTTCTGTTTTTCCAGACTAAGTAAGATGAGAGGAGAAATAGACTGCTGTTGTTGGTTTCTAAGCAGTATTGGGGAAAAACTGTGGCAGAGTAAATGATAAAGAAGCTTAGTTATGTTTTTTGAAATGTAAATCCAAGTACTCTTAGTGGTCAGTATTCCTCTTAATGACCTAGTGATACTTACCTAAAATGGAACCCAAACTACAACCTCATGAGCACAGAATATTCTAAAATTCCTAATCTGTAGCCCTTCTTTCAGTAATGAAGCTCAATTCTCAACCATCCTCTGTAGGCTGGTTTATACTGTTGTCTCATACTGATTTTATCCATAAACAAATTAGCAGGTAATTTTCATAAAACATGTAGTTAAAGCAGATCTCCTCATGCTGTATTTGTGCAATTAAAAAAATTTCACAAATTTATATGCAGGATTTTACGTTTATTCTTGTCTATTTCTTTCTTCAATGTTGTTGTTTCAAACCATCAAGATAATTTTGAATCCTGGTCCCATCAGCACTAACACTTTATTTGGCTTCTCTCAGTGAGAATCTGAAAAGATGTCTTCATGTGCATTCATTTAGATAAAAAATTACAAAGTGTTGAATAAGATAGGAGCAAGGTGAGAGTCCTACAGTGTGGCACAAAATTCCTTCCTTTAGGTGGTGAATTTTAATCAACCCTCTGCATATTTCATGCAGATCAGGTAGCCAGGAATTCTGCTCTACTCTCATGCAGCCCAAGTTTCAGAGTTTTAGCTATATGAATCAATAAGTTCACATTTTAATGGAGAAGATGTCTATAATGAAGATGTAAGACATAGACAGCATTCTGTAGTATAATATTCCATTCTTAAATATCAGATTTTTTTCTGATTTCTCCTGTATTAATTTTATTTTATATTTAAAATATTTTGTCATACCCCCTGACCCCAAACTACTTCTTTATCCATTCTCATTACTCTCTGCTCTTTTATCACTTTGAGGCATTCTGAATGGAGTACATAGGTGCAGATGTGCTGGTACATAGATACATAGATGTGCTGATACATAGATATATACCCATGTATATGTATGAGAATTAAGAACCATGCCTTTCAGCATTAAGCTTGAATGATTCTCAACATTTGAATGTTAGCTTTCTAAAGAAACCAAAACAAAGCATTGTTTTTAATCTTCAAAATATTGATCTATAGAAATAGAGAAATTGTTTGATTTCATTTTCTCCCATCCAGATAATAACATGTGGGATTCTAGCCTATGGGTGAAGTAATAAGAAAAGATCAGAGGCAAAGAGATGGCAGGATGCTAGGAATTCTAAATGGTTTTAATAAAATCTTATGATCTATCATATCAAGTGCTTTGAACCAGCATCAGACAAGAAAAAAACAAAAAGATGCGTAAAAGACAAAAGAGTGGTATTGCTTAATAATGGAGGATGAATTTGGTAGGTGGTAGACTCTATTCTATGCTTGAAAGCTTGGGGAGGATAAAGTGAACTTTCCTTTGCAGAAAAGAGAAAATAGCTCTTTTCCAGTCTGCAGGTCTGTGAATGTTCTGACTTTGTTCGTTATCTCAGTTCTATGGGTCTGAAGTAGAGCCTTTCTGGGATGTATTGGCAGAGATTCCTTTTTCATACTTTTTTTTTCCTAATAAGTACTTTTTTTTTTTTTAATTTGACAGACATAGAGATCACAAGTAGGCAGAGAGGCAGGCAGAGAGAGAGGGGGAAACAGGCTCCCTGTCGAGCAGAGAGCCCGATGTGGGGCTCGATCCCAGGACCCTGAGACCATGACCTGAGCAGAAGGCAGAGGCTTAACCCACTGAGCTACCCAGGGACCCCCTTTTTCATACTTTGAATACCAATTCTGAAAAACCAGTTTGAATCACTACATTAGAGTTCTTGATGATCACTTGCAATGAGGCATCAGAATCAGAGAAATTAAGAGAATGTATAAGGATGTCTAACTATTCTAAAATAGTTATAATTATTTGATGGAAAGAGGCCAGTTATGTAATTATAATATTTTGGGGTTGGAAGAGATCTTCAGATTATTTAGCCTAACTCCTTCATATTTGGAGCTCAATGATATATTTACTTTTGGGAAAGGATTTTTAACTTTAAAGATAATTTGAGTAACAATAAATCTCTTTGTGCCAAGATAAAGACTTAATAAATAATCCATTAGTTCCATTATGATAACAACAATGAAAGTGATTTATTGAGTGCCAGGTACTGTTCTAAACACTTTGCGTTTATTAGCATGTTTAATCCTCACAATCACTATAGGAGATGGGTTTAATTTTTATATCCCATTTTTCTGCTGGAGAAGCAGAGCTACACACAGGTAAGGTAATTTACCTAAAAACTGATTCAAACCTAAGATAGCTAGTTCTAGAGCTTACAATACTTCACCAAGATGCTGTCCTGCCTGTCAGGATTGTAGAGAGACAAAGCAACTACAAATCTGAAGTGTAAACTGTTTGTGGGAAGTCAACTAAACTAGTAGCAGTTCTAGATAGATAACATGAAAACTGGATTTGTCAAATTTAAGTGCTATCTCCTATAGGTTTGGAGTATAATAATTTGGTCTATGTCCCAGGTTCCTGGCATGGAATTCTAAAAACCTTGGAATTTCCCAAGTGATAGAAGTGATTTTGTTATTCATGGGTCCCTTAGGTCACATCTGAGTTTATGCTAATGAAGGGACTCATGGTTAAGGTCATAGATAACTTGAGAATGGGCACTGGTTACTATGTGATTAAAGGGTTGGAACTTAGAGCCAGCCTGACCTCCAGGAAGGGAAAGAGGACTGGAGATTGAGTTAAATCACGTGAGCGGTGATTTAATCAATCATACTTGTGTACTCATACCCTAATAACAACTTTGAACACCAACGCTTAGTTATGCTTCCTGGCTGGTGAACATAGTGATGTGTTTGGGGGTTGATTTGCCCTGATTCCATGAAGACAGGACACAGGTGCTCTTTTTGGGACTTCCCAGACTTTATCCTATGTATTTTTTTATTTGGTAGTTCCTATTTGGTTGTTATTTGGTTGTATCCTTTATAATAAAACTATAATCATAAGTATAATGCCTTTCCTGAGTTCTGTGAGTTATTCTAGTGAATTATCAAACATTAGGGGCTTCTGGGAATGTCTCAGGTTTGTAGCCAGTTGGTCTGCTGTGAGGGCAGTTTTGTAGCCTGGGCCTTTTAACTTGGTGGTTCTGTGTTAACTGCACGTGTTTCATACCAGAATTGAATTGAAGTACACCCACTGGGGTTGAAACAGAATAGGGGTGATTAAGATAAACATTAATCATTACTTCCTCACATTTGATAACAAAGCCAAGACTTTATTATATTAAATATTACAGTCATGGATGTAGAGGGATACAGATGACTGGTCTGGAGCACCTCCTGAAGGGTGTACATGTTTGTAAAAGTTCATGGTGTGAGCGTGTATATAAATTTGGAACATTTTAAACCATATATGTGATTATATGCTTTGATTAGAGAGAAAAAAATCTTACCAGGGGTAGAGACGCTGGAATAGTTTCATTGACATTGAATCTTCCTTTTCATCGTAAACATATAAACACAGGCAAGAAGGAGTTTATGATATTGCTGAATTCAGTCCCCTTATTGTGGCACATTGAAGTGCATCAGTTCAGTTTTGACAACTTGTCTAAGGTCACACATCCAGTTAGGGTTAAGTTGGGACTGGACTCTGAGCAGCTTTAAATCAGGATTGGGATCAAGCCTCCATTTTTCCAGTCTAGAGTGCTAGTCACTAAAGGAGAAGTTGTGCCCATATCTTAAACACTTACATATTTGTACTCCTTATGTTAACTGGCAAATAGTATATAAATGAGTTCTTACTGAAAATTTCAACAACACAGAAATTACTAGAATAAACATTAAAATTCTTTTTTCTCATAGCAGTCACAGTTCTCTCTTATAGGAAGCCATTTTTACATTTTGGTGTGTATTCTTCTAAACATTTCCCCATGCATTTACATATACTTTGTGATATATTGGCTTGGTTAAAAGTACTTTTCCAAAAATAAAAAATAAAAAAATAAAAAAAAAGAAATATATAAAATAAATTTAAAAATGAAAAAAAAAGTACTTTTCCATAAAAGACTTCATAAGTACATATTTCTGTTCAGTTTTCTTTTCATGCTTTATGGTAGATATTAGACATATTTCTGTGTCATCAGTTTAGCTCTAATTCATCTTTCTAACCCTTGCATGGAATGTACATGTCCAATTGTGTATACAAAATAAAAAAGAAGACAACATTCACAGCATTTGGCAGAGAAACTAAAGGAGTTTCATTTTTACTTTGTGGCTCTCTCTTACTTTCCTTTTATTACTGTTTGCTTCCTGTGTTGTACTTATTCTCTGAAATTAAACTTTTTTTCTAAATGTCTTTTGTCTCTTTCTCTTTCCTTAAAAAAATGTATTTATAATAGTTGGCTCTTGCAGCATTTCTAGCTTTAGCTTATTTGAGTACTTCATCATGTAATTATTTGAAATCTAAGTCTAATTCTTTATGTACTCTAATGAGAAGGGGGTTTATCATCATTAGGATCAGAAATTATTCATGGGTTGCAAAGAAAGAAACAGAAGAACATGGTACGTGCCTCACTTATGTGTAATCACTTAAAATGTTTTTCTATGTACTTGAGCTGACATAGCATTAGACCTTCACTGTATTATTTACTAAATGTTCTTAGTACAGATTTACAATATTAAGTGGTTGTTCCCTCTATAAAAAATGAGAAATTAAGGATGGGTTCAGTGATTCAAATGTTCACACTTAAATTTTAATCCTACTTAAGTTTTTTTGATAGAAATTGTCCTCTACTTCTTATTTCCCATGCTTGTTCAGTCTGATGAAGACTGCTTAGAGCTTAGTTACATTAAAAGTGAAAACTTCTTTTTTATTGATTGTGGTAGGTACCACACTACATAAATTATGGTTTCTAAAGTTCATATAATAGATTACATTAATTCTTTTGTTTACAGTTGAAAGACAGACATGTTTCAGATGGTTTGCCAGTAGGTCCCAAAGAGAAGCAGCATTTGCAGTATAGAAGTTTGACATGAAATAGGAATAAGCAGAGCATAATAGCAAACATATATATGCTTTTTAATTGGAATTATTTTAGTATAAATGTTTCTGTTATATAGCCCCTTGCTATTAAATATCAGTTGGCTGGTGACTAAATAAATGAGATTCATGTTGTTGATAAAAAGTTTTTGATGTATATAAATCATCACAGTTTTTCTTCCATATGTCAAGATAATCTATTTGAATATATCATGTAATGCTAAGTTCACCATGGCCCAAGTTTTAAACGGTCTGTCATGCCTGACAAGAACAGAAAATAAAGGATAACAGCAAAATTAACAACACAATTAATCAAATTAACTAATAAGGTAGTGCAAATTTCTTCTAAAAGTCTCAAGTTAATATTTCTGGGATTAATAATTTATGGCAGAAAATACTGAAAAAGAATGTATTTTATTTGGGGTATTACTAGATTTGGGACATAAATGAGCAATATATGAAAAGAGGAGGTTTCTTTTTAAGGAATGCTAACATTGAAGTCTTGCAGTTTTTTTTTTCATTGATTGCTTATATAGGATTATTTTGTTTTATGCCTAATACAATGTGACATATATAGTCATAGAGTGTGACATATACTCAGTCTACATTCAAATTCTTGATTTTGATGTATTAAAACATGTTGAATGATTAATGCCCTAGTGATTTTTTTTAAAGGGAGACAATCTGTCATAGTTGTTAAAAACTGAGACTTTATAGTCTTCCACATCTGAGTTTCAAATCCAGCTCTGTCCATGCTATCTCTATGATTTTAGGCTATTTAGTTAAGCTCTCCAAGCTTTAGTTTTCTCATTTATAAAATTGGATAATGATACCTATCCATAGGATTGTTTTGAGGATTAAACTGATATTTAAGAAGTACTTAGTGCCAGAATGTCATCACTATACATTCTTTTCATCTATCCATAAGTTTACGAATCCTTTATTCTACTATTCCCAGTCTATGTTAAATCCCATCCAATGCATTCTTTGTTGCAACTTAAATTTTTTTTAATTTTTAGGATATTCAATTTTTTAATGTTTCCAGTTCTTTGCTAAAATTCCCATCTGATCTCCCATTTTGTCCTTTTTTTCTCTTTAAATATTCACATTAGTTACTTGAAAATCCAAGTCTGCTTATGACAACATCTTGAATAGTTGTGGATCTGCTTCCTTTGAATTTTTTCTCCCTTGATTATAGGTCACATTTTCAAGCTTCAGCCCATGTCTTGTAATTTTTATTGTATGCTGGATATTCTATGCAAAAAGTGAAGCTTGAACTAGATTGTTGTTGTTCACCCCCCCTTCCCCGCCCTTGGAGGATATGCTGTTTCCTTTGTAAGGAAGCTATGGTGAAAGGTTGATATATTTTATTTTAGTAAAGTTGAGCTGGGTCAGTGCTGGTTGATGCTTTAACTAATTTCAGATCATCTCTCTTTAAAAATATGTTATGGATGAATTCAGTTCTACTTCTCAGATAGGACTTTGTGACTTAGGAACTAGAAGTCAGTGATACCTTTCTCTCCTTTTGAGCCCTGCCCTCAGCTCCTACTTAGTAAGTTTGGGGAAGAATTATTGGATAAGGAAGATCAACATTCCATTTGAGACTGTTCTAGGTTTTATACTATCTCTCCAGTTCATACAATCATACAGTTTTGTTTGTTTATTTCTTTGTCCCAACAAAGAAATCCTTGTAGTAGACCAGCTCCTCTATTTGTTTATATCCTTGGATATAAACATATTCCCAGACACGAAAGCAGTCACAATCTTCACTCAACTAAAAAGGGTTCACACTCTTCTCTGAAATTTTGATTTGTGGCTGTTATTCTTTGATGGCTTTAGAGAGAAACATACCTTTTAGTTTAGTTGGTGTTTTCTTGTTAAGGCAAGAGCAATATTCTTTTATGCTTTCCTATGCTCTAAGTGGAAGTGGAGATATAGAATTTAGTTTGATACCTTTCATAATAATAAGTTGATATAAGTCCTTCATTAAAGGTCCTTGGACAATACTTACATTATCACTTTATGTGATAATGAAATCAGTGTAAGACAGACTGGCCAGTATTATCCCTGGTGGGAGGATTGACATATTTTAAAATAGCACTGTTAATGATGAAAAATGATGAAAACATGAGTATAAAAGATAGGTTGACTCTGAAAGTCTCATAAAATAATGAATGAGATAAAGATGTTCAACTTTGCATTTCAAATGAAAGTATAACCAATACAACTCTCATTGTAAGTGGCATTAGCAATATCAAGTTCAAAGGAACAGACATTTTCCCCCTATAACCTGTTAGCTGCCTAGTATTTGAGAGAAGTCCTGCCATGAACCTTTATTTCTTATATTTACTATCTTTTGATTAGCTATACTCTAAACCGAGAGACCTTCCTGTTTGACTGGCTGAGGCTCTGCTCCTGAAAATTCTATTAGTCCGCATTGTGTAAAATGAGTGCTCTGGCAGAAAAATAGAGGCTCAGCTTCCTTTATAGATCTTATTCACAATGGGAGGCAGAGGCTGCGATCCCTATTCTGCTGGCAGATCAGTGATATAAATCAGGCTCTTTCATTTCAGTCAACTTTACCTACAGTGAATAAAATCCAGGTCTTTAAATAACATATGGCTGTGCTGTGGTTTCATTGCTCTGACAGAACGTGATCTAAACTGTCAGTTCCTAATCTAAGGAAAGATAGGGAACACGAAGAGGAAATGACAGTGAAGTATTTCATTTATTTTGGGAAGAAAAGAAGATGTAATGCTCTGGTAAACAAATGAATAAATAACTGTAATTGGGGGTTGATTTTAGAGTCTTTGCCAATCTGATCTTACCTGGAATCTTTGTAGCTCATTGAATTTTGGTGTCTTTATCCTGAACTTCAAGATATTCACCAGGAGAATGTAACGCCTTTTGCTGTTGTTGTTGAACATTTACATTCATGACAGATACTGTAAGACAGACATTTGATTCTGACCTCACCCTAAAGAGTAAATTTCTGAATCTATGCTTTGAAAACATGTACTATATCTCCAAAAGAGAAACAAATAAGAGCAACAACTGTCTGATACCATTATACTAACTTTATGTACTTACTAAGTGCCGTGCCCTATAGTACACAGATCAAGTAGTTAAGAAAATGCTGAATGGGCATACATGAACATACAAGACAAGAAAAATTTTCTGGTTGAAATAGTACTTTTTGAGGACAAATCTAAGTACTTTGATAAAAGGGACCGCTGAAATACGATTCCATAGATAGGCAGATTTTAGATCTCCAAAAAGAGATAAAAGACACTTTTAGTGCCAAAAGTCCTGGTGTGTGTGTGTTTGTTTACATGAGACACAAATCATGAAGTTATCCCTAAATTCTAAAAGCTTTCTAAAAAATTCTAAAGAACTTTTTGGATGTAATTCCGAGAATGTTTATTTACAATTTTACTGGGTGTTTCATTTTGTACTTTCTCTATACTTATTTCCCCAATGTTTTAGAACTGCATTCATCTTTCAGATTCTCTGCTGCTGTGGCTAGAGAAACACAGGGTCTTTGATAGCTGTATACTTAGAAATTTAAATGTAAACCTAGGAAAATTTCTCCTCTGCAAGAGGGAGGGAGGTCATGGAAAACATTTTGGACCCCGGAAAATGGACAAAGGTAGTCTTTTCTAAGTAGAGAAATTCAAATGAGTAATTCTGAGCTGGTACCTTATATTTGTCCCTTAGGATCAACTTTCTACTTTTCCGCACCCTGTTGTCTGTCTCAGGAGGCTGACCTGTATGGCTATCCATTCCATTTGTCTTCAGATGGGTTTGGTCATTGGGGGGACCTGGTAAAAGATCAGAAGGAGGGAGAAGAGGGCTGAACGGATATTTCCTGTCCCCAGATTCCTTACTGTGAGGTTGACTCAGTCCTTCTCAACAGAAGTCTCTGGTCCTCTCAAGGGATTTTTCTCTACTTGACTTTCTCCCTCTTGATTCCAATAACACTGCTTCCCTGGCATAGGGATAAGTCATAGTCAGGATATTAGCAGCCCTCGGTGACTCCCCTGTATATTGTGGTTCCCTGGTAGCATTGCCTTTATAATTAATTCCTTTGTAAATAAACTCTTTTCAAATTAACATATTTCAAGTGTGCTGCCTGTTTCCTGTTGGGTCTGGTAAAAATTCTGTTAATCCACAAGAAAGCAAAGTTATTAAGGATCTGTATATTAAGTGCACAATGTTGTTAAATTTATACTGCACCAGTGTTTAATACTTAACTTCACAAAAAAGCAAAGAACAATGTTTTTTTCTATCACCTAGAAGAATATTAAGGCAAGACTATTCAGATTTCAAAGACCATGTAACTATCATGCTTTTATAAATTCATTTTTAAGAAAAATAAAATTTTGTTTATGCAACCAAAAGCTTGATACCAAAAGTTTGGTACCTTTTTCCTTCATGGAGGTTTGTCTATTTTCAAATCTTTCTTTATTTCTATGAAAAGATACCTTAGAAAAAGCTAACTTACTTATTTCATGAAATACAATTTTGATTTGAACGGAAATAATGATTTTGCATGATATTTTAGGAAGACTTTTGACAGCAGGGTCTGCTGAACCATGGGACTATTAAATTAGAGAGGGTGGAATTTAATTTCTGATGGGGATGATAGTGAACAAAGTATACAGTTTTTACTCCTGAAGTTGACTTAATAGGCTCAGAGCTACAAAAATATGAAGTGGCTTTTTTTCCCCAAATGATCGTCTTCCTCGATATATAGGAGTTACCTAAGAGCAATATGCCAATTTTTAAAAAGATTTTATTTGTTTATTTGAGAGAGCAAGAGAGAGCAAGAGAGCAGAAACAGGAGAGGCAGCAGAAGGAGAGGAAGAAGCAGGGAGCCCTGTGTGGGTTTCAGTGCCAAGACCCGGGGATCATGACCTGAGCTGAAGGCAGTCACTTAACTGACTGAGCCACCCAGGCACCCCCCAATATGCCAATTTTATATTTACTATTTATTTATTATTTTTATTCATGTGTCATGTATTATTAGCCCCAGGGGTACAGGTCTGTGACTCTCCAGGTTTACACACTTCACAGCACTCACCATAGCACATACCCCTCCTCAATGTCCATACCCCACCACACTCTCCCAAAGTCCTTTCCCCCTAGCAACCCTCAGTTTGTTTTGTGAGATTAAGAGTCTCTTATGGTTTGTCTCCCTCCTGATCCCATCTTGTTTCATTTTTTTCTTTCCCTACCCCAAATATTTATATTTTTTAAAGATTTTAAAAAATTTATTTATTTGACAGAGAGAGAGAGAGACAGTAAGAACAGGAACACAAGCAGGGGGAGTGGATGAAGCAAGCTCCCCACCGAGCAGGGAGCCTGATGCGAAGCTCAATCCCAGGACCCTGGGATCATGACCTGAGCCAAAGGCAGATGCTTAATGACTGAGCCACCCAGGTGCCCCATCAATGTGCCAATGTGTAGTATTTCTTAAGCATCTAACATATGCTGGAGCATGTAAATGGAGACGATGGTAAATACCACAGCATAGTCCACAATTTCTTGCAGATTATAGACTAGCAAAAAAGACAAATATGGCATTTTTAGTATGATGAATATTATAAAAGAAGCATGAGAAAAATCTAGGCTCTTATCTGGAGGGAAGCCAGTTATAGTCCTAAACCTAGTTATCCAAGTTAGAAACCTGACAGCCATTCTTGAATTTTGACCCGCAACAATTGATCACCAGATTGTACCTATTTTGTATCTTACACCTGTTCCCATTTCTGCATCATTAAGAATATTGCCCTAGTTGAAGTCCTCATTATTTCTCTCCAGGTGTCCTGCACCTATGCCTGCTTCCAGTCTTATCCTTCAAAACTACATTCACATTGTCATCAGAGTATTCTGTTTATAAAGCGAAGCTATAAAAAATTCCTCAATGGCTTTCCAACCTACGAAAGATAAGACACTGTTCTTCAGTTTGGTGTATGGGGGTCTCCATGACCTGGACTCTGCATCTACCTTCTACTGCATCCCTCTCCTTGAAGGACAGGCACTAAATAATGAATGAGTGAGTTACAGACATTTAAAATGATTTCATTTAACAGAAATGAATATATAAAGATGTTTTATTAAACTGCACAGAGATGTAGGGAATGATTCTGTGCTAGTTAAGCTCTCCCTCCCTCCCAAATAACTTCATTCATTCATTCATTTGAAATTGATTTAATACATGCATATGTTGGGCTCCAAAGGGATCTCTAAGAAACATCCCCTGATATGAATGGCATTTGCAATTTCCCTGGCAAGATATTGCCCAATTAGGCATTAATTCAAGGCCACATTTGCAGTTTGAAAGCACTTGCTGAAGAAATTCATAGAGGGAGAAAATTCCTTGTGGGGCAGAGGCTGAGCTAGACTGGAAGTGTGAGTGCTGCCCTGTGGGTAGCTCTGTTTTTGGTGGAATTTGCCACATTTGGCAACTCTTTGGAAAACAAGGAGTTTTCTTTTTTTTTTTTTTAATTTTTTTTTTTTTGAAGTTTTAATTTTTTGTTTTTTTATAAACATATATTTTTATCCCCAGGGGTACAGGTCTGTGAATCACCAGGTTTACACACTTCACAGCACTCACCAAATCACATACCCTCCCCAATGTCCATAATCCCACCCCCTTCTCCCAAACCCCCTCCCCCCGGCAACCCTCAGTTTGTTTTGTGAGATTAAGAGTCACTTATGGTTTGTCTCCCTCCCAATCCCATCTTGTTTCATTTATTCTTCTCATACCCACTTAAGCCTCCATGTTGCATCACCACTTCCTCATATCAGGGAGATCATATGATAGTTGTCTTTCTCTGCTTGACTTATTTCGCTAAGCATGATACGCTCTAGTTCCATCCATGTTGTTGCAAATGGCAAGATTTCATTTCTTTTGATGGCTGCATAGTATTCCATTGTGTATATATACCACATCTTCTTGATCCATTCATCTGTTGATGGACATCTAGGTTCTTTCCATAGTTTGGCTATTGTGGACATTGCTGCTATAAACATTCGGGTGCATGTGTCCCTTTGGATCACTACATTTGTATCTTTAGGGTAAATACCCAATAGTGCAATTGCTGGGTCATAGGGCAGTTCTATTTTCAACATTTTGAGGAACCTCCATGCTGTTTTCCAGAGTGGCTGCACCAGCTTGCATTCCCACCAACAGTGTAGGAGGGTTCCCCTTTCTCCGCATCCTCGCCAGCATCTGTCATTTCCTGACTTGTTGATTTTAGCCATTCTGACTGGTGTGAGGTGATATCTCATTGTGGTTTTGATTTGTATTTCCCTGATGCCGAGTGATATGGAGCACTTTTTCATGTGTCTGTTCGCCATCTGGATGTCTTCTTTGCAGAAATGTCTGTTCATGTCTTCTGCCCATTTCTTGATTGGATTATTTGTTCTTTGGGTGTTGAGTTTGCTAAGTTCTTTATAGATTCTGGACACTAGTCCTTTATCTGATATGTCGTTTGCAAATATCTTCTCCCATTCTGTCAGTTGTCTTTTGATTTTGTTAACTGTTTCCTTTGCTGTGCAAAAGCTTTTGATCTTGATGAAATCCCAGTAGTTCATTTTTTCCCTTGCTTCCCTTGCCTTTTGCGTTGTTCCTAGGAAGATGTTGCTGCGGCAGAGGTCGAAGAGGTTGCTGCCCGTGTTCTCCTCAAGGATTTTGATGGATTCCTTTCGTACATTGAGGTCCTTCATCCATTTTGAGTCTATTTGGAAAACAAGGAGTTTTCAAGCAGAACTTTACCAGACCTCTGTAGAGCTCAGAACTCTCACTTCTGATGTCTGAAATGTAGAAAAGCAGCTGATGAACTAATCATGCTCTGCTGGCATCCTTTAGAGATGGAACTGGGACCACTACCCTACCTCTCCTCAGTTTCTTCAGTGTGCCCTTATCTCTGAGAAATGTCCAGGACTTGAGTGTAGGCTGGGGAAATGATGAGGCACTGTTATTTAGTAGACTCCCAGACACCCTGGCGAGAGGTTAAGATAAATCATTGAACATGTATCGAACAGAGTTAAGTCTGCTTTGTTTATTGTGGTTGGCAGTTGAATATGTGAATTCAAACCTTCCTTTTGCTTTGACTTGGAAATTATGCTACAAGATATACTTCTTGGACAAGTTACATGATAGCTTTTCATTGCCACTTCAGTGAAAGGAATCTGGCACATATCTGATAATTCCTTTTCCCCTTTGTAACTCCTTTCCAATTGTGATGTGTTCTTAAAGAGCCAAGGAAAGCATCAATCCACATAAGGATTATATATAAACCCAAATATTCATGCATTTATTTTGTAGCGAACCTATCCCTGGAATCTTCTGTGTAGTTAACAGTCTAGGGTTTTGGTCAAAGTTTTTTTTTTTTTTCTTTTTATGACTGCAAGTTTTATTGATACCCATTACTGAAATTATGTTTTAACAGTGGGATAAAAAAAATTCTTTTGGGGCACCTGGGTGGCTCAGTGGGTTAAGCAGCTGCCTTCGGCTCAGGTCATGATCTCAGGGTGCTGGGATTGAGTCCCGCATTGGGAATCTCTGCTCAGTAGGGAGCCTGCTTCTCTCTCACTCTCTCTGTCTGCCTCTCTGCCTGTTTGTGATCTCTCTCTGTCAAATAAATAAATAAAATCTTTAAAAACAAAAAAGTATTTCTTTTGGTTTTGGAGAGAGTAACCTACTTGTAAAAATAGTTAAAAATCAGTTTCTCTCAATCTTAGTTTCTGATCTGAAAGAGAAGGAACCTTAGCACAGGGATTTCTTGGTGATTTCAATGAAAATTAAAGTTCATAGGGTGGCTCAAAGATTGCCATCAATAAAATAGTATTAGGCTTTCAGAAGAAGCATATCATTGAGAACTCAGCTTCTCTAAAAGATCTTAATAGGCCTAGTTCATAGCCTTTGAAAAGGGTCACAAATGTCACATAAGAAGTAATGAACAGAACCTGATTGCTTTTGCCATTTCCTTTGTTTTAAAGTCTGTGACTTATTTCTATTTACTAGGGTTTTTTTAGTGATAAGTATTATACTGTAACTGCTAAGCCTCATATCTTTATTGAAAAAAGTCTATTAATTTCACAAAATAGTGTTATATGTCTGTGGATATGCTTGTAAGCATTTTAGGGGTAGAATTTGTTATACTAATAATAGCTAATATTTGAGAAATGTTTACTTTGTGTCCAGTACCACCTTAAATATTATATGTAACAATTCATCACTCCTCAGAATAATCTTATGAAATAGATACTATTAGTATTCATTTAACAGTTTAGGAAACTAAGGCACAGAGAATTTAATTAACTTGCCTAAATTCTTTTAGATAGTTAATTGTATTTCTGGGATTTGAACCCAGATAATCTGACTTTAGTAGGATCAATGCTTTAAGGTCACACTGTGTTGCTGCTTCATAGAAGATTTAAACTGGTTTGCCACTGTAGAATGATCAGGTGATTTGAAAAGTCATGGAAATTCTTAAATCCACAGAAAATGACATCTTTTTGGAACCTTATTTTGAAATTTGAAATTAATTTATCACTTACTGAGAAACTGTGTGTGTCTCTATGTGTGTATAATTTAGGAGGAGAGAACTGAATATTCCAGTTTTTGTGAGTGCTTTCAGAGTGTTCAGTAGTAAGATGTGATTAGAAATTGCAAAAGATGGGTAAGCAAGGAGAGGAGGAATAGGAAAGATGTCGCATTGGAAAGATAATTTACACAGTTACGATGTCTTCACAGTGAGGTGAGTTTGGTCCATCATGTGTTCTATGGCCACACCAGGCCATATGAAGGCTCTAGTTAATTTTTCTTTTCTTTCATTCTTATTTTCTAAAAATATTTAATTTATTTGATAGAGAGAGAGAACCAGCAGGAAAATGGCAGGCAGAGGGAGAGAGAGAAGCAGGCTCCCTGCTGAGCAAGGAGCTAGATGCGGGGCTCTATCTCAGGACCCGGGGAACACAACTCAAGCCAAAGGCAGATGCTTAACTGACTGGGCCACCCAGGTGCTCTCCAATTAATCTTTCAAGGCTAGAGTAAGATGGCATTTCTAAGGAGTGAATGATGTGTAGATGTTGGCATTTGATAGATTGTTCCAGATGCTGCTTATGGAGCAGATTGCAACTGGAGATAGCAGTAGTAGCCTAGCTAAGAGGCTGTCATTTTTTCCGGATGGAAAAACAATGCTTCAAGAGGTGCTGTGGAAAAGATATGTCAGATTAATATGGTGAAAAAATTGGAGGTGCTAGTGTGTTATAAGAGAATGAAGGGGATTCTAAAATTTAATTTGAGGATGAAATATTTCACATATGGGGCTTGAGTGGCTTAGTTGGTTAAGTGTCTGGCTCTTAATTTTGGCTCAGGCCATGATCTTAAGGTTATGAGTTTGAGCCCTGCATGGGGCTCCATGCTCAGCTGAGTCTGCTTGTGCCTCCCCCACCCCCTCAGACCTTCCCTCTGCACATTCCCCCCATAAATAAATAAATAAAATCTTAAAAAATATTTCACATATTGTCAGCATATTAAAATAGAGACATCCAATAGACATCTGGACACAGGGAGTAGACTGACTGGAGATTTGGTTATCAGGATGGATGTAGCATCTTTTATTCAGATCATTGCATGGCCTCTGGGCTGGTCTTGCTGTTTCCCCTCTTGTCACTCTCTGGTTCCTTTTCCACACAACAGCTAAAGTGATCTTTTAAGAAACTAATTGGAACATATTGCTTCCTACTTAAATTTCTTTAATATACTGTTTTCAAATAGGGAGAAAATGGATGTTTAGAAAGCATTTTTGAAGGGAGAGGCCATGTTTTGAGCTGTCACAGTGAAAGTAGGACTTAGTTGGCCTAAGTCAGGAATTCTCAATATCCTGAACTATTGCAATCCTTAAGTATTTATATGCTGACAGTCATATGCTTTCATTATAAATTATTATTTCCCTTTCTTAGTACCATTTAGATATTATATTGGGTTTCTAAAAAAGATTATATATAGGTAAGATATATAATATCTATGGAATTCATTTCAAGATAAGGGATTTTTATAAAATATTTCTTAGATAATATTTTTTAATTTTTCGTTCATCACTGAAGGAAAATAAGGAAGAAATTATAAGTATTAGTTCAAAAGAATATATTGAGATTTGGAGGGACATTCTAAACATAGATAAGTCTAAATTTAAACACAGTTATTTTTAAGCCTTAAGTTCATCTCATTATCACTAACAAGAATGAATACAGTGCCAGGTACCATCCTGAAGTAAACTTGAATTAAGAACACAAGGGCTGTCATCCTGGGTCAGGCCTGGACCACACAACCTGGAATGCTGTCTCAGAAAATGGCACAGAGAGGGCAGGTTAGAAATGAACTAAGTGATAACTCTTGACATATGTGTAGATGTCAAGTTGTACCATTACTACTTTCCCTTGGTAACTTATAATAAGTGTGCCATTAATAAATTCATTCTGAGCTGTTTCTGAATCTACTTATATTTTTGTTCTATAATAAATTTTGGGAGAGTGAACTTTGTAAGTTACCTCCAACTGTCCTAAACAACGTGTTCTCAAGCTATGGGACATGCTTCCTAGGATAAGTTCTCCAGAATTTAGTGAGTTGCAGAAATTAACAAGAACAGGAGCTCCCCATCCACTGTACACTGATCTATCCAGTTACAGTATAAAATGAGTTCTTTGGTGAAATATGCTTGGAAAACACTTGATATTATACCCTTTTCTAGGAGAATCATGGGTTATGTTAGCATACTGAAAATCCTTGGAAGGAAAGGAAAAGTGATCACGAAAGCTCTCTATGTGCAATACCTGGCAGAACTAGTATTCCAAGGGAAACCTGTCCTAGTAATTTAGGAACTGTTGGAACGTTTTGTATCTGTAGACTGACTAAGGGAAGGTTGTTGGATGATGATAAGTAGAGCATTTTCCATTCTCCTAACCCATTTCTAGTACAGATTGTGGACTGTGAGTATTGGGACAGTCTGCCAGCTATCTTAATGATTTCCATCACCAATATCAGTAACCAACAAACAAAGATAGCAAACTCTTTGAAAGAATATGGGATTTGGAATGATGAGATGTAAGTTGAAATTTCTGTTCCATTATTACTTGCATCTGTGTGATCTTGGGAGGGTCATTTGGTTCTCTCAGTTTCTTCATGTATAAAATTGGGATAATAGTAATAGCTCTATATTACCAAAATTACTCTAAATTATATTTGTTGCTATGTGTAGAAAGTTGGCACAGTGTATTGATGATTTTTTACTTGTTTAAAGTGTTTAATAAATTTTAAATGAGAATGAGTCCTGGTGTTCTAATTAGTGGATCAAATTATTAAACATGTGATAGGTGACTCTTTGGTTTAAAGAGAAAATCATCTTTTGCGTATACGTATATAGGAAAGAGAAATCCAACTCTTCTGCCAAAAAGAAAAGAAAAAAAACCTATAGGGGTTAATAGCTGTTTGCTCTTTCACTGCCCCAGGTGCAAATATCAGCCCATTAAATAGGTAACGCAGCTGGTCCAATTTAGTGCTTAGCACCCATCTCTATCTCTGCTCTGCTGGAACTCACAACACAGAGCATCTTCTGAAAAACTGGTTTTAATACCTTGCTAAGATAATATTCCCAAGATATTAGGTACACAAATAGATAACATTTTTCATCATTTCTTTTTACAGCAAACATGATTTCAACCTGGCTTTTGGTAAACTGTCTTTTAACTTTCTTTAAAGAAACAACCAAAGAGGATACATACAAAACTCAGATTTTCCCTCTCCAAATCCGAAAGAGGAGACAAAACCATAGTGCTCTTTCTAGACTCAAGAGCCAGGAATAGTTGAAGAAATATATTGGCTCCTGCTACAGGTAATTTAAGAAAATATTTTTATGTTCTGCATATATAATGGACGTGTAATTAAGAATCAGTTCATAAGGCAACACATATCAGCAGGGGCTTTTCCATTTCCAAACAAAAATGATTTGTATCCATTTGCACTTAGAACATAAATATGTGTCATTGACTGCTGCTCAGAGATAGGGGGTATGACAGCATCAAAAAAATGATGAGATGATGCACCTCTTGGAGGATGGATTCCATTGCTATGGAGCATGCTCAGGGTACAGTCCTGTGCTTTTATGCAAAAAGCAAGTTGCCCCTACTTTGTGGAAGCTGGATTTGAATTAAGTCTGTAGAAGTAAATCCAGGCGAGAACCTTGGGTACTATGAACGACCACCTTAGGGAGAAGTATTAGGGATGGAAGAAAGGAAAACTTTACTTTCTCTGATAGTGTTGTTGTTATTGTTATTGTTGTTGTGAGTGGTGTTTGCATGTGTGTGTGTGTGTGTGAGAGAGAGAGAATGTGCAAAAAATAAAATATGTGTTTTGGACCCTAAAGTCATGCCAAACCTGTTAAAGATCAAAGGAAGAAGTATAGTAGAACAAATATCAATAGTTCAGAAGTACTTGGTGCAGCAGGTAAAGTTCATGTTGATGGGGGAAGGATTAAGGCTACGAGGACTGCGGTGGACAATGAAGTAATGAACATGTATACCTCCTAAAGGCATTCAAAGTACATTTCTTTTTTGAAACCACCATACAGCCCAAACAAAACAGCTGTATGGGCTCAAATCCATGTCTGGAACTGGCACCCAGTTTATAAGCTCTGGGCGACAGTTTAAAGAGCAAGGATTCTGAAGTCAAACCGTCTAAGTTCAGTTCCTATTAACCAGGCAAACTAGTAAGTTTGGTGTTATTTAACACCTGAAAATCTCATTTTCCTTATATCTGAAATGGGAATAATAACAGTACTTACTTTATGAGATTACTGTGAGGGTATTACAATAATGTATAAATGTAATGTGCTTATTAATTTTTATAAAAATTTATTTGAGAGAGAGAAAGGGAGCAAGTGGGGGGAGGAGCAGAGGAAGAGAGGGACAGTCTCCAATAGACTCCATACCGAGCACAGAGCCTGTTGCAGAGTTCGATCCCATGACCCTAAGATCATGACCTGAGCCAAAACCAAGAGTCCGATGCTTAACCATGAGCCACTCAGGTATCCCTGTAATATGCTTGTAAACAGGATGACTGGCAGCTAGTAAACACTTAATAAATATTAGTTGTACACACACACACACACACACACACACACGCAAATATATATATATATATATATATATATATATATATATATATAGATGATCATATCCTCCTTTTAAATAGCCATATGGGAATGCTATACACTTCTATAAGAATGCCTGTGGAATATTCTTTTGAGGTGGTAATTGGTGGTAGCAATTGTTTTCTTTCAGAGTAGAGCAGTTTAGGGTTTGGAAAATATCATGAGTCCTTTGAAATAAAGACTGATATATAAGACAAATGATAAAATTGGACCTTATGATTTTGGGGCAAAAATGTGCAAATAAAAGGGAATACGAATTTAGGGATAAAAGGATGTGTAGAGATGGGAATTCAGAGAGAATGGGTCATAATTTTTTGGGTTTTAGCTTCCTGATATTCTTTTCCAGCACATCATCTCAACATTAAAATGTTGGAGAGCTCTGGGGCTGAGTAATTGAGCATCTTCTTGGTCTATCCGCACTCTCCGTAGGTGATCTGATCCAGTTTATGGCTTTAAATATCTGTTTGCTTAACTCCTACTAAATTTATATCTTCAGCTAGGCTCTTCCTCTGTACTCTAAACTTATGTACCCAGTGACACCTCCACACAGATGTCAAATGAACTCTTCAAAGAACAGAGCTCTTTGGATTCACTCTCTCCTTTTCAAACCCGTGTCTTCAGTATTCTTCCTTGTCTCAGCTAATGGCAACTCTGTTCTTCCAGTTGTTCAGTCAAAACTTTGTGTCATACTTGACATCTTTCTTTTTCTCATACCTGCCCATCTGTCCCCTGGATTATTACAATAATTTTTCCTTCTCTTACTTTTGTTCTCTTCCTAACCCAGTGATTCTGTTATAATGTAAATCTGGTCATGTTGCTTCTCTATGGCTTCCTATGAGACTCTGTTCCTGTCTGTACTATGACCTGCAAAGCTACTATGATCTATAAACTTGTTTTCTGTTGAACTTCTTGGACTCCATTGACTCTTTTGTCAAGTTGGGAGGGGATTAGGGACAGCATAAATCTCTTAAGAAATTCTGGAAGTAAGGTTCCCAGGACTTTATTGGGAAAGGGTAATTTTTTACTGCCTAATAACATCTCAGTCATGAGACCCTTTGGGTGTATATCAGTGGTCCTATGCTTAGGGATGATTGCCAGCATGTATCTTGAGGAGTAGAGATAAAGGAAATTTCCAAAGGAATTTTATATGTTCAAGTAGACTTACAGGATCCTGAGGGTGGGGCTAAGACTGCCTTTTGCCCTCAGCAAAGTATTAACATTGAGGCAGTTAAGTCCCTAGAGGAATGCCACTCTGCCTGTTTCAAGGACTTGTCAATGGGCTGTAAATAGTAGGGAAAGGTAATCATTTTTCTTCTGACTTTGTTTCCCACAACAGAATCACTTCCATCTCTGGGGTTATGTGACTTTAATCTACTAAAGAAGATGCGTATAACAATAAAGACCTATGCTCTATTTCAGAACTTCTTACAACTTTCTGAGATAGCCAGAAAATGTGCATTTCTGTGTCTCTCCTTTTGAAGTTTACCACTAATAATCTTTGTCTTTGAGGGAGGACCAAAGCTAGACAGTGGAATGAAGAAGAGATAATTCCCCAGTGTTCGTCTTCAGTTATTCTCTGTTAACTGGCTTAACACATTCCCTCCCAGGCTGGTACTTACTTTGTCCTACTTGCAATAATGTTGATGCTATAATAACAAGTTACATTTTTTCCTAAGTATTTCTACATGTATTGATTGCCATCACAACATCCCCATCCAGAAGTTGGGTCAAGTTTTGTTAACATTTCCATTTACAGAAGCTAGAAGCTGAGAACCAGAGGGCGATTAATTGGCACTATCACAGAGAAAGTCAAGGCCAGAAGTTTATAACAAGAATGTTCATTTTCCACTAATAGAATGCTGCCGTAAAGAAGCTAAAGTTAAAACTGGTAGCATTCTTGCCATCTGCAGTCCGGAATGGAGGGTTATTTAGAAACTTACATACATGTTTCTGCAAATCATGGAGTGTCAGCATTGCCACAAAATTTTGAGGGAGGCTAACAGATTTTTCAGTGCTATGTGGAGTGGAAAGAGCAAAACCTCTTTACTCTGATAAGTACACTTTCTCTTCTCTCTCTTTTTTCTCTTTCCTCTCTTTTTTGTTTTTTTTTTTTAAGATTTTATTTATTTATTTGATTGAGAGGGAACACAAGCAGGGGAACAGCAGGCAGAGGGAAAGGGAGAAACAGTCTCCTCTCTAAGCAGGGAGCCTGATGCAGGGCTCATTCCCAGGACCCTGAGATCACGACCTGAGCCAAAGGCAAGACACTTAACCGACTGAGCCACCCAGGCGCCCCATCTCTTTGGTCTACTTAAAGTATGTGAAGATAATGATCCTCCCTAGGCAGTTTACCAGAGCAGCATTAGAATTCTGTCTTCTGAATTTCTTGTAAACAAAAAGTGAATATATGGAAGAAAATATGCTTCATCATTAAATGACCTAATATATTCCTTAGTTGAGAGCAGAAGTTGGCAATGACGGATATAACTATACAAATAATTACTAACCAGTGCAGAGTTTTCAAAGATAAGAATCTAAAATCACATTGGAAACTAGGAAATTTATTATAGCATAGAAAACATAAATAAAATATAAAGGCTTAGTCATCCAGGCTCAGTATTTAGAACATAGTTGAGTTCAAAATCAATTATCTCACTGAGACTAATTTGAATTAAACCCATCCTGGGTAAATTTATCTTTTGGTAGGACTTAGAGACACTTGGTCTCTAAGCTCCCCTACTACTGTACAGAGTTCCCAGATTGATTGTGTGAAAACTACAAGGTTGAACTGTGTCTCTTCCTGGAAAAGCTGACAAGTGGTTTCTAAAAGTTGGACTCCTTATTTATTTACAATATAATAATTTTTTATAACAAGGTCAAATATGTCACACTGAAGAAAAAGTTGAGAAAACTGAGTGTAATGAGTATAATTTACACAGTATTATCTTTGAGTTTTTACTTTTGAAGATGGAATGCTTGAGATATGGGGTGTCAAGGGCATATGCATTGGAGGTCTATTTATAGCTGGAGGCCTAATATCATGAACACTCTCACTCGCAAGGGAACAGATTAAACCTTCCTCTTGACCTCTCCACACCAGAGAGAATGCAGCTATCAGATGGAGATTTAAACACATGAAGTTTGTATTAGTGCTGCCTAGACCAGTAAGTAGATAAAAGCTATTCCAAGAGTTAAAAAGTAGAGCAGCCTGCAAGCATTTTGTTAAGCATATTACTATGAAACAAAACTTCAGTATAAATCAATAGGTAAAGAAGAACTCTGAATAACTTCATATGCCAAGACTGATCCTACTGAAAGGAAGTAGCATCTGTCCCAAGGCAACAAACCTCAGAGATATTCAGCATATCTGGGGCTACCCAGGAAGATGTCTCCAGATGAAGCAACTAAGGCTCTGCTCTTAGTCATACTAACGATATGTGCTTGCCAGAATATTCAGAGGACCTGAAAGTCAGTTTCACAATATTAGTGCTTATTATTTATATTTGTTTGTTTGTTTGTTTTGTCTTTGAGTGTGGATTGAGTCATTCACAATGAGTACTTTTGGCCTACTCATGGTCCTTAGTTAAAAGAACCTCTCTAGTGATTATTACATTTAGATATCTGAATTGAGTGGACCCTGAATGTTACTGACAATGGTGGAGATTCTGACATTCAATGAATGCTGTATTTGTTGGGCTGATTTCTGTTTTCAGTAGCAATTTGTAGCTCAAATCCTTTGAGAGATACTGGTTGGAGTCCTTCCTTCCATACATTGCTTCTGAAATGAGATGCTCTTCATAACCTTAGGTTTAATTGTAATCTTGGATACATAATGCACAAAAGGATTTATGAACAGTTTTTAAAGAAATTTTTAAAATTTATTTTTAAAAGTTTTTTTTTTTTTAAATTTAAGAGAGAGAGAGAAAACACAAGCTGGGGTGGAGAGGGGCAGCGGGAGAGAGAGAGGCACACTCCCGGCTGAGCAGGGAACTCAATATGGGACTCAATCCCGGGACCCTGAGATGATGACTTGAGCCGAAGGCAGACACTTAACTGACTGAGCTACTCAGGCATCCCTTATGAACATTCTTATAAACATTTTAATATTCTTATAAGGGTAGTTTTCCTGAAGCTGTAAAGATACAGATTAATCTGTCTCTCTAGTGTGTGCACACACACAAGAAAGAAAATGAACTCTTTTGGACAGGAGACCAGGGTAGCACTCAAACTCATATGCCAGAGAACCTATTCACAAATCTTCTCTTCTCTTTATCAAGACCTAACTTAAACTACTCACTGTCCAGTGGGTAACACAAATCTCACTGTGGTGTTCATCCACATAAAATCTTTAGTAACTCTTCATCACCTTTGGGATACAGCTCAAAGTCCATCCTGAACATACATCCTAGACTTCATCTTCTGCTATTCCTGCCTCACATTTTATGCTTTAGTGGCAGCACACTGCTTCTGGTTCCTTGCACAGGTCACAGTTTATGGCTTCCTTTTGTTGGCTCATCCTCTTCCCTTTAGAATATCTTCATCTCATTTTCTCCTGACTATTCAAATTAGTGCTTAGTAATATCTCTTTTAGTAAGCCCTTCAAGATGCTTTCTCAACTCTGTTCTTTCTCACCTCCATCAGCCCCAATGTTCTCAACTGGGTGGGTGAGGTGGCCCTCTGAATTCCCACTGCACTCAATGCAGATCACTGTGGAACACATTTTATTTGTTTTTTTGTCTGTCTCCTCTAACGGACTCCCAGCTTTCTTGAAGGCAGAGTCTTTTTATTTCTTATTAGCCTTTGGGTTTCCCATTGTCTAACTCAATGCTTGATATATTGGAGCTGAAATAAGTTTTAGCTATTTATTTAACTGAAATATTATCATTCAAAAAAAATAGTAGTCTTAAGAAGTCCAACAGAGGGTGTCTGGGTGGCTCAGTTGGTTAAGAGACTGTCTTCAGCTCAGGTCATGATCCTGAGTCCTGGGATTGAGTCCCACCTTGGGCTCCCTGCTTATCAGGGAGTCTGCTTCTCCAGCTGACCTCTCTACTCTCATGCTCTCTCTCTCTCATTTTCTCTCTGTCAAATAAATAAATAAAATCTTAAAAAAAAAAAAAGAAAAGAAGTCCAACAGAGCTTGTTATGACAGAACACATATTCTAGTCTAATGTTGAAGTCTGGCAAGAATGATAACTTTGATTTGGTATAGTTTCCATTCATGTGGGTTTGGATGAATCTTGTGTTTTTGTTGTTGTTTTAAATAATCCATTTAGCCATGTGTCTTTTTTTTTTTTTTTTAAGATTTTATTTATTTGACAGAGAGATCACAAACAAGCAGAGAGGCAGGCAGAGAGATGGGGGGAAGCAGGCTCCCCGCTGAGCTGAGAGCCCGATGCGGGGCTCGATCCCATCCTGGGATCATGACCCCAGTCGAAGGCAGAGGCCCTAACCCACTGAGCCACCCAGGTGCCCCTAGCCATGTGTCTTTTGATGGGAGTATTTAGTCTATATTTAAAGTAATTATAAGTATGTACTTTTTGGCCATTTGTTAATTGTTTTCAGCTTTTTTTTTTTTTTGCAGTTCTCTATTTCTTTTTCTCTTGTTTTCTTCCCTTGTGATTTGATGATATGCTTGGATTTCTTTCCCTGTTTTTAAAATGTATCTGCTATAGGTTTTTGGTTTGTGGCTACCATGAGGTTCATAAATAACAATCTATGTATATAGCAGTCTATTTTAAATTGATAGTCACTTAAGTTTGAATGCATTCCAAATGTATTACATTTTTATTCCCCTGACCCCATGTTTTATGTTTTTGATGTTATATTTATATATTTTTATTTTGTTTATTTATTTGCTAATTATTATAGCTATAGTTAATTTCATTACTATTGTTTTTAATCTTTATACTAGTTTTATGAGTGATTAATCCTCTATTATATATTTCTGCTAAATCTTCTACTAAATATATATCCTATATATTTTCTTCTGAGTGAGACTTTTTATTTTTTAATCTTCCATTTCCAGTTATGGCCTTTTCTTTTTCACTTAAAGAAGTTCCTTTGAGGGGTGCCTGGGTGGCTAAGTCAGTTAAGTGTCTGCCTTTGGCCTTGGTTGTGATCTCAGGATCCTGGGATAGAGGCCCTGGTCAGCAGGGAGTTTGCTTCTCCCTCTCCCTTGGTAACCCCCAACTTGTGATCTCTCTCTCTTTCTCTCAAATAATAAATAAATCTTAAAAAAAAAAAAAGAAGTTCCTTTGATATTTATGTAAATCTGGGTTAGTGGGGATGAACTCCTTTTCTTTTATTTGTCTGGAAAACTCTTTATCTTTTTTCCAATTCTGAATAATAACCTTGCATTGTAGAGTATTCTTGGTTTTAGGTTTTTTCATTTTAGCACTTTGAATATGTAGTGCCACTTCTCTTCTGGTCTGCAGTGTTTATGCTGAAGTATCACTTATTGTCTAATGGTGGTTCTATATATATAATTAGTTGCTTTTCTCTTGCTGCTTTTAAAATTCTATCTTTAGCCTTAATTTTTGAGATTTTAATTATGTGTCTTAGTATGAATCTCTTTGAGTCCACCGTGCTTCCTGTACCCGGATGTCTGTTTCCTTTCCCAAGTTTGGGGAGGTTTCAGTTATTATTTCTTCAAATAAATTTTCTGCCTCTTTCTCTCTCTCTTCTTCTGGGATGCCTGTAATATAATTGTTACTATTGTTTATGTTGTCCCAGAGGTCCTGTAAATTATCCTCATTTTTTAGATTTCTCCTTCCTTCTTTCCTTCCTTCCTTCCTTCCTTCCTTCCCCTCTCTCTCTTTCCTTTTTGCTGTTCCAGTTGGGCGATTTACACTAATCTGACTTCCAGACTGCTGATTTGTTCTTCTGCACCATCTAATCTGATACTGATTCCCTCTAATGTGTTTTTCATTGCAGTTATTATATTACTCAGCTATGATTATTTTTAAAAAATATATATATTAAATATTTTATTTATTTATGACAGAGAAAGATATCGAGAGAAGGAACACAAGCAGAGGGGAGCTGGAGAGGGAGAAGCAGACTCCTTGCTGAGCAGGAAGCCTGATATGCGGCTCCATCCCAGGACACTAGGATCATGACCTGAACTGAAGGCAGACGCTTAATGACTGAGCCATCCAGGCACCCCTTAAAAATATTTTCTGTCTCTTTGTTGAAGTTCTCACTGCATTCATCTGTTTTTCTCCTGAGTTCAGTGAGCATCTTCATGAACTCTTCATGGACTCTTTATCAGGTAGATTACTAATCTTTATTTTGTTTAGTTCTTATTTTGAATTTTTGCCCTTTTCTTTTGTTTGGAACATATTTCTTTGTCTTGTCATTTTGTCTGAATCTCTGTGTTTCTATGTATTAACTTTCAGTCTTGAAGGAGTGGCTTTATATAGAAGGTGTACTGTGGGGTCATAAGTACAATTGGCTGGTGACCAGAACTAGGTGCTCCGGGGTATTTCATCTGGGGGCTGCATGCACTCTCCTGTGATGGCTGAGCTGTGACTATTGTGGGCATGCTGGTTGATAAGCCTAGCACCTAGCATGACTGGCTATGATGCTTGCCAATTGCTACAGCATGCTGGTAGACAGGGTGGCTTCCCCAGGAGCCACTTTACAGGGTTGCTGGTCTTGGCCTTGGCTGAAACTGTCAACCTGGTGTTGGGCCGGAGCTGCTTTGGAGAGGGTGCCTGCTGATGTGGACCTGCCAGAGAATGCTGGATTATAGCAGTTGGTGCTTGCAAGGTAGATGGAGAAGGTCAGAAATTGGGATGGGGCTGGGACAGTTAGAAAGAAGGAGACTTAAAAAAAAAAAAGAGGGAAAGAAAGAAAAAGAAAGAAAGAAAGAAATAGAGAAAGAAAGAAAATATATATTTTCTCGGTGGTGCAAAAATTCATTAAACACTTGAGAAGATCTTTTAATATTAACCTTTTAGTTTCCTAGAACTCATTCTAATACACAATTTTTCCCTAAGCTTGAAACAAATCACAGTAAAGGAAGAAAAAACAAAACAAAACAAAATAACAATCACTGGAAATGACCAAGGATTTTCTCTGGTTAACAGAATTTAAATAATAGCTTTTAACTGAGGGAACAGTGAAGTAACACTACCAAAAAGATTTTTAAACTTACAGTAATAATAGACAAAGTGCAAATTAAAAAAAGGCCCGTTAGCACTTCTGTTCATGGTAGTTTCTATAGATCACCGCCCCTCTGGTACATGCATTAACATTAGTCAGTAAATCTCCTTTATGTATGTTCCAGGTTCTTTTGTAACTGCTGACTTTGTGCTAGGTCTCAGAACAACTGAGGTTGTATATGAACCTTTCAGGAGTAAAGTTTTGGTTTCTGTGGCCCTCTGATTCTCTTCAAGTTAAGCCCTGCTTATTTTCAAAGCTCTTCTGGTACATGTCCCTAGAGCTAGGCTACCCAATGTGGGGCTTGAACTCCTTGCTCCTTAGGGAGGACCTTCATGTTTGTGATATTTGTTGTACTTGTATGTTGCCATCGGGGGGTGTTAAGTCCTGACTAGACTACATCTTTGCCCCTCCTACCCTTCTCAGTGTGTCTTTTTTGTTTAGACCTTTAGTTGTGGAAAAGTTGTTCTGCTAGTCATCAGGTTGTCCTTGGAGAGTATTGTTCTACATATACAGTTGACCCTTGAGTAACATGGGTTTGAACTGTATGTGTCCACTTAAACTTGAATTTTTTTGATAAGTACGGTAAGCTACTATAAATGTATTTTCTCTTCCTTAGGATTTTTTCTTTTTTTTCCTAGCTTACTTTATTTTAAGAATACAGTACATAATATATATAACATACAAAATATGTGTTAATCATCTGTTTATGTTATCAGTAAGGTTTCTGGTCAACAGGAAGCTATTAGTAGTTAAGTTTTTAGGGAGTAAAAAATTATGTGTAGATTTGGGGCTGAGCATAGTATTGAAACTCCTAACTTCTATGTTGTTCAAGGGTCAACTGTAGTTGTAGCTTTGTGTGTCTGTGGGAGTTGGTAAGCTCAGGATCTTTCCTGCCATCTTGATCAAGATTTCCATGATTAATAAATTTATTTTGGATTTCTGGAAGGTTAGCAAGGTTGAACAAACTTAGCTGGAGAATTAAGCTATAAAATTTAATGGGTATTTAAAAATCCATGCCATGGTGTATTGGATTTCAAATCATTCTCTCTGCCATCTTACCAGTTTTATTTCCTGTTCTTCCTCAACCACTACCCTTTGATCTACTGGGTTTCTTCTTATTTTTCCCCATTGTCCCAAGAACTTGCTATGCTTTTTTCTATCTGTGTTCCTTTGCTCATGCTATTTCCCCATAAGTGGGCTGTTCTTTCTTTTACTGCTTCATGTATTTAAGGTCTGGGTATTCTTCAGGTAACATTTATTTACTACCACCCCTATCAATTTTCTTTGCGTTCTCAAACATTCATTTCTTTCTTCTCAAACTATTTTAACAGTTGCTTGTGTTTTTATACTTTACCTTTTATAGTTATAATATTAACTCTTTTAGGGATATGTGTTGGCCTCAGCAAATCCCCATAGCAACTTCCGTCCTTGATATATTGATTCTGTATTATTTTCTTAACCAAATAGTGAGCTCTATAAAGGGAGAGGTTAATTTTTGGAACCACTCATAATGTCTGCAGCAGTAAAAAGCATATAGATGGCTAATAAGTATGTATGAATTGCTGAAAAGAATAAAAACTGAGATTTTAGAAATCTAAGACCTCTGTTTTCATGGAGAAGACACAGGTAGGTATGTTCAGAATGAAATAATTTTATTCACAAAAATTGGTATTAATATACAAAATTTTTAATCTACTTATACTTTAATGCCCATAGAATGAGAAAATGGCTAAATGGATTCATAAATTGAATTTTCATCAGCAGCCTATATGGAGGCTGAATTATAAAAGCTATAGTTCATAGCACCATAAAAATAAAAATCTTTGACTAGTTATCACCCCTGTGTTTGACTTTGCTTATCTTCTCTTCAGGGGGAATTTATTTGGGAAAGAATAAAAAGTCATGTGGGCAAAGAGCACATTTATACTTCATATAAAGAGAGCGCCACCTGTCATAGAAGGGGAAATAAGTCAACTATTAATTTCTGCCATTGGAAACTGTGTCTAAAATTTTTGACATGTTTGAGGGTAACAGTTAATGGGTTTATTTGTTCTCTTCTGAATCATATTCTTTGTTAAGCCCACTGCTCCAATGGGAGGTGAGATTTCTTGTTAGAGAAAGATAGTCCACACATTTATATAGGCTTAAGCTTATATTGGACAGTGTGGACCTTACTGAAATCTACCAGGACAGAGTGTTATCTTTTATTGTATTCCCTCTTTACTTCTCATGGATTTCTTTCACTGAGCTGAGTGTCCCTATGTGGACATCTGAGTAGCTAAGCAAATGCACTAACAGTGACCAGTTGTGTCTTTTTAGGATTTATTGTGAAGGAGTTGCCAGCCCAGTAATGCATCACTTTGGATTGTTTCCCATCTTTCCAACATTACCTATGGTTTTCCTTACTTTTGCTCCCTGGGGAACTGTATGCTTCAGATGAATCTTAAGAGCTTCTTCCTGCCTCAAGCTATTTTTTTTTTAGGGATCTCTGGCTAATACAGTATAATAATGACTTGTTTACATCCTTGTCCCGTTTGGGAGACTGCTTACCCCTTGAAAGCAGGAACCATGTCACATTGCTTGTTATATCTACTTCAGAGCCTGACAATAGATCAGAGGACTATGTTCATAGACTAGACTTATAAATGAAAACAGGGAATTTAGAATAAAAACATTCTTTGTAAAATTGAAACCTTCAAATATTATTATTAAACAAGTCTTTAATCTTACTGACTAATGTTTAAAAATCATCTCTTATATATGAAGTATAAATGTGCTATTTGAGTAATAGATAAATTAAGAAAAAGAAAGTTTTATTAAGCATATAATTTAAAGCCCCAGTGGTATTTTTGCTGTTTGGTTATTGCTACCAGTAAGATAATTATTATTAAAAATGAACTCAAAAAATTTGAAATTTGTGTAATATACTAAAACATCTTAGAATTTGGCTGTCTCTGAAAGGTAAAGGATAAGTAAACAAGTAAGCATCTTGTTTGACAGGAAATAAAGGAAGAATGCCCATTATGTTCATAAAAAGAGAAGCCTAAATAAGGCCAGATTGGGAATAAAGCAAATCTAAGCACCTTCTGTAGAATTTGCAATAAACCACAGATGCCAAACATTTATCTTACTTAGTCCAGCACTAAACTCAAACAAAGTAAGTTGATTTCCCAGAGTGGATTCATAATGGTAAAAGAAAATTTGCAATTACAGATAGGAGGATGGTGGGAAGATCATAAGCTCAGTAATTTATGATTAATAATATATGTTGATCATGAATACTGTATATTTGGGGCTGTGAGATTAAGCGTGAGCCCTATGTGACTGCATTCAGGTTTGGGCCTGGAGAAAACAAAGTGCACACTTTAGGAATATACACCACAATCTGAGCATTAAGTCTACCCTTTTAACTTTTATTTCCAGCTTTGTGTCAGAGAATTTGTTTATGTGTATTGAAGGAAGGTTCCAGATGAAGAGACCAATACTAATATTGCGCTTAAAAAATAGCTCTTAACTATGGACTCTGAAAAACAATCTGAGGTGTTTGAAGCGGCGGGGGGTGGGATGTTGGGGGAACCAGGTGGTTGGTATTAGAGAGGGCACGGATTGCATGGAGCACTGGGTGTGGTGCAGAAACAATGAATACTGTTATGCTGAAAATTAAAAAAAAATTTTTTTAAAATAGCTCTTAAAGGATGTATGTGGAAAATGTTCTATATTTTAGAATCCCAAATTTAAACATTTCAGGAAATCTGATTTTTTAAAATGAAAAATGGAAGTTTTCCATGTGGGAAAGAGGAAGGAATAAAGATGCCCATTTTTATTGAGCTAGAAGCTTCGTACATATAATCTCACTGAATTTTTATTACAATTAGTCTTCTGGAGTATGAGTGTTCCCATTGCATAACTGAGTTACCAGGGCTCAGACACTTTTTCAGAGCCACCCAGTCAGTAATTGGTAGAGTTAGAATATAAACCCAGGCAAACTGACTCCAGAAACTCTGTCCTATTGCCTATGTTATGTTGCCTGGTTATCACCAACTTGTTGGCAAAACTGAAGAATTGAAAAATTAAATTTAAGAATTTATCTCTTATTAAAATGCCTTATCCTCATCCATGGAACCGCTGTGAATTTGTCAATCTTTTACTGTATCATTGGGTTGTTTTTCTGTAAACTGGACTGGCCTGAAGAATTGTCTTGAAAGAGTGGGAAGTAGGGATTGTCAGGATTCTCTAGAGAAATAGAACGAAATGAACCATCATGGATAATGTAGTCTCTCTCTGCCATCACTGGGTGTTGGTTAGTAGACCATCAACACCTTCAGTGTGAATCTGAGTTTATTGTACAGTTAGTTTCAACCCAAGATAATGGTAATGCTTGAAGTTATGCCTTCAAATTCTGCCTCTCACTTTTGCCTTTGGTTTTAGGCTTGGTACCAATACTTATGTGATTCTTATTTTGATATAGTATAATGTAAAGAACCATATACCTATTGGTAAAAAAGATACAGTGAAAAAGACACAGAGGTTTTGCCTGTAAACTATACTCAATTATTCTGCTTTCTGAATGCTTGTCTTATGACTCTATTATTATCAAAATATTCTCTATCAGTAGAATGTCCAGTTACCAATGAAAATGAAAAGCAAAGTGCTTTGTTTTCTAGGAGAGATGTCTCATCTTGGAAATGGTCTATGTTTTATAAAGTCTTGCAAGCAAATGCATACCATTGCTATTTTTTTTTAATATAATTTTTTATTTTTTATAAACATATATTTTTATCCCCAGGGGTACAGGTCTGTGAATCACCAGGTTTACACACTTCACAGCACTCACCAAAACACATACCCTCCCCAATGTCCATAATACCACCCCGTGTGTGTGTGTATGTGTATGTGTGTGTGTAAATGTCGTTTATGTTAGTTCAAAACTCAAAGTATTCTTTTTTCCTTTTTATTTTAACATACATTTTTACTGTTTTCATTTCTTTCTGTAAAAACCGCAAATATCATCATGCAGAAATTTCACTTCTTCAGTTTCCTGAGCTCATAGGTCACATTGCTTTTTACTGGAATCTCTACCTGGCTCAGTAACCAAGGCAACAAATCCCTGGTTAATGATTCACTAGAAATTCACTGTGGAGGTGGCTTATTAGTTTTTTTCCCTTAAGAGCTGGGATAAAAAGCTTGCTTGTGATATTTTCATCTATTTCTCCTTTCTCTCTTACTTGAGATCCAGACAACCTAAAGTAAACTTAATTAAAATCAATAGATAAAAATATCCAGTGCTTTAAATTACTATATTGGGCCTCACAGTGTTTGTATATAAAAATATGGAATATTAATAAGCTTAAGAATATTTTATGATTCTACTTTTTTCAGTCTGTATTTTTGATATGTACATAAAACACAAAAATAATTTGAAAATGGTGGTTTTAGGTTTAAGCAGTATCCTAGTTCTTGGAAGAGTTGTTTATAGAAGGCATCTTTAAGAAGCTACTAACATGCCTTAAGGGGAAGAGGAGAAGACAAGCAAAAATCTGACAGAAGTTTGAATAGAAAAAAAAGTCAACTTTATGGAAAAGAGTAAGTGTGGGAAGAAATTGACAAGAGGCCAAAACCCAAAAAACACTAAAGTAAAGGAACCCTTGGTGTTGCTTAAAAATATTCCACAGTATGCAAAGATACATTTCTAATGGATAAATAAATCCAAATGTATTTCTGGAAAATTTTGTTTTTTACCAAAATATTTGAAGGGAAGGAAGAGGGAGAGGAAATGGGAGAATGACATTTGACATGTTTCTCAAGTGTTTATAAAAGAGAAAAAGACAGTGACACTGGAAAACACAGTTACCTGGCTTGAAAGTGCTAAAAGGAATGGCCCTCTTGATAGGAACGGGATAAATTAACAACAGACATTTTATACGTTCCCCCTTGCCACAGGGAGCTTTTAGTGCCATGTTTAAAAGGTTCAAAATAACTAAAATCATGAGGTGAGAACTGTCAACCCCAGGAACTATTTTAGAACTCCTATTAATTAGAGAAAACTAATACAAAAGAATTAGAACTTCCTCAAATCAGGTAATAAAAAACTCATGATTTTGTTATTTTGAAAGCTTGAGTAGAGCACACTTAAAAACACTTAGATACACTATTAGTAAATCTGCCATTTTAATGTTATACAAATTTGGAAATTGTTTCTGAAAGAACAAGTAAGTATTTTTTTTTTAAAGATTTTATTTATTTATTTGACAGACAGAGATCACAAGTAGGGAGAGAGGCAGGCAGAGAGAGAGAGAGAGAGGAAGCAGGCTCCCTGCTGAGCTGAGAGCCTGATGCAGGACTCTATCCCAGTGGCTTAACCCACTGAGCCACCCAGGTGCCCCGCAAGTATTTTATCTGGTAGTTCTGTAGAATGTGTTTCCCATTATGCAACATCAATGGCAGCCTACTACAGATCCCATAAGAGGATTACTGTTCTGACCATATTCATCTCTAGGAAAAATAATATCAAATTCCCTAAAAGTCAAAAGTGAATACTGGACTACAAGTGGCTGTGGATTGGTTTTTGTCCTCCCTTGTCCATGTTCCCACTCCCAGCACAATTTTGCCTGGAGACCACTCTGTCTCCCTTCTGGCCCACAAACTTTGGGTTGGAGCTGTCTCTACCCCTGGACACTATAGCTGGAGTTCTTACCCAAGCCAAGCCCATCAGCACCAACAACCTGGCCAATTTCAACCGAGAAGACTCATTCCAAACTTTTGTTTGCACTTCTGTTGTACTCTCCTCCTAGCTGTGGCCAACATGTGATGATTATGGGAGTCTGAAGTTGCAGGAACCACTGTAGGGAGTCTGAGAATGGAGTCAACTCAGAAGATATTGGTGATAGCACCTCAGTCCTTCCTTAAGACTTGATATTGGTGATAATACCTGAGTCCTGAATAAGTCCTGAATAAAACCACACCTAAAGTTACTACTCAATGTGGGCTTCTCATTTAAATAGTACATACATTTTTGTTTAAGTCAATTTTAGATCCCCTCCCCCCACTTGCAACTGAAAGATTTCTAACAGAGGCAGAGCTCTTTAACCTATCCTTAGGTCTATCCAGAATAGAGCCAGTAGGATCTGAGTAATTCTGTAATGAAGGCAAGTGTAGCTAGTGCAGGGGATCTCTCTTCTTGGGTGATAACGGGAATATTAGAAAAGAATTTAAAAGCATGTACCAAGATTTCAGGAAGCCTGTATCTAAATTAAGGGATACAAACAAACAACCAATGGCAACAAAATCAAAGAACCATTAGGTGCTATGTTTTACTGTTCTGATAAAGTGACTAGAGAATTATTAGTCACGAGAAGGCTTTGAGAAAAAGATGGGTTTTGAGAAGCAGAAGTAAATAAGGAGAATAACTGGGTTAAATGCCTTTATTATGCATGGGTCAAAATTTAAGTGATTATTTGGGCAGATAGTTTTAAAGTTTTGAAAAGTTTTTATAGTTTATTTCACCAAGATTGTCTATACTGGTCAACATTGTAGTAGAGAGTAAATCACTGCTTATACTATTTAAGGCATGTGAACAGATACTGAGAGTTGTTTCAGTTTCGGGAATATAATTTGGAAACTGAGGTACCAAACTTAGAGACTATATTAAATGATTTTGTAGAAGACATGAACAACATTTTTCATTAACAGTGTGATTCATCTTAAAATTATGTTATGATTTTGACAACTTGCAAATGGTTCTCTATGCTTTATGGAATTTTTTCTTTGCCTTGTGAGAATATATAGCAGATCTACTGTTCAGTTATGAGAAATGTTTATTTTCTAATGCTTACTTCCTCTTGCTGACAGGTAATATTGGGATAGAATTCAAGGTCAGTTGAAATGATAAGGTTTGGTATTTTCATGCACATGTTGAGGTAGAGTACTTTGCTTTAAATTGGATAGGTGAAGGCACAGGACAAAAGGCAGCATGTTAATTAGGAAGGAATAGGGAGTCTTCTTACTGAGATACTAGAGTATAAAAGATCCTAACATCATCACTAACCTCCAGGGTAGGAAGAGTAGATGGATATTTTAGGGATAATAATGAAAAATAAGTGAAGCATACAGTTATGACTATCAGAGACTTAGAAGTAAATTACAGAATTTAAGTCTGAAGCTGAATATGGTGTGAGAAAGGATGCAATGAATTTGTAGATTGAAAGAATAGAGAGAAAGTAATGGAAAATTTAGTGAGAAATATAACATTTTTTGTCAGAAATGTTAATTTATTGTGTACTTGTTTTATTTGTTTCTCTTATAAAAAAAGAATCCAGAACATCTTGGACATTTAGGCTGCTTCAGAGTAGAGCAGATAACTCTGTAAATCATATCTGTGTTTGAACTTGCAACTTAAGTTAAAAGGAAGTATGACATTGTTATAAGTTCACAGGCTGGAATATTGAGTCTGTTTTTAAGAGATGTCAAAAAAAGCACCAAAATGGTGAAATATCTTTTCTTTTCCCATAAAATGATTGATTCTTAGAAAATAAAGTAGATATTGATATTATCCTGCTGGTTTTGTTACAAACATAAAGGAGTGGTTCTTACAGATGCGATGTATAAAGAACCAAAATTAACACACTGCCAAAGTAGCTCAATTGCACGGCATCATATACCTCTAAGAAATTTACCAGAAAGTTCTTCCTTAAGACTTGAAATGGAAACAAGCAAGCTAACAAAACCCTATAGAGCAGTACACAACTCCCAATATAAGAAAAGAGAAGACTGGAGTAGACTACAGGTCAATCTGGCCTCTCCAAAGCAGCTTAGATCACTAATTATTATTACCTGTTTCTTTTTAAAAAAGGTATTTATTTGGGAGAGAGAGAGAGAGAGATCATGGAAGAGCATGTGTGAGAGGGGGACAGAGGGAGAGAATCTTCAAGCAGACTCTGCTGAGCATGGGGCCTGATGTGGGGCTCGATCTCACGACCCTGAGATCATTACCTGAGCTGAAATTAAGAGTTGGATCCTTAACGGACTGAGTCCCCAGGCACCCCAGTTGTTATTACCTATTTCTGATGATTGAATTTAGATGGTTTACCACCAACTGGGTAATAAATACTGTTATAAAGTAAAAAGAGAATCTCTTAATGGGCTTAAGAGTTAAATGCCTTTCAAAGATGGTGTATTTTAAGGTGACTTGAAAGTTCCAGCTGTGAAAGTGTTTTAATCAGGTGTAAGAAAAAATAGCCTGCAGTGTAATAATTACTTACTTAAGGTACTCATTTCTTTGCATATACTTACTCTGTTTTTATCTTTGATTGACCTGCCACATAGTCTCCTTGCATCTATTCTTTTCCCCCATCAATTCATTTTCCATGTTGTAGCCTGTTGGTTTTTACAAAATGAGATTTGCTGTGTCCTCTTCTCTCTCCCTGTACCTTCTCCAAGACTTTAGCAACCATACTAAAGCAGATCTTTAGCTACAGGGCTTGTAATTGACCTAGGGCCTCAGCTGCTAGGTTTGAACTCCATTAATGCTTCCTTACTGAGTCCTTTTCTTAGGGCTGCTTTGTGCCTAGCACTGAGGATGATATTAAGGCGGGCACTTTTCGGGGTGTGTGTGTGGGGGGTGGGGGGGACTCCTATAAAGGGTTAGTTATTACTCAGTCATTTATGAGATCTTTGCTCATGTGTTATTTCTGGGGAAATCTTTCCCATTCTTTTCATTGAATCAGGTTTACCTGTTCTGTGCACTCATAGCACCAAGAACTTTGCTTCATAGCAAGTTTCACAGTTGATATTTTATATTCAGTGAATGAATAATTGATTCCACAGTTTCACCTGGACTGAATATTTAAGCTCTGTAAGGGCAGAAAACATGTCTTTTAAGAATTTTGTTTCACTTCTCTGTCACCAGCTCCTAGCCCAATACCTGTCATATAGATATTCAAGAAATACCTCAATTAATTCAATAAATGAATTAATTTAAATATGTAGTGCCCTCAGAAACCTAAAAGAATGTTAATCTGAAAACTTTCCTATCACTAGTGTTCATTTTACATATTAAATGTTAATATTCTCCCCTAATCCTCTGCTTCTTACATTTTTGTTATTCTTAAAGGACTGGGTTATGAAAAACTTTGCAGAGCTCATATTAAGTTGAGAAATACATTTGAAAAATTTTTCTTTGCATTATATCCTTTTTTTTAGTATCAATGTTAATATGTGTGAAGTTGTCAAGTAGCTCCACAATTTTTTTAAGTTATTTTATTAACATATAATGTGTTATTTGCCCCAGGGGTACAAGTCTGTGAATCATCAGGCTTACACATTTCACAGCACTCACCATAGCACATACCCTCCCCAATGTCCATCACCCAGCCACCCTATCCCTACCCTCCCCACCACCGAGAAGCCCTCAGTTTCTTTTGTGAGATTAAAAGTCTCTTATGGTTTGTTTCCCTCCTAATCCTATCTTATTTCATTTTTTCCTTGTCTACCCGCCACAATCTCCCGCCCTGCCTCTCAAATTCTTCATATCAGAAAGATCATATGATAATTGTCTTTCTCTGATTGACTTATTTTGCTCGGCATAATACCCTCCAGTTTCATTCATGTTGCTGCAAATGGCAAGATTTCATTTCTTTTGATGGCTGCATAGTATTCCATATTTTATATATACATATAAAATATATATATATATACACATATATATATGTATATATATATCTCACATCTTCTTTATCCATTCATCTGTTGATGGACATCTAGGTTCTTTCCTTAGTTTGGCTATTGTCCACAATGATTTTAATGAAGGATAATACTCCCTACAACTCTGTTCTCCCTCCTTTTTTTGTTTCCTAGAGCTCAGTGATTTTTAGATATTTCTTTTTCATTTTCCTTCATATCTCAAAATAACACAATTGTATGGCAACTTTTATGTTTTTTACAGTTAGACATCATCTATTGACTTACTACCACAAAAGATTAGACTTTATCTTTCTTTAATCATTTTCCACTTGTTACCAAGCACTGTACTGCATGTTTCCCATCCCCCTCATCCTTCTGAAAAAATCCATATATTAAGATTTTTATATTAATATTCATTTGTGTTAACATGATTTTATAAACGTTGTTTTCAGGTGAGCCCATTACTACTCTTAGACACTTGCAAAGGGGTCCATGTCTTGTGAGCCAGACTTTAGAAGTTTTTGCTCTGGCCTTTCTCCCTCGGAGTGGAATTCAGAGAATCAAAGAAACTCTCTTTCCAGATCTCAATTTGGGTCCCTGAATTCCCTGCCTAAGTGACCCTGAAGCTGCTTCTATAGTCTGTGCAGGACCCATCCTCATGTGTCCCACTGAAAGTGGATGGTGCCACCTGTGTATGCATCTAAAGGGAAAGTGTGAGGGTATGATCCAAGCCTGGATACATGTGTTGGTCTTTAAACATGCCCACAAATTTCTTCAGTGTGTGGGTTGGATCTTGAAGTTGGAATAGAAAGGGGTAGGCTCTTGGTTTGAGGTCAGTAGCTAGCTCTCCATCTACTGCTAAGCTCTGGTGTGGAACTCTGAGAAGTATCAGGGTTTAAATTCAATCCTGGCCTTCTAGGTGATTTACTTAAGGTAGGAGGTAGGATGTATTTTATTTAATACTTTTTAAAAACTTGATTTACATTTAAAAAATGTACAGTTATATGATATATGGGCCTTCATTTATCATTCCCCTGCCCCTTTCCCAAATGTCAGAGGTGGGCCTAGCTTAGTTATGTATTGTACAGTGATTATTTTCTTTACTTGCATAGATTTTAAAATGTCTTTTGCTGGAATTAATAATTGTCTTGTGTTGCATTTGCTTTGTTTTCTCTGTGCTTATCTTTTACCCTTAATTTATCCCTTGGATGTTTATTATTATTATTTTTAAAGATTTAATTTATTTATTTGACAGAGAGAGACACAAGCAGGGGTTGTGAGCAGGCTTCCACTGCCAAGCAGGGAACTCAATGCCGATGAGATAATGACCTGAACGGAAGGCAGAGGCTTAATGACTGAGCCACCCAGGCATGCCCTCCCCTTCACCTCCACCGGAAGTTTATATCTCTTCTTAATTTATCAAAAAATTCAGGTAATGTATCTTTTTCATCTTTTGGAGATGTTCCTACTGGAGGTTTTTTCTTACTGTTAAAATTGTGATAAAATAGACATAACATAGAATTTATCATCTTAATTTTTTTTAAGTGTACAGTTTGGTAGTATTAAGTACGTTCATATTGTACAACCATCAATATCGTCCATCTCCAGAACTCTTTTCATCTTATAAAAACTGAAACTCTGTTCCCATTAAACAACGGCTCCCCTTTCCTCCCCCACTATAGCCCCTGGCAACCACCATTCTGCTTCCTCTGTCTATAATTTTGACTAATCTAAGTGTTTTACGTAAGTAGAATCATATGTGGGTTTTATTTTTTTTTTTGTGATTGGCTTATTTCACTTAACATAATACCATCAAGTTCATTCATGCTATACCGTATGTCAGAGTTTCCTTTTTTTAAAAAGTCTGAATGATATTCCATTGTATGTAGGTATCACATTTTGCTTATTCATTCATCCATCAGTGGATGAAGCGGTTATGTTCACATTTTAGCTATTGTGAATAATGCGGCTGTGAGCATGAGTATACAGATACATCATTGAAAAATCTTCTGTAGTTCTTTTGGTTATATAACCAGAAATGGAATTGCTGGATCATATGGTAATTCTATTTTAAAAATGTTGAAGAACTCTCATACTGTTTTCCACAGTGGCTGTACCATTTTACATTACCACTAATAGTGTACAGTTGTTCCAATTTCTCCACATCCTCTCTGGACTTGTTGTTTTCTATTGATTGATTGATTGATTGATGATGGTGGCCATCTGAATGTGTGTGAGATGGTATCTCATTGTGGTTTTGATTTGCATTTCTCCAATGATTAGTGATGTTGAGCATCTTTTCTTGTACTTTACATAACATTTATATATCTTCCTTGAAGAAATGTTCATTCAAGTTTTTTGCCCATTTTGGAGTTAGGTTGTTTGTTTTATTGCTGTTGAGATTTAAGATTTTATATTTATTCTAGATATTAATCTTTATCAAATATATCATTTGCAAATAGTTTCCTATTTACTCTGTTAATAGATTTACTCTGTTGCCTTTTGATGTTTTTTGTTTGTGTGCATGGTCTATGGAGTGGTTCTCAAGAACTTTGTTAGAGGGACGCCTGGGTGGCTCAGTTGGTTAAGCAGCTGCCTTTGGCTCAGGTCATGATCCCAGCGTCCTGGGATTGAGTCCCACATCGGGCTCCTTGCTCCGCAGGGAGCCTGCTTCTCCCTCTGACTCTGCCTTCCACTCTGTCTGCCTGTGCTCGCTCTCACTCTCTCTCTCTCTTACAAATAAATAAATAAAATCTTTAAAAAAAAATGTTAAAAAAAAAAAAAGAACTTTGTTAGATAGCAGAAATTCTCTGGGGAACTACTTTAAAATGCAAAGACCAAAGTCCTATGCTTGGTTAAATAAATTTGGGCCTCTGTATTCTATTGTACCTTCTCACTTGATTCTGATGCATACCTAATTTGGGAACAATAGGCCTGTGGGCACATTAAAATCACTGGAGTCTCACACCTAGAAATTCTTTTTATAAAAATTTTAATTCAGGTATAATTAACATACAATGTTATTTAGTTTCAGGTATACAAGATAATGATTCAACAATTCTATATATTACTCAGTGCTCATGAAGATAAGTGTACTCTTAATCCTTTTTAGTCTATGAGGCATAAAATTTAAAACATTTTGCAAAGCCCAACTTGACTATTTTTTTTTTAAAGATTTTATTTATTTATTTGACAGGCAGAGATTACAAGTAGGCAGAGAGGCAGGCAGAGAGAGAGAGGAGGAAGCAGGCTCCCTGCTGAGCAGAGAGCCCAATGCGGGGCTCGATCCTAGGACCCTGGGATCATGACCTGAGCCGAAGGCAGAGGCTTTAACCCACTGAGCCACCCAGGTGCCCCTCAGCAATGTTTTATAGTAAAAGTCTTTTGTATCCTTGGTTAATTTCAAAGTATTTAATCCTTTGTTTGTTTTACAGGTTTCATTTTAAAATAGGTTTGAATTCACAACAGATCTTACACACAATGATTTCAATAAATCAGGCATTCCAGAAAACAATGTAGAGGTATGACAGTTATGTAATGACTTCTTAATAGTATAATAGTATAATAAGGGATAAAGACCTTTTTCAAATAGGGAAAGAAATGAATATTTCTATAGTATTAACCCCTAAAATCTATTCTCCTTTATAGACAATAATATTATTGTCAGTCTCGTATACTTTTACTTTATAAAAAACTTCCAGAGGAAGAAATTCTGGAGATTTTCCCAGATATGCACAGCTACATTTTTCTGCAGTGCTTACAACATCTGCAAAGTATGACACATCTGGATTCAGATTCTTATGATCAAGAGGCTTCTTAATTGCCTCCATATACTCTTTGAGGTCAGTCAAAATCATAACCATGCCTGTAACAGGATCATTCGCTCCACATACTATCACCACAACTTTATAATTGTGCTCATGGTCATTGGGATTGTTCCATTTCTCAAACAATTTTAAGTTTTCTTGGTTACTCAGAGATTTGCTGTCAAGCTGGTGGGTCATGCTAAAGGAGATGATGGAAACCTTGTAGCAACCAACCATACCTCCTGCTCTTGTCACCTCACTGCTAGTATTTTATTTATTTATTTAAAGATTTTATTGACTTATTTGAGAGAGAGAAATCATAAGCAACAGGAGGGACAGAGGGAGAAGCAGACTCCTTGCTGAGCAGGGAGCCCCACATGAGCATCAATCTCAGGACCCTGGGATCATGACCTGGATTGAAGGCAGATGCTAAACTGACTGAGCCATCCAGGAGCCCCTATTCCTTCATTCTTCTTTTTTTTTTTAAACCTCCAGAAATTATTGTTTTTTAGACATTTAAAAAATTTTTATTTAATCTCTATACTCAGGGTGGGCCTGAAACTCACAAACCTGAGATTAAGAGTAACATACTCTACTGATTGAGCCAGCCAGGTGCCCCTGGAAAGGACAAACTTCCAGCTTTTTTTTTTTTTTTTAAAGTAATCTTAACTTTAGCCCAGTGTGGGGCTCAAAGCCATGACCCTGAGATCAAGATTCACATCCTCTACCAACTGAACCAGTCAGGAACCCCAGTATCTTATTGTTTTTGATGCTATTATAAATGGATTGCTTTCTTAATTTCTTTTCCATATTGTTCATTGTTTATTATATAGAAATGCAACTAGTTTTTGCATGTTGCCTTTATATCCCACTACTCTGCTGAATTTGATTATCCTAGTAATTTTTTCGGTGGGTGGAATCTGTAGTGTTTTCGATATGTAAGATCATATCATCTTGCTTTTACTTCTTCATTTCCAATTTGGGTGCCTTTTATTTCTTTCTTGCCTAATTCCTGTGGCTTGAAGTGGTGAAAGTGGGCCTTCTGGCTTTGTTTCTGATCTTAGAAGAAAAGCTTTCAGTTTTTTACCATTGAGTATGATGTTTGCTATGGGTTTTTCATATATGGCTTTTATTGTGTTTTGCTATCTTGGGGTAGTTTACTTCCATTTTTAGTTTATGTATTTATTTATTTATTTATCTCTTGAAAGGGTGCTGAATTTTATCAGATGCTTTTTCTGCATCAATTGAGATGACCATAGGGTTTTTCTATCATTCTGTTGCTGTAGTGTGTTTGTGCTGATCATTTTTTTTTAAACTTTGTCAATTTTTTTAAAGAGTTTTTTTTAACTGTATTTATTTGTCAGAGCGGAGAATGGCAAGCAGAGGGAGAATCAAGCTTCCTGCTGAGCAAGGAACCTGATGTGGGACTCAATCCCAGGACCCTGGGATCATGACCTGAGCTGAAGGCAGATGCTTAACTGACTGAGCCACCCAGGTATCCCTATACTGATCAGTTTTCACGTTGAGTTCTCCTTGCATTCCAGGAATAAATCCCACTTGGTCATGGTGTATAATCTTTCTAAAATACTCGTGAATACAGTTTACTGTTAATTTGTTAAGGAGTTTTGCATCAACATTCATAAAAGATATTGGTTTGTAGTTTTCTTTCCTTATAGTGTCCTTGACTTTGTAATTAGAGTAATGCTGGCTTCGTAAAATGAGTTAGGAAGTGTTCCTGTCTCTTCAATTTTTTGCAACAGAAGGGTTGGTGTTAGTTCATCAATAGTGTTAGTTAATTCAATATGTAGTAGAGTTCACCAGTGCATCCATCTCATCCAGAGTTGTTGTCAGGAGATTTTTGATTATTGATTCTGTCTTTTAATCTATCATTTTGTTTTTCTATCTTTGTGACTTAATCTTGGTAGATTTTATGTTTCTAAGAATTTCTTCATTTCATCTAGGTTATCCAGTTTGTTGATGTACAACTATTCATAATACTCTAATTCTTTTTATTTCTGTAGAATCAGTAGTGATTCCTACTATTTGGAGGACAGAGTCCTTCTTGGCCATCCTGTCTCCCACAAGCTGTGCAAGCTGCTCCAGGAGCATGTGCACAGCTGCCTGCCATGGAACCGAACCATGGGGAATGGGTAGCTGCTGCAATGCTACGAGCTGAAATTCACTGAAGTTAACTGCAATTTACAGTCCCAACCTTTGCCTGGAAGTGGCAAGCCTTCATTAGACTCCAGAGTTCCAAAATAGTTGTATCACAAAGATTCTGAGAGTGTAATTTTTATCTGGGCGGAGAGAAGGATCCCTGGTATCATCCACCACAAATCTTTCCCAACTGGAGCTTTTGACTTGCTGTTATCTAGACTCATTGCTCTTTAGGCCTTCTGCATAGCTGATGTCTTAACTCACTCATCTCTCTCATTATGGGAGATTCTGGCTAAGTCTTTGTTAATTGGATCACATTTCCCAAGGTCCCATGTCTTCATCTTTCTTTGTTTACTCATCCGGTAGCCTTTTGAATGGAGGTAACTGGGAGACCAATTTTTGACATATGTTTGAAAAATACCTTTATTCTCGGGATGCCTGGTGGCTCAGGTAGTTAAGCTTTAACGTCTGCCTTTGGCTCAGGTCATGATCCCAGGGTCCTGGGACTGAGCCCCACATCGGGCTCCTTGCTCAATGGGGAACCTGCTTCTCCCTCTTTGTGCTCTCTCTCTCTGACAAATAAATAAATAGAATCTTTAAAAAATGCCTTATCTGAATCTATCTTTTTTAAAAAAATTATTTTATTTTATTTTTTTTTCAGTGTTCCAAAATTCATTCTTTATGCACCACACCCAGTGCTCCATGCAATACATGCCCTCCATAATACCCACCATCAGACTTACTCAACCCCTCACTCCCTCCCCTCCAAAACCTTCAGTTTGTTTTGGTTGGATATATAATTCTCTATTACAAATAACTTTTTAAAAAGAGTTTATGTATTTGTTTGACAGACAGAGATCACAAGTATTCAGAGAGGCAGGCAGAGAGAGAGGGGAAAGCAGGCTCCTTGCTGAGCAGAGAGCCTAATGTGGGGCTCGATTCCAGGACCCTGGGACCATGACCTGAGCCGAAGGCAGAGGCTTTAACCCACTGAGCCACCCAGGCGCCCCTATATTGCAAATAATTTATCTTATAATTTTGAAGACGTTTCTTCCAGCTTCCAGTGTGCCTTTTGAGAAGTGTGAGCCAATTTGATTCTTGATCCTTTGTGTGTAAATTCATTTTATTTCTGGAAGTTTTAAGAGCAGTCTCTCTGACTCAGTCCTCATATTTCCTGGTGATGTACCTTAGAATAGGGCTATTTTTAGCTATTATTCTATGCTCTCATGGATTCTTTCAATGTGGAAATGTATTTTTCAGATTTGGAAAATTTTCAGTTTTCTCTGTTCTCTTGTTCTGGAACTCTTTTATTGTGATGTTGGATCTCTTGGACTTTGCCTCTAACTTTATCTTTTCTTTCTTATTTTTCATACCTTTGTCTTTCTGATTCTATTTTCTGAGAGATATTTTAATTTTTATTATCCAGTCATTCTAGAAATCGAGTTTTTCATTTCTACAACTGTTTTATAAAAGTAAAAGCACTTTTTTTGTGTTCTGAAAGTTTCATCTCTGCAACATTATCTTGTTGCTGTATTGATGCAAAATCTTATTTCTTTTGGAGAATTCTGATGATACACTGTAAAAAAAATGCAAAAACAATTTCTTGAATGATCTCTGTTTCCTTCAGTTTCCTTTATCTCTGTTTTGTTTTTCTTTGAAAACGTGGTGTCTTTCTTTCTATGTGTATTGTCCTTAGCTGTGAATTAATATTTAACTGTGGTCCACTAAGAAGCTGAGTGCATGTATAGGGATTCTTGAGTATGGACTTTATAATAGGCTGAGCTGATTTGATTATTTCATGGAGGATACACTCAAATATCAATATCTTTAGTTTCTTTTTTGTGTTTTTTGGGTCAGATTCTGCAAATAAAATCTCTCTCACCAATGTTCTGTGATCCAAGTCAGGGAAGAGGTTTAGGGTTTCAGCATTCTATCTCCTACAGTAGGATATGGCTTCAGATCCTCTTCAGTATGGAACGCCTGACTTCAACTGTGCTTGGTGTCCCAGTCCAGAGGCTGTCTGTTTTCCCGTTCCCTGAGGTGAAGGAGTGTTAGTCACTCAGCTGAGCAAAGTAGGGGAGCTCATGTAGGCCTTCTTTATCAAACTTTCAACATTCTTCCTTGTTTTAGCTACATCTTCATTTTTAATACAGAATTTCCTAAAGCTGCTGATTGCTGAGACTTGTGAAGATTTGGGTTTGTAATTTAGGTTTTTGCTTAGTTTTTCCCATAGACAACTTAGGGTTCAGCCTTTTTTTTTTTTTTTTTGCAGAAGTATCCATTCGTTCTTATGCTTTACATCTCCACAAATTTTGCTGCCATTAAAAAAATAAATTTTAAATTTTAGAGCAGTTATAGGTTCACAGCAAAGTTGAGTGGAAAGTACAGCAATCTCTCTCCACTCTTGCACAGCCTCTTCTATTATCAACATTCCTCACTGGAGTGTTACCTTGGTTACAATTGATGAACCTACATAGACACATCATTATCACCCCCAAGTCAATAACTTACCTTAGGGTTCACTCTTGATGTTGTACATTCTGTGGGCTTGGACAAATATGTAATGACATATATCTGCCATTGCAGTATCATAAGGGTAGTTTTGCTGCCCTAAAAATCCTTTCTGTTCTGCTTATTCATTCCTTTCTTCCCCAACCCCTGCCATTATTTTTTTTTCTCCCCAAGACTCCTTGTGCTTATAAGTTTATGCTTTCCTTTAAGATAATACCTTTAAAGAAAATACCCTTTACAGTTTTGTTAGTGATAATTTACAAAGAAGAAGAGGTAAATGTGTGTGTTCAGTCTGCCACATGATAACCAGCCTGAAGAAATATTTTTAAAACAGAGCAATGTACATTTTGTTTAGTTTCTCAAGTCTGATTAAAAACAACAGGTCAGTATTTTGTAGTCAAAAGTCAGTTTTCAGAAAATTTAATTTTTGCTGCATTAGAAACACTTGGTGTTTTTCTTTGTCCTGAAGAGAAAGTATTAAAATTTGGAAAGAATATTTTACCCTTTTCCATAAAAAACACTTATAAGCCCTCAACACTTATAAAACTTTCAAGTGATTATTTTGTTCCAATATTTAATTTATAGGAAATCAAAGCCTAGAGATTAGGTGGCATTTTGGAACTATCTGTTCCTGGAAGAAATGAAACTCAAGCCTAGGTGTTTTGAGGGAGGAGTGATAGTGATGGAAAAGGAGTGGAGAGGGAGATTATGGGTTAGGAAGAGAATCAGTAAGGTGCTGGCCAGAGGAAAAGTTGTCTCTTGGCTGAAGTACAACTGGTTTTGGTGTCATTTATTCTCCTTTTGGCTCCCTCTTCATCAGAGATCTAATGCTTCTCACATGTTTAATTTTTCTCTTGAGGAGGAAGGCAGTTTGTATAACTCACACAGACTCTAATCATATGTGTTACTTCTCCTAGGAGTATTTACATTTTCAAAGAGGGTATGGGAAGAGGTGTCCTAGGATCCTCAAATGATGAAATTTTATATGTCTTGATTATTTAAGTAGGGTAATTATTTTGCAATAGTAGTTGTTTGCAGGTGCTCCTCAGTTTTTTTCTATTCTGGCTATTTTGTGAGACCACCCTGAACCCCCTGTGTACCCCCCCAAAAAGGGGAGATTTCTGAAAATCTTTCTCCTGGTTAGATATTTAGCTTAGTTTGAACTTTATTCAAACTGTTGTTGTTATAACTGTTTTGTTTTTCATGAAAAAAAAATTTTAAACTAGCAACACTTGGAATTCCATTACACAGTTCATGTAATCTCAAGTTTTCCCTTTCAATGCAATGGTAAAAACCAGGACTTAAAAAAGTAAATCAGAAATAATGCAACTGGAAAGGATATATCATTTTTTGCCTGTAAATTATTTATATGGTTATAAAACCCAAGGGTACAAATCAAGCAATGATAATTAATTAGGGTTTAGGAAAGACTGGATATCAATAAATACATAGAAATAAAGACTTTTACACCAACAATAATTTGTTATAAAAATGTACTAATAAAATGATTGCCTTCGGGGCACCTAGGTGGCTCAGTGGGTTAAAGCCTCTGCCTTTAGCTCGGGTCATGATCTTAGGGTCCTGGGATGGAGTCCCTTGTCAGGCTCTCTGCTCAGTGGGAGGCCTGTTCCCCCCTTCCCACGCCTGCCTCTCTGCCTAATAATGATCTCTGTCTGTCAAATAAATAAAATGTTTAAAAAAAATTGCCTTCATAATAAAAAATATGAATAACCTTAGCAAGAAACATGTGAAAAGCAAATGAAGAAGTTACGTATAGTTGTATTTGATTGAAACTGAATTAGAATGAATATTATAAAGATATTAATTTTTCCTAATTTCATTTAAAGATTTAATACACTTTCAATTAAACACACTAATATATATTTTTTTAAGCAGGACACTATTTTTCTAAAATTTATATGGACGAATAAACTGGCAAGATATGCAAGGAAGTTTTCATTAAAGTTTTGTATAATTACCATAGTTGCCATATAATAGAATATATTATTAAATGATAGTAACTAAGGGGGCGCCTGGGTGGCTCAGTGGGTTAAGCTGCTGCCTTTGGCTCAGGTCATGATCTCAGGGTCCTGGGATCGAGTTCCGCATTGGGCTCTCTGCTCAGCAGGGAGCCTGCTTCCCTCTATCTCTCTCTCTGCCTGCCTCTCTGTCTGCTTGTGATCTCTCTCTGTCAAATAAATAAATAAATAAAATCTTAAAAAAAAATGATAGTAACTAAAAAAATGTGTTTCTGATTCAGAAATAGATCAGTGGAAAAGGTTAGGCAAGAAACAGACTTTAATATATATCCAAACTTAATAGATGCTTAATAGGCATCATGAATATATAGGTTATAAGTATTCAATAACTAGCATTGGTTAGAAAAGTTTATGAATTTAATTTAGATTCTTAAATTTTCTAAAGAAATTCAGATGTCCTGAAGAGTTAAATTAAAACTGTCAAACTATAAAAAGTTTGACATACAGAAATAGCTGATATTTGTAAGTAGAAGAACTTTCTAGGCTTAAATTGATAGATGAATTACAAAGAAAATTTTGATAGGTTTTACCAGAAAAGAAAACCCTTTAAGAAAAATTAAAACCCTACAATAAAATATAAATATAAAACTAGATAAAACAATTGGCTTATGTAGACGTATATATGGCAAAGAGCTTTTATTTTCACTATTTTAAAAATAGGTATCAATAAGAAAAGCTACAATTCTGTTAAAATAAACTGGCAGAGAAAAAGAACACTTACAAAGTGCTGGAAGAGACTGGATGAGAAAATACAACTGGAGATAAAATTTTTAACCTTTCTAGTAGTCAGAAAAACATGAAATGAATTAAGAATTAAAAGGTATTATATTCTTGGGGTGCTTGGGTGGCTCAGTGGGTTAAGCCTCTGCCTTTGGCTCAGGTCATGATCTCAGGGTCCTGGGATTGAGCCCTGCTCTGCTCGGCAGGGAGCCTGCTTCCTCCTCTCCCTCTGCCTGCCTCTCTGCCTACTTGTGATCTCTCTCTGTGTCAAATAAATAAAATCTTAAAAAAAAAAAGGTATTATATTCTTGGGGCGCCTGGGTGGCTTAGTCATTAAGTGTCTGCCTTTAGCTTGGGTCATGATGCCATGGTCCTGGGATCAAGCCCTGCATTGGGCTCCCCTTCTCCCTGTCCCTCTGCCTCCTGCTCCCCCTACTTGTGCTTTCTCTCTTTCTCTGTGTCAAGTAAATAAGTAAAAAAATCTTTAAAAAAGGTTTTATATTCTTATTACAATTTTTAAAATGATAATAATTGGTGCTAGTATGAAGGCTTGTTACTGTCTCTGGGAGTCTGAATTAGAACCTTATGCATCTTAGCCATATACAGTGGGATATTTAACAAAGAGGGCCTTTGAAACAATAATATGGCTTACGGAAATCCAGCCTAAAGAAAAAAACTTATGACACCAAAAGCACAAGCAACAAAAGCAAAAATAAACAAGTGGGACAAAATTAAACTAAAAAGATTCTGCACAGTAAAGGAAACAATCAGCAGAGAAAACATTCTCCCTAAAAATGGGAGAAAATATTTACAACCCATGTAGATGATAAGGTGTTAATATCCAAAAAATGTAAGGAACTCTTATAGCACAAGATAAAAGACAACAGCAAATAACCCAATTAAAAAAATGGGCAAGGTGCTTGAACAGACATTTCTTCAAAGAAGACATACAGTTGGCCAACATGTATATGAAAAGATGCTCAACATCTCTAGTCATCAGGGACATGAAAATGAAAACCACAATGAGATATAACCTCCCACCTGTCAAGATAGCTATTATAAAAAATCAAAAGATAATAAATGTGAGTCAGGATGTGAAGGAACTTGAATTTCTGTACAGCGCTGGTGGGAAATTAAACTGGTGCAGCCACAATGGGAAACAGTATGGGCAATACTGAAAAAATTAAAAGTAGAGCTATCATATGACCCAGCAATCCCACTTCCGGATAAATACCTAAAAGAATTGAAACCAGTTATTTTGAAGAGATACATGTACTCCCATGTTCAGTGTAGCATTATTCAAAATAGCCAAGAAAAAACTTAAATGTCTATTGATGGATGAATGGAAAAAGAAAATGTGGTATTATATATACAATCCAGGCTTAAAAAAAGAAGAACTTAAAAAGAAGGAAATCTTCCCATTTGTAACAACAGGGATGAACCTGGAGAACATTATGCTGAACGAATTATAAGCCAGCTACAGAAGGTCAAATACTACATGATTCCACTTATGTGATGTATCTAGAATAGTAAAATTGACAGAAACAGAGACTAGAATAGTGGTTGCCAGGATTTAGGGAAGGAGTAAATGTGGAGTTGCTGTTCAGTGGTCAGTCATGCAAGATGAGTAAGTTCTAGAGATCTGCTATACAGCATTGTGCCTGTGGTGAACAGTACCATATTATGCACTTAAAAATTTTGTTAAGAAAAGTCAGTACTCAGGGACGCCTGGGTGGCTTGGTTGGTTAAGCAGCTGCCTTCGGCTCAGGTCATGATCCCAGCGTCCTGGGATTGAATCCCATATCAGGCTCCTTGCTCGGCAGGGAGCCTGCTTCTCCCTCTGCCTCTGCCTGCCATTCTGTCTGCCTGTGCTCTCTCTCTCTCTCTCTGACAAATAAATAAAATCTAAAAAAAAAAAAAAAAAAAGAAAGAAAGAAAAGTCAGTGCTTGGGTTGAGTATACTTATCAATGAAAAAGTTAAAATCCAAATATAGACTTAAAAACTGATGCATAAATGCTTTTTGAACTGCAGTTTATATTGCTGAAAAACTAGAATCTACATAAATACCCCCAAATAGAAAAAAGATAATAAAACTCTCATATATCTATAAAATAAATATTACATAAAAATATTTGCATAGCATCTCTAATGTAAAAGTAGAATATAAATTTAATTGTGATAGTTTCATAACTATATAAAATGCATTTAAAATATAGAAGGAAACACACTAGAATATTCATAACATTTGGCTTTGGATGGTGGGATTATGGATATCATTTATTCTTCTGTTTACTTTGATGCATTTTCTAGATTTTTCCCAAGGGGCCTTTTAAATTGTAATTAGGAAAAGTTAACTGTAAGAATGATCACGACCCTCTTTCTGTCCCCTTAGGTAAATTTTAACTTATTCAGTTTCTCTGACCTTTTTGGTAACATCCTTCCTTTCTTTTTCTCCTGTATAATAAAAGCCATATTTATTTATTTATTTATTTATTTATAGATCTATTTATTTATTTATTTTTTTGAGAGAGAGAGAGAAAGAGAGAATGGGGGGAAGGGGGGTGGGTGAGAGGTGGGGACAGAGAGAGAGAGAGAGAGAGGAAAGAGAATCTCAGGTAGACACTACTGAGTGAAGAGCCTGAAGTTCTACCCCAGGACCCTGAGATCACGACCTGAGCCAAAACCAGGAGTTGGATGCTGAACCTACTGAGCCATCTGGGTGCCCCATAAAAGTTGCTTAAAAATGGTTTGGTTCTTGAGGCATCTGGGTGGTTCACAGATTGGACATTCCACTCTTGATTTCAACTGGGTCATGGGTTGGGCCCTGCCATGGGCTCCACATTCAGCACAGAGTCTGCTTGTCCCTCCCCCTCTGCTCTGCTCCTGTTCATGTGTGCTTTCTCTCTCGCTCTCAAATGAATAAATAACATCTTTCTTTTAAAAGTTGTTATTTATTTGACGCAGAGAGAGAGAGATCACAAGTAGGCAGAGAGGCAGGCAGAGAGAGAGGGGGAAGCAGGCTCCCCGCCAAACAGAGAGCCCGACGTGGGGTTTGATCCCAGGACTCTGAGACCATGACCTGAGCCAAAGACAGAGGGTTAACCCACTGAGCCACCCAGGCACCCCAATAAATAATATCTTGAAAAAATGTTTTTACTCTTTCATTTCTTCATCAACTTCAGTTTTATTTCCCTTTCTTTTTTTCCCATAGTCATTTACCCACCTTTTTGCTATGCTTTGTAATTCTGCATCTTTCCATCTTCTCTGTTATGTCCTATCTGGTCCTTTAAGAAACTTTTTTTTTTTTTAAATATTTTATTTATATTTTTGAGAGAGAGAGAAAGAGAGGGAGCACAGGCAGGATGGACAGATGGAGAGGGAGAAGGAGACTGCCTGCTGACTGGGGAGCCTGATGTGACACTTATTGTGGGACTCAATCCTAGGACCCTAGGATCATGATCTGAACTGAAGGCAGAAGCTTAACCAGCTAAGCCACCCAGGTACCCCTCTATCTGGTCCTTTCTTATAAAAGGAATATTTTTTTCTGGAAGATTCCCATTTTATTGCCTCAAAAATGACTTTGTCTCATTAGAAGGCTTTTTTTTTTTTTTTCTGTATGTCATATCTGTTAAAGTCTCTACATTATAAAAAGTTAAAAAAAGTTCAATACTTAATAAATGCCTCTGTGTAATCTATCTTCTAGCAATTTAAAATTTTCATGTAAGGTTTTTCTATTTTCAGTGATCATTTGGCAAAAATATAATTTAATCTGTATCTTAAGAATACTGCCAAATGTAATTCCTTCCTCAAATATAAAATTATAACATCAAACTTATGGAGCATGTTGAACATTAAATAAAATTAAATAAACAAAAAAACTAAGGGGTCTAAGGGGTCACGGGAGCATTTGCCTTTGGCTCAAGTCATGATCCCAGGGTTCTGGGATCAAGCCCCACGTCGGGCTCTCTGCTTCGTGGAGAGCCTGCTTCTCTCTCTCCCTCTGCCTGCTGCTCTGCCTGCTTGTTCTCTTTCCCTAAAAACAAACAAACAAACAAACAAATAAATATAAGGGGTCATGGTTATACATCTGTGTTTCATAATCTTTTTTTTTTTTTCAGATGTTTTAATTTTTTATTTTTTATAAACATATATTTTTATCCCCAGGGGTACAGGTCTGTGAATCACCAGGTTTACACACTTCACAGCACTCACCAAAGCACATACCCTCCCCAATGTCCATAATCCCACCCCCTTCTCCCAAACCCCCTCCCCCCGGCAACCCTCGGTTTGTTTTGTGAGATTAAGAGTCACTTATGGTTTGTCTCCCTCCCAATCCCATCTTGTTTCATTTATTCTTCTTCTACCCACTTAAGCCTCCATGTTGCATCACCACTTCCTCATATCAGGGAGATCATATGATAGTTGTCTTTCTCTGCTTGACTTATTTCACTAAGCATGATACGCTCTAGTTCCATCCATGTTGTTGCAAATGGCAAGATTTCATTTCTTTTGATGGCTGCATAGTATTCCATTGTGTATATATACCACATCTTCTTGATCCATTCATCTGTTGATGGACATCTAGGTTCTTTCCATAGTTTGGCTATTGTGGATATTGCTGCTATAAACATTCGGGTGCATGTGTCCCTTTGGATCACTACATTTGTATCTTTAGGGTAAATACCCAATAGTGCAATTGCTGGGTCATAGGGCAGTTCTATTTTCAACATTTTGAGGAACCTCCATGCTGTTTTCCAGAGTGGCTGCACCAGCTTGCATTCCCACCAACAGTGTAGGAGGGTTCCCCTTTCTCCGCATCCTCGTCAGCATCTGTCATTTCCTGACTTGTTGATTTTAGCCATTCTGACTGGTGTGAGGTGATATCTCATTGTGGTTTTGATTTGTATTTCCCTGATGCCGAGTGATATGGAGCACTTTTTCATGTGTCTGTTCGCCATCTGGATGTCTTCTTTGCAGAAATGTCTGTTCATGTCCTCTGCCCATTTCTTGATTGGATTATTTGTTCTTTGGGTGTTGAGTTTGCTAAGTTCTTTATAGATTCTGGACACTAGTCCTTTATCTGATATGTCGTTTGCAAATATCTTCTCCCATTCTGTCAGTTGTCTTTTGATTTTGTTAACTGTCCTTTGCTGTGCAAAAGCTTTTGATCTTGATGAAATCCCAGTAGTTCATTTTTTCCCTTGCTTCCCTTGCCTTTTGCGTTGTTCCTAGGAAGATGTTGCTGCGGCAGAGGTCAAAGAGGTTGCTGCCTGTGTTCTCCTCCAGGATTTTGATGGATTCCTTTCGTACATTGAGGTCCTTCATCCATTTTGAGTCTATTTTTGTGTGTGGTGTAAGGTAATGGTCCAATTTCATTTTTCTGCATGTGGCTGTCCAATTTTCCCAGCACCATTTATTGAAAAGGCTGTCTTTTTTCCATTGGACATTCTTTCCTGCTTTGTCGAAGATTAGTTGACCATAGAGTTGAGGGTCTATTTCTGGGCTCTCTATTCTGTTCCATTGATCTATGTGTCTGTTTTTGTGCCAGTACCATGCTGTCTTGATGATGACAGCTTTGTAATAGAGCTTGAAGTCCGGAATTGTGATGCCACCAACGTTGGCTTTCTTTTTCAATATCCCTTTGGCTATTCGAGGTCTTTTCTGGTTCCATATAAATTTTAGAGTTATTTGTTCCATTTCTTTGAAAAAGATGGATGGTACTTTGATAGGAATTGCATTAAATGTGTAGATTGCTTTAGGTAGAATAGACATTTTCACAATATTTATTCTTCCAATCCAGGAGCATGGAACATTTTTCCATTTCTTTGTGTCTTCCTCAATTTCTTTCATGAGTACTTTATAGTTTTCTGAGTATAGATTCTGTGTCTCTTTGGTTAGGTTTATTCCTAGGTATCTTATGGTTTTGGATGCAATTGTAAATGGGATTGACTCCTTAATATCTCTTTCTTCTGTCTTGCTGTTGGTGTAGAGAAATGCAACTGATTTCTGTGCATTGATTTTATATCCTGACACTTTACTGAATTCCTGTATAAGTTCTAGCAGTTTTGGAGTGGAGTCTTTTGGGTTTTCCACATATAGTATCATATCATCTGCGAAGAGTGATAATTTGACTTCTTCTTTGCCGATTTGGATGCCTTTAATTTCCTTTTGTTGTCTGATTGCTGAGGCTAGGAGCTCTAGTACGATGTTGAATAGCAGTGGTGATAATGGACATCCCTGCCGTGTTCCTGACCTTAGCGGAAAAGCTTTCAGTTTTTCTCCATTGAGAATGATATTTGCGGTGGGTTTTTCATAGATGGCTTTGATGATATTGAGGTATGTGCCCTCTATCCCTACACTTTGAAGAGTTTTGATCAGGAAGGGATGCTGTACTTTGTCAAATGCTTTTTCAGCATCTATTGAGAGTATCATATGGTTCTTGTTCTTTCTTTTATTGATGTGTTGTATCACATTGACTGATTTGCGGATGTTGAACCAACCTTGCAGCCCTGGAATAAATCCCACTTGGTCGTGGTGAATAATCTTTTTAATGTACTGTTGAATCCTATTGGCTAGTATTTTGTTGAGTATTTTCGCATCTGTGTTCATCAAGGATATCGGTCTATAGCTCTCTTTTTTGGTGGGATCCTTGTCTGGTTTTGGGATCAAGGTGATGCTGGCCTCATAAAATGAGTTTGGAAGTTTTCCTTCCATTTCTATTTTTTGGAACAGTTTCAGGAGAATAGGAATTAGTTCTTCTTTAAATGTTTGGTAGAATTCCCAACGGGAAGCCGTCTGGCCCTGGGCTTTTGTTTGTTTGGAGATTTTTAATGACTGTTTCAATCTCCTTACTGGTTATGGGTCTGTTCAGGCTTTCTATTTCTTCCTGGTTCAGTTGTGGTAGTTTATATGTTTCTAGGAATGCATCCATTTCTTCCAGATTATCAAATTTATTGCCGTAGAGTTGCTCATAGTATGTTCTTATAATAGTTTGTATTTCTTTGGTGTTAGTTGTGATCTCTCCTCTTTCATTCATGATTTTATTTATTTGGGTCCTTTCTCTTTTCTTTTTGATAAGTCGGGCCAGGGGTTTATCAATTTTATTAATTCTTTCAAAGAACCAGCTCCTAGTTTCGTTGATTTGTTCTATTGTTTTTTTGGTTTCTATTTCATTGATTTCTGCTCTGATCTTTATGATTTCTCTTCTCCTGCTGGGCTTAGGGTTTCTTTCTTGTTCTTTCTCCAGCTCCTTTAGGTGTAGGGTTAGGTTGTGTACCTGAGACCTTTCTTGTTTCTTGAGAAAGGCTTGTACCCGCTATATATTTTCCTCTCAGGACTGCCTTTGTTGTGTCCCACAGATTTTGAACCGTTGTATTTTCATTATCATTTGTTTCCATGATTTTTTTCAATTCTTCTTTAATTTCCCGGTTGACCCATTCATTCTTTAGAAGGATACTGTTTAGTCTCCATGTATTTGGGTTCTTTCCAAACTTCCTTTTGTGGTTGAGTTCTAGCTTTAGAGCATTGTGGTCTGAAAATATGCAGGGAATGATCCCAATCTTTTGATACCGGTTGAGTCCTGATTTAGGACCGAGGATGTGATCCATTCTGGAGAATGTTCCATGTGCACTAGAGAAGAATGTGTATTCTGTTGCTTTGGGATGAAATATTCTGAATATATCTGTGATGTCCATCTGGTCCAGTGTGTCATTTAAGGCCTTTATTTCCTTGCTGATCTTTTGCTTGGATGACCTGTCCATTTCAGTGAGGGGAGTGTTAAAGTCCCCTACTATCATTGTATTATTGTTGATGTGTTTCTTTGATTTTGTTATTAATTGGTTTATATAGTTGTCTGCTCCCACATTGGGGGCATAGATATTTAAAATTGTTAAATCTTCTTGTTGGACAGACCCTTTGAGTATGATATAGTGTCCTTCCTCATCTCTTATTATAGTCTTTGGCTTAAAATCTAATTGATCTGATATAAGGATTGCCACTCCTGCTTTTCTTCTGATGTCCATTAGCATGGTAAATTCTTTTCCACCCCCTCACTTTAAATCTGGAGGTGTCTTCGGGCTTAAAATGTGTTTCTTGGAGGCAACATATAGATGGATTTTGTTTTTTTATCCATTCTGATACCCTGTGTCTTTTGACAGGGGCATTTAGCCCATTCACATTCAGGGTAACTATTGAGAGATATGAATTTAGTGCCATTGTATTGCCTGTAAGGTGACTGTTACTGTATATGGTCTCTGTTCCTTTCTGATCTACCACTTGTAGGCTCTCTCTTTGCTTAGAGGACCCCTTTCAATATTTCCTGTAGAGCTGGTTTGGTATTTGCAAATTCTTTCAGTTGTTGTTTGTCCTGGAAGCTTTTAATCTCTCCTTCTATTTTCAATGATAGCCTAGCTGGATATAGTATTCTTGGCTGCATGTTTTTCTCGTTTAGTGCTCTGAAAATATCATGCCAGCTCTTTCTGGCCTGCCAGGTCTCTGTGGATAAGTCAGCTGCCAATCTAATATTTTTACCATTGTATGTTACAGACTTCTTTTCCCGGGCTGCTTTCAGGATTTTCTCTTTGTCATTGAGACTTGTAAATTTTACTATTAGGTGACGGGGGGGTGTGGGCCTATTCTTATTGATTTTGAGGGGCGTTCTCTGAACCTCCTGAATTTTGATGCTCGTTCCCTTTGCCATATTGGGGAAATTCTCCCCAATAATTCTCTCCAGTATACCTTCTGCTCCCCTCTCACTTTCTTCTTCTTCTGGAATCCCAATTATTCTAATGTTGTTTCGTCTTATGGTGTCACTTATCTCTCGAATTCTCCCCTCGTGGTCCAGTAGCTGTTTATCCCTCTTTTGCTCAGCTTCTTTATTCTCTGTCATTTGGTCTTCTATATCACTAATTCTTTCTTCTGCCTCATTGATCCTAGCAGTTAGAGCCTCCATTTTTGATTGCACCTCATTAATAGCTTTTTTGATTTCACCTTGGTTAGATTTTAGTTCTTTTATTTCTCCAGAAAGGGCTTTTATATCTCTCGAGAGGGTTTCTCTAATATCTTCCATGCCTTTTTCGAGCCCGGCTAGAACCTTGAGAATTGTCATTCTGAACTCTAGATCTGACATATTACCGATGTCTGTATTGATTAGGTCCCTAGCCTTCGGTACTGCCTCTTGTTCTTTTTTTTGTGTTGAATTTTTACGTCTTGTCATTTTGTCCAGATAAGAGTAAATGAAGGGGCAAGTAAAATACTAAAAGGGTGGCAACAACCCCTTCTAACCAAATTAGAAGAGATCCAAAATCGTGAGTGGGGAGAAAGGGGATAAAAAGAGGTTCAAAAAGGAAGAAAGAAAGAAAAAAACAAAAAGAAATGAAAAAGAAAAAAAAAGAAAAGAAAAGAAAAGAATTTTTAAAAAAAGAAAACACCTAAGAAAAATGTAAAAAAAAAAATATATATATATATTAGATAAACTAGTAAAAAATTGTTAAAAAAGAAAAAGGTAACAGTTAAAAAAAAAAATTTTACCCGAAGGCGAGAAAAAAATAAAAAAATGAAAAAGAAAAAATTAAATTAACTGCAAGATTAAAAAAAAATCACAGGAAAAAAGCCATGAGTTCCGTGCTTGGCTTTCTCCTCCTCTGGAATTCTGCTGCTCTCCTTGGTATTGAAACCGCACTCCTTGGTAGGTGAACTTGGTCTAGGCTGGATTTCTTGTTGATCTTCTGGGGGAGGGGCCTGTTGTAGTGATTCTCAAGTGTCTTTGCCCCAGGCGGAATTACACCGCCCTTACCCGGGGCCGGGGTGAGTAATCCGCTCGGGTTTGCTTTCAGGAGCTTTTGTTCCCTGAGCGCTTTCCGTAGAGTTCCAGAGGACGGGAATACAAATGGCAGCCTCTTGGTCTCCGGCCCGGAGGAGCCGAGAGCCCAGGGCCCCACTCCTCAGTGCGCCCTCAGAGAACAGCGCCCAGTTACTCCCGTCTGCCTGACCTCCGGCCGCGCTCCGAGCTCACCGAGCCTGCGGCCGGTTCAAGGTAACACGGAGCTGCGAGCTTACTGTCAGCTCTGTCTCTGTAGCCGGCTTTCCCGTTCCAATACCCGCAAGCTCTGCGACACTCAGACACCCCCGATCCTTCTGTGACCCTGCGGGACCTGAGGCCACGCTGACCCCGCGTGGGCTTCGCCCCGGTTTAGCCTCTGGAGCGATGTCCCTCAGCGGAACAGACTTTTAAAAGTCCTGATTTTGTGCGCGGTTGCTCCGCCGCTTGCCGGGAGCCGGCCCCTCCCCCCGGGGTCTATCTTCCCGTCGCTTTGGATTCACTTCTCTGCCGGTCCTACCTTTCAGAAAGTGGTTGTTTTTCTGTTTCCAGAATTTTGTTCTTCTTCTCTTCGATCTGCTGATGGATTTTCAGGTGTTTGCTATCTTTAGATAAGCTATCTAGCTGATCTCCGGCTAGCTGAAGCAGTCTCAGCTTGCTACTTCTCCGCCATCTTGACTCCTCCCCCTGTGTTTCATAATCTTTTATAGACATATTTGAAGAGATGATTATATATAGAATTTCTTTTGACTTAAGCTCTTTCTCTCTTCCTCAGCCTATCCACATTTTCAATAAAATTTTCTTTGTTATTATTTTCCTAATTCAGATTCATTCTTGCTGATCACACTTAGAAGGTCAAGGAAACAAAATGAGCTTTCAAATTATGCAGCTTTCCCCCTTTGTGTTCTGTCTTTATATTTTGTTTCCACAGGAAATATCAAGTGGACCTACGTATTATTTGGTCAGGCAGTCAGAGCTTTAGGGAAAGAAGATTCAGGCCCGTTGGTTCAGATTTAAGGAGTGGCCAAGCCCACCCTGCAGCCTGGTTTGTGATGTAACTACTGTGCAAACAACCTATGGAGCGTAAGAGTGTGCTCCATAGGGTAGAACCTTCCAACCCTCCTTGACGGACTTCAGTACATTTCAGCCCAAAGATGGAAATTCACTGTCACGGTCCTCTCTGAAGGTCCGCCAGGGCAGGTCCCTGGGACAATGCAGGGCTAAGTGTTGGTGAAATTTATCTTTTTTTTCTGTATTTGGTTTTGTTCATTGGAGGCTGATGGAACAGCAGGACATGTTGCAGCTTAGATTTATTGACACACAGGATATTTCCCTTTGAGGGATACAGAGGTTAGGGAAAAAATATGAATTGAATTTATTTTGCTCCACATCTGCCAGTTTATAGCTACTGCTGTAAGAAAAGCCTTTGATAGACAGTAGCCAGGGAAAATTCCTATACTTCTGGGCTGTGTTTCCAACTGGTCTCTTGGGGAGAGCTGTTAATAAATCCTTAGATGGGGGTGGGGAGGAGAGGACACTTCCCTGTCACATAAAATATTAATTTAAAAGTTGATCAAGGCAGTTCAGTAGCAAATACTTTCCTACTGAAAGTAGGAGAATTTCAGTCTTCTGAAATATATGCCCTTGCTGCTGATACATTTTTTCTTTTTTTTTTGTAGTCACTGGGAACTACAACATAATGACAGAATTCCTTTTTGTTTATACTCAGCAGAGTTTCTGGGCTTCTAAAGACCCAAATCCTTCTGTCCTCTGTACCTTCTCATATACAAATCGCCACAAAACTAAATTTAAAAAATTAAAGCACTAAAAATAATCTGTGACCATGTAGTCTTAGTGGGGATATGAAGGCTGCCCCAGATAGGGGTTCTGGAGCTTTCTTCACCATCAGAACACTTCCTTAGGAAACTTGGACTGATTGTGAGATATCTGTTTTCCTGTCTTCTAGCTTCAAAAACTCTCTGATCCTATGGAGAGATTAGCTCTGAAAGAAAGAAAATGGTTTTTGGCTTACTACAATCTTCTTTTCTCTCTCATTTCTGTTTCTTTGCTCCCCTCCATGTCTCTCCTGTTACACACACACACACACACACACACACCCCACATTGCATACAGATACACAGTACATGTACACACATATCAGGTACCCATACACCCTTGTAGACATCACCTATACGTATATGCACAGATACCATGTACATACACACACATATCCTACAGATACACCCATATACATGATTAAACCTTGGATTTAGATTTTTGATATATATTAATATATATTAATGGATTTTACTGATAATTTCTATGTTTTGTGGCATTAATGCACTAATATTACTTGGCAATATTTGATATCATCAGAGAACTCATATAGATATAGATATAGATATAGATAGATATATTTTCCCTAGAACTCCCTGGTTCTATATGACTTACTGCATATTCTTTATTAGGTTGTTATAATTAATCAGGAGGCAGGACTAAAAGTGGAAAAATGGAAAACTTGAGTAAGGAAGCCTGACTATATGGAGACTCTGTTTTATTATGGCTAATGTCCAATAATCAGAACTCTAATGAATTTCCTAATTCTTTCTAGTTTAACTCAGTATAGAAAAAAAATATTCTGAGCTTGGATCTGTACTGCAATATGCAAAATATGTGGAATATAAGATCATTTGTGACATTCAAACTGAGTGTTAACTGATTACCACAACCTTAATAAGGGAGGATCATTTCATTTTAAACATTGTTATTGTTCTTGGTGAAGGAATGCTAAAAAGAACTTGAAAAATAAATTGTTGATTGCACAGTATAATAGAAGGTGGTTTTAAAAAAACCTAGCAATGATAATTATAGATTACGAAACTGTAAGAAAAAGTTATAATGTGCTGTAAAAATGAGATAGGTAGAAAACTATCAGGAGAAGAAGAACAATACGTGAAATCTAATATAAATATTAGAAGAGCAAGAACTTACTTGGGCCCATTGTGACTTATAAATAAAAGCAAACAGAATTTTACATCATCATCTCTTTTTAAGTGAGTAATAGTGGAATGAAGAAATATTTCCAGTTGGAATTAAGATTATCCTAGATTTTATGAAAAGACTAGAAGTAATGCTTTAATATAAAATCCTCAACGAAATATGGTGAATTCTCTTTCAGAAAGAAATGGATATTTCAAATTCATTGAGTTTTTGCAGTTTCTGTATATACAGTTTTCTAAACTTAAAACATATTACATGAAGTTTTAAAAATTCTTCTCTTTCTCTCTAAAATGCTGAAATGTTGGGGTTTAATCTTTACTCTTGAATTATGCAAAGCTGTTGACCTTGGTTGCGTCCACAGAAATTTACATAATTTGCTAAGTAGAATAATGGTTGTCATTCAAATGATAATGTGGAGATTCTTCTATCTGATCACAATATTTTCAGAGTGAAAGAAACTTTCAACAATTGCAGGTTTAGAGTTCTAAATGTGACCTTCAGTGCAGTGGTTTCATTCAGCTTTAGTGCATAAAGTTTTCCATTTGCTAGGTTTAGGTAGGTTTGAAAAAAAGCAAAAAGAGAATTTTAATTACGCAGTAAATTGAAAACAATTTTTTTTTATATTATTAGTGCACAAAGCTCTTAAAAATCATAAATGGCAAAAACCAGGAAGAAAAGCCTATTCCATCTTGAACACATTTGTCTATATGAGAACAAGTGAGGACATAATTTTTGGTTGTATTCTTTTATTTTTTTCAGTCTCTGACTCTACATTTAAGAGTTTGGATTCCAATTGATTGTATACTAAATTGGGGGAAAGTGTGTTTAAGAATGATGAGTGATTTTTGTTATATGAAGTCCAAAGAGGCTCTCACAAAACCCAGAAAATATGTTTCCATATTTTGGGGAGTTTTCTTTCAAATAAAATTGAAATAATAAAAGATAAAAACTTTCAAAAAGGCTTTCACTGATTGAAGAGAAGTTTGAGGATTGAGGAGGAGGATAGTAGAACAGTGTGAATCATATTTTGAATTGTGCACTATTACAAAGGGATACAAAGCGCTCTTTGAGAAGTTAGGAGAGTTGTATCCAAATCTTAGGTCCTTTATTGAGGTTTTGGGGATATTTAAGAGGTAATTTAACTTTTCACTGTCTGAGTTGGGAATAATAATGGTGGTAGTGCAATGAGGGTGCTTTAACTGTGACATTTACTGCTCCATTGATCAACCAGAATTTATCTGGCAGATGTACCAAACTTGGCAGCTGTTCACAGTTGCAGGGACACAGTTCTGGGTCCCTCAGAACAGTTTCACATGCAAAAAGAATACATTACATAATCTTTTCTCTGAGAGAGTGTGACAGTTTGAGTTAGCTAGGTTATGCTCTGGTAGCAAGCAACTTTAAGATTACAGCATCCTAAAATGACTCTAACAAGGCTACTTGAGTGGAGAACGATAAAGTTAAGTTCGGTCAGAAGGAGTAATAGAATAAAATAGTGGCAAGGGAACTTAAAGCAGCAAAGTGGTAGTGGATATTAAGTGCACTTTTCTTCTAGTGCCATTGGGATGACATTTTGCTTCTCTCTGGTACTTACTAGTAGGGTAAAAGAAATAATCCCTAGTTTCATTGTCATTAGCCCAAAGTATTTTAGGGGCACAAGGGAAATATAATGGGGATGACTAGGGAAACTTGTTTATGATCAACATATAACTTTCATTTTTGGTCTTTAGAGTAAATTCTTAAACAAGCTGTATTATATCAACTATCTTCTAGGAGCTGGGTATTCTCTTCCATGAAGTCAAAGGGATTTCTCAGTCATTTTGAAATTCAAGTCAGTAATAAATGATTTCCTCCAAAGGACTCAGTGAAAGCCAGATTTTAGTCCTACCTTTCTTTTCCTTTTATATTTCTATTCTATGAAGTAAATCCCTTTGTGGTAATGTGAACTAAGCACAGACTATAGCTATCTCAGACTGTCAAGGGTGTGAAATGGCAAAAACTGAATTCTGCGCACTGAATAAAAGCAGAAAGACGAATCTATTGAAGGGCTTTTCAGCTCCAAGTCAAGAAATTCAAGTCTATAGGAGCAATGAGTTTTGAGTTGCTTACAATACTAAGGGATTTTTATGGAGTAAGTGAAGTTCTTTGGTTTTTTCAGCTGAAGCTTAGGGTCTTCTTCCCGATTTGGATGGGTGTACCTAAGTCAGGGATACAGGAGATCCAGAAATGGTGTGGACGGATTTGGTGTTCGGATCTTGGCTGGTGTCCTCTGCTGGTTTCTGAGAATAGCTGTAAATTTCTGTAGGGTTGGTTAAATTTCCTTTATGTGACTGCATTGACCATTTCCATTTGTCATTGACATAAGTAACTCCATTTTGGTTTGGTTCTACAAAAGTAACAAGGATCTGGACCAGAACATATTATGTATATAGCCCCAAATTAGTCTATAACACACATAATAAGAATATATTGACCTATTTGTATTTTCATTTTCTTTTTTTTTTAAATAAAAACCACATTGCTAATGTCCTAGGAAGTACCTCTTTCCCTATGCATTTAAAATGGATGGTATTCATATGGCTCTAGCGTTTGTGACGGGAGAATTTGAGTATGTTGGAAAACTGGTTGCATCCCATGTTTTCTATGTAAGTGACATCGCTGTGTAAGTGTCTTTCTGAACTGCAGCAATTTCTCTCTTGCGTTCTAGAAGAGAAATAAATTTGAATCATAAAAAAAAATTCTTGAGTGCCTAGCACATAGTAGGCAGTTTAGTTGGGATCAGGAATGTGTATTTTCTAGTTGCTAGGAAATAGCATTTCTGTACATTTGGTAAGGAGAAGGGATACAAAGACATATTTGAGTCAGATTAACTTGATTCTGACTGCTTTCAACAAAAGGTGAAATATGTGTTACAGGCAACTTTATAATTTTAATAGCTGTTCCTTAGTTTTCAGTTGTTTTAAATCATCTATTAAACCCAACAACTTGTTAATATTTTACTGCAGTTCATTTCAGTTACAAAAAACTAAAAAATTGGCAGTCTATTATGGTAAAGAAAATGATATCATTTTAATAATTAAATACACCAATCAATCAATTCAATTCTTACAGAAGGTTAAAAAAAAAAGAGTAAAACTATGTATATATAATAGCCAACATCCTACCTAGAATAACTACTAAAGTACATATCTGGTTGATAATGGTCTTCAATAAATATTTTTTAAAATTTTAATTGCAGTGTAGTCAATATACAGTGTTATATTAGTTTCAAGTGTACAATATAGTGATTCAAGAATTCCATACATCGCCCGGTGCTCATCGTGATAAGTGCACTCTTAATCCCTTTCACCTATTTCACCTATCCCCCACACACCTCCCCTCTGGTAGCCATCAGTTTGTTCTCCATAGTTAAGAGTTTTTGGTTTGTCTCTTTTTCTATTCTTCATTTCTTAAATTCCAGGTAGGAGTGAAATCATAGGCTATTTGTCTTTCTCTGACCGACTTATTATACTTAGCATTATACTCTGTAGTTGCATCCATGTTGTTGCAAATGGCAAAATTTCATTTTCTTTTATGGCTGAGTAATATTCCATTGTGTTTTATATATATATATATGTCCACCGCACCTTTTTTATCCATTCATCTATGGATGGACACTTGGGCTGTTTGCATAGTTTGACTATTATAACTAATGCTGCAATAAACATAGGGTACATACATCTTTTCAAGTTAGTGTTTTTATATTCTTTGGGTAGATACTCAGTAGTTGAATTACTGGATCATATGGTAGTTCTATTTTTAATTTTTTGAGGAATATCCATACTGTTTTCCAAGGTGGCTGTACCAGTTTGTGTTCCCACTAACAGTGCAAGAGGGTTTCTTTTTCTCCACACCCTCTCCAATACTTGTTTCTTCTGTTCTTGTTTTTCTTTTCTTCTGTATTCTGTTTTTGATTTTAGCCATTCTGCCAGGTATGAGGTGATATTGCATTATAGTTTTCTAAAAGATTTATTTATTTATTTTAGAAAGAGAACGAGAGAGCATAAGTGGGAGGGGCAGAGGGAGAAGGGGAGAGAAACTCAGGCAGACTCTGTGGTGAGCGTGGAGCCCAACGAGGGGCCCAATCTCATGACCCTGAGATCATGGCCTTAGCCAAAACCAAGAGTTAGATGCTCTACTGACTTCACCCAGGTGCCCCTCACACTGTAGTTTTGATTTTATTTCCCTGATGATAAGTGATGAGAAACATCTTTTCACGTGTCTGTTTCCCATCTGTATGTCTTCTTTGGAGAAGTGTCTGTTCATTTCTTCTGCCTATTTTTAATTGGATTACTTGTTTTTGGGGGTGTTGATTTGTATAAGTTCTTTATGTATTTTGGATACTAACTCATTATTAGATATGTTCATTTACAAATATCTTGTCCCATTCAGTAGGTTTTCTTTTAGCTTTGTTGCTTCCTTCACTGTGCAGAAGCCTTTTATTTTGATGTATTCCCAACAGTTTATTTTTGCTTCTGTTTCCTTTGCCTCAGGAGGCAGATCTTGAAAAATGTTGTGATGATTGATGTCAGAGAAATTACTGCCTATGCTCTCTTTTGTAGTTTTTATAGTTTCAGGCTTCACATTTAGGTCCTGAATCCATTTTGAATTTATTTTTGTGTATGGTGTAAGAAAATGGTCCAATTTGAATCTTTTGTGTGTAGCTGTCCAGTTTTCTCAGCACCATTTGTTGAAGAGAATATTTCCATTGCATAATCTTGCTTCCTTTGTCAAATATTAATTGAGCCTATAATTTTGGGTTTATTTGTGGACCCTCTATTCTGTTCTGTTGGTCTCTGTGTCTGTTTTCTTGCTAGTACTATACTGTTTTGATTACTACATCTTTATAGTATATTCTGATATCTGGGATTATGATACTCTGGCTTTGTTTTCCTTTTTCAACAGTGCTCTGGCTATTTGGGTGTTTTGTGGCTCTATACCACAAATTTTAAGATTCTTTGTTCTAGTTCTGGTGAAAATGCTATTGATATTTTGATAGGGATTGCATTAAATCTGTAGGTTGCTTTGGGTTGTATAGACATTTTAACGATATTTGTTTTCCAATCTATTGAGCATGGAATATCTTTCTTTCCCTTTGTGTCGCCTTCAATTTCTTTCATCAGTGTTTTGTAGTTTTCACAGTGTGGAAGTCTTTCACCTCCTTAGTTCAGTTTATTTCTAGGTATTTTAGTATTTTGGGTGCAATTTTAAATGGGATTGTTTTCTTAATTTCTCTACTACTTCATTATTAGTGTATAGAAATTTCTGTATAGGTCTTCAATAAATAGTGAATGTTATTTTATGGCAATATTAAATTTATAGAAAGAGTTTTCCTTTAATGATGGTAGATTTTTTTGAGTAGGCAAAGATTTTTTTTTTCTTTAAAATAGAGCTATTGAGGTATTCTTTCTAAAGTGCCCATTGTATCCATTGACCATCAATCTCCAAAACAGGAAACCACTGCTCCCATCCCCCAGCCCAGGAAACCACTGATGTACTTTTGGTCACTCTGAGTTTTTTTTAAATGAAATTATTATTATTATTATTTTAAAAGATTTTATTTATTTGAGAGAGAGAGAATGAGAAAGAGAGCACGAAAAGTGGGAGGATCAGAGGGAGAAGCAGACTCCCTGCCGAGCAGGGAGCCCGATGCGGGACTCGATCCCAGGACTCCAGGATCATGACCTTAGCCGAAGGCAGTCAGTCACCTAACCAACTGAGCCACCCAGGTGTCCCTTTAAATGAAATTATTAAATTTATGATATAAATGGTATAAAATAACATGTAGTCTTTAGGGTCTAGTTTCTTTTACAAAGCATAATGTTTTTAGTGTTCATCTGTACAGAAGCAAAGTAGTTTGCTACTTTTTATTGCTGAGTACTATTCAATTTTATTTATTCATGCAGTAGTTGATAGACATTTGGTTGGTTTCCAGTTTTTGGCTATTATGAATAATGATGTAATGAATATTCATGTAAAAGTCTTTGGAGAAATGTTTTTATTTCTCTTGGGTGGATATCTAGAAGTGGAATTGTTGGGTTATTTGTCACAATTATGCTTAACATATTTTTAAGAAACTACCAACCTGTTTTATGAAAATCTGTGTCATATTACATTCTTACTAATGATATTTGAGGGTTCCCTTTTCTCTGTATCCCTGCCAACACTTGTTATTTCTTATCTTTTTGATAATAGTTACTATAACAAGTGTGAAGTGATAGCTCATTGAAGTTCTGGTCTGCATTTCCCTGATGATTAGTGATTAGTGATGTTGAGCATTTTTTCATTTAGATACAAACTGGCCATTTGTATGTCTTCATTGGGAAAATGTGTACTCAGGCCCTCTAACCATTTTTAAAAATTAAAAAAAAATTTTTTTAAGTTTTTTTTTTTAAAGATTTTATTTTATTCGTTTGACAGACAAGAGATCACAAGTAAGCAGAGAGGCAAGCAGAGAGAGAGGAAGGGAAGCAGGCTCCCTACTGAGTAGAGAGCCTGATGAGGGGCTTGATACCAGGACCCTGGGACCATGACCTGAGATGAAGGCAGAGGCTTTAATCCACTGAGCCACCCAAGCACCCCTACCCATTTTTTTTTTAATTGGAGTTTTATTTTATTTTATTTTATTTTTTACTGAGCTGTATGAGGTCTTTATATATTTTGGTTATTAACCTCTGATTAGATATATGATTTGCAGGTATTTTTTCCATTCAGTAGGCTGCCTTTTCATTTTTGTAATATTTCTTTTGCTCTAAGTAAGCCCTTTAGTTTGATGTAGTTCTAGTTTTTTATTTTTGCTTTTTTAACCTTTACTTTTTGTGTCAATTCTAAAAACTCATTGCCGAGATCATTGTAAAAGAGCTTACTTCCTATTTTTTTCCCTAGGAGTTTTATGATTTTTAGTCTTACATTCAAGCCTTTAATTATTTTGAGTTGTTTTTTTTTTGTGTGGGTGTGGTATAAGATGCTAGTTCAGTTTCTCTTTTTTGCATGTGGATATAGTTTTTCCAACACCATTTATTAAAGAGATTGTTCTTTCTACATTTATATTCTTGGCTCCTTTGTTGTAAATTAATTGATCACATATGTGATTGTTTTCTGGGCTCTTTGTACTGTTCCATTGGTCTACATGTCTGTTTTTATGCTAGTACCATACTGTTTTAATTACTATAGCTTTGTAATATTATTTGAAATCAGGAAACATGATGCCTCTAATGTTGTTCTTTCTTAAGATTGCTTTGGCTATGTGGTATCTTTTGTACTTCCATACAAATTTTAGGATTGTTTGTTCTATTTATGTGAAAAATGCCACTGGAATTTTGATAAGTTTTGATAAAAGTTGATAAAGATTGTATTGAATCTGTAGACTGCTTTGGGTAATATGGGCATTTTATCACATTAATTCTTCTAATCCATGAGCATGGGATATCATTCCATTTATTGATGTCATCTTCAATTTTTTTCATCAATGTCTTAAGGTTTTCAGTTACAGATCTTTCATGTTTTGGGTTAAATTTATTCCTTAATAGTTTATTCTTTTTGATGCAATTGTAAATGGGATTAATTTTTTTTTGGATAGTTTGTTAATAATATATAGAAATGCAACTAACTTTTATATACTGATTTTGTATCCTGCTATTCCACTCAATATATTTATTAGTTCTAACAGTTTTTTTGTGGTGTCTTTAGGGTTTTCTATACATAATGTTACCTGCAAATAGGGCCAGTTTTACTTCTTTCATTCTGATTTGGATGCCTTATTTCTTTTTCTTACTTTATTGCTCTCACCTTTGTTATGTTGAGGTACATTCCTATACTCACTTTGTTGAGAGTTTTATCATATTGAAATTTGTGAAGTGTTTTTTCTACATCTACTGAGATGATCTTTTTATCTTTCATTTTACATTATATTGATTGACGTGTGGAGGTTGAACTATCCTTGCATCCCTGGAATAAATCCTACTTTATCATTGTATACAATGTTTAAAAATATGTGTTAATTTGGTTTGCTAATATTTTGTTATGGACTTTTGTGTATATATTTATCAGAAATATTAGCCTATAATTTTATTTTCTTGTAATGTGCTTGTCTAGCTTTGGTGTTAAGATAATGTTAGACTCATAAGATGAGTTTAGAAGCATTCCATCCTCTTATATTTTTATTTATTATTTATTTATATTTATTATTTTGTTAAATAATAATTTTTAGGGCTTCATTATACACTATCAGTTTATTTTTAGCTATCTATTCAAATTTTTAAATATTCACTCTGGAGTTTGTAATATGTATTTTTATTTACTATAATGTCTTTTGGTATACAATGACTTATTCTATTAAAATACTACATACAAACATTTCTAACCAATAAAGCTTCCACACTGTTGACGAATCTGATTATGGCGTGGGGAGTATATTCAAAGTTTATTTAGTTTTCTGCCCATATTTCTTGGGTCTTTCCTGTATCTGTGGAATCTCCCCAGCTGCCTTTTTATGCTTTTCTTATTTGAGGTTCCATTAGTTAAATCTCTGATTCACTGTTTGTTCAGTCTAGGACTGCAACCTCAAGCTAGCAAGGTTCTAGGTTTCCCTAGCTTCTTTTCTTCCAGGTTTTCCATGTGTAGTAGATAAAATCACAGATTTTCTTCCATCCCTCAAGTTGGTGTTACATCCTTTATGGCAGTAAAGCTGTGTTTTTTGAGGCCCATCTTACACTGGTAAAGCTATTGCTTTTGCCAGATGACCTGGGTGGGGGCCGAGAAGATGAATGAAAACAACCGCAGGAAGAAGGACACTGACTTTGGCTGTTCTTAATGAAAGTTTGAGTATTTTTTCAAGAATAAAATCTTCTCAGCTTGTTTGGTTTTGATTGATTTTCAGAGCCCTGACATACTTGTATTTGTATTTGTTCAGTTTTGCATTATAATTTTTTTTTTTTTTTTTTGGAAAGGATTCACTGATCTCTTAACACTATTAAAGCTGGAAGTTCTGAGGTACCTGGGTGGCTCAGCCTTTAAGTGTCTGCCTTCGGCTCAGGTCATGATCCCAGAGTCCTGGGATTGAGCCCCACTTCAGTCTTCCCGCTCAGTGGGAGGTCTGCTTCTCCCACTCCCAGTGCTTGTGTTCCATCTCTTGCTTTCTCTCACTCTGTTAAAAAAAAAAAAAAGCTGGAAGTTCCATATATATTTCCTTTTTAAAAGATAGTCATATGCTTTAAAAATTATTTTTAGGGCCTTAAAAATATTTTAATAGTTTTTTTTTTTTTTTAATTTACTGCTGGTAACATTGTCTTTGGGGAATAATTCTATAGCAGTCACTTGGTTAGAAAAAACTAACATGAAATTTATTTTATACAAAGGCCATACTGGTGCTCTTATGTTGAAAATTAAGAATGATACAATTAGTAAGTTCTTAAAATATTTTTGAAGAAATAGAGATTAGGACCCCCTAAGCATATATGATACAGAGGGTTGTTTTCTTTTGATTATTCCCATTCATCTTTTAAAAAAAGTTTATCTAAATCCAGCTTAGATGGTGAAGCCACTCTGGAAAACAGTATAGAGTTTCCTAAAAAAGTTGAAAACAGAGCTACACTATGACCCAGTAATTGCACTACTAGGTATTTACCCTGAAGGTACAAATGTAGTGATCCAAAGGAGTACCTGCACCCCAGTATGTCCATTATAGCCAAATTAGGGAAAGAGCCCAGATGTACATCAACAGATGAATGTACAAAGATGTGGTATGTACATACACACACACACACACACACACACACACACACAATTGAATACTACTCAGTCATCAAAAATGAAATCTTGCCATTTGCAATGTTGTGGATGGAACTAGAGGGTATTATGCTAAATGAAGAAGGTCAGTCAGAGAAAGACAGATACCACATGATTTCACTCATATGTAGAATTTAAGAAACAAAGCAGAGGATCACAGGGTAAGGGAGGGAAAAATAAAAACAAGATGAAATCAGAGAAAGAGCTGAACTATAAAAGACTCTTAATCATAGGAAACTGAGGGTTGCTGAAGGGAAGGGGTTGGGGAGATGGGGTAATTGGGTGATGGGCATTAAGGAGGGCACATGATGTAATGAGCACTGGGTATTATAAAGGACTTATGAATCACTGAACTCTACCTCTGAAACTAATAATACACTATATGATAATTAATTGAATTTAAATAAAAAATAGCTTAGAAATCATACAATTGAGTGAATATATAATATAGGATGGTATGAGAAGAATGTAGAGGAAGATATGGCAGTAATATCCAAGTACCCTAACTAAATAGTAATTTCTAGTGGGTTAAAATCTGAAAAATTTCCCAAACTAGGCTACATGATTTATGGGTCAGTGTTGCAAAGAGGGTTATGGGGTTGCACAAATGGGTGAAGGGGAGAGAGAGAGGGTGATACAGACTTCAGTTATGGAATGAGTAAGTCATGGGAATAAAAGGCAGAACATAAAGAATACAGTTAGTATTTTGTAATAGTGATGTAAGGGGATATATGGTAGCTACACTTGTGGTGAACATAACATAATGTTTAAACTTGTCAAATAGCTAAGTTGTATCCCTGAAACTATTGTAATTTTATGGGTCAACTGTACTCAAATAATTCTTTTTTTTTTTAAAGATTTTATTTATTTATTTGACAGACAAGAGATCACAAGTAGGCAGAGAGGCAGGCAGAGAGAGAGGAAGGGAAACAGACTCTCTGCTGAGCAGAGAGCCCAATGCAGGGCTTGATCCCAGGACCCTGGGATCATGACCTGAGCCGAAGGCAGAGGCTTTACCCACTGAACCACCTAGGCGCCCCTCAAATAATTCTTTAAAAAAGATAAAACACTTGTGAAAATGAACCACACAATAAAAAATAGCTATCCAGTCAGTTAGAAATGCATAGATAAGATGTATCTCAGCTATGGAAACAGGGTACAGTGAAAGTAGTTTGTTAAAAGGATCACACTGTCCTGAAGTGTCCTCTGTGTGAGAGTGTGTGTGTGTATGTGTGTGTGTGTGTGTGTCTTGGACCTGGTAGGTAGAACTGGATAGTGAGGCAATCTTTCCACTCCTTGTGGAAAAGGAAGAGATTTAAAAATAAAAAGTATAGTTTTATATCTCATCTTCATTGATTAATAAAAAAGTAATGTTTTTAGTGATCCCTAGTGAGGTTTGAGAACCTGATGTTATCCAAATAATAACTGCTAATTTTTTTTAACCTAAACATCACTTACTACTATATGTTTTATTTTTCTGTAAGAAATGGATCAGCTTTTATGATCTGGGAAGTGATTTTTTTTACATTTAGAGAAATAGCTAATTTACAAATGGATTTATGGGAAAAAACTTTATATCATTTTCCAATATTTACTTTAGAAATATTGCCTTTACAAGAACTTATTGCTCAGCTCTCTTGAGGGTTGGGATAACCTTTTTGTATGGTTTTATCAATTTAACTGTTGAATTCCTCTTTTAGTATTTTCTATTTTTAGATGCTCTTTATGCCTGTTGAATCACAAATGAGTATATGGCTGTATTTATTAGAAGAAACGATGTGAAATTACCAGTATTTTATGATTTTTATTCCACAAAAAATATCAATTTTGTGAAGTTCAGTCAAGAACATATTATTTATCAACAAGCTCCAATCCTACTTGGGTGTTTTAACTTTTCCCTAGGACTCAATCAAAAGCTAGAGTATCTTTCATTATCTTTACTTACTCATCATTTTCCTTTTCTCTCAAATGCTTATGTTTAACTCATAGTGTATCTTAGATCTGGTACAAATATACTTTATTTCACTGGGTATACATGGGTATAAATTAAATAATTTATTTGTAATCTCACAATAGAAAATTCAAACCTTTACTTGAACACAATAACATTTTAAAAGTAACTTCCTTTGTGCATTTGTAATGTATCTTCCCTATTGTATTTCTTTTCTTTCTCAAATCAGTGCTGTCTGTCTTAGATTTTAAATTTCTTGAGAGGAAGTCCTATTCTATGAACTCATTCATACTACTGTAATTAGCCAAGATCCTTAGTGCCAACCAAATATCCAGGAGTCTATCAGGATAGTGTGTACAGAGTTGGGTGAGGCAGCTTAGTGGGAATAGAGAAGGGGGAAATTTGGTTCTGTTTCAATTCTTGGAGTTTAATACTTGTATGATCTAGTTGAGAAAAAGGCATACAACATGTAATAAGAAAAGTCACCCATGTAGAAGTCTTTGGATGAAAACATTTTTGGAAATTTCTTAAGGGCTGAATGTACTAAGAATATGAGTTTTTAGGAAGGAATAGAAGAAGTAGTGTTTCTTTTTATGAAAAACTCAGATTTCACAGAAAAGGAAGCTGTTGTCTGGTAAATCCACTGGCCACCATCTGACTCTGTTCATTAAAAGAGTAATCCAAGCAGAGGAACCTGCTGGTTGTAGCAAAGGTTGGAGCTCAGTGAGTTTTAGGTTCTTAGCAGGAGGTAAGCAGTCATATTCCATGTTCCCAGACACATAAGGTCAAAGAGGGACATGTTTTGTTGATCTGCTCTGTTGATGCTTGCAGCCCTAGGGTCAGACTAATGCCCTTAGAAGTTTTTGGTTTTCTTATAGAGAATCCAAATTTAAAAGAAGTTTGTGAAAGCATAGCTTTAACTGCAAGAGACAGATCAATATGAAGCTTGATCTGATTTGAGGAATTTATAGTGTTCTCATTTTTATTATTTTAAAATTTGTATGAGGGAACTTTACTTGGTTTCTTGGTAGGAAAAACTATATATATCTATGTATCTCATACATATAATCATATATCTATAGAAAATATATAATAGGACATATAGATATGGATATATAAATGTGTATGTAGTGTACTGGAAACAATGAAATGGAGTTGATAATTCTGGTTTAATTTTTTAGTATAACTCTGCATTTTAGTTCAAATATCTTTGAACTTTAGCTTTCTATATCTCTGAAAAGTCTGATTTAATCATAGAGTTGAGTGAAATCAAATGAGATATTTATTTAAGAGGATCCTGTATACAATGAGAGATATATTAGTTATCCCTGATGCAATCTAGAGAATTTTACTAGAGATCTACTACTGTGGAACAAAAGTGGAATAAAAGATCTGCTACTATGCTCAGAGTAGCTGGAAATATTTTTCTGTTATGCTGCTATAATTCTTGGTAGTATGAAAATGAAAATTTAGATACTGTAGAGCTGCTTAATTGTTTCATACTTAGTGACTCCTCACTTTCCCCAACCACACCCACTGGAAAACTATAGTGATATGAGACATTTTCTTATTGGTAATTGGCAAGGCACATATCAAATAATTTAATTTGATTCAAATCAACATTTTTAAGTTTCTAATATAGTGTCACAAGCTACACTATTAGTGAGTTAGCACTTTGAACTGGGACATTTTATATGTAGTAGTCCATTATTAGAATTCAAACAGTGCATCTTTTGGGTGAATAACAGTATAACCTGTGATTTGTTGATAATACTGTGTGGAGAAGAAATAAGATTTAAGATGATATCATCCTTGTAACTTAGAGGTATGGTTACTCTTCTATCTAGCCTTTATTAATCTAAACCCTAATCTTGAGGTTTGGATTCATTAAAATAGAACGACAACTTTATATTATTCTAATATAATCACTTAGATACCAGAAAATAATATATAACATCTTAATATAATTAACTGTATCTTAACAGGTATTAGAAAAAAAGTGGATCAATTGCAGTGATATCTAGAAAATATTTCGCTAACTATAAAATTCCGTTAAAGTCTTCAATTTATAAACCTTTTGTTGTACTTTTCTCATATACTCTCTAAAAGTAAATAATAAAACTTTAAGATTGGCAAGCCTCAGAGCAATAATTAATAATCTGAAAGTGTTAGGAAAGCACCTGAAATTAAAGTTGGTATGATATTGACGGAACATAATAAGCCAAGTTTTGCCAACAAACTCAATGGAATATCACAAAAAGAGAAGTTCCACTTAAAATTTTCTTATTCCAGGGGCCATTGGGTGGCTCAGTCAGTTAAGCTCTGACTCTTGATTTCAGCTTGGATCATGATCTCTGGGTTGTGAGACTGAGACCTGCGTCGGGCTATATGCACTGAGCTTGGATCCTGCTTAAGATTCTTTTTCTCCCTCTCCTTCTGTCCCTCCCCCTGCTCTATCCAAGTAAGTCATCAATCAATCAATCTTTAAAAAGAAAAAAAACCCAATCTTTCTTATTCCAAATCCCCTTCTACCAGCCTTATTTCCCTTCTTTTTCTTGCAGGCAAAAATACTTGAAAAATTGCTCAGACTGAGTTCTGTTCTCATCTTCCATTTTCTTTCAACACACTGCAATCTGCTACTGGCCCCATCACACTTACATTTATTGAGTGGTTAATATTTCCTGAGCTTAGTCCTAAACAATTTACATGTATTATCATTCTTTCCTTACAGCAATCTAGTAAGTGTTCCATTTTGCTTATACTGAAATTGCTCCAGAAAAATTCACTCTATTTGTTAGTACTACTTGGTTACTGATGAGAGAAGTAAACTCAACCTTCCTTAAGTAAAGAGGATGTATTGAGTCTTGCAGCAGAATAGTGCAGGGCAAGATTGTTTTGAGGTAGATCAGGAATTCCCCTTTCTCTCTAGGGTCTGCTTTTTAGGTGCTGTTTTCATTCTCAAACAGGAACTCTCTATGCAGTAGCAAAGATGACTGATAATAGATACAAGCTTACATTAGGCCAATTTATCAGTCTTGGTGAACAGAGTGCCTTGATCCCAGAAAAACATCCGGATCTGAATTTTATTGGTCAAGTTGGCATTATGTGTTCATCTGTGAAAACAGGAGAAAACCTTATGATATTGGGTTAAGCAAAACTTCTTAAATAAGACACCTAAAGAGTGATCCACAAAAGAAAAATGGACACATTGGAACTTTTGCTCTTCTCTTCATTCTAACTTACACCCACGCAACATTTGATACTGATGGCAATTCCTGCTTTGTTGTGACTTTCTCCTCTTACTTTACCAGTTCATTTTAAGAGAAGCTATTTATTTATTTTTGGGTCCCAGACACTGTACCAGAGAGTGAGTAGAAAATATGTAGGACAGAGTTATGTTCAATTCCCAGCAAAAGTTAGCATAGTCAGTTTTTAACTTGTAGCCACTCTAATTTGTCTTTCCCTAATGACTGAAGATACTGAACATCTTCTCATGTGCTTGACAGCCATATAATTTTATTTGGTTAAGTGTCTGTTGAAATATTTTACCCATTAAAAATTTGGGTTGTTTGTTTTCTACTTTTCAAAAATTTAATTGTAGTTGACATACAGCATTATGTTAGTCTCAGGTATACAACATAAAGATTTGACATTTGTATATATTGTAAAACAATCACCCACTGTAAGTCTATTTACCATCTGTCACCATACAAAGTTAAAAAAATATTTTTTCTTGTGATGAGAACTTTTAAGATTTATTTCCTTAACAACTTTCAAATTTGTAGAATATCATTGACTGTAGTCACCATTCTATAAATTATATCCCCATTACTTACTTATTTTATTTTATAACTGGAAATTTGTATGTCTTGATCCCCTTCACCAATTTCATCCACCTTCCCACATCCCTCTCTTTTGGCAACTACCAATTTATTCTTTGTATCTATGAGTTTGGCTTTGTTGTATTTGTTTCTTCATTAATTTTATATTTTAGATGTTTTTCACATAAATGAGATCATACCATATTTTTCTTTCTCTTTCTGACTGGTTTCACTTAGCATAATATTGTCTAGGTCCATCCATGTTGTTGTTAGAGACAAGATTTCATTCTTTTTATGGCTGAGTAGTATTCTATTGTATATGTATACCACATCTTTTTTATCCATTCATTGATGAACCATCGTCCACTGATGGACACTTAGGTTGTTTTTGTATCTTGCCTATGGTAAACAATGCTGCAATAAACATAGGGGTGCAAGTATTTTTTCAAATTGGTGCTATTTTTTCTTCAGATAAATATCCAGAAATAGAATTACTAGATCATATAGTATTTCTATTTTTAATTTTTTGAGGAACCTCCATTCTGTTTTATATAGTGACTGTACCCATTTATAATCCTACTGCAGTTCAGGAGGGTTCATTTTCTCCATATGCCCACCAGCACTTGTTATTTCTTGTCCTTCTGATTATAGACATTCTGATAGGTATGAAGTGATATCTCACTGTGTTTTTGATTTACATTTCCCCTGATAATTAGTGATGTTGAGCATCTTTTCATTTATACAGTGGCCATCTCTATGTCTTCTTTGGAAAAATGTTTATTTAGATCTTCTGTTCATTATTAAATCAGATTGTGTATTTTGTTATTGTTATTGAATTGTTTGAGTTCTTTATATATTTTGGGTATTAACCCCTTTTGGCTATATGATTTGAAGATGTCTTTTTCCGTTCATGGGGTTGCCTTTTTTTTTTATGGTTTTTGTCACTGTGAAGAAGCTTTTTAGTTTGAGGTAGCCCCATATATTTATTTATTTTGGGGGGGGGGCCAGACCCCCAAAATATTGCCAAGAGCAATGTCAAGGAATTTACTGTCTGTTTTCCGTATGAATTTTATGATACCTGGTCTTACGTTCTAGTCTTTAATCCATTTTGAGTTAATTTTTATGTATGGCTTAAAATAGTGGTTCAGTTTCATTCTTTTGCATGTGGCTATGTAATGTTCCCCACACCATTTAGTAAAGAGAATGTCCTTTTTTTAAAAAAAAGATTTTATTTATTTATTTGACATACAGAGATGACAAGTAGGCAGAGAGGCAGGCAGAGAGAGAGAGGAGGAAGCAGGCTCCCCACAGAGCAGAGAGCCTGATGTGGGGCTCGATCCCAGGACCCTGGGATCAAGACCTGAGCCAAATGCAGAGGTTTTAACTCACTGAGCCACCCAGGTGCCTTTCCCATTCTAGGTTCTTGGCTTCTTTGTCATAAGTGAATTGACCTTACATGACCTACATGTTTCTAGGCTCTATTCTGTGCCATTGATCTATGTGTCTGTTTTTATGTCAATACCATCCTGTTTTGATTACTATAGTTTTATAGTTGGAAATCAAGGAACATGAGCTCTCCTTCTTTATTCTTCTTTCTCAGGATGCTTCGGCTATGTGTGGTCTTTTGTTGTTCTATAAAATTTTAGGATTATTTCTTCTTTTTCTTGAAAAATGCCATTGAAGAGGTAACTGGGTGGCTCAATTGGTTGGGCATCCAATCATGATCTAAAGGTTATGAGATGGAGCTGTGCATCAGGCTCTGTGCTCAGTGGGGAGTCTGTTTGAGAATCTCTCCCTTTCCTTCTACCTCTCCACCCTTGCTCTCTCACTCTAAAAATAAATAAATCTTAAAAAAAAAAAAGAAAAGAAAAACGCCTTGGAATTTTGATAGGGATTGTATTAAATCTTTATAAATGGAGTTTTCTTAATTCCTCTTTTGATATTTTATTTTGATATTTTATTTTATTTTAATTTTTAAAAGATTTTATTTATTTATTTATTTATTTATTTATTTATTTGGCAAACAGAGATCACAAGTAGGCAGAGAGGCAGGCAGAGAGAGTAGGAAGCAGTCTCCCTGCTGAGCAGAGAGCCTCATGTGGGGCTTGATCCCAGGACCCTGAGATCATGACCTGAGCCGAAGGTAGAGGCTCTAACCTATGAGCCACCCAGGAGCCCCTTATATTTTATTGATAATGTATAAAGTACAACAGACTTTTGTATATTGAGTTTGTATCCTGAAACTTTACTAAATTTGTTTTTTAGTTCTAAGTTTTCTGGTGGAGTCTTTAGGGTTTAATATATATAAAATTACATCAATAACAAAGAGTCGGGGTTTTATTTCTTTCTTTCCAATTTGGATACCCTTTGTTTTTTATTCCTGCTTAATGACTCTGGGGAGAACTTAACACTATGTTGATTAAGACTGGTGAGAATAGTCATCTTTGTCTTGTTTCTGATCAAAAAGTTTTCAGCTTTTTGCCATTGACTATGATGTTACCTGTGGGCTTGTCCTATATGGCCTTTAGTATGTTGAGGTATGTTCCATCTACATCCTCTTTGTTGAGAATTTTTTTATTTTTTTAAGATTTTGTTTATGTAATTGACAGAGAGAGAGAGAGTGAGAGAGAGACACAAGCAGAAGTGGAATAGGGAAAAGCTGGCTTCCTGTTGAGCAGGGAGCCCATTGAGGGGCTCCATCCCAGGACCCTGGGATCATGATCGGAGCTGAAGGCAGATGCTTAATCAACTGAGCCACCAAGGCACCCGTCTTTGTTGAGAATTTTTATCATGAAAAGGTGTTGACTTTGTCAAGTGTTTTTTTTTTCCTACATCTATTGAGATGATTATATAGTTTTTATCCCTCACTTTAACATGGTATATCATGTTAATTGATTTGTGGATGGTGAACCATTCTTGCATTATGGAAAAGCATCCCACCTGATCATGATATATCATCCCTTCAATGTTTTATTCAACTTGATTCAGTTGTTTGTATCTTATGGAGGAAATCTGCATCTGTGTTCATCAGGGGTATTGGCCTGTAATTTTCTCTTTCCTTTGTAATGTCCTTGTCTGATTTTGATATCAGGGTAATGCTGGCCTTGTAAAATGAGTTTTAGAATATTACCTCCTCTTTAATTTTTTGGAAGGATTTGAGAAGGATGGGTATTAAATCTTCTTTGAATATTTAGTAGAATTCACCAATGAAGGTATCAGGTTCTAGACTGATGTTCATTAGAACTTTATAAATTACTAATTTGATATCCTTACCAGTAATTGGTCTATCCATATTTTCTATTTCCTCCTGATTCAGTCTTGGAAAATTGTTTATAGAATTTATCCATTTCTTCTAAGTTCTCCATTTTTGGATTGCACTTGTTCATAGCTGTTACGTATGATCTTTTGTATTTCTTTGATGTTAGCTGTAAAATCTATTTTTTCATTTCTGATTTCATTTATTTGAGTCTTCTCATTTTTTTTTCTTAGTGAGAGTCTAGCTTAAGATTTGTCAATTTTGTTTATCTTTTCAAAGAACTAGCTCTTAGATTCATGATTGTCTCTGTCTCTTTATTCTCTACTTCATTTATTTCTGCTCTTATCTTTATTATTTCTTTGCTTTTATTAATTTTTTTTTCTAAAAGTCAGAAAAAGTTAGATTTTATATTTGAGATTTTTCTTGTTTCTTGAGATAGGCTTATATCTGTATAACTTTAGAACTGCTTTTGCTAGACCCCATGTGTTGGTTTTGGTATGCTGTATTTCCATTTCCATTTATCTCAAGGCATTTTTTGGTTTCACTTTTCGTTTCTATCTTGACCATTAGTTGTTCAGTAGCATGCCATTTAATCTGTACATATTTGTGATTTTTCCAGTTTTCTTTTTGTAATTGATTTCTAGTTTCATGTAGTTATGCCCAGAAAAGATACTTGATATGATTTCAAGCTTCTTAAATATTGAGACTTGTTTTGTGGCCTGGCATATGATCTGTGTTGGAGAATGTTCCCTGTGCTCCTTGAGAAGAATGTGTATTCTGCTGCTTTTGGATGGAATGTTCTGTATATGTCTAAGTCCCTCTGGTCCCATGAGTCATTTAAGGCTAATGCTTTCTTTTTAAAAATTAAAAAAAAATTTATTTGAATGTAGTTAACATACAATATTACATTAGTTTCAGGAAAATAATATTATAATTTAAGAAGTTTAGATGTTTGGGCGCCTGGGTGGCTCAGTGGGTTGAGCCGCTGCCTTCGGCTCAGGTCATGATCTCAGAGTCCTGGGATCGAGTCCCGCATTGGGCTCTCTGCTCAGCAGGGAGTCTGCTTCCCCCTCTCTCTCTCTGCCTGCCTCTCCGACTACTTGTGATTTCTCTCTGTCAAATAAATAAATAAAATCTTAAAAAAAAAAAAGAAGAAGTTTAGATGTTTAACAAAAGTATAGCTACCATCTGTCCCATTACATTGCTATTAGAATAACATTTGCTGTATTCCTTATGCTCTGCCTTTTATTCCTGTGACTTATTCTTTCCATAACTGAAGGTCTGTATCTCCTTTTTCCATTCATTGATTTTGCCCAGCATCCCATGTCCTTCCCCTCTGGTAACCATCAGATTTTTCTCTGTCTATATTGGTCTGATATGCTTTTTGTTTTTTAGTTATTTTTTTAAAAATTTGTCTCTCTCAGTCCAACTTATTTCAATTAGTATAATACCCTCGAAGTCCATCCATATTATTTCAAATTTATTCTGTGTGTGTGTGTGTATACTAACACATTTTCCTTATCCATTCGTCTGTTGATGGACACAGGTTGCTTCTTTATCTGGGCTAGTTTAAATAATGCTGCAATAAACATAAGAACCTTCATGCTGTTTTCCAGAGTGGCTGTACCAATTTGCATTCCCATGCAATGCCCATGGGTTCCTTTTTTCCCATATTCTTGCCAACACTTATTTATTGTCATTTTGATTTTAGACATTCTAACAGGTGTGTGATATATCTCACTGTGGTTTGTATTTGCATTTCCCTGATGACTAGTGATGTTGAACATTCATTTGTCTTTTGGCCATAATATGTACATCTTCTCTGGAAATATTTTCTCTGCCCATTTTTTAATCAGATTACTTGTATTGTTGGTGTTGAAATTCATAAGCTTTTATGTATTTTGGATATTAACCCCTACTGAATATATAATTTGCAAATATCTTCTCCTATTTAGTAGTTGTCTTTTTATTTTGTTAATGTGTCATGGAGTATCTGTCTAGCTAGTTCTCAACCTCTTTTCAGAGGGCATTGTTCTGTATGTAGCTGTAGATTTGTTGTTTTCATGGGTGTATGAGTTCAAGATCTTCCTGCATCACTGTCTTGAATCGTCCTCTGTTTTCTTATTATTGAATTTTGAGAGTTTTTTTGTTTTTGTTTTTTTTTGAATTTTGGATACAAGTCTTTTATCATATATGTGATTAGCAAATATTTTCTTTCAGTCTTTGGTTGTCTTTACATTTTATCAAAAGTAGCTTTGGAAGTTCTGTAGCTTTAGGTTTTCCATGTTTCAGCTAACGTTTATATATATAGTGCAGTGTATGGATTCAAGTTCTTTTTAAATTGTCTTTGGCAGTGGATATCCAATTGATTAGCACCATTGTTTTGAAAATATTATCATTTCTCTACTGACTTTCCTTTACAACTTTGTAGAAAATGAACTGATTGTCATTATGGACTGAATTGTGTCTCCCCTTGTCTCCCATTCATACACTGAAACCCTAATGCAGAATGTGACTCTGTTTGGCGATAGTACCTTTACGGAAGTAATTGAGGTTAAAAAGGGCTTAAAAGTGAAATCTTAATTTGATTAGACTGGTGTCCTTAAAAGAAGAGGAGGAGGCACCAGAGAGTCCTGTCCCTCTTCATTCTTTCACATAGTAAAAGGTCATGTGATGGGCAGACATCTATAAGCCTGGAAGAGAGGCCTTATAGAAACCAATCTGGTAGGTACTTTGATCTTGGACTAACAGTTTCTAGAACAGTGAGCAAATAAATGTCTTGTTAAGAGACCCAGTCTGTGGTATCTTGTTATGATAGCCCAAGCTAACTAATACAATCATATATGTGTGTCTTTTTCTGTTTTAGAAATAGTCTGTTCAGTTTCATTGATCTTTTTATCTATTTTTGTCATCAATACCACACTGTCTTGGTGAGTGTAGCTTTATAGTAAGTCTTCAATTTGGGAATTGTAAATCCTTCAACTTTGTTATTTTTTTTCAAAGTTATTTCACAATTCTACTTTCTTTGCATTTCTCTATAAACTTTGTATCATTTGCCTATTTTTAAAAGTGTTTAAATAAAGAAAGTTGTTAGGAGATAAGATCTAAATAGCATGAAACAAAAGCAAATTTTTAAGGTGATTAATTAAACCATTCAAAGTTAATGCTTGAAAAAATCTAATTTTGATGCTCTTTTGTGCTCTTAAGGTATTGCTAAGGGTATTCTATTAACTGAATTAATTTCTTAGATGTTTATCAATAAGAAAAACTACTAAAGACCTCTAAAATTTCAGCAGTATAATCCTGACACAGAAATAATTCTCTTATTTCTTATTTTTTTTACCAACTTTGATTTTATGTAAAGTATTTAGATTACAAATTACATTGTCTTGTTAACAGTTTATCTATTTTACTATGAGCATGTTCATTTGATAAGCTTATTGATCTATTTAAAAACTCCATAAATTCATGGTACTAGAGATTAGGTTAGATTTTCTATTTTTTACCACTCTATTTTAATATATAAATGCATTAATTTATATTTTAAACAAAACTGGCATAGAAACTCATAATAAAAAGTGGTAAACAAAAATTGCAAAAGATACTTTAAAGTCAGGTTTTTACTTTTACTAGTGAATTTGATTCTTTTATATTTAGGTGAAAACCTCAATAAAAACAAGAAGAAAAACAAACCACCTACCTCTTTTTGCTTTATAAGTTTCCAGTTGTTCACCTTTAAAAAAAAGAGATTTTATTTACTTGAGAGAGAGCAAGCGAGCACAAGCTGGAGTTGGGGCATAGGGAGAGGGAGAAGTTGACTCCCTACTGAGCAGGGAGCCTACGACGCTGAGATCATGACCTGAGCTGAAGGCAAAGTCAAACTCAGTCGCTTGACTGAGTCACCCAGGTGCCCTGCCGGTTGTTCACCTTTTAACAAAATTATGTTATTTTGTAATTCAGGTTTCTTTCAGAAATGAGGCTCATATTTTTTTTTATAAGTCAAACAAATAGAACATCAAGCCCGTAAATTTCTTGTAAAATTAGAATAATGCAGTATCAGACCTCTGAATTTCTGAGAATGCATTAGTACGACGGTGACCCATGGTCCAAAATTAAAGGTATCTTTTTGATTGTATGTGTAGAATCTGACATTAACTGACTTCAGCAAAAATGAGGCATATGTTAGAAGGGTCTTGGGTTATGTCATGAAACTGAAGGAAGAGCTGACTGAGAAAAAGGAGGAATTTGTGGAATTTTGGAGACTCGGCAATAATAGTTCATGCCTGTTACCAAGGAAACTTAGCTCCATTGATTCCCAGGCTCTACATCTCTGGGTTCCTAAGTTTAAGTTCCCAAGATTCAGAATATGAGTGACTCTTGATTGTGTCTCTACTCTTGGAATAATCAGCTATGGCTGAGGGGACAGAATCACACAGAACAGATTTGTGTACTGGTGACTGCTTCTGTGAATCTGGTTCATTCTCAGAGAAGGCAACTCAATGTATGTGGAGCAGCTGGTCTCCAAAGTGTTCTGTTGTTGCAAGAGACTTAAAGAAGATAAATTACTGGCCCAAGGTAATACTGCTCCTTTCTGCACTGGATGTTGAGTGTGGCAATGACAGTTCCCAGGATGATCACCTTTTGTAGTAGGGCCTTGACCCTGGACTGAACCCTCCCTCTGTAGCTCTCAGGGCATTTTATCACAGATATGGAATACTTAATATTGTGTAATTTTTAATTGACAAACTTTGATTTCACTTGTTTTATTAGTCAAACCTCAAAAATCATATGAAGTACATGTTTTGCTAATTATTACTGATTTTCAATTATGAGGAAACTATCAATTATGAGGAAACTAGGACTTAGGGATGTCACTGAGCTAGAGAGCTGCAGAGTCTGACATCAAACTGAAACCTATTCTTCCAGAATACTTTAGTGTGTGTGTGTGTGTGTGTGTGTGTGTGAATAAATAACTGCCTAAAAAATGTCTGAAAGAAATCCTTCCACATGGAGAAAGTACTCCTTTCGACCTGGCTGAATCAGTCTCATCATCTCATACTTGTCTGGTAGTTTATTTGTTACTACATGTGGCTTCTCCTTTCTCTAGGGCCTCTGTTCAGACTCCTTTTACACCATATCCTCACTTGCTATTACAACATTCCTCTGAGGAAATGCTGAAATAGATTTTAGTACGCTTACTCATTTTGTTTGCAGATGCATTGATAGTTAAAAGCATGACATTAAGTGATAGTAAACATTTTTTTTTAAAAGCACTTACTATATTCCAGGCATGTGCTAGGAGAATATCTCACTTAATTCTCATAGTAATCACTTATTATCCCCATCTTACAAATGAAGAAGCTGAGGCTTAGAGAGGATATATTACTTACACCAAGTAAGTGGTGAAGCTAGGATTCAAACCCAGATTTCTATGTTAAGCCATTATACTATATTGCTGATCTTTGTACCAATAATAATTTTATTGCTTCTCCACCAATAGGACACACATTTTAAACATAATTTCTTAGTTGTGAATGATTTATAGTCTTTATTAATCTTTTCTTGCTCAGTCCCCTTTGTGACCACTTGGACATATTTTCTGTGATTATGTATGAAAGGGATATTAATAAAGGTGTTAGTTTCCCAGGACTGGTATAACTAATTACCACAGTCTAGGTGGCTTATAACAACAAAATGTATTTTCTTATAGTTCAGTAGACCAGAAGTCCCAAATCAGTTGTCAGCATGGTTGGCTCCTTCAGGAAGCTCCAAGGGAAAATCTGTTTGATGGCTCTCTCAGCTTCTGGCATTCCTTGGTTTATAGCCATTATCACTCTAATCTTTGCTTCTATTTTCCTACCACATTCTCTGTGTTTCTCCTCTGTGTGTCTATCTCACATCTCCCTCGCTTTTCTCTTATAAGGATTTCAGTCACTGGATTTAGGACCCACCCTAAAGCCAGGATAGTGTCATCTTGAGATCCTTAATCTAATTTTCTTCAAAGTTTCTTATTTTACATAAGTTCATGTTCTGAAGTTCTGGGTGGACCTTGAATGTTTGGGGGACACTATTCAGTTCACCACAATTGACCTGTCTTGGACAGAAGAACTTAAGTACGTTTTCACTGGCATTTTATTTCACCCCTCTCACATTCCGTTTTTTCTCCAAAAGAATAGACGGTCTGTTTGATTGGATCAAATTCAGTAGGATTTATTGGCTCTGTCTGTAGGTGGTGGGATAACTGGTTATTAACAAAACATATGCCACACATGCTCTTTTGGTCTTTTACTTTAGAAGGCAGAATTGTTGAGTCAGGGTCCCACTTGAGGGTTAGCTAGCTTGTTTTTTTCCCTCTATTTTCATACATAGCAGAAAATTTTGGCCATTGCTTTAATTTCCTATGGGGTCGACATGAAAGCTCCACAAATTCTGATATGAACTGAGAGGAAATGGATGGTCCTACTTAGATAGCAAGGTATATACTATAACCACTTTTCAGAGATTCTTGGCCTGTATCCATTAATAATCAAGGGATGCTTTTGTTTCTTTTACTGTTGTTCCTCAAGGTTGTCTCTCAAAAACTCTGCAGGGATGAGTGGTGAAGGACAGAGCAGGATCTGGGCCTTTAGCAGACCTGTTGCCATAGAACGAACAAATAGCCAGTCAGGTTTCCACCTGTTATACTTTATAACCACTCCCCCTTAAATGGCAACATGGAGTAAACGCTGCTGGTTGTTGGGTCATTTTTCTTCTGAGGAGATGCAGGTAGGATGGACAGCGTGGTTGTGTACTTCAGAGCAGGTGTAGCTGTGGACACATGTCCTAAAGGAGTAAGACTTACTGGCATTATTCAGAGAACCTAAACTACACACTTGCCTAAAATATATATTTTAAATATATATATTCAGAATATATTTGGCTTAAAGCAACATTTGGGTCTAATTATATATCTGTTGTCAAATTCCAGCTATCTTCTGAGAAATAGTAGCCATAGCTGTTAAGAAAGGGATTGTGACACTTTTTAGAACGGAAAAAGAACTAATAAGCCTTATGTTACCATTATTATTATGATAGGATTTAAAAATTAACAGAGGAGGGGCACCTGGGTGGCTCAGTGGGTTAAGCCTCTGCCTTCGGCTCAGGTCATGATCTCAGGGTTCTGGGATCGAGTCCCACATCAGGCTCTCTGCTCATGGAGAGCCTGCTTCCTCCTCTCTCTCTCTCTCTCTCTGCCTGCCTCTCTGCCTACTTGTGATCTCTCTCTGTCAAATAAATAAATAAAATCTTTAAAAAAAAATTAACAGAGGAGAATAGACCTGAAATATAATGCTTTGAAGACAAGGCATACAGGAGAAGAAAGGAATATAGATTAGGAGGATAAAAATGAAAGTGTGAATCTATAAATGAAAGAAAGGGCCATAGTGGATTTTTAAGATAATTTCAGTAAATATAATAAAGATAATAAAGAAAAATATACATATTTAGATAAATGTCTCCCCTGTTAATAACAGAAGCTATAGTTTTTTATGAATCATTTTTAGAAGTGAATATCAAACCAATGGTTTTTGGTGGTTGATATTCAGTTTTCTGAATATATAGATCCACAAAATATCTTGAATTGTTTTCTGGCTCTGATTTCTAGTTTTGAGTATACCAAAGAATATTGAAAGTTCGTACAAAAATACCAAAAACCAAAAAAACAAAACAGAGGTGGGGGCTTAATGGCTGGTTCTAAGAAAGGAAAAAAAATGGGAAACTCCAGTGTCATAGAATTATCTACACCTTTAAGTTTGTATGTCAGGATTTATTTTATATCACAGGAATCCTAGTGGAGCTTGATATAAGTTCAGCCTAAGGTTCCTGTATGTGTGTTCTATTTCTATAGTAAGGAGAGGAAAAAAGTGTTAATGATGACAATTTACAAGGTCCAATAAATGAGTCAGTGATATTTAGGAGATGAGTAAATGAAAGAAAATAGAAATGAAGGAAAGTATTCTCCAAATATAAAGTAGCTTAGTATTGTTGTATCCCAAACACTCAAGATAGGAGAGATGACCTGGGAACCTGAATTATTCTCTGATTTTTATCCTTCATAGAGGTCTGATCTTGGATGATATTATTAGAGAATACCCTCTGGTAAAATGAATATCAAACCTTTCAGTTACAATGTCTCCCACAAAAGCTATTATTCTCTTTTATTCTGTTGTATTTGTTGTTCTTCCTTTCTCATTAGAGTGGCTAACCAGAAGCTCTCTTTGCAATTTACAATAACAATAATAATTTATAATTTCCATCAGGTGCATACTGACTGGGATGCAGGATCTTAGGGCATTTTCTGACTCTTGATTCTTATGAAACAGAGATCAGCCACAAATTCAAGTGGATCTCAGGAAATCTTTTTCTATTAAGAGCTGGGAGGAGAGAGTAATAGTGTTTCAGATACTACCACCCAAGGTTACCACCTAGACCCTTCATCAGCCTTTTTGGACCATAAGAAGGATTTTAGGAGGGTAACAGCCTCTTTCTCCTTATATCTTGAATATCTCCTTATATCTCCTTATCTTCCTTCATTTTTATCATGTCAATGGAAAGGAAGATACTATTACTTTTTTAGGAGGGTAACAGCCTCTTTCTCCTTATATCTTGAATATCTCCTTATATCTCCTTATCTTCCTTCATTTTTATCATGTCAATGGAAAGGAAGATACTATTACTTTAGAGATTGCTTACACTCTTTCACTGATTATTTTAAAATTCTTTTTTAACAAACATCTACATTAAGCTCTTGTAATGTTTTTTCTAAGAAGCAAATTTTTAGATCCATATATTTTATATTGTCTTTATTATGGTATGTTATTTTATTTTTACTTCTGAACTAAAAACCGTATGTTTATTAATTGTTCATTTTTTAAGTTTAAGTTGTTCACTTATGCTGTTGTCCTTAATGTAAATTGTATCTGTTCTTTAAGACACTTCTAGCATGTTGACGTTATATAGTTTCTAACAGGAGTAGAGACTACATCTTTCTTTTCTTTTCCTTTTTTTAATACTATCAGTGTTTATTGGTCATCTCTCATGGCCATTTCACTATATTAGATGTAAACTCGAGAGGTATACTGAGCTATCAAGGACGTGGTTCCACCTAAGTCTGAAAAAACAAGTGACCTTCATGTACTTTGCTTTATCTGATCGCCACTGTCATACCTGTGATTGTCCTCCTACTTCCTGGGACCCCAACCAACATTTTCATCATGTCCACTAATACTTGCCATGTCCTTCATGCAGTCTATTCATTTGTGCACATGCTGTACCTCTTTCCTGGACTGCTGGTTCCAAGAGGCAGGGACTTTGTTTATTTCCTCTTCCATTCTCTGTAACCTCTGACACAGGAACTAACACTAACTAGGGCTCAAAATACTTAGCGATTATATCATCAGCAATGCTCTCCTTCCTGAGACTACATCTCTTTTAAATGAGATCTGTCTTCGGTTGTAGAGAAGGCTATATTAGAAATGCCCATCCTTGGACATATGCTATGTATAGAAGGAAGTAGATAGTAACAAAGGAAATTAACTGGAAGGCTGTGAAGAAGATACATAGTTGGTAGGAGGGCACCTGGGTGGCTCAGTGGGTTAAGCCGCTGCCTTTGGCTCAGGTCATGATCTCAGGGTCCTGGGATTGAGTCCTGCATCGGGCTCTCTGCTCAGCAGGAGCCTGCTTCCTCCTCTCTCTCTCTGCCTGCCTCTCCATCTACTTGTGATCTCTCTCTGTCAAATAAATAAATAAAATCTTAAAAAAAACAAAAACAAAAAACAAAAACAAAACATAGTTGGTAGGAGGCTGGGAGGTTTCTTCTGAAAAGTTCATTCTTAGAGGTAGCTGCAACTGAGTTACCTTCTCCTCTGATCACAAATTTGTATTAAAAGTCATGGATCTATATGGAAAATGTAGATCAGAATTACTCAATGCCCATGAACAGTTTGTTACTGGCCTCTGGCAAGATAAATAGAGAAATAATGAATAAACACTTAGAAAATTTTGCAGCAGCATGACATTGCCATGACGTTCCATCTTGGCAGTCAAGCCTGGATCAGTGGCCGTGTCGCATTGAATGGGTGTACATTAGTTTGCATGTTAACATACTCACATGTGTGAACTGTGTACCAAATCATGTGTAGTGATAGATTAGAAATAGTAATAAAAAAATACTGGTCCTTCCTCACAGATAGTTGGAAAACACAGATATTGATGACTCTTTCTCTGCTTTGCATGTTTTTTAAATTTCAATTAACCAAAACCTTACAAGCATGCCTGAATCCACCTGCAATTAAGTGGCTTGAAGAGTACCTCCCAAGGAAAGTAGCCACATGTTTTGTTGACAAATCTGTATGTAAATAGAGTACTTAAGTACTCATTGAAAAGAAGAAATGAGGACAGGGACTCACTACCAAAAACAAAACGAGAGTAATCTGAAGGATGAAGTTTATGCCTAATTATGAAATTTCATAGATGACACATAGATAATATTCAATAATACAAAATACTTTGAAAGTAACACAGAAAGTGCCATACATGATTAATTCCAAAGTCTTGATGCTGAAAGAGGTTGTGGCATAGGATTAACCTGCCTCTCCAGTGCTACCTAGAAGAGGGGCAGTGTGGTGTAATGATGTCAATCTTAGGATAGAGGTAAAATTTTTTTCTTGTTTTCCGAGCTGCTTGGCATTTTCCTGTCTAGCAAAAGACACACTGTGGAGATTCTGCACAAATTATTTACATCAGCCACCTGGTTTGGTGACCTGAAACCAAGCATCTTTCTCTGACAAAAACGACATGAAAGAAACACATCACATTGAAAAATGGTCGAAACCAGGTTTTGATCCTCTTATTAAGTAAATTGGAAAAATGCAGTCACTGCTTCTCAAGTAAACCAAGAGAAAACTTTGTACTTCTTCAGGGCCCGCTTTCTGGGCAAAGGTTGTACATTTTACTTCTTGTACTTCATATTCATCTTTTAAAAAAATCATACTGCTTATTATTTATTAGGCATTTAAAAGTGCTTCTTGTATAGATGATGTTATCAATGCATCATTAATATAGCAGAAAGAGCCTCGGGCCTGAGTTTAACTTCCCATAGTTTAACAGGCTCAACATTGCCAGTTGCTGGGTAGTGTGACTTTAGGCAATATTTAATCTCCTTTTCTTTGATTTTCTCATTTATAAAAAGATAACAGTCTTTTGCTTAACAATGGATTGCTTTAAAGAGTCAGGTTGCTTGATATTAATATGGTTTTTTTAAATGATAAAATATTATAAAATATGAAGGAATAAAAACATGGATAGATGATTTATTGCAATTTCATAATGCCCTCTGCTCTGAAACAACTAAGTTAAATCATTCCATTCCAAATGAACTAGAGCTAAAATTGAATGTAACTGATAAAAAATAAATGCAAAGCAAAGTAACAACGATTTTGCATAATATTTGCTAAGCTTCTTTATTTCAGAACACTAATACTTTAGGAGTTTTTATTTTTATTTTTTGAGATAATTAAAGATCTTATATTGGGATGCTTCACTCTAATTTAATTAAGTATGTCATCTGGCATTCAGCATGAAAGGAATTAGAGTAACTCTTATCTTGTATTGTGGTAGGATTAAATACAGTGAATCCTCTTCAGTAGAGAAGCACCAAAATAGAAATAAATAAATAAATAAATAAATAAATTTTTGATGAGCCAGAATAAAATTCTCCTTAGTATAAATGTAAACTCTACCAATAAAGGAAGTTGGGAGATTAAAAGAAAAACCTTAGTTTTAGGAATTAGTGAGTTTCTATTTAGGAACTAGTTTTTTTCTCTAGGAAGAGACACTTTATTTAGCAAATTTACAATGATAATGCATAACTTTTTATAGAATAATTTTGACTTATACTTTGAACTTTGGTGCAGCTTGCATAAGAAACCAGAACTCCTGAAGTTGACAGCTTTAAAATGCCCATTTCTATTTCTAATCTTATAAAACTCTAGTACTTCAGGATAAGAGAGATATTTACATATGCTTAAGGTTAGTATGATGCTATTAGTCAAATATAAAAGTAGAACTTTACACTTCACTAAGGAAGAACATCCAGAGATGATGTCTTCTAAATGTAACCACATTTTCCCATTAAAAGATGAGGAACTTTTCCTTCTGTGAAAATAAGGTGGTTTGTGTAAAAAAAGAAAGCCCGTATAAAGAGCTATAAAAATTATATGGTAGACAATGAAATTATTATAGGAAGTGGGAATACTTTTATTTCTCTCACTATCTATAACACTAAAATGAGCTCATTTTGAGCACATTCTTAATTTAGTATCTGCAATAATGGAAAATGATAGCATCTTTCTTACAACAAAAGCTCTTGCTGTTAAGAAACTTACATAAAAGGACTGCTCCTGACGTGAGTGTTGAAAACTGGAGCTATATTATTCTTTGGATTTGGGAATGGGGTATTCTTGTTGAAGTTTTTGGTTAGCTAAATTTGAAACTTTGGGCAAGGAAGAGTACTTGTGCATTTTAGATAGGAGAAAAAGGAAGAGGAAAGAGGACAGAGAGATTGAGAAAGATCTGTTTGTTGATTATGATAAGGTGAAATTTCCAGAGGCTTCTGTTTGCTATTCAGTTATATTCTCCAAAAGATCCAGCTTCCTTATCATTACTAAGTCATTACTTTTGATTTGTTCTTATTTTGTTGCTTCAGTAGGTCTCAATTGCCTTTATTATCTGACTTTTTAAAAAAAAAAAGTAAGGTATATGGAAATAGTGCGAATCAGGTCAGAAATGTAGAGTAAGACTGTGATAGAAATATTGATGCCATACAGAATCCAGAAGAATATTTATAAATGAAGTTATTTGAATGTGTCATAAAGTTTTAATCTTCAGTTCTATTTTTAAGTATAGCAGGACACAATCATTAAAGAAAATAGCACCCAAGGTACACTAAAATTTCTCCTACAAAGATGTAGCAAGTCAATAAAAATTTGAATGAGATTGATCAGTCATTGATCAGTGAAAAATAAAAACATATCAAAGTTCTGAAATAAATCCCTAAGACAAGCAAACAAAATTAAATTAAACTTTTGTTTTATATCCTAATACAAAGCATTTGGAATCCATAGACAACTAAAATAATTAAAAAAAAAACTTTGAAACTTAATGAAGGTGAAAGAGCTATGCATGAAGCAGTAATGAAAGAGTGGGGAAGGATTAGAGGTATTTAAGAATAATCTCTTGAGGTCTCATTAGTGTTTAAAGAGACCAAAATTCCTCTTAGTCTCCAGAAATCATGTAACAGAGTTTGAAACTGCTTAACTGAGTCTAAAATATGTATTATCAAAACTGTGATAGGGTTGTTTTCACTTTTATAGAAATATATTAAAAATGTTATATGTATTTACCCAGACTCAAAGGAGCACTTGCTATCTAATTGATCTTATTTGAAAGGATGACCTGAAAAAAGAGCTTTCCATTTCCTGATTTCAAAATAGACTTACATGTCGCAAATATTTTCTGTATGGAGTATATTATTACTGGTTTGTGCCCAGAGGGATCATCATAGCATATGCAGGTGCTTTTAGAAAGACTGCTAAAAATTCAGCTGTAGGATAGGGTGGGGGATCACTCAGTGCCTGGGGTTAGAAGCCTCATGTTTCGAGGAAAGAGAACCTTCACCTGGTACATGTATTTAGGCAGATGCCATTCTTAATTTGGGAGAGGTTGATATTTTGAAGTTCAACAGATACACATTTGTAAACAGCATACATCTGTACACTTTGTTTTGGTGAATCCTTTCCTAGCATTTCTCCGTCTTTTCAGTTGTGTTGGTTCCTTTGTTGTTTTGTTAAGGGAGAGAGAATTCTTCTCTCAAATGTATGATTTTTGGTACAAGCCAAGAATGTTTCCAGACCTTCCGGCAGTCAGGATGCAAAGATGAAAACTGGCTCTCCTGACAATTCTGGGATGGCTAGTCAAGCTATTAAGTTGTAGCTTTTGGATCTTTGAAAATAATGTCTGTCTAAAAGGTTATATAAGAGGAATGCATGCTTTTTTTCCTTCCTCAGTGTTTTTACATCATGTAAAGTTGCCATCGGAATCATATGATGTGAATTCATGATGCTGTATTGAAATGGTGTGGAGGCTGTGTAAAAAAACCCACCCCTCTGTTTTAACTATATAAAGTCAGAGTCAGAAGATACAGTAGTGAAATTTATTTTCTGACCATGTGTATTTTATTCTTAGGTTTTGAAATAATACAACTGCTAAATATTTTTGTTGTTGTATTAAGTTTCTCCCTCAAGGCTCCTGTTACATCTATCTTATTTTGCCTTAGGTACGTATACAGAAAATACAGAAAATTTATTTCACTTTTTCTTTTTGGAGACAGAAAACTATTCAATATGTAATGTAAGTATAATGGAAGATGAAAATCAATTATACATTTGTTTAGTATGGCCATAAATCTGGTATAAAATGTTTGATGATTTAAATATCTCAATATTCTGTGTGGTCAAGAAAAGAATTTTACAAAGTACTCCCCTCTTTTTTTTTTTTTCTGCTTTTCAGTTTCCTTTAGTACCTGCTAGCTTTTTATGAGGGAATTGCTTTAAATGTTTCTGTATAGGAATAATATATCTTTTAAATAACATTTACATTCCCATTGAAAAAGTAATACATTCCCATAACTTTGGAAAACCCAGTGCTTTTTTATTTTATTTATTTTATTTTTTTTTAAAGATTTTATTTATTTATTTGACAGAGAGAAATCACAAGTAGTTGGAGAGGCAGGCAGAGAGAGAGAGACGGAAGCAGGCTCCCTGCTGAGCAGAGAGCCGGATGCGGGACTCGATCCCAGGACCCTGAGATCATGACCCGAGCCGAAGGCAGAGGCCTAACCCACTGAGCCACCCAGGCGCCCCCCAGAGCTTTTTTAAAGAAGAAAATTATAATTACACTCCTCCCACTGGGTAGATATAATCCTTGTAGTATTTTACCCTTTCTAGTCTTTTTAGTCACTTGTAAAATATAAATCTGTGTATAATATTCTTTTTTATTCATAGAACATATAAAAATATATATGAATATTATATATCCGAGTTGAGTTTATATTTGTATATTTATATATTTTTAAATCTTTTTTTGTCCATTTAAAGTCATATTACTGTGGTGGACTAAAATGATCACAGATTCTCCTCCCACTGAGAGATACAATCTGTTTTCCCTTCCCTTGACTGGGGTACTGGTCCTGGAAATTGTTTTGACCAATAAAACGCAGCAGAAGTGATGTCGTATAACTTTTGGAGCTAGGCTTTAGTAGATCTGAGCTTCTACATTTGCTGCTTGGCACTTTTCCTTTTGGATTCCAGTCCCCATTTTTTGAGGAAGTCTAAGGAACCTTTCCCTCTCTCCTGGAGGAGAATGAAGGGCTAGGGATATGAGAGAGGCCACTTTGGCTCTTCTGGCTGTCCCAGGATCTCAGCCGTATTTAACCTATAGAACTGTGACAAATACAAACTGTTGTTTTAAGGCATTTGGTTTTAGCATGGCTTGTTATATAGCAACACAACTGAAGTAGTCATAAATATTTTTATGTCATTGAAAACTTTATAAACATAATTGTGATGGCTTCAGAATATTGCATTAATATATACACTACAGTTTACCATTTCCCTACTGCTAGACATTTAAGGGGTACTCATTCTTCTCTATTATACATAATGCTACAAAATAGTATTTTTATGAATAAATCTGAGGAAGTAATTAGGATTATTTCCTTGAGCTGGATGTCTGGAAAGGAAATTATTTCTTCAAATAATGTCAATTTATAAGAACATCATTGAAGATTTCCAAGTTGTTTTCCATAAATATTGGACAAGGTAGACATTGCCTTAAACTGAATGCTTAAAGTATTTCTTTCACTGTAGCTGAAAACAGGCATTTAGGCAACAAAGCCATAAAAATAAAGGAATAAAAAAATATTTTGCTAATTTGATTGGCAAAAATGATATTTTGTTTTAAATTGCAATTGTTTCTTATTGAGGTTAAAACTATTTAGATATTTAATAGCTCCTTTCAATTAAGTAATTATTGAATTGTGAATTAATATCATTTACCACTAAAATTGTGGTATTGGCGCTTTTCTCATTGATTTGTAAGGGCTTTTTGTTTTTAAAGATGTTAATTTTTTATGTTTCTGGCAAATATTTTTTAAGAGCAAATTTTTACTTTATCATTTTGTTTGTTGTGCTTTTACATTTATGTAAGTTTAAAATTTTATTTACTTGTATTTATCCACTTGCTTTTATGTGGATAAATTTTATTTTCCATTGCCTTTAAATTTAAGTGTTCTTTCTAGCACTGCATTTTAATCATTTAGAAAAATATGATACATATTCCAAGTAGTTGGATATTTTTAAACTTCTGTTATTTCTCCCCTTCTATTCCTTTTTTGTTTTTTGTATTTCCTTTAGGAACTTGTTCTATATCATGTGTGCTTTGTGGGAAATTGAAGTTTTCTTTGTGGCCTAGTCATAATTTATTTTTGTAAACATTTGATTTATAGAAGCATTTTCCATTTCTGAGGTTACAAAGTTCAGCATATTTAATGTAAACTTCTTATATGGTTCAATTCTTTTATGCCCTTATTTATTTTTTATTGAATTGATTTGTTATAGATTGATAGTAGTGTATTAAACTACCTCATGATTACATAACTGTCATTTCTACTTTCACTTTTAAGTTTTCACTTTATATACTTGGATATCATGTTATTTAGCACAGAGGATCTGTGGCTTAGTCTCATTAATTCAACATATATCAAGAGCTAGAGATAACAAGATGTGGTCACACCTTTTGGAGAACTTACCCACCTTTTAGAGTGGGTAAACACACCAGGAGATATGAGGACAATATAGAGAAGATTAGAAGAGAGATGAGGGAATGGGCAGAAACCTATAGGGGGAGGAAGAAGAGTATCATTTAGTCAAACAAGTGATCCTCTGCTTTATTGAATGATTTCATCTTGAATTCAACTTCATTTTGTAATTGTGCCACTCTTTTATTTCCATTCTTTTTTAAGCTGCAAGTAACTGGATTTTCTTTTAAAACTTAATATGAAAGTCTGACTTTCAGTAAAAGAAATACTTAATTCATTTAACAAACATGTATTGAGTTCCTATAATGTGCCAGATACTGGACTAAGCCTGTGGATAAAATGGCAAAGACATCAATGCTTAAGAGGCTTCACTTCACTGTAGGAGAGGCAATTAAATGAACTGACAAAGTATCAATGGAACGCACACAAGGAGTTCCTAACCTAGACATAATCTTGAATGCTGAAAGGTAAGTAGGAGTTGTCTATTATGAGAGGGAGACAGCTGGGTGTTTCAGACAGAAAATAACATATCCAATGGCCAAGAGCCGAGAGAGAACATGACCCATTCTAGGACATGTAAGTAGCTGACTATGAATGAAATACCAAGATGGGAGTGTGGGAATTGAGAGGGGCTAGAGACAGATGGTCAGATCAGGGTGGACCTATAAGGAGGCTTGCTTCTTTTAGAAGATTCTCCAGAGCCATTTTAAGTTGTTGAGTGATATGACTGGATCTGCTTTTGAATGATTCTTTTGGTGATAGTGTGGGGAATGGATAGGATCAGAGTTACTGGAAGTAGACAGGCCAATTAGAGATTGAGACAGTATTTTAGTAGGGGAAAATGATGGAGTGGCAATTAGGATGAAAAAAATTGGACTGATTCTAAAGATACCAAGAAATAGAATCATTAGGACATAATGATTGGTTGGATATGGGAGATTAGGGAAGACTGTCAAGGCTAATAACACCCTTTTCACCACTGCTTCTGTCCTCCAAATTTGAGAAACTGGGAAGATGGTGGTGCGATTCATTTCCATGACAAATATTAAAGGAGAAATTCATTTTGGTATTTTGGAAAAGCAGGGTTTGAGGCACTAAGTGGAGTTGTCTAACAAACAATTAGCTGTAGGCTCTGGAACACAGGATAGAGCTCTGATATGGCAATATAGGATGCCCTGTCAGTGACACAGAAGTTGGAGCTGAGTCCTTGGAGGAGGAGACAATCACAGGTATAGAGAGAAGGAAAAAGGACTGGGAATTCTAAACCACTAGTGATTTTTGTCTTTTATCTTCTTACTTTATTTTACATTTCCTTCCTGATATATTTGCTTTTTCATTTTTTATGTGGATCCTTAATAGATTTTGGTTGCATGGAATAGAAAGCCATTCAAGTTATCTCAAATATAAGAAGAGATTTATTGAAATGAGAAAAAAAAATGGGATTCTTAGCTGTATAGGCAGTCCTCTGGGAAAAGAAGATACCATGGTACAGCTGGACCAAATAGAGATTGGACCTGGATTCTGGAGGTTTTTGTTTGTTTGTTTTTAATATTTTATTTATTCATTTGGGAGAGAAAGAGAGCACAAGCAGGGAAAGGGGCAGAGGGGAAAGGAGAAGACTCCTGGCTGATCCCAGGACCTGGAGATCATGACCTGAGCTGAAAGCAGATGCTCACCATCTGAGCTACCCAGGCACCCCTGGATCCTGGAGGTTTTACAGACCTAAGCAGTTGAAAATCTAGTGTGGTCACTTGGATACTGCCATTATTGGGCCCAGCTACTGTAATCAAAGTCTCTGCAATTCTTTGGATGTCTTCTTGCTTCTCTTTCTTTTGTTAATTGACTTCCTTACTCTATTTTGTGTCTTCTCATCTCCCTAATAGCTCTGCCTACGCCTAGTTTATGCTACTCTATAACAATTCAGTTTTTATTTGTTTTTACTCAAAGTCTCTTTCAGCACAGCTTCTAGATTACTTATTGGTTATAATTGCCTGAATATTTCTGCAATTTCAAATTGCAATTCCAGAAATCAAGAATCAGATAAATTCAGATCGTCCTTATTGAAACAGAGCTTTTGTCACTAGGTATCCACGAGGAACCAGACATTCTCATGTATTCATGGCCTGTGATATACTGGCTCTCAGTTTCTAGTTCCTTTTAAAATCTGTTAGTGAATGCTTACTCCTGGGTACATGACTCTTTATGTGATGTGTAGAGAGAGAGAGAACATTAGGAAATATCAGGGTATTTTACAGAGAACTTTTGAAAGGTTAGTGATATTGTAGAAATAGGCTGTATCCAAACTTAGACTTAACTAAGGAAAGTTTCAAAAAATTTAATATTATTAAATTTATGGCTCTTATCTCTTATCTCGTGTTCTCTCACTTATCCCCCTACCATCTTCATAACAACTCACATTCCATAATGAGTAGTTATTGTCATTGTCAAAAGAAATAGAATAGGAGGACTCTGATATTTTGTCTTTTAGAGGTTTTAGATTTATTTTTTCTTCCATCATTACATAAGGATTATTTCACCAATTTAGGCAGTTAACTCCATGACGTGACCAGCTATTCTGGACTATCTAGGACCTACCTAGATAGTAGGTCATATGTTACTCTTTACAGTATATATTAAAGACTTCAAATTGCTGAAATTTTATATACCAAGCAGGGTCAAACTAAGTAATAATAATCAAGAGGGCCTGAAAACACTACCGAGGGAAAATGCAAAATCTAGGAAAGGGCATTATAAGATACGGAGTTGGAAAAAGAAAAGGAGATCATTAGAGAAATTAAGGAAGATATAAAAAAATAGATATCCTGTGTTCATGGATTGAAAGATTTAATATTGTTAAGATGTTGATTCTACCCACAATGATCTGTAGATTCAGTGCAGTCCCTATGGAAATTCTAATTATGTTTTTTGCAGAAATAGAAAAATCTATCATAAAGGTCATAGGGATCTCAAAGGACAATGAATAGCCAAAAATTTTTTGAAAAAGAAAAAAGTCAGAGACCCCACACTTCCAAATTTCACTACATACAAATCTACAGTAATCAAAACACTAAGGTCCTGGCATACAGACAGACCTATGGACCAATGAAATAAAATAGCAAGCCAAGAAACAAACCCTTTTGTAAATGGTCAAATGAGTTTTTTAAAAGATTTTATTTATTAATTTGACAGACAGATCACAAGTGGGCAGAGAGGCGGGCAGAGAGAGGAAGGGAAGCAGACTCCCTGCTGAGCAGATAGCCCGATTCGGGGCTTGATCCTAGGACCCTGGGATCATGACCTGAGCTGAAGGCAGAGGCTTTAACCCACTGAGCCACCAGGAGCCCATGTCAAATGATTTTTTATAAGGATGCCAAAACACATCAATGGGAAAAGGACAGTCTTTTCAATAAATGATGTGTGGTTTAGAAATTCCACTTACGGGTGCATACTCAAAGGAATTAAAAGCAGGGACTCAAACTGATATTTGTATACCCATGTTCATAGCAGCATTATTTGCAATAGCCAAAATGTGGAAGCAACCTAAGTGTCCATGTTTGGATGAATGAACAACCAAATTGTGATAATATCCATACAATGGGCTAGTATTTAACCTTAAAAAGGTTGGAAATTCTAGTACATGTTACAACATGCATGAACCTTGAAGACCTCATAATAAATGATATAAGTCAGTCACAAAAGGACAAATGCAGTAATGTTTTCACTTACATGAAGTACTTAGAGTAGTCAAATTCATAGATAAGAAGTAGAATGGGGATTTCCAGGAGCCAAGGGTAGTTGGAAATAGGGTTATTGTTTTAAGTGGGTAGAGTTTTAGTTTCCCAAGATAGAAAGAGTTCTGGAGATTGCTGGTAGTGATGGTTGCACAACAGTGTGAAAATACTTAATGCTACTGAATCGTACACTTAAAAATGGTTAAGAGGATAACTTTTTAATGTATTTTATCACAACTTAAAAAAAGTTGTAAGACAAAGCTCAATGACTTTTAGGTTTGGAGAAAGAATGTCAGATCTGTGGTTATGACACACTGAACAAGGAAGAGTAGGAAATTAATTTTTTTTTTCCATTCTGTGTAGTTCACACTAAAAATCCTCAGAGTATTAAACTTTTCCATGATTAAAATTAGCCCTTTCAACAAACAACAGAGAGTAACATGATTGCTAAATAGCAGGTCACATATTCTGCCAAGGACTGCTCATCACAGGATTTTTGGCAGGGTGTATTATTACCTCAGAAAGGAAGAATGTGTGTGTCAGGCACCATGATGGGTGCGCTGTGGAGAACAAGGCTTTTGGGAGTGGAAAGGAAGATTAAAACATGTATATTGGGGTGCCTGGGTGGCTCATTGGGTTAAGCCTCTGCCTTCGGCTCAGGTCATGATCTCTGGGTCCTGCGATGGAGCCCCTCATCGGGCTTTCTACTCAGCAGGGATCCTGCCCCCCCCCCCCGCCTGCTTCTCTGCCTACTTGTGAACTCTTTCTCTCTCTATCAAATTAACAAATTTTTAAAACTCTTTAAAACATGTATTTTAAAACAAAAGGTATTCAATATGGTATTCAGACTATTTCCCTGGTATAGACATTGAAAAGGAGAAGTTGTCTTTCCACTGGTTTGGTTGATGTGGGTTGTAGAAGACTGAGCGGCTGTTGACCATTTTTTTTCCAACTGTAAGACTGAGCTGCTGTTGACCATTTTTTTCCAACTCTACATCTGCAGTTGAAAGAGGACATGGCCGATACACAAAGGCAAGCCTAGTATCAAGGTGGGAAAAAAAAAAAGAAAAGAGCAAGACCTCAGTCAATATCACTTGATTTCCTGGATCTGGTTGTCTCTGGACATTGGAGTTTTATGTGTTGATTTGGCAAGAGTTTTAAGTGAAAACCAAGGCTTTTAAAATTTTATGTAATAATAATAATCACAAATGTGAAAAAATAAATTTTTTTGCTAAAAATCACTATTTTAAAATTATTTATTTTTAAATTTATTTTGTTATGCTCAGCTAGCCACTGTATAATACATTATATGTTCAATGATTCATTAGTTGAATGTAACACCCAGTGCTCATCTACAACATGTGCCCTCCCTAATGCCCATTACCCTGTTACCTCAACCCTCCACCCCTTCCCCTCTGAAACCCTCAGTTTGTTTCCCGGGGCCCATAATCTCTCATGGTTCATCTCCCTCTCTGATTTCTCCCCCTTCAGCTTTCCCTCCCTTCCCCTATGGTCCTCTGTGCTATTGCTTCTGTTCCACATATGAGTGAAACCATATGATGATTGTCTTTCTCTGCTTGACTTATTTCACTTAGCTTAATTCCTTCCAGTCCCATCCATGTTGATGCAAATGGTGGGTATTCATACTTTCTGATGGCTGAAAAATATTTCATTGTATGTATATGAACCACATCTTCCTTATCCATTCATCTGTTGAAGGGCATCTCAGCTCCTTCCACAGTTCGGCTACTGTGGGCATTGCTGCTGTGAACATTGGGGTATGTGTGCCCCTTCTTTGCACTACATCTGTATCTTTGGGGTAAATTCCTAGTAGTGCAGTCTCTGGGTCATAGAGTTGCTCTATTTTTAACATCTTGAGAACCTCCCAGTACTGGTGGCTGTACCAGCTTGCACTCCCACCAGTAGGGTTAAGAGGGTTCTCCTTTCTCCACCTTACACCAGTTAGAAAATTGCTTTTTGAAACCATGCACTATTCTAGGCTCTGGGTTCACAGAAATACATCAAACAGATTATTTTTTGCCTTCTGACAATTATAAGTCTGTCTCTAGCTGGGTTTTATCTTCTGAATCTTAAACTATCTTAAACTGGCTACTTAATATCTCATGTTGCGTATCTCAAATTCAATATATACAAAATTAAATATCATCTATTATACCCAATTTTATTTCCCTTATATATTCCCTATCCTGATGGCTGGAACAGTTATCTATTCAGCCATCAAATCCAGAAAATGGTAATTATCCTAGAATAAGTATCCTTTCTGTTACTTCCCTCCACTTTTACTGGTATTGTAGATTCTATGTACTTGGTATCTCTTGAATCTATTCATGTCTATTCCTTTGCTTCTGTAAGTTTAGTCCCTATTTAATTTGTTGGAGGCCACGGCACCATTGGAGTCGAGGACCAAACAGGCCCTGACTGTGTCTCCTTCAAAGTCCGGACACCTTGACAATGTTAAGGATGGGAAAGTTGAGTCTACGGCCATACCACCCTGAACGCGCCCGATCTAGTCTGATCTCGGAAGCTAAGCAGGGTCGGGCCTGGTTAGTACTTGGAAGGATGGGAAAGTTGAGTGCACTGAGAAAGTGTCTGTGCTATGTGTTGTGTGCTCGCCTACTTGACTTCCCACACACTCTCCTTGCAGTAGGGAACAATGTAGCCAGAGTCCCGAGTTCTTAGTTAATCCTTGTTGTTCTGTACCTCCCATGATCCACTCCCTGCTTGATTGTCTTGCTAATGGCTTTAGCCGAAACTACCTGGCCTCTGAGGTTTGCTTGTAGTTAATGTAAACTTGTTAGAGGAACTTGCGGTCATTTGACTAGGTACTGATGTAATGCTCCTCCTATTCTGGTTTGCCTTATAAATGCTTGTAAGACATGGAATAAATTTGGCACTGTTGGACATCATCTTCAGTGTCCCTTCTGCCCCCATCTCTTTGTCTCTTAACTTTTTCTCATCATCCTCTTAGCTCCCATGGTTATACTGGTCGATTCATCGCGCTGGCTGCAACATTAATTCTCATCTAGATCATTACAATAGCTCTCTGTTTCTTTTTCTTCTCTCTGATCTCTCCTCTTTCTCATCACTCAAACCATTCTGAGCACTGGTAAAATACAAGCCTGAACATGACACTCCACTTTTGAAATGGTCCAAAAACATTCCATGATTGACAAGATAAAGTGTCTATTCTGTTTAGCATGTGAATCTCTTTATTATTTGGCTCTTACTCACTCTTCCCTCATCTTTAGGTATCTGGAACCACTAGCATTGTTAAGATTAGGTCATCTTCTGTCATTCTCTCATGACTTCCCACATGCTCTTCCTTCCACTTGGAAAGTCTTTCCACCACCTATTTTTTTAAATTAATATGTACTCTACCACCAAATCCCAGCTCCAGATCACTTTCATTGAAAAGAGTAATGGGGCTTCCAGTCTGATTTACATACATTTTGCTACCCTAGTAAGGACTGGAATAATTACCTTACCCAACTGCCTACCTGAATAGATTGTGAGATTCTTGAAGTCAGGACTCTATCTTGTTCCAACTTTGTACTGAATGAATTGTTAAGGTTTAGTCACCAATAACTTTGTACTTGATACTTACCAACTAAAATATCTTAAAATTTTAAAAGTTCATGATTCAAAAATAATTTAAATAAATGCATTAACAAATACATGTCTTTTATTTTTTAAACGAGGTGCTTTGTTGTAAATAATTTACAGTTATTCTAAGTGTTAATCTGTGCCCGGTTTGGTGATTCCCTGGTTGCTCAATCCATTTTGTAGACATTTTCCCTATGTTTACTGATAATGTCTTCTAGCTGTCTGTTGGCACAAATGCTGAACATCATGGAAACAGGAACCAATGCTATAAAAACACAGGATAAATGACCACATAATAAATCACCTTATTTGCCTCCTACGCTGAGGAACTGGGGGACTAAAGGGAACTAAAGTGTTGCAAGATGAATCTTAAGCTCTTTGAGGAAAAGGTAATATAGTAAAAGATGTTTTCTTTTACACTTTGACAGCAGAAAATTTTTGTTTTCATTGAGAATTACAGTCATTACAGATAGCTCTAATATTCTTTATTATAAATTTTTAATCAGTTTTTGATCTGTACCAAATTGGCAATAAATCTACATAAACTTATTAGATTCTTAGGATTACCAGTAAGTTTGCAAGAAGTTTATTTCTGCGTTATGACTTTTTTTTAGGTGAGGTGAGCAAAATAAAATCTCTACTTAGAGTCATCTTTACCAGAGTTGACGTGAATGGCATGCAAATCATATATTTATAAACCATGGGTGGAAGAGCCAAGGAAATGAAAGTGGGAGGACATATAAACTAAAAATGGAGAATTTTTGATATGCCAGAATCCCTCCCTTTTGCAAGATAAATGTACCTACTAAATCTTTATGTAAAATAAACAAGAATCATTTTAAATACATTTTTTTTCTGTTTATGAAAATAACTCATACATCATTGGCAAAATGCGTATAGATGTTCTTTCCCATTAAAAAGTGGAAAATGCCATGGATGGAGCTAAAGAGTATTATGCTAAGTGAAACTAGTCAGTCAGAGAAAGATGAATACCATATGATTTCACTCATATGTGGAATTTAAGAAAAAAAATAAGCAAAGCAATAAAAAGAGACAAACCAAGAAACAGACTCTTTAATAGAGAGAACAAACTGAGGATTACTAGAGGGCAGGTGAGTAGGGGGAATGGGTGAAATAAGTGATGGGGATTAAGGAGTGCATTTGTTGTAAGGAGCACTGAGTAATGTATAGAATTGTTGAATCAGCATACTGTACACCTGAAACTAATATAACACTGTATGTTAACTATGTTCTAATTAAAATTTAATAAAATTTTAAAAATGGGGAATGTACTGATACCATTTTTGAAAGGACTCCTTGAGAAGAAATACAGCAATAATATAACATTAATAGTGTTTAGATTTCTGGAAAAAGAATGAAGTATTTTTTTTTAAAAGACAAATCTGGTTTTACTTGGGAAAATGAGAAATTACTGAAGTCTTGCTCAACCAATGGAACCCAAATAGTATTAACATTGCTTCATCTAAGAGAGTAGTGTATTAGAAATCAGTTGACTCACATTTCTAGGTGGATCACATTTGGCCACACATTGACAAATGTCTCAAATACCAAAATAAAAACTAAATAATCACTTTTTAAAATATAATAATCACATTTTTAAACCACAAAGTTCCACCTTTATTGTTTATAGTTTTGCAACTTGACACAAAATCATTTGGTTAGCCTTCAAGCCAAAGCTTTTAAATATATAATATATGTATATATTTGTGGGATATATATAACATATATATATATATATATATATATATGATTTTACATATAACACATTTAAAAAACTAGGCATAAAATAGTTACTATTGATATTAACAACAAATTGTGGTGTGTAAAAGTGAATCCCAAATAAAGTTTTATCCTAGAACACTCACAAAAATTGGGAAATTTAATGTTTTAAGATGAGATATAAAGTGATATTTTGAATTCAAATGAGTGTTCATATCCATTGAAATTGTCATTCAACACTTTTTACACACTTTGCCCTCATTTTCTTTTCACCTGGGTAATTATATTCACTTGATACTCTAAGTACTGAATATATTTAAAAAATAATATGCTGGATGTTCTTAGTCATTTACAAGAAGTATTGTACCCTGTAAAACAAAAAATTTAATTAAAGTTTAAGGAAGTAAGTTCTCATTGTTCTATCAATGATAATATAGTATTATGTTAGAATTCAGAAGATGAAAAATCAGAATATGTTTTATTAAAAATTTTGAGGAGTCTTTACATTTAAATAACTTAGAGATGACAAACTGTTAATATGCTTTTTTTCAGACTTCTCTCACTTATGACTGTGACAGACATCATGAATTGATTATAGCACTCTTTTCCCTAGGCCTGTACTGAGCCTCACATTTTTCTGCCCAGGATTCAAGGCATCATTACCAATCAACTGAATTAGGTACGTGAGATGAAACTTCTCTGCCATTCTGAGATAAGCAATTCTTTTTGGAAAAGGAAATGGAAAGTCACAGAGATGATATGAGTTGGCTCAAATCATATTACAACTCTGTAACTACAACCCAGATTGGCTACCTTTTGGTTTCCTGAGTCCTTTATTTCCCAGTTTATATTATATTCCTTTTACTGTATTTACTTTTTAAGTGGTTTCATATAGAATTCTACATATAGCATTCATTCTATCAGTATGTTTCAATGATTGGCTCAATACTAAGCGTAAAGTCATTTTTTAAAAAAAGATTTTATTTATTTATTTGACAGAGAGAGATCATAAGTAGGCAGAAAGGCAGGCAGAGAGAGAGGAGGAAGCAGGCTCCCCACCAAGCAGAGAGCTCGATGCAGGACTTGATCCCAGGACCCCCGAGACCATGACCTGAGCTGCAGGCAGAGGCCTAACACACTGAGCCACCCAGGCACCTGCATAAAGTCATTTTTATTATAAACTTACTGAAGCATGTGGTGCCTGGGTAGCTCAGTTGGTTAAGCATCTGCCTTCAGCTGAGGTCAGTATCTCAGGGTTCTCGGATCAAGCCCAGCATCAGACTCCCTGCTCAACAGTTCCTCTCCCTTTGCCCTTCATCCCCACTCATGCTCTCTCTCTCTCTTAAATAAATACAATCTTAAAAAAAAAAAAGGAAAGCCGTTGCTCCGCCGCTTGCCGGGAGCCGGCCCCTCCCCCCGGGGTCTATCTTCCCGTCGCTTTGCGGAGAAAGGGGAACCCTACTACACTGTTGGTGGGAATGCAAGCTGGTGCAGCCACTCTGGAAAACAGCATGGAGGTTCCTCAAAATGTTGAAAATAGAACTGCCCTATGACCCAGCAATTGCACTATTGGGTATTTACCCTAAAGATACAAACGTAGTGATCCAAAGGGGCACGTGCACCCGAATGTTTATAGCAGCAATGTCCACAATAGCCAAACTATGGAAAGAACCTAGATGTCCATCAACAGATGAATGGATCAAGAAGATGTGGTATATATACACAATGGAATACTATGCAGCCATCAAAAGAAATGAAATCTTGCCATTTGTGACAACTTGGATGGAACTAGAGCGTATCATGCTTAGCGAAATAAGTCAAGCAGAGAAAGACAACTATCATATGATCTCCCTGATATGAGGAAGTGGTGATGCAACATGGGGGCTTAAGTGGGTAGGAGAAGAATCAATGAAACAAGATGGGATTGGGAGGGAGACAAACCATAAGTGACTCTTAATCTCACAAAACAAACTGAGGGTTGCTGGGGGGAGGGGGTTTGGGAGAAGGGGGTGGGATTATGGACATTGGGGAGGGTATGTGCTTTGGTGAGTGCTGTGAGTGCTGTAAACCTGGTGATTCACAGACCTGTACCCCTGGGGATAAAAATATTTGTTTATAAAAAATAAAAAATTAAAAAAAAAAGGAAAGTGAAGCATAATTGTTAGGGTAGAAATCATCAGATGAATGCAATTCTGGCTGAATACAGATTCCGAGATGCTGCTTACTGCAGAAAAAAGGAATACTTTAGTGATGGACAGAGTGCTTACCTTTTACTTCTAGAAAAAGTGAAGCTATGCAAATCTAGGAAGATTTTTTTTGAAGGCAAGAATATACAAAATGGGAAAGCCTAGATAATAAAATTTTAATTCATTTATTCAACTGTGTGCCTATGAAAAAAGTAGTAATAGTTTCTGTTAAATAGAAATGTAATGAATGAAAGAAAACAGCTTGGGGAAAAAAGCTATTTACTTACAATATTTGTTGAATGGATGAAATATTGTTGATGAGGATGTAAGGTAGATGAGTGATCATGAGGGTATGGGGTTGGTTAGGGAAATTTATGCTATTAAGTGGATTTTTAGCCATAAGGTGATTGTTTTCTCAGGGAAATATCCGCTTATAATTAATGTTTATTGAAGCTCACATTGATGCATTTTCATGTCAGAGAAGCCATCCTTTCTCTCACCTAATTGCCTTGGCTAGAACCTTTAGTACAATAATGAATTGAAATGTCCTTGTCTTGTTCTTGGTATTACGGGGAAAGCATCTAGCCTTTTATCGTGAAATATGATGTTAACTGTTGGTTTTTAATAGATGTCTTTTATCAGGTTGAGGAAGTTCTTCCTCTTCTATTCCTAGTTTTTGGTGAATGTTTTTATTATGAAAGGTGCCTAAGCATTTTTTAAATGCTTTTACTGCATTGCATGTGATTTTGATTTTTTATTCTATTGATACACATTAGCTGATTTTCAATGTTAAACTAACATTTCATCCTTGGGATAAATTCCAGTTGTTATAATTTATAAGGATATAATTTTTTTTTATAGGTTGTTGGACTTTGCTAGTATTTTGCTAAGGATTTCTACATCTGTATTCATGGATTTCTTGAGATGTCTTTGGTTTTGGTATCAGGGCAATACTGGCCTCATAAAATGAGTTGGAAGTATTTCCATCTCTTCTTTTTTTGGAGCTGCTTATGAAAAAAGAGTCTTAAATATTCTTTAAATGTTTGAGAGAATCTCCTTCCAGTTGCCTTTTATTATAATCGGCATTGTTTCTGAAAGCTCCCTAAAGCTTGAACTTCTCCATGTTCTATTAAAAATGGAGCCATTTCCTGTGGGAAAAGATTAGAAGATATCTATTTTGTAGCTTCTTTCTTCCTGGAGGCAAAACTCATGAACTAGGGCTCTGAAACTATGGGTATGGACCGTGGCAAGCTTCTCTCTGAGTGACACCCCACTCTATGAACTGAGTAGCTGGTGGTGGGGTGGGCAGCAGCGTGCGATCCTTTGTCTGTCCTGGCATAGAACCATTGTCTTCTGAGCAGAGAAAGAGTGGTCTGGTCCCCAGAACTCTTAGAATGTTGTGGCCAAGATGAAGCCTCTGTTCTACAAGTTGGTCTGGGCAGAAGGGAGCGCCCACCTCTCAACCACATTCACCTGTGATTTAGTCTCAGCAGCGGGTGGCTGGTGGCAGGATGAGAAATGTTGATATCCTGTTCTGCCTGGGAGAAAAGCCCTCTAACTAGGAGCTGGGAGAGAGGGAGGAGGAGCTCCTAAAACATTTCAAACATGCGGAAAAATAGAGGGGGATTTCACATGTATTAACATTTTGCCAATAGGCTTCAGAATTATTTTTCATAAAAAAATAAAATGTTACAATAAAGTTGATGTTTTCTATGGATTTATATAGGGTATATTTAAAATATATATGAAACCAAGAGGGAGAGGAACATAAGGTTTTCTAGCATCTGAGCTTTCTTTAGCATTACCATAAATGAGTCCAGTTTTTAAAATCTAACAAATACAAACCAATTAGAACCACTCCCAGCTGCTAACATGTTGGCTCTAGGATCTACATTATGTTCACCTATATCAATAAGTTCAGCCCTATCTAAAATCATGTTCCCCCTCCCTTGGCTCATCCATATCCTAATGCTGTCTGCTGAGAGAGACAAAACACTCACTCACCAAGGCTTTGAGTACTACCTTGGTGAGAGGCGCTTCTGCATATATGAAAAACTCCCAAATCGTGGGGTTCTCTGTAGGCCGGGTATATGTATAGGAAATGCTGCATTTGAAATGGCATCCCCTATTTCAATGGTATATGGAATCTTAGTTTGCAGAGGTCATGTGTGTAATAGCACTTACATTGCTAGTGTGGTTGCCAAAACAACATCAGTGGGGAGTGATAATCTGTGTGGTTAACTGATCTTTAAGATAAAAGAAGTAGACCCCCTGCTTAGTTCTCCTGAATCTTCATAACAGAAAAAACTCTCAGTCTTACTTGGGAAACAATGATAGAAACACTTGGCTTCTCAGCCAATTTTCAGAGTTAAGTCAATTCACACATACTCTGAATAAAGTATTGGCACTGTACCTTGAAGAAAGATCTTAGAGTAATAACAGAAGTTTCTTCCCAGCCTTCCCCAAAGAAACCCATTTCTATTTACTAGAAAAAGTTTTCTGGGAAAACAAAAACATCCAGACCATTCAGGGGTTATTATACTAAACAAATTCTTCAAGAAAGCAAAATTTTATGGGCCAGTGGTCAGATTGTGTCTTGTGGATCAGGTAACATGAGGAATCTCCTCAAGATGGGCCTGGCTTATTTATATGACAGCTGGGTCTTGGAGGATACTGTAACCAGGTGAACTCCAATGGCTACTCCTAGAGGTAATCTTTTTTTTTTTTTTTTAAATTTTAAAGAAACCAGCATTTGGTTCTTGACACTTGGTACAAAGTTATTGATCTCCCAAATGGCGTTTGACATTCCAAATAGAGAACACTAGAATTTTTTTTTCTCTCTTGGAAGAGAAGCAGGATACCTTTATTTACTTGTCTCAGGAATTACATTAATGCTATGATTCTGTGTCCCAATTTAGTTCTTGGGGATCTTGATAATCTCACTCTTCCAATGGGACTTCCTCACAGGCTCATTTCATTGATGCTATCACATTTATAGTATCTTAAGCACAGGAAGAAGCAAATTCTCTGATTGTTTTGTTAAGACATATTCCAGCTAGAACCTAATAAATTAGTGATGCTGCCCCTTCAGTGAAATTTCCGGAGTGTTATTAGTTTGAGCATGTTGAAATTTGCCTTCCCGTGTGAAGTTTTGCACCCTACACCCCTATCCCTATAAGAGGAAGCACAATGCTTGGAGGCATCATTAGATAGTGAAGATTATAAATAATTGGTTGTGCTACTCTGACACATTTACACAATGACCTAAAAAGCTGCCAGCTTTGAATAGGGTCCAAAACTAGAAGTGGTACTCCAGCTTGTCCAGGCTACATTCCAAACATCTTTGCTCTTATGAGTTAGTGGACTCAGTGGTGCTAAAAATGTCCATGGAAGACTAAGTTACTGAATACAGTCAGTTGCTAGCTCTAATACACAGTATTACAGTAGAGGTCACTAGGGTTTGGATGAAAGGATATATATGTCCTTTTTGGTAAGTAACTGTGTTCCATTTGAAAAGCTGCTCTTGGCTTACTGTTGGCCCATTCAGATAATAAGATTCCAAATTTGGGACATCAACTGATCATACAGCTGATCCAGCCCATTATGATTAAGTGTTATCTGATCCCCAATACCATAAAAACCAGCCTCCTAACTGCACTTCACCATGAAATGGATGTTATTACATATAGTACCAGAGTAGAGAAAGTCTTGAATTATGAATTACAGTAGCAGGTAGCTTATATTTTCAGCCCTACTACACTGCCAGTTCTTCTGTAACCCAAAGAATATTTCTCATGGGGAGAGGAATTGAGTGAGGAAGAAATAAAACCTGGTTTGCAGATGGTTCTGTCTGATATGCTGGGATTAGCTAGAAGTAAACGTCTGTCTGACCCATGGCTGATTTTAAAATGAAGCATAGAAAGGATTTATCCGCAGCAGGCAAAACTTTGGTACATTTCATTGTTCAGTTGGCTTGGAAAGAGAGATGGACAGAGCTAAGGATCTGCATTGATTTATGGGCAATGATTAATGGTTTGTCATGATGTTCATTATTAGAAGGTGCAATATTGGAATATGGTGGACAGAGAAGTTTGGGGAAAAGGCGTATTCCTGGAGTTCTTAGAATGGGTTTACGGTGTGAAAATACCTGTGATCCTGTGACTTCTCATCCATATCACCCATGAAGGAGGATATGGTGAACTGCCCTTTTGTTGTAGGTTATCTATTTTCCATTTTAGTGCTTGCTCAATATGCTACTGAATAAAGGGCTATGGTGGTGACGACAAAGATTATACATGAATACAACGATATGACTATTCCTAACCAAGGCTTTTCAGGTTGCTGATTATCTAAGGCATTCAGTCCTGAGCTTCCAATATGTTATTACATGCTGGGATAGGTTGAGCATACTCAATTCTTTACATAACTGAGGAGAACGTTTGCTCTAACTGTTGTAGACAATATATTTGGAAACTGAACTTACTTTCCCTGCCTACCATCTTCTGTTTGCATTAACATGGATGGACATACTAAATCACAATATCCTACAAAACACCGTTTTTGATCAAGGAACTCATTTTACAAAAGCAACAGGCTGATGCTCATGGTGTTCACCAATATTACCATGTATTCATCTCATCAGACAATTAGCCAGTTATGGAAACAGTTGAGAAGCTGGGTACTCGGAACCAGCAACCATTGTTCATGTTCAGCAACCATTGTTCACTGTTTCTTTTATAAGTAGAATATGTGGATTTAGAAATTAAGGGTTAGAAATGGAGTGAACTATCACACTATTATATATAATTATATATTTACAGTTTTCAACGTAACCTCCCTGCAACTCTGAGTCCTGCAGGCTTAAGGGTTTTAGAACCAAGAGAATAATGCTTCCAATATCTTGTTGATGATTTAATTGAATTATAAGCTGATTGCTCTATGACCATTTTGAGATTGAATGCCATTGGAGAAATAGGCAAAACAGAATATTGTACTGTTGGCTGGGGTAACTGATTATAGATATTATGGGGAAATAGTTTCTCATACACAATGTGGAAAAGGATGAGAAATGACACAATTCAAGAGATTCCCTTGATGCTTCTTAGTAATGTAATGAACAGGAGTAAAATTTGCCATAATCACCTCCATACAGTTAAGGCAGTAAAGGGCTCAGAAGCCTTCAGATTGAAGGTGTGATTCATCCCATCCTCTCTAGCCAAGGTGATACTTAGTGTAAAAGGAAAATAGAATAGGTGGTGGAGGGAAATACTTATAAATACCAATCATAGCCTTATGACTAATTGCAGAAATAAAAACTATAATATAGACATTGGATTTTTTCCTTGAGTGATTACAGACACACTCACACATACATTTAGTGTTTGATTTCTTTCCCATATCATAACTGATTACTGCTGTTGAAATTTAATTGTATGTTTAAGAATATAAAAATGCAGGGGCGCCTGGGTGGCTCAGCGGGTTAAAGCCTCTGCCTTCGGCTCAGGTCATGATCCCAGTGTCCTGGGATCGAGTCCCACGTCGGGCTCTCTGCTCATCAGGGAGCCTGCTTCCCTTCCTCTCTCTCTGCCTGCCTCTCTGCCTACTTGTGATCTCTGTCTGTCAAATAAATAAATAAAATCTTAAAAAAAAAGAAAGAATATAAAAATGCATAGTCATATACTGAGTGGAAGAAAGTATTACCAGAGATCCTGGAACTAAAACTGCATACAAGTTGAATGAGACTTTGGGAGTTGTGATTGGTCTTTTTGTTTGTATGAATAATTTCAGTATGTTGGTTGAGAATATTATTATTATTATTATTTGAAGTTCAGTATTAAAGAAGGGTGTATTCTGGTCAATATAGTGGATAATCATCATTTTATTTTTCTGACTTCTAGTATTTTTTTTTTGAACACTGTAGAAGTTTGCTTTTGTTGTATAACAAATCACCCCAAGATTTAATGGCTTAAAACAACAACTTTATTTCCTTATAATTCTGCAGGTTAGAAATTTGGATTAGGCTCAGCTGAGATGGCTCATCGCTGTTCCACACTGTATCAGTGGGAGTCATTCATGCATTTGTGCTCGGCTGGATGGTCTTCTCACTGCCTGGAACTTGGCAGGACCCATGTAAGTAACTTACCTCTATTTTACTTCCTGGCCAGCAGGCTGCCCTGAGATTATTGCCATGGTGGTGGCGGCAGAGTTTCCAAAAGCAGTAAGAGAGGGCAGTTGTTATTTATGAGTACATTTCCAGCCTTTGCTCGTACCCTATTTACTAATGTTTCATTGGCTAAAGCAATCACATGGCTTATCCTCAATTTGGGGTATAGATAAGAAGACTCCAGTCCTTAATTGCAGGAACTATAAAATCATGTTACAAAATATTAGGAAGAATCTTTAGCTATTTTTTGCTGTCTATCACAAACACACCGTCAGTAGACATTAGAGGCTTCCTAGCCTTTCCTGTGCTGTGAGCTAGGACCCAGCCTCTTCCAATTAGGTGCACCCTGAGCTGACTTTCCATCAGGCTTTGAAGATAGTAGCTCAAAGAATCAAGCAGCATTTTAATTCCAGTTTGAAAGGTGGAGGCATCCTCATCCAGTTTTCAGAGGCAGAAGTGGCTAGGGCTCTCGTGGTATCATCCAGGGTCCAACTCTCATGGTGGTGGTGATTTGATGTTTGCTGTCTGCTCAGTGGCTATAGAAATGTTGCCTTCATTGAACCAGTTCTGAGCTGTAGTTTGAGGCTTTTTTTTTTTTTTTTTTGGCCTGCTGAGTATTCAAACCTGGTTCTAGGGTCTTCATGGAGATTTTGTGTGAATTACCTAACAAACTAATAAATTTCTTTTCTAAATATATGTATTTAGATTGAATTGATTTCTACTGTTTCCCATTAAAAATCTTAACTTATATGATCCTTCCATATCCCATTTCTTATCTTCCTTCTCAGGGATAATAACCATCCTGAATGGAGTATGTTTTTACAGATTTATTACATAAAAATGCATACATAAAAATACATAAATACTTTAGTATATGTCAAAACCTTATCTTATTAGTAAAATACTGTGTATAACATTCAGCAACTTGCTCCTTCATCCAACATCATGGTTTAAAGAATTATTCTTTTTGATATACTTGCTGGGTATGGTATCTCATTAAAATTTTCTTTTGTATTGATTGGCTGGCAAATTTGACCACCTTTCCTTATGTTTATCAACATTTATTTTTATTTTTGTCAAATGGATAAATAAATGCACTCTATGCAGATTATTTTTACTGACTTGAATGATGGACTAGCATATTTAGATTTTTATTTTCTGCCATGTTTTTTCTCCATGATTCCTATTTTGCTATTCCTATTTAAGAAGAAAGGTTTTTTTGGATTTTGTTTTTGTCTGTTTTAAGGTGGGGGAAAGGGACAGAGGGAGAGATAATCTTAACCAGGCTCCACACCCAGTGCAGAGCCTGTCACAGGGCTCAGTCTCAAAACAGAGTTCATGACCTGAGCTGAAATTAAGAATCCAACGCTTAACCAACTCAGCCATTGAGGCACCCCGAGAAGATAGTTTTTATATTTCAATCAGCTTTTAAGTTTTCCTCAGAGAAGGGTTAATTTGAAATGGTGGATTGATTCTTACTGGAAGTGGATGTCTCTATATATTTATTAAAATTTTCATTTCTCTGACTTTGGTAATGCCAATTATCAATTTGTTCTCTGCATTTAAGAGTTTATTTTTTTTTGTTTTGTTTTTTTTTTTAGATTCCACATATAAATAAATACCATAGGGTATTTGTCCTTCTCTGTCTGACTTATTTCTCTTAGCTTTTTGAGAGTTTGTTTATAATGTATCTTAGTGAAGATCTCTTTAGATTGAATCTATTTGGGGTTTTTTGAACCTCATGTACCTGGATGGCCATATCTATCCAAATTTGGGATATTTTCATTCATTATTTCTTTAAGTAAGTTTTTGTTCCCTTTTTCTTCTTCTGGAACTACCATAATGTGAAATTTGTTTCAATTGATGGTGTCCCACTATTGACATATGCTTTTGTTTTATTACTATTTCTTGTTTCTCCTTTGACTGGATAATATCAGGAGGTCTGTTTGCAGCTTTCAGGTTCTTTCCTCTGCTTTATTAAAAATTTGTTGAAGCACTCTATTGCATTTTTCATTTTATTCATTGAATTCCTCAGCTTCAGAATTTGGTTCTTTTTTATGATTTTTATCTCTTTGTTGAACTTCTCATTTTGTTCATGTGTTATTTTCCCGAGTTCATTGAGTTGTCTCTGTTTGTTCTCTTGAATTTTGCTGAGCATCCTTAAAATAATTATTTTGAATTCTTTTTCAGGTAGCTTGGAGGTCTCAATTTCTTTGGGATCAGTTATGGGAAATTTATTTTGTTCTTTTGGTGGTATTGTGTTTCCTTTCTGTTTCTAATGGCTTTGTACTTATGCCTATGCATTTTAGGGAAAAATTATCTCTTTCAGCCTTTTGGGACTGGCTTTGGTAGGGAATAGCTTTCGTCTGATGTTATCTCTGAGGGCACCAGCTGGATAGGGTACAACATTTCTGGTTCCTGGAGGTCACCAAAGCATAGTCTCTACAACTCAACTAGCCAAGGTCATTGTTGGCAAAGAATGAGAAGGTCTGTGGGAGGAAGTTCTTGCCAACAGGATCCCTTTTGATGTCAGGTCTGGCATGCTACCTAATGACTGCAGAGCCAGGGTCCTGGGATCAAGTGCACATGGAACTACCATAATGCCTGGAATCTAGGGCACAGGCATACTTGTTATGGCATGGTGCCTGTGTCTGAGGTGTGGGTGTAGGCACATCTTCTGTGGAACTGCGGTCTGGGGCTCTGGAGCTCTCTCGAGTGATTTGGGCCCAGAGAGAGACATGCATCAGTAGCATGAGCCCTGGGATGACAGAGTGTAATGGTGGTTTGAGCCTAGGGGTCAGGGTTTAGTAACAGCATGCCCTGGGGATGGTAGGTGAGAGTCCTGACTTTGACCCCAGCATGCAGAGTGCAGAGCAGATTTGCCTTTGTTATGCTAAACCAAATTCCTGACTCATGGCACAGGGCAAAGGCTGGTGATGATGGCTCAAATCCATGACTGAGACCTAGGGACAGGTACAGAACAGCATCAGCGTAGCCCAGTTGTTTCAGGTCAAAACCCCAACTTGGGACTTAGATGGTGTGATACACAACAGTGATACACTTGTTGGTGGATCAGCATGACTTGGGACCTGAGGACAGGGCACGGAGGAGGAGAATGCAGTCCTTGTTATAGGGGATCCAAGCCCTGCTTTAGACCTCGGACAGGGTACAGAGCAGTGGTAGCTCCAGTCCCATGCATGGTGAGGTGCTGTGGCATCCTGATCCAAAAAGCCTGCCATAGTAGCTACTGGGGTCCCTGGAGCAGGTTTCACAGCAGTGACAGCTCTAGCCTTAAGAAGGAGGTACAGTAGAAGGAAAAGCTAGGGGTGGGTCTTCAGTAGTAAAGGCTGAAAATATCCACAACAGCGAGGCTTGCTGGGATTCTCCTGCTCTTCCCTGGGGGCAGAATTATTCTAAGGGAATCCTTCTTGGCACTGAACTGCCCTCAACTGGGGTGTGGGGAGATGCAGGCAAAATACTTCTCATGCTTTTCCTATATGCCACCCCTGGTTTATGCTACTGTTTTTGTTGTTGTAGGGGTGATGAGTGTTGAGACCTCCTATTCTGCCTTTTTGCTGATGTCACCTCCAGCAACTCTGAATCTTTTCCCTGTCTTTATAGTTTTGCATTTTGAAGAATGTTGTATAGTTGGAATCATATAGTAGATAGCTTTTTCATATTGGTTTCTTTCACTTAATATACAATTAAGGCTCCTCTGTATTTTCCCGTGGCTTCACATCCCATTTTTTTTTTAATTGCTTAAAAATATTCTATTGTCTGGATGTACCACTGTTTATTCATTCACCTACTGGAGGGCATATTGATTGCTTTTATGTTTTGGCAGTTATGAATAAAGCTGCTATAAACATCCTTATCCAGGTTTTTATGTGGACTTAAGATTTCAGCTCTTATGGGTAAATATCAAGGAACACAGTCGATGGAACTGTGTTTAGTTTTGTAAAAAATTGCCAAAATGTCTTCTAAAATAGCTGTTCCATTTTGCATTCCCACCAGAAATGAATGAGGGTTCCTGTTGCTCCACATCCTCACTAGCATTTGGTTTTGGATTTTGGCTGTTCTAATAGGTGCGTAGTAGTATCTCATGGTTATCATATTTTGGAATTCTCTAATGACATGATGAGGAGCATCTTTTCATACCCTGATATGCCATATGTGTGTCTTCTTTGTTTGGTGTCTATTCAGATCTTTCGTTCATTTTTAAATTGAGAGTTTTTTATTGTTGATTTTTAAGAGTTGTTTGTATGTTTTAGGTTGGTAATGGTCCTTTATCAAACATATTTTTTGGGGCACCTGGGTGGCTCAGTGGGTTAAGGCCTCTGCCTTCGGCTCCGGTCATAATCCCAGCGTCCTGGGATCGAGCCCCACATCAGGCTCTCTGCTCTGCAGGGAGCCTGCTTCCTCCTCTCTCTCTGCCTGCCTCTCTGCCTAATTGTGATCTCTGTCTTTATTTGACAGACAAATAAATAAAATCTTTAAAAAAACATTAAAAAAAAGATTTTATGTATGTATGCATGTATTTATTGTGATGTTAGTCACCATAAAATACATCATTAGTTTTTGATGCACTGTATTTATGTATGTATATATGCATGTATGTATGTATTTTTTTTAAAATTTATTATTATTTTTTTAAAGATTTTATTTATTTGTCAGAGAGAGAGAGTGAGCACAGGAGACAGAATGGCAGGCAGAGGCAGAGGGAGAAGCAGGCTCCCTGCTGAGCAAGGAGTCCGAAGTGGGACTCGATCCCAGGACGCCAGGATCATGACCTGAGCCAAAGAAAGCGGCTTAACCAACTGAGCCACCCAGGCATCCCTGTATTTATTTATTTTAAAGAGAGAGAGAGCAAGGGGAGGGAGAAAGACAAGCAAACAGTTCTGAGCATGGAGCCTGATGTGAGGCTTGATTTCGGAACACTGAGATCCTGAGCTGAGCTGAAACCAAGAGCGGATGCTCAACTGACTGAGCAACTCAGGTGCCCCATCAAATATATCTTTTGCAAGTATTTTCTCCCAGTCTGTGTCTTGTCTTCTCATTCTCTTGATAGTGTCTTTTGCAGAGCATCAATAGGCTATATTCTGGTAATTTCAGCCAACACATACAGTAATCTTCTGCACATTTAGCCTCCAAAGATTGGTATAAGGTGAAGATTGGTATTTGTGTGAAGGAATAAGAGCTACCTGGCAGGTCTCTGAGAAAGACTTAGAGGAAAAGCGAGTGAGTAATGGGGACTTTTACCTTTATTTCATGTGAGTGACTTATACATCCAGCACATAGCAGACCTTCAGGTATTTAGGATTGAGAAAGGAGAAGAAAATGTTCAACAGAACAAGATACCAGCCACTGGGTGTAATTGGTTCAAACCCAGTACTTTCTGTCTGTCCTTACTGTGTGACCTTGTTACAACTTCTTCAACCCTACAGTAGATGGGCATTACCTATTTTCCAGGGTTGCTGTTGGGAATAAATGACATAGATATGTAGTGGTACATGGTCCAGTGCCTAGGCTGTGACATGTGCTCCCCATGTTAGCCACTGCTCATCTTTCCTTCTTTCCTTAAGAGTCATCATTGTGGAGAGATTCAAGGCCACAAAATTATTAGCCATTAAAGAAATTTATGAGTGCTCCCATACCAGTTTTAAACATACATAGGGATTCTCAGTGACCATGTGTGTTATACACTTGTGTGTCTTTATAAAAGAATAATTCTACTATACGTCTCTACTGTTAAATAGTGTGTGGACCAAAAGGCGCATTTGGAAAGAACCACTGAGGATACAAAACCTAGTTTTAATAAAACAAGATTCTGGATGACTGGAAGGCTGAAACAAAACTAGTAGTTCCAAAGGTCATGATAAATGAATTAGGAAAGTAATCAAAATGGCTTAGCAAAGCAAGGCTGTCATTCTTCATCTTAATGAATCTCTTAAAGAGTAAATAAAAGGAGAAAGATGAAAGTAATTATTGACTGTGTACCTAGTTATTGAAGCTGCTGGTATCTCCAAGGAATACAATTCATAAAGCCGAGGCTGTAGGTGAATATACATATATGTCACACAGCTGCCTCAGCCCTGGGAACTACATATCGTGTTTACAGAGTGAGTGTACAAATACTAATTTTAATGAATATGTTATGTAGAACTCTGGCCCTGTGTTACACCCTGCTCAGTTTATACAGCTGTTGTCCTGGGAGTTAGGAGGGCTAGAAAGACCTGGCAGTAGGTGTCAGAGACTTAAGTTAGCTGCCATCTCTACCGTTCCTTTCTGAATAAGAAGGCATCAAATGTCCTGGCCTGCCATTGAACAACAAAAAGCATAGGGGAGACAAATGAAGGTAAAGTTTTTAGAAAGTGTTTCAAAAAAGGAAGATGAATGATCCACAATATTATTATTATTTTTTTTTTTTTTAAAGATTTTATTTATTTGACAGAGAGAGATCACAAGCAGGCAGAGAGGCAGGCAGAGAGAGAGGAGGAAGCAGGCTCCCTGCTGAGCAGAGAGCCCGATGTGGGGCTCGATCCCAGGACCCTGGGATCATGACCTGAGCCGAAGGCAGCGGCTTAACCCACTGAGCCACCCAGGCGCTCCCACAATATTATTATTATGAGAAATATAATAAGCACTCTTTCTATGTATATTGTGTTAGAGGATGGCTTACTGGTACTGATCTTTTTTTTTTTTTAAGATTTATTTATTTATTTTAGACAGAGAGAGAGAGAGAGAGCGCACATGCGCAAGCATGCATGAGTGGGAGGGGCAGAAGGGGAGAGAATCTCAGACTCCATGCTGAGCAGGGAGCCAACATGGGGCTTGATCTCATAACCCTGAGATCACAACCTTGTAATTGAGACCTGAGGCCAAACCAGCTTAACCAACTGAGCCACCCAGGCACCCCAGTGGTGCAGATTTTGTTGGCATCAACCCAACAGGACACTGTTAGAGCTGAGGGGTCTCTGATCATTTTAGTGGTTGATGAAGAATATACAGATCAGCCTTCCATTTTGTCACTTTGACCAGTGCAGCTATTAAATCATCTATTCTAGCAAGTTGTAACTATTATATAAAGATCATATTACTTTACATTTTTAATTTAAAGACACTGTAAATTCTGTCATGAAAACATTATGAAGCCAGTATGGAAGTGTTATTTCGTATATCAAGAAAAAGTGCTTTATATATATGTGTATAAATATAAATTATATAAAATAGGTTATGCTAAAAGTTATTTTATATATGCAGTTTTTAAAAACAAAATGAAGATACAGTACTGTTTTGTTACCAGATTTATTTTACTTACCAGTGTAAACATGAAAGAACATGAATAGTATTCATTTAGATTCTGGAATGTGGATATACCAGATAAATCATATACCATATTAGTTTATTTAACTAAACTCTATACCTGGAGACATAGGTCATTTTCATTTTTAAAATAAACCTGTGCCAAATATATTTGTAATTAAATTTCTCTTTCCTAGGGACGCCTGGGTGGCTCAGTTGGTTAAGCAGCTGCCTTCGGCTCAGGTCATGATCCCAGTGTCCTGGGATCGAGTCCCACATCGGGCTCCTTGCTCTGCAGGGAGCCTGCTTCTCCCTCTAACTCTGTCTTTCACTCTGCCTGTGCTCGCTCTCGCTCGCTCTCTCTGACAAATAAATAAATTAAATCTTTTAAAAAAAAATTCTCTTTCCTAGAATTGACTCCTAGAATTGATATTGATGAACGAAGAATCAGAGCAATTTTAAGGCAGAAAAGTTTTGGATAAACCTGAAACTTTTAAAGAAATTGATGTTAGAAACAATGAAGAATTAATAAGAACAATGAAAACTTTTTTTGAAGGAGGGACAGCTGTAAAGATCAGAGCAGGATATCATGTGCTCAGAGAAGAGCATTGTTAATACAGCCTATAGGAATTACTCAGTCTAGGTTATGATTGTAAAAAGAGCATTTTTTTTTAGATCTACTTGAAATTAAGGGAGTGGATTTAAGACTAAAAAAAAGGATGTGCTTTTCCCAGTGATAAAGCAACTATGTAGATGTAGCTTTTGTGGTGGACTAGAGGGCTAAAGGGGATGGTTTGCAAAGTTTCCTAGAAATCATGGGGCAACCTATCATGGGCTACATCTTTCCATACTATAATAGTTCTGACTCATGTGGAAGTTATAGGAAGAGGCATGTTGACTCTGTGACTATGACTAAATTATTCTTTGGAGTAAAGATTTTAAGAAGCCGATGTTTCAGACCTTGACCACACAATGCAACAGAATTGACCTTTTAGAGAATGATTATTTTATTTTATTTTTGTAGGGGAGGATCATTTTAGGATTGGTTTAGACGTTATATATCCATCTTATTGCAGTTGATTCAATTCTGTTCTTAAAATGTTGTTTTGGATTGACTGTTCTTCAGGCATATTTTTCTGTCTAGACATAACCTAAATGGCAGACAGCAAGAGGCTCTGTAAATATCACTTGTATCTGCAAACCCAAAGGCAATCTGGGGCCACATATCTGTCATTTCTGTCACACTTACACAGAAAGTAGTCAATCTCAGCTTCCCTCAGCCCATCTCAGAGTCAAGCCCTAAAGAATTTCAGCTGGAAAAGTGACTACATTCAGTCTTTGTGTCAATACTAACCAAATCTCTAAGGGTATTTAGCACCTTACTTTCTCTAGGAGGTGAGATGAGGGATTATTAGTCAAATGTCTGCTGTTTGAACTTCTTGAGAAGCGACAGCCTCAGCCCCTCCGATATCCTCAGAACCCCTAAATTTTATCCATGCTATATACTTGGGATAGAACTTGAATTCTATTTGTGGCCCTTGCAACCTTACCCTGAAAGACACTTACTGTTCCAGAGCCTAGCTGTTGGCTGACATCTTGCTTTATTCAGGCACATAACCTTTAAACCAGGACTTGGCCACTTATAACCTGTCTCTAGGCATTGTATCGTCTCCTGCTGCTTTGATCTACATTTTCACCATTTAGACCCTTTCAATATTGACACTCACCTGTATTAGATCCAGGGCACCAGCACCGTGTTGATTAGTATCTGCTAAGAGGCCATAAAGACTTTTACTTTATTTCCTTTTGGTCTTTGTCCCACCCATTGTGATATATTCTTATCTCCCCTTCTGTTGGCTTTTGAGATTTCAACACACCTAGTAGCAGAGGCTCAGCAAATTATACTAATGACGATAAGGACATATAGTAGGAAAAGCACACTGTCTTAGTTGCCCCACCTTGTAAATATGAAAATGAAAGATTAGTCTATTTATTAGAAATAATGCAATATTTATTTTAAATGACTGCATTTTCTGCATTATTTTCTATCACCAGTTTACTTTTCCATTGATGTTGGGAACAGGGTGGGAGGCTTTTTTTTCCTTTTTAACCCCCTTCTGTATAATTATTTTTTGGCAGGTTATAGCTCTTTACAATAGCAGTCTGGAAATGCTAAATGTTTGGCAATGGAAAAAGTGTGAACTGTGTTTAATTTTGTTTGCTGATATTTATATATTTTTCCTAAAATGATAGTCACGAGGATATATTAAAGGGAAGTATACTATTCACTTAGGAGTACCTGAATCTAGGAAGAACCATTTAGGTCAAGTTGGGTTTATACTTTTACAGACCTTGCTATTCCATTTTATTTTAGTGGTAAAGTCTTTAAGATGAGGGGCAGAGGAGGAGAGAGAGAATATGATTATGTCTATATCTTATAAGAATACATTTATTGTTAAGTAAATTAAATCCAGATGATTAAAATAATTAGAATTTAGTGATAAAAAGCATTCAGATGTAGCATTTTACATTTTTACGCCTCAAATCAGTATTGCCAATATATTTTGTACTTGAAATTGTTTAAATTGAAGGTAAGCATAATAAAATCCTTACCACTTTCAGTGAACCCTGTACTTAGTCATGTACTCTGATTAGGTAATGCTTTCTCTATGGTAAGAGCAAAGTTTGACTTAATGGAAAGGGTGCTGGTATTAAAGTTGGAATATTTGGGTTTGAATCCAGGGGGCTCTACCTACTAACTGCCCATTTATATGGGGTAAGTTATTTAATCTCTTCATATCTCAGTGTCCTCATCTATAAAACAAGAACAGTAATAGTTACCTCTCTAGGTTATATGGGAATGAAATTTGAAAGTAACTCATGGTAGGTACTTTGTGTGCATTTCTTTTCTCAGTTTTTAGAAATGTTTAAGCAAAGATAGGACAACACAGAGCAGGGTGTAGTGGAAAATTTTTAGGTGACCTTGAAAGTCATAATGAACCTTAATATCTCTTACCAGTGGTTCCTAAATGGACTTTTGTTGTTACGTGGTTTTTCATTCAACTCGATTATCTGGGCATTTATTATGATATTCCATTATGTCCTTGGTTGGTATACACAGGGAATGTATGTATGTGGAGGATGCATTTGCCTCTTTTCTGCATTGTTTTCTTGTACCCACAGTGTACTGCCACCTTCTGTTTATCTCATTTGGGACTTGTCCCTTATCTCTGTCTTGAGTGGTATATTCTCCAGTGTCCTATGTTTTTTTTCTTACTAGGGTTCACTCCATAATCTCTGAAGTAGTATGTATCTCAGAGGTTGCTGTGAGGGTAAATGAATAAATTAAAGCACTAGAATACATTAGAACAGTGTCTTGGGATTAAGTAAGTGCTTAGTAGATTTTAATTATTATTGTTTCTGTCCAGTCTGCTTAAGCTGGGGCTTGTTCTATTGGGTTGGCCTCTTCTGTTCAGTTTTTTTCTGAGCAGGACTCCTTGCTGTCTTTGACAAATTCAAGAAAGATCATAGCAAGGTTAGAGTCTTGGTATTTGGGTTAAAAACATCATTGGACATTGGGGAGGGTATGTGCTTTGGTGAGTGCTGTGAAGTGTGTAAACCTGGTGATTCACAGACCTGTACCCCTGGGGATAAAAATATATGTTTATAAAAAATAAAAAATTAAAAAAAACCAAAAAAAATCATTGGAAGTGTCCTTTGTTAGGTAAGAAACTACAAAGTTATCCATTGGGCAAGCATATTCTATACATGAAAGTATTCATAAGTAAGATGTCATTTTCACTTTGTCACAGGTATTTATTTTGTTATACTTTTCATATTTTTAAGTTTTATAATCAATTTGTCTATCCATGTATAAGTTATTAAAAACAGAAAAATTCCAGAGAAAAAGCATCCATGCACAATAATGTTCTTCTCATTCCCATATAATTCAGTTTATTTCTAACAAGAACATCAAAGTTTCTTACCATGGAAGAGTGACCTTTAAAAAAAAGACCTGGCAACCAGATAAACTACACATCATTTACAGAAGGATTCAGTGGAATTTGCTCCATCTATTTCCCTATCCTCTAGAGAAAATTATTCATTCTAGAAGGGCACAGGTGATTGAGGAGGGAAGACTCAGATGGAAAAGAGACAATGCTTTGAGCTGTGGTTGTGAAAAAGTGTCTAGACCTCTGGGTTTTCACCCATGGAGTGAGGCAGTTGTACTAGATCATTTTAAAGGAGCTTTCCAGGTCAAATAGGGTGAGCTCTACTGTGTTAAGCTGTACCGTGTCTGTGTTGTTTAGGTAGAAATCCTAAGCTCACTACAGGACTATAAGCATCTTATAGATGAATCGACGAAGTTCAGTTCACTAGTCCTTGGATCCTCAATATTAACTCAATGCCTGATCAGTCTCCTAGGCTTCATACCTGCTGAGATATTCTGTAGTAGAGGTGTCTTACTTTCCAGGTTTCAGTGAGGGACAAGTTAATATATTTAGAAGTGCTCAGAGAGTTGCAAAGTTTATCTCTTTTAATGTAAGGAGAAGAGGAGAAGTTGTAAAATGAAGGAACCTAATACACCAAGAATATTTGGAGCTGGAAGAAAATATTATTTATAGTAGAGGACACAGGTTGTAGAGGTAAAGTGACAACCCAGTAAGTTAGCTGGTGGCTGACAGATAACAGAAAACAGGCTGTTACAATCCTGAATTCATGAAACTGCAGCTTTCAATTAGTTAATATGAACATTTATAAAAGAGAATAAAGCAACATAAAGGAAAAGAGGTTACCTACACCAATATAACAGCCCAGTGGGAGCTATTGCAATATTTGCCCTTAAGGATTTTAATTAAATAAGTAATAGTCATTTTACATAAGGACACTGCACTGTAAATCAGGTTGCTCTGTAAAAGTCAGAAATATGAGTCTGAATGTGGGAATAGTTTTACTCTTATTATATAGATGCTGACTTTTACCTTATCATGGGGCTCTGGAAAAAGTTGCTTTTATTTACCCTCACTGACTTGTTCTCATAAATGCAGAAGATCTCTTGGTTTTGTAAGAAATGAACCAGGCTCTCAATTTGCCTCACATATGAATGTATATTTTTAGCTCAGTCACTGAGAAGCTGAAACATATTTACTTGTTATAAATACAGCTTATAAATGAAATGCTTGAGAATGTTTTAGCTCATAGGGTCCAGAAGAGATTCTAATAAGTTCAGGAGCATACTAGAAAAGGTGTTCATGTTGTATGTGGATATGTCTTTAGGGAGACCTGAATTTTCAAAATTTAACCATAGGTAATGAGCATTGGTGTTCATTATAGTCAAGCTGTCTTTGAAGTGTGGACAATTTAAGTGGGAATTGGCATTCAAGTGAAATAGCAGATGAACACTCAGAGATCAACTAGGAATAGAAAAGGGAAAAAGGAAGAATTAAGCACACTCTTCCCATGTATCTTTTAAAAGTCTTATAAAAAAGCATGCTCATTTTAGAACATTTAGAAGATACCAATAACCACACAGAAAAAAGGAAAAAAAATTTCTGCAATCTTATTATCCAAAGCTAATAACGACTTCCAATTTAGTGTGTAACCACTTCCCTGGTTGTTTTCTGTATATTTAAGCATTATGTATAAACAAACATGGAATATTCCTCTTTTATAATTAGGTTTTTCTACCTACAACACCATGAGTCTACTTTCATGAAGTTAAGTACAGTATATTTTTTGTCACATACTAAACAGGGATACTTTAGGGTAATCAAAACCAAATATCACATATAAAAACTTGTTTTGTAAAATGCCTTAAATCTAATTCCTATCAAGGCCCTACCCTGCTTCAAAGATTTTACATAAGAGTGCGTAAGAGATTTTACAATGGTGATTTCATTGTAATGTGGTACTTCAAGATACATTTCTTTAGGGTAGTGGTTTGGATCCGTATTGGGACTGGTGATTTAAAGTCATAGCACTGGTTTTCAGGCATACTTATATTTAGAACCAAGAAGTAATAAACCTTTTTCCCAGAAGCATTCTCTTTATTGTCTTTCCTTTGTAAGATAAAGAGAAGTAGGAATTTTAGAACTTCTAGACAATGCATTGTATAAAGCAGGTTAATGGAGTTCTCTGGATTATGATATAGGGCATATTGACTAAGGCACCTCACTCAGGGACTCCTTTAAAATGTCTTTATGGGGGCACCTGGGTGGCTCAGTGGGTTAAGCCTCTGCCTTCAGCTCAGGTCATGATCCCAGGGTCCTGGGATCGAGCCCCACATAGGGCTTTCTGCTCTGCAGGGAGCCTGCTTCCTCCTCTCTCTCTGTCTGCCTCTCTGCCTACTTGTGATCTCTGTCAGATAAATAAAGAAAAAATCTTTAAAAAAAATAAAATAAAATGTCTTTATGGCTTTGAGGAACCATGAATGGGCTGAGCCAGCACTATAAACACTAAAACTTTTCTATATTCAGGATACTATTACTGAGATAAAGCATCACATTTTTATTAAAAGAACTAAATATCTGAAAGAAAAGAAACAATATGGTTAATTCTGATGCATGACATAGAACTCATTTCATTTTTCTCTGAGCTGGGAAATTTTTACTGCGATTCCTGCTAAAATAGTGAAGGAAACAATTATGTAAAGATGTAAAATAATTTTTAACATAGTTGGCTCATCATGCATGTGTTCAGGCATTAATTTATACAAATATATTTATCCAACATCTAGTACATGTCAGGCTCAGCTCAGTCTTTGAGTAACACACTTTAGAGAGAAATAACCCTCCTGTTAATGTATGTTTATAACTCTTCTTAGAGTATTGTGCTTATTTTTCCAAGCCATGGTATTTTGGTGACTGGGTGTTGGAAGGAGCTGTTCTCATCAGAGGGGTGAAATCTTTCATGGTGTCCGCTACCTGAGGAAGAAGGGGTCTCTCAATTTGGTTGATCTGATGTGCCCTTTGGAAAACAGTCCTTAATCTTGAAGAAAGTAATAAGGTATTTAGGAGGGAGGGGAGCTGGTGAGTTGTACTTTGGGATGTGGTACACTCCCTTTGCTGAAAGATAGAATTGTCCACGGTGGTGAAGACCCATAAGCTGGCTTCCATTTAACTTCCTCAGTAACTGTGACTGACTGTACTCACAGCATGAAATGAATCACTACTAATTATCCCAAGTAGCCTGCAAGGTAAGAGGCATTTTATTTATTTTCACATGAGGAAACTAGCTTTAAGAAAGAGAAAACAACTTATGAAGGTTTAGTTGCAGAATGTAAAAGTCATTCTAGCTATTTTAAATGAAAAGGGATTTAAGAAATTTAGGTATTTACAAAATTATGGAAAGAACTAGAGCATCAGTCCCTAACCTGGGCCTCCTGGAATGACTCCCAGAACACTAGCATATGACTGTCTGGCCAAGGAAACTGCTACCTCTACTATACTTGGGCAACTGGGAATCAATTGCTGCTTCAAAACTATAGTGTCTTAGCTGTGATTTGGGACTAATAGCTCCAGAACCAAGCTGAGCCTTCAGCACCTGTATTTGCAAAATTTATAACCTGCATCCTGTCTCTCAATAGTCACTAAGCTGGTCACTCAGACCCTTTGTTAATTTGGAAAACCAAATTCCTATGATCCCTGTATTCCTATATGCTAGCAGAAATAGTAGGAGCAGCAGAAGTGGCTTCTGGAGACTCCTGTATTCCAAATTTCCCATGAATGCTTCATACTGGTAGAACCTAAAGCACATCCTGAACGTTAGTTGCAAGGAGACCTGGGAGAAGAGGTTTTTAGATCAAGAAGTCAAATGGAAAGGAATGTAGAACAAATGTCCTGCATCAAATGACTATACCTATCACAAACAGGGAACAGTTATTTGGACTCAGGCTTGTCTAAGTTTGATGCCCTGGGTTCTCTCCACTATACCACACAGGCCAATTTGGAATGATTATGAAATTCACTTAGAAGAAACTGGGGATTATTTTTATTAATTTCTAGTTAATAAAAGGGAACCTTTTGATCAGGAAGTACTTGAATCAGACCCAAAGAAAGTTACACAGCCTGTCTTGGAGTTGGAAGCCTGTGGTTTAGTCTCCTGAGTTGGAATAGACTGAGAAGCCATGATCATGGTCTGGCTGAATAAGAGAAAGCATAATGAGGGAAGCTGGGATATTCTGTTTAGTCTCAAGGGGAAACATTTTCTGAGCGTAGAGAATTTGTAAATATCTAGGGTCATTGGCAAGCCACTTTTTCTCTATAGAAAAAGAAAATTTTATTTATGGAAAAGTCTTAGGAGATAGTGGGCAATTTGGCTTGCTCCATAAAGAGCTAGGGAGAAGCTGAGATCCCAGAGTATTAGGATATTTCATTTACTCTTGAGGTTCAAATTTGATATAGTAGCCATTACTGAGACTATCCAAAGTAAAAATAATAGGTACAGATTTACATGGATGGAAGCAGAGATTCTTCTAATCTTCTAGTCCACTTATTTTAAGAAGGAGGACTCAAGGTGGGGGTATGAGTTCTCTTGTTTCCCCGTATTATTGATCAATTTCCATTTACATAATGAAGTATGCCAAATTAAAGGAGATACTGCTTTTGGCTCACATCCTTCTTCTTCATGGGATACTTATTTCTTTACTAGTTCAAACTTCGGACCATTCAGAATTTAGCTCAAACTCATTGGATTATAACTACTTGCAGGACCATGGAGTTGATAAACCACATTTTTAGTGCCCAGCACAATATTTGGAACACTTATTACACATTAAGTATATTGTTCCCTTCAAGAATTCTGACCCAGTTGAGAAGGAGTAAATAAAAGAAGAAGAATTTATTACTTATAGAGGCTAAATTCATAGGTCATAGTGCATTGGGAGAAGCATATGTTCCCTCTAATCTTACTCGCAAAAGAAAAATGGGCAGAAATGACTGAAGTATGGACATTTTTTTCTTCTCAAATTAATTAATCAAGTAAGTCGTTCTACTTCCAGGTATGGAATTGGGAAAAATCCAGAAGTAAGGGGAAAATGTTTTTCTTTTATGTGGATACTGAATAGAAAGTTTTAATGTGAGTGAATGAGTGAATGCATGCATTTCTGAATGAATTATGGATGTATGAACAGCATCTCTTTCTCAACTCAATTTTTCCTGGGAAACAGTAAGCTAACCAGCCTTCAGGTGGGCTGGTTGTTCTTGGGATCACCCTGGAACTGGATGATAGTCCTAATCTCACTCACTTTCAGTGGCTGACCATTTTTGCCCAAATCCCACTTGTTAATAGCTATCTGAAGCCTGGAGCCTGGCTCTGAATCTTGGTCTCTGGACTAGGGAACTTAACCTTGTCACCCTGAGCATGCTGGGGGACTATTTTACAGTTTTATAGTTTCTAGGTTCTATAAACTTTCTCTAAATTACTAGATTTCAGATCTAATCATCTGATATTAAGTAACTCAGCTATCCTGAAATATTGGTATTGTTTTCCTATTCATTTTTACCCTGTAAATATGAACTTCTGTTATTACTATTTATCTTTTGGTGCTTGATATTTCCCCCATGCTCTATGAATGTCAATATTGGACTTGACTCTTTTTCACACCCTCCCATTCTAGTTGCGGGATAATAGCCTTCTGTTGTTGCTTTTATTCAGTTTGTTTGGGTCTCCTAACTGCATTACCTACCACAAACATTTTTGGGTTGAATCAATTATAATAGTTATCTTTAAATTAGGTTTCAAGCACCTGCAAAAGCAGGAATCATGTTTGATACTTTTGTAAACTCAGACACTTAATGTTTGGTGTTATATATATAAAGTAATGTTTGAGGAATTCTGCTACCAACTGCCTCATAACAGTAAACCCCTGAGTAGCCTTTAAGTAATGTCAAGCCAAAAAGCCTCTAAGTGCAAGGCATGATGGACACAGCCAAGAGGAGCCAAAGCTAAGATGACTAAGGTAGATGATAAATCACTAACAGAAAGGTATACTTTCATTAATTTGCAAGTGTTACTTATGTGGTATCTATCTCTTTGGTGCTCAAACCAAGGAACAGGCAAGAAGACATAAGGGAGGAAGGGAAGTGGTAGGGAAGGTAGCCACAATTATGGAGAGTCTTTACTTTGCCATGTGATTTAATTTAATCTTTGCAATAACTCATGGAAGTAGGCACAATATTTATTTTTTCATTTAAAGACAAAGAAATTGAGGATTAGTGAGGTTGGGTAATTTGCCTGAGATCATCTTCACATGGTTTTGGTGGAGCTGAGATTCCAGTCTTTATGTTTGGCTCATTTGGGGTTGGATTTTCTTTCTCATTGTTAATTGATCTGTATATGAGGATATCAGCTGGTGTTATGTTTTTGGCCTCTCTACACCCCTTGCTTCATCTAGAAGTTATGGTTAATTCAGGAGCAAGACTTCAGTTTCTTTCCTTTTTTATTTTATTTTTTATTTTTTTTTAATTTTTTATTTTGGGAACTAGATGCTTATGAGAAACAGAATTCTGGTTTGCTCCTCTGTGCTATAGCTTTTACAGGGGTAATACCTAGAGCACAGCCTGGTATTGGGGAGTAAGTCTGTCATATTCTGAGGTTTGGTTTCAAGAACCCCATGGTTGTCAGAACCTAAGTCACATTCATGAATCTCAGTGATATCAATATTAAGACTGATATTTGATTATTCATTTATCTATACCTTTTCTGATTATTTTGGTTCAGAAGTAAGCTGAAAATAAAAATGGCTTATATTTTGACTCCAAACCATATTCTTTTCCCTATATAAAGCTAAAAAAGTAAAATTAAACATAAAATAAACAGAAGATACAAAAAGACAGTAAATAGAAGACTTGAAGTTGGAAAGAGAAAGAAAAAAAGAAAACAGTTCAGCTGTTGCAAGAAATTCAGAGGAGAAATAATCAATTCCATATATCATGATCCCAGAGTGCACAGCATAGCACAATAATTAATGTTCATGATGACAATCCTTGATCCATCAAGATAAATTAAATTATGTTCAGCAGATTTTCTTTTCTTTACCTCAGCTGGGGAAGAATGTGTAATACATTTTAGAGAGATTGATTCTTTTGATAAAAGAAATGTCATTTTACTTATATTTGCTGGACTATCTAAGGAATACCATTGTGAAATACTTAAATATAGAAAAGTGAAAGGAATTGATTAATATTGCTTCTTAAGAACACCTTGTCTTGGAACACTACATCAAAAACTAATGATGTACTGTATAATGACTAATATAACATAAAAAATAATTTTCAAAAATCATAAATAAAGTTCTCTGAAACACTTAAAAAAAAGAATACACTGTCTTTTAAATTAAAAATTCTATCACAGCATCTGCATTTGCCTACTCCAATTTGCCTAATCAATATTAATTTTTAAAGTTTTATATTAATTTGTAAAATCAGCTTAAGTGCCTGTTTTTAACACTGTGGATGAGTTATGCCTTGTTTTTAAGCAAAATGTGTAAAGCATCCATCTGGATCTAAATGAAACTGAATCTTAGGGTCCAAGCTCATCAGACTTACATTATAATTAAATAAGTTCACAGTGATGGATAAACAATGTTATATTCATCCCAGAACATGGATATTTTAGTTGGCACTGCAGGAAGGAAAGGCGATGTTTAACAGGAGGTGGTGTGAAGGGGACGTCTTCAGGAGACAGTGTGAAGGTGTAAAATTCACACTAAGAGACCCTGCATGGTGGCATTGTGTTGAATCTTGTCAGAGTCCTGGAGTGGAGCAGACTGAGAGAGGCTGACCTCATGCTAATCATTCCCAAGAGACTAAAACACACAAAGCAGACTGTCAGCTTGTCAAATCACAATGGAGTAAGGGAAGATGAGGAGGAATATTCATAACCTTATATAGGGATACCCACTCGGTTGCATTAGGATGCCTGGGGGACCAAATTAAAAATTTAAAGGTTTTCTGGTCAACATGGAATTAAAACAAAGGCAAATGGGTAATCTTGAAGATTTCAACCAGCTGATGGTAGGGCCTATTGAATCATCCCTGAGCCACAAAGGAGTGACAACAATTTGTGGTAATATTTATTAATCATGTTGTCAGGCACATTATAAATGCTCTGATTATATTAATTCATAAATCCTTCCAGCAGCTCTAGGTGGTAACCTCCTAGGACATGTCCTCCCCACTAAGTAGTTGAGAAAATGTAAGAACCAGTTTAAGGAACTCTGCTGAGGTTATAGGGCAGGAGAGTTTCAGAGGTTGGATTCAGACCTAGGCAAACAGAGTCCAAAACCAACATTCTTAAGATTTATGCTATTTTATCTTTCTAGGGGTACTTTGTTTTAACTTGCTTTTGTGTGTCTCTCTCAGGGTTGTGCTGAATAAACACTGCCAAGTTCTCATTTCTTCTACTTGCCATTTCCATGTTCCAAGCTCTCCACTGTGATTTTGTTCTTAGAGTCTTCCTCTAAATAAATTACAATCACATGCATGTTACTGTTTACCAACTTATAATCACATTCTAGTTTTTTTAGTCTGAGTTTTCATCCAGTCCATTTGGATTGAGCATTAGGTATTTGCATTCATTTATACAATGATTAGATTACTCTCCAAGGAGCTGAGAGTCTTGAAGCTCATTTCCTTTTAACTGTGTGTATATTTTACAAGCTTTATTGAAACCTGATTTCTGTTACTTTTAAGTTCTTGGGAATCTGGTAGAACATGCTTCTCATTGTTGCTGTCATATATCACAAATAATTAATAGATAAAATATTGATGGAGGAGTCTCAGAATGGATTATAAAACTATTTAACTCTTGACAAGTGGATGTATTATTAAGAATCCCCAAATGCCCAAACTTTTATAACTTTATTTAATGTAAAGAACTGGGACTGATAAAATATCTTGTCAAAATTTAGTTTTTTATTTGCACTTAGAGATTGTCTAAGAATAGCATGGAAGAGGATTTTATATTTGTGGGTTTTGGTATGATCAATTCCCTATCATTAATCATATGAATCATGGCTGTAAAATGAGCCTAAAATTCCCCTCCCAATGTATTTTATGTTCTTCTGTAAGTGTAGAGGTAGCCTAATATTAGGTTGTTTTTCAGATCCTCTGAGAAGTTCCTTGAGATCCTTGGAAAGAAGCTGCTTTATAAAGTCTCCTACTAAGTATTTGAGACAGCCACTTATGAATTATTATGTGCTGACAACTTTATCTGACTGTACCAAAAGATGTGGGGTGGATTATGAATCAGCTTATGGAGAGGCAACTCAATTTTATAGACTGTCAATTATTTTTAAGACAGGTGAGGTCATATAACAAATAACCTTGCTCCTCCAAAATCCTATGTGGATGCTCAGACATTCTGAAGTCTTTACTGGATTTTCCTGCCTTGGCAGTAAACTGTCAAATGTTCAGCAAAGTCAGTGTGTCTTGGCAGAGTGGCAGGGCTGGCTGACACACACACCAAAAGGAGGAACAGGAGGGGTTGGAGAGTTCTAACCTTCTATACAGATGTGAGGCCTGGATTATGCCCTGGCTTCCATTCAGTCTTTGGAGATGTTTCAATTCATAAATTATAAATATTATATATTGCTGCACAGGTCATGAGAGAACAGCAGATAATAATTCTAAGACTGTTATTAGAAGAAAGCAATCCTTTGGGAGAAGGGGAGGTTGGATGAGATACAAAGAGGGGGAATTAGAAATGCATGTAATCCAGAGAGGCTGAAGTAAAGCTGATGACAGAGTTTGAAAATGTCAGCAGCAGATGGGATCTGCCATCATTTGCCAACTACAGACTGGTTTGGTCCCCAAAACAAATGCATGATTCCCTTGGAGCAAAGGGTGATTTCACAAACCAATAGCAGAAATGTCTGAGGAGTTTGAAACTGGTGAATAGCTATTTAGCCATAAACACACCCTATCGGGAGAGATGTATGAGAGAGTAAGATACAAACAAGGAGAATACACAATGGAGCTAGCTAAAGTTTAAGAATTATGTGAGTCTTGTTTAAAGGTTCCTCAAGTCACAATTATAAAATATTACCTTTTAATACTCTCTTGGGTTACCTATTTTTGAATGGAAATAATCTGCCTTCGTGTTTGGAGAATCTGTTTTCAAGTAATAGCCCATAAATTGATTTCAAAATAAAAAATAAAAAAATAAACTCACAGTAAAAAATGATGTTTTCCAAGTTGAAGGTATGTAATTTTCACATCTTATGATGTACCATCTTTTTTCAGGTGGATTGATGATAGATAATGTAAATCCAACCATTATCAGCCTACAGCTATCAACTAATAGGCAAACAAGTGGATCAGTAGGCAATAAAATTAAATTTTGTAGTTTGATTAGTTTCTAAAAGAGTCATTTTTTTCTCTTGGACCTACGTTTGCTTGAAGAACTCTGGTTATTACTGAAACAATAAAATCAGGTGTTTCTATACATGTAAGGAAAATGACCTCAAAGCCTAAAAAATACCTGCATTTCTGGTCAAGAGTCAGCATTTCTTTTATTATTTTTTAAAATTTCTTTCTTTTCTTTTTCTTTTTCTTTTTTTTTTTTTTTTTTTTTTTTTTTTGAAGTAAGCTCCATACCCAGAGTGGAGCCCAGTGTAGGGCTTGAATTCATAGCTCTGAGATCCAGACCTGAGATGATATCAGAGGCAGATGCTTAACTGACTAAGCCATCCAAGTGCCCCAAGATTCAGTGTTTCTTGAGTCCTGTATTGAGCTCTGAAGCTTAATTCAAACTAGTTGAAATTAATAAATTTATATATTTTAATTGATTACTTTTACCATCAGGGAAGTGCTAAATAATGGAACTTATTCCTATATTACTGAGATCAGGAAAGGAGAAGTTTTGGGGATGAGACTATTTCAACTTGGCAACTGCTTACGGTCATCAAAACTGAGGCAGACACTAGTGGCGACTCACTGCAGCTGTATGAGGACACAATGATTTTCTGCCTCAGAGCAGACTACATGGAAGCACAAAATTTGTACTGATTTGTTCCAAAAAGAATTTGAGGGGATTGAGACAAATGTCACAGGAGGTTGATAGTGACATAGCAGAAGGGTATCTCAGATATGTGGCAAAACTCCATGCTGAGGAGTTGTGGAATGGGTTCCTGGGTGAGGCAGGCAGTTGATGAAAGAGAACTTTCCTCGAGGAAACAAAATACTTAGTCTCTTCTCTGAGGTTCTAGGGACAGAATTGCTCAGTCTGGAGAGAATGTTAATGGTTGTCAAGGTCCCAGGTCACACAGGTCAAAGGACTACACAGATTGCAGGAATGGTAAGTTTGAATATCCCTGATTTTTGTTTGGAGAAGTCTGTTCTCAGTCCATGTAGTTGTAGGGGGGTGATCCCACCATTAGTTCTTAGGATGGGTCTTTATTGGCAAAATGCTATTCCCTTGGTCACAGTTTAGGGATGAAAATGGGCCCAAACAGTGGGGCTTTTTATGAGGTTATAGGATGAAAGGTACTTTTTTTCTCCTTTACACAAACAGGAGAATAAGATGGCTGCAGCTGTGTGGTTCCGTGATTCTTTGTATGACATCAATAGTTTGGAGGACTTTGGAGCCAAAGAATGGAAAGCAGGAATCAGATACTGATCACATTGCTGGAGCTTCAGCCTCAATCTTTGCTGAGGCAGGAGTAAAACAGGTTTGTTGAGGAGCGTCCCTAGTGAGAGGAAAAGAGAAGAAATAAGATTGGTCCAGGAAAGCTGATGGACAACAGTACAGAACTGACGAAGCCTCTGAAGCTCACTGGAAGAGTGTCCCATTGCGCGGAAATACCCAAGTCCTTGTAGCAACTCTTTGCTCAGTCACTGACTGTGCGCAAACTGGGGAAGAGCAGGACCTCTTCCTTGCTCAGTCATTGGCTAGGGGCATGCCTGGGGACATGGTCATGGCTCAGAACCTGAGGTTGACCTCACAGGATCTGACAGCTGAAGGTTGTAAACTGACCACACTTCTCACAGGTGGGCAGTCACTTCTTTCTCACGGGGTGATCTGGGATGGGCATCACTGTGTCTACCAAACAAACTATTGCAAAAGCAAAAGCCATCCATATAATTCAGTGGTCCAGTCTACCCCTATTAGGCTGGATACTGAAATGTAACTGAAAAAGTTCTGATTGAAAGAGAAAAGCTGGGGTTTCTGTTTTAGGGCAGCAGATCAGAGCATGCCTGTGCATCTGAGATTTAGGAGCTCATATGATCCATTGATGAGCCTGGGCAGTGAAGCCAGATATCACATAGGAAGAGGTTTAATGGTCAGCACCCCTTGGATGAGAAGCTGGGGAAAGAAGCTCTTGTATTTCTGATCCCAGTTCAGTTGGCTTGGTCCCCTGTTCCTTTCTATGCCTATGTCTGCCTGGGTGATTTCAACATTCATGTGGATGACCTTTCCAAAAGCTAACCTCACAGCTTTGACCTCAGCTAATGTTAGTGGGTTTCTACCTCAAATCCAATTTAGCAATTGATCCCTTAGCCCATGCTCTGAGTTTTATCAACTGTCACAGCCTTACCTGACAAATCATAGCCTCCCAAGAACTCATTTTACAATCACACCCTCTAATTCTTCCTTCTTTTTCACTCTTTTCAAAATCATATAGACATATAGACATTGTTAGATTTCTGAATTATTCTCTCCTTTTCTTCCTTCTTGTTCTAATCTTTAGGCTATTTTTGGCTTCACTTCATTTTTGGCCCAGCGTGGAGTCCATGTGTACTTGTCTCTGCACTCCTTCCTCTCTCCAACTTCAAATGTGAGGCTGTCCAGAATTCCACTCTCATTCTGTTTGCTCTTCTAGTATGTTATGTTCCTATGGTTTCCACTCCATTTGTTCACAGATGAATTTCAAGTCTATCTTAAGTGTAGTTTTATTTTTTTATATATCAGATTGGCAAAAAAATCCCAAAGCTTGATAGACCCTTAAAATGAGATTGTAGGACAGCAGTTTCTCTCATATATTTCTAGCGGAATGGAAAAAAAAAAGTACAACACCTTTGGAGAAGAAACTATCACCATGTAGAAAAATTGTATATGCATTTACCTTTTAACCCAAAACCTCTACTTCTAGGTCTTTAACCTAAAAACAAAGGCTAGAATCAAATGCAAAATGACATATTCACTGTCATTTTCACTGCAGCATCATTTATAATAATGAAAGACTGGAAATAATTCAGTTATCCCTTGTTGACAGGAGATTAATTGTACAAATTATGGTTTATAATGGAGTAACAGGAAGCTATAATTTATTTCTCAGTTTCTTTGAAATGTTGTAGAATGAGTTGGTATAGGCTATAGATAAGCATACAAGTAGTCATGTTTCTATTTCGTATCACTCGAATGAGAAAAATTCTTTGACAGAAGTATTGAATTATATATCAGCTAAAGAAAGCAGAACTGAGAAAAAGTAAGGTATGACTTGGGGTCATACATACATAAATCACTCATTTTCTGTGGATCTCAGTTTCCTTTACTGGAAAATGAGTGGGTGGGTCTATATGATAGCTAAAGTCCTTCCACCTGTCAGATTCTAATATTTTGTGGAAACAATTTTGACTGAATGATTTAGATTTCAAGGCTGCTTTGGAAGGATGTCATATGGGTTAGTAAGATGAGAGAATTTAACTAGTACGGAATTGAAAACAGAATCAGTTAAAAGTAGATACCAGGGCCCAAGAATACCATGGAATATACTTGGAAGAAGAAGCCAAAGTTAGAAACATTGTGGGAAAAATGAGAAATGAAGTGATAATTTATTTGGAGAGAACCAGGTATTACAGTAGAAAAAATAGAGGAGGTAAGAATAATTCATTTATTTCATCAGATATGTGTTGGGAATCCTTTATATACCAGACCAGTAGGCATTGGGGATAAAAATATATTAAAGAATTTATCCCTTTCTTGAGGAGCCAATAATCTCATTATGGAGACACATTAACAAATAATTACCATAGTCCAACAAATGTTTCATTGGAATAGAGAGATCACTAATGTTGGATATTCACAAAGTCAAAATGATCTTATAAACTAGCAGATTTGTGGAGGAACTTATATCAAAGATAACACTCTATTCTAATTTTATAACTATATTTACTCCTTAATGCTTTTGACAAGTTATTCACACCCCAAATTTATAAAACATGCTAAAATAGAAATTTCTATGATTAAATTTATTTACTAATTTAACAAAATGCATGCAATGCCAAATTTCCAATTTAGGACCAAACGTTATTTTAATTTTCTGTGAAAGATGGGAAGAGGAGAATAAAACCCTTAAAAATTAAATATAGTGATTGCTGGAACAATCTTCACCAAGCCCCGCCAATAACTTGTTATATTCTAAATATAACTTGTCATCTGTGACAAAATTCAATTTTGAGAATAAGTGAGAATCCATTTCAATTTTCAATTGTTTTGTAAACTTGAAAACCAAAAGTTTATGGAAGTTTTTTTTTTTATATTTACTTTGTGTCAGGTGATAGGGAATTTTATCCTTTGTGTCCCTAGATGACAGTAAGATTGATGAGTTGTTTATGCAAGTAATCAGAATCCAGTTCAGACACTATTAAATAACGCATTGTCTCTACTTGCTTTAGCTTAACATGATTTTACCCCTAGTCATTTCTGACTGATACCCACAAAGAAATTTAATTCATTGATCCTATGCCTCAAAGAGCAAATCCATATGGTAATTGTGTGATGGTTAATATATTTCCTGACTGGTAATTGACTTATTATTACTGACTTAGAGAAATTCTCTAAGAATTTCTCTCTTCTTAGAGAAATTTTTGTATTTTGGAATTTAAAATGCAATATTTATTTTTCAATGTAAAGAATGGACAATGTTTAAAGTCTGAGGTAGAGGACAAAAACATAACGAAGAGAAAAATTAAAAGAACACAGAAATTTTAACAGTGTCAAAAACATTCTCTTACTAATCAGTGGTTAGCTACCTACAGCCAAGCAAAAATAAAACACTTTAATGTAGCCAAGTTAATGTAATCATATTTCAATTACAAAAAAAGCAGGTGAGTTTAATTTGTCCTTGCCAATTGCTAGTTTTTACTAGACATTCTTCCTTTTTTAGGTTACAAGAAAATATTTTGAAAATTGTGTTTCTGTGACCCTAACTACATAGCTCTGTTATTCACCAAATAAAATAAGTAGGATTTGATGGCTGGAGGGGGGACTATCTGCTTTTATAGAATGAAAAACTAATTCAGTACAGTCATTTGTGGATAAATATGTGTGAAATGCAGAGACAGATGAGTTGAATCAGTTCTCAAACTTTGCTGGCCTCTTACTTTTGCATCTTAAATTAAGGCATAATTTACATGTAGTAAAACGCTCACATCTTAAGTATGACCACTACAAGATCAAGATAGGACAAAGAGGGGCAGCTGGGTGGCTCAGTGGGTTAAAGCCTCTGCCTTCAGCTCAGGTCATGATCCCAGGGTCCTGGGATCAAGCCCCATGTTGGGCTCTCTCTTCTGCAGGAAGCCTGCTTCCTCCTTTCTCTCTCTGCCTGCCTCTCTGCCTATTTGTGATCTCTGTCTGTCAAATAAACAAGTAAAATCTTTAAAAAAAATAGGATAAAGAATATTTTCATTACTCCAAAGTTCCTTTTTGTGCCTTTCTTATTAATAAGACTTTCTCCCAAGAGATAACTATTTTTCTTGACTTTTGTCATGATCAGTTAGCTTTATCTGTTCTTGAATTTCATATAAATGGATTGTTCGGTTCTCTGATGATTACTTTTTTAAAAAAAAAAACATGTCTGTATCATCATTACTAATTATTTAGGTGTTACTGTATACCAGACATAATACTTCAAACTCATAATGTTCTCTTTCCAATATTATATTTCCTGTATCATAATTAAAAGTGGATTACTTTTGTTTAAGTTAAATGATTCTGAATTCAAATGAGCTGTGTATGAAACAGTTTGTTTTGTTGGAATAGAGCACCCTGGCAGATCTGGGGCATGAACTAGGTTAGCTCATAGACAGAGGGGCTCCCTGTGCTGGGGGGCATTGAATCATGGATACTTTTCTGAGTCTGGTCACTGGAACAGAGAGTGCATTAGGATTTGTTTCCGGAAATGGGGTCACATGGTGTGGTTTAAATTGTGGGAATAGGATAAAAGTCCCTTTTAGGGTCAGGGATGTGTGGGGAGAATGTGATATGCCTCAGAACTGCAGTCTCTAGATCTGCCTGTGACTATTCCTTCTACCAAATGTTGGTATTAGTCCTTCTGCCTGTAATGGTTGGTACCAGCCTACAGAGGGAGGTCGATGGCTTCATCCTCTGGTTCTGGGAGGTGACACACAGAAGTTCGGAAAAAGCAGGTCTAGCTAGCCTTCTTGCAGATTCTGTGAGGTCTAAAGGCCTGGCTCCTGGATAGGGCATATACATCCCTCATTACCAGGCCGTGTTTTGGAGGCCTTCAAAGCCAGCACTCTGCTAGATGCGTTCAAAGTTTCAGGCAACCAGAACTCTGTGCAAACTGCTTCATCTGCCTGTATTGCCCCTACTTGTTTACCAACCAAAGTAAATAGTAATAATAGTGAGAAAGCAAGCTCGAATGATTGTCCTGTAGACTTGCATATGAGCTCTGTATCTCTTTCTCTCTGTTTTTTTTTTTTTTTTAAGATTTTATTTATTTGAGAGAGAGAGATAGCAGAGCAAAAGAGAGAGAGAGTGCACAAGAGTGGGGAAGGGGGGAGGAGCAGAGGGAGAGAAAGAAGCAGACTCCTTGCTGAGCAGGCATCCTGATGTGGGGCTTGATTCCAGGACTCTGGGATCATGACCTGAGCAGAAGACAGACGCTTCACTGACTGAGCCACAAATCACATTAACTTTGTGATTTTGGGTAAGTTACTTTACTCCTCGAAGTCTCAGTTTCTCCATTTCTCAGAGAGGGAAAGAATAGTACTTACCTCATGGGGTTTAATGAAATAATCTTTGTAATTTGGTAGAAGTTCAAGCTGGTTACCATTTCCACTGGATGGAAAAGAAAAAGGGAGCCGATTAAATTATGAGCCCTTAAAATTTAGCTAAAAATACTCTTTATTTGGAAGCCTTCCCAATTCTCATCAGAAAGAGTATTTTTCTTTCTTTCTCTGATTCTCCCCACACATTTTTTTTTTCTTTTTAAATAACAATTTCTTTTCTAATTGCTCCTCTGGACTCGACTACCTGAGGATAGGAATTGTGTCTTTCATGTGCTTAGTTCTAGTACCATCATGGTTTCAGGCACATAGTGGACACTTAGAAAATATTTGTCAGATGCGTGAATAAAGTCCTTTATTTGGCAATTGTATGTTGTTTGCTGTTTGTGTTTAGTAGTTTTTCCTTGGTGCAGGATTCACGTTCAAGATTATTTTGGAGGGAAGGAATGATTTTCCTTGAGTCCTTCAAATTTACCTGTCAAACTACTCTATCTATTTTAAATTCACTTGGCAATCAACATTGACACAAAATTACTATTTATGAAATGATTTTCCATTGGAAGGCTCAGCAGTGACACTGTGAAAATAGCTGTAATTTAGCAATTCAGTAGCATTTGTCTTAGTGAAGGAGTTACTACAAATAATAACCTTTAGTTTCAGCTGACACCACACAACCTGTGTCAGGCTTCTGGGATGAAGATTCACATAGAAACCTAGCTATTAATTTCAAGTTATACTTTCACTTTTTTCATGAAAATAAAAGTTTAGGTTCTGACTATAAGTCAGACATCTTGAGAAATGAGGCTAGCAAAACAAGAAACATTTCCACCCAGAACTCTAACTACAAGGTTCTTTTGGTACTAGATTATTTACAGGGTGACCAAAAAAAAAAAAAAAAAAAAGCCTCCCTGTGTGCGCACGAACAAGGGAAGCAAAATGAATGCTGTGGGCAATTCCTGTAATGTTGTTAACAGTCTCCACTCCTCCTTGGCTTTTCCTGATATTCTTTCTAACTGAGAAACACAAGTGTCCTCTATGTGCACCAACACACTAAATTCTAAAGAAAAAAAAACATTGACCCTGAACCGATAAAACTCTAGGCAAGTGTTAATGCAGCAACTCAGGCCTCAATCCCCATGGCAACCAGGACCTTATAGAGCTGATATCCCAACCATCTCTATCACAGCATTGTGTTTTATATTCTGTTATATTCAGGATAAAAACACACTTCAGATCATGTATAGTCATCCGTGCTTTAGGGGAAATTTAAGCAATTGCCATTTAAAAAAACCGTTTAATACATTTTTGATGTAACAGTCATCTTAGTTCTCTATGATTATCCTGGAGACATAGACTGGATGGAAATGAAAAAAGGAATCCATTTAAACAACCTTTAGTTCTTAAGATCCAGAGAAACTTAGAAGAGATTTATAAAACTTTATCTTGGGACCATGATGGTAGCTTTTCTAGAAAAAGATGTAGGAATTGAGAAGAATTTGTGGAATAAAGCAGGAAGTCCCTTCTCTGCTTTGTTGTGATAAATTGTTCAAACTTGTCCATTTTAACTATAATTATTGAGAATTCATGGTTCTAAGCAGTCTCTGTTTAAGAATTTCTTAACTGGTTGGTAATTATCTTTACTTTTGAAATAAACAGAGACTTACTTATTAAAATTTGCTTTAGATACTCCATTTTATCGTGGTAAAAGCTGCATAACATACAGTTAACAATATTAATCATTTTTTTAAAATTTTGTTTTATTTTTTTTCAGTTCCAAAATTCATTGTTTATGCACCACACCCAGTGCTCCATGCAATACATGTCCTCCATAATACTCACCACCAGGCTCACCCACAATATTAACCATTCTTAAGTATATAGTTAAATAGTAACCATATGCACATTGCTGTGTAACAGATTTCCAGAACTTTTTCATCTTGTTAAACTGAAACTCTATGTCTATTGATTAATAGCTCTCCTTTGTCCCATACCTGTAGCCCTTGGTAACCCCTTCCTACTTTCTGTTTATAGCAGTTTGATTACTTTTGGTATTTCATATAAATGGAATTGTGCACTCTTTGTCTTTTTATGACTGGCTTGTTTCACTTAGTATTCAGGGTTCATCCATGTTGTAGCATATGACAAGATTTCTTTTTAACACTGAATAATATTACTTAATATGTATACACTACATTTTCTTTATCCAATCATTCATTGATGGACATTTAATTTACTTCATATACTGGCTATTGTGAATAATGCTGAAATGAACATGGATGTGCCAATATCCCTTTGAGTTCCTGCTTTCAAATCTTTTAGGTAAATATTCAGAAGTGGGATTGTTGGATTATATGGTAATTTTATTTTTATTTTTTTGAGGAATATCTGTACAATGTGTAAGGGCTTTGATTTCTCTATATCCTGGCCAAAGTTTGTTATTTTCTTTTTCTTTTCTTTTTGGTAGTGATCATCCTAATTGGTATGAAGCAGTATCTCATTGGTTTTAATTTGCATGTCTCTGATGATTACTGGTTTTGAGCCTCTTTCAGTAAACGTGTTAGCCATTTGTATATCATCTTTGGAGAAATTTCTATTCAAGTTCTTTGCCCATTTTTAAATCAGGTTATTTGTTTTTTGGGAGGTTGTTGATTTGTATGTGTTCTTTATATATTTTGGGTATTAATCCCTTAGCAGATATGTAGTTTGTAGTATTTTCTCCCATCCTGTAGCTTGCCTTTTCACCCTGTTGATTGTATCCTTTTCCAAGTTTTAAAGTTTTGCTGCAGAGCCATTTGTCTATTTCTGCTTTGTTGTCTGTACTTTAGGTGTCATATTTAGGAAATCATTGCCAAATCCAATGTCATGAAGAATGCCCTTGTATTTTCTTCTAGGACTTTTATAGTTTCAGGATTTACATATAGGTCTTTAACCCTTTATTTATTTATTTATTTATTTATTTATTTAATGTGATAGACAAAGATTACAAGTAGGCAGAGAGGCAGGCAGAGAGAGAGGAGGAAGCAGCTCCCTGCTGAGCAGAGAGCCCAATGCGGTGCTCGATCCCAGTACCCTGGGATCATGACCTGAGCCAAAGACAGAGGCCTTAACCCACTGAGCCACCCAGGCGCCCCAGTCTTTAACCCATTTTGAATTAATTTTTGAATATGGTATAAGGTGAAGGTCCAGCTTCATTCTTTTGCATAATGCTATCCAGTTTTCCCAGCACCAGACTATCCTTTCCTTATTGTGTAGCATTGGCACCCTTAGCAAAGATCATCTGATTATATACATGAGGGTTTATTTTTGGGCTCCATATTCTTTTCCATTAGCCTATATACCTTTTTATGCCAGAACCATATTGTTTGATTATTATAGATTTGTAATATGTTTTTCAACCAGGAGGTAGGAGTTTCCTGAATTTGTTTTTCTTTTTGAAATTTGTTTTATCTGCTTGGTATCCTTTGACATTCCATATACATTTTAGGATGGATTTATTCTTTTTTTTTTTAATTTCTGAAAAACATATCATTGGGATTTTGGTAGGAATTGAACTGACTCTGTGCAAGTTTTAACCTCCTTGGTTAAGTTAATTCTGAGTATTCTATCCTTCTTGATGCTGTTGGATATGAGATTGTTTTGTTAATTTTCTTTTTGATTTGTTCATTGTTATTGTATAGAATCGCAACATTTTTGTATGTTGATTTTATATTCTGCAACTTTGCTGAATTTGTTTATTAATTATAACATTTTTTGTGTATATGGAATCTTTAGGTTTCTCTACCTTTAATATCATGTCATCTGCCAAAAGTGGTAATTTTACTTCTTCCTTTCCAGTATGGATGCATTTTATTTATTTTTCTTGTCTAATTGTTCTAGCGAGAGATTCCAGTACTACACTGAATAGAAGTAGTGAAAGTACATATGCTAGCCTTGTTCTTGATCTTTGAGGAAAAGCAGTCAATTTTCCATCATTTCATGTGCTGTCAGCTATGAGTTTTTCATATGTAGTCTTAATTATGTTGAGGTAGTTTACTTCTGTTCCTAGATTGTTGAGGGCATTAAAAAAAAATCATTACAAAGTGTTGAATTTTGTTAAATGAGTTTTCTGCATTAGTTAGGAAGATCATTTCATTTTTGTCCTTTACTTGTTAATGTGGTATGTCAGATTGAGTGATAGTCATATGTTAAACCAGGCTTGCCTTCAGAGAATAAATTCCACTTGATCATTGGACACAGTCCTTTTATTTTTATTTTTTATTTTTAAAGATGTTATTTATTTATTTGAGAGAGTATAAGAGGGCACAAGCAGGGGGAGTGGCAGGCAGAGGGAGAAGGAGAAGCAGGCTCCCTGATGAGCAAGGAGCTGATATGGGACTTTATTCCACGACCCTGGGATCATGACCTGAACCGAAGGCAGCTGCTTAACCAGCTGAGCCACCCAGGAATCCTGCACAGTCCTTTTAATATGCTGTTTTTTGATTTACTAAATATTGTTGAGGACTTTTTTCATCAACATTCACCAGGGATATTATTCTGTAGTTTTCTTGTAGAATTTTTGTATTGGGGTAATGTTGGCCTCATAAAATGAGTTTTGAAGTGTTCCATCCTATTCAGTTTTTGAGAAAGTTAGATGAAGATTGGTGTTCATTATTTTTTAAATATTTGATTGTATTCTTTAGTTAAGCTATTTGTCCCCCGGCTTTTCTTTCTGGGGGAGATTTTAGACTAACGATTCAATTGCTTTACTAACTATAAATCTGTCCAGGTTTTTTATTTCTTTTTAAAAAATTTTAACCTTTTTTTATTCAATGCACAATTAAAATTTTTACCTGGATTTTTTTCTCCTTTTCTTTGATGTATGTTGTAAAGGTTTAAGGTGTAACATATAACTTGTTACATCATTATCTAAAAAGAATAAATGATAAATAATAACATTATATAAGCCAAGAAATTAGTGCTAAGAAGCATCACGATCAGCAGTTGGCTAACTTTTTCTGGACTGGCAAGATAACGAATATTTTAGACTTTGTGGGCCTTAGAGGCTCTTACAGTTCTGTTGTAGTGCAAATGCCACCATGCACACCAAATGGAAGTGGCTATATTCTAATAAAATTTATTGACAAAAATTAGGTTGACATGCTAGATTTGGTGGTGGCAGTACTGGTTTATTGGTCCCAAACATAGATATTTAAAAATAAACTTGTAGACATAAAGATCCCTTTGAGCTTAGATCATGCTATAAACAGTAGGAAAGAAGTTCAGATTTAAAGGTTATCTTCAGTAACAATGAAGCTGATTGTAGTGAGCTCATTTTCTCACAATACTTTTTATATGATGTTGTACTGGCTTATTTTTTCATGCTTTTTATATGCTTTTCCCCCCTATGAATAGAAAAATCTGACCAAGCTTTAAATAAATGCCTCTTCAACATGTCTAAATGTACCCTTACCAAATGTCAGGTTAAGTGTCAGGAACTAGAGTAGGCTGATACCATATCAACTTCCTGTTTGGTGGATCAAAAAGCTTAGGGTGTCCTTATTTCAACATAAATACCCCAGATGCATCATCTGTGAATGAGGTTCTTCAAAAACACTAGTTAACAAGTAAAAAAGAAAGCAAGTCTATTTCAAGTTTCCAGAAGTGAAAGTAAACATCATGAAACTTTGCTTTAAACTCTTGCTTGCATTTTTGGTTCACATATTCACCCATTTATGTACTCCAAGGAGGAAAGTGGACAGGGTTGGTTTCCTCTGAAAGAGGTACTGATAGATGAGATCAAACATATTAACTCTGTATTTATATTTTTATAGTTGGAAGCACATTAGAAAAAATGGGTATTTTTCTCTGCTTTCCATCTTGAGCATTAGCAAGACTCAAAAGCCTGCTAGAGTTATCTGTTACTTTCCTTTCGAGTGGGTGCTTAATCTCTGTTCCTTCTGGCTTCCTGGGTAAAGTTGTTTTAGGTATGCGGCTGCTCAGAGTACTAACCTGGGATACTGTAACTTCTTAAATGGTTTCTGGAGTTGTTTTACATGCTTTTCAGATGGTATATTGTTGTTAAGTTGGTGTCACTGTGGAAGAATAAGGGTTGTGACTTTCTATTTTGCCATCTTGCTATCTAAAGGCAATAAACTTCACATAGATTCAAATTAGAGAACATTCTAGAAGGTTGTAAATAAATGACTACCATTTAACCCTTCTAGCTTTATATTAAAAACAACTAGAGATGCTATTATAGATTCACATGTATGCATAGATAGTAATGGAGAAGAATTATCTAACAGGGCAAAAGTGAAGTCTTTTCCATACTGACTTAATTTCTCAGGGAATCAAATGTCATACAAGCATCTTATAATTAATCTTCCCATCTCTTGACTTTCCCTGTTATTCTGATTAACAGGAGTCAACAGTGCATGTTAATTATATAGGCGGATGAAGTAGGCTGTATACCAGTGGTTAAGAGTCATTATGAGTTCCCAGCCTGGCATTAACATTTGCCACTGTGTGACTTTAGGCAAGTTCATAACTTTTCTGTGCTTCATTTTTCTCCATCTGTAGAATGGGTGTGGAAGACACTAAAACACATTTCCTTGCCGAGTAATAAAGTTTTTAATGTGTTAAGGTAAAAAGAGTTTGTAATGTAGAGATTAATCAATGAATCTGAACTATTATATTTTAGGAAAATCTGGTACAAGTAGTAAGGATTCAGTTTACTTAGGGAGAAAAATATATATTTGAATTCTTCTGGGAAACAGAATAAAAAGTCAGTAGGCCATGGTGTAAAATAAAATCAAATATTTCTAATGTGTGAAAACACTTAAATGATTTTCAGCCTAGAAACTATTGAACCAGTATATTTGACTATAAATATTTATCATCTATCTAAATGTAGGGGAGAAAGCAAATCAAGCCTGTGCTCAGGCAATTACAGTCTAGTGGGGGAAGACCAATATGTTCTGAGAAAAGGTAAATAGAATATTAAGTCCCCAAATGAGTGGAAACTGCAATAGACATTCTGTGAAACAGAGAATATGGTGAGGTGGAGTAATATGGGATAGCCTCATGGAGGAAGACAGTTCTAAGCTTGGGCAACTTGATTAGAGATGAGAAGATTCTTTATGTGAGGGGCACTGTGGTACAAATAAGCAAAGAGATTTATGAATGTCAGTGAACATATGAATCACTTGGAGGGCTTGTTAAAATGTAGTCTGATGCCACAGCTTAGGAAGGATCCCAAGATTTTAACCAGATTTCAGGTGGTATTGAGGAACAGCAGGAAAAGAACTTGTATTTGAAAGACAGTGAGAAGAGATTACAGTGGTGTGAATAATGAGGATGCTATTTCAACAGTCTAAGCACAAAATGATGGACTAAATTGAGATGGAGGCAGTGATAATAAGAAGGAAGTGGCTTTCCTAAAAGATTATTGAAAAAAGAAATGGAAAATAAGTAATTGGCTAAACATATAGGGGAAAGTGAGAAACTTTAATGACATACTTTGACTAGGAGCTGAATTGACACAAGTGAAGTTAAGAAGAGAACTGGCTTGAGGGAGGAAGTGATCAACATGGTTTTTAAGTTGTATTTGAGGTAGTGGTGTGGTATTTAAGAGGAGAATAGGCAGGGCTGGAATTCATCTGTGCAGAGGTGATAGCTGGTATTATAAAGTGAGAATTTTAGTGACTAATGATATGGACAGAAGAATTGAAGACTGTATTTTTGGAGATGTGCCCATCTGGGAAAAGGAAGAGGGAAAGGTGAACAATGAGCAGTAAGAATGGACCTTGGATTTCAGAATATCTGAAGATAGGGAAAAATGCTGTCAAGATTTTCATCACATGTTCTGCCTGAAGATGAGAAACTAAGAGAAGCAAATCAGAAGACAGAATTTTATTGTTTATTAAAATCAATAACATTCTTTTTGAATTTTTTAAATTAAAAAAGTATTTTATATTCAAAGGAGAAAAATTTGAAAATTTAGAAAAACAGAAACCACAAAGAGCAAAAAAAGTGTGGAAGACAAAAATAAGAACAAAGAACAAGGACAACAAATAGAATATAGTAACAAGTATGGCAGATAAAAATCCAGCTACATCAATGATTACTTTAAATGTTAATGGTTTAAACTCCAGTTAAAGGATGGAGATTGTCAGAGTGGATTAAAAACAAGACTCTACTCTATATTATCTACAAGAAATTCTTTAAATATATTTCAATATAAAGACACACATAAAAGTGAAAGATAAGACAAAGATATACCATGCTGGCTATAATCAAAAGAAAGCAGGAGTAGCTATTAATCTTAGAGCAGACATTAGAGCAAGTAAAGTTATCAGGGATAAAGAGAGACATTACATGTTGACAAAGTGGTCAGTGCTTTAAAAGACATAACAATCCCTCATGTATTTGCCCCTAATAACAGAGTATCAAAATATGTGAAACAAAAGCTCATAGAATTGTAAGGAGAAATGAGCAAATCAGCTATTAAAATTGATTATGAAGTTGGAGACTTTAACACTCTTCTATCATAAATGGACAGATCCAACAGGCAGGAAATCAGTAAGAAAATGGTTGAACTCAACATCACTATCAATCAACTATATACAATAGATGTCTATGGACTACTTCATCCAACAATGGCAGATTACACATTCTTCGTAAGCTCACGTGGATCTTTAATCAAGATAGATCATTTTCTGGGCCAAAAGACATGCCTTAACAAATGTAAAAGAAGAGAAACTACACAATATCTGCCCTTGGACCAAAATAGAATTAAACTAGAACTCAATAATAGAAAGATAACTGGACAATTCTAACATACATAAAAAATAACACAATTCTAAATAACATATGATTCGAAGAAAAGATCTCAAAGCAAATTAAAAAACATTTTGAAAGAATTGAAAATGTGGGGCTCCTCATTGGCTCAATGGGTTAATCAGCCTCTGCCTTTGGCTCAGGTCGTGGTCTCAGGGTCCTAGGATTGAGCCCCACATAGGACTCTCTGCTCAGCAGAAAGACTGCTTCCCCCTTTCTCTCTGCCTGCCTCTCTGCCAACTTGTGATCCTTCTCTATGTCAAATAAAGAAATAAAATCTTTAAAAAAATTGAAAATGAAAGTACAGCTTATTAGACTTCCTATGATGTACTCAAAGCAGTTCTTATAAGGAGATGAATAGCATTAAATGCAGAAAATAGAAAAGAAGAAAGAGCTAATACAATAATCCAAGTTTCCACCGTAGAACTAGAAAAAAAAAGAGCAAGTTAAGTCCAAAAGGAAGAAAGTAAATAATAACAATTGGAGCAAAAATCCATGAAACTGAAAATAGGAATTCAATAGAGAAAAACTAACAAAACCCAAAACTAATTATTTATAAAGAGTGATAAAATCAATAATAAAATCAATAATTCTAGTTAGGCTAACTAAGAGAATAGAGAGAAGATGCAGTTTACTAATATGGAAAATGAAAGAAAGGACATCACTACAGATCTCATGGACATTAAAAATAGTAAAAGAATTATATGGACAACTGTATACCCACAACTTTGATAACTTAGATGAAATAGGCCAATTCCTAGAAAGACACAATCTGATAAAACATATGCATGAAGAAATAGGCAATCTAAAAGAAATTGAATGCATATTAATAACCCAAAATAGAAAACACCAGGCCTAGATGGGTACATTGAATTCTACCAACATTTAAGGAAGAAATTATAATTCTGTAAAAACTCTTTCAGAGGATGAAGACAAAGGGAGATTTCCTAACTAATTGTGTTCAGTGTTACCTTAATACCAAGGTGACAAAGACATTACAAGAAAATTACAGACCAATAATATTTCATGAACATAGATACAAATATCTTCTATACAATATTAGCAGATTGAACCCAACAATGTGTAAAAGAACTATACATCGTAAATAAGTGGCAATTATCCCAAGTATACAAGATTGGTTCAATGTTCCAAAATCATTTAATATATTCTATCATGTTAATGGGCTAAAAAAAGAAAAATGGCATGTTCATATCAATATATGCAGAAAAACATTAAAAAAATCAAACACCCATGCATGATTAAAAACTCTCAATAAAATAGGAATAGAAGGGAACTTCCTCAACTTGATAAAAAATGTCTATGCAAAACCTACATCTTTTTTAAAATTTTTTATTTTTTATAAACATATATTTCTATCCCCAGGGGTACAGGTCTGTGAATCACCAGGTTTACACACTTCACAGCACTCACCAAAGCACATACCCTCCCCAGTGTCCATAATCCCACCCCCTTCTCCCAAACCCCCTCCCCCCAGCAACCCTCAGTTTGTTTTGTGAGATTAAGAGTCACTTATGGTTTGTCTCCCTCCCAATTCCATCTTGTTTCATTGATTCTTCTTCTACCCACTTAAGCCCCCATGTTGCATCACCACTTCCTCATATCAGGGAGATCATATGATAGTTGTCTTTCTCCGCTTGACTTATTTCACTAAGCATGATATGCTCTAGTTCCATCCATGTTGTTGCAAATGGCAAAATTTCATTTCTTTTGATGGCTGCATAGTATTCCATTGTGTATATATACCACATCTTCTTGATCCATTCATCTGTTGATGGACATCTAGGTTCTTTCCATAGTTTGGCTATTGTGGACATTGCTGCTATAAACATTCGGGTGCACGTGCCCCTTTGGATCACTACGTTTGTATCTTTAGGGTAAATACCCAATAGTGCAATTGCTGGGTCATAGGGCAGTTCTATTTTCAACATTTTGAGGAACCTCCATGCTGTTTTCCAGAGTGGCTGCACCAGCTTGCATTCCCACCAACAGTGTAGGAGGGTTCCCCTTTCTCCACAACCTCGCCAGCATCTGTCATTTCCTGACTTGTTAATTTTAGCCATTCTGACTGGTGTGAGGTGATATCTCATTGTGGTTTTGATTTGTATTTCCCTGATGCAGAGTTATGTGGAGCACTTTTCCATGTGTCTGTTGGCCATCTGGATGTCTTCTTTGCAGAAATGTCTGTTCGTGTCCTCTGCCCATTTCTTGATTGGATTATTTGTTCTTTGGGTGTTGAGTTTGCTAAGTTCTTTATAGATTCCGGACACTAGTCCTTTATCTGATATGTCGTTTGCAAATATCGTCTCCCATTCTGTCAGTTGTCTTTTGATTTTGTTAACTGTTTCCTTTGCTGTGCAAAAGCTTTTGATCTTGATGAAATCGCAATAGTTCATTTTTGCCCTTGCTTCCCTTGCCTTTGGCGTTGTTCCTAGGAAGATGTTGCTGCGGCTGAGGTCGAAGAGGTTGCTGCCTGTGTTCTCCTCAAGGATTTTGATGGATTCCTTTTGCACATTGAGGTCCTTCATCCATTTTGAGTCTATTTTTGTGTGTGGTGTAAGGAAATGGTCCAATTTCATTTTTCTGCATGTGGCTGTCCAATTTTCCCAGCGCCATTTATTGAAGAGGCTGTCTTTTTTCCATTGGACATTCTTTCCTGCTTTGTCGAAGATTAGTTGACCATAGAGTTGAGGGTCTATTTCTGGGCTCTCTATTCTGTTCCATTGATCTATGTGTCTGTTTTTGTGCCAGTACCATGCTGTCTTGATGATGACAGCTTTGTAATAGAGCTTGAAGTCCGGAATTGTGATGCCACCAACGTTGGCTTTCTTTTTCAATATCCCTTTGGCTATTCGAGGTCTTTTCTGGTTCCATATAAATTTTAGAATTATTTGTTCCATTTCTTTGAGAAAGATGGATGGTACTTTGATAGGAATTGCATTAAATGTAGAGATTGCTTTAGGTAGCATAGACATTTTCACAATATTTATTCTTCCAATCCAGGAGCATGGAACATTTTTCCATTTCTTTGTGTCTTCCTCAATTTCTTTCATGAGTACTTTATAGTTTTCTGAGTATAGATTCTGTGTCTCTTTGGTTAGTTTTATTCCTAGGTATCTTATGGTTTTGGGTGCAATTGTAAATGGGATTGACTCCTTAATTTCTCTTTCTTCTGTCTTGCTGTTGGTGTAGAGAAATGCAACTGATTTCTGTGCATTGATTTTATATCCTGACACTTTACTGAATTCCTGTATAAGTTCTAGCAGTTTTGGAGTGGAGTCTTTTGGGTTTTCCACATATAGTATCATATCATCTGCGAAGAGTGATAATTTGACTTCTTCTTTGCCGATTTGGATGCCTTTAATTTCCTTTTGGTGTCTGATTGCTGAGGCTAGGACCTCTAGTACTATGTTGAATAGCAGTGGTGATAATGGACATCCCTGCCATGTTCCTGACCTTAGCAGAAAAGCTTTCAGTTTTTCTCCATTGAGAATGATATTTGCGGTGGGTTTTTCATAGATGGCTTTGATGATATTGAGGTATGTACCCTCTATCCCTACACTTTGAAGAGTTTTGATCAGGAGGGGATGCTGTACTTTGTCAAATGCTTTTTCAGCATCTATTGAGAGTATCATATGGTTCTTGTTCTTTCTTTTATTGATGTGTTGTTTCACATTGACTGATTTGTGGATGTTGAACCAACCTTGCAGCCCTGGAATAAATTCCACTGGGTCGTGGTGAATAATCTTTTTAATGTACTGTTGAATCCTATTGGCTAGTATTTTGGTGAGTATTTTCGCATCTGTGTTCATCAAGGATATTGGTCTATAGCTCTCTTTTTTGATGGGATCCTTATCTGCTTTGGGGATCAAGGTGATGCTGGCCTCATAAAATGAGTTTGGAAGTTTTCCTTCCATTTCTATTTTTTGGAACAGTTTCAGGAGAATAGGAATTAGTTCTTCTTTAAATGTTTGGTAGAATTCCCCCGGGAAGCCGTCCGGCCCTGGGCTTTTGTTTGTTTGGAGATTTTTAATGACTGTTTCAATCTCCTTACTGGTTATGGGTCTGTTCAGGCTTTCTATTTCTTCCTGGTTCAGTTGTGGTAGTTTATATGTTTCTAGGAATGCATCCATTTCTTCCAGATTGTCAAATTTATTGGCGTAGAGTTGCTCATAGTATGTTCTTATAATAGTTTGTATTTCTTTGGTGTTAGTTGTGATCTCTCCTCTTTCATTCATGATTTTATTAATTTGGGTCCTTTCTCTTTTCTTTTTGATAAGTCGGGCCAGGGGTTTATCAATTTTATTAATTCTTTCAAAGAACCAGCTCCTAGTTTCGTTGATTTGTTCTACTGTTTTTTTGGTTTCTATTTCATTGATTTCTGCTCTGATTTTTATGATTTCTCTTCTCCTGCTGGGTTTGGGGTTTCTTTCTTGTTCTTTCTCCAGCTCCTTTAGGTGTAGGGTTAGGTTGTGTACCTGAGACCTTTCTTGTTTCTTGAGAAAGGCTTGTACTGCGATATATTTTCCTCTCAGGACTGCCTTTGTTGTGTCCCACAGATTTTGAACCGTTGTATTTTCATTATCATTTGTTTCCATGATTTTTTCAATTCTTCTTTAATTTCCTGGTTGACCCATTCATTCTTTAGAAGAATGCTGTTTAGTCTCCATGTATTTGGGTTCTTTCCAAACTTCCTTTTGTGGTTGAGTTCTAGCTTTAGAGCATTGTGGTCTGAAAATATGCAGGGAATGATCCCAATCTTTTGATACCGGTTGAGTCCTGATTTAGGACCGAGGATGTGATCTATTCTGGAGAATGTTCCATGTGCACTAGAGAAGAATGTATATTCTGTTGCTTTGGGATGAAATGTTCTGAATATATCTGTGATGTCCATCTGGTCCAGTGTGTCGTTTAAGGCCTTTATTTCCTTGCTGATCTTTTGCTTGGATGACCTGTCCATTTCAGTGAGGGGAGTGTTAAAGTCCCCTACTATTATTGTATTATTGCTGATGTGTTTCTTTGATTTTGTTATTAATTGGTTTATATAGTTGGCTGCTCCCACGTTGGGGGCATAGATATTTAAAATTGTTAGATCTTCTTGTTGGACAGACCCTTTGAGTATGATATAGTGTCCTTCCTCATCTCTTATTATAGTCTTTGGCTTAAAATCTAATTGATCTGATATAAGGATTGCCACTCCTGCTTTCTTCTGATGTCCGTTAGCATGGTAAATTCTTTTCCACCCCCTCACTTTAAATCTGGAGGTGTCTTCGGGCTTAAAATGAGTTTCTTGGAGGCAACATATAGATGGGTTTTGGTTTTTTATCCATTCTGATACCCTGTGTCTTTTGACAGGGCATTTAGCCCATTCACATTCAGGGTAACTATTGAGAGTTATGAATTTAGTACCATTGTATTGCCTGTAAGGTGACTGTTACTGTATATGGTCTCTGTTCCTTTATGATCTACCACTTGTAGGCTCTCTCTTTGCTTAGAGGACCCCTTTCAATATTTCCTGTAGAGCTGGTTTGGTGTTTGCAAATTCTTTCAGTTTTTGTTTGTCCTGGAAGCTTTTAATCTCTCCCTCTATTTTCAATGATAGACTAGCTGGATATAGTATTCTTGGCTGCATGTTTTTCTCGTTTAGTGCTCTGAAAATATCATGCCAGCTCTTTCTGGCCTGCCAGGTCTCTGTGGATAAGTCTGCTGCCAATCTAATATTTTTACCATTGTATGTTACAGACTTCTTTTCCCGGGCTGCTTTCAGGATTTTCTCTTTGTCACTAAGACCTGAAAATTTTACTATTAGGTGACGGGGTGTGGTTCTATTCTTACTGATTTTGAGGGGTATTCTCTGAACCTCCTGAATTTTGATGCTCGTTCCCTTTGCCATATTGGGGAAATTCTCCCCAATAATTCTCTCCAGTATACCTTCTGCTCCCCTCTCTCTTTCTTCTTCTTCTGGAATCCCAATTATTCTAATGTTGTTTCGTCTTATGTTGTCATTTATCTCTCGAATTCTCCCCTCGTGTTCCAGTAGCTGTTTGTCCCTCTTTTGCTCAGCTTCTTTATTCTCTGTCATTTGGTCTTCTATATCACTAATTCTTTCTTCTGCCTCATTTATCCTAGCAGTGAGAGCCTCCATTTTTATTGCACCTCATTAATAGCTTTTTTGATTTCAACTTGGTTAGATTTTAGTTCTTTTATTTCTCCAGAAAGGGCTTTTATATCTCTCGAGACGGTTTCTCTAATATCTTCCATACCTTTTTCTAGCCCGGCTAGAACCTTGAGAATTGTCATTCTGAACTCTAGATCTGACATATTACCAATGTTTGTATTGATTAGGTCCCTAGCCTTCGGTACTGCCTCTAGTTCTTTTTTTTTTTTTTTTTTTTTTTTTTAGATTTTATTTATTTATTTGACAGAGAGAAATCACAAGTGGGCAGAGAGGCAGAGAGAGAGAGGAGGAAGCAGGCTCCCTGCTGAGCAGAGAGAGCCCGATGCGGGACTCAATCCCAGGACCCCGAGATCACGACCCGAGCCGAAGGCAGCGGCTTAACCCACTGAGCCACCCAGGCGCCCCTCTTGTTCTTTTTTTTGCGTTGAATTTTTCCGTCTTGTCATTTTGTCCAGATAAGAGTATATGAAGGGGCAAGTAAATTACTAAAAGGGTGGCAACAACCCCAGTAAAATATGCTTTAACCAAATTAGAAGAGATCCCAAATCGTGAGGCGGGAGAAAGGGGATAAAAAGAGGTTCAAAAAGGAAGAAAGAAAAAAAAAAGAAAAAGAAAAGAAAAGAATTTAAAAAAAGAAAACACCTAAGAAAAATATAAAAAAGAAAAAATATATATATTAGATAAACTAGTAAAAAATCGTTAAAAAAAGAAAAAGGTAACAGTTTAAAAAAAAATTTTACCCAAAGGCTAGAAAAAAAAACAAAAAATGGAAAAGAAAAAAATTAAATTAACAGCAAGACTAAAAAAAATCACAGGGAAAAAGCCATGAGTTCCGTGCTTGGCTTTCTCCTCCTCTGGAATTCTGCTGTTCTCCTTGGTATTGAAACCGCACTACTTGGTAGGTGAACTTGGTCTCGGCTGGATTTCTTGTTGATCTTCTGGGGGAGGGGCCTGTTGTAGTGATTCTCAAGTGTCTTTGCCCCAGGTGGAATTGCACCGCCCTTACCAGCGGCCGGGGTGAGTAATCCGCTGGGGTTTGCTTTCAGGAGCTTTTGTTTCCTCAGTGCTTTCTGTAGAGTTCCAGAGGACGGGAATACAAATGGCGGCCTCCTGGTCTCCGGCCAGGAGGAGCTGAGAGCCCAGGGCCCCACTCCTCAGTGCGCCCTCAGAGAACAGCGTCCAGTTACTCCCGTCTGCCTGACCTCCGGCCGCGCTCTCAGCTCACTGAGCCTGCGACTGGTTCAAGGTCACCCCGAGCTGCAAGCTTACTGTCGGCTCTGTCTCTGTAGCTGGCTTTCCCGTTCCAATACCCGCAAGCTCTGCAACACTCAGACACCCCCGATCCTTCTGCGGGACCTGAGGCCACGCTGACCCCGTGTGGGCTTTGCCCTGGGTAGCCTCTGGGGCGATGTCCCTCAGCAGAACAGACTTTTAAAAGTCCTGATTTTGTGCGCCATTGCTCCGCTGCTTGCTGGGAGCCGGCCCCTCCCCCTGGGGTCTATCTTCCCCTCGCTTTGGATTCACTTCTCCTCTGGTCCTACCTTTCAGAAAGTGGTTGTTTTTCTGTTTCCTGAATTGCTGTTCTTCTTCTCTTCGATCTGCTGATGGATTTTCAGGTGTTTGCAATCTTTAGATAAGCTATCTAGCTGATCTCTGGCTAGCTGAAGTAGTCTCAGCCTGCTACTTCTCTGCCATCTTAACTCCTCCCAAAACCTACATCTTATATCATGCTTACTAATGACAAATGTGGGAAGCTTTCCAACTAAGAATGGGTATAAGACAAGGATGACTCCTCTCCTCACTCCTTTCAACAACAAACTGGAAGTTCTAGCTAATGCAACAAGACTAGCAAAGGAAATAAAAGATATACGGATTCAGAAGGAAAAAATAAAACAGTCAAAAACTGCATAGGTGACATGATCATCTATGTAGAAAGTCCAGGTCCTCTTGGAACTAATAAGGGATTATGGGAAGGTGGAAGGATACAAATTTAATATTCAAAAGTCAATTTCTTTTCTGTATAGCAGCACTGAACCAGTGGAACTTAAAATGAAGTATATATTATACTTTTTACATTGGGGCCCCTAAAATGAAGTATTTAAGTATAAATATAGCAAAATACATAAGGTCTATAGGAAGAGAACTACAAAATTCTGATAAACTAAATCAAAGAATGACCAAATAAATGGAGAGATGTTCCATGTTCATGGATAGGAACACTCAATATTGTCATATTGTCAATTCTTCCCAACCTAACCTGTAGATTCAACAAAATTCCAGTGTAAATTCCAAAAAATTATTTTGTGGATATCAAAATCTGATTCTAAAGTTTACGTGGAGAGGCAAAATAACCAATTTGGTATTGAAAAGAAGAAGAAAGTTGGAAGACTACTACTCAACTTGAAGATTTACTATAAAGCTGCAGTTATCAAGGCAGTGAAGTATAATAGACAAAGAAATCAATGGAATGGAATAGGCAGCCTGAAAACAGACTCACATAAATATAATCAACTATACATTGACAGAAGAGCAATACAATGGAAAAAAAAAAAAAAGGAAGGAAGGAATATAGACATAAACCCTACATCCATCACAAAATTAACTCTAAGTGGATCATAGACTTAAATGTAAAAGTAAAACTGGTATTTCTGGAAGAAAATATAGGAGAAAACCTAGATGACTCTGGGCAGGATGATGTCATTTTAGATACAGCACCAAAGGCATGATCCATGAAAGAAATATTAGATGAGTTTGACTGTATTAAAATTCAAAACTAGGGGCACCTGGGTGGCTCAGTGGTTTGGGCTGCTGCCTTCGGCTCGGGTTATGATCTCAGGGTCCTGGGATTGAGCCCCGCGTCGGGCTCTCTGCTCCGCAGGAAGCCTGCTTCCCTCTCTCTCTCTCTCTCTCTCTCTGCCTGCCTCTCTGCCTACTTGTGATCTCTGTCTGTCAAATAAATAAATAAAATCTTTAAAAATAAATAAATAAATAAAATTCAAAACTAATGCTCTTGAGAGACAAGGTCAAGAGAATGAAAAGACAAGTTACAGACTGGGAGAAAGTATTTCCAAAAGACTTATTGATAAAGGACCATTCAAAATGTAAGCAGAACTTTTGGAACTTAACACTAAGGAAACAAACAACTTCATTGCAAATGGGCTAAAAACCTGTACAAGACCCTCACCAAAGACATAGAGATGACAAGTAATCATTTGAAAAGAAGCTCTTTGCCATATGTCATCAGGTAATTAAAAATTAAAGCAACAAGGAAATACTACTTACATGTCTTCTGAAATGGTCAAGATCTGGAACACTGAGAGCACCAAATGCTACTGTGATGTGAAGCAATAGGAAGTCTAATTTGTTGTTGTTGGGGATGCAATATAGCCACTTTGGAAAACAGTTTGGCAGTTTCTTATAAAACTAAACATAATATTACCAAACAATTGATCAGTTATACTCCGTCATATCCAACCATAGGAATCAAAATACTATGACTACATAATAACCTACATAGCAACTTTCTTCACTGCAACTTTATTCATAATTGCCAAAGACTTGGAAGGAACGAAGATGTCCTTCAGCAGGTGAATGGGTCAATAACCTGTGGTACATCTAAACAATGGAACATTATTCAATGCTAAAAAGAAATGAAGTGTCAAAACATGGAATGATACAGAAGAATGTTAAATATGTTTTTAAGTGAAATAAGCCAATCTGAAAAGGCTACATTTGTATGATTCTAGGTATATGACATTCTGGAAAAGGCAAAACTATGGAGACAGTGAAAAGAAGGGTTTTCTAGGGTTTAGAGGTAAAGAGTGATGAACAGGCAGAACACAGAGGACATTTAGGGTAGTGTGAATAGACTGTATGATATTATAATGATGGATATGTCATTATACATTTATCCAAACCCATAGAATGTACAACACCCAGAGTGACTCATCATATGAACTGGAAACTTTGGGTGGTAATGATGTGTCAGTGTAGGTTCACTGCAATAAATATACCACTGTGTTGTGGGATGTTGAATGTAGGGGAGGCTGTGTGTGTGGGAACAAGAGGTATATGGGAAACCTCTATACTTTCTGTTCAATTTTGCTATGAGCTTAAGATTGCTCAAAATATGAATTAGTTAAAATTTTTTTTAAATTGAAAATATAGAAAAGCATGAAGAAAATAAAAATTAAAAAAGATACTTTAGAGAATTGTTATAGTGTTCAATTTTAATACACAGAGAAACCTCTCTATCTCTGTCTCTTGGTATCTCTCTTTCTCTCTGTGTATAGTCTTCTATACCTTTTCTGTGCAAATAAAGATATTTTTCACAAAGTTGGAATCATGCTGTCCATACATTTTGTGTTTCCCTTTAAAATATATTTTGAACATTTCTTCCATGACATTAGCATTCTATTATAAAATGCTTTTATCCCTATTATAAATATTCTTTTTAGCAGATAAACTCAGTTTGTGTGTAAAATGCAGGAAAAAGAATCTAAAAATTCTAAAAGAATTTTTAGATCAAGTAAAGGATCAAGTAAATAGGATCAAGTAAAGATTTTGTTCAATTTAGGAGTAACTGGGACATGTTTATGAACATGTTTAATGGACTTGTTTCTGGGAAAGAATCCATAGGGTGATTGAAGAGAAATATTTATTTATGTATTTATTTGTAAAAATATTTTATTTGTTTATTTTTCACGGAGATAAAGAGAGGGAGAGTGAGCAAGCACAAGCAGAGAGATTGGCAGGCTCCCCACTGAGCCAAGAGCCTGATGTGGAATTCGATTCCAGGATCCTGAGATCATAATCTGAGCTGAAGGCAGACTCTTAACTGACTGAACCACTCAGAAGAGAAATATATATTGAATGAATGAACAAAAGGCAAAAATGGGAGGGGAAGGCAGAGAAATCTTGGTTATAGGACAGTGAGATTTAGCCTAGGGAGGCAGCAGACATATTTTCAGATGGAAACAGATATACTTTGAGTGGCATAGTTGGAAAGATGACCAAGGTAATGCTCGCTGATATTGATATTTGCAATAAACTAAGGGTAAAGTCATGTTTCAACAAAAGGAAAAAGAGAGGGCACCTGGGTGGCTCAGTTGGTTAAGCAGCTGCCTTCAGCTCAGGTCATGATACCAGTATCCTGGGATTGAGTCCCACATCAGGCTCTTGGCTCAGTGGGGAGTCTGCTTCTCCCTGCCTGCCATTTCCCCTGCTTGTGCTTGCTCTATGTCTCGCTAGCTTGCTCCTTCTGTCAAATAAACAGAATCTTAAAAAAAAAAAAAGGTGTGGGGGGGGAGAGAGAAGCTAATTTCAAATGATAATTGAATGTTGGCATTGTTCCTGATGGTGGAAGACTAAAGAATTAAAAAGGGGATGAGGCCATCATAATATTTTATTACTTTACATGAACTTAGAGCACTTGGAAATACAAATGTTTCTGTAGATGTTGCTGAGCATTAGTGACCACAAAGATTTTATTTAAATACATTATTTGAACTGGCTTGTCCTTTTTTTCACACTACAGGTTCCTAAAATACTCTCAAAATGTACCTAAAGTAGGGCACCTGGGTGGCTCAATGGGTTAAGCCGCTGCCTTCGGCTCAGGTCATGATCTCAGGGTCCTGGGATCGAGGCCCGCATCGGGCTCTCTGCTCAGCAGGGAGCCTGCTTCCTCCTCTCTCTCTGCCTGCTTGTGATCTCTCTCTGTCAAATAAGTAAATAAAATCTTAAAAAAAAAAATGTACCTAAAGTAGAAATTCTTCATTTACTGGTATAATTGTGAGGAAAGAGAGAGAAATATGTTTTATTCTTGTGTAACTTTTAATTTTTATTTTCTCTGTAGATGTGTGATATTCTGCCCTCTTATCTCTACGTAGAGTCATAAGGCTCAGACTTTTCAAGGAAATTGTTATTTAATTCAAAGTTTTAATTTCTTACTCAGAGCTACATAGCAACAGACTTAAATACCAGCTGTTTAATCTTTTTATTTTTTCAGTTTATTTGGTATATAGGAGTTAATAGTGAAACATTTCTGTAATTAAATACAAGCTGAGAAGAAATAAATGGGTATTTTCCATTTATTTCTCTGTGATTTAAAAATTTGTGTTTGTTTTTGCTGTATGCTTATGCTTTATGTAGTCATGGTAGTAGAATATTTCTGGTACAATTTATTCTGTAAGTGTCAGCTGAAACCATCAACTATGACCTATCCACCACTGACATTGAAAAAAGGAGACTCCTGTTCTATTCTCAGTTTAGTTATTTATTTTCACTTGCTGCTTTGCTAAATGAAATGATTTAACTTGATTGTTTCTATAGCTTCATTCAAAGTCCTGAATTTTGTATCTATATTTAAATTTGTGTAGTGGTACATCAGAATAATTAGAATCGTGGTAATAGACTGACTGCCATGATCCTACTGTGTAGATTTCATCAATGGGTGTAGTGGAAACTAATCACTGAAGTGAATCCTGAGGTAGCTTCAAGAATACATTACTATTGAGATTGTTGGTCTTATAAAGGTAACCAGTGGTTTTAGAGGTCAACTATGCAAAGTTACTTATATTATGAATATGCTTCTTTCCCTACCAGATAATCTTCATATGATACTACTGAATATAATTGAAAAAGATCACATAGTACCCAGTAATCCTAGGAAATGGTCACACTGTACTAAAGGAAATTAAGGCAACAAGAGCAATTATTGAGTCACAGCAGTGAAGTAGAGGAAGAGGTTGAAATGACATTTCCAATTTAGAAATTCTATTTATAGTCCCTGGAACCTTCCAAGACTGCTCAGTTTTGGACTTACATGTTTTAAACATATTCTAAACTTCAAAGCAAATTTTTTTGAAGAACATTATGTAGTTCTATTCATTCCTTTGGGCTTATCCAGTATTCAGGGAAAATATACTGATATTTTTGTGGAGAATTCCCTAAAATATTTTCCCCACATATTAAGGAATAGCTGGATGTTTTACTTACATTTGGTGACTTATTGGCCACATGATTCATTTCAAACAAAGAGCTCAATGAGGCAACTCTAATTAAGTAATTTTAGAATACAATCCATATTTGAATATATTTCTGTCTATAATTTCTCTGGAACAAATGCTATTTCTGTTGTTAGTATGAAAACAGATGCCTCTTTTATTCCAGAAAGCTAGGCTTGCAGAGAAAGTGATCAGATGATGAAAGAGGTGTTTTTAATATGCTACTGTAATAAGGAAATTCATGTAATCAATCAGTGAAATATACTGGGAACTCTTACATCTATTAAGGAACAGGAGACCAGCTGCATATAATCCCAGATTACTCCATAAATACTTAATAACACGTTATATCATCTGGCTATTTTCTTCACAACTGGTTAGTCTGGATCTGATTTTCAATTGTGTCACAATTTTAAATTCACATCTGTCAGAACAAAAGTGCCTTTGTCTTTAAAAAATCAAAGAAAACAAGGAGCCCACCAGAAATGGATGTCTTACCATTTTATAATTTTAGGAGGTAGAATAACAGGGAAAGCTCCTCTGTGGAATTTCTTTCAAAGAAATTGAAATAAGATGTAGAGAATAATTTACTTATCAAATTATTATTGTACATGCTTTCAGAAAACTCCCATGGTAAAATGAGTAAATAAATGAAAGCAACTTTTTTTTTTTTTCATTTTGTCAGTGTATCTACTCCACTGGGATTGCCCTCCAACCAGTCAGCTTGTCAAGAAATAGGAAACAAAGATAGAAAGACTTACAGACTTTCTTACCATTTCTACATCAGAGTAGTGTTGTTATTAATATTTAATGTCTGCAAACTGTGGAAATGCCTGGTCTCTTAATACCTCACTGTAGTGCCAGGAAAACTCTCAAAGTCAGTATCATTTGTCTCACAAAACTCTCATTTGATTTTTGGAGGTTAAAAAGCCCAATGGAAGCAAAAGTTTCAGAACCTTCTACGCTTCCTGGAATTTAAATCATTTAACAGTATACAAATTAAATTATTAAACAATGATGAAGGCAGGGAACCCAGAGTAATTGATGTATTACCATTCATTTAGTTTGTTCCATCCAGTTAAATCTAACCAATCAGAAAACTCAGACTGAAACATTAGTTTGCAAATTACCGCACACCAGCCAGCTGGACTTGAAGGAACATCATAAAAATTTGTCTCATATATTTTCCTGTGGGTCTAAAATGTTTTTCTAACTGCTTGGTAAGCCTTGGGACAGGCTCTCCAGAATCTAATTGTCTCGTTGTGTTCCTTTTAAAGCTGAATGGAGATCTGTTTGTCCAAGTACCCAGAGGGACATTTTGCCAGGGGCATTAAAGTTCTGCCGCTCATGGGCCATGCTCGAGGAATAGTTAGGCAGTGGGCTACCAAATGGAATAAAGATGTACTGTATTTATGAAATAAACAGTCGTAGGCTGGAGAGTAAAACATGTGAGGGCATTTGGCACATACCTGGGGGTGAGGCTCAGTGAAAAGCAAATGTTATATCTAGAGTTTAGTGCTATCAAAATCTTTTCACTTTTTATATACTTTTTTCTCCTTTTCTCCCTAGTGGCTCCAGTTGGAAATTAAATCCAGTTCTAAAACATGCACTGAGTACCTCCTATTCAAATTGCATCATGGTTGATACAAAGTAGAAGAAGCCTGCTCTCTGATTTGCAATCAAATACAGGAGCAAGTGCTTATTTAAATGAATACAAAGGGCAGTGACTAATCATTAAATTGTATGCAATCTTGATGTTTTAAAAATGGTCATGCGATTCAAGCTAGGCCAATGAGTTGCTTTCCTTGGAATTTAGGCTTTGTACTTGGATAACTCAAAGGATTTGACTGAAAGTCTTTCATCCTAACTGTACTAGTTTTCTGTTGATAGCACAACAAATTACCCAAATTTAGCAGCTTAAAACAACACAAATTCATTGTTTTCTAAGTTCTGGAGGTTGGAAGTTTGACACAGGTTTTGTTTGGCTAAACTTAAGATGTTGATGGGGCTATGCTTCTAGAACCTGCCTGCATTCCTTGGCTCATGGCCCTCTTCCTCCCTCTTGTACGTGAAGGGCAGGACAAGTCCTTCTCATGTTGCATCTCTCTGTCTGTGCTTCCGTCATCACATCTTCATTTTTGACTCTGCTCTTCTGCCTCTTCCTCTTTTAGAGACTCTTATGATTACCTTAGGCTCAAGTGAATAATCCAGAATCATAGTTAAGATCAACTGAGTAGCGATCATTATTCCATCTGCAACCTTAACTCCTCTTGCCATCAAAGGTAACATTCACAGTTCTAGGGAATAGGACATGGGTAGGCTTTGATAGGGGCATTATTTTGTCTACTATATCAACCCTGTGGCCTTGAAGGGTCTGTCACCCCTTCTTCCCAGATGCTACCCTGATGTCTTTTCTGAGAACTGGTTTTTGGATTGTCTTCTGATTCTGTTTAAACTACTTCTTGTCCTTCCAATAAATATGTTCTTTTTGCTTATTTTAGCTATAATTGACTACTTTTACTTTTGAACAAACAACCCAAACTGATGCACATGCTTGTTACACTCTCTAACTGATAAGTAAGGCAGTTACCAATGAACTAATTTCAGTCTTGTTTTCCTTCTGTTCTTCCTTTTCAATGCTCCCTTTTCAGTGAAATTTTCCACATTAAGGTGATGAAGAAGGCTACAGCTTACCACACATCTCTTTTAAGTGCCCATAAACAGGACTTGGTAATATTTGTTCGTGCACAAAAGATGGGCTAAATTAGGAAATATTAAGAACCAAGAATAGAAAATAGTCTTATTCAATTCAAGTTTAAAACCTGTAACTGAGTACCTAGAGTACTGAGGAATTTAGAAATTTCTGATTGTGTATCTATTGGATTAAAAGAGATATGAACCATCAAAATTGATTTCAGCAACCCAATATCATCTTGATCTTATCTGTTCTTAATTATATGCTGCACTGCTTACCTATGATACTAATATAGCCATTTAACTCTCTTTTTATTAGAGTTAGCATAATATATCATTTTACATTTTTTTTTGTTGTATCCTATTTGCGTTTATTTAAATGTGATTCTTATAAGCAGAAAGTAGTTGAGTCTTGCTTTTTAAATCTAATCTAACAAATTCTGCCTTTTAATTGGGATGTTTATACCATTTCTGTGTGATGGGATTATTTATATTAGGTTAAGTCTGTCTTGTTATTTATTTTCTATTTGTCCCAGCTGTTATTTTTGTTTCCCTTTTCTTCTTTTTCTACCTTCTTTTGGATTAATTGATTTATTTCTATAATTCACTTTTTCTTCCTTTTCTGACTTAATTGTAACTCTTTGTAATAATGTTTTATTATTTCAATGGTTGCTTTAGAATTTATCCCAAATATGTTTAATTTATGATGGTCAAACTTAAAGTGACATTGTGCCACTTTACATATAATATATGAATGTTATAGTAGTAGTCCCATTTTCCTACTCCTGGCCTTTATGATATTGCTATCACACATTTTACTTTTATATATACTGTAAACCACATATTACATTGCTATTTCTTTTTAAAAGAGATTTAAATTATAAGGAAATACTTATCTATTTACCCAAATAGTAAATATTTTCAGTGTCTTCATCCTTTGTGTAGATCCATTACTACATCTGCTGTCATTTTTCTTCTGTTGAAGAATTTTCTTTACCATTTCTTCATAATGAGTCTACTAGTTTTGAATTATTTCAGTTATTTGCCTTTGTTTTTGAGAGATACATTTCCTGGACATAGAATTTACAGTGAGAGGTTTTCTAGTTTTGAATTATTTCAGTTATTTGCCTTTGTTTTTGAGAGATACATTTCCTGGACATAGAATTTACAGTGAGAGGTTTTATTTTCAGTATTTTAAAGATGTAACTTCCTTTTTATTTCTCCTATTTCTGATGAAAAATCTGATGTCTTCTTTTTCCCCCCAAGTTTTTATTTAAATTCTAGTTTGTTAACATACAGTTTAGTATTAGTTTCAGGTGTAGGATTTAGTGATTCATCTCTTAAATCCAATGCCCATTGTTCATCACAGGTACTCTCCTTAATATGCATTTAACCTATCCCTATCTCCATCTCCTCAGTTTGTTCTCTATAGTCAAGAGTCTCTTCTATGGTTTGCTTCTCTTTTTTTCCCTTATGATTGTTTGTTTTGTTTCTTAAATTCCACATATGAGTGAAATCATATGGTGTTTGTATTTCTCGGACTTATTTCTCTTAGTCTCTATCTCCATCCACATTGTTGCAATGTGCAATGTGCAAGATATATACAATGGAATATTACTCAGCCATCAGAAAGAATGAAATGTCTCTATCTCCATCCACATTGTTGCAATGTTGCAATGTGCAAGATATATACAAAGATCCCAGGGTCCTGGGATCAAGCCCCACTTTGGGCTCTTTGCTGAGTGAGAGCCTCCTTCTCTCTCTCCCTGCCACTCCCCTCCTTGTACTCTCTCTTTCTCTGTCAAATATATAAATAAAATCTTAAAAAAACACACACACAAAACAACAAGAAACCCCCCCAAAGCAGTGGTGAGAGTGGACATCACTATTTTGTAACTTTGACCATAAAGGAAAAGCTCTCAGTTTTTCCTATTAAGGATGATACTACCTGTGGGCTTTTCACATGTCACCTTTATGATGTCGAGGTATATTCCTTCTATCCCTATTTTGTTGAGGGTTTTTATTTATTAAGAATAGATGCTATACTATGTCAAATACTTGGCTGCATCTATTGAGTAAATCATATGGTTCTTATATTTCTTTTGTTAATGTGGTATATATCACATTGATTGCTTTGCAATTATTGAACAACCCTTTCACCCAGGGATAAATCCCATTTGATCATGGTGAATTATTGTTTTAATGTATTATTGGATTAGATTTGCTAGTATCTTGTTGAGAATCTTTGCATCCATGTTCATCAGGGGTATCGGCTTGTAGTTCTCTTTTTTAGTTGGGTATTTGTCTGGTTTTGGAATCAGGCTAATGTTGAATGAGTTTGGAAGTTTGGAAGTTTCCCTTTCATTTCTATTTTTTGGGAACAGTTTGAGAAGAGTAGGTATTAATTTTTCTTTACCTGTATGGTAGAATTCCTCTGGGAAGCTATCTGGCCCTGGACTTCTATTTGTCGGTAGATTTTGTTACTTTTGTTGTTTTGTTGACTATGGGATTACAGTATAGCTTGAACTCAGGCATTATGATACCCCAGCTTTGGTTTTCTTTTCCAACATTCCCCTGGAAATTTAGGGTCTTTATTAATTCTTTCAAAGAACAAGCTCCTGGTTTCATTGATCTGTTCTGCTGGTTTTAATTTTTGTTGTTGTTATTTCTTTGTTTCTTTATCATTTATTTCTGCTCTAGTCTTTATTATTTCCCTTCTTCTGCTGGCTTTAGACCTCATTTGTTTTTTCTAGCTCCTTTAGGTGTAAATTAGGTTGTGTATTTGAGACTTTTCTTGCTTCTTGAGGTAGGCCTGTATTAGTATTTACTTCCCTCTTAAAACTTATTTTGCTACATCCCAAAGTTTGTGGACTATCATGTTTTCATATTTATTTGTTTGAATGTATTTTTTTAATTTCTTCTTTAACTTCCTAATGTTTTTCAGTTTGCTGTTTTTGCACTGCCTGTGTCCAGGCTGCTTGTCTGGAGCAGTTCAGGTTGGCTGAATTTTAGAATTCTGAACTTCAGGGACCCAATGCAATAGGGACCTATGATTGTCTTCTGAGGGAAGATCTTGCTTCAGAGGGATTGATGCAGGTTTGATCTAGAAGGGCAGTCATACCAGAGCTCAGGAGTGTGGGATTTGGAGTAGAGCACACTAGTCAGTGTCCAGGTTATCTTTCTTCAGCAGGTGTCTCTGTACCTGTGCTAAGGGGTGGAGGAGGGAAATAGCACCCACTGGCTCTTTTATCCCTGTCAAGGCATTGCTGCCTCTCTCAGATATGCTCCAAGAAGAAGGAACCATCTCTCCCAGCTTCTTAGATCGTGCGGTCTGCTCCAGGTTACCTGTCATCCATCTCTACAGGAGCCCTGCTACCCTTATGGCTCTATACTATAGCCAGGTCATAGTCCTCCAAGACTCCAGGCTTTGGTCCTGCTGGTTGCAAAAACTCATGAAAATCAGTCCCTCTTGTTTTCTTAATCAGTAGATTTGAGTAAATTTTTTCCTTGTCAGTAGCTTTGAGGAAGTGTTTTCTTTGTGCAATCCTCTGTGTGCTACTCTCTCTGTCTCTCTGTTTCTGTCTCTCGTGTCCAGGGGGGCCTGTCTCTGCAATCAGGGCTCCCTCCTCTCCACTGCACCCAGTTGTGTGGTTTTTCCAGTCAGTACTCAGATCAATTTCTTGGGCATTCAGAATGATGTGATATTTAGCTAGCTATGTTTAGAGGGACAGGCAAGCCTAGGGTCCTCCTACTACTTCACCATCTTAGCTCCTCCCCTCTCAGTCTGCTGTCTTCTTTATCTTTCTTCCTCTTTATGTAATGTGTCCCTTTTCTCTGGATGCTTTGAAGATTTTCTTTTTTATCAATGGTTTTGACCGATTTGATTCTCTCTATAAATGGTTTTGACTACTTGTTTTCTTCATGTTTTTTCTTCTTGGAATTTGTTGAGCTTCTTGGATCTGTTGGTTTATAGTTTCCATCACATTTGGAAAATTTATAACTATTTATTTATTTATTTTAAAGATTCATTTAAAAAAATTTATTTGACAGAGAGAGGGAGAGAGAAAGCACAAGCAGGGGAGTAGCCTGCAGAGGGAGAAGAAGAAGCAGGCTCCCTACAGAGCAGGGGGAGCCCAATATGGGACTTGATCCCAGGACACTGGGATCATGACCTGAGCCGAAGGGAGCTGCGTAATGAACTGAGCCACCCAGACACCCCATGGCAAATTTATAACCATTTAAACAAGATTTTATTTTTTAGAGACGTTTTAGGTTCATAGCAAAATTGAGGGTACAGATTTCCTATATATTCCTTGCATCCCTGCTCCCCTGAGAGCCTCTTCCTTAATCAACATCATTATTACCACCTCCCAAGAAGTTGTACATTTATTATAATTGATTAACCTACATTGATACATCATAACCAGCTCAAGTGCATAGTTTATGGTTTATTCTTGGTATTGCATATTATGTGGGTTTGGGCAATATATAATAACATATATCCATCATGATGGTATTATACAGGTATTTTAATGTCCTAAAAATCTTTGTGTTCTGACTATTCATTCCTGTACTTCCCTTGCCCTCCCCCCACAATCCTGGAAATCACTGATCTTTTCACTATCTCCATAGTTCTGCCTTTTCCAGAATGTCATATGGTTGAATTCATAGACTATATAGCCTTTCCATATTGGTTTCTTTTCCTTTAGTTAGATAGGCATGTAAAACTCATAAAACTTTTCATAGCTTGAAGTTCTTTCTTCTTTTTTAACATTGAATTTAATTCCATTTTTAACACTGAATTAACAGCTTATATATCTGTTCACCTACTGAGTGATATCTTGGTTGCTTCCAAGTTTTGGCAATTATGAATAAATGCTGCTATAAACATCCATGTGCAGATGCAGGTCTTATATAGAAGTGTGGTGTTTAAAGTCCTCATGTTTGAGATTTTTTCCAGTTATCTTTCTGTGATTGAGTTCTAGTTTAATTTTATTGTTGTCTGAGAGCAGACATTTTATAACTTTTATTCTTTTAAATTTGTTAAGATGTGTTTTATGGTCCAGAATGTGGTCTATCTTGGTGAATTTTCCATTCAAGCTTGAGAAGAATGTGTAATATGCTATTGATGGATGAAGTAACATATAGATGCCAGATATATCCAGTTGATTGATGATGTTGAATTCAGCTCTGTCTTTACTGACTTTCTCCCTGCTGGATCTGCCCATTTTTGATAAAGTGGTGTTGAAGTTTGCATCTATGATAGCTGATTCACTTATTTCTCCTTGAAGTTTTTGTTTCATATATTTGATACTCTGTTTTTGGGGATGTATACATTAAAGTTTGTTATGGTTTTTGAAGTACTGACTCCTTTATGATGTGTGATGTCTCTCTTTATCATTAATAACTTTTCTTCCATTGATGTCTGTTCTGTCTGAAATTAATGTCTATCCCTGCCTTCCTTTGATTATTGTTAGCATGGTATATCTTTCTTCATCCCTTTATTTTTAATATTCATGTGTTTTTATGTTTAAAGTGGGTTTCTTATAGATAATATAGATGTGGGTCCTGTGGGTCCTCTTGACAATCTCTGTCTTTTAGTTAGTGATTTGGCCAATGATGTTTATAGTGATTATTGACATAGTTCGATTAGTATCTACCACATTCATTACTGTTTCCTGTTTGTTGCCTTTGTTATTTTTCTCATTGTCTTCTACTAATTTTTCTGCCTTTTGTTATTTTAATTGAGTGTTTTATATGATTCCATTTTCTCTTAGCATATTGGTTATACTTCTTTTCTCAAAATTCTTAATGGTTGCTGTAAAGTTCATAATATATATTTATAGTTCTCCAAGTCTTCTTTCAAATAATACTATATGTCTTCATGGAGAGCATGAGTACCTTATATTACTAAAATCATCCTAGTTTCTCCCTCCCTTCTCTTATATCATTGCTGACATTTATTTTATTTATATAAAAGCATATGTAAAGATCCATTAAAATGTACAAAAATGCATAATCAAATACATTTTTAGTATTATCTTTTAAAAAACTTATCTGTTAGATAAGTTAGGAAAAATAAGTTAAAATTTTTTTTTGTTTAAGTTCAGTTTAATTAACATATACTGTATTATTAGTTGCAGAGGTAGAATTTAGTGATTCATCAGTTTCATACAACACCCCATGCTCATTACTTCAAGTGCCCTCCTTAATGCCCATCACCCAATTACCCCAAACCCCAACCCACCTCTTCTCCAGCAAACCTCAGTTTGTTTCCTATAGTTAAGATCTCTTATAGTTTGCCTCCCTTTCTGTTTTCATCTTATTTTCTTCTTCCTTTCCTTCCCCTATGTTCATCTATTTTGTTTCTTAAATTCCACATAGCAGTGAAATCATATTCTTTGATTTATTTTGCTTAGCAAGAAAAATAAGAATTTTTATTTTGCTTTTACTTATTTATTCTTCATTTCTCTTTCTTATTTTATGTAGGAACTGTACTTGATGCATGTACTCTCTGCCATAGTATTTTGTCTCTCTGAAGAACTTCTTTTAATATTTCTTGCAAGTCAGGTCTATTGGAAACAATTTCTATCATTTCTGTTTTTGAAAAAGTCTCTATTTCTTTTTCTCTTTTGAAGGATAATTTCACGGAATACAAAGTTATAGATTGGTGGTTTTTCTTTATCAATACTGTAAGTATTTCATTCTCTTCTTGCATTAATGATTTCTGAGGAGATACCAGATGTAATCCTCTCTTTGTTCCTTTCTATATAAGGTCTTCTATTCATCTGACTTCTTTCAGAATTTTATTCTTTATCTTTGATTTTCTGTAGTTTGAAAATGATATGCATAGGTTTAGTGTTTTAGGCATGCATCCTGTTAGTATCTTCTGAGCTTCCTGGATCTATGGTTTGATGTCTGACATTAGTTTGGGGACATTCTCACTCAGTATTGTTTAAAATATTTCTGTTTTTACCTCTTTCTTCTCCTTCTGGTATTTGTATTACACACATGTCACTTCTTTTGTAGTTGTCTCACAGTCCTTGGATATCCTTTTCTGTTTTTTTATTTTAAATGTTTTATTTATTTATCTGACAGAAAGGTGGGGGGAGAAAGAGAGCGAGCGCACAAGCAGAGGGAGTAGCAGGCAGAGGGAGAGGGAGAAGCAGGCTCCCATGGAGCAGGGAACCCCATGAGGGACTCCAAGGACAACAGGATCATGACCTGAACTGAAGGCAGTCGCTTAACTCACTGAGTCTGTGTTCTGATTTTTGTTTTCAGTTTTAATTTTCTTTGTTTTTCAATTTTTGAGGATTCTTTTGATACATCTTTTAGCTTAGAGATTTTTTTTAAAGATTTTATTTATTTATTTGACAGAGAGATCACAAGTAGGCAGAGAAGCAGGTAGAGAGAGAGGAGGAAGCAGGCCCCTGCTGAGCAGAGAGCCCGATGCAGGGCTCGATCCCAGGACCCTGGGATCATGATCTGAGCCAAAGGCAGAGGCTTTAACCCACTGAGCCAGCCAAGTGCCCTGAGCTCAGAGATTCTTTATTCAGCCATATTCAGTGTACTAATAAGCCCATCAAACATATTCTCAATTTCTTTTATAGTGTTTTTGATCTGTAGAATTTCCTTTTGGATCTCTATTAGGATTTCCATCTGTCTGCTTACATTGTCCATCTGTTCATGCATGCTGTGCACCTAATCCCTTAGGTTCCTTAACATATTACCAACAGTTGTTCTAAATTACTGGTCTGATAATTTCAACATCCCTGCCATACCTCTTCAAACTGTTTTTTGCCTTTTGGTATGTCTTGTAATTTTTTCTTGGTAGCCAGACATTATGCACTGAGTAAAAGGAACTATTGTAAGTAGGCTTTTATAAAGTGATGGTGAGGTGTTGAGGGAAGGGAAACAGTTTATAGTCTGGTGATCTAAGTCTTTTTGTGAGTCTGTGCTTCTGGACTGTGAACTTTGCAAGTGTTTCTCAGGTTTTTTTCCTCTCCCTGTAGGTAGGACAGGAAGGTTAGTGTGAACTAAATTTGGGTATTTCCCTTCATCCAGGTCAGTTATGCTCTGATAGTTCCCTAGCAGGTTAAGCTCCGGCTAACTGTTTTCTCTTGAGGTCAGACCCTATTGGGAAGAACAGATTTCTCTGACATATTTCAAAATGGTCTCTTTTCTCCTCTCCCTTCTGAAGCATGAGGATATTTTTCTCTGATATTTTCTCTGAGAACCTGGTCAAGTCCCTGAAATTATAATATTTTGGTGTCCCTCTTATGACTAGATCCCCCTTTTAGCTAATTTTTCTTAAAGATAAGTTTATCTATTTTTTTTTTTTTAGAGATACAGAGAAAGAGAGAGGACTCAAGTGGTGGGGAGGGGCAGGGGGGGAGGGAGAGAGAGAAACTCAAGCAGACTCTTTGCTGAACATGGGGCCAGATGCCAGGATCAATCTCATGACCGTGAGATCATGATCTGAGCCAAAATCAAGAACTGGACACTTAACTAACTGAGCCACCTAGACACTCTGAAGTTTTTAACTCTTAAACTTAACTTTTAAACCTAAACTTCTTTTAACTCTTAAACTCAGCCTCCAGCAATTCATCAATTGTGGTTCAGGTTTTCCTACCCTGACCCTGGTTCTTGTTGTGGTTTCCACTTATAAGTCTCTGCTATGATAATCCACAACCCCTTATATTTTCCTGTCTCTCCGATTTGGGGGGCAGTAGCTTGCCTTGTGTCCTTCCCTCTTTTGCAGATCCAGGAAGAATTGTTGATTTTTTAGTCTGTACAGCTTAGAGGATTTGAGGTAAAGCAATGATTCATGCCTCTTATTCTTCCTTGAATCTGCTTTTAAAAAAATGTAATAGAGGAATATTTAGAACAACAAGTGTTGCTGTTGATATTTGGGGCCTCTTTAAATATGGCCTTTAGGAGGGGAAAACATTTTTTTTTTCTTGTAATAAAGAGATATAAATCTGAGAGGGGCTGACCTTGGTTGCTGTGGTTCTGGGCGTCCCTCTTCTGTACCTTCCTCTTTGGGAAGGAAGAGTCTGTGGGGCCAGGAAGCCATATCCCCAAATAGAACATACCCAGGGTAATGAGGACCCTAAAATCCTCTGATCCAATGGCTCTGAGATTCCAGGGCCTATGTAGGCTTCCTACATCCATTCATCTCCTAAGGATAGACCACAGCTCTGGTGTGCACATGTGCTAGGTCTGAGAGAAGGCCAAGAGCTAACAGAGCTTGAATTTGAGGCCTAGCATATGCATACTATGGGGAGTCTCACAGTACTGGGTGGTATAGGAGGAGAAAAAAGTAGAAGAGCTGATGAAAGTCTTCTCTTCCCACACCGCCATGTTCTACTGAGGGAGTCTGTGAAATCTAAATTTAAACCTGCACTTTCCATATTATGAGTATGTTTTTAAAGATAGGCTAATGGAAGCTCTTTTATTTAAAGTTCTGTTAGTTATAAGGATGCCTGGATGTCTCAGTTGGTTAAGTATCTAACTTTAGCTCAGGTCATGATCCCGAAGCCCTGGGATGGAGCCCCGAGTTGGGCTCCCTGCTCAGTGGGAAGCCTGCTTCTCCCTCTCCCCACTCGTGCTCTCCCTTGCTATCTCTGTCTCCCTCTGTCAAATAAATAAATAAAGTCTTTAAAAGAAATAAAATTCTGTTATAACTCTAAGATATTCAGCATATAGAAATGGGCCTTTATTTGTACCCTTGTCTTGGGCTCCACAAAGGTTAGGTGTGATCCTCCTAGAATAAAAATCAAATTTCCAGAGCTTTCTTTCAGTAAAGAATTTCAGAAAGGAAGATGGATGGATCCTCTAGTGTTCTTCCTCTTCTCGCCATTAATAAGGGATGTAGGTAAATGGCTAGACCAATAATCCTGAATACAGTTAAGTTTAGTGAATGGGTAGCCTTTCTCTAAGCTTTTCTCCAAGAAGATTTTATAAAACAAGATTTTAATGTGCTCTGAAAGTGGTCCAATCAGTTTGTGTTTGCCCTATTTTCACTGGGAATGCGAAGGAAAGAAGGGATCTCCAGTGAGGGGTGCTACAATAAGTAAAGAATGCTATTGATTACTTCAGGAGGTTCAAAGTAACTTCTGAGTATGTTTTGGCTATATTTCAAAGGACTGCTCTTTTTTTTTTTTTTTTTTAAAGCAACATGATTATGCTAGTTTTTAGCTGTTCTTCTGCATTAAAGTAGCTTAAAAATTCAGACCATTTAATAATCTGACACAGCAACCATCTGTTAAAAGCTACATAAATGTATGTGCACAGTTTTGTTCCAGTCCAATGGCTTACCACTTACTATTCTTAACACAACACACACCTACTTACCAAACAAAAGAATTTTATGAAATTTTATCCAGAAACTTCAGATATCTCACCTGATCTTTAACTGAAAAATTAGTAAGAAGTATAACATCTGGCCTAAAACAATTGGTTGTATGAAATGAATGTAATTTATTTCTGAGATTTTGCTTCCAGTTAGCTTGATGCTTTGTTGAAATGTAAAAATAAAGGATAATTAGTAGTAAGTTTCAGTGACATTTAAGTACTTAGGTAAAGGCAAGGTTAAAGTAATTTTAGTATAGTAACATCAGGGCCTTTCAAGTCAAGAGGATCAGTTTAAAATGACAATATGGAATCTGGAAACAGGAGATTTGGAATAGATTCTGGACTTTGCCACTTAGCTTCTCTGTGACCTTCAGTTTCTTTCTCTGAGGTTAATAAATACAGCCTATATCTTAGGATTGACTGAAAGGTTAAGTAAGACAATTGTTTAAAAAGTACTTTAAATTTTGAAATTTACATTATATTATACAAATGTCAACCTTAATAATGCTGCTCTTTCAGGTGAGGAAGAAAAAAGGAAAAAACTTATAATAAGCATTATCTGTGGGATTATTTTCCTTATTTAATAATTGAAGACATAAAGTAATCTGCTCAGGATCACAGTTTGTAAATCTGTCCAATTCTGAAGTATGTATGTTCTCTCTCAGTACCACTTAGTAATTTATATTTTCATGCATTATCTTTTCTTGGAATATATTCAAGAGAAATCTCCCTTCCATCTTCCTTTCCTTCCTTTTAATATGTGCAGGGTCAAAAATACCTTTTTAAAGTAGACTGAGTCTTAAAGGATGAGTATGTTACCAAGGTGACAGAGGATGAGAGAGAATTTAAAGAGAAGGAAAGAAATTTGCAAATTCAAAGACTTAGGAGAGGTCATGTTGTATTCAAGGGATTGTCAGCAATTTAGTATGATTTGCGCTCATGTTCTGTGTATGTTTGAAAGGAGGGGCTGAGAAGTAGAAGGAGTTATAAGGGATGAAACTCAAGAAGCTGGGAGGGGCTCAATCAAGAGGAGACGTGTAAGTCATTAAAACTTGAGAATGGATCCTGTCAGGGCTGGGGAGCCGATAGGGATCCTCCCCGCAAAGTTCTTCAGGAAAAGGTCATTGCAGAGTTATGCATTTTAAGAAGTATTATTGGAGGGGTATTGATTACATTTCCACTATTAATTCTCACAAAGTGAATTTACTAAAGCTTACCACATCTGACCTAGAAAAAGAAGATACAGAAGATACAGTTTAAAGATCATTATGGAAATGCCCAGTGGTCTTTTTAGATTTCTACTGTGTGGTCTCTGTGAAAGTCTCTCAAGGCTCTCTTAGTATTCAATTTCAGTTCTGCCAAGAGTACACCTCAAATTCATTTTCTGGTACCATAGTTCTCTTTTGCAGTCAACTTTCATTTCCTTCAGCATTTTTTTTTTTTTTTTGGTTTACTTCATTTGAATTCATCCTGGCCATAATGGATCATTTTGGCATCAAAAAAAGTAAGAAATCATTGTCCCAGTGAAAAATGAATTCCTATTATTGGAAATAAATATGAATAGTTGATGAGTCCAGTTGTGCAGGGGATTTGTAGCATACTAAAAGGCTTGAGAGGCTAAATATACAAACAAACAATGGTCAGACCTGTATTAAAATAGAACTCTGGCTCACAACCTGTAGCAACCAGTCAAAGATGCCAAATCACAGCCTCTGTAGCAATCACCCCAAGTGGCCAGGATTTGATCAATAGCTGACAACTTCTCTAATTTTTAATGCCACTTTCAATGTAATAAATAACTGGAGAAAGGCTATATCTGTTCTCCTACCCAATCTCATAGGATCCCCCACTTCTAGTTAGCCCACCCTGAGCTTTCCCATGCTAACAGCTTCCACTCAGGGAGTGCCTGAAACCTCCCTTTTCCTATGTTCCCCCACTCCTCTGTCTGCCTTTGAGTCTCTGTCAAAATGCAAATGATGGTGGCTCTCTCCTTTGCTATATCAAGATTGAATAAAGAGCCTTTGCTCCTTCTCATTTGGGTGGCCTTCATTTACTTCCATAGGCTCCTTCAGTAAAGGGATATTTGCTGACTTAGGTGGGTGGTTCTGGGCACAGAAAGCTTCCCTGCAGTCTCCCTGGTTACAGTATCTTATATAAGTATTTGAAGGGATTCTTTAAATTTAGGTCCTGTTACAAAATGATTAAGAGAGACAATTTAGGGTGATACAAACAAACTTTAATACTTTATGAAGCATAGAGCCTCCTTTCAGAAAATTGCAAAATGAGGTAGAAGACAAGAAGCTTTTGCAGGATAAAGAGTAAAGAATAAGGAAGAGAGAAATAGAAATACATGACTGGGTGGGGTCAAATAGTCAGCTTCGTTTGGGATGACAAGGCCCAGAGCTGGCTTGGTGTTTGGAGATTGGCTGACTGGACATACAGTTAGTTGACTTTTGAACATGGATTTGAATTGCACGGGTCCACTTACATGTTGATTTTTTATAGTATAATACTGTAAATGCATTTCCTCTTCCTTTGACTTTATTAGTAACATTTTTTACCCTCTAGCTTATCTTATTGTAAGAATACTGTGTATAATTCATATAACATACAAAATACATTTATTTGACTATGTTATTGATAAGGCTTCTGGTCAACAGTAGGTTATTAGTATTTAAGTTTAGGGGTAGTCAAAAGTTATACAGATTTTTGATTGCCCAGGGGATTGGGACCCCCTAACCACTGTGTTGTTAGAGAATAAAATGTACTGCATTTCTGGTCAAACAAAGCATTTACAGGGACACAAAATTTATCAAATTATGGTTTGCTGATGTGGTACTTCAAGTAGGAGCAACTCCATCTTGGGGCTAGAAAGTTATTCAAACAGCTTTATAATCATAACAAAAAAGAATAAATAAGATTGAATTTATACTTTGAAGTAAACTGCATGTGTCAATCAAATATGGTAGTAACCCTAGTCCAACTTCACTAGGGGATTAGAGAATTGCTAAATTTCTACCCTGTTCTGTCTTGATTCTTTTCCGTCTCTAATCTGCTCTCTATTCTCTGCTAGCCTTCTGGCTGTCTTACATCAGATCTACTCTCCTTAGGTGCTCTCTGGCAAAATGCTGCTCTCCTGCTTTGTGCTTAAGAATGGCTTCTTTCTGTGACTGATGGTAATGGTGGCAGGGTTATGGAAAAGGAAAAAAAAAAAAAACCAACATTAAAAACCTTACTGTTTGTTTTACGTAGGAAAAAAAAATGGTTTCCCCACTCGGTAGAAATAGCTGATAATTATTTATTCTCTGGCCCTGTTAACTGTAGAATTAACTGTAGGATTCTGGGATTTTAAAAACCTCTCCAAGGAGGGCATGTGTTATGATGAGCACTAGGTGCTACATGCAACTAATGAATCATTGAACACTACATCAAAAACTAATGACATACTATATGCTGGCTAACTGAACATAATTAAAAAAATGTCTACCCTTTGTGGGTTATAATACGGGCTTCTCTAATTCTAAGAGATCCTTATCTTCCTCATATGATTCTATCATTTCATACCCCCTCCTTTCTTCCTCTACCCTCTGGTTCCTGTTTCTGTCTTTTCCATCTCTCCTTCTAATTCATCATATATAGATGTTGTATTAGAAATCTGTGTTCTCACATACAGCTAAAAAGGGTCAGTGTGTGCAATAGGGTATTCTACTTTACCTAAGACTGACAATTCTGTGATAATTAGAACTGAAAAACATTTGCCAGAGGAATTTAAAAAGCTATAATAGAGTATTATTCTGTGCTCTTGATAGTGAAAATGTGGTTGGTACTTCTAGCTATTGAAGAGTTTTCTGGTTTCTGATTACCTCTTTTTTTTTTTTTTAAGTATTTTATCTCTCTTTTAAGATGAGAGCCCCCTGAGGGCAAAGATTGTGTCTTCTAGGCTTAAAGGAGGAGTGGAATTGCTAAGAATATAGAGGATATATGCTTTGCTTTCTCAACATGTCTTTCTTTGAAAAGTCACATTTTACCCATTTTTTGTGCTTCTTGTAAGAATTGAAAACCAGTAACTTTGTCTTTATTCCTAATAGTTATCACCTTTTCCCTTATTTCAGCCACAGGAGAGGATACAGGACAAGCTTTGGCCAATCAGAGTATCCCATTCTCTTGCAATAGTCATTGGTCCTAGGGACAATCTGAAGGACAGGCAGAGGACTGGTAGCTCCTGAGGGCAAGGCCATGTTAGCCATTCATATGTATATTCATGGTATATAGTGTGGCATTTAGTATATGAATGTTTAAGGAATGTTTAAGGAATAAATGTTTACTTATTTATTCATGATGTGTTTAAGGAATAAATCTTAGAGATGAGTGGAAGCTGTAGGGGCACTGAAGTCTCCCTCCCTGGCACCAAAGTATTTCTTTTCTCATATTTTCTCCATATCTTCCTACAATGTCTTCTACATTGCTCATTTGAATTGGCGTTTTGCTAAAATCTCAGTTTACAGACAACTACATTACTTTACATTCTTTTTCCCATGTTGCTGATTGGCTGAAAGAGGAAAAACTGCTGAACTTGGAGGTTTGGCTCTTAACCAAACCAACATTGTTGGCCACATTGCTGGTGTTCATTCAGTGCCTGCTCTCTTTGGTAGGGAGAGGCTCCTGACATTTCCTCCCACCCTGTCCAGCTCTAAATACCAGCCTCATTGTCTCCCAAGCCTTGGAGTTTGCTGGTGTCCACACACTGCCTCCCACATTGCTAGTCAAACTGAAGATAAAGTCTTTTTGTGGCTTCTACTTTTTTACCTACATCACAGATTAAATTAGTTTGAAATTTTAAGAATAGAGATTATTCTTTTCTGTTTTTAAAATAAAGATTTATTTATTTATTTTAGAGAGCTAGAGAATAGGCAAGCACACCTGCACATGTTACTGGGGGAAGAGGCAGAGGGAAAGAATCCCACGCAGACGCATACTGGGCTTAGAGCCTGAGGCGCTCCATCCCATGACCTATGAGCTGAAACCAAGAGTTGGGTGTTTGACTGAGCCACCCAGGTGCCCTAAGAGAATATTCTTTTAGCACACGAGGGTACTTTTTATAATTTCTTACTAACTTCCTACTGAAGACAATTTCAGAATGACCCATTTGAATTTTTTTTTTTTTGGTCACTCATCTTTATGCATTCTGATAGAAATTTCAAGACTGAGAAATGATCTAGAATTATGGAGGGATGAGGAGCTGATTGTGAGCCTGTTGTTGGAGAGAATTAATATCTAAGGTTAGGGACTGTTGTAATCCTTGATTTTAACACTGATTCCCTGGGTCTTGCATAGTGCCTAACACAGAGCTGATGCTCAATCTTAGTCCTCATATTACTTAACAGGTTTTACCATATACACATTTTATAGCTGAAGATACCTGGGATTGGAGAGGGTATAAATGGATCCTGTGGAAAGGCTTTGGGTGAAGAGATGCTGGTGTTGTATTTAAATTCTGCTCTGTTCTGTGACTGTGATATTAGGCAAGTCCTTTAACTACTCTCTTGCAGTTGGCCTATTTGTAAAGTTGAGATAATAATAGATACTTTGCAAGATCATTGTGAGAATTAGGAATAACAAGTACAAAGGGCTATATTAGACAATAATTGGAACTTTTAAGGTCATCCAGTCACTAAGTAAAAGATCTAGTAATCAAACCCAAATTTATCTAGCTCCAAAGCTGAAAGACAGACTGAGGTCTTAAAGATACCACTATCTTGTTAATACAACATTTAAATTTAATTTGTGTGGTCCTGCTGGATGAAAATGCTTTGCAGAAATCATGATATTTACATTCATGGGCTGTTTATCTTAGAGGATAATATAGATTAAAGCAGCTCTTTGTGTTGGTGCTCTTGTAGGACTTTATGGTTTTTAATTATCATTTAAATCATGTAAGTCTATTTTCTGCATATAGCAGTCAATTAATCTATTGTTTTCTAATAGAAGCCTTACAGAAATCAACTTCCTATTTACTCTCTGAATCCTGTGTCTGAGTTCAGTGTTTTCTTGGCATTTCCTTAGAGAGCCTGGGGTCAACTGAATGGAAAACCAGTTGAGTATCACAAATTGAGACAGAATGCTATTTCTTTGTAGTATATGTATACATTTAGGAAGGGATAATGACTTTTCCCCAAATAAAGATTATAAATCAATATTCATTGGGATACAAAAAGGATTTTCTGGTTATGCTAGATACCAGTATAATTATTCTCAAAGATAATTTAATAAATACCTAAAATTGAATCTGAGCTGACTCCGAAAACCTTACTTGGTGACTTGGAAGGCAGATCTTTAAAATTGTATGAAACAATAAAGACTGTTTATTATTCAAACAATAAGATTGTCAGATAACTACATCATACAAAACAATCAACACAAAGCAATTCTTTTTTATAAAATTTATTAATCAGGAAATAGGTTCTATATGCATAAATCAAAGAGTCACTTTATAAATATTTTAATCCTTCATAAATTCTTTGTTCCAGAAAATATATTTACCCTTTTAAGTTTTTCCTGACTGAATTCCAGGAAATGTTTATCCATGTGATCTATTGCCATTTAAAATGTAATATTAGGCACCTTTCCCTTTTTTAGGAACTCTTTATTTTATTAGGCACTCTTCTCTTTTTTAACCCACGATAATTATCTCAATGGCTGGAAAAGTCTACCAGTATCTAAAAAATAAAAAAATTGTATACAATATTTATATATGTCATATATATAATATATATAATGTAATATGTATAATATATATATATTAAAACACCATTAGTTTAATATAAGTTGGTGGAATTTTCAGCTAACAAATCAGATTACAAATAGGAACTGAGGACCTATTGTATGCAATCCATTGTGCTGGGTACTGTAGCAATAAGAGATGAATAAAATATACTTATTGTCCTCATAAACTTTGATCTAGTAAGAAATTTTTCAATGCAAGAAATGTTACAAGAATTGGATAAATATGACAATTTGCCAAATGTGTGTATGACAGCAAACAAGGGGATAATCCAGTAAGGCTTTACTCTGAGAAGTCTTCTTGAAGAGGAAGAATTTGAATTAATTTGAAGTGTAATTGTGTTCCAAACAAACTGAGAGGAGACATGGAGATGGTTAGATTTAACTGTTGTGTTTTGATTAGGTAAAGGTTCTTGTTACCAGCATAAATATACCTAAATCTTTACCAAAATTTTGTGACCAGATATTGACATTATTATATTAGAAAATTATAATTTATCTTAAGTATGATTTAAAAATATTTGAAAAAAATGTGTTGCATGCTTTTTCATATATTTTTATCTGATTATAAAAGTGATTTGTGCACATTATAAACTATAAAGTACTGATAATCATAAAGAAAATGTAAATACTCCCTAACTTCTACCACTTAACATTTTGGCACATTTTTTCCTGTAGTTTTTCTTCTAAAATATGTATTTTTTTCTGATAATAAAAGTAATAATATATTCTTATTATAGAAATCTGTTACATAAATAATACACAGAAAGTAAAAATTTCATTTGATGACCACATTGATATTCCTAGACTGGTATTAACGATTATAGGACAAAATTTTTATTTAATTTTTATTTGAAAGATTTTAGTTATGAGAGAGAGAAAGAGCATGAACTAAGGGAGGGTTGAGAGGGAGAAGCAGACTCCCCGCTGAGCAGGGAGCCAAACATGGGGCTTGATTTCAGGGCCCCGGGATCATGACCTGAGGCAAAGGCAAATACTTAACTGAGCCACCCAGATACAAACTTTTTAAAGGTTGCAAACTCAGTGCAGCAGATTTTACAGTAACAGGGAATGGTGGGGACTTCCGGATGCTTGAGAATGCACACTCCATCTAAGGTGCTTGATTCCAAACTTTACTTAACAATGACCAAATAAAATACACAACTAGGCTAATTTGGTCCTGCAGTACCCTGTTTTGGAGTACCAATGTAGATAAAACAATATCAACATTTTATAACTTTATCCTTTTAAAAATTATATAAGAATATCTCACATCATTGAAATTTCCTTGGAAATGTATTTTTTAGCCTTATATTTCTCAAATCATTAAATTATGATTTACTTAAGTGTTTTCATTCTACTATTGTTAAAACATTTCTGTTTTTCAGATATAATTATTAATAAAACTTTGCATACCAGGCTCGATAGCAGGAACCTCAACAGCCTCAAACTGAATTTATTACCATTTCTGCTTAAACTGTTCCTTTATCAGTAATGTATGACAGTGTAGTAGAATACCTACATCCCCATATAAGTTCCTATGCAGGTTCTGGAACCTTTCTGAGGTTTATTTTTTGGGTGGTGAGTGGGTGGAGGTAGTACCTATTTTTCTCCTAAATCTATTAGAAAGCAGTGCCTTTGTGCTGTGTGGTTCCCTGTTCTTTGTCTCATCTCCTATGGCTATGTTATACATCCCTTAATTTACTTCCTTTTCTCCCTCTTCACGCAGTGCCACTCTTCAAGAGCATTATTACTCATAGCAGATTTTATAGCACAATAAATATTTTAAATTAAATATTTGGACATCTCTGTTTTACTGTGATGTGGCCTTACCTGCCATGGGTATTTCCTACTGGTCGACTTTCCCTTTAAGCCCCCACTCACATCTTTGCTCTTGTCGCTGTTCCCAGATTCTGTAAATACCACCCAACAAAGTGCCCAAGGATAATCTAAATTAGTCTTACTTCCTTTTACATTGGAATTCAACGTTTCTTTGTTTTCCTCTCTCTCATTCATAGTCAGAAGCTATACTAGGCTTGGGGAGAAAATCATGAGTAAGACGCAGAGCCTTTACCTTATGGAGTATATACCTATTTCCTTACGTCTCTTGGATCTGTCATATTACCATTGCTTGTTTCTAAGTCATCATTCTCTCTTGGTTTTGGTAAGAAGCCTTCTAGGTGGTTGCTTGTTTTCACTCTTACTCTCCTTCAGATCTTTTCTCTTCTTTCCCCTTGCTTTTACTGTGGCAAGGACAATCTTTTAGAAATGAAAACCTACCTTGAATCTCTTTGATGGTTTCCCACTACATTTAGGATCAATAGTGAAACTGTTTAAACGATTTTCATGGTGCTCTGTGATCTGCTCTTGCCTATTTTGCCTGACTCATAAAAGTCATTCTACACTTGTCTCACTCAAAATAAATTGGATATTTGTTAATGCCATAAATCTAAGATCTGCCTTATCCCTCCCCCCATCCCCACCTGGCCCCACTATGCTATCTGCACGTGGTTCTCTTGATCTGAGCTTTCTTCTACTGTATCTTTGCCTGGCTGACTCAAGTCCAGTTATGAACTAGATCTCCTCCAGGAAGTTTTTCATCCAAGTCTACATCCCTCTCCGATAGTCTCTAAAATAGTTTATATTTTCCATTTCACACTTAAAATTTTTTCCTAAAAACATTTTTAAGATAATGTTTAGATTTGGCATTTGTCTGCTTAAGGGTTTGAATACTTTATTGACTCTTGATACACAAAGTTAAATGATGTTCAAATGATGTTCATCATTAAATGATAATTATATTCTCAAGAAGATACATTTTTTAAGGAGGATTTTTAAAGGCTTATATTTGATCTTGGGATTTTTTTAGATCATCTGTCTCTTGTTTAATATTGAAATCACTTCTTGTTGCATTTGTATGTATATGAGAACATTTAATATATAGATACATGTTTTATAATGTTTTAAAAAATGCAGTTTTTCTGTGAAGTAAGCTATAGTTGCCCATATAGCAATAGAAACGAAGAATAGTATTTTCACTTAACACACATGTCAATTAAAAATCCTTCATTTCCTTCATTTTGCTCAAAGCAAAATAAGTCAATCAGAGAAAGACAATTATCATATGATCTCTCTGATATGAGGAATTTGAGAGGTAGAGTCGGGGGTTTGGGGGTAGGGAAGGGAAAAATAAAACAATATGGTATCAGGAGGGAGACAAACCATAAGAGACTCTTAATCTCACAAAATGAATTGAAGGTTGCCCTGGGGGAGGGGGGGAGAGAGAGGGCAGTTGGGTTATGGACATTGGGGAGGGTTTGTGTTGTGGTGAGTGCTGTGAAGTGTGTAAACCTGATGATACACAGACCTGTACCCCTGGGGCTAATAATACATTATATGTTAATATAAAAAAATCTTTCATTTTTCATGAACTTAATTTGTTATTCCTATGGGTGTAAGAATATAATTCTGTAGCTGTTTTCTATAACTTTTTCAATGTTGCCAGTCTGTTTTCAAAAATATAATTTTCAGGGGCGCCTGGGTGGCTCAGAGGGTTAAACCTCTGCCTTCGGCTCAGGTCAGGATCTCAGGGTCCTGGGATGGAGTCCCGCATCGGGCTCTTTGCTCAATAGGGAACCTGCTTCCCCTTCTCTCTCTGCCTGCCTCTCTGCCTACTTGTGATCTCTCTCTGTCAAATAAATAAATAAAATCTTTAAAAAATAAATATATATAATTTTCAAAGACTGCTTAATATTGCTGGTGGTCAAAATAATCAAAATTTATTGCTTCATTGCTGAAAGATTAGAATGTTTCTAGTTTTTACTGTTATATATAGTGCTGAGATAAAAATCTTCATGAATTTACATATCAACAATTTTGTATTCTTGTCTAGATATAATTTCCTACAAGTTAGATTGCCAGTTCAAAGAGCATGGGTATTTTTATTCCTCTTGATTTATTTTGTCAAGTGACTTTCCTAAAAGAAGTGAAAACATCATCATGGTTAAAAGCCCAGAACCTGGCACCAGACAGCCTAGGTTTAAATTGTTTTCCCAACTTTCTAGCTGTGTGACCTGAGGCAAGTTAATTAACCTTGTCTCAATTTCCTCATCTGTGTGTTATAGATTTGTGAGGATGAAATATGTTAATATATGAAAAGTACTTAGAAAATTCTTGGCCTTGCGCCAGTAATATATGAAAATATGAATTCCATTGAGTTTTTACTCATCTGGGTTTTACTTAAAAAGCCCATTTTTTAAATAAAGGAAAAATGGTTCTGTTTTTGATTTACAGTTTAAAAAATTATTTTTTCCCATTAAGAGTTCTTTTTGAACATCACTTTGGGGAAAATGAAAATGGCTAGGTACTGGACATTCCTAAAACTTGTGAGTTTCACTGAAATAAAGATCTCCTTTAATTTTGATGATGAAACCCTTTGTGAGCTCTTGTAGGTCAGTTTCTTAATAGGGAGTCCGGAGTGCAAAGGTATTCTTGAAATCTTATTTATAAGTAAGTTAAAAGCAAATCATGTCTTTCTGTTTGAGTTAACGTAGAGCAGGAAATCAGCCATAATACCTGGGTTGCTAAAATGTAACACAGAGGCCACTGGCTAAGAAGGAAGGTTTTGGAGAAGGGCAAGGCCTTTGGAATGTTGAGGCCTTTGATGACCACTTTGCTGGTTGGAATGCGTTGGGGAGTTACCTTCCCCGAGTCTTACTTAGCTCAAACAACTGCCCCGAGATCTAAGAGATGTATGCATTGTCCCTTAGGCTATGATTAGCAGAATCCGCAGATCAGCTTATTTTTATCTTTCCCCTCAACAGTTCCTCCTAGTTTCAATAAGACCCCTTGTCACAAACCATGGGGAAAAAAAAAAAGACCCCTTGTCACATTTCACTGTGCTTGAGAAACAGTGATAAGGATTTGTGCTTATCCTGAAGGACCAATAAAAGCAGAAGCAAAGAAGAGAAAGGGGTCTTCAACTCGGAGCCTTGACCCCCTTGCTTTCTCCTCTCTTTCACAGCAAAGTTTGGAGTCATCTTTTTTTCTTTGTTACAGGGATTGCTGCCCATTTCCGGCATCTTTCTCACCAAGTATTTGTGGAATAATGTTTACAGGAACTCTTGGTAGTTTGAAGTTTAATAAATCTATCAAATTGAAGGAAAAACAAACAGATTTAGAAGAAAAGACTTGGAGATGTTGTGGGAAAACAAACAAGTCAGTTATTTTATTTTGATTTTTATATGTGCCCTTAACTTCTCCTGTGAATTTGTGCTTCTACTGTATTGTGTCTTGTGTGACTTGTTTTTCTCCCCAACTGAAGCATTTAAAAAAAAAACCTAAAGATTTTGTGAGGGAATAATGGAATCACAGTATTTGGTAGTAGAATTAGATAGCTATTTAGGAATAATGTAGACCAGTGGGCTCTAACAGGGCCTGTAGACAGGATAGGAGGAAGAAGGTAGAACATTTCTTTTTGCTAAAAATCTCCTGTGAGCATCAGGACACAGAGGAAAGTCATGCTATCATTTTTTTTTTTTTAAATGAAGGTTTTTTTTTTTCAAAGATTTTATTTATTTATTTGACAGAGAGAGAAATCACAAGCAGGCAGAGAGGCAGGCAGAGAGAGGGGGGGGGGGAAGCAGGCTCCCTGCTGAGCAGAGAGCCCAGTGCGGGGCTCGATCCCAGGACCCTGGGATCATGACCTGAGCCAAAGGCAGCGGCTTAACCCACTGAGCCACCCAGGCGCCCCATGCTATCATTTTAAAGTGAATGTTTGGAAGGCAAAAGCAGTCTGCAAGGTGATTATCATAGACAATGAACCAAGATGAAAGGAAGGAAGGAAACAAGGAAGGAATGGACGGAAGGAGGAAGGAAGGAAGCAACGGTTGTCTTCCATGTTATTATGTATTCCAGAAAAAGGTGAGGAAAATTGAATAGGGAGTTTTATAGATTTGTAGAATGGCAATGTCAAATTGCTATCTAAGATCTTGTGACAATTTTGTCTGAAATGTCCTAGTCTGTAGCTTAAGGAATGTGTTACCAATCTGGAAAAATCTTACTGAGGCAGTTCTTATGTTGCTAAATACTCAGTGGGGCAGCATCCTCTGTAGGTGAACATCTGTAGGTGAACATCTGTAGGTGAACTTTATTGTTCTATGGCATAAATAACAACTTAGATATTGAAGGGGTTTGTTCCAGGTGTCCCGAGATTGGAGATGAACTCTGTTTAAGTGGGGGAAAAGCCCGAAGGAGTTTCAGCAGGCTGGGCCGCAACATCTGTAGACTTGGTTTTTCCTTTTTGCTGTCTTATAGAAGAAAGAGCAGGAGTTGCTGGGGCTGGGTGCCATGTCTCTGCAGTCCTGAGAGAATGAGAAGTGAGTGTGGGAGCTTAAAGGGGAGGAGCAAGTCTGGAATCCGAGCAGGACAGGCACATCATTGGGAGAAAGCATATTTTAAAACCCATGGCAGACAGCAGGGCAGTGATGAAAGGGTTGATAATGTTGTCCACCAGGGTCACAAATTCAAGGCAGGCAAGAGAGTTGGAAAAAGCAATCAGTGGTGGAATTGTCACAGGACATTCTTTTCCTGACAGGGTTTGATCTTTCCAGAGGCTTCTGCACATTTTGTGCAGATTTGAGGGAGAGCACAAGTGCCAACAGACCTTTCCTCAGAATATCATTTGAGCATTATGAGATGGCCATTGTAAATAGAGGAACTATTTCCTAAACTATGCTGCAGTCTAGCAGGGGCTAGACTGAAAAGGAAGCGTGGTGAGAAGACAGCTTGTCCTAAAGTTAGAAAGCCTGGGTCTGGTCCTGCACCTGCCACACACCAGCTGTATGACATGAAGGTGAACTCTGAATCTCAGTTGCTCAGTATTCACAATAGGGATATTAATATACCCACGCAATATATTGGAAGTAGTATAGGCTGAAATGTTTTATACTACTGTGTTATTAATAGTAGCATACAATACCTGATCTTGGAATTTAGTGACCAGAGGCTGAATTTATTTGATATAAATTTTTATTCAAGGTATGTCTAATTGCTACTTAATGAAGTTTAAATGAAGAAAAAACGTATAATGGGAGGGGGAGTGCCACATGTGAAGACAGGGTCCAAAGGGTCAAAGATCAGGGTTCAAGTTCTAGCGCTGCCACTTACTAGGTTGAGAGATGTTAAACATGTTGCCTAACCTCTGAGATTGAATTTTCTTCATCTGAAAATAAGGATAATATATGTGTTGACAAAGCAAGCACTTGAAAATAAGAATAACTATAAACCCTTTAAATACTTTGGGGGATTTCTGATGGGCTTTCCCAAGGTGGGTTTTCTAAGGGGTTATTACAATGGATGTTACTATACATCCCTGGTGGAGTGAGGTTTATCAGGATTTTCCTAAACACAGGTGAGTGATCAATTGCCAGAGCAAATGGGGGCTTCAGCAGCAGCAGCAGCAGGTATAATGAGTATGTGCTTAGGTACAAAGAGCAAGTGGCTAACTTAACTCTTTCTTGGCTGATATTGTGCTGAATTCTGCTCTGTCCTCTGAGATCCTTTTGCTGCAAGAAAACCCGTCTTAAAAGGAAGTCCACCTTTGAATAAACTTAATTTTTGCTTTATTAAAAATCTAACTGCTGTATACTTAACTCGCCACTTAGTTTCTCACGGAGTGAAATTTCTTTAACAATTTTTATTTAATTAATTTATTTATTTAACATTTTATTTATTTATTTGACAGAGAGAAATCACAAGTAGATGGAGAGGCAGGCAGAGAGAGAGAGAGAGGGAAGCAGGCTCCCTGCTGAGCAGAGAGCCCGATGCGGGACTTGATCCCAGGACCCTGAGATCATGACCTGAGCCGAAGACAGCGGCTTAACCCACTGAGCCACTCTGGCACCCCACGGAGTGAAATTTCTGAAGACCATATATTTTCTAGGGTTAGCCCAAGGTATATACTGCCCTTGATTTAAAGAAATGAGAAATAAAGCCAAAGTCAGAATAAACAGAAGCAGGGCTTTCACTTCTGTAGGTCTGGAGTATCCAATTCCAAGATATTTGTTCATTCATTACTAACTTCCCTTGCTTATTATTTGGTTTCCTGGTGAGATTCATAGGGTTGTCCTAGCTTATTCCCTGAAGGTTTATGTTCTCTTTTTTTGGTTGAGCACATTTATTTCTTTAGGAGCATCTCTTTTGTTTTACATAGCTTCAAATGGTATTTCTAACTCTCTTCTGATCTGTTGCATTTTTAAAGGAAAGAAATATTGTGTTAAAGGTGAAGAGACTCGGAAGCAACAGAATATATGTGATTTATATCAAGGAGAGGTTGCTAAAACCATCTCTGGGACCAGTAGATTTTAATGTGTCTGAGAAAGCTCACATTTTTAGAATGCAACTGCATAAATGTTCTTTTAGATTTGCAAGCTCAATCAATTTGCTTAGGTATTTTTAGATAAGAGAACTATATGTGTCTTTCATTTCAAAAACACAAAAATAAAATCAAAGTGGGTGCTTGTTGCTTTGACATTTTTTGTCTTTTAGTGGAGATTAGAGAGGACACTGTGTGGACAGGACTGATTGCAACTCCTTGCAGGGTCTGTGCCCAAACCCATATCTACTTCCTGCCTCAGGACTCTAAGCAGAGGAGTGGCACAGAAGCAGTCAAGGAGATTTCACATTTCTCGGCCTGTGGCCCCAGTAGAAATGACTGAGAGTAGCACTAGAGAGGATTTAAGAACTCATCTTGGACAGAAATTGAGCTGGAGATGAGGATAAGTGTGTGTGTGTGTGTGTGTGTGTGTGCGCGCGCGCGCGCGCGCGCGTGTGTGTGTGTGTGAAGTGGGTGAGGAGTTAAACACTTGCTTTCAGAGGTCATTTGTACTGAATACCTACTAAGAGTGTTTTATATGCACAATTTCATTTAATCCTCATTATAACCCTGGAAAGTGGTTTTTATTCATTTGTTGAGGGAGATGAAGCCCAGGGTGATTGAGTAACTTGCTCATGGTCACACAGCTAGTAAATGACAGTGTACTAGATTCTGACTTGTAAGTCCTAGTCTTTCTGTAACACTGCTTTACGGAAGCTCAAGAGCTGTTTGTCCTTTTCTAACCCTTGTGATACTTTTCAGATTAGAAGATAAGAAGTGGATTTCCTCTCAGGCAGAGGAATGGGTCTTCTACTTGTACATTGTCAAGGTGTTATCACCAAACATACAGTCTCCCTTATGATAGAGAAGGTACCTCTGGTATAGTACTCAAGGATCTGAATTGCCATGACTGATACAAATAAACTTGTCATGCCATCTTCTTGCTTCTCCTGGCTTTGTCACCCGAGCCCTGGAAAGTCATTTTTAAATTCTCCCCTATCTGGCAGACTACCCCCTACTTATTCTTCAGGTTTAAGTTTAGATATAATTTCCTTGGTTGGTACCATCTCCAATACCAGTCTGGTTTAGGAACATCTTTTACTTTTTTACTGTTGTCCCAGGCTATCTCACATCCTGTAATAGCTACTTACTTTCCTACATACCTTGCTAGCTTTTTGGAAGAGGAAAAATGCCCCTGTGCTCTGTTGTAATACCAGGAACTAACGTACTGCATGGCATATCACAGACCTGTAAGGTATCTGAATGTAAGCACAACAGTCACAAGACTAGCTGGGGAAGAGGTATTAAAACCTTGCTCTGGGGTGCCTGGGTGGCTCAGTGGGTTAAGCCTCTGCCTTCGGCCCAGGTCATGATTTCAGGGTCCTGGGATCGAGCCCCGCATTGGGCTCTCTGTTCAGCAGGGAGCCTGCTTCCCCCTCTCTCTCTGCCTGCCTCCCTGCCTACTTGTGATCTCTCTCTCTCTCAAATAAATAAAATTAAAAAAAAAAAAACCACAACAACCAAAAAAAACTTACTCTGATCCTAACCACTCCAAGTGATCATAAGATCTGAGTAGAAAAAGTGAGTGTGATCATATGTTAACACAGTGTCAAGACAGATTCCCTACTCCTCCTTCCCACCAGATGGCTACCCTAAACTCAGTAAATATTGAATGACATGAGGAGCTGTTTAGTTGTACAGAGAGACAAAAGTATGGACTCCATCACTGAAAATTCCTTTATCCCTTCCCTCCTCTCCCCTTCTTTCCCTTCTCTCCCCTCCTCCCCCTTCTCTCTCTCTCTCTTTTTTTATTTTTATAGGACAACCCAAAAAGAGACCGGAAAGAATTATTGGTTCTGACTTAAATATTTATTAATTTTAACTTAGAGATTATTTAAACATATCTGAAGACAAAAATAAAAACCAACATTAATGCCAATATCCAAAAATGGGTACACATAGATTTTTATTTGACACAATTAACAGCTTCACTTGAACAGGGATGATTATTATTATCATTAGATGCCCTCCCACTGAGCACTGAATACCACTAATGCTAGCAAAGTAATTACTAAGAATTTAATTCTTTGGGTATTAGAATTAGTGTTTTGGCCCTAGTTAAGTGGATCTAGTTATATGGGTCAATAGTCTAGGAACATTTGGCATTCTTAGTTTTGTTAGAGGTAATATCTTTATCTCCTATGTACAAATAATGGTTTATATAAAAATTTCTTCAGTGAAGAAATTTATAAATAGTGTCTATGCAACTCAATCCCACTTGTTACCCTAGATTAACTGATTTTTCCCTCCATGCATCTTTGATGTTATCTTTCTGTCTTCAACTTTAAACTTGTGAGAAGATCCTTGTCATTTCCTAGTTCAGAGAAAGGTACTTTACTTTCTGATAGTAACAGAAATGCAGGAGCTAGTGCATGGAAAGAATAAAAGGAATAGGAGAATGTAGAAACAATTTTTAGGTATTGAGATGCCATCATCTTTGAATAACAATTGAATTACTGCAAAAATCAAATCCTCAGGAGAATGGAGGGCTATGAATGGATTTTATTACACTGCTGGTACTGCCAATCATAGTTTTATAACATAGCTTTAGGTCCTGTTTAAAATTATTATTCTCTTAAGCAATCTATAAGAGTGCACCTATAATGTACATATACAAATAACATAATACATGAAATTAATGTTATATAATTTAATTCTCAATATTATATACTTATAAATATAAAGAAATTTTATAAAAATAGATTTTGCTTTAAAGAAAATCCCATGAATAGAGTAACCACAAACAAACATTCTCTTGCACTGTATACTTGCTGTAAGTAAAGAATGAAGCACAGGACATACATATCCTCAAAATTCCTAGAGAGTCTGTAGAATCCCTGAGCCACAGTTGTTCACTTGACCAGGTTTTCTTTTCTACCCATATCAGTATTCCTTTTAGAGTTCTATAGGGGCAGTGATATCCAAAGTGTTAATGCTCAGCAGGATGTGCTAGTTGGTGCATCTATGGATCTGGGTATTACAAACTCAAGGATTTCCTCATCAGTCTTGAAGATTGAGGGTCTGGGGAAAATTAGTACTCTTCTGACAGCACCACCATCCCTCCAATGGGGAGAGGAACAGTAAACAGAGGTGAATTTGACCACTAACACTGGGGTTCAGAAGTGGATGGAAGCAGCATCAAGGGGTAACTGCCTCATGGGGACAATGAGAGTGATCTTAATGATTCAGAAAACCATGAATTTTGATTTTGTAAATTGAAGAATGGACTTTTTTCCACCTTGGATTCAGAACATGGAAATTAATAATGTTAATGGTCAATTATGAAACTAACATGTATCACATTTCCAGAGATGTGGAGAAATGACATGAAATTTTACACGCCATTAGAAATTCTCAGATTCAGATGTCCCAAGACTTCCCCTTGGCACACCACCAATTTTTCAGAACATGTTTTTCCTTCACTGACTTTGTCAATATATTGGCTTGAATTTTATCTGGTAGAAGCTTGTAACTGCAGAACAGTGTCTCCTTTACTTTTATAATATATTATCTTCCATTTTTTCAGTTTTATTATTATCCTTGAATGGTACACTGTAAGATTGATTCAGAATGCCACAGCCAATGGATGGCATCCTTTCAGTTTGACTGGGCATGGCATAGCAGAGCACCCTATAAAAACACAGTGGTCAATGTCTTCCTAATTCTCTGCTCAAATGGGGCTGTCAGTTAAGGAATCTAGTTACCACTTAAGGGACTATGGTATGGGGGTCAGGAGCTGGTTTTTTGGGGTTGATGTATATATGAATATAATATCCCTGCTCTGTGTTTCTTTACTCATCTGCCATGATGGAGCACACACTGGATCCTGGGACCAGTCAGCTTAGTCTACATTTACCTCTGATGGCAAATTTCAGTGGCTTACAATGTCCAAGGTTTATTTCCCACTCTCATTTCATTGAACATTGGCTGAAGCTTTGCTGTCCAAGTCCCCATTCCAGGACTCCCAAGTTACAGACAGTTCATGTCTGGCACAATAGTGGTGTCTTGGCATAGAGAAGGAAGATGGGGTAAATCCATGATGGCTTTTAAAGTGCTGAGATGTGACTCATGTTACTTTCTCTCATTTCATAGGAGTTGGTCAGTATGGGAAGAAGTAGCCCTCTTGTACAGAAGGGCCAAGAAGTCAGCAGTTATTCACACAATAAACTACCACAGACTTTCTCCAATCTTTTAATCTCCCACCTCACTCTCATGTACCAAGGATTCTAGTACTGTGTAGCTACTTGCACTTTGCGGGTGCACCGTGTTTTCATGACATTCCATGCCTCTCCACTGTCTAGGATCACTCTTCGCTTATTCATCTGGTATCTTTTATTTTCTTTTAAGTGTGATCTCTCTTGGGAAGGCTTTCCAAATCCTTTCAAGGAATGTGAAGTACTCTTTCCTCTCTTCCATTGGTCCTGGGATGCAATTCTGTCCTACTGCTTTTTAACCATATTGGATCTCTTTTCCTCAGACTGTGAGATTCTTGAGGACAGGGTATATATCTTGTTCACTTCTGATCTCCAGTACTTAGCTCAGAACCTGTCATGCATTTGGCACTCAACATTTTATTGAAAATTAAACAAACAAATAAATACATGCAGCAATATAAAAACAGATGCAGAAAGAAATTTTCCACCCCAGTTCTTGTTTACAGTAGTGCTCTCAAACTCTCTGTGATACAGGACTATGTTTAAAATGTCTAATTTGATGCAAATCTGTACTTTTGTAAACACAATAAAAATAAAATACTGGAAGAATGACTGAATACATGTTAGATTGCTATCAAAGTTTCCAAATGCTTACTCTTGGTTTCTCTATTTATCTCCTTGAAGACAAGTAAACACTTCGTGGTCTGTAGACTCTGCTTTGGATAGCACTGTAGCACTGTTAGATTATTTTATTGATTCAAAGTATTTACTGAGTTCCCTTGTGTACCAGGCAATGTTTGAGGTGGAGGACATTGAGCAATGAACAAGACAGACAAATATCTGGCTCTAAAGAGCCTACCTGCTAGTAGAAGAAGCGGACACTATGTTAGCAGACAGTTCAGTAAATGATTGTATGATTAGCACTATGAGGGAAGCAAAATAATGAAAAAGAGAGTGATTGGGTAGAAGGGACATTTATGAGTGGTCAGAGAAACTTTCTCTAAAAAGGTGGCATTAAAGCAGACACCTGAGCTTTCTAGGCAGAGAGAGCAAATGATGTTAAGGTCCTGAAGGAGCAACAAGTCTGAAGCAGCCAAGGAATTGAAAGGACAGGTGTGACTGGTATTAATAAACATAGAGAATCCTGTCAGAGAAAGAGTCTGAGAGTCAACCAAGGCTGATCACACAAGACTTTGTAGACCATAGTCAGATGTTCTGATTTGATTAAAAGTGATATGGAAGCCATTGTAGGATTTTAAACAGCATATATCATGGTTTGGTTTGCATCTCAAGCAAATTTTTCTTCTTAAAATCAGCAACCACCAGAAGAATGCAAATCAAAACCACAAAGAGATTTTACGTCATACCTGTTAGAATGATTATCAGCAATAGACAAGAGAAAACAAGTGTTGGCAATGATGTGGGAAAAAGGGAACGTTTGTGCACTGTTCCTGGGAATGTAAATTAGTTCAGCCACTATGGAAAACAGTATGGGGTTTCTTCAAAAAATTATGGGATTCCTGGGTGGCTCAGTCAGTTAAGTGTCCAGCACTTGATTTTGGCACAGGTCATGATCTTGTTGGTCTCCATGCTCAGTGGGGAGTCTGCTTGAGATTGTGTCTCCCTCTCCCTCTGCCTCTCCCTCCTGCTTGCTGTCACTCACTCACTCTCTCTCCCCAAAATAACTAACTAACTAACTAACTAACTAAATAAATAAAATATAACCACCTCATAATCTAGCAATCCTACTTCTTGGTATATGTCCAAAAGAAATGAAATCAGTGCCTTATTCACTGTAGCATTTTTGACAATAGCTAAGCTATATAAACAACATAAGTGTCAGTCAGTGGATGAATGGATAAAGATGTGGTACATATATACAATGGAATGTTATTTCAACCATGAGAAAGAAGGAAATCTTGCCATATGTGACAACATAGGTAGACCTTGAGGATATTATGCTAAGTGAAATAAGCAAGACAGATATCATATGGTATCACTTGTATGTGGAATCTAAAAAAAAGTCAAACTCATCGAAATAAGAAAAGTGGTTGTCATGGGCTGGGGATGGGGGAGGTGGGAGAGCTTGGTGAAAGGATACAAACCTTTAGCTATAACATGAATAAGGCTTGGGGATTTAATGTATAACATGGTGACTGTAGTTGATAACACTGTATTGCATGATCGAAATTTGCTAAGAGAGAACTTAAATATTCTCTCTCACATACAAATAAATAAATTAGTTAAATATGTTGAGTTGATTGATGTGTTAACTAATGGGAGAAATCCTTTCACAATATGTACCTATATAAAGACATCACAGTGTACACTTTAAATATCTTACAAATTTGTCCATTGTACCTCAAAAAGTGGAAAAAATAAAGCAAATTCCTATATCTATGTGGCAAATGGATTGTATGGAGAAAAGGAGACCAGTTATGAGGTTATTGCAGAAGTTCGTATGAGTGGTGGAGAAGGCTGCTCAGGGGCAGTAGGTGTGAAGGTGAATAGACATGGACAGATTCTGGATGTATTTTGGAAAGAGAGAGGATGAGATCCACTGAAGGATTAGATATATTGGGTGGGAAGGAAAAGTAGAAATCAAAAATGACTGCTAGAGTTTTAGCTTGAGTAACTGGGTGAATGAATAAGGTAGGGAAGGTGGAAAAGATACAGTTTAGTTGTTAGCAGGCATTAGGCCTAAAAATAACAGAAATTCATGTGATATTTCTCCATTAAATATGTTTGCAGTTAGGTTTTAGAACATGGTTTTAGAACTTCATCAAGTTACAGAAATTTGTTTCATTTTATTTTTCTGAGTGATATTTTAAAAATTATAAATAGATGTTGAAGTTTATTTACGTTTCTTATAAATTTTGTAAAGAGGTGATTTTTCTTTTTCTTTTTTTTTTCTTTTTTTTAGTTGAGACAAATTATCTGTTACCTTGAATAATTTTGTTATGTTGAATCAACATTGCACTTCATGGTAAACCCTCTTAGTCATGATTTATATCGACATGCTGTACAAATAATAGGAATCTACACATTTGAACACATATAGAACTCCTTTATGAAAATTGACCTCACTTTAGGTCATAATTTTAAAGAATGGATATTATTCATTTTGTAATGACAGTGCATGTGAATTTGAGAAAAAAGAAACAAACAAAAAAAAAACACAACAAACCCAAAATGTTAATAGGAAACTCCACTTTGGTTTGAAGAGACGCTTACAAATAATTTAAATGAACATTATAAAACAGAGACGAAAGTACTACACATCAACATTTGTGCAGTGTGGTTAAAGGAACAGTATATGGAAAATTTATAGCCTTTAATGCTTTTATTACAATTACTGGCTTGTTGATTTTAGACACACTAGATATCAAATGTTTAGGTCTAAAGCATTTGTAGGTGGGCCTGCAACTTGCCATACATTCTAAGGGAAGCCTTTATTTGATTAATTAATTTTTTTTTTTATTATTTTTTTTTAAAGATTTTATTTATTTATTTGACAGAGAGAAATCACAAGTAGATGGAGAGGCAGGCAGAGAGAGAGAGGGAAGCAGGCTCCCTGCTGAGCAGAGAGCCCGATGCGGGACTCGATCCCAGGACTCTGAGATCATGACCTGAGCCGAAGGCAGCGGCTTAACCCACTGAGCCACCCAGGCGCCCCGATTAATTAATTTATTTAAATTTATTTAATTGTTTATTTAAACCTCTGTAGAGAGGGCTTTGTAGCAAATTCTCCTTGCTGTCTTCCTCTGGACTTTTTCTCGTTATTTTTTTATCTAACCTTTTCTCTGAGAGACTAGTCAGTCCAAATATCAACTTTATCTAATGCAGTCTCTAACCAGGCTGGGGACTTGCTTAGGGCCTCCCACACCGAACCTAGAACCTAGATAATTGGTGGGAGGGAGCATATATATGTATATACTCTTGAGATAGCTGATGGTTTCAGTGTTTATTTCTCTGGACTGATGTTCTGGCTTCGTACCTGCTCTCATATTTTTTTTCTTTCATTCCTTGCAATCTCATCCATTTATTTAAAAAGTTATTTTCAAGATTTTTTTGAACACATAAAAGTGTTATGTAGTGGGAAGGTTTCAATAATTCTCTTCTGCCCTATTACCAGAAACTTCAGTCTATCCTAGTTTATTTAATACATACTGTCTTTCAGTTCTAAATATTTTATTATTTTCATTTTGATTTCTTCTTTAGTGTATTTCACAGTGTGACTGCTTTTCAGCATATGAACATTCCTCCCCCCCTTTTTTATTGGATTTCATTTTTATTGCATTGTGACAGTATAATTTGATTTGTATCAAATGGTCCCTTTGGTATTCATAGAATTTGGTTTAAGGTTAGTGTGCTGTCAGTTTTTATAAAATGTAATTTTTCACTTAAAACATGTTTTCTTAATTGTTAGGTATAGAGATATACATGCAGAGCTTTTTAATAATGTGCTCAAATCTTTATACGTGTTCTAATTTTTGCCTTCTTGATCTAACAGTTGCATAGAGACACATACTAATATTTCCCTATGTGATTGTGGATGTGTTAATATCTTCTCTTTTTTCTGCCATGTTTTCATTCATGAATATGAGGCTTTCTTCTAAGGTCTCTTACTGGACATTTTTTGTAATTTTACTTCAAGGAAACTGCATCATTAACTCATTTGCTGTTCAATTTCCTCTTCATTTCTGTCATTTTTAATCTCTTAGAACCTTGGTTCATATATTCTACATGACTTTGTACATTCTATCAAGTATTTCTGGAGGTTTGAAATGGAGGGTTTTCAGATTCTAGCTTTCCAGAACCTGAAGTTTGAAGATTTTATTTAACCTGTGGAACTGAATGAGATCACTTAGGGAGATTGTGAAATTAAGGATAGTGGAGGGCTGATTCACAGGGAACCTGTGAGGATGGAGATACACCTGAGTATGGCTTTCTTCTATTCTAGAATCTCTGCCTACTCTTCTCCTTAGAGGGTTCATAAATTCCCAGGCATGTAAAAAACAAATTAAACAGAAGTAATAAAACAGAGGTCAGTCTTCCACAAATACTCATTAGTATCTTACCCAAATATAAAACGTAATAAAAAGAATATTGAAAAGTATTATGTATTTTGTGCACCAAGGCAGCTTGTTTTTTCTTGTTTATAGAGCAGTGTCAAAATCATTCTTTCTTTTATTGAGTGTTAAGTTTAAGGAAAACTTCTATTGCTGGCATTTTATAAAAGTAATGTGATGCCTACTTTCATTTGTTTTATATTGAACCCTCTGGCAGAAGCCAGCATAGTCATTGTTTCATGTCAATCTTCAAAAAGGCAGAGGAAAAAGCAAAGGATTTTGAACTAGTATTCTCTGAAAGAAAGTGATAGAGAAAATGGCAAAGACATAAAAGAAGAGCAGAGGTGCAATTTGGGGATTTACATTTTACAAACTTTAGGGATGAGAAAACTTGAAAACATTAGGGTATATCAGAAAAGTTCTGAAAGATTTTAGAGATCTGCCAAACTGCCTGGGCCAAAATAAATTGACCAGAAATGTTATGATATTTTCTTTTACAGTATCTCAAATGCTTCTGGAATTCCCCAGATGTATAATCACATTGTGAGGAAACAGGATTAAAGACAAAAAATTTTCTAAGGATGTAGAGTCAAGGAATAATGAATAAGTGAACTTTGGAAAGGGTTGAGGCAGACAAAATGCCATGATTGATAGTTTTTCTAATGGGAAAATACCTACAAGTTGCTTCAAAAATTAAAGGAACTTTTTTGCATTTTGCAATGGCTGAGTTTTCAGGCAAACAAATCAGTTAGTCTTTAACATTCTTAATATAGTAGACCCAATCTGCATATGGTTAGTATCAAAACAAATTACTGAATGATAATTAAAATGTTCAATTTGGAATGGTGTGCAAAAAGCCATCAGGTCTAAAAAGCAAATGAAACATTGAAAAAATGGTAATTCTACCCAGGTATTACAGTCTATTACAGACCATCTCTGAAGAAAAACTATTCTGAATTTTTAATTTTTCTTAGCTTGACATCTGAGCTGCTAGTATTTCACTATTAAAATATTTGCATGGTCAACTCGTATTTGACAAGAGAGTGAGCCAACAATAATAATCCATGGGAGAAAAGACAGCTTCTGCAATATATGGTGCTGGGATAATTGGATATTCACACATAAAAGAATGGAACTGGGTCCATATCTTATACCACTCACAAAAATTGACTTAAAATGGGTTAGACTTCAATGTAAGACCTGAAACCATGAAATTCCTGTAAGAAGTCAAAGCTTTTTGACTTAAGTTTTGGTAATGATTTTTGGGATATGAAATCTATAGCACAAGCAACAAAATAAAAAATAAAGATAAAAATAGAGATGGCACATTTCAACTAGGTATACTCCGATCTTTTTGAGAAATGAGATCTGTTACTGCTGCTGCTAGAACTGAGGCCCTGCAAATTCCTAGGTTGGGAGACTCAGTGTGGGCAGGGATTTTGGCTGGTCTTCCTGGGGAGGGGGCCTGCCAGGCTGGGACGGAGGCAAGTGTGACTGGGAGGGCAGTTTCACCAGAGTGCAAAGTAGGCAGAGCTTGGTGTGAGCAAGTTAGGTAGTGAGTGTTGGTCATGTGCTTGTTCCTGCAAGTGGTCCGGTGCTTATGCTATGGATGGGGGAGGGAAATGTTGCCTTCCAGCTCCTTTGTTCTCATGGTGTCTTTCCATGAATCTGTCTCTCTGGGAAATCTCCAAGGTGAGCAAATAACCTCCAATGTATGCCCCAGGTACTCTTCAGGTTGCTGTTTCCATGGTATAGGTGTGTGGGCTGTTTGCCCTGCTTTCTTTCCAAGAGCAACCTGTCAGGCAAAGGGCTTTGGTCAGAACCATTATTTACCTTTGTATTCATATCAGCCTCTTAAGGAATTAATGTTACCTAGATATTCTGATGAAGAAACTCAGTAACAGGGGCGCCTGGGTCGCTCAGTGGGTTAAAGCCTCTGCCTTCAGCTCAAGTCATGATCCCAGCGTCCTGGGATGGAGCCCTGCATCCATGCAGGATGGATCCATCCTGGGATGGAGCCCTGCATTTCTGCTCTGCGGGGAGACTGCTTCCTCCTCTCTCTCTGCCTGCCTCTCTGCCTACTTGTGATCTCTGTCTGTCAAATAAATAAACAAGATCTTTATAAAAAAATTAATTGAATGAAATGGATGAATTAGGACTTTTATTATTGGCCATTTACGTTGTATCATATAGACTTGTAATTCTAATCTATTTCCTAAGATCTCTAACTCACCTTCTTTTCTTTTTTTGTCTTCTATTGTCACATTGTGGCACATCTCCTTTGGCCAGCTACTACACTACATCTTGATTGAAATATTTCAAAAGTTTATGCTCAGAAGATGATCTATAATTTTCTATTGCAAGCTTCTACTTAGGCTGTTACAGTCATTTACTCTCTTATGCCTCTGGAGTATTTTTTCCCCATAGAGCAGATTCATGAAGGAATTTTATTAGATTTGATTTTACAAGGGAAAACAGTTCTATTTGGCTTGCAAGGAAGCCAGTAGACTCAGGTTGATTAAAAACCTCTTTTACAAAGTGCAGTAGCAAGAACGGAAAATGTAATAAAGCTGAAATCAGAGACATAACTTTATTTTTACTTTTTAGTATCACTATAATTTCCCTCCTGGAGATTGCTTCATTGAAGAATAGTTTAATCTACTTTATATAATGACTGATTCAGGCCAAGATGGCTGACATGTTCCTGCTCCTCTCAGTAGCAGAGTAGAAGCATGTTACAATGCAAGCTGGACCATTTAGATTTACTGTGTGGCAAAGGTACTAGGCCCAACAGGGCTGAGTATCAGGTTGACACTGAAGGCTGCGGGCACTGCTGGAGCAATTCACTTCTTAGCTGACCAGAGATCTCAGAAAAACTTTCATTGTTTTCTTTCTACGTGTGGGAGAGAACCTTAATTATGTAAGCCATCCTGAACTGTTGGCAGTAGTGCCTCTGGTAGGCAGAATTACGGTCCCCAAGACTGCCCACATCCTGATCCCTGTGCTATAGACAGAATGTTTGTTTCTTCAAAACTTATATGTTAAAATCCTAACTCCCAATATGATGGTAGAAGTGGTGCTTTGGAGAGGTAATCAGGTCATGAGGGTAGAGCCCTCATCAGGGGGATTAGTGTCCGTATAAAAGAAACTTCAGAAAGCTCTCTCACTCTTCTTTCTCTCACCTACCCTCACTGTGAGGACATAGTGATGTAAGGACCTATTTTATATGTTTATATTTTAGCAAGAGGCTTTCACTGAGGTTAAACAAAAACCTTGTTGTTTAACCCTTAAACTGTCTCTGCTTCCCTTCCCCCAGGGGTTTCACTTAAAAACAAGTCCCGGAAACCAGCTCCAGGTAACAAAGCCCAGATACAAGGGTATGTCAGGCCAGGTGGAGACATCTGATCAGTGGGGGGATGCATACTGTCTCCCTGGTTACCAAGGAGTATGGGCCCCACCCTTTGGGAGCCTTTTGGGCACCATTCCCAAACAAGGTGATAGGCTGGGTCAAATGTCTACTAGGGTAAATTATAACTCAGTTGGTCATCTAGCATCACTGTGGAGTTTCCTGTGTGTGTTACAATCTCATTGGTCACCTGTGCGTGGCCAGGCCCGACCGCATGGCCTTTGCTCTTAAAAGCTAGACTGTGAAACAGAGAAGGGTCGTTCTCTCTGTAGGGGCATCCCTGACCAGTCTGTTTGATGGTTGGTCTGATTCTTGATGCTTGGCACAAAATAAAGCTTTGCTTGACCTTCGCTTTCTATCAGTCTCGTTCCTTTAATCATGGACCCATTATTGGGGTACCCATTTTGGGGGGGACCTAACATATGGGGGCTCATCCGGGATTAAACAACAAGAACTGAGCCAGCATTGGAATTCCTGGGTCTGAATCTGTCTGTCTGGTGGTGGAGCTCCAGATAAGGCCTATCGGGGTGAAGCTATATGCAGCCATGTTCCCCAGGGCTGGAGTGGATGCGGGGATGCCCCATCCCTCTTCTGGTAGATCGTGTAGGGGTCCAAGCCCCCCCTAGGCGGTCATCTGGGTTTGTAGGGGGCTGGGTAGCCCCTGACTATAGGGGGCCGGGTAACCCTCTGTCTGTAGGGGGCTGGGAAAAACCCCACTAGTGGGTGAGGGCTGCTGGGTCTGGTTCTGTTCTGTGGCTTGTCTCAGCAAGTGTCTGTAGGGGACCAAGAAATCCCTAGGCGAGCATCTGTAGGGGGCCAAAAAACCCCCCACCCATGGCCAGCTCTGGGTAAGGGCCACTGGGTTTGCGGTTGTCTTTGTCTTGTCTCTTTGTAGTCTGTAATGAGTATGAACCTTTAATAAATAAAGTGTAATAAATAAATGAATAAATTAAATAAATAAATAATATGTAGTAAGTGCAAACCTCTACTAAATGAAAAACAGGCAAAAGGAACAAAATACAAACTAACCACATAGCAAATAAGCCTAGACCATATGCGTGTAGTGATAACAAACTAACCACGTAGCAAATACCACATAGCAAATAAGCCTAGATCATACGCGTGTAGTGATAAGATTAGTGCGGAGTAACAAGTTGTAAATATTTTAACTTGTGCGAAATATTGTAAACCAAAACATGTTTATGACGTGTGTATGTTTTTGGTGTGTAAGCATAAGAAAAACAAGTGATGTAATGTGTTAATGAAGGAGACTTAGCACAGTATAATATAAAGAGGCATCGGGTTGGACTGAGGTGAAGCGAGTTCCCTGTCGGGAGGACATCATCGCCGGTGTTACTGAGGCCCCCGACAGTTTCGTTGCCAACCACTTGCTGGTTCTCAGTCACAACTTCTGCGGTGACCTCTCTGTCTAGATTGTGAGGCGATGTCTCCTTCTCCGTGAGTGACAACGTCAGCGGACCGTGACCGGGCCACGATAGTGGTGCGGACCTCGTCCCAATAAAGATCAAGTGAGTTACATCATATCCATCTCTCTATCTCTTCTTTACACGTTGCGACCTCCTGGCGGGACGCAGGGGTTTTGCTCACGACATAGTCTGTTGTGGTGTTTGTTGTGATTGAAGGAATGGGGCAAGCAGAGAGTAAGGGGACTCTGACTTCTGTCTTTCTGTTACTCCTAATAGATGTGGGGCTTCTCCCTCACTCATTTTATGTGTTAAGGGCTATAACTGGAGCCATCTGGGGTTAGTCTAACTCGGGACAGAGACTTTAAGGAATATTCCCAAGCAGCTGCTGAAACAAACTTTGTTCCGGGGACATTCCTTGCCTTCTCTGACCAGACGTGAGCTACCTAGCCCCTCCCCGTTGCTGGCGGGAAAGCATGGCGTCTGCTTCTCTCCTGGAGCTGATGAGCCTTAGACCTGGGAACCCTTTCTCTGCATTCTCGTGGCACTTTGTTCTGTTCTTCACTGTCAGGAAATAAGAAGAGCACCCCCTGGACCTAACACCCTCCCCCCCTGAATCTTCCCACCCGGGTCTCAGGTAAAAGATTCGAAGTGGGATGGGGCCCAGGTGGAACGTAAGTCAGTATTTGAACTAAGTTAAGCTTGTTGGGTTAATTAGGATAAACATGTCTTTTGAGTTAACAATAGTAAATGTGAAACTTTAGAATTTTTACTTCAGGTCAGAAAAGCTCTTGTTATTTGTTAAAACCTGTGTTAAAATCCGTTGGAATCTGTTAGCAAAGAGATGACTAAACTGATGGTTAATTGCCTGTCTCAAAGTTTTATTGGGTAATTCTTAAGGTCGCTTTCAAAGTCTTTGGTAACCTGAAACTTTAAACCAAATGGGATAAAATGCTAGAGCATTGGTTGCTGGAACTAGGTTTGTGCTTTTAAAATCTGTTGGCAAACATGTTTTGTTCTTTTTTTTTTAATTTTTAATTTTTTATAAACATATATTTTTATCCCCAGGGGTATAGGTCTGTGAATAAACATGTTTTGTTCTTAACTGATTGATAAATTTGCCATCTAAAGAATTCTCTTGTAACAGTTCACAATTGGTTTTTATTTAATCTTCAGTAGAGGCTAAGGTATTTCTAAGAGTAAAAAATTCTGCTAAGTGTAATTAAGACTGATGGGAATAAGGGAAACAACTCTATAGAAAAGTAGGAAATATGTAAAAAGGAGAGAAAAATACCAGATGCCTGATCCCGTTTGAATAAGAAAGAAAAACAGGCCCAGGGCCACTGACTGAGCTAGATCCATTCCTAAAGAATGGAAGGGGAGACGCTGTGGGGGGAGGTGTCCAACCTGTTTGAATCTGAAGAGTGCCTGACTGTGAATGTGTATGGCTCCACCGCTTCGGCTATGGAGTCTGAATGGGCTGCACCCGTTAGGTCATCTACTCCATGGCGTAGTTAGGTCATCTACTCCATGGCGTAGCCTGATCCGGGGTTTATACAGACAGACCTTAGCTAAGACGCTACTAAGTTCCTGCGAGGGACGCGAGCAGGACAGCTTCTGAAAGATCCCCCTCCCTTTGTCTGCGACATCATTCATGATGGGAGGGAAGCCCAGAAAACTCATGTCTTAAGACTGCATGCTTAAAAATAAAAAAAGGAAAGACACTGGTATAGAAAAGCTGGGTTTCTCTCTGTTTAAAAGGGCAAAGTTTTGTTCGGTTAATTAAAATGTAAATGATTTTCTCTTTGCCTGCCCAGAGTTGTAAATGAGATCTCTTTGGCTCATAAGGCTTTCTTGATATGCTAAGTTACTCAGGGAGTACTGCTAAACCAATGATAAACCTTGGGTTAGATTTGGGTAAATGCTGTAGCTACTCTAGAGATTCTATACATTAGAGTTTAATGTTTTGATAAGGGTCATCACTTCATATTTAACTATATCTGTTCTGAGTTTTTTCATTTGTAATTGTTTTAGTTCTCTTGTAAGATGAATTCCACCTTAAAGGAAATTCACAGGGGAAGACTTTCAGGACAGATATAGGTCTTTGATATGTTAAAATCCTGGGAACTGATATGGGTAAAAATTTACAGAAGCAAGTGCTACATTCAGACTAAACCAGAATTAGTAACATGGGACTAGATGAACTGAAAGGTTGTAATGTTATGTCTCTTAATCTTTTAAACATTACTGGTTCTGTAATGTTTACTTCTCTAGACTAGGGAAACTTTTTCTTAAGTTAACTATAACTTATAGAGATGTAAAAGTACTCATTTGTAAACGAATAAGGCATTCAACTTTTCTATCTGAACCCACTGAAACCAAAAAGTCTCAGTAAGTATTCTTTCTTCCTTGGCAATCAGTCATTTGCATAAGTTCAATAAGAATCTGTTCTCCTTGTAACAGGACACCATTGGAAACTGGTTATTTTACCAAGGCTTTGACTGGAATGTCATATTTGAAGAGACTCAGATATTGATTAAGTTCTAGAACCTAGGTGAGGTTCGGTGGGCTGAGGTCCGGAGCCGATGACCAAGAAAGAATTCTTGAGACATCTTTGGTGCAAAATGTGGTTTATTAAAGCACGGGGACAGGACCCTTGGGCAGAAAGAGCTGCTGCCCTGGGTTGTGAGAGATGGCAGGTTATATACTTTGCGGTTGGGGGAAGGTGAGGGGAAGGGAGGTTTCAATGGAGTTTTCATATGCTAAAGAGAGCCTACAAGGTGCCAGGATACCTGGATACCAGGGGCCTTGTCCTTGCTGCTTGATCAATGCTGTCTTTAGGCCAGCCATTAACATCAAGATGGGAGATTGTTGGTGGGATGTCACAATCCTGTTACCAATCATCTTTGTTAGTGAGATTTAGGTTTAGAAGAGATTTAACTATATTTATATTCCCTTATACGTCAGCCTCCTTCAGTTTTGTTTTTGGAGGGTAGGGTGACAGCCTCCTTCAGTTTTGTTTTTGGAGGGTAGGGTGACATTAGCGTTTGAGGAACTGAGTTATTTGCCTCTGGAAATTGTGCTATTGATAAGGTAACTTCTTTGTGGATCTCTAGGACATTTGTAAACCAAGGGAGACTCTGTCTTGCAGGATGTGATCTCTGCAAGTTAACTATTTACCAAGGGGAGTGGTTGGAGAGGGGGGGGCAAGGTGCCAGCTTTTGCTTTGTCCTCACTCAGCCTCCTGCTCCCTCATCAATATGACCAGACAGTTTAAAGGAACTAAGGTTGACTTTGTAAAACCTGGAGCCGTAAAGCCCTTTGGAACTGTTGGCCTGATACCTTGCTTACAGAGTTCCCAGCAGCTTCACCAGGTGAGTAAAGAATGTCACTCCCTGGTAGGAGGAGGAGCCTCAGGAAACTTTGGGTACCTCAGGGAGAGGAATTTGCCCAAACTGACAGGTATTGCAGGCATGTCTGATGACAAGTACATGGCTTGGCTTCTGGCTCAGAGAGGCTACTAAAAGTTCAACCTAGAGATTCCTTATAAGAAATTCCAGCGAAGCAGATTCTAAATCTATATGATTACTTACTGTTCTTGCTGAGCTTATGTAAATAATTAGGCCAAGTTTGTTAAAACTGGACTTGTTTTTCAAATGAATTGGTCCTGATTTGGGTATCTCTGGAAATGGTTATTTTAGAGAGAAAAATTGTTTGAATAACATGTCTTTATGGGTGTCAAATTCTAGATTAGATTGTTATTAAATGTTTGTTTACCTAAGCTAGACAGCTTAAGGTAAACTTCAGAGAAGTTGCACGATAATCCGTGTAGACAATCTTGCCTTTGCCAGTCAGTCAGCCCCAGATATAAGGAAGAAACTTCAGGAAATTGAAGAATTTGAAAGGAAGAATCTGACTGAGTTAGTGGGAATAGTAAAAATAGCCGCTGAGGACTATGGGTCATGCTTGTGGGGGACAAGACTCTGCAGGGAAAAGGGTATCGGGTGTCAGCAATGCAAACACAGCTTTGTAAGAGCCATGCCACTTATTTAGACTTTGGTCTCCATGAGGGAATTCCTTGGGACGATGAGCTACTGCAGGCTGTGGATACCGCGGTTCGCGGAGATGGTGCGACTTCTCTACGAACTGGCTAAAGGAGGACTCTCTATAGTAGATGTAAGGGCCTACTTGATCTGGGCTGGTCTCATCCCCACAGAATAGCCATCCTGATATTTAGGTAGTGAACTTAGATTGACCCTGCCTCCTTCCCCCAGAGGAACCTGCTTAGAAACAGAACTGGTGAAATACAGCCGACTAGTAAAATACGGCCAGCTATCCCCGATAATGGAGCACAGATACCAGGACATGTCAGGCTGGGCAGAGGTAACGAAGCCCAGATACCAGAACTTGTTTGGCCAGGTGGAGACATCCAATCAGTAAAAGCGCACTTATTACCTCCCTACCCACCAAGGAATGTGAACCCCGCCTTTCAGGCGCCAAACCGAGGTGCCAATTCTAGCCAAGGTGATAGACTGATTTGAATGACCATCAGAGGGTAAGGTGTAATCCTATTGGCCACCCGTGTGTAACCTAGCATGATTGTATGACATTCTCTTTGCGCTACATTCTCATTGGCCAGGCTCAACTATGTGGCCTTTACTGTATAAAAACTGGCCTATGAGGATAGGGGGCTGTCGCTTTCACTTTGTGAGAAGCGGCCCCGACTCATTGGTTTTGGTTCTCGGTGCTGGCGCGAAATAAAGTCCTGCTTATCTTTCGCTTTGTGTCGGTTTCGTCCTTTTGTCCACGGACCCTTCAGTAGAGTGGACAGCTGAGGCAGAAGGAGCATTTCGGGAATTACAAAGAGCCTTACTGAGTGCCCCAGCATTGGCCATCCCAGATGTTACCAAGCCCTTCCACTTCTATGTGGATGGAAAGGCAGGGGTGACTGAAGGAGTTTTGACTCAGACTCTGAGGCCTTGGCAAAGGCCAATAACCTATCTTAGCAAGAAACTAAATCCAGTAGCGGCCAGCTTCCCCCTTGCCTCCGCATAATTGCTGCCATGGCCCTCCTGATCAAGGATGCAAATATATTTAGAGAAGTGGACTAAATTAGACTATAAAGGGGATTGGGCTACGACTAGAAAAAAATTAGTAAGCCAAATACATCAGGGCACTCATCTGGGGGACACATAAGCTTAAGGAGCTTATGGGCAAGCAGTTCCAGATTTCTAAATTAGGGCATATGGCTCAGGATGTGGTTAATATATGTGCTCAATATCAGGCAGTAAATGTGGAAGAACTAGAATGGGAAGAGGGAAAAGAGAAAGAGGGAAGGAACCAGGAATTTATCGGGAAATAGATTTTACAGAGATGAAACCCGGAAAATATGGGCACAAGTATATGTTAGTTTTTGTAGATACCATTTCAGGCTGGGTAAAGGCTTTTTCTGCCGAACACGAGATGGCAGGAATGGTAACCAAAAAGCTACTAGAGGTTTGGGTCACCTCTTGAGACCAGGTCAGACAATGGCCCTGCATTTGTGAGTTTAGTCTCACAGGTATTGGCCAAAGCCATAGGCACTAATTGGAAACTACATTGTGTCTACTGGCCCCGGAGCTTGGGGCAAATAAAAGAATGAATCAGATTCTTAAAGAGACCTTCACAAAGTTAACTCTGGAGACTGCCGGTGGATGGGTAGATCTCCTTCCCTTCACCTTCCTCAGGGCGCGATGTACACCCTACTTAAATAAGGTGACCCCATTTAAAATAATGTTCGGGAGACCCCCCACCCCATCCTCGATTACAAGAGGTTGCTATAGCAGAAATGACTGATCAGTCTGTACTCCAGTCACTGCAGGCATTACAGTCTGTCTTAAAGGGAGCCCATGCAGGGATCCGGACTGCACACACTGGGACGGAGTCAGAGGTGGAGCCACACCCTTCCCAATCCAGGGACTTGGTTTGTATATGCCGGCGCCCCTGGAGGGGGCACCTAGAGTGGGAAACCTGGAGCCTCACTGGAAGGGGCCATTTACTGTCATCCTGACCACCCCCATGGCAATAAAAGTAGAAAGCATCAGGGCCTGGATTCACGCAGGTCACATCAAACGAGCGGAGGACGAGAACGCCCCCCAGAGGTGGAAGCCACTGCGGATCTTGGACTAAAACTAAGACTCAAAAAACAATGAGTTCATTAAATTCATTGTTGCCCTATTGTTAAGATATAGGCGGGAGGTATAAGCAATTGCAAAATTAAAAAATAAAGGGGGGGGGGCTCTGCATAACCCTAGGAGAGAAATACTGTGTCTGGGTAAATCACACTGGAGTCGTTAAAACCGTCTAGCAGCCGTTAAAGGGGGGTATAGGACTGGCTGAAGAGTCAAAGATTTGACTAGTCTCCAAAGAAAAGGAGGGAATGTAAGGACCTATTTTATATTTTTATATTTTAGCAAGAGGCTTTCACTGAGTTTAAACAAAAACCTTGTTGTTTAACCCTTAAACTATCCCTCCTTCCCTTCTCCCAGGGGTTTCACTTAAAAACAAGTCCCGGAAACCAGCTCCAGGTAACAAAGACCAGATACAAGGGTATGTCAGGCCAGGTGGAGACATCTGATCAGTGGGGGGATGCATACTGTCTCCCTGGTTACCAAGGAGTATGGGCCCCACCCTTTGGGAGCCTTTTGGGCACCATTCCCAAACAAGGTGATAGGCTGGGTCAAATGTCTACTAGGGTAAATTGTAACTCAGTTGGTCGCCTAGCATCACTGTGGAGTTTCCTGTGTGTGTTACAATCTCATTGGTCACCTGTGCATGGCCAGGCCCAACCGCATGGCCTTTGCCCTTAAAAGCTAGACTGTGAAACAGAGAAGGGTCGTTCTCTCTGTAAGGGCATCCCTGACCAGTCTGTTTGATGGTTGGTCTGATTCTTGATGCTTGGCACAAAATAAAGCTTTGCTTGACCTTCGCTTTCTATCAGTCTCGTTCCTTTAATCACAGACCCGTTATTGGGGCATAACAGTGAGAAGATGGCTGTCTATGAACCAGAAAGCAGGCTTTCACCAGGCTCCTGTACATGCACTCCTCTTCACTCAGTTTGCCCATCTTGCCCTATTTTTGGGTCTGTTATGGTCATCTCCTCTGTACTTATGGTCTGTTTCTACTTTTTGTTTGTTTATTCATTTGTTTTGTTTTTTAGATTCTACATATAAGTGAAATCATATAGTGTTTGTCTTTCTCTGTCTGACTTGTTTCACTCAGTGTAGTACCTATCAAGTCCATCCGTGTTGTTTCAAATGGCAAGATCTCATCCTTTTTTTGGCTGAGTAATATACCATTGAATATATATGCTACATCTTCCTTTATCCACTCATCTATTGTTGAACACTTAGGTTGCTTCCATATCTTGACTCATACGTAATGTTGCAATACACAAAGGCTGTATTAGTGTATTCTTTGGATAAATAACCAATAGTGAAATTACTGGGATTACATACTAATTATATTTTTAATTTTTTTCAGGAAACTTTATATTGTTTTCTACAGTGGCTGTAGTAGTTTGCATTCCCACCAATAGTGTACAAGAATTTATTTTTCTCCACATTCTCAGCAACACTTGTTATTTCTTTTTTTTTTTTTTTTAATTCTTACCATTCTGACAGCTGTAAGGTGATGTCTCACTGTTGTTTTAATTTGCATTTCCCTGATGATTAGTGATATTGAGCATCTTTTCATGTGTATGATTACTGATTTTAAATGTTAATTTTGTCGTAAGTTTTATCAGTATGACACTGAACTCTTTTTTTTTTTTTAAGTCCTTTTGTGCGTGTAGCATAGTTTCTGCTCATAATTCTAAACATCATAGTTTCTGGTTAATATGAATGGTTAATATTTACTTACTTTGGACATAACTGTAGGAGATTGACTACTGACTTAAATCTTACCTGACTTGAGTATCATTGTTATTTATAAAGGGTACCTGTTTATGAAATCGTGGCATTGCATTTCAAGGCCTCAGGATCCAGAATTACATAGACCTAGGCTTAAATTCCATATTGCCTTGTATACGCCATGTGAGTTTGGGAAACTTACGTCACCTCTCTTGCTTTTTTTAAAAAATGTGATTAACAAGGAGTGCCAGCTCTATAAAGGATTTGTTGGGAGGATTAAATAAAACAATGCATTTGAAAGAATTAGCACAGAGAAAAAAGTACATGCTAACTATGATGATGTGTGAAGATGACTGCATAGACAATGCTCAGTTACAAAATAATGGGAGAGGCATGTGGCAGGAAGTGCTTTATGTCTTCCAGTATCTACCCCACCTTTTTAGTCAAATGAACTTTGGTTTTTAGCTGACACATTGCTATTAAATTTTGTCTAGTATCCTTTGCACATAAGAGTTTCTTTGAGTTGGAGGAGGTAGAAGAATATTTTTATTTACTTTCTTCCTTTTGCTAATTTGAAAGACATGTAAGATGCCTGGAGCTTCACCTTCTATCTTGGGGTATTTGGGCAAGGGCTATGTTTGGAGATAATCACATTCAGAGGTAGAAGCAATGGGAATCCTTGACTGTCTCAGTAAACCTCCATAGCAACCAAGACTTAGAGAATGAAATAAACTTCTAGATTATTTAAGCTACTGCTTGAGTTTTCTTTCTTCCTTTTCTTTTTTTTTTCTCTTTTGTTACATGCAGTTGAATAGAATCACAGAACATTATTACTTTTTAAATCAAAAAGCAGATTTTATTCCTCTTAGACATTTCTCAAATCTCCAGAAACATCTTTGTTTTGAAGACAGAAACTGACAATGGTGAGGGGGCTAAAATAAGGGTGTAGATGATATTGAACAAATTGGAAACAATGAGTTTCCTGAGAAGGTAAGTTCAGTTCTAAAGATGTGCTGATGGAGTCCCTATGCAAGTAACACTGGGGACAAAGAAGGGATAGGGAAAACCAACACAGAAAGCTTGGAGAGTAAGAAGGTAGCATAGGTCAGATGAGTTTTGGCAGGAACGCTCTATAGAGTATATGTCCAGTTGAGGCTATAAGTGTAATGGTGTGTATTCGTTTCCTTCCTATAATAGTGTGTTTTTTTCTTTATCTCTGGGGCTTAGACAAAAGCCCTGGTTTGTGTGCATTATTAGTCTCTTATAATATAAGGTGGTTTCTGTGTTTTTTTTTTTTTCCTTGTTTATAGACTTGTTGCAGCACCAGGTTATGGTACTGATAAAGAGCATATTTTCATTTTTTCAAGTATCTTTTTTAAAAAAAGATTTTATTTATTTGTTTGTCAGAGAGAGAGAGAGAGAGAACACACACAAGCAGGTAGAGTGGCAGACAGAAGCAATGAGAGAAGCAGACTCCCTATTGAGTAAGGAGCCCGGTGTGAGACTCTATCCCAGGATCCTGGGATCATGACCTGAGCCAAAGGCAGCCACTTACCCGACTGAGCCACCCAGGCATCCCTCATTTTTTCAAGTATCTTTAAGGGATCAGGGTGGATGAGTTGTAGGCAACATAATGTAGGTAATGCCAGTAAGCATGAATTGGATGTCAACTGGAGCCTGGTTATTATAGAAATAAATTCCATATGAAAGAATAGAAAATCTTTAAAATTGAGAGGTAATTGATGGATAATTATAACAGAATACTGGGTTTTATTTAGTTGAAAATGAGGTGTAGAGACTGAGGGATGTGGAAAGTAGACCAGCTCGCTCGCTTGCTTTCTCTTTCTTTCCTTCCTTCCTTCCTTTTTAAAGTATTAAGCTTAGAGTTTAAACAATGGAAAAGAGAAAATTCTTCAATTCTGGGTTTTTGTGTCATTTCTTTACTGTGGGTAAATATATCTACTTCAGCTGTAATGATTGAGTCAAAGTTTGAGATTCCTTTGTAGCTATTTGTAAACAAATAGAATTAATTCCCAGCTTCCAGGAAATTATATATAATTTCTGAAGAGGAAAAACACATCGGCCTGTTCTTACTGTGTGTGTGTGTATAAAATGTATATACAGTATATATATATATATATATATATATATACATATATATATGTATATATATATATATATATATATTCCTCTCCAGGGGAGCTAAAATTCAAATATTTGTACAAACATTTGAAAAATATTGATGGAGAAATTTAAGCAAGGATGTAAGATTATATGGTTTTATAAGCTCTCAATAATAGTGTATATCATTGGGTGCCTGGGTGGCTCAGTGGGTTAAGCCACTGCCTTTGGCTCAGGTCATGATCTCAGGGTCCTGGGATCGAGTCCCGCATCGGGCTCTCTGCTCGGCAGGGAGCCTGCTTCCCTCTCTCTCTCTCTCTGCCTGCCTCTCCATCTACTTGTGATTTCTCTCTGTCAAATAAATAAATAAAATCTTTAAAAAAAAATAGTGTATATCATTCAAAAAATTTAAAACACAAGAACCAGTTCCTTTCCCTTTTAAATGACCTATGTTCCAGTTTTCCCCAAGATAATGCCTTTTGTGGTCCCAGTTTCTCATTTTCAATTCACTCTACCATTTTTATATTGCCAGTCTCAATTTCCACAATGTTGTCAGCATGAACACATCTCAGAATCTCTGATTCACTCTCCCTTTTTTTTTTTTTAAAGATTTTATTTATTTATTTGACAGACAGAGATTACAAGTAGTTAGAGAGGCAGGCAGAGAAAGAGGAGGAAGCAGGCTCCCCGCTGAGCAGAGAGCCTGACGTGAGGCTCAATCCCAGGACCCTGAGATCCTGACCTGAGTTGAAGGCAGAGGATTAGCCCACTAAGCCACCCAGGCGCCCATCTCCTTTTTTTTTTTTTTGAATAGAACTTTTATTTGGGGATTAAGAAATATTCATTAGACATTGCCCATCTAGTTGTTTTGATGCTTTGAAGAAGTATACCTTGGTAAGTGGACTTATGATGCATTTTTTTGGGGGAGTTCCATTTGAAATCAAGAGTTATTGAACAAGAGGGATGACCAGCTTTCACGGAATTAGTCTCAGTTGTTATTTTTCATGTGAGGATTATTTATTTTTTTTAATTTTTAAAAAAGATTTTATTTACTTATTTGTGAGAGAGAGAGAGAGAGAAAGCACAAGCAGGCAGAGGCAAAGAGAGAAGCAGGCTCCCTGCTGAACAAGGAGCCTAATTTAGGACTTGATCCCAGGACCCTGGGGTCCTGACCTGAGCTGAAGGGCAGCTGCTTAACCAACTGAGCCACCCAGGCATCCTCCATGTGAGGATTATTATACTGACTTTGTCATCTGTGCCTTTCAAGGCTTAGAACAATAAATATTTTAAAACATCTTTATGGAAAATGAAACTATGGAACTCCCCATACTGCAACTGAGAGCTGATATGGCATTTTATAAATAGGCATATGATGTCTAAATTACTTGTAATATAAACTGAAAGCATACTTGGCTTTTATAATGGTTATATATGATCTAGAATTATAATTATGAATAATGCATTGAGTTTTGTTGTTCTCTATGATTGCCTACTTTGTTATGCAGGGAGGGATTTCCATTATAGTGTCCCACATTTGAATTGTTTAGTTTCTTTTTGTAGCAGCTGCCCCCAGAATTATATGAGCTCACTGAGAATATTCATAGAAAATATAAAACCTCACTCCCTTTGCTTAATGAAGATATAGTCTCAGAACTTTCTTCAAGCATTGGCTCATAACGTGTATATGACCTGGATCTCCTGTTTTAGACAAATCTTGTTCAAATCACAACTCTTTGTATCATTGATAATTTTTCAACAAAGAAGAAAATATTTTATTCATCACCTGGAGTCTAGCAAAGTTGAATTTTTATAAAAATAGGACAAAGCATTAAAAAGGGTGGGGCTGACTATATGAATCACTCAAACATACATTGTACAGTATTTAAGCCTTCTAGGTTCCACATATATCTGTGTTATCCTAAGTCTCTACTAGGTTCAGGGTAAGGGTTGGTTTCAAGGACTGTGTAAGAAGAGAATGGACTTTGGAACCACCATGCTAGGTCAGGTGGTGGACAACATTAAGGTTGGCTTATGGCATAACACTTAATATCTTCTCTTCTTTATGGCTCAATAGGCTCCAGAATCTGGACCAGTGCTAGTGTATAAGTAGAATTGGATAGCTCCTGCCATGGAGGTTGAAGAAACACAGGGCAGGAAAGTAGTCTAGTGATGGTACTTTTTGGGATATGGAATGGTAGTGATGGTGGTGAAAAAAGAAGTAAATGTCTTCTGTCCCCCATCCTCTTCCAGGCCACAATTGCAATTAGGTACAAGTAGATCAAAGCATTAGATTTATTATTGACAACCTGGGTTGGAGAAACACAGGTTTATGTCTTCAGACAAATGAGATTATTAATGCTCCTCTGCATTAAATTTGAGATGGGTTGGATATAGAAGATGGGTGGGAAAGAGGAAGCAAGAATAATTTCTAAGATATAACCTTATACATCAACTATACTTCAATTGAGAAACAGAATAATTCTGAGGTTTTTGGCTTGGATAATTGGATAGATGCTGGTGGTGTACTGAGATAGGAAAGGTGTGAGTTTTAGAGAGCATGGGAAGCAGTAAGAATTCTGTTTTGGTTATGTTAATTCCAAGATGCCTATATAACTAGTATGTGGAAATATCAAGCAAAGTTAGCCTTTGATATGACAACTTGTGCTAGTTCTTTATGGTTTAAGGAATTCATGAGGTGCAGAGAATAACTGAATTTCAGAACCTGAAAAATATCTTAGAAGGCCTGTAGTTTATTTTATCTGCATTCAGATTAGTGCATGTCTCACTGAGTATAGCCAACATGCTAAGATTATGACCTCAGTTGTCTGATATCTAGCTCTTGATATAGGACTTGATTTTTTCTATTATGAATTTTTTAAAACATTTAATTTTTTGTTTGACACAGAGAGATGGATCATAAGTAGGCAGAGCAGCAGGCAAAGAAAGAGGGAGAAGTAGGCTCCCTGCTGAGCAGAGAGCCCCATGCGGGGCTCAATCCCAGGATCCTGGGATCATGACTTGAGCTGAAGGCAGAGGCTTAACCCATTGAGTCACCCAGGTGCCCCTCAATTATGAATTTTTAATGGACACATTCTCTCCCCAAATTATCTTCTAGTAAGGCTTTCAGTTACTGTTTGAAATCACAGATAGCAAGTAGCAGTTTAAGCATTAAGAGATGCTGTAATAAGACAGTAGGAAGAAGTATTTATTTTTAATTTTTACTTCTAAAGTAATTTCTCCCATCTTCAAGGGACCATTCCCAGATTGGAAATGAAGAAAGAGAAAATAAGAATATGTGACATTTCTCTTACTTGATAACTATATATTTGTAGCCATTATATTTTGGGTCTGCCCCCATGAAACCTGTATATTTGAACCAGTTTTCCCTACACAATTAATTAACCAAATATTTGATTACTACTTCTTGCAAGATACTGGACTAAACATACTATTCTGAAAAGCATTCAGACTTTAATTAGATGGCTAAATGAAATTTGAAGACTGAAAAGAGAGAGAAAGATTATGAATCAGCTATGATGTAAGGAAGTATTCTTGGTGTACCTAGGCAGCTGGGAAGATGCTTGTCCCAAGAGGACATGGTTGTGCCCCACTCCTCTGCCCCATCTTTGGTGGCCTATTTTGTAGGCAAAAGACAGGACAGGCTAGTTGAGGAGCAAAAGGGAGAGAGTATTTCTTTTGCAATAAAGAGGAAATTCTGAGACATTTTAGTGTCAGAATGATGACTGAATTAGAGAGAGATGAACAATTCAAATGCTTTCCCTCATAAATCTCACTCGGAGCAGAAATACAAGACAGATAGTTTCACTTAGAGACAAGACTACACCAATCCTAAGAGACAGAACACATTGATACCAAAGTGACAAATGCAATTTCAGCTACAAGAAAGCTCTGTCATATGCCAACTGAGCCAATGACTTGGCTAAAATATGGGAAGAGTAAAAAAGGGAAATGAAAGCTCTAGCAGAGGGGAAAAAAAAAAAGGTTTGCCGAACAAAAGGTGAAGTTAACTCAAGTAATAAAGTCTTGGACTAGTGGTTTCCCCCTTAGTTGCTTCTAACTCTCTTGTAGCACAAAAAATCACCTTGCGTTTTATACTGACTTGTCAAATAGCTGTTTTTAAGGTAGAATAAGAAATTTTTAAAAGGATAAAAAATATAGAAAATTGTTGTGAAGTTATATTGCCTGCTTCTGCAAATGGTGAATCCATGACATTTAATCTCTATATCAGTTCAATGTCACTGTAGGTCATTTATACTTATCTTTATCAATAATACCTTTCTTAGGTCGAAAGCTACATGGTAAACATTTTTCCTACTGCCAAGTTGTGAAACCGACACAGTTTTGTTGTGGTTGCCATTTCTTCTTCACTGTCTTTTGGATGCCAAGTGCCTCATTCATTCATTTATTTGTTCAGTCATAAAACTTTTATTATGGCTATGTGCAAGACACTGTTGATTGTTAAGAAGCAAATTGAGAAAGGTAATGCTATGATGAATGTATATAGCAAGTGCAGGAAAACATGAAGAAGGAAGAAACGACCTTGCTTATGATTCTCACAAAACTGGTTTCATTTGCACTTTGGTGTAATTCCATTCACTTCTGACAATTGACAGAAAAGGACGCTAACAAAATGAGACAAAATGTAAACTATTAGGGATGCTGCTAATTGCCTTTCTCACTGTACTTTTTATGAGGCTCCCCAGAAGGTATTCCCATCTGCTGTTAATACCAAGAATAGAATAACTAATAAAATTTTATTTTATGGATAACATAAATGCCGTAACTGACAAGCTTCCATTTCCATTTAGCAAAAATCAAGCATAGTATATAGGTAATTTGTGTGTCTGCCTGTCATCTCTCCTCCATTTTTATCTATCTCAGTCTAGATTCACTGAATACCTTCATATGTTTGTCTTTTATTTTCACTTAAAGTATGACATATATGTAGAGAAGTACCTGTGATAAAAATAAATGTCAATGAATTTTCACACCGTGATTTCACACTAGGAATTTTCCCATTATATCTACAATTTTACATATTGATATACTCTTGTTCAGGCTGTTAAAATACCACAAACTGTAGCTTATACAGTAAGAATTTATTTCCTATAGTTTTGGAGGCTAGAAGTTTGAGATCAGGGTGCCAGCAGGGGCAGGTGATGGTTATCGTCTGAGCTAGACATTTCTTGTATCCTTACATGGAAGAACGGGTAAGGGATCACTGTGGGGTCTCTTTTATAAGGGACTAATTCTATTCATGAAGGCTCTACCTTCATGACTTAAGCACCTCCCAAGGCCCCCACCTCCTAACATCATCATCTTTGGGGATTAGTGTTTTTTTTTTTTTTAAGGTTTTATTTATTTATTTGAGAGAGAGAGAGAGAGAGCTAGCAAGCGAGAGCAAGGACAAGCAAGGTGGAGGGCAGAGGGGAAGCAGGCTCCCTACAGAGCAGGGAACCCAGTGTGGGACTTGATAGTGGGACTCTGGGATCATGACTTGAGCCAAAGGCAGATGCTTAACTGACTGAGCCACCTAGCTACCCTAGTATTTCATCATACACATTTTGAAAGGATGTAAACCTTCAGACCATGGCGCATATATTGACATAATCCTTTTCATATCTTTTCAGTGTATTTATGTTCCCTTTCTATATTTGGTTATTTATGTCTAGAATTCTAATTTTTGTTTTAACTAAAGCTGTTAGGAACTTATAAATTTTATTTGTTCCTTCCAAAGAAACAAGTTTTTACTTTATTAAATGTTCTCTGGTTTATGTTTGTTTCCTATTTAATTTCTGTTTTTGTTTATTTCGTTCCTTTTTGGGGAGGAATAAATTTGCTACTTTTTTTTTTCTTTAGATGTTAGATCGTTGATTCTTTAGTCTTTTCTTTTTTTTTTTTTTTTTTTAAGATTTTATTTATTTATTTGACAGGGAGAGAGCACAAGTAGGTAGAGAGGCAGGCAGAAAGAGAGAGCAGGAAGCAGGCTCCCCGCCGAGCAGAGAGCCCAATGCGGGACTTGATCTCAGGACCTTGAGATCGTGACCTGAGCCAAAGGCAGAGGCTTAACCCACTGAGCCACCCGGGTACCCTCTTCAGTCTTTTCTATTATAAATGTATGTAAGTCTTCTTTAAGTTTACTGTTAAATAAACTTCAGCTGAATTTCTCAAATTTTGATATATAGTGTTTTCAATATCATGATTTCAAAATATTTTAAAATTTTATTGCAATTTATTCTTTGGCACATGAGTTATTCAGAAGTGCTTAATTTCAAAATATTTAAGAATTTTCTGATTAAGTGTTGTTGATTTTTAGTTTAAATTTCTTTTGGTCAGAGAAAATGTTTTATATTATTTCAAATTTCTAAGTTTTGTTGAGGTTACTTTAAGAAATAGTTTATGGTCGATTTTGGTAAATAATCTGTGTGCACTTGAAAGGACTATTCTGCACTTGTTAGAAATATGCTCTCTACATGTCAGTTAGGTTAATTTTTAAAATGTTACTAAATCCTCTATATGCTTATGAATTCTTGCCTCTTTTACTATTAGATATTGATAGTGGTGTGTTAAAATACACTACAATGATTAAAAATTTGTTTGCCTTTTTAATTCTGTCAGTTTTGTTTTAATAATTTTGAGGATATGTTATAATAATTCATAATTTTACCAATGGATCAAAATTTTTGTCTTTAAGAATTTATAGGATTAAAGAAAAGATTTCCCTATAATTAAAAAAAAAAACAAGTATTACAGTTAAGCTGTTGCATGGAGTTCACAGGAGTGAAATGTGGAGAGAAAAAAAGTTATTGTATATTTTCTGTGAGGGGGTGATATGAGCAGAGCTGAGCTTTAAGAATCTTAATGTGGCTGGTTGTGTCATGCAGTGTGGGTTGTATAGAAGACAGAAGCAGAGTGAGGATGTTGGAGCTTGTTGTGATAGCTTAAGTCAGTGTTGCCCAACAATGGTTAATAATTCACTTTAGGTGGCTCATTCTAATGGAGATGTTGGACTCTATTTATATACATTAATGGGGAAGTTAATTATTTGAATTTTTCCTTTTATGTGGATCAGTTTGAAAGCTTCCGAGTTTCTATCTACTGAACATGTGAAGAAAGTAATGGAAAGCAGGTAAACACGTTTATGACTCAGTTACTCAGATTTGTTGTTCAGTTTTATCCTTAATCATATGTTGATTAATTCATACCCATAGTTGACCATTGCTTTAAGTCAGGACACAGAGAATGTTTACATTGAAATATAACAGTTTAGTGAAAGGCATACATTATAATATGCAAAGTCATTGCAAGGTGACTTTTTACAGATTTGTAATTTCAGGAATTTACAGCTAATCAGAGATTTTATGTTGGAGATCAAAATCTCAACATTTCATTAAACAACATGAAAAACAAAAATATAGTGATAATTAGATTTCATTTATCATGTCAATTATTGGGAATAATGACTATTCACTGCCTTAACATCTTATTTGTAGAGAAGTTCTTATAAGCAGGATGCTGAGAACATATTTCTCATCTTGTTATATAGAAACAAAAAAATTATGAAAATGAGCCATTTTATCATTTTAAATATGAGATTTACAAATGTGATATCAGGAACTATTTTAAAACCTATTACCACATGGTAAATTTCAATACAAAAATTTAAGGTGCAGTTCATTCCCAAACTAAGTATAATTATGAAAAATTGACTGTAAACTTCATCAAAGGCCCTGTTTTTAACTATATTTCTTAACTCAGTTAGTGGAATAAGGTCAAAGGTCTGAGAGTTGTGCTGTGCATGAAATGCACTTGTTCCAGTATTTATTGGTCTGGGACAGCTGTATTTCTGAGTGTTCTTTACTCTTTAGGTTTGGAAGTTATATACAATATATTGGTAATATAGAGGCTGATCATATGTCCATAATGCAGACAAATGGTCCTTGTCACATATCTACTTAACCTATAGCCATTACTTTGAAAGGCTTATCTCCTCTAGAGGGATTAGCTAACTTTCCCAAAAAGTCTGTTGTGACCCTCTTTCTTCAACTGTTATCATTTACAACCACATACTTCTTGGTGGGATTTCTGTTCTAGAGTGTATTGCTGATCTTTCTGTTGTGTCTGGAAACGTCTTATTTGCCAGGTATATAGTTATAGGTTGGCAGTTTTAGTCTTCTATTGTTTTAAAGATATTCTTCCATTGTGTATTCGCCTCCATCGGTTCTTTTGTGTAGTCAGCTGTAAGTCATATTTATGTGCCTACAAAGTAATGTGTATTTTTTTTGGGGGGGGCTACCTATAAAATCAGTTTGTCTTAATTTGTAGCAGTTTTACTCTAATATGGAAAGGCATGTTTATCTTGTGATTTATCCTGATTGTAGATTATCATATGTGTTGAATATTTGCCTTGATGTATTTCGTCATTTTGGGATAACTTGAGTTCATTATCTTCTCAAATTCCCTCAGTCACATTATTTATCACTGTTCCCTTTTGGGGGCTCCTTTACATATATGCTAGAATTTCTCACAGTTTCTTTTGTATCTGTAATGTTCTCTATTATATTTTAGTTTTCTCTGTGCTTCAGTAAAGGTATTTTATACTGCCCTATCTTCCAATTCATTAGTTCAGTATTCCACTGTGTTCTACCTAATGTTATAATTTTTATTCATTTTAAAACTTAGTTTTTCAATTGTAGAATTCCAATTTGATATTTTCATGCATTCTTCATCATATACTTCTTTGAAACTTTACCTTTTGGCAGGTAGTTTAAACAGAAGAAGAGCATCTTATTTTAACCAGGAGAAATTTGGTTCAATGCTGTGCTTCAGTCATTTTAAGGCATGGTATATTCTGGATTTCCCTTACTATTATGGTTAGTCTTCTAGGGGTCCCAACTGAAAATCTGAGATAATAAACCAGGACCCATTCACTTTGATGGGCCCTGAATTCCAATTCTTACCTCTCTAGCTCCACAAGACTATCAAATGTTTTATTTAGTTTTTCAACTTCTTAGCTAAGTTATTTTGGAAGGACATCTCCAGCACACAGCCATGTTGTTTAGAAATAAACAAATGCTTTAAAGAGAAAAGCAGCAGTAAAATGTCAGTGGTTAACTTTAATGTTTTTCTTTTCTTTTTGGATCTTGGCTTCAGGCTGTTTTGGTAACTTTCTGAAGGCTTCAAATATATTTGTGTGTGTCTGTGTGTGTAGTTGTTCTTGATAGATTTGTATGCTACTAGAACCTTCACTGTCTTTTTTGTCTTTTATCTGTCCTTGTGAACTACCTCAAATGTTTTCTCTAACAGAGTTAGATTGTAGAAATGCAAAGACAAATCTATAATAAGTAAGACAGTATAATATTGCTAGAAGGATAGGCAGGTAATATAGTAGAACAAAATAGGGTGCAGAAGTAGATTCATAAAAACAGTTGATGGATTTCTGACAAAGGTGTCATGGAAGTACATTTGGGAAAAGATGATATTGTCCATAAAAAAATGCTGTGTTAATTGGTTGAAATGAAAAAAAAAATGTCGACAGTTACTTCACACCACACACAGAACTCAATATTAGAGTGTAGACATAGTTTTTACAGATATAACTATAAAAGTTCTTCTTTTAAAGATTTTATTTATTTGAGAGAGAAAGAGAGAGAGCATGAATGGTGGGTGGGGAGAGGAGCAAAAAGAGAGGGAGAAGCAGGCACCCACTGAGCAGGGAACCTGATGTGGGGCTCAATCCCAGGACCCTGGGATCATGACCTGAGCTGGAGAGAGACACTTAACTGACCGATCCACCCAGATGTCCCTAAGAATTCTTGAATAAGATATCTAAAAATTCCTTCATGACCATGGCATAGGCAGTGATTTCTTAAGCAGAACACCAAAAGCCCAAATGATGAAGGAAAAACATTGTAAAACCTCTTACAAACAACAAAATGTAACAAAAAAGAGATGATATTTGTAATGGATACAAATGGATATTTATAAAGATAAGACTTGTACCTTGAGAGTAAAGAAGTCATACAAATCAATAAGCAAATGAAGAAATACAATGAATAAATTGACTTGAATGGGAACTTCACAAAAGAGGATATCTAAATTGCTAGTAAACATATGTAAAGTGCTTTACTTCACTAGCACCCCAAAAATCCAAATTAAAATTATGACGAACTGTGCACTCAAGAGGATCAATAAAAAGATGGAAAACATCAAGTACTACCTGTTGAAAAATGTATGGAGCAACTGGTATTTTTGAACTCTGCTAGTTGGAATATAAACTGCTAAAATCACTTAAAAAAACTGGTAGCATCTCTAAAGCTGGATTCCATATAAATAAAATAAAGAACAAGTAACACTAACTATTGTGTTAGAGGTCAGAATAGTGGTTACCTTTGGGATATAGTGTTTTGGAGGGGGCATATAAAGGGCTTTTGGTACTGAAGCTGGTCTGTCTTGATCTAGGTGCTGGCTATGAGTGTCTTCACTTTGTGAAAAATCACTGGGTAGTGAACTTTAAAATTATGTTATTTTGTTATGTACGTTATACTTCAAGAAATTCTATTCAAGCGCAGATTATAAATAAGTGCCATTAACAGAAAATAATTTCAGTAAAATTTCAGTAGAGATTTGACATTTGAATTATAATTTGAAGAATACTTCTGAGTTCTCCAGGCAGATCATTTCAAGCAAAAGGAAACATCATTGTAGTATTGCCATAACAGATTGCTACTTTCTCTCCCTCTTCTCTCCATTTCATCCTCCCTTTAAACTTACCAAGCTTGTATATTTTTTCTTTAGAGACCACTTACTCCTATATAGTTTAATATGTTAGTATACATATGTGGGTTGTAGATTTATTATATTCTAAAAATTAATTGATTTGGAAATTTCTGATATCTAGGCAGACAGGTGGGGATTTTTTTTTTTTTTTTAATACAAGAACCTCTTTAAAATAACACAATATAGGGCATGGTCTGTTTAGCTCACATCAAGGATGAATTTCTACAGTGCCTGACGTGTTGCCATACATAAATAGGTATCTTCAAATACTAAAATATACTAAATAGCATTTATCATCATTAGATTTCTCTCCAGAAAGGTCTCAACATATTATTAAATGAATAAATTTTACCATTAGGATCATCACAATGTTTACTTCACTTGCAATGACTTATTAATAAAATCCAGATTTTCCCAAAGACAGTTTAAGGAAGTAAAGTAATAAAGCATATAGCTCTTGTTTAAAAATTGCAAAGGAACATTAAAATCATGTAATAGAATAGATCCTATTATGGAACCTATTGATGGTTTTGAATTAACTTGATTTTATTAATAATTACAGAATTGTAATTATTACAGAATATACAGAATGTACAGAATAATTACAGAATTGTAGGAATGGAGAGTTTTGTTTTTTCTCAGTTTTGTTTTCCTTGGTTGGAAATAAGGGCATTATGTAAGACAACCAGGTTCATGGTGTTAGAATTAAAGTGTCAAAGCCGACAACTGAATGTTTAAGTAATGATCTAGTTAAAGAGCGATTCATTTTAAAAAAGCTTCTTTAGAGCTAAGATTCATTAAATAGAAATAACCTTAAATGGGATCCAGAGGTTTGTGATATATATCTGCTTGTCTGTGCATACTTGCCGCATTCAGTTTACTTTTCTTCTCAAGAATCTAATTTTGCAGGGTAATTTGACCTGCAGGGGGCAGTGTGGGCCTTTCAGTCTCGGAGTCGAAATCCTTTCACAGGAGAAGTTTAAGTGAAAAATGCCCTACAGTGCTCAGAGAAAGGCGGCAATTGGCTGCTGAGGACTTTACAGGCATTGATATGGCAGCTCACTTATGAACAAAACCAAAAAGGGATCAACATAAAAAATCAAAGTTTTGTCAGGTTTTCCACAGTTCAGTCGAACAGCTGCTTGTCAAAAGATTATTTTGTAAAGCTATCTAATAGGCTTTCCCAAGCCTTTCTTAATGCCGTCAAAACAGAGATAATGAAGTCTCCCCAAAGATCAGCTTTAAGAGCAGTTAATGGATTTTTAGGCATTCCCTGTAGTCATGATTTGCTTATTAGAAATATATAGTTCTCTGCACATGTGCTTGTCTTTATCTTAACTTCTTCGATTGGAATGTGAGCAGAAAACTCTCTGTTGCATTAACTTGGGAACTTTTGCTTTTCTGAGCATTATCACTCCAGCCAGGGCTATTCTGAGTGTGTGTGGGAAGCTCTAATGATCAGTCTGGAAAGCTTGTTTTTTTGCCTTTGTCTAAGACAAATATATTTTCTTTTTCAGCTTTTTAGGCATGAGGTAAAAAGGAAAATGGACCTAATGTAGGCAGCACCAGGCACCTCTGTGTCCTCATATTCCCTTCTTGTAATGCCTTATTACCATGGTTCACACTGGCCAGAAATGTCCATTTGGAGTCCACTAATTTCATTTTCTGACACAGAAAGGACAAGACATTTACTGAAATGAAATGCTGTCTCTTGCTCTAATTCCTATATACTTTCTGAAATAATTTTAACTTCAAATGATTATCTTTATCAGGACTCATTTGTTTATAGGTTAAGGGTATATTTAAAAAGAAACAAAAACAAACTTTTTATTGGGACACCTGGGTGACACAATCTGTTAAGCATCTGACTCTTGGTTTCCACTCAAGTTGTGATCTCAGGGTCACGAGATGGAGCCCCTGTGTGGGGCTCTGCACATAGCACAGAGTCTGCTTGAGACTCTCCCTCTCTCTGTGCACTCTCTCTCTCTCTCTCTCAAATAAACAAATAAATCAAAAAACAAACAAACCTTTTTGTTGTGAAATACAAGAGATGTGCAAATACGTAAGATAAAGATATACAGTGTAATAGCTTATTACAAAGGAAACAAACAGGTTAGAAAAAAAAGAACAGTATCTCTGTCCTAAAAGCCTCCCTCATGTGTCTTTCATACCATTAACTCCTCTTTCTTCACTAAATGTAACTAATACTCTGTCAATCACTTCCTTGCTCATCTTTCTTCTTTCTTCCTAAGCATGCGCTCTAGGGACTCTTGTCCTGTAATTCTTGGCAGTCTTGTTGCTCTCCAGTGCCTCTAAACATTTTAAGCATTTAAGTTTTCTAGTTGTCTTTAGTTGAAGGGTCAGTTTGTACTACCCAGCCCAATATTCTGGGAAATGGAACCTCGTTTATTTTTTTAATTCAACAAATACTTATTAACTGCCTGCAACCTGGGTACTATGCAAAGAGCTTGGGATATAACTGGGAATAAGATAGATGCTCTTCCTGTTCTACATGGGAGTTGTAGTTCATTTGGGGGGTTCGTACAAGTAACCATTACAATGCTGAACTTCTGACTTCTGCACAGCTCTGAAGTGACGTTAAATAAATCATACTGAAACAGATAGGGATTATGAGGTGCCTGCCTAGAAAAGCATATCTTGGGATAAAGTTGCCCCAGATCTTAATCTCCTTACAATTTCAACCTGTTTCAAAATGGAAGCTCTTTTAAGTATCTGTTTCTAGTTCTCTTTGCTAAAGCATTTCTTTTACAGAAAAGGAACTTGCAGAAAACCTTGAGCCTCCTCAGATAACCTGTTTCTGTAGCCCATCTTGCAGGTGCATAAAATCAGGAAGTCAAAAGCCACAAGCATGAAACCAAGTCCAGGGCCCAAATTATAATTGGTGCTCCTGCAAATACCAGACCAGACCAATCAGAGCCACCACTGGCCCCAGTCCTGACCTTTCATTCTCCCTAATTATAATGCGAAAGATCTTGACCCAGGTGGGATACTTAGTTTACAAAAGAAACGGTATGTAAAGAAGCATGTTCTGTCAACTGCGCCTGTGTGCCCAACTTGCAGTGTTTCTCCATCCCTTCATGCTTAGATGTCTCTCCTGTCCTGCCTCTGCTTTCAAAAACCAGGGAACAGCTTACTACCTCTCTTGCGAACTCCCTCAAGCCTAGGCTTGCAATAAACCCTATCCACACCATCCTGGGCCTCATGTCTGTTTCTACGTTCATGAGTGAGAGAACCTCAAGGTCGGTAACAATTTCATGAAAATAAATATTAGATAATACACTAACGTTGATTTTGCAGTAACACTTCCCTTTATAATAAAAGTCATAATTGGATTTTTTACAGTGTTTTAGAATTTCAAAATACACACACACACACACACACACACACACTGGGACTATTTAGAAACACCATTTCTAGTAATTCTAATATTATAATTGGGATGTGTTTGAGCCGGGAGGTCTTTATTGCTATGCCTGATGGAGTAGTAGGGTTTGTTGACTGTGATTTCGTCTCTTCTCAGCCTTGCCATTTCACTTACTGTCATTTTCCTTTTAATTTTAATCTCTTCAGACTTCCTTAGTGTCCACTGTCATTTATCTCCTTAAACCCTTTGCCAACCTCCAAGTCGATCCTGCAGAAGCCTCTGGATAATTCTCCTTGTGATATTTGTGAGTATCTGGGTCTTGCTTTTGGTGTTTCCGAAGAGCAGATAATTGTTTAAGCTCCATGTCAGTTTCTTTCTCACTAATAGCATTCTTCCTGAAATTATACTCTAATGTTTCTTTCTCCCACTATGTCAAGGTTTCTAAACCTAGAATCAGTCTACCAGTCATGTGAACCCCCTAAAATTTTGTGCAAAATATGATTTCCATTTGAACTTAGTAATTTTCCTAGAAATGATATATTTTAAAGAGCATTTTTTTTTATTATGGAAAACTTTGAACAAACAGGAAGTAGAATATAACCTTTCCACATACTCATTATGCATAAATATTTACCACTCACTTTTTTTTAATAGAAATTTAACTTATTTATTTTATTATTACATAATTATGTTTACTTTTGTACATAGATTATTAATGTCACACATTTACAAATGCACCAGGTTGACATTGTTATTTCACCTCACTATTTTGTTTTTCTGGAGTATTTCAAAGGAAATCTCTGACATAATCATTTCTTTCACAGAAACAAGTATGCATCTCCAACCGTTAGTTTTTCTTTTCTTACATAGCAAAATGGACACTGATTCCTTAACCTCATCTAATTCTAGCCAATATTCAGATCTCTTTGTTTCATTTATATCATTTTATAGTTAGACTGTTCAACTTTTTTTGAGTGAAATATTTTAAAAAATTATTATCAAGCAGTTTTTTAGGGAAGATTAAAGTTCACAGCAAAGCTGTCAGAGATTTCCCCATGTATCTCTGGTGTCCCCTTTATCAACCATTAGTTACAACTGGTGAACCTACACTGACACATCATAATGACCCAGAGTCCATAGTTTATATTAGGGTTCACTCTGGGCATTATATATTCTTTGGGTTTTGATGAAAAAAATATCACTATGGTATCATACAGAGTATTTTCACTGCCAAAAAATTTTTCTGTGATCTGCTTATTCATATATCTACCCCTGTCTCCTGTGTGGCCCTGCAACCACTGATCTTTTTACTTCTCCATGGTTTTGCCCTTTGCAGAATGTTATATAGTTGGCATCATATAAGTATATAGGCCTTTTCAGGTTAGCTTCTTTCACTTAATAATAGACATATGTGGTAGCTCCATGTGTTTTCATGGCTCAATAGCTCATTTCTTTTTAGTGCTGAATGATAGTCCATTGTCTGAATATTGCACAATTTATCCATCCACCTACTGAAAGACATTTTACAAGATTTGGCAATCATGAAAAAAGCTGTTATAAACATCTGTGTGCAGGTGTTAGTGTGGACATAACTTTTCAACTCCATGGGGCACATAGGAGTACAGTTGCTGGATCATATGATAAGAGTATATTCAATTTTGTAAGAAACTGCCAAACTGTTTTCCAAAGTGGCTGTGTCAATTCCCATTCCCACCAACAACGTATGAGAGCCCCGATTGCTTCAGAACTTTGTCAGTACCTGGTGTTGTCATGTTCCATTCTAAAAGTTGTTCAGTGGTTATTTCCCCCAACTCATTTCTCCTTTCCATCTTCCAATGTCCTCTCTGCTATTCCTTATGCTCCACAAATTAGTGAAACCATATGATAATTGACTTTCTCTGCTTGACTTATTTCACTCAGCATAATCTCTTCCAGTCCCATCCGTGTTGATACAAATGTTGGGTGTTCATCCTTTCTGGTGGAGGCATAATACTCCATTGTATATATGGACCATATCTTGTTTATCCATTCGTCCATTGAAGGGCATCTTGGTTCTTTCCACAGTTTGGTGACTGTGACCATTGCTGCTATGAACGTTGGGGTACAGATGGTCCTTCTTTTCACTACATCAGTATCTTTGTAAATACCCAGTAGTGCAATTGCAGGTTCATAGGGAAGCTCTATTTTTAATTTCTTAAGGAATCTCCACACTGTTTTCCAAAGTGGCTGTACCAACTTGCATTCCCACCAACAGTGTAAGAGGGTCCCCCTTTCTCCACATCCTTGCCAACACGTTGTTTACTGTCTTGTTAATTTTGGCCATTCTAACTGGTGTAAAGTGGTGTCTCAATGTGGTTTTGATTTGAATCTCCCTGAGTATTCACAGTTGCTAGTTTGAGGATTTTAGTCTTTGTCCGTGAGTCCAACAATTGTATTATCTTGTCAGTGATGTTTATTGCATTTTTTTCATGTGAGTTAAAATTTTCTTGGTTTACCATATGCCTGGTAATTTTGGATTATATAATGGAAAATTTGAATATTACATTTTGCAGCTCTGATTTGGCAAAATTTATGGAGAATATAGCTTTTTTGTTTTAGCAGGCAATTGATTTAGTTAGATTCAGGCCACAAATCCCCATGTATATTCTTGGGCTATGGTTTCAATGTCAGTTTAGTTTTCAAAGCCTTTGTAATGCTCTCCAGATAGGTTCTGGGTGTTTACCACCCAGTGGTCAGTCTGGAGCCTATGCAGTGTTATACAGTAACTTCTTTGGTGTGCTAATTAGAATCAGAGCCATACAGGTGCAGGTCAGGAATGAGCTCAGGAGTTTATATGAAGTTGCTTTCCCAAACTCTTTCCTCTCCATAATTTCCCAGGTGCCTTTTGATTCCCTGAGCCCCTTTTTTTGGTTCTCTGTCTGGGGCTTTAGTGACACCTCTCTGTCAAGTACTTTTGTGATTGGGCTCACATTCTGGTCTAGTAAGATGGAGGACAGAGAAAGAAAAAAAGCAGCATGATTTTGTCCTACGCTCTTTTAACTGCAGGTTTGCAAAATAAGGGAATAAGGTTTCTTGCTTTAGGCATTTGGGCTCTTGCAGGATCTTATAACAATTACTGTCAATTCTGCTATGGAATTTTTTGGGGACTGAAACATGGCAGAACAAAGAAAAATAAACTTTTTGCCACCTTGAGCCTTAAGAGTTTCCTTTCCCACTCTTCAGCCAGTTTAGAGTGCTTCTCCTGGAGTTTATTCTGTCTATGCCACAGTGCTTACTTGTGGGGTTTCAGGCTTCACTGAATTTAAGTCATAGGCTGTTAGAGAAGAAGAATGGTAAATTCACCATTGATTCTGTAGTATTTCATATTCTGGTATTCTTCTTGATGTGCCTGCAACTATTCACTTTTAGAGTCTTCAAATAGTTGTCCAATATATTCTTTCTGAGTTTTATAGTTGTATTCAATATGAAAGAAAGTGAAGCAAGGTTATTCCTTTTCATATTTATTTACTTGTTTATTAAAAGATTTATTTATTTATTTGACAGAGTATGAGAGAGAGAGAGAGAGAGGGCCCATAAGCAGGGGGAGCAGGAGAAGGAGAAGAAGGCTTCCTGCTGAGCAGCTAGCCTGATGTGGGGCTTGATCCCAGAATCCTGGGATCATGACCCAAACTGACTGTCTGCCTTCCTTTTCATCATTAATTACAATGATTTTATTTACTTTTAATAAATTTAAATTTAAGTAGCCACTGTGGGTAACTATGGTAGTGGCTACCATATTGCATGGCACAGTTTTAGAATGACTAATTATAAAAGTAATTATGAATTTCCCAAATTCATTAAACTCTACCATTTGAGTTCTAGAAGAACTAAAATATGCCCAGTGGTCAAACTATTAATCAAATTCTGTCAGGAGACCATGGACATCATTTCTAAAACAAAGATGAATGATTTAAAAACACGAGACAAATTTCATGATTTTCATAATATCATGTTTATAACTAGAAACATCAAAATAACTGTTACTCTTAAGAGTATATAAAGTATAGAGAAAGCAGGATATTTGAGTTATTCATTTGCATTACCAGAGAACAATTTGATAATAAAGCAGCCATCTAAGTAGCTAGATTTTCATGTAACTGAGCAGAAGAAACCATTCAGTATTTTATTTGATAAGATTTCAGTAGTTTCCTAGTTGTTTCATCTGTAACACAAATCCGCAAATACATATAAAAAGAGGCAGTGACTTTTTATGTGCCCTAATTTTAAACTTAAACTTTGTTTTACGTAGAAATTTTAGTTATAAAGGGAATTGCTGATTAAATGTAGATACCGTTACAATTTTGGTTCCTAAACCCATATTTCCTATAAAATAAATTTTCCTTAGCAAATTGCAAGGTGACCATAAAACATGGTAGATGATAGAATTTACTTTATTTTTAGGATGCTGCTTAGATTTTTTTTTTTTTCAATATTGTAGCCATGCTACAGTGTTTTGGTGAAGAATAAAACTGAAGAACTGTTCTATAATGAGTATTATGTACTCTTAGTAATTAACCCCTGAAGGAATTGATGGCAAACCCAGTTATGCTGAATTCTGGGCCATAATTTCAGGCATTCTGATACAGTTTTAGTATTATATTTATGATTGTATATTCCTTAACTATAGTCATGTTTTATTATCATATTTATTTTCTTGTTGTTTAAATAGAATCAAATATATATTTAAAGTCAGTGATGATTAAATATCAATTTCTACTGTAAGTGATTTAGGTAAATCTAGGAGGAATAGATGTTGTCTCCTTCTGGATATTCATTGTTTTCATTTTGATATTGAAAACATGTCCCTATTTTCATTTCCATTTGTCTAATTTAATTTTGTATAGAGAGTTTGGTAGAAGTAATAAGAAAGCAGAAACCATACATAAATGTTGATTCTTGTTTTGTTTCTCAGTATTCCTATATTAATCAAAATTTATTTTATAGTGATATATAAATTGCCTTGACAATTATGGAAGCCTAAGTAATACATATATGGGAATGATTGTATGGAGCCAAAAGATGGTCCTGTGAATCATAAGTCACAATCAAAGATTTTTCTTGGGAATGATTAAAGAAGTTTCCAAATTTTGGAGCTTTGGGAACCTGAAATTACCCATAACCAAAATATGCCTGTTTTCCAGGAGCACTACTATTCTCTTCCATAAGTATTTGCTGAGTGACTACTCTCTTGTAGACACTGGGGTTATTACAGTGAACAAAACTTGACAAAATTTTGTTTTCATGAAACTCACACTCTAGTTTCTCTGTAGTTTATGCCTTTGGGTAATTTGAGATTGATTGTTGAACGTGATTGGACTGGGTACCATAAGTACTAATGATCTGGGAAAAATTGCTACCTACATATGTGTATTACAACTCCTGGAGATTAAGCACATTCTCCTTATTACATGTTTTGGATAGTTTCAATATAGATGTTCTTGAATATATTTTGTTTTATTTTAGTACGGGTCATTTTACAAAATGACCCAATGTGACTCTTTTTGTCTCTCTCATAGCCACAGATCTTTCTGATACTGAAGGACCTCATGAAAACCCATAAATAAGGTGTTTTTTTTTTCTTAATACTATACAAGTAGTATGTGTATAAATATATAGGTACAAGACAAGGGAGGTACTATTATTCAAAATAAAGTGGTCCTGAGAAATAAGAGATGCAAGAGGATGAGAAATTCAGATACGGTAAACTATAAGCATTTTTGCTTTTATTCATCTAAAGGGTACTTGTGACCCCAGTTTGCAGTATGAGATGGATGGGGGATATTTCAACACACATCCACCAGTTCTCCGGACACCTGTGGTTGTCTTGTAATTCAACTCAATTCTGATGCTATCTACATCAGATTCCACAGGTCGAGGGCTCAGTCTCACTGTCCTCCCTCCATACAACCCCCCACCACCCACTTCAAATGCCAGTTGCAAGACCAGGTTGTCATCTATATTTCTGACTGACTGGCTATAAATCAGAGGTTCCTACAACCCCTTCCTTGGGTTCGATTAATTTACCAGAGTACTTCACAACACAGAGAAACATTTTACTTTCTAGGTCATTAGGTTAATTATAGAAGGATGTAACTCAGGGACAACCAGATAGAAGAGATATATATGACAGTGGATGGGGAAAGGGTGAGAAACGTCCATGCTCTTTGAGTGCACCACTTCCCCCAAATCTCCATGTATTCACCAACCTGGAAGCTCTTCAAAGGCTGTCCTTTTGGATTTTTATGGAGGTTCCATTACATATGCGTGAATGATTAAATTTTTGGCCATTAGCCTTCGACTCAACCACTACACCCTCTGCTCTCCCCAGAGGTCAAGGAGGTCAGGATGAAAGTTCCAACTTTCAGATGACAGGCTTGGTTCTCCTGGCAGCCAGTTCCCATCTTTAGGTGACCGTGGGGGATTCTGAAAGTCACCTTATTAACATGACACAGTATACCTTTATCAGTCTCAAAGCTTAGAAAACTCCGTGTTTTAGAAGCTGTGTGCTAGAAACAAAAACTAAACATATATTTCTAATCATAAACCACAAAATCACACTAACTAATGGTGATTGTCCTTAGGTTTTTAGGACACTAACTGCCCCTAAAAATGTAAATGCAGGTGTGCCTGGGTGGCCCAGTGGGTTAAGCCTCTGCCTTTGGCTCAAATCATGATCTCAGGGTCCTGGGATCAAGCCCTGCATCAGGCTCTCTACTCAGCAGGGAGCCTGCTTCCTCCTCTCTCTCTCTCTGCCTGCGTCTCTGCCTACTTGTGATTGCTCTCTGTCAAATAAATAAATATTTTAAAAAATGTAAATGCAATATAGTGCTCTGTCAAGATATATATGTTGTTTTTTTTTAATAAAATTTTTTTTTTAAAGATTTTATTTATTTATTTGACAGACAGAGATCACAAGTAGGCAGAGAGGCAGGCAGGGAGAGAGACGGAGAAACAGGCTTCCTGCTGAGTGGAGAGCCTGGTGCAGGGCTCCATCCCAGGACCCTAAGACTATGACCTGAGCAGAAGGCAGAGGCTTTAAACCACTGAGCCACCCAGGTACCCCAAGACTTCTATGTTTTAAAGTCAGTTTATTCCTTTGGTATGAAAAGTAGTGAATCATGTGACATTCTAGAAGTTTGCTTAATTCATTAAATCCTGACATGGAAGACAGCTTATTAATATGTATGCACACAGGAGAGCCCTGAGAGGTTAAAGAATTGGAGATGGTGTTACATCAGGTGGGAGTGAAGATGGTTTTCTCATTGCTAGTCTGCCCCTTTGATCTCAAGATGACAAGGAGGCTGTGTACCCTTCTTTTATAATCAGTACATTAAAAGGAAAAAAATAATGAACAGGTAAATCTGGACTTGGACATTAGAGGAAGGTTCAAGCAAATAGGACGTTCAGGTCAAGAAGCATCGATGGCAAGTAACAGTAAGCTGGCTGTGTGGTTTTGAGGACTAGGTTAGGATGCACATTTTTGGAAATCTTTGACTAGGGAAATAAGGTAGAATTATTAATGTTGGTCTTATAGAGGTATTGGGCAAGAAATGAAGGCACAGACCTAGGGCAAAATAAAAATAACTCCCAATAATCTGGCTACTAGAAGGAGGGTATGATATTCTAAAAGTATTATTTTTGGATATCTATCCTATACCAGTAAATTGCTTTACTGAACAAAAGGCAAAGTGACTGCCCCCATGGAGCTCACCTTTTAGTGAGGGAAGACAGAGGGGCGCCTGGGTGGCTCAGTGGGTTTAAGCCTCTGCCTTCGGCTCAGGTCATGATCCCAGGGTCATGGGATCGAGCCCCACATCGGGCTCTCTGCTCCGCAGGGAGCCTGCTTCCTCCTCTCTCTCTCTCTTCCTGCCTCTCTGCCTACTTGTGATCTCTGTCAAATAAATAAAATCTTTAAAAAAAAATTGTGTTAGTGAGGGGAGACAAAAATTAAACAAGATGAACTTGTGAAATAGTTGGCATTTTTGATGGTGCTATAGAAAAAAAAAACACACAGAGAAGAAGATAGAGTGCCATGAGAGAGATATGTATGCAACTTCAGTGTGGTAAGGGAGGTCTTCACTGAAAAGGTGATATTTGTGAAGGGTACAAGAGTAGAGAGTGACCAGCCTTGAGGCAAATCATGGTAAGCTTCTTTTGGGCTTTTTAACAGTTACTTTAGTATAGATAGGAATAGTCTCAGTGTTTGGGGTAGTAATGAATCTTGGGGTTCTTAAATGGTCCCAGCTTTGAAGATTAGAAGCTCTGATTCATGGAATTGAGAAATATTGCTTATAACACAACTGTGAAGAAGTGAGAGGATTTCAGAATCCGATTGAGGATCTGCACCTGGTCAGATTGGGAGCTGGTTTCCCTGGAAAATGAAGGACCTGGAAAAAGGATACTAGGCAAATCAGTGAGATTTAAGTTAATAACTGGGATGAAGGAATGGCTAAATCAGAAAGACTAGAAGCAAAATGAGTAAAAGGAAATCAGCAGGAATAGCTTCCTGTGTTCAACTTGTGACTGAGGTTAATCTTTGCCTCTCTCTGCCCCAGATAGATCTTTCTGGAGTATAAAACACAAATTTTTGGTGATTTTTGACATTTATGGGTTATACAATCATCTCTTAACAGCAGATCCACATGCACGAGACTGTGGTTAGGGTTGGCAGATGAAGTATAGGATGCCTAGATAAATTTGGATTTAGATAAACAATGAAAAATCTTTCACTAAAATATACCCCGAATATTACACGTGGTATACTATAGTAAGTATACACACACTCAAAATTTATTTTTTATTTTTCTGAAAATCAAATTTGATTGAACATATTTTCTTTGTTAAATCTGGAAGCCCTTAATTTGAAGCTCATCTGGAGGTCCAGATCGTGGTGGGCCAAACTTTGAAGTATGTAGTGGAAAGCAAGATCTCCTTCTTCTTCAGTAGCATCTTGGTTCTTAGAAATATTAGCATCCTCCACAGCTGAGGTTTTAAAATGGAACTTATGGACTTTTGAAAACTGTGATATTTATAGCAGTGGTGTAAGTAATGGCTGGTGGTAAATTCTATTCCTCTAGAGCAGCATTTAAACTTTTAACACCCTATAACTTATCTAGGAAATATAAAATCAGAGTGGTGGTAAGAGTCCTGAGCCATAGCTAATGGGTCTCCCCTTTATCCTCTGTGGGAGCTCCTAAGGCATGTCTGTGAAAACCTGGGACCCCTTGGTATTTACTTGGAAAACCACTGCTTCAGCATCAAGAATTGGCTAAAAAGATCATCATTAAAGAAAAAAATCCTTTCTACTGTATTTGGGATCAGACATTCTAAATACTTGGGGGGGGGGATGAAGGACTCTAAAGGAATGAGACAATTTTTATAAAGAAAAGAAGTTTAAGTGGAATGTATTTCTAATGATAAGAATATCTGGGAAAAATATATTAACTCGGCAGGGAGGGGAGCTCCATCTCCCCACCACCCATGCTATCTCTCATTATAATGCCTGTTATTTTTTTCATAGGGAATTATACCCTATTTTATTCCTAGCACAAAAGATGAGGCATGCATTTTTATTTGCTTTTGATTAAAGTCTCACCCATTTTGAGATCTGCAGATAATTACTGGAAGAGTCATAGGTCACTTAAGAATACTGAAATACATCCAGACAATACATATGGTATTTTAATTAATTTTCTATCAGTTCTTTTCTTTGTGCTGTTGTCATTGTTGGACAGTTTAAAAGCCATATGAATGTACTTAATTATAGTTGGCTGTGGAGTGGGCAAGGCTATGTGGAAAATGCTATCTCGAGGAGTCAGATTTATATTGTGATTCTTAGAATTCACTTTGAGAATAATGTGTTAGAATCAAGTGTACTTCTAAATCAGAGTTTCCATCTTTATTTCTGACTCATTTTCAAGTTAAAATGCTATGTAGATTTGACGTGTGATGTATTATCACAGGATAGGCCTTGGTGATCCTAATTTAGGCAGAACTCAAGCTTTGGTCCTAGGCTGCCCCTTGCCAGTATTCCTCCTATATTCTTTCCTTCTCTACATATTTCTTCCTATCCTGTTCTGTCCATTTCTTTTCTTTTCCTTTCCTTCTTTTCTTTCTTTCTTGCTCTGTAAGTGGTCTTATCCATTCCTATAAATGTCCCCTTTTTCTCCACCCAAAATTAATATCCCTGGTACTTGACTTATCCTTACTATTGGCAACTAGAGTATGGGCAGGTGGGCTTGGCAAATCAGATGCTGGTGCCTGGGTTTGAACTGGAGATTAGTGACTCAAAGAAGCAGGGATAGTAGAGATTTTATCTGGGTGGGAATAAGCAGCATCCAGATACATATCCGGGGGCAGTCTGAACTGTGGTACCCGTGGCCATATTCAGCATCTGGGGCCAGCAATGGCATCTACCAGGGCCTCAGAAGAGGAAAATTAGCATGATTTTTACTGTTCTTGGCTGACCAACATTTTGTAGTTTTTTTTTTTTTTAATTTTCTTGGTGTGTTTCTGCAAACTTCTTAAAATTCCATGAGCTGTCCAATATCTTTTCAATAAATCTCTTTTCTACTTAAGTTAACCAGAGTTGGTTCTTATTGTTTATTGATTGCCATGATACTCAGATTCATAATTTTAGCCCAGACTTCTTTTATAAGCTTCAAATCCAATGCCAACCTAAACTTTTCACTTAATATCTTATATTGGCGTTATCTCACATTAATGTGTCAAAATATGAACTTGTATTCTTCTCCCTGGCCTAATATTTTCCCCAGTCTTCCCTGTTCTATCCTTGACTCACTCCAGTTAGGTTGACATCTGTTGGATGGTAGGTTGTTCACTTCTATGTAGCTGCTCCGGGCCTAGACCAGCAAATAGCCAGAACAACTGAGTGGGAGAATGAAGACCCTCTGAGAAGGGATCAAAGTTAACTTCTCAAGTTGCTGCTTCAGTTGTATCTGATGATGTGTCTGTGTCCATCAGTGTTACCCTGCAACACCCACTCCTGCAACACCCCTCCAGGATGGCTTCATGTGACGCCTGTCTTTGCATACTGTGCTGCAGACCCATTGGTCATTTTCAGGTTTTTTTTTTTTTATAAAGATTTTATTTATTTATTTGACAGAGAGAGATCACAAGTAGACAGAGAGGCAGACAGAGAGAGAGAGAAGCAGACTCCCTGCTGAGCAGAGAGCCCGATGCGGGACTCGATCCCAGGACCCTGAGATCATGACCTGAGCCGAAGGCAGCGGCTTAACCCACTGAGCCACCCAGGTGCCCCCATTTTCAGGTTTTTGAACATGCCAAGTTCTTTTCATTATCAGGCCCTTACACAGGCTGTTCACTGTTTTAGAAAGCTTTTCTCTTCACTTCACTAACTTCTTTCTATCCTTTAGTTTAAATAGTATTTATTTGTCTTCTCTGATCCCTAAACCTAAATTGTCTTCCTGATACCATTTATTTTCCCCTATGCAGTAACTAGAACAATCTTTACAGATTTTTTTTAATAGATTACAGAAAACATAGTCAAAATATTTTATTTTAAAGTCTGTGTTTATTTGGGTCTATATTTATTGGTTTAATGTCTTCTTCCTCCACTAAACTACATGTTTCCTAAAGGTAAGGACATTGTTCATTTTATTCATTGTATCCCTAGCACATGCTCAGTGGGAGGAACATGTGGTAGATACTCAAGAAATATTTTTTGGAACAATATAATAAATAAAGGAAATATTGGGAGATGTTGAGGAGGTGAGGATCAATTACCAACAGGAGAGGATAAATAACAAGGGAAGCATCATTGTTCCCGCCCCTTAATTAATTGATCAAATTATGTCCTTACCTCACCTCATGAAGAGGATTCTTTTTTTTTTTTTTTTTTTTTTGAAGAGGATTCTTTTTGAATGGTAGCATTGCCAGTTCAAGGCAAATATAATCCGGTCTATCATTGTATTGTAAACTTCTTTGCCTTCCTTAGCCCTGTCGTATGGTACAACCAAGGAATGCTAGCTCCTCTCTCAGTGTTCATTAACTTCTCATCATTTCTCTGCTCTTCTTGTGTGCTTATTTGTCTCACGTTGCTGAGGGCAGGGTTTTAGTTATATCAGCTGGGGATTCCTTCCGTAGCTACTACCTATTCACTACCTTGCACTACTATCATTTATAGCAGCCTTCCTTCTCAGATTGTACTGGGGTTCATTTTTCACCTTCATAAATGTTTTAACTGCTGTGGATCTTTCCAGAAATGCCAAGGACCCTTCTGATTTATTGGAAAAGAAAAAAAAAATCTGTTGATGGTATACAGACATCTGGGTTCGGCCAGTTTCCTTCCTTTTTCAGATCCATAATGGACTTAGAAGACAACCCACTTGTGTTATGGTCTTCCTATTTCCCACTATGGGTTTTTACTTTCTACTCATTCAGGAATAGATAAGAAGAAGAAGTGTGATGTCTGGTGTCCCCTTGATTCCTCAGCAATGAAGCCTTCTCCATGAGGTAAAACATTGGTAAAATTGTCTTTGGGCAACTGATCTTTTGAGAAGCCACAGTATATACTTATTTGCCTAATTGGTCTGACCATTCTGAAATAGGAGAAATCCTCTTTGCTGCCGTATTTAGCCTTGTCTTATGCTTTCAGCTTCTAGCAAGCATGTAGGTCACCTGAGGCCTTTTGAAACATAGCTCCTTCAATCCCTGAACAGCTCCAGAGAAATGAATTATAGGTATGGACAGAGAGTTTAATTCATCAGCTTCTTGGAAGCTTGTTGTCCTTTTACAACATAACTCAATGACTTCTGCTACTTTTTTAATATGAAGAAATGAATTTTCTGACAAAGAACTTACTAGTAATGTCCAAAACCTATGGAAAGGCTTAGACTGAAGAGAAGTTGTTCTGATTTAGTTGGTTTGCAAATTGTTGGGGCACAGTTCTCTCTGATGATTATCCAAATGTTGGAATCTCACTAATGTCCACTTCTTAAAAATTATAGTGATATACCCTTTAATATTCAGGATGATGATTTAAATAATTGCCTTAAACAGAGAGCACTTCTGAGGAATGGGTGATTGTGAATTCTAAGTCTTGAAGCTCCTAAAACTAAAAAAAAAAGTGATCATAATATATTTTATTCTAACTACTATAATCAGTATTTTCATAGAATGTATTATTTTTTTGCTCATTAAAATTGTGATTAAGGGACCTGGGTGGCTCAGTTGATTAAGTGTCTGCCTTCGGTTCAGGTCATGTTCCTGGGGTCCTCAGATTGAGTCCTGCATTGGGCTCCTTGCTCAGTGGGGAGCCTGCTTCTCCCTCTGCCTGCCCGTTTCCCTGCTTGTGCTCTCTTTCTCTCTCCCTCTCTGTCATATAAATAAAATCTTTAAAAAAATAAATAGAACTTTAAAAATAAATAAGTAAATAAAAGCATGTTTAAGTTTGTGATACCGACACTGGTGAGGAAGGATAGTGACAAGAACCACCCAAAATAATGATGTACTTTAAAATCAGTGAGATGTTTTCCATCTTAGAGTGTAGCAGGCCTAACCTATCTTTTATGTTTTACTTAGGGTGACATTAAAACAGTTAATAATCTCGGGTGCCCGGGTGGCTTGGTCAGTTAAGTGTCTGCCTTCAGTTCAGGTCATGATCTCAGGGTTCTGGAATTAAGCCGTGCATAAGGCTCTCTGCTCAGTGGGGAGTCTGCTTCTCCCTCTCCCTCTCCTTCCTCCATTTCCCCCGCTTGCGTGCTCTATCTCAAATAAATAAATAAAATCTTAAAAGAAATTTACAAGGCTTGAACTTATGCTAATGAGTGCTAAAGTAAATGACATGCGGGTCTTTTGTGTTCTCAACTCCGGAGCTCCCCTACTTTCTCCTGGGTTTAGCCTTTTACCATTTCCTCATTTTTCTCATAAGACTTTGACTATCAACCATTCTCTCATTGCTCTTGACTTATTCAGTTTTTACTTTCTTTTGATTATTTCTTCTAAGCCTATGAATATACACACACCAATATCACCAAAGCTGAAACATTACACACACTAATTCTTTTAAACCTGATTTCTTTTCAAGTTATCTCAACTCTCTCATTTCCTTAACTGCCGACCCTTTTGAGATCACGATATATACTATCTACCTTCACTTCTTCATATTTTACTCACTTTCCAAGCATTCAAAAATTATTTTTGCCTTTACTTCTGTATTAGTTTCCTAGGCTACTATAACAAATTGCCACATACTTGGTGGCTTAAAACAAAACACATTTATTTTCTTACAGTTCTTAAAGATAATGTTCCAAAATCAGATCTGCTGGGATGAAAGCGAGGTGTTGGCCGGCCTTATTCCCTCTGGAGACTTTAGGGAAGAATCTGATTCATTGCATTTTCAAGCCTCTATCCCTATATTCTTTGCCTTTTGCAGCTTCTAGTGGCCATCTGTATTCTTTGGCTCTTGGACCCTTCTTCCGTCTTCAAAGCCCATAGTGTAGCATCTTCACATCTCTCTCTGTTAATGTCATTGCATTATTTTCTCTCTTCTATATTAACTTACCTTCTGCCTCCATTCTCTAAAGATACTTGTGATTACATTTAGGGTCCATCCAAAGAACCTAGGATAATCTTCTAAATTAAAAATCCTTAAATTGGGGCACCTGGGTGGCTCAGTGGGTTAAAGCCTCTGCCTTCGGCTCAGGTCATGATCTCAGGGTCCTGGGATCGAGCCCCGCATCGGGCTCTCTGTTATGCGGGGAGCCTGCTTCCTCCTCTCTCTCTCTGTGCCTGCCTCTCTGCCTACTTGTGATCTCTGTCTGTCAAATAAAATAAAAATATTAAAAAAAATCCTTAAGTTAATCACATCTGGAATTTTGGGGGACCATTGCCTGCTATACTGTTCAAGAAATCAGTTCATCAGATTCCTGATCACAAACGTGATGGCATTACTAACCCTTCTTTTCGGCCTCTGTGTAGCATTTAACAGCTACTCTGGCTTCTTGAAGCACCCCTATGTCTTGCTTTTGTATCAATACTCCCGTTTCTCTGACAACCATGTTATGTCCTTTTTTTTTTTTTTTTTAAAGATTTTATTTATTTTATTTAATTGTCAGAGAGAGAGAGATCACAAGTAGACAGAGAGGCAGGCAGAGAGAGAGGAGGAAGCAGGCTCCCTACCAAGCAGAGAGCCTGATGTGGGGCTTGATCCCAGGATCCTGGGATCATGACCTGAGCCGAAGGCAGAGGCTTAGCCCACTGAGCCACCCAGGCGCCCCTGTTATGTCCTTCTTTTCCTCTCACTTCTAAATGTAGGTTTTCCTAAATATTCTCTCCTTAATTTCTCCTTTCTTGCTTTTTGTATTACCTTCCTTGACCATCTCATCCACACCCATGACTTCTTAATCTTCATATCCTGGTTAGATCCTCTTTAGGGCTCCGGCTCTCATTGATGCATGCTAGACTTCTTTCAGACAGACAACCGCAAGGTTTAGTAATGAGACTGAATTCATTACCAAGCTCTCTAAACATCTTTTGCTACCTTAATCAGCATTGCAGTTAAGGACTCTGGCATTCGGAAGAATAACCGAACCTCTTTCTCTTGCTTTGTCTTGGCCCTTATCTTATTTCAGGTCCTAATTGCTTTTGATATGAACTACATCAGTAATTTCCTAGAAGATTTTCCTCCCTATGATTTTTAGCTGTTCTTTGCTTCTAGAATCAGCTTTCTAAAGCCTGACTGTAATGAGTGTAAATTTTGCATTAAAAATCCTCAGTGTTCTCCCCTTCTCCCTATCAGCATGTTCTGACTAAAACCCAGATTTATGAGGGATGCCTGGATGGCTCAGTTGGTTAAACATCTGCCTTTATCTCAGGTCATGAACCCAGGGTCCTGGGATGGAGCCCTGCATCAGGCTCCCTCCTTCTCTCTTTACCAAGGGTCCCCACCATGCTTGCTCTCTCTCTCTCTCTCTCTCTCTCTCAAATAAATGAATAAATAAATAAATAAATAAAATCTAAAAAAAAAAAAAAAGCAAACCAGATATGTGGCCTTCAAAGCTGTTTCCAACTTGATTTCAAGCCTCACTTATGCACATATGCCCCAGCTATGTACTCACTTTAGGTCTTGACACAACCTGCCACATGTGCAAAGTTCATGTCTCTATGTCATTGTTTATTGTATCCATTTCCTCATTTTTCTGTATGACAATCTCACAGTACAGTCCTCCAGGCAAAAATATGCATGATAGCTAAGTATATTTTAAATTTAAATAATTATTCAATATTCTCCTTGCTTTGCCATTGCATAGAGTTAGAATTCTCTAATGGGCTTCAGTAAGTAATGCCCTTATCAAAATTAGAGGTCTTATCTGAATTTTCTCTCAGTGAAGGGAAGGTGCCACTTAGTCAAAGGCCTAGTTTAAATCATTCATTTCATTCATTCATTCTTACTCTTATCCATTAATTCTACAATTCTTTATTGAATAACTACTATGTGCTGGACACTGTTCTAGGTGGGGAATAAAACAAAACAAAACAAAAAATGTAATATGGTCTCTGCCTTTCTGGAGCTTACAGATTAGTGAGGAAACAGTATTAATGAAATAAACCAAAATAAAGTCAGTGACATCTGTGTCAAGTACTAAGAGGCGCACTTTTGCTGGAGTGTATCAGTGGGTGCTAACCTAGTCTGGGGTTCATAAAAGGCTTCCTTGAGAAAATAATGAATGAATACCAAAGGGGAGGAAGACATTCTCAAAAGCTCTTATCCGGGGCGCCTGGGTGGCTCAGTGGGTTAAAGCCTCTGCCTTCGGCTCGGGACATGATCTCGGGGTCCTGGGATCGAGCCCCGCGTCGGGCTCTCTGCTCAGCAGGGAGCCTGCTTCCCTTCCTCTCTCTCTGCCTACTTGTGATCTCTGTCTGTCAAATAAATAAATAAAATCTTAAAAAAAAAAAAAAGCTCTTATCCACATTTTTTTAAGTTTCTAGTTTTTATTTAAATTCCACTTAGTTAATATACAGTGTAATATTAATTTCCGGTGTAGAATTCAGTGATTCATCACTTATATACAGCACCCAGCGCTCATCACAATCAGTGTCCTCCTTAATACCCATCACCCACTTAACCCATCCCAGTACAAACCTCCCCTCCCTCAATCCTGTTTGTTCTCTATAGTTAAGAGTCTGTTTCACGTTTTGCCTCTCTTTTTTCCCCTCTTGTTCATTTGTTTTGTTTCTTAAGTTTGACATACGAATGAAATCATATAGTGTTTGTCTTTCTCTAACTTACTTATTAGGCTTAACATAATAGCCTCTAGATCTATCCATGTTGTTGCAATATCAAGTCATTCTTTTTGATGGCTGAATAATATTCCATTGTCTGTGTATACCACATCTTCTTTATTCTTTCATTGATCTGTGGACATTTGGCCTCCTTCTGTAATTTGGTTGTTGCTGATAATGGTGTTACAAACACTAGGATACATGTATCCCTTTGAATTAGTATTTTGGTATCCTTTGGGTAAATGCCTAGTAGTGCAATTGCTGGATAGTAGGGTGGTTCTATTTTTAACTTTTTGAGGAACCTCCATACTGTTTTACACACTGGCTGCAGTGGTTTGCATTCCCACCAACAAGTGTTGAAAGGGGTGCCCTTTCTCCACATCCTCGCCAACATCTGTTGTTTTTGTGAAAAAAATTAACAAATTTTAGCCATTCTGGCAGATGTGAGATGATATCTCATTGCAATTTTGATTTGTATTTCCCTGATGATGAGTATAATTGAGAATCTTTTCATGTGTCTGTTAGCCTTATGTACGCCCCAATAGACATTGGAAAAATGTCTATTGCTGTCTTCTGCCTATTTCTTAACTCAGTTATTTGTTTTTTAGGTATTGACTTTTCTAAGTTCTTTATGTATTTTGGATACTAACTCTTTATCAGATATATCGTTTGCAAATATCTCCTCCCATCCTGAAGGTTGCTTTTAGTGATTGTTTCCTTTACTGTGCAAAAGCTTTTTTCTTGGGGCGCCTGGGTGGCTCAGTGGGTTAAGCTGCTGCCTTCGGCTCAGGTCATGATCTCAGGGTCCTGGGATCGAGTCCCGCATCGGGCTCTCTGCTCAGCAGGGAGCCTGCTTCCTCCTCTCTCTCTGCCTGCCTCTCTGCCTACTTGTGATCTCTCTCTGTCAAATAAATAAATAAAATCTTTAAAAAAAAAGCTTTTTTCTTGATGAAGTCCCAATAATTCATTTTTGAATTATTTAATTAATTTATTTCTCCTTGCCTCTGGAGATCTAGCTATTAAGAAGTTGTTGTAGGCAATGTCATAGTGGTTACTGCCTGTGTTCTTTAGGATTTTGATGGTTTCCTGTCTTTCATCCATTTTGAATTTATTTTTGTGTATCGTGGTAAGAAAGTGGTCTAGTTTCATTCTGCTGCTTGTTGCTATAAAATTTTTCCAACAACATTTATTGAAAAGACTCTTTTTTCTATTGGATATATTTTTTTCTTTGTCAAAGATTAATTGATCATATAATTTTTAGTCCATTTATGGGTTCTTTATTCTGTTCCATTGCTATGTCTTTTTTTTTTTTGTGCCAGTACCTTACTGTCTTGAGGATTACAGGTTTGTAATAGAGCTTGAAGTATGGGATTGTAATGTCTCCCACTTTGCTTTTCTTTTTCAACATTACTTTGACTATTCCAGGTCTTTTCTGGTTCCATACAAATTTTCAGATTGTTTTTTCTAGTTCTGTAAAAAATGCTTGTGTTCTTTTGATAGGGAGTGCTTTGAGTGTGTGGATTTCTCTGAGTAGTATAAACATTTTAACAATATTTATTCTTCCAATCAATGAGTATGGAATGTCTTTCCATTTCTTTTGTCTTCTTCTATTTCTTTCATAAGTGTTATATAGTTTTCGGAGTACAGATCTTTTACCTCTTTGGCTAAGTTTATTCCTAGGTGTCTTATTATTTTTGGTGTTGTTTTAAATGGGATCAATTCCTTGATTTCTCTTTCTGCTGCTTGATTATTGGTATATAGAAAAGCAAGGGATTTTCTGTATGTTGATTTTGTATCCTGCAGCTTTATTGACTTTGTGTATCAGACCTAGCAATTTTTTGTTGGAGTCCTTTGGGTTTTCTACAGAGTATCATGTTGTCTGCAAAGAATAAAAATTTAATTTCTTCCTTGCCAATTTGGATGCCTTTTATTTCTTTTTGTTTTCTGATTGCTGAGGCTAGGATTTCCAGTACTATATTAAATAACAGTGGTGAGAAGGGCCATGCCTGTCTTATTCCTGACCTCAGGGAAAAAGCTCTCATTTTTCCCCATTAAAGATGATATTAGCTGTGGGTCTTTCACATGTGGCCTTTATTAGGTTGAGATATGTTCCCTCTATCTCTACTTTGTTAGGGTTTTTATTGTGAGTGCATGCTCTGCTTTGTCACATGCTTTATCTGCATCTATTGAAAGGATCATATGGTTCTTGATTGATTTGCAAATATTAAACCACCCTTGTAACCATTCTTGTAACCCAGGAATAGATTCCACTTCATCATGGTAATTCTTTTAATGGACTGTTGGATTTGATTTACTAGTATTTTGTTGAAAATTTTTGCATCCATGTTCATTGGGGATATTCGCCTATAGTTCTCTTTTTTTTTTTTTTTTTTTTTTGTCTTTAAAAGTCTATGTTCTTATTTTTTTTTTTTTTAATTTTTTATTTTTTATAAACATATATTTTTATCCCCAGGGGTACAGGTCTGTGAATCACCAGGTTTACACACTTCACAGCACTCACCAAAGCACATACCCTCCCCAATGTCCATAATCCCACCCCCTTCTCCCATGGAGGCTTAAGTGGGTATAGTTCTCTTTTTTAGTGGGGTGTTTTGTTTTGGAATCAGATAAGGCTGGTCTCCTAGAATGACATTGGAAGTTTCCCTTTCATTTCTGCTTTTTTGGAACAGTATGAGAAGAATAGGTATTAACTCTTCTTTAAATGTGTGGTAGAATTCCCCTAGGAAACCATCTGGCCCTGGACTTTTGTTTATTGGGAGATTTTTTTTTTTAAGATTTTATTTGATTTTTATTTGACGGACAGAGATCCCAAGTAGGCAGAGAGGCAGGCAGGGGTGGGGGGAGCAGGTTCCCTGCCGAGCAGAGAACCCGATGCAGGGCTCCATCCCAGGACACCGGGATCATGACCTGAGCCGAAAGCAGAGGCTTTAACCCACTGAGCCACCCAGGTGCCCCTATTGGGAGATTTTTGATGACTGATACAATTTCTTTGCTGGTTATCAATTTGTTCAAGTTTTCCATTTCTTCCTCTTTCAGTTTTCATAGTTGATATGTTTCTAAGAATTTATCCATTTCTTCTAGATTGTCCAGTTTGTTGGCATACAATTTCTCTAATATTCTCTTATAGTTGTTTGTATTTCTTTGGTATTGGTTATAATCTCTCTTCTTTCATTCATGATTTTATTTATTTAGGTGCTTTCTCTCTCTTTTAAATTTTTTAAAAAAATTTTATTTATTTGTCAGAGGGAGAGAGAGAGCACAAGCAGGCAGAGTGGCCAGCAGAGGCAGAGGGAGAAGCAGGCACCCCGCTGAGCAAAGAGCCTGATGCAGGACTCGATCCCAGGACCCTGGGATCAATGATCTGAGCCAAAGGCAGCTACTTAACCAACTGAACCACCCAGACATTCCTCTCTTTTCTTTTTCGTAAGTCTGGCTGGGAATTTATCAGTTTTTGAGATTTTTTCATAGAACCATTGATCTGTTCTACTGTTTTTTTGTTGTTGTTTCTATATCATTTATTTCTGCTCTAGAAATTATTTCTTTATTTTTTCCCTTCTACTTTATTATTTCCCTTCTGCTGGCTTTAGACTTCATTTGTGGGTTTTTTCTTTCTCCTCTAGGGGTAACGTTATGTTGTGTATTTGAGATTTTTCTTGGTTTTTGAGATAGACCTGATTGCTGTATACTTCCCTCTTAATGACCACTTTTGCTGCATCCCAAAGGTTGTGGTCTATTTTGTTTTCATTTTCATGTATTTTTGAATTTCTTTAATTTTCCTATTGACCCAGTCATTATTTAGGAGAATGTTTTTTAGCCACCATGTATTTCTGGTCTTTCCAATTTTTTTTTTCTTGTGGTTGACTACAAGGTTCATGTGTTGTGGTCTGAAAATATGCATGGTATGATCTCCATATTTTTTGTACTTTTTGAGGGCTGATTTGTGATCCAGTATGTATTATATTTTGGAAAATGTCCTATGTGCAGTCAAAATGGATGTGTATTCTATTGCTTTAGATGAAATGTTTTGACTATGTCTGTTAATTTCATCTGGTCCAGTGTGTCACTCAAAGCCATTGTTTGCTTGTTGATTTTCTGCTTAAATGTTTGTCCATTGATGTAAGTGGGAGTATTAAAGTCCCCTGTTATTATTGTGTTATTGTCAATAAGGTCCTTTAGGTTTGTTATTAATTATTTCATATATTTGGGTGCTCCCTAGTTGAGGGCATAAATATTTACAGTGTTAGATCTTATTATTGGATAGACCTCTGTACTATAATGTCGTATCCTTCTTCATCTCTTCTTAGTTTTTGTTTTAAAATCTAGTTTGTCTCATAGAAGTATGATTGCTTCTATGAGTATGACATCCATGTGCATGTTTAATATGTCTCCATTTTCTCACTTTCAATTTGCAGGTGCTTTTAGGTCTAAAATGAGTCTCTTATAGGCAGCATATAGATGGGTCTTTTTTTTTTTTTTTAATCCATTCTGACACCGTATGTCTTTAACCCCCCCTATGTATTGAGTCCATTTACATTCAGAGTAATTATTGATAGATAGGAATTTAGTGCAATTTTATTACTTGTTTTGTTATTGTTTCTGGAGATTTTCTCTGTTCCTTTCTTGTTTTTTGTCATTTTAGGTTTTTAGTACTCAAAGAGTCTTTTTAATATTTCTTGCAAGGCTGGTTTAATGGTCATGAACTCCTTTAGTTTTTGTTTGTCTGGGAGACTCTTATCTCCCCTTCTATTCTGAGTGATAGCCTAGCTGGATAAAGTATTCTTGGCCACATGTTTTCCCATTTTGCAAGTTGAGTACATCATGCATTCTTTTCTTGTGTATCAAGTTTCTATGGAGAGATCTGCTAACCTTATTTGTCTTCCCTTGTAAGTTAGAGACTTCTTTTGTCTTGTTGCTTTTAGGATCTTTTCTTTATCTCTATATTTTGCAAATTTAACAGTAATATGTCCTGGCATTGTCCTGCTTTTGTTCACTTTGATCAGAGTTCTCTGTGACTCCTCAATATGGATGTCTGTTTCCTTCTCCAAATTAAGGAAGTTTTCAGTTATCATTTGCTCAAATAAACCTTCTGCTCCCGTATTTCTCTCTCTTCTCCTTCTGGGACTCCTATGATATGAATGTTACTATGCTTTAGGGAGTCACTTAGTTCCCTAAGTCTACCTTTGTATTCCAACATTTTACTTTCCCTCTTTTTAGTTTCATTATTTCCCATAATTTTATTGTCTATATCACTTATTTATTCCCCTGCTTCTTCCATCCTTGTGGTCATTACATCCATTCAGTTTTGAATCTTGGTTATTGCATTTTTCAGTTCAACCTGATTGGTTTTTAGATCTTTTATCTCTGTGGTAAGTGACTCCCTGGTGTCTTCTATGGTTTTCTCAAACTCAGTTAGTGTCCTTATGATTATTGCTTTAAAATCTGGATCAGTCATATTACTTTTGATTATATCCCTGGCCATGACCTTTTGTTCTTTCTCTTGGGATGAATTCCTCAATCTTGGCATTTTTTCTAGTTTCTGTCTTTCTGTTTTAGGAAAGTCTGTTATGTTTCCTGCTTCTGAGAGTGATGACTTTATGAAGAAGAGGGTATATACTATCCAGAGCCTGGTGCTGGAAGTGTCTCTGGTGTATGGTGTGTATACTCTGCTGCTGTGTTTTAGCTGCTCTTTCCCTCCCATCAGTCCTCTGCAGGGTTTCTCTTTGCCTGCAGTGGGGAGTGTTTGGACCTTGGCCAGAGTTTGGCAAGTTTTAACTAGGTGTGCTCTGGTTAGCTTGTTATTAAAGACCTGATGCTATTTCCACTACAGCTGAAGCTTTGCAGAGCTTTATGATCCATAGATATGGTGTGTGCAGGTATTTGTGCTGGTCTTCTGGCAGAGGGGAACAAACAGTGTTCTGGTTCTCAGGGACACTTGCCCAAGCAAAGTGACACTTGCAGAGTGCAAGGGTGTTTGGCTTGGTGTAAGTGGTTTAAGCCGCCACTGTTGGCAATGTGCTGAAGTTAGTGTGTGGTGAGGGGCTGGATCAGAACAAAGTGGCACCTGCCAGCTCCCAGTTCCCCTGAGAGGATAATTCATGTTTGATGCTATCCAGCAAGCCCTTCCAGAAGAGCAAAAAATCTCCCTTCATGTGTCCCAAGTGTCCCTGAGATAACTTCCTTCAATCTCTCTATGTCTGAGCCATCTGCCTGTCTGGCAGTGCAATGTACCTTGGGGGGTATCCCAGGGCAGACCACTTGAGTTTTAAAACTCTGAACTTAAAAAACAAGACAAAACAAAAACAAAACAAAACAAAAAACTTATGAACTTTAGGGACCTAGCATTACAGGGACCTGCACTGATCCTGTGAGGGAAGGTCTTGCTGCTCTAGGATGATGCAGGTTTGTCCCAGAAGGGCAGCTGCACCAAAACACAGGGTCATGGGGTTTGTGGTAAAACACAGGAAAGAGGGGGCACCTGGGTGGCTCAGTGGGTTAAGCCGCTGCCTTCGGCTCAGGTCATGATCTCAGGGTCCTGGGATCGAGTCCCGCATCGGGCTCTCTGCTCAGCAGGGAGCCTGCTTCCCTCTCTCTCTCTCTGCCTGCCTCTCAGTGTACTTGTGATTTCTCTCTGTCAAATAAATAAATAAAATCTTTAAAAAAAAAACACACACAGGAAAGAGGCCAGTGTCCAGTTTAACTGCCCTCAGCAGGTATTTTTGTTCCTATGCTGGGTTGTAGGGGAGGAAAATGGTGACTTCTGGCTCTTTTGTCCCCAGAGAGGCAATGCCACCACTCCCAAATGCACTCCAAGAAATGGGAACCGGCTCTCCCAGTGCATCTCAGAGGATCTGCAGATCACATATTTTGCACCCTGGGCTATTTGCCTTCCTTCTCCACAGAAGCACAGCAGTACCCTCAGGGCTCCTCACTGGTCATGCTGCAGACCTCTAAAACTTCAGTCTTTAACCCCCCCTATGTTATAAAGTGTCACAAAAGTCAGCCCCTTACATTTTCCTTGTCAATGGCTTTGGGGCAGTGTTTTCATTGTGCAATCCCTCGTGTGCTCCTGTCTCTTTGTCTCTCTCTCACCCTTCTTCATGACCAGGACTCCCTCCTTTCCACAGCATCCGCAACCCATTTCCCCCACGAAACCCTATCTCTGCACCTCCAACTTTCACAGTGTGGTGTCTTCTCTCCCTCTAGTTGAGTAGTTTGTTCTGTTGGGCTTCAGATCCATATTTTAGGTATTCAGAATGATTTGATATTTATCTCTCTGTGTTTCAGTGATGAGGAAAGCCTAGGGTCCTCCTACTACACCACCATCTTATCTCCTCCTGCCCGATACACATATTACAAAGAGATTAGTTGGGAGGAGAAAAACCCACCTCAAATATCCACTTAAGTACTAATTGGGAGTGTGCAGATTATTAGATGTAGAAATTATATCCCTTTAATGTACCTATGATGACATAAAGCTATGTTAAGGCCAAAAGTGGCACTAAGAGGTAACAGTACCTGTAATGGGTGCACTGAGATGTAAAATTCTTTATAATGCTATTTGAGATCCCATAAATAGCCTTGTGAGAAAGGTTGATAACTTTTCCTTTTCCAAAGTGTTCCATAGACACAATTCTTACTTCCTCAGGAGCACCAGGTTTGCTTATTGTTTACTCAACATCTACAGAACAACTTGTTCTCTTATATAAGTTTTTCTTCCTTTTTAACCCCTGAGATCAGAGAGTTAAGTGTTAAATATGCTCCATATTTATTATCCTTGTCATAATCAGTACAAAATGTCTCTTGCTTCATTTTATTTTGTATTTCCCCCCATCTCCCTTGATTCTGCCTGTTCTACTGCCCACCTCACATATCTGTTTAAATACACATGTATTCTATGCAGTGAATCCAAACCAACTTCCTATCCACCCCAAGTTGCTATTCATTTCCAGTCTTACAGGTCAGAACTCTATTAGCTGGTCAGGGATCCCTCTTCTCGGATACCTCTGGATACCACCCTGCCCTCCATCCATATTGCCACTCTTCAGTGGTTCAAACATTTGCTATTTATTTCCTGCTCTATTGTAATTGGTCTCCCTAAGTGGTCTTTCTAACTCGAGTCTGATTGGCCAAATGCAGCCAAAACGACTTTTCTAAAACATAATCTGCTTATATCGCCCCTCTGCTCTAATATCTTCCATTGCTCTGTTTTTTGGTGAAAGTCCTGAGAGTGGTGTCAAGGCTTCTCCCATTCTCACCCCTGTCTGCAGTCACTGTGCCTTTTCATAAACACACAATGCCTATGTATTAAGCTACTTGGCAGCCCTCCATATGTACCTCTCGTTTCTTGCTTCTGTACCTTAGCATGGTGTTCAAAATGCAAGGATGAACAGAAAAAATTATAACAAATAGAAAATCTAATGATAGAACAAAGACACAGAGGAGAATCATTTGTTTTAAATCAGTATATTTTTAATCATATGCTGTTTATTTTCAACAAATAACAAGACCTGTTGGTTATAGTGATGAAACATTGGGACTGTTGACATTGATATTTAAAAATATAATGAAGAGCATGAAATTCTGATAAATCTTCAAATTTAGTTTAAAATAATTTGTAACAAATCTATAATTTGGCAAACATGTAATAAAAATTCTTATATAAGTGAAGCAAAGTCTTGCCAACAAATGTACAGGAGTGCCTGGGTTATACTGTCAGTGAAGTATCTGAGTCTTGGTTTTGGGCCTGGGTTGTGATCTCAGAATTCTGAGATCGGGCCCTGCATGGGGCTCCAAGCTCAGCATGGACTCTGCTTGAAAATTTCTTTCCCTTTCCCTGTGCCCTTCCTATTTGTGCTCTCTCTCTTTCTTTCTCGAACAAATAAATAAATAAATCTTTTAAAAAAGGGAAAAAACAGAAATGCAAAGAAATGATCATATTCTTTTTTATGATTTCATTGATCGGGAGTGAGTATTTTCAGCTTCAGTATGTTGCTTGCCAGTTGTATCCTGAGACTTTATCTTTCATTTGGTTATTTATAATCAAAACTTAAAAATATAAAAGTAATTCTGTTGAATTTTCTAAAGGCAAAGATTTCAAATAATGAAAAAATTTTAAAATTTATTTTTAATATTGAAAAACAAGTATATTTTATTTAATGTGCATTTTAACATATGCTGATAACCTAAATGTTAGTGGGACTCCTAGAGATGGATGAGGAACTCCCTTCTGATTTGGTTCCCCTGAACTGAGTTCAGAAATGCCCTTGGACCAGGGTGCAGTAGACTAGGTTTATGCCTGATGTACTTTATGTCCTGGACTCTATGGTCCTGTGTTATGTTGATAACCCTGAGAGAGATAGAGTAACCATGGGCCAGGTTGATATCCTTTCAGCCTACCTGTAGCAGCACTGTGTCTCTAGCCTTGATCTTCCTGGAGAGGAAGAGTGATCTTTTCCAGAAGGTATGGTGTGACTGTTCCTCAGCTAAATACTGTCTGCAAACCTGGGCTCCCAGGTGAGGACCCTGTTCTATGGGATGTTGTTGAATACTCTGTTGTGGACCTTGACTGCCCTGGCTTCCTTCGATATCCTTTGCTATAGAAACCTTGTTGGACTTATTCACATGATGGCTTCTCTCTGAATTTGAGTCTACCATCAACATGACCAACAGAGTGAGTGGTGGAGCATTATAATGTAATTTAAAAACATTTGGATTGGTGATGCCCGGCTGGCTCAGTCAGTGAACATATGACTCTTGATCTTGGGATGATAAGTTCAAGACCCACTTTGGGGGTAGGGTTTACTTAAAAAAAATTAAAACATTTGGGTTGAATAATGCTTTCTCTCTTTCTTAAAAGATTTTATTTATTTACTTGAGAGAGAGTGAGTGAGAGAGAGAGAAGGAGCAGTGGGAGGGGCAGAGGGAGAGGGAGAAGCAGCCTCCCTGCTGAGCAGCGAGCTGCACATAGGGCTCAATTCCAGGACTTCGAGATCATGACCTAAGAAGGCAGATGCTTAACTGACTGAACCATCTAGATGCCCCAAGTCATGTTTTCTCTTAATTTAGAGGGGTGTGTCATTTTTTAAGTGTTAAGAAGAATTGTGTTCTAATTTGAAATTTTAAGTTCTTTAGAATTAAAAATATATTTATTTAAAATGGAAATATGTATTTTTATTTAAAAATCACTTCACCAAGCAAAAGTGATTATTTAAAGTTCCAATGTGGGGTGTGTAGGTGGCTCATTTGGTTAAACATCTGACTCTTGATTTTGGCCCAGGTCATGATCTCAGGGTCATGAAATCAAGCCTTGTGTCAGGCTCCATGCTGGGCATGGAACTTGCTTGAGATTCTCTTTCTTCCTCTCCCATTGCTGCTCCCCTCCGCTCACCCTTGCATGCTCTCTCTCTCTCTCCCCCTCTCAAAACAAAAATAAATAAATAAATAAATAAAAGTTCCTTTGGGGACAGACAAAAATTATTTAGGAATGTGAAAGTACTCATGATTCAAAAAGTTGGGAAATGTCAATTCAAGGGAGAAGGAGTTCTATCCTTAACTACCCTGTTCTTGGTGGGAAATGAAAGGAGAACATAGAGATGATAGATCTTTCAACATGACCAGGTTTTATAAGCATGTTGGAAAAAAATCCAAGGGATGATTCTGCAGAGGTAATTAGTGAGATTAGATTCCAGAATTCTTCTCCCTATATTTTTTGTACAGAAGCAATGCTAATTGAAAATTGTCTCTGTGGACTCAGCCCTATGTAAACAGATCATAATATTGCTCTTAAAATTCAGTGAGCTTCCTTTCCTAAATGTGATTTCAGTTTCAAGGAATTTGACAGGAATAACCGGCATTGATATAATATTATTAATGTCCATTATAATAAATTATTTTCAGGTTGAATTTGAAATTTGAGGTTGTTTCCAAACTTCATGCTTCCATCTATTTTTAATACTTTATAAGAGTTTATGAAAATTTTGAAAATACCATTTTAAAATAATAATGAAATGAAGATACCAATTAGCAAAAGGATACCTTGCAAAGTTAAACTTCTTTTTTTGGGGGGCCCTGTAAATTGGCCTTATGGTGTGGAAAGATCAGAAATTGGAAGCTCCATCTCTGTGAGGACCTGAGATTCTAATCAGTCAATGTAATATTTTCACACTTTTGCTTCACCTAGAACTAGAGATTGTATTTAAAATGCTCTCAGAACAATTCTTCTTTTCTTCCAGGAAATAAGACCCAACTTGTAGAAAACACCGCAGCTAATGTTCAGTCCCTGAAAGTAAAAACCTTTTACTGAGGACAGTGACGCAAGCTGTGTCATAGCTCTTGATGAGAAAAAAGCTGATTTCTATGTTTAAGACTGGAGACTGGGCAATAGGTACTGGGAAGAGTGGAAAGAGGATGGCAGCCAATGACTATGTTGCAAAACGTACCTGTTAAACTTTGACCAAGAAGTGACAAATCCTATAAAAATCATTAGCTACTCAAAATTATCATCCCTTCTAATCTGCAGGAAGGAATAGAAGAGTAAATAGCCTAAATTTCTCTTTTTCCAAACAGGATATTACCCCTTAAGGGATTGCGAAAATCCAGAATCAGTCTGGGAACCAACCACGACTTGTAGTTTTAAGGGAGAAAGGGTGTGGAATGTTTGCAGTCCTTCCTGAAATTAAGGGAGATGAAACCCAGCCTTATCCTGTTGTACACACAAATTCTTCCTAAAAATTTGCCACTATAATCCTCTATCTTAGCTGGAGAAATGCTAAATTACCTCAATCATTCTTCCATGTTTTCTACTTTTCCCTCTTCCAAACATCGGTAAAGTTCCTATCTGCTTTCACAATCCTTTACCGTGTTAGAGCCATTTAGAATGTTAGATTGAGATTGCACTGATTAGACTTTTGATCAAAATAGCAGACTGATCTCATGTGAGTCACAGTAAAACAGAAATACTAGGTAAAATATTTTAGTATATGTGCTGCCGAAGCGAGCACCTAGGTAAAATATTTTAGAACATGCATGAAAACCATAAATATATATTTAAAAGATACAGTAAAGTTTAAAAGAAAGATAGGGAGATTTCTAGATGCCAGAAAGAAGTAGGACTCTCTAGTGGTTAAAGGAAGTTGAATCTGCATGGTACATCCCATGCAGATGTACCATGGGTAGAATATTTAAAGGGGACTGGAAATCTTTGCTAACCAATCTGCTGTTGTGACTAAAAGTGAGCTGTCCACTCTAGGCCGATTGAGTGGACAAAAGACGATGAAACACTAAGATTTCCATATATCCTTGTGAAGGCCATATTTGTGACTATCTTATCATACCCTTACTTTGGGGACCTGAGGTAGGTTTGATTTTGTAATTCCAGTTTCAGCTCCGTAGAGCTCCCAGAAAATTTCATTTTCCTTCTATTCCCTGAGATGTGCCCTGTAACTTAGACCTTTCTGACCATTATCAACCTTTTTTTTTTTTTTTAAACTTTGCAGCTTTAACCCTACCAAATCTTTTCTTGAGGCATCTGGGTGGTTCAATTGGTTAAGCATCTGCCTTTGGCTCAGGTCATGATTCCAGGGTCCTGAGATCGAGCCCCACATTTGGCTTCCTGCTTGGTGGGGAGCCTGCTTCTCCCTCTCCTGTTCCCCCTGCTTGTGCACTCCTCTCTCTTTCTCTGTCAAATAAATAAATAAAATCTTAAAAAAAAATTGTTTCTCGGGCAATCTGTGGCCATTATCACTTCAAATACTGCTTCTGCCCAAATTTCTTCTGCCTTTGGGCCTTCAATTATAGATATGATGGAGTTTTTTCACTATGTCCCATATGTCACAGTGAAAAAACTCCATCATACTCTTTCCTTCATTTTTCATTTCCTTTTCTCTCTTTGTGCTTATATATTTTCAAATTACCTGTCTTCCAGCTTTAATAATTCTCATATGTTTTCAACTGACCTGTCTTCCAGTTTTAATAATTCTTTATTTTGCATGTCTGATATATTTGTAGTCATACCATTGAATTCTTAAGTTTCGTTGTTAAGTTTTTTCATGTCTAGAACTCTTGTTTAAAAATTTTAAATTAACATATAATATATTATTAGCCCCAGGGGTACGGGTCTGTGAATCGCCAGGTTTATTGAACATTGGACATTGTATATGATACACTATTGAGGCTCCAGATAATGTTACATTCCTCTTGTCTTTATCATCTAGTGGGTAGGAAAAGTGGTGGCAGATCACTACATTAATACAAGCAGGGATTAAACTGACTAAAGTCTTGGCTGGAGTTTTATTGTTGCTTTTCCCTCATTCCCAGGGTTTAGACCACCAGACTGAGTAGTTGGTGTATTTGTTAAAGGTCTTTTAAATGACATTGAACTGTACAAAAAGATCAAAGATCAAATGGATCCTACCTTAGTAGGGGTTTGTTTATCAGACTGCTTCCTACTTCTTCCCACACTGGCCACCTTTAGTCAGGTGTTCCAGTGACCTGCTCTAAGCCTTGATGGTACATTTTAATCAAATGGGAAGCTTTTAAAATTACCTGTGCCTAGGTGACTCCCAAGACCAAGTAGAATATCTTGAGGTGGGAACCTCAACAACAGCATATTTTAAAGTTCTCTAGGTAAATCAAAGTGCAGTCAGGGTTGAGTGCTGCTTCCATGAACTGTAATTGCCATGGTGGGATTGGTTTCTGTGGAGTCATGTGAAATAGAATTACACAGTCACCCATCAAAATACTCTTTGTTTTGTGACCTTAAAGCTCTTCTATTTGCTTTGTTTTATTTTTGGGGTTTTGCCAATCCTATTTATTCCACAGATACTTACTTAACACCCTTTCTTTGCTAGCACTATGCTACAACAGTTTAATATATATTTAACAAGATCATCTTTTCTTTATTTAAGGAAGAAAAGAAGCTTACAAACTAATGGATAGAGATGGACTCATAAGCAGTGAATTCACAGTATGAGAAGTCCTGTGACAGAAATAGCACAGTGTGAGTCACCTGAGCTAGTCTTAGGGGATGATAGGCTTCCTGGAGGAGACATGATAAAGAGAGTGGAGTAATTCAGACAAAAAGTAAGGCGGAAAGAGCGGAAAATGACACAGATAAAGGGAACAGTGTAGGCACATTCTTGAGGCAAAAAATATAAGGCACATTTAAGGAAGTGTATGTTCTCATGATCAGGTTATTTCTCTTCCCTTTCAGTCATTTGCCACTAGAAGAGTTATGTTTTCTTTTTTTCTTTCTTTCTTTTTTTTTTTTTTTAAGATTTTATTTATTTATTTGACAGATAGAGAGAGATAGTTAGAGAGGGAATACAAGCAGGGGGAGTGGGAGAGGGAGAAGCAGGCCTTTAGCTGAGCAGGGAACCTGATGCAGCACTCCATCCCAGGACCCTGGGATCATGATCTGAGCAGAAGACAGATGTTTAACAACAGAGCCACCCAGGTGCCCCTAAGAGTTATGTTTTCTGATTTCATTGACTATATATATCTCACTTGTTCTCTGCTATTTGTGTGTCTCTAGATTTTTTTTTTAATCTATCTGAATTCTGAATGAGTCAGTTTGGGCTAATTTTTTTTTTTTTTTTTTGCATGTGCTTGTCTAATCTGCCACTTAGGTGTATGCTTTATTTTTCCTAGATGTTATCTTGTTCACATATGGCTCTTTGAAATTATTCCTAATTTATTGGTGTGATGCAAATTGTGCATTTTCTACGTGCTGGACATATTTCTAGGTACTAGTAATACACTGGAGATGTGGCAGTAAACCAAAGAAGCAAGAGTCCCCAGTCTCAGGGACCTTACACTAATTGAAGATCATTCTTACCAACCTCTGGTCACTGATCATAAAATGTGTTTTCAAATCTTCCCATTAGGTTAAATTTCTAATCTTGTCCAGCATTTCTCATCTTGACTTTGAATTATACATCATGATCTACTACTATTTGTGTTCTTGATGAGAAAATGTTTCATGTGTCCTACATGAGCATGAAGGTATCATCTAGAGATTTTACAGAGCCAATAAACCACAGCTTTTGTTGCCACTTGTTTTTATAAATAAAGTTTATACCTACACGGCCATGCCCATTAGTTTAGGTATTATGTATGGCTGTTTTCAGACTTCACCAGCATTTGTGTGGTTATAACAGAGACCACATGACCTGCGAGCCTAAAATATTTACTATCTGGCCCTTTAAGAGGGTTTGTCAATCCCAATCTATTCTTGATCATTTAATGTAGGTTTTTAACACAGTCCTCCTGAACCTTCATTCTATGATCCGTTATTTCTCTACTTTAGTAGGCATGTAAAGCTAAAGTAAAGTTTCAACTAAAGGACAAAAACTATTTTTGTAAATACAATGTGCATATACTTTAATTGAAAAATACTTTATTTCTAAAAAAAAATTGGCTGTGGCAATTTCTCAAAATAAGTTAGTGAAAATTGTCTTATCAACTGACTCTTCCTTTCATGAATGATTTCTCTGTAGCATGTGATACTGTTTGATAGCATTTTACCCATAGTAGAACCCAGACAGCAGCACAGTAGAATTTGAAAATTAAAATTACTCTTTGATTCATGGGTAACAGAATGGATGTTGTACTACCAGGCATGAAAACAACATCATTCTCATTGTATATCCCCATTGGAGCTCTTGGTGACTGGGTACATTGTCAATATTTTGAAAAGGATTGTTTTCTGAGTAGTAAGACCCAACAGTGGGGTCAAAATATTCAGTAAACCATGTCAATAGACATGCTGTCATCTAAGCTTTGTTGTTCCATTTCAAAAGCACAACAAGAGTAGATTTCATGTAATTCCTAGGGGCCCTGGAATTTTTGGAATGGTAAATATGCATGGCATTAGCCCCTAACAAGAGAGCCAATCTGTCCTTTAAAACTTTGAAGTTAGGCATTCTCCTATCTAGCTATGGAAATCTTGGATGTCTTCTTCTTCCCATAGAAGGCTGTTTTGTTTACACTGAAGATCTGTTGTTTAGTGTAGCCACCTTCAGTAATGGTCTCAGCTACGTCATCTGGGCCACTTGGTGCAGCTTCTCCATCAGCACTTGCTGCTTCATCTTGCACTTTGATGTCATGGAGGCAGCTTCTTGCCTTATACCTCATGAATCACCCTCTTCAAGCTTCCACCTTTTCTACTACAGCTTCCTCACCTCTCTCAGCCTTCACAGAATTGAAGAGAGTTAGGGCCTTGCTCTGGATTAGGTTTTGTCTTAAGGGAATGTTGTGGCTGATTTGATCTTTTATCCAGATCCCTGAGACTTTCTCCATATCAACAATAAGACTGTTTAGCTCTCTTATCATTAGTGAGTTCAACTGGGTTAGCCCTTTTAACTTCTTTCAAAAATTTTTGTTTTGCATTTACAACTTGGCTATTTGGTGCAAGAGGCCTAGTTTTCAGAAGCCTCTCTTGGATTTGGACATGCCTTCCTCACTAAGCTTAATCATTTCTAGCTTTTGATTTAAAGTGAGAGACATGTGTCTCTTCTTTTCACTTGAACACTTAGAAGCCATTTAAAGATTATTAATTGGCCTAATTTCAATATTTTTGTGTTTCAGAGAATAGGAAGGCCTGAGAAGAGGGAGATGATGCAATAGCTGGTTGGTGAAGCAGTAAGAACACACATAACATTTATCGATTAAATTCTTCATTTTATATGGGCCCAATTCATGGCACCTCAAAAAATTGCAGTAGTAACATCAATTTACCATAATAGATATAATAAAAAGGAAAAAGCCTGAAATATTTCAAAAATTGCCAAAATGTGACACAGAGACACAAAGTGAGCAAATGGTGTTAGAGAAATGGCCCTAGGAGACTTGCTTAATGCAAGGTAGCCATAAACCTTCAGTTTGTCGAGACTTCAATATCTGTAGAGTACAGTAAGACAAAGAACAATAAAAGTAGGTTGGCCTATTTTAGGATAAAGAACAAATTTGGGCTGCTATTATTGCAAATTTGCTTAGTTTGCAAAAAAGCATTGTGGTCTCAGTACAATGGCCGGAGAGAAGAGATGGTAGGCATAGGTGGATGTTCCTCCCAATTAAGGAAACTATGCCACCACTCCTCAGTGAGCTTGTTTTCAGCTCATGAATCCTAGAACACTCTGGTATTTTGACTAGGCCAAAGGAGAAAAACCTTAAATTTACCTCTTTGCCCTCAGGAACCATGAATGTCTGCAGTGGGGTTTGCAACACCAAATGTTGTGTTCTAGGAACATAATTTTGCCTGGATTAACTGCCCTAAGAGGGCAAAGATTGCTATATTTTCTAAACTTAGTGGGTGTTAGGTATGGAACATATAATATTATGTGTACCAACTTTTTGGATTTTGAAGATAGTGGGACACAGAGAAACTGATTTTTTAATTCTGAGATCCAGTAACCACATACATTCCCAAGAAAGATAATAACCCAGACAGCAGCAGCTGAAAAAACTCAGCTATACTAAGGTTCAGAATAAGACACCTCTCTCTATGCCTGAGAAGAATAAAAGCTTTTGAAATAATAATAATAATGATTATAGGACTTTAACTTGAGAAATTTGGGTTATAGTTTCTTTGAACTTTTACTTACAAGGACAAGAAAATTTTATTTGTGCTATAATGACTTTGGACATTAAACTCAACAGAAGCAAGGTAATTTGATTTTGGATTGAATTGCTTTGGACTTTAAATCCTATGGACTTTAACTTATAAGGAAATTTAATTTGGGAACATTAATGTCTATCTAGGAAATTTACAATGGATGGTAATTTGTATTCAAATATATGGCTCTTATGTGTGTTGGCACTTTTTAGTGGTGTGTCTTGATGTTTTTATTCAATCTCTTTGAAAACCTTTGATGACCTATGTTGGATTTGGCCAGACAACTTGAAATGAGAAATTTAGACATTATATGACCTTAGAGTTAATTCAATTGGTGACCATTTTTAGAACGTTCTAGGGGAAAATTCAGGACTGTTTACTAGTGTTATCAGGAGGACCCACAAAACAATCATGGCCAGTACCGGGAAAGAGGGCTCATGAAGTTGGTACAGAACTGTCATGATAGATTTCTGATCCCTTGTCAGAGAGGAATGACGACTGTCCTAATTGACTATAGGCCGAATGATATAATGGAAAAAATAGCTATGGAATTTTAGGGATAAATACTTCTTAGCCTCTCATGTCTCCATGTGGAGGTGCTTCCCTAGAGTAAGTCTTCTGACCTTTTGCCCCATGTAGCAGGAGTGAATTTCCTGGTAAGCAATTGACCATTGTTGATGGAAGTTTCTCAATTGGGGCAGAGCTAATAATCTGTTACTGGAAGTTCCGTTTTCTCTTTTTCTCTTTCTGTGCTAGAGCAGGCTTTTGTGGTCTGTGCACTTAAACTTTGGTGTTTTAGACTTGCAGAGAGTGTTGGCAAGCCCTTTTTGTTCGTAGGCCTCAGCCACATTCTACAAATATTTGTGTCAAAAATAAAAGTGATATTTTGATTTGCATTCTGTGTTCCTCTCAATGGGTTTAGAACGTGTGCAAGAGAGAGAAGGGTATAATGTATTTGACACATTAAGTCCCCAGCTCTAGACTTTGACTTTGCTGAGCCCTGATCTTCTGGCTTTATTTCCCAACTTGATCTGTGGCCTACAACTTGATCTTTTTTTTTTTTTTTCTCTTTCTGCCAATTAGTGTCAATAATATAGACATGATTGCACTCTTCGTTTGAAATGAAATTTGCTAAAAATTACTTAGGAAATATTAACAGTAAGGTGGAACAATGTATTGGAGTGGTGTAAATGGATGAAATAAACTGATAGGATGGATTTGGAACCCTTTGGCTATTAGATATTCTGCAGATAAACCATTCTATTTGGGTTGAATTTCTCACTTTTTATCCCAAAGTTTTGTATCATATAGATGGAATAAAAGAACATTGGTTTAAATTCCAGCAACTTAATGGTTGTAAATTTTCATATTTCTAATCTAAACCCACCTGGAGAAACTGCCCTCATACTGAGTTTATTGTTTTTTAGTTTGTTTCTGACCAACTTTTATTACTTTAAGAAATGTCTGCATCCAAACTTTATAGATAGCACATTCCACATAAGACATATGTGGGTATAGTTCTTAATGTCCTTTTGTAACTTCTTGTTTCCTTTCAACCTAGAAAGTAAGTCATTTATTTTCATATTGAAGAAAAATCACATTAGGTTTACACATTCAAGAGAATTTTATAGTTGCTAAAACATACTTCTAATTCTTTCTCATTCATTACACACTGTTTGGGGGATATTGCAGTCTAAGATTTTTATCTCTCTTTGAGTATATTTTTTAAGCATCATGTTTTAACATGTTTTAAATTATGTGTTTTCATGTCTTCTTAATTTGTAATTTGTTGTAATTAAATGAAAGTCTTAGAATTATTTTATATAATATATAAATAAAAACATGTGAATTTATTTGATCTGGGTCACCGTAAAAAAAAAAATTAGTAAAAACTAGTAATCAAGTTATAAGTGGATATTTTTGTCTTTGTTTTTTTCTATTGCTGTTATGGATACCAAGGGCCCAGCTCCAGAAGTTTTTAATTTCTGAATTTTCTTCTTCAAATATTCAACAGTGTGGAAGTAGTTTTTAAAAGAATGATGTTTCATTAATTAGCTAGCCATAGCCTTTTATCTGTTCTTGAAAGAGTGGCAAATAGACTTTATATCTTTTAATGTATCTATGAAGAATTTACCTTGAAAGATGGAAAAAATATTTCAAAGGCAAATATAAAACACAAACTGGTAAATCTAGTTCTCTACTCAAGGGAAACTAAAAGCTTGACAGATCCTTTGTTGGCTACTAGTTGCATTTTCAACTGATAATAAGAAAATACAGATGAAAGAACTATGATTTCATGCAAGTCATGAACAATGTTACCATTTATTTGAGAAACACAATGTCTTTTGTTCAATGCATGAGTCTTATTACTGTATAGTTTTCTTTGTCAACATAGTGTCAGTGTATCTAAGAGCAAGAAATGATTTTGTTTCTACAGTCTCAAGTGAACATCATCCTTTTGATTTTCTTCATTTTAATGGGTTTTGAAATAATCATTGGGAAGTGGATCAGCTGTAACTGCCAAGATGCAATTTGGTCAAAGAAGCTGTGTAGCTTTCATCTGTAATCAGAGCTGGCAATCTCAGAAACATAAAGATCTCATGTTTGCTGGGTGAGTACTAATAAAAACCACCAGAAGAGTTCAAACATCTATTTACTTCATGAGTTCATTTGGAGAACTATTCAAGACCAACTTATCAGGTGGTAGGTTAATGTTGAACACGAGGCATACACACCAGCAGACCTATACACTGTCTATTTTCTCTCCTTGAAACAGTGACAATATTGCATCGCTCTTTCTCATTATTTTTGGAAATACTGAAAACTGAAACACATTAGAGTGTCTGCTGCACTCCCAATTTGAACAAATTAGTATGAAAATGCCTGTCTCGGCTATGCATCAATGCGGGAAGAGATGAGAACTTTTATTTTTAGTAACCTTCATTTAACTATAACATATTAGTAGAAATGGATAGGAAAAATAGCACTTAGTTAGTTGGCTGCTGAGACCAGAGTGATAAGCTTCTAAAAACAAACAATGCTTTCAAATGGAATTTAAAAAAAAATCAATGCTTTAAGAAATTTAATTCAGTGTTAGAGTAAGTAATGATGGCAAATATAATAATGATGACAAGATGACTAGTTGATGTCTTGGGGTCAAATAGATCTGAGTTCAAATTCAGGTTCATCCATCTACTACTAGCTATATAATCTTTGATTAAGCTAATTAATTTTCTTAACATTTCTTTATCTATAAAATGGGACTAAATTGTATTGTTTTCATTGTGGGGCAAGGATTGAGACAATGTTTAAAAGTGTTTCAGCACTATGCTTGGCACATAGCAAAAATCCAATTTGGCTAAAAATGATATTAACAACAGTGATAAAAATGCTGGCAATAATAAGGAGCAGAAAGGGTTGGAAGGAGTACTCTGGTTTTAGGGGGCAGTAAGATTTATGGTGTTTCAAGATACTAAGATAAGATGCATATTAATTAGTGATTCAGGGAAATGAAATCCAGTGTGGTGAATTTTGGATTTTGGTACCTGGAATTTCAGTCTGAATCACCAACCCTGGGGATAGTGCATTCTCAGACAGAAAACCTGGTGACCTGTTTCAGAAAAATTAGAATAGTGGCAAGGATGGGATAGGGGAAGAGGTATAAGGACTTAAGTCATCAACTGACAAGGGGGAGGGCATTTTTTCATTTATGTTATTATCATTCATTTTTTAGCTTTAAACTTCTCAAGGCGATGACTCAAAGAAAAAAAATGGGGTGCCTGGGTGGCTCAGTGGGTTAAGCCGCTGCCTTCGGCTCAGGTCATGATCTCAGGGTCCTAGGAACGAGCCCCACATTGGGCTCTCTGCTCAGCGGGGAGCCTGCTTCCCCCTCTCTCTGTCTGCCTCTCTGCCTGCTTGTGATCTCTCTGTCAAATAAATAAAATCTTTAAAAAAAAAAAAAAGAAAAAGAAAAAAAATGACCAAAAAAAAAAAGGTAAATAAATAAAAGGGAAATAAGTGACAGGCTAAAATAGAGGAATGCAAATATATTTAAATGTTAGATTATGTGCCTTAGTGCTTTTAATGTAAATACATGGTATTTAGAGAAAATTTGCAGTATAGTTGTTAATTGCTTCAGCATTTCTACAGGCTTGTGGTAGAGCTCAGGAATATAGATTTTTAACCAGCACCACGGTTATTCTAACTCATATGTCCTTGGGCCACACTCTGAGAAACACTGTCATGGACTTTACTGCTTAAAGCAGAGTCCATGGACCAGCAGCCTCAGACTCCCATGGAAGCTTGTTAGAAAGGCAGAATCTCAGGCTCCATCTCACACCTACTGAGTCAGAATCTGCATTTTAAAAATACCTCCATGGTTTGTACATACACAGTAACATCTGGGAAACTGATCGAGATGCTTCTCAGCACCTCAGGGACACTCTGCTGGCATAGAGGCCACAGATCCCCAGTTGTGGAGTGTCTGGTGGCACCTGGCATAGCCAACAGTTTTTTCCTTTCCTAAAGATGGAATGTTTGCTCAATGATCTGATCCCATCCAGCTCTGGAATTCTTAGATTTTAAAAAGTATTCTAATATCAGTTTCACCTAATACTAGTTTTTTTTTAAGATTTTATTTATTTATTTGAGAGACAGATCACAAGTAGGCAGAGAGGCAGGCAGAGAGAGAGAGAGGGAAGCAGGTTCCCTGCCGAGCAGAGAGCCCGATGCGGGACTCGATCCCAGGACCCTGGGATCATGACCTGAGCTGAAGGCAGAATCTTTAACCCACTGAGCCACCCAGATACCCCACCGAATATTAGTTTTTAAAAAAATTTTTTTCTTCATCTTATTTATTTTCCCAAGCACCTTTCATTTCTCTGATTTCCTTGTCAGCTTATACTGAGCTCCTTTTCAGAATAAAGCCTCTAAAATTTCACTTGATACCTTTCTTTGCATATAGTGAGAATTAATTCCTTCATATTTCCTCCACTCCTCATTTAGTTCAGAACTCATTTCTTTTATTTTTCTTTTCTCTCCTTTCTTCAAATGTTCTCTGCCTGACTTGCTATTTTATTCTTGTTTTTAAAAACAAAAATTGTTCATGAATATTTAAAAAAATCACCCAACAAATAACCCCCAATAATGACTAAAACAAACATTTAACAGATTTTTCATAAATAAGATATAAGCCTAACAGAAAATATATGCACTTATTAATGAGTCATCACAAATGAGCCCAACTGCTGCTGTGTGGCTAGTGCTGAGGCTGGGCAAATACAGACAAGAAGACAGCAATCTTGTGGAGATTTCAGGTATATTAACTGTAAAGTTCTTTTGTTACATAAAAGTAGAATTGTAAGTCCTAGGAAATCAAAGTTCTAGGAAAATCTATCAATTATTCCACCAAAATAATGTTTTCTCTTTTCTCTCTTATTTTCTTCTACTTTCTTTTTTTCCCCTTTCCTTTTTCTTTTTCTCCTTTCTGCTGCTTCTCTTTGTCTTCCTTTCTTTTTTTGTTCCTTATCATTATCATACTGTTTTTTCCCTTACAAAGTAATAGTCACAGAGACACACATGCAATATAAGACAATTAATGAATACTGCATCTTGTTTTTTTTAAGTACTTAATAATGATAGTTTGATTGCCCAGCACTCATAAAATTTGGATTGGGTGAAATCGATCATGTGGACATCCTCAATAGAGTGAATTTTGTGTTTTGCACTTTTAAGCTCTGCATATGATACTTCTGATTCAGAGAGGGTTCTAAGTTCTGAATTGCAATTGTCCATAGTTCTGAATTGCAGCTGGTTTATCACACTCAAGCTTAATATATTATCTACTCTTACTGTTCCTGCAGCTATTTAAAAAACTTTTCTGAAAACTTTTAAAGAGGTTAAAATATTTAAAGTGACACATGTATAATCTATTTTATTGTTCTTACAGAACACCCTTTTCATTTAAAGAATGCAATGTGATATCCATAAGGGCATTTAAAATACTTGAGATTATGAGGAATTAAAAAAAAAAAAGAAAGAAAGACGGAGAGGTGTTTCTTCAGGGAAAAAGCAATACAGAAATTAACAGTAGTGGTTTCATAGATACAGATCCAGCCAAATTCTTGTTTTGTGGAATGGCAGATAGAATTCCCAGTTCTTGGGAGGGGAGGTAGGGGGCAGACTCAAATCTGGCATACTGGGGAACTTGCCAAGTTTCATTGATTCTAAGACACATATTCCCCCACATTTTATCATCTCTAAATTGAGATAGCTCTGACACCGGATGGTCTGTTACTGTTTAACTGGTAGCATTTACCTCCTACCCCTTTTCCTAGTGGTACATAAAATAATGGTGTGGTTTACAGACAATGGCTTTAGAGGTTCAGTGAAGTACAGATACAGTGGTGATTTCAGTGATACCTAGATACAGTCCAGTCCCTGTCCAAAATACTTGAGGATTGCAGCTGCTTATGTTGCTGATTCCAAAAATGTTATTAATAGAACTTAATTTACTTTGTAGCCTTTAACCAGGGCTGGGCACACATCAGGTTGTATCATTCACCTACTTCTTTGTTTGAATGTGTTTAGAAGAACTTTGGATCGTTGTGTTCTTTGCAGTTAGGTTTGCTAGCATCATCTATTGATATGTGCTAGTACATGATCATGCCTTATGTCCACCCTGTTTCTGATCCTAATTTTTTAGGAACAGAACTGTATTTAGCTTTAAGGGGAAAGACCCATTTTAGTTAACAACAAGGCTACCTGAAGAATGAACAATGCTGTAATTAACAAATCTTTGTACTTATCAGAATCAAAGGATTCCACACCTGCTCCTTTGGTTCCAGACCTACAATTTGTTCTTATCACTGGATTCTTGAGGTGTGCTTCTCTCAGGTTAAGCCTGTACCTGAGATGCTCTCCACTACATCTGAAACTATAGAGACTTTTGCTTGTCTGTACATCTTAAAGAGTGATGTTGAATGTTGGTGAACTGAGTTGTTGCTTTTTCAAATCGTCAGTCTCTGTGCCCCACACTGGAAATTTTTATGTTGGAAGAAGTCTCTTTTATATCTTTCTAAGTAACCATGAATTTTGATGTTGTTTAAAATAGAAGGTAGAGAATATATATACCTTGGAGAGAAATTGCTGCATCATGGCTCTTGTGTACATTCTCTTTAGTAGATATTGCCAAGTTGTTTTCCACTGGTTTTACCAGCAGTATATGAGAAATTCATTTGTTCCATATCTTCTCAGTCTTTGGAATTGTCAATCCTATTCTTGTAGGTTGTAGTGGTATCATTGTGGTTTTAATTTGCATTTGATTAATGATTTATGTACCAGTTTAAATGGTAATTTGAATAGAATCCCCCCATTCATATCTTTCATACATTTCTTATTTTTCTACTTAGTTGCTCATTTTTTAATTAACTTATAGAAACTATAGAAATTTTTTTTTGTTATATATGTTGCAAATATTTTCTCCTGTGTTATGGCTGGTCTTTTTATTCTCTTAATGGATCCTTTTGATATAGCCAAATTTGTTAGTTTCCCTCTTTTTGTTTAGTGCTTTTGGGCTTCTTTTTAAGAAGAATTCTCCTATATTGACATCATGAAAGTATTCTCTGACATTATATTCTGGAAGCTTTATAATTTTACAACTTATATGGAGATCTACATTGCACCTTGCTGTGGATCCTGACCTATGTCACCTATCCCCTGTCCCTTTCCCCTATCCATTCCCCTATCCATTCTCCTATTCGTTCCCTTTCCCCTGTCCATTCTCCCTTTAGGATCTTCTTCCAGGAGTATGCTGAAGTCATTTTTGGGTATCACCCTGAACCCCCCCTCCCAAAAAAGCTGCCTTAACCAAAGTTCTCTCCCTTCCATAGGGACAACCTACATTCAGTGTCTGCTAAATGGATGGTAAAAAGGTTTGGCCCCTTTGCTTAAATTGTGGGCAATTGTGAAGGGTCAATTCAGCTTGGAGCAACTCATGTGATTGGTAGATGCCTTTGCTACAGCTGCATTGCAGTTCAGTCTTTACTTGGACTAATCCTCTTCTTTACTCCCACATAAATGTTGATCTTGATTGAGGACATGCTCGGATAAACCTGTTGCACACAAATCTTCATATGCTGGGGAATCTAGCCTAAAATGCAACTTGAAATGATGTTTATGAAAGGTGTCAAGTAAGGTTGTTTAGTTTTCCCTATGGATGCCCAGGTGATCTATTGCCACATATTGAAAAGTGGTTCTTTTCCCTTACCCTGCAAAATATCATAAATGTAGTGGCCATATTTGTCTGGGTTGGTATCTGAGCTCTAAATTCTCTTCCATTTATATATGTATATTCTTGGGTCAACAAATATTCTTGGGTCTAAAATTTTGATGTGTTGATATTCTGATAGACTTGTTCTTTTCTAATAATAGCAATTCTTAGCTTCTTCAATTGTTACACAAGTTTTAGAATCATCTGATCAAATTCCAAAAAAAAAAAAATAAGTTGTGATTTTATTTGGGTTGGATTAAATCTATATATTATAATTTAAGAGAAAGAACATATTTCAATACCAGGTCTTTGACCTATGTACATTGTGTACCCTTCCATTTATTTTGTTCTTCAATGTCTGTCAGTAAGGTTTTATAATTATCTGCATAGAGTTATTGCACATCTTTCAGTAGATTTATTCTTAAGTATTTTGTATTTTATGCCATTACAGATGTTATATATTTAAAAATATATTCTATTTTTCATTTATTGCTGGTACATAGAAATATGATTGACTTTCTGTGTGTTGACCTCACATTAACCGCCATGCTCCTCACTTACTGACGTTAGTAATTTATTTGTAGATATTTTTTAAAAGATTTTATTTATTTATTTGACAGACAGAGATCACAAGTAGGCAGAGAAGCAGGCAGAGAGAGGAGGAAGCAGGCTCCCTGCTGAACAGAGAGCCCGATGGCAGGGCTCGATCCTAGGACCCTGGGATCATGACCTGAGCCAAAGGCAGAGGCTTTAACCCACTGAGCCACCCAGGCGCCCCTATTTGTAGATTTTTAAATATACACACTTATTTCACTGTTAATAATAGTAAGTTTCTTTTTTAAAAATTTTCTAATCATTATCTTTCCTTGTCCTGTTTAAGACCTCTATTAGTTAATAGAATTCATGTTAGTGGTCATCCTTAATCTTGTAAGAAAAGTTTTCAGGTTTTCACCAATAAATACGATGTCTTCTGGAAGTTTATTTTCAAGGGTATAAGTGTTGGTCAGTTTTTGTTTGCCCATCTACATCTATTCTCCGCCATCTCCACTTTCTTTCCTTAATGCTTGGAAGCTAATTTGTGTGGACAGTATCAGTAAAGCTCCTTTAGCTCCTGCAGTCCCACTGGGCTTAGCCAATAGCAGATTGGAGTATTTGTTCCTAAGGCTTCCTCCTGCTGGGAACAAATCCCTTTCTCCCTTTATCCAAGTGCAGACAGATAGGTGTGCCATATGCAGTTGATAATATTAACAAATTGCAGTCCTCTGATTGTGAGTCAGATGACCTGTATTCTGAGAGTCACCAGGAAGTTGAAATGACATTCACCTCAGTCATTATGGTGAATGGTTGCCATATTTTCATCTTGGACTTCACCCTCTTAGACAGAGTCTCAAGTCTATCTCTGAGATAGACTTCTTCTAGTTGGGCTGTGGAGCTGGAAAATATTGTAGACTTGACTGTCAGTCTGAGGGACAAGTGGTATGGGGAAGATGGAGCATGTCTAAGAGGACCTGGGATTTTGATTTAGTTTAAAGGGTGCTCAGAATAGATTTCAGGAGAAAGAAAGATGACATTGGGAGATCCCTGTTTTTCTCTGGCCTGTCCTGGTGGTGGTTGAAGAATTAAATTTTGTGCATTTCTTTTGTTGACATTGATTTGGTGACTATTGGAGAATTTGCTGAGCTTTCCTATGGTTATTTTTATTTATTTTGTAGTTATAATTATTAAACAACTTTTTTTTTTTAGCTCTTCAATACATCTCCCATTAACTATATTTTCCCATTTCAGGGACCATATGTTGGTGCTCATTTCATCCTTTGAATAACAAATGGCTTGGCTAGGTAGCTGGGCTGAAGCCAAGTGAGGTGCCCAAAGATCAACTGCAGTGACAACAAATGATGTAGTGACAGGGACACTGACTATGCAATCAGAATTTGCATTGGGTTAATTCCTCTTCTTCCCCTGATACCATTTTTCATTTGACGGAGAAATAATGCTGTCCTATTTACCTCCCAAGATTGTTGTGAAGGTCATATTAAATGGTATAGATGACAGTACTTGCTAAATTTCCGGTTCTAAAGGGATGTTAGGAGTTATTATTTTATCTAACCAGGATAGGGAGAAGTAGGAGAAAGTTTTGACAGTTTATAGGTTAGAAATATATTCTTTGCATCCGTTTCCATTGCTTTGGTCCTGTTTCATTTTCCGCTATATTCCATATATCAGCAACAGAAAGGTCCATTTCCTGAGGAGATAGGAGGCCAGCTTGGGTATCTATGAGTTGTGATTTGATAGAGGCCCTGGGAAATTACCTGTATCACAGGGAAGTGTTTTCATGATACCTGGGAGTCATTATCATCTCTGCTAGCTCTCTCCAGGTACTTAGTTCCATATGGACAGAGTGTGATACAAATCGTGTTTCTGGGAATTATTGTACACAGATGTCCTCATGTATAATTGCCCTTAATTAGTCACTTGACGTTCAATAACACATAAACATTTTAGGGCATTCAATCATTCTTGGGATGAAATTATAGGTGCCTAAGAAGGAATCTTGACTCCTTTCATGATATTACCCATTTCATGAGCTCTGTAGACTCAACTTGTGATTACCTTTGATAGTATGAAAATAAAATCAAAGGATCTTTTGATATTTTTCACAAACTTTGACGTGTGGGGGAGTAGATTTTAAGGTTTAGCAAGTATTAAATGACTATTATGTGCTAGGGCATTACTTTGCACTAGGAAGAGAGAGCTAAGAATGATTCTGTTCACTCAAGTTGCTCATGGTCTAATTTTACCCTTGGATGACTATAATAAAAAATAGGGACCAGGACCATATAAGCAGCACTCTGTGAAGTGAGGATATGCTGACAGGTAAAGGACTTCTTAAGAAAAATTTTTAAGATGCACATCTTCTTTTTTTTTTTTTTTAAAGATTTTATTTATTTATTTGACAGAGAGAAATCACAAGTAGATGGAGAGGCAGGAAGAGAGAGAGAGAGGGAAGCAAGCTCCCTGCTGAGCAGAGAGCCCCATGCGGGACTCCATCCCAGGACCCTGAGATCACGACCTGAGCTGAAGGCAGCGGCTTAACCCACTGAGCCACCCAGGCACCCAAGATGCACATCTTCTGAAGGGACCCTAGAAAGGGGCTCTTGCTTATGACTACATCTTTATTGGATATTAATCTTCTTGTAATGTTAAAAATAATTTCACTTGAAGTGTGTAAACCTGGTGATTCACAGACCTATACCCCTGGGGATAAAAATATATAATATGTTTATAAAAAATAAAAAAATTAAATAAATAAATAAAAATAATAATTTTACTTGATATTGCTTATTTCCTTGGGCACATATATTCCTGTATATCCAGACCATTTTATGGAGCTTTATAAATCTCTGTCAAATCAGGGACTAAAGTCACTTTAGCATTTTGTATTCTGAGCTACCATTTTCCATTTTAGAATTCATAGAAGTCTTTGATTCTTTTAAGACCAGAAAGTATCTTCCTTCAAGCAACAAAGAGCTATTTCCAAATATCTACAGTGACATTACAGGACATGTCCTTAACATTGTTTAGAAGAGGTTGTTGGGGCCATCTGTGTATATTTTAGGGCTTGTAGTCTGTCAGTTAATGGTGCCCTTGTTCCTTCCTTTACATACTTCTTGGTATAATTCTCTCAGAGGTACTCTGCGGCTATCTCAGCCATGGTACTCCCGGCACAGGCTGATGTCTTTGAACTGCAGAGATCTGAAAACAAGAAAGTTTATGTGATGCTCAACCAAGAGTTCAGAATTCTCTTCTTCACTCATCCAAAATTTTTGAAACTTCTTTTTAATAACCAGCCTCTTAAAATATTGGGGAATATCACTGGTTTTCTTGATGCTTTGCACTTTACAATGTATCTTTTAAAGAAATAGGTTAAGATGTGAGTTCTTAGATACTTGATGTATTATTCAGAACAAATTCGTTTGAAGGTGCATCGAGACCTTACCATCAGAGCTGCTTTTTCATGTTTCCTTTGTTTTAATTCACTCAGTGTTTGGGTCTTAGAGTCTAGAATTCATGGTGATGTGCTTATCCTGTTGGGAAAAAAAATACGTTTTGAAATATCATTCAAAAAAGCAGAAGTCTTCCTCCTTTTCCTTTGTAGCCTTCATTTAAAGAACCTACTTAATTGAGCCTTCTTGGAACTGTCTTGTGACCTGAAAACTGTGTCTGAACCTCTTCAGAACTCCCTATACACTCTGCATCATTTAACTATTGCCACAAGCCAGGGCAAACAGACTCTCAGGATCCCACATTGTTATTCATGGAATAATGTCACTCATATCCTCAGAAGGGTTAAATATTCCATGGGACTCTTTATACCTGGAAATTATTTCCTAATCTTTAAAAATTATACTCAGTAATAATCTGGAATTTGGAAACCTTTGTATTTCTGTCTTTTGCATATTTGACTAATACCTTTGTCTGGTCAGGTTGCTATAATAAAATACCACAGGTTGGGCAGTTTAAACAACAGAAATTTATATCTCACTGTTCTGGAGGCAGGAAGTTCAAAATCAAGGTGCTGGCAGATTCAGCGTCTGGTGAGAGCTCTCTTCCTGGGACAGATGTACACTTTCTTGCTTTGTCCTTACATGGCCTTTTTTCAGTGTGTGCTCATGGGGAGACAGAATAAGGTCTCTTGTCTCTTCCTCTTTTTATAAGGACATTAATCACATCACTAGGGTCTCACCTTAATCATCTCCCAAAGACCCCACCTCTAAATACCATCACATTGGGGGTTAGGGCTTCACAATATACATTTGGAAGGATATGGGGAGTAACACAAACATTTAATCCATAACAACCAGCAAATAAAATGAAAGAGAACAAAATGAAATGGAGTCCTCATGTGCAAAAGTTCCTGAAAAAGTTGAATTGGACATAGCAGAAGAATGAAGAATATGCCTCATGGATATCAATAACATTGAAATGTTATGAAGTCAGGCTCAAGCAACCTTCAAAATGTGTTTTGTTATGGCCCAGCATGGAGGCAATGCTTTTGACCTTGGTTCTTACTTTGCAAAATGATATATCCAGAACAGTATGATAACAACAACAACAATTAAAACAAAAAAAAAAAAACCAAAACAAAATAAAAAACAAAAAACCAACCCTCTGTGTTGGCTCCTTGCCTGAGAACACAACCTTGGAGTTATGTTGGCAAATCAAAGCAGTCAGCATGACGTCAGAAACCATGCTTCAAGTCTGCAAGAGGTGATTGTGAATGGGAACAGTCACCAGGATTATTACACTAAGTGAAACCCATGCAATCTGACTTCCTGTGTGATAAAGAAAAACTGGTGGAAGCTGGATCTTTTTCCTTCAAACAATGTGCCTGCCACCCACTCGGCTCTCTGCTTCCTTACAATAACATGTATTTGAGATGAAAAGTATAGATTGACTCTTTGCACCTCATTAAGCTCATCCTTCTGTCTTCCAAGCAGGAGTTTATTAAAACTGGTAACTGCCTGAAATTTTGTCACAATCTACTGAATGAGTAATTTCAGTTTTTCAAAAAATACTCATAGCAGTATTGTATGAAAAATTTTATAGCCAAGTTTTGGCTTTCTTCACAAGGTTTCAGTGGTACAACCTGGAAGTAGCAGAGTTCAGTCATTTCCACATTTGGGGTGTGTGTGTGTGTGTGTGTGTGTGTGTGTGTGTGGTGGGGAGTGGTTACGCTGTCCTGATACTTGGGAGTCATGGAAACAGCATGATTTGACTTGCTAATATATAAAGAGATATACAATATATATTATATATGTTAATATATAATATAGTAGAATTTAACAGAAGGATAATGTGGAAAAAATTCTGTCCTTGATTTTGCCTCTTCCTTTTTTGTGAACTTGAATAAGTCACTTGGTTATTCTGATCTGGAATTCAATTTCCTCATCTATAAAAAGCAAGCTTGGATTAGACAATGTCTCAGCTTCCTGTCTTGCTAATTTTGGCCATTCTAACTGGTGTAAGGTGATATCTCAATGTGGTTTTAATTTGAATCTCCCTGAGGGCTAGTGATGATGAACATTTTTTCATGTGTCTGATAGCCATTTGTATGTCTTTGTTGGAGAAGTCCCTGTTCATATCTTCTGCTCATTTTTTTTTTATATGATTGCCTGTTTTGTGTGTGTTGAGTTTGAGGAGTTCATTATAGATCCTGGATATCAACCTTTTGTCTGTAGTGTCATTTGCAAATATCTTCTCCCATTCCGTGGGTTGCCTCTTTGTTTTTTTGACTGTTTCCTTTGCTGTGCAGAAGCTTTTGATTTTGATGAAGTCCCCAAAGTTTATTTTCACTTTTGTTTCCTTTGCCTTTGGAGACATATCTTGAAAGAACTTGCTGCTGATATCGAAGAGATTACTGCCTATGTTCTCCTCTAGGATTCTGATGGATTCCTGCCTCACGTTGAGGTCTTTTATCCATTTGTGTTGAAGGGGATGTGGAGAAAGGGGAACCCTCTTACACTGTTGGTGGGAATGCAGGTTGGTGCAGCCTCTTTGGAGAACAGTGTGGAGATTCCTCAAGAAATTAAAAATGGAACTTCTCTATGACCCTGCAATTGCACTCCTGGGTATTTACCCCAAAGATACAGATGTCATGAAAAGAAGTGCCATCTGTACCCCAATGTTTATAGACAATGTCTCAGTTTCCTTCCAACTTAAAACTCTAGTATGCCTTGACTTTACCATTAAGATCAAAGCTTCATGGAATAAATATGAACTTGGGAATCAGACAAACTTGGATTTTTATACCTGCTCTGTTTCTTATTTGCTTTGTGAAACTGCAGAAACTTCGCCCTCCTAATGGCCCATTTCTTCACTTTAAAATAGGAATTCCAGCCTTCCCTTAGAATGGCTGGGAGATCTAAAACTATGTCAGATAGGTAGTATGGTGCAGAGTAGGTGCTCAAAATTGGTGGTTATGATTACTAGTATTCTGAGAAAGATTGCTGTTCTATTAGTTTAGCAGTGAGACTCAGGTAGAACTGAGCTTGGAGTGTGTGGTTGAATAAGGTGATCGTTGGAAAGGAAAGATATCCTGGTAAGTGGTTTGTGATGCTGTTAATATTTGTAAAGCGTTTAGAATTGGAGACCCTATGTGTTTTATTTATTTTTGTTCTTCTTGATTGTTTAAGAAGGTGTTTCAAGTAAGGTCCCCCTGTCTGTCTGCTGTCCTGTTCCCTGGCTGTCACAAAAGTATCTCAAGAATTATGTGAAAATAATCAGTCCCATGAGTAACATAAACCCCATTTATTTACCTCTTTAAGTATATCCATTTCTTATGACACCTGAGCTTTATTCAAATTTTGGACACTTTATTGTTGCCCTGTGAGTCCACTCCACTATTAATAAATAATAGTTTTTATTTGTTGGCCTCTGATTATGCTGCTGCTTTTATTTTTATTATTTTATTTTATTTATTATTTTATTATTATTTTATTTCCATTTTCACAAAAATCCTCCAGCACTTTTGTTACATGTTCCAGATGAAGAAACCAAGGCTTGAAAGGTTGAGTGGATTATCAAATATTATTCAGCCTTGAATTTAGGGGAAATTCATGGCTGTTTCTAAAATTTGGGTTGTTCCTACTAAGATTTAATACATCAAATCAAAAAACCATTCAGTTTTTTGTTTTTGTTTGTTTAAGTCATAAATTGAATTGAACTAAAGAGTTTGATATTCTGTACTTTGAGAAGTTTTCAGCTCTCTCTGAGAAAGCTAAAAACACTCTATAGGTTGTCTCCAAAATATCTTAAACATTGCTAACTGGAATGTTTTGCCAAATCAACTCCATTGTAGAGAGGAAAGAACAATATTTAAGTATTATACAGTAAATTGGTGGCTGAATAAGGATTCTAGTTTTGGACTCTGAGTTTCGCATCTGCTCTTTAATACCCAAGCTATCTGAGTTCTAAATTTATATGGAATCTGAATCTATATTGGTCTTAGAATAAAAACAAGAAAGGGAAAAAGGTACAGATTTTTAAATTATTTATTTATTTATTTATTTAAAGGATTTTATTTATTTATTTGTCAGGGAGAGAGAGAGAGAGAACACAAGTAGGCAGAGTGGCAGGCAGAGGCAGAGAGAGAAGCAGGCTCCCCACCGAGCAAGGAGCCCGATGCGGGACTTGATCCTAGGATGCTGGGATCTTGACCTGAGCTGAAGGCAGCCGTTTAACCAACTGAGCCACCCAGGCGTCCCAGGGATTAGGATTTTAAACTTTTTTTTTTAACCTCAGAGTACTTTTTAGTTAGTTTTATACCTTCTTTGCCTCAAAATATAGGCAATTCTTTTTGTGTTCAATTCATTATATACGTCATATATTTTTAATGTTAATCATATTCCTTATGGCTCTTCACAAATCCTTAAAAGCCTGACTTGAACATTAAAGACAAACTGTAGATGAAGTCTATGGGTTTCATTTGAGCTCTGTATATCCACATTAAAAAGGCTGTAATAATGATTATGAATAAATGCATTCAAGGAAGAGAAAGATGACAGACAGAACTGCCACTTCAACTGATAGAAGAAAATGATCAATACCAATCCTGGTAAGTAGCAATAATAATAACCAATCCAAAGTATCAAAAAAACCCAGTGAATTGTAAAATATGGACTACATCTTTTTGAAATATTTCCAAACTCTTATTAGATTGAAAATGTGCTTTTTGAACAGGATTCTGCCCTTCTTTTATTTTTTTTTAAAGATGTATTTATCCATATATTTTTAGAGAGAGGGAGAGTGCAAGAGAGGAGGAGGAGAGGGAGAGAGGGAAAGAAGCAGACTCCCTGCTGAGCATGGAGCCCAATATGGGGCTTGATCACACAGTCCTTGGATCATGACCTAAGCTGAAATCAAGAGTTAAGATGTTCAACTGACTGACCACCCTGCCACGCTGGATTCTGTCCTTCTTATGCTGCTTACAAGCAAGCGGTTTATAAACCAGAGATCTAGAAAACATACATCAAGCACAGTGTATCAATCTGGTTTCTATAGCATTAATACAATGTAATGAACAAACCCTAAATCTCATTGGCTTAACATAACAATTTCTTATTTCTTATTCCTTGCTCTGCTTGTCAGCTAGTGTGGTTCTGTCCCAGGCTTCAGGCTGAGTTCAAGTCTGCTCCAAAGATCTTTTGTCCTAAGGTCAGTAGTTACTTGAGTTATTTTTTCTTCTCATAGAGGATGTCATAATGTCAAAGGGGGCAAACGGATACATGTGATGCTTATAGCTGGGAATTGACAGTTTCACTTCCACTCACGTATCAGGGAACACAGGTCACATAGCTGAGCCCCACTTCACTGGCACATTAAAATATATGCTATGGTTCATCTCACAGTGAACCATGATAAAGATATGGAGGGATGAAAAATTGAACAAATAAAATCCGGCATATGTGATGGCTAAGTGAAGCTTTCTGCAGACACCAAGAAATTAGACCCATAAAGTTTATAACACTGATCCGTGCTGTTTCTACCAACACTGGAACTTGACTGTTGTTTGTTGACTTCTCTGGAAATCCCAAGAGAAAAGGCAATAAGGAGGGAAATGAATTCCATTTGGTTGAGAAACTTGCATTCATGGCAGCAGAGATGATTTATTGAGATGTGCTACAGAATCAAGTCAGCCCCAGGATGTTGGAGTCTGTCTCTGAGCCTGTCAGCCCATGAGCTACTTTGCTCATTAGCATACGTACTCGTTGATTGCCTCTTAAGTTCAAGGCATGGAGCTTGGTGCTTTAGAAAAAAGGGGAAGTAGTGAAAATTAGGAGAGAATTGAATAAATCCAGGTAGGAAAAGATGGTGTTTTGTAAAGGGAAAGTCAGGAGAGAATGGATGGGGTAAAGAGGGTTGATATTCAGGCACTAATGTTCCTGAGGAAGGAAGGAAGTTAGGGAATGCCTACATAGGGGAGGAAAAAGATCTTTTTCCTTTACCCTTCTAAATGAAGAGGCCCCAGATTAACAAGAGAAAAGCATACACATTTATTTAATGGAAGTTTTTATGTTAGCTGGGAACATTCGTGAGGAAATGAAGCGCTGAGGATGTAGTTAAACCTGAGTGTTTTTGTGCTAGGTATGATGAAGAGTCATGGAAAAATGTGATAAGACAGAAAAAAGTATGAGCTTAATGCAGTTCTGGGAGAAACTGTGAGCACTGTTCATTTGGATTGCTCTTGACATTCCTGTGTCCTCAGAGATAAGGATACTCCTTTCCTGTTGGGGTAGGGAGGGTACCACTCACTTGAGGTTGTTGTGACCTGTCAGAAAATCCTGCCTGCACTTGTCTTCTCTCCAATTCACAGCTCGAAATATTCAGTAGGCCAAGGTGCCAGATTTGGGGATAACTTGTCCTGAGTGCTGTCACCTGTGATTAGAATGGGAAGATAGTGGTTCAGTCACTTAGCAAATATTTACAAATATCTTTAGTATTCCAACTCAGGAAGTATATTATGTGTCAGGAATACAAAGAGGAACGACCCTGTCCTTACCCTCAAGTCTCTGAGAGGGGAAGTCATACAAGTGAACAGACAATTATTAAGCAGCCTTTTAAGTTCAGAGGTAATGGTAAACATAAAGTCCTTCAAGAGTGCAATAAAAGCATGTAGTGAAGACCTCAGAAGTTAGCAGAGACTTCTAGGAGCCACTGACATTATGCCAGGGTCCAGAAGGGCTTTAGATCATGACAGAGGCTTTAACATAAAAATATAAGTGATGGCAGAGGAACAAAATTTATAATAGTGGTAATGATCAAGGAATCTACAGTATTCCAAATTTATTTTATTTTACTTATTTATTTTTAAAGGTTTTATTTATTTATTTGACAGAGAGAGACAGGGAGAGAGAAAACAAGCAGGGGGAGCTGAAGAGGGAGAAGCAGGCTTCCCACTGAACATGGAGCCTGCCATGGTGGGGAGCCTGGATCCCAGGATGCTTATGATCAGGACCTGAGCCAGAGGCAGACAATCTTAACCACTGAGCTACACACACCCCCCAAGTATTCCAAATTTAAAGGAGGAGAGTGGAAGAAGGAATGGCAGGTATGAAAACTTGGGGAACAAGCTGTGGGGTCCAAACCCTCCACTTCTCAGGGAGCAACCAGAAGTTGTGAGTTCTCTTCCTGGTGTATGTTGCTGTGCTGGAGGTGGGGTTTATGGCAAGATTCTGTCTCAGACTTTCCTACTCATTTTGATGTGCTTTTTGTTTTTTTTGTTTGTTTTACAATTTATCCAGTGTTTTTATTTTTTTAAAAGATTTTATTTATTTATTAGACAGAGATCACAAGTGGGCAGAGAGGCAGGCAGCGAGAGAGGGAAGGAAGCAGGCTCCCTGCGGAGCTAGAGCCTGATGCGGGGCTTGATCCCAGGACCCTGGGATCATGACTTGAGCCGAAGGCAGAGGCTTTAACCCACTGAGCCACCCAGGCGCCCCTATCCAGTGTTTTTAGATATCAGCTAGTTTCTGGATTTTGTTCACAGGTAATTGTTCCATATGTAGCTTTGGTTCTGGTGTGTCCCTGGGAGGGACTGAATTAATAATCCTGCTATAGTTGCTGTCTCAAACCAGAACTCCTTTTGAAGTCACATTCCTTTTATTTATTTATTATTTATTCCCATTTATTCGCTTATTTGTGTATTTATTTATTTATTTATTTATTTATCTGGTGTGATTAACACAAAGTGTTACATTAGTTTCAGGTGTATAATATAGTAATGCAACAATTCTATACATTACTCAATGCTCATCATATATGTACTCTTTAATCCCCATCGTCTATTTCATCCCTTCCCCCACTTCCCTCCTGATAACCATCAGTTCGTTCTCTATACTTAAGAGTTTGTTTTTTGGGGATGGCAAAAACATCTCCTTTGGCTCCGGTCATGATCTCAAGGTCCTGGGATCGGGCTCCTTGCTCAGCAGAGAGCCTGCTTCTCCCTCTGCCTGCTGCTCCCCCTGCTTGTGTACTCTCTCTCTCTCTGACAAATAAATGGATAAAATCTTTACATAAGAGTCTTTTGGGTCTCATTTTTCTTTGTTTGTTTTTTTCCCTAAATTCCACATATGAGTGAAATCATATGGTATTTGTCTTTCTCTGACTTACTTCATTTAGCATTATACTCTCCAGATTCATCCATGTTATTGCAAATGGCAAGATTTTATTCTTTTTTATGGCTGAAGAATATTCCATTGTATATATACCACATCTTTTTCATCCATTCATATATCAGTAGACACTTGTGTTGCTTCCGTATATTGGCTATTGTAAATAATGTTGCGATAAACATAGGGGTGCATTTTTTTGGAATTCGTGTTTTTGTATTCTTTAGATAAAAATACCCAGTAGTAGAATTATTAGATCGTATGATAATTCGACTTTTAATTTTTTTTTTTTGAAAACACAGGGAAATTAGAGAATCGATTCCATTTACTATAGCACTAAGAATGATAAGATACTGGGGAATAAACCTAATCAAAGAGGTACTTCTAATTTTTAAAGAAAGCTCCATCCTGTTTTCCACAGAAATTCACATTCCTTTTAAGTGTTATCATTTACTACTTTTTAACTAAGTAACTATCTCATTAAGATACACCCTGCCTCTTCAAGTGGTTTACATATTCTTGAAGAACAAGGAACTTGGTGTGCATTGTTCTTACCATTTTTTTTTTTTACACATGAGATTTAGTGGAGTGGTATTAAAATATATTAGAGATAAATATAAGTGAATATAGTGAAATGGGTGAAAATGTGTTTTGTCATAGGTCTCTTTTAGAAAGATGCAGAATAGTAAGCAAGCAGACATTTATGAGGCAAAGAGGATTATTAAAAGGAAAATTGAAACAGACATTCATTTTTTATGTAGATGAATGATGAAAATTATATAAATGAAACTAAATAAAATAAATGCAATTAATACATAGTAATATAATGCTAGTTTTAATAATCATACTTATAACAGTGACCCAATATATAGAAATCTTTTTACTGTTAAGGTCTTCAGAGAGTGGCTTACACTCTTGGCAAGCATGTCATGGACTTGAATGTGGTTGTTTTCTGGGGTAACATGAATTGAAAATAAATCAATTCACAGAAGAATTTTATTATAGTTTATGAACATTTTTTTTTTTGTGGGACATAGTCTCAAATATATTCTGAGGAACATAAGGTGGGTCTTGTCAAACAGGTGAAATAAATATAGAAAAGTCTATTACTTTAAATAAAAAAATCAATCATTATATTGGAAACTGAATTGTCTGAGAACACATTAAACATATGAAAGAACCGGGCATTAATTAAAGGCTGGTGTGCAGAAGATATTAAAGATCTCATCCAATGATAACCTGTTTTATATCTTAACCTTTATTATAATATTGAGGAAAAATGTTTCTATATAGGAACAAACAAACCCAAAACTTCCCACCCACCAATCTAATAAAAAAACAAAAACCAATAGTCCTGTTGACTTTTTCCTGTTTTGTTTTACCATATTGTTTGAACATGGGGACTTAAAAGATATTTAGTGAATAAATAAGAAAAGGAAAGGGTGGTTAAAAAATATAGTAAGGAAATAAAGCATGAAATGAAGGTTTGGTGGAGATAATCTGTCTTAACATGACCTTAAATATGACTTTCGTACAAATTGAGAAGAAATAGGGGTTTTTTGGTAGATTTCCAGACCTATAATTTAAAACCTCATTACATTAATATTTAACCACTTCACATCTGGGTTGCTTTTATTTCTCTCTGAATTTGAGCTGTTATGGCTTGAAGTTTGAAATATCATAAATATTGTGGTTTTAGTGCTTTTAGTTTCATAGCTATAAGTATGTTCAGAGTGCTTTTTCATTATGGGATAAGTTTATTGGGAACCTTCTAAATGCTTAATCATAGCTCAGGCAGCTTTAGGGGATTTTGAAGAAAATGAAAATAAATACAGAAAAATCAGGATAAAGGGGACACAATGGACTTAAAAATGTCAGGAACTAAAAACTTAATGAAAGGAACACTTAATGTTGGATGATTTGGGGCAGATTATAGAATCTTTACCATATGCAAATAATAGATATTTTAGTACACAGAATTGTGAACCGGCACAATTTGACAGCATGGCCCTAGAATTTTGGAATGTCTTGTGCTATCACCTCATTTGATTAATGAGGAAACATGAGAGCCTTTCCAAAGTCACAGAACTATTAGCAGGAAGGCCCTAGATTTTTAGCACTGTGCTTTCCTTTTGTCATAGGTATAATATCCTTTCCTAGTATGAACAGTTGGGTGAGAGACACCTGACTTGAGCATCTCCTAACATTCATCAAATTTATCAAACTTTATAGGGGCGCTTGGGAGATTACTTCTCATATGCACGCCTAATGTCCTTGCCTGTAAAAATAAACATATTTTTTCCTTGCCTGTAAAAATAAACATATTTTCTTCTAAAAATTCTAAAAAAATTATAAAAAATCAATGGGGAAATGGCTCTAAAAACACTCTCTCTTTTTTGCACAATCAAGAAATTAATTGAACCAGAAAATAGCAAACATTACTTCTGCTTCTAAAAGAGACAGACCCACAATTCCTGAATAGATGAGAACTTTTGTTTTCACTTTTCCTTGCTAACTTGAGTTCATCCTTCGAAACTCAGTACTTGGGAGTCAGTTCTTCTTTTCACTCTTGGTAGGGAGTGGGTACAACTACTCCATGCCCCCATAGTCACCTGTGCCTACTGCTCATATTTTCCTTGCTATGTGTATCAGTCTTCCTCCATTTAAATTTTTTTGGTGTTGGATGCTATTTAATTTAACTTTGTAACCCAAATGCCTTGCACAGTATTTGGAACTGAATGGGATCAAAACAAATATTTGTCAAGTCAAAGAAAAAAAAACTAAGATGTTTTCAGCATCTGAGTTTGTTGGTGACAATGGGCTAGCACTTAGACATGATGGTCAGTGTATGTGAGGTTCTAGATTATTAAGGTAAATTTTAAGTGTAGAACTATCTCCCCTACCCTAGAATTAGATTTGAACTAGAATTGCCATTTGACCACCTGTCAAAGAAAAATTTCTGTTTCAAGTCAATTGTTTATATCTGGCGGTAAATGGAGAATAAGAAAGAGAAGGGGATACATGATCAAAGATAATAGAAGGGGAAAGGAAGGTGAGTTCAGGGTAACACTATCTATATGAACTGAATTTGTAATCATCATTGCAATTAATATCATGATAATTATTTGACATCAAATTGTCACTAACATTTTCATGGGTATAGTGAAGGCATTTATTCATGAATAGTGCCTATTTTCCTCAGTTTTCTAATAAGCAAGGAAATAAATACATGCTTTATTTGACTTAATTGAATTTCCAGTTATATGTTAGAGTTATATTTAAAATATAACCAGAAATTAATGCCAAGTAGAGAGAGCAGTTGAAGGAATTAAAAGTAAAAATTATGACATTTTAAAAATCCTGTTTTCTAGGGCTCAAATAAAATAAAGGTGATAAAAGCTAATGCATCATTGAAGATTCAATATAAATTGTAAGGACTTGACTCTTCACTGACTATTGAAGTAATTTATTAGAAAATAGATCAGACTGTACCACAGAGAAGGAAATTTTCAAGGCATCAGGTGGTAGTTGGACAGGATGACCTTTATTGTCCCTTCCAACCCAGAGATTCTGTAAATGGATGAAAACCCAATAATGAGGAAGGTGCTAATGACACACCATAGTGCCCTCTATTTTTAAAATGAATATTTTAAATGTCAATATGTTACTTGTTTTCAATGCCTGTAACTTATCATAAAAAAATTCATGTTACCATTTCTCATTCAAGCTTCTAATGATAGACTGTGACCTTTTTCTGGGGGAAAAAAAGGCAAGTCTGTCTGAATTCTTGTTACAAAGAAGTAATGCAAATGAAAGAGGTTCCAATTCCCCAAAGGCTGCTAAATGACACCCTCCAAGTATAACCTGCTGGTCTCCAGAGGGTAATTAAATTGCAGATCAGGAATATATCTGTGATTTATTTTAGGAGACCAGGCTAGAGAAAATAAAATACACCTGACCTTTAAGTTTTTAGGTTTGTAGGGGAATTATTAGTGAAGTTAGTTGTGACTCTAGATTTTCAGTATTTGGTAAGAAATTTCTATCAGGCTGCAGTGCTGTTTGCTCTAATGGAATCTTTTTTTTTTTTTTAAATTTTTATTTTTTATAAACATATATTTTTATCCCCAGGGGTACAGGTCTGTGAATCACCAGGTTTACACACTTCACAGCACTCACCAAAGCACATACCCTCCCCAATGTCCATAATCCCACCCCCTTCTCCCAAACCCCCTCCCCCCGGCAACCCTCAGTTTGTTTTGTGAGATTAAGAGTCACTTATGGTTTGTCTCCCTCCCAATCCCATCTTGTTTCATTTATTCTTCTTCTACCCACTTAAGCCTCCATGTTGCATCACCACTTCCTCATATCAGGGAGATCATATGATAGTTGTCTTTCTCTGCTTGACTTATTTCGCTAAGCATGATACGCTCTAGTTCCATCCATGTTGTTGCAAATGGCAAGATTTCATTTCTTTTGATGGCTGCATAGTATTCCATTGTGTATATATACCACATCTTCTTGATCCATTCATCTGTTGATGGACATCTAGGTTCTTTCCATAGTTTGGCTATTGTGGACATTGCTGCTATAAACATTCGGGTGCATGTGTCCCTTTGGATCACTACATTTGTATCTTTAGGGTAAATACCCAATAGTGCAATTGCTGGGTCATAGGGCAGTTCTATTTTCAACATTTTGAGGAACCTCCATGCTGTTTTCCAGAGTGGCTGCACCAGCTTGCATTCCCACCAACAGTGTAGGAGGGTTCACTTTCTCCGCATCCTCGCCAGCATCTGTCATTTCCTGACTTGTTGATTTTAGCCATTCTGACTGGTGTGAGGTGATATCTCATTGTGGTTTTGATTTGTATTTCCCTGATGCCGAGTGATATGGAGCACTTTTTCATGTGTCTGTTCGCCATCTGGATGTCTTCTTTGCAGAAATGTCTGTTCATGTCTTCTGCCCATTTCTTGATTGGATTATTTGTTCTTTGGGTGTTGAGTTTGCTAAGTTCTTTATAGATTCTGGACACTAGTCCTTTATCTGATATGTCGTTTGCAAATATCTTCTCCCATTCTGTCAGTTGTCTTTTGATTTTGTTAACTGTTTCCTTTGCTGTGCAAAAGCTTTTGATCTTGATGAAATCCCAGTAGTTCATTTTTTCCCTTGCTTCCCTTGCCTTTTGTGTTGTTCCTAGGAAGATGTTGCTGCGGCAGAGGTCGAAGAGGTTGCTGCCCGTGTTCTCCTCAAGGATTTTGATGGATTCCTTTCGTACATTGAGGTCCTTCATCCATTTTGAGTCTATTTTTGTGTGTGGTGTAAGGAAATGGTCCAATTTCATTTTTCTGCATGTGGCTGTCCAAATTTCCCAGCACCATTTATTGAAAAGGCTGTCTTTTTTCCATTGGACATTCTTTCCTGCTTTGTCGAAGATTAGTTGACCATAGATTTGAGGGTCTATTTCTGGGCTCTCTATTCTGTTCCATTGATCTATGTGTCTGTTTTTGTGCCAGTACCATGCTGCCTTGATGATGACAGCTTTGTAGTAGAGCTTGAAGTCCGGAATTGTGATGCCACCAACGTTGGCTTTCTTTTTCAATATCCCTTTGGCTATTCGAGGTCTTTTCTGGTTCCCTATAAATTTTAGAATTATTTGTTCCATTTCTTTGAAAAAGATGGATGGTACTTTGATAGGAATTGCATTAAATGTGTAGATTGCTTTAGGTAGCATAGACATTTTCACAATATTTATTCTTCCAATCCAGGAGCATGGAACATTTTTCCATTTCTTTGTGTCTTCCTCAATTTCTTTCATGAGTACTTTATAGTTTTCTGAGTATAGATTCTGTGTCTCTTTGGTTAGGTTTATTCCTAGGTATCTTATGGTTTTGGATGCAATTGTAAATGGGATTGACTCCTTAATATCTCTTTCTTCTGTCTTGCTGTTGGTGTAGAGAAATGCAACTGATTTCTGTGCATTGATTTTATATCCTGACACTTTACTGAATTCCTGTATAAGTTCTAGCAGTTTTGGAGTGGAGTCTTTTGGGTTTTCCACATATAGTATCATATCATCTGCGAAGAGTGATAATTTGACTTCTTCTTTGCCGATTTGGATGCCTTTAATTTCCTTTTGTTGTCTGATTGCTGAGGCTAGGACCTCTAGTACGATGTTGAATAGCAGTGGTGATAATGGACATCCCTGCCGTGTTCCTGACCTTAGCGGAAAAGCTTTCAGTTTTTCTCCATTGAGAATGATATTTGCGGTGGGTTTTTCATAGATGGCTTTGATGATATTGAGGTATGTGCCCTCTATCCCTACACTTTGAAGAGTTTTGATCAGGAAGGGATGTTGTACTTTGTCAAATGCTTTTTCAGCATCTATTGAGAGTATCATATGGTTCTTGTTCTTTCTTTTATTGATGTGTTGTATCACATTGACTGATTTGCGGATGTTGAACCAACCTTGCAGCCCTGGAATAATCCCACTTGGTCGTGGTGAATAATCTTTTTAATGTACTGTTGAATCCTATTGGCTAGTATTTTGTTGAGTATTTTCGCATCTGTGTTCATCAAGGATATCGGTCTATAGCTCTCTTTTTTGGTGGGATCCTTGTCTGGTTTTGGGATCAAGGTGATGCTGGCCTCATAAAATGAGTTTGGAAGTTTTCCTTCCATTTCTATTTTTTGGAACAGTTTCAGGAGAATAGGAATTAGTTCTTCTTTAAATGTTTGGTAGAATTCCCCTGGGAAGCCGTCTGGCCCTGGGCTTTTGTTTGTTTGGAGATTTTTAATGACTGTTTCAATCTCCTTACTGGTTATGGGTCTGTTCAGGCTTTCTATTTCTTCCTGGTTCAGTTGTGGTAGTTTATATGTTTCTAGGAATGCATCCATTTCTTCCAGATTGTCAAATTTATTGCCGTAGAGTTGCTCATAGTATGTTCTTATAATAGTTTGTATTTCTTTGGTGTTAGTTGTGATCTCTCCTCTTTCATTCATGATTTTATTTATTTGGGTCCTTTCTCTTTTCTTTTTGATAATTCGGGCCAGGGGTTTATCAATTTTATTAATTCTTTCAAAGAACCAGCTCCTAGTTTCGTTGATTTGTTCTATTGTTTTTTTGGTTTCTATTTCATTGATTTCTGCTCTGATCTTTATGATTTCTCTTCTCCTGCTGGGCTTAGGGTTTCTTTCTTGTTCTTTCTCAAGCTCCTTTAGGTGTAGGGTTAGGTTGTGTACCTGAGACCTTTCTTGTTTCTTGAGAAAGGCTTGTACCGCTATATATTTTCCTCTCAGGACTGCCTTTGTTGTGTCCCACAGATTTCGAACCGTTGTATTTTCATTATCATTTGTTTCCATGATTTTTTTCAATTCTTCTTTAATTTCCCAGTTGACCCATTCATTCTTTAGAAGGATACTGTTTAGTCTCCATGTATTTGGGTTCGTTCCAAACTTCCTTTTGTGGTTGAGTTCTAGCTTTAGAGCATTGTGGTCTGAAAATATGCAGGGAATGATCCCAATCTTTTGATACCGGTTGAGTCCTGATTTAGGACCGAGGATGTGATCTATTCTGGAGAATGTTCCATGTGCACTAGAGAAGAATGTGTATTCTGTTGCTTTGGGATGAAATATTCTGAATATATCTGTGATGTCCATCTGGTCCAGTGTGTCATTTAAGGCCTTTATTTCCTTGCTGATCTTTTGCTTGGATGACCTGTCCATTTCAGTGAGGGGATTGTTAAAGTCCCCTACTATCATTGTATTATTGTTGATGTGTTTCTTTGATTTTGTTATTAATTGGTTTATATAGTTGGCTGCTCCCACGTTGGGGGCATAGATATTTAAAATTGTTAAATCTTCTTGTTGGACAGACCCTTTGAGTATGATATAGTGTCCTTCCTCATCTCTTATTATAGTCTTTGGCTTAAAATCTAATTGATCTGATATAAGGATTGCCACTCCTGCTTTCTTCTGATGTCCATTAGCATGGTAAATTCTTTTCCACCCCCTCACTTTAAATCTGGAGGTGTCTTCGGGCTTAAAATGTGTGTTTCTTGGAGGCAACATATAGATGGGTTTTTGTTTTTTTATCCATTCTGATACCCTGTGTCTTTTGACAGGGGCATTTAGCCCATTCACATTCAGGGTAACTATTGAGAGATATGAATTTAGTGCCATTGTATTGCCTGTAAGGTGACTGTTACTGTATATGGTCTCTGTTCCTTTCTGATCTACCACTTGTAGGCTCTCTCTTTGCTAAGAGGACCCCTTTCAATATTTCCTGTAGAGCTGGTTTGGTGTTTGCAAATTCTTTCAGTTGTTGTTTGTCCTGGAAGCTTTTAATCTCTCCTTCTATTTTCAATGATAGCCTAGCTGGATATAGTATTCTTGGCTGCATGTTTTTCTCGTTTAGTGCTCTGAAAATATCATGCCAGCTCTTTCTGGCCTGCCAGGTCTCTGTGGATAAGTCAGCTGCCAATCTAATATTTTTACCATTGTATGTTACAGACTTCTTTTCCCGGGCTGCTTTCAGGATTTTCTCTTTGTTATTGAGACTTGTAAATTTTACTATTAGGTGACGGGGTGTGGGCCTATTCTTATTGATTTTGAGGGGCATTCTCTGAACCTCCTGAATTTTGATGCTCGTTCCCTTTGCCATATTGGGGAAATTCTCCCCAATATTTCTCTCCAGTATACCTTCTGCTCCCTTCTCTCTTTCTTCTTCTTCTGGAATCCCAATTATTCTAATGTTGTTTCGTCTTATGGTGTCACTTATCTCTCGAATTCTCCCCTCGTGGTCCAGTAGCTGTTTGTCCCTCTTTTGCTCAGCTTCTTTATTCTCTGTCATTTGGTCTTCTATATCACTAATTCTTTCTTCTGCCTCATTTATCCTAGCAGTTAGAGCCTCCATTTTTGATTGCACCTCATTAATAGCTTTTTTGATTTCACCTTGGTTAGATTTTAGTTCTTTTATTTCTCCAGAAAGGGCTTTTATATCTCTCGAGAGGGTTTCTCTAATATCTTCCATGCCTTTTTCGAGCCCGGCTAGAACCTTGAGAATTGTCATTCTGAACTCTAGATCTGACATATTACCGATGTCTGTATTGATTAGGTCCCTAGCCTTCGGTACTGCCTCTTGTTCTTTTTTTTGTGTTGAATTTTTACGTCTTGTCATTTGGTCCAAATAAGAGTAAATGAAGGGGCAAGTAAAATACTAAAAGGGTGGCAACAACCCCAGGAAAATATGCTTTAACCAAATTAGAAGAGATCCAAAATCGTGAGTGGGGAGAAAGGGGATAAAAAGAGGTTCAAAAAGGACGAAAGAAAGAAAAAAACAAAAAGAAAAGAAAAAGAAAAAAAAAAAGAAAAGAAAAGAAAAGAATTTTTAAAAAAAGAAAACACCTAAGAAAAATGTAAAAAAATATATATATATATATTAGATAAACTAGTAAAAAATCGTTAAAAAAGAAAAAGGTAACAGTTAAAAAAAAAAAATTTTACCCGAAGGCGAGAAAAAAAAAAAATGAAAAAGAAAAAATTAAATTAACTGCAAGACTAAAAAAAAAATCACAGGAAAAAAGCCATGAGTTCCGTGCTTGGCTTTCTCCTCCTCTGGAATTCTGCTGCTCTCCTTGGTATTGAAACCGCACTCCTTGGTAGGTGAACTTGGTCTCGGCTGGATTTCTTGTTGATCTTCTGGGGGAGGGGCCTGTTGTAGTGATTCTCAAGTGTCTTTGCCCCAGGCGGAATTACACCGCCCTTACCCGGGGCCGGGGTGAGTAATCTGCTCGGGTTTGCTTTCAGGAGCTTTTGTTCCCTGAGCGCTTTCCGTAGAGTTCCAGAGGACGGGAATACAAATGGCGGCCTCCTGGTCTCCGGCCCGGAGGAGCCGAGAGCCCAGGGCCCCACTCCTCAGTGCGCCCTCAGAGAACAGCGCCCAGTTACTCCCGTCTGCCTGACCTCCGGCCGCGCTCCGAGCTCACCGAGCCTGCGACCGGTTCAAGGTAACACGGAGCTGTGAGCTTACTGTCAGCTCTGTCTCTGTAGCCGGCTTTCCCGTTCCAATACCCGCAAGCTCTGCGACACTCAGACACCCCCGATCCTTCTGTGACCCTGCGGGACCTGAGGCCATGCTGACCCCGCGTGGGCTTCGCCCTGGTTTAGCCTCTGGAGCGATGTCCCTCAGCGGAACAGACTTTTAAAAGTCCTGATTTTGTGCGCGGTTGCTCCGCCGCTTGCCGGGAGCCGGCCCCTCCCCCCGGGGTCTATCTTCCCGTCGCTTTGGATTCACTTCTCTGCCGGTCCTACCTTTCAGAAAGTGGTTGTTTTTCTGTTTCCAGAATTGCTGTTCTTCTTCTCTTCGATCTGCCGATGGATTTTCAGGTGTTTGCAATCTTTAGATAAGCTATCTAGCTGTCTCCGGCTAGCTGAAGCAGTCTCAGCTTGCTACTTCTCCGCCATCTTGACTCCTCCCCCCTCTAATGGAATCTTAATGGTAAATTATAAACATAGAATAAGAAACTATACTGAAATTGCCCCAATAGTTTGCTGCACTAAGTGGAGATATTATGACCCATTTATGAAGAACTGTCCTTAATATTTGTAGTTGTCTGTGCACATTGGCAAATAGCAATATGAAACTGATCAGAATAGAGGAAGTCCCTCCAAACTTGGCAAATGGGCAGAGGAGAGCAATCCTTAGGTGAACTAGTTTCTACTATCTGTTTTTGGTCAACTTTACTAAACTTTACTAAAATGTTTATATTGCATACATTGGTTGATCTTTTAAAAGAGTTTAAAATGTTTAATTTTATGAACTTGACATTTTGCCATTTTATTCTCCTTCTTAGATGAGAGTATTTGGTTAGACGCCACCTTTAGCTCATTGAATATGAAACCTTTATTGGTTTTTTTCTTAGGTGTGTGGGAATCTATAATGTAAATTTGGAAGCAAATTTTTATTTTACTAAATCCATTGAAGTTTTTCTTTGTAGGTTGCCTAGGGGATATGAGGAGAGAGATTAAGAAAACAGATGTTTGCAATTTAAGGACACATCTTACAGATGGCAGCTTGCAGAACTTCCTAAGTTTGGATGACTTCTTTGCATGTTACAGGATACCAAATCAAATATTGGCTTTAGGAAAGAGAATTGTGATTTCAGTAAATTCAAGTGTTTGAATCCATTTAGTGTGGGATAGATTAAAAATCTGAACATTCTCCATCTTGAGTTTAAGAACAGCAGAATTCTGCACATTAAATTCCTTTCATGGGAAACTGAGTCCATGAGATAACTGTGTGTAGAATGTGAAAAAGAGGAGAAAATTAGGAAAAAATATCAGTCTTTTTTTTTTTGTAAATAGATAACAGGAATAAATAATAATTAAAATTTAATATTTAATTACAGTCAGCCCCAACGCTAGCCCAGCTTAATAGACTTGCACATTTCTAACCTGATGTGAGCATCAGGAGGAAAGGGTATATTATGGAAGATGGTAGCTCTGGGGTACTCCTCATTGAACACCGAAGTGTTCCTAAGGGGGAAAATTGAAATTGTAAGAATTGTGATAGAAATGCAAAAAAAAAAAAAAAGCAAAATAAACTATGTAAATTGTGAAACATACTCCACGGCTCAGTTTACTCTGCGATAAAGTAACAGTTATAGATTTTCCATCTAGCTAATAGAGGGATCTACCTCATCATGTTAAACGATCTCTGTCTTCTCCTTCCCTTGCAATTATGTTTTTTTTTTCATGCTTACATCTATGTTCTATGTGAGAATGTCCAAATTAAGCTACTGTTGTTACTGATGTTGCTTTAGCTCCCACCAACACTTCTGATGTGATAAGTCTGGACTAAAGAAAGCCTTTACAAAAATTTAAGTTCTTTGACTCTCTCAAAAATCCTATAAATTCAGTAGTTTCATTGACTTCCTTATATGAATGAGAAAAGAGGCTTAGAATGGTTTGAGGCAGACAGCTCAGCTGCTTAACCTATGTCTTAATTACTGTTCCATAGTTCCTCTAATTTTAATGACATTTGTCTGTAGAAGATTTAGAGGTTTAAAGGCCCTTGCCTCAACTTCACTGTCAAGACTCAGTCTGGACCTCTGCTCCTAGGATGCTGTTTCCTGGCTTGTTTCATACCATACACGACATCTTACACTTGATTTCTGAGCCTGGCTGTCATGAGAAGACTCTGTGCTCTCCTCTTCCCAGGTTGAACCCATAATGTATGTAGTCTACTAATTATTAATTAAACAACTATTTCCATGCCTGCTATTGGATGCTAATTTTGGAGACCCCCCAAAATGGGTAACACCCAGCCCCTGTGATTAAAAAGGGGAAGATGAGGGGAGAGGAATATAAATTAACAATAAAGTTATTGTTATTGTTCATTATCTTCTTATTGAAGAGGAGTTTGTTGGTATGACATCTAGACTGCCTTATTTTTTTTTAAAGATTTTATTTATTTATTTGACAGAGAGAAATTACAAGTACACTGAGAGGCAGGCAGAGAGAGAGAGAAGGAAGCAGGCTCCCTGCTGAGCAGAGAGCCCGATGCGGGACTCGATCCCAGGACCCTGAGATCATAACCTGAGCCGAAGGCAGCGGCTTAACCCACTGAGCCACCCAGGCGCCCCTGCCTTATTTTTTTCTGGCAGATGTTCTGCTTTAAGCTGCTTATGCCTTCCTAGCTTGACTTTTTTTTTTTCTTCACTTATAGCTCTAGGATTGCATTGAGATTCATTTACTAGTTTTTTTCCCCACCTGTGTTTAGAACCAACTGATATGAACATAGAAATCCAATACGTGTAGTTAAATGTTTTATAATATCTATAAAGTTATCTGGAGATTGTATCTGAGGTCAGCCAAGTGAGTTTTTGAATACACCCTCAATGCAATGGGCAGCTCTAGGAAACCACAGACCAAAGGGCCAGGCTCCTGCTACTGCACAGTAGGGAGAAGACTGTGCATATTCTCTCATCTAATACACAGATCATGAAGGATGCAGGAGAAGAGCTGGGCATGGCTGGTTTATTCTAACACCCACAATTAGAGGGAAGGGTGAGGGGTGGTAGAGAGAGCCCAGAATAATCATCTAGTGGAGGTCTCACTGCATAGACACATGAAGAGCAAGAAACAAAGGTTCCTCCAACACATGAGTCTGAATTGAAAAATGTGGTTAAAAGATCTCAATCAAATGAAAAGCCATATACAGAAATAAGCAATTCTTATATAGGGAATTTTCTTTTTTTCCCCAGATTTATTGAGGTATAGTTGACAAAATTATAAGATATTTAAAGTAGACAGTGGGATGATTTGATTTATGATACATTATGAAAGCATTTCTTTCACTGAATTAGTACATCCATCACTTTATATATTAACCTTTTTTTTTTTTTGGTGAAAACATTTGGGTTTTACTCTCTTACCAAATGTCAGTTGTACAATATAGTGTTACTAATTACAATCACCATGTTATATATTAAGTTCCCAGACTTTAGTCATCTTATAACTGAAAGAATATACTCTTTACCAACCTCTCCCTGTCCCTGGCAACCACTTTTCTTTGTTTCTATGAGTTCACCTTTTTCTGTTTATTTGCTTTAGAGTCTACATATAAGTGGTACCGTGTGGTATTTGTCTTCGTCTGGCTTATTTCACTTAGCATAATGCCTTCCAGTTTCATCCACGTTGTCACAAATGACAGGATTTCTTTCTTTTTAAAGGCTGAATGATATTCCATTATGTCTATGTATATATACCACACTCCCATATTCACTGCAGCATTATTCATAATAACCAAAGTAAGGAAACAAACTCTTCATTTGTTAATGGATACTTAGGTTGTTTTCATACCTTGGTTATTGTGAATAATGCTGCAGGGAACATGGGAGTGCCGATATCTCTTGAGATAATGATTTTGTTTCCTTTGAGTATATAACCAGAAGTAGGATTTCTTGATCATACGGTAGTGGTAGTTCACTTTTCAATTTCTGAGGAAACTCCATATTATTTTCCATAGTGGCTATACCAGTTTACATTACAGGCAGGTTAGTTTTATAATGCATGTCCCAGTGTTGTAGAATGCATCAGAGATAGAGTCCCAGAAGAGGTGACACTAGTTGACTTTTGAGGAAGGAAGAGGAATTTGCTGGGTCCAGACAGCTATTTACTGCCAATCCTGCATTGATAAATTCACCACTAGGTGGACTCTACTACCACAGCCTTTTCGATTCCAAGCCAGGTCTGAGAGTAGGGTGATAGCTTTACTTCATCCCTTGAGTGTGCTCATAGAATGTTATCCTGTTCTTGGAGGAGTTTATCCATCATGGGGCCTGTCAGATAGTTTGGTGTGCTTAGCATTTCAAATTTATATGAACTGAAAGCATTGAGAGGTTTGGAGGATAAATTCACATTTCTTAGTTTTGTTTGGCATTTTGAAATCCTTTGCCAGAGCAGCTAAAAGTTACATTTACCACTTGGATTCATTATGCTGACTTTTTCGTAAGGAATTATTCTTTTTGATAGTAGTGTGCAATAGTTTTTAAAATGTTTTCCTATACATTAGTTCATTTATCTTGACAGTAAATCAATAAGACAAGGCAATAGTTCTTTTCTCCATTTTACAGAAGTGGATGGTGACATTAGAGAAGTTAAGGTGTATCTCTTAGACCAGTGCTGTCCCAAAGAAATCTAATGCAAATGAGATATTTAGTTTTAAGTATTTTGAGTGCCACATTAAAAAAGTAAAAATAAGTAGGTGAAATTAATTTTAGTAATATATTTTATTTAACCCAATGTGTCTAAATATCATTTCTGCATGTAATTAAGAATTGTTAATGAGATACTTTATAATGTATTTTTCTTTTTCAGTCTTTGAAATCCAGTATATAATTTATACTTAAAGCAGGTTTTAATTCAGACTAGCCACATTTCAGGTGCTTACTAGCTGTAAGTGGCTACTGGCTACCATATTAGACACTACAGACTTCAATAAAAATTGTACTGCTGGTGTGCCTGGGTGGCTCAGTGGGTTAAGCCTCTGCTTTCGGCTCAGGTCACGATCTCAGGATCCTGGGATTGAGCCCCGCATCGGGCTTTCTGCTGAGCAGGAAGCCTGTTGCCTCCCACATCCCCTGCTTTCCTCTCTGACTACTTGTGATCTCTCTCTGTCAAATAAATAAATAAAATCTTAAAAAAACCCCGAAAAAACAAAAACCTGTACTGCTGCCTTTTCTACTATACATTAAATTGACCTACTATTAGTCTGACTAATGGAGTAGGGTTGTATTTTCAAGAGTTGTGATAAATCTAAATAACTTCATATACAAACTTTTTGTTGTTTTCCCGGAGAACATTATTTACCTTTGTATCACTTGATTGTTTCCACAGATGTCTGTGCGCCCTGGAGCAGTATTCCCTAATAGAGGAATTGACAGAAACACACAGATAATGAACAGAGCTCTAATCAACACTCCTTGAGCAGCCAGTTAGTAGTGAGTAAGTTCACCTTTGTATGTTAGGAATGAGAGAGCCTACCCAATAATCTCAAATTTGTGTGAAAATGCTTATATAAATGGATTTGCATAAAGAAAACTTTCTAAATAAAATTAAGAATTTACATCTAATCTTCCTCTGGCATCATTCTTTGTTTGGCCCTACTATTTTCAGTCTGTGTAGGCCAAAATTTCATTTCTATTGATTGTTTAGTGTGGGTGGAATAGGTTGGAAGACATTTTTATTGACTAAATGAAAGATAAGCCTTCATGAGATTCATCATCTGTTTTCCTGAAATAGCAACTCTACATTTTCCAGGTAGCTAAACGGAAAAATCTCAGCCATTCTAGACAGCTGCTTCGGAATTTTATTTTCTGTAGAGGTTTAAAGATCTGTAAATCTGAGATTTTCAGACATGTAAGCATACATGTATGTTTGATTCTAGGGGGTTCTATTCCTTCCCTTCAGAAAACCAAAATCAAAATAAAACAAACCCCAAATACTTTTGTTGGAAAAAACTTCCAGAGAGAGAACATTTGAAAGCTCCAGATAAAATAAGAGCTCATTGTTATCCAGTCCTTCAGGACTAATGACTGAACTTTACTTTCTCTTAGTGTTTACTCTACAAAGCTGGCCTTTTGTGCCGTTGCCAACCATCTGTAGTCACTTGCTCAAACTAATGCATTTCATGCAATCTCTAATTCCCCTAATTAGAGGTAACATTTTCTTCTCCTGGTTCCCATAATACTTTGCTTATATATTTTTTATTAATAATTTTATGAACATATAATGTATTATTTGCCCCAGTGGTCTAGGTCTGTGAGTCGTCAGGCTTACACATTTCATAGCACTCACCACAGCACATACCCTCCCTAATGTCCATAACCCAGCCAGCCAATCCCTACCCCACACTTCCCAACAACACTGTTTGTTTTGTGACATTAAGAGTCTCTTATGGTTTGTCTCCTTCCTGATCCCATCTTGTTTCATTTTTTCCTTCCCTAACTCCCAAGATCTCCTACACTGCCTCTCAAATTCCTTATATCAGGGAGATAATATGATAATGTCTTTCTCTGATTGACTTATTTCGCTCAGCATAATACCCTCTAGTTCCACCAATGTCATTGCAAATGGCAAGATTTCATTTTTTGATGGCTGCATAGTATTCCATTGTATATGTATGTATGTATATATATATTTATACATATATATGTGTGTGTGTGTATACACACACACACACACACACACACACACCACCTCTTCTTTATCCATTCATCTGTGGATAGACATCTAAGTTCTTTCTATAGTTTGGCTATTGTGAATATTGCTACTATAAACATTTGGGTGCATGTGCCCCTACCCACTAGAGTGATTGCTGGGTCATAGGGTAGCTCTATTTTCAACTTTTTGAGGAAACTCCATGCTGTTTTTCAGAGTGGCTACACCAGCTTGCATTTCCACCAACAGTGTAGGAGGGTTACCCTTTCTCTGTATCCTAGCCAACATCTGTCATTTCCCAGCTTGTTAATTTTAGCCACTCTGACTGGTGTGAGGTGGTATCTCGTTGTGGTTTTGATTTGTATTTCCCTGATGCCAAGTGATGTGGAGCACTTTTTCATGTGTCTGTTGGCCACCTGGATGTCTTCTTTGCAGAAATGTCTGTTCATGTCCTCTGCCCATTTCTTTATTGACTTATTTGTCTGTTTGGTGTTGAGTTTGATAAGTTCTTTATAGCTTTTGGATACTAGCCCTTTATCTGATATGTCATTTGAGAATATCTTCTACATTCTGCTAGTTGTCTTTTGGTTTTCTTGACTGTTTCCATTGCTGTGCAAAAGCTTTTGATCTTGATGAAGTCCCAGTAGTTCATTTCCGTCCTCACTTCCCTTGCCTTTGGTGATGTTTCTAGGAAGAAGTTGCTGTGGCTGAGGTCGAAGAAGTTGCTGCCTGTGTTCTTCTCAAGGATTTTGATGGATTTCTGTCACACATTGAGGTCTTTCATCCATTTTGAGTCTATTTTTGTGTGTGGTGTAAGGAAATGGTCCAGTTTCATTTTTCTGCATGTGGCTGTCCAATTTTCCGAACACCATTTGTTGAAGAGACTCTGTTTTTTCCATTGGACATTCTTTCCTGCTTTGTCGAAGATTAGTTGACCATAGAGTTGAGGGTCCATTTCTGGGCTCTCTATTCTGTTCCATTGATCTATGTGTCTCTTTTTGTGCCAGTATCATACTGTCTTGAAGATTAGAGCTTTGTAATAGAGCTTGAAGTCTGGAAATGTTATGCTACCAAATTTGGCTTCCTTTTTCAACATTCCTCTGGCTATTTGGTGTCTTTTCTGGTTCCATATAAATTTTAGGATTATTTGTTCCATTTCTTTGAAAAAAAAAAAAAGGATGGTATTTTGTTAGGGATTGCATTAAATGTGTAGATAGCTTTAGGTAGCATAGACATTTTCACAATACTTGTTCTTCCAATCCATTAGCATGGAACATTTTTCCATTTCTTTGTGTCTTCCTCAATTTCTTTCATGAGTACTATATAGTTGTTTGAGTACAGATTCTTTGCTCTTTGGTTATGTTTATTCTTAGGTATCTTGTGGTTTTGGGTGCAATTGTAAATGGGATTGGCTTCTTAATTTCTCTTTCTTCTGTCTTGCTGTTGGTATATAGAAATGCAACTGATTTCTGTGCATTGATTCTATATCCTGACACTTTACTGAATTCTTCTATGAGTTCTAGGAGTTTTGAAGTGGAGTCTTTTGGGTTGTCCACATAAAGTGTCATATCATCTACAAAGAGCAAGAGTTTGACTTCTTCTTTGTGGATTTGGATGCCTTTATTTCTTTTTGTTGTCTGACTGCTGAGACTAGGACTTCTAGTGCTATGTTGAATACCTGTGGTGATAGTGGACATCCCTGCCATGTTCCTAAACTTAGGGGAAAAGCTCTCAGTTTTTCCCCATTGAGAATGAAATTCGCTGTGGGTTTTTCATAGATGGCTTTGATGATATTAGGGCATGTGCCCTGTATCCCTACACTTTGAAGAGTTTTGGTCAAGAAAGGATGCTGTACTTTGTCAAATGCTTTTTCAGCATCTACTGGGAGTATCATATGGTTCTTATTCTTTATTTTATTATGTATCACATTGATCGGTTTGTGGATGTTGAACCAACCTTGTAGCCCAGGAATAAATTCCATGTGGTCGTGGTAATAGCCTTTTAATGTACTGTTGGATCCTATTGGCTAGTATTTTGGTGAGAATTTTCACATCTGTGTTTATCAAGTATATTGGTCTGTAATTCCCCTTTCTAATGGGGTCTTTGTCTAGTTTTGGGATCAAGGTCATGCTGGTCTCATAAAATGTGTTTGGAAGTTTTCCTTCTATTTCTATTTTTTGGAACAGTTTCAGGAGAATAGGAATTAATTCTTTAAATGCTTGGTAGAATTCCCCCGGGAAGCCGTCTATCCCTGGGCTCCTTTCTTGGGAGATTTTTGATGACTGCTTCAGTCTCCTTACTGGTTATGGGTCTGTTCAAGTTTTCTATTTCTTCCTGGTTCAGTTTTGGTAGTTTATACATCATCCCTCCCTTCCAGATTGTCAATTTTGCTGGCATATAGTTGCTGATAATATGTTCTTATAATTGTTTGTATATCTTTGGTGTTGGTTGTGATCTCTCCTCTTTCATTCATGATTTTATTAATTTAGGTCCTCTCTCTTTTCTTTTTGGTAAGTCTGGCCAGGGGTTTATCAATCTTATTAATTCTTTCAAAGAAACAGCTCTTAGTTTTGTTGATTTGTTCTATTTTTTTGTTTGTTTGTTTCTATTTCACTGGCTTCTGCTCTGATCTTTATTATTTCTCTTCTCCTGCTGGGCTTAGGCTTTCTCTGTTGTTCTTTCTCCAGTTCCTTTATGTGTAGGGTTAGGTTGTGTATTTGAGAACTTTATTATTTATTGAGAAAGGCTTGTATTGCTATATATTTTCCTCTCAGGACTGCCTTTGCTGTGTCCCACAGATTTTGAACTTGTGTTCTCATTATCATTTGTTTCCATGAATTCTGTCAATTCTTCTTTAATTTCCTGGTTGACCCATTCATTCTTTAGAAGGATGCTCTTTAGTCTCCATGTATTTGGGTTCTCTCCACGTTCCCTTTTGTGACTGAGTTCTAGCTTCAGAGCATTGTGGTCTGAAAATATGCAGGGAATGATCCCAATCTTTTGACTGGTTGAGACCTGCTTTATGGCCTAGGATCTATTCTGGAGAATGTCCCAGGTGCCCTTGAGAAGAATGTATATTCTGTTGCTTTGGGATGGGATGTTCTGAATATATCTGAGATGTCCATCTGGTCCAGTGTGTCATTTAAGGCCTTTATTTCCTTATTGATCTTTTGCTTGGATGATCTCTCCATTTCAGTGAGGGGAGTGTTAAAGTCCCCTACTATTATTGTATTATTGTTGATGTGTTTCTTTGATTTTGTTATTAATTGTTTATATAGTTGGCTTCTCCCATGTTAGGGGCATAGATATTTAAAATTGTTAGCTCTTCTTGTTGGACAGAACCTCTGAGTATGATAGTGTCCTTCCTCATATCTTGTTATAGTTTTTGGCTTAAAATCTAATTGATCTGATATAAGGATTGCCACCTCATTTTCTTTTGATGTCCATTAGCATGGCAAATTGCTTTCCACCACCTCACTTTAAGTCTGCAGGTGTCTTCATGTCTAAAATGAGTTTCTTGCAAATAGTGTATTGATGGGTTTTGTTTTTTTAATCCATTCTGGTATCCTTGTCTTTGGATTGGGGCATTTAGCCCATTTACATTCAGGGTAACTATTGAAAGATACGAATTTAGTGCTATTATATTGCCTGTAAGGTAACTGTTTCTGTATATTGTCTCTGTTTCCTTCTGGTCTACTACTTTTAGCGTCTCTCTTTTCTTAGAGGACCCCTTTCAATATTTCCTGTAGGGCTGGTTTTGTGTTTGTAAATTCTTTTAGTTTTTGTTTGTCCTGGAAGCTTTTTATCTCTCCTTCTATTTTCAATGATTATCTAGGTGGATAGGGTATTCTTGGCTGCATGTTTTTCTCATTTAGTGCTCTGAATATATCATGCCAGTTCTTTGTGGCTTACCAGGTCTCTGTGGATAAGTCTGTTGTTAATCTAATATTTCTACTACTGTATGTTAGAGATTTCTTGTCCCAAGCTGCTTGCAGTATTTTCTCTTTGTCACTAAGACTTGTAACTTTTATTATTAGATGATGGGGTGTTGACCTATTTTTGTTGATTTTGAGGGGGATTCTCTGCACCTCCTGGATTTTGATGCTTGTTCAGTTTCTCATATTAGGGAAATTCTCTAGTATAATTTGTTCCAATATACCTTCTCTTCTTCATCTGGAATCCCAATTATTCTAATATTGTGTTGTCTTATGGTATCACTTATCTCACAAATTCTCTGCTCACGGTCCAGTAGTAGTTTGTCTCTATTTTGCTCAGCATCTTTATTCTCTGTCATTTGGTCTTCCATATCACTAATTCTCTCCTCTGACTCATTTTTCCTAACAGTAAGAGCCTCCATTTTTTATTGTACCTCATTAATAGCTTTTTTTGGATATCATCTTGGTTAGATTTTAGCTCTTCATTTCTCCAGAAAGGGATTTTATTTATCTAGAAAGGGATTCTCTAATATCTGAGCCTTTTTTGAACCCAGCTATCACCTTGAGAATCATCATTCTGTCCTCTAGATTTGACATATTACCAATGACTGTATTTATTAGGTCCCTAAGCTATCAATACTGATCCTTTTCCTTTTTTTTGTGGTGAGTTATTCTGCCTTGTCATTTTATCCAGATAAGGATATATTAATGAGTGAATAAAATACTAAAAGGGTGTCAAAGACACCAGAAAAATATATGTTAACCAAATTGGAAGAGAGTCAAAACCAGGAGAGAAGAAAGGGGAAAAAAAAATAAAAATTAAAAAATAAAAAATAAATGAAAAAATATATATAATAGCCTTATGAATAGAACAGAGCCACCCACTTGATTTTGGGTGTATTTTGGTCTCTTAGAAGAATCTACCTCCCAAAATTTTAAAGAAAGAAAAACTTATATATATATATATATATATTATATATACACCAAAATAAGGGTAAATATGATGAAGGGATGGAATAAACTGTAAAGATGAAAATTACAAAAAAGATTCTAAAAAAGGAATTGATAAGATAAGATAAGTTGATTGGGGGAAAAAAAAAAAAGGAGAGACCATGCATAGGCTGGAGACTAGAACAAAGCCCTGTGCTAGATTTAGGGTATATTTTGATCTATTAGAAGAAATTGTTACCCAAATTTTTTTAGAGAAAAAACCTGTATGTATACAAAAATAAGGTTAAATACAATGAAGGGATAAAATATGACTATAACAATGAAGGTTTAAAAAGATTTTTTTTTTTAAAGAAAGGTACTGTTAAGATAAACTAGTTAAAAAACCTTAAAAGAGGAAAGAGGAAAAGTTAAAAAGAAGAGAATAAGAAAAAAAATTAAAAATATTTTACTTTGCAAAACTAAAGGATCATGGGGATAAAGCCCCATGAATTCTATGCATTGCTTTCCCTTATCTCTGGAGGTCTGCTCTTCTCTTTGATCAGAGAGCTTGGTCTTGGCTGGATGTTCTTGCTGATATTCTGGGGGAGGGGCCTGTTGCATTGATTCTAAATGTCTTTGCCTGAGGTGGAATTGCACCACTCTTGCCAGGTGCCAGGTTAAGTAATCTGCTCGTATTTGCTCTTAGGAGCTTTTGTTCCCTGAATGCTTTCCATAGAGCTCCGCAGGAAGAGAATGAAGATGGCAGCCTCCAAATCTCTGGCTTGGAGGAGCAGAGAGCTCAGGGCCCCACTTCTCAGTGTACTCTCAGAGAAAAGCAGTCAGTCCCTCCCATCTCTCTGGTCCCTTGCCGTGCTCTGTGCTCACCTGGCCTGTGACTGAGCATTTCTATCTCTGGCACACAGCCCCATTTGGAGTCTCCAAACTCAGCAGATTCTTGCCATGCTGCTCCTTCCGGAGGAGAAAGGTGAGTCTCTCTGGATCTAGCATTTGTGGGGTCCCTGCTCGAAGACCAGTGGTCTGACTGTGCCTTTGGTCACAGTTTAAGGGAACTCCAATCTGAAAGCTCATTCTTTAGCTCTGTCTCTGTAGCCATTCCTCCACTCTGATACTGGGAGCTCTGCCACACTCAAACACCCCTGATCTTTCTGTGACCCCCCAGGGACCTGAGACCACTCTGTGCCCTCAAGGCTCCACCCCCACTTAGCCTCTGGAGAGATGTGCCTCAGTGTAGCACACTTCTAAAAGTTCTGATCTTGTGCTCTGCTGCTCCACCACTTGCTGTGAGCTGGCCTCTCCCCCTTGGTCTGTCTTCCCGGCACTTCGGATTCACTCCCCTGCACGTCCTACCTTTCAGAAAGTGGTTGATTTTCTGTTCCTAGAATTGCTGCTTTTCTTTTCTTCTATCTCCTGTTGAGTTTGTTGGTGTTTAGAATGGTTTAATCACTATCTAGTTGAACTCCTGGGACCTGATGTCATTTCACTCTGCTACTACTCTGCTATCTTGCTTCTCTCCCTACTTTGTTTCTATTTCTGCTATAAAAAATAATTACCTTGTTTTCTGTTATATTAGGTTGATCTAAATGTGAATGCTGTTTTTGTAGATAAAAAAAAAAGTTCACTTTCTTCTGCTTCAACCTACTGTGATTAACTTACAGAATTCTCAACACACACACACACACACACACACACACACTCATATACATCTGTGGGGCAGAGTCTGTCTCAGGTTAATTTCTGAATATCCCATAGCATCTTGGCCATAGTAGCCCTTCAATAAAGGTTTGTTGAATTGAACTGAATGTAATAAGGATGGAATGGATGTTGGGGAAATAGAATCATATAAATCATCATCTTCTCCATAAAACTCATAGGTAGCATGTGCCTTAAAGGTTTTAAATTTCTAAGAAACTGAGACCCTTCAACCTGATGCTCTGATATGTTGATTTAAGTAGATGATATCAAAAGAATTGGAAGTAAACAAATTCCAGAATTTAGAAAATGTTAGTTATAAGCAGGGAAGCTATTGTATTGCTTATAAATGGGTTGTAAGTCATGTGCTATTTTTCTTTAAATTTTGGGGGGAAGGATGAAATCTTTAGCAAATGGAGAATAAGACAAACTTTTCCTCATGCCAAAAACAATTGGTCTGAATAATTTGGCAGACTAAACTGACAATGGACAATTACTTATTTGTTTATGTATGATAAAGATACATAGAGAAACCATGTGTTATTTTAATATTCTAGTTTTATATTGAGATTTAGTGAAATCATGATTCAAAAAGCCAGGCAGTTTCAAAATCTGTAAATTACTCTTTAAATTTGCTAATTTTCCTGTGTACACCTGTTCCGCAGGTGTGTCCGGATTGTGACAGTGGTATTTCTTTACATATCTGTGCCAAAGACAATTTCATTAGGCATTCAGAAGGAAGAAGCATCTGTGGATTTGATGTATCTGACATGAATTTTTTATATGAAGAAATCTAGTCAGTTTGAAATTCAAGGTCTCTGAATTCTCAATTAGACCTTGGTCTCAAACTGTGGCTAAACAGAATATGAGTCAAATTGTGTAAAAGAAAGTTCATACTTTGTCTTGGGCAGTTATATGTCACTTCATGTGGCGATGGAAAGAATATTGCAGTAAATGTCAAACATGGGTTCTGGATATGTTGCCGAAATTTTCCTTTAGAAATGAAGAAATATTTCACAGCTGCTGGAGGTGGTACCAACAGATGCCCCTCAGTTCTTAGCCTTTTTCTGGAAGTGTCTTGACAGAGATCTACATTGTCCAAGGTCATATCCCTTCCTGGAGAAGCCTTCATCCTATGAATGTCATTGAGGAGGTATAGAATTCTGTACTTCTCATTCCAATACTTCTCTATACAGAAGTATACAGTTCTATACTTCTCATTCTCAGAAGGATCATTTAAGCTTCAGAGTCGCTGGGGTTGAGGTGGGGTTTGGATTTGTTGAAGCCAGGTTCTGCCTTTGCCCAGCCCTGTTTCATTCCCTCCTCTTCCTTTATGCAAGGATTGATCTCAAGAATTTTTCCAGTAGATTTCTTGTATGCTCATATCTGAGTCTATTATGTGGAGCCCAATTTATGACAATATCAAATTAGGAGAGAAGAAAAATGTTCTAAACTGATAGAGAGTTAAATAAGACTTAATGGTAAAGAAAATTATCAATTTACCAATTCATTCCATAGTATTGATAAGAGACCCAGATGCCACGAGTCACTTGTCCATGGTTGCTGCTACTACAGCAGGGACTTGACTTCACAGGGTCTTACTGTTTTGGTGCAGAGTTGATAAGAGGTTCTTCCTGCCCTTTGTGTTTCTGTTTAGCTAGTGTGAGTTTACCTATATATATGATCTAGGATTGCTCCAGCAGATCAGCTCAATTGAATGATTTAACAGATCCAGAAAATTCTAAGCAAGCTTAGAACCATAAGAAATAATATGTTGTTATTGTAAGCCAATAAATTTCAAGGTGGTTTATTATGTAGGAGTACCTAGTGGAAATACTGAATATATTATATTATCTCTGGTATCTTTCCCAATTCTTATGCTCTCCAACAAATTATAAATAGTGGGAGAAAGATCTTGAAAAAGCATATGGTATGAGCTACCCTCTGAGATACTGTGGTTCGTTCCTTCGCCATGGGGAAATGTACATTTAAACCATCTCTACTTCATGACAATCTGACAAGTACATAAATATCTCCCACAAAAGGATCACCTCATCCATCCTCCTGTGCTGATTAATCCTGATCGTCTGGCAGATGGTAAGGATATGGGATGGTATTCTGGCTTCAAGTTGATATGAGAATGAAGATAGCAAAATCTCCCTCAAATTGTCACATTTCTGAACCTTTAACAGATGTTACATGTAGTTTAATCAACATTGATTGATTCCACGCACTGTTTTCTCATCTATTAAGTGAGGTTTCCACAGCCAGTTACTAGGAGAAAAGGAAAAGTTAAGCCCAGCACTGGGTGTGGTGCATAAACAATCTATTCTGGAATACTGAAAATAAAATAATATAAATCAATGTGTCCATTTTAAAATTAATTAGATAGGATCTTATATTTTCCTTACAAAATATACTTGCTTAGTAACTATTGTTTACTCTTTTTAAGAAATTCTTGCTAATCAAAGCTTATTTTCTGTCCTTCCCACTAGGGTTACAAACCAACAGTATGAGTGGGAAGATATAGATCATCCTCGATGTGTTTGATTTATTTTGAATGTTGGCAAATTCACAGATCAGAGCAGCAGTTTGATTCCATATGATTCCATATGGATGCCAATATGGAAAACCATGATAAGGGTAAGCTCGACACATTGTAGTTTGCTTGTATATTGTACCTTCACTTACTTACTTTTGAGCTACAGTGAGAAGATATGTTATTCTTGCTGTTAATTGTTTACTTAAGTTGGGTGATTACTACTTTCTCTAGTGTGGCCATCCCATGTTTTGGAATTCCTTAAAAGCTCTGTTATAAACTGGGTGTTAAAAATACTGCTGTGAGTAGTGCCTGTGTCTAGTTAATCATGGCTGGTCTAGTCAAGGTTCCAAATTCCTTTTCCATGAAAAGGCCAGTGTCTGCTCTTTCCTGACTTGCAGCTGAGCCATAACCCTGATTTCACCTCACGAGTGGAGCATCTGCCATTTCAAGGGAAACAAGATGGGGCCAAGGATATCTCGGACATATAGTCGTTGCTCCTTCTGGAAAAGCACCTAAACTCAGAGGCCCTGTTTCAAATTTGAAGCATACTCCATGAGATAAACTAAAGCAATATGTTATAGCACATCTTTCAGAGGAAGTGTGAATGGGAAACTGAAATGATAACAAGAGGCAGCTTGTTCCTTTCCTCACAGGTTAGTGAAGGATAGTTGTGACATTGTCCCATGCATGCCATATTGGCATCAAGACTCTGAAGGGTACTTAATAGAGTGCAGGGGTAGGGATGTTGCCCAGACTGGGAGGGTAGGAGCTCCCTTTTCTTAGGTCATGGTCTGTTCTAGGAGAAAATTCTCAAGTGCCAACCTCCAAGCCTCCCTGGTGCTTGAGCTCCATTCTGCAGCAGTCTGGCATTGTTTGGACATTCTTATGGAGTCAATTCAGGGTCATATAAAACTACATTTCCTGTGATGTATCTATTTTTTTCATAAGATTACTGTCTGCAACCAAAGTGAGAACCCTATCACCAATAACAAAACACTATGGTCCCATTTTTTTCTTCCAAACGCTTTCCAACTGAGCAAGAGTATGACTTGGTTGGCTAACCCATTGCTAGGGTAGAGAGTGAAAAAGTATGGAACTTTGTGTGTATGTGCACGTGTGTTTAGGAATGTGTTTAGGGAATGTGAAAGGACAGTAGCTGTTGTTATTCATTGTAAAACCAGTCAAAGTTTGTACATTTCTAAAAGAAATATCAGATGTTAGATTCTTTACATCACATATCTTTAAAGTCCAGTTTATCTTTGTCTGAAGGGAAAATGTGTTATTTTAACTGCAGTGTTCACACTAAAGGAATAGTAAAGATAGCTTGAAAAGAATAAAATAGCTAATATTTATTGCATGCTTATAATATTCCAGATAGTTTACTTATATTAACTAATTTATTCTTGTAACAAACCTATATGATCCTGTTATTGTCTATATTAACAGCTGAAGAAACAGAGGTGTAGAGAAATTAATGGACCAGCTCCATTCTGGCAGACTAAAGATGCCCACAAATTCAAACGCTCTCCCAGTGAGAGGAGTTCCCTCCTTTTGAAACTCATAGGCTCTGTGTCTGCTTTCACTAATATGATATGGCAAGAGTAACACTTTGCCATTGGGTCCAGGCTTTAAGGCTTTGTTTGGCAGCTTCCACCTCCTGTCTCTTGGAACACTTATTCTTGGAGTCCTGAGACACATGGAAAAGTCTGATGACCTTGAGGCTATTATGCTGAAAGGAGGCTGAAGGGAGCCAAGTAGAAGGGCCATGTACAGAAGGACTGATGCTCAGTGAGCTCCCATTTGTCATGGCTGCAGCTCCCAGCTGTTCAGGTCATCACCTGAAGCCACAGACGTCATGTACACAGATGACCATTTTTTGCTCTGCCGTCAGAATTCCTGACTCACAGATTCATGAAATAAATGATTAATTTAAACCACAGAGTGTGGGGGTCATTTGTTACATAACAACAGATACGCAGAACAGTCAGACAGCTATTATGCATACAACCCAAGTGGATTTCACCCAAGTGACCTGGCTCCAGAGTTCATGTGCTTAACAAGTATTCTATAAAATGCATATGTTACCCAGGATGTTGTGCTATTTTAGTCCAAATAGCAACTCTCCCACCTCTGTAACACACTGTATGGACTTTTTCTTTAGCCTGCTTTATTCTCCTTCAAAACGCTACCACCACCTGACATCTTCTGTCCTGTGTTCATGCTTGTTTAGTGTCCATTTCTCTACCCTCCCCCACTCGAATAGATGACCCAGAGGTTTGTCTGAGCTGTTGACTGCTATATCCCTAGCACCTAGAATAGTGCCAGGCATAAAGAAGACACTAAATATTTTGGATTGAATGAATAAATGATAGAAATATTTCATTTTTAAGTGAGTAAAATGGGAAATGCCTTTTGCTTTAGTCGCTTGAGACATTCTGTGTAGCTATTCTGGTTTACTCTTCAGCAGGGAGAAAGGAAAAGGTCAGAAGGAGAGGGTCTTGTGAATAAAATTGGTTGATATATTAACCTCATAAGACAATTACCTGAGTCTCAACCAGGCTAGGAAAAGCAAGAATGGCAAATAGTAAAAAAGCAATTGTGACGAGCTGCATGTTATTGAAGACAGTATTTTTCCTGGCAGTAAATCTGATAGTGAAATCTGCAGTGAGGATGTGCAGCAAAGTGCCATTCTGTAGAAGTAAGCTGCGTCCTGGCGTTGGCTCCAATATGACACCATTCCACTAGGAAGAATTTGTGTAATGATGGGATGGCCTCCAAGAGTTCCATTGGCTGGAATAATTAAACAGGTTAAACTAAATTGAGTACGAAAAATTTTGTGGAAAATAGAAGAAAGATAAGGAAACTAGACCTTTCTAGAAACCCTAGAGCAAAGACTGACCTCTTCTGATTCTAGTGAAGTATTAGGAAAATAAATCTAAATGATAGTCATGTATAACACATGGTAAGTTGAAAGTATGACATAAGTGAGGTCCTATTATTACAGCATAACTCTGAAGGAGATTTTGTAATTGACTTAGGGGAAATGAACTATTCAATATGGAGATGGTGACAAGTTGGGAAATGCCTGCAAATAGAACCTTTCAATCAAGGGCTTGCTGTCTGTTTCATGTGTTAGTCACTCTGGCTTCTAGAAGAAAGAGTTAAGCCTGAATGATGTAAAAGATTTAACACTTTAATGAATGATAACAAGATAAAAAGGTGATCTCACTGAGAAGATATCAGCTTCTAAATCAATTGAGGGGACTGAAATTAGACCAAGACAAAATATATTCAGATAGGTGTGCTGCAGTGGGAAGTGGGAAGCTGCTCTCCATAGGGCATGGGTGACTATTAAGCTCCCTCAGGAAATTTAAACAATTCTCTGTGAGCACATAACTCACGTGTCATGGTGTGAATTCTAGAATTGTTTTAAAAAATTGGCACATAAAACCAAAGTTGTAGCAATAGTCTAAAATAAAAGGAAGAGTCACTTCCTCTAAACATAAATATCCAGTTCAACATTTATGAGAAAAGAGAAGATGGGTGACTGAAAATCTAAAGGTCATGTTTTTCACGTAATGAATTTATTTTTTTTTAATTACACACGTTATATCAGATTAAATGGTAATAATGAAGTACAGTTTGCAAAAAGTGCCACATGTTTTACTAATTCTGTGGTCTGGATAAGCACTGATTAAGTGTAAATGTCAGTGAATTGGACCAAGAATTGACAATTGATTTTCTAGAGGGCCACTTTGGCCATATTTGTTTATTTACTGCCATCAAAGTGTCTTAAAAGGCCTGATTCTCTTTCATTTATATCATTTTTAAAATTTAATCACCAAAAGATAAGAGCCAAAGCAAATGTTTTTAAAATGTTATCATTTTAAAATGATAGGGAAATTCTAGCATAATTGTCATGCATATGGTTCCATAAATATTTTAAAACATCTGTGATTTGTGTTTTTTTAAAAAATTTACCTGAATATTGGCATCTGATTGAAATGATTTTGCATGTTCTTATATTCTTATTCCTCACTGGATTAGTGGTGTTGCTACTGTCCCAAAAGGAAACAAAAAGCCTATTAAAAAAGAAATTTGTTCCATTTGTATTTGTAGTATGAACAATGATGGCACAGTTCATTCTGGGTGTTATTTATTAGTCTATTAAGTATTTATGGCTGAGTAAGGACAATAAACATTGACTATGTTGCTTTACTTGTTTTAACTCATTTGATTCCTGTATCAATTTACCCCTATTTCACAGATGAGAAAATAGAGGCGTGGAGATATTGGGTAACTTTGCTGAAGTTGGGAGCTAGTAAGTGGCAGAGCTGGGATTAGACTATAAGGAATTTGATTTGTAACCCAGTCTGTGCCTATAAGCCCTAGGCTATGATGCTTCTCAAACCCTGCATGTGGTAACTTTGCATTTTGCCTTGTAAGTCTTTCAACCGAATTAGTATATCATTGTTGAAATAGTGTCAGTTCATTTATTAAAGAGTAAAGGCCTTTTCTTTCTGCTATGCCCTTGATGCGAAGAATAACCAGAATTGGAATTTTATGGATTGTTTCTAAGTGACTTGTAAGAAATAGATTATTTTGGGGTTGATATGATGTCAGTGGTGGTGGCGGGGTTGGGGGAAGGGAGAGTTGGGGAAAGATGGCCTATTTGTAGCAGTTGCTCAGAGAAGCAGTGACTCAAAGTGACATTTTAGAGTGTCACAGAAGAGTTCGTATGTACTCCTGCTACATATAATGAGTGTTAAAGAAAGAAAAATAAATAGGCAGGTTGTGAAGCCTGTGTAAGGGCGAAGAATAACCAGAATTGGAATTTTATGGATTGTTTCTAAGTGACTTGTAAGAAATAGATTATTTTGGGGTTGATATGATGTCAGTGGTGGTGGCGGGGTTGGGGGAAGGGAGAGTTGGGGAAAGATGGCCTATTTGTAGCAGTTGCTCAGAGAAGCAGTGACTCAAAGTGACATTTTAGAGTGTCACAGAAGAGTTCGTATGTACTCCTGCTACATATAATGAGTGTTAAAGAAAGAAAAATAAATAGGCAGGTTGTGAAGCCTGTGTTGTTTTATGTAGTTGTAAGGAATATGGATAAACTAAAATATTATTGCCATTTTGCAGATGGAGAAATTGAGGAGTAGAATGTGCTTTAAGATGTTAAAAGAAATTAGAAGATGAACCAGTTAGAGAAACAAACATTTAGAATTATATAAAATTAGAATTTGAGAGATTAGATTACAGTACCCACCCATCTCATGTTATAAGATGGGAAAATGAGGCTTGGTGGTTTTCTAGGTTTTCTTTTTCTTTTAAATTTTTAATTTTTTTATTTTTTATAAACATATAATATATTTTTATTCCCAGGGGTACAGGTCTGTGAATCGCCAGGTTTACACACTTCATAGCACTCACCAAAGCACATACCCTCCCCAATGTCCATAACCCCACCCCCCTTCTCCAAACTTCCTCCCCTCCCCCCAGCAACCCTCAGTTTGTTTTGTGAGATTAAGAGTCACTTATGGTTTGTCTCCCTCCCAATCCCATCTTGTTTCATTTATTCTTCTTCTACCCCCTTAATCCCCCATGTTGCATCACCACTTCCTCATATCAGGGAGATCATATGATAGTTGTCTTTCTCTGCTTGACTTATTTCACTAAGCATGATACGCTCTAGTTCCATCCACTTTGTCGCAAGTGACAAGATTTCATTTCTTTTGATGGCTGCATAATATTCCATTGTGTATATATACCACATCTTCTTGATCCATTCATCGGTTGATAACATCTAGGTTCTTTCCATAGTTTGGCTATTGTGGACATTGCTGCTATAAACATTCGGGTGCACGTGCCCCTTCGGAGTAGAACGTGCTTTCACGTTAGTAGTGCAATTGCTGGGTCATAGGGCAGTTCTATTTTCAACATTTTGAGGAACCTCCATGCTGTTTTCCAGAGTGGCTGCACCAGCTTGCATTCCCACCAACAGTGTAGGAGGGTTCCCCTTTCTCCGCATCCTCGCCAGCATCTGTCATTTCCTGACTTGTTAATTTCGGCCATTCTAACTGGTGTGAGGTGATATCTCATTGTGGTTTTGATTTGTATTTCCCTGATGCCGAGTGATATGGAGCACTTTTTCATGTGTCTGTTGGCCATCTGGATGTCTTTGCAGAAATGTCTGTTTATGTCCTCTGCCCATTTCTTGATTGGATTATTTGTTCTTTGGGTGTTGAGTTTGCTAAGTTCTTTATAGATTTTGGACACTAGTCCTTTATCTGATATGTCGTTTACAAATATCTTCTCCCATTCTGCCAGTTGTCTTTTGGTTTTGATAACTGTTTCTTTTGCTGTGCAAAAGCTTTTGATCTTGATAAAATCCCAATAGTTCATTTTTGTCTTTTCTTCCCTTGCCTTTAGCGATGTTCCTAGATAGGTGTTGCTGTGGCTGAGGTCAAAGAGTTTGCTGCCTGTGTTCTCCTCATGGATTTTGATGGATTCCTTTCTCACATCGAGGTCCTTCATCCATTTTGAGTCTATTTTTGTGTGTGGTGTAAGAAATGGTCCAATTTCATTTTTCTGCATGTGGCTGTCCAATTTTCCCAGCACCATTTATTGAAGAGGCTGTCTTTTTTCCATTGGACATTCTTTCCTGCTTTGTCAAAGATTAGTTGACCATAGAGTTGAGGGTCTATTTCTGGGCTCTCTATTCTGTTCCATTGATCTATGTGTCTGTTTTTGTGCCAGTACCATGCTGTCTTGATGATGACAGCTTTGTAATAGAGTTTGAAGTTCGGAATTGTGATGCCACCAACTTTGGCTTTCTTTTTCAATAGTCCTTTGGCTATTTGAGGTATTTTCTGGTTCCATATAAATTTTAAAATGATTTGTTCCATTTCTTTGAAAAAGATGGATGGTACTTTGATAGGAATTGCATTGAATGTGTAGATTGCTTTAGGTAGCATAGACGTTTTCACAATATTCATTCTTCCAATCCAGGAGCATGGAACATTTTTCCATTTCTTTGTGTCCTCCTCAATTTCTTTCATGAGTACTTTATAGTTTTCTGAGTATAGATTCTGTGTCTCTTTTGTTAGGTTTATTCCTAGGTATCTTATGGTTTGGGGTGCAATTGTAAATGGGATTGACTCCTTAATTTCTCTTTCTTCAGCCTTGTTGTTGGTGTAGAAAAATGCAATTGATTTCTGTGCATTTATTTTATATCCTGGCACTTTACTGAATTCCTGTATAAGTTCTAGCAGTTTTGAAGTGGAGTCTTTTGGGTTTTCCACATATAGTATCATATCATCTGAAAAGAGTGATAGTTTGACTTCTTCTTTGCTGATTTGTATGCCTTTAATTTCCTTTTGTTGTCTGATTGCTGAGGCTAGAACTTCTAGTGCTATGTTGAATAGCAGTGGTGATAATGGCCATCCCTGCCATGTTCCTGACCTTAGCGGAAAAGCTTTCAGTTTTTCTCCATTGAGAATGATATTTGTGGTGGGTTTTTCATAAATGGCTTTGATGATATTGAGGTATATGCCCTCTATCCCTACACTTTGAAGAGTTTTGATCAGGAAGGAATGCTGTACTTTGTCAAATGCTTTTTCAGCATCTACTGAGAGTATCATATGGTTCTTGTTCTTTTATTGATGTGTTGTATCACATTGATTGATTTGCGGATGTTGAACCAAACTTGCAGCCCTGGAATAAATCCCACTTGGTCGTGGTGAATAATCCTTTTAATGTACTGTTGAATCCTATTGGCTAGTATTTTGGTGAGAATTTTCACATCTGTGTTCATCAAGGATATTGGTCTATCGCTCTCTTTTTTGATGGGATCCTTGTCTGGTTTGGGATCAAGGTAATGCTAGCTTCATAAAATGAGTTTGGAAGTTTTCTTTCCATTTCTATTTTTTGGAACAGTTTCACGAGAATAGGAATTAGTTCTTCTTTAAATGTTTGGTAGAATTCCCCTGGGAAGCCATCTGACCCTGGGCTTTTGTTTGTTTGGAGATTTTAATGACTGTTTCATTCTCCTTACTGGTTATGGGTCTGTTCAGGCTTTCCATTTCTTCCTGGTTCAGTTGTGGTAGTTTATATGTTTCTAGGAATGCATCCATTTCTTCTAGATTGTCAAATTTGTTGGCGTAGAGTTGCTCATAGTATGTTCTTATAATAGTTTGTATTTCTTTGGTGTTAGTTGTGATTTCTCCTCTTTCATTCATGATTTTATTTATTTGGGTCCTTTCTCTTTTCTTTTTGATAAGTCGGGCCAGGGGTTTATCAATTTTATTAATTCTTTCAAAGAACCAGCTCCTAGTTTTGTTGATTTGTTCTATTGTTTTTTTGGTTTCTATTTCATTGATTTCTGCTCTGATCTTTATGATTTCTCTTCTCCTGCTGGCTTTAGCGCTTCATTCTTGTTCCTTCTCCAGCTCCTTTAGGATTAGGAGGATTAGGAGTGTAGGGTTAGGTTGTGTACCTGAGACCTTTCTTGTTTCTTGAGAAAGGCTTGTACCGCTATACATTTTCCTCTCAGGACTGCCTTTGTTGTGTCCCACAGATTTTGAACTGTTGTATTTTCATTATCATTTCTTTCCATGTTTTTTTTCTTCTTTAATTTCCTGGTTAACCCATTCATTCTTTAGAAGGATGCTGTTTAGTCTCCATGTATTTGGGTTCTTTCCAAACTTCCTCTTGTGGTTGAGTTCTAGCTTCAGAGCATTGTGGTCTGAAAATATGCAGGGATGATCCCAATCTTTTAATACTGGTTGAGTCCTGATTTAGGACTGAAGATGTGATCTATTCTGGAGAATGATCTATGTGCACTAGAGAAGAATGTGTATTCTGTTGCTTTGGGATGAAATGTTCTGAATATATCTGTGATGTCCATCTGGTCCAGTGTGTCATTTAAGGCCTTCATTTCCTTGTGATCTTTTGCTTGGATGATCTGTCCATTTCAGTGAGGGGAGTGTTAAAGTCCCCTCCTATTATTGTATTATTGTTGATGTGTTTCTTTGATTTTGTTATTAATTGGTTTATATAGTTGGCTGCTCCCACGTTGGGGGCATAGATATTTAAAATTGTTAGATCTTCTTGTTGGACAGACCCTTTGAGTATGATATAGTGTCCTTCCTCATCTCTTATTATAGTCTTTGGCTTAAAATCTAATTGATCTGATATAAGGATTGCCACTCCTGCTTTCTTCTGATGTCCATTAGCATGGTAAATTCTTTTCCACCCCCTCACTTTAAATCTGGAGGTGTCTTCGGGCTTAAAATGAGTTTCTTGTAGGCAACATATAGATGGGTTTTGTTTTTTTATCCATTCTGATACCCTGTGTCTTTTGACAGGGGCATTTAGCCCATTCACATTCAGGGTAACTATTGAGAGATATGAATTTAGTGCCATTGTATTGCCTGTAAGGTGACTGTTACTGTATATGGTCTCTGTTCCTTTCTGATCTACCACTTGTAGGCTCTCTCTTTGCTAAGAGGACCCCTTTCAATATTTCCTGTAGAGCTGGTTTGGTGTTTGCAAATTCTTTCAGTTGTTGTTTGTCCTGGAAGCTTTTAATCTCTCCTTCTATTTTCAATGATAGCCTAGCTGGATATAGTATTCTTGGCTGCATGTTTTTCTCGTTTAGTGCTCTGAAAATATCATGCCAGCTCTTTCTGGCCTGCCAGGTCTCTGTGGATAAGTCAGCTGCCAATCTAATATTTTTACCATTGTATGTTACAGACTTCTTTTCCCGGCTGCTTTCAGGATTTTCTCTTTGTCACTAAGACTTGAAAATTTTACTATTAGGTGATGGGGTGTGGGTCTATTCTTACTGATTTTGAGGGGCGTTCTCTGAACCTCCTGAATTTTGATGCTCGTTCCCTTTGCCATATTGGGGAAATTCTCCCCAATAATTCTCTCCAGTATACATTCTGCTCCCCTCTCTCTTTCTTCTTATCTGGAATCCCAATTATTCTAATGTTGTTTCGTCTTATGGTGTCACTTATCTCTCGAATTCTCCCCTCGTGGTCCAGTACCTGTTTGTGCCTCTTTTGCTCAGCTTCTTTATTCTCTGTCATTTGGTTTCTATATCGCTAATTCTTTCTTCTGCCTCATTTATCCTAGCAGTGAGAGCCTCCATTTTTCATTGCACCTCACTAATAGCTTTTTTGATTTCAACTTGGTTAGATTTTAGTTCTTTTATTTCTCCAGAAAGGGCTTTTCTATCTCCCAAGAGGTTTTCTCTAATATCTTCCATGATTTTTCGAGCCTGGCTAGAACCTTGAGAATTGTCATTCTGAACTCTAGATCTGACACATTACCAACATCTGTATTGATTAGATCCCTTGCGTTCCGCACTGCCTCTTGTTCTTTTTTTTTTGTTGTTGAATTTTTCCGTCTTGTCATTTTGTCCAGATAAGAGTATATGAAGGAGCAAGTAAAATACTAAAAGGGTGGCAACAACCCCAGGAAAATATGCTTTAACCAAATCAGAAGGGATAACAAATCGTGAGGGGGGAGAAAGGGGATAAAAAGATGTTCAGAAAGAAGGAAAGAAAAAAAAAGGAAATAAAAGAAAAGAATTAAAAAAAAGAAAACGAATAAAGACAAGTATAAATAAGAAAAATATATATATTAGATAAATTAGTTAAAAAATGTTAAAAAAGAAATGGGTAAAAGTTAAAAAAATTTTAGCAGAAGAAGAGAAAAAAATGAAAAAGAAAAAAAATTAAATTAACTGCAAGACTAAAGAATCATGGGGAGAAAGCCATGAGTTCTGTGCTTTGCTTTCTCCTCCTCTGGAATTCTGCTGCTCTCCTTGGTATTGAAACTGCACTCCTTGGTAGGTGAACTTGGTCTTGGCTGGATTTCTTATTGATCTTCTGGGGGAGGGGGCCTGTTTTAGTGATTCTCAAGTGTCTTTGCCCCAGGCAGAATTGCACCGCCCTTACCAGGGGCTGGGCTGAGTAATCTCTTCAGCTTTGCTTTCAGGAGCTTTTGTTCCCTGAGTGCTTTCTGTAGAGTACAGGAGGACGGGGATACAAATGGCGGCCTCCTGGTCTCCGGCCTGGAGGAGCCGAGAGCTCGGGGCCCCACTCCTCAGTGCACCCTCAGAGAACAGCGCCCAGTAACTCCCGTCTACCGAGCTTTCGAGCCTGCGACCAGTTCAAGGTAACTCCAGGCTGGGAGCTCACTGTCAGCTGTCTCTGTAGCTGGCTTCCCTGTTCCAATTCCCACAAGCTCTGTGACACTCAGAAACCTCCGATACTTCTGTGACCCTGTGTGACCTGAGGCCATGCTGACCTTTCGAGGACTTCGCACTGGTTTAGCCTCTGATTTTGTGTTCAGTTGCTCCGCCGCTTGCAGGGAGCCAGCCCCTCTTCCCGGGGTCTATCTTCCCGTCGCTTTGGATTCACTTCTCTGCCAGTCCTACCTTTCAGAAAGTGGTTGTTTTTCTGTTTCTAGAATTGCACTTCTTCTCTTCAATCTGCCAATGGATTTGCAGGTGTTTGCATCTTTAGATAAGCTATCGAGCTGATCTCCTGCTAACTGAAGTAGTCTCAGCCTGCTACTTCTCCACCATCTTGACTCCAGCCCCCTAGGTTTTCTTTTGAATGTGCGTATATATTTGTGTATTTATATACCTTACCTTGTTCCCCCAAACCCATGAATACAAGTACAGCACATAAGGGCTTTTAAGGAAATTATGGTAAAGAGAAAATAAAAGAACAATAATCTATAATGACAGGTGAAATTAGAACACCAAATGCATGTTATGCATTCCCAAACACTGTTGAAGGGCAATTTGGCTTTCAAATTTCTAGCAGCAAACACTAAGACAAAAATAGGAGCCACAGTGTCCATGAGATAAAACATCAGTTTTTCAGAATAGCACAATTATTCCTGGTTTTGAGCCTTTAGAGAATTTATTCTAAAGGACTACGTAAAGAGGGGTATGTGTATAAAATGAACAATATCCTCAACAATAAATACCATAAGCTTCATAGGACTGTTTCTTTACCATCACTTGGTGCAGGCTGTTGGCAGAGTAAATCAGTACAAGATAGCAGGAGAATTTTATGTGAAGCTAAAGCAATGTAGGCCACATATTAAGGTGTCTCACTGTTCTCTCAAGGATGAATTTTCAAGTTTTCGAAGACGTACAGACAACATCCAATTCAGGCAGTTCCGCAGAATACATAGTTCTCCCAATCAGACTTTTAACTAAGTGCTGAGTAGCACTGAGTTTGGCATTATCCTCTGAATAGGATGTTTGAAGTAGGTGTTTGGGAGGTAGTCTGTGTTCTGGTGATATTCACACCCACATACCTGTAAGCATCAGAGTTCTCTGAACTGAAGGAAGGCTTGCCATGCTGTAGGAGCTCTTGTATTCTCTTTTGCAAATATTTTTCCCACTATAATATTTATACCTTATCTTGTTGATAATGTATTTTTCCATGTGGAATTATGGATTTGCATGTGTTAGAGTAGGAGGCTACTCAACTTCTTCCAGTGATGGATTGAGCAAGTACTGAGGAGAAAGCCAAGATTTCTCCTAAAAATAATTTTAAGTTTATTCCAGCTCATGAACAGATGGGTGACCAAGGCCCTCAAAACATGGCCATAAGAATTTTAGTTTGGAATAATTTCAAAGTGGGTGTTAACAAATGCCCATCATGACCATAAAAATAAACCTCAGGAAGGGATTCATAGAACATCTAAACATTGAGCAATGTAATTTCCTACAGAATGCTCCTAGATAAAATACTCAAAAAATATATCCCTAATGTCTGAATGAAGGGTGTCCATCTATGACCATGTAGAGATCCATACAAATGCACCTATGGCGGTCATGTGGCCTGGCCTGGATAATACCTGTTGTCCTGGCATGATTCCTAATAGTACCTCTTTTATTGTGAAAAGTTTTCTGGCTCCTTTAATGCCTTTTGGAAACATTTGTAATTATAGAAGATGTTTACTGAAAGTCTTATTCTAATGTTAAGCATTTTTATAGAAATTTTGCTTTCATGTTTCTTACTGGTTCTGCTTACTGAAATTGGGGAGATGATGAAATGAAAATGATCATTAAAAATCTTTAATAATAATGCAGATTTTAATCTTAACACAATGTTGAACACCTTTAATTTTTGTGTGTGTGTTTGTGTGCACATGTGTATTGCATCAATTATAAACTTTAGAAGCATTTCAAGTGTTGTAAAGATTCACTGCCATTGTAAAGGTCCTGGAATTGCCCATTTGTTTCTGAAGATGTAATTAAAACAAATGAAGTATTTACATTGGAAAGTTTGTGTTGACCTTATAATGGTATATTAATCCCCTAAGTGTTAAATAAAAGTGTAACTTCTGGGATACATCCAACAACATATTCTGGGTAAATTATATGATCACACTACTTTTAACTGATTCTTCATTTGGGAAGTCAGTGCCAAGGAGAAACACACAGAAGCTGCAATCATACACAATTTTTTTACTGAAGTACAATTAACATAGTGTTATATTAGTTTCCGATGTACAATATAATGCTTCAGCAATTCTGCACATTTCTCAGCACTCATTTTTTTTTAAAGATTTTATTTATTTATTTGACAGAGAGAAATTACAAGTACACTGAGAGGCAGGCAGAGAGAGAGAGAGAAGGAAGCAGGCTCCCTGCTGAGCAGAGAGCCCGATGCGGGACTCGATCCCAGGACCCTGAGATCATGACCTGAGCCGAAGGCAGCGGCTTAACCCACTGAGCCACCCAGGCGCCCCTCTCAGCATTCATTTTTAATGATGGCCGTCAGTAAAACCGTGATCAGCCATACCCTGCATAGAATACTAACTTGAGAAACCAAGGCTTCCAATTTATTGCTGAGAGCTTGCCATACAGTTGAACTAACCATTAAGGAATTTGTGGACAGAAGGGGTAGCTCTTTAAAACAATAAATGGATCACATCCTGAGTAGTACTAGATTATATATATATATATATATATATATATATATATAATATATATATATATATATATATATATATAAAAGAATTTGAACCCATAGCTTGGGGTGTTACTTGAGCAATTCCTAAGTAAAGAATCTTCCCCCAAGAGGTAGCTTTATATAGACTTAACTTTTAAAAATAATCAGTACAATATGAGGAAGTACTGTCCTAATACAATCCCAGAGGTAGCTGGGTTCACAAAGTTCAGAGCAACTGACCTTGGTTTGTCCAGCTGGGACAAGTATATATCCTAAGGATCAACCTGAATCTGAATTTGAATAACCTCTTTAACCAAATTTGTACTTCAGTGACTTGTTTCACATTAAGTCCTATTGTTATATCTAGGGGCCAAAGTCAGGCCTTTCAGCAAGGATTTATTTACCCAAATCCTTTCTAGGCACAGAGATTTAAAACTACAGAAAGAAATCCTGAATCCCAAGTCTTACGACTCAGTTTCCTTATACAGACGCTAATAAAACTATAATTGTGAATGTGCTAAAATGTAAGCGATGCGTTTGATTTGAATTCTTCCCACTGATGGGGAAACTACTTGTAATTCCTTCCCAAGGACCTTCAGCATTTGTACAAGAAATTCTACTGAGGTAGAATTGGTCATCCCTGTTTTGTGTGCCCACTGCATCTTTCACTTATAACTGTTATTTGTATCTTTCACAGTCAAATATTAAAGTGTTTGTATATCCATCTCCTATCAGACTTTGAATTCAACAATAGCAAGGCTGTGCTTTTCCAACACTTAGCCCAGAGTCTGTTTTGAATAAACGGGAGGCTGTGTTTTATCCATTTCTCTAAGATATTTAAGTAGCATTTTTTTAAAGTCTAAAAGGTTCTGTGACAGACAGCCACCACTCATATTTACTACATATTAGTTTTTCATTTTGCTACAGATAAATTTATTTTTAAGGAAATAAAAGCTTACAGCTATAATGAAGTCTCCTTTCTCCATCCCACTGGGTTATCTTCCCAGAGATAACCATCTCTTGAAGTTGACTGTGCCATTTCTGACACATATTTTTCTTCTTTATTAATATGCTTATGTATCCATAACAACAGCATTGTTCAAAGTGTTTTTTAAATTTTACATAGTGACATCCTATAAATCTTTTTACAACTTGCCTTATTAATTTGATATTTTGTTTTCAATATTTATCTATATTGATACATGTAGATATAATTCTTTCATACTAACTGCTGTATTCTATGATGTGATTACACATGGCTTATTAATCTATTTCAGTATTCATAGAAATATTAAGGTTGTTTTCAGATTATCCCAGTTATGAACCATGCAGCAGTAAACACCCTGGTACACATCTTATTGAGTTCATATGTATTTGTAAGGTATATAAATAGTAAAAGGAATTTCTGGATTTTCTGGCTAATCACATTGTTAGCTTCTAATGTGGTGTAGTAATTTACAGGACTACCAGCAATGTATGACTCTTCTTATTTCAGCATCTCACTATTCTTGGATAATCCAACAAAAGTTTTGTCAATATGAGAGGTGTGAAACATCTCACTGAGAATTAATGAGATTGAAAATCTTTTCATTTGTTTATTATACATTCATCTTTCCTCCTTTGTGAATTGCCTGTTTATGATCTTTTCCCATTTTTCTTTTCTTTTCTTTTTTTTTTTTAAAGATTTTATTTATTTGGGAGAGAGAAAGAGCACAAACAAACAGGGTGAGGGGCAGAGGGAGAAGCAGGCAGCTCACTGAGCAAGGTGCCCCGCAGGGCTGGACCCAGCAACTCTGGGATCATGACCTGATACTTAAACCAATTGTGCCACCCAGGCGCCTCTCCCATTTTTCTATTGAGTTGTTTGTCTTTTTTTATTGAGTTTTAGGTATTTATTTGTGTATTCTTGATCTAACTGATCATCAGTTACATGGAATGGAAACATATTTCCTAATCTGTAGCTTGTATTTTAACTTTAATGGCTCTTTTGTCAGACCGGGATTTTAATGCAACTAAATTTCTAGGAGTTTTCCTTTATTCGTGGGATTTTTGTGTCTTGATTAAGACAGTCTTTCAAACATAGAAACAAGGCACATTATCTTCTAGAGCTTTTAAAGTTTTGCCTTTCATACTTGTGACTTTAATAAATTTGAAACTAATTTTCAGCATAAAATGGAGGAAGGATGTAGTTTTATTTTATTTTTCATACAGATAGCATTTTTTTTTCATTGCACCATCCTCCATTCAGTGATTTGAAAGTGACATATCATACACCAAGTTTTCATATAAATGTAGATCTGTTTTAGCTCTTGATTCTGTTCTCCTGGCTTATTTATATATCCCTGCCCCAAAGCCTTTCTAATTTTGATAATTTTAACTCCTTCAATATGTTGTGCTCTCTGGTAAGGCAAGTTCCTTCCCTTATATTCTTTAAAATTACCTTGACTATTCTTGGCCTCTTATTCTTTAATATGAATTTTAGAATTATCTCTTAAAAATCAATGAAAAGCACTGTCATGGTTTGGAAAGGATTATACTAAATTTATGAACTAATTCTAAAGGAATTATTATATAGAATTTCCATATCTATGACCATGGTCTCTTTGTTCATTTAGTTTCTACTTTTAATAAAATTTTGTAATTTTTTTGTTTCACAAAGGTCTAGAATATCTTTTGTGAGATTTATTTATAATTTCTTACAATATTTGTTAGTAGTATATAGAATCCTTAAGAGTTAAATTTTCTAATTAGTTGTTTATAAAGTATAATAGTTCTGTTTATCCAAAATAAGTAAATTCTTAGAGACCGAAGGCAGATAAGTGGTTTCCAGGGGAGAAGGTGAGGGAAAATGGGACGTGGCTGCTTACTGGGAATAAGGTTTTTTTTGGGGGGGTGGTAAAAATGTTTTAGAATTTAGGTGGCAATTGTACAACATTGTGGAAGTACTAAATGCCTCTGAACTGCACACATTAAAATGGCTGATTTTATGTCATGTGAATTTCACCTCAACTAAAGAACAATATACCCAATATTAAATATTTATTAAGTTCTAAAACAACTTTGTCATCCCAAGAGAAAACCTCAGATTCAATTAGCAGTCACTTCCCATCTTCCCTTTACCTCATCCCTTGGCAACAACTTGTTTGCTTTCTGTCTCTATGAATTTACTTATTCTGGATATTTCATGTAAATGGAAGTAACTAATATGTGAATTTTTGTGTGTGGCTGCTTTCAGTTGGTATGTTTTCAAGGTTTATCCATGTTGTAACATGTTATCAGTACTTTATTCTTTTTTATGGCTGAATAATTCCTTTGCATGTATATATCATATTTTGTCTATCTGCTCAACCCTTGATGGACATTTAGTATGTTTCTACATTTTGATTATCCTGAACAGTGCTACTGTGAACATTTGTGTACAAGTATTTGTTCAGTGTCTGTTTCCAGTTCTTTTGGATACATGACTAAGAGTGGAATTTTGGATCATAAGGTAATTCTTTTTGACTTTTGGGGGAACTTCCAAAGTGTTTTCCAGACTGGATGCAACATTCTACATTTCCAACAGCATGTATGGGGGTTCCAATTTTCCACAATTTATTATTATTGTTTTAATTATAGTCCTGCTTGGTATGAAATAAATGATATATATTTTTCAAGATTTTATTTATTGGACAGAGAGAGAGAGAGAGAGATCACAAGTAGGCAGAGAGACAGGCAGAGAAAGAGGGGGAAGCAGGCTCCCCACCAAGCAGAGAGCCTGATGTGGGGCCCAATCCCAGGACCTTGAGATCATGACCTGAGCTGAAGGCAGAGGCTTAACCCACTGAGCCACCCAAGTGCCCCTGAAATAAATAATATCTTACTGTGGTTTTAATTTGCACTTACCTAATGACTAATGATGTTGAGCATCTTTTCGGGTGCTTGGCTATTTTTATATATCTTTGGGGAAAAGCCAAGTCAGGACTTCACACATTTTTAAATTGGTTTGTCTTTGTATATTCTTTCCAGACTCTTATTAGAAATATGATTTGCAAATATTTTCTCCTGGTCTCTAGGTTGCCTTTTCAATTTAGAGTGTCCTTTGATACACAAAAGTTTTTTTTAATTTTAATGAAGTTTAGCTTATCTGTTTTTTTTCCATAGCTTGCATTTTTGGTTCATATTTAAGAATCCATTGCCAAAAGAAAGGTCTTTAAGATTTACCCCTGTTTGGGACGCCTGGGTGGCTCAGTTGGTTGGACGACTGCCTTCGGCTCAGGTCATGATCCTGGAGTCCTGGGATCGAGTCCCGCATCAGGCTCCCAGCTCCATGGGGAGTCTGCTTCTCTCTCTGACCTTCTCCTCATTTGTGTTCTCTCTCACTGTCTCTCTCTCAAGTAAATAAATTAAAAAAAAAAAAAAAAAAAAAAAAAAAAAAAAGATTTACCCCTGTTTTCTTCTAGGAGATTTATCATTTTACTGCCTGAAATTTACATATTCCTTTTTTCATAGCATACTTCTTTATTATATTTCCCATTCCATATTAAATATCCTTATTTTATTTTTAATGTAATTATTTTTGAGCATTTGCTGATTAGTATATCACATCAACTTCTTGGTTTTTGTGTCTGCTAACTCTTACAGCAAATTGTTTCCTTGAGCAGTTTATAATCTTTGCATTGTGAATTTTTTCAGCTGTAGTTATTATTTTTCATCAATCCTGAGAGTTGTGAAAGTGTTTTCCAGAGCAGTCTTATTTTTGCTTTAGACGAATGTATGAAGAGTCTCACCAGACTAGGACCATTTTTAAAAATTTATTTCTTGGTTGAGGAGTTTCACACCATTTATGATACCTCCTAAGGTGTCAATTCAGATTTGATATCTGTCTTTGCTCAGAGTCTTGCACGGAGACTCACTTCTTTGCGTAATGTGGTTTTCTAGTCCCCTCTGGGGGTCCAGACGCTCTAGGATTTTGGTAGGTGATCTTTGCATATTTCATAGCTTCTTCTTTTTAGTGTTGTGTTAAAGTCCCAACTCCTCGCTCATAGGGTTTATATCATCATCTGAAATCCCCCGAGTCATTAAAGTTCCATCTCTCAGCTTTACAATTCTGACTTTAAGTTACTCTTTATTTCTGGTACTCGAGGATTTTAATCACTTATTTAACAGATTTTTATCAAGCATCTACCACATGTCAACTACTGCTCTAGAAGTTGAGCCATCTCTGATTAATTAGACATATTTCCATCTTTATAAGTTTATATTCTGGCAGTACACAGATTAAAAAATAAATGTATAATCAAAAAATAAATTATATAGAATCTTAAAAAGTGATGAGTGATATGGGGGAAAAAAGAAGAGCCAGATAAAAGGATTGGGAATGGTGAAAGAAGAGAGGCAAGGTGGAGTATGAAGTAGCATTTTAGGGGTAAGCTTCATAGAAAGGAAAAATTTGAGCAAAAGTTAAATGCAAATGATGTGAACCCAGCAGTTTTCTAGAGGAAGAGTGTTTCAGATGGATGAAACAGCAAAGTAAAGGCCTCCATATGGGAGGGAGTTGCTTCATGCATTCTAGAAGTAATGTGGATGCCAGCATCAATAGAGCTGGTTAGTTAGGAGGGAGGGATGAAGCCAAAGAGACAAAGGGGGTGGATAGATCATGTAGAGCTTGAAAATTCTTGTACAGAATTTGGGTTTCAGCTTGAGTTGTGAAAAGAGTAGCAACATGATCTGATTTAGTCTCTAAGAAGATTGCATTAGCTATGTGTTGAGAATAAACTGTAGGGGTCAAGAGTAGATGTAGGGAGATCTGTTGGGAGGGTACTTAAGCAGTCTTGGAACAAGGTGATGAAACCTAACCAGCACAGTAGCTGAAGAAGTAGTAAGAAGGAACAAGAAACAGTTTCCTAAAAGATTGGGTATGGGTTAGGAGAGATAAGAAAAATAAAAAAATGAGTTAAAGTCAACTCTTTCCTCTCAGCTCAGCTATGTATGTATAACATTCATTATCATTATTTCCTTAAATCTAGCAGTCCTCTTTGATCTTAGGGGCAGGGTAGGCCTGTGTTACTTAAGCTGACTATATTCTAAGACTGGAAGCCAATGAAATGAGTTTTAAAAATATCATCTTCTGTTTAAAAATATGCCTTTAGACATTTTGTTGTATATTCTTAGAAGTTTTGGAAAGTCCAAGCTCTTTAAAGAAAGTCTTTGAGAGAGCTGAATTGTTTGATCCTTTTGTGATGCAGCTAATGATGTACTCACTGCAAATGGATGGGAACAACAGCAGGTAGCTCTGTGATGAGAAAGGTTCTTAATCCCTTAGATACTTCCTGGCAAAGAAACAAGTATTTGGACAAAAATATAGGCAGGGTTTTCATCTTGATGATTGGCATAATGCAGATATAGAGGTTTTCTTTTCCTTTGATTTTCTTTCAACAAAAAGGGAAAATATCAGTTATTATAGAGACTTTCTTTCATTAGATAGCAGAGTTCTTTCACTTGAGAGAATCAGCAAAATATTCCATGGCAATAGGAATTTTTGTATTTATCATTATTGCTTGGTAAAACAGTGAATGAGGAAACCAGATAATTTGGGTCAAGGCACTATCCAATGGAAAAAAATAATCAAAATCTTTTGTAGTCTTTGTCTTGAAAAATTCAAGAAAATTCATACTTAGAACCTAAAGTGGATGTAGCAAGATCATTATTACTCCCACAATATCCTATTCCTTTTTGTGTGAGAAATTCGTTTCAGTTATTGGTCAAAAATGTTCGCAGAGTGAAATTGTGGGCATTGTAGCAGATACACACCTCTTCATGAAAAGTGTGCAGCGACCACCCTTTCCTACAGACATTAAGTAAACATTGATTTTCTTACTGTGCTTTCCAGGACTTGTCCTTGTTCTGTTTCCCTATTGCACTTGAAATGAAAAGGAATCAAGGCAGGGGAACTTCTTTTTCAGAGTGTTGCTTATTTCAACAGGATGACAAATAATGTAATATTTACCCAAAAGAGTTACTCTTCTCAAATCTCTGAGGCTGACTAAAATTTACTGTGTATTTGAAAAATAACTTTGATCTCCATGGTGCCTATGAATACCCCTTAGTATTCTCTTATTTTCCCTTAAGGACATGGCTTCCAAACTTTACCTTGGGTCCACCCCCAGAATTCTGATTTAGTTGTTTTGAGTGGGGCTCAAGATTTACATTTCTAACAAGTTCCCAGTGGGTGTGGATATTCAGGTGTTACTAAGATGCTGGCTTGTGGAATTCCTCAGTCCTCGTCTTCTTTAAGGAAGGAATTCAGTCGACTGGAGAGTTAAAGTAGCAAGGTTTTGTTTTGTGGTTTTTTTTTTTTTTAATTAAGCAAAAAGTGACAGTATACTACAGAGAAGGAGGAGCAGGCTGACCCAAAGATGGGTATCAGTGTCCTGAGTTTCTCACTGTATTCTTTTATGGGGGTTTGTTTGGTCTCCTTCCTCTCATCACCTTACTATCACCCTACCCTTGGATCCACCTTTGTTTCCTCCCCTCTAACATTTGCCCAAGTTTGTGTTAGTTATCTTTCCATGAACACCTGTCTACAACCCATGGGGTAGGAGGTTGAGGAGCAAATTGTAATGCAAATAGTATTATAATGATATTATAATAGCCTGGGGTTACTAGTGGACAAGGTCTTTCTTAAGGGCACATGGTCTACAGTTGGAGCAATCCTATACCTCATATCTTCTGCTTTAAAAATTGTACTAAACCTCAAAAGGGGTTGGTCTAATGGAGACAGGGTAGTTCTGGGTAGAAACCAGGTGGGGGCAATTGTCTACCTGGCATTCTCCTTTCTCCCCTCCTGCTCATGTCTATCTAACTGCCTACTCTAACACAGGAACCATCCTTTGACTGCCTCAAGTCAGTGGTTTTCTAGCTTACTTGTAACTTCAGTACCTTGGAGAGCTTTAGAAATTCCAAGTAACTGACTGTACCCCAGGCCAATTAAATCAGAATTCTGGATTGTGTTGGGGGTGAGTCCTAGTATCAGAATTTTTAAAGCTTTCCAGATGATTCCAATATGTGCACAAATATGGGACCTCTGTCTTAAGGTCAGCTGACTGGCAGCCGAATACCCTTGACATAACGATTATCATTAATCTGCCTGTCCACCTGGGCTAGTTTTACCAGCTCTCCATGAACTCCTCCCTGAAGTCAAAGTCTTGTGTGAAATTAGAAATAGGACAGCACTATGCAAATATAGAACTCTTATCATCAAACTTGCACAAACATTTTGACATGTATGGATTTAACAAAGGGTAGAAATTTCTCCATGTGTCACTTGGTGTGAAACTAAAAATTAATTATTGGAGCTGAATTTTGCACAATGGTATATAACGAAGAGGGAAAAGATACTCTTACTTTCAAAATGTGTTCTTGGATTATACTGAAACATTATGATATAACCCAGGTTCCAAAAATCAACTTTTGTGAATATTTAGACTGTTTTATCGAGAACCAACTTAAAATGGACAAACTGATAACCTGATTTTATTTAAGTATCAGCATTAGGTTTCTGTTTCTTTGTCTTTGTTGAAGTCAACAGAAATATTCTCATCAAAAATACCCTTCTTGGGGCACCTGGGTGGCTCAGTGAGTTAAGCCTCTGCCTTCAGCCCAGGTCATGATTTCAGGGTCCTGGGATCGAGCACCGAGGCGGGCTCTCTGCTCAGCAGGGAGCCTGCTTCCCCCTCTCTCCCTGCCTGCCTCTCTGCCTACTTGTGATCTCTCTCTGTCAAGTAAATAAATAAAATATTAAAAAAAATACCCTTCTTGACATTGGCAGCTAGTTGTAATATATAAAATTATAGATAAAAAAGTATAGTTAGATGAAACCATAGAATGCTTTTAGACCCTTCTGAAGATAAATTAGTCAAGGACTTAAAAATCTTTTGATAACACACAGGACTTGAGTTTAAGATAAATCCCAAGTTTAGGCACTTGCTGTGTGACCTTGGATAATTCAACTTAAACTTTTTGATGCTGAGTTTTTTATCTTCAGATTGAGGTTAATGATACCTGCTAATGAATATTACTGGGAGGAGGAAGTGAGGTAATTATATCATAGTGTTTGTTAAGTTGCAGGATACTATATAAAATAAATATATTATGTTCAAAATTAAACACATTAGTAGGATGATTGTTTATTTTTCAGTAAATGCTAACAAATTTCAGTGAATATTCACTAGACTGCATGACTTTTGAGGGGTTATACACTTGTATTTGTACACTCATTATGTCGCACAGAGCTTGGGACACAGGAAAAGCTCAATAATGATTGCTGAGTAAATCACCATTTAGATATTTTAGCTTGGTCTCTGTTATAAGCAGTAGTTCAGGTTTACATGAAAACAAGGTGGTAAGCTAGGGAACAAAACTTTTGATGTGTGAGCATAACTGATCTCTGAAGACCAAAGTTCTGCTTTTTGCTCCTTAGCACCAGAATCTAACCTCTTTAGTTAATGGGATCAGACACAAATTGATAGATGTGTAAGCTACATCTTTCCCTTTTGAGCTAAGCACTTCTAATTTAAAAGCCAAATAGCCAGTACAGAAAAATAACTGTTTTATTTTGTCAGAGGGATTGGTAGTTGACACATTTCATATTTTCTATGGCCTAAACAGCTTCTCTGTAATAAATTAGTCACTGGGTAGGAAATTACTAATCCTTTTAGGCCATATGATTAAGAACATGCGCAAAATGAACACCTGAAAATTCAGAGTTACGATTCTTTGTGAAGCATTCATTTTCTATAGCACCTGGAAGATATTCTGGAACCACAGAGAGACCCTGTGTCATTATCACCTTGGGTGTTTATCTTTGTGATACTGAAAGCAAAAATGTGGGTATTGGGTGGTAGAGGCAGGAGATCAAGCTGAGTCATATACTTCTAGGCATATATGGGGAAGGATAGAGTTGGGCTACAGAAGCCAATTTATTAAATTGGAAATAAGGAATCTTGTTATTAATTTATCAAACATCTATTATCAAATTAAGATCAAGGAAACTTAAAAGCAGACAGTTTATCCTAAAGGAAAGGAAATCGAGGGAGTATAAATTGGATGTAAGAATAATTTATTGATTTTTGAAAAGATGGGAGATTTTATGTATGACCCATTTTCTGGTATTCCTAGTCTAGGCTTATTACCAACTGAATCATATACCCTTCCCTTCCCCCCAGCCACATTCATATGTTGAAGACCTAACCCTCAAAGTGACTGTATTTGGAGATAGGACCTTTAAAGAGGTAATTAAGGTTGAAAGATGTCATAAAGGTGGGACTCTAATCCCACAGGACTGCTGTCCTTATAGGACAGCTGTACACAGAGAAAAGACCATGTATAGACATAGTAAGAAGATATTGTCTCCAACTGAAGAGAGAAAACTTTCCAGAGGCCAACTCTACTGGCACCTGGATTTTAGACTTTTAGAATATATATATATATATATATATATATATATATATGTTGTTTAAGCCACCCAGTGAGTGGGATTCTATTATGGCAGCCCCAAAATATGCTGCTATAACAAAAATACCATAGACTAGGTGGCTTTCTCACAGTTCTGGAGACCAGGAAGTCCAAGATCAAGACGTTGGCAGATTCTGTGTCTTATGAGGGCCCCTTTCTTGATTTATATATGGCAGTCTTCCTGTGTCCTCAATGTCAGAAGGGCTGAGAGGGCTCTTTAGTGTATCTTTTATAAAAGCCCTCATCCCACTTATGATAATTCATGATCTAATCACCCCATGAAGGCCTTACTTCCTAATTCAATCACACTGGGTGTTAGAATTTCAGCACATGAATTGTAAGGGGACACAAATATTCAGTCCATAATAAAGGCTATTATGGGTTTGTATTTGATCTCTGGAGAAACATGGGTAGTTGTAAGAGAAAGTAGAAAAAAAGCTATATTTAAAAATTCTCTAGCAGATGCTAATAGAAGATAGCACAATAATGGTGGTGAGAAGAATTCCGCAGGGGTGCCTGTGTGGCTCAGTCAGTTAAGAATCTGCATTTGGCTCAGGTCATGATTTCAGGGTCCTGGGATTGAGTCCTGTATCAGGCTTACTGCTCAGCGGGGAGCATCCTTCTTCCTCTCCCTCTGCCACTCCCCCTGCTTGTACATTTGCATTCTCACTCTCTCTCTCTGTCAAATAAATAACATCTTTTAAAAAGAGAGAAAGAGAGAGAGAGAGATAAGAATTTTCACTTTTTAGTCAGAGCGGCTTCAAAGCCAAAAATGACCCCATTGGCATTAATGGGGAGAGTACCAGAGACAGCACCAGGAGCCAGCACTCAGCATGTCTTGGCACATTGAAATCTCCATGCAGTTAAGCTTAGCACAGCTCAGCTTATATAGGTACCAATTGTAAATCAACCAGCACCAGAGGGATGGCTGCAACAGGGGAGGCCTTGGTTTTACTCAAAGAGACAGGGACCCAAACCCAAAAAAGAGAGGAGAACATGAGTAATAAAGAATTAATTAGGAGGTGGTTCAAGATGGCAGCATTAGAAGATCCTGAAGTCACCTCCTCCTATGAACACAAAAAACTCACAGCTACATATGGAACAATTCCCTCTGAAAAAGACTTGAAAATTAGTTGAACAGCTCTGCCACAATAAGAGTCATTAAAAAGAGCCATATCAAGATGGATAGGAGAGACAGAGATGAAGTCTCACCAACTTTCCACCACCCTTCTTGTAGCAACCCACAATTCGGAGTGATGTCACAACTACGAGAGAGGTGTTTCTGCTCCACACCAGGCACACCAACCCTTAGGACCTGCACCAGAGGGACAAGCTCCCAAAACATTTGAAACCCAGGAGAACATAGGACTGTAGGGAATGGATAGGTCTCTCAGAAAGAGTTCATGCATGAATTCACTAGCCCCAGCATCCAGCACAAAAGTAGCAGTTTGAATAGGACCTAGACAACTTATGAAGGGAATTCTTTATCTAACTTTAAATTGTCTGCCAGAGGGGCAAGAATCTATTGGGATACTCTCCAGGGACAGAGGCACTGATGGGCACCATTTTTATTTTCTCCTTCTACCTTGCTAGTGCCAGCATTAGCAAGAGCCATTTTTACACTCTCCTAACCTGCTAGCAACAGTGGTTGTGTCCATTCCAGCACTGCTCCTCTGGCCCCACCAAAGCTGCCAGTTTTTAGAACTGTTGCCAAGGGGATACCTCCAGACTCTGGCCTGGAGTCCATTAGATTACAAATGCTTTCCCACAGAACTGTATATTTTTGCATACCTTAAAAGTGGCTGCCTAAGGGGCTAGCTTCCAATCAGCCTAAATCTAGGTATTTACTGAGATCCCTCCCTCTGTAACACTCATAGATCTTGGCACACAATTGAGACCTATCATGACTGAGACCTTTCAAGAGTAAACTAGGCTGCTTAGATAATCACAATTTTGAGAGACAACCAAGAGCTAGGGCACATTTTGGTGATAAGGTTTATCTCCCACACAGGACCACCTCTTCAAGACAGAGAGATAAACGGTTTTGCCTAATACATAGGAAACACACACACACACACACACACACACACAGTCAAGCAAAATGGAGAAACAGAGGAATCTATTCCATATGAGAGAACAAGATAAAAATACCAGAAAAAACCTTAATGAAATGGAGATAAGTAATTTACCTTAATCATCAAAAGATGGTCACTGGACTTGGGAGAAGAATGCATGAACACAGTGATAACTTCTTGAAGAGATAGAAAATACCAAACAGAAATTCATAGAGATGCATAACAGTAACTGAACTGAGAAATATACTAGAGTTTCAACATCAAAACTAGATAAAACAGAAGAAAGGTGACCTAGAAGAACAGTAGAACTTAACCAAAGGAGGAAAAAGAAAAAAAAATTAAAAAAATGAAGCTAAATTAAGCAACCCGTAGGACAACATCAAGTGGAATAACATTCACATTATAGAAGACAGAGAGAAAGTGGCAGGAAGTGTATTTGAAAAAGTAATGGCTGAAAATTTACTTAATCTGTGGAATAATTCCAGACATCCAGATTCAGGAAGCCTAGGGAGCACCAAATAAGATGAATTCAAAAGAGTTAATATCTAAAATATATATATAAAGAATTCATGCAATTCAGCAACAACAACAAAACAAAGAATCTGATTAAAATATGGACAGAAGACATGAATAGACATTTTTCCAAAGAAGACATACAAATACCAACAGACACATGAAAAATTATTTAACTTCTTTTCTAGTGATATTAACATCACTAATCATCAGAGAAATGCAAATCAAAACCACAGTGAGATACTGCCTTATATGTGTCAGAATAGTTGGAAACAAAAAGTTAAGAAATAACAAGGGTTGGTGAGAATGTAGAGAAAAAGGAACCTTTATACATTGTTGGAGAAAATGTAAATTGGTGCAGCCCACTGTGGAAAACAGTATGGAGGTTCCTTGAAAGATTAAAAATACAAATACCATATAGTCCAGTAATTCCACTACTGGCTATTTACTTGAAGAAAGCAAAACTGCTAATTTGAAAAGATATATCCACCCCCATTTTTATTGCAGCATTATTTACAACAACCAAGATATGGAAGCAACACGTGTACACAGCTGAATGAATGGATAAAGAGGATGGTGTGTGTGTGTGTATTACTCACCTATAAAAAAGTACGAGATCTTGTTTTTGGCAACAACTAGAAAACATTATGCTAACTGAAATAATTCAAAGAAAGAAAAATACCATACGATTTTACTTATATATGGAATCGAAAGAAAGAAATAAACAAAAATCAGAAACAGAACCACCTATAAATAGAGAAAAAGCTGATGATTGCCAGGGCGGTGGGGTGAGGGGTGGAAGATACAGGCTTCCAGTTGTCAAATGAGTAAGTCACAGAGATTAAAGGTACAACATACAGGGTATAAATAATGATATTGTAATAATGTTATATGGGGACAAGCAGTAGTTTTACTGTGGCAAACATGGCATAATGTATAGACTTGTTAAATCACTATGTTGTACACTTGAAACTAACATAACATTATGTGTTATAAAAAAAAAAGATGAACCTAAACAGAATGACACCAAGAAACATTATAAATAAAATGTCAGGGGCATCTGGGTGGCTCAGTGGGTTAAAGCCTCTGCCTTCAGCTCAGTCATGATCCCAGGGTCCTGGGATTGAGCCCCACATTGGGCTCTCTGCTCAGCGGGGAGCCTGCTTCCTCCTGCCTCTCTCTCTGCCTGCCTCTCTGCCTACTTGTGATCTGTCAAATAAATAAATAAAATCTTAAATAAATAAAATATCAAAAGTCAAAGGTACAGTCTTCAAAGCAGTAAAAGTAAAACAAATTATGTACAAGGGATCCCCCGTAAGACTGTAAGAAAATTTCTCAGGAGAAACTTTGCTGGCCAGAAAGATGTGACATGATATGTTCAAAGTGCTGGTTGATAAATGCAACCAAGATTACTGGAAGTATCTCCCAACCAAGATTACTGGAAACAGCAAGGTTATCATTCAGAATTAAAAGAGAGATAAAGAGTTTTCCAGGCAAGCAAAAGTTACAGATGTTCATCACCACTAAACTGTCCTTACATGAAATGTAAAAGGGAATTCTTTAGGCTGAAAAGAAAGGATATTAATGAGTAACAAGAAACACATGAAAGTAAAAGTCTGACTGGTAAAGGTAAATATACAGTAAAGATAGGGGACTAATCACTTATAAAGCTAGTATTAAGATGTAAAATGTGTCATCAGAAACAAAACTTGGAGGGGTAAAAATGTAAAATTTTGGGAGTGTGTTCAAACTTAACTTGGTATCAATTTCAAATAGACTTAATATAGATATAGGCTATTATATGTGAACCTCATGATAACCAGAAGCAAAAACCTATAGGAGATACACAAAATATAATAAAAGAAAAATCTAAGCATAACACTATGGAAAGTCATCAAACCACAAGGGAAGAAAAGCAAGAGAAGAAAATAATAAAGGAACTACAAAATAGCCAAGAAATAATTAATAAGATGCATTGTGTACATACTATCAATAGTTACTTGAAATGGACTAAACTTTCTAACCAAAAGACACAGAGTGGCTGAATACATAAAAAAAAAAAACAAAAAACCCATCTATGTGCTGCGTACAAGAGATTCATTTCAGATTTAAGGACACACACAGACTGAAAGGGAAGGGATAGAAAAGATGTTTCATGCAAATGGTAAGCAAAGTTGAAGATAGCTATACTTATATCAGACACAATAGACTTTAAATCAAAGGCTGTAATAAAAGACAAAGGTGGGCATTACATAATGATAACCCCAAAAGAAAACAGAACATTTATAAATATATATGCATCCAACAAAGGAAAACCTAAACACACAAAGCAACAGACATAAAGGGAGAAGTCGACAGCAATTAAATAATTGTATGTGCTGTTAATATCCCACTTACATCAAAGGATAGATCATCCAGACAGAAAATCAATAGGAAACATCGACCTTAAATGATACATTAGACCAGATGGACTTAACAGATATGTTTATTCTATCCAAAGGCAGCAGAATACATATTCCTCTTAAGTACACATGGAATATTCTCCAGGATAGATCATATATTAGACCACAAAACAAACCTCAATAAATTTAAGAATGTTAATATCATATCAAGCATCTTTCCTGATTTGAAACTAGAAGTCAATACTGGAAAAAATCAGAAGTCTGTGGAAATTAAACAACATGCTACTGAACAACTAATGGTCAAATTGAAATAAAAAAAGAAATAAAAAAATACATTGAGATTAATACAAATGGAAATGTAGCATACCAAAATCTGTTGGGGGTGGGTAGGTGCAGCATAGTAGTTCTAAGAGGGAAGTTTATAATATTACAGGCCTACCTCAAGAAACAAGAAAAATCCCAAGTACACAATCTTACTTTATACCTAAAGGAATTTGAAGAAAACAAAAAAAGCCCAAAGTTAGTAGAAGGAAAGAAATAATAAAGATCAGGGCAGAAATAAATGAAATAGAGACTAAAAAGACAATAGAAATGTTCAATGAAACTAAGAATTCATCTTTGAAAAGATAAACAAAACTGATAAAGCTATAGACTCATTAAGAAAAAAAAATCCAAATAAGATTAGAAATGAACGACAAGTTACAACTGGTATAAAAGAAATATGAAGGATCATAAATGACTACTAAGAACAATTATAAGCCAACAAATTGGACAAGCTAGGAGAAATAGTTAAATTCCCAGAAACATACAATTTTTTTTTAAAGATTTTATTTATTTATCAGAGAGAGAGGGAGAGAGAGCGAGCACAGGCAGACAGAATGGCAGGCAGAGGCAGAGGGAGAAGCAGGCTCCCTGCTGAGCAAGGAGCCCGATGTGGGACTCGATCCCAGGATGCTGGGATCATGACCTGAGCCGAAGGCAGCTGCTTAACCAACTGAGCCACCCAGGCATCCCGAAACATACAATTTTTAAAGACTGAATCATGAAGAAAAAGAAAACCTGAATAGATTGAAACCTGAATAGATTGATTACTAGTTATGAGATTAAATAAGTAATCAAAAACCTCCCAACAAACAAAAGTCCAGGACCTGATAGCTTCACTGGTGAATTCTATGAAACATTCATAGATTTCATACCTATCCTTCTCAAACTCTTTAAAAAACTGAAGAAGAGAGGGGGCACCTGGGTGGCTCAGTGGGTTAAGCCACTGCCTTCGGCTCAGTTCATGATCCCAGGGTCCTGGGATCGAGCCCCACAATGGGCTCTCTGCTCAGCAGGGAGCTTGCTTCCCTTCCTCTCTCTCTGTCTGCCTCTCTGCCTACTTGTGATCTCTGTCAAATAAATAAAATCTTTAAAAAAATTTTAAAAAAATTGAAGAAGAGGGAATACATCCAAACTCATGTTATAAGGCCAGCATTATCCTGATACCAAAACCAGAGAAAGATACCACAAAAAAGGAAAATTATAGACCAGTGTCACTGATGAACATAGGTGCAAAAATCCTCAAGAAAATATTACCAAACTGAACTCAACAACATGTTAAAAGGATCATATACCATTGTCAGGTAGGATTATTCCAGAGACGCAAAAATCCACAAATCAATCAACATGGTACATTACATCAACAAAATGAAGGATAAAATGTATTTGGTCATCTCAGCAAATGCAGAAAAAGTGTTTGACAAAATTCTATTTACATTTATGATGAAAATTCACAATACAGTGGGTATACAATGAAGATACTTCAACATAATAAAGACCACATATGACAAGTCCACAGCTAGCATTGTACACAACAGTGAAAACATGAAAATCTTTTCATTAAGATCAGAAACAAGACAAGGATCCCACCTTCACCACTTTTATACCACATAGTGTTCGAACTCCTAGCCAGACTAATCAGGTAGGAAAAAGAAATAAAAGGCATATAAATTGGAAAGGAAGAAGTAAAACCATTACTATTTGCAGATAAAATGATTTTATATATAGAAAAGACTCTACTCCAAACTTCCAATATCTGTGCACCAAAATCTGTGAGCCACTGATGAATGAAATTGAAGAAGACATAAATAAATGGAAAGATATGCCATACTCATGGATTGGAAGGATTACTATTATTAAAATGTCCATTCTACTCAAAGCAGTCTACAGATTCAATACAGTCCTAATCCAAGTCCCAGGGACATTTTTCACTGAAATAGAACAAACAGTCCTAAAATGTGTGTGCAACCACAAGACCTTAAATAGCCAAAGCAATCTCGAGAAAGAAAAACAAAGCTGGAGACATCACACTCTTTGATTTCAAATTATATTGCAAAGCTCTAGCAATGAAAACAGTATGATATTGAAATAAACAGAAATGTAAATCAATGGAACATAGAGAAATCCCAGGAATAAATCCATGCATATATGGTAAATTAATTTATGACAAAGGAGGTTGCAGTATACAATGGGGAGAGGACAGTCTCTTCAATAAATGGTGCCATCAAAATTGGACAACCACATGAAAAATGAAACTGTACCTTTACACCATTAACTCAAAATGGATTTAAGACTGAATGTAAGACCTGAAACCATAACACTCCTAGAAGAAAGTATTAGGTGGTAAGGTCCTTGACATTGGTCTGGGAAAAAATAGATTGGACCTGACTCACAAGGCAAGGCAACAAAATAAAAAATAAACAAATGGGACTAAATCAAACTGAAAAGCTTCTACTCCTTGAAGGAAACCATCAACAAAATGAAAAATCTGCTTACTGAATGGGAGCAGATTTTTGCAAATCATATATGCAGTAAGGAGTTAATATCCAAAACATATAAGGAACTCACTAATACTACAAATCAATAAAGAAAAAGGCAATTTGATTTAACAATGGGAAGGATATTGGAATAGGTATTTTTTCCAGTGAATATATACAAATGGTCAATAGACACATGGAAAAATGCTCAATATCACTAATCATCAGGAAAATGTAAATCAAAACCTCAATGAGATGTCACCTTACATCACCTCTGTCAGAATAGCTGTTATCAGAAAGGCAAAAGTGTTAAGTAGGAGAAATAGTTAAGTGTTGCTGAAGATGTGGAAAAAAAGAAACTTTTGTGTACTTTTTGTTGGAATGTAAATTGATGTAACCAGTATGGAAAACAGTATGAGGACACCTTAAGAAATTAAAAATAGAACTACTCTAAAATGCAGCATTCCACTACCAGATATTTATTTGAAGAAAATGAAAACACCAATTTGAAAGGATGTATGCACCCCTATGTTTATGGCAACATTATTTACAATGGCCAAGAGATGGAAACAACCTAAATGTCCATACATAGGTGAATGGATAAAGATGATGTGATATGTATACATACATACATAATGGAGTGCTACTCATCCATAAATGAAATTTTGCCATTTGTAGCAACATGGATGGACCTCGTAGGTATTATGCTAAGTGAAATAAGTCAGACAGAAAATGAGAAATATGGTATGATTTTGCTTATATGGGTAATATTAAAAACAAAGCATATGAACAAACAAAACCAAAGAAAACTCATAGATACAGAGTACAGATTGGTTGCCAGAAGGAAGGGGGTAGGGGTATGTGTGAAAGGGGCTAAGTGATCAAAAGGTACAAACTTCCTGTGATAAAATAAGTAAATCATGGGGATATAATGTGCAGCATGGTGATTGTAGTTAATAATAATGTATTATGTATTTGAAAGTTGCTAAAAGAATAGATATAAAAGTAATCACGAGAAAAATAATGTTTTGTAACTCTGCAAAGTGATGGAAAGTAACTAAACATTGCAGTAATCATTTTGCAGTATATGCATATATGGAATCATTTTGTTGTACACCTAAAACTAATATGATGTTATATGTCAGTTACACTTCATGAAAAAAGGTTTTTTCCTGAACACATGTGAGGCACCTCCTGGAAACTCCCTAAAATAATTGGAAGATGAAGAAACTTTGAAATTATTTTGAAGCCTTGTAGTAGTGAGTGTGAGTTTATTTCACCAACTTAATGGAACAATATTATAGCACCTACAAAACAGTAATAGTAAAATAAATGTAGAAATTAGCATCAGGAGGAAACTAATCTTTGTAAGATGCCTATTAAATATTGGGAAATGGGGTATTATCTTAATTATTGTCTCATTTTTTGTATAATAATACTTGAAGTTAGTATCATTGCCCTTATTTCTCAGATGAGGAAATTGGGTCTCAGAGAGGTTATGGCATTTACGTAGGACCACCTAGGCAGTGTCTCTGAAAACTGGAGTACAGAGTAGATACGTTTGACTCCAAAGTCCACATTTAACACATTGCTATTCATAACTTGTTAAAATTTCTGAGCTTTTTTTGTTTTGTTTTTCCTTCTGTGTATAGGGGAAGAAATATCAATAGTCTTTTAAAAGCAGTTTAAAGATAATTCAAGCTGTGAAGTGTGTAAACCTGGTGATTCACATACCTGTACCCTGGGGGATAAAAATATATGTTTATAAAAAATAAAAAATTAAAGATAATTCAAACTGTTTCCATGTCCTCTAACTTATTGAAAGGATTTGTTTTTTCCCAGTATCACTGAATAGGTATATGAAAATTGTTGTTATTCCTTCGTTCATGGCATAATGGAGCTTTTACTATGTTCCAGGCACTGAGGATGTAGGGATAAACAAAACAGATATAGCCTCTTCCAGTGAAATGAACAAGTCACAGGAATGAAAGATATACCATAGTGAATATAATCAGTGGTATTATAATAGCATAGTATGGTGACAGATGGTAGCTACACTTGTGATGAACGTGATCTAACATATAGAGTTGTTGAATCATTGTGTTTATAGATCTGAAACAAATGTACCATTGTGTGTCAACTATACTCAGATTTTTATAAAAGAGACAGAGCCTCTCCTTAATATAGTTTGGAAATATTAAGCAAATTATCGTATCAATAAAATATGTAATTAAGCATGGTAATAATCACTCTAAAGAAAGGTCAGGGGAACGCATGGAAGAATAACAGAGATGAGATTTAGTTGGAGAGGAAGGAAAGACTTCCTTTTTTTTTTTTTTAAATTTCTTTTCAGCGTAACATTATTCATTGTTTTTGCACCACACCCAGTGCTCCATGCAATACATTCCCTCTCCAATACCCACCACCTGGTTCCCCCAATCTCCCATCCCCACCCCTTCAAAACCCTCAGGTTGTTTTTCAGAGTCCATAGTCTCTCATGGTTCACCCCCCCCTTCCAATTTCCCTCAACTACCTTCTCTCCATCTCCCCTTGTCCTCCATGTTATTTGTTATGCTCCACAAATAAGTGAAACCATATGATAATTGACACTCTCTGCTTGACTTATTTCACTCAGCATAATCTCTTCCAGTCCCAAGTTGGGTATTCATCCTTTCTGATGGAGGCATAATACTCCATAGTGTATATGGACCACATCTTCCTTATCCATTCATCTGTCGAAGGGCATCTTGGTTCTTTCCACAGTTTGGCGACTGTGGCCATTGCTGCTATAAACATTGGGGTACAGATGGCCTTTCTTTTCACTACATCTGTATCTTTGGGGTAGATACCCAGTAGTGCAATTGCAGGGTCATAGGAAAGCCCTATTTTTAATTTCTTGAGGAATCTCCACACTGTTCTCCAAAGAGGCTTCACCAACTTGCATTCCCACCAACAGTGTAAGTGGGTTCCCCTTTCTCTGCATCCTCTCCAACACATGTTTCCTGTCTTGCTAATTTTGGCCATTTTAACTGGTGTAAGGTGGTATTTAATTTGAATCTCCCTGAGGGCTAGTGATGATGAACATTTTTTTATGTGTCTGATAACCATTTGTATGTCTTCATTGGAGAAGTGCCTGTTATAATATTTCTAAGAAAAGACCTGATAGATGGGTGAGGCAATTTAATTAAGCTTTAGGAAAACTCAGCTTTAAGCAGGCAGAGAGAAGAACACACAGGAAAGCACAGGAGAGAATAGACTTGACTTGTTTCAGGATCAGAGTGAAGGTCGTGTTGTTGGAATGCAGCAAGCAGAGAGGAAAGTTGAGGCTCCAGATGGAAGCAGGTTCCAAGTTATTTGGGGATATAGAAGCCCATGTTGAGGTTTTAATATTTTATTTCAAGTTTAATGTACTTTGAAAGAACATTGAAGGCTATTGAACTAGGGAAGTAGATGGAATAAATGATCACACTGGCTATTGCAGGGAAAATGAATCAGAAGTGATCAAGAGAGGAATTGGGTAGCAAGTTAGGAAGGAGACAGTCAAGGAAGACTGACAAGATATACCATAAAGAGAGGAAGATAATGCAAACTGAAGAAGTCAACTCCTGAAAAAGTTAGATGTGGTCGACTGCCAAAGGAAAAAGCAAGGGCAGGAAGGTGAGAGATTAAGCCATCTATGCCATCTAAACTGAATAAGGATAGGGACACCTAGGTGGCTCAGTTGGTTAAATGTCTGACTCTTGATTTTGGCTCAGGTCATGATCTCAGAGTTGTGAGATCAAGTCCCAAGTTGAGCTCTGCACTCAGTGGGGGGTCTGCTTGAGATTCTCTTGCTCTCCCTCTGCTCCCCCCCCAACCACTTGCATGTGCGCTCTCTCTCAAATAAATAAATAAATAAATAAATAAATAAATCTTTAAAGAAATAAATAAACTGAGGAAGGATATAAGTGAAAACCATAGGGACTGGCAAAAGAAAATGAAGTGTTCCCTGTGTCTGACGACTGCTAAAAGAGATATACTTGAGCAAAAGAGGCAGGAAAATAGGTTATAGTCAGACTATCGATTTTGGTTGGCTGTGGTGTGTTCCTATTGTGAAATTTTTGAAAGCAGATTGTTGAGGTAAAACAGAAGAGAATATAACTGGAAATAAAGAGGTCAAAGAATTAATTTAAGGGCATTAGTAATGTCATCTATGTGGACATTAAATTGTCTGGGATGATGGAGGGAGCGAAAGTCTTCAGTGAATGAGGGAGAATACCCAGGAGCTCAATAAACTACATTGAAAATAAAGAAGAGATAAGATTGCCAAATGGTAAGCTCAGGGGAGGAGGGAATTTGCACTGGAAGGGGAAATGATGAGCTGGAAGAAACAGTGGGGAGTACAGGAGATACTGATTATAAGCACAGTGAGAAATAAGAGGAAAAATGGCCTCCATTTTAGAGAGTCTGGGAAGGCAGTGCCCTCAGGAGACATCTAAGATTCAATTAAACGAGGTGGGTAGTGAAGAAGAGGTTGAAGATGCAGAGGGGTCTTTGGTCATACAGTAGATCCCTGAAGGGGAGAGAATCTTAGATAGAATAGAAAGGATTCATAGAATTGCAGTGTGTAGTCAAATGGTAAGAGCCAAGCAAGAAGGATCTTTTGGTAAGTGCACACAAGTGTTAGTGTGAGTGTGTGTGAGCCATCCAGTACTCTGAGATGGGTTGCCAACCCTGAAGTCTGCGTGAGCACACCTGTTGGCTGTACTTTTAACTCCAGTTGTCTCCAGCAGGCCTCTCAGTTTGAGAGGAAAAGAAGTCAATGAAAGTTGTTTCTGGTGGGTGTCTGTTCTTTGAAAACTAACCTAAATCTCTCCTCCTGGTCTCAGGAAAAGCTACATTCTATTAATTTTTCAGTGTAAAGCAAGTAGAAGAACAATGTAAAAATAATATTATTCTATTCTGAGCACTTATAGAGAAAAGAAATTAACATTTTAAACTGTGAGATAATGTACAAGAAAACTGAATATGTAATTAGAGGCATGGTGAACACTTGGTTACAGTTCTCAAGTTTATTTTACCAGTTCCTCTGGATCATAATTATAGAACATTTTGTTTCAGCCTAGGAGACAGCTACTACATTCAGCCCAACAACATAAAATGTAGTTTTCATAAGGTGCCTTATATACAAATATATACACACTTCATATGATTCAAAGGGAGTGTCATAGTTTAAGAAATAGTTTTCAGGAATGATTAAAAAATAGTCCAGGGGTAGATAAGAACATTTTTAAATAAACCTCAGGGTAATTCAATGAATATTTTGCTATTATGAACATTTTCTCACAAACTACTCTTTTATTGTCTAAAATAAAGAAATTACATGGAAAAGATGAATTGCACTTTATAAGGCAAGAGAAAATTGACTTCATCTATCACTATGCCACCTTTCAGGAAGACAGGAATTCCAGATGCTTTAGAATAATAGGCCAAAGGTGGAAGAATGTACAGCATGTTCAACGGACTTGAAATCATTTGCAGAATGAGAGCAAAAGTTAAAGTTGAGAGAACAAAATGAGTGAGAGATTATGCTGGATAAATAGGTGGGAGTGCCTCTTGACAACTTTCTATTTCTTGCTGAGAAGTTGTCTTATGAGGACCATGAGGTCTAACTGATGGCTACTAGGCAAAGGAGTGGCATGGCCAGAAATATATCTTAAAAATATCTGTGTAATAGCTGTGTTGAAGGTGGCATGGAGGGAGACTAGGAAGAAGATGGTTAAGATATAGTAACTGGGGGAAGAAATGATGAGGGCCTAAACAAAACAATGGTAGGGGAGGAGGGACAGAAATGTGGGACAGATTTGGTAAGTTTTGAAGATGGCCCCACCATTTGTCTAAGGACCACAGACTCAAGTCAAGTGCAGAAGACATTTGATTCTCAAGTCTTTCTTCCTTCTTATCTTGCTAAGTTGTCCCTTACCCTTTAAAAAAATTTTTTTAGGTGTTGAGTTTGATAAGTTCTTTATATATTTTGGTTACTAAACCTTTATCATATATATCAATGGCAAATATCTTCTCCCATTATATAGGCTGCCTTTCAGTTTTGTTGATTGTTTTCTTAACTCTGCAGAAGCTTTTTATCTTGATGAAGTCCCAATAATTCATTTTTGCTTTTGTTTCCCTTGTTCTGGAGACATGTCTAGTAAGAAATTGCTATGGCTGATGTCAAGGAGGTTGCAGCCTGTGTTTTACTCTAGGATTTTGATGGTTTATTGTTGCAAACTGGTAAAGCCATTCAGAAAAACGATATGGAGTTTCCTTTTAAAGTTAAAAACAGAACTACGTTATGATCCAGCAATTGCACTACTTGGTATTTACCAAAGGGTACAAAAATACTCATTTGAAGGTATACATGCACCTTGATGTTTATTGTATCATTGTCAACAATAGTCAAATTATGGAAAAGGCCCAAATGTCCATAACTGATTAATGGTTAAATAAGATTAGGATGGTAGAGTAGAGGTGGATCCTGGGTTTGCTTCATGCCTCAAACACAGATGGATTGATGTCAGATTATTTGTAATATGTACGAAATTGATCTGAGGATGGGGAGAATGATCTGCACAGTTAGAAGAGGAGAGCATGGTAAGTGTGAGGTGTATGGGCACTAATTGAGGGAGGGAAAAGTCCCATCACTGCAGAAGGCAGGAACCCTTTCCATGGAGAGAGAAAAGGGAGAGACAGACAGGGAGAGAGAGTGGCATGTCAGTTTCATGCAAGAGAAACACCTCCCCAAGACCACTGACTAGGGAGTAGAGAGAACTGAGTGTTGCAGATTTTAGCAAGCATTTGTATAGTTCAAATTCTGAGGTTTTAGAGGTCTGAGACATTAGTCAGAGTTGAGCTGGAACATGTGTTCCTGGGGAAAAGGAGGGCACAGGCCTGGGAGTGGGTAGTCTGGTGTAAGAATCCTCTAGGTTGCACTAGGAGAGAACATTACACTTCATGGAGTATATATGGAAGAGGGTATATTGCCTCTCTGAGGACAAAGACTCTGCAGGCACCACTGAATGGCTGTTCCTTGGCAGGGGACAGAGGTGCTCAGAGGACAAATAATCTGGTTGCTGCCTTTTGCTGTGCTTCAGCATAGGATCTGGGCACCTAGGCAGATGTGTGACTATTTTTCTGGGATGAAATAGCACAGACACAGTATGGTAAGAGTATTCTCTGGAGGAGGGGATGGGTCCATGCCATGCCTGGTCCTTTAAGATTTGAAGTTTTGAATCCCAGCTGCATGCCAGAGATAAAACACAGGAGAGCTATGGTGTTGGGCCCACCAACAGACCCAGGCACAGATAGGGTGAAGTTAGAGCTCTGATGGAAACCTGGGACATGAAAGGGGAGGTTGTTCACTTTTCTGTGATGGCTGCCTGAACAGCGGCAAGCACAGGATCTGCTGTCCAGAGGAGAGAGAGTGTGGTAGCACCATTTTCCCCATTGCCATCAACAGGGTCAGACTTCAGTAAGCAACACAGTGTCCCCAGTGGAGGTGGGAGCTGCTTATATGAAACCCCACCCTTCTGTGCCTTGCAAGTGCATGGTTACTAGGGCAGGTCTGACTGTGAGCCAGCACAGCTTGCATCTCCCCCAGAAGACCAGCACAGGAACACCCCATGCACCAAGTCTACTGATCATAGAGTGCTCCAAAGCCTTAGCTTCAGTCCTGGTAGAAATATGACCAGGATTATTTTTTCTCCTTTGGAATTAGGTTTATAGTTTTTTCTTCTTTTGTTTGTGTTTCGGTTTCCTTTTCATTTTCCTTTCTTTCTTTTTCTTTCTGTATTTCTTAAATTTTTTTAAATAATGCTTTATTTAGTTTAAAAAATTTTTAAAAAAATTTTATTTATTTTTTAAATCTCCTTTCAATGTTCCAAAATTCATTGTTTACACACCACTCCCAATGCTCCATGCAATATGTGCCCTTCAGATTCAGGCTTACAGTGTTTTGTGTGTCTGTCTGTTTTTGTTCCTTTTCCTTTCCTTTGTGGGGGGGGGGTGGGATTAGACTATTCTTTCAGTCTTTCTTTTTTCCAGGCTTATTTTAACAAACAGATCAAAGCATACCTAGTTAAAGATCCAAACCCTCCCCATTGCAAGCATTGTATAACTCTGCAGGACTGACCTGTGGGAAGAGCAGCCAACATGTAACAACAAAAGTCACACAGCATACAACAGAAACACTGCCTGAAGCACTAGGTGCTGGACAGTATATATGCTCTTCTTAATACCGCATTACTTTCAGGAACTGGAAACATACAAAATGATGATTCAGAGGAATTCTCCCCAAAAGAAAGATCAAGAAGAAATCACAGCCAGGGATTGTCTTAAAACAGCAATATATGTGAACAAGAATTTAGAGCAATGGTCATAAGAATAATTTCTTCTAAGAAACCAGAGAAACCTTTGCTGCAGAGATAAAAGACATAAAAACTAGTCAGGCCAGAATAAAAAATGTTGTCACGGAGATACAAAGCCAACTGGATGTAATCACAATAAGAATGGAAGAAGCAGAGGAATGAATAGGTGATGTAGATGATAAAATTATGGAAAATAATGAAAGTGAAAAAAAGAGGGAAAAGAAACTATTAGGTCATGAAGGTAGACTCAGAGAACTCAGAGATTCCATAAAGTGCATAATAGATATATCACAGGAATCCCAGAAGAAGAAGAGTGGGGAAAAAAGGGCAAAAGGTCTGTTTGAACAAAGTATAGCCAAAAACTTCCCCAATCTAGGGAAGGAAACACATTCAAGTCAAAGAGTCACAGAGAACTCCCCTCAAAATCAACAAAAATAGGTCAACACCAAAACAGACAGCGAAACTTGCAGAATAAGATAAAAAGAGAATTCTGAAAGTCGGTAGGGACAAAAGGTCCTTAACCTACAAGGGTAGGCACATAAGGTTAACAGCAGATCTGTCCACAGAAATTTGAAGGGCAGATAACAGTGGCATGATATATTCAACATGCTAAATGTGAAAAATACACAGCCAAGATTAGTTCATCTAGCAAGGCTGTAATTCAGAATAGAAGGAGAGATAAAGAATTTCCAAGACAAAAATTAAAGGCGTTGCTGAACACTAAACCAGCTCTGCAAGAAAAATTAAAGGGGACCTTATGTGTGGGAAAGAAAGACAAAAAGCAACAAAGAATACAAAGGAACAGAGACAATCTACAGGAATGGCAACTTTATGGGTAATACAATAGCACTAAATTCACATCTATCGATAATTACTCTGAATGTAAAGGGACTCAATTCTCCAATCAAAAGACATAAGGAAGATGTGGTCCATATACACTACGGAGTATTATGCCTCCATCAGAAAGGATGAATACCCAACTTTTGTAGCAACATGGATGGGACTGGAAGAGATTATGCTGAGTGAAATAAGTCAAGCAGAGGGAGTCAATTATCATGTGGTTTCACTTATTTGTGGAGCATAGCAAATAGCATAGAGGACAAGGGGAATTAGAGAGGAGAAGGGAGTTGAGGGAAATTGAAAGGGGAGGTGAACCATGAGAGACTATGGACTCTGAAAAATAATCTGAGGGTTTTGAAAGGGCGCAGGGGGGGTGAGAGATTGGGGGAACCAGGTGGTGGGTATTGGAAAGGGCACAGTTTGCATGGAGCACTGGGTGTGGTGTAAAAACTATGAATATTGTTATGCTGAAAATAAATTTAAAAAATTAAAAAAGACATAGGGTATCAGAATGGATAAAAAAATATGGCTTATAATCAATATGCTGCTTATAAGAGACTTATTTTAGATCCAAAGTCACCTTCGGACTGAAAGTGAGGGTTTGGATAACAATTTATCATGCTAAAGGACATCAAAAAAGCTGGAGTAGCCATACTTAATTATTAGACTAGATTTTCAGCAAAAGACTGTAACGAGAGATGAAGAAATGCACTATATCATAATAAAGGGGTCTATCCAACAAGAAGAACTAAGAATTGTAAATATTTATACCTCCATCTTGGGAGCACACAAATATATAAATTAATTAATAACAAAGAAACTCATTAATAATAATACAATAATTGTAGGGTACATTAAGACCACACTCACTGCAACAGACAGATCATCTAAGCAGAAAATCAACAAGGAAACAATGGCTCTAAATGACGCACTGGACCAGATGGACTTAACATTCAGAGCCTTTCTTCCTAAAGCAGCAGAATATATATTTTCTTCTAGTACACATGGATCTTTTTCTAGAATAGATCACATACTGGGTCACAAGTCAGGTCTCAACCAGTAAAAATGATTGAGATCATACCATGCATATTTTCAGATCACAATGGTATGAAACTTGAAGTCAACCATGAGAAAAAATTTGGAAACCACAAATACATGGAAGTTAAAGAATATCCTACTTAATAGTGAATGGGTTAACCCAGAAATTAATGAGAAACAAAAAACATTCATGGAAGAAAATGAGAACACGGAAGCCCAAAACCTTTGGGATGCAGCAAAGGCAATTATAAGAGGGAAGTATATATTATTACAGGCCTTCAAGTCTCAAATACATAATCTAAACTTACACCTAAAGGAGCTGGAAAAAGAAGAACAAATAAAGCCTAAAACCAGCAGAAGAAGGGAAATAATAAAGATTAGAGCAGAAATAAATGCTGTAGAAATAAAAAAGGCAGTAGAACAAATCAATGAAGGTAGGAGCTGACTCTTTGAAAGAATTAACAAAATTGATAAATCCCTAGCTAGACTTAGCAAAAAGAAAACAGACAGGACCCAAATAATTGAAATCTGAATGAAGGAGGAGAGATGACAACCAACATCACAGAAATAAAAACAATTATAAGAGAATATTACAAGCAATTATATGCCAACCAGTTGGGCAATCTGGAAGAAATGAATAAATCCTTTGAAACATATAAACTACCAAAACTGAAACAGGAAGAAATGGAGAACTCAAACAGACGGATAATCAGCAAAGAAATTGAATATGTAATCTAAAATCTTCCAACAAACAAGACTCCAGGTCTGGATGGCTTCCCAAGGAAAGTCTACCAAACATTTAAAGAAGAGTTAATACCTCTTTTTATGAAACTGTTCCAAAAAATAGAAACAGAAGGATAGCTTCCAAACTCATTCTATGAGGCCAACATTACCTTGATTCCAAAATCAGACAAGACCCCACTAAAATGAGGATTACAGGGACGCCTGGGTGGCTCAGTTGGTTAAGCAGCTGCCTTCGGCTCAGGTCATGATCCCAGCGTCCTGGGATCGAGTCCCACATCGGGCTCCTTGCTCCACAGGGAGCCTGCTTCTCCCTCTGACTCTGCCTTCCACTCTGTCTGCCTGTGCTCGCTTTCGCTCGCGCTCTCTCTCTGACAAATAAATAAATAAAATCTTTAAAAAAAATAAATAAATAAAAAGAGGATTACATACCAATATCCTTGATGAATGTGGATGCAAAAATTCTCAAAAAGATACTAGCAGATCAAATTCAAGAATATATTAAAAGAATTAGTCACCACGATCAAGTGGGATTTATTCCTTGGCTGTAGGTGTATTTCAATATTCTCAAATCAATCAATGTGATATACCGCATTAATAAAAGAAAGGATAAAAATCATATGATCCTCTCAATAAATTGGAAAAAACATTTGAAAAAACACAACATCCATACTTTTTTTTTTAAGACAGAGAGTGAGAGATAGAACACAAGCAGGGGGAATAGCAGAGGGAGAAGGAGAAGAAGACTGTCATTGAGCAGGGAGCCCAAGGTGGGGCTTGATCCCAGGACCTTGGGATCATGACCTGAGCAGAAGGCAGATGCTTAACTAAGCCACGCAGACACCCCTATAGCATCCATTCTTGATAAAAACCCTCAATGATGTTGAGGGAACATACCTCAGTATCATAAAGGCAATATATGAAAGATCCACAGGTAATATGATTCTGAACAGGGAAAAACTGAGAGCTTTCCGCCTCGGGTGAGGAACACAAGGATGTCCGCTCTCACCACTGTTGTTCAGCACAGTACTGGAAGTTCTAGCCATAGCAATCAGACAACAAAAAGAAATAACATGTATCCAAATTAGGAAGGAAGAAGTCAAACTCTCCCTCTTTGCAGATGACATGTTACTCTATGTAGAAAAGCCAAAAGATTCCACCCCAAAATCGCCAGACTAACACAAGAATTCAGCAAAGCCACAAGTTATGAAATCAATATACAGAGATCTGTTGCATTTCTATACATTAATAATGAAGCAGCAGAAAGAGAAATCAAGGAACTGATTCTGTTTATAACTGCACCAAAAAAATCATAAAATATCTAGGAATAAACCTAACCAAAGAGGTAAAATATCTGTACCCTTAAAGCTATAGAACACTTAATGGAAGAAATTGAAGAAGGCACAAAGAAATGGAAAAAATATTCCATGTTCATGATTGGAAAAACAAATATTGTTAAAATGTCTGTACTGCCCAGAGCAATCTACACATTCAGTGCAATCCTGATCAAAACAACATCAGCAGTTTTCACAGAGTTAGAACAAACAATCTGAAAATTTGTACAGAACCAGAAAAGACCTGGAATAGCCAAACTAATGTTGAAAATGGAAAGGAAAGGAGAAGCCATTGTAGTCCCAGGCTTCAAGCTGTATTGCAAAGCTGTAATCCTGAAGACGGTATGGTACTGGCATAAAAACAGACACATAGATTAATGGAACAGAATAGAAAACCCAGAAATGGACCTACAACTACAGGGTCAACTAATCTCTGACAAAGCAGGAAAGAATATCCAATGGTAAAAAGACAGTCTTCAACAAATGGTATTGGGAAACTGGACAGCCACATGCAGAAGAATGAAACTGGACCACTTTCTTACACCATATGCAAAAATAAACTCAAAATGGATGAAACATCTAAATGTAAGATAGGAAACCATCAAAATCCTAGAAGAGAAAGTAAGCAGCAACCTCTTTGACATTGGCCATAGCAATTTCTTACTAGATAGGTCTCCAGAGGCAAGGGAAGCAAAGGCAAAGATGAATTATTTGGACCTTGCCTGTATAAAGTCCTTCTGTATAGCAAAGGAAACTATCAACAAAACTAAAAGGCAACTGACAGAATGGCAGAAAGTATTTGCAAATGATGTGTTGGCTAAAGGGCTAGTATCTAGAATCTATAAAGAACTCATCAAAATTAACATCCTCCCCCCCCCCCCAAATAATCCAGTTAAGAAATGGGCAAAAGACATGAATTGGCATTTCTCCAAAGAATACATACAAATGGCTAACAGACATATGAAAAAATGCTCAACATTCTTATCAGGGAAATACAAATTAAAACCACAGTGAGATACCACCTCACACCTGTCAGAATGGCTAAAATTAACTCAGGAAATGAGATGTTGGCAAGGATGTGGAAAAGGGGAACCCTCTACACTGTTGGTGGGAATGGAAGTGGGTTGCAGTCGCTCTGAAAACAGTATGTCAGTTCCTCAAAATGTGAAAAATAGAGCTATCCAACAACCCCTCTATTACATTCCTAGGTATTTATTCAAAGAATACAAAAATGCTGATTTGTAGGGCCCCATGCACCTCAACGTTTATAACAGCACTACCAATAATAGCCAAATTATGGAAAGGTCCAAATGTCCATTCATGAGTATGTATATACTCACACTATTTATTTATTTTTTATTATTTATTAATACTGAATATTACTCAGCCACCAGAATGAATGAATGAACTGCATTTTGCAGTGATGTGGATGGAACTAGGGTATGTTATGCTAGGTTGATTTCACTCATATGTGGAATTGAAGAAACAAAAACAGATGAACATAGGGCAAAAAAAAAAAAAGAGATAGAGGCAAACTATAAAACAGACTCATAACTATAGAGAACAAACTGAGAGTTGCTGAAGGGAAAGTGGGTACGGGGGATAGGTTAAATGGTGATGGGTATTAAAGGAGGGCACTGATTGTGATGAGCCCTGGGTGTTATAGGTAAGTGATGAGTCACTAAATTCTATACCTGAAACTAATATTAAAACTGTATATTAACAGGAATTTAAGTAAAAAACTTGAAACAACAAAAATTTTAATTTTATGTTTTTAATCTCTTCCTCTTGTACAGAATCCTGAGTACAATATCCTGATAGTTTTTTGGTTTTTTTTCAGCAACTCATTCCTTTTCTTTCTCCTAACATGTATGAATACCATCAATATTCCCATTGTTTTAAAAGAGTACTGGCCTTGGAGCGGCTGGTTGCCTTGGTTGGTTAAGTGGAGACTAACAATTTTGGCCTAGGCCATGATCTCGGGGGTCATGAAACAGAATCTGGTGTCAGACTCCATGCTCAGCAGGGAGTCTGCTTGAGCTTCTTTCCCTTAACCCCTTCCCTTACTTGAGGGTGCGTCTCTCTCTCTCTAAAATAAGTAATATTTTTTTTTTTAAAGAATACTGATCTTGCACAGGATTTGTGAGGTCCAGAGGCTAGTTCTTTCTTGAAAATGGGGTAAGATATTTCTGTGTTGAGTTTTTCTGTAAAGTCCTTGAAAAAGTCTAAAAATGCTTAATCTCTATCTTTCTACTGAGCTTTAAAACATCTAAAGGAAGGGATAATAATAATAAACACTTTTTAAACGTTTATTTAAGGAAATGATTTAAGTAATTTCTGCACGTAACATGGGGTTTGAACTCAAGAGTTGTATGCTTTTCTGACTGAGCCAGCCAGGTACCCCAAGCATTTTTTTAAAAAATGGTTTTAAAATATGTTGACTCACTTGGATGAGTTCTCACAGTACCATGAAATAAGTACAGACTTCATTGTACAAATATAGAAATTGAGGCACAGAGAAGTTAAGTGTATTATACAAGGTCACACAGATAGTTAGTTGCCACTTGCCTAAGGTGAGTTTAGAGGTAGAGAGCCAGGATTTAAACCCAATCTGTGTGGCTGTTAGTTTCCAGGCTTTTAAGTATTACAACATGTCACCTCTCAATACTTGTAGTATGCTATAATAGCTAGAGAGGGGAATTTCTTATGTGAGAGAAGTTCTCAAGATGCTTATCTGCTAGTCAGAGGTGAGAATCACATTTTTAGGTCAGGGTCTTTGGAGATTGCTAATATTTTACTTGTTATCCCCAGTGGGGGTAATGATTTACTATGGTTACATTTACTCTTTGTTGTTCCCCTGCCTCAACTAGCTAGCTATCCATACATTATCCATCTGTCCATCCATCCTTCATCTGTCTACCTAGTTATCTACCCATCCATCATCTATCTTCTAACCATCCATGCAACCATATTCATTATATTCCTTGGCTTCTATGGTCCATATACTTCATTTGACTCTTTAGCATAATTAGATCATTTAATTCTGAAAGGATTATAACACCAGTATTTTATGGATGGAGAAACTGAATCTAAGAAAGAGATTCAGGTTATTAAACCCAAAAACAAGGTGTGCAAAATTTATCTGATCCCAAAGTACATACTCTTTCTCTTTACAACATCGTTCTTAGGCTAGGTCGTTTGATTTTTGGCTAGATATCCTACTTATTAGACTACATTATTGCTGGTTTAAGGTCTTTCCAGATCATCCCTGTAATTATCTTTAAAGAATATTTGCAAATTCATCTTTGTTTTTCCCAGTGTTGATTATGAAAACTGTAATATACTAAGAAGAAAACCTATTCCATGCAGGCAAGTACATGTACAAAACCTGTGGGGAATACTAAAGATAAACTTTACTTCTGTTTCAGATGGATAATATAGACCCTTGTTCTTCCTCTTATTCTGTGAGAGTTTTGAGTAAAATCAGTGTAGAGTGGAGTAGCAGTGTCTGTGTTTCCATGTACAACATAATTAGGCTATTAAACTCATTTTAATGATAATATGCTTACTCTGTAATCAGTTAAAACTCCATTTCAATGACATTCTATTAGAACAGTGCACCTTGCTTTATGTAGAAGGATTGAATGATTTAGATAAGGCATATCACCTTTTTTGTCTCATAACCATGATACCTGATGTATCACTCAGACTGTTCAGTTGCTATGGCAATAAAAAGTATTGAAATTTCATACTGATAAAAGGAATTAAACATTTTAAGACATACAGTTTTTTTCTTTGAGCTGTATTTGCTGCTCAAGCTGATGATAAAACCAGTTTGCCACATAATAACCAAGACAGGTAGTATTATCTTTACTCATGGCACCTGTACATGTAAATTACCTTGCTAAAAATAAATAATATGCAAAAATGAATAAACTTAGTCACAGTAGGCCTCATGCATAATAGGATTAAAATGAATTCCTTGTTCATTCTCTACTACACTGTTTTCATAGATCTTAACTGGAGAAGAACTCTGAGTTTTCAGAAGAATGCCTTTTCAGGATTTCTACCTGTCATTGGCTAAAAACAAGGTTCACATAAATAATTTGTTTTCCTTTCTTTCTTTTGGAGGAGGAGAGAGAGTGAATTTCCTATGGTTCAATTCAGAATTTATTAAGCACTTTCTCTTTAGTGATAAAAGAACTTGACGTCATTAATAGAGATGATCTTTACATTTTGTTCCAGAGTAAGGCATTTACTAAAATTAGATTGTAAATTCCAAATGTGTAAACACATTTTAGGATTTTTATATAACTGTACTCCTGCTCTGCTTGCTTATTGGTATTTATGTCTGCTAACTCCGGCTAATTGGCTAATGTTTGTAAAGTGCTGTCCAGATGAAAAGCTAATGATCACTTTACTGTAGGAGGGTGTGGGTAGCTGCCCTGACGGCTTGCTGAGAGTGTCTGCTGGGGGATTGATGGTGAGGGCTTGCTGTGGGCTCTGGGATAATGAGGAATCCCTGAAGAGTTCTATGTTCCTGTTCCCCAAAAGCTTTTGAATTCTATTCTCCTGGTATTGCTAAGTCAGTCTGGACATGATAAAATCATCATTTCTGCAAAGCTGTGAGAGGAAGACTCTTCAAAGACTTATTACCCACTTTACCTAGAGTTTACTCTGATGCCATTGGATAATATCTATATTCCATTATGAAAAAGCCATAATAATAATAGGAATACATTAAAAGTTTAAAAAAAAGCTGTTGATCTTAAAAATTAGGGCCATATGTTTTATTATTTTATCTTTTTTCTCCAGTTACAACCCTAATGGGAGCCACGTTTTTATTTCTTTATTTTCATGTTTTGAAACGTAGGACATATATTTGTCAAAAAGTTGGCTAAGAAAAACATAGTTGTTTTTGAAATGATAAAAATGTCCACCCATTTCTACAACAGACCTATAGTCAAAAGGAAAATAGTTTTTTAAAAATTGAAATTAATGTTTTTTTTTTGCTTTTGTTTTTGTTTTTGCTGTGATTACTTAATTTTCTGTTATGGCTTAGGAATGGTACTTAGAGTTTCTATGCATTGAAAATGGTTTTTTTTTTTTTTTTTGCTTTTAAAGAATAAATATTAAATGATCATATTGATTTTCTTTTTGTTGGGTTTATGCCTGCTTTTTGTAAGATCTATTTCTTATATTTCCTGGGTCTCTTCTAGTCTTACATATTGGCGTTCCATAGTCACAACACTGGTTCACCTGCCTGACATCACAGTTCCTCTGGGGGCTCTCTTCTGGGGTTTGTACAAATGGTCCAATAGAGGAAAGTGGTGTCCAGAGGGAACCACCCCACTTCCCAGATTCCCTCACAGAGACAAAACATTTTCCAGTTACTTATTTTTAATCAGCTGGTAATCACTGCACTACTGAGAGTAAGTTTTAAAAGTGACAAAGCAGGGGCGCCTGGGTGGCTCAGTGGGTTAAAGCCTCTGCCTTCGGCTCAGGTCATGATCCCAGGGTCCTTGGATGGAGCCCCGCATCGGGCTCTCTGCTCAGCAGGGAGCCTGCTTCCTCCCTCTCTTTCTCTCTCTCTGCCTGCCTCTCTGCCTACTTGTCATCTCTGTCTGTCAAATAAATAAATAAAAAATCTTAAAAAAATAAAAAAAAGTGACAAAGCAGATCAAGTCCTGCAGCACATAAATTGACCCCTTAGCATGGAGCTATTCTGAATTTTGCCCCAAATAGTACATTTCTGTACCTGGAGATGTTCTGAAGCTCTGGCATCCTTAGCAAGGTTAACTTTTAAGATCTTAAAAGTTTAAAGCTTCTTATAGAATTAGAAAATGCTTCAAACAGAGTAACTAGGAATACAAAAAACCTAAGTAAGAAATGCTTACATCAATTTTTATATAGTCAGGAAAAATTAGAGAAACAAAATGCCCTAAATATAGACTATTTGGACAAATTATTGCATAACTATTTAATGTGGTATTGTGCCACCATTATGACAATATGGGGAGTACTTATTTATTATATAAATTAAACAAAAAACAGAATAGAAAACTAGTTATAAAATATGATCTTAACTATTAAAATATTCATGGAAACTGCTTGGAAGGAAATATAGCAAAACACTAAGAATAATTGTTTTCTTCCTTAATGATTACTTCACATTTTTAAAAGTTTTTATCATGAAGAAGTGTTTTACTTTTTTAAAGTAGATGCTTAAGACATACAAAAGTGTAGAGAATGATATAAAATAATAGCCTTGTATCTATATGCAATTTTGCATGCTAACTTTTAAATCTCATTTGCTTAGATATTTTCAGTTTTTTGTTTTGTTTTGTTTTTTGAGAAAAAGCATTTAATTTCTCTGTCTTTTTTTTCCTGGAGGTAATCACTATCCTGAGGTTTGTGAGTTTTATATTTTCATTACATGTGTAAGCATCCATAAACAACATATAGTATTATGTGTATTTTAAACTTATCCATAACAATAGTGGCAGACATATCATTCTGCAATTTGTTCTCTCACCTATATTTTTAAGATGTATTCATGATGACAGATGGAGAGCCAGCTTGTTATAAAATGATATATATGGGGCACCTAGCTGTCTCAGTCAGTAGAGCATATGACTCTTGATCTCAGGGTTATGAGTTGAAGCCCCATGTTAACCTGTAAAGATTAGTTTAAAAATATAAAAATCTAGGGTCCTGGGATTGAGCCCGATGTTGGGCTCCCTGCTAAGCAGAGAGCTCACTTCTCACTCTCCCTCTACTTGGGATAAGTCATAGAAAATGCCTAAATGATTATTAAAATGATGGGAGAATACTCAGCTTTGAGCCTAGGCTAAAACATTGTGTGCATCCATTTTAAAGGGGATACAAATTTGCGTTAAATGTTATCTCTTAAACAGGAACGATTTGCTATCACACCTATACATTGCTTTGAGAACAAAAAATTTTCAGCAGAGCAGGCACCCGGGACTATAGGGAAAATACTATCACCTGGGAGTTTCTTATTTATTTCTTTTTACAAATAATGTTATTTCTGTAGTCTGTGATCCTCCTCCGTGCACTTATCATAGTTTATGAGTGTAAAGGCAGAAGTCTATATATCCTTAATATAAGAGGTCTTACCAAGGTCTAATAACTAAGTAAGTATGTAAGTAAGTAAGTAAGTAAATAAATAAATAAATAAATCTTTGGAAAAATAAAATTAAAACAAATCTTTAAAAAATGCTATTTAGGATTCCATTGTATTGATACACAATCATTTATCTATTCATCCTCCCAGTAATTCTCCAAGTAGTGTACTTTTCAAATTTGTTTTTAAAATTTTTGGTCTTATAAAATGCTGCATTTAATATTCTTAAAAGTCTTGTACATTTGAGAGTCTCTCTAGGGTATACTTAGAAGTAACATCATTGGGTTTAAAAATATTTATAACTTAACTTAGATTTTACCCAATTATTCCCCAATTTATACTCCTAACAGCTGAATACATGAATTACTGTTTTCTGACATTCTTGTCAATGCTTGATATTGATAAATATTTGCCAAACGGATAAATAGAAAATAACATTTTTTAAGAGTTTTTATTTGCCTTTCCCTGTTTATTAGACTTTAGGATTTACTTTGATGTGAAGTACCTCTGAGAATGTAAGCAAATGTTGAGAATATTGGAACAGAATGAAAGAGGATCTTGGGTCATGATGAATTTATAAAGTTGCAATTTTAGATCAGCACTGACTACATCAGGATTTCTTTCAAGCAGGGAAAAAACCCTGCTATTTTGTTTAAGGCACCATTATTTATGTTTTCTGTAATATACAGCAAAATTTGATTATAAATGTAATCAATGTAATAAATAGTATTGTGTCTTCACTAGCATTTTGGTAGAAGTATTGTCTTTTTCTTAAATTTAGGAGAAAATTCTTCTAGGTTTCACTATGAAGTTTGTTGTTGGCTGTGTTTTTTGTGGACACCTTTTCAAACATTCTTTTCCTGGTTCTCTAAGAGTTTTTATAATGAATGGTTATTGAATTTCGTTGACTGCTTTTTTTCTGTGTCATGTCATAAAGATGATAAAATAAATTATACCTTTTTTATCCACTAAGGTGATTATTTACATTAATAGAATTTTCTAATATTTTCTCTTTCTTTTTTTTTTTTTAAAGATTTTATTCATTTATTTGAGAGAGAGAAAGATCACAAGTAGGCAGAAAGGCAGGCAAAGAGAGGGGGGTAAGCAGGCTCCCCACTGAGCAGAGAGCCCGATGCAGGGCTTGATCCCAGGACCCTGAGATCATGACCTGAGCCAAAGGCAGAGGCTTAACCCACTGAGCCACCCAGGCACCCCATATTTTATCTTTCTAATATGTTTTTTCACTTCTGGGATAAACTCTGGTTAGTTACAATAAACTGTCTTTCAGTGTACTATTTTAATTTTAAAAATATATTGCTTAATTTGATTTGCTAATAGTTTTGAGTTATTCATATAATCTTTTTTTTTGTATTCCAGATGGTAGCAATGCTTCTTTTTTTTTTAAATTATTAATTTTTTATTTTTTATAAACATATATTTTTATCCCCAGGGGTACAGGTCTGTGAATCACCAGGTTTACACACTTCACAGCACTCACCAAAGCACATACCCTCCCCAATGTCCATAATCCCACCCCCTTATTCATATAATCTTATCTGTAAAACTGCCTGGGCCAGGGATCTTTTGGTGGGTTAAGTTCAAATTATTTTTGAGTTGTAGATAAGATTCAGATTCCTTGGTGGTCATACATTTTTTTCATTTTCTATTTCTGCATGAGATAATTTTGCTATTTTTAATTTTTTGGAAAAATTTTATATTTCTAACTTTTATTATTTTTAGTACAAAGTTGTTCCTTATAGTTTCTAATTAATTTTTATTTATATTTTTTTCTATCCCATGTTCACTATTGTTATTTTTTTATTTGTGCATTCTCTATATTTATGTTGGGAGACATCTCACAGGCATGTTTTTTCCTTAGTATTTTTATTTTTAAAACATCTTTCCAATTTTATTGAGAAATAATTGACATGCACCACTGTATAAGTTTAAAGGGTCCAGCATGATGGTTTGACTTACATATATTGTGAAGTGTTTACCACAATAGGTTCGGCTAACATTCTTCTTTTCATATAGATAGACTAGAAAGAGAAGAAAGGAGAAAAAATGCAGGAAAACAATTTTTTCTTTGTGATGACAACTCTTACTATTAATTATCTTAAAAACTTTCCTGCAACAGTGTTAGCTGTAGTTATCAGTTGTACTTTGTTCCTCTAGTACTTACTTCTCTTATAACTGGAAGAGTGAATCATTTTACCACCTTTCTCTGATTTCATCTGCCCCCATCCTCTGTTTCTGGTAACCACAAGTCTGATCTGTTTTTCTATGTGTTTGTCTTTTTGGTTTTTTGTTTGTTTGCTTTTGGTTTCACATATATATGAGATCACACATATATCTCTTTGTCTTTCTATGTCTGGCTTATTTCATTTAGAATAATGCCTTTAAAGTCGATCCATTTGTGGCAATTGGTAGGATTTCCTCACTTTTTATGGGTGTATAATATTCTTTTGTATATGGATACCACAATTTCTTTATCCATTCATTTACTAATGAACACTTGGGCCCTCAGGGATCTTGATGTCCATTTCTCTCCCCAGATTTGGGAAATTTTCAGCCATTATTTTTTCAAGCATACTTCTGACCCTTTCTCTTTCTCTTCTCCTTCTGGAATTCCCATAATGTGAATGTTGCTTCTTGTCATTGTGTCCTATAATTCCTATAGGATTTCTTCACTCTTTTTCATTTTTTTTCTTTTTTTCCCACTGACTGGATAATTTCCAATATCCTTTCCTCCAGGTCACTAATTCTTTGGCATGGTTGAGTCTACTTTTGAAATTCTCTATTGAATTCTTAAGTTCAGTTATTGTATTTTTTTATGTAACTTATGTTGTGTTTTAAGGAATGGATAATGAGCAAATAAACATAATAATCTGAGAAGATTTTAAATTTTCAGAAAGTAATGAAATAGAATTATTTGACAGAACTAGACTTGAGTATGGAAATGCTACCTGAAATAGGACAGCCAAGGACGGCTATCTGAAGGGATCGCATTTAGACCGAAACTGAATGAGAAGCTGCCATATATAATTATTTTTTGAGTGATATTTTTTATTTATTATTATTTATCTATTATATTTAGTTAGCCACTGTATAGTACATCATTAGTTTTGTATAATACCCAGTGCTAATCACAACATGTGCCCTCCTCATTTTTTTAACTCTAGGCTTTCTTTCTTTCTTTCTTTTTTTTAAATGGCAATAGTTTTGTTTTTTTTTTTTTTAAGATTTTATTTATTTCACAGAGAGAGAGAGAAATCACAAGTAGGCAGAGAGGCAGGCAGGAGGGGGGGCAGGAAGCAGGCTCCCTGCGGAGCAGAGAGCCTGATTCGGGGCTCAATCCCAGGACCCTGGGATCATGACCTGAGCCGAAGGCAGAGGCTTTAACCCACTGAGCCACCCAGGGGCCCCTCTTTTTTTTTTTAATGATTGTTATTTCCTTGATGAACTTCTCATTTTCTTCATGCATTATTGTCCTAATTTTGTTTAGTTGTCTGTGTTTTCTAAACTTCCTTAAGATGAGTATCCTGAATTCTTTGTCTGAAATTCATAGATCTCCATTTCTTTAGGGTCAGTTATTGAAACTTTATTAGTTTCCTTTGAGTGTCATATTTACCTGATTTTTTTGTGATCCTCGATTCCTCATATTGGTATCTGCACATTTGAGTAATTACACTACTTTCCAGACTTTACAGGTTTGCTTTGACAGAGACAGTTCTTCACCAGTCATTTTAGTCTGGGTTTCTGGGTGAGTCTGTTGGTAAAGTTCATGAACAGGTAGGACCTACTGTTATCATATAGTTTGGGGCAAGGCAACTGTCTAAGCTCTGGCGGCAAGGCAACTGTAAACTCTAAAGACAAGGATGGGTGGTTGTGCCCTGGTTGAGAAGAATTGGACAAGGCTGCTGTACTGGTATCCTACCCAAGTGAGGCTGTAGGATGGGCTCCACAGTTGTGTGGATTCTCTGGTTAGACTTATTAGACAGTTGGAACTTAGTACTACATTCAGTAGTAAATGGAGCTATGAATTAGCATCCCTGCCCTGGCAGAGCAGCAGGCTAGGACCCAGGGCCTTATGGTTCATTGTTTGGGGATCTGAGCATGCAGTCAATTCTCTGGTCATGTGAGGCCGTTGCTTTTGATCTGTTGATAGGGAAGTCATGTCCTATGCTCTCTGTACAAGTGCCACTATAGGGCTATTGAGTGGCTACACAGCTTTCCCTCTGCTCTGATTAGGTTTCCTAGTCAGACAGGTTGAAGGTTATATTCAGCACTGAGAAGGGCTATGAACTATATTCCTGCCTGGGTGCAGTGAGAGAAGCAACTCTAAAGCCAGGAAAGCTGTTTGTTGTCTTAACTTAAATTGACTCATACCCCAAGTTCTCTTGTATGAACATGGCTACAGACTTTGAAAACTATCATCTCTGCTTGTCTACCTTGTGGCTTAAATGATGCTGCCTGCAAAACTTCCAGGATAGTCTCCAGCTTTTCTGGTCAGATGGGGTCAGAAAACACTGTCCACAGTGGTTGGGGCTATGTCTCAGCTTCTTGCCTGGATTTGGGCAAACCAGGCTCTCGTATTTCCTCATTTGAGAATCTAAATCAGGCAGACCTGCACCCCACCAACTGCCCTAGTCATAGTGCACTCCTGACTTGGTTCTACAGGTGAGCCAAACTGCGGGATAAGATTACTAATTGGGCACTATAGGTATCAATTTCATCTGCCAAGATCCTTGTGCTGGTTGTTGTAAGCCCCTCCTCCGTACTCCATCAAAGTTAGATTTTTGGTAGTTGAGCCTCCCAAATTCCCCATACAATCCTTTGTTGTGTGATTGGAGTAGGGGCTCCCACAAAGTGGCTCCCAATGCTGGGGGAGTTGGTTGTACCCCATCCCCAGGTTCTCTTTTCCCACTGGAGACACTGCAGGCAAAGGGGGACCTTTCCCTGTGGAACTGAACTGGCCTACGGGAGGGACAATGCAGTCAATGTGTAGCTGCTTTTCTGACTCTTCTAATGCAGGTTGCCTTGGTCTCTGTGATGCAGGGGGTCTTCAGCCTTGCTGCATGTTCTAGGATTCTCTCAGTGGTGTCTTCTTCATGAATGGTTGTTAGATGTTTTTATGAAGGGGCAGTGAAGTGAGGAATGAGTTATATTGCCATCTTGGTGACATCTAAAACTTTTTTTATTCCATATCCTGTTTTTGTTTTTTATTTCATTAAATCCTGTGATTTTTTTTCTTTCTTTCTTTCTTTTTTTTTTTTTTTTTTTACTTATTCAGGGCTTATCTTGTTGCTGTTATCTGGCCTTTTGTGTTGGATGCTTAACTCATGTTTTACCCTTAATATATGTATTTAAACAACACATGTTACCTGTGAAGAAAGGTGTAGCCTGAGTAGAAGAATGAGAGCTCCTTCAGATTCCTGTGTTATGCAACCCCCTGGAGCTGGAGTCTAGGGCATAGCAGAAGGTGAGGCTAGGGACCAATTATGAAAGACCTTGAATGAAATATTTATCCTCACTTGTTTCAGAGATTTTTTTCCCCTAAGATTAGAAAAGTGACCTTTTTTTCCACTTTATCTCTTTATTTTTTTAAGCTATACAGAATACTTTATCAGTCCACCCATACCCACAAAAGATACATTTCAAGAGATCCAATGGGTGTCTGAAACCACGAGTAATACCAAACCCTATATATACTGTTTTTCTATACATATATACCTATGATAGAGTTTAATTTATATATTAGGCATAGTAAGACACTAATAACAATAATTAATAATAAAATGGACCAATTATAACAATAATAAGTTATATGAATCTCTCTTTTTCAAAATATCTTATTGTACTGTACTTACCCTTCTTTTACTTGTGAAGATGTGAGATAATAAAAGGCCTACATGGTGAGATGAGGTGAGGTGAGTGACATAGGCATTGTGGTGTAGTGTTAGGCTACTATTGACATACTGACAATACATCAAGAGGAGGATATTTTGTTTCTGGACCACTGTTGACCAAGGGTAACTGAAATAGCAGAAAGTAAAACCATGGATGAGGGGGAATTGCCGTATTAGGTAATTAAGATAATCAAGACCCATGCCCCAAAATAGCATACATTGAATAGATACAGGATTTTCGTCCTGTTTCGGCTCTTAGACGTGCGATGGGAAAAGCACCTCTACTCCGAATTTCTTAAGAAACCACAGTACTATTTTCCATAATGGCTGTTCCAATTTACATTCCCACCAACAGGGGACAAGTGTTCCCTTTCCTTCACACCCTTGCCAATACTTGTTATCTCTTGTCTTTTTGATAATTGTCATTCTAACAGGTGTAAGGTGATACTTCATTGTGGTTTTGATTTGCATTTTCTTAATGCTTACTGATGTTGAGGGCCTTTCCATTTACCTGTTTACCATTTATATATTTCCTTTGGAAAAAATATCTATTCAGTTCCTCTGACCATTCTTTTATCAGATTGTTTGATTTTTGTGTGTGTGTGCCATTGAGTTGCAGGAGTTCTTTACATATTTTGGATATTAACCCCTTATCAAATGTATGATAGAGAAACTGACATTTTACAACTTGGTAGATGCCTACATTTGGGTTTTTTTTTTTAATTTAATTTTTTATAAACATATATTTTTATCCCCAGGGGTACAGGTCTGTGAATCACCAGGTTTACACACTTCACAGCACTCCCCAAAGCACATACCCTCCCCAATGTCCATAATCCCACCCCCTTCTCCCAAACCCCCTCCCCCCAGCAACTCTCAGTTTGTTTTGTGAGATTAAGAATCACTTATGGTTTGTCTTGCCATTTGCGACAACATGGATGGAACTAGAGTGTATCATGCTACATTTGGGTTTTATTTTGATTTCTTTTAAGTCCTTGCTATATGCCTAATTTTCATTTAACAGTTGACTTAGCTAATCAAACAAGAATTGACCTAATTGATTTACTCTAATGTAATTGTTTGGAAGAAGTAAGAGTTTTTGAAATTTTGGTGCATAAAAATAACTCAGGAATATTATTTTTAGTGATGCCATAAAAACATAATACTAGGAAATTTATCCCTGAATGAGATGGATATAGACTAAGTCAGGCTCTGCTGTTTTACTATGACAACTTCACATCACATACTATTTATGCTACTTGTGATTTTCTGAAAGAGATACTAATAAGACTTGCAAATTAATGTGCTTAGCATTTTACTCAAAAATAATGATTTCGTTCTTCACCTTTATTTTAATCACTGCAGAGATATTAAAAGGAACAAGATGGGGAGCTTTCACTAAATTGGTGAAGCTTATTAGAATACTTTCTAGACTAGTGTGACATAAGAGGAAGAAAGTAGGAGGCACAATCCCAAAGTCTTTTAATATTCATTTATAATTATGTGTATGCTAGACCCAGAAATTCATAGGAAAGTATTCGTTATTTTATTTATTTATTCTTTATTATGTTATGTTAGTCACCATACGTACATCATTAGTTTTTGATGTAGTGTTCCAAGAAAACATTTGTTATTGTTGTCTTAGTTTTAATTAAAATTTTAAGTGAATATGACCTTTTATTGCATGCTAGTCAAGTTTTTACTTAACCTTTTGTTCTTTCATTCAACAAATCTATTTCTATCTATCATTCTATCTTTACTAGGCATTGAATTGAAATATAATGAAACACAATATGTCGTTCCTTTGATCAATGCCTTGCTGTTTTATACTTTTGCTTGCCTAGATTTTGGTACCTAGGTCATCTTTAAAATGGTTTATCTCTGGTTTGAATTTGTGAACTGCAAATGCACCCAATAATCTGATCACGTGTGGTGTTTCTGCAAATGTGAATAAATGAGGATTAACTTCATGTTACCTACTTCAGTTAGATCCCTTGAAGATCTGAAGCTAAATTGCAGAAGTGGATGGGTGATACATCAGTATAGTGCTTTAGTCATATTTCTTTGTCTTCAATATTTAGAGGTCTGAGTATTTTAGAAATAATGTGAATTATGAAAAATAATAATTTTTCTAAGATTATTTTGGTAAACTTGTAGGTTTAAGTCCACTTAATGCAATTAGGAGGAAGAAATTGCTGGATTTCTTAAAGCTTTGCAAAAGATTCTATACTAGATGGAATTCAAATCATTGAAATGTAATTGAAAGTCTGAAGAGAGTATTGTGTGGTGATTTTAGACTCAGAGAAACAAAAGACTATTGTCTCAAATGAAGTTATTCCATTAAATAGGTCTTTTGACTTTAGTTTTTAGAAGGAGAACCACAAAGATTTTTTTTTCAAAAACAGGGGAAGAAAGATAACTCAGAGGAAGAGCAAAACACAATAATAATATGTAACAATAATAATTAATTAAGAGAGGAAATTATTACCTGAAAACATTAACCATGAAAAATTAAGCTGGCATTTCTCACAACAGTTTCAGCGTTGGGTACAAAAGAAAAGGTATTTAGCTGTGAATTTTGAAACGGAGAGGAATCACCAAATCTAAAAGTGGTATTTCTTAAAATATTTTCCATCCACTTAGCAAATTTTTATTAAATGTTACTATTTATCAGTCTCTACATAAAGCAGTTCCTCTCTTAAGGAACTCCTAAGGACTGTTTTAGGTTCACTGAAAAAGTGAGCAGACTATATAGAGAGGTCCTATTCATTCTTCGCCTACGCCCACTATCAACATGGCTCACCAGAGTAATACACTTTACAGTTGATGAACCTGCATTGACACATCATTATAACCCAGATTCGGAGTTGGCAGTTTACCTTAGGGTTTGCTTTTGGTGTTGTACCTTTTATGGGTTTTGAGAAATGTATAAGGTTACCGTATCATGCAGAATAGTTTCACTGCTCTAAAAATCCTCTGAACTTCGCTTCTTCAACCTTTCCTCCGCCTTATGCTCTTATGTTTTAAGTCATAGTATACGTCAGTGTGTGGTTAAAATTTCCATTTATGCTGAAAATTTGAATGTGCATTAAAATATGCAGAGAATATACTTGAAAGCTAGACACTAATGCATATTTACCACGGTCAAGAGCTTCATATGGATTGTTATTGCTCATGTTACAGTGAAGTTTTAGTAACAAGTTATCAAGGTTGAAGCTTTGCTGCTATGGAAGTTCCCCCCTGTAATTAAGTTCATTCCTCAAGTCTTTCAGGAAGTCATCAAGAGTAGAGAATATACGTAAATAGTTTTATCAGGTGAACAGACAAACATATATCAACTTATAGGATAGATTATTTCTATTTTATTTATTTATTTTTTAGATTATTTCTATTTTAGCACCATAAATTATTTCCTTTTTAATTTGTCACAATGAAAACTTACCTGGTATCTATGGCTGAAGATCTTTTACTTGAAAGCCATCACCTGCATCTGGATCTAATCATTTTGGGAGATGTATGTGTGTGTGCATGTGTGTATGTGTGTATGTACATGTTCAGTAAATTTTCAGCATCTGAGATCAAAATAAAGAAGTAAACCAGCTGGGGAGTGGGCAGGAAAAGATGGCAATATATTTATTTTTTAATGATTTAAAAAAAAAAAGAGAGAGAGAGCAGTAAAGAGATGACAGAACCAAATGGGGAAGAGAAAAATAAATTAGTAGAGAGGCAATACACAGGTGCAGGAGGAATCGGGTCATTTTGGAGAAATGCAGTGAAAAGTGGCTAATGGCATCAGGGTCTTCATGGCAAAAACAACTTTTTTCTCTAATGGGGACCTGAGGAGCCCAGAGTAGTGATGCATGTTGTGTTGCTATTACTCACTGACTTTTCCCCTGTCTGAGAAATAGAGGATTTTCTACTCATTACTTTATTTGGATTTTAACCAAGGCCAGGAATCTATTACTTTATATGGGGTGGTTTATTTATTTATTTTTTAGCTTCCTCTCCCCTGCTTATAAAGATTGTTATTGTTTCAGTTTAAGCTAATTAGTCCAGGGTTCCTAATTTAGGCACCTCACTAGGAAAACCTTTGAAAACCTTTCCCAGGTGGGCAGAGAGGTTTGATGGATTAATTGTCAAATTTCAGTCTATTGATGTTTATGGAATAAACTGGTCTTCAATAATAAATATTTTCTGGGAGCTGAAGAAAGTGCATGAAGCATTAGAAACCACAGAACTCAAGTGTTAACAGTGATCTTGCCACATCTTCACATAATATATTTTAGAGAATATTTTTATTTCTCATAACTAAAGTGATGTTTTGAGGTCCATTTTCAAATTTGTACAACCCATACTCTTTTGTTTCCTGATTTGAGGGAAAAAAATGTTCCAGCAAAGAAGATAAATTAGATAACTAAGATCCATTGCTATGATGCTATTTGCATGATCTTTTTTTTTTTTTGTGGGATGAGGGGTAAAACACTGTGTGACAATATATGTTGAGTATTCTTTTATAACAATATAGCTTTTATTAGAATAACAAGAAATAATGATTTAGAGCTTCTGAAATGTTCTGTTGGATTCTTACCAGGGCTTGGCAAATAAATGGCATTCATGAATAATTGCACTCTAAACATGGTTTTTGAGTTTATTGATACTCCATTTCCTTGATATCTCTTTGACTTTTAGCCAACTACCTGCATTTTTATTGCTTACTTTGGAGACTTTGTTTCTCATTTCAGCCATTACCAGCACAAATGCAAAGAGCATCTGAGGAGGTGGGGAGGAAGGAGGAAACATTAAAGAATGACAATTCAAATAAGACATGTCATGGTCTAATTATGCACTAGAATTAAGCTGGGTTATATGAACTGGCAATTTCTAAAACTGTTTCTGTGGGAACATGTATCCTGGGTTCCAAACAGATAAACTACAGACAGGATTTAGAGTGTGGTAATGGTGATGGGAGCGGGTTTGGTCTTTGTAAGGATGGGTGGCTCCTCTTACATTATTATTATTATTATCAAGTTACCTGTCACATTGTCTAGTGATTATTTACTGGATACCATACTTCATGAGACTGTGAGCAATAGGGCTGTCTTGTTTTTTATGTCTTTGATGCCTGGTAGAGCACCTGGCACACAGTAGGAATGAATACTTGTTTTCTGGATGAATGAATGACAGGAGCAGAAAAATCTCTGCATCTAAAACAGTCATAAACGTAATACCAGTAATAATGCTAATGATAAAGCTAGCAGCTAATACTCATTGATAGTTAACTACAGCCCTGCCAACTCTTTGAAGTAGTTTTATGTATTAATCTTCACAATAGTTTCACAATACTATTGTGAAAGATACTATTTAACTTTCACAATAGTTAAATAGTATCACTATACCAGTTTTATAAATGAGGAAGCCAAGGCAGAGAGAGCTACTAAGCAGTTTACACAAGACGTCTTAGCCAAAAAAAAAAAAAAAAAAAAAAAAAAAAAAAGTAAGTGCTGGAAAAAGGATTTGAATCCCAAACACCTAGCTCCAGAGACTATGCTTATTTACCACCGCAATAAGCAACAAGCTCAGTACCCCTGCTCCCAGTCCATTTGTTTCAGGTTGTTGTGATGCAAGCAGACTCTACTCTTGTGGTAAGCTATGGTCAAGGCTGCAGTGGAACTGTCTTATAAAGATGAATGAAACATGGGCAAAGGTAATTTGGTACAGGAAGAATTTCAGTCATGTGGTAGAAGAGAGACCTGGATGTAAGCATAAACTGTGGGTCTGCATACCCCTGACTTGGTGATTTCTGCCTGTAGCCAGGCTTTAAAGACCACGGACATTCCTGTGACCCTCTGGGAGGAACTAGGGAGACAACAGAGGCCCCATATAACCTTTGCATCATTTCTCTGCTAACTTGGAAATGAGCTGAAGTGAAAGATGCTTTCAACTGAATTCAGGTTGTCCTCATCCCTAGTCTTCCATCTTGTGCCAGGTTCTGTGTTATGACCAACTCTTTTCTGAGCAATTAACTTAATACCTGTCCCTTGTTTCCCTCATTTGTAAAATAGAGATAATACACTCCCTACTTCGCAGGATTATTGTTGAGATTAAATGGGTTAGTATACATAAACCTTTAGAAAACTGCTTGTCGCATCGTAGTAAGTGCTCAAGAAATATTAGCTCTTATTCCTATATGACTTTATATGCTTGAAACTTCAATTTAAATGAATTTTTAGCACTTGGATAATTCCTGTTCAACTAAAGTCATGGGATAATTGTGATCTGAAAGTCACATTATCTCTGTTTATTCTGCCCTGAGCTGGGGGGAAAAAAAAAAGTGAAGGAACAAAGCACTAGATTTTATTATAGTGGAACTCAGGCTGAGTGAGATCAGTGGACTTCTTAGACATCATATAGATAATCAATGCATGATTACTCATAATCAAGCCTGATAAAGAATTCTTAGGCAGTTACTCTAATTGGAGTGTGCTGGTGGCATGTGTGTATTGTGTTAGAATGAATGGTAATAAGCATGGTGAGATTCTGGAAGAAAGACCTGAAAAGACACATGACGAATTTTCATGTCTAAGATGACATGTAGCACAGATTTTTGTCATGACTTTTACTTACTCTTTATGGCCAAATGAACTCTGTATACCTTATGGAACTCACTGGTTGATGATTACTAATAAAATGCTTTCTATCTGATGCACAGGGAGAAATGATCTGTATGACCTATTCTGTCTCAGTTTCCAGAGTGTTTTTTGTTTGTTTGTTTGTTTTGTTTTGGACTGAACTTCTTTCAGAGAAGAAGGAAATCTCATTTTACCAGAGATTTGCCATTTGGTTTCCATGCAGTGAAATGCTAGGAGCCATCGAGTCTCTTGAGTTCCAAGATATCTTAGGGACCAGCTGGTCTAAATCTTACACTTGACTGATAAAAGAGGTCAAGAAAGCTTGTGGAATTTGATCAAAGTTATACAGCTGGTGGGAGAAGAGAGGTGGCAGCCTTGGCCTGGTTTGATCCCAAGTCCCATTGCCTCTGCTACTGTTGCTCCTGTTGCTTGAGAATGATTTCATGTGAAGACTGGGAGATTGTCCAAATGACCATGACAGCTGTGTCTAAGGAACATCCTGACAGCTACATGGGATTCCAGGCACTTCCTTTTTCATCACTCCTTACCTTGGAATTTAGTACCTTTAATTGACCAAATATTTGGAAATTAAAGAATTTGGAAATTTTTCTCAAGGTGGGTAGTTTAAATAGAAGTAGCAGTTTCTTAGAGAGTAGTTACATTTTGGAATTTTTGAAATAAGGCCAAAAAAGAGCATTAATAGGGCTTATGTTTCTTATTTGTATTGTTTAGAAGTTGGCATTTTTTGGTATCTGTGCCATGCATGGCACTCAAAGATATTTGAGTGGGAATACTAGGGTCTCAGGAGTATCAGTTTATGCTCCTTGGGAAGTTACAGGAATTTCAGAGCATTATTAGGCTGTTGGAAACAATGCATAAGATGACTCTTGAATGAGAAGAAGGCAAGGGCATGCACCTTCAGGAAGAATATTTTGGGTTAGTTAAAAATTTAACCCTAGAGATAGGAAAAAACCAAATTCCCCAGGTTGAAACATTGATGTAAAGTTTGATGGGAGGTCTGAGAATACTTTTGGTGTTTCATTGGTATGTCATCTATGGCTGGATGAGTCAGACTGCCATGTAGGAGCCACTGGGGAAATAAAAGGATCAAGGACAGAAGCAGCAGCAGAGGTAGGCAAAAGGTGGTACCAAAATGGTACCAAGGAAAGTAACACCACTAACTCTTGGTATAGAAATAAAACTTAAGGAAAGCATTTGGGCCACATGGATATGCTCCATGAAAGTGATATGAGTTGGGGCTTCAGTGTCTTTACTGCATAGGAAAGAAGAAAAAGGTCCTAAATTGTTTCTGAAGTTGATGTGGCCAGGCAAGGCAAGTGTAGTTCCCTGAAAATCTGTTGAGTCTAGGATGGGAGACAAGTTACCCCTAATGAAAACAGTGCTTCCTTCTCCTGGGATTCTGCTTTCCCTTTCAAAGGACTATGCTCCCTTTTTTGGAGCTTTGATGATCAAAATTTAATGTGTAACCTTACTAAATAGATTCAGGTTTTAAAAAATGAATTAAGTAAGTAACAAATCCCTAAATAAGAAGTATGAACTGAAACTGTAGAGTGATGTAAAATATGATTTACCTTTTAGGTCAGAATATCTTTTTCAAAATGTGGTTCTTCCTTGCTTTTATTTTTGTTATTAATTATTTTAAAACATATAATGTATTATTTTCCCCAGGGTTACAGGTCTGTGAATCATACGGCTTACACATTTCACAGCACTCACCATGTCACATATCCTCACCAATGTCCATAACCCAACCACCCACTCCACAACCCCACTCCACTCAGTAACCCTCAGTTTGTTTTGTAATATTAAGAGTCTCTTATGGTTTGTCTCCCTCCTGATCCCATCTTGGCACAGTTTTCCTTCCCATGCCCTGCCTCTCAAATTCCTCATAATGAGAGAGAGATCATATAATAATTGTCTTTCTCTGGTTGACTTATTTTGCTCAGCATAATACCCTCTAGTTCCATCCATTTCATTGCAAATGGCAAGATTTCAATCCTTTTGATGGCTGCATAGTATTCTATTATATATATATATATATACATATACATATATGTATATATATATATATATATATACATATATATATATATATATATATATATATATACATATATATATATGTATATATATATATATATTGGCCACAGAAGACCAATAAATGTTTTTAATCAAGGCTAACCTGGAGCCTTTCATTAGAGCAATATTCAGTTATTACACTTCATTTTTAATTACTAGGAAATATAATTTTGGAATTTTTAATCTGTTATGCTTTGTGCTTCAACCTTGTTTTAATTAAGATTTTTATAGGACTAGCAAAATGGCAATTTACATTATTTTTGCAAAAAAAGTTGAGCCTGCTCTTTCTTGCTAGTCAGAATAAATAGGCAGTAATTTTCAAAAGATGTGAACTCAAATATTGCACTTCTTTCGAGATGTTATCACTTGGTTATTGTACTGTATAGTTTTAATAATATTGATTGAAAACCTTTAATAACTCTTTGTAAATTTTAACTCATTTTAGTTGTTTTTCAGTACTATTTGCATAGGAATTGATTTTTATGGATATAATAGAGGAAATGTGCTGTATTTTGATAAAATTCATTTACTGTATGCATGTTGTAATCTCTAAAAAAGTAATGACAAACAGCTTCTTAAATATCTATATCTATATATCTATATCTATATCTATATCTATATCTATATCTTCTTTATCCACTCATATGTTGGTAGACATCTAGGTTCATTCCATAGTTTGGCTATTGTGGACATTGCTGTTACAAACATTCGGGTGCACATGCCCCTTCGGATCACTGCATTTGTATCTTTAGGGTAAATATCCAGTGGTATGATTGCTGGGTCACAGGGTAACTCTTTTTTCAACTTTTTGAGGAACCTCCATGCTGTCTTCCAGAGTGGCTGCACCAGCATGCATTCCCACCAACAGTATAGGAGGGTTCCCCTTTCTCTGCATCCTTGGCACATGTGTCATTTCCTGACTGTTAATTTTAGCCATTCTGACTGGTGTGACGTGATATCTCATTATGGGTTTTTTTTTAATTTATTTTGTTTTATTTCTTTTCAGTGTACCAGCATTCATTGTTTATGAATCACAACCAGTGCTCCATGCAATACATGTCTTATTATGGTTTTGATTTGTATTTCCCTGATGCTGCGTGATGTGGAGCCCTTTTTCATGTGTCTGTTGGCTATCTGGATGTCTTCTTTGCAGAAATGTATGTTCATTTCCTCTGCCCATTTCTTGATTGGGTTATTTTTCTTTGGGTGTTGAATTTGCTAAGCTCTTTATAGATGTTGAATACTAGCCCTTTATCTGACATGTTGTTTGCAAATATCTTCTCCCATTCTGTCAGTTGTCTTTTGGTTTTCTTAACTGTTTACTTTGCTGTGCAAAAGCTTTTGATCTTGATGAAGTCCCAGTAGTTCATTTTTGCCCTTGCTTCCCTTACCTTTGGTGATGTTTCTAACAAGAAGATCCTGCGGCTGAGATTGAAGAGGTGGCTGCCTCTGTTCTCCTCAAGGATTTTTATGGATTCCTTTCTTACATTAAGGTCTTTCATCCATTTTGAGTCTATTTTCATGTGTGGTGTAAGGAAACGGTCCAGTTTCATTTTTCTGCATGTGGCTCTCCAATTTTCCCAACACCATTTGTTGAAGGGACTACCTTTTTCCCATTGGACATTCTTTCCTGCTTTGTCGAAGATTAGTTGACCATAGAGTTGAGAGTCTATTTCTGAGCTCTCTATTCTGTTCCATTGATCTATGTGTCTGTTTTTGTGCCAGTACCATACTTTTTTTTTTCATTAATTTCTTTTCAGAGTAACAGAATTCATTGTTTATGCACCATACCCAGTGCTCCATGCCATATGTGCCCTCCATAATACCCACCACCTGGCTACCGCAACCTCCCATCCCTGGCCCCTTCAAAACCCTGATTGTTTTTCAGAGTCTATAGTCTCTCATGGTTCATCTCCCCTTCCAATTTCCCTCAACTCCCTTCTCTTCTCCATCCTCCCATGTCCTCCATGTTATTTGTTATGCTCCAAAAATAAGTGAAACCGTATGATAATTGACTCTCTCTGCTTGACTTATTTCACTGAGCATAATCTCTTCCAGTCCCGTCCATGTTGCTACAAAAGTTGGGTATTCATCCTTTCTGATGGAGGCATAATACTCCAAGTGTATATGGACCACATCTTCCTTATCCATTCGTCTGTTGAAGGGCATCTTGGTTCTTTCCACAGTTTGGCAACTGTGGCCATTGCTGCTATAAACATTGGGGTACAGGTGGTCCTTCTTTTCACGACATCTGTATCTTTGGGGTAAATACCCAGGAATGCAATTGCAGGGTCATAGGGAAGCTCTATTTTTAATTTCTTAAGGAATCTCCACACTGTTCTCTAAAGTGGCTGTGCCAACCTGCATTCCCACCAACAGTGTAAGAGCCTTCCCCTTTCTCCACATGCCTCTCCAACACATGTTGTTTCCTGTCTTGCTAATTTTGGCCATTCTAACTGGTGTAAGGTGTTATCTCAATGTGGTTGTGATTTGAATCTCCCTGATGGCTAGTGATGCTGAACATTTTTTCATGTGTCTGATAGCCATTTGTATGTCTTCATTGGAGAAATATCTGTTCATGTCTTCTGCCCATTTTTTGACATGATTATCTGTTTTGTTTCTGTTGAGTTTGAGAAGTTCTTTATGGATACTGGATATCAACCTTTTGTCTGTAGTGTCATTTGAAAATACCTTCTCCCATTCCGTGGGTTGCCTCTTTGTTTTCTTGACTGTTTCCTTTGCTGTGCAGTTTGTGCATTTGATCTTGATGAAGTCCCCAAAATTCATTTTCGCTTTTGTTTCCTTTGCCTTTGGAGACATATCTTGAAAGAAGTTGCTGTGGCTGATATCGAAGAGGTTACTGCCTATGTTCTCCTCTAGGATTCTGATGGATTCCTGTTTCACATTGAGGTCTTTTATCCAGTCTTTTATACATTTAGAGTTTATTTTTCTGTGTGGTGTAAGAGAATGGTGGAGTTTCATTCTTCTACACATAGCTATCCAATTTTCCCAGCACCATTTATTGAAGAGACTGTCTTTTTTCCACTGTATATTTTTTCCTGTTTTGTTGAAGATTATTTGACCATAGAGTTGAGGGTCCATATCTGGGCTCTCTACTCTGTTCCAGTGGTCTGTGTGTCTGTTTTTATGCCAGTACCATGCTGTCTTGGTGATCACAGCTTTGTAGTACAGCTTGAAATCAGGTAACATGATGCCCCCAGTTTTTTTTTTCTCTATTTTTAAAAATTTTTTATTTTTTATAAACATATATTTTTATCCCCAGGTGTACAGGTCTGTGAATCACCAGGTTTACACACTTCACAGCACTCACCAAAGCACATACCCTCCCCAATGTCCATAATCCCACCCCCTTCTCCCAAACCCCCTCCCCCAAGCAACCCTCAGTTTGTTTTGTGAGATTAAGAGTCACTTATGGTTTGTCTCCCTCCCAATCCCATCTTGTTTCATTGATTCTTCTCCTACTCACTTAAGCCCCCATGTTGCATCACCACTTCCTCATATCAGGGAGATCATATGATAGCTGTCTTTTGGGACTTTTTTGGGTTTTCCATATAAAGTATCATGTCATCTGCGAAGAAACAGTGTTTGACTTCTTCATTGCCAATTTGTATACCTTTTATTTCTCTTTTTTGTTTTATTGCTGTTGCTAGGACTCCTAGTAATGATGTTGAACAAGAGTGGTGAGAGTGGGCATCCTTATCATGTTCCTGATCCCAATGGGAGGAATATTTTCCCATTGAGGATGATATTTGCTGTGGGTTTTACATAGATAGATTTTATGAAGTTCAGGAATGTTCCCTCTATCCCTATACTGTGAAGTGTTTTAATCAGGAACGGATGCTGGATTTTGTCAAATGCTTTTTCTGCATCAATTGAGAGGACCATGTGGTTCTTCTCTCTTCTGTTATTGATTTGTTTTATCACATTGATTGATTTTCAAATGTTTAACCATCCCTGAAACCCAGGCATGAATCCCACCTGGTCATGGTGGATAATCTTTTTAATGTGCTGTTGGATCCTATTTGCTAGGATCTTGTTGAGAATCTTAGCATCCATATTCATCAGTGATATTGGTCTGAAATTCTCCTTTTCAGTGGGGGTCTTTGCCTGTTTTGGGGATCAGGGTAATACTGGCTTCATATAAAGATTCTGGAAGTTTTCCTTCTGTTTCAATTTTTTTGAAACAGCTTCAGGAGAATAGGTGTTATTTCTTCTTTGAAAGTTTGGTAGAATTCCCCGGGGAATCTGTCAGTTCCTGGGCTCTTGGGTTTTGGGATGTTTTTGATCACTGCTTCAATCTTGTTACTAGATATCGGTCTATTCAGGTTGTCAATTTCTTCCTGGTTCAAAGGAACTAGGCAGAAGGGTAACTGAGGCAGAAGGTAGAATTAGTGATCTAGAGGACAACAGATAGTGAAAAGGATCAGGAGGAAGCCTGGAACAAACAGGTTAGAAGACGTGAAAACAGAATTAGGGAAATAAATGACGCCATGAAACTTTCCAAAGTCAGTTATTGGAATCCCTGAGGGGGAGGAGAAAGAAAGAAGACTATAGGATATACTTGAACAAATTCTCCACGAAAAATTTCCCAAACTCACAAATGGAGCCAGCGTTTGTGTACTAGAGGCAAAAAGGTTTCCCCCCAAGATCATAGAATCTCGAAAGTCCTCTAGGCACCTAATAGTGAGAATGAGGAATCATAATTGTAGAGATACACTCTTGAAAGCAGCTAGGACAAGGAAGCTCCTTACATACAGAGGAAAGCCCATCAGAGTAATGTCAGACCTGTCCACAGAAACCTAGCAAGCCAGAAAGGGCTGGCAAGTCATATTCAGGGCACTAAATGAAAAGAACATGCAGCCAAGAACACTTTATCCAGCAAGACTGACATTCAAAATGGATGGAGAGATAAAGAGTTTCCAAGACTGGCAAGGCTTAAAATAGTATGTGACCACCAAGCCAACACTTCAGGAAATATTAAGGGGGATTAAATAAAATAGGAAAAGTCCTAAGAATATCATTGAACAGAAATATATGCAGACAATCTACAGAAAGACTTCAAGGTAACACGATGTCAATAAAAATGTATCTCTCAATAATCACTCTCAATGTGAAGGTCCTAAATGAGCCCATAAAATGACACAGAGTTGCAGATTGGATAAAACGACAGGACCCATCCATATGCTGTGTACAAGAGACCCATTTCGAACCTAAGGATACACCCAGACTGAAAGTGAAGGATGGAGAAGCATCTTTCATGCCAGTGGGCCTTAAAAGAAGGCCAGGGTAGCGATTCTCATATCAGATAAATTAGATTTTAAATGAAAGACTGTAGTCAGAGATACAGAAGGTCACTGCATAATTCTTAAAGGGACTATCCACCAAGAAGATCTTACAATTGTAAATATTTATGCCCCCAGTATGGGAGCAGCCAATTACATAAGAAAACTATTAATCAAGATAAATAGTCATAACAATATGAATACATTTATAGTAGGAGATCTCAACACATCTCTCTCAGTAATAGACAGATCATCCAAGCAGAAAACCAATAAAGAAACAAGAGCGTTGAATGACACATTGGAGTAGATGAACCTCATAGATATATACAGAACATTGCACCCTAAAACAACAGAATACTCATTCTTCTCAAGTGCACATGTAACCTTCTCCAGAATAGACCACATACTGGGTCACAAATCAGGGCTCAACCAATACCAAAAGATTGAGATTATTCCTTGCATATTCTCAGATCACAATGCTTTGAAACTGGAGCTCAACCACAAGGAAAAGTTTAGAAGGAATTCAAACACCTGGAAGCTAAAGGCCACCTAGTTTAAGAATGCTTGGATCAACCAGAAAATCAAAGAAGAAATTAAACAATTCATGGAAACCAATGAGAATGAAGACACTTTGGCCCAAAACCTAAGGGATACAGCAAAGGCAGTCCTAAGGGGGAAATACATAGCCATCCAAGCCTCCCTCAAAAAAATTGAAAAATCCAGAATACACCAGCTGTGTCTACACCTATAGAACTGGAGAATCAACAACAAATTAAGCCAGTCCCACACACAAGAAGGGAAATAATCAAGATTAGAGCAGGGATCAATGAGATAGAAACTGGAGATACAGTAAAACACATCAATGAAACTAGAAGCTGATTTTTTGAACGAATCAATAAGATTGATAAACCATTGAACCACAATAATCCAAAAGAAAAGAGAGAGTATCCAAATTAATAAAATTATCAATGAAAAGGGAGAGATCTCTGTTCCTTTCTCATCTACTACTTTTAGGCTCTTTGTTTGCTTAGAGGACCCCTTTCAATATTTCCTGTAGAGCTGGTTTGATGTTTATAAATTCTTTTAGTTTTTGTTTGTCCTGGGAGCTTTTTATCTCCCCTTCTATTTTCAACGATAGCCTAGCTGGATATAGTATTCTGGGTTGCATGTTTTTCTCATTTAGTGCTCTGAGTATATCATGCCAGTTCTTTCTGGCCTGCCAGGTCTCTGTGGATAAGTCTGCTGCCAATCTAATATTTTTACCATTGTATGTTACAGTCTTCTAGTCCCGGGCTGCTTTCAGGATTTTCTCTTTGTCACTAAGACTTGTAAATTTTACTATTAGGTGATGGGGTGTGGACCTATCCTTATTGATTTTGAGAAGGTTCTCTGTACCTCCTGGATCTTGATGCTTGTTCCCTTTGCCATATTAGGGAGATTCTCTACAGTAATTCTCTTGAAATATACCTTCTGCTCCCCTCTCTCTTTCTTCTTCTTCTGGAATCCTAATTATTCTAATGTTGTTTTGTCTTATGGTGTCACTTATCTCTCAAATTTTCCCCTTGTGGTCCCATAGTTGTTTGTCTCTCTTTTGCTCAGCTTCTCTATTCTCTGTCATTTGGTCTTCTATATTACTAATTCTCTCTTCTGCCTCATATATCCTAGCAGTAGGAGACTCCATTTTTTATTACACCTCATTTAATAGCTTTTTTGATTTCAACTTGGTTAGATTTTAGTTCTTTTATTTCTCCAATTAGGACTTTTATTCTTCCAGACAGTGTTTCTCTAATATCTCCCATTCCTTTTTTGAACCCAGCTAGCACCTTGAGAATCGACATTCTGAATTCTAGATCTGACATATTACCAATGTCCATATTGATTAGGTCCCTGGCCTTCAGTACTGCCTCTTGTTCTTTTTCTTTCTTTCTTTTTTTTTTTTTTTTTAGTGGTGAGTTTTTCTGCCTTGTCATTTTATCCAGATAAGAATATATGAAGGAGCGAATACAATACTAAAAGGGTGGCAAAGACTCCAGGAAAATGTGCTTTAACCAAATCAGAAAAGACTCCAAATTATGGGAGGAAGAAAGGGGTAAAAAGGAGTTCAGAAAAAAATTTAAAAAAGAAAAAAGGGGGGCACCTGGGTGGCTCAGTGGGTTAAGCCGCTGCCTTTAGCTCAGGTCATGATATCAGTGTCCTGGGATCGAGTCCCACATTGGGCTCTCTGCTCAGCAGGGAGCGGCCTCCTCCTCTCTCTCTGCCTGCCTCTCTGCCTGCTTGTGATCTCTCTCTGTCAAATAAATAAAAAAAATCTTTTTTTAATTAAAAAAAAGAAAAATATAAAACAGAAAAAATATATATATTAGACCAGTAACTAGAACAGGGTCACCCACTTAATTCTGGGGGTATTTTGATCTCTTAGAAGAAACCACCTCCCAAAATTTTAAAGAATAAAAAATATAGATAAGGTAAACACAACGAAGGGATGAAATATGACCATAAAGATGAAATTTTTAAAAAATTTCTAAAAAAGGAGTTGCTAAGATAAGTTGGTTTGGAGAATAAAGAAAAAGAAAATGGAGAGAATTTGCTCAAGCTGGAAACTAGAACAAAGTCCTGTGCTAGATTTAGGGTATGTTTTGATCTATTAGAAGAAGTTGTATCCCAATATTTTTTTTTTAGAAGAAAAAACCCTATGTGTATACAAAAAATAAAGTTAGATACAATGATGGGTAAAATATGACTATAATAATGAAAGTTCAAAAAAGATTTCTTTTTTTATGAAAGGTATTGTTAAGGTAACCTAGTTAAAAAAAAATCGTTACAAGAGAAAAGGGTAAAAGTTAAAAAAAAATTAGCAAAAGAAAAAATGAAATAAAAAAATAATTAACTTTGCAAGACTAAATAATCATGGGTAGAAATCCATGATTTCCATGCTTTGCTTTCTCCTCAGGAATTCCGCTGTTCTCCTCGGTAAATGAACTTGGTCTTGGCTGGATTTCTTGCTGATCTTCTGGGGGAGAGGCCTGTTGTAGTGATTCTCAAGTGTCTTTGCCATAGGCAGAATTGCACCACCCTTGCGAGAGGTCGGGCTATGTACTCTGCTCGGGTTCGGGTTCGCTTTCAGGAGCTTTTGTTCTCTGAATGCTTTCCATAGAGTTCCGGAGGTCGGGAATGAAAATGGCAGCCTCCCAATCTCCAGCCCGGGAGAGCCGAGAGTTTGGGGCCTCCCTCCTCAGTGAGCCCTTGGAGAAAAGCACTCAATCACCCCTGTCTCTCTGGCCTCCAGCTGCACTCTGAGCTCACTCAGCCTGTGACTAAGCATCTCTGTCTCTGGCACGCAACCCCACCTGGAGTCTCCAAATCCTGCAGATCCCTGCGCTGTTCCAGGGCTTTCTCCCTGGATCTTGTGGGGTCCCTACTCACAGAGCAGTGGTCTGTGCCATGGATCAAAATTTAAGGTAACCCCGAGTTGAGAGCTCACTCCTTGGCTCTGTCTCTGTAGCTGGCTTCCCCACTGTAATACCTGTGAGCTCTGCAACACTCAGATACCCCCGATCCTTCTGTGACACCGCGGGACCTGAGGCCACACTGTCCCCACATGGGCTTCACTCCGGCTTATCCTCTGGAGTTATGTCCCTCAGTGGAGCAGACTTTTAAAAGTTCTGAATTTGTGCCCCATTGCTCCACTGCTTGCCGGGAGCCAGCCCCTCCCACCACGGTCTATCTTCCCGTTGCTTTGGATTCACTTCTCCGTAGGTCCTACCTTTCAGAAAGTGGTCGATTTTCTGTTTCTAGAATTGCTGCTATTCTTCTCTTTGGTCTCCTGTTGGATTTGTAGGTGTTCAGAATGGTTTGGTAAGCTATCTAGCTGATCTGCTACCTGATGTCATCTCAGTATGCTACTTCTCTATCATCTTGACTTCTCCTATTACCAGTTTTCTTAAGCAAAGTGCAACAAAGTCAATGTGCCTTTTTTAATTTATAGAAATGCATATGTTTATTAAGGAAGGAGCAACATCTGCATATCATCTTCTCAGAAACCTTCTGTTTAGGAATTCTTGCTTTAGTCTATTATTTTTTGTGGAACTGATGTCTCTGGGTAGATTGGTAAAACAAGAGAGATCTGTCCCTCTGTATCTTATCAAATGAATATTATAATTGAATGTCACCATGGCCCCAGAACTTTGATCTAGAGAAAGTAATGAAAAGATCAGCATATTCCTGGAAAATTCACTTAGTGCTCCCTAAGGTTTTTGAGCTGTGGGCTATGTGTATGTGTTGGGGAGGGCTTGTGTACATCTCTCTGTCATTCTCCTCCCAGACATCAAGTAAACAACTCTGTTTATCATTTGTACAATTAACAATAACCACATTTAAGCAAATGTCTGGAGGAAGCTAGGATAGTATGTAGATATTGCTAAACATTGTATATGGTGAGGGGAAAGGGATTGAGAAAACTTTTGTTTATTTCTCTCATTGACTTGGAATTTTTGTGTATGGCTTTGAGAAGAATCAAAGTTAGGATTTTTACAGAGAAGGGAATAGATAATACCAAGTTTGATGAAACCATGAATAACTATACACAGCTAAGTAGCTCAGGTCTCTAAATATGCAAATACTTTTGAAAAAAAAATTGTACAAAGGATCAGTAATTTGAGATGGTCAACAAACATTTGAATTGCAGTGATCTTTGCATCATGACTGAGTTCCACCACAATTTAATCTCACGAGGTCCTCCATGAATAACACAAAAGATCACTCCAAAGCACTGATCTCCACACCCCAAAATCCTGATCTCTTGCACATCTCATGCTCTGTTGCTTCTTGGCTGTTGGACAGCTTAAGTCAGTCACTTGTCTGTCTTCTCAATGTGTTATTGGTATTAGCAGTTTGCACTCATGATTCATTACTCTTCTGGATGGATGGTATAGACTGATTGTATCTCTCCAGAATTCATGTTGAAGCCCTAATTTGATGGTGGAGCATTTGGGAGGTAATTAGTTCTGAGGGTGGAGCTTCCATGATAGGATATGTGTCCTGATAAGAAGAGGAAAAGAGCCAACTCTCTTTCTTTCCACCATGTGAGGGTGCCGTGAAGAAGATGGGTGTCTATTAGCCCTCACTGAGAACCTGACCATGCTGGCAACTTGATTTCAGACTTCTAAACTTCAAAACTATGAGAACTAAATGTTTGTTATTTAAGCCATCCTGTGTATGATATTCTGTTATAGCAACCTGAATTAAGACAGTGGTTTCTTCTTGAACCCCTTTCTATTCTAAAATATGTTATGCATATATCATCCATGCATGGTATTTTCCTCTCTAGCTTTGCTTCTATTTGAGGTCCCTATCCATTATTCACCAAATGAATGGTCATGTTATAAAATGTTTCCAGATTTACGGTAGTTAATGCTTAGAATTATGTCCTTCTCTGGGATAGAAAGTGTCTAAAGACCATGGAATTATTGTTTCTGCTCAAGCGAACCAAAACTTTGCTGTATTCTGTACATTGTAAAGTGAACCAAAAGCCTTGTTGCATTCTATACATTATAGATGACTCATTTCTCTGTACCTGACTTGCTGTCTGTACCCTGGCTGGCTCTTCTATGTCCATGTGAAATAATCTTTAATCATCTCATCATACACATGTTACAATTCACCTCATCTTCTTACTTAGCTTTCCTTTTTCTTTTTTTTTTTGATTTTTTAAATTAAATTTATTTATTTTCAGCATAACAATATTCATTATTTTTTCACCACACCCAGTGCTCCAGGCAATCCGTGCCCTCTATAATACCCACCACCTGGTATCCCAACCTCCCACCCCCCTGCCACTTCAAACCTCTCAGATTGTTTTTCAGCTATGGACTCTTACTTAGTTTTTCAACCTAAACTGTAATCTCCTCATTTGTGTTGTCCTAGGTTGGCTTTTTTAATGGAGTGCAACAACAATCTCTCCTAGAATTTACATGCTCAGAGGCATATCTACCAGGATTTTGAATATAGATACATAAATTCTTTCAGATTTCTATCATAAATCTCTAGGTGTATTAATTTTAAAACCTTTGGATCTCTATAGATCTAGATTAAATTCTGAATTGGCTACTTATCAACTGTGTGAACTTGGTCAAACTGCTAACATTCTTTGGGCCTCAATTCATTTTCTATAAATGTTTTATTTGTACATAGGATTGTTTTGAGAATTAAATAAGATACTTATGTAAAATGCTCAGTACAATATCTGGTACATAGGGCATATGATATGTCCTCATAAATGTTAGCAATTACTAATATTTTTGTTTTGGTTCTTAATAAATGATGTTATGACCTTATGATAATGAAAATTAATGACATCAATATAGTAACTAGCAGGGTGTGGTGGACATTGTGTCCACAAATATTTGGTTCTCTTCTCATTCTGTGTACTGGAAGGTTAAAAGTCCCAGTCTCTTGAAGTTAAGCATGACCATACAACTGACTTTTGGTTAATGAAACATTTGAGAGCTGGTATGTGACTCAATATTATTCTCTCATCTCTTTCTCTCTTTGTCTTGGTTATTGGATAATCATTTACTGATAAGGCTGGGTCAACTTGTGGAACACTGAGTTTAAGCCATTTAGATTTTGGTATTATTACCAAAACATAATTATCTTACTGTGACTTATTTATAAAGTCAGTGTAGGAAAATTTGATATCATAGGTGATTTTTTCTTGACTGAGCTTGCCTGCAAGGAGAGTTAGAATTTCAGCAGTGGTCAGAGGAACTAAATTTAGGATTGGGCAGCCAGTGATTTAAATGTATCCAAAGGACGGTGGTTACCAATGCTTAATCTGAGCTGGCTCTCATAGCAGAGAGTGATTTGGATACTAAGCTAGGTCAGGTGCAGCCACCACCTCAGTTCTAGGGAGAACCCTATCCAGTCACTGGAGGTACAAAGAAGAGGTCCAGCTCCTGGCAAGGAAAAGCCTGCAACATGTAACCACCTACAGAAAGGGCTTCAGTGAAGAATTATAGCCCCAGAATGTGACCCAGGATACCTATAAAAATACTGAGGTAGAAATCCAGTTCTTGAACTTGGTAAATATGGTGGGTTTGTGGCAGAGGGACAGAGTTTGATAGAATGGAAAAGAAAGAAGTGCTGAATTGTTCTCTCATTTGGAATAAAATACTAAAATGTTGCATTGTGTTTTAAAAACTTTAAACTCAAACTATTAGACAAATGAAACCCAAAGTGCCTGAAGAAGTAGTCACACAATTAAATAGTCATCAATTAAACCTAGTATAGACATCACTCTTGAAATTTCAATGGCTTGTGAAAATTTTAGTAATTAAAAAATACTGTAGTGCAGTAATTAAACATGAAATAGTATAGCCCGAAAAGGAGAAACTGAACCCTGTCAGAAAATGATCAGGTCATTAAAATTATGAATTTTATATTGCAGCTATGCCGAAAGTTTGAAGAAAAAGAATCCTTAGGGATTTTTACTTGTCTGTCAGGAAGAATAAACTGATGGAGTGAACCATGCCAATTTAAAGGTTTAGTGAGCTGTAGCAAGAATATTGTCAGAAAAAATGGCTGCATGTTATGTGGGAATGCCACCTCCTTCAGATGTCTTATAAATTGCTCCAGGTCTTGCTGCCATGTGGGTCCTGATGAATTTTTCCCCCTTTTCTCTAGTTCTTTCTGGACAAATATGACATCTATTTTTCTGAAGTTTGTTGAAGAAATTTTTACTGCTGCTGCTGCTCATTGGTATAATTTCTGAAGTTCCTAGGGACCAATGCTGGGGAAACTGTAGCAGGTGCACAGAAATGAAAAATACCCAGTAACATAACTTAAACAGGATACAAGTTTATTTCTTTCTCTCATAAAAACATTATACAGTGGGTATACTGGCTTCCTGGCCAATAGGGACCCAGGATCCTCTGAGGCGAAGCTCTGCCATTTTAGTTGGCCTTGTCTTCAAAGTCATCTCTTGTTGGCAGCCCATGAATAGGAGAAAATACAGAAGGGCAAGAATATGCTTTTCCCATTCCATCAGCTTTCATTAAAGGAAGCATTTCTACTCTCATATTTCATTGGCTTAGACTTAGCCACATTGCCATGCCCAACTACAGGGGAAGGTAGAAAATGCAGAATTTAATTCCAGGCAGCAGGTAGGATTTCCTATTACTTTGTCAATGAAAACCCAAAGGATGGATATCAGAAGCCAGTTAGCTATCTTTGTCATAATGACAAAGCCACTGGCACAAGTGCTATTGAGAATTTTCTTTCGGTGTCCCAAAGCTTTTTATCATCAACCAAATATTTTGGTTGACGATAAAAATAAAAAATAAAAAATAAAAAATAAAAATAATAAATAAATAAATAATAAAAATAATAAATAAAAAACCAATATTTTTTATAAAAAATACGTATCATTATATAACACATGGTGCAAACAGTGACAAATGGAAAACTATTACATTTTTTTCTCTAACTGTACCATGGGGAAGTAATACTATTGACATCTTGGTATATATCCTTTCATTATCTCATATATATTTATGTATCTATTTACATAAACTAATGAATATATATTTATATATAGTGTATTATAAATATACAAATACTGGTTCACATAAATATACATGTAATTGGACCATAAAATATTATTTTATACATTTTTTACTTGTTAACATTTTCTTATATCAATAGTTATTTTGTGGAACAGAATTAAAAACTTTTTATTGGTCCATAAAAACTTTTAAAACTTTTAAAAACTTTTTATTGGTCCATTTTATTATATCAAAGAGTTATCTTGATTTATTTATTTATTTATTTTACCTTGACTAATCTAAATGATACCCAAATATGCTATAAATATACCTGATGTACTTTATTTGATGATAAACATTGTGTTTTTATTTGTTTGGGTCCATCCATTTTGGATTAATTCCTTAGTATGCATCATTAACAATAGAACTGTTTAGGCACAGATTTTATATTTTGATAGCTTAATATTATGTGTCATACTTATATACTTATATTTAGATAATTTTTATAACAGAGTATTTAGTAAAACTAAATGTTAAAACTTAAATTTATAATACCTTCTGAAACAAAGGAATTTACACAGGCAGGTTTTTATTTTTTATTCTTGAAGATTTAATTCAGGGGGAGCAGCAGAGGAAGCCTGATAAGGGATTCAATCCCAGGACCCTGGGATCATGACCTGAGCCGAAGGCAGCTGCTTAACCTACTAAGCCACTCAGGCAGTTTTTAAAGGCTACTTTAGAGTGTTAGTGTTTATGAATTTGTCTTAAAAATAACAGCACAACAGAAAAAAAGATGACAGCAGCAGACACTTCTAGCATCATTACCTTTCATAAGATGTAAGTGAATCAAGAATTCTATCTTAATATTTCTTTTTGATGTCAACATTAAATAAGATATTTTCTTTCTTGTGTAAGGAAATACTGACTGTGTTTATGTACACTGGAAATTACCACTTACCAGTAATGCAACAGAGAACATGGGACATTGAATATGACTGTGTAGGGGAAAACCACTCCTTTGTGGGGCGGGGTGGGCATTGTTCTTAGCATGTGAAAAGACATCATTTTTTCTGCCTTGAATTCAGGCCTCTGTCATTAGCTTCAGATTGATTGAGTGGGGGAATTCCAGAGACAAAAACACCTCCTTTATACCAATTCAGACTCACTCTTAAGACACTTAAAAGTGTCTGACTTAGAAAAGTCAGACATTTCAAAGTAGGCTGCTTATAATTGTCTTTGGTATATCTTATATATTTTCTTAATTAACAACTTGGAGAAAGCTAATCACCCAGGGACCCTCAGAATAGTTTAATTGTTCATAGAAGGACCAAAGCCCTGAAGGTCTTTCTAAAAAGAGAATGCTGAATGTGTGTATTTGACTAGCAGGGGGTTGAAAGAATTTTTAAAGATGTGGTTATTAATATGGACAAGGGAAGAAAAGGATCTACTCAATAATTATAATTAGAAATTTGCATTTGGGAAGAAATCTTTAGAATTTGCTTAGTATTCCCTTTGCATGATTTCATCCCAAATGAGCAATTTAACAAATCTCATCCTTGAGAATTTATTCATTTTTATGGGTTGGAATATACAGCATTTACTCCAAGAGTCTTCTTCTATTTTTTTTTCAAAATTTGAAAATCACTTTATAGTAAAACTTCCAATTAGGACATTTGCATTGAAAAACACAATGCATTTTCTTTTTCTTAAGATGCCCCAGAGATAGAATGAGGACTGTTTATTGAAAGCTTATTCTGGATCAAATCCTTTATGTGTGTTGCTTCTAACCTTCACAACAAATCTGCTAGGGAGGGGGTCATTATTATTCTTTTATAAATGAGGAAACTGAGTTTCAGAGAGGATAGAAAGTTGTGTCATGTCTCACAGCTGCCACATGTCAGAGGTAGGACTAGAATTTAGGGCATTTAGGACAAAGGAACCAGGATGATTCCCTAAGGAAGGTACTGGCTGTTGGATGGAGAAGATAAAATAAAGGTACAACTGCATTAAATGACTCTTGAAAAGTACACATGAAGGTAAGAAAACCCACAAAACTTTCAAGGATTACTGTTTGTTATTATTGAAAACAAAAATCTTGTGAGAAGGAGAAGTTTCAGAATCAAATATTAGTCAATGCATACACTATTAGGATTGAAAAGGACAATTGGCATCTTAAATTTCTAGAAATTATATGGTCTTGAACATTTATTCTGATTTGATCTATCTGCAAAATAAAAACATATTTTGAGTTAACTGATGAAATAATTGGTTAGTTTTCTTCTGAGGGTCTCATACTTCCAGGTTTATAAGAGGGTCAGCTTAACACTTACTGAAGGTTCCAAATGTATCAAAGCTAAGTAGATAAGAACTTAAACAATTTAGGAAGGAATACTTTGAACAAGATGGGAGTATAAATAGCATCATACTTTCCTGTAGGGCTTTTTATTCATTTCTAATGTTCAAATGCTTATTGGGTATCCAGAGTGCAGTGTGTAAGGAGTCTGATATGTTTAATTATTTTTTTTTGAAGATTTTTATTTATTTATTTGACACAGAGAGATGACAAGCAGGCAGAGAGGCAGGCGGGGTGGGGGGGGGCAGGCTCCTTGCTGAGCAGAGAGCCCGATGTGGGGCTCTATCCCAGGACCCTGAGATCATGACCTGAGCCGAAGGCAGAGGCTTTAACCCACTGAGCCACCCGGGTGCCCCTGATATGTTTAATTCTTAAGAGGCAACATAGTGCTTACAGTCTCCTAAGCAAGGTTTCCTGGGTGCAAATCCTGAAAGCCTGAATCAACCATTCGGCAGTTGTGTGTTTTTTTATGAATAATTTAACCCCTCTGTGCCTCGGTTTTCTTATCTTTAAAATGAAGCTACTAACTATTTTTCTCACAGAGTTCTTATGAGGATTATTTGTGTTAATATTTATGAAGCATTTAGAATACTTTAAAATAGATAGTGGGTGCTATGCAAGTTTGATACTTGTTTTAGGAAAGTGTATAAGGCTGGATACTTGGGTGAACAAGAACTTTACTCATACCACAAAATTCTGAAAATGCAATGCAGCAATTTCTTCCATTTCTTTAGTGTCAAAGAGGTGAAATGATAACTTTCTGTGGTGATATGATTGCGTTTAAAAGAACTCAATTCAAACACAATTTTGGAGGGATTAGAAGTCTTTAAGATGTTTTGAAATCGGTTTCCTATCTCAGGTTGTGGTTCTTAAAATAAGGAGGAGGTAGAGTGAGATTAAAACTTTGACCTTCATAATATCAAGAGCAAAGAATATATCTTAAATAATTCCAGAGAAAAAGAATAAGAGACTTGAAATTGCATCTCCTTCTCAATAGACAGACATTGTGCTACAGGACAAGGAGGCAAGTTTCAAAAATTTGAAGGAAAATTATTTTAACCTAGAATTCTTTACCCAGTCAAATTTTAATCAAGTGTACTAACGAGATGCCATTTTCAGATAGCCAGAGGCTCAGAAAGCTGACTTACCATACTTCCTAAGCTGTAATTTAGAAGTTACATAAAGATGGGCTAGAGCAAAATGAGGAGCAAACTAAGAACAACATATGGCAGCTGGGGAACATTTGATCTCATTCAGGAGAGTAATGAAGCACATTCCCATGATGATGACTGGGCAGTAGGCCCTGAGGACCATTGGTTCAGGGTGAGCAGGAGTATAGATGACCCTTAGAGAGGAAACTATGAAAAGGATTTTAAAGAAATTTGGTAATCATCATGAGAGACTGAATCTGTTAAGGCTGACTATATAAAGAAGAAAGATTGGCAATTAGGAAAAATCTATAAAATATAGTCACTTCTCTTTTGGTCAAACATTGTGTTTTTTCTTCTTTATCACTTCTTTCTTGATTATGTTGTTGGCTTCTATATGGTACATTCATTGAGGTAAAGCTCTCTGGCTCCTCACTTTTCTGGACTGGGAGTGTGGTGGAGGTGAACTGGTCACGTCCCCCTTCATAAAGCCTAGAAGAGTTGCCTTGCCTCTGACTTAAGCTAAGATGGGCCAGATTTGGTATGTGGCAGCTACTATAGCAGTCACCAACCATAGACAAAATTGATGGGATATCTTGTTATCAGGATGACATCTTCTTAACAGGATGACATCTGGTGAATATCTTGTTAACAGGATGACAAACTGATTAGTCTTTCGTTCAGAAAACAACAGCTTTTCTTCCTCCCTTCCTTCCCTCCCTCCTTCTTTTCTTTCTTTCTTGCTGTTGCTCCTAGAGAGAGAGTGTGTGTGTGAGCACACATAAGCATGGGGAAGGGGTAGGATCCACACCCAGCATGGAACCCGATGCAGGGCTCCATCCCAAGACCCTGAGATCATGACCTGAGCCCAAATCAAAAGTCTGACCAACTGAACCACCCAACTTAACCAACTGAACCACCCAGGTGCCCCAAGAACCAACTTTTCTTATACACATCAGGCAGCTTCTTTATTGTGAAGGGTAGAATCTGTCATTGCAGTGAACTCAGAAGTTGTTTTAGATAATGGCTTTTCTCATGTGCTTGCTCTAGATACTCTGCTGTACCACATACTTTCAGTACACACTTCCATTTTCATACTGTGATCTTGTTAGCAGCATGCACTATTTTAAAATTATAGCTTGATTAAATTTTCATTAAGCTAAAAAATTTAGACTATGCATCATTATATTTGGGCTTTGAGGTATTTCTTTATAAGTGAAAACTGAATCATTATATCAAAGAACACATTGAGGGGCTCCTGGGTGGCTCAGTGGGTTAAAGCCTCTGCCTTCGGCTCAGGTCATGATCCCGGGGTCCTGGGATTGAGCCCCGCACTGGGCTCTCTGCTCATTGGGGAGCCTGCATCCTCCTCTCTCTCTCTGCCTACTTGTGATCTCTGTCTGTCAAATAAATAAATAAATAAAATCTTAAAAAAAAAAAAGAACACATTGAATACAAGATGCCAAAAGTTGTATTCCATATTGAAATATGTTGAGTTCTAATGATGACTCAACCATTGTCAGACAATCAGTTATATATGATCTTTTTGCAATCAGGAAGGTTCAGGAAAGATGGCTAGAGGTGCAAAATCTTGGAACTTTAATTAATGTTTTCCTCATCATTTTCCCATAAGTTGTTTTGTCAGGTGATAATAGCTTCCCTTAGAAACTGGCTTTAACTCTATATTTCAAACTTCCAAAGAAAAATCATATAATAATTCTTATGAATTATACCAACTCTGACCTTGAGAAGCCTATTTTAAATATGACAGGAAAGCTTCAGGTGACTAGTTCATGAAGTATCACTTAGTTTATCCATTTTCTCCCTTTAAAGGATTTGCATTACTTCTTGGTGCAACCTTGTAATTAATTTGTAATTATTGTTAAAGAATTAAGGAGAGATTAATGTTCCAAATCTAAATTAAAGTGAGTAAGAGATATCTTTTCTGAGAGAAAGAACTATGCTATACTAACTGATACTATCAGATATTCATTATCAATCAGTTATATTTCTCTCATTGCAAGAGAAACCTGATTGCTGATAAAAATAATGATAATCTTATTTAGCAAATGATTTTTCATTAACAAAAGCAACAGTAATAAAAAAAACAAATAAACACCATATAGAAATTGAAAGCACATAAGAAAAACATGCTGTTAACCTTGTCCCAACAGAAAATCAATAGCGGTGATACATTTAGGTCAGTGGTCTAGCAGTGTAAAAGGATGGGGGATAACATTTAGTCCTCATTTAGCCAGGGACAGAAAGAGTAAATTGTTCCATTATCTTTCTATATTTCTTCTTAGAAACTTGATTGTTTTTTTTTTTAATGAGAAAAGAGTTTTCCTATTCGAATGGCAATTCTGCACATGTATAACAGGCAGTGTTTTTCTTCTTTCTTAAAATAACCTTCTCAAATGCAATTAATGTGACAGAGACCCAATTAGAGGGAAATTAAGTGAAGTGAAGGTCAGAATGTAGAGGACCTATGATACATGGTTTATGAGATAATAACAAAGATTTGGAGGGATGACATGGCTTTTATAAGCATCAATTTGGAGTATTCTCACTTAGAGAAGAATAGATGTATAATAAATTATAAGCTGTCTTTAGGACTGACATCACCCACATTTATCCAATCTACTGTTTATCTGGCCCTGCCATATTCTCACTTTGGTAGTATTTCCATTAACTTATATTTTAAGAATCAGGTGGTCCCTGTTTTCGGATATTTCTGAAACCTAGCAGATTGCCATCAATTGAAACTTTGCTTTATATTTACCTGAAATCAACAACACAATATTAAAAATATTGTATCAAGTAGCTTACATCCTAAAACTTACTATTAAATACTAAGATTTCTCTAAAGAAGTGATGTTTTAAAGCAATGCACTTTTTTCTCTTTTTTGTCAAAATGTCAAGATATTAGTACTAGAAGTGATTTTAGAAATCCAAATCAATCTTCTAAATATTTCCCATTTCATGAGGTTATATTTCATGAGGTTAAAACTTTGGGAATAAAATAAAAATAAAACAAATTATTTTAATAAAATAAATGATAAATTATAAATTATCTTCTTAAAAATAAAATAAATTTTTTTTCCTGTAATTTATTACTCCTTTTTTTTCTCTTGTTTTGCTTTCAGTAGAGTATTTTTTTTTTTAAATCCTCCTTGCATCAGATACTGTCGGCTTCCTATCTGGCATCCAAATTCCCTCTTCCTTCCTGACAACTAAATGCTGATTTCCCAAAATGTTAGAGAGAGTCAACCAGGTCATATGTAACTGTAATGAATTTAGTGATGGTTATCCTACCTTCTTGCAATTGGCTGGCTTGAGAATGGGCATTAAGATCTAGTTTGGGGGGACGCCTGGGTGGCTCAGTTGGTTAAGCAGCTGCCTTTGGCTCAGGTCATGATCCCAGCGTCCTGGGATCGAGTCCCGCATCGGGCTCCTTGCTCAGCAGGGAGCCTGCTTCTCCCTCTGCCTCTGCCTGCCATTCTGTCTGCCTGTGCTCGCTCTCGCTCTCTCTCTCTGATAAATAAATAAAATCTTAAAAAAAAAAATAAAACAAACTACATAAAAAAAAAATCTAGTTTGGGCCAATGAGATAAGAAAGGATGTCTTGTCAGAGATTTCTAGGAAAAAATCTTACAGAATTCAGAAAACATGCCCAGAGAAGTAATAAAGCACACTGCTATGATGACAGCTATGCAGTAGGCCCAAAATTTGAATTAACCATGGAAGTCCAAAAAGGGATGCTAAGAAAAATGGTTTGAAAGAATTTGGTAATGTCCTTGAAAGATCGGATGTACTAAGGCAAACAATAGAGAAAAAAAGATAATCAGAAAGTACTTGAAAAATGTATTCTGTGTCTAATGAGCTCAAAGGCATCATTAGACATCTATTTTGAATCACTTCCTTCCTGATTATGCTGTCAAATTTTATGTCACCCATTTACTGAAATAAACCTCTCTGACTCCTCACCATTTCTAAATGTTCTTTATAGTCTTCTAAGAAGTGATTTGTTTTTCTGTTCTTAGATATAGTCTGACTGTAAGGTCAGGAGCAGCTTTGACCACCTGTGTAGTTTCCTGAAGCCTAAGTCAATGTGGGGAAGACAACAATGGCAAAAGATTCATAGGGAGACCTAGAAGAGTCCTGTGTCCTATCCTGGGTCTGCTTTAAGTTTATTGTTATGTGAGATAAACAGTCATCTTATCATTTATTCCAATTTGAGTCTGGACTTTTTGTTAATTGTGGCTGAGAGAGCCATTCACAAAAGCAAGCCCTCATTGAACTTTACAAACTACATTAATATGCTATCTAGAGGGGAGAATTAAAGTCATAAACACAGTCATGTCGGTATGTGAGTCCCATCTCCTTTATCCCAGTTTCTTGAAGTCCTTAGACTAATTGGAAATAGGGGTCCTCTCTGTTGCAACAGCTTTTTCTGAGCCCCTCCCATCAAGATAATTATACTTGTTTTATGTCCTATCTTCTTAGGGCTTAGTTCTCTTGGTTTTATACTTCACCTCTGCTTTCTAGATGATTCCATGTTTTAAGTACCAACTATACACTGACACTTTCTAATAAACTGCTCCAACAAGGAATTTTCCTGTGAACTCTACACTCCTATCTCCTTGAATCAGCTGATTTATTGACATCTCTACTTGGGTTTCTGATAGACAGTTGAAGTTCAGAAATTCCAAAAACCAAACTCTGACTCCTTGAACCCTCAAAGAAATTTGTTCTGCCTTAATCTTCTTGCTTAATGCCATCTCTTTCCTTCAGTCTAAATACCTATGAGTCATCTCTGACTATTTTCCTCACACCCTACACCTGATCCATCAACATATTCTGTTGCCTGTATCTTCAAAATATACCTATAACCAGATCCCTTCTAATGGCTGTGTACTACTGCTCTTTACCCTGCTCAGACTCTCTTTGGTAGTGCAGATTGGTCCCACTCTCCATTCCGCTCTCTACTGTCCTTCCCTTCTAATGCATCTTAACCTTGTAGCATTCCTTGGGGCTTGAAAAAGCAGGAGGGTTTCCATCTCCAGGGCATTTTCTGTACTCTTCCCTCAGCCTATAGCTCTCTCTCCACCATAACCATAGTCACCCTCTGACTCCCTAACTTCCTTGAGGCTTTTGCTCAAATGTCAATGAGTACTGAGGTTTTCCTTGGCTCTCTTTTTGACATTAAATTTTCTCTTTGGTCCTCAGACTCTTTGTGTCTGCATGATTTTACTTCTAAACATTTATCACCATCTGGCATACTATATATTTTATAGATGTATTGCTTTATCATATGTTTCCCCCTTTATAATATAAGTTCCATGAGGATAAGTATTTTTGTCTGTTTTATTACTGTATCTCCACTGACACATGATAGGTACATAATAAATATGTTTAATTAGGGAAGTAATCCCTGTCTCTAGGAAATAACTAGCCTGATGAATGAGGTTTTGCTGGTAAGTGCCAATGGTAGCATACTTAGGTTTTAATCTCAGAGATAAACCTTAATATGCCTAAATATTTAATTTAAACAAAGGCTCTTAAAGTCAATATTTTAACAAAAATCCATGATTTTAATAGTGTATATTTCAGTAGTTATAAGAAAATGAGTCTTGCCTTAAACTTTGTATCTGATAGCATTTCTTTCAGTTGCAAGTAATAGAAACCCAATTCAAATTAAATAATAACAAAGAATTAGCTCACTTAACAGAATTCTAGGTATAGGGTTTTGGTCAGGGTTCTTATAATCTTGGCTTTATTTCTGTTTCCCAAGGATCTCTTGTTTCAGTCTTCTTCCATACATTGACTTCTTCAGGCTGGTAAATTATCTGTAGACATTATGGCTTCATATCCATGTGTGACAGTGTTCAGAAGAAGAGGGAATGTTGTTTCAGAAAAATCAGAAGGAATTTTCTTAGCAGTTCCCAGAAAACCACTCCTCAGGTACCACTTGTTCAATGAAAGTTACATACCCATTCCTTAAATTGAAATATTGGCAAGAGATTTGGGATATCTATAGCTATTAAGCCTACTCCAAAGAGGGGAGGTGAGGAGCATCTCCTGAGGCACATGGGATTTCTGGAAAAGCAGAGGGCTTAAGAGCGCCAGGTAATTTTGATTCTGTGAGGTAGGAGGAAGTGGGGAGGCACCCAAATGTCAACTGTATCTTTTATATCTTATGGACCAATTATTACCACTTTTCCAGCTTTAGGAACAAGTTTATGATCTTCAGGATAGTAGCTATAAAAGTGTTCTCATCTTTAGACTTCCTCTGAAATTCATCTAAATTGCTGCTGACTATGTGGGTGAAGAATTTAATTATTTTTCCCTTAAATGAACTCAATGTCACCTAGAGGGGAAAAAAAATCACCTTAATTTTTATTTTTTCAAATGCTTTGAATTATGTAGCTATTGCCATATGAAGTGTGAAATGAATTTATTAGCTCTGAAAATTATACTTGCATATTGTATATGTTATTGATATGTTTTAGTTTTATTATAATAAAAATGCATATAAGGTTATGAAATGATAATGAAATAGATATATGTTTTCTCATCCTGAAAATTATATTGTATATTCTTTTTTGAAAGAGTACATTGAGGGGTGCCTGGGTGGCCCAGTGGATTGAGGCTTCTGCCTTCTGCTTTGGTCATGATCCCAGGGTCCTGGGATCAAGCCCCACATCGGGCTCTCTACTTGGCAGGGAGCCTGCTTCTTCATCTCTCTCTCTCTCTGCCTACTTGTGAGAACCAGATTCAGGTTTCATGGGAATTTTCCAGGTACTTATAAATCAGTTAAAGTCTCATAGGCTTCCATTCAGTATCCTTTGATTATGTCTGCACATAAATTTGACAAGGTGTTTTTGTCTTGGTCTCACACAGAAAGCCCTAGAAGATTGGTCTGGAGGGAAAGAATTCTTCCTGGCTGCATTGTCTGTGGCTAAAGCTGGGACAAGACCATTGCCACATCAGGCATTGGGGTCATCAGAATTAAAATGGCAAGGCACTCAGACTGTAAAATGGTGGAAGGCTGTCAATATAGAGCAGAAGCATTCTCTCTGGGTCTCTCTCTGGAAGACAGATTTGCATACCCCACAAAACCTATCTTCAGTTTTGGTGAGATATCCTCTTCTGTGCTATTTAGATTTGTCTACAAAGAATCAAGTCTTTGTACAGAAGGGAAGCAGAGATTAGCCATCTTCAGTCCACTAAAAGATTCCTTTGTGGGATTTCTCTCTCTAAAATCTGAGAATGAGGCTCTTGCTTTGTCTTTGTTCTTTTTTTCTTTTCTTCTCCTCCTCCTTCCTCCTATCCTTCTTCTTCACCTTCTTCTTCCTCCTCCACTCCTCCTCCTTCCCCTCCCCCTTCCTTCATCTTTTCCTCCTCCCCTTCCTCCGCCTCCTCTCCTACCCCTTCCCCTTCTTCCCCTTCTCCTCCTCCTCCTTCTTCTTATCTCTTCCTCTCTCCTCTTCTTCTCCTTTTCCTCCTCCTCCACCCCTCCCTTTTTTTGGATGCTGCTTTGAAATATTAGGTAGACTAAAGTTGACAATAGGATTCTTCCAATCAACAAAAGAAGAGTACCAGCCTAAAACTCATTCTTGAGATGAGCCCAGTCAAGCTAAACTCTCAGGCTTAGTATAAGAGACAGAAAGACCTGCAGCCTAAATAGAATGCTCTTAAAATCATGTTTTTATATTAAAATGAGTATTGTTTTGGAAGTAGTCTAAGAAAATAGATTTCATTTGCCCTATTAAGACCACCTGTTGTATCTCCTAAGAATTCTCATGGGAGATTTTGGGAGATTCATTGAATTAATAGAATAGAATTAATTGTGAAAGTTAAGTTTTTTGAGAAAATCATCTCCTGTATCTTGTGATATAGGGAGGTTGTTTGCAGGGCTACTAAGTAGTCATTCCATAATGCTTTGTTGGAAGAGGTGATTGAATTAAACATTATAAATAGATTGAATGGTCTGAGACATATGATAGCATCATTACAATAATTCAGATCAGTTGTTGCAAGAAGTGGACTTGCTGTTACTCTTCAAGAGAATTTTGACTTGTGGCACAACTGGATTGTTTAAGTATCAGAAAATTATTTTGTGAGTCAGTAGAGGATCTTTGTAGGAACAAATTCAGGGAAGATCCTTGCCTGATTAGGCCACAGTTTATCTCTGCAAAAGATGGCCAAACACTACATATTCTCCTTTATGAAGGCAAATTAAAAGGATATATACATATACATACCTCAAAAACAGATAAATTGATAGCATAATAATATTTTAAGGTTTGCCAATCTTGTGTCTGCTGAACTTTTTATCCTTGTTTTAGCTAGAACATATTTTGATACTAACTAATTGCAAAGAGACTTATATTTTAAGATAGTTAGAGGCAGAGAGTCTTATAAATCTTATAGTTACTGTTAAATGTAATATCCCCTCCACCCTATAATGTACCTTTAATCTATAATACTTCTAGTCTTCCTTATGCCTATTATGAGCCCCAGAACTGGCATTGCTTTTTGGTGGATTAAAAGGCAAATGGTAGAAAGAGCCAAACCCCTGGGAATAATAGTGAGATACTTCTAAAGTATAAGATGTGGGAGATTCCCCAAGGCAAGACTATGGATCAGTAAGAAAATCTCTTTCTGTCTCACATTTCCCTTATTTGGAATATGAAAAAAAAAGTAATTTCCCAATATGTTTATATGAACTGTGCCTGTACAATTCCCAAATGAAAGATAATTTAAATAGGTAATATATGTATGATACTCAATATTTCCCAGTTTAAACAGTGTCTTAGGTCTGCATAATCTATTAATTTCATTTGTTCCTGTGATACCAAGAAATATCAAATGAAATAACAAAGACAATAAGCTAGTTGGAAAAAGATAAAGAGGATAAGAAAAATTGTGATTATTTATGAAATTAAACATGAAATAAAAATAGTGGAAGTGCCATATAATTAAAATAACCAAACTTACATAAAAGCCAGATAGATAGGCACTAGGATGTAACTGTTAGAAGGGCAGAGATTATATTCCTTTAGGTTACTATTACATCCCTGGCAGTTAAATAAATATTAATGAAAGGAAAGAATGGTATTAGAGAATAAAATCCAAATGGATTAAAAGGAAAATAGTTAATGTAATGTCTTTATGTAAATGGATCTCAACCTTCTTTTTATTATCACTCTCTACCCCCAACCAAGGAAATTTCTTAAATATTTTTTTCTATTTGTCCCCACTCTCCATGAAAGTTTAAAATCACAGATATATTTTATATCTGTTCATGTGCTATGACCCTTTGCAGGGCCATAAACCACTGTGATAGATAAGTTGTTTTTGTTTGTTTGCTTTTCTAACTTCCCAGAACCAATTTTTTCCCCCTCATAGAGACTAAAATTTCATCAAATTTCCTTTCCATGAAAAATTAATGCTTTATGGAAAAAGTATCTTACCATGAACATGGCTTGGAAGTCAAAAAAGGCCTGAATCTGCTCCTGAGTGTATGGGGAAGTTACTCAAGCTCTTTGAATCCCAGGATAATAATATCTACCATGGAAGTTTGTTTGTTAATTTCTACATTGTTAATGTAAAAATGCCTGCCACTCTTGTGTGTGAATTGCCACTGCATAGATCATATTTCTCTTACATACAGTGGTATTTTCAAGCAATTGGTGAAAGTGTTTAGCAGATAAGCCAATCAATAGTTTCCCTAAAGGACGGTGCTTCCCTGAGAAGACCTCTAAAGTGTACATTTTAACCCATGAGCTGAAGAGCGAAAACATTATGAGCCCTGTGGTTCCTGCCTTTTGCCTTTTCACTGATTTTAGTCTCAGTCTAAATTGCTTTGGGATATGGGTCCAAAGTGAAACATCTATAAAACCCTTTCAGTAATGAACTGAAGCCTAATATGTGAAACAGATTAGTGCTCAGTGAGTGACTGAATCCGGTGGAAGGGTCCCACTTACTACTGCACATGCTGAAATTAGCCCTCAAGACCCTTCTCCAGAATCCCTAGGGTTCTAGGAACAAACTAGAAAACTAGTACGTTACATGAGCCCTTCTAGTCTTAAAGCTTAAAGACATTGATTCATGTATAGTTTGTGTGTTGCATTGAATTTCGGGTTGCTTCCATGTTCCGTGTTTTAACATGGTTGATATATTTAGAAACAAGTGAGAAATCAAAAGTAGTTCGGTTACTTTATGAAATTAACTTATTGAATTTTTTGGTCATGTATTAAAAACTTTTTTAAAAATTATTTTTATTAACATAAAATGTATTATTTGCCCCAGGGGTACAAGTCTGTGAATCATCAGGCTTACAGATTTCACAGCACTCACCATATCACATACCCTCTCCAATGTCCATAACAAGCATCCTATCCCTACCCATCCCCCTCAGCAACCTTCAGTTTGTTTTGTGAGATTAAGAGTCTCTTATGGATTGTCTCTCTCCTGATCCCATCTTGGTTTATTTGTTCCTTCCCTACCCCTCACAAAACCCTGCCATGCCTCTCAAATTCTCTGTATCATAGAGATCGTATGATAATTCTCTTGCTCAGCATAATACCCTCTAGTTCCATTCATGTCGTTGCAAATGGCAAGTTTTCAATCCTTTTGATGGCTGCATAGTATTCCATTGTATAAATATACCACAACTTCTTTATCCATTCATCTGTTAATGGGAATCTAGGTTCTTTCCATAGTTTGGCCATTGTGAATATTGCTGCTATAAATATTCGGGGCATGTGCCCCTTTGGATCACTATATTTGTATCTTTAGGATAAATACCCTGCACTGTGATTTCTGGGTCATAAGGTAGCTCTATTTTCAACTTTCTGAGGAACCTCCATGCTGTTTTCCAGAGTGGTTGCACCAGCTTGCATTCCCACCATAGTGTAAGAGGATTCCCCTTCTCTGTATCCTCTCCAACATCTGTCATTTCCTGACTTGTTAATTTTAGCCATTCTGACTGGTGTGAGGTGGTATCTCATTGTGGTTTTGATTTGCATTTCCCAGATGCTGAATGATGTGGAGCACTTTTTCATGAGTCTGGGCAATCTGGATGTCTTCTTTGCAGAAATGTCTGTTCATGACTTCTGCCCATTTCTTGATTGGTTTATTTGTCCTTTGGGTGTTGAGTTTGATAAGTTCTTTATAAATTTTGGATACTAGCCCTTTATCTGATATGTCATTTGCAAATATCTTCTCCCATTCTGTCAGTTGCCCTTTGGTTTTGTTGACTGTTTCCTTTGCTGTGCAAAAGCTTTTGATCTTGCTTCCCTTGCCTTTGGCGATGTTCCTAGGAAGAAGTTGCTGTGGCTGAGGTTGAAGAGGTCGCTGCCTGTGTTCTCAAGGATTTTGATGGATTCCTTTCTTACATTGAGGTCTTTCATACATTTTGAACCTATTTTGTGTGTGGTGTAAGGAAATGGTCCAGTTTCATTCTTCTGCATGTGTCTGTCCAATTTTCCCAACACCATTTGTTTAAGAGACTGTCTTTTTTCCATTGGACATTATTTCCTGCTTTGTCGAAATTTAGTTGACCATAGAGTGGAGGGTCTATTTCTGGCCTCTCTATTCTGTTCCATGGATCTATGTGTATGTTTTTGTCCCAGTACCATACTGTATTGAAGATTACAGCTTTGTAGTAGAGCTTGAAGTCTAAAATTGTGATGCCACCAACTCTGGCTTTCTTTTTCAACCTTCCTCTGGCTATTCAGGGTCTTTTCTGGTTCCATATAAATTTTAGAATTATTTGTTCCATTTCTTTGAAAAAAAAAAAGGATGGTATTTTGATAGTGATTGCATTAAATGTGTAGATTGCTTTAGGTAGCATTGACATTTTCACAATACTTGTTCTTCCAATCCATGAGCATAGAACATTTTTCCATTTCTTTGTATCTTCCTCAATTTATTTCATGAGTACTATATAGTCGTCTGAGTACAGATTCTTTGCCTCTTTGGTTAGGTTTATTCTTAAGTATCTTATGGTTTTGGGTGCAATTGTAAATGGGATTGACTCCCATTGACTGTTTGTTCTATCTTGTTGTTGGTGTAGAGAAATGCAACTGATTTCTGTGCATTGATTTTATATCCTGACACTTTACTGAATTCCTGTATGAGTCTTAGCAGTTTTGGAGTTGAATCTTTTGGGTTTTCTGCATAAAGATATCATCTGCAAAGGATGAAAGTTTGACTTCTTTACTGATTTGGATGCATTTTATTTCTTTTTGTTGTCTGATTGCTAAGGCTAGGACTTCTAGTACTATGGTGACTAGCAGTGGTGGTAGTGGACATCCGTGCCATGTTCCTGACCTTAGGGGAAAAGCTTTCAGTTTTTCCCCACTGAGAATGATATTCGATGTGGGTTTTTCATAGGTGGCTTTGATGATATTGAGGTATGTGCCCTGTATTCCTGCACTTTGAAGAGTTTTGATCAAGAAAGGATGCTGTACTTTGTCAAATGCTTTTTCATCATCTACTGGGAGTATCATATGGTTCTTGTTCTTTCTTTTATTAATGTATTGTATCACATTGATTGATTTGCAGATGTTGAACCAACCTTACAGCTCAAGAATAAAATCCAACTGGTCGTGGTGAATAATCCTTTTAATGTACTGTTGGATCCTACTGGCTAGTATTTTGGTGCGAGTATTCGCATCTGAGTTCATCAAGGGTATTGGTCTGTAATTCCCCTTTTTAATGGGGTCTTTGTCTCATTTTGGGATCAAGGTCATGGTTGCCTCATAAAATAAGTTTGGAAGTTTTCTTCCATTTCTGTTTTTTGGAACAGTTTCAGGTGAATAGGAATTAATTCTTTAAATGTTTGGTAGAATTCCCCTGGGAAGCCATCTGGCCCTGAGCTCTTGTTTGTTGAGAGATTTTTGATGACTACTTCTATCTCCTTACAGGTTATGGGTCAGTTCAGGTTTTCTATTTCTTTCTATTTCTATTTCTTCCTGGTTCAGTTGTGGTAGTTTATATGTCTCTAGAAATGCATCCATTTCTTCCAGATTGTCAAATTTGCTGGTGTATATTTGCTCATAATATGTTCTTATAATTGTATTTCATTAGTGGTTGTGATCTCTCCTCTTTCTTTCATGATATTATTTATTTGGGACCTTTCTCTTTTCTTTTTGGTAAGTCTGGCTGTGGGTTTATCAATTTTATTAATTCTTTCAAAGAACCAGCTACTACTTTGTTGATTTGTTCGACTGTACTTTGGGTTTCCATTTCATTGGTTTCTGCTCTGATCTTTATGATTTCTCTTCTCCTGCTGAGTTTAGGCTTTCTGTGTTGTTCTTTCTCCAGCTCCTTTAGTTGTAGTGTTAGGTTGTGTATTTGAGACCTTTCTTGTTTCTTGAGAAAGGCTTGTATAACTATATATTTTCCTCTCATGACTGCCTTTGCTGTGTCCCACAGATTTTGAACCATTGTGTTTTCATTTTCATTTGTTTCCATAAATTTTTTCAATTTTTGTTAATTTCCTGATTGACCTATTCGTTCTTCAGTAGGACACTCTTTAGCTTCCATGTATCTGAGTCCTTTCCAGTTTTCCTCTTGTGACTGAGTTCTAGCTTCAGAGCATTGTGGTCTGATTGAATGATCCCAATCTTTTGACCAGTTGATACTTGATTTGTGACCCAGGATGAGATAAATTCTGGTGAATGTTCCATGTGCAGTAGAGAAGATTGTTTATTCTGTTGCTTTGGGATGTAATGTTCTGAATATATCTGTGATGTTCATATGGCCCAGTGCATCATGTAAGACCTTTATTTCCTTGTTGATCTTTTGCTAGCATGATTTGTCCATTTCAGTGGGGGGGTGTTAAAGTCCCCTATTATTATTGTATTATTGTTGATGTGTTTCTTTTATTTTGTTATTAATTGGTTTATATAATTGGCTGCTCCCACTTAGGGGTATAAATATTTAAAATTGTTAGATCTTCTTGTTGGACAGACCCTTTGAGGTGTCCTTCTTCATCTCTTATTATAGTCTGGTTTTAATCTAATTTATCAGATATAAGGATTGCCACCTCAGCTTTCTTTTGATGTCCATTAGCATGGTAAGTTGTTTTACACCCCCTCACTTTAAATCTGGAGGTGTCTTTGGGTCTAAAATGAGTTTCTTATAGAAGCATACTGATGGGTCGTGTTTGTTTGTGTTTTTGTTGTTTGTTTTGTTTTTTAATCTATTCTGGTATCTTTGTCTTTGAATTGGGGCATTTAACCCATTTACATTCAGTGTAACTATTGAAAGATATGAATTTAGTGCCATTGTATTGCCTGTAAGTTGCCTGTTATTGTGTATTATCTCTGTTCCTTTCTGGTCTACTAATTTTAGCCTCTCTCTTTGCTTAGAAGACCCCTTTAAATATTTTCTGTATGGCTGGTTTGGTGTTTGTAGATTCTTTTAGTTTTTGTTTGTCCTGGAAGCTTTTTATCTCTCCTATTTTCAGGGAAAGCCTAGCTGATATAGTATTCTTGGCTGCATGTTTTTCTCATTTAATGCTCTGAATATATCATGCCAGTCCTTTCTGGCCTTGCCAGGTCTCTGTGGATAAGTCTGCTGCCAGTCTATCATTTCTACCATTGTACGTTACAGACCTCTTGTCTTGAGCTGCTTTCAGGATTTTCTCTTTGTCACTAAGACCTGTAAGTTTTACTATTAGATGGAGGGGTGTTGACCTATTTTTATTGATTTTGAGGGAGGTGCTCTGTGCCTCCTGGGTTTTGATGTTTGTTCCCTTTGCCATATAGGGAAATTCTCTACTATAATTTGCTCCAGTATACCCCCTCCCCTTCTCTCTCTTTCTTCTTCTTCTTCTGGGATATCAGTTATTTTAATATTGCTTCATCTTATGGTATCACTGATGTCTCCATCATTTGGTCTTCTATATCACTAATTCTCTCTTCTCCCTCATTTATCCTAGCAGTAAGAACCTCCATTTTTTATTGTACTTCATTAATAGCTTTTTGATTTCAACTTAGTTAGATTTTATTTCTTTTATTTCTCCAAAAAGGGATTTTATTTCTCCAGGAAGTGTTTGTCTAATATCTTCCATGCCTTTTTTGAGTCCAGCTAGAACCTTGATTATCATCATTCTGAACTCTAGTTCCTACATATTACCAATGTCTGTATTGATTAGATCCCTAGCTGTTGGTCCTGCCTCTTGTTCTTTTTTTTGTGGTGAATTTTTCTGCCTTGTCATTTTATTCAAATAAGAACATATGAATGAGAGAGTAAAATACTAAGAGGGTGACAGAGACCCCAGAGAAATATGTGCTTACCAAATCAGAAGAGACCTGAAACCAGGTGGAGAAAATAGGGTGAAAAAAATACAAAATGAATATATTTATATATTTATATGTATATTAGGCTGGTGAATAGGACAGAGCCACCCACTTGATTTTGGTTGTTTTCTGGTCTCTTAGAAGTAATCATCTCCCAAAAATTTAAAGACAGAGAAACTTATATATATTAAAAAATAAGTGTAATGATGATGAAGGGATGGAATATGACTGTAAAGATGAAAATTAAGAACAATTCTAAAATGTGAATTGATAAGTTGGTTGGAAAAAGAAAAAAAATGAGGAGGGAATGTTCTCAGGCTGGAGACTAGAACAAGGCCAAGTGGTAGATTAGGGTATATTTTGATCTATTAGAAGAAATTGTATCCCAAAATTTTAAAGAAGAAAACCTGTATTTATACAAAAAATAAGGTTAAATACAGCAAAGGGATAAAATATGACTATAACAATGAAAATTTAAAAAGATTTTTTAAAGGTATTGATAAGATAAAATAAAAAATGAATGCTAAAACTCTGAAAAGAAATAAAATTAAAAAAGAAGAAGGAGGAAAAGTAAAAAAAATAGAATTAGAAAAAATAAAATTAAAAAAATTTACTTTGCAAGACTAAAGGATCATGGGAAAAAGCCATGAATTCTTTGGTTCCTTTCCCTTAGCTCTGGAGTTCCACACTTCTCATTGATCGATGAACTTGGTCTTGGCTGATGTTCCTGATGATCTTCTGGGGGAGGGGCCTGTTGCAATGATTCTCAAATGTCTTTGCCTGAGGCAGAATTGCACCACCCTTGCCAGGGGCCAGGCTAAGTAATCTGCTCAGGTTCGCTCAAGGATCTTTTGTTCCCTGAATGCTTTCTGTAGAGCTTTGGAGGATGGGAATGAAAATGGCAGTCTCCCAGTCTCTGGTCTATAGGAGCTGAGAGCTTGTGGCTCCACTTCTCAGTGCACCCTCAGAGAAAAGCAGTTAATCCCTCCTGTCTTCCTAGTCTCCCGACACACTCCGTGCTCACCTGGCCTTTGACCAAGCATTTCTATCTCTGGCACACAGCCCCGTTTGGAGTCTCCAGACCCAGCACATTCCTGCCATGCACTCCCATGCTGCTCCTCTTGAAGAAGAAGGAAGGTATGTCTCTGGATCTGCCACTTGCTGGGTCCCTGCTCAAAGATCAGTGGTCTGCCTTGGATCATGGTTTAAGGTAACCCTGAGCTCAACACTCACTCCTTGGCTCTCTCTCTATAGCTGGCTTCCCCACTTTGATACTTGGCAGCTCTGCCACACGCCAACATCCCTGATCTTTCTGTGAAACTGCAGGTCCTGAGACCACGCCATCCCTGCAAGGGCTCCACCCTCGCTTAGCCTCTGGAGTGACGTCCCTCAGTGGAGCAGACTTCTAAAAGTTCTGATTTTGTGTTTTGCTGCTCCACAGCTTGCCAGGACCTGGCTCTTCTCACTTCAGTCTATCTTTCCTCGAATTCACTTCTCCATACGTCCTACCTTCCAACAAGTGGTTGATTTTCTGTTCCTAGAATTGCTGCTCTTCTTCTCTTCTATGTCTTGTTGAGTTTGTAGGTGTTCAGAATGGTTCAATAACTATCTAGTTGAACTCTGGGACCCAACGGTATTTCAGACTCCTACTCCTCTGCCATCTTGCTTCAAGAGCTCCAATTAAAAACTTTATAAGAGAAAATAACTCATTTATAGGCAATGGCTTTATCTTATTCTACTGCTTGCTAAGAAGCAGCTTCAGTAGATAAACTTTACAACCTAGCTGCCAGTATAAATATTGAATTCAACAGTTTAAGAAAGCTTCAACTCTAAATCAGGAAAGATTATTCCGGTGATATTTTCTCTCTCTTTCTAATTAAAAAAATGGGAAAATTCCTTCATTAATTTTTCTCTCTTACATGAATAGCCACAACAAATCATATTATGTGGAAAAGGAGAAAATTGTAAGACAATGTAGGTGGCATAGTTGTTGACATTAAACTGCTGGTGATGGGATAGATATGCACCATCTTGAAACTCTCTTGCTGATACATGTTTTTCATCTTTCACTATGTGTGGTTTTTTTTTTTTATGTTTTGTGTAATTTGTTTTTGAAACTACTGCATAATGAATACTATATGGGAAAGCATTTCAGTCATGATATATGGTAGAAAACAGCCTTTACAGCTAGTGAAAAATTATGCCAAGGTCTTCATTAAGAACAATGTAATAAGTGAAAGTCCTCACAAACGAATTTTTCTCTTTGTTGCAAGGTAGTATTCATTCCAGGTTTTCCATGAATATTTTAGAAAACTAATTCTAATCATAGTTGACTGGGTTTTCACAGGAGTGGCAAATAGTAGTAAGGAGTTTTATATAGACATACAATTACTTTAATGATTTATAAAAATGTCATAGATAATAGACACATGGCTAAATACAGAACATTTTGAATAATTAACAGTACATGAGTAATGGCCTTAGATGTACAGACATTACAAAGATGAAGAGAGCTTGTTGTTGAAACATTTTCATTAGTACAAACAAGTCTGTTTCTCGCCCACAGATGTGCTAAGTATAAGCACGAGCCAATGCATTGCTGTCTTTCTTGAAGCAAAATATGTTTTTGGTAAGTGACAGTTTCTATCCAGTTTCCAACTTGTGAAATAAAATTTCTTGAGTTCTACACAATTTTTCCTTTTTTGATAGGGTCCATGTATATCCCTTAGGTTTGCAGAGATCTTTGTAATCAGAAAAGCACAAAAAAATGTGCTTGTTTTAACATTACCAAGATGAAGAACTATTTCCATTATTCTGAAATGATACACTTCTTTCACAAGAATGATAATAATAAGACATGCCACTAGACTTCTAGGGAAATCAACTTTCTTCAATGGTAGAAGGATAAACTGGCAAAAACATCTCTAACTTCTCTTTGTTCACTATCCCTTGAATAGAAAGTGTGTTTTTTTGTTTTTCTGGTTTTTCAAGATATTGATGAGAAAGTTTCTTTTTTCTAGCTATGAGCTTTTTGAAAATCAAGGTTTAAATAGAAAGGCAGTGCCAAAATCTAGCAATTTGACATTCAGTAGACTAACCAATAAAATAATTTAAAATTAGCATTGGCATCTCGACTTTATTCTGGGCTGTCTCTTCATATGTTCAGTACTCTATACATTTTAAATAGTAGATTTTAAATAAATATGTTAATGGTGAAAGAGAGAATCAAGATCTAGGGAACAATGATTCCATGACTCCAAACAGGCTGGCAGCAAACTGAGACAGTTGTTCTTGGGGTGGAAGAAGTGGTTGCTAATTACTATTCATAAGCATATGGCATACGATCAGTTTGTATAATACTTTTCCAATATTGCATGTGACATTGTAAATCCAGAATTTTGAATAATAGAGAAATGGGCATATTTTTACAAGAAGCTTTTCCAAGAAAATAATTTAAAAATTTAAAATAATATAAACTTCCACATATCCTTTAAAGGAGGCACAAGTTCCATATTAGTGGATATTTTAGGTTGATGACTTTACATCTGGAATGAAGAAAAAAGTGGGGGGAAATGTACCTTTCCCCAGGTGTTCTTGTTTTTGTCACATTAGTCATTCAGGATACTCAATGTAAATTGTCCACTTATTTTTTTTTAAATTGAATTTGGGATCTATAGCGGTGGGAAGTCCAGACATGTAAAGACACTGTAACACAATGAAGATCTGGGAAATAGCATTTTCTACATGGAACTGGATTGTTGTGGCACTTTATTTGGGCATAGACCAAGAATGGTTACCAGCACTTAGAATAGTCCTTACTACTCAGATAAAATTAAATAGAAGTGGCATCAGATACTCCAGTTTATAATCTACAGTGCTCTTAGATAGAAAGTTCTGTGGTGATATAGATGTTCTATATCCACTGCCATGTGTGGCTATTGAGTACTTGATTTGTGCTTAGTGTGTTTAGGAACTGAGTTTTAAATTTAATTTTAATAGATTTAAATTTAAGTAACCACATTTAAGTAAACTATTGTTTACTGTATTGTATAGTACAGAGTTAGGAAGATGCTCATCCTTAATCTAGTTTCGAATTATGCTTTCGCTTCATTTTGAGACAACAATTCATTATCTTATTACAGAGATTACTCCATGGTAATAGGAACAAAAATTTTTAAAACAAACAAAAAGGAAACATAAAGCCTTTCTGTGTCCAAGACTTAATTGCCTCATGCCAAAATTGTGAATCTATTTATTCACCTTCTAGTTGGTCTTGGAAAGTCCATCTGTTCTCTGGATAAAGCATGTGGTTAAAATAGTTAACAGAACATTTCAGGGGTGCCTGGGTGGCTCAGTGGGTTAAAGCCTCTGCCTTTGGCTCAGGTCTTGATCCCAGGGTCCTGGGATCGAGCCCTGCATCCAGCTCACCGCTCAAGCAGGGAGCCTGCTTCCCTCCCTCTCTCTGCCTGCCTCTCTGCCTACTTGTGACCTCTGTCTGTCAAATAAATAAATAAAATCTTTAAAAAAGGAATATATCATACTTCACCTGCTTGTGTTTTGTCAAACTCAGAACATTTTTTAGAAAATTATAATTTATTTCAAGAGAGAGATACAGTAGTATTCTTGAAAATTACCCCAAAGATACAGATGTAGTAAAAAGAAGGCTCATATGCACCCCAATGTTCATAGCAGCAGTGTCCATAATAGTCAAAATGTGGAAAGACCCAAGATGTCCTTCAACAGATGAATGGATAAAGAAGATGTGGTCCATATACGCAATGGAATACTACTCAGCCCTCCAAAAGGATGAATACCCAACTTTTGCATCAGCATGGTTGGGACTGGAGGAGATTATGCTAAGTGAAATAAGTCAAATAGACAAAGTCAATTATCATATGGTTTTACTTATTTGTGGAACTTAAGGAATAGCATGGAGGACATTAGGAGAAGGGAAAAATGAAGGGGGAGAAATTGGAATGGGAGATGAACCATGACAGACTATGGACTCTGGAAAGCAAAAGGAGGGTTTTAGAAGGGAGGGGGTTGGGGGATGGGTGATCCTGGTGATGGGTATTAAGGAGGACATGGATTGCATGGAGCACTGAGTGTTATACGCAAACTATGAATCGTGGAACACTGCATCAAAAACTAATGATATATGGTACGGTGACTAACATAACACACAAAAAAATTAAAAAAATAAAAAAAATTAAAATAAAAATAAAACATTATTTTAAAAAGTAACTCAGACACTGTGGCTTCTGTGGCGAAGTTCACAATCATTAGTCTATAGTGATTTTCTTTTCATTGTGACTGATTATTCTTTTTCATCTTCTTTTCCTTCCCCCATTCTTGATTTCTATAGGTACAGAATGAAGGAAATATGGCTAAATATTTTTACTCTTGCACAGACTATTCACCAGGTAAGTAATCTTGAAGATGCCCATTTCCACTTTCTTCTTCCCCTCCCCTCTTCTTCTTCTTCCTTTCCTCTTCCTACTTCTTCTTTTTTCTTTTCCTTTTTCCCTTCTTCTTTCTCTTCCCCCTCCATTTCCCTCCTCCTCCTTCTTCTTCATCTTCCTTTTACCTTTCTCTTCCTCCCCCTTCTTCTTGCATCTTGCTTCTTCTTTCTTCTTCATAGGACGAGAGTAGATAGAGTTTGGATGCTCTAGAACCTATCCTTGATGCCAAGATGCCAAAAAGAATGTACTTGGGGCTGTTCCATTTAGACTGCTTCAAGATAAGGATATCACTTTGTCTCCTTGAGGTGAATTTACCTGAGCTGCTATCAAAGAGGTAGGTACAAAAGCTACAGGAACCACCAGTGTGATGACTCAGCTGAGACAGTTTTTAACCATGTTTAGTGCACAGGTTCCATAGGTCAGAAAAAGTACAGAACTATGGTTTTACATAATGGTAACCTGCCCATGATGTCAGGGAAACTTCTGGAAAATTCTGCAGAGTTCACAGTCACCAATATCTCAAGACTGAAGATTTACTCAGTGAATCATTTTACATGCCTTGTTCTGGTCAGATATCTTCCACTTGTCATTGTACAAAGGAAAGTCATGTTCATAGTGGTCTAATCTCACAGGCAGGCCTAGTTGAGCAATAGGTTAGAAGATACACACTCCCTATGTTATTTCTTAAAAATAACAGGATTAAAAATATATTAATGTGATCCCAGTACAAAATTTTAATTGCACATTTAATTAGAATGCACAATTTCATATAAGGTAAGTTACACATTTTCATGAATGGTTTAGAGTTACTGAATGCCTGGGATTCTGGAGGCATTGGGAATTTGTTTCCATATGCATGTGTTCATAGCATTTGTGATATGTCTCTTGTCATTTCTTGTCTCTAATGCATCTAGAAGTCCGGAATTGTGATGCCACCAATGTTGGCTTTCTTTTTCAATATCCCTTTGGCTATTCGAGGTCTTTTCTGGTTCCATATATCTAATGCATCTAGAACAAAAACATTGATATATATAGGAACATCTTTATGATTTTACTGCTCTATTTATGTTACTGTCCCACTAGAATGTGAGCCTTGTATAGGCAGAAGCTTCATCTCATTCATGATGGTTTTCCTATAAGCAGGCATGTTATCTGTCACAAATTTGAATGAATGACTGAAAGGATAGTAGTAGATTGAGCAGAATATCATCAATATTCTGATATTTATAGGAATTTTTAGAGAGGGATAACTGCGGACTATAATAGCAAAGGTGAAATTCCATGAAGGAAGTTATTTGGAGCATTTGCAGAAGAGTATGTTTACATGGGGATCATTATACTATTTAAAGAGGTGAACCAAATACCCTCCAATGCCTCCTCTGTTTTCATTGTTTTAAGTGACCAGGGTTTTTTGTTTTTATGTTTTGTTTTTGTTTTCTGCATCGCTTAGCACTCTTTAAATTGCCAAATATGTCATAAAAAATAAAAATGTGTGCATAATCACTGCAATGATAATCTATAGATTCTATTGGATGGTCTTTTGGATAGTGGACACTCTACTGATCTTCTGATTTTCTGCTAAAATCCCAGCCTGGTTTCTTCCTTTCCAAACCTTATACCTTTTATTTCTTCCCTTGTTCTACTGCACAGTGCAAAATCTGCAGTTCACTATTAAAAATAAATGGTGTTGGAATGCATCCTTAGCTGATTCTACATTATAAAGAAAATGCTTTCAATGTCATATGTTAATGTTTGCTGAGGGTTTGATATACTAAGAAAGTTCCCTTCTATTCTTATTTTTTTAATACTGTGAGTTAATATTGAATTTTATAGGATGCATTTCTTGTATCTGTTGAGGTATAATTGACTTTTTAATCTGTAGTTGATTATTGTGGTGATACTTATTAGTTGATTTTCTTATACTAAACCGACTGTGCATTTCTAGATAACCTTAAGTTATTTGGGCTCTATTTGATATTTTTTATACATTGCTACAGGCAATTTACTGGTAGTTATACATTTTTGGCCCATTAATATATAAAGGTATGTTTTAAAAATTCACATGTGAGAAAAATCTCATTTTTTAATGATTTCTAACTTAATCGCTTTGTAATTGTGCCTATCATTAATTTGTTGGCAATTCTTTTCTGGCCTGGAATTTAGTAAATATTTTTAAAGGGTTTTTTTTTTTTTTTTTCTTTAGGGGGAGGGTGGAGAGGGGCAGAGGAATAGAGAGACTCTTAAGCAGAGAGCCTGACTCGGGGCTCCATCTTACAACTCTGAGCTTGTGACCTGAGCCAAAATCAAGAGTTCAATGTCACTCAGGTGCCCCCTGATATTTAGTAAATTTTAATAAATACTTGATGTGTGCTGAGAAGAAAATTATCATCTATAATTGCTGGATATAATTTTTATATGTTCTTTGGATGAAGCTTGTTAATTATAGTGTTCAAATATTGTAGATTTTGCTGATTATTTCTGTCAACTTAATCTATTAAGTCCAGACATGTCTAAGTGTTTTACATTATGACGTTGGAATCCATCTCTCATTGCAGAGCTATTAATTTTGGATGATGAAGTTTGAGGGTTTGTTATTAAATGTGTAATGATTTAGAATTATTTTATCTTTCTAATGAATTGAAACTTAAGCAGTTACTTTTCTTTGTTCTAGTAATACTTTGAAAATCTATTTTAAAAAATGTATGTATATATATACATATATATAATTATAATTATATTTATATAATACTAGTTTTGGTTTGAGTACAAATATGCTATGTATTTTTCCATACTCTTACATACAAACTTTCTGTGTCTCTATCTGTCTAATAGGGCATTTGTAAATGACTTATAGCTAGATTTTTTTTTTTTTAATTTATCAGAGAGAGAGACAGGGAGAGAGCGAGCACAGGCAGACAGAATGGCAGGCAGAGGCAGAGGGAGAAGCAGGCTCCCTGCTGAGCAAGGAGCCCGATGTGGGACTCGATCCGAGGACGCCGGGATCATGACCTGAGCCGAAGGCAGCTGCTCAACCAACTGAGCCACCCAGGTGTCCCAGCTAGATATTTTTTTTTAAACTTGATGAGATATTTTTGTTTCTTTTTTTAAGATTTTGTTTATTTATTTGACAGAGATCACAAGTAGGCAGAGAGGGATGCAGAGAGAGAGAGAGAGGGAAGCAGGCTCCCTGTTGAGCAGAGAGGCCGATGCAGGGCTCAATTCCAGGACCCTGGGATCATGACATGAGCTGAAGGCAGAGGCTTTAACCCACTGAGCCACCCAGGTGCCCCAAGATACCTTTTTTTTTTTAACAGAAAAGTTTTATTTGTTTCTTTTTAAAAGATTTATTTATTTTAGAGAGAGAGAAAGATAATGGTGGGGGAGGGGTAGAGAGAGGTCAAGTCTTAAGCAGAATCCATGCTGTGTGCAGAACCTGATGTGGGGCTTCATCTCCTAACCCTGACTGAGATCATGACCTGAGCTAAAACCAAGAGTCCAATACTTAATCTACTGTACCCACCTAGGCTCCCCAAGTCTCTGCCTTTTATAATTACTGATGTACTTCGACACATTTCTCCATCTTAATTTTTACTTTCTACTTTTTTACTTTTTTAGTTTCATGTTTTACTTCCTTCAAGTGTTCATTTGAATTGTTCTATTTACTTTGGGTCTGTCTGTTTCATTTTGTTGGGTTTTTTTTTTCTTATAGTTTCTCCATTATTATACTTCACTATTTTGGAAATTACACCCATATGTATATTTTTAAAATAATTATCCGAGATAGTTCCATATGCACAGTGTCTGGTTGATAAATATATATTTTTGGGATCAAAAAATGCTTTAACTCTGAGAATAATTCCCCAGATAAATTATAATCTACTTGTATCTAGTGTTTTTGTAAAATCTGTATTTCAATGTCATACCCTAGATATTATTATTATTATTCTTAAAATGTGTTTTATAGATTTACCAAAATCACTACCAACTATTCCCTATTTCTTTTAAGTGAGGAGAACTTTTAGAGTTTTCTTTTGTGAGAACTGATAAACTTTTAGTTTTCACTTAGATTAAAAAAAACAAAATTTCATTATTATACTTGAAAGATAGCTTTGCTTGTATAGAGTTATAGGTTGACTTTTTTTTTTTTTCTAGGTATGTTAGGAAATCTTCATTGCTTCTGTTTTCTATTATAGCTGTCAGTTCAAAATCATTCCTTTGTCTCAGGCTTCTGTAGATATCACATTCCCATTTTAGTGTTCTACGGTTTCATTAAAAATGTCAGATAATTGGGGCACCTGGGTAGCTCAGTGGGTTAAGCCACTGCCTTCGGCTCAGGTCATGATCTCGGGGTCCTGGGATTGAGTCTTGCATCCGGCTCTCGGCTTGGCAAGGAGCCTCCTTCCCTCTCCCTCTCTCTCTGCCTGCCTCTCTGCCTGCTTGTGATCTCTGTCAAATAAATAAATAAAACCTTTTAAAAAATACCTTCTTTTAAAAAAAAGTCAGATAATTAATTATATAAATATAGTTGTTTATGTATCTGTTGTTTAAGGCAATCAGTGGGTTTCTGGGATCTGAGGTTTTATGTCTTTCCATAATTTAGGAATATTATTTGTTTTTATTCCCTTGATTATTGCCTTATTCTGATTTTTTTCTACCATATCTTTTTGGTTCTCTGATTAGACATATCTTAGACCTGCCCACTGCATCCTAAACCTTTTTTGTTTTCCCTATTTTTGTATCTTTGCAGGATAACTTCCCTGCATCTAGATTTTAGTTCAGTAAATTTTTCTTCAGCTGTGTCTAATGCTTATCTCAGTCTGTCAGCTGAGTTTTACATTTTATTTTTCATTTTAAAAAACTGTATTTATTGTATTTCAAACCTTATTGTTTAATTTTTATACTCTGTCAAAATCTCAATTTTATTCAGAAATCTTCTATTAGACCCTCCACTTTGGATAGACCTTGATCTTATTATCTATTTCTCATGTTCTGCACTGCTGTCAAAACAGAAGCTGAAATTATCGTGGTTAAGCAGATGCTTCCTGGGGAAAAGCTGGCTTCGGGCATTTTTTATTTCCCAGCTGTTTTCCTTTTCTTTCTTTTCAGTTTCTGAACATTCTTTACTTTCTTGCTCTTAGGAAATCATTGAAAATGGTGTTTTCAATATATCATTAAGTGTTTTACGTTATTTTTATTTTTCAGGATACATGGGTGGTTGTCACAGGAATTGAAATCCTTTTCTGAAGTCTCTGGGAGAGGCATTCTGTGACCAAATGCCTTAGGAACTACTCTGATGCACCATGAGAGGGTGAAGGCAAAACACTAGTGGGTTGGCTGATATTCTTGAAAATCAATTCAGCAATGTTAGAGATTTTTATTTAATTAAAGCAAAATACCCCCAAGGAGGACACTGTAAGATTGCAAGTGTGAGATGCAAACATTAAATGTAGGATCATAGCCTCAATATAAGTTGCTTAGTCTAATTTGTAGAACTGCACACTTAGCTGCTTTTTAGTTTTTCTTTTTGTATATAAGAAATTATTTGACTTAAAATATTCTTTGAATACACATTTATTTGTGGCTCATCAAAAACAGACTTAACATGTAGCTTTCAGTTATGAAACCATAGGGCATTGTATTGACCAAACATTATTATTGACCAAATAATATTATATAAACTTATATAATATTGACCACACAAAGTTTTTGGACAATATTTTCCATGGCATTATGGCTCAAGAAAACCAGAGATTTCACCTTGCAAATTTGTAAACTTGAAGCTACTGTGATTTGTAATACTGTGGTTATTGCTGTAGAGATTTCTGTTGTTTTTAAATTTTTTTTGTTTTCTTTTTTAACTAAATAGTAAATTTTCAATGGGGCAGGGAAATAAGCAGCAGGTACTTATGAGCTGCAAATATAAAAATATTCTTTCAATAGAGTTAGACTGTCACTACTACCTCGTTATTAAGAGTCAAATGGGACTGTTTGTTTCTATCAGGGGAACTCTCTCTCTTTACATTAATTATTTACATTAATTATTAATTATTTTCATACAAAGAATCTATAATAGGTCTTCTCAGGCAGCTCCAGGGGCCAGACTCAGCTGAGGAGAGAAACATTCCCAGAAAACTGGTGGGCACCTTGGGAGGTGTGCTAGCTCTTTCATAATAACAGAGTACTAGTTAGGGCATCGTCTACATTAAAGACATTTTTTTTTTCCATTGTGATAGTTATAGAAATATTCATTAACCTTCAGATTTTCATGTGGCATTAAGAATATATTCTATAATGACCATTGTTGAATTATTATTAAGGCATAGTTATTAAATCTGTTTTGAAACTGGTAGGATATAATTGTAAGTAAAGGTGAATGATTTCCATGGAGATAGAAATTCTATTTCATGGTAATATTAAATAATGAAATTCTTTCTCTAACTTGGAAATATTAACTTCATTGATTCCATGATACACTTCCAAGACGACCATTTTCTTTGAATGGATGGGAAATCTAAAACATGCAAAATGGATAGGCAATGTGGAAATACCCCTGCAATAGAGAAAACCTTGCTTCTACTCCTCAATCTACAGTATGTTAATGGTGTGGCTGTGAATGAATTAGTTAATCTTTCTAAATTTAGGTTTCTCATCTATAAAAGTTAGGATTAACAATAGTCATGTAGTAGTTAGGAAAAAGAATTTGGGGAAGTTAGAAATAGATTGGAGTACTGAATTTGCCAGCTACAAACTGTGTAAATATGAACAAGTTGCTCATTCTCTTCAATACTCAATGTTCTTATCTATAAAATGGAAATAATGCAGTGTCTGGATTATCAAAGGTATTTGGTCCTTTTTCCTGTACAAATGCAAGTCCGTTCTTTTTTTTTTAACCCCTTTATTATTCCTCCTAGATATTAGGCTATCATCCCACCTTGGGTGGACTCAGAGAGAATGAGAGAACTGGGTTCTTTATATTTATGTCCCTTTCCAGAAACTTCCATAATGTTGGCCCATAGAACATACAAAATAAATATTTGTGGAATGGTAAATGAATGAGGTTTCTTACACACAGATAGAGTTAGTAAGTTAGGGACTTTCTCTCCTAGGCTAATCAAGACTTTATTTCCATGAAGGTTAATCTAAGAAATAGCATGAAAGCTTTGAGATGAGATTAACAAATTCTATTTCCAGTTCTACTTCTACTTTCTAAATTGAGTACCTTCTCCTCATTGGCACTGTCTATGAATAGATAATCTATTTGGCTCTTTATGAATGACCAATCCTTACACCATGGGAGACTTATGACTATAAATAAAAATTGACTTCAAAATTACATCAGCAATTCAAGCATCTTATGGTGTACTAAAAAATAGATTAAAGTAATTATCATCAATGTGCCATTTTAAGCTGTAAGAAAAATGGCCACATTGTCAGTTTGATAAATAATGCTGGTGTGAGAGAATGTGCATGTTTTAATTTTATCCTTTGGTGCTGTAAACCCACATCCACTTAAAAGTAGTCCTGGATGATACAGCAGGCTTGTTATTTGCCAGGAAATAAATCATTATCATCTCTTTTAATAAAAGTGCTGATGGCCATTGTTCAGTAACCCTTCTGCTTAAGTAACAGGTCTGCATCTTCAACAGAAGGTTGTAACTGAATATCAGCACTATACAGTTTTATTATACAGAAAACTGTATTAAAAATAGTACTTAAAGGTGCCTGGGTGGCTCAGTGGGTTAAGCCTCTGCCTTTGGCTCAGGTCATGATCTCAGGGTCCTGGGATCAAGCCCCGCATCGGGCTCTCTGCTCAGTGGGGAGCCTGCTTCCCTCTCTATCTCTGCCTGCTGCTCTGCCTACTTGTGATCTCTCTTTCTCTATCAAATAAATGAATAAAATCTTTAAAACAACCACAACAACAACAACAACAAAAATAGTACTGAGATGTAGGTTTAAGATATATGGGAGATGATGCCTGCTCACAGTAAATAGTCCTTATACTGGGAAATACCCCAGGCAAATTTCTTGATGATCTTAATTCATTCTCAATCAAGTCTAAAATAGCTTCCATTTCAAACTATGCATCAATTTTAATAATGACATTTTTGTGGAAAGAATTGAGACATCATCTGGCCTGCTCTCCTACTTCTATAAAGGACACACTTACCACTTTGGTATCAGGAAATTAATTTTGTTTTTGAAATTTCCAAGAAAAAAGAGATTTTACAACTTTCTGGAACTGTAAATTACTGGCCTGGTTAATACGAAGTCACTCCATTTTGTAGTTAATCCTGGCATGTTTGGCAGATAGGAGAACCAGCAGGCCTCCCCTTTGGCAGGCTCTCCTGCCTCCAGAACTGGGAGGCTGAACTGCCATTACACATTTTTTGCAACATCGCCAGATATGATATGGCTGTTGGCATATTAGATGTGCTTGATAGATCTTAATAATACATAATATTTCTTCAGAGCTTTCCTTCTTGGAACCCTGGTTGGCATTGAATAATATTGTACGTTGCTTTTTCTGGGAAATAGCTTTTGATTCTCTAGGATTTGCATTCAAGAAGTTTACTTGGGAGTTTGTTAATTGGAGTTAAAACCTGTGAGAGATTATGGAAGTGTAATTGGGCAGAAGGAGAGGTGAAATGAGTTGCAATTGCAAACTGCATTCTAACTGATTGACAGGCTTCTCTGGAGCTGGCATTGACCTCCATTGTTGTCCTGAATGCAGACAAGGGTGATAAGCCAATGTACCTATATGTGTAGAAATTATTGGATGCTAGCTGCTCCTGGAAAGGGAGCAAACATGGGGAAAGGCATCTACTTCTACTGAATTAGGTTTCTGGACAGGTCGCAGATGTGAATCATCAGCTGCCAACATTTCTAGAAGCTGACAGAATAAGTTTTTTAGTTCTAAAAGGAGATCTGGTGGCACACTGTAGCACCTATCGTAAGTAAACATGTGTACCATAGTATACACTGCAATAAACATTTGTTGTATGAATTAACTGTTATAATTTTTTTAAAAGAGTTGTTTTCAACATGATGGGGGCAAGAAACAACTAAATACCAAAAAATTCATTGTGGTTGGAATGAAGGGCTGGGGGCAAAGGAAACAAATTGATAATGAGTGATACACAGGAAGAGTTTGGATTTTATGATATCTATATAATTGACAGCAGAGGAAGGAGCAAGAATTGTCATGACAAAGGGGCAGATAGGAGACTGAATATTCAAGACTGACCATGACATTTTCCATTTATAAGACACAGTGATCTGATTTTTGTTTTTCATCTCCATCTTATGCCATGATTCCCTTTCTGGCATTTGTAGATACACAACATACATCTTAAAATTTACACTTTTTCTCCTGTAACTTATTTCATCTACAATGTCTTCTCCATCCCCACAAACTGTCAAACATTTATCATTAAGTAAAGATTTAGATGAAGGATCCACCCTTCTTGAAGCTGTACTCTCTTCCCTTTGCTAGGTAGAATTTACAGCCTCTTTCTAACAGTGGTCTTTGTTTCATGTTCGACCCTCCTGCTCAGACTGTAAACTCTTCAAGAACAAGCAGCCATATATCTCTTTGATACTACCAGTTGATATGTCTGGCAAATGATGACCACTCAGAACTGTTTTGGTTGAATTAATGAATTGCATAATACTTGGGCAGGATTCCAGTTGTAGAGAGGATTCAGGGGATGTTGTAATTTAGCAGAACATAATACTCAAGGGCAAAGAAAAAAGGAATATCTAACAAAATTTTAGAAAATAGTTAACAAGGCTTGTTAACCTGGGCTAGGGGCTTATGTAGTCAGAGGTAGGTAGATTTGGAGAGGACTTTGAACACCTGGATAAGAAGCTCATGGTTAAATATTCTAGCTAATGGTTTTCCAATATGGGCAAGCATATAGATTCTCATTTAAAGCATGAAAAGATGACTTATCAGGTATACTAAAGAATGGGTGATTGAAGTATCACATCAGTTAGGTAGTTACTGCAATTACCTGACATATAGTAGGAAGGGACTTACCTCAAGTGGACATTGTAGCAGACAGATACTCTAGAGGTACTCTGAATATCCCAGCCCAAAGGTAGGGCAAGCTGGAAATGGATCGTGGGAAGATGCAATACACAATGCAGAAAGATAGTGAACAGGTGACAAGAAGAAGGCTGTGTTATCTCATGGTGAGCCACCTACAGATTATCCTACACTTCACCATCTGGAAGGTCTGCTTGCAGGTGGGTATGACAACAATTCAGAGAACTTGGCAGCAGGCAGTAGGTAGAGTCTAGCAAGCCAGCTAGCAGTAGAGAAATCTGGCAGAAGTAAAGGTAAGCCAATCATAATATCAGGATTTCGGAGACTGAATTCAGTCCATGGGATTACTGGAGAGAACAATTTATGGGGACTAGTACTCTAGGACTATAATACTCAGTGAGGCCCTGGGACTAGGTATCAGTTATTGAAATTAGTGTACAAGGTGTGAGTGTGACCATGGTAATAGGCAGCATTAGATGTGTGAACTTTGTTCTTATCCTTTGTAGAGCAGGAGGAGCATCCAGTGACCCTTGGCAATGAAGGTCTTCTTTTAAGGATACCTAGAGAAGAAAGAAGGAAGATATCCATAGAATTACTAGTCTGACAGAAATACTAGTTACTCAACAAAAGTTCTAGTAATTGTCACCTCAGGAATGGTTATTGTGGATCAGAGACACTCAGCCACCTACTTATTTTCCTCCTGCCGTTACTGAAAATCATCACTGCTTACTGCTTTCTGTCTGTGTCTCTCATCTTTTAGCTTCTACTACTGACTCTTAGCTCTTCTGAATGAAATGCTTCATATGCAAACTTCCCAGGAAGAGCTCCAGTTGGCACAGTCAGTATTATAACAAGTTGGCAAGACTGTCTCATAAATATACTTAATGGGTTACTGACAGGCTGATAACCTGGCTGCCCTTAGGTCAGATGCCATCACTGGTCAAGCCAGCTGCGGTACTGGTGTTTGTATTGGATTACTTGGGGATTAATGGTTAGCTTCCTTTTACCAAGGGCAGTGATGGTGGCAGATGTAAGGTCATACTGGACTCCTCTAACCCACAATAACAGGAGTGGGATATCAAAACTATAACAACAGGAAGCCTGATGGTATGTTGACTGAGGGTTCCAAAAAGTTATACCCAAGATGGCAGTGGCAAGTCATAAGGCATTTATTTTCAACAGGATTTGTGTGAGAAACATTATAAAGAAGACTTGGAAGGGTTTGGTTGCCGAGTAATTTGGTTGACTTGTCTCACATGTCCCTTTCTTCCAGAATAATCTCTGAACAGAACCTTTTAAAAAGGTTTTATGCATTCTAGAACTAAAATAAATCTCTGAGTATTGAAGTATATATACTATCTCTTATTTTCTGTACTATATGAAGTCTGCAGTAAACAAAAATTCATGAAAAAATAAAGATTCCTGGATAAATCAAATGCCAATTTGGGTAAAAAAAAATTCATGGATCAATCAGCAAGATTCCAAGCAGTATAATACAAAGCCAAAAGTAAATATGTTTCATTTACATTAGAAAACCATGAGATTTTGAAATGCAATTTTTCTATGTTAGAGTGAGCCAACATAAACAGATCCAAATCTACTTATTAACACTTTGAAATCCTGTAAAGTGTAAAGGACTATCATAGTATTTAAGAAAATGCAATTGTTAAATCTGAAATGGACCAAACAAATGAAAATTTTAAGCAAGAACTTTAAGAAGAAATGACAAAGCATTTTTTCATTTTTCCCAAAGAACAATACACCTAATTTCTCTACATCATTTTATAATTAACAGAACTCTTTGCATTTCTTATATTACATGATCTTCACCAAAACCTTTTGCATATAAGAAGATTATAGGTTCAGGAAAGGTGATTTGTCCAAGGCCATATGGCTACTAAGTAGCTAAGCCAGACTTTGAGTTCAGAACATCTTTAATCTGATTCACTGGGTCATTCCCTGCCCAGGAAGAGTAGATAAAAGGAGACATAAAGATAAAGTATTAGCAGCACACTAAACTGTTTCTACTGCATTAATATGAGTTGAATTTAATGGTATTCAGGGATTTTCCATAAGTGAAATTGCATTTCTTTTAGTTCCCTGTGCTGCACAGCAGCTACCTGCCTTGTTGGGATTCTTTCTCAAGAGTACCAATAATTCCATCAATATGACCCAGATGCTAGACTTGGATTATGATCTTATAGTGATAGCAATATTATTAAAATGTGTTTTGTAATTTATAAAGATTTCCATATATATACCATTTAGACACAAGCAAGTCCCTTCCTTACCCACACACTCCTCCTAAATGGTAGCATCTACTCATGCAAGTTTAAACAAATAAATGGGATAATACTATGTGTACATTGTCTTTTAATGCATTAAAAAATGTTTCATGATTATGTGAATATATTCCTTTCAGATTTAACCTCAGTACTGTCTCTCTTTGAAATTTTCATATAAAATGCATGTACTCAGGCTATATTGAGCTTTCAAAATGAGTTAGAATCACTTTGAATGTTAAAATGATCCAATATTCAATCTGTAGCTATTGAATGATTTCTGTATGTCAGGCATTGTGCTAGGCATTGAGGCTATGTAATATGAATGTTACAGATGTGACTCTGTCCTCTGAGGACTCACCTTTTGCCAGGTGAGTTAGACATCATATACATAAGTAAATACTTAAAAACATGGTTTAGAGTTATGAATGAAATAAACTGATTTCTATAATAAAAAGAAGTTTGATAATGGGTATTCAGGGAGCTTCTTTTTGAGTGGGTGTCAATTAATTTAAGTTCTCAAAGAAGAAATATCTAAAGGTTAGGAAAAAGAGATTCCAGACAGAAGGAACAACTTATGTGTGTTTCTGAGATGGGAAGTGGGAGAGCTTAAAGAAACCAGCATGACAGTCACTAAGTGGGAGTGGTGGTGGTGCTTGTGGGTGGGTCAACAGGCATGCAGAATCCTTTACTATGTAAGATATTGGATTTTAGGTGGTGTTGGAATCTGTTGGAGGATTTGTAGGATATTTAGAATTATGATATTCATTATATCATGAGGTAAATTTCCAGATGTCCAGCAAGTTCCAGGAATGGGCACTGGGCTGGACAAAGCAGTGAAGTTGTCTGGAATTTCAGAGTCTCCAGCAGGGTTGCCCTGGCAGAGCCAGGTCTCCAAGTCCTCAGCCACAGTAGGAGACCTCTTTGGACTTGAACCCAGTGTCCTCCATTATTCCCTGCTGTGCAGAGAGATCAAAGAATGAACCATATTCTTTTGGGTTCAAGTAAAGGGACTCAGGACAGAAGTCTGGCTCAGGAGAAAACCCAAATATATCAAAACTTCAAAAAATAGAATTGTTCCTTCAGAATTTATAGTGTTACTATCAGCAAAGCAGTATTTATATGAGCTGTGTGCCTAGTCAAATGGAATTAAAAAATATTCTGATGTTGGTGGCTCCTGGGTGGCTCAGTGGGTTAAGCTGCTGCCTTCGGCTCAGGTCATGATCTCAAGAGTCCTGGGATTGAGCCCCGCATCGGGTTCTCTGCTCAGCAGGGAGCCTGCTTCCTCCTCTCTCTCTGCCTGCCTCTCTGCCTGCTTGTGATCTCTCTCTGTCAAATAAATAAATAAAATCTTAAAAAAATATATTCTGATGTTTATTGAAAGTATTTTTCCTGGTTAACAACTGATTTGTCACAGATTTCTACTGAGGTTTTATTTTTTTTTCCTTTTCAGTGTTTCAGAATTCATTGTTTATGCATCACACCCAGTGCTCCATGCAATACAGGCCCTCCATAATACCCACCACCAGGCTCACCCAACCCCCTACCCCCTCCCCTCCAAAACCCTCAGTTTGTTTCTCAGAGTCCACAGTTTCTCATGGTTCATCTCCTCCTCCAATTTCCCCCAACTCCCTTCTCCTCTCCATCTCCCATGTCCTCCATGCTATTCCTTATGCTCCACAAGAAAGCAAAACCATATGATAATTGACTCTTTCTGCTTGACTTATTTCACTCAGCATAATCTCTTCCAGTCCCAACCATGTTGATACAAAAGCTGGGTATTCATCCTTTCTGATGGAGGCATAATACTCCATAGTATGTATGGATCATATCTTCTTTATCCATTCATCTATTGAAGGACATCTTGGTTCTTTCCACATTTTGGCAACTGTGGCCATTGCTGCTATGAACATTGGGGTACAGGTGGCCCTTCTTTCACTACATCTGTATCTATGGGGTAAATACCCAATAGTGCAATGGCAGAGTCATAGAGAAGCTCTATTTTTAATTTCTTAAGGAATCTCCACACTGTCTTCCAAAGTGGCTGTACCAAATTGCATTCCCACCAACAGTGTAAGAGGGTTCCCCTTTCTCCACATCCTCTCCAACATTTGTTATTTAGTGTTGTTAATTTTGACCATTCTAACTGGTGTCAGGTGTTATATCAATGTGGTTTTGATTTGAATCTCCCTGATGGCTAATGATGAACGTTCTTTCATGTGTCTGTTAGCCGTTTGTGTGTCTTCTTTAGAGAAGTGTCTGTTCATGTCTTCTGCCCATTTTTTGATGTGATTTTCTATTTTGTGTGTGTTGAGCTTGAGTTCTTTATAGATCTTGGGTATCAGCCCTTTGTAGTGTCATTTGAGAAAATCTTCTCCCATTCCATGGGTTACCTCTTTGTTTTGTTGACTATTTCCTTTGCTGTGCAGAAGCTTTTGATCTTGGTGAAGTCCCAAAAGTTCATTTTCACTTTTATTTCCTTTGCTTTTGGAGACATGTCTTGGAAGAATTTGCTGTGTCCAGTATTGAAGAGATTACTGCCTATGTTCTTTAGGATTCTGATGGATTCCTGCCTCACGCTGAGGTCTTTTACCCATTTCGAGTTTATTTTTGTGTATGGTATAAGAGAATGGTGGAGTTTCATTCTTCTACATATAGCTGTCCAATTTTCCCAGCACCATTTTTTAAAGAGACCGTCTTTTTTCCACTGTATATTTATTCCTGCTTTGTCGAAGATTATTTGACCCTATAGTTGAGGGTCCATATCTGGGCTCTCTACTCTGTTCCACTGATCTATGTGTCTGTTTTGTGCCAGTACCATGCTGTCTGTTGATCATAGATTTGTAGTAAAGCTTAAAATCAGGCAACGTGATGCTCCCAGTTTTGTTTTTCTTTTTCAACCTTTCCTTAGCAATTCGGGGTCTCTTCTGGTTCTATACAAATTTTAGGATTGTTTGTTCCAGCTCTTCGAAAATTTCATGTGGAATTTTGATCAGGATGGTATGAAAGTATAGATGTCTCTAAGCAGTATAGACATTTTGACAATGTTTATTTTTCTGATCCATGAGCATGGAATGCTTTCCCCCCTTTTTGTGTCTTCTTCAATTACTTTCATGAGTGTTCTGTAGTTCCTTGAGTACAGATCCTTTACCTCTTTGATTAGGTTTATTCCCAGGTATCTTATGGTTCTTGGTGCTATAGTAAATGGAATCAATTCTCTAACTTCCCTTTCTGTATTTTCATTGTTAGTGTATAGGAAAGCAACTGATTTCTATACATTGATTTTGTATCCTGCCACATTACTGAATTGCTGTATGAGTTACAGTAGTTTAGGGGCGGAGTCTTCTGAGTTTTCTATATAAAGTTTCATGTCATCTGTGAAGAGAGAGAGTTTGACTTCTTCTTTGCCAATTTGAATACCTTTAATTTCTTTTTGTTGTCATTGCTAGGACTTCCAGTACTATGTTGAACAAGAGTGGCAAGAGTGGGCATCCTTGTCGTGTTCCTGATCTCAAAGGGAAGGCTGTCAGCTTTTCCCCATCAGATGATATTTCCTGTGGGTTTTTTCATAGATAGCTTTTATGAAGTTGAGGAATGTTCCCTCTTTCCTTTACTTTGAAGGGTTTTAATCAGAAACGGATGCTGTATCTTGTCAAATGCTTTTTCTGCATCAATTGAGAGGACCATATGGTTCTTCTCTCTTCTCTCATTGATTTGTTCTATCACATTGATTGATTTGTGAATGTTGAGTCACCCCTGCATCCCACGGATAAATCCCACCTGGTCATGGTGGATAATCTTTTTAATGTGCTGTTGGATCCTATTAGCTAGGATCTTTTTATTATTATTATTATTATTATTATTATTTACATATTTGACAGACAGAGATCACAAGTAGGCAGAGAGGCAGGCAGAGAGAGAGGAGGAAGCAGGTTCCCTGAGAAGCTAGAGAGCCTGATGCGGGGCTTGATCCCAGGACTCTGGGATCATGACCTGAGCCGAAGGCAGAGGCTTTAACCCACTGAGCCACCCAGGTGCCCCCTATTAGCTAAGATCTTGTTGAGAATCTTAGCAACCATATTTATTAGGATATTGGTCTGAAATTCTCCTTTTTGGTGGGGTCTTTTCCTAGTTTGGGGATCAGGGTAATGTTGGCTTCATAAAAAGAGTTTGGAAGTTTTCCTTCTGCTTCTATTTTTTGAAACAGCTTCAGGAGAATAGGTATTATTTCTCCTTTGAATGTTTGGGAGAATTCTACATGGAATCTGTGAGGTCCTGGGCTCTTGGTTTTTGGGAGGTTTTTGATAACTCCGTCAATCTCATTACTAGATATTGGTCTGTTCAGTTTGTCAGTTTCTTCCTGATTCAGTTTTGGAAGTTTATAGGTTTCTGGGAATGCATCCATTTTATCTAAGTTGCTTACCTTATTGGCATATAACTGTTGATAATAATTTCTGATTATTGTTTCTATTTCCTTGATGTTAATTGTGATCTCTCCCTTTCATTCATAATTTTATTAATTTGGGTCCTCTCTTTTTTCTTTTAAATTAGTTTGGCCAATGGTTTATTGATCTTATTGATTCTTTCAAAATATCAGCTTCTAGTTTCTATCGCATTGGTCTCTGCTCTAATCTTGATTATTTCCCTTCTTGTGTGTGGGGTTGGCTTAATTTGGTGTTGATTCTCCAGTTCTTTAAGGTGTAAAGAGAGCTGGTGTATTCTGGATTTTTCCCTTTTTTTTTTTTTTTTTTTTTTGAGGGAGGCTTGGGTGGCTTTGTATTTCCCCCTTAGAATCGCCTTTGCTGTATCCCATAGGTTTTTAGACTGAAGTATCTTCATTCTCATTGGTTTCCATGAATTGTTTAATTTCTTCTTTGATTTCCTGGTTGATCCAAACATTCTTAAGCAAAGTGGTCTTTAGCTTCCAGGTGTTTGAATTCCTTACAAACTTTTTCTTGTGGTTGAGTTCCTGTTTCAAAGCATTGGAGTCTGAGAATATGCAGGGAATAATCTCGATCTTTTGGTATCAGGTGAGTCCTGATTTATGACCCAGTATGTGGTCTATTCTGGAGAAAGTTCCATGTGCACTCGAGAAGAATGGGTATTCTGTTCTACTGGGATTTTTAATGAAAATTTACTTAACTATTAAAGGTGGCTGGCACAATGACAGCAGCCAGGACAGGCTAACTCTGAAGAAAGACATTTTTTTTTTCCACATTGTCATAGCATTCAAATTCCAAAATTTTTCACAGTGTTTAAACCAGTGCAAGGACTCCCTTGTGTATCAGTTTATTCTAACAGCTAAAGTAAAGTGCAAAAAAGCTAAAGCCAAAGTGCAAAAATAATTAGTGGGCTCTTCAGAAAAGTAACTCAGGTGCTATTCATACTAACTTCAGGTGATTTACATACACAATCTATGTATGAGTTTTTGTGGTCTCTGATGAAAGTTACCAGGATGACCATGAATTTTTGTTAATGACCATGTATATTTAGGTTTATTTAAAAAGCTTTGTCACTATAAAAATGGAGTGGCATGGGTAAATAAAAGAAAACTATGTTTTCACTCATAGTTCAAATTCTCTTACCTATTGTTAGACCATCCCATTCTCAAAAAAAAAAAAAATGTAAACAAAACCCCCAAAACTTTTGCCTTCACAAATCCATTCTAGACTGATTCAGATTTTCTTTTCTTTTCTTAATACTAATACTAATAATTCCTCAAGTTATTCCCAAATTATTCCCAAATATTTTTAGTGAAGGTTTCAATATGCAATGAACCACCTTCTCATTTAGAAAGAAAAGAAACCAAAGATGAGGGAGGGGAACAGAAAGAGACTATTACAGTCTCTTAGGGGAGACCATGATAGGCAGATTTCTGCCTCCTGGTATTCACATCTCTGTGTAACCCCCTTCTCTTGGGTATGAACCTGCCCTGTCTGGCACCTTAATTACAGCCCTGTGAGAAACCCTGAATCAGAGGACTCAGGTAAGCTGTGCCCTGGTTCATAACCCATACAAATTTTAGGTTTATAAATGTATGCTCTTTTTAGTGACTACATTTGGGAGCAATTTATTACACAACAGTATACAATGAATATAAGAGCTTTTAAAATTATTCCCATAAACATGCACCCTGTCCATGTTCTATCCCAGTAACTTGGCACTATATCATAGATTTTTAAACATTTGACCATATTCCCCAGGAGAGCTTGATATAATCACCTCTCCTGTTCCTATCCTCTAACCACTTGAAAGCCACTGACTCATCTTTATATTAAAAAATAACAACTTCAATGATTGAGAATGTATGGTACAAGAAGGCCTCCATATTTGTGAATTGAGTTTTGTGTTTCTAAAAGTTCTGGTACATAGCATACCTATTTACACTCTGTGAATTGTTCTAGGTATATGGTTTACCCACATACTCTTTAACAGTGTGATAAAAGAATAGTAATTTTATCATGGTCAATGAGAGAAAATAATGAAACAGACCAGTAGGAAGTGGAGAAATGGGAGAAAAGAATGATAAAAATGATGAAAAGTAACAATTTTGGAGTTAGGAAATTCTGGGTTTCAGCATATAATAGGCTATGTGTAAGTTCCTATCATTTAGGATGAAATTATTCAACCTTCAAGGCCCTCTATTTTCCTCATTTATATAATGGGGAAACAATGTAAGTGGAAGAACCCAGCATGTGAGGACCACACAGAGAATGGTGTTTTATATCCTTTCTTCCTTGCGGTGATACAGGACAAATGTATGAGTGGGAGAAACAAAACAGTCTTTTCAGTTATTGAAATTCTTTCCTTTAGCCATTTCATAACATGCTGCTTTTTTTTTTTTAAAAGATTTTATTTATTTATTTGACAGAGAGAGATCACAAGTAGGCAGAGAGGCAGGCAGAGAGAGAGAGAGGAGGAAGCAGGCTCCCTGCTGAGCAGAGAGCCCAATGCGGGACTCGATCCCAGGACCCTGAGATCATGACCTGAGCCGAAGGCAGCGGCTTAACCCACTGAGCCACCCAGGTGCCCTTTTTTTTTTTTAATGCGGGTTCTGAAGCTCACTTGTAGTTTTCTCACATCTCAGTCCAGCATGATGTAGTGGCCAATGGATCTTGCTTTCACTGGGAACTCTAAGTTTAATCTCCAATGGATGAAATATATAAACCAATTTGATTTTAGGAAGACAACTGTATTCATATAAAATACAATTTCATATAAGTGAAAGAAAACTATATTTTCACTCATAGTTCAAATTCATTTACTTATTGTTAGCTCATCCTATCCTCAAAACAAAGAACATAAACATATACAATTTATGAATCTTCATCAGTTTCTTGTCTATATTTTACATCTCTCCTTCACCTTTTTTATCCTTGTATCTTAGAGGAAAGAGCTAACATAGCCTGGTTTGGTTTAGCTATGCTGAATGCTAAAGATATGTAGCTGGAATAGAGCTGTGATTAAAGGCAAGAAAACCTTAATGTATTCAGGTAGGAACAAGGTTTAACTTGGATAAAGGATCTTTCTCCACATTATATCTTACTAATATCATGCAAGCAGTGGATTTGAAAATTGGGCTCTTCTGAGTGAAACATTGCCCAGCCCGTCCTCCAGAGACATTCAATGTGTAAATGGATAGGGAATGTATTTTAGAGCTTTTGTCAGACTCTCTTTTATGTCCATGAGTAAATCCTCTCACAGAGTGGAACAAACTGAAAGAAATACAACCCAGGTTTTCAGAGGCAATAATTTATAGTTAATTTGGAGAATTCCTTCACTGCAGAGATCTTGAGCTTATCCAAAGATCTTTGCACCCTTAAGGGCACTATTCCTAATTACGGGCTGATTACTTTTCCTTTAGAGACACCTTCGTCTTTGGATTTGTTCCAGAGCACCCGTGCCCTCCCCAGGAAGTTCTTTGGGGCTAGTTTTCTGGTATCAACTCTTCCTTTTAATTTCAGATTTTCTGTACATTTGTTCAGGGAAACTTGATACTCAGCTTCCCATTTCCCCTTTACCTAGTTAATTCCACCAGGTCCCCTTTTCCTTTTGCTCCCTAGCCTCCATTCTCTGAACACAGACCATCCCTGCCTATCCCAGTTCCAGATTTGGCCTGCCTTTCACCTGGCAGGACAGAGCTGGTAGAAAATGGAGAGTTGGAGCTTTGCCTTAACCAGCTGGCCAACTCAACCAGTTCAACAGGGAAAAAGTATTTACTGCATGTCCTTAGACCAAAAGATTTGTTTGCCTTTTATAAAAATGGTGTATATTTTTAACTTCTCCATTTGCTCTGTAAACTTCTTTAGATCACACTGTATTTATGTTTGTATCTCCCAGGGTACCACCATATATAGCTTCAGTTGTGTTGTGTAAAATACATGTTTTTCTTGAATGAGATTAAGAGAAAGAAAAGGAATTGAAATTAGTGGGGGAAACTAAATGTATCCATAGCCAGGTATCTTTCAAGTAACAGAACAGATAGCAGAACCTAGGGCTGTTTGACCCAAAGACTTTATACTTCTTTTTACAACATGCTCTTTCACCATTTTAGCTGTGCTGCTGTGATCATGTAAGATACTTCTCTCTGCAATTATTTTTATTATTAAAACCTGTATGGATGTAGCTCATTAGGGGACAGTGGCAGTCTGAAGAAAATTGCAGAAAGATTAAAAAAGTAGATTTATCAAAATTGAATTGGAGGAAACAACATCACTCACTTTATATTTTCTGTTTTTGATTCCTCGTTCACTTCATAAAGAACTTTGTCAAATTTTGGGATTAACACTGACATGTGTTAATGTAAATAGGATGTAAGACATAATGATGCTTCTGAGTATAAGAATTTTGATGATCTAGAAAGATTCTCATTTTATTTTATATTCTCATGTAAAATAGTGATATTTAAAATCTTACTACCCTTTAGCAAAATCTGACAAAATAGCCATTTTCCTCACAACAAGTGTTCATTTTTTAAAATGAGGAATGCTGCTTATATATAAATGAAGCATACTCAAAAATGACAAAAACATTGCTAAATAGTTAAAATTGGAATTACTGGAAAATGAATTTAAGACAAAAATGAAAAATGGGAAGTAAACTATTTTTAAATATTTTATAAATTATAAAGGTATTCTTTGGTCCAGACAGTTACTAATACTAATACTAATAATTAACCAGTAGTTGAAAACTTTGACTAAAATCTGAAGAAAAGAATTTTAAATTCATGAAGGCCAAATGAATGGAATTGGACAATGAATTACAAATTTAAAAAACTGTTTGAAAAGAAAACTAAAAAAATGCAAAAAGATTCAAAAAGCAAAACGACACTTTTTTTTTTTTGCAAAAAAAAATTTTAACGTGAAAAAAAAAGCTTAAGACTATAAACAAAATTTAAAGATCATTTTGTCTTGTGTGAAATTTACTAGGCTTAAAAAAATCACTGAATAAAAAGAGCCACTTGAAATCTATCAACTGTTTGGAACACTTGAAGCAGTTTCCTTCCTTTGTGGAACCTGTGGTTTATAAAGTGCCCCTTTTGTACTCCTCTGAACTTTCCTCTTTGAGGTGGGCTCATCTAAATGCTAGGGATTTGTAATCTGAGTTAGGTTGTAATTACCTCCCTGGTTTTGTTCCCAGTAATCCACTACTTTTTTTTAAAGATTGATTGATTGATTGATTGATTAATTTTAGAGAGAAAGAGCTCACAAGGAGGGGGAAGGGCAAAGGGAGAGGAAGAAAGAATCCTCAAGCAGTCTCTCTGCTGAGTGTGGAGCCCTACTTGGTGGCTTCATCCTGGGACCCTGAGATCATGATATGAACTGATATCAAGAGCCAGCGCTCAACTGACTGGGCCACCTAGGCCCCCACTATTTTTTCTTTTTATCTGCTTAAATTCCATTTCAAGGTAATTATGATGGAAATTATTTCTACTTCTGATCTTTTTATTTGTTAGGTACTTCTGTCCTCCATGATGTTGGGCTGGTAGAAATAAAGGGCTACTTAAGATGGCGAAAGTTCCTGCCGCAAAACCCCAGCTCGGACAGGAGAACAAAGACCCAAGCAGGAATGTGAAAACCCTCCTGCCCCGGGCTCCCCTGGACCAATGGGACCCTGACAAGCAGGAGTCTGAGACCTCCGCCAGGGGCTCCAGTGGACCTGGGACCCCCAGGAGCAGGTGAAATATCCAAATAAGGGAAACTTGCCAAAATACCCCTGAACTCCCCTGGAGGCCCCTTAAAAGCCCCCTTCTCCCTGCCTTGGGCACAATCTCTGCCACTCTGCTTTCCAGAGTGGCGGAACCTCTCCCGAGGGTGCCCACATCCTCCTGGCGAAACTTTCCTGGCTCCCCTTCTCCTGAGCCCTGAAACTCCACCAGAGAGTGTTTTTAATAAATCTTGCCTTGCACCCACTTTGCCTGGTGTTGTGTTTATCTCGCCAGAAAAACTTTACACATGACTTTTGTGCATGTGGCTGAAATAGATCTAGTCCTAGAACCTTGTCTGTGCTCTGACATAATTCCAATTCATTTCAGTCCTAGAAGACTTCTTTCTGTTTGACAAATTCCATGCATATTTTTTCACCTATCCATTTTCTCTTTAAGGAGTCTTTTAAGCTTCCTCTTACCTTCTTGAACTACCTCCTACTTCAGGCCAAGGATCACAGGAAAAGGAAGTCATGTGACTTTTATCTGATAATGGAATAAATCTTGTTTGCAGATTGCTTTCCTTTAGGAACTCCCTAATAGTATGTGACTTTTGGAACTTTCATTGATAAAGCTATTTTTTAAAATACTCTGATTATTTTTACTTCATATTGTTAAATGAAAACTAAATTGATCTGATTTAAGCTGTATGGATTAAAATAAAGGTAATTGAGGGATGTGATGATGATATTCTTATGGCTCAAGTAATTTAGAGATGTAAAATTTAGTGACTAATGCTCCCAAACAGCTCTATTTTCCTTCCTATTATCTCTCATGATGATATTGGAACAAGGAACTGTTAAAAGAAAGCTTATAAAATTCCCCATTGTTCATATTCCCATGTAAATCTTACAAAGAGGTATTGAGGAACATTATCAAAGAATGTGAAGGGTAAGAAAGAATAATTCATCTATGAGGTAGAATTCATAAACAGAACCTAATCTGCTTGAGAGGGAGAATGTAACTTACTGATGCGAATGACAATTACAGTCCACTCTTTTGGTTTAAGTAATTCATGAGTCAATATCATTCTGCTAATCAAGTTATTAAAATAAGTAACAAGGGAATGAATAATTAGTCCTCTAATTTGTCAAACATAACACCAACCTGGTTATCATGTACCTTGAAATAGATATTACCTTTTAAGCAGTCATTCTAGATATTATAAAAGTTGGGTTATAGCAACTCTTAGCCACTGAATTTTCAGAATTTTAAGAAAAAAGGTGGGTAAATAATTGGACATATGTTATTGGGTTAAATATTATATCCAAGCCTTTTCTAACTCAGTAAAGCTTTGGGTAAACCAAGATTATGCATTGAGTTTATTATATAAGCACAACATAAATTCAATTAGGTTAAAACTCCGACTTTTTTTTTAATAGAGTACATGTTTCTAAAATGTGGAAAACAGTATGGAGAATATGTTGATGTCTGTTGTTTTGTTGTTTTGCTACTGCTTTCTTGTACTGATAACTATAGCTTATGTACATTTTTTTAGTAAATTCCTCACAGTAAAGATTCATTAATAGCTTTAAGACATAGTGTACTTTTGTCAAAAATTACGAGTTTGGAGTGCCTGGGTGGCTCAGTGGGTGAAAGCCTCTGCCTTTGGCTCAGGTCTTGATCTCAGGGTCCTGGGATCAAGCCCCACGTCAGGCACTCGGCTCAACAGGGAGCCTGCTTCCCTACTTCTCTTTCTGCCTGCCTGTCTGCCTTCTTGTGATCTCTGTCTGTCAAATAAATAAATAAAATCTTTAAAAAATTAAAGTTAAATAAAAATTTAAAAAAATCAAAAAGATTAACCAGATTATTAATAACAACTTCCATTAGTTTTCTCATGCATTACATCACATGTTATGTTATTGAAGCTTCAATGGAGCAGATTACTGATTTTAGGTGCCATATAGCTAGCAAGGTGTCATTACAAATACTTTTAAGTCAAAGCTAAGAAAATCAGACCTATAAAATGGTATATCTGGGTAACTTAAGCCTTTTAAATCTATCATCCTTTTAAATCTATCATCTGTTATGCTTCAATTTGACTTGGAACCAAACATTTGCAATGTATTGTTAGATCTTTAATTAATTGCATTAGTTAGACAAAAAATGTTTCCATTCCATTTAAGAAAACATCATTTGGTATCTCTTTTTTAATCATAAATATAGAAATAATGCTAAAAATAGATATTAGTGTATTTTCTTTTAAAAACTGATCTTGATGTCTGAGAGTTTGAAGGAAAGACTATTGGAAAATAATCACCTAATCAGCAATCAATATGATCCATCTGTGGAATTAAATAAAAGTTACAAAACAAAGAGCCTTAGCTCTAACAATTTATCATTAATTAAATTAAATATTTTTTTATTTTGAAAACTATTTAAGAATCTATAGCTGTTAACAATGCTGTTTATTCTTTATTAGCACAAACATGATGGAGATTCCCTAGCAGATTAAAGTTTCCTTCCTTTTGAATTATTTATTAAAATAAAGTTGAAAAGGTACTAGAAACCAGATCCCAAAAGAAAGGTCCACAAAACAATGAAAATTAATGAACTGCCAATAGAATAGCAAGCATGAATGTGGTTAGAAATAATCATTCAGCCATGCTGCAGGCTCCCACCTCAGAGATGGCAGAATCCATTTAGACCAGAGCATGACAGATAAACCTTCAACAGATTCTTGCCCTCATTCCTAGATGCCCTCTAATCTATCTCAGGGCAATCAAATCTCAATTTTACAGATGCATTAGCCTTTACGGATGTAGTCTGTGTATATGGGGGAGGGGTGAGTCAGCTTCCCTGATACCAACACAGAAAGGATTTAGTATGTCATAAAATTCAGAATATTTTTTTCTATCAGTCAAGATAGGTTAAGATATATTGCACTAAGAAACAATACATTTCAATGGATTTAAAATAAGAAGTTTTAATTCTCACTTATATAACATATCAATCACACATTCAGTAAGTGTTCTGTTCCATGTTGTCCTCAATTTGGGAACCTGGTGTCATAGATCATTAATCCGGAACATTACTGTTCTCTGGCAGAGGGAAAGAGACCATGGCAGAGTGGAATACTGACTCTTCTTTATATCTTCTCTTTGTTTGCTGATAATTTCCATTTTACATTTATTTTTAAAGTTTTCATGATTTTTCTCTCAAGCATTTTAATAAAAATCACCTTAGAGTCTTGTTAGCTAATTCCAACATTTGTGTCATCTTAGCTTTGGTGTGTACTAATTGTCTTTTTCCATATGAGCTTTTTGTGATTCTTTGTATATTGAGTAATTTTGTATTATATCCTGGACATTTTGAATATTAAGTTGTAAGACGTGGGTCTTGTTTAAATCCTACAAAGAAGGTAGAATTTTTATATTAGAAAAGTTATTAGGTTCAGGCCTTAAGTTCTGTTTTGCCTTCTGAAGACTGTGGCTCCAATTTAAGTTTAGTTAGCTTCAGATATGTCCAGGTTGTTTCCCACCCCACCTTCAGTCAGTGACCTGGGTGGTTGTTTACCCCTTAGTTCGGTTCACAAATTCTTGCTATGCTAATTAAGATCAATTCCTTGTGAATGAAGGCTCTGAGATGAGCCCTGGAACACATAGACAGCTTTATGGGATTGCTTTCATGAACTCCTTCCTCTCTGTTACTTCCTTAGTATTTTCTGGCTCTCTAGGTCTCCCTTTTTCAGGATTCTGGCCCAAATCCTGGGCCTTTAGTTGCCCCACTTAGCTGAACACTTTTGTGTTTGGGCTTACTTCTGTACCCAGCCCACAAAAGGACAGAGAAAAAAAAAAAGTAATGGATGGTCCTGCATTTTTGGGATCTTAGCTTCTTCAGCAAGAGAGGAAGGTTCCCCCTTGCTCAGAGATTTGGCTTCTTCTACCCCTCTCATTGGTCACCACAGTGGGATTGCTTAGGGAATGGAATGTGAAAGAATGTGAAAAAGAGAAAGAGGAGTATAAGGGAGGGTTTCCATGTTCTTTTTGGGTGTTAGAAGCTCCCCTTTTTGCTTCTCAAGTCAGAATTGGAAGGTTTTTCCTGTGGCTCTCTTTGTGACATAGTGCTTACATCTATTCTGGGATGATACTGGGAGAAAAATGGTAAGCCTGTTGTGCACTTCAAATTCTTTGTTCTTCCCCAGTGTTCCTGCTGTAATTTTCTTTATAGAGTTTTTGAATAAGTACTCCATGATTTCTGTTCAGGTTTTGTAATTGGATCAGGGGTGAGAAATGGGTGCGGTATACTTAGTCCATGTTACTGACTATTGGATCTAATATTAGCTCTTAAAGCTTTCACCCAGAAATGACACATTATTTCTATTCACATTTTATTGGGCATAGGAAGTCAAATAGCCATACCTGTTTTCAAAGAGGAAAAGAAATGCAACATTATTACATGTTCTGAAGGAGAATAAGAGGTATTTGGTAAACAGAACCCATGACTATCCACAGTGCGATAGTTTGGACCTCTAGAATGAACTTCTTCTTAAATCAAACCCAAGCACCAATTGATTGTACCTAATCTAGAAGTATAATGATTGTCTTGAAAGCATAAATATGGGATTCTATACCATCAAAATCTACGGTTATCTTTGTGGGGCCATCTATAGTCTAACTACTTAAAAGAAGAGTCAATGATGGTGCGCTCCATTTGTATAATCTTGAATTTATATGCTGGTACAAGGTAAAGAAATGATCCAAAGATGGGATCAAAGGGAAATATATCTGTATTATTGAATATTAGCTAGAAATAAAATACAACTTAGAAAGCACAGTTTAGTGGAATAAACTTGTGATAGGAAGTCATACAGATCTGTTGATATTATATGTTTTCTAAATTAGTCAATACTACAGTTTAATTAAAATTGATTCCAGAAACCTCCAAAGGAGATTTTGGCACAGCATATCTATTATGTTTCATATCAATCTGTTCCTATCCTGCCAAGATTAATTAGCTTTCTTCATTTTTCCCTAAAGTAAGTTATTTGTTCCCACAAAAATAGAACTTTCATTTTGTTTGACTTAGGCACAGAGTTCAGTTCTAAAGTTCTGCTTCACTGGAGAACAATTTAGAAAAAGAAAGTTGTTACATAATCTTTCACTAACCTGGAGAAGGTATAGAGCAAGGATTTAGATCTAGTTTCCAGGTAATACAAAGGAAATATGTAACAGCAAGTAATTCTCAGTGAACTTATATTAACATGACTCACAACAAGAAAATCATTCAATAAAATATGCTGAATGGGAAATGATTCAGTGAAAATATTATTCAGAACAGGCAATTACTGAGTGAAGGTATTACCCACAGAAGACAATTACTCAGTGAAAATATTACAGGGAGCAGGCAAATATTCAATCAAACATTTGACAAGGAGAGCAATTATTCAATAAACAATCATATAATTGTACCCAATGGAGCATGCCTGCCATAAGGCGTACAAATCATTTGCAGACACTCAGGATGATGTTCTGACTGTTGCAAATGTGGATAATTTATGGTTCTCATTTGTCATTGTTGAGATAATTTCATTTCAGTTTTACTTTCAAGTGAATACCATTAAAAGTGTGTACAGCCATACTGAAAATCAATTTTTCAAACAATCCTATTTCAAAATTTTTTGTCTCCTCTCATATCATTCTCTTCTTTGTCCTTTCTCCGTCTTTATTTCCTCTTTTTATACCTGCTTCTTCCTGTATCTCACTGTTTTCTCCTTTCTCTTAATATATTTTAAAGAGTAAGTCTGAATATTAAAATGCCCACATTTATTATTTAGTCTTCTCTCTGTAAATCACTCATGAATGTGTTTTCTAGAAGGAAACATTACTAAAAGTTATTTATCACACACTGATGGATTACAGGTATAATTTGCAATGTAAGACTAAGTGAGAATGTAATTGTACCTTCAGGAAGTTCACAGACTAAAATGGTAACAGTGGATGAATCAATGAATACATACTTCAACCATCAACACTACTGACTGCTTACTCTCTGTCAGTCACAGTGCTAAGAGGTACATACAAATGACAGTTCCTATTCTCAAGGAGTGTGTAGACTAGTGGTAGAACTGGTTCACAAGCCAAAAAATGTCAACAAGATATGGTAATTGCTGAGAGAGGTGTGCATAAGTGGATGGGGGAGCAAAGATTTGAGTTCAAGATAAGCTACCTTGAGGTATTAGATCCTGTGCTGTGTGGAAGAAACATGAATATTTAACCAGGTAAAGAAAGATGAGAAACGAGCCTTTTGCCAATCAAACATATGGTAAGTATGGGGACTCCAAGTAGTTCAGTGTCTCAGCATGTGATATGAAATTGGGTCAGTGGTAGGAAAGGAGGCTGACAAAATATGTACATGGGAAGATCAATGCACAATTAATTATTACTCCTCCTTTACTTGTCTTTAAATGTCTTTTGCTATATATTGTCTTCTCCCTTTTCCAGTTTCTAATGGAGGATTCAATATAGTTGATTTTCCTCATCTACATTGTTACAGAGAGGATTGAAAAGTGCTTGCTTCAATACATGAAGAACAGTTTCAGAGTGGTGAATAACACTGGCAATGCATGGAAAAGAGGTTGAAGGATAAGAGCATAAAGCATAAAGAACTGAATCCTGTGACATAACACACCAGCTACTGCCATATTTTCTTAGGGTCCAACAGGAATAGCCATCATTCAACTTGCTTGGTAAAAAAAAAGCTTGAGGAGGGCTATATGGTCACCAGCTGTCTTTGTATCTAATATTCCTTAACCTTCTCTTGGCAAGTGCATAGCCAGTGCCCTGCTGGGGATCAACTCTCCCTCAGGCTCACCAGTGTGATTTGTGCAGCATGGACTCCCATTCCCAGTTCCAGGGGTTCATAACAATCAAGGTTTCCACTCTTTGATGGTGTTAATGACTTTTTTTTTCATCCAGGGGAAACATATAACCCCTTTAATGGCCACAGGGAGCCATTTTTTAGGGCTCTGAGGAAAGGAAGCTTTCACTTATCTTCTGGATTGTGTAGAGTGCTGGAGTGAGGCACAAGTGCTGAGCTGTCTTTCTAGATAGTAGGGTGGCTAGCCTGAGAAGAATGCCTACACAGGGCTTCCACACCATGGGAGAGCATGTGGGTGTGCAGTATATTTTAGTGCCCTGATTAAGCCATTAGGAAGCCATCTCTCTGTCCCTTGAGTTTTTCAGACTTTGCCAGCTAATATGTTTTCCTTTTTCTGCTTAAGCTTGAATTGGATTTTATGTTTTTGGAAACCAGAACACTCTTGATGGAAAGGCTGAAAAATTGAAATGGTTTGTCAGGTGGCTGAAAAATATTTGTTTAGTTACATACTAAACTAATTAAACTAAATAAATGAATCTGCTAAATTCTCCATCAATAATGGCAGTTCCTTATGTATGAATGACCCTTTATAGTTGCAAATCCTTTTTACATACATTATCTTGCTTCTTCATAATAAATACTGAAGGAGATAGTATTTACCTCTTTTGTTTTCAAGGAATTAATTGTTTACTCAGGTTATGCAATGCATGAGTGTCTTGGGCACAAACTCAAGCCTTCTAAGTACTTTGAAGGCTTTCACTAAGATACTTTTACATCTCTAACTACTATCATGTGCACTTCAAAAACTCACATTATACTCTACATTTTTATAGCTTTTAAGAGATGAGCATTAAGAAAAGTGTTCCTCCAGGTTTCTTTGTAACTGTGACATTTAGAGATTAGTGGAATAGAATGATAGGGAGGAGAGGATTGTTTTTAAAATGCAATTTTAAAGTAAAGTTATAAAAAAAAATTTAAAGTGACTAATGAAAAATAAAAGATAGTTTATTATAAATAGGAAATTTCAATTTTGCTTTTTGGTCTTAACATCATCAATTGTATTGCAATCCTTTGTGCTATTATAGTCTTGAATATAGCCTTATTCTCTAGGTCACCAGTGTCTGTCACTTTAGAATTATTTATTTATTTGTTTCTTTGTTCATTGATTGATTGATTGGAATCTCTTTATTTGTCTTCCCTTTTAGAGAAAGAAAACACAAGAAAAACAATCTTTTAAAAACAAATACTTTTTTTTAGAATTGTCAAAAAATTGTTTGGAATTTTTGCCTTTGTTGTTTTATTTTTTCTCTTGATATGTAATTTATATGTAACATTAATTTCAGGTGTACAACATAATTATTTGATATTTGTATATATTGTAAAAATGATCACCACAATAACTTTAGTTAATATCCATCATCATACATGGTTATAGAAATGTTTTTTTTGTGTGATGAGATCTTTGAAAATCTATTCTCTTAGCAAGTTTCCAATATGTGATAACAGTATTATTAACTATAGTCATTATGCTGTACATTATCTTCCTGTGGCTTATTTTATAATTGGAAATTTGTACTTTTATGTTAGTGTTTTTCTAATGCAGTACTTGATATTTAATTCTCCAAATACTCTTTTTTTTTAAAAGATTTTATTTATTTATTTGACACAGAGAGATCACAAGTAGGCAGAGCAACAGGCAGAGACAGAGGAGAAGCAGGCTCCCTGTTGAGCAGAGAGCCCTATGCGGGGTTTGATCCCAGGACCCTGAGATCATGACCTGAGCTGAAGGCAGAGGCTTTAACCCACTGAGCCACCCAGGCGCCCCTAATTCTCCAAATATTCTTGATATAGTTTAGTTCTTGGGACAATCATTACCCTCATGAACTCTCTCTGCCTCTCATAGATATGGTTTCCCCCCAAGAAGTTCTGGCTGGAGTCATAGGAGAGCTAGACAAGTCTTATTGGGAACCTTCTATAATCAATTTAAATTCTGGGTCTGTTTTTGTTGAAATAAAAATCCTGGAAAGGTAATGCATGAGACTTTGCAGTTAAAAAATAATAAGTATTTTCCTTTTGAATAAAAGTGTAGTTGTTGCACGCTTACTCAATGTTAATCATATCCTTAGGGACTAGAGAGAGTTTCCTTAAAGAGTCGCTCCTGTCTTAGGTCATCATATTAATAGGAGAATAAAATACGCTTGCAGAAACAGAATAAAAAGACCTCTTTTCTCACTTGAACCTCATCTAAGTATATCAAATATAATATATAATACTTCAACTTGAACTTTAATAGTACCCTCTGTGAAGTTTTGATAATATTTATTCACCTTTTGCCCTGGCAGTTAATTACTCACTTATGCATCCTTTCTCCTCTGAATAACTTGTGACCTTACTAAAAGCATAGATGAAACTTTTTAAAATATTGTTATTCTATACCTCCCTCCTGAACACATAGTATAATCCATCATATTATTAGATGTTCAGTGTATGTCTGTTGATGATCTTGGAAGCAGATCTGCACCATATTGGTCCAAAGCTTTGCATATGCAATTTGTTTTAAAAGGAAGAAATACAGATCAAGTTCTAGTGTGATGATGGTAAACAGGTAAACTGATATTGATAGTGAAAATATGAAAGAATATGAATATTTTGGAAAGCAATTTGGCTCTTATGATGTGTGAGGTGAGGATCTTTTAGGATCCATAAAAGTATTGAAGTTTTTGGCCCTGCCATTATATTAATAAAGATTTTATTCTAAGGAAGTAATTACTCAATGGAAAATGATGTCACTTTATTCAACAAACAATTTTGAATGCCAGCTATATGTCAGGTACTATTGTAGATACTTGGCCTCTGTCATTCAACAAAATGGACCTTATAGTCTAATTGACAGTGACAAGTAATAAATATAATAATTATAAATGATTAAACTAAACAAGTTACTTGGTAGTAGTGAGTGCTTTGGAAAAAGAAGAGTGGAATAAGGATCAAGGATACAGAATTAGGGACTATATATATTTTTTTTTAAGATTTATTTATTTATTTGACAGAGAGAGATTACAAGTAGGCAGAGAGGCAGGCAGAGATAGAGAGGAGGAAGCAGGCTCCCTGCTGAGCAGAGAGCCCAATGCGGGACTCGATCCCAGGACCCTGAGATCATGACCTGAGCCGAAGGCAGCGGCTTAACCCACTGAGCCACCCAGGTGCCCCTAGGGACTAAAATTTTAAATGGAGTTTTGGGATAGATCTTATTGAGAAAGTCATATGTAAGCATTTCAGAAAGAGAAGGTTACACATGATATCTGTGGGAAGATGATGAGCAACAAATACAACAGTGCTAAGGTGGGAAAATGGTTTGCATGTTGCAGGAAGAGCTAAGAGAGCAGTTGAGGGTGATGGAGTGAACCAAGAGGAAAGTGTTAGAAGGTTAAGTTGGGGAGGTTAAATGGGAGCCCAGATCATGTACGGCCTTGTTGGCCTTATAAGGAATTTGGCTTTTACGCTGAAAGAAATGAGGATCTTTGCAAGATTCTGAGAAAAAAAGTGGCCAAGATCTAATTGACATTTTAAAGGATCACTCTTGTTTCTTTGTTGATAACAGCCCATAAATAGGAAATGATTGAGGTTGGGTAACCAGCTCAGAAACATGGTAGGCTGAATAATACCTCCCCCCAAGATATCCATATCCTAATTCCTGAAGCCTGTGAATGTTGGCTTATGTGGCAAAAAAAGATTCTGTGGATGTGATCAAATCAAAGATACTGAGATAGGGAGATTATTTGGGATTATCCTGGTGGGCCCTTCAAATGCAACCACATGTATTCTAAGAGGGAGGCAGAGGAAGATTTGATCACAGGCAAGAAGAGGGCCATGTGATGGAAGCAGTGTCAGAGACAGAAGATATTCTAACACTGGCTTTGAGTATTAGAGAGGAGGCCATGAGCCAAGAAACACAAAGAGTGCAACTCTAGTTGCTGGAAATGGCAAGAAAGCAGAGAAGGCAAGACAATTATTCTTACCTACAGCCTCTTGAGGGAGTACGGTCCACTGATACCTTGATTTTGGCTCAGTGATAGTGGTGTTGGAGGTATGGCCTTAAGACCTTTAAGAGAATAAATTTCAACTGTTCTAAGCCACCAAGTTTTGGTCATTTGTTATAGAAGCTGTAGAAAATTATTGTTCTTACCCAACAAAGAGATGATGCTAGTTCAGACAAGGATTGTAAGGAGCTGGAAAGAACAACGGCATGTTGAATAGGTTTTATATGTGAAATAAATAGAATTTATACTCAGATCAGAAGTGGGATATGAAATAAAGGGAACCAAATTAGCACCAAAGTTTTTGCCTAAACAACTGTTAAAATTTTACATTGGATGAAAATTTCCATGTCGAGGTTTTTCTAGGGGCAACCAGGAATTCTATATGAAGCATACTGGATTTGAGATTTTTTTTAAGGTATCTAAGTGGAGATTTGAATAGACAGTTGGATATAAAAGCATGGAGTCTGGAAGAGAGATCTTTGGCCCATAATACAAATTTGGGAGTTATTGACACATATTTGGCACTAAAAGCCGTGAGATGAGGTGAGATAGTCAAGGGAGTAAATATAAACAAAAAAGAGAACTAAAGCCTGATCCATTGGGAACTCCACGCTACAGGCTTTGAGGGAAGCTCTGTGTATGAAAATAACCATTGTAAGGATGTTTACAGAAAATGTGTGAATAATATTAATGTCCAAAAATAGGGATTGTTGGGGCTGGGTGGCTCAGTGGGTTGGGGCCTCTGCCTTCGGCTAGGGTCATGATCTTGGTGTCCTGGGATCGAGCCCTGCATCAGGCTCTCAGCTCGGCTGGGAGCCTGCTTCCCTCCTCTCTCTCTCTCTGCCTGCTGCTCTGTCTACTTGTGATCTCTGTCTGTCAAATGAATAAATAGCAAATCTTTAAAAAAAAAAAATAGGGGTATGTTTATGTCACCCTGGGTACGTCAATTCAATGGAATTATCCATTCACTAAAAATAATTAGTATGATGACAGTGGAAGTAATTATCATCAATTATTAAGTAAAATAAAATAGAACTCAAAATGAGTATATAATTTTAAGAATGAATATGAAAAGGCATTTTATAAGATTAATACTGTGGTGTTAATTTTTGGTTTCTTATACTGAGCAGCTTTCCAGTTATGTTTTCTATAATGCACAAAAGCCCCTCTGAGATAATACTGAATAACTTCATGGTCTTTATTTAGCAATAATGTAAATGGAAAACACATTGAAAAGAATTAGTGAAACATTTTAAAATCATGTTTCTTTTGAATCACAGTCATTTTAAAAGAATTTTACAATATATCATGTATAACACAATTATTTATTCTAGATATCAACTATTTTTGTAGTTGAAGGAATAAACATGGTAGTAAGTCAGTTACCTAATGGTAAAATTTGAATTAGAACTATTCTTTCACATTACTGCCTTAGGGAATCTGACTCTATGAGTGACCTAACAGAGCTGCTTGTTTGTGTTACTTTTATGATAGACCTAAGTACGATATTAGACTAATAGGGTAGGCTGCTCTTGCCTTGTGCATATATATTCAGTTGCACAGTAGTACTTGACACTGAAAGGATCTCAGATCTTTGGGGTTTCACTGGAATAGCAGTGCACAGGAAATTTGTGTCCTTGAGGTCATGATGGAAAGGAAAATCTTTGCTGTTTTGCTTTTAGTTGATAAGGATTTTCAATTACTTATATGAAAATGACACCTTATCAATTAAGGAAATTATTGGAAATAATAAACTAAGATAATTTTTTTTCAAATACCAAGTCAATCTCCACTCAAACTCTTATTTTCAACCTATTTCTTAGTGTTTGTGTATTTTCTACACTCATAACATTTATAAAATTTATAGATTTTTCAGCATAAACATACAAATTACATCATAGATAGTGAAAGATTGTATTAACAGGGAAAGTAGAATCATATATATTAAGTCAAGGTTTAGTTGAAATGCTGAAGGTCTGCCTTAAAAGGATCAAAGTTCAACTTTCTTCAGATTTATGTGAATTTTTAAAGTTGGAATGCTTTTGTTAAATGATCCTCTAAACTACTGCTTTCCCCCCATCCTGTTGCTGTAGAGACTCTTATAGCTTAATGAAAGCCATCTTCCTTGTGAAAAGAGAAAAGGGAAGGAAAAATATTGATGTAAACATTAAACAAGGAACATGACCTATTAGATGTGAATTTGATAATGGAGATATTTGGAAAAAGATCAAATTTTCAAGAAAGATGATCTACTTATTTTTGATTTCTCAGAAATAGGAATTTAGGCTATGCTAACCATGAATTGGTTTCTGTTATTTTTAGCAATATGGTAGAAGTTTAATATTATATGGAGATACATTTAGAGTTAATTTTTTATAGTGTTAGAATAATTCATCAAAGAAATAAAATGGAGTCTCTTAACTGTTTAAGTATTTTAATGCCAAACATCTGCTTTATTGATTTTTCACTAATATAATTTCATTAAAAACCCTTAAAAAATTCCATTGCTTGAATTTTATTTTTCCCACAAGCTGATTTGTAATATGTGGACATAGGTTTGACTTGAAAGGGTAGCTGGAACAAAAATGCTTAGCATTCAGAGAGAAGAAAATTATGTTATCTCTAAGGAAATTCACCCATGATTTAGAGTCTCTTATAGTATTATAAAGCATCACCCAAAAACTTGGAAGATTTCTTTAAATTTGAAAAGCAATAATAGGATTTCCATTTCTGGCTCTGATGAAGTTTCTTGTGGAAATCAACTAAGACAGCCAAATAAAATATAAAAAATAACTTTTTTTTGAAGACATCAGACTTCTAGGATAACAAGACTTAAGGGGACAAAATCTTGGGAAAGTAGGATTCATGCACAGATATGAGCTGATATTCTATAGCCACTTTTATTTTTAAGGCATTGCTGATATTTGGTGCAGGGCAAGAGGCTGGGAGTTCCAACTAAAGGTTCAGAGGACTACTAGTGAAAGGTGGAGAGGAAAAAACACAGATACTAGCAGGATACAGAGAAAAAGTTGTAGAGACTTAAGATTCTAGCATTTCAATGAAAAGAGATAGGTGAACAGCTGACACCAACAACACTGATTTTTCTGTCAATATATCTGTGCAATTCTAAAACTGTCTGTGGCTGGCTAGGCAGAGTAAGAAGCTAAGCAGAAAGCCCTTGAGATGCAGACTAGGGTTGATAGCAATTTTGTGGTAAGGATTAGAATTAGGACATTCCAGAGGGAGAGACTGATGAATACACAGACTCTCCATGGGAAACAGTAGAGGGTCACTTCCTATGAATGAACTCAAGATAATGGCAATCATACCTCAAGAGAGCTAAGTCCTCAGTGGGATTAAGGTGATTGGCATTGCACTATGAACTGCCAAAGGAAAAGTTAAACCCTCTGTATAGGAAGATAACATGGTTTATAACTTCTATAATTTTTCATACATAATGTTTTCCATTTAGTTAAGAAATTGCCACACAGGCAAAATTACAAGATCACATGACTAGAAACTAAGAGAAAAACAACATACCCAATGGTGATCCAGACATTGGTCAAGGACTTTAATATTTTTGTGATTAACTTGTGGGGAAATGTATGGAAAGGTAAGAGTGAAGAATTCACCAGAGAACCGGTGTTTTTGAAATGGAAAAAAAAATCAGTTTGAAATTCTAGAAGTGAATAATACAATAACTTAGGAACTCAGTAGTTGGGTTTAATAGCAGACTTTGACAGAGTCTTCTCTGAGCGATATGCTGAGCGAACTGAAAGGTAGGTTAATAGGAGCACAGAATGAAAAGGATGAAAAATACAGAAAACTTGTAAGAGTCTTATGGGACACAGTGAAAAGATCTAACATAGTTAATGGAATCTTAGAAGAGAGAAGAAAAATAGTGCAGAATTGATATTAGAAATAGCTGAGAACAGTTCAATATAGGTGGAAGATATAAAGCTACTGATGGAAGAAATGCTAAAAAACCTCAAGTATGAGGAACACAAAGAAAACCATCACAATTAGACATACATAGTCAAACTTCTGAAAACCAAAGACCAAAAAAAAAAAAAAAATCCTAAAAGCATCTAAGAAATTTAGAGATTAAAAACAAATAAATAAACAAAACCCCAAAATATCTTTATGGAACAAAAGTAAGATTGATAGTTGATTTTTCAGTGGAGACCATGAAAGCCAGAAGAAAATGTATGAAATATTTAAAATACTAAAAGAAAACAACTTGCAACTAAGAATTTTCTATTCAGAAAAAAAATTACCTTTAAAACTTCAGTTGAAATCTTTACAGAAACCAAAACTGGGAGATATTGTTGAGACCTATACTAAAAGAAATACTGAAAGGAATCTTTTATCCAGGATGACTTTAAGCTGTTGGATCCTCAGAAATGCAAGAAATACTTAAAAGAAATAGGAAAGATAAATATTTAGGTAAATATAAGTGAGTGTTGATTTGTAAACAAAAACAATAAAGTCTTGTAGAGTTTTGAATACATAGTATTAAAATACACAACAATAATGTTAAGAGTCAGGAAGTAGGTCAAAGGAATTAAGATGTTATAAATTCCTGGTCGTGAATTAATAATTGTATTAGAGAATAATAAATCAAAGATTGAGGGCACATGGTTTGCTCAGTTGTTAGGCATCTGCCTTTGACTTGGGTCATGATCCCAGGGTCCTGGATCGAGCCCCATGCTGGGATCCTTGCTCAGCAGGAAGCCTGCTTCTCCCTCTCTCACTCCCCCTGCTTGTGATCCCTCTCTCACTGTCTCTCTCTCTCTGTCAAATAAATAAATAAAATCTTTAAAATCAATCAATCAAAGATTGTGTAATCTCTAGGATAGCCACTAAATGAAAAATGAAGCAATGTAAATAGTTTGCCTTTGTCCTGGTCGCATCCTTGGAAGAAGGAGTGACAAACTGTTGGTGATTTCACATGGGGAGCAATCTCAAAAACAAGTGGCTTCTTAGTAATTCATTCAAGATCATAATGATCATGATTAGACAGCTTTTAAGGGCATGAGCTATGAATCCAAAATATAAACTTTAAAGAACACTGATATGAGGCAGAACTTGAGAGATAGGACCTGGATTTGACATTCATTATAAGACTTCAAGGTTGTAGGGTAGCATGGTATGGAAGACATGGCTAGTTGTATATACAGTGTCCACTTTTCCATTTTTATGTATTTTATGCAACCAGATGCATATAGATATTCAAAATATTCACTTTTCCAATTTCCTTTACCTGAGGGAAGTCAGTTCTGACCTTCAGATTTAAAATAAAAATCTACTCAAGATTTTTGGAAAAGTATCTATGTTACCCCTTTCTTATTCTTCCTTTTCATCCAGGCTGAGTTGAGTATTGCCATCTGGAGAGAGTAACAGCTATCTTGAGATCATGAGGACAAAAGATACATGCTAAGGATGGCAGAACAGAAAAACAAACAGAACCTGGGTCTTTACTGTTATCTTTAAGCAGTTAGCTATACAAGACATGATCTAACCTTGAAGAATTTTTTTTCTTATTAATTTTTTAAAATTTCAGTATAGTTGACACACGTTAAATGTATGTATGTATGTATGTTAAATGTATGTTAAATGACACACATTGTTTCAGATGTACAGCTTAGTGATTTGACAGTTTATACATTAGGCTCTGTTCACTACAAGTATAGCTACCCTCTGTCCCATTCCATCACTGTTACAGTATCACCCACTGTATTTCTTATGTTGTGTTTTTTATTCCCATGACTTAGAAATTCCATACTCTCTCTCACCCTTTGCCTGATTTGCCAACCCCAAGCTTCCTCCCCTCTGGCAACCATTAGTTTCTTCTCTGTATTTTTAGTTCTTATTCTGCTTTTTGTTTATTCATTTTTTAAGATTCTATTGATGTGTAGAATCATATGTCTATGTCCATATCATTCTGAATGCGTCTGACCTTGTCTGTTCTCGGAACCTAAGCAGGGTTAGGCCTGCTTAGTGCTTAGATGGGATATGAGTAGAATCATATGCTATTTGTCTTCTTCAGTCTGATTTATTTCACTTAGCAAAACAGCCTCTAGGTCCATCCATGTTATCTCAGCAGGCACAGTCTCATCTTTTGTTATGACTTTGTAATATTCCATGGTATAAATATACCACATTTTTCTGAGCCATCTGTCTGTTGGTGTGCAATTAGATAGCTTCTGTGCTTTCCCTACTGCAAATAATGTTAAAATAAACATAGGGTGCCTGTATCTTTTCAAGTTAGTGTTTTCACTTTCCCTGGGTAAATACCCAATAGTGGAATTATTTTATCATATGGTATTTATATTTTTACTTTTATAAGGAACATTCATGCTATATTCCATAGTGGACGTACCAGTTTGCATTTCCACCAGCAACGCATGAGGGTGACTTTTCCTCCACATCCTTGTTGAAATGTTTTTTCTTGTCTTTTTTATTTTAGCCCTTCTGACAGGAGTGAAATGATATCTCATTGTGGTTCTGATTTGCATTTCCCTGATGATTAGTGATGTTGAGCATCTTTCTCATGTGTTTGTTGGCCATCTTTATGTCTTCTTTGGAAAAATGTCCATTCGGTTCTCCTGTACATTTTTGTTGTTGTTGTTGGATTGTTTTTCTGGTGTTGATTAACGTAAGTTCTTTATATACTTTGGGTATTAACCCCTTATTACATATATCATTTGCAAATATCTTCTCCCCTTCAGGAGGTTGTGTTAGTTTTGTTTGTTGTGCAAAAGCTTTTTATTTCAAGGTAGTATCGTTTGATGTAGTTTATTTTTGCTTTTGTTTCCCTTGCTCTAGAAGGTAACTAGAAAAATATTGCCATGGTTGATGTCAGATAAATTACTGCCTGTGTTCTATCCTAGGATTTCTATGGTTTCAGTTCTCATGTTAAAATCTTAATCCATTTTAAGTTTATTTTTATGTATGGTGTTCAAAAGTAGTCCATTTCACTCTTTTAAATGTAGCTCTTCAGGTTTCCAAACACCATTTATTGAAAAGAACTTTTCTTATTGTGTATTCTTGTCTCCTTTATCATAGATTAATTGACCATGTAAATGTTGATTTATTTCTGAAATGTTTACTCTGTTCCATTGATCTCTGTGTCTTTTTGTGTCAATGCCATTCTGTTTTGATTACTACAGCTTTGTAGTGTATCCTGAAATCTGGAATTGTGACAAATTCACCTTCATTCTTCTTTCTCAAGATTGCTTTGGCTATTTTGGGTTTTCTGTAATTCCATACAAATTGTAGTATTATTAGTTCTAGCTATAAAAATGCTATTGGTATTTTGATAGGTATTGCATTGGATTTGTAGATTTCTTTGGGTAATATGGACATTTTGACAATATTAATTTTTAATATTATAATATTAATTATTCTAATCCATAAGCATGAAATATTTTTTCACTTGTGTCATCTTTAATTTCTTTTTTTATAGTTTTCAGAGTGCATTTCTTTAACCTCTTCAGTAAAGTTTATTCCTAGTATTTTATTCTTTTTAGTGCAATTGTAGATGGTGTTGTTTCTAAAATATCTCTTTCTGCAAATTTGTCATTGGTATATAGAAACACTACTGATTTCTGGGTATTAAGTTTGTATAGTGTCACTTTATTGAATTTGTCTATTACTTCCAGTAGCTTTTAGTGGAGTCTTTAGGATTTTCTATGTATAGTATCATGTTGTCTGAAAATAGTGACAGTTTAACTTCATTTACCAATATCGATGTTTCTTATTTCTTTTTCTTGACTGATTGCTATGGGTAGGACTTCCAGTAACATATTGAATAAAGTACTGAGAGTAGACATTCTTGTTTTGTTCCTAACCTTAGAGGGAAAACTTTCAGTTTTTCACCATTGAGTATGATGTTAGCTGTCTGTTTTTCATATATGGCCTTTATTATGTGGAGGTATGTTCCCTCTAACCCCATTATGTTGAGAGTTTTTATCCTGAATGGATGTTGAATAATTCAAATGCTTCTTCTGCATCTAATGAGGTGATTATATGATTTTTATCTTTTGTTTTATTGATGTGGTATATGATGTTTGATTTGTAAATATTGAGCCATCCTTGCATCCTGGGAATAAATCCTATCTGATCATGGTGAATCTTCTTTTAATGTATTGTACGTGGTTTACTAATATTTTATTTACAATTTTTGCATCATTATTCATCAGAAATATTACACTGTAGTTTTCCTTTTTTGTGATGTTCTTGTCTTGTTTTGGCATCAGGGTAATGCGGGCCCTGTAGAATGAATTTGGAAGCTTTTCTCCCTCTTCCATTTTGAAGAATAGTTTGAAAAGAATAGGTGTTGACTCTTCTTTAAATATTTGTTATAATTCACTTGTAAATCCACTTGGTCCTAGATTTTTATTTTTTGGCAATTGTTTGATTACCAATTAATTTTGTTACTTATAACCAGTCTTTTCAGATTTTTTATTTCTCCTTTGTTCAGTTTTGGAAGATTGTATGTTTCTAGGAATTTATTCATTTTTCTAGGTTGTCCAGTTTGTTGGCAAATTATTTTTTATAGTATATTTTTATAGTCCTTTTTCTGTTGTGGCAGCTGTTACTTCTCTGTTGTTTCTGATTTTACTTATATGTGTCCTTTTTCTTTTTTTCTTGATGAGTTTGGCTATGGGTGTGTCAATTTTGTTTATTTTTCTAAGGGACTAGCTTTTGGTTTCATTGATTTTTTTTTCTATTGTTTTAGTCTCTATGTTATTTCTGCTTTGATTTTTATTATTTTCTTTCTTCTATTCAGCTTGGCTTTTGTTTGTTTTTTTTTTTTTTTTTTTTTTTTTTTTTTTTTTAAATTTTTTTTTTTTTTTTTTCCTTCATTTTTTTTTTTTTTTTTTATTTTTTATAAACATATATTTTTATCCCCAGGGGTACAGGTCTGTGAATCACCAGGTTTACACACTTCACAGCACTCACCAAATCACATACCCTCCCCAATGTCCATAATCCCACCCCCTTCTCCCAAACCCCCTCCCCCCAGCAACCCTCAGTTTGTTTTGTGAGATTAAGAGTCACTTATGGTTTGTCTCCCTCCCAATCCCATCTTGTTTCATTTATTCTCCTACCCACTTAAGCCTCCATGTTGCATCACCACTTCCTCATATCAGGGAGATCATATGATAGTTGTCTTTCTCTGCTTGACTTATTTCGCTAAGCATGATACGCTCTAGTTCCATCCATGTTGTTGCAAATGGCAAGATTTCATTTCTTTTGATGGCTGCATAGTATTCCATTGTGTATATATACCACATCTTCTTGATCCATTCATCTGTTGATGGACATCTAGGTTCTTTCCATAGTTTGGCTATTGTGGACATTGCTGCTATAAACATTCGGGTGCACGTGCCCCTTTGGATCACTACATTTGTATCTTTAGGGTAACTACCCAATAGTGCAATTGCTGGGTCATAGGGCAGTTCTATTTTCAACTTTTTGAGGAACATCTAGGCTGTTTTCCAGAGTGGTTCCACCAGCTTGCATTCCCACCAACAGTGTAGGAGGGTTCCCCTTTTTCCACATCCTCACCAGCATCTGTCGTTTCCTGACTTGTTAATTTTAGCCATTCTGACTGGTGTGAGGTGATATCTCATTGTGGTTTTGATTTGTATTTCCCTGATGCAGAGTTATGTGGAGCACTTTTTCATGTGTCTGTTGGCCATCTGGATGTCTTCTTTGCAGAAATGTCTGTTCATGTCTTATGCCCATTTTTTGATTGGATTATTTGTTCTTTGGGTGTTGAGTTTGCTAAGTTCTTTATAGATTTTGGACACTAGCCCTTTATCTGAAATGTCGTTTGCAAATATCTTCTCCCATTGTGTCAGTTGTCTTTTGATTTTGTTAACTGTTTCCTTTGCTGTGCAAAAGCTTTTGATATTGATGAAATCCCAATAGTTCATTTTTACCCTCGCTTCCCTTGCCTTTGGCAATGTTCCTAGGAAGACATTGCTGCAGCTGAGGTCAAAAGGTTGCTGCCTGTGTTCTCCTCAAGGATTTTGATGGATTCCTTTCTCACATTGAGGTCCTTCATCCATTTTGAGCCTATTTTCATGTGTGGTGTAAGGAAATGGTCTAATTTCATTTTTCTGCATGTGGCTGTCCAATTTTCCCAGCACCATTTATTGAAGAGGCTGTCTTTTTTCCATTGGACATTCTTTCCTGCTTTGTTGAAGATTAGTTGACCATAGAGTTGAGGGTCCATTTCTGGTCTCTCTGTTCTGTTCCATTGATCTATGTGTCTGTTTTTGTGCCAGTACCATGCTGTCTTGGTGACAACAGCTTTATAATAGAGTTTGAAGTTCGGAATTGTGATGGCACCAACTTTGGCTTTCTTTTTCAATAGTCCTTTGGCTATTTGAGGTCTTTTCTGGTTCCATATAAATTTTAGGATTATTTGTTCCATTTCTTTGAAAAAAATGGATGGGATTTTGATAGGGATTGCATTAAAAGTGTAGATTACTTTAGGTAGCATAGACATTTTCACAATATTTATTCTTCCAATCCAGGAGCATGGAACATTTTTCCATTTCTTTGTGTCTTCCTCAATTTCTTTCATGAGTGCTTTATAGTTTTCTGAGTATAGATTCTGTGCCTCTTTGGTTAGGTTTATTCCTAGGTATCTTATGGTTTTGGGTGCAATTGTAAATGAGATTGACTTCTTAATTTCTTTTTCTTCTGTTTTGTTGTTGGTGTAGAGAAATGTAACTGATTTCTGTGCATTGATTTTATATCCTGACACTTTACTGAATTCCTGTACAAGTTCTAGCAGTTTTGGAGTGGAGTCTTTTGGGTTTTCCACATATAGTATCATATCATCTGCGAAGAGTGATAGTTTGACTTCTTCTTGGCCGATCTGGATGCCTTTAATTTCCTTTTGTTGTCTGATTGCTGAGGCTAGGACTTCTAGTACTATGTTGAATAGCAGTGGTGATAATGGACATCCTTGCCGTGTTCTGGACCTTAGCAAAAAGCTTTCAGTTTTTCTCCATTGAGAATGATATTTGTGGTGGGTTTTTCATAGATGGCTTTGATGATATTGAGGTATGTGCCCTCTATCCCTACACTTTGAAGAGTTTTGATCAGGAAGGGATGCTGTACTTTGTCAAATGCTTTTTCAGCATCTATTGAGAGTATAATATGGTTCTTTAATTAATGTGTTGTATCACATTGATTGGTTTGCAGATGTTGAACCAAACTTGCAGCCCTGGAATAAATGCCACTTGGTCATGGTGAATAATCCTTTTAATGTACTGTTGAATCCTATTGGCTAGTATTTTGGTGAGAATTTTCACATCTGTGTTCATCAAGGATATTGGTCTGTAGGGTTTTTTTTTGTTTGTTTGTTTTGTTTTGTTTTGATGGGATCCTTGTCTGGTTTTGGGATCAAGGTGATGCTGGCCTCATAAAATGAGTTTGGACGTTTTCCTTCCATTTCTATTTTTTGGAACAGTTTCAGGAGAATAGGAATTAATTCTTCTTTAAATGTTTGGTAGAATTTCCCCGGGAAGCCATCTGGCCCTGGGCTTTTCTTTGCTTGGAGATATTTGATGACTGTTTCAATCTCCTTACTGGTTATGGGTCTGTTCAGGTTTTCTATTTCTTCCTGGTTCAGTTGTGGTAGTTTATATGTCTCTAGGAATGCATCCATTTTTTCCAGATTGTCAAATTTGTTTGCATAGAGTTGCTCATAGTATGCTCTTATAATTGTCTGTATTTCTTTGGTGTTAGTTGTGATCTCTCCTCTTTCATTCATGATTTTATTTATTTGGTTCCTTTGTCTTTTCTTTTTGATAAGTTTGGCCAGGGGTTGATCAATCTTATTTATTCTTTCAAAGAACCAGCTCCTATTTTTGTTGATTTGTTCTATTGGTTTTTGGTTTCTATTTCATTGATTTCTGCTCTGATCTTTATGATTTCTCTTCTGCTGCTGGGTTTAGGCTTTCTTTCTTGTTCTTCCTCCAGTTCCTTTAGGTGTAGGGTTAGGTTGTGTACTTGAGACCTTTCTTGTTTCTTGAGAAAGGCTTGTACTGCTATATATTTTCCTCTGAGGATTGCCTTCGCTGTGTCCCACAGATTTTGAACCATTGTGTTTTCTTTATAATTTATTTCCATGAATTCTTCGAATTCTTCTTTAATTTCCGGGTTGACGCATTCATTCTTTAGAAGGATGCTGTTTAGTCTCCATGTATTTGGGTTCTTTCCACATTTCCTCTTGTGATTGAGTTCTAGCTTCAGAGCATTGTGGTCTGAAAATATGCAGGGAATGATCCCAATCTTTTGATACCGGTTGAGACCTGATTTGTGACCCAGGATGTGATCTATTCTGGAGAATGTTCCATGTGCACTAGAGAAGAATGTGTATTCTGTTGGTTTGGGATGAAATGTTCTGAATATATCTGTGATGTCCACCTGGTCCAGTGTGTCATTTAAGGCCTTTATTTCCTTATTGATCTTTTGCTTGGATGATCTGTCCATTTCAGTGAGGGGAGTGTTAAAGTCCCCTACTATTATTGTATTATTGTTGATGTGTTTCTTTGATTTTGTTATTAATTGGTTTATATAGTTGGCTGCTCCCACATTAGGTGCATAGATATTTAAAATTGTTAGATCTTCTTGTGGGACAGACCCTTTGGGTATGATGTAGTGTCCTTCCTCATTTCCTATTATAGTCTTTGGCTTAAAATCTAATTTATCAGGTGTAATGATTGCCACCCCAGCTTTCTTCTGATGTCCAGTGGCATGGTAAATTGTATTCTAACCCCTCATTTTAAATATGGAGGTGTCTTCGGGTCTAAAATGAGTTTCTTGTAGGCAACATATTGATGGGTTTTGTTTTTTTATCCAATGATACCGTGTATCTTTTGATTGGAGCATTTATCCATTAACATTCAGGGTAACTATTGAGCAATATGAATTTAGTGACTTTGTATTGCCTGTGATGTGACTGTTATTGTATATTGTCTCTGTTCCTTTCTGATCTACTACTTTTAGGCTCTCTTTTTGCTTAGAGGACTCCTTTCAATATTTCCTGTAGACCTGGTTTAGTGTTTGAAAATTCTTTCAGTTTTTTTTTGTCCTGGAAGCTTTTGATCTCTCCTTCTATTTTCAATGATAGCCTAACTGGATATAGTGTTTTTTGCTGCATGTTTTTCTCGTTTAGTGCTCTGAATATATCATGCCAGTTCTTTCTGGTCTGCCAGGTCTCTGTGGATCTTCCAATCTAATATTTTTACTATTTTATGTTACAGATTTCTTTTCCTGGGCTGCTTTCAGGATTTTCTTTTGTTGCTAAGACTTGTAAAATTTACTATTAGGTGACAGGGTGTGGACCTATTCTTGTTTACTTTGAGGTGGTTTCTCTGCACCACCTGGATTTTGATGCTTGTTCCCTTTGCCAAATTAGGGAAATTCTCTGCAATAATTCTCTCCAGTATACCTTCTGCTCCCCTCTCTCTTTCTTCTTCTTCTGGAATCCCAATTATTCTAATGTTGTTTCATCTTATGGTGTCACTTATCTCTTGAATTCTCCCCTCGTGGTCCAGTAGCTGTTTGTCCCTCTTTTGCTCAGCTTCTTTATTCTCTGTCATTTGGTCTTCTATATTACTAATTCATTCTTCTGCCTCATTTATCCTAGCAGTAAGAGCCTCCATTTTTTTTATTGCACCTCATTAATAGCTTTTTTTAATTTCAACTTGGTTAGATTTTAGTCTTTTATTTCTCCAGAAATGGCTTTATCTCTCCAGCGAGGGTTTCTCTAATATCTTCCATGCCTTTTTCAAGCCCAGATAGAACCTTCAGAATCATCATTCTGAACTCTAGATCTGACATATTACCAATGTCTGTATTGATTAGGTCCCTAGCCTTTGGTATTGCCTGTTGTTCTTTTTTTTGTGGTGAGTTTTTCTGCCTTGTCATTTTTCCAGATAACAGTATATGAAGGAGCAAATAAAATACTGAAAGGGTGGCAAAGACCCCAGGAAAATGCGCTTTAACCAAATCAGAAGAGACCCCAAATCGTAGGAGGGAGAAAGGGGATAAAAAGAAGTTCAGAAAAGAAAAATAGTTAAAAAAAGAAAACAATTAAAAAATATATAAAAAAGAAAAAAAGATATATATATATTAGATAAACTAGTTTAAAAACGTTAAAAAAGAAATGGGTAAAAGTTAAAAAAATTTAGCAGCAGAAAAAAAATAATAAAATTTAAAAAAATTTAAATTAACTGCAAGACTAAAGAATATTGGGGAGAAAGCCATGAGTTCCTTGCTTTGCTTTCTCCTCCACTGGAATTCTGCTCTCCTTGGTAGGTGAACTTTGTCTTGGCTGGATTTCTTGTTCATCTTCTGGGGGAGGGACCTGTTGTAGTGATTCTCAAGTGTCTCTGCCCTAGGTGAAGTTGCACTGCCCTTACCAGGGACTGGGCTAAGTAATCTGCTTGGGTTCACTTTCAGAAGCTTTTGTCTCCTGAACGCTTTCCGTAGAGTTCCAGAGGATGGGAATGAAAATGGTGGCCTCCCAGTTTCTGGCCTTGAGGAGCTGAGAGCTCAGGGCCCCAGTCCTCAGTGCACCCTCAGAGAAAAGAGCCCAATCACTCCTGTCTCCCTGGCCTCTGGCCGCTCTCCAAGCTCACCCAGGGTGCGACTGGTTCAAGGTAACCCTGAGCTAAATGCTCACTCCTCGGCTCTGTCTATATAGCCAGCTTCCCCACTCTAATACCTGTGAGCTCTGGGACACTCAGACACCCCGATCCTTCTGTGACCCTCTGGGACCTAGGGCCATCCTGGCCCTGCGTGGGCTTCACCCCGGTTTATCCTCTGGAGCTATGTCCCTCAGTGGAGCAGACTTATAAAAGTCCTGATTTAGTGCTCCATTGCTCCACCGCTTGCTGGGAGCCGGCCCCTCCCCTAGCAGTCTATCTTCCCGTCGCTTTGGATTCACTTCTCTGCCAGTCCTACCTTTCAGAAAGTGGTCGATTTTCTGTTTCTAGAATTGCTGTTCTTGTCTTCTAACTCCCGTTGGATTTGTAGGTGTTTGCAATGGTTTGATAAGCTATCTAGCTGATCTCCTGCTACCTGATGTCGTCTCAGCCTGCTACTTCTCTGCCATCTTGACTCCTCCCTGGTTTATTATTTTTATGTAATAAAATTGTTATGTATGCATTCAAATGATACTCACCATGGTCGAGATGGTGGTGGCCCTGGGATTGTGTACTGGTATTTAGGGGATTTTTCTTTTCAATATGGTATTTTGTTTATATATTAAAAAACAGAAATATGACAAAATATTAAAATTTGGCACTTAGTGGGTGAGTATACATGTGTTCATTATTTCCTAAACTTTACTATAGCATGAAATATAATCTAATATTGATGACATTTAAAATAGATTATTTTTTTAAAGATTTTATTTATTTATTAGACAAAGAGAGATATCACAAGTAGGCAGAGAGGTGGGCAGGGTGGGGGAAGCAGGATCCCCACTGAGCAGATAGCCTGATGTGGGGCTCAATTCCAGGACCCTGAGATCACGACCTGAACTGAAGGCAGAGGCTTAAGCTACTGAACCACCCAGGCTCCCCTAAAATAAATTCTTGACTATATTTTTGTACTTTTTAACTTCTCAGAACATTCATTATCTTTCTAAGTCCCCAAGTTATCAACTTTCTGAGTTTCCCTGAATCATCTAATGTTGATAGATTTTAATGTTATATCTGCATTCATGATTTTATTTTTATACTTTTATAAATGTCATAGTAGCATATGTATATAATTATAATACAGTATGTTGTAATATATACTATGGAAATACAGTACTTACATATGGCAATATACTGTATACATATAACAATATAAATCTAGTGTAATAATATTGTAAACTTCTCTTTTATGGAAGATAACAATTTCCTGTTTTTCCCAGCAATTTAAAAAGCTTTTTAGTTGTAGGGATAAAAACACATGCAGAAAATGTACTAGTATTATGTATAGAATAAGCATCTTCAACAGAGTTGAGTGTCTGTAACACCTTAGAATCTCCCTGCATGGCCTTTTACAATTAAAAATCCCTTTTTAATTACAAGGATAACTGTTATCCTGACTATTATATTAATAATCTCTTCATATTTATTTATCTTTTATAACATTTAATTATGCAGTAGTAAAGACCAGAGTTTTACCTGCTTTTGAACTTTATATAAGTAGAACTACACAATTTTTTGTTCTGATTTTTTGTTCTGTTTTGTGCCTATTTTTATTGTAAGATTCATTTCATGTTGTGTTACATAGTTGTAGTTCATGCACTTATGTTCAGGAATATAATCACATTACATGAATATGTCAAAATTTATTTAAAGTCTTTTTATAGTGTTTAGGTTTTATGTAGCCCAATAACCTTACAAATGCTTGGCATATCAGACTTTTGTAGTTAGTCATTTTTGTGACTGTTTTGAGGTAACTTACTTATGTGTTTATTTTTGAGGTTTAATTTACCTTTATGTGCCATGATGAACTTTTACATGTGGTCAAGCCTTTGTAATTATCCAGATCTGCAAATAAATTATTTCCAGCATCCTTGTAATATCCTCACAGTTACCCCAAATGTAACCACTAATTATGATAGTGGCCTTCATATTCACATAAATTAACTATACAGCTTGTAATTTTTGCAACAGCCTTTTTGTTTGTTTGTTTAACATTTTGGCTGATATTTACATGTTTTTGGATGAAGCAGTTGTTCATTCTCTTAATTTTTGAATCCACAACTTATCAACTTTACTATTGATTGACATCTGAGTTGTTTCTAGTTTTTATCTCATATGAATAAATCTCTCTATACATTTTGGTGTACATCTTTTGGGGAATACAGCTAAACATTTATTTGCATATACACTTAGGGGTGGAAAGGTTAGGTCATAAGCTATACATTTGTTTAGTAACAAACAGTGACAATTTTCCAAAGAGGCTGTACTAATTCATACCTCCACCAGCAAGTTATGAATTCCATCCTGCTGTACATGGTTAGACAGTATTGGTATTGTCAGTCTTTATAATTCTAGTTACTCTGGTGGGAATATAGTGATATCTCATATTCTTAATTTTCATTTTCCTCTTCATATGTTCATTGGCCATTCACATATCCTCCTTTTTCCTCTTCAAGTGTCTTTTCAAATCTTTGTCCTCTTAAAAAAATCTAGTTAACAGTCAATTTTTTATATCCTTATTAGGAATATTTTGTATATTTGGGAATATAAATCCTTTGTTAAAGATGTATGATGCAGGTGCACCTGAGTGGCTCAGCCATGAAGCGTCTGCCTTTGGCTTAGGTAATGGTCCAAGGGTCCTGGGGTTCAAGCCTTGCATCAGGCTCCCTGCTCAGTAGGAAGCCTGCTTCTCCCTCTCACACTCCCCTTGATTGTGTTGTCGCTCTCTGTTAAATAAATAAATAAAATCTTATTTTAAAAAAAGATGTATGATGCAATTACAGTCTGTGGCTTGTGGTTTTACTCCCCTATCTTTTGATAAATTAATGTTCTTAATCCTAATAGAGGCCAGTTTATTAAACTTTTCCTTTAGTGCTTTTTATTCCTTTACAAAAATATTTGCCTACCACAAGATCATGAAAGCATTTTCCTATGTTTTTAACCTAAAGTTTTATGGTTTTAATATTCATATTTAGATCTGGAATTATTATTGTGCATGTTAGAGGGGTCAAGATTCATTTATTTCCTTATACTTGACCTGGCACCATTTATTGAAAATCTATCCATTCTCCACTAAATTGAAGTGTCACATTTGTCATAAATCACTGTTACAAATTTAATTGCTATAGCTTTTAATTAATTTTGAATCCTGCTGTGTAAGTGTTGTAGCATTTTCTTCCTCTTCTTCAAGATTGCAAAACCTATTCCTGGCCCTTTACATTTCCATATAACTTTGAATAGCAGCTTGTCAATTTCCACAAAAACTTTTTTGAGATTTAAATTGCAATTTCCTCAAACTAGAGATGAATTCAGAGACAACTGACATCTTTACAATATTGAATTTTTCAGTGTGCAAATATAGCATTATTTTTCTAGGTCTTATTAAATTCCTCAATAATATTTTATAGTTTTATAGACATATAAAATATAGATATATTTTTCTTTAGATTCATTACTAAGTGTTTGATACTTTTAGTGATAAATAAATAATTTTATTTTCTAATTAGTAGTGCTGGTATAAAGACATAAAGTTAATAATTTTGCTAACACATATCCAGAGAACTTGCTAGATTATTTTATTCTTTTTAATAATTAACTCCAGATTTTTTGAGATACACTATATGTCCAATCATAACATCTGTAAATAATGATTATATTATAACTTTCTTTTAAAACCTTGTATATTTTTGTTGTTGTTGTGATACCTAGGAGCTCCTGCCTCATATTCAATGAAATTGATATTGGTGGGCAAACCTTTCTCTTTCTAGATCTTAAATTTAAACTTTTTAATATTTTAAGTATGATGTTTGCTACAGGCATTTTATAGATACTCTTCATCTATAGTATCTACAAATAAACCATGGCTTAGTTAGGAATTTTTTTTATCATGCATACATATTGAAATTATTATATATAGATTTTTTTAAAGATTTTATTTATTTATTTGACAGAGATCATAAGCAGGAAGAGAGGCAGCAGAGAGAGAGGAGGAAGCAGGCTCCCTGCTGAGCAGAGAGCCAAATGTGGGGCTGGATCCCAGGACCCTGAGATCATGACCTGAGCGGAAGGCAGCGGCTTAACCCACTGAGCCACCCAGGTGCCCCTATATATAGATTTTTCTTCCTCTATGGAGATATTCATTTTTTTCTACTTTTTTTTTCATTAATGTGGGAATTTGCATTGATTGATTTTGAATGGTAAATTTACATTGCTTTCATGGAATAAACCCAACTTTATCATGATACAGTTTCCTATTTGAATATCACAGACTGGATTTGATTAAAAATAATATGTTTAGAATTGTTGCTTTTATGTTTATGAGAAAAATTAGTCTATAACTTGCTTTTCTGATGATATGTTTGTCACATTTTGCTAGTAAGGTTATAACTATTTATAAAATAAGTGTAATTTCTTTTACATAAGTTTATGAGAATTCACTAGTGAAGTTATATGGGTCTAGAGATTCATTATGAGATGATCTTTAATTATAGCTTTATTTTCTTTAATAGATATTTCATTGTCTTGAAATGAAACATTAAATCATTGATATTAGTCTCTCTTTTTTTCCTTTCTGTATGTATTCATAAATTATATATGATATTTAGAAGTCTTTCAAGCACAACTTTAGCTGCTTCCCACAGATTTTGGTATAGGTGTCCCATTAGTATTTAGTTTAAAATATTTTCCAATTATTAATGTTAATTTCTTTTATTCATAGGATATTTACAAGTACAATGCTTAATTTCTCAATATTTGGGCATTTCCACTTATATCTGATCATTTTTTAGCTTAACATTACTTAGTTCTATGCTGTTAGAGAACTTATATGATTTTAAACTTTTGGGTATTTTGAGATTTATGATCAAGTAGATGGCCAAGTCCAGTTAAATAGTCCATGAACAGTTGAAAAGACTTTAAGGTCAACTAAAAATCAGATTCACAAGACTCAAATAAGCCCACACCTGCTTTTCAGGGAAATAGTACTAGATAATTAATTAAGATGAAATGCTCATACAAGAAGGAAAAGAGACTTGTTAACCTATTTTTTTTATAGAAGACCATTGTAAGTCCTCAGAACATTTCACCTCTACCATCCCACATTTTTTGTGAATGTTTTCTTGCTTTTTAATTCTCCCCTCCACCTCCTTTTACATACCCACAAACATTTATACAATATTTTTTATATAATTTTAAATTTCAAGAGAAGTACAATATACATATTGTATATACACCCTCACACAAATTCACAAATTGTTTCCATTTGCCTTTATCATTTTTTCTCTCTATATATTGCAAGGATCAATCTACCTATGGTCCTTCTATGATGAAGTTCTCCAGTGTTCCTAACTGAGACCTGTGGTGTTCTCTAAACCATCTCTGCCAGGGTCCCGAGACCACTCATCTATCTTTACAGAGCTGTGAGGTTGCACAAGAACTTTTACAGAAAGTTCTCCTTTCTGCCATTTGCTGCTTGCCTTCTTGGCTGCTTGCTCTGAGCAATTTAATAAGAACATGCCTTTACTGGTAAATGAATTCCAAGAGTTCACAGTGACTCCCACTGACTTCACAGTGTCTCCCCCTTCTAAAGGATCTTAGCCGTTCATGTCTTATTTGATATGGGAACCCCAACTCCATCTGAATATCTGCTGGTTTCTCTGGCTTTAGCAGCCACCCTCAATCCAGTCTCTATCCTCTTGCTTCTCATTATGGATTGGCCAATGACCCAAATAGAAAAGCTGATTTATAAACTAGAACTCAGAAAATTTCTTTCTCTTCAGTCTGACGGCTCAGATCTGGCTGCCTTGATATCTTCGGATGCCACCAAACACATACTTGTATTTTATATTACTTTAATTTTTTTTGCAGTGGCAGCATTAGCCTGGTACATAGCTGAGTTCAAATGCCTAACCTTCATATTTCTAACAAACATGCTTAAGGCTTTTTATTTTTATTTATTATTTTAAGGCTTTTTTTTTTTTCAAATTGTATATGTAGTCTACTCTCTTTCTATTACACAAGGTGAAGATTTATTTATTTTTTTTTAATTTTTTATTTTTTATAAACATATATTTTTATCCCCAGGGGTACAGGTCTGTGAATCACCAGGTTTACACACTTCACAGCACTCACCAAATCACATACCCTCCCCAATGTCCATAATCCCACACCCTTCTCCCAAACCCCCTCCCCCCAGCAACCCTCAGTTTGTTTTGTGAGATTAAGAGTCACTTATGGTTTGTCTCCCTCCCATTCCCATCTTGTTTCATTTATTCTTCTCCTACCCACTTAAGCCCCCATGTTGCATCACCACTTCCTCATATAAGGGAGATCATGGAATAGTTGTCTTTCTCTGCTTGACTTATTTCACTAAGCATGATACGCTCTAGTTCCATCCATGTTGTCGCAAATGGCAAGATTTCATTTCTTTTGATGGCTGCATAGTATTCCATTGTGTATATATACCACATCTTCTTGATCCATTCATCTGTTGATGGACATCTAGGTTCTTTCCATAGTTTGGCTATTGTGGACATTGCTGCTATAAACATTCGGGTGCACGTGCCCCTTTGGATCACTACGTTTGTATCTTTAGGGTAACTACCCAATAGTGCAATTGCTGGGTCATAGGGCAGTTCTATTTTCAACATTTTGAGGAACCTCCATGCTGTTTTCCAGAGTGGCTGCACCAGCTTGCATTCCCACCAACAGTGTAGGAGGGTTCCCCTTTCTCCGCATCCTCGCCAGCATCTGTCATTTCCTGACTTGTTGATTTTAGCCATTCTGACTGGTGTGAGGTGATATCTCATTGTGGTTTTGATTTGTATTTCCCTGATGCCGAGTGATATGGAGCACTTTTTCATGTGTCTGTTGGCCATCTGGATGTCTTCTTTGCAGAAATGTCTGTTCATGTCCTCTGCCCATTTCTTGATTGGATTATTTGTTCTTTGGGTGTTGAGTTTGCTAAGTTCTTTATAGATTCTGGACACTAGTCCTTTATCTGATATGTCGTTTGCAAATATCTTCTCCCATTGTGTCAGTTGTCTTTTGATTTTGTTAACTGTTTCCTTTGCTGTGCAAAAGCTTTTGATCTTGATGAAATCCCAATAGTTCATTTTTGCCCTCGCTTCCCTTGCCTTTGGCGTTGTTCCTAGGAAGATGTTGCTGCGGCTGAGGTCAAAGAGGTTGCTGCCTGTGTTCTCCTCACGGATTTTGATGGATTCCTTTTGCACATTGAGGTCCTTCATCCATTTTGAGTCTATTTTTGTGTGTGGTGTAAGGAAATGGTCCAATTTCATTTTTCTGCATGTGGCTGTCCATTTTCCCAGCACCATTTATTGAAGAGGCTGTCTTTTTTCCATTGGACATTCTTTCCTGCTTTGTCGAAGATTAGTTGACTGTAGAGTTGAGGATCTATTTCTGGGCTTTCTATTCTGTTCCATTGATCTATGGGTCTGTTTTTGTGCCAGTACCATGCTGTCTTGATGATGACAGCTTTGTAATAGAGCTTGAAGCCCGGAATTGTGATGCCACCAACGTTGGCTTTCTTTTTCAATATCCCTTTGGCTATTTGAGGTCTTTTCTGGTCCCATATAAATTTTAGAATTATTTGTTCCATTTCTTTGAAAAATATGGATGGTACTTTGATAGGAATTGCATTAAATGTGTAGATTGCTTTAGGTAGCATAGACATTTTCACAATATTTATTCTTCCAATCCAGGAGCATGGAACATTTTTCCATTTCTTTGTGTCTTCCTCAATTTCTTTCATGAGTACTTTATAGTTTTCTGAGTGTAGATTCTGTGCCTCTTTGGTTAGGTTTATTCCTAGGTATTTTATGGTTTTGGGTGCAATTGTAAATGGGATTGACTCCTTAATTTCTCTTTCTTCTGTCTTGCTGTTGGTGTAGAGAAATGCAACTGATTTCTGTGCATTGATTTTATATCCTGACACGTTACTGAATTCCTGTATAAGTTCTAGCAGTTTTGGAGTAGAGTCTTTTGGGTTTTCCACATATAGTATCATATCATCTGCGAAGAGTGATAATTTGACTCCTTTTTGCCGATTTGGATGCCTTTAATTTCCTTTTGGTGTCTGATTGCTGAGGCTAGGACCTCTAGTACTATGTTGAATAGCAGTGGTGATAATGGACATCCCTGCCGTGTTCCTGACCTTAGCGGAAAAGCTTTCAGTTTTTCTCCATTGAGAATGATATTTGCGGTGGGTTTTTCATAGATGGCTTTGATGATATTGAGGTATGTGCCCTCTATCCCTACACTTTGAAGAGTTTTGATCAGGAAGGGATGCTGTACTTTGTCAAATGCTTTTTCAGCATCTATTGAGAGTATCATATGGCTCTTGTTCTTTCTTTTATTGATGTGTTGTATCACCCTGACTGATTTGCGGATGTTGAACCAATCTTGCAGCCCTGGAATAAATCCCACTTGGTCATGGTGAATGAACCTTTTAATGTACTGTTGAATCCTATTGGCTAGTATTTTGTTGAGTATTTTCGCATCTGTGTTCATCAAGGCTATTGGTCTATAGCTCTCTTTTTTGATGGGATCCTTGTCTGGTTTTGGGATCAAGGTAATACTGGCCTCATGAAATGAATTTGGAAGTTTTCCTTCCATTTCTATTTTTTGGAACAGTTTCAGGAGAATAGGAATTAATTCTTCTTTAAATGTTTGGTAGAATTCCCCTGGGAAGCCGTCTGGCCCTGGGCTTTTGTTTGTTTGGAGATTTTTAATGACTGTTTCAATCTCCTTACTGGTTATGGTCTGTTCAGGCTTTCTATTTCTTCCTAGTTCAGTTGTGGTAGTTTATATGTTTCTAGGAATGCATCCATTTCTTCCAGATTGTCAAATTTATTGGCGTAGAGTTGCTCATGGTATGTTCTTATAATAGTTTGTATTTCTTTGGTGTTAGTTGTGATCTCTCCTCTTTCATTCATGATTTTATTTATTTGGGTCCTTTCTCTTTTCTTTTTGATAAGTCGGGCCAGGGGTTTATCAATTTTATTAATTCTTTCAAAGAACCAGCTCTTAGTTTCTATATTACTAATTCTTTCTTTGCCTCATTTATCCGAGCAGTGAGAGCCTCCATTTTTTATTGCACCTCATTAATAGCTTTTTTTATTTCAACTTGGTTAGATTTTAGTTCTTTTATTTCTCCAGAAAGGGCTTTTATATCTCTTGAGAGGGTTTCTCTAATATCTTCCATGCCTTTTTCGAGCCCGGCTAGAACCTTGAGAATCAACATTCTGAACTCTAGATCTGACATATTACCAATGTCTGTATTGATTACGTCCCTAGCCTTCAGTACTGCCTCTTGTTCTTTTTTTTTGTGTTGAATTTTTCCTTCTTGTCATTATGTCCAGATAAGAGTATATGAAGGAGCAAGTAAAATACTAAATGGGTGGCAACAACCTCAGGAAAATATGCTTTAACCAAATTAGAAGAGATCCCAAATCGTGAGGGGGGAGAAAGAGGATAAAAAGAGGTTCAAAAAGGAAGAAAGAAAAAAGAAAAAAAAAAGAAAAGAATTAAAAAAATAGAAAACAAATAAGAAAAATATAAAAAAGAAAAAATATATATATTAGATAAACTAGTTAAAAAACGTTAAAAAAAGAAAAAGGTAAAAGTTAACAAAAAAAAATTACCAGAAGGCGAGAAAAAAAACAAAAAATGAAAAGAAAAAAATTAAATTATTTGCAAGACTAAAAAAAATTACAGGGAAAAAGCCATGAGTTCTGTGCTTTGCTTTCTCCTCCTCTGGAATTCTGCTGCTCTCCTTGGTATTGAAACCGCACTCCTTGGTAGGTGAACTTGGTCTCGGCTGGATTTCTTGTTGATCTTCTGGGGGAGGGGCCTGTTGTATTGATTCTCAATTGTCTTTGCCCCAGGCGGAATTGCACCGCCCTTATCAGGGGCCGGGGTGAGTAATCCGCTCACCCCGTAGAGTTCTGGAGGACGGGAATACAAATGGTGGCCTCCTGGTCTCCGGCCCGGAGGAGCCGAGAGCCCAGGGCCACACTCCTCAGTGCGCCCTCAGAGAACAGCGCCCAGTTACTCCCGTCTGCCTCACCTCCTGCCTTGCTCTGAGCTCACCGAGCCTGCGACCGGATCAAGGTAACACCGAGCTGTGAGCTTACTGTCGGCTCTGTCTCTGTAGCCGGCTTTCCCGTTCCATTACCCGCAAGCTCTGCGACACTCAGACACCCCCAATCTTTCTGTGACCCTGAGGGACCTGAGGCCACGCTGACCCCGCGTGGGCTTCGCCCCAGTTTAGCCTCTGGAGCGATGTCCCTCAGCGGAACAGACTTTTAAAAGTCCTGATTTTGTGTGCCGTTGCTCCGCCGCTTGCCGGGATCCAGCCCCTCCCCCTGGGGTCTATCTTCCCGTCGCTTTGGATTCACTTCTGCGCAGGTCCTACCTTTCCAAAAGTGGTTGTTTTTCTGTTTCCAGAATTGCTGTTCTTCTTCTCTTCGATCTGCCGATGGATTTTCAGGTGTTTGCAATCTTTAGATAAGCTTTCTAGCTGATCTCCGGCTAGCTGAAGTAGTCTCAGCCTGCTACTTCTCCGCCATCTTGACTCCTCCTCCAGGTGAAGATTTATTGTTTAAAGCTTTCCCTTACAAAAATGCATACACATCCCTATTCCCAATACTTTACTAATATGTATATATATTTAAATAATATTTAATAAATATTTAGAGTTTATTATAAGTATGAAAATATTTTCTTTTTATTCATGCAATATATAATGATTCCACTTCTTTTTATATACTACTGTGTGTTTTTTCTAGACTTAATAATTGCATCTACTTATTTTTATGTCTTTTGGTCATTAATTATTTCATTTCCCTATGGTTGCTGTAACAAATGACCACAAACTTGGTGCCTTAAAATAGCACAAATTTATTTTCTTACAGTTTGTGAGGCCAGATGTATAAAATCAGTTTCACTGAGGTAAAATCAAGATTTTAGTAGGACTGATGCTCTCTGGATGATCTAGGGGGCAATGATTTTCTAACTTGCCTTTTCTAACTTGTGGATGATATCTGCATTTCTTGTCTCATGACTCTTTCTATCGTTCTAACTTCTTGCTTCTATTGTTGTATCTCCTACTTTCTAATCTGACCATCTCTATTTCCTCTTTTAAGAACTTCTGTGGAACACTTGGGTGGCTCAGTTGGTTAAGTATCTGACTCTTGATTTCAGCTCAGGTCATGATCTCAAGAGTTGTGAGATGGAACACAGCAAAGGGCTCTGTACTGGACATGGAGCCCACTTAAGATTCTCTCTCTCTCCCTCTGCCCTTCCCCAACTCTCTCAAAAACAAAACAACAACAGCAACAACAAAAACCTTTTGTGATTATATTTAGGGCCTATCCTAACAACCCAGGATGATCTCTCCATCTCAAGATCATTGATTTATTCATATCTATATGTCTCTTTGGCCCTAAAAAGTAACAAGATATTCACAAATCCCAAGAATTAGAAGTAGGTATCTTTTGAGGGTTGATTATTTAGCCTAGCACACTAATTCAACCTCAACCTGTCTCATTAAAATAGCCTGTCCTTTTAATAATGTCAGTCATATCAGGAAGGTTTTTGATTTCATTTTATTCTTGCATACTCCTTATAGTCCCTTGTTTACATTCTTCATTCTCTATTCTGGGTATGCTGTTGCTGGCCTGGTCTCTATCTTTTCCATCATTTTGGAAACACCATTTACTTTTCTCTCCTTTTCCCTGGACCCCATGCCTTCTCTTCCTTGATTAATTTCCTTATTTTGGTTAAACAAGTCTTTTAGCAACTTCCTGAGAAAGAGTTCATAAAAGTAATTTTTTTTTGTGCCTATACATATCTGAAAATGTCAGATATATACTCCTTTCTTCCAACTTGACTGACAGTGTTGTGGAGACTTCTGCTCTCCGTGTCTACTTCTCCTCTGTTACCTAAGATGACAATAGGGTGACAAATCCCAGCCCCTTTGCAATTAGGTAGGGTCTTGCTATCAGTTTTGGAGGTGATATGTCATTTCTGACCCAAAGGATTTGAGACCCAGTGCAATCTGTTGACTGTCTTCATCTTTTGCCGCAGCTACACTGGATGCCATAGATTGAGATGTTGGAGCCTCAGATGAAACAACTCATCCTTGTGTCATTGAGTCACTGTTTCTAAGAAAGCTGTCTGGGAGAGTTGCCCAACCTGAAGAGGTCTTTGTATGAGTAATAAAAAAATTTAGGTAGTTGACTTTTGATATACGGGGATTATTTGCTACCACCAAATAACCTATCCTCTTCTCACATAAGTGAGCATGAAATTTGAGATTGCAAGTAGATTTTCCTGGTCATTTTAAAAGTATTTCTCTGTTTTCTTTCAGCTTCCAATGTTATGATAAGGAGTTTAAGAGTATTAGGATTTCTAATTCCTTTATAGAATTTTCTTTCTTCTCATCAAAATAGTTTAGAGTCTTCTTTTAATTCTCAGTTTTCAGAAATGCCATGAGAATATGCCTTGTTGTGAGATTTTTCCTTCAGGTTGTGGGCAATCTATAGTCTTTTCATCCTAGAAAATATTTTCTTTTCAGTTGTACCAAATTTTACTATACTTGAAAAATATTTCCATTTCAACTTCTTTGTTCTATCTATCTGGAACTTCATGTAGCTGGGTATTATATCTCCTAGATTAATCCTTTAATATTCTTATCTGTGTTGTTCAATTTCCCATATCTTAATATTTTGCTCTGGAATATTTTTTCAACCTGATGTTCTAAATATTTCATTAATTATTTAAAAATTATTTTTTATATTTTAATTTCAAAGAGCATTGTTTTTGCTTTATGTCTGTTTCTTTTTTGGATAGCATTCTCTTTTTATTCTATGGATGCAATATTTTATCTTCCTGGGGATGTTATATAATTTTATAATACTCTCATCTATTCTCCTTTATAATTTCAATACTCAAATTCATTTTTTGTTATTGTTCATGTTTTGTTTTTGAGAAGTTATTCACCTTTACATTAAAGCCATTCAGCAAATATTAACTGTCCATTTGTATTTATGAGTAAGGCGTTGAAGCTGATAATTTACTTGTGTTTAGGTAGGAATTAATGAGTCGCTGGCTTCAGTTTTAAGTGGTGAAATGAGACTGGATATGTGGTTTAACCAAAAATAAACCCTATAAATACATTTCTGCTTTGGTGCTATAAGCTGTTTATTGGCTTTTTGAGACTGAAATGTGAGAAAATTGTGAAGCTTTTAGAATTATTTTTATCTTTTTTTTAAAGTAAGCATTTGTCAAGTGTTGCCAAGTCCAGATCCCTCTGATTCAACTTGTCAGAGAGTAAACATCTATGTTTTTTGGGGGAATGAAGAAGGAGTAATTATCTGTTGCCCCCATTGTAGGAAAGATAATCTGGGGTTCTATTTATTTAAACTGTTTTTGAACAGTCCTCTTATTTTTAATCCTATTTGAATGCTTCAAAGATAGTTGATATCTCCAATTTCTGAGCATGTTTGGGGTTCTGTTTTGAGAATAAGTATGTTTCGTGGCCTCTTCACCTTCGTATGAGTGTTCATCCCCTCCCTTCCCCAAATCTATACTCTTGGCTTCCAACTTTCCAAGCTTAGCTAAAACAGCTACTAGCTGCTTTCAATTTATTTTCTAGCTTCTATAATTTTGTTGATCTCACTCCTTGACTCTAATGTCTTTTTCCATTAGCTTGTGGATGTTCAGATTGGTATGCTTCAAATGAAGTCACCTGACTCCAGTTAGTCACTATACCTTTTGTGAATTTGACATGGTATCCTCTATATTTCACTATTCTTTATTTCTTGTTCTCAGTGAAATCTTATTTTTAAATGTTAGGCAATAAAATCTTACCTTCCCTTTTCCATAAGATATATTTACCAAGGAAGAAGTCATAGATTTCCAGGTCTCTGATAGAACCCTGTGATTTCCCACAAGATGACTTTGTAGTGAGCCAGTAGATTAATATACAATGATGGGCAGGTGTCAGGAGTGTTCTCATATATTCAGAGACATAATGTGATGTCTGTTGCTTACCATATTACTCTGAAAAATAGGCGTGTTCTATTTGTAGTGATTTTCGTGTTTTGTTTTTGTTTTTGTTTTTATTTAAATCCCCCAGCTCCCCACTCACTCCTCCCCTATATCCGTAAAGGCTAATGCAGCTGTAAAATTGAGATTTGATTGCCCTGAGATAGATTAGAGGGCATCTAGGAATGAGGTCAAGAATCTGTTGAAGGTTTATCTGTCATGTTCTGGTCTAAATAGATTCTGCCATCTCTGAGGTGGGAGCCTGCAGCATGGCTGAATGATTATTCTAACCACATTCATGCTTGCTATTCTATTAGCAGTTCATCATGTTTTATTGTTTTGTGGACCTTTCTTTTGAGATCTGGTTTCTAGTACTGAGAAAGAGTTCATAGTTAAATAGTTAAATAGTTTTCAAAATATAAATAGGTATTTAATTTAATTTAATGATAAATTGTTAGAGCTAAGTCTCTTTGTTTTTGTAAGTTTTATTTAATTCCACAGAAGGATCATATTAATTGCTGTTTAGGTGATTATTTTCTAATAGTCTTCCTTTCAACCTCTCACACATTAAGATCATTTTTTAAAAAAATACACTAATATCTATTTTTAGCATTATTTCTATATTCATGATTAAAAAGGAGATACCAAAGGATGCTCTCTTGAATGGAATGGAAACATTTTCTGTTTAAGTAATGCAATTAATTAAAGATCTAAAAATGAATTGCTAATGTTTGGCTCCAAATCAAATTGAAGCATAGTGGATGATAGATTTAAAAGGCTTAAATTGCCCAGATTTACCATTTTATGGTCTGATTTTCTTAGCTTTGACTTAAAGTATTTGCAATGATACTTTGCTAGCTATATGGCACCTAAAGTCAGTAATCTGCTCCACCTTTTGAAGCTTCAATAATATAACATGTGATGAAATCCATGAGAAAACTAATGGAAGCTGTTATTAATTTTATTGAAAAGTAAATGTTTAGCTCTTTTGTCATGCAATAATGGTCTCTGTTGTCTCTTTATGATCATGGGCAAATCACCCCAAAGTTATGTATTTCATTTTAGGTGAGGGAGTAACAGGCCAAATCAACTACTTTCTGTTGATTTCAAGTCTTATATTCTTAAATAGAATTCTTGTAGAAGTAGAGGACTTATGGATAATTTATAAAATTTCTGTTTGGCCTTTAATCAGAGCTTACATTGCTTCATCAAGTAGGAAAGATTCCAGTATTAAGTTCACATTCATAAAAATGTCAAGTAAATTTTTGTCATGTCTCATTGTTTAAAATTTCTCTCATATCTTAGAATCAACAGAACATTTTTCATGGGACATTTCAAATGTATTGTTTATTAGATTTATTTCTATTTTGAATAAAAAATTTAAGTACTTCAAATGAACTGCTTTTGAAGGGGTAACCATACTCAATTTTTATTGAGTATGACCTCTAACTTCTTGGCTAGATCATGCTGTCAGGGTTGAAGTAGAATAAAGAAGTAAGGGAAAGACAGTCCTCTAGATTCTTGTAGTTAGGGTCTGTGACAGAGGGGATTTGCGCAGAGCTGCTTTCTGGTTTGAGCATGGACAAGTGAAGGGATGCATACTTCCAGAGTATACGAAGTAACAAACATTGATTGTATAAGAATGCTTTTGAAACACCGAACATAAAATCCTGAGATTAATGTTTGCAAGGAAATCATGATTTAACGGGAAAAACAAAATGTTTCAGTTTTGTATTCATAAAACATACATATTCATTAACTTGCCAGAGCTAGAATTTCTTCATTTGGAAAAGGGAGAAAATCATGCCTAATTTACAGCATAGCGTGGAATTTAACTTAGCATGGGAAAACTATAGCACAGCCTATGGCACTAAAAGGCTCTTCCCATCCACATATTTCCAACACTTGGGTTGCACTGTAAATAGTCTAATCTCAGACTATGGAGTTACTTGTTTTGTAGCTCTGGACAAGGCACTTAACCATACTGGACCCACAGTTTCCTGATATATAAAAAGGCAATTACTAATCATATCCCTGTGACAGAGAATCAGAGTGTTAAAAGAGAAAATCTGTATTAGAAGCTTAGCAAAGAGGTTGGAGGAATTAATGCTTCCTAAATAGAAATGTTTAGTTAAGTGTGATTTCAAGGCTGTGTTGCCATGTATAGTAAGAAAATTTTTCAAACATTGCAATATTAAATGAACACGAGGAAGGAAAGAATTATTGACTCAATGTATCAATCAATCTAAACAATAATATTGATGGAAATTTATACATTTTAGCTCTTAGTATTTGCTGCATCCTATATTCATTTAATCTCCATTATGACTCTATCAGATAGGTACTATAATCTCCATTTTGTAAGTTATAAAACAAAAGCAAAGTGTTAACATTTTTCAAGGTTAGACAAAAACAATAAGTAATGGAGTGAGGACTCAAACACAGTCTATGTTTAGAATCTACATTTCAAACCCTATGCTCTATGTACTCTCAGATTCTCTATGTGTACTGAAATGTTTACATGATGATTTTATAAAAGTGGAAAATCATCAAAACAGGGTGGGTGAGAGGTCAATACAAGTGAGTTCAAAGTGTAATAATGAACAAACAAGAATATTAAATGCATTGAAATTACAACTAAATTAAAATTATGACTTGAAGAACAATTACACTTTTTTTTTAAAGTTAGGTTTATTGAGGTATAATTTACATACAGTAGAACTGGATCTTTGTAGGTATATAGTCTGTGTATTCTATCAAACCAGCACTGCAATCAAAATAAGAAGAGTCTTTCATCACCCTGAAATGTAACCTCATGCTCCTTAACAGTCAGCACTTGACTCATCCTTGTCCTTAGCCCCTTAACAACCACAGGTCTGATTTCTCCATTTATAAGTTTAGCTTTTTCAGACTGCTTTTTAAGTTAAATCTTACATTATGCATCCTTTGACTTAGTCTCAGTCTTAGGTGGAATATATTCATTTTTTTTCATCATTATATAAGATGTTAGCTATAGGTTTTGCATGATCAGATTAAGAAAATTCTCTTCTATGCATATTTGTGGAGAGTTTTTACCATGACTATTTGAGATTATGCCAAATGAATTTTATGAATCTAGTTGATCATGCAGTTTGTCCTTTTTGGTTTATTGATATGATAAATCACTTTGATTGAGTTGCTCTTGCATTCCTGAAACAAACTCCACTTGATCAGTATATATTTTTCTTGTCATATATTGCTAGATTTAATTTGGTAATATTTTATTAAGAATTCTTTATGTATGAGAAATGTGGATTTGTATTAATTTCTCTTGTATTTCTTTTCTGTTTTTTTCTTATTAGAATAATTCTGACTTTGGGGCACTGGGTGGCTCAGTTGGTTAAGTAGCCAACTCTTTATTTCAGCTCCAGTCATGATCCCAGGATCCCAAGATTGAGCCCCATATCTGGGGTGGAGGTGGTTGGCACTCAGAGTGGGGAGTTTTCTTCAGGATTCTCTCTCCCGCTCTGCACCTTTCCCCCTCTAAAATAAATAAATAAATATTTAGGGGGAAAAAAGAATAATTCTGGCTTCATAACATGTATTGGGATATATTCTTTCCATTTCTATTTTCTCAGAAAGTTTTCATAGACTTGGTATTGTTTCTTCCTTAAATGTTGATCTACTATAAAATACTGTACTTAAAGTCAACAATATATTGTATACTTAAAGATTTTCTAAGAAGATAGATCTCGTGTCACATCTTCTATCATAAAAGGTTGGTGTAATTTACCAGTGAAGCCATCTGGGCCAGAGGTTTTCTTTATCAAAAGGTTTTTAACTACAAATTCATTTATTTAATAGATATAGAATATTATATCTCAAGGAATTTATGCATCTCATATAGCCTTAAATTTATTGGTAAAGGATAAAATTCACTCCAGTATTGTCCTTTTAATGTCTATATGATCTGTAATGGTGTTACTCTTTCACTCTTGTTACTGATTTTTTGTGCTTCTCACTTTTTATTTTTTGATCAGTTTGGCTGAAATAGTATTCTTGTTGTTGCTTCCAAAGAATGAAAGGGAATACAGTTCATGTATCTTAGCTGTTATTTTAACACCATTCATATTGACATTTCAAGGACTTGGATGCATTGACAATTTTGTGTTCTATCGAGGTGATTATAATAGTATAGGAACTTTTTTTTTTAAGATTTTTTTTATTTGTTAGAGATAGAGAGAGAGAGCAAGCGAGCACAGGCAGACAGAGTGGTAGGCAAAGGCAGAGGGAGAAGCGGTCTCCCTGCCTAGCAAGGAGCCTGATGTGGGACTGGATCCCAGGATCGAGTGGGACCTGAGCTGAAGGCAGCCGCTTAACCAACTAAGTCACCCAGGCGTCCCAGTGATTATAATAGTATAATAGAGCTTTTGATTTCATTGTTTTTGTTTGTTTTGTTTTCAGTTAATTGATTTCTGCTACTTTTTTTTTTATCATTTCCTTATTGTTTTGGCTTTAATTTGCTCTTTATCCAGTTTTTTAAGGTCGAATTTCAGGTCATTGATTTGAGCTCTTTCTTTTCTAATACAAGTATTTAATTCTATAGTTTCCTTCTTTTTTTATATATAAATTTTTTAAAAAGATTTTATTTATTTGACAGAGCGAAATCACAAGTAGATGGAGAGGCAGGCAGAGAGAGAGAGAGAGGGAAGCAGGCTCCCTGCTGAGCAGAGAGCCCAATGCGGGACTCGATCCCAGGACTCTGAGATCATGACCTGAGCCGAAGGCAGCGGCTTAACCCACTGAGCCACCCAGGCGCCCCTCTACAGTTTCCTTCTAAACTGCTTTAGCTGCATCTCAGGTTTTTTTTTTCGACTTTGTAGTTTTCTCTCTTTTTTATTCAAAATATCTTCTGATTTACCATATAATGTCATCTTTGACCCATGAATCATTTAGAAATGTGTATATAGAAGGCTGAATGATGGCCACCCAAAGATAAAAGGTCTTAATTTCTGTAACTTGTAAATGTTACCTTATAAAGAAAGTGGGATTTTGCAGATGTGATTATATTAGGGATTTAAATATAAGAAAAATATTTTGGATTTTTATTTTAAAATTTCTAGGTTTAATCCCAAGTATCCTTATTAGAGGTGGGGGCGTGGGTGGGATTTGATATACACAGAAGAGGAAGAAGAATGTGATTATGGAGGTAGAGATTGGAATGATGGGACCACATGTCAAGGTAGCTTCCAAAAGCTGGAAGAAGTGAACGGATTCTTTCCTAGAGTCTCCAGACGGAAGGTGGCTCTGCTGATACCTTGATTTTAGATCATTGAAACTAATTTCAGACTCTGGCCTAAAAAACACTGGGTATATCCAGTACTGAAAAAAATAACATTCATTTGCGAAAATATTTTTTACAGTTTAAACAGATTAATGTGAACAACAGAATAAGGAAGTAATTTTTAATTATAAAATATTTTAAATATTCAGGTACAAATAGAGGGCAATATAATAAATAGCCATATGCCCATAATCCAGGTTTAACATATGATTTTTTTTAATAACTTTACTGTAACATAGTAATTCTATATTTATGCAGTACTCACCAGGGTAAATGTAGTTACCATCTATCACCTACAACATCATTATAATATGATTGACTATATTTCCTATGCTGTATTTTTCATCCCTGTGACAACTAGAAATTTGTACCTCTTAATACTCTTCACCCATTTTATCCATCTCCCACCTTTACCCTCTGCCAAGAGGGTAAATTTATGAGTCAATTTATGAGTCTTTTTCTGGTTTTTGTTTGTTTCTTTGTTTTGTTTTTAGATTCCACATATAAGTGGAATCATATGGTATTTGTCTTTCTCTATCTGACTTACTTCACTTAGCATGGTACCATGTAAACCTATCCATGTTGTCATGAATAACAATATTTCATTCATTTTTATGGATGAGTAATATTCCTGCAGAGATATAAAATCCACATTTTGTTTATCCATTCATCTATCAGTGGGCACTTAGATGGTTTTGTATCTTGGTTACTGTAAATAATGCTGCAGGAAATAGGAGTGCATATACCTTTTCTTTTCTGTTTTTTTTTAAAAAGATTTTCTTTATTTATTTGACACACACACAGAGTGAGAGAGAGAGATCACAAGTAGGCAGAGAGGCAGGCAGAGAGAGGTGGGGGCCAGGGAAGCAGGCTCCCTGCTGAGCAGAGAGCCTGATGTGGGTCTTGATCCTGGGACCCTGAGATCATGACCTAAGCTGAAGGCAGAGGCTTAACACACTGAGCCACCCAGGTACCCCTGCATATATATTTTCAAATTAGTCTTTAAATTTTCTTTGGGTAAATATTTTGGATATTATGGTATTTCTATTTTTGGATAGTGAAATTTTTGGATAGTGTGGTATTTCTAATTTTTTTTTTTTTTTTGAGGAAGCTTCATGCTGTTTTCCGTAGTGGTTGCACCAGTTTGCATTCCCACCAATAGTGCACAGGGGTTCCTTTATCTTCACATCCTCCCAACACTTGTTATTTCTTGTCATTTTGATAATAACCATTCTGAGGGGTATCAGGGGGATCAGGCTTTACACAAATACTACAAAATGATACTATAAGTTAATTCATAGTGATGGGTTTATAGTTGTCTAAGAAACTATTTCTTGTAATTTTTTCATGTTTCATATGTTTACTAAGTGTGTATAAGTATTAAATCTGATATACAAGGAGATATTAAAAAAGATATAGAAAACAATATTTTGGTGCCCACATATTGCTCCACTTCCTTTTCTGGTCTCATCCTGGATCCTAGATTACAGAATGTGCTCTAGTTATCACTATAAAAAACTTACTATCTGTCTATCATTTATTAGCTAAGTTGAGTTGAATTTCTGTTACTGGTAACCAAAAAATATTCCTAAATAATCTTGAAATGATTGGAGGTTTTAAAGAAGTCTTGCTTTCCTGCAATCTCCAAGCATCCTCGCCATGCCAGCATGCCCACTGCAGGTATAAAAGAAGCATATTTAGGGGTGGAATATTTTGCTAGCCTTTATGGGCAATACAGTTGCCCATATCATATCAGGATTCATGTGCAGGTTTCTGAAGAGAATAAAGGATTTCAGAGAGCTGGAAATCCAAATTGAATTTAGAAACCAATAGTAGTTCCAAGAAGACAAGATCCAGCTAGATCAAAAGCAAAAGTAAGAAATATTAGCTTGTGGTGTCTATGAACAGGGAGAGAATCAACTGCTTGCCTGGCTAAGCCCTTCACCGGTCACAGCATTGGTGTGTCCCCATGACCAGGGCAAAGAAAAGTTCCCTGCAGTTTCCTAGAAGGATGTCTGGAGTTCTATGTGAGCTTCTGCTCCAGGAAAGAGAACAGCCTCTAAATTACTATCATCAGTTGGGCCTTTACTCAAAGAATCACCCCACTCGAAACAAACCTGTCCAAACTAGAGCATCTTTCCTCTTAAGTGAGTTTTTGGTCAGATTGTCTTCCTACAACCTCCACCACCACCTCATGAAAGCCATTGTATTATAACCCTGCTTCCTTGTGTTTCCATCCAATGACATCCTAACAAAAGATATGATTTAGTGTATGTCTTTGAGTCGGATATTTCTGTTCTCAGTGTAGGATATAGATATAAGTTCCCAGAGTAACTTTTATTACCTTTCTAAGAAGTATCCAGTATTTTTTTAAAAAAGATTTTATTTATTTATTTGTCAGAAAGAGAGGAGCGAGAGCGAGCACAGGCAGACCGAGTGGCAGGCAGGGAGAAGGAAGGAGAAGCCCGCTCCCCACCAAGCAAGCAGCCCAATGTGAGACTTGATCCCAGGATGCTGGGATCACGACCTGAGCTGAAGGCAGCTGCTTAACCAACTGAGCCACCCAGGCGTCCCAGAAGTATCCAGTATTTTATGATTGGATATCAGAATGATCTCAGACATAATGGTTAATTTTATGTGTCACTTTGACTGGACCAACAGATGCCAGGACAGCTGGTAAAACAAGATTTCTGAGTGTGCCTTAGTGAGTGTATCCAGAAAGAGTTGGCAGTTGGAAGAGTAAACTGAGTAAAGAAAACGTGAGAGGCCATCATCCAATCCACTGAGGGTCTGAAGAGAACAAAAAGGTAGAGGAAGAGGAATTTGCTTTTTCGGTTGGGCTGGAATATTCATCTTCTCTTGTCTTCAACATGACTGTTCCTGGTTCTCAGGCTTTTGGCCTTAGACCTGGACTTATGCCATTACCCCCTTTCTCAACCTGTTATTTTCAGAGCTTCAGATTCAAACTGAATTTACACCACCTATTTTCCTGGTTCTCCAGCTTGCAGATAGCAGATCATGGGACTTCTTAGCCTCCATAACCATATAAGCTAAGTCCTGTAATGATCTGTCTCATATACACATACATGTATATATGTTGTTGGTTTTATTTCTCTGGACAACCCTAATACATCAGACAACCCTTATTTTTAAAAAGAAGGTACTATTTTATAATCTATTTTTTAATTTTTTTCTTGGTTTCTTTATTTGTAATCAATTTTGTCTCATTGTTTTGCTATGTCTTTAGCTAGGTTCAAGCAAGTATGTCACATCATTTGCATGATGTTATTTTAAAACACACTTCTCTTTGTCTCATATTTTTCCTTTATTTTCAAAATATCTGCAGAGTTGATTGCTTGTCCCAAAAACAATGTGGGATTTTTAGAAATCCTATCATTCAATTTTTTTCCTACATCACCCATATTTCACGTAAATTATTTCAAATGACTTTTTCAACATGCATAAAATAATTCATATGAAATCTTTTTCTAAGTTGGTTCTCAGCAAATTAGAGAATAGGGAAAATGAAAGTATGAACATACATTACAGAAATGACTACAATTATATCATTGCACATCATTTAGGAGAAATTCTTGGCCAAAACTCAGAAAAGGGGTTTGTTCTTCTTCCCTGCCCTAAATAGATTAATTGGTTAATGTTAAAAAGCAGATAATTATTTGTTTCCTTTGCTGTGCAGAAGCTTTTGATTTTGATGAAGTCCCAAAAGTTCATTTTCACTTTTGTTTCCTTTGCCATTGGAGACATCTCTTGAAAGAAGTTGCTGTGACTGATATTGAAGAGGTTACTGCCTATGTTCTCCTCTAGGAGTCTGATGGATTCCTGTCTCACGTTTATGCATTTTTAAAAAAAAATTGTCAATTTATTTATTTTCAGAAAAACAGTATTCATTACGTTTATCCATTTTGAGTTTATCTTTGTGTGTGGTGTAAGAGAATGGTTGAGTTTCATTCTTCTACATATAGCTGTCAAGTTTTCCCAGCACCATTTAATGAAGAGACTGTCTTTTTTCCACTGTATATTTTTTCTTGTTTCGTCAAAGATTATTTGCCCATAGAGTTGAGGGTCCATATCTGGGCTCTCTACTCTGTTCCACTGGTCTATGTGTCTGTTTTTATGCCAGTACCATGCTGTCTTGGTGATCACAGCTTTGTAGTAAAGCTTGAAATCAGGTAACGTGATGCCCCCAGTTTTATTTTTGTTTTTCAACATTTCCTTTGTGACAACTATAAACCCATCACTATGAATTAACTTATAGTATCATTTTGTAGTATTTGTGTAAAGCCCTTCTGTACCTCTATTTAGAATAATCACTAATTTGATATTTTTTCTTTTCTTTTCTTTTTTTTTTAGGACTGGCAGAGATTGTTTATTCAGAACTTGCTAGAGAGTCAGCCTCCATCACCTGTGTTTTGTCAGAGACTCAAAGGCAGGTAGGGGAGCAGGAAAGTCGTATAGTAGAAAAAAGAGAAAACTTTAGCTCTGCCCTGATTAGAGGCTGTTGGTATGGAGAAGCTACATGTAGACAAGCTACCTAGAAAGGGGGTGTTCTATGTGTTTTGTTAAGGGTATATAGTTGGCTCACCCCAAAGAAGTGAAGACTGTGTATTTTTATATCATTCTAACATACATACCTGTACTTTACTATATAGAATGTTATAGATACTAAACAATATTTGGTGAACTTAAATATTACATAAATTGCATCATTCAGATGCCCATAATTTTCATTTTCTTTTTTCTTCTTACCTGTGCTGCTTTGGAGTTCTACTTATGAGTTCTGCATATCTATAGTTTATATATTTTAAATAATCAATACTATCTGCTGCAAGAATAAGCCTTAGTGTATGTTCAGTTGTATGCTCTTGCTATTTTTTGTGTTTTCAGAGTGCTGTAGTAAACATCTTTGTTCATTTGTGTGTGTCCTCTAGGGAACATTTGAGAGTTTTAGAATTAGAACTGCAGACTCATAGATTTTGTGCCTCTCACCTTCGGGTTTACTGGGTGTTTCTAAATTGTTCTCTGAAATGACTCACTGATTTACCTTTCCACTAGTAATGTTCAAATTTCTCCATCTCCACATCCCCATCCAAACTGATTTCTTTTTTTTTTTTCCCATTAGAAGGAAATCAGGTGATATCTTGTTTTTACTTTCTCTGCCCTGATTTTGAATGAAATTGAATATTTTCATATGTTCAGGAAATAATTCATTGGTCACCATATTGGAAACTGGAAAATGTTAGAGCCAATCAACAATGGAAGTATTACATATTAAAATAAGTAGGGCTCAAAGTAGCAGGGAGAGGTAACTTTTTTGCTTTTGTTCTGGGTAGAAAAAAGAGATGATCCCCTGTGAATTCTGTCTGCAAGTCTGTGCTTCACATGGATTCAAGTTTACAGTGTATACTAACTACCTGGTCCAGGAAACCTGTAAGTCCTGAATGTAGGGGTAAGGGTGGGTCAGTCTCCAGGAGAACTTGCGATCTTTATTTCCTTCTCATCCTTGTTTTTGTTATTATTTTCCAACTTTATTGAAATAAGCATATAACATTTGTGTAGGTGTAAAATGTGTTGATTTAACACAATTGTATATCACAAAATGATTGTTACAACCTTCATCATGTCATGTAATTGCCATTTCTTTTTTGTGGTAAAAAAACTTAAATAGTGCATTATAAATCTCATTGCCCTTATCTTGGCCAAGAGTCAGCATACCAGATGTCCAGGTGTGCCCAGAGGTAAAGCTTGAGCTTTCCTATCTAGCTGTCAATTGTTTTAATTCCACCCTTGGTATGTCCCATAACGGGGGAGTGGGAGGTAAGTATGGTGGAAACCGGCACTTCCCGGAAGAGGAGGGGCTTCTGGGCCCAGGTAATGTGACCACTGACTTTCCAAACTTAGGGTTATTCTTTAGACACCTATATCCAGTCTTGGCTCTTAAAAAGAATGGAATGCAAGGGCCAGGAACGAATTCCATATATGTAATCAGAAGAAATTCCTATCATTCTCTTTTTCTGGGCCAGAAAGACTAATACTTCAAAGGACAGTATCAGCCTTTTCTATGCATATGTCCTATCTGTAATGGTTGATGGTATCTGAGTCTATACAGAGGAACCCTAAGGCTTACAGAAAGTATAAAAGGAGGATTCTGTTTCTTTGATGCCATGTTCCCTACCAGAACTCCCAAAGGCCTGAGTGCCTGGACCTGTTTCCATAGCTCTTGGTTTGCTCTCTAGCTCCTGGAAATAGCTTGTTTACCTTCTCCCTGACCTCACAGACTGTTTCTGCTGAGACCTTCCCCATCCCCTTGCCCCAGCTTAGGCTCATTTTTAAATCAGAACAAAACTCTTGGAACACTGGTTATAGCCTGCTGTGTCCTTCAGGCTATTATACAACTACTTTGGCTTTTCAAAGCTTTTAAAGTTAACTAAAAAGGAAGAAAACAAACAGTGTGAAACAAGAAGGAGGAGGTGTAAAATTTCAAATAGTTCTCGAAAAGACAAAGAATACGGTTGATGCATGGATTTCAACTTTAGTACCAGAGTAGACCAATTGATAATGTCACATCCAACAGTGGAAGGAACACAATTATTGATTAGCAGTGTACAGTAACTGATTGAGATGACAAAGGCAAGAACAATAGCTTCATCTCTTATTAGTATTGGTCAGGCATGGTATTTACTATTCTAATATACCATTTCATCCACTCTTCATAACAACCTTGTGATGAAGATACTGTTGTAAGATGAGAAAACAGAGGCTTACTTAACGAATATTAAATAACTTGCTTGGCATCACACAGAGGTTTTGTTATGTGATAGGGAGGGATGATAGCACAAATGTCATGCATTTGAGTTGATCTTTGGGTTTTAAATTAACTATAAAATAAGCTATACTTGTTATAAGGGTTGGGAAATTATAGCCAGTGGGCCAGAGATGGCCTCTGCTTGTTCCTGTAAATAAAATTATATTGGTCCATAGCTGTACCCATTGATGTACATATTATCTGAAGTTGCCTTTCCCACTACAGCTGTAGAGATGAGTACTTGGGACAGAGACCCTGTGGCCTGCAAAGTCTATCATTTACTGTCTAAGCCTTATAGAAAAAGTTTGCCTGGCCCTGCGGTGTTTTTCAACTTTGCCTTTTGGAGACACCTTGCTTTTATGTCTTTCTTTTTACTCCTTCATGTCAGATTCTAATAGCCTGTATTAGAAGTTGAGTATTCTTTCTAGATGATTCTCCAGCCATTTTTAGATTCTCCATACTGCTCAGGGAAGTTCCTACTTTGCAGTTGCCCCTTTTCCATCTACTTGGTAGAGTCCCCAGTATAGCCTGTACTTTCCCCCCAAGTCTTCAAGCAGGAGTTTATTTTTCTCTGCAGCCTTCCAGTATGGGGTCCTTGCATGATTCCAGGGTTTCTGAATGGCAGAGGTTTTTAAAAATCTGAGTGTGCATATTATTTGCTTTTAACTCATATAATTTTATATTTATTCCTCATTGGAGGAAACCAGTATTGAGGTCATGAAATTCTGCTTTTACCTCTCTATTTAAACTTCCTTACTTGAGTGTATGTTTGATGTGTATGGGGCATTTCTATTTTGCTGTGTTAGCATGTGTAGATAGTTCCCAACAAGAAAAAAGTAAGTAGAATATACCTTCCAGAGAAGGATGTCATGCTAGCTCAAAAGGAGTTTGAGTCACAGAGCTCCTTGAAGTCATGAACCTTAGCCATCTTATTCTTAACTCTGGCTCCAGCATTTAGCAACCTGACCCCCTAAGTGTTAGCCGAATGAATGAACAAGTGACTGTAAAGTAACACCTCAAGTAAGGAGATGACTGAGTTTATTTTTGTCTGTGGTTCCACTATTTCCCAAATTTCCTGTTAAGCATCTCTCTAGGTTCTAGAACCAATCAAACCTCTAAGCAGAAGAAATATATGGATCTCTAGTTCTGGAGTTCTCTACTTTGGTACCATTTCAGTTTTGCTTCTGGTCATACTTCAGAATTTCTAGACTTTTATCTTGTAACCAACTGTCATCTTGAACCTTATCATACCATAGGTGTAAGACCAGGTATATAGTCATTCATATTAGTTTCACATTGCTGCAGATTATCACAATTGTAGCAAATTACCACCAGCTTGATAGTTTAGAACAGTAAAACTTACTATCTTCTAGTTCTGGAGGTCAGAAGTCCAAAATAGGTCTCACTGAGGTAAAATCAAGATGTCAGTGGAGTTATGTCTCTTCTGGAGGGCCTAAGGAAGAGTCTGCTTCCTTATCTTTTCCAGGTTCTAGAAGCCTGGCTTGTGGCCTCCTTCCTTCATTTTCAAAGCTAGCAACCTAACATGTTCAAATCAATCTCTCTCTCCCTCTAACTTCTGCTTTCTTTGTCACATATCCTCTGAATCAAAATCTGCTTCCTCTAACAAAGATCCTTGTGATTACATTGGGCCCACCAGGATAATCAAGGATAACCTCCCCATCTCAAGACCCTTAATCATGGGGCACCTGGGTGGCTCAGTGGGTTAAAGCCTCTGCCTTCGGCTCAAGTCATGGTCCTGGGGTCCTGGGATCAAGCCCCATATTGGGCTCTCTGCTTGGCGGGGAGACTGCTTCCTTCTCTTTCTCTGCCTGCCTCTCTGCCTACTTGTGATCTTTGTCTGTCAAATAAATAAATTCTTTAAAAAAAAAAAGTCCTTAATCACATGTGCAAAGTCCCTTTTGCCATGGAAAGCAACGTATTCTCAGGTTTAGGAGATTTGGAGGTGGACATCATTGGGGGAAGCATTATTCAACATATCACACTTGTCTTCCTTATCTGAACTGGCCCTTGGTTCCCTAACTAGTAACCTGAATCCCCCCAGAGATAGGAAAGACACAAAAAGGAGGCTTGCCTAAACATCTGCCTACAGCTTTCTGCAACACTCCTTGAGACCTTCAGGCGTGTTCTGGACCCTGCCTTCTATCTACTTCTAAATTTCCCTGATGTACACCTCTTTCTCTCTCAGTTGTTTTCCATGTTGCCACTGCTGAGATCTACATCAAATCCATGTTTAAGGAATACTTCTAGATCTCCCCACTCCTGACCCTGACAAGAGAATTGACAACAGAGACTATCAAGGAACAACAATTCCGGACAGAGTTCTGCAAAACTGCTTGGGTCAATTCAATTAGTTAGAAATGGAGACAATAGAAAACTGTAGAAATTCTACCTGATGCAGTGTGTGCCTCAGCCTCCTTTCTGGTTTTCTCTTTGGTGATATCTGGATAGCTTCATTGTTTCCAGTTTGGCTTTACTTCTGGACATTGGACTTCTGCCTTTTTTTTTCTATACACAAGGTAGTTTCCAGGATTCCAGATAAAACACGTTTCCTGAATGTACAGTCATTAACAGTCCACCTTGGCCATGACTCCATTTAATCTCCTTATCTAGCTGTGTCACTCCAATTAAACATGGGTTTAGAGAGGAGCTGGGGAAATTAATACAAATATTCTTGGGACCTGAAGTGATTATGTTAGTTAAAATTCTCTTTTCTACAAGTGTTAAAGAGGGACAACAAATGTAGCAAAACTGAAACTGAAGTAAACTTTTCGCATGTTTCCTTTAAAAAAATTGTCAGAGAAATTTTTCACAGGAAGAGTCACAAGTAAGATCGCTCATTTTAATCACTAGGAGATAAACAGAGTTTTTATAGTTGGAAAGCAAAGGCTTGAAGATGGAAACTTATCATATGTCCTGCTAATTTCTTCACCAACTGATTCAAAGTTTGACCCAACATTAATTATTTCCTTGCTATTCACTCTTTTAAGTTTATGTCACTATTTTAAAATATTTCACGATCCTCAGAACTAATTAAAACATAGAGGGTTTTGTTGCAGAAACTAAAGCTAATGGCCTGAATCCATACATCACGCTTTCTGGAAGAGTGTTTATTAGGAGAAACTCATGGGAAAGAAGTGAATACTCCACTACTGCTGATTACATTCTAGGCAGTGCACCAGAATCTAACCAGGCCAGACATCAAACTTTGTGAGAAGGACCTAATTGGGTGGCTGACTGGAGAAGCGCCAGCTCCTCCATGGTATGGCCAGGGGCTGGGTCCTGGTCTTGTGGTCATAACCTCAGCAATCTGCCTAGACTGCCTTCCTTTAGCACTTGGCTATACCAGATTTCTCTGGATCTCTTCAGGAGGCCAACTCCTTCTCTGGAATGTCTACATTTAGGAAATCAGAGAATTAATTGGAACAAAGTGACCTTTATCTTTTCGTCCACTCCCCTGATTTCAAGGAGCATGTGACATAGGCTGGAAAATGTCTGACTTGGCTGTGGGGTTGGCCAGGCAATTGTTAGCAAGAGTGGTATGAATGAGGCCGGCATCTATAGCTACAGTATGAGGTCAGGAGAATGCAAAAAACAGGGCAGAATTATGTAGAACAAGGTTAAGGTCATATTTTCTCTCTGGTCTTTTGGGCTACCAAGTGCCAGTCAAAAAGAAGTGTCTGTAAGTTGGAATCTACCTGTAGTTTAATGGAGGATGTGTCAAAATTCCCCAACTGCTGAGCACATCATAGTAGAAGAAATAAAAGAAAGTGTGAGAGAATATATAGGATGAAGGACATTTCATTGGGTGACTGCCTAATATTTGGATATGCCAATACTAAGTTTCCTCATCCCTGTAACACTTGAATGGGCAGGAGGCAGGTGGAGGTTTGGGTGAAGGGAGAAGTTTCCATTTTTCAATCAAAATGTCTTCTTTGACTACCACTTTTCTGGGAAGTAATCCTATACTGACTAACCACTTTGCTACCTAGATATCATAAGACGGATATATAATTTTGTAATCTGGCACCTGGTCATCCTCATCTTCTGGATATTCTCTGTCTTATACACTACGAGGTTAGTCTGATGTTTCTGCCCCCTCAGTAGTCATGGCATGCACTCCCCAGTATGCTGCCATTATTTAGTAAAACTGGGTTTAAGATATCATTTGCATTATATCGGACTTTTCATTTTGAAACCTGTGACCACATAGCCTTTAAGAGTTCATTGAGGAGGCCCACAGGATAGTTCTATCAGTTTTTTTGGTTGCCTTTGCTGTTATTTCCTTCCCAGGAAAGGCAGATTGTCATATTGGACACATGGCTTAGCCTTCTCACACCCTACCCTATGTAACTGGGCATGTAGTAGTTCTGTGCCATCTTGAGCTCACCATTGTCTCAGGAAGAGAGTCAGAGAGGCCTTACTGGGATAAAATCATGTAATATTTCTCTGGTAAGTTTGTTGATATGAGTTACTTCCTACTCTCCTCTCTTCTCCCTTAGTGAAGTCTGCCCCCACCTGAACAAATTCCTCCAAGATTGTTAATAACCAGAGGCATTTTCCCAGGTGACAATATCACGTTTTACCTCCTTCATCCAACTCTCCTATTCATGGTGGATCTCTGAATAGGAGATCCTCAAGAATTTCAAGAGTTCTCATTTTTTCTTTCTGTCAGAGAAGTCCTTCCTATCCTGAGATAGTCTCTCTAACGTGACTGATAACTGCCAAAAGTATAAGCAGTCATTAGGAGCAAGTGTTAACTGGTAGATTCGTGGGCCAACTCAACCATGAATGTGATGTTCCATTTGGAACATTTCCATTTGAAAATCTTGTAAGAAAGAGGTAAGGCTTTTTGGGGCATTTATTTTTCACCACTCCTTTATTTCAAATGAAATAGTTTTCGTTTCTTCCTTCTTCCTTCCCTCCCTCCCCCTCTTTCAAATGAAACTGATCTAATATCCTAAGAAGATAAAATGACTTTCTCAAGATCACATACCTCAACAGGAACATAACGGAAACTAGAATCCAGCTTTTAAGTGTTGTCATTTATCTCATATGACATATTCACTATATGATCTGTATAGTACATAGTTTCTTATACCTCATTACACTATGCATTCTTGCTACTCCGTTCTAGTTCAGATTTTCCTTTACTTCTCTTTGCAGAGTTGCAATAGCTTCCTATGGGGGTCACATTACTTCTAATTGCTCTCCCCTTCAATTCATCATGACCCTGCTGCCAAATTAACTTCCCTAGAGCACCATTTTGATTCCAGACTCTTTTGCTTAAAAACCAAAATGACTCAGTTTTATAGCATACTCCTTAAACTTCTGTTCAAAACTTTTCACACTCTATATATAGAGAGTATGTCTTTGTATACAACAGCAATTGACTCATAACATGTTGTTAGAAAGTTACTGCATGCCCATGACAGCAAGTAGGTATTTGGGAGATAATGTATTTGGATGTGAGCAGTGATATGGTAGTGTCTTTATCAGCTGCTGCTTCTTGTTGTTATGGTTGTAGTTGTTCTTTTACTTCTTCATCATTTAAAATAAAATAGTTTATTTCCAACTTTGTCTTAAAAGGTTGTGTTTTTTGCACTGAGGGGAATTTCAAGAATAACCATTCTGCTTATCCAATAGGCATGAAGCAATAAGGCTTATGGGAATTTGACCATGTTTTTGTAAGTCACATATTTACTTTTATGAGTATTTTCTATGATTTAAAAGTTCTTCACATTCTAGGAAATTTTAAAATAATACAGATAATAGATACATGAAATTAAAAATAACTCATTATTCACAATCTCAATATTATCCTTAGATTTTGTTAGTGTTTTAGTGATATTACATGTAATATATTTCCAAACTTCAAGTATTCCAAGAGATAGAAAATCAAGAGATACAAATAAAGTCATAGTAATAGTTATGCCCAGTTTTTGTCACATCTGTCTAACCTATACAGCTGTAGGGACTAAATCCTCTACCCAGTAGGACTTTTATTTCTAGTATTCTGGGGAAGTTTCTAGAGCAGATTTATATGTTCTGAAAGTGAACAAGAATCACTGCCCTCGCTGCTCTAGATTACTAGTGGGAGCCTTTGCGGACATGCCCCAAGTCATTATGCTCAGTAGCTTTAACAAGTGAAGTTTCCACCATTCTGGAGTAGTCTCACAGCAGAGTTCTTTGGAGTGCAACTTATTCAACAGGTGAGTCGACTTGCTTTATTTGGAGAAGAGGACTGATTTGTAAATGAACTTTTCTTCTCCTTGACAATGAGACCAGCACGTTGCTCCATTGGGAAAAAAATCTATTAGCATCCATCATTCAAAATTCAAAATCTCTTCAGTCTGGTGTTCATCCCTCTTATCTAAATCTGATTTTTATTGATTAAATCTGAAAACTATTTGCTATACTATCTTAGTGACCACAATTTTTATTTCTTGATGTTTAGTTGTTTAGATATGCCTCTGTTTCCACAGGCTAGATACTAATTGCTTTGATTAAATATTGTGGTTTCCTATATGAAGAGGTTCCTATTGTGAAGGAAGTATGAGACAATGACAACAAACAAAGGTACAAAGCAGTACTGGTTGAATGATAAAATTGACAAAATTATATGTATGCAGAAACTGGATAGAGTTTTCTATGATTAATTTCCACAATCCTTTATGAACAAGACATATACATGTGGGTTGAATAAAATACTGACAGAATTAGGATTCAATATTGGTTAATGACCAGAATGCTGTTGGTGAGACCTTTACGAACTTCAAGGAAGATGTATAGTGCTAAAGTATTCTGACCTGGTGGGCTCTGATTTTGCTCTCACTGAGAATAAAGACACTGGGGAACACAGGTCAAATTTGTACATGCTGTAAAAATTGATGAGTGGTTGAACCGTATCCAAAAGGTCAATAATCAAATAAATAAGATAATTGTGAAATTATCTTCTTAATAATAAGAAATTATCTTATTAATAATTAATAATAAGATAATTGTAAAACTCTAATAGGATAACATTGAATAGGAATAGAGTTCTTAGCATATGCTCTAAAGGGCTTTTTCATAGGCATAAGTCAGAACAGGCATAACTTACCTGCAGAGCTTGTAGAGAACGCCTGGGGTTTTGGTTGGTTTAAATATCTGTGGGGAGCAAAATGCCTTACCAACTGTCATGAAAATCTCAGGTGTCATCAATGAAAAGTGTTTTCAGATCAAAGGAGATTACAGCCAACTTAGTGCTAGACAGGTCTTACCTGGAATATTATGTTCTGATCTGGACACTGCACTTGATGTGTGATGATGAAAGGCTAGAGACAATGATCATGAACTAGCTTAAAACCAAGAAATATTAGAAAAACAGTAAATGGGTGGATCTGAGCTTGCAATACAAAAAAATTAGTGAAGACAATTGTAGCTGTCTTCAAGTATTAATACATGTAATGTTTATTCTGTATCACTCCTGAGAGAACAGAGAAACAAAATAATAAACATGTATTTAATACCTATCATATACCCAGCTTGAGATAGCTTATTACATGTGTATGTATATAATTCATTAAAATTTCACAACAATTTGGGGTGCCTGGTTGGCTCAGTTAGAGGAATGTATGACTCTTCATCTTGGGGTTGTGACTTTGAGCTCCAGATGGGGTTGGGAGGAGATTACTTAAAAATAAAATCTTTATGAGATTAAGAGTCACTTATGGTTTGTCTCCCTCCCAATCCCATTTTCTTTCATTTATTCTTCTTGTACCCACTTAAGCCCCCATGTTGCATCACCACTTCCTCATATCAGGGAGATCATATGATAGTTGTCTTTCTCCGCTTGACTTATTTCGCTAAGCATGATACGCTCTAGTTCCATCCATGTTGTCGCAAATGGCAAGCTGACGGTTGCTGGGGGGAGGGGGTTTGGGAGAAGGGGGTGGGATTATGAACATTGGGGAGGGTATGTGCTTTGGTGAGTGCTGTGAAGTGTGTAAACCTGGTGATTCACAGACCTGTACCCCTGGGGATAAAAATATATGTTTATAAAAAATAAAAAATTATATTAAAAAAAATAAAATCTTTAAAATTTTTTGTTTCACAACTTTACGAGGTAAAGTATCTTATAATTTAGAGTCCTGAGACTCAGAGAACTTTAGAAACTTTGTCAAGGTAGTATGCATAGTTCTGGGATATAAAGTTAGAACAGTAGAGTGGATTCCATGGTAAACATCTGATTCTCTGGGAAAACAACTCCTCTCATCCTCAGTCCATGGAGTTCAAGAGTATCTGTGTTTCTTTCTGAATCCAAATGGGGTGGGGGCACATTGTCCTGTTCTGCTCAATCAGAATGTAGGATCAGTGGCTCTGAATGACTTAAACCATGAATGTGGGATCAATTCTAGGGCCTTTGTTCATTGGGAAAGAGTCATTCTAACTTTTCAGTGGGATTCTTGAAGGCTAAGACATAAAATATAAGCTACTTCAAACAATTTGGCACCATGAGGCAAAGATTGGTGCTTGAAAATGGTGCCAATTAGAATGGAAAGCAGAACTTATAAGGCCATGCTAATCACCTGAAATGTGGTTTAAATTTATTCTTTACTATGTATGTGAGGATGATTCCATCATTATCTTAATTTTGTAAGGGAAAAAACAAGGTATGACAATATTGAGTTCCCAGTGTTTTTCCTAGCAGAGCCAGTATTCGCACCCAACTTTGCCACATTTTTTAGATTCATTGATTACCATCTCTATTTTTTTAGATTTATAGCTAGTTTAATTATTTTTATTAACATATAATGTATTATATGTCCCAGGGGTACAGGTCTGTGAATCGTCAGGCTTACACACTTGACAGAACTCCTCATATCACATACCCTCCCCAGTTTCCATAACCCAACTATCCTCTCCATACCCCCAACCCCCCAGCAACCCTCAGTTTGTTTTCTGAGATTAAGGGTCTCTTATGGTTTGCTTCCCTCCTGATTCTATCTTGTTTGATTTTTTTTTCCTTCCCTCCAAACTCTCACTCAGCCTCTCAAATTCCTTATATCAGAGAGACCATATGATAATTGATTTATCTGATTGGCTTATTTCGCTCAGCATAATACCCTCTAGTTCCATCCCTGTCATTGCAAATGGCAAGATTTCATTTCTTTGATGGTTCCATAGTATTCCATTGTATATTTATACCACCTCTTCTTTATCCATTCATCTGTGGATGGATATCTAGGTTCTTTAGTTTGGCTATTGTGGACATTGCCACTATAAGCATTCAGGTGAACATGCCCCTTTACATCACTACATTTGTATCTTTAGGGTAAATACTCAGTAGTGTGATTGCTGGGTCATAGGGTAGCTCTATTTTGAGCTTTTTGAGGAATCTCGATGCTATTTTCCAGAGGGGCTAAACCAGCATGCATACCCACCAACAATGTAGGAGGGTTCCCCCTTTCTCTGCATCCTCCCCAGCATCTGTCATTTCCTGACTTGTTAATTTTAGCCAATCTCACTAGTGTGAGGTGGTATCTCACTGTGGTTTTGATTTGTATTTCCTTGATACTGAGTAATGTTGAGCATTTTTTCATGAGTCTGTTGGCCATCTGGATGTCTTCTTTGCAGAAATGTCTGTTCATGTCCTCTGCCCATTTCTTGATTGGATTATTCAATTTTTGGGTGTTGAGTTTGATAAGTTCTTTATAGATTATAGATACTAGCCCTATATCTGATAGGTTATTTGCGAACATCTTCTCCCATTCTGTCACTTGTCATTTGGTTTTGTTGACTGTGTACTTTGCTGTGCAAAAGCTTTTGATCTTGATGAAATCCCAATAGCTCATTTTTGCCCTTGCTTTCCTTGCCTTTAGCAATGTTTCTAGGAAGGAGTTGCTGGGGCTGATGTCAAAAAGGTTGCTGCCTGTGTTCTCCTCAAGGATTTTGATGGATTCCTGTCTCACATTGAGGTCTTTCATCCATTTGGAGTCCATTTTCCTGTGTGGTATAAGGAAATGTTCCAGTTTCACTCTTCTACATGTGGCTGTCCAGTTTTCCCAACGTCATTTGTTGAAGAGACTCTGTTTTTTCCATTGGACATTCTTTCCTGCTTGTTAAAGATTAGTTGACTATAGAGTTGAGGGTCTATTTCTGGGCTCTCTATTCTGTTCCATTGATCTATGTGTCTGTTTTTGTGTCAGTACCATACTGTCTTGATGATGACAGCTTTGTAATAGAGCTTGAAGTCTAGAATTGGGATGTCACCAACGTTGGGTTTCTTTTTCAAAATTTCTCTGGCTATTTGAGGTCTTTTCTGGCTCCATATAAATTTTAGGATTATTTGTTCCATTTCATTGATAACAATTGGTGGGATTTTGATAGGGATTGCATTAAACGTGTAGATTGCTTTAGGTAGCATAGACATTTTCACAATATTTGTTCTTCCAATCCATGAGCATGGAACCTTTTCCCATTTCTTTGTGTCTTCCTCAATTTCTTTCATGAGTGCTTTATAGTTTTCTGAGTACATATTCTTTGCCTCTTTGGTTAGGTTTATTCCTAGGTGTCTTATGGTTCTGGGTGCAATTGTAAATGGGATTGACTCCTTAATTTCTCTTTCTTCTGTCTTGCTGTTGGTGTATAGAAGTACAACTGATTTGTTTGCATTGATTTTATATCCTGACACTTTACTGAATTCTTGTATGAGTTCTAGGAATTTTGGAGTGGAGTCTTTTGGATTGTCCACATAAAGTGTCATATCATCTGCAAAGAGTGAGAGTTTGACTTTTTCGCTGATTCAGATGACTTTTATATCTTTTTGTTGTCTGATTGCTGAGGCCAGAACTTCTAGTAATATGTTGAATAGCAGTGGTGATAGTGGACATCTCTGCCATATTCCTGACCTTAGCAGAAAAGCTTTCAGTTTTTCCGATTAAGAATATTTGCTGTGGGTTTTTCATAGATGGCTTTGATGATATTGAGATATGTGCCCTCTATCCCTACACTTTGAAGAGTTTTGATCACGAGGGGATGCTGTAATTTGTCAAATGCTTTTTCAGCATCTATCGAGAGTATCATATGGTTCTTGTTGTTTCTTTTATTAATGTATTGTATCACATTGTTTGATTTGCGGATGTTGAACCAACCTTGCAGCCCTGGAATATATCCCACTTGGTCACGGTGAATAATCCTTTAAATGTACTGTTGAATCCTATTGGCTAGTATTTTGGTAAGAATATTCACATCTGTGTTCATCAAGGATATTGGTCTGTAATTCTCCTTTTTGTTGGGATCTTTGTCTCGTTTTGGGATCAAGGTCATGGTGGCCTCATAAAATGAGTTAGGAAGTTTTCCTTCCATTTCTATTTTTTTTGGAACAGTTTCAGGAAAATAGTATTAATTTTTATTTAAATGTTTGGTAGAATTCCTCTGGAAGTCCACTGGACCTGGGCTCCTGTTTCTTGAGAGACTTTTGATGACTGTTTCTATTTCCTTACTGGTTATGGGTCTGTTCAGGTTTTCTATTTCTTCCTGGTTCAGTTGTGGTAGTTTATATGTCCCTAGGAATGCATCCATTTCTTCCAGATTGTCAAATTTGCTGGCCTATAGTTGCTCATAATATGTTCTTATAATTGCTTGTATTTCTTTGGTATTGGTTGTGATCTCTCCTCTTTCATTCATGATTTTATTTATTTGGGTCCTTTCTCTTTTATTTTTGATAAGTCTGGCCAGGGGTTTATCAATCTTATTAATTCTTTCAAAGAATCAGTTCCTACTTTCATTGATTTGTTCTTCTGTTCTTTTGGTTTCTATTTCATTGGTTTCTGCTCTGATCTTTGTGATTTCTCTTCTCCTGCTGAGTTTAGGCTTTCTTTGCTGTTCTTTTGTCAGCTCCTTTAGGTGTAGGGTTAAGTTGTATATTTGAAACCTTTGTTGTTTCTTGAGAAAGGCTTGTATGGCTATATGCTTTCTTCTAAGGTCCACCTTTGCTGTGTCTTAGATATTTTGAAAAGTTGTGTTTTGATTTTCATTTGTTTCCATGAATTCTTCCAATTATTCTTTAATTTCCTAATTGACCTATTCATTCTTTAGTAGGATGCTATTTAGACTCCATGTATTTGACTTCCTTCCAGCTTTCCTCTTGCAATTGATTTCCAGCTTCAGAGCATTGTGGTCTGAAAATATGCAGGGAATGATCCCAATCTTTTGGTACTGGTTGAGACCTGATTTGTGACCCAGGATGTGATCTACTCTGGAGAATGTCCCATGTGCACTTGAGAAGAATGTGTATTCTGTTGCTTTGGGATGGAATGTTCTGAATATATCTGAGATGTCCATCTGGTCCAGTGTGTCATTTAAAGCCTTTATTTCTTTGTTGATCTTTTGCTTGCATGATCTGTTCATTTCAGTGAGGGGGCTGTTAAGAGTCCCCTAGTATTATTGTATTATTATCAATGTGTTCCTTTGATTTTGTTATTAATTGGTTTATATAATTGGCTGCTCCCATGTTAGGGGAATAGATATTTAAAGTGAGATCTTCTTATTTTACAGACCCTTTAGGTATGATATAGTGTCCTTCCTCATCTCTTATTATAGTCTTTGGTTTGGGTTGTTTGTTTTTTTTTAATTTTTTTTAAAGATCTTATTTATTTGACAGAGAGAGATCAGAAGTAGGCAAAGCAGCAGGCAGAGAGAGAAGGGGAAGCAGGCTCCCCGCTGAGCAGAGAGCCCGATATGGGGCTCGATCCCAGGACCCTGAGATCATAACCTGAGCCAAAGGCAGAGGCTTAACCCACTGAGCCACCCAGGTGCCCCTAGTTGTTGGGTTTAATCTAATTTATCTGATATAAGGATTGCCACTGTAGCTTTCTTTTGATGTCCATTAGCATGGTAAATTGTTTTCCAACCCCTCACTCTAATTCTGGAGGTGTCTTTGAGTCTTAAATGAGTTTCCTGTAGACAGCATATTGATGTCTTTTTTTTTTTTTTTATCCATTCTGATACCCTGTGTCTTTTGATTGGGGCATTTAGCCCATTTACATTCAGGATAAGTATTGAAAGATATGAATTTAGTGCCATTGAATTGTCTGTAAGGTGACTGTTACTGTGTATTGTCTCTGTTCCTTTCAGGCATACTACTTTTAGGCTCTCTCTTTGCTTAGAGGACTCCTTTCAATATTTCCTGTAGGACTGGTTTGGTGTTTGTAAATTTTTTTAATTTTTATTTGTCCTGGAAGCTTTTTATCTCTCCTTCTATTTTCAATGACAGCCTAGCTAGATATAGTATTCTTGGCTGGATATTTTTCTCATTTAGTGCTCTGAATATATATATCATGTCAGTTTGTTCTGACATGCCAGGTCTCTGTGGATAAGTCTGCTGCCAATCTAATATTCATATGATTGTATGTTACAGACTTCTTGTCCTGAGCTGCTTTCAGGATTTCCTCTTTGCAATTTAGACTAGTAAGTTTTCCTATTAAGTGGTGAGGTGTGGACTTATTTTTATTGATTTTGAGGGAGGTGCTCTGTGCCTCCTGGATTTTGGTGTTTGTTCCCTTTGTCATATTAGTGAAATTCTCTGTTATAATTTGCTCCAGTATACTTTCTGCCCCCCTCTCTTTCTTCTTCTGCGATCTCAATTCTAATATTGTGTCATCTTATGGTATTACTTATCTCCTGACTTCTCCCCTCATGGTCTAATAGTTATTTGCCTCTCTTCACTAAGCTTCTTTATTCCCCATCATTTGGTCTTTTATATCACTAATTCTCTCTTCTGCCTCATTTATCTAGCAGTATGAGCCTGCATTCTTGATTACACCTCATTAATTCCTTTTTTGATTTCAGCTTGGTTAGATTTTAGTTCTTTCATTTCTCCAGGAAAGGGCTTTTATTTTTCCAGACTGGTTTCTCTAATATCTTCCATGCCTTTTTCGAGCCCAGTTAGCACCTTGAGAATCATCATTCTGAACTCTTGATCTGACATATTACCAATGCCTGTATTGCTTAGGTACCTAGCTGTTGGAACTGCCTCTTGTTCTTTTTTTTTTTTTTTTTTGTGGTGAGTTTCTTCCTTGTCATTTTATCAAGATAAGAATATATGAATGAGAGAACAAAATACTAAAAGAATGGCAAAGACTCCAGAATAATGTACGCTAACCAAATCAGAAGAGACTCCAAACCTGGGGGAGAAGAAAAGGGTTTAAAAAAAAAGTCTAATATGTGTGTGTTAAACTGGTGAATAGAACAGAGCCATCCACTTGATTTTGGGGTGTATTCTGGTCTCTTAGAAGAAACTACCTCTCAAAATTTTAAAGAAGGGAAAACATATATATTCAAAAATAACATTAAATGTGATGAAGGTATGGAATATGACTGTAAAGATAAAATTTTTTAAAAAATTCAAAAAAGGAATTGATAAGATAAGTTGGTTAGAAAAAGAAAGAAGAAAAAAAAAGGTGGGGGGGGGAGATAATGTGCTAGTCTGGAGACTAGAACAAAGCCCTTTGCTAGATTTAGGGTATATTTTGATCTATTAGAAGTAATTGTATCCAAAAACTCTTTAGGGAAAAAAAACCCTGTATGTATTCAAAAAATAAGTTTAAATACAATGAAGGATAAAATATGACTATAATAATGAAGGTTTAAAAAGATTTTTTAAAAGAAACGTATTGTTAAGATAAACTAGTTTAAAAAGTTAGAAGAGAAAAGAGTTAAAAAAGTTAGAATAAGAAAAATAAATTTAAAAAAATTTAATTTAACTTTACGAAACTAAAGGATCCTGGGGAGAAAGCCATGAATTTCATGCATCGCTTTTCCCTATCTCTGGAGTTCCGCTGATGGGTGAGCTTGGTCTTGGCTGGATGTTCTTGCTGATCTTCTGGGGGAGGGGGTCTGTTGTAGTGATTCTCAAATGTCCTTGCCAGAGGCAGAATTGCCCCACCCTTGCCAGGGACCGGGCTAAGTAATCTGTTCAATTTTGCTCTGTGAGCTTTTGTCTCTGAATGCTTTCCATAGAGCTCTGGAGGATTGGAGTAAAAATGGTGGCCTCCCAATATCCAGGCTGGAGCACCTGAGAGCTCAGGGCCCAACTCCTTAGTGCACCCTCAGAGAAAAGGGGTCAATCCCTCCCATATCCCTAGTTTCTGGCTGCACTCTGGGCTCACCCAGCCTGTGACCGAGAATTTCTGTCTATGATGCACAGCTCCGTTTGGAGTCTTCAAACCCAGCAGATTTCTGCCTCCAGAGAAGGAAGGTGAGTCTCTCTGAATCTGCCACTTGTGGGGTCCCTGCTCAAAGAGCAGTGGCCTGAATGTGCTGCAGATCATGGTTTAAGGTAACCCTGGGCTGAGAGCTCACTCTGGGCTTTGTCTCTGTAGCCAGCTTCCCTGCTCTGATACCTGGCAGTTCTGCCACACTCAGACACCCCTGATCTTTCTGTGACCCTGCGGGACCTGAGACCACACTGTCCCCACAAAGGTCCACCCCCGCTTAGCCTCTGGAGCGATGTCCCTCAGTGGAGCAGACTTCTAAAAGTTCTGATTTTGTGCTCCACCTCTCTGCTGCTTGCATTGAGTCCCTCACAAACTCAGCTTCAAATCTTGGTGCCCCCATTAGCTGTGTGACCTTAAGCACATGTATTGCTTTTGTGGCCTCTGTTTCTTCAACTGTGAAATAAATATATACTTTCCAAATCATGGTAAAGATGAAATGAGCTAATATGTAATGTAATTAGCATGGTCTAAGCACATTATAAGTGTACCTTCAGTGGAGCAGACTTCCAAAAGTTCTGATTTTGTGTTCTATTGCTCCACCACTTGCCAGGAGCTGGCCCCTTCTCCAGCAGTCTACCTTCCCATGGCCTCGGATTCACTTCTCCATACATCCTATCTTTCAGAAAGTGGTTGTTTTTCTGTTCCTAGAATTTCTGCTCTTCTTCTCTTCAATATCCTATTGAGTCTGTAGGTGTTCTAAATGGTTTGATAACTATCTAGCTGAACTCCTGGACCTGATGTCATTTCAGTCTCCTACTCCTCTGCCATCTTGCCTCTCTCCCTTTAAGTACCATCTTTATTTGCACTTTGAATTTGGAAATCAAAATAAAACTATGTGCATGATTATACTGCAGCTCTCTACCTAATCATGTCTTACTTAATTATGGAATTTAATGTTTGGTGGATAGATTAATATACTAACAATTTAGGTGGGAATGCAAAGTTAAATAACTATTCAGAGAATCTTTTTTTTTTTAAAGATTTTATTTATTTATTTTACAGAGAGAAATCACAAGTAGATGGAGAGGCAGGCAGAGAGAGAGAGAGAGAGGGAAGCAGGCTCCCCGCTGAGTAGAGAGCCCGATGCGGGACTCGATCCCAGGACCCTGAGATCATGACCTGAGCCGAAGGCAGCGGCCCAACCCACTGAGCCACCCAGGCGCCCCAGAGAATCTTTATATTAGAATCCAAGAGGTCATTTTTTAAAAATTAAACTTAATTTTTTTCAGTGTTTCCAAATTCATTATTTATACACCACATGCAATACATGCCTTCCATAATACCCATGCAATACATGCAATACATGCCTTCTATAATACCCACCACCAGGCTCATTCAAACCCTACCCCCTGACCCCCGAAACACTCAGTTTGTTTCTCAGAAGCCACAGTCTCTCATGGATTGTCTCCCCCTCAAAGTACCCCAAATCACTTCTCCTCTCCATCTCCCAATGCTCCACAAGTAAGTGAAACAATATGGTTATTGACTCTCTCTGCTTGACTTATTTCACTCAGCATAATCTCTTCCAGCCCCATCCATGTTGATACAAAAGTTAGTTATTCACCTTTTCTGATGGAGGCATAATTCTCCATTGTATATATGGACCATATCTTCTTTATCCATTCATCTGTTGAAGGGCATCTTGGTTCTTTCCACAATTTGGTGACTGTGGCCATTGCTGCTATGAACCTTGGTGTACAGATGACCCTTCTTTTCACTACATCAGTATCTTTGGAGCAAATAGCCAGTAGTGCAATTACAAGGTCATAGAATAGTTCTATTTTTAATTTCTTAAGGAATCTCCACACTGTTTTCCAAAGTGGCTGTACCAACTTGCATTCCCACCAAAGTGTAAGAGGGTTCTCCTTTCTTCACATCCTCTCCAACACTTGCTATTTAGTGTTGTTAATTTTGGCCATTCTAACTAGTGTAAGGTGGTATCTCAATGTGGTTTTGATTTGAACCTCCCTGATCTCTAATGACGTTGAACATTTTTTCATGTGTCTGTTAGCCATTTGTGTCTTCTTTGGAGAAGTGTCCAGTCTTCTGCCCACTTTTAGACATGCTTATCTGTTTTTTGTGTGTTGGGTTTGAGGAATTCTTTATAGATCCTGGATATCAGCACTTTGAATGTCATTTGCAAATATCCTCTCCCATTCCATGAGTTGCCTCTTTGTTTTGTTGACTGTTTCCTTTGCTGCGCAGAAGCTTTTGATCTTGATGAAGTTCCAAAAGTTCATTTTCACTTTTGTCTCCTTTGCCTTGGGAGACATGTCTTTAAAGAACTTGCTGTGGCCAATGTCAAAGAGGTTACTGCCTATGTTCTCCTCTAGGATTCTGCTGGATTCCTGCCTCATGTTGAGGTCTTTTTCCATTTTGAGTTTATCTTTGTGTACGATATAAAAGAATGGTCGAGTTTCATTCTTCTATGTATAGTGGTCCAATTTTCCCAGCACCATTTATTGAGGAGACTGTCTTTTTTCCACTGTATATTTTTTCCTGCTTTGACAGATTATTTGACCATAGAATTGAGGGTCCATATCTTGGCTCTCTACTCTGTTCCACTGGTCTAGTGTCTGTTTTTGTGTCAGTACCATGCTGTCTTGGTGATCACAACTTTGTAGTAAAGCTTAAAAATCCAGCAATGTGATGCCCCTAGTTTTGTTTTTCAACATTTCCTTAGAAATTCAGGGTCTCTTCTTATTCCATACAAATTTTAGGACTGTTTGTTCCAGATCTTTGAAAAAAGCATGTGGAATTTTGATTGGGATGGCAATGAAAGTATAGATAGCTCTAGACAGTATAGACATTTTGACAATGTTTATTCTTCCAATCCATGAGCATGGAATGGTCTTCCATCTTTTTGTGTCTTCTTCAATTTCTTTCATGAGTGTTCTATAATTCTTTGAATACAGATCCTTTACCTCTTTGGCAAGATTTATTCCCAGGTATCTTATGGTTCTTGGTGCTATGGTAAATTGAATTGATTTTCTAATTTCCCTTTCTATTTTTTCATTGTTAGTGTATAAGAAAGCAACTGATTTCTGTACATTGGTTTTGTATCCTGCCACATTACTAAATTGCTGTATGAGGTCTAGTAGTTTAGGGGTTGGGTCTTCTGAGTTTTCCATATAAAGTATGTCATCCATGAGAGAGAGATTTTGACTTCTTCTTTGCCAATTTGAATACCTTTTATTTTTTTTCTGCCTCTCTCTTTTCTGATTTTGGAAATCTGTTTCCTCCTTCCTTTCCCTCCCTCTTTCATTCTTTCCTTCTCTTTGAGATTTTTTCTTGTTAATTTTTTTAGCTTCAAAATGTCAACATTTGTCATAAATGTTATTAGAAAATATTCAAACTAGAAAAAATGGATTTAGGTTATTTCTGGCTTAAGTAGGAAGGTTGCATTCTTCTTTAAGGTCAGTTTTGATGTTCAGATATTTAATAAAGTATATGTATGCAGGTGAAACAATGAAAAATTAGTGCCTCAAACCTATAGAATTTCAGCTAAAACCAGAAAAGAATTTATCAAGGATCTCAGCTTCTATATGAAAAAGTGAGGAAGATAAAAGTCAATTAAAACCAAAGCAAGATCAAAGAAAAAAATCAATAAAATATAAAGTAGGGGGGAAATTAAAAATAAAAGGGAATATCAGTAAAGCCAAAGCTGGTTTTTTGAGAAGTTCAATCAAATTGGTGAACCTCTAGAAAGACCTCTCAGGAAAAAAAGATAAAGAAAGATAAAGAGATGGTAAAGATAGAGAGCTAGGGTCAGAGGTGAGAGAATGAAAGGGAAAAAGAGAGAAAAGTGGAGGAGATGGGGGAAGAGAGGGAAAGAATGAGAGAGGGAGGGAAAGGAAGGAGGAAACAAATTTCCAAAATCAGAAAAGAGAGAGGTGATATCAGTACAGATTCTACAAATATTAAAAGAATAATAAGAGAATATTATGAATGACTGTTTGCCAATAAATTTAATTAGATGAAAAATAAAAAATAGCAGCATTAATACAAGAAAAAATGAATAATCCGAATTGCCCTATATAAGTTAATAAAATTAAGTTTGTAGTTAAAATCCTTCCCACAAAAGAAAAAACAAAGCAAAGCAAGCAAACAAACAAACAAAAAGATGGCTCAGAAGATTTCACTGGTAAGCCAAATATTTAAATGGAAATAATATTAATTCTACCCAAAAAATCCCCCAGAAAATTAAAGAAGATGGAATGCTTTCCAGTTCATTCCATGAGGCCAGAATGCTCTGATATCCAAACAAGAAAGAGAGATATAGGAGAAATGTAGAAGAGTTTTCTACATAAACATAGTTGTAAAATTTCCTAATAAAAATTTGGCAAATCAAATTCAATATTATATAAATCACATGTCATGACCAAATGGGTTTTACCCAGGATTATAAGGTTAGTTTAACATTTGAAATAGATCCTTGTAACTCAGTATACTGAGAAACTACAAAAGAAAAGTCAATATGATTATTTTATGTTGTTTAATAAAATAACTTATCAAAATCCAACATCTACTCTGATTAAAACCCACAGGAAACTAGGAATAGAAGGGAACTTTCTCAACTTGATGAAGAACATCTATGAAACCCACAACCAACACCATACTTAATGGTGAAAAATTGTATACTTTCTCCCTAAAATTAGAAAGAAGGTAAAGACATTTTACTGTAAGTTCTAGTTAGTGAAAAAAATAAATCAGAGAAATGAAATAAAAGGAATTCAGATTGGAAAACCAGAGATAAAACTCTTTATTCCTGGATGAAATAATCAACTATATAGAAAAGCCAGGGGAATCTACAAACAAAACAAAACAAAATAACCCCACAACTACTTTGACTAAAAATAAGTGAGTTTAGCAATGTTTCGGGATAAAGGATCACTAAACAAAGATTTTATTGTATTTTTAATATATAATCAACAACAATCAAAACTTTAAAAATATTATTTTACCATTAAATGATGTATAATACCTATACATTGAAAAGTGTAAAGCATTGCCAAAAGAATTCAAAGACCTAGATAAAAAGAAAGATATAATATTATCAGGGGTAGGAAGACTCAATATTTTTAAAATGTTAGGTATTCCCTAGTTGATCTAAAGAATCAATGCAATCTGATTGAAAATGTTAGAAGCTTTTTCTTTTTTTTTTTAAAATAGAAATTGTTCTAAAATTCATATAAAAATAAAAAGGTCTAGGAGTAAACCAAATAATTTGAAAAAAAAAAAAAAGTTGGAAGACCTTTTCCAAGAACAAAGTTTCAAGACTTATTTATTTATTTATTTATTTATTTTTTGAGAGAGAATCTTAACCAGTTTCTAGATTTAGCATGGAGTCTGATATAGGGTTCAATCTCACAACCCTGAGATCATGACCTGAGCTGAAATCAAGTCAGACACTTAACTTACCTGAGCAATCCCAGGTGCCTTCAAGTGTTACTTAAAAGCTACAGTAATCAAGACAGTTCTAGTAATGGCATAAAAATAAATAAATAAATAAATAAACAAAACAAGGTAGAAAATCTAGTAATAGGGCATCTGGGTGGCTCAGTGGTTAAAGCCTCTGCCTTCGACTGGGGTCATGGTCTCGGGATCCTGGCATGGAGCCCCACATCAGGTTCCCTGCTCAGCGGGGAGCCCGTTTCCCTTTCTCTCTCTCTCTCTCTGCCTGCCTCTCTGCCTACTTGTGGTCTCTGTCTCTCAAATAAATAAATAAAATTTAAAAAAAAATAAGAAAGAAAATCTAGTAATTGATTCACACATATGGACAGATGAGTTTTGAAATAGTTTACAAGGTCAATTTTAGAAAGACAGTTTTTTCACCAAATGGTACTGGAACAATTGTATACCTATATGCAAATAGATGAACTTTGACCAATGCCATACATCACATTATTAATATGAACTAAAAATATGTCATAAAGAAAGAAAGCATATGAACTTTGCAATTGATGCAGAAAAAGCATTTGAGCAAATTTAAATGATAAAAACACTCAACTGGGTAGGGAAACTTTCTCAATATAAGAAAGACCATAAGAGTGATATCATCATCATGACAGCATAATGTAGTTTTCCTTTAATAATAAAAGTCATAAGTAAAATCTCACAGCTAATATCATACTTAATGGTGAAATACTGAAACTTTCCCCCTAAGATGAGGAACAAGACAAACTTCCCCCTTCTGCTACTTCCTTTTCAACATACAACTGAAAATCCTAGTCAGAGCAATTAGGCAAGACAAATCAGCAAAAGACACCCAGACTGGAAAGGAGTAAAATGTTATCTGTTCACAGGTGACATAATCCTATATGTAGAAAATTCCACCCCCCCAAAAAAACCTTGTAAAATTAGAAAATAAATTAAGCAACTTTGTATGATACAAAATCAACACTCAAAAATGAGCTGCGTTTCTATGTAATAACAATGAATGATTTCAAAAAGAATTTTTAATCCTGTTTATGAATGTTCATAACAACTTTATTTTTAATAACCAAAGACTAGAAATAATTCAGATGTTCACTCCTGCATTAAAAAATAATCTTTCTAAAACAGAAACTTAATTTAATATTGAGGAATCTTGTTCATGATTTTGTACTTGTTTTGTAGATGGTCTTACAAGTACATTTTGAATACTAGAAAATTCATTCAAGAGTCAGTTGTATTGCCTTGGATAAAATTTGGGAAATAAATGTACTAAAGAGCCAAATTTTTACTTTGTTTTTGACCCCAAGACAAATATCATAACCTCCAGGTTTTCCTTCCTAATTACATTGCTAGATGCACGGCTTTTGTCTTTCCTCCCTATAATATTATATAATACATTTATTCACCTTGATAATATTATAATCAACTATGAATCAATTGTTCTGTATCATTTCATTTTAAAGTAATCACAGCTATTCATATAATTTATTATTAAATGCTTGTCTTAAATACAATTTTATAGTTTTCTATCCTAAAACTTAATGTATTTTTATAGAAACAGCCATATATTTCAGAATACTAATACATCGTAAGTAACATATATGCAATAGTGGGATCTCATTTGCTCACTAGGTTCTTATAACTGGGCCATGGTTAGCTTTTTTTATACACTGTATATTACACTGTATATTAGATACACTGTAAACAATATATTTAGGTTAAATCATTCACTCTAAATCAGTTTCTTTTGCTCTTTGTTGAGTACAGTATGTCCCTAACAAAACAGACCATCTTCCTGTATCTTCTTTCTCTGCCTTGTTCCCTTTCTTTTCTAGATAGAGTGAATTATGTAGAAACTTGTACAATTTTATTCCATATTTTATATTTAAAAAATGACTTTTATTTGACAAAAAGGTGGATGGCAAAACCTTACCACCCTGTATGTAGGGTTTGAAGCTCATTAAAGTCAGGTGGCTTCTGAATTAACCTGTGGGTCCCTACAGTGATGGAAATTGCTTCTTTCCAGTATTATTGACTGACTGAGCAGGTGATAACTTGTTTGCATCTTTGAACAAGTTCATTAGTTTTCCATAAAGCCTGTTGCAGGTAAACACTCCAATATTTAATTAGCAGATTTTCTTTGGTGAGTTTATAAACAATTACTGGACTTTCCATTTGTGTTTAGGACTAAAATGTTTCTTATGGCTAGACTGACTCATCTCCAGTCAAAGGTGTATGCCTGACAGCTGCTATTAATAACTATAAAAGCAACTGCCTATTTTTTTAAGTCTAAAAATAAGATTCCATCAATCTTCAAGATTAACTACCGGGCCAGCAAATGTTTTAAGCCTCTGCAATCCAAGTCTTCAATTTGCTACCACTTACGCAAATCTTCTGTGTCATTGCCCAATAAATTGAAGCAACATATAAGTTGATAAAATTTTCTATACTAAACACATTCATATGTTCCATTGACAATAACCTGGTGCAAGTGGACTTTCACTTTCAATACATCTTGAGTACCTGCCATCAACTTGTCCTTAGGGATACCAGGGTTACTAAAAACATAATCTTTGCCTTAAAATAATTCCCAGTGTAGTGGAGGAAATAGGTAAGCATTTAATCATAGTACATTTTTATAAAAGTCTTTAAATTTTTCATAAGACTCAGAGGACTGAGACTGAAGGATGGTATATACTGAATAGTGGGACAGTGAACTAATTTCTATCTACTACTTGTAAAAGGAAAGCTGTAAACAAGAGAACCACATAACATTGAAAAGATGGTTTGAAGAAAGAAGATAGCAGTATTTAAAAGTGGTGCTTTGTATGAGCGTCTACTAAAATGGAGAGATATTTAAAGAGGATTTTAAGAAAGTTTTCTTCGTGAGGCTTCCTCTCAAAACAATAAAATCTACATTAAGTATTTAAACTGTTTTTTTAAGGATTCTTGTGTTGAACTTGTTTTTCTTTTGAATATTTACTCAGATTGTCCACTTTAGAATAAACTTTGACATGTATTTTAGAGAATACTGTATTAGATTTTAGACAAAGCAAAAATTTAGTGGTATTTTGAATAAAATCCTTATTCTAGAAACTGAGCTAGAAGCATGCCTTTACAATGACCAAATACTGGAATTACAGTGCCAGAGGTTAGGTTTTAAAAGCTTAAGTGGTATTGTTAGTTTTAGAAATAACCCAAATCGACGGAAATGGCATAAAACTCTCTGGGATTAGAATTAAAATACGGTAAGAGTTTTTTTTTTTTTTCAATATTTGGTTGTACTAGATGCAGAACTAAATTTATTCAGAGTTATTATATCAGCTCACTAAATTAAGGGATGCTGTGAAACTTCTTTATGAATCTGTATATTCAAAAGTGTGGGTTTGTTTTGTTTTGTTTTTTGTTTTACCCAATAATCTTGGCACAGAATTTCTTAGGAAATTAAGTCTTCCTTGGACAGAGTGTAAGAGGTAGTCATTCGGTTAAAGAGTTTTACTTGTTCAACCATCAGCTCATGAATCTTCAGGAACTGCCAACTCCTGAGAGCTTTTAAGCCAAGCAGGATTTGGAATGACTGGTATGAATTGTTTGCTATTAGAGGAAAATGAGACTGTTCTAAAGACCTTTAAAGCAGGAATCTCAAACTCTGTGCCAACATTGCTCAATATAAGTTAGTGCCGCAGGTGGGTATTTCAAGAGATAGAACGGGAGAACACAGGCCCTGCCCCACCAAAAGCTTCAGCTCCTCTTCAGGTCTAGTGGATAATTGCAGTCATACTGGCTTAATTGTTGCCATATCTTTCAAATCTTAAAGAGTAGTTAAAATCCAGCATTTAAAAAACATGAAATCTTCAAATTTTTAAATATTATATTTGAAGAATATAAATAAGAATTTATTTTTAGCATGGTGTGGATAAATATTATTAGAATCAATAAAGGACAGAGGCAGACCAAATCTTGAAGATAATTAGTATATACAGTCAATATTTATTATTTGTGGAAATATTACATGAATTCCATATTTGAGAATTCATCTACTTGCTAAAATTTATCTGTAGCTCAAAATCAGTAGTGGCACGTTCATGGTCATTTGTGGACATGAACAGTGTATTGAAAATTTGAATTGCCACATGCAACAAGGCAATGCTCAGCCTTCTTTTTTCAGTTCTTGTAATTCAAATATGTCCTTTCTCTGTGGTCTATTTAGTGCCACAGTTTTCATATTTTGGAGTTTTTGTGGGTGATTTGGCTGTTAAACTGCCTCCCAAACATAGTGTGAAAGTGCTATCTAGTGTTCCTAAGTGCAAAAGACTGTACTGTGCCTTATGTAGAAAATACCTGTGTTTGATAAGCTTTATTCAGGCGTGAATTATTGTGCTGTTATCTGTGAGTTCAATGTTAATGAATCAACAATTCATGTTAGATAAGGTGTCTCTAAGTAGAAACATGTAAAGCCAGGTTATGTATTGATTTATTCATGAAATATTGTGACCAAAAGCTTCCAGGAAACTTACTCTGTATTTTCTCTAGGGGTACTGGTTCAGCGTTTGCTAATTAAATACTTGGAGTGACCTTATAGGAAATAACTACATTGAAAACAGGAATCCACTATAAATTTTTGTCATAGCCATGAGTTACTAAACAAAACTAAGCTTCACAAAAATCTCAAGGAGTCACAATTGGTGAAGCCAGTTAGCACTGAGAAGAAATAATGGATCAATGAGTGGAGCTCTGACTCAAGGTACTTGGCAGCAGCGGGGAGGTCTGAGTGATACAAGTGTCCCTGGCACTCCTGCAGTGAATTCTCTTTTTACATCTGATCCTGCTGAGAATAGGAGAGAAAGATTGGGGCATATTTTTTCACCAATCTGGTAATCCGCAGAGCTAGCCAGAGCTCAAGTCAACTTCTTGTAATTTGTTTAGAGAGGGACTGGATAGGTAAGAGGTACAATTGCTATGTCCTTCTGGGTGTCGTCCTTAGCACTTCCCAGTTCTTACCAGTGCGTTCTGAGGTAAGGGAATCTCCCATCACTCTATCTATGAGACAATGAAAGAAAGTATTTGTGGGCCAGCCACACTGACAAGGCCAAGGACAGGGTGAATGCTCCACTTATTCTCCAGAGTGGTAACAGAGACAGTGAGGAGCTGCATTGAAACTGAATTCTAATAATAATGAGTTTGCTCTTGTGGCAAATGCAAATACCTCAGTTGCAAGGTTTATTGGAAGAAAGTTTGTGATTGCAGCAAGGGCAAGATAAGTATCACTTTCCACAGAGGTAAAAGAGAGGATTGGACTAGTACGTGGATAAATAAAAAGGGGAGTTTTATGCTCAGTCAGACAAAGCTCAGACATGTCAAATCAATATGGAATTTTCTCTTCTCTTTATTCATCTGAGAGTTGTATGATAGCTTTGTCAGGGATCAGCAAATTTTTCAGGGCAAGAGATAATGAAATGACTTTATTCCCCCAAATTCCAAACTCTTCCTCTTGAGAAGCAACTAGGTCAGGGGATAAATCATATTTTTAGGGAGATTGAGTATAAATTCCACAAGGACATGAATCATGCTTGTTTTTGTTCACTGTTGCATCACTGATACAATGCCCAGGAAATAGGAAATATTTAACAAATGCCAAATAAATAAATAAAAATACAAATAATGATAATTTTGATAATACTTAGAGTTTCTGTTAATTGAGCATATGGTGTGTGTCAAAAATGATACTAAACAATAGCTTGTATACATTATTCCATTTCCTCTATAAGTGTATGAGGTATAATCCTAGAATTCCAGAAAAAGAAACAAAGGTTAAATTACACAGACAGATGGTAAGAGGTAGGGTTAGAATTTAAAGTAAGCTATGACCCTATGCTTTAAGCTGCCACTCTATAATATATCTAAGAGTGTGAATTACCACCTGTGTACATGGTGTATGGCAGGAGAGGAGAAAATGTATCTTGGATGGTAGCTGTAAATGATGGGATGAAACTCAGAAAGAGACAAAGGAGGGATATTAATGGCAAAACAAAACTCAGAGATCCAACTAGAGCTTTGATATGACCCTATAGTGATAAACGTAGCAACTTCCCAGGTAGAGCAAAAGGCAAAGATCATCTGAGTCAGATGTACTTGTCCAGCAGCCTACAAAGAATGACCATTCTTCCTGTTTAAAAATGAAAAGGGCTATCAGGTGAAAAATCCAAACAATAGTTTTTAAGGTCTTATACTCTGGGATTTGATGTTAAAAAAATAATTTACTCTTGATTCATCAATTCAATCTCACTTAGATCAATAGTTAATATCACTTAGCAGTACTTGAATAACTATGGAAGGTACCTGCTTGGTTTAAGTCGCTTTATGCACATCTTTATCACTGCTATATTTATTTAAACTTCTCTTCAGGGGCGCCTGGGTGACTCAGTCAGTTAAACATCTTGGTTCTTGATCCTGGGGTCCTGGGATGGAGCCCCATATCAGGCTTTCTGCTCAGCAGGATGTCTTCTCCCTCTGCTGCCTGCCGCTCCCACTGCTTCTGTGCTCTCTCTCTCTTTTTCTGTTAAATAAATAAAATCTTTCCAAAAAATGCAGTATTTGTTCCAGACCCAGCTATGCCTTGACTAGTGTTTGGTTTATCAAAGATTTGCCTGTTTCTATCAAACCAAGACATGCATCATGAGGTGAGCTTCCTTGGATGGCATATCCCTTCCCTCACTTGAACTGAATTCTTTTCAGAGCCTCGTTTTCCTTGTCATTTTAAAGTCCCTGGTGGCCACCTGCATAGGAACATCTGAACAACTCCCACCAACATTCTCTTTGGATTTCTGAAACAGAAAATGGAGCCTTCTGAACAAGTGCTCACACGGCTGATCTTGTGATGCTTTACACCTGGGATTTGCCTCTCTCTGGCTATAAACTACCAAACTGCCATACTTCTCATCCTGTCATGTTATGCTAGCAAAAATAATAATTTAGGTCTGCCGCGAATTTAATTATAGTTTTCTTTATATTATGTGCCTTCTACACTCCTATTTTCTTCCCAGTTTTGTTTTCCCTCCAAACTTATTTTACTATGGTCACTATGATTAATAGCCTGTTTTAAATAAAGACATGTGTTTTCTTAATTCTCCTCTGTTCCCATTGATCCTTTGGCAGAAAGTATATCCAATGCTCTTCCCTGGCACAGCCTCCTTGGCAGCCAGCACTCCTGAGTTTTGACTTATTACTTCTCCCATACTTGGTCCCGTAGGAACAAGAGGTAACTATTCTCACATAATGTCATTGTTTTTAGATTGCCATTTGTTCGGTGTGCAAAATCTTATCCTTTTATGAGGCACATGCCATGCAGCCATACTTCCCTCTTCTACTCCCTATCTTTGTTGTCTACTGATTTAATGATTAGTTTCTTTTTTAAAAGACTTTATTTATTTATTTGAGAGAGAGACAGTGAGAGAGAGCATGAGAGAGGAGAAGCAGACTCCTAGTGGAGCTAGGACCCCAATGCGGGACTTGATCCTGGTACTCCGGGATCATGACCTGAACCGAAGGCAGTTGCTCAACCAACTGAGCCACCCAGGCGCCCTAATGATTATTTTCATAAATCATTGAGACCCTTGGCATTTGCTTCCCTGTTTTCTTCCTTATTCCAAGCACTCCTTTCTTGTTCTCTTCTTCATGTCTTCTGTATATCCATGTGGAAGATCCATCTAATTTTGCAGTTTTGAAGTTTTGTGGTCTCCTCAGTGTAGCTATTGTATCTTGTTTAACAAATTCTTCTCTCTCCCAAGGTCAGAGAAGTTTTCCTTCTATTGTTTTAAAATATTTTATAATTTTGGCTTTCACATTTAGATATTCATTACAGTGGAATTGAAGTTTATGTATTATAAGAGGAAGGAGTCCAATTTCACAATTTTTCTATAGGTAGATTCCTAAATGTTGTTCCATTTATTGAAAAGCCTTTCCCCAAGGATCTGAAATTCCAGCAATATGATGAATGAAGTTCCATTGTGTATGGGAAAATCTGTTTCTAGGATCTTTGTTTTACTCTATTGTCCAGTTTATCTATGCTTGTCTTACTAACACCCTGGTTTAATTATCGTAATTGTTTATAGCAATTGCTGATATTTGTTAAGGCAATTCTTACTCCTTATTAGTTTACAAACATTTGGTAGGGAACTGTAGGCCTTTTGTCTGTACCACATCAATTTTAAAATCAGCTTTTCAGGCTCCGTAAACAGCCTGTTGAGGGCTGTTGGGATTTGACTGGAATGGCATTGAAACTATAGATTAATTTGGGGGAGAGTTGACCAATGTATTAAGACCATCAATCCATAAACATAGTATATTTCTCCATCAGTTTAGTTCTTGCAAATGCCTACCAATAAAGTGTTATAGCTTTCTTTGTATAATCTAGATTGTCTTTAGAAATCTGTTTGATTAATTCCCATATTGTTTGTAGGCTTTGATGCTATGGTGAGTAGTATTTTTTAAAATTTTATTTTTGAATTCTTTGTTCTTGGCAAATAAATGGGTAATTAATTTTTGTATGTTAATTGTAATCCAGAAAGTTTGGTAAACAATTCTAATAACTCACGTAGATTCTTTTGCAGACAATGACAGTATTGTTTCTTTTCTTCCTAACCTTATAACTTTTATTTGTTTTCTGGCCTTAGTGTGCTGACTGGGATAACCATTATAATTGTATTAGAACTGGTGATAGTTAATACCTTTGTTTTGTTTCCTGTATTTAAGGAACTATTTTGAACTTTGTACTTTTAAGTGAAATGTACTTTGTAGGTTTCATATAGATATTCTTTATCAGCTTAAGGTTGTTAACTTCCTTTGATGCTTTGTTAACAATTTTTACTATAAAAGAATGTCACATTAGGCACCTGTGTGGCTCAGTCGGTTAGGCCTCTGCCTTTTGTTCAGGTCATGATCCCAGGGTTCTGAGATCTAGTCTCTGCATCAGACTATGCTCAATGGAGAGTCTGCTTCTCCCTCTACCCCTTCCCCTACTCATGCTCTCTTTCTCTTTCAAATAAATGATTAAATAAAATCTTGGAAAAAAGTATGTCATATCATGTTCTTTTTGAAATATGCCGATGAGTTATATTAATAGAGTTTCTGATGTTACCTGTCTGTATATTCTTTGGTTAAGAGGTTTTACCTGTTTCACATTGTTGGGTTTGATTGCTAATTTTCAGAGTTATTCAGGATTTTTCATTTATTTTTATGAGTGAGATTGGCAAGCAACTTTTTTTTCTTTTAATGTGTTATCCTGATTTTGATATTGAAGATCTTGTAGACTCAAAAATAATATTGAGAGTGTCTCCTTTTTTTCTATACACTGGGGTAATTTGTATAAGATTGGAATTATTCTTTTTAAAAATGTCAGTGACTTATTGATTATGCTTTCATTTTATGTCTATTCCTTTAAATTGTTAAACATATTTAATATTACTGTTTTAAATTCTTTGTATTTGCTACTGGGCTTGGTGCAAGCAACTGTGCTTGCTGTTGGACATTGCTAGAGTATCAGTATTTAATCATGGAACACAAATCAACCATACAGCCTATTTCCTATCATGACCTGTTGTCATCTTACTCAGTAAGCCATATATATGGGTCTAAGCAGCAACAATTTATCACCAATTGGAAAGACTATGAAAGACAATGGGCTTAGGCAGATAGATATAAAAACCATAACTAAGTTGTATGAGTGGGTATTTCAGACACTTTTAGAACCAGCTCCTGTTACATTGCCTCTTCTCTCTAACTTCATCATAAGGAGTATCTTGTGACCAGGTGACAGAAGAAAAAACTCAGGAGATGCGTTGGTGGTACAGTTGGTTAAGCATTTGACTCTTGGTTTTGGCTCAGGTCATGATCTCAGGGTCTTGAGTTGGAGCCCCGTGTGGGGCTTTGTGTTCAGCACAGAGTCACTTGGAGTTTCTCTCTACCTCATCCCTCCCTGCCCCATGGGTGTGCTCTCTCTCTCTTAAATAAGTAAATACGTATTTTAAAAAAGAAAAAAATTCAAATCTTTAATTAAAAAGAAAGGCTACAGATAAGTAGCTCTGCAAGAAATGCTGCTATCAACTGAGAACGGATGACTGTAGCATTATAGTTTAACTCAGATGTGACCCTGAAGGAGAGGAATGAAGTAAAATTTTTCCAATGGGTATATTTGCTTCATTTGTTTGGAGTGGTTTGACAGAAGCATATATCTACAGCATTTTAGGGCAGTTGCTCATAGTTTGATTGGATCATCAGGGATTTGGAGAAAACAGGCTTGTAAAATGGGTGACAAAGTCTGGGAGAGGAGCACTTGGAGTTGGCACACTGAGAAGATATTTGTGTCTTTTGTGAATACCAAAAAAGGCCATCTTATTAAGAAGGCTGCTAACAGGGGCACCTGGGTGGCTCAGTGGGTTAAGCCGCTGCCTTCGGCTCAGATCATGATCCCAGGATCCTGGGATCGAGCCCCGCATCGGGCTCTCTGCTCAGCAGGGAGCCTGCTTCCTCCCCTCTCTCTGCCTGCCTCTCTGCCTGCTTGTCATCTCTCTGTCAAATAAATAAATAAATAATCTTAAAAAAAAAAAAAAAAGAAGGCTGCTAACAATTAGAACGACAAAATGAAGGCCTCTGAGGATGTCAGTCTTTCATCAACCACCCCAGTGTTTGTACAATAGGCCCAGGAATGAAGTGTCATGGCAGCAGTGATGAAGGCTAAGCATGAGATCCACAACATGGACTTCCTTTTCCCTGACCTGGATATTACTACTGATGAGGGTCTAATCTGCCAATAGTAAATACCAGTTAGCCCTTAATATAACAAAACTCTTTGGGGGGATCAGCCAGTTACCTGGAAGGTTATTGGTTACACTGACTTCTTCCACCACGGAGAAGGCAAACTTTCATCCTCACTGGAATAGACAATATTCTGCAAATGCATTTGCCTTCTCTGCCATATGCTTCTGCCAGCACCACCCTGTACTCACAGACTACCTAGGCAATATTGCAGTATTCTATGTAGCCTTCCTATGAGTCCAGGGATTGATTTATTTATTTATTTATTTATTTATTTATTTGAAGATTTTATTTATTTATTTGAGAGAGAGAGACAGTGAGAGAGAGCATGAGCGAGGAGAAGGTCAGAGGGAGAAGCAGACTCCCCATGGAGCTGGGAGCCCGATGCGGGACTCGATCCCTGGATCATGACCTGAGCCGGGATCATGACCTGAGCCGAAAGCAGTTGTCCAACCAACTGAGCCATCCAGGCATCCCGGGTCCAGGGATTTATATCACAGCAAAGGAAGTGCTTTGGTCATAGCATAGTTAAATGACAATATTTTTTTCTCTCTCTCAAAGGTTCATAAAATATAGTCTGATCTGATGGCATGTTCTATGGCTATGATGGGACTCCTAGCCATAGACTCATATGACAAGGGCACATGTTACTATCTCAAATTGCCTGCAGAGACATAGGGAAATACATAAGACAGATAGAAAGAAGTTTTTTTTTTTGTCACTTGTTCTGTTTTCTTAAGCAATTCACTTAAACATTCTGGGGTTAATATTAGTTTCCTCATGGTCAGAATTAGGTAAATAATGTCTATATTCACAATAAATGAAATGTTCCTGGCCTTTAGAAAGGTACACGGTAGTTTTTGGCTGACTAGAGAACATAAGCTTTTTAAAACTTCAGTCTATGATACTACTGTTGCCTATAACAGAGGGTATTTCCTGTGGAATCAATGTTACTGGCTTCAGATACCATCCACTTGCTGTCCAGCATGAGGAAATGCCCTCATCTGAATCATCACTGCTTTGTGTTGTTTTAAGTATATTATTCAGTTCAGGAGATAGAAAAAACAACAGTAGTTCAAAATTCTTAATGCTCTGATGGATTTTATTTATTTATTCATTCATTCATCATTCTAGAAAGAATTTTTCCTGTAATTGGTACTGGACTGTACTTCGTAAAAGAAGAATGATTTAAACACTCCTTGGGAAGCTAAATTCAAGTATTCTCTGTTAGATTTCTCTTTGGGCCTAAATATAAATATTTCCTTGTTGCTATGTTATAGCCATTTTATACTGATCAAGTATATTTTGGCCTCTGACATTGTCCTTGGTACTATGGAGATATATTTTGTGCCTCTTAAGAACTATAAGTGAAACAAAAATACAAAAACCCTCAATACACAAGTTTTATTTATTAGTGCATAGAAATGAAAGAGCTCTTATGTAATAGCATTTTTAATATAGACAGCAAACAAAATATATATAAAACATGATGTGACCCTTTTTTAAAGTGCTGATGTCTTTTAGACAGGTAACATACCATTCACGTGTGTGCATTAGGTCAAATATTTTTATGACTATTGATACAAATGTAAGCACTTTGGGTTTCACTACTTTTTTTACCCCTAACGTAAATATCTGAAGTAATTTTTGAGTATGCATCCTTTTATAGAATTTTTGGGGGATACAAAACAGAGAACAAATATAAATATGTCTACTAATATATAAATAAGTATAATTATACTATGTAGTATGAATATGTATAAATTAAGTATAAATATACATAATTAAGTTAAACCTATAAAACATTAATTTAAATTATTTTAGGATAATTTAGAAAATGTAATTTAAAAATAAATTTCTATTAACAAATCAAAATTCTTTAATATCAATTTTGTTCATGTGTGCTTATATCATATTTTATATAAAGTGACAAAATCACTCTAATGAGGTATGTTTGCTGCTTAACAAAGATATTTCAGTGTTTGGTGAACTACCATAAATAGTGTATGCCTGATTTTTACCAATAGAAAAAGTTTTAGACTTGAATTTAGAGATTTATTTCTAGTTCCGGGATTATTAGAACATTTGGACAAATAATAATCTCCTTGGACCTCATTATCCTTACTTAAAAGCTGAAGAAGTTATAATAAATGAGTTTCAAAGGCCTATTTATCTCTAAACACTAAAATGATCTGATAAAAAATGTATTTCACAGCTATTTAGGTCAAGCTAGGAAAAATTACTCTTAGGAAAATATTATTTGTTTGCTTATTTGTATGCCTCACTAGTTTATAAATTTCAAGATTGTGACATATTTTAGTATGCCAGTGACAAGCATGTCTCCTATATATTCAGTGCTCAGTGAATGTGGAATAAATAATTAGTGTCATTGCAGAAAAAGTAAAACCAGAAAATAGTGTTCTATTGTGCCTTTCTAAAAGCCTCATCCTTCTACTTAAAAAGGAAACTTAGTGGAAACACACACACACACACACACACACTTGAATCTTGTTAAGACTTACAGGATAATGTGAGAAGTTTCAGTTGGCAATTGTTAAGTTAAATCTTAAAGACTGTGACATTATAAGTGGTGCAAACATTCAATTAAAACTATAAAACCCCACATTATAAGATCATGTGTAATTTATTTAAAATACCAGTGTCTTCTAGCTTAATGCAGATTCTTCATCTATTATTAATGAACTAGACCTTTAAAACCACTTGGCAAGACAGTTTTATTGCTGGCTAATTAGGATCCACATTTTAAAGGCATATTTTATATAAAATAGAAAAACTGAACAACTTTTCTGGTACTTGAAAAACAAAGTTTGGTGTTTGTCCATTTAATTATTTTCTTATTCTTTTTATTTCAAGTTAGTTTTCTTCCATTTAAGAGATGTAGCTAACACTAAAAATAAACTCTAAATGAATTATTTCTTATAATAAGGAACTCTAATTTGAACCTTTCATCATGAATTTGTGTAGTCATTTTTCGTAATATCTCAATGCTCCTAAAAATATGCAGTATACTTTGTGTTCTGCTGGAAAAATTGAAACACCAAAGATTAATTATTTTTATAGAAAAATGTGTTCCGTGATTTTAGGATCAATTAGGAGTTTGATATTGCTGTCTTTTCAGACCCCAACTGCTGTTATCATGATTTGAATGGTTTTTTTCCTTTCAGAGAACATGTCATTTATTATATAGGAGACCTCCCCTATTAATTTCAACTGAGTTGACTCATGAGTAAATATTTCTATATTGTTCTTTTTGTTGAAGTCACTGACTTCATAATGGACTTGAGAAGAGAACTGGCATTATTTGGAAACAATACTATCATATGTACCAAGCAAGCTACTCTTTTCTTGAACCTTATGAATTTTGATGACTTAAAAAATTTGCCCGAAAACTCAGTGTGTTCAAAAATTTTTGTAGCTTTATTTTGCTAGTATTTTGTCACAAGGTAAAATTGATTTTATAAATTAAAAGCTGCAAAGTATTTGTGGAAGATAATTCTCCATGGGTCTCTCATCTTTCTAATCATTTTGTGGCAAGGCACAAACTGTCTTTTATTCTGGATTATTTTTTCAACAATATTTGGTTATAGCAAAAACCTTGGAAAATAGAGATGGTGTCTCCCTTGGGAGTAAAGAGCAGGCATGCTTGCTGTATACTATAATTAATGTAATGATTATGCTTTCCCCTTACTGACAAATATAAAAAAATGTGGTTTTCCTAAGTTCAGAATTCCTTTCTTAATAGTGACACCCAGTGTGTGTTCAGATGCCATCTAGTCTTCTCCAGGTCATTTTTTGGAAATGGGAGCTTGCAAAACTGGTGAAAAAATGATGATGCTCTTGCTGCTGCTATTGCAGTAATAAAATATATTTAATAAAATACCTTTATCTCTGACCAGGGATCTTCTGCATTCATAAAACTGTGACAGGATAACTTATCTTGCAAGTAGGGAAAAACTCTCATCCTCCATACTCAGCAAAATTTATGTGATTATATTGACCACCAGTGAATTTAGTCTATAATTAAACTTAATTTTTACCTGAAAACCATACTGTTCTATTTCTCAAGATTCTCTACAATTTTACTCCATTTTGCTCAAACTAATGGTATGATCTAAGCACATATTCTATACCATAGAATTCTTTCTGCATTGTACATTGGCCATATCTATTTTTCTATGCTTTATTCACATTTCACTAGTTTTCCTCAAGTGTCCTTTTCCCTATGTAACACCCCATTTATATTACATTTAGCCGTCCCATTTTCTTCGCCTCCTCTGGCTTATGACAGTTTCTTAGATGTTTCTTCTTTTTGATGACGTGGACACATCTGAAGAATACCAACTGAATATTTTGTATGATGCCCTTCTAGTGGAATTATTTGATATTTTTCTTCTCACTAAAGGGTTTATAAATTTTGGGGCAGAAGATCGAAGAGCTGAAGTGAAATTCTCACCACATCATATCAAGTTACATGCTAGCAAACCTGACATCACCGGTAATATTGATCTTGATATAATAACATATAATAATAAACTTGATTGCCTGGCCAGGGAGATGCTTGCCAGGTTTCTCCATTGTAAAGTTTCTTTTTCCTCCTTTCCAAACTACTCTTTGGAAATAACTCACTATATGTAGCTAACATTCATGGAAGGAAGGGAAGTTCCCAGTTCCACAACCTTCGTGGAGGGAGTGTATAAACAAATTATTTTTATTTCCTATATGTGGGAAACTTTTTTCTACCATTAATTTTTAGTGAAGACTTTACTTATATGGGCGCAGGCTTGTGAATATTGGTTTATGCTTTGGGTTATAATCCAATAGTATGTTATTGTCATTTATTTAGTTCTCATTGTTATAGCTTTGGTCATTGGGACCTCTTTGAGGAGAACTTCTGGATTCTTTTGACATATATATATGTGATCCCATTTATATTACAAAAATTATAATTTGGGGGGTACACTTCCTTACTTTCTGAACTGTAGAATTCTTTGCCCATTCCTAGAATCAGTCATTTCTCCAAAGATCTTTGGTTTATTTTTAGATAATGTTATTAAAAAACCTAGAATAGGGAGCTAGATAACACTCTTTGCACAGGGTATCATTTTTGTGCTGCCTCAGTGGACAGAGCTAAAAATGGCTTACTAATTTCCACCTTTAGACAGTTTTTCAGGTTAGTGTTCCTGAACATCTTTTTCCTCTTATTTACACATATTCTTCACAGTTTTAATATTTAGATCAAGTTATAACTCTTTCTTGAAGATTTCCTTATCTATGGTATTATTGGCTACCACTCATAATAGTCACAATTCTATCGAAAGTGATTCAATTGTTAAAATTTAATTCCAATATAGTTAACATACAGTGCTATATTAGTTTCAGGTGTACAATATAGTGATTCCACTCTTCCATACATCACCTAGTGATCATCAGGACAAATACACTCATTAATACCCATCAGCTATTTAACTCATCTCCCCACCCACCTCCCTTCTGATAACCATCAATTTGTTCTCAATAGTTAAGAGTCTGTTCGTTGGCTTGTCTCTCTCTTTTCTTTTCATTTGCTTGTTTTTTTTTTTTTCTTAAATTCCACATATGAGTGAAATCATATGGTATTCATGTAAAAATATGGGATACAATAATCTTGTAAATTAGTTATCCAAACCTCAAAGAATTTCAGGCCAGAATAAAATGAGAAAGCACTAAAAATAGGCTTAGTGATTTAATGTCCTATATCATAGTGCCACTGGACACTAAAGGAGCCCTAATGAGAGAATTGGAAAAATTTTAGACAGTTTCTGAGAAGGCATGGCTTGTATTGTTTTATTAATAAAATCAGAAGTAGAATTTTTATTGTCAAAATTCTGTCATTTGGGTAAACAAAACCATTCTGAATTTACACTACTTTAAATAATCAAATCGAATAAAAATGAAAAGCATCTGGGTGACTCAGTTGGTTAAGGATCTGACTTCAGCTTAGGTCATGATTTTGGAGTCCTGGGAGGAGTTCTATGTCAGGCCCCCTGCTCAGTGCAAAGTCTTCTTGTCCTCTCATTCTCCCACTGTCCCTACCCCATTCATACGCGTGCTCTCTCTATCTCTCTCTAATAAATAAATAAAATCTTTTTTACAAAAGCATAAAAATGAAATGGGACTTTCATTTTAGCATGGTGAAGTGCAGATATCTTCACCTTTCTCTCTACTTGGAGACCACTCTAAAACAATGAAAATGAGAAAGAAGAAACATATTCGAAAAGCAAAACAAAACAAAACAAAAAATAACTTCTATCCTATTTTTCCACAAATCTAAAAATCATTCATAATTATGAAATATTTTATATGAAAAAAGTGGCCAAATATAGATTAATAAACATGCATGGGCTTAATTTGTCTACTATTTTTTCAGTTTTATTTAGATATAAGTGACATAGAACATTGTATAAATTTAGGTGTAGAACTTAATGATTTGGTATCTATATAAATTGTAAAATACTTGGCACAAGTTAACATCCATCACCTTGCAGAGTTACAAATGTGTGTGTGTGTGTGTGTGTGTGTGTGTGTGATGGGAACTTTTCAGATTTACTTTCTTAGTAATTTTCAAATATATAATGCAGTACTGTTAATTATAGTCATCAAGTTGTACATTATATCATCAGGACTTCTTTATCTTATAATTAGATGAACTTGCTTATTAAAGAAAATGATTTTAAAATCAGTAAAGACAAACCCAACTCTGTATTCTATCTAATAGTCAAACTTAAAACACAAAGACTCAAACAGGCCAAAAATAAAGGGGTAGGCAAAGGATTTCTGCTATACATGGGAATAATAAGAGAGCAGGGATTGTAATCACAGCAAGAACAAGATCAAGGCAAGGTAGCCCATTATTTGTATCACTATTTAACTTTGTTTTGATGTTACAAAGTAATACCACTAGACAAAAACAAATAATTTAAGTCATATTAAGAATTGGAAAAAAAGGGGGTGCCTGGGTGGCTCAGTGGATTAAGCCTCTGATTTCAGCTCAGGTCATGATCTCAAGTGTCCTGGGATGGAGCCCCATATCAGGCTCTCTGCTCAGTGGGGAGCCTGCTTCCCACCCTACCCCCACCCCCACCCCCGCCTGCCTACTTATGATCTCTTTCTCTGTCAAATAAATAAATAAAATCTTTAAAAAAAAAAAGAATTGGAAAAAAGAAATAAAACCACATTTGCTAATGGCATGCCAATATACTTCAATAATCCAAAAAAATCAATAATAGAACATAATAGAACAAAATTTCACAATAAGAGAATTTGACAAGATACAAAATTAACATACAAAAATTAATAGCATTAACATACACAAATAATAATCGGTTAGAAAATATAATAAATAAGAAAATTCTATTTATGAGGGCAAAATATAAGATATTAGGGATAAGCTTGGCAAGAAATGTTTGAAAAAACGTGAACAAAACTATAAAACATACTGAAAGACACAAAGATGGGCTTAAAGGAAAAGACATCCTTGTTCTTTGGACGGTTCAACATCATCAAGATGTCAATTCATTCTGGTTTAGTTAAAATCGAATATAGTTCCAGTGATCTATTTTATGAAGCTAGAAAAGTTGAACCTTAAATTCAAATGGGAAAATAGACAAGTTTAGCTGGAAAACACTGGAGGAAGAGCTACAAGGGGAGACTAATTCTGCTAAATATCAAAGCACTACAAAATCAGTATAATCAAAACAGTGAAATACTGACTTCAAATAGACAAATCAACGAAACAGAGTACAAGGTGCAGAAATAGACCTAACTACATATAAAAACAGAGTTTATTATGCAGGTATTCTCTTTTATGTATGCTTGTAAAAATGCACATTTTATTGTTGTTGGAAGTCATGTTATAAATACCACTAATATCTTTTTTCCCAATTATGTTGCTGGATTCTTCTATATCTTTGTTGATTTTTTTGTTTCCTAAATGTATTAATAACAGGTGTAAACATCTTGAAATTTCCACTATGGCAAAATATTTGTGAATTTTCTTGTATTTCTTGTAATTTTTGATGTAGTTGAGAGCTTTGACATTGGCACAGAAATTTAGAATTTTTACATAATCCAGATAAGTTGAGCATATTTAACAATCTTCTTTAAGTCTAGTAATTTTTTTTTTTTGCTTTAGGTTCCTTTTTTTTGGTATTTATGTAAACTACATGATTTTGGTTTTGTTTTGTTTCTTGTGAATAACATAAAGCTTACCTACTGTGCCTTATAAACAGGAGAGCTTGAGCTATTTATTCATTTATGATTGATTACAAATAAAAAATAGGCTATGCTCTATTTCCCTTCCTTTCTGCCATATACTTTTTTAAAAGGTTTTTATTTAAATTCCAGTTAGTTAACATACAGTGTACTGTTAGTTTCAGGTGTAGAATTTAGTGATTCAACTCTTCTATACAACACCCAATGCTCATCACAACTGCACTCCTTAATCCCCATCACCTATTTTTTTTTCTTTAAAGATTTAATTTATTTATTTGACAGTGAGAGGCACAGTGAGAGAGGGAACACAAGCAGGGGGAAAGGGAGGGAGAAGCAGGTTTCCTGCTGAGCAGGGAGACAGATGTGGGCCTTGATCCCAGGATCCCTGACCATGACCTGAGCAGAAGGCAGATGTTTAAGGACTGAGCCACCCAGGCGCTGCCCACCCCCCATCAACCTATTTAACCCATCCCTCCACCCACTTGCCTTCTGGTCTTGGCATATATTTTGACTTCTTTTGTCTACATTTTTTAGTTTTCTGCTTGCCTCTCCTTTTTTTCCCTTCCTTTGAGCTAAAACACATTACTCACTTACATTCCATTCTGTTTTATTAAGCTGTTACACTAAAATTTTAATATGCATATTTAACTTAGAGTCTAGTAACAATCTTTGCTTTCCTCTTCTCAATTACTACAAAGATGTGCTTTGCTAATTAGTGCCCATGAACCTGTATGGTTTGTTTATTGAGAAAATCAGAATTGCTAAACTGGTTTGAAGAATCCCCAGTTCAGCTTTGCTACCAGATTGTGGTATCAGGTGAATCAGGAGAGGTCAAACTGATGCCTTAAATATTTATCTACAATTGGATCTGTGGTTGAAGTTTTTACTATTAGATTGTGAACATTTAAAGAGTTTCTTCATTATTCCAACTACATATGAAAGAGATTTCCAATCAAAGGTTTTGAAAACATTATGATTCTAATTAATTAAAGTAACATCCGTTAAATATGAAAAATAAATTGAACAATGTTACTGCTATGATTGGCAGAACATATAAAAGTTAATTTGGTCTCTAAGGTAGAAACTACCTAAGGATCATCTTTTATTAGTTAGGAATGAGCACGAGATATTTTTTGTGGATATCATTTGTGACTTACACTTGCATTCATTTTTACCTAAGCATAATATTGACAGAAAGAAATTATTGTGATGAGAAACATATAAACTTCTGGTAGAATTCCTATAAAGCAGATTCCATAAAGTATAAAGGAACCGGTTTTGTTATAATATACTATAGTAAAGATAGATTTTTTTCTGCTTTTATCTTTACTAAATATAGTTGGATTTTTCTACAGCAGAGAGGCATTTTAAAGTCTAACATACAAGAAACTTGTGATAATGACCTGGAAAATGGATTGACAACTGTGGGCTACTGACACTTTTCTTATATCTATTGCTTCATCTCAGACATTGCTCTTTAATAAGAGATTTTTTAAAATGTCTATACAAGGACTTAGCTATTTCTTTTAACTCTTGATAATGACTGACAACTTTTTTCTTTTTCTTTTTCCTTTTTGTCAAGTGTAATTTCTTTGTTGTGCACTTATCTCAGAATGCTAAATATCTAATTTAGTAAGTCACGTGTATTCTTATCCACAATTTCTTGATCAGAGTGCTGTACCAAAAAAAAAAAAAAAAAAAAAAAAGAGAGAGAGAGAAGAAAAGAAAAAAAGAATTCTGCCAAGACAGAAATATGTTGATTGGATTGTGGATACTGACCACTCCCTCTAGAAGGGAATTCAAAATGATCTGACCTAGTTCCTCATTTTTAACTTCCTGTTTAATTTGAGCTTTTATTAGCTTGAATATAACATATCTTAGTGTGGTCTTCTACATGGTTATCCTGCTCGATGCTCATTGGGTATCTTAAGTTTGTGAACATAGATATCAAAATTGGGAAATTTGGCTTATTATTTTGTCAAATATATATATGTGTATATATATACGGACATATATACGTACGTATATGTATATATATATGTGTGTGTGTGTGTGTGTGTGTGTGTGTGTATATATTTTCCCCCCATTCAATCTTTTCTCTTGTTCTGGGACTCTAGTTACTTGTTAGATGCTTTGATGGTATCTATAATGGGTCCCTCAGGCTCATTCTTCTCATTAGGTATTTTTGTTAATCTATCTTCAGATTCACTTATTCTTACCTCTGTTATCTCTAATCTACTACATGTCTCCAGTGAATATTTTATTTTTATTTAATTTTTTAAAAGATTTTATTTATTTATTTGTCAGAAGGAAAGAGAGAGAGTGCAAGCAGTGTGGGAGGTGGCAGGCAGAAGGAGTACCAGCCTCTCCCTGAACAAGGAGCCTGATGCTAGACTCAAATCAGGACCTTGGGATCATGACCTGAGCAGAATGCAAAGGCTCAACCAACGGAACCACACAACAGAACCATCCATCTAGTAAATATTTTATCTCAAATATTGTACTTATCTTTTCTGTAGTTTCCATTTAGTCTTTTAAAAATCATTTCTGTTTAACTGAAAAATTTTCCTATCTTCTGACTCATTGCAAGCCTTTTTTTAAAATTTTACAATTTTGAGAATGGTTATAATAAGTGCTTTACAATTCTGTACCATTAATTCCAACATATGGTTCATCTCAGAGTTGTTTCCATCGATTTTTATTTTCTCTTGATACTGTATATCATTTTACTGATTTTTTTAAAAGATTTTATTTGTTTATTTGACAGAGATCACAAGTAGACAGAGAGGCCGGCAGAGAGAGAGAGAGGGAAGCAGGCTCCCTGCCGAGCAGAGAGCCCGATGCGGGACCCGATCCCAGGACCCCGAGATCATGACCTGAGCCGAAGGCAGCGGCTTAACCCACTGAGCCGCCCAGGCACCCTCATTTTACTGATTTAGCAGCTGTTGCACAGTTTTGAGTTGCATAGTGGACATATGACACTTAGCTTTATGGAGCACTGGATTCTCTTATTTTCCCATGATTAATGTCATTTTGCTTGTTTTCTCAGGCAATTGTATTGACCTACAAACTTGAACTACAAACTTTGCTTCTTAGATAGCAGCTCTGTTCTGAATTCAGAATAGTTGTTAGCTGGGCAGTTTTGAGTTTACTCTAGATATTTATCATTCTGAGATCAGCCATAAATATAGGTAGATCATATCTCTCTAGAGATTACTCTCTCCCCAGTGCCCATGTTTTCCTGGAACCCCAGACAAGAGTAACTGTATTTTCCCACCAATGTCCTTACTAGTTCACATGCCATGCTGACTGTATCGAGGCTATGCTAAAAACAAAACAAACAAAAAACCAAAAACAAAAAACAACCAATGAAAACAAAACAGAACCAAGCAACAACACAAAGTTGTGAATGCACAACATGCAACTTCTCTCCTGTATTTATGTGTGACCTATCAAAATCATCCATGCTTTAACTGCACTGTGTCACCAGGTAGTTATCTTTTTATATATCCAGCATTTATAGCTGTTATTCGGACAAGTTTTTTTGGGGTACCTGGGTGGCTCAGTTGTTAAGCAGTTCCCTTCAGCTCAGGTCATGATCCCAGGGTCCTGGAATCTAGCCCTGCATCAGGATTCCTGCTCAGCGGGAAGCCTGCTTTTCCCTCTGCCACTCCCCTTGTGGGCTTATGTTCCCTCTCTCGCGGAGTCTCTCTCTGTCAAATAAGTAAATAAAATCTTTAAAAAAATAAATGATTTTTTTCAGTAGGATCTTATCCATGACCAGAAGTGGAAGTTGTAGAAATTTCAAATATGACTTATTTTCAATACCAGTATTTTAAAATTTTTCTTTGGTTTCTATTTACCCAAGATTTTCATAAATAATAAAGTTTACCCTATTTACCTCTTCTTAAGTAATAAAATTAGGCCTTCTTCTTTTTTCCTCCTACTCCTTTCTGATAGTTTCTAGTTTATTATTCTGTTGTCAGAAAATATATCATGTTCTGTTCTACTTTTTGGAGTTTGTCCATGTGTTCTGTGTGGTATTGAGTTAATTAATTTTTCATAGTACTTTGATAAGATATTAATTTTTCTTTATCAGGATATATAAATTGATATATATCATTATATATTTTATTTGTCTCTCAAAATCCTTATATTTTGTTTACTCAATCTCTTTTCTTTTCTTTTTTTTTTTTAAAGATTTTATTTATTTATTTGACAGACAGAGACCACAAGTAGGCAGAGAGGCAGTCAGAGAGAGAGAGGAAACAGGCTCCCTGTTAATAAGCAGAGAGACCGATGTGGGGCTTGATCCCAGGACTCTGGGATCATGACCTGAGCCGAAGGCAGAGGCTTTAACCCACGGAGCCACCCAGGCGCCCCCTCAATCTCTTTACTTAACAGATATATTGACAGGAACATTTCTGTGAATTTCTCTTTTACTTCCTTATAGTTTTCTATTGAAATATTCTCATTGATACATCATGTGTTACATACATTTATGACAGATATAAAATATATTTTCATTTTTAATATAACATTTGTTGTTATAGAATACCCATTATTTTCTGATTAATGCATTTTCCTTTAATTTAACAATTTCATGTATCAAAATTATTATTTCAGCTGTCTTTTTGCTGCATTTTCTTAGTATGGCTTTTCCATTTTTTGTGGTTAGTTTTGTATATTCTTTTTTTTTTTTAAGATTTTATTTATTTGACAGAGAGATCACAAGTAGGCAGAGAGGCAGACAGAGGCGGGGAGGGGTGGGGCAGGCTCCCTGCTGAGCAGAAAGCCCAATGCGGGGCTCTATCCCAGGACCCTGAGATTATGACCTGAGCCAAAGGCAGAGGCTTAGCCCACTGAGCCACCCATGCGCCCCAGTTTTGTATATTCTTGATTTTTTTTTCTTTACTCAATCTGAGAATCATATTTTTAAGTAGTTGGATTTTTTCCATTCATGTTTATTTTTTCAATATATTTTTATTTCGTATTGCCTTTTAGTTATATTTATCCTTTTTCTCTGTATTGACATTTGTTTGTTTTTCTTCTAATGATTTGAAGCACTTATAGTACCTTTTAAATTGTGATAGAGACTATTAGTTGTCATTTGCACATCTGAACTCAGTGGGGCAATGGTCACAGTCAACAACTGTATTACCAGCTTACTTTGCAAATAAATATGATTGTCTAACTTAAGTTCTGGCTGAGGAAACATGGACAGAATTGTAGTGTAGGATGTCTGGAAAACTTGTAAAATGGAAGAGGGCCTCTACTTCTGTCATTTCTTTCTGTCGCTAGAATGTGAATATAATAATTGGATCTTGAGAAGCCTTTCTGGACCAGAAAGTATTACACTAAAGACAGCACAGAAAACATGGACACTTGGAGAAAAGACTAATCTCCAAAACAGTAGAAAACATTTTCCTTGTCATCAAGCAATTCTAATTCAGCCTTTGAGCTGTCAAGTCTGGATTTTATTTACATTAAAGAAAAATAAAATATTTTCTTTATGTCCCCCCCCTTTTTTTAAACATTTATCTACTTTGTATAGTAGAGCAAAATTATAACTAATGCATAGTTACTTTAGTCTTTTTAAAAATTTGTACTTAACTCTCTATTCTCTCCTTTTATATTATTCACAGAACTCTTATTTTTTTAAGATATAGGATTTGTATCAATGTACCCAACTAAATATAATATTTGCCTACTTCCTTTGTAGTTAGGGATAGCCATGTGCTTTAGTTATAGCAATGAAATTTAATTGGAGCTCTCCTGGGGATGTCTAGGAAGGTTTTGCTTATGTTACACACAAGCTCTGTTCTTTTCTCCTGGAATGGGGACATGATGGTTGAAGGTACAGCACAGTGGCTCCCAGAAATATGAGAGAAAGGCCAAAGTAATCAGAACAGTTTTGGGCTTTCCATCTTTGTGCAGCTGAACAAAAGCCAGCAACCACTAACTTTGGAGTTCTTGTGTCATGAATGCAATCATATAACTGACATATCTTCACAATTATATATATAACATTTTATATATTTATATATTATGTAATATTTATATAAATATATATTATATATGCTATATAATATTTATATAATTGGTTGTACAGATTAATTCTTTCAGGTTTTTAAAAATATTTTATTTATTTATTTGACAGACAGAGATCACAAGTAGGCAGAGAAGCAGGCAGAGAGAGGAGGAAGCAGGCTCCCTGCTGAGCAGAGAGCCTGATGCGGGGCTTGATACCAGAACCCTGGGATCATGACCTGAGCCGAAGGCAGAGGCTTTAACCCACTGAGCCACCCAGGCGCCACAATTCTTTCAGTTTTAATGGAACAAATAGTATCTATGCTATTTAAATTGTCTGGAGCACAAATTTAAAAAACCACTCTGATTAAAAAATATAGCACTACATTTGCTTATTACAAATAAGCAATAGGAGCAAAATATTTTATAAAAGTGGCTTATGTGGGGTTTTCACACTAAAGAGTTTAGCATTTGGTCTAGAAGGCAAAAATCGGGAAGTAGACAAATGAATTCATAGTTACAAATTTTGATGAGTGCTGTGAAGAAGAATAAAAATCCATCCCATCATTACCCTTGTGCTCGGCACTGCAATACCCCCCCCAAATATATACTTTCTTGGGACCCTGGAATCTTCCTTCACTTTCAACAAGTGAAAAATCTAATCTTACCACATTTTTGCTTATGTGTCCTCATTGGGTCCCCAGTATTGTTAGGAGAAAAGCCTATATTACTAAAATGTCTTTATTTTTTTTTAAAGACTTTATTTATTTATTTGACAGAGAGAAATCACAAGTAGGTAGAGAGGCAGGCAGAGAGAGAGAGAGGAGGAAGCAGGCTCCCTGCTGAGCAGAGAGCCCGATGCGGGACTCGATTCCAGGACCCTGAGATCATGACCTGAGCCGAAGGCAGCGGCTTAACCACTGAGCCACCCAGGCGCCCTAAAATGTCTTTAAATGGCCTTTAAATCCCTGTACAATTAGGGCTCCTTCTTTTTCTCCCCCGTATTCTTTGACAGTAAAACTTGCAATAGAAAGTTACTTTTGTTCTTAAGAATTTAGCAATAAATTAAGTTCTTGTTCTAAAGCAGAATAAGAAAAATTTGACATTTTTTTACTCCACGTAGTGGAATGATGAGTCACTTAAAACACGTCATCAGGCAAAAGCACGTGTTCTCCTAAATGGAAATAAATTCTGTTAAAGTTATGTCAGCTTATCTGGAGAGATCCTTTTAGAGGGTATCAATTGCAACATCCCACCTTTATGAAAAAATTTAATATTCCTTTGAGTTTGTATTCTTTCTATATAACATTGTTTATACAGTTTTCCCAACAGAGATTTCCAAATTGATAAATTGTGAGGGATAAAGCCCATCTGGAGATGCACTGTGATTATTTTCTGTGATGAATAAGTAGATGTGTTTACTTTATATCCCTTAAGAAATTATAACCTCAAATTTCATGAAATCAAATGGAATTTCTGGGTAGATTTGTCATAAATATTTGAGACTTCAAAAATTATCACAAATATTTATAAAAAGGGGAAACCTAAGGTATCTAAAGCAGCTCTGCATAATGGATCAGAAAAGTTGCTGCTTAGGAGATGCAAGAATATTTCCTGGTAGAAAGTGTTTCCTGATGGTTTTGTCAAAAGTTGAAGCTCCTTTCACCCTTCAGGACTTTGGATGGTGCCCTTCCTACTCCCTCAAATCAAAACAAAACACAAAACTCTTCAAGTCTTCTTGGTTGGTGGGATATTCTTAAATTCATCTTAATCAAGTTGGAGTTTGAGAGAGAGAGAAATTACCAGAACAACACTGTTGAAAGCATACTTTCATTTCAGTGTGGAAACTGCAGAAATAAGCAGCATGCATTCGCTAATGGTATCTGTAATATCATCTTTCAGTTCCTGCTGTCTGACTCATAAACAGCCAACCCTCTGTATATATAAAAGCAAGTTCTATGCTCTATACTCCTCTCTTCCTGTTCCCTCAGCTGCTAACCTTATCTGATAACCACTTTTACAGAAGGCTCTGGCCTGTGGGGTTCCAGTGATGTACATAGGAATATTCTTTTTCTTATTAACTCCTTTGTTTTCTCTCAGGGAGACAGTCTGATGTCAAAGTCTTTACTTTTCCTTTGTTTTCGTCCCTCACCATTTTGCTAGTTTTCCCTCAGGTAATTATCTTCCCACATAAAAACATCCGCTTTGACTCCCTTCCTCACCCTTCGTTGGCCACAAATTTTATTCAGGAGAATAATCATAGAATTTCAGATTCCACTCTGTCTATCCAAAACCTGTGGAGCTTGCTCTGGAGGCAAAGAGAGCCCCAACGGAGATGATCTATATCCTCTAAGCAAATACTGTTGGGTAGAACATTCTGTGATGATGGAAGTATTCTTCAATGTGCAACTATTGAGCACTTCAGATAGGTTCATGAGACTGAGGAAATGAATTTTTAATTATATTAATTTGCAATTTAAATCAAATTTAATAAATCACTAAATGAAAATTTAGTTGAAATGTAATTTTGATTAGATTGTAATTGTAATTAATTTAAAGGTAAAATTAAATTAAATGGCCACATGTGGCCTAATTGCTACCAATTAGACCCTGATCTAAGGTCTTGAGGGCTAAAAGTAGTTTTTGGTCAAGTTTCTGTCCTGTCATCTTCTCAGTCTTATTATCATTCTCCCTTAAAATTTACTGCAGCCCAGTCAGTCTTTGGTCTTCATATTGGTGATTCTAGGATTACCAGGAAATTAGGACATCTTCCAGGTCAATCCCTTTCCTTTTCTTCTCTGAATCTCATCCATCAAACATTATTAGAATGACATTCACTCAGTTGCAGAACTAAGTTCTCTTTGGAGATTTTTTACTTCTTTATGTACATCTTTATCTATTTAAAACTAATGTAGTCATTTTAGCCTTAAGGAAAACTTTCAGACATTCCAATCTTCAGTTTGACTAGTTTGTTTATTTTTTCCTTTGCAGTGAAATATCTACTTGTCACTCTTACCTCCTCCTCTGTTGGAGGGCCTTCTAATTTTCTTCATTTTCTTTTGTTTTTTCTCATGTCATGGTCTACACATAACTGGAAATGGTACCAGCATCATACTGTGACCAGGCACCCACCAGGATATGTGGTCTTGTCACCTGGTGTATGACTCTTCTCTCCTGTTCGCAATTTACAATCTATCCACAACTAGAAGAGAGACATTCCTAAAAGATAAGATTACTGGTTTTTATTAACAATAATAAGTCCAAATATGCATATTTTAATCCCATAGGTAACCAATAAAAATATGGTAAGAAGTTATATAAGTCACATTCAAATAGAGGGGGAAAGTGAAATAATTCAAAATACATAATTAATACAACAGCTAATAAGAAAATAAAGGAAATAAAACAGGTGACACAAAAAGAAAGCAAATAGTAAGATGACAAATTCCAATCCAAATATATCAGTAATTATACTAAATGTAAAGTAAGTTAATCTCTCATTTTTTTACAAACACTGTACTTGTTTTCATTAAAAAATAAAAGTAACAGAGGTATAGCATGAACTATTTAAATAAGAGAATTTAGGGATACCTGGGTGTCTCAGTCGGTTTAGTGTCAGCTTTTGATTTCAGCTCAGAACATGATCTCAGGGTTGTGAGAGGGACCCCTAAGTCTGGCTCCCTGCTGAAGGTGGAGCCTGCTAAAGGCTCTTTCTCTCCTCTCCCTCTGCCCTTCCCCCACTCCCTTGCCGTGTGCTTTCTCTAAAAAAAAATTAAAAGTAAAAAAAAAAAAATTAAGTGAATTTTGTAGAATTACTAGATATAGGGTCAAAATAAAAAGTCAATGGTATCTTGATAAGCTAGCCACAAATAATATCTGAATTAAAAGTAAGTATAATTTACCATAACCTCAAAGAACATCGAATACCTAAGAATAATAAAATGTATAAGATTTTGTAGTAGTTTAAAAACATGTCTGAAATCCTTTGACACTTCTGCTATTGAAAAATAAAGTTCATGTCTCCTTCCCTTGTATCTGGGCTAGCTTTCATTACTTGCTTGTTACCAAACAGAAGACAGTGGAAGTATTAGTCACTGTGAGAGTATGGGTCCCAAATGCCCAGTTTCCACCTGGCTCATTTGAAACCCCTTCTTTCTGGGTGTTCTGTGATAGGATGCTTTTGCTCAGAAACCACTTCCTGAGCTGTGAGAAGCCCAGGCCATGAGAAGTTGCACATAGATGTTCAAGCCAACAGCTCCAGCTGAGCCCCGATTTTCAATCTTATCAGGCCAGGTGCCAGATATGCAAGTAAAGATGATTCCTGAATCTTCCATCTGAGGCCTTAGATGGTCAGGGAGAGACAAGCCATCCTTAACTTGACCTTTTTGAAGTTCCCGAGTTACACGATTCATAAATATAAAAACATGATTGTTTTATGGTACTATATTTTGAAGCACTTTGTTTTAGCAGGAGTAGATAATCAGAATTGGCTTCTGAATTAAAATTTATGAAATATTATTGTGAGAAATTTAAAAATTCCTTGATGGAATAGAAGACTCAGTATTTTAAGCATGTCATTTCTCCCAATGTAGATTGATATTATGAATACAATTCTAACAAAAATTCCAGAAAGATATTTGTAGAAATTGAAAAGTTGATTTTAACATTTATATGAAATGCAAGTCCTAAGAATAACCAAAATAACCCTGAGAAGAAAAAATATGGAGATTCTACTAAATCTAAATCTAATATCTTATCAGATATCTAATATCTAAATCATAATATCTAAATCAGATATTAAGAGCCGCTATAAAGCTACTATAATTAAACTGTAATTTTAGGTACATGGATAGAACAAGGGAACAGATTTAAAGGGTTGGGAAAAAGATCATACCTACAGGGTTCTCTCTCTAATATGATAAAGATGACCCTTAACAGCAGTAATGAAAGCTTGGTCTTTCAATAAATGATGCTGGGTTTATTGGATATCCACATGTCGGGGCAAGGAAGTTAACTCATAACAAGCACAACAATTAATTCCAAGTAGATTGTAGAACTAAATATGTGAGGGTTCTAGATGGGATAACTCAATTTTTTTTAAGACAGTTTTATTGAGGTGTTATTCCTGTATAAAAACTTGTGCGTATTTACATTCTATTTGAATAGATGGATATATGGACACATCTGTGAAATCATCAGCACAATATAGATAAACACTCAATGTTAAAAGAGAGGAAAAAGAAGTAGGGAAAACAAAATATAAATGGAAAAATGCAAAATGATAGAAATAAATTCAAATATATTGGACATTAAAATCGCTAAAAATGAACTTAGCAATTACAGGACTAAATGAGACAAATAAAGCCACGATATCAGCTATATGCTATATTCAAAGGCCATGAGTAAAACAAGAAAACGGAAAGACTGAAAGGATGCAGATGAGAATAAATTATATCAACTATTAATTACAAGAAAATTATTCAAAATATAGATTTTAAGGCAAAAAATATTATATAAGTAACATATCAATATTACAAATGATAAATAGGAAGATTAGGAGGAATTTATTCAAAATCAACACTTGCACATAACAATAAAACAGATTCAGGTATGCAACACTTAAATTGACAAATTTTGAGAACAAATACATACCTCCAAAATCATAATGGAAGAATCTAGGATATCTTTTTCTATAATTAGTAATGAATCAGACAAAAAATTAGTAAGGGTATCTATGACATAATTAAGTTTGAAAATACTGGCAAAATGTAGAATTTAACAGACTCTAATTAGAGAATCTACATTCCTCTCAAACACACATTAATCAGTTGCCAAAATTTGTAACATATTAAGCCAGGCAACAAGTTTCAACATACTGCAATAAATCAAATTTCACACAGACCATATCTATCTCGACACAATGTAATTAAGTTATAGATCAACAATGCAAAGATAACAAGAGTCTGCATGTTGGAAATCTATAAACAGGTATCTAAATAAATAATTGATCAGAGAAGACATGCCAGGAATTAGTATTTTATTTTTTATTTCTTGCGCCAAATCTATTTTGATTTCCATCACATTTCTTCAAGTCTTAGGGCTTGCTTTTTATCTTTGTGAAAGCATTTGTGGAGGGGCCTAATTGATGTAAGCACAGCATACATTAAGAATCCCTGTTAAAATTTCTAGAGCTTTCTTCTGGAGCAGCTGCCTCCTCTCTGGCGTGTGTGTATGTGTGTGTGTGTGTGTGTTAGATTTCACCTATTACTTTTATTTATGATTATTTTTAATTTTTTTTAGTTAAATTCAATTAGCCAACACATAGCACATCACTAGTTTTTGATGTAGTATTCAATGAGTCATTATTTGTGAGTAATACCCAGTGCTCATCACATCACATGCCCTCCTTAATATTCATCACCCAGTCACCCTATCCCACTCCACATCCCTTCTGTAACACTCAGTTTGTGTCTGGTGTGTTTTCATGCAAACCCAGCTGAAGCCACTGCTAACTAACCATCACTGACCTCTCTTTCCCCAGCCACTGCTAACTAACCATCACTGACCTCTCTTTCCTCAGCGACAGCTTTCTTTGCTTGGGCTGGCTGTCCTATGCGCCTTGCTAGAAAATGCCTCAAGGCTGAAAGCTGTTGTCGGCTCCGCTAGTTCTTTTCTCTTCTCTTAGGGAATACAATCCTGTGTTACCTATGGTAAAACATGGGATTATGGACATTGGGGAGGGTATGTGCTTTGGTGAGTGCTGTGAAGTGTGTAAACCTGGTGATTCACAGACCTGTACCCCTGGGGATAAAAATATATGTTTATAAAAAATTAAAAATTAAAAATAAAATAAAATTTAAAAAAATTTAGAATTATTTGTTCCATTTCTTTGAAAAAGATGGGTGGTACTTTGATAGGAATTGCATTAAATGTGTAGATTGCTTTAGGTAGCATAGACATTTTCACAATATTTATTCTTCCAATCCATGAGCATGGAACATTTTTCCATTTCTTATTGTCTTCCTCAATTTCTTTCATGAGTACTTTATAGTTTTCTGAGTGTAGATTCTGTGCCTCTTTGGTTAGGTTTATTCCTAGGTATCTTATGGTTTGGGGTGGAATTGTAAATGGGATTGACTTCTTAATTTCTCTTTCTTCTGTCTTGTTGTTGGTGTAGAGAAATGCAACTGATTTCTGTGCATTGATTTTATATCCTGACACTTTACTGAATTCCTGTACAAGTTCTAGAAGTTTTGGAGTGGAGTCTTTTGGGTTTTCCACATATAGTATCATGTCATCTGCTAAGAGTGATAGCTTGACTTCTTCTTTGCCGATTTGGATGCCTTTAGTTTCCTTTTGTTGTCTGATTGCTGAGGCTAGGACTTCTAGTACTGTGTTGAATAGCAGTGGTGATAATGGCCATCCCTGTCGTGTTCCTGACCTTAGCGGAAAAGCTTTCAGTTTTTCTCCATTGAGAATGATATTTGCGATGGGTTTTTCATAGATAGCTTTGATAATATTGAGGTATGTGCCCTCTAACCCTACACTTTGAAGAGTTTTGATCAGGAAGGGATACTGTACTTTGTCAAATGCTTTTTCAGCATCTATTGAGAGTACCATATGGTTCTTGTTCTTTCTTTTATTGATGTGTTGTATCACATTGATTGATTTGTGGATGTTGAACCAACCTTGCAGCCCTGGAATAAATCCCACTTGGTCGTGGTGAATAATCCTTTTAATGTACTGTTGAATCCTATTGGCTAGTATTTTGGTGAGAATTTACGCATCTGTGTTCATCAAGGATATTGGTCTAGAGCTCTCTTTTTTGATAGGATCCTTGTCTGGTTTTAGGATCAAGGTGATGCTGGCCTCATAAAATGAGTTTGGAAGTTTTCCTTCCATTTCGATGTTTTGGAACAGTTTCAGGAGAATAGGAATTAGTTCTTCTTTAAATGTTTGTTAGAATTCCCCCGGGAAGCCATCTGGCCCTGGGCTTTTGTTTGTTTGGAGATTTTTAATGACTGTTTCAATCTCCTTACTGGTTATGGGTCTGTTCTGGCTTTCTATTTCTTCCTGCTTCTGTTGTGGTAGTTTATATGTTTCTAGGAATGCATCCATTTCTTCCAGATTGTCAAATTTATTGGCGTAGAGTAGCTCATAGTATGTTCTTAAAATTGTTTGTATTTCTTTGGTGTTAGTTGTGATCTCTCCTCTTTCATTCATGATTTTGTTTATTTAAGTCCTTTCTCTTTTCTTTTGATAAGTCTGGCCAGGGGGTTATCAATTTTATTAATTCTTTCAAAGAACCAGCTCCTAGTTTCGTTGATTTGTTCTATTGTTTTTTTGTTTTCTATTTCATTGATTTCTGCTCTGATCTTTATGATTTCTCTTCTCCTGCTGGGCTTAGGGTTTCTTTCTTGTTCTTTCTCCACTTCCTTTAGGTGTTGGGTTAGGTTGTATACCTGAGACCTTTCTTGTTTCTTGAGAAAGGCTTGTACCGCTAATATTTTCCTCTCAGGACTGCCTTTGTTGTGTCCCACAGATTTTGAACTGTTGTATTTTCATTATTATTTGTTTCCATGATTTTTTTCAATTCCTCTTTAATTTTCTGGTTGATCCATTCATTCTTTAGAAGGATGCTATTTAGTCTCCATGTATTTGGGTTCTTTCCAAACTTCCTCTTGTGGTTGAGTTCTAGCTTCAGAGCATTGTGGTCTGAAAATATGCAGGGAATGATCCCAATCTTTTGATACCGGTTGAGTCCTGATTTAGGACCGAGGATGTTATCTATTCTGGAGAATGTTCCATGGCACTAGAGAAGAATGTGTATTCTGTTGCTTTGGGATGAAATGTTCTGAATATATCTGTGATGTCCATCTGGTCCAGTATGTCATTTAAGGTCTTTATTTCCTTGAAAATTACTTTTTTTTTTTTTTTAGATTTTATTTATTTATTTGACAGAGAGAAATTACAAGTCTTTATTTCCTTGAGATCTTTTGCTTGGATGATCTGTCCATTTCAGTGAGGGGAGTGTTAAAGTCCCCTACTATTATTGTATTATTGTTGATGTGTTTCTTTGATTTTGTTATTAATTGGTTTATATAATTGGTTTATAAAATTGGCTGCTCCCACGTTGGGGGCATAGACATTTAAAATTGTTAGATCTTCTTGTTGGACAGACCCTTTGCGTATGATATAGTGTCCTGCCTCATCTCTTATTATAGTCTTTGGCTTAAAATCTAATTGATCTGATATAAGGATTGCCACTCCTGCTTTCTTCTGATTTCCATTAGCATGGTAAATTCTTTTCCATCCCCTCACTTTAAATCTGGAGGTGTCTTCAGGCTTAAAATGAGTTTCTTGGAGGCAATATATAGATGGGTTTTGTTTTTTTATCCATTCTGATACCCTGTGTCTTTTTATTGGGGCATTTAGCCCATTCACATTCAGGGTAACTATCGAGAGAGATGAATTTAGTGCCATTGTATTGCCTGTAAGGTGACTGTTACTGTATATGGTCTCTGTTCCTTTCTGATCTACCACTTGTAGGCTCTCTCTTTGCTTAGAGGACCCCTGGTTTGGTGTTTGCAAATTCTTTCAGTTTTTGTTTGTCCTGGAAGGTGTTTTTTTTTTTAAAGATTTTATTTATTTATTTTTTTTGACAGAGAGAAATCACAAGTAAATGGAGAGGCAGGCAGAGAGAGAGAGGGAAGCAGGCTCCCCGCCAAGCAAAGAGCCAAATGCGGGACTCGATCCCAGGACCCCGAGTTCATGACCTGAGCCAAAGGCAGCGGCCCAACCCACTGCGCCACCCAGGCGCCCCTGTCCTGGAAGGTTTTAATCTCTCCTTCTATTTTCAATGATAGCCTAGCTGGATATAGTATTCTTGGCTGCCTGTTTTTCTTGTTTAGTGCTCTGAATATGTCATGCCAGCTCTTTCTGGCCTGCCAGGTCTCTGTGGATAAGTCTGCTGCCAATCTAATATTTTTACCATTGTATGTTACAGACTTCTTTTCCCGGGCTACTTTCAGGATTTTCTCTTTGTCACTAAGACTTGTAAATTTTACTATTAGGTGACAGGGTGTGGGCCTATTCTTATTGATTTTGAGGGGCGTTCTCTGAACCTCCTGAATTTTGATGCTCGTTCCCTTTGCCAAATTGGGGAAGTTATCCCCAATAATTCTCTCCAGTATACCTTCTGCTCCCCTCTCTTTTTCTTTTTCTTCTGGAATCCCAATTATTCTAATGTTGTTTCGTCTTATGGTATCACTTATCTTTCGAATTCTCCCCTCGTGGTCCAGTAGCTGTTTGTCCCTCTTTTGCTCAGCTTCTTTATTCTCTGTCATTTGGTCTTTGATATAGCTAATTCTTTCTTCTGCCTCATTTATCCTAGCAGTGAGAGCCTCCATTTTTTTTTAAAGATTATATTTATTTATTTGACAGAGAGAAATCACAAGTAGGCAGAGAGGCAGGCAGAGAGAGAGAGAGGAGGAAGCAGGCTCCCTGCTGAGCAGAGAGACCGATGCGGGACTCGATCCCAGGACCCTGAGATCATGACCTGAGCCGAAGGCAGCGGCTTAACCACTGAGCCACCCAGGCGCCCGAGCCTCCATTTTTTATTGCACCTCATTAATAGCTTTTTTTTATTTCAACTTGGTTAGATTTTAGTTTTTTTATTTCTCCAGAAAGGGCTTTTATATCTCCCGAGACGGTTTCTCTAATATCTTCCATGCCTTTTTCAAGCCAGGCTAGAACCTTGAGAATTGTCATTCTGAACTCTATATCTGAAATATTACCAACGTCTGTATTGATTAGGTCCCTAGCCTTCGGTACTGCCTCTTGTTCTTTTACTTGTGGTGAATTTTTCTGCCTTGTCATTTTGTCCAGATAAGAGTATATGAAGGAGCAAGTAAAATACTAAAAGGGTGGCAACCACCCCAGGAAAATATGCTTTAACCAAATCAGAAGAGATCCCAAATCGTGAGGGGGGAGAAAGGGGGTAAAAAGAGGTTCAGAAAGAAAGAAAGAAAAAAGAAAAAAGAAAAGAAAAGAAAAGAATTAAAAAAGAGAAAATGAATAAACAAAAGTATAAAAAGAAATATATATATATATATATAATTAGATAAACTAGTTAAAAAACATTAAAAAAGAAAAGGGTAAAAGTTAAAAAAATTTTAGCAGAAGAGAAAAAAATGAAAAAGAAAAAAAATTAAATTAACTGCATGACTTAATCACAGGGAGAAAGCCATGAGTTCCGTGCTTTGCTTTCTCCTCCTCTGGAATTCTGCTGCTCTCCTTGGTATTGAAATTGCACTCCTTGGTATGTGAATTTGGTCTTGGCTGGATTTCTTGTTGATCTTCTGGGGGAGGGGCCTTTTGTAATGATTCTCAAGTGTCTTTGCCCCAGGCGGAATTGCACCACCCTTACCAGGGGCCAGGGTGAGTAATCCGCTCGGGTTTGCTTTCAGGAGCTTTTGTTCCCTGAGCGCTTTCCGGAGAGTTCCGGAATACGGGAATACAAATGGCGGCCTCCTGGTCTCCGGCCCGGAGGAACCGAGAGACCGGGGCCTCACTCCTCAGTGTGCCCTCAGAGAACAGCGCCCAGTTAACTCCCGTCTGCCTGACTTCCAGCCGCTCTCCGGGCTCACTGAGCCTGTGACCAGTTCAAGGTAACTCCAAGCTTGGAGCTCACTGTCAGCTCTGTCTCTGTAGCTGGCTTCCCTGTTCCAATACCCACAAGCTCTGTGACACTCAGACATCCCGATCCTTCTGTGACCCTGTGTGACTTGAGGCCACACTGACCTTGCGTGGACTTCGCCCCAGTTTAGCCTCTGGAGCGATGTCCCTCAGCGGAACAGACTTTTAAAAGTCCTGATTTTGTGCTCCATTGCTCCGCCGCTTGCCGGGAGCCGGCCCCTACCCCGGGGTCTATCTTCCCTTGGCTTTGGATTCACTTCTCTGCCAGTCCTACCTTTCAGAAAGTTGTTTTTTTTCTGTTTCTAGAATTGCTCTTCTTCTTCTCTTCCATCTGCTGATGGATTTGCAGGTGTTTGCAATATTTAGATAAGCTATCTAGCTGATCTCCTGCTAGCTGATGTAGTCTCAGCCTGCTACTTCTCTGCCATCTTGACTCCTCCCTCCTCTTATTTTTTTTTAAAGATTCTATTTATTTATTTGACAGACAGAGATCACAAGTAGACAGAGAGGTGGGCAGAGGAGAGGAGGAAGCAGGCTCTCTGCTGAGCAGAGAGCCCCATGTGGGGCTTGATCCCAGACCCTGTGATCATGACCTGAGCCGAAGGCAGAGGCTTTAGCCCACTGAGCCACCAGGCGCCCCATCTCTGCACTGTTTCTTATATTCCTTTTTTTAGTGAAAATATGATAATTGTCTTACTCTGATTGACTTATTTCACTTAGTATAATACCCTCTAGTTCCATCCACATCAAAGTAAATGGTAAGATTTCATCCCTTCTGATGGCTGAGTAATATATATATATATATATATATATATATATATATATCTCACATCATCTTTATCCATTCATCCATTGATGGACATTTCAGTTATATCCATAGTTTGGCTATTGTGGATATTGCTGCTATAAACACTGGGGTGCAGGTGCCCCTTCAGATCACTACATTTGCATCTTTGGGATAAATCTCTACTAGTGCAATTTCTGGGTTGTGAGTAGCTCTATTTTCAACTTTTTGAGGAACCCCCATAGTGTTTTCCAGAGTGGCTGTACCAGCTTGCATTCCCACCAGCAGTGGAAAAGGGTTTCCCTTTCTATGTATCCTGATTTGTTCATTTTAGCCATTCTGATTGGTGTGAGGTTGTATTCCATTGTGGTTTTGATTTGTATTTCCCTGATGCTAAGTGATGTTGAATATGTTCTTGTGTGTCTATTGGTCATTTGTATGTCTTCTTTGGAGAAATGTCTGTTCATTTCTTCTGCCTATTTCTCGACTGGTTTATTTGTCTTTTTGTGTGCTAAGTCTGATAAGTTCTTTATAGATTTTTGATACTAACTCTTTATCTGATAAGACATTTGCAAATATCTTCTTCCATTCTGTCAGTTGAGTTGTCTTTTAGTTTTGTTGACTGCTTTCTTTGCTCTGCAAAGGCTTTTTAACTCATCAAGGACATTCTTAAGTGGAACTGACGTTTTTGCCTGTGAGTGGGCAATGGCAAAAAAACAACAAAAAAAATGTGTATTAGTATAGTTTGGAACCTTGATATGTACTAGCCAGTATTTTTACCCAACATTGTTTTTGCATCACTAGTATGTCTGGGAGTAAGAATTCCTGTCCCTTTCAGGGTCCTTCTAGCCATCTTAAGAATCAAATTGGCATGAGACATATTAACAGGAGAAAATCAAATTTAATAGTGTACATACAAGAAACCCACAACAGACACAGAAATTCCGAAGACAGTCAGGCAAAATGCAGCATATATGTCATCCTGAATGAAGGAAAAGGGGGTAGGGCTGGGACTTCAGAGGAAAGGAATTAATTGACAGTAAAATGAAAAAGTGTTTTTGATAAGTGTTTTCTGGACCACTTAGTAATAGTAGGACAAAGAGAGGACTTTGACCACTATGGCTTTGCTTGTTACCTTGATCCTAAAACAAGACAAAGACCCCCACCAAAAAGAAGAATTGCAGATCAGTATCCCTGATGAACACATATGTAAAAATTTTCACCAAGACACTAGCCAATAGGATCTAACAGTATATTAAAAGAATTATTCACCATGACCAACTGGGATTTATTCCTGGGATGTTCAACATCCGCAAATCAATCAATGTGATACACTACATTAATAAAAGAGGCAAAGGATATGTACTCAGAAAATTATAGAACACTCATGAAAGAAATTGGGGAAGGCACAAAGAAATGGAAAAACATTACATGCTCATGGATTGGAAGAACAAATATTGTTAAGCTGTCTATGCTACCTAGAGCAATCTATACATTCAATGCAATCTCTATCCAAATACCATCAACTTTTTTCACAGAAATAGAACAAATAATCTTAAAATTTGTATGGAACCAGAAAAAACTCCAGATAACCAAAGGAGTGTTGAAAAAGAAAACCAAAGCTGGTGGCATATCAATGCAGACTTCAAGCTCTATTACAAAGTTGTAATCAAAAAGACAGTCTAGTACTGGCACAAAATCAGACATATAGATCAATGGAACAGAATAGAGAACCCAGAAATGGACCCTCAACTCTGTGGTCAACTAATCTTTGACAAAGCAGGGAAGAATGTCCAATGGAAAGAAGACAGTCTCTTTAACAAATGATGGTGGGAAGATTTGACAGCCATGTGCAGAAGAATGAAACCATACCATTTTCTTACACCATACACAAAAATAGACTCAGAATGGGTTTCAGACCTAAACATGAGACAGGAATCCATCAAAATCAAAGAGGAGAACACAAGCAGCAACCTCTATGACTTTGGCCATAGAGATTTTAATCATAGGAACCAGACTGAGGGTTGCTGGAGGGGAGGTGGGTGGGGGCTTGGGTAACTAGGTGATGGACATTAAGGAGGGCATGTAATTTAATGAGCCTTTGGTATTATATAAGACTGATGAATCACTGAACTCTACCTCTGAAACTGACAGTACACCATAGGTTAATTAATTGAGTTGAAATTAAAAAAAAAAATTAAAAATACCAAGAAACTCCAAACCCTACCTCCCCCACAAAAACCAAAGTGGCCTTGCTTGGTTCCTCCCTGTCTACAATACCTAGTTCATATAATAATCTAGTGATCTATGGTGATAGCTCTCTTCCTGAAGCAGGTCCTGTAAATTATTAAAAGAGCTTTTCCTGAATCTGTTGGATTTTGATCACTTTTTAACTCAAATTAATCCTCATGCCAAAGTGGCCCATCTTGTGGCAGTCTGCTTGGCTACCACAGGTGCAAATGTTGACCCAGGGAAAAAGCAAGCAAAGTCTTATTATTATTGTAAAATAGTTTCTATCTCATGAGCCACTGGAGGGTCCTTAACATACATTTCTTTAATGTAACCTATGAAATTATTCTATGAGTCATTTTGTAATGACTGCCCCTCTGCACAGGAGAGCTGTAGAACTGAATGGGAAACCCTGGCTATCATTTGGATGGTCAGATGAAGCATTTGCCTTTCTCCTCACAGGAGGGCACCCCAAATTATTCTGACTAGACAAGATCACAAAAAAGATAAGACCAATATAGTGCAAATTTTCTCAGTATAGCAGTCTTCTGTTATTACTGAACATGAGCCAATGTATATTTTGAATTATATTCTCAATAAAAACAGAAAAAGATGTTTTGAGAAACCCAATTCCCGAGTTTGAATATTAAAGAAATTTAAATATTTTGTCACTTGTTACTTTTCATATCTGAATAACTAGCAGTATTCACAATTTTTCAGCATTAACATTTAACTCAAAGAAGCAAGGTACAATTACTGTGGAAACACTTAATGAATATTTTAATAAAAACATTTACATTCCAAAGTGGGTGAAATGGTTTTCAGACTGAATCACACATTGAGATTTACTAGGCCTGTGTCTTAAAGGATATAATTATAAAATTCAATTACTTATCTCTCTATATCCATATTTGTCAGAAGACATTTACTGTTGGTAATAAAATAATTTAATGATGCATATAGAAATTTTTAATGGTGTTCACTTGGAAAAATAAATTACTGTCAAATACAATAAAATCCCTTTTGGTTTTTGTAGGTAGTATGCATGTTGAGTAGCTTTTGTTATAAAGTCACAACTGAAGATAATTAAGGAGAAAAACAAAATTAATCCTAAAGAAAACTTATTTCCTAATACTGTTTCAATTTTGTTGGTCTTTCATTTACATGCATTTGACAGAGCATTGTTGATGGAATTATTTTTCCAGATTAATGTGTTAAAGGATTGTTAAATAAATGCAGTGTAGAAAAGAATCCACTGCAGAAGGGAAGAAAGGGAGGCGGGAAGAGAGAAAGGATTTTGAGTAATTGTTTCAGTCTTCTTCACATCTTTCACTATGTTTACTATAGTACATTGCACATAGTAGGTGTTGAAATGCTTCTGCATATCTCAGTGGTTCAAAGAAAATATCAAGCCCATTGGCTATATCTGTAGTTTATTTTAAGATGTGATTATTATTTATGATTTAATACAACTATACCACCAACTTGTAACTTAGAATCAGAGAACTGGTTTGGAACACAGTTAGTGGTGGTTTAGGAGATTAAAAAGCAGCTGTCAAAAATAAAAAGAATCAACAGAGCAAAGATGGTGAGAGCCAAGAAAACATTAATGACTTCTTACGCTTTGAGAAAATACAAGTTCTGAAGGGATCCTGGCATTTAAACAAAAAACTTAAAGCAACTTTGGGACACCTGGGTGGCTCAGTTGGTTAAGCCGCTGCCTTCGGCTCAGGTCATGATCGCGGGGTCCTGGGATTGAGTCCTGCATTGGGCTCTTTGCACGGCAGGAAGCCTGCTTCTCTCGCTGCTTCTGCCTGCCTCTCTGCCTGCTTGTGTGTTCTCTCTCTCTCTCTCTCTGGCAAATAAATAAAATCTTTAAAAAAAAAAAAAAACCTTAAAGCAACTTTGATGCTTACAGATTGTGGGAGGACAGAAAGTAAGGTAAAGCACAGTGGACATGCCCATCTTGGAGAAGCAGTGGCAAGAGACTTTGAGCACAATCCTTCACTTGCCAAGTGTGGACGTGATATTGACAGCTGGAAATGTGGTGGCAAAGGAATAAAGCAAAGGACAATTTTCTTTTTCTTATGGAAAGTATCTTAAATATTTAATCTTCTGATAATTGCATATTGTTTTGTAATGAGGGTTTTAACCACTCATTCGAATGTATTGAGCACCTACCATGAAGTAAACACTCAGTACAGCTTATCCTCCCCATTCTCTCTAAGTATAAATAGGCCTATTGACTTTATGTTTATCTCAAGTCATTGAAAGATTGTAGGCTGAATTGTACAGCCATAAAAGATGAAAAGAAAGCACTCAGATATTATAAAAATTGACTTGACAAAAATTTCCTCCCTTTGGAGACCAAAAATAGTCAATTTCTCATCCCTGATGGAAAAGAAGAGTAAGATATCCAGAATGAGAAAAATAAGTGGCTCTCAATTATATTTACTCTTAACTACATTTATGAACAGAGTGAAGAACAGACCCAGCAAAGCTAGTTGTAATAAGTACACTATTAGAAGGAAAATATTTGTTTTTTTAGGTGGTAGCAAAAATATTTACAATTATGCAAAAAATGAACACAAGAAGTCTATATTTCTTAAAAAATACAATCTCTATATGCTAATGACATGTCAGCAAATATTGAGCAGAAGTAACACACAAAAAAGGGCAACTATTAATTTATAGATGGCCTTATCTCTAGTTGGCTGAAACCTCTGTAACCTGGGAACAAGAGTTAACTCCAAATGCTAGAAGCCATTCTCAGATGGCACAGGAAATCTACGAGCGATTGCTTTTCAATAATCACTTATACTATAAGAGTTACATTTAAAAAATTTGAGATTTCACTTTCATTTCCATGTGCCATTATTATTCTCTCATAGGGTGTTTAGAATCCTAAGAGACAGGATTTGGAGAAACAAATCCCACTAATTTCTCTTTTTTGAAACTAGGTATCCAACCATGAAGGTTGTAGTCATCTATTTAAGACTACAACTTCAATAAAATGAAAAAATACATGCTGAACACGTTTCTAGGCATCTCAGGAGAAAAATCAAATGCATAGCATATGTTGCTGTATTCTGGTGACCAACTGTTACCAGAGAAAATCATACCGTAGTACAGATAATGTGTACAAATTAATGGTTTTTAAACTCATTCTGGTCCTCAATGCAATATGGCAATCTTTTGCAGATTTCTGTTTCTCTTTTTCTGTTTCTCCTACACAGGGAAATCCTGATGTATAACAATCCTTTATATGGCCCCCAAGCTATCCCTACTGTTCTTTCCCTCAGGAGGTGATTATGCCTTCTACTTCATGGAGAAAGTAGAGGGTCCATCCACATTATTAAATCATAGTATTATTTGTTTTTATGTCATTTCCTTCCTTTCCAGGGGAAACATTTGCCTTTCTTTTTCTTGTGTTTTATATCCTCAGTCCTTTAAGCTCCTATACAACTTAAAATGATCTTCTCTTTACTAAGTCATTAACTTCTTCTTCATTGTCTTCTTCCCATTTTTCTATTTTAGTATTCTTCTGGGGTGCCTGGGTGACTCAGGGTCCAACTCTTGATCTCAACCAGAGTCTTGATCTTAGGGTCATGAATTCAGGCCCTGAGTTAGGCTGCATTCTGGATGTGGAGCCTCCTAAAAAACAAACAAACAAACAAACAAAGTAAAAACCAAACAAACAAAAAGCAACCTCTAGCTACCACTGTTTTCATAGCCATGCTTCTTAAATGCATCATCCATGTCTACTTTCTTTAGCTCCTTCAGCCCATTGATTTCTTAGCCTGAGATATTTTCATTCTGCCAACACTATTCTACCCCACACCATCCATGTCGGTGTTCATTTCATCTATCCCCTTTCTCACCTTTGGTCCCATTGAGCCATTCTTTATGCTCCAACCTTTCTACTCCCTTGGATCTACAGTGTGTTTGTCCAAGTTTCTTCTCCTGCTTCTCTGTGTAAGTCTCCTATGTAGGTTATTCTTCTTACATCTGCAAGTGTTCCTCCAAGGGCCAATTTTAACTTCATTCTCCTCTTAATCTTTACTGGATTTCTCTTCTACCTTGATGGCATTGATAGAGATAGAGAATAGATAGAGGTAGAGATAAAGAACTCCACACCTTCTTGAGACTTAAATGTATCCAGCCTTCTAGGGCACTCCAGTGAGTATTCTGTAAACTTTTCAAATCCACTTTGTGAATTTATTATCTTGCATCTGAGACTTAAAACTGATCCTTCTTCTTAATGATAGTGTTAATATATTTATGACTAAGATCTCTTGAAGACTATCCTAAATTAATATACATTATCAGTTTTAGCTCCATTTTCAGAGGAGCACAATGAGACAAAAACATTAGTTTATCCAAGATTATGTGGCTAGTAAGTGGACGTACAACTCCTGGGCTCATGCTATTAAGCATGATACCTATGGTACACTATGGTTCACAAGTCTCTCTCTGCCAGTTTCATAGACTAGATTTTCATTATTTCTTATATCTGATCTAGTCCAATAACCTTCTAATTGGTTGTCTCAACTCTAGTTTCATCTCCCTCAAATCTATTCACCCCATGACTAACAGAGTTATATTTCAAGAAGATAAATATGATCCCATTAAAATCTTTTGATGACTTCCTGTGACCCATGACAAATACCAGTTAAACACATGCACACACACATGCATGTATATTAGATATTTATTTATTTACTTCAGAGAAAGTGTACATAAGTGGGGAAAGAGCAGAGGGTGAAAAAGGGAATCTCAAGCAGACTCCCAGCTGAGCACAGAGCCCCTCTCTGCTCTATCCCAAGACCCTGGGTTCATGACCTGAGCTGAAACCATGATTCAGATGCTTGACTGACTGAGCCACCCAGGCAACCCCCAAATACCAGATATTTAATATAGATTACAAGATGCTTCAAAATACACCACTGGCTATTATGTCTTATCTTTAGCTGATGATTCACTGTTCTCCACTTCTGTAATTTTTACTTCTCTTGTTGCTTCTATCTGAGTTGTCCTTCTCCTGTGTCTACCCAGAAAGTATCTCCTAATTTTCAAAGTTGTTGCTCAAATATAAACCTTATGACCCCCATTATGCATTTTGTGCCATACATTTCTACGATGCATACTACATTATACATTTCTTTTTTAAATTGTTGTAACACTTTGTACATATTTTTACAATGTATGCTAAATTGTTATATTCACTTGTTAACATATATCTCTTATATTAATCTGTTAATCCCTGATTTGTTTGTGTATATGTTTTTTAGCACCAAACATATTGCCCAGGATACAGTAAGTATTTAATGTGCTTTTTATGTGTGGAGGGAAGGAAGGAACGAAGAAACAAAGAATGAACTGAATGTCTTTAATATTGAATATAGCAAAGTTAAAGCAGATTATTAAATACATGTTTTTAAATATTTAAAAATGGGAATAATAATTAAAATGCAACATGAGTGGGGAAGCTGGGTGGCTCAGTCAGACCTGCCTTCAGCTCAGGTCATGATCCCAGGATTCTGGGATGGAACCCATCAGGCTCCCTGCTCAGCGGGAAGTCTGCTTCTCCCTCTCCTTTGGTCCCCCTCCCCTGCTCATGCTCTTCTTCTCTCTATCACTTTATCACTCTCCCTCTATCTCAAATAAATAAATAAAATCTTTAAAAAATTTTAAGAATAAAATAAATACAACCTGACCATTAAAATAAATCAGAATAACATATGGTCACTTCTACTTTTTTAAGAAAGATTAATAGTTTCATAGAGCTACAAAATAAGTGAAGTGAGTTGAAATTCTGTAAGGCATTTGGCCAAGACTATTATTATATCCTTGAAAGTAAGATAGATAAAATTGAACAAAATTTCAGCCTTATAGGGAGTCTTTACTTGCATTTTATTCTGATTTTTTTTGTTTCAAATTTTATAGTTAATGAATAAAGTTATAGAAAACAAATAAGTCAAATTGTGGAGTGACATAAAGCTATAAAAGTTACAATACTTAAAAGAACTAAGATTTTAGAATCAGACATACATCTGGATTTAAGTCTTGCTGCAACATGTACTTGCTTTTTGGGACCTTAATAATAACTGACTCTAAATTTCCTTATATGTAAAAAGGGAATAATACCTAATTTGTAGGGTTTTTGTGAGCATTTATTAGATAAGACTTATAATGCCTGAGAAATTGTAAACTTATTACAATGTATCTCTTAGTTATTATATTAAGGATTATGATTTTTAAGAATCATAATCATAGACAAATATTCAGCTGATACTAAAACTAACAATATATAATCTAAACAGGATAACTGTTAACTCCCAAGTCTTAATTTAAATACTAGCTATCATGCACTGCTCTGACTTACTAGCTATTTATATGAGATCAGGGGTTTTGAGTCCAAACTTACTATAAACAAGTCAAAAATGTGGCTTGATTGACATATAGAAGAGTAGAGAACTTAATTTTAGCCTGTATAAACAGAAATATAGCATCTAGAACAATTTGCAAGAAATTACCCCCCTCCCGCCATGATATTAGTCAGTCCACAGCTGGTATATTTATATAGGTGCCAGAGAAGTGAGACTGGAAGCCGTGTCATGGAGAGCCATTTAGAGATGTGGTGTTAATTCCACCTAAAGGCAGACTTTGGGAAACATTATCACTGTCTTTCCATATTGCAGGGATCATTATGTGAGCTAAATACTATAATTAATACAGCATGACCGAAGACTAGAAAAGATAGATATTTAACATAGGGAAATTTTTGTTCAATGTGAATTAAAAACTTTCTTACATTTGGGAATTTCCAAACATTGAATGGGCTATTTTATAACACAGTGTGTTCTTTATTGCTGCACCCCCAGGAGTGTTCAAAGATTGAGCAATCACCTGTCAGGTCATCACAGAAGTTTATTCCACTAAAATGCAGGGGAAAAAGATGAGCTCTAAGGTCTAATATGTTTTGAGAGCCTGTAAATATTCATAGCCTTACAGAGGTTGCATATTTTTTAAAATTTTATTTTATTCTACTTTTTTTCAGTGTTCCAAAATTCATTGTTTATGCACCACACCCAGTGCTCCATACAATAGCACATATGGCATGGAGGTTGCATGTTTTTAAACTTCTTTTGTACATTAAGAACAAAAAAAGATGCATTAGGATATATGTCGTATATTTCTAAAAAGAAGAAGGAGTACAGAGAAAGTTTTCCCCTGGGTTTATCAGGCTTGGGTTTGATTCCCAGTTCTGTCCCTTGCTATTTTGTGACCTGGGGTTAACTTACTGCCTCTGAATAGTTTCTTATTTGAAAAGAAGGAAATTGATAGGATTCATTTTAATGAATATTTCTGGAATATATCAGTTCTTAATACAGATCTTTGTTTTGCTTTTAGGCTAGGTGTTGTGGGCGTCTGTGAAAATTAAATTATAACATTGGAGAAAATTCCCTGACAAATGATTCATTGACAGGTGGCAAATCAGTAAGAGTCTGTCACATACATTTTAATACCAGGTGGGCTGCTGAAGACAGCTTTGTTTTCATGGCTAATACTGTCGGCTGAAGCACAAAATCTGAATTCTCTGAATTCAGATCTGAATTCAGCTTATTGGGGGCGGGGGGTAGGCATACCATTGACATGGATTGCTTAAAGTGTGGTCAGAGGCTATATCTTCTTACATCATCCCAGTCTGAAGAGTGAACAGAGAATAAACTGGCAGAGTAAATCAAGGCAAAAGCAGTAGAGGGATTTTCCAATATTGTTGCTCAAGGGCAACAGTCAAGGGCAGTCAAGGGCAGATATTGCTTAGGTAAGCACTCAGCGGCTAACATAGGCTGTGACAGAGTACATGGCAGTAGTAATAACACTGTGCAAGCAAGATGAGCTTGAGATGAGGACATCTGTTTTCTTTTGGAAAGTGTGAGACAATGTGGTTGATAGAGAGGCACTATTTAAATATAAGGCATACACATTCTTGAGCTTATATATGATAAGAGGGTATTACTTCATGCTCTTTCTCACTCGTTGACTTTTGGAGGAATAGTTAACTCTTTATCTTTTTTGTGATAATTTATTGCATAGTATAAGTTCTTCACAAGTTAAACAGTAGGTCAAACAAAGGAAAATAAAGAATTTTGTGTCATTTTCTTAATAAAAGAAGCTAATGATATCTTTAGAAAGCTCTCAAAGTTCTACTTAATTCCTGATTGAACCTGAAGATAGGTTAATCTCTTTGAGTCTCAGTTGTCTCATCTGTGACCTGGAGCTCACTTGTCATTGTGGTTGTGAGATAAATTATGAGCATATAATCACTGCCTATCTGGCTCATGTGATTCCCTGCAACCCATAATCTCAGAAAGAAAGATTCCTTCTCTCCAAGATTCTATATTATGCCTGAAAATAGGACTTTTGTTCTGGAGTATTGACCACCCCTGGACCTAACAGGGCATATGAGTTATGGGGTTATCACATGACCCTAACTGGTTGGCTTTACAAGGCATGGAAGCCAGCATGTGATTGACAATCTCACTATGTGGGAGAAGAGCATTTCCAGGTTACAAAAAAAAGCTTTTGTTATAACAGAGAAAGGGAAGTGAGACTGAGCCAGTGAACAGTAGATAGCCACTGTGATACTGTGATTTATAAGACATATGTATTTGGTCATTTAGATGACCAAAATCTATTTCTCATGTGTATTTGGTTTTTGTTCAACATTCCTAGCTCATAGATCCTATAACCCTTGGAATTTCCAGGGTTAAGGGTGATAAAGGATCTTTTGTTATGTTGAGAAAGGTAACTTTTAGACCACCTCCCGTAGGTGTGGCTGGTTGCCAGGAGAACCAACCAGGTGATCAGAAGGTTGGGACTTTAAGTCCCATACATGGAGGAGGGGAGAGGGCTGGAGGCTGACTTGGCCAATGATCAGTGACTTAATTAACTGTGCCTAGATAATGAAGCCTCTGTGAAAACCCAGAAAGATTGGGTTTGGAGAGCTTCTTGGTCAGTGAACACGTGGACATGTGGGAAGAGTGGCCCTATTCTCTACCCGGCTGTGGATTTTTATCTTTTATCATGTCCTTTAATAAATTAGTAGCCTAAGTGTTTCCCTGAGTTCGGTGAGCTACTCTAGCAAATTAATCAAACCTAAGGAGGGTGTTGTTGAACTGCCAGTCTGTAGCTGTTTGGTCAGAAGCAAATGACCTGCGGCTTGCAAATTGGCCTCCAAAGTAGGGGATGGGAGCAATCTTATAGGACTGAACCCTTAACCTGTGAGATCCAGTGCTATCTCTGGATAGAACTGAGTTGAATTCTTGGTTACCTTACTGGTGTCCTAGAGTTTCTTGGAACACATCCCCACAACAGAATTGGGTCTGTGAACACTAGAAGATCTGTTAAAAACAAAAAAACAAAAAAAACCCTCATTCTGTTATTTAGTATTTCTTACTTTTATTTCTTTGGATTTTAAAGTACACATTTTCTAAGAATTTCTTGTGTCAAAACTAGGGGATCAGCCTCAGAAACGTATTCTTTCTTCTGGATCTTAAATGATGCTTATTTCTTTTTATGTTCAGAATATTTATCGAACTCATATTGGTTTTTTCCTGTTTTTTTCATTGTCAAGTGTTTTCACACAGATAAGCTACATGAATTGCTTTACTCATTTTTCATTCAGTTGGTTTCTGTTCTGTTATTCTTTCCACATTGATAACTGAATCAGAAGTTGATGTATACAACTGCTAGAACATTCCTGAACATTCCAGATAATGCACATCTGGCATTATCTCCTAGGCTCTACCTCATGTCTTTTTGCTATTTTGAACAGATAGAAAAAATATGAAAAACTAAAACCCCCAAATCTCTTGCTCATGGAGTTTTCACTTTTCAACTGTCCCCTACCTCCTCTGAGGATGCTTGCATTGGAGGGGTGATGGTTCCCAGAATTAAATGTGCCACTACCACAACCAACTTTCTCCACGACCACCTACACCACCATCTCCTAAATCACCACTGCCAAAACTGATAATTCCCATCCAATTGCTTCCCACAGTCTGGTATAACAAGAACAAAGAGAATAAATAAGAGCATAGAGGAGGCAACTTTAAGAGCAACTCCCACACCCAGGAAAAAGAACCAGCATTTCATTTCTGTTTACTGACCCAAGGACAGGCTGGGGGAATGGATTAAAGACCTGTTTAGTGGGCTGTCTCACCAGTTCAATAGCCAAGTAGGACAAAGTTAGAAGTTTCAAATCTGTGTCATTTGCATTACAAGTAATCCTTCCTTCCTTCCTTTATTTATTTATTTAGTCATAATGTTGATTCTTGATCTTACTTTAACTTTATTTAAATTTATGTATTTGGGGTGAGGGTTTGGGATAGTTGTATTAAGAGCAGCTAGTATGACACTCTTTTAAACCAGAAAATTAATCCTCCCATAATTTGAAATTGAAAAAAAAAATTCAGAATTTAATGATGTTAGTGATCTGTGTGTGGTTTATTCCGTAAAATTAAAAAAAAACAAAACACGAACATCAGAGGTTTTTGAAGTTTTCTTCAAGATATTAAGCACCTAATTGAAGAATTTTACTTTTGAGTGGTTCTTTCAAAGTGTTTATCCACTCAATTCTCTCTCATCTTCAGACACAAAGTTATCCTTTAAAATATTTCCTTTAGGGGTGCTTGCATGCCTTGATCAGTTAACCGTCTGAGTCTTGATTTCTGCTCAGGTCATGATCTCAGGGTTGTGAGGTGAAGCCCTGTGTCGGGCTTAGTGCTCAGTGGGGAGTCTGCTTGAGCTTCTGTCTCTCCCTCTTTTTCTGCCTCTCTCTTCTGACTAACCCCCTCTTAAATAAATACATCTTTTAAAAAAATAAAAATTAAAATATTTCCTCTTTTTCATTTATTTCCATAGTGAATTTATATATACATATATGTATATAAATACAGATAGACATTACAAATGTATACATAAATACATGCATACATTAGCTTTTTAAAATTCTTAGTTCCTCAACATGTCAATGTTTTATCTCATAAATTTTAGTTTAATGCCTCTTTCTTTTAAATTTGTAATCTTTTACCTCACCAGAATTTAGTGTTTTATTTTTCAAAAAATAAATTCGCTTTGGAATAATTATTGATTTACACAACATTTGCAAAAACAGTACAAAGAATTCCCATATTTCCTTCATTTTGCTTCACCTAATGGAAGAACTTACTTAACGATGGATTCTTACATGACATGGTACATTTGTCAAAACTAAGCAATAACACTGGTAAGTCATATTAATTAAATCGTAGACTGTATTTGAATTATACCAAGTTTCCCACTAATGTCTTTTTCTGTTTTAGAATCAGGGGCGCCTGGGTGGCTCAGTGGGTTAAGCCGCTGCCTTCAGCTCAGGTCATGATCTCAGGGTCCTGGGATTGAGTCCCACATCGGGCTCTCTGCTCAGCAGGGAGCCTGCTTCCTCCTCTCTCTCTCTCTCTGCCTGCCTCTCTGCCTACTTGTGATGTCTCTCTGTCAAAAAAAAAAAAAAAATCTTTAGAATCAAATGGAGGAGATCACATTGTATTTGGTTTTCATGTCTCCTTCATCTCCTCCAATCTAGGACAAGTTTCCGGACTCTGTTTTTTAAAACACTGATCATTTTCAGGAACACTGGTCAGGTGTTTTGTAGAACATTCCTTAGTTTGTGTTTGATTGATATTTCCCTATGATGGACTGGCTTGACAGCTTCTACTGAAAGCACCACAGAGATGAACTGCCTCCTTGTCTCAGCATATCAGGAGCTGCACGAGATCCACAAACATCACTGATGTTTATCTTGGTCACTTAGTTTAGATTGTGTCTGCCAGGTTTCTTCACTACCCAGTTAAACTCCTTTTCCATTTCCAAACTTTATCCATTTTTTAATTAATTTTTTATTTTTTATAAACATATATTTTTATCCCCAGGGGTACAGGTCTGTGAATCACCAGGTTTACACACTTCACAGCACTCACCAAAGCACATACCCTCCCCAATGTCCATAATCCCACCCCCTTCTCCCAAACCCCCTCCCCCCAGCAACCCTCAGTTTGTTTTGTGAGATTAAGAGTCACTTATGGTTTGTCTCCCTCCCAATCCCATCTTGTTTCATTTATTCTTCTCCTACCCACTTAAGCCCCCATGTTGCATCACCACTTCCTCATATCAGGGAGATCATATGATAGTTGTCTTTCTCTGCTTGACTTATTTCGCTAAGCATGATATGCTCTAGTTCCATCCACTTTGTTGCAAATGACAAGATTTCATTTCTTTTGATGGCTGCATAGTATTCCATTGTGTATATATACCACATCTTCTTGATCCATTCATCTGTTGATGGACATCTAGGTTCTTTCCATAGTTTGGCTATTGTGGACATTGTTGCTATAAACATTCGGGTGCACGTGCCCCTTTGGATCACTACGTTTGTATCTTTAGGGTAAATACCCAATAGTGCAATTGCTGGGTCATAGGGCAGTTCTATTTTCAACATTTTGAGGAACCTCCATGCTGTTTTCCAGAGTGGCTGCACCAGCTTGCATTCCCACCAAAAGTGGAGGAGGGTTCCCCTTTCTCCGCATCCTATCTCTATTCTGTTCCATTGATCTATGTTTCTGTTTTTGTGCCAGTACCATGCTGTCTTGATGATGACAGCTTTGTAATAGAGCTTGAAGTCCGGAATTGTGATGCCACCAACGTTGGCTTTCTTTTTCAATATCCCTTTGGCTATTCGAGGTCTTTTCTGGTTCCATATAAATTTTAGCATTATTTGTTCCATTTCTTTGAAAAAGATGGATGGTACTTTGATAGGAATTGCATTAAATGTGTAGAATGCTTTAGGTAGCATAGACCACAACTGAACCAGGAAGAAATAGAAAGCCTGAACAGACCCATAACCAGTAAGGAGATTGAAACAGTCATTAAAAATCTCCAAACAAACAAAAGCCCAGGGCCAGACGGCTTCCCCGGGGGAATTCTAACAAACATTTAAAGAAGAACTAATTCCTATTCTCCTGAAACTGTTCCAAAAAATAGAAATGGAAGGAAAACTTCCAAACTCATTTTATGAGGCCAGCATCACCTTGATCCCAAAACCAGACAAGGATCCCACCAAAAAAGAGAGCTATAGACCAATATCCTTGATGAACACAGATGCGAAAATACTCAACAAAATACTAGCCAATAGGATTCAACAGTACGTTAAAAAGATTATTCACCACGACCAAGTGGGATTTATTCCAGGGCTGCAAGGTTGGTTCAACATCCGCAAATCAGTCAATGTGATACAACACATCAATAAAAGAAAGAACAAGAACCATATGATACTCTCAATAGATGCTGAAAAAGCATTTGACAAAGTACAGCATCAAAGTGATCAAAACTCTTCAAAGTGTAGGGATAGAGGGCACATACCTCAATATCATCAAAGCCATCTATGAAAAACCCACCACAAATATCATTCTCAATGGAGAAAAACTGAAAGCTTTTCCCCTAAGGTCAGGAACACGGAGGGATGTCCATTATCACCACTGCTATTCGACATAGTACTGGAGGTCCTGGCCTCAGCAATCAGACAACAAAAGGAAATTAAAGCCATCCAAATCGGCAAAGAAGAAGTCAAATTATCACTCTTTGCAGATGATATGATACTATATGTGGAAAACCCAAAAGACTCCACTCCAAAACTACTAGAACTTATACAGGAATTCAGTAAAGTGTCAGGATATAAAATCAATGCACAGAAATCAGTTGCATTTCTCTACACTAACAGCAAGACAGAAGAAAGAGAAATTAAGGAGTCAATCCCATTTACAATTCCACCCCAAACCATAAGATACCTAGGAATAACCTAACCAAAGAGACACAGAATCTATACTCAGAAAACTATAAAGTACTCATGAAAGAATTTGAAGACACAAAGAAATGGAAAAATGTTCCATGCTCCTGGATTGGAAGAATAAATATTGTGAAAATGTCTATGCTACTTTATCCTATTTTATGTGGACTTTAATTTTAATTTTTTTAAAAGATTTTATTTATTTATTTGACAGAGAGATCACAAGTAGGCAGAGAGGCAGGCAGAAGGGGGAGGAAGCAGGCTCCCTGCTGAGCAGAGAGCCCAATGCGGGGCTCGATCCCAGGACCCTGGGATCATGACCTCAGCCAAAGGCAGAGGCTTTAACCCACTGTGCCACCCAGGCGCCCCTAATATTAAGAATAGTTTTAAATTCACAGCCAGAATTGAGCAGAGGATAGAGATTTTTCCCATAAACTCTCACACATGCACAGCTTCCCCTATTACCAGCATGGTACTTTTGTTATAATAGATGAACCTATATTTTTTCAGTATTATCATCCAGAGTTCATACTTTTTATTAGGGCTTACTTTTAGTGGTGTATGTTCAAGGGTTTGCACAAACATATAATGACATGTATCTACTATTATAGTATCATACAGAGTTTTTTCACTGCCTTAAAATCCTCTGCTGTGCCTATTCATCTCTGCTTCCTCCCACCCCCACTCCCAGCCCCTGGCAACCACTGCTCTTTTCACTGTCTCCATAATTTTGTCTTTTCCAGAATGCTATATAGTTGGAATCATACTTTTTTCTTTGGAAATGAGTCACTAAGTCTAGGCTACATTTAAGGACAAAAGACAAGCATCACCTCCTGAAGGAGGTACTATCTACATAATATTTGAAATTTTCTATAGTGATAATTGTCCCTTCTCTCTCATTCATTTAATTATTTTATTTATTTAATAATCTTTTATTAATATCAATGTCAACTAACTTATATTTATATTCTAATTTTGGATGAGAGCCAAAACATTAAAATAATGTGTTGCTCAAATTGTTCTAGCTTTTGCCTACTGGGAGCTCTTTCAAGTTGGCTTCCGTTTCTTTTAGATGGACTTCATTCTTTGTTTCTGGAATACATAAGAATGTATTTTAAAATAATTTTTGCTTCATAAATATGAAACAGAAGGGTTGCTATTTCACAGGTCTCATGTCAGGCACTTGACTTACATTTACTCTTTTAATCTTCAAATAATAATTCTCCAAAGAAGAAATTATATTCAACTGTAGATTAAGAAACTGAAACTTATCTTTGTGTAACTGAGCAAAAGTCATATAAACAGTAAATTCAGGATTTAACCTTAGGTCTGTCTGAATTCCTGCCAATCTGTTACTTCTGTAAATCGGGAGAATTATGGTCAAAACTTAAAAACAGGTGACCTAGGATCTATTCCTTTTATCTTTGCAGGAATTTTAGAACTTCATTTTTGGCCTTTTCATGTTTGGGGAATTTCTCTTTTGCCATGTGATTTATATGTTTTATGGCAATGTGGCATTAGGATTGATTAAAGTCATACCTGTTCTTTCATTGTATGCTCTGATGATGAATTCTTCCAGTTCGTCTATTAGTCTCTGTTCCTGCTACTGGCTGTTATCTTCATCATTATCTATCATAGCTATACTTGGTATTGGGGCTCGTTCTGCCTCATTGCTTTCACTATTTAGGATTCTAAAGTAGTAAAATTGTTGACAACATATTAACCACTCCAAATCTCAGGGTCTATTTTAGCACATTTTTTAGATTTACAGGAAAATTACATGATAAGCCACAGATTCAAGATAATTCTCATTTATCCCATATCCAGTTATTAACATTTTACGTGAGTATGATAAATTTAATATAATTATTAAACCAATATCAATACATTATTATTAACTAAAGCCTAAACTTCATGAAGATTTCCTTAGTTTTTTACATAATGTCCTTTCCATTATTATATTTAGTTTTCGTGGCTCCCTAGTTTTTTTTCAATGTGACAGCTTCCTGGTTTTAGATGACCTTGAGAGTTTTGATGAGTACTGGTCAGATATTTTTTAGGCTGTGCCTAATTTGGAATTTGTCTAATGTTTTTCTTATGATTATAATAGAGTCATTAGTGTTTGTGAGGAAGACCACAGAGTTGAAGTCCCCTTTTCGTCGCATCATATCAAGTGTAAATACTTATTAACATGATTTTGCTATGGATGTTAAACTTATCACCAGACTGATAGTGTTTGTCCAGTTTCTCCACTTTAAAATTACTCTTTCACTCTCCCCCACCCCTTTCCATTCTGTGCTCTTAGAAGGAAATGCTGTATTCCCCACACTTAACAAATGAGGACTTATGCTTGAGGGCAAAGTATCTACAAAATTTGAAATTCTTCTAGAGATTTGTTTCTTTCCATTCATTCATTCATTTAATTATTTATTTATGGCACTATGGACTCATGAATATTTTATTTTATGCTTTAGGTCATAATTCAATACTGTTTTATTTTGTTGTTGAAGTTTTTCCAATGTTGGCCATTCTAAGGTCTTTCAGTTGACATCTGGGCCCCTTTGATATATTCCATTATTGTGAATCTTTTGAAGCATTTTCCTACATTTTTGGTGTTGTAAGGTGCCTTAGGTTCATCATCTATATTTCCTGTCCTGATTATAGAATCAGCCATTTCTCCAAGAAGCTCTGGTTCCTTTTATTGGGGGATGGTATTAGAAACCACGATTTGGGCATTGGATGTTCTCACGGTTATTGGGATATTATTGCTTCTAGAACCCCTCCACAGATTAGAGCATGTTAACATAGGTATACTGACCTGTGTATATACACATATCTGTAAAATATTACCCTATATAGCCATCTGTATATCTCTATTAAGCTAACATGAGTTCATACTGACATGTACAACTGTAATCTGTTACCACATAGTTTATTCCTGTCATTCAAGCCTCCCTGCCATTGTTTGCTTCTAAATTCCAACTCAAACATCAAGAAACCTGGCTACCATCACCTGCATTCCATTTACTATACAATTCCAGTATATATGTAAATCCATACCTAAATTGTAATCCGTATTTCCATGGGAAGCATTTTTATCAAGTAGGGTACAATTTCTTTTGGTTTTATACTTAACAGCCCAGCTCAGTTCCAAAATTATATAGGTCAGCCCCTTTTCCCTCAAACCCATCAGTTAGCATTTTTCATACATTTATAAAACAGTTAAATTCTTTCATCACATTCTAGATTCTATCATGAGAGTCCTCAAACTCCTAAATTATTGTTAAAATTTGCATTCATTAAGGTTCATTATATGTACTGTAGATTTCTGTGGATTTTGACAAATACACTGTCATACATCCACTGTTATTTAAAAAAAAAAAACAGTTCTGCAGAGTAGTTCCATTGTTTTTAAAAAATTGACTGAACTTCATACAAATAACTCTCTAACCTTATCCCTGAGCCCATGGAAACCTGTTTCTCTAGATATTTTATTATTTTTCATTTTACATTAAATTCTATGATTTATCCTGGTTTAGTTTTTGTAAAAGCTATGAAGTCAGTCTAGATTCAGTTTTTGCATATAAAAGTCCAATTGTTCCAGCACCATATGCTGATAAGATAATACTTTGTCCATTGAATTGCCTTTGCTCCTTTTTTGAAGGTCAGTTGATTATATTCTTGTGAGTCTATTTCTAGCCTCAATTTTGTTCTGTTGCTCTATATGTATATTCTTCAGCCAGTACCATACTGACTTGATTACTGTAGTATTATAGTAAAATCTGAAATAAGATAGTGTGAGTCCTATAACGTTGCTCTCCTTTTTCAGTGTTTTGATAGCTAGTTTAGGTATTTTGCTTTTCCATATAAACTCTGGAACCAGTTGTCAATATCTACAAAATTGGGTACTAAGATTTTGATTGGGATTGTGTTGAATCTATAGATCAACTTAAGAATAATTGGCATCTTCATATTAAGATTCCTAATCCAAGACACAATTCTTGGGTGTCTTTTTCTCTTCTTTCTCTTTCTTTTCTTTTCTTCTCTTCTTTTTTTGCTTTCTCTTATATTAAATATTATATATAATTCATCTTAATATCATTTCTCAGGACAGAATTATTACTTCCTTAAAAACATTTTTTCTAGTAGTTGCAGTTGTCATTTATGAAAATCCCAAACTTGTTGGGATGAAGAGGAAATATATTTTCCTCTCCAAATTTTTTCTCAGGTAATAATTGAGTTATTAACTTAAACCAATCACATGCATTTATCTACAATCCTGCTGTTCAGAGGAAGTTTAAAAAAAAAAAAAACAGAATTCTGTCTGGGGTGGTGGCAGTAGCATCTTGTGTTTAGATGATGTATGGTAATACCAGTGTTTCACTGATGGTGGCTAGGAAGTATAATGGAACTGTTGGCAGTGGTGAACTCCATGTCTTCCATACACTGGTGGTCACCCTGGTAGCAGCGGTGGTCTCCAGTGACAGTAGTGGCAGCTGTGCCAGTTGTAATGGCAGGGGCATTTTCACCAGATTTATCTGATGATGTGATTTCAACTGAAGTTACAGTTGCTTGACTTCCATTGCTTTTGGTTCATTTTCAGAATTGCTTCTTCTGCCTTTGTATTGAGTCTGAGAGATTTCTGGTATTCAAAGTAACTTAAACAGAACTCTGACAAGAGATGGGAGCAGAATTTAAAAATAAAGTCTTACTCAATTAATTTCTAAAGCAAATGGAGAAAAACAGTTTCAGGTGTGCCCTGGTCATGCTTCTAATTGAGCTATCCCATTTGATTTTTAAAAGGACTCCTTCAGTTAATTGCCCCCATACTCATTGTGAAGCTTGAACAGATCAATATTAAATCTTTCCAGTAATTTTGCCTGCTCAAACTAGAAGCTATGATCTGCATTCAGCATCCCCAAGTCTGGGTTTGCTCAGAATGGGCAGAATTTGATAGAATATATCTCTATGCCAAAATAAAATATAAGATGCCCAGTAAAGTTCCAGGTACAAAGGGAACTTAATAAACATTATTGACTATCAAGATTTGTGGGTTGAGAAAGAAAGAGTCTGAACTTTTGAATACTTTAAGGCATTTAATACTGAAAAATTATTTTTATATATTTTAAATATCCAAAAGTCACTGTCACATATTTATGTCTTCAACTCTAAAGATTCATCTCAAACTTCCCTTCAACTTTCTCCAGTGAGTACTAATTGTGTTCCTGTTGTCAACCAGTTCTTAGTCCTTGTCATTATAGGCTCAGCATCTGCAAAGGTGAAATGTTTTGACAAATATTGAACGTCATACATTTTATACTGTGGATCAGCATGGATGTTTTTTAGCTTCTTCAGAAGGCTCTGTAATGAAGTTATATTTGGAAGTTTCCCAGTATGGTGCAAAAGCCTCATGGAGAGAGGAAGTTTATAAACTGCAATTCTACAAGAAGAAGAAAGGCCAGCTGCTCATCCTGCATGATTCCTCCCTGAGCTTTTGTATTTTTCCAGCTAGCCCTTTCAAACCTTCTATTTATAAATTTATCTTCAGTACACTGATTGGTGAGAAAGACTCCAATTGGCCAGCATATTTTCACACAGTGTGGGGAGAGAAGCCATTTAAAGACTGAGGTAATATATCAACCACAACAACAAAAAAATACCTGACAATAAAGGACCATGAAGGGAAACGAGTATCCTTGACTGTGGTACTGCCAGTCACAAAGTTATAGCCTATTCACTTTACTGAAAAGATGTTCTCATATCCCTGTTTGGTTTTGGTTTACACAAAAATCGATAGGTTAAAAAAAACTGCTAAAGAGTTTCATATCTGTAACATTATCTGGAAAGTTCTTCAGAAAATTGTAATTTTTCCTCTTGCCGGAAATTTAAAAATAGTGTGAAGACCTTTTTAAAAAATATTTAGTCATTTACTTCCAGGCTTATTTTATTAGCTAATTGTATATCAAGAAAATAGGTAAGAAAATTATATCATATAATTACTAAAAGTTATTCATTATTAACTAGAGCAGTCAGCATTGAGAGGCAACCAATTTAGTGGAAAAAGATACTTCAGGTTTATTTCCTTAAGTATATTTTAGAGTTTTCCATTTCATTGACAGTTGTAGTGACATTTGCAAACTCTAAAATTAAATTATGCCAGTTCTGCCTACACATTTGAAATGATCCATGTGAAAGATAACTCATGGGTAATAAATTCTCTTTTCCAGTACTGTATGGAATAACAGCAAAAGCCATACCCTATTAACATTGTTCTCTCCATCTAAGAGTTCATTCTATTGTCAAACTTTAAATTTAGCTATTTGGGAGAATTAATTATTTATTAGGTTGGTTAATGGCACTTGCTGTTCACCAGGGATTGTGCTAAGCTTTTCACGTGTATTAATTCATTTGCTCCTCCCACAACCATCCTAGAGAATAGGTTCTGTAATTATTTTCCTTTTACAGATGTGGAGATTGAGGCAAAATGAAACAAAATAATTTGGCTAAATTTATGCAGTAGGTGGCAGAGAAGGATTTGATTTCAAGAATATGTACTTTTTAAAAGCATTTATTTATTTTGGGGGGGAGGGGCAGAAAGAGAAAGAGAGAGAAACTGAAGCAGACTCCAGACTGAGCTGACCACAGAGCCCAGGTGGGACTTGATCTCACCACCCTGAGATCACAACTCAAGCTGAAACCAAGAGTCAGATGCCTACCAACTGCACCACTGAGGAGCCCCTCCAGAATATATACCCTTGACCACTCATACTCTATTGACTCCAATTTTGAAAATTAGACTCATATTCTGTCTTCATGTAGTTCAAATATGGTGCCATGTTTTTTCTAAGAATATTATATGTTATGTTTTATTCCTAATTTGTCTCTGTAGCCAATTCACCATTTCATACCACCCTACTTTGGCATTAGTGGGAGGCACAATGTAGTAAAGTCAATATACAATACTAGGGTTTTGCTATTAATGTGTCATCTATGGTTGCGTGTGACTGTGAGTGGCAAAGTAACAAATGACAGTGGATTAAACAAATTGCTTACTCTTGCTCATGAAGAAGATTACCAAAGTTTGGAAGTCCAGCTCTGGTATGATGGCTTCACAAAATCATCAGGGTGCCTTGTAGGTTGTTGGTTGGCCTTCCTCAGCATGTGGTTTTGATGTCATGATCCAAGATGCTGCTTGAGTTCCAGCCATCATAAGCAAAAGAACTGAAAAATAAGAGCAAAATCAAAAGACAACTGACAGAATGGGAGAAGATATTTGCAAACGACATATCAGATAAAGGACTAGTGTCCAGAATCTATAAAGAACTTAGCAAACTCAACACCCAAAGAACAAATAATCCAATCAAGAAATGGGCAGAAGACATGAACAGACATTTCTGCAAAGAAGACATCCAGATGGCCAACAGACACATGAAAAAGTGCTCCATATCACTCGGCATCAGGGAAATACAAATCAAAACCACAATGAGATATCACCTCACACCAGTCAGAATGGCTAAAATCAAGAAGTCAGGAAATGACAGATGCTGGCGAGGATGCGGAGAAAGGGGAACCCTCCTACATTGTTGGTGGGAATGCAAGCTGGTGCAGCCACTCTGGAAAACAGCATGGAGGTTCCTCAAAATGTTGAAAATAGAACTGCCCTATGACCCAGCAATTGCACTATTGGGTATTTACCCTAAAGATACAAATGTAGTGATCCAAAGGGACACATGCACCCGAATGTTTATAGCAGCAATGTCCACAATAGCCAAACTATGGAAAGAACCTAGATGTCCATCAACAGATGAATGGATCAAGAAGATGTGGTATATATACACAATGGAATACTATGCAGCCATCAAAAGAAATGAAATCTTGCCATTTGCAACAACATGGATGGAACTAGAGCGTATCATGCTTAGCGAAATAAGTCAAGCAGAGAAAGACAACTATCATATGATCTCCCTGATATGAGGAAGTGGTGATGCAACATGGAGGCTTAAGTGGGTAGAAGAATAAATGAAACAAGATGGGATTGGGAGGGAGACAAACCATAAGTGACTCTTAATCTCACAAAACAAACTGAGGGTTGACGGGGGGAGGGGGTTTGGGAGAAGGGGGTGGGATTATGGACATTGGGGAGGGTATGTGCTTTGGTGAGTGCTGTGAAGTGTGTAAACCTGGTGATTCACAGACCTGTACCCCTGGGGATAAAAATATATGTTTATAAAAAATAAAAAATTAAAAAAAAAATAAGAGCAATAAAGAATGTTTCCTGAAAGTTTATACTTCACTTCTGCTCTTATATTGTTGGTCATAAATGAGTCACAGAGACACATCCAGCAGCAATGAAGGCTGGGATTGTGGTACTTGTTTGCCCAGTCATGTGCCCCTCTGGAAATGGAGCTTCTATTAGAGGAGAGAAGGGATGAGTCAAGAGCAAGAGTCAAGAACTGTCCAGTAGTTTCTGCCACATCCAGGGCGTTTCTAACTTGGGAATGGTAAATTCTACAGATTTTTCCAATAACTACATTTTACTGTACGTTTTTTTTTTTAATTTTGTATTGAAATACAACTTTTACTTACCTTGAATTCTCTTCTCTTACACTTAATCAATTCCTTTGGTTTTATCTCTAACATCTTACCTCTTAAACTCTTGTACAGCTGAAAGATCATGGTTACTATCATTCTCCCCTCCAAAGACCGCTAGTCTGCTGTTATTTTCCTTGCCAGTCTTTTCCACTCTGCTTTGGAGTGAGGGAAATGTTTACATTCCTCCTCGGTGCTTTTTGCCTTCTCCTCTTCTGAAGCTAATGATGACTTGACAACGAAACATCCCGTAGAGAACTTTCCAGTGAAGGACCACTCCTCTTCCCACTGACTTACAGAAGAGGCAATATGGTCATAGTCTTTCTTTGCATTTCTTTTCTTTTCTTTCTTTCTTTCTTTCTTTTTTTTTTTTTTTTTTTTTGTACTGCCAAATGACTGTATCTCCCAGTCCACACAAGCCGATTGCTGTGCCCTACTCACCTTCCAGGGGGCCTCCACTTTTCTCAGTAACATCATCCTGCAGTGACTCCATCTCCTGTCCTCTCCTCCTCTCCGGATGATGTCTGCAGAGTGCCTCCTTGCTTGTCATGGGATTCTAGACAATGGGGATGTGGGAATGTTTTTAAGATAGATAGGTTGTGGGAACTGATGCAGTTTGGAGGAGACAGATGACTTTTTTAGTCTTGACAACTATACATTTTTTGAAGTAGGCTTGAAATATTGCATACTGCGCCCTGTAAACTTGTAAAAACCACATTTGTTAATTAACAAAAAGGATAGAACTTATCTCTGCAAACCATAAAACTAAAGACTTTCAGAAACATTGCCATTTGATACCATTTCACTAAGAACACCACAGCCTACTCATGGTTGTGTGATCTGAGTCTCTGATGCATAGATGCAGTCTTGTTGAGTTCCACATAAGGGATTTCTGGACACAACATTCCATATTTATCTTCATATTGTATTTTTCCGAGGAAACATCACTCTGAATCTACTTTGCAGCCCAAGACTGATTTTAACCTTCTTACACGTTGACCAGCTTTTCTCTGAGCCAAGCACTGCTTAATAAAATTATTCAAACTCCTCACTTCTCTACCCCATCCCAAATTTCTATAATAACCTTATCTATTTGTTTGGGGAAAGGCCTTTCAAGTTTTTTATAGAGTGTCTTCCCATATTGTAACAAAACAATAAACCCTAAAGTTTTGAACTACAGGTTCCAGGGAATCATTACCAGACAGGTTATTATAAACTCCATCCTGGTATTGAAATCCTGAGGTCAATAAGATGTCATTGAATTTGTAAACTAATTCTGTTTAGTTAGCCTAAAACTCAAGGGGTCAAAGCCAATAATCTGACACTTCCCAGTATGAGTGAAAGTTTCCAGGTAAGAATTGTAAATCCAGAGGAAGGAAAGAGCAGTGGTAAGTAGATTTTAGAGTCACACAGATATGAATTTCTGTCTTGACTCCTGTCATCAAAACTATGTGGCCTTGGTTTTTACTTAATCCCCTAAACTTTGTTTTTCTTCTCTGTGAAATGGGGAACAATAATTCTTGGAGTATTGTTATAAGGATAAAATTTAATTTATTTATCGTAGGCTTGAAACATGATATGCTCTCAGTGAGTGACTGTGTTATCCTTTGGTATAGTGTATTTCATTTATAGTCAAAAAGAAATGAATTCAAATCTCTGTTTCTGTTTATAGCTTAAAAACGTCTTAGGCAATTCACTCTGTCTCACTTTACCTTGTATGCAAAATGGGAATGAGTACAAATCTGACACAGTTGTGTTATTGAGTATGGTAATGTAATAGACATGTCTAGGATAGTGACTGGTAAACAGTAGGCATCCCATTTATGTTAGCTTTATTTTTCTCCCTACCCTTGCATTCAAGTTATTTTTTCAGAAATATGATAATTGAGGGGCGCCTGGGTGGCTCAGTGGGTTAAAGCCTCTGCCTTCAGCTTGGGTCATGATCCCAGGGTCCTGGGATCAAGCCCCGCATCAGGCTCTCTGCTCAGCAGGGAGCCTGCTTCTCCTTTCTCTCTCTCTTTCTGCCTACTTGTGATCTCTGTCTGTCAAATAAACAAAAAATAAAAAATCTTAACAAAAAAAGAAATATGATAATTGAGCAGAGTACAACTGGAAGAAGATAATATTCAGTAACTATGCATGTGTTACGTGAGTAGGTCTATTTACCCTGCTCCTCTTCACAGGGTATGCCTCTAACCATCATCTGGGGAGGGGATATTCAGTAGCTGAGCAGTCATATGTGGTCACAACCCTTCCTGACATAGTGTCCGCTGGAAAAGTGTTTCTGAGTCTTCTGATAACCTCACATATTTTCCTAGAAATTCCAGATATCAACTTGATTTTTATTACCCAAAGCTAGAACAGATAAAATAGCCATTAGAAATGTTTAAGCACCTTTTTAATGCAGGGACTCTGGTAATAACTATAATTTACAAAGTAATAGAAGACTGGACACAGGGTCCAGTCTGTTATTGCTCTTTACATCAGCTAGGATTTTAGGCTTCTACATAGGACATCCTATATGAATGTTCTTTTTTTCTTTTTATTATTTATTTATTAATTTATTTAAAGATTTTATTTATTTATTTGACAGAGAGAGAGAGATCACAAGTAGGCAGAGAGGCAAGCAGAGAGCAAGGCTGGGGGTGGGGGAAGCAGGCTTCCTGCTGAGCAGAGAGCCCAATGCAGAGCTTGAACCCAGGACCCTGAGATCAAGACCCAAGCCGGAGGCAGAGGCCCAACCTACTGAGCCACCCAGGTGCCCCTCTCTTTTTCTTTTTAGATACTTTGCTTCAATATCCTGATTTTTCCTGTGTCCAGTGACCCAAGAACCTTCACTCAGAATTTATAAAGTCTCAAATGCTGTCTCCTGTCTTATACATATTCTGTCACTCTCCATGAATCAGTTGTGTGTGTGTGTATGTGTATGTAAAGCCATTAGAAATAGCTTGAAATTAACATTTCATTTTTATAAGGTATCATTTATGTGATTTTATTTTAAAGTTGGAATAAAGGTATCACTTTCTTATGATAAAAAATATTATTGATTGTTTGGTGCCTCAAAGTTTACTTTCCATCTTTAGTTTTTATAGTTGTTGTTGGCTTTGTTTTTGCAACAAAGAAGTCATTTATATATTTATTTAATTTATTTATTTCTTTACTTGATGGGTTGGGGGTGTGGAGAAGAAGCACAAGCAGGGTAAGCAAGAGAGGGAGAAGCAGGCTTCCCACTGAACAAGGAGCCAATGCAGGTGATCCTGGGACCCTGGGATCATGACCTGAACCAAAGGCAGACACTTAATGACTGAGCTACCCAGACACAGCTAATAAGTTTTTTTAAACAAGGAAAGAAAGACATAGGCCGATGAATCACTTAGGTCATTTATTCCTAATTTGAAAGACAGTTTTTTTTGTGGGTTTGTTTTTTTTTTTTTAAGATTTATTAATTATTTATTTAGAGATTGTGTGTGAGCAGGGGGAGGGACAGAGTAAGTGCATAGAGAGAATCCTCAAGCCATCTTCCCACTGAGCACAGAGCAGGCCTCTTGTTCTCAGGACCCTGAGATCATAACCTCAGCCAAAACTAAGAGCTGGCCACTTAACCAACTGAGTCATCCAGGCACCCAAAGAAAGTTCTGATTCCAAAGTATCTTTCAGATACCAAAGAAATTAACAATAACTTCAGAAAAAATAGTCATATCACTATATATTATAAAATAGCCACTCTGATTCAGGATAATAGATGAGGTCTTCAATTGAGGTTTTGTGTGATTATTTCAGGAAGTAGGGAACATTTAGTTTATGAAACATCTCCATTTTATACTGTAGCTTATGTGATATTTTCCAAAGAGCCATTCCTCATAAATTGTAGATTTGGGTACTATTTCCATAAGCGGTCCTTAACAATAAACATACTAGGCACATGTTCAGTCTAGGATCACTTTATTTTTTTGAATTTAAGAAATTATAGGGATGCCTGGGTGGCTCCATTGGTTAAGTGTCTGACTGGCTCAAGTCATGATCTTGGTGTACTGGTATTGAGCCCCACAATGGGTTCTCTACTCAGCAGGGAGTCTGCTTGTCCCTCTCTCTCTCCCTCCCTTTGCCCCTCCCCTGACTGCTGCAGCTCTCTCTCTCAAATAAATAAATTAAAAATCCTTTAAAAAATTATAATGCAAAGTTCTTTATAGATTCTGGACACTAGTCCTTTATCTGATATGTCGTTTGCAAATATCTTGGGTATGTGCTTTGGTGAGTGCTGTGAAGTGTGTAAACCTGGTGATAAAAATATATGTTTATAAAAAATAAAAAATTAAAAATTAAAAAAAAATTATAATGCAGATATTTCAAAATTCAAATGGTACAAAGGGACCTTGGAAGTTCTCCAATCCTTGTAAGCAATTATACTAGATCAGAATCTTGTATATTCTTTGGGTCCACTTTAAACTTAATTCCTGATCTGAGATTCTTCAGAAAATCCAAATTTAAAGTTTGACAGCAAACCCATGTGAGACCCAATGAAGATTTCAATTATCAGGGACTTTTTCTTCATGCTGTAATCAACACCAAAACTTGAGTTTCCCTAGAGGGTGGGAGGTGATTTCTTCCCCTTCTCTCACAAACATACACATAACCCCTTAAAGGGTCAGGAGGAATGAATTGTTTCTATTAGTTTCCGAAGTGTAGTGTGTCTGTTTAGTCTTCTATATTTTCAGGACCCTCAAGATGAGGAAAAACTAAACTTGACTTTATTTGGTTCAACAAATGGCTTCAAGGATACCTTGACTGTATTACAACCCTTAATTCTGTGTTCCTACTGTCTTATATAATTGTTCTTAGCTTAATTTCCTTTATTTTTTATTCAGCTCGCAAATGCATGCAAGATTTTTTTTTAACAAATATTTCTCTAGTATTGCACACAAACATTTTCTTTTTCTTTTTCTTCTTTTTTGTTTTTGTTTTTATTTTTGGTTGGAAAAAGGGATGTGTGGATTTGTGCTTTCCAACTTGGAAATAGAAATTTTGGTTCTTAATTCTTGATGACCCTTGCATTTACTCATAGAGAAGATTTTACAGAGATAAGTTTTTGGGAAAAAAGCAACCAGTTCAGTTCAATGAGTAGAGTTATTTACCCTCTCTGTATCACTATATCTTATTCTTTCTTTTTTTCCTCTCTCTTGTTCTTGTCTTTCCCTAAAGGTTAAGTTTTAATCCATAGTATATTCTTCTACTTTCAAAGAATGTTATTCAGTACTTCTGTTTTAGAATGTTTAAGGATTATTAATGGTTCAAAGTCTTTCTGCTTTATCTATTATTCTTGCCTTATCTTTTTTAGCATTATAGCCATAATTACACACAATTTTAATTTACATTACTAATGACTTATGTCAGAGTTTATATATAGTTATATTAGCAAATAGGATATAAAAAATATTGTACCCATATTTTTTTGCTTTGAAATATATTCTAATGAATATGTCAGATTCTCAGCTATTCTAAAACCAAATTATATACATTTTTATTTATTCTGAGGAAAACAGATGCATATTGATACAAATTCACAGAATTGGGGTAAACATTAAGAAGGAATAAAAATATCCCATATGAAGAAGAGTCTAGAGTATTACTGATATTTTGTTTCATGTGTTTCTTATTTTTAAGCACATTTTCGTTCTAAAAGTTGCGATTATTTTGTATGAACTGTCTTTTGCTTGCTTTTTTACAGAGGTAGTGAATATTATCTACATTTCTGATTTAATGGTTGCACAGTCTTCTGTTAAAGTATGTTATACTTAGATACTTTAAGCAAATTTCTCTTGTTGGAGATTTATATGGTTTCTAGTTATTTAGTATTTAAACATTACTGATGTAAATAATTACTTTGTACTTAAATAATTTATATGTCTCTAATTCCTTAGAATAAATATTTAGAAGTGGTATTCCTGGGCCAAAGGGAGTTTTAAAGTTTTTGAAATGTCATTTTATCTTTTTATATTTTCCAGAAGTATAGAAGAATTCACATTTCCTCAAATACTAATAACAATGGGTATTAAGGTTAAAAATTTCTCAGTAAGCCAACCATGGGTATTATTACTGAGGTGCATTATTTTAGTACTTTGCTAAAAGTTTAAAACTTATTTGATATCATCTCCAAAGGTTCAGAAAACTCTATGAAACACACCCCTTTTTAAAGGTAAATAGCATTTGAAAGTATAGTGCTTATCTTTTAAATTCTCTCTAAACCCCCTTATGTTTCTTGTGTGTATTTGTCAAATGTATTCGATCATGAATGTAGAGCCCTTATTTATTCTTTCCATTTCTCTGGGCTTCAGCAGTTTGAAAAGCTCCAAATGTTTGGTAGATGCTCTGATTTTTTTTTTTTTGTAAGTTTCACCATCTTAGTACATTTTAGTTTACTCATGAGGTGGGATTCAAAGAGACACAAAATAGACAGAAAAAACACACAGTAGACACACAAAAACTTAGGCTCTTGAGTTTTACTTGAGTTTATATTTCTGCCTCAGACACTTACAACTGTAGACCTGAGGCAAATTATTAGATTTTTCTGTGCCTCAATGTCTGTGTATTTAGAATGGATATAATAATAGTAATTTACCAAATACAATTGTTTGAATAAGTGAATTAGCTGGTAAGTGTAAGTAAAATATTGAAAGGAATACCTGGCATGTTGGTTATTATTGTTACTCTAGTATATTAGATCAAGAATGTTAATTTTAAATGGAGAGTCCAGATATTCCATTGGTGCCTCCCACTCTAGAGTTCTGATAATGAACATGTACAAGAATCACAAACTGGTCATTTTACTGGTTTAATTAAGTATCATATACAATAATGGAAAGTAATAGCAAAAGCTGGCTAAAAATATTTTGGCTCAGGTTTAAAGATGAAGTAAAACTTGGAATATATTTGTCTTTGTAATTATAGTCCCAGGAGCATGTCAAGAGATGAGAAAGAGAGAAAAGATGAGAACTGGTCCTTTGCAAAGCAGGTTCAGGACCATCAATAACAGTAGCAAGAATGGCAATCATGCAGTCACAAATGGAAAACATCCAGGATGATAGATACAAAACGTTCTAGAAGAAACTGAGCATGAGAAATGCCTTTTAGAGAATGGTACCTCAACTAACCATGTAGCCTAATATGTCAGATTCTGACCAGTAAGATTGGTCACCATAGCCCTGGGAAGGTGCAGATAATATGCCGAGAGACGCTGGTTATACTCTCTACAGTGTAACCTCGAAAAGTCCAAAAAAGTTCTCCCCTCTGTGGCTTGAGGCTAAAACATGACAAAGGACTATATGCCTCCACTTTTTGCACTCCAACAATTTGTAATTTGGCTTTGACATATTATAATCCCATGGAAGCCATGTCATAGCCATCACAGAGTTTTACTGTTCACAGTGTAAATATACTGAAAATTCCTAGTCTGTTCTTTGTGCTGAGACAATACAAAAAGTCATGAATGATGCAAGGTTTGGAGAGATGCTCTCCCATGATTTTTGTGTAGCTTTAAGTTTGCTAGCGTTTAATTTCTGCTGCCATGGAAACTGTCAGCACAGTCTCTCAGTGATTTCCTGCAGGCAGAGTGACAACATATCTAAGAAGAGTGATACTGTCTCTATTACCATCAATCAATATTTATTGAACTCCAGCAGCCTGTCTTGAACAACGTTATGAGCTTGCACTGAGATTTGCCCCCAGCTAGCACATGGTTGAACTGAGACACAGGAGGTCAGACAGGTGAAGCAAAGCAGTTCCAGAATATAGCCAAGAATTAAGGCCATAAATTCTACAGAATTAGAGTGTTAGTGACTGAATAACTTGGGTCCCAGTGAAAATCTGAGAATGCTCTAAATGTCAAGGTACAGACCAAAGGAATTCAGGTTCCATCAGAAATAGTAACATTGGAATTATGTACTTTTAGAATATGCATATTTGACAGATTCATTTTTCTTAATGTTCCTTATAGTCTTTCCTGTTGTTTGATATTTGAGATTCTTATTCTGTGAGTATCCTTTTGTATTTCTGGAGTCTTTGTTATCTACCAAGCATTCTATAAAACCACTCAGCTAGAAGCATCTACAAGTCAAGGTGAAGCATCTCAAATAAATCATTCTGTTCAGATTCAGGTCTTAATTCTTTTGCCTCTGTCATAATCTGTTTTCTTACCTCTTCATCTGCTGTTTTGGGACATGCAGCTTGCTTGAAGAAAGCATCTCCAGGCAGCCTTAGATATGTCCTTTAGCCTTTCCTTAAGTTTGTACCTCTCCAAATTCAGATTTTTGTTCTTATAGTTCACATCTCTTGGCTCTATGGCTTTTCCTGTTTCTTATCCTATGACAAAACAAAAATTAAAGTAAAACAGTATTGAAGCCCAATATCATGCCATTCCCAAATAGTGCTCCTCTAGTCCAGAATTTTTTCTCCTCAACTAAGATTATCATCTTGATGCTGATGGAGGACCAACTCTTCTATAAGAGTTAAAATGCCTCCTCCTCAGTGAAGCTTTATTCCATTTCCTGTGTCTAGTTATGTCCTAGTTATGTCCTTCCTCCCAATTCAGTTACAATGCTTAATTTATTATATTGTACTTATTTATTTAAATGCCTGTCTCTGCATTTCTCTAAGAGCTCCTAATGGAAGTGGCTACATCTCATATATCCTGGCATCTTCTTTTTATGCTCAGTGATTGGTATCACTATAGATTTGTTTATCAAAATGAATGAAGGATAAAATATAAGATTTAATAAGGAAAATAAAACCATTCTTTGTGTCCTTCCTGTTGTGTTCCCTCAGAATAGTGTACTACTTTACATCTATAACCTACTAGAGGAGTCATTCTTGTTGACTGTATATGTCAGCATATGATACATACTCAGCTAATTTATATTAGTTTATATTAAGTCCATTCATAATGTTGAGTTAAAATTGTTAAACACTCACTACATGATACCTGGATCAACCAAATGGTTCAGCGACTCCTATTCTCAGCAGCCAATAGTGACATTTGCAGAAGCTGTGAAATACCACTGTTGCATCCAGAAAGCTTGACAAATACACTTTACATTTCAGTTTTAGGGAGAAATGAAGGTTTGGCAATAAAGTAGAATAGTTAGTGTTTTGAGGCTTTCTGCTAGCATCTGAGTGACTACACCTTTAGTTACTCATCACAATATGCTTCTATAGGTAGGTTTAAAAAAAATAGTAATCTTCATTTATCAAATGGGGAAGTTGAAGAAAAAGGAGGAATGTACATCTGTTCATCTGTGGAAAGTTATTAACATATTAATGGCATTATCATATTCTGTGCTGTAAATATTTTGCTGGTATCATTACCATTTCATTAAAAATACCTAACTTTATTGAGATAAGATTGTCATAGAAAGAGCTGTTTATATTTATTGTATACAACTTGATGAGTTTGGGGTAAGTATATACCTGCGAAACTGTCACTACCCTCAAGGTCATAAACATAACCATCACCTCCTGAGCTTGCTTCTCTCTTCCTCTTCTCCTCCTCCTCCTCCTCCTTCTTCTTCTTCTTTTTTATATTCTTATTCTTAGTCTTATTATTTGTGTGTTAGGAGCACAACATGAGATCTACCCTTTTAGAAATTTTTAAGTATACAACCCAGTGCTGTTAGCTATAGGCACTATGGTTTTCTAATACATCTCCACAGCTTACCTATTTTGTATAACTGAAACTTTGTACCCTTTGACCATACCTCTCCATTACCCACTTCCCCAGTCCCTGGCACTCCCATTCTACTCGCTGCTTCTATGCGTTTAATGCTTTCATATTCCACATACAAGTGAGATCATGCAGTATTTCTCTTTCTGTCTTTTGGCAAGGATGGGTTAAACAGGGTAATAGAAAGAAAAAACACAGCTTTTTGAAATGTTGTATATGTAATTTCATCAGGTTTGTGAGGTGTTGGGATAGCTTAACATAGCAACTGTATTCAGACATACTCTAATGTAAAATGAAAGCAATTTCAAAATTGAATATGACAGGAACTTATTTGCTATTTTGGCTTATTTGCACCATTTTTGCCCTTTACCTGGATAAGTTAACATGATATTATATAGCTTGCTGATGAAAAACAAAGCTAACACCCAAGGGGGGAAAAATGAGAATTAGATGCTAAACCTCAGTTGCTAATCCGTTGCTTAGTTACTACACCATGAGGTTTCCATAGTATATTGTATCAGGTCATTCGCTCTGGCACTTACATTTGTAAACCTACCTTTGTTTTTGGTTATTTTCCATAATAGTTTAAAAATATTCATACCTTAAGTTACATGGTATCAAGCTCCTATATTTTTATACCTACTTAAAAAAATCCTAAAGTCATTCCAAAAAAAGCGCTCATATTTCAGCAAGATTTATAAGAAATGATGTTCCTTATGTTGCATTCCTAAACTCTAAATGAAAAATAGCAATTAAAATATAGCTATTATTGTGACTTATGATTGTAGTTTTTCAGATCATTCTGTTAAATCATCCTGTTAAATATCTTCAAGCATTTTGAAACATATGTTTGCTGAATGACCATATTTCTGAACATATTGAAAATGCTTCATCACCATATTTTTGCCAGTAGGTTCCAGCATGTTTTATTACCATGAGTTTCCAGCTGCTTCTTTCTCTGAAACCTGTCCTAAGATTCATTATGGAGCCTTTTAGCTTAAGGCCTTTGTTTCCCTTCTTTCAATTATATAATTCTTTATTATATGCTATCCTCCTGTTGACCCAAGGTGGTATTATGAATTTAATAACTTTAACAAGAGACTTCTTTTCTTTTTTCACCCATTTTCTTAAATGATTGCTAAGCAAGAGTAGTTATATTTTAGGAAAAGGGAGAATTTGTGAAAAACATTATTAATCATGTAAGCCAAATGGGGGAAAACATATGACGGTTACATACAGTTGACACTCAAGATCCAGCATCTTCTAGCTGAGGCTTGTAAACAATTGGTATGATTGACAGAAGGGAAAAGAAAAAAATGAGTTTTCCCATAGTCGAGTTTTTAACTATAAAAATTTTTAAAAATTCAAGAGGCTACTATATGTGCCACCAAAATCACACATAAGTAGTCTTGATAATTTTTTTTAAGATTTATTTATTTATTTGAAAGAGGGAGTTGGAGGCAGGGTAGGGGATAGAGAGAGAAAGAGAGAGGGAGAGAGACTCCTCAGGCAAACTCCCTGCTGAGCATGAGCCCAGTGCAAGACTCAGCCCCAGGACCCTGAGATCATGACCTGAGTCAAAGCCAAGACTCAGATGTTTGACCAACTGAGCCACCCAGATGCCCCTTGATAAATTTTAATAAAATGTAATATGAAAATAATTGCAGCCAAAGAAGGTAAAATGTATTCATTTAGTTACCAGATGCCCAAGAGTGTCTACTATGTATAAGAAATTGTCTTAGATAATTGAGTATAAAGTGCTGGGCAAGATGGACAAAGTCCCTGCCGTATAGAACTTAAAATACAGCTCTTTCAAACATTATATGTTGATTTCCATGCCTTTGTCAGCATTTAGGTTTTCATAGCTGTTGACATGTCTAAAGATGCCTGGAGTCTAAGATTTAAAGGGAATATTGGCCTACTTCCACTTTACTTATCTATGAATTTTTTTATGATCTCTTTTAGTCCCTCTTCCACACCAAGAGGGATTTACCATTGTATCATTCTACAGCATATTTCTTTTGGATCTAAGATATGAGAAAAAAATCTGCAAAAATGAAGGAATAAGAAAAGCCTAGTCATATTTATATTGAACTTAACATTGAGATATTCTAAGTGTGTTTTCTTTGGCCTCTGCTTTAAATTTCTGATAATCAAGGTTACTACTGTTAAGACCTTTTTGAGAAAAAAAAACCCTCCCTTTTTCTAATTCCACAGGATAAGATTCTTTATCTAAAAGGAAACTTTGAGATCTAGTCTAAACACCAGTGCAGGATTTCAGACAAATGTGCATTTAGGTTCAGTTTTGAAGTACCTCCTGTGTTGAAAGACTCATTACTTTTCCTTTTTTAAAACATTTTTTGGTTTATTTTTTTAAACAATACTCCTGCTGCTGTGGGAATTATTAAGGGATTTATAAAAAATAAGCTAATAAATAAAGAAAAATGATAATAGAAATACAGTTATTCATTAGTCTCATGATGTTTGCTTTGTTATTCAATAGAATGTCAGAAGAAATACCCATCCTCAAGAAACTCTTAATCAACTTAGAGAACTGAGATATGTAAGCTATAAAAGTGTAAGATCCCAGATGTTCTGTGACAGTAGTGCGAATTACATTGGGTTACTGTGGTCAGGTAATACCTCACTGAAGACATGAAATGTAACCTGACCCGTAAGGGCTGGGTAAGAATTAAACTGCTGGATCTTTATGAGTGACAACATATGGTATTGGTTTTGACAGATCCTATATGATATCATTCATAACTGGAATATGAAACAAAAAAAGAAAGAAAGAACAAAAAACTATGAATGAATAAACAAGGAAAAAGCAGAGTCAGACCTATAACTACAGGGAGCAAACCCATGGTTGCGAGGAGGTTGGTGAGAGGCTGGGCAAAATGGAGGAAGGGGAGTGAAAGGTACAGGCTTCTGGTTATGGAATGGATTAAATCATGGGAATAAAAGGCATAGCATAAGGAATATAGTCAATGATATTGTAATAGCAATGTATAGAGACAGATGGCAGCTATACTTACAATGAACATAGCATAAGGCATAAACTTGTTGAATCACTATGTTGTACACTTGAAACTAATGTAACATTGTGTGTTGACTATATCCAAATAATAAACAAACAAAGTGGTAGATCTTTGAGGACAATCAAATTAGTAGAAGCAGGATAGTGAGGATACATAATATTTGTTTAAGAGCCACTAGAAGAATGATCTGGCATATTAAAGGGTGCCAGGGATTAGAGTATAAATTGTAGACATCAATTTATAGGGGCTATTGAACTTATACCCATAGATTCTAGAGCATGGGTGAAAGTTGTTGAAAACAGAATGATGAATGATGAATGAAAGTGATGTCAAGCCTATGAGATAAATCAGTGTAGAGCTACACAAAAGGGTGGGTAGGCGATAATAAATCTGGGGAATTGGTAGTGCTAGTAGACGTAACATATGGGTTTGAGAGACATTAGGAAGAAAACAAACTGGATGTGATAACTAATTTGGTAAAGGATGAGATTTGAGACTAATCACCTGAACACATTCAGTAAGTTTACTCTGTCAACAGAAATAGGAAAATTTCAGCCAACCATTATTTCTTTTTAACAGGACTTTCTTAAAATGTAATAATAGGAAGAACATCGTCAGACAAAAAGGATCTAACTGACATCTCTTTAACCCTTTTCTATTTTCTTTGTGTATTAGATTTTGTTACCACTTGCTTCTCAATTCAGTGAATAAGGATAGGTAAATGCTACTAAAATTAACATCATTCTTCTCACCTTAAATTGAATATTTTTTTCAAAAATTTTTAAAGATTTTATTTATTTATTTGACAGAGGGAGAGAGATCACAAGTAGGCAGAGCAGCAGACAGAGAGAGAGTGGGAAGCAGGCTCCCTGCTGAGTGGAGAGCCCCATGCGGGCTCTCGATCCTAGGCCCAGAGATCATGACCTGAGCCTAAGGCAGAGGTTTAACCCACTGAGCCACCCAGGTGCCCGTAAACTGAATATTTTATTAGAAGTTCTTTTCCAACCAGTACAATGAAACAGCAAGACCCACAAATGATTCTTTTTTTTTTTTTTACTTTTCTTAAAGATTTTATTTATTTATTTGACAGATAGAGATCACAAATCAGCAGTCAGAGAGGCAGGCAGAGAGAGGAGGAAGCAGGCTCCCTGCTGAGCCGAAAGCCTGAAATGGGGCTTGATCCCAGGACCCAGGGATCATGACCTGAGCCGAAGGCAGAGGCTTTAACCCACTGAGCCACCCAGGCACCCCCCTACAAATGATTCTTAACGTTATTGTTCAAGTGACATACACTCTGGTCTTAAAGAATCGAATAATTAATTATCCATTCTGGAGACAGTCCTGACATTCATTATCTTCAAACAAGCCACTCATGTTCTAATTAATATGCAAAATTGTTTCTGATCTTTGGTAAAAGCTCAATTTATGTGGATTATACTCTGCTGCAACTCAGGCAGATTGGGAACTATAGGGTCTCACTTAATCACACATAAATAAGTGAGGAAGTCTCAAAGAAGATTTAAACAGCTGTCATCTTATTTTAATCCCAAAATTCATTTTAAAACATCATATACTATCTATGATCTTTCAGGACTATGAGTGGAGGATAGATTTTCTAAAGAACATACCTAAGTCATATGGATAGTTTATACAAGTTTGCTAGAAAACAATGTCTTTCTTAGAGAATTGAGAAATGAGCAGTGTTCAATTTTTAAAAGTTGAGCAACATTTTGGTGTTGATTGAGTTGCCTCTTTTGAGAAACGGTTTTGACATATCACATATGGTGTAACTGATACTATTTGAACTAAAAGGTGAGGAATCATGTATAAATCTCTTGGAAAGTGAGTCCACAATAAAGTATAGATTAAACTGTGCTTGATGATAACATGTATGATAGACTTTTGTACATCATGAATGTTTCATTTGTTCAAGGGGAAAAAAATCGCTGTTTTACTGATAATTTAAACAAGGAAACCCCAGTTGCAAAAAGGCTAGAAGATAATTTTCAATGATTATTAATAAAATTTTCTTCATCATTCCACGTTATTAAGCTTTGACATATTAAAAACTCCTATATTTTACAATCCTTACTTAGCAAATAAATGTTTACCTTTTATAAATATGAAAGGCACATAGAGCATATGTGATCTAAATATCGAGTCAAATATAATATACTTGCATGATAATAGTAAACATTTCTAGTATATTGGCTGTGTTAGATTCTTTACATATGTTATTTTGTTTAATCTTTACTGTATACCTGTGAAATAGGTACCAGTATTATCTCTATCTTGTAGATGAGGGAATTAATGTTCACAGACACTAAGAAACTACCAAAGGATGTACACAAAATGGGAGAAGCAGAAGTAGAACCAAACCTCACTAGTCCAATTCTGGAATTAGTGCACTTAATATACTGTATTGTCTTCATTATTCTAGTGATCCTTTTTTTAAAAATTTTATTTTACTTTATTTATCTTTATTTCTTTTCAGCATAACAGTATTCACTGTTTTTGTACCACACCCAGTGCTCCATGCAATCTGTGCCCTCTATAATACCCACCACCTGGTACCTCGACCTCCCACCCCCCGCCCCTTCAAAACCCTCAGATTGTTTTTCAGAGTCCATAGTCTCTCATGGTTCACCTCCCCTTCCAATTTCCCCCAACTCTCTTCTCCTCTCTATCTCCCCATGTCCTCCATGCTATTTGTTATGCTCCACAAATAAGTGAAACCATATGATAATTGACTCTCTCTGCTTGACTTATTTCACTCAGCATCATCTCTTCCAGTCCCGTCCATGTTGCTACAAAAGTTGGGTCTTCATCCTTTCTGATGGAGGCATAATACTCCATAGTGTATATGGACCACATCTTCCTTATCCATTTGTCCGTTGAAGGGCATCTTGGTTCTTTCCACAGTTTGGCGACCATGGCCATTGCTGCTATAAACATTGGGGTACAGATGGCCCTTCTTTTCATGATATCGGTATCTTTGGGGTAAATACCCAGTAGTGCAATGGCAGGGTCATAGGGAAGTTCTATTTTTAATTTCTTGAGGAATCTCCACACTGTTCTCCAAAGTGGCTGCACCAACTTGCATTCCTACCAACAGTGGAAGAGGGTTCCCCTTTCTCCACATCCCCTCCAACACATGTTGCTTCCTGTCTTGTTAATTTTGGCCATTCTAACTGGTGTAAGGTGATATCTCAATGTGGTTTTAATTTGAATCTCCCTGATGGCTAGACTAATGATGAAAATAAAGGGAAATTAGAGAATCGATTCCATTTACTATACACCAAGAACCATAAGATACCTGGGAATAAACCTAACCAAAGAGATAAAGAATCTCTACTCGAGGAACTACAAAACACTCATGAAAGAAATTGAAGAAGACACAAAAAGATGGAAGACCATTCCATACTCTTGGATCAGAAGAATAAACATTGTTAAAATGTCTATACTGCCTAGAGCAATCTATACTTTTAATGCCATTCCAATCAAAATTCCACCGGTATTCTTCAAAGAGCTGGAGCAAATAATCCAAAAATGTGTATGGAATCAGAAGAGACCCCGAATCACTAAGGAAATGTTGAAAAACAAAAATAAAATGGGGGGCATCACATTACTTGATTTCAAGCTTTACTACAAAGCTGTGATCACCAAGACAGCATGGTACTGGCATAATAACAGACACACAGATCAGTGGAACAGAGTAGAGAGCCCAGATATGGACCCTCAACTCTATGGTCAAATAATCTTCAACAAAACAGGAAAAAATATACAGTGGAAAAAAGAAAGACAGTCTCTTCAATAAATGGTGCTGGGAAAACTGGGCAGCTCTATGTAGAAGAATGAAACTCGACCATTCTCTTACACCGTACACAAAGATAAACTCAAAATGGATAAAAGACCTAACATGATACAGGAATCCATCAGAATCCTAGAGGAGGACATAGGCAGTAATCTCTTCGATATCAGCCACAGCAACTTCTTTCAAGATATGTCTCCAAAGGCAAAGGAAACAAAAGCGAAAATGAACTTTTGGGACTTCATTAAAATCAAAAGCTCTACACAGCAAAGGAAACAGTCAACAAAACAAAGAGGCAACCCATGGAATGGGAGAGGATATTTGCAAATGACCGTACAGACAAAAGGTTGATATCCAGGATCTATAAAGAACTCCTCAAACTCAACATACACAAATCAGACAATCATCAAAAAACGGGCAGAAGATATGAACAGACACTTCTCTAATGAAGACATACAAATGGCTATCAGACACATGAAAAAATATTCATCATCTCTAGTGATCTCTTTTTTTCAAAATTTGTGTTCCATACTAATAAAGGAGTTGGGTTTAATATTCCCTTTCAAATGAATAGTTAAGACATTTTGTTGATGTCCACAATGATAGTAACATTAAGTCTTAATAACTTATTTTTTTTTAATTTGAAAAACATAGTTGGCAAAATCTAATACACTAATATCTAAAATACACTAATATTGCCATTGAGGCAGGTGAACAAGTGGGAATAGAGGTATGTTTCTAGATAACAAAGTCATCCTCCAAAATTATCAGCTCATATAAACACAAAAAGTATCTTGGGCTATAATCTATTCCTGTCCTTTGCCTTTTCTGTGACATCCCCCAATACATATTTAAGCAAGGACTAGGGCCATTGCATGAATCTAAAGATTATTTATGGTAAAGAGTAGAGGTTTTTCAGGGTAAATGAAAACGTATGTGTGTGTGTGTGTGTGTTCAGAAGATGTCTACTAAGTGTTAGAAAGACGTTATGCAGATTTCTGCAAACCATATCCAGTAACTCTATCACCCAGGGTTCAAGTATTCTCATTCCTTTTCATTTTGTCTTTAAAACTTTTTCCTTCCATGAGCCAGCACATTATTGATTCTAATTTCTGAAGTTGTCAAAACCTACCATTTACTAGAATCTGGTCCCAAAAGAAAATATGTTTTTCAAAGAGTCCATTGCAACATTTAACATAGCAATAGGAAATGTTTGATTTATTTATTTATTTATTTATTTATTTATTTATGTATTAGTGACTTTTGAAATGAAATAACCTTTAGAGCAAATTGAATTAGAACTCCATCTCTGAACTAGAAAGAAGGGTAATTTTGTTTGGTCATGTTCCCATGGAATTGAAATTTTCTGAGTGGAATCATTTTAGAGAGATTATAAAACAAACAAATAAATACATGAGGAATGAGGAATTTCCCTGTCTTGTAGTATTTTTTAAAAAAAGCATAGCTGTCCCAGAGGTATAAACAGGTACAGATATGCATCTTCATTTGTATTTAGGTTCAATGATCGAATTTTGGGGCTTGAAATGTCCTTGGTTTTTGGTTTGTGTGTGTGTTTTTTAACCAAACATATTGATTGTGTATATAGATTTCTGACAATAAAAAGACAACTAAGTAGTAAAAAATTAAATAGACTTGAATTTTCTCCCTCGCTTTTCTCTGAGTTTTCTCTCCCTTTCTCCTGGAATGCTATCATAGAATTAGATTTGAATGTTTCTTCAGAATGTTCCTTGTCAGAAAATAACATGACAAAGAAGATCTCACAATCCACGACTCGTAGTAACACATAAGAGCACATTCTAGTAGAAATGGAATCCATCTGGAAGGATTAAGGGGCAGTGGAAAACATTTATCATCTCCTGCCCTCCTTGCTTCTCTTTCCCTTTTCCTCCACAAATTTGTGAGCCCTATTGATGGCCCCTGTCTTCAGATTGGAGAGGCAGTTCTAATCAGAGCAAAAAGTGAATCAGGAGATTCAGCAACACCTTTTTTTTTTTAAATATTTATTTTTATTTTTTTATAAACATATAATGTATTTTTAGCCCCAGGGGTACAGCTCTGTGAATTGCCAGGTTTGCACACTTCACAGCACTCACCATAGCACATACCCTCCCCAATGTCCATAACCTCACCCCCCTCTCCCGACCCCCCTCCCCCCAGCAGCCCTCAGTTTGTTTTGTGAGATTAAGAGTCTCTGATGGTTTCTCTCCCTCCTGATCCCATCTTGTTTCATTTATTCTTTTCCTCCCCCCAAACCCTCCACATTGCATCTCCATTTCCTCCTATCAGGGAGATCATATGATAGTTGTCTTTCTCCGATTGACTTATTTCACTAAGCATAATACCCTCTAGTTCCACCCATGTCACTGCAAATGGCAAGATTTCATTTGTTTTGATGGCTGCATAATATTCCATTGTATATATATACACCACATCTTCTTTATCCATTCATCTGTTGATGGACATTTAGGTTCTTTCCATAGTCTGGCTATTGTGGACATTGCTGCTATAAACTTTCGGGTGCATCAGCGACACCTTTTGATCAGTAGCAGAAGAGCAGTTGCTGCGAATAGGTCAGGTGTGACAACAAAGCTGTGCTGTTTGAGGTGTTTGAATGGACTCTGAATTTCAAGATTCGCACATTCAAAATCTTCTCAAGCCCAAGTTTTCAAATCATCAGGTTTGCAATAAAGCTGCATTTCTTCTAACTAACATCCTAATTCCCTGCTTAATAATAGAACCTTAACTTGAAGTCCAGCCTTCATGAGAACCCCATCCTTCTGCCAAGAACTTGACCACCTACTGAGGGAATATGGCTGAATAGTGCCCATCTTAGCCTCCCCTTTCCAATCAACCCCACTCCAACTCTGACTCCAACAGACCTCAGGGTGTGGGCTTCCTACTGTTACCGGGCAATGTGGCTGTGGAATTAAATGGCCATTTCAGTGCCCTTTATGCCTCTTCTCTTGCTGCACTCTGCCTCCTGGATCTTGTTTCTACAAAATAACCCCTTAAGCCATGCCTGAGCTTTGAATACCATGAGTTAGTGTATCTTGTACTGTAGTATGCATACAAGTCACATGGGAGGGAATTATGTGTGTTAAAATGCAAACTGTGTCTCCATAAGTCCTGTGCAGGGTGGGGGGCCGCCATTCTGCATGTCTAACATGTACTCTGTTAGGAAATGTGCCGCTTGTGTATGGGCGAGATTAGTAAAAGTAACGTATTAAATTGCCTGATTGTCTCCTCCAGCTTAGTATCTAACACCTATCTTTCAGGTGCCTCCATCCTCCTGACTCTTGGAAATGTGTAGCTGAGGAGCTGGCCTTAGGACAATGACAGACCTAGTTATTAAGGAGTGCACTGCTTTATCTCATTGTTCAAAGATGCCCCGCTACATCTGGCAGGAGTTGACATTGCTCTTATTGTTTTCATTAGGCCGAAAAAACCTTTCTGCCTGATGGGGACAAAAGTAACTTTATTCATCCCTTTCTTCCTGCCAACAGCCACCTCCAAACTGCCACACTCTCAAGAAAGCAGGCTGCCACCTGTGATGGGATTAGTGACTAGAACCGGAAGTTCCCTCTTTACGTTCTGCTGCTCCTTCATTTGTGAAAACTGTAGTGAGACTTTAAGTGCGGCACCCCACTGCACTCAGTGAAAGAGATTGTAACTTTCACCAAAAATGCCCATACTCTCCCTGGGGTTGTGAAGAATTGTTATATTGGATAGATTGACTGCTCTATGAGGCCATATGTTTAGGAATGCCTGAGCCCTTTGGACCATCAGTGGCCCGCAAATCTACAGATAAGGAACACAATGTTGCTTGCTTCCCAGACACTTTACCTGGAAATCTCAAACGTTGTAAAAAGAAAGTTAGACAACTTGTGGGTTTTGTTTCTCACTGACATTCTTTTTCCATGGAAAGGAAAGCATCAGGGGCATCTGGGTGGCTCAGTTGGTTAAGCATTTGCCTTTGGCTGAGGTCATGATCTCAGGATCCTGGGATGCAGCCCTGCATTGGGCTCTCTGCTCAGCGGGGAGCATGCTTCTTCCTCTGCCTCTCTCTGATATTCTCTCTCTCTCTCTCATACTCTTCTCTCTTCCAAATAAATAAATAAAATCTTAAAAAAAAAAAAAAAAGGTTTGCTGCAGACATTAGTGGATTAAGAAAACACCAGAGAGCAGCAAGTCATGCAATGCCCTCAGCAGCTTTTCTCGGTGGGCACGTGTTTCTCTTTCCACAGCAGAGAGAGAACCATAAGTCATAAATAAAGACTTAGCTGAAAGCTAATGCCATCTGAAAATGGAGGATTAGCATCTGTGCTTGAGAGAGGACCCCGAGGCCAATAAGAATTTGCCCAGGTAACAGCTCTGAATTTGGCAAGGGAATAAGATGACAATGTTGATAGAGTCTGAAACAACTTTTTAGCTTTAAAATAATTACTCTGTGGGGAAAAAATAATAATTCTGCCTTTTTTTCCTGTTTGGTTCAAAAAAGTTAAAAAGGCTATTAACCATTTTTCTCCACACTAACCTTGACTAAAGTCTTCCTCCTAACATTAATCTTACTGTTTGGAATAGTTTAAATACCTAATGGTATGAAAACTTCTTTACCTTCTGCAAACATACATGTTTACATATTAGTATTCTCCTCCATTCTCTGATATTTCAGATGTTTGAAAACTTCAAATATGTCCTGGGCATCACTGAATATATTGATAAAGCACTAATGATATTTCTCCTCTGACAACCATCTTTTGTCTCTGGGCATGTATCTGGAGTTGAAGTCTGACAGAACCTATCTTCAACTTTAGGTTGATAAATCTAAATCACTTAATTTACAGCAATCAGTTACTTACTCATTAAGTACTATTGTGCATCTTTTATGTCAGTCACTGTGCTAGGGGTAAAGGTCGGTGGAGATAGGCAGAAAATACAAAAATTATTTCATTCTTAACTCTCATGAGCTCTCTATTGCTAAAATAAACAGGCAAATAACAGCCTAGTTCAAAGTTTAAGTCTTTGGGATTTCTTGACTATTTTTTACTTTGCTAATACCCATTTTCTTCAAGTTATATCACTGTTCAATTTTACTATAGTCTTCAGCTTTATTGAAGTGTAATTAACACTATAAGATGCTTAAAGTTTAAAATGTGATGATCATTTATTTTATCATATTTTGAATACTATAGATGCAGTTACCTAGTTTTAAGCTTTTTCTCAATTATCAATGAGATCTTCTCATGCCCCAGAATCTGCTGCAATTTTATGTATGCACACACACACACACACACACACTCATACACACACAAACCTCTTTCAAGGTAAAACATGATTATCTCAAGATAGCATATATGATTATATTTATGCCAATATGTATCTCCTACTTGACATTTAGTATCAACTTGTATGTGGCATGAATTTTTAATTTTTAATTTAATTATATATGTTTATGTATAGTTATTTCAACAGATGTAGCGAAGAAAGTAGGGTATGTGGGGAGGAGTAGCTTGTATTTTCTTTTAAGTCAGTAGTATATATGTGTTTTATAGAATCAACATAAGGTGAATAAATATGTCCATAGAATGTCTTTTTTGTTGAAAATTAATTCCTTTTTAAGATAAGAATGCATCAATGAGTCCTTGCCTCCAACTTTAGATGCACCAGCAGCATTGTTCAGAGGCTATACAAGACAGGTAAAGTGTCCGCCTTGGACTTGTATCAGCCGTGGCTCATACTGGACCTCCCTGGGGCCCGTTTCTTCTCTCATTAAATGTGCTCAGTAGTGTATAACTTGCAAGGTTGTTGTATAGATTAAGATGTTGAGGAGTCTGGTAAGGCCTCCTTAGAACATTGAAAGCACTTAGAAGTCAGGATCTCAAAATTCATGGAATGGGCTGTTTGGGGGTTGCACTGTTCTAGTCCTAGGGTACTGGGGGTGTGGGTAGAATTTGACATACAAACTATGAACTGGAACCTGGCCCCTCAGTCCCACCTGTTAAACCCTTGCCCAGGGTGGAGCTTCAGGTACAGATCCATCTCCCTGCAGGTATCTCTGCCCATTCCGTCTGCACCATACGCCTTCACATTTTGGTCATTTCTCCCCTGAGCTTTATTTCAATCCCCAGCTTTGCTCAAGATTTTTAGTTAACCTGCAGTTTGTTAACTAATACAGCTGTTCTCTATTCATCATTTCCAACCTATCAACCCATACTTATAACCAGGATACCCATGGCCTTGCCAAATGGAAAAGGAATTATTGCAAAATGATAGGAAAATGTGAATGGTTAGCAAAGGAAGCCTTTGTCGAGTTAATAATTTTCTCTTCAATGCCGGCCTCCTTGAATCACTGCTAAAACTATTTGCTCTCACCCAGATTCCCATATTCTCTGATGGCCTTAGGTCTATGATGGCCACAAGATAACCAGGGAAACTGGCCTATGACTACTGTCTTTACTCAGACTGCCTCTGCTAATTTGTAGAACCTTCCCACTTTTCCTGGTTTGGGAGGCTTGAACATGGGATGTGTGCAGTAAAGTTTTGTTATTGCTCAAGAGTTTCCATTCTCCTCTTCCTGCCTCCCTCCCTCATTTCTGCATTCCTTCCTCTGAAATTCTCATTTAAAAAAGTCATAGTCAAGGGGAAATTAAGGAATTTCCTATCATAGTAAACAAAAAATATACATAAAATGAGAAGAATAATATTAGAAAGCTGTACATGCTGTGGCTTTACAGGTAAAAATTTTAAATGCTATTTTGCTCTTGCATAGAAATAATAATTACATAGATGTAAAAACATGGCTTCCCCTTTCTTTCTTCAATCTTTCCCCATCCCCTTCCCTATCCAGAATGTTGGAAAGAAAAATAAAGGCTAGAAAGAGATAAGCCAGGCAGTTAGCACAGTATAAGAATTCATTGGCGGTGTTGCAAGGGGATTTCTGACATCATAGAATTCTCAAGTGTATGGCTGATAAGCTGGTAAGTTTTTCTCCCACAAGGTGTGGGGGAGGAACCCAGCATATTCAAGGCTCCCAAGTCCTGTGTGCCCCTATTTATCTGCTCATAAGTGGATGGCATCCAAAAAGTAGAAAGGGAAAACCAACATGTATTACTGGCATCATAATGTATAACTTTTCAAGAACTAAATTTTTATTTGAGAAATGTGATTTTCAAAACAAGACTATTAAAGTTGAAAAAAGTATTCTAATTTGGGTTTATAAGTGAGTACAAAGGCTAATTGGCAGTAGAACTTAAATGACATTTTTGTGGTGTATTTTTAATCTACACAAGAAACCAGTGAAAATAATTGATGTCAGAAATTGAATCCACTTTATTATTTCAAAAGTCAAACACAATTGTGCATATCTGAAATTAACCAAACTAAATTTGAGGTAGAATGAGGTGAATTTGATTATAAAGAGAAAACACTTTTACTCAAAAGTCCTAAAAATATTTTATATATACCTTTTTTTTTTACATATAAAACAAGCAAACAAAAACACTTTAAGATATTGAACCATTCTTCATATTAATGTAAAGGCTTATGGTTATTTATTTGTTTAAATGTGAGGAAACCTGTTTTTGTTAACCTGGGTGAATGAAATCTATAAGCCTGGAGAGTTCATAACAGTGCCTCGCATTTATAGTACCTGTTGCCATGGATACAGCCCCTGTCCCTGCCAAGAACTGTAAAATTGGCCCAATCACACTGAAAGACTGATCAGTGTGTAGCTGATCAGCACGTACACAATATTTTGTAAATTATACTATTTTCATGATTTGGTTTAATGTAAACATGTCTCTACTTAACTAGCTACAGGTTTCTACTACTTTTAGCTTTCTTAGTGGTATAAAAAAAATCCACCAAAGGCAATACCTTCTAAGCATATAATTTCTACTGAACTATTCTCCATCATGTTCTTATTTTTCTCATAGGATGGTGGTTCCAAAGCATTTGCTTTATAGCTGACATTTCTTTTCAAATGAGATGACATCATCCTGATGTTTGAAATGTGTGTGGTTTAACTCACTGGTGCTATGAATCAATAGTGTGCCATCAGTTTAGTTTTGTCTGTAAAGTCTTGGACAAGTCACCACCTCTGAGCCTCCTTCTTGGAATAGGCAATGTAGGAATAATAATATTTTCCAACTTAATAAGTCTTGATGAGCATTAAATGAGATAATCCATGTAAGCGTAGGCCCAGTCCCTGACCTAGCGCAAAAGTCATTAAGTGTTAACTATTCATGTATGGGAAGAATCGTTGGCAATGATCTTTGAAACACTTTAAAGCAAAACAAGTAACAAGCCAAGGAAATTCATTAGTGGCTATGCATATGAAATATTATTAGCCATGGAAAAGGTCAGAGATGTCTGTGTTTATGGCTTAAATTAGTCATCTGACTTGAGTATTTCTCCTATCCCTCATCAATTAATTTTGGCTAATTAACCACTCATTCTCACCAAAACGTTTGAGGCATCTTGATTAGTAGCTGTCTAAATACACAGACTCCACTTCCTCTTCTTGTTACATCTATAACCCAGAATAAACTCAGCATGCCTAGAGGCTAGGGACACCATCAATCTTAACATGAATTTAGCTGTGCTGTGGAAAACACAGAGTGAAAGAAGAAGAGCAGAAATGGACCTAGGTCTACATCATGGATCTGTCTTTTCCTCTTTCTGTGACCTTGGAGACTTCTTTTCTTAAAGGTCAGTTTACTTACCTGTACAGTAAAAATCATACCTTCTATGCTAGTTGTAACAAGAAAATATAATGTACATAAAACTCCTTTTAAATAGCAGATGCTTTATTAATTCTATTTATTACTTTTAGCATTTGGAAAAGTAAAAATTCTTAGTCTTTTCCCTATTCCTATTTCCTTACCTTTAACCCTAACAACTGTAACTCGGCTTCAATATTCTTTAACTGTAATCTGATTAAGTTGAAAAAAAAAAAAAAAAACCTTGTAGATCCAATCTCAACCTTTCTGTGGCTGGTAAGTGGCCCCATCCAGTTTCAATCTACTTATTTGTTTTTCTTTCTATTATCCTAAACAGGCATTTGTTTCTCCCCCAAGTACTATACCTCCTCTCATATTAATTTTTTAATGGTTGCTAGAATTCTAATAGTTGTTTTTCCCAGGAGAAGGGAAAAAGATGTGTCAGAATACGTATTGTATTTGGGAGGTAGTGGGTAAGGTTAGCTCCCTTGGCCATTGAGAATCATTGCCCTTACACAGAAGGAAGTTTAATAAATTAGATATATGTGACTGGGAAATTGGGCAGGAGGAAAGTATGACTGAATCAGCTCTTAAAGATATCCTTATGCCCAGGATACTATGCATTCCACAATCAGGCAAAGGACATCTGGGAGAGGAAGTCCTATAGAAGAAGATTATTCTTAAGATAGAGGGAAGTGGAAAATTGTGTAAGTCCTCAGAGAAACAGAATTCTCATAGAGGAACTCGAGTAGTAACTAGAAAACAGAATGATTTGGTAGAAAACTGTGAATGACGGCACAAGTGTGAAAACACGAAGAAGGAAGAAGAAAGTATGTGATCATTTACACTGTAGAATGCATAACCCAATAATACATCAGAGTGGGAAGTAGACAGAAGAGAATAGTACAAAGAGGCTACAGTGGACCATAAGTAGGTAGACAGTCCTTAGTAAAAATGTACACTGCATGCTTTACTTTCATCCAATTATTCATTTATCATTATTATAGTTGTTATTATTTTTTATAACTTTAATTCCAGAGGACACAAAGAAGTAAGACACTTCTTACTTTGGAGTAACTGTATGGTTGTTAAAAAGTATGCAATTCGTGTATAGGCTGTGCTCTATCTTTTAAGTTGAAAGCAGAAAATAGCTTCACAAAGATGCCCACATTTTAGTTTGGCTTTGAATTTCATGGTGATTTTTTTTTTCAAGTGAAAATGGTGAAAAATGTTTTCAGGCTAAGAGGACAATATGATTCAAGTCACAAAAGTATGAAAGTATCTGACATGCTCAGGAAACCACAAAATTCCAGTGTAGCTGTAGAATAGGATTTATTGGAAAAAAAAAGATGAGAGTAGAATCTAAACATGTAGTTGGAGCCAGATGTTGGTGAGCATTTTATGACCTCTAAGAAGCTCGGAGTTTGCCGTGTGTGAAAAGGGGAGATCTTTGAAGTTTTATTTAATCCAAATCAAAAATGTTCTCTTTTCCAATGATTATGAAAGTGACTTATATTCATTATATCCCAGAAAGATAATCATTATTGCTATTGCCTTTTATCTTCACAGTGTCTACATTAATTTATACAGAGATATAGAGATAATAGAAGACCCTAAGTTCACTCTCTTTGAGAAGTACACTCATGTTAGAACTACATGTTTCCAGTGCTTCCTATCTGTAATTGAGCAGATAGGGGTAAACACATAAAAAATCAGGGATATAAGATATATGCAATATATAAACATATATAGGTATATATTAAAAATATCTATAAAAATATTTAAAGTACAATTGTAGTTACGCAGGGAAGAGATGCTTCAAGCTGGAGGAATCAGAGTATGCTCTGTGAAGAAAGTAACATACAAATAAAGACTGGTTCCTAACTGTGGAAATTACTTGTGGGGGGCTATGCCAATATATTTTGAATTGTTCCATATATATATGCTGCTGGGGAAATAAAGCCTTACTATCCAATGAATAGTCAGGTTTATCCTCTGCAACTGATGTTCTAAAATTTAAGTCCCAAGTTCTACCCATACAAAGTTACTCATTACTTACTCTTTAGAATTCATACTTACAAACTAACTTGCACAGTCTCACCGTTTATGGATGAGGGTTTATGATTACTGAGGGTTACATGAGGAGTCAGTGGCAGGACTAAGAATTCATTACATTTTGCCATTCCATCCATTTAGAGCCCCTTAAAAAGGGGGTTATAAGAACTATTAAAATAAAGAGAAAGGCAGTAAGTAAAAAGGGTCTAACTATTTTTTTAAAGATTATTTATTTATTTATTTGACAGAGAGAAAGAGAGAGAGAGGGAAAACGACAGGGCAGGGGGAGTGATAAGCAGAGAGGGAGGAGAGGCAGGTTCCCTGTTGAACAGAGAGCCTGCCTTGGGGCTCGATCCCAGAACCCTGGGATCATGACCTGAGCCAAAGGCAGAGGCTTAACCTGCTTAACTATCCAGGTGCCCCAGAGTCTAAACATTGTTAAAGGTTTTTTTTAAAGACTAAAAATCATAATTTTTATATAAATATCATAACATGAATATATGTCCAAGATTGTGTTAAGCTCATTACATTAATGAACAAGCAGAAGATGGTAAAACTGGCCTAAAAAAGCTTTGAGAAGGTGGGTGTTCATAGGCAGATTAGCAATGAAATATTAAAATAAGATAGGAGAGCTTGACAGAAAACTGGTTACAACAAACTATAATTTGGGGATTTATCTCTTCTACCATAATAAAATTATTTGCATCTCTACCAGAAAAAAATCTTTGAATTAACCTTTGCTCCAATGGAGTTGTGAAATGTCCTAGCCATTGTGAAGCTGACTTAAAGTACAAGCCCAGCACCGAGAGAATACCCAGTGATCTTTTCCTGTTTTCAAGTTCCAGATATTTTTTCTCACAGTGATTTTTAAAGCTCCTTAACATTGACCCCAGTTATCCTTTTTGAAGATTATATAAATATGCTGATTTATCTCTAGTACAGAACCTTTCAAATATAAATATCCATCATTCTGGAAACAAATAATACTGAAAGGCCACACACTTGAGTTTTATTTCCTTGGATCTTAATGCTGTTAAAAGAATCACAGCTCAAGCAAAATGTGTTTGGGAACTTGTTAAAATAAATTATTTCTTCTGCATTTTTATTTAGTCAGAAGGTTGAAGACAGATCCCTAACAAAGAGCATAAGGAATAAGATGGAACTAGCTAAATTTCCTTTAAATGAAAATTATTTTACTATGTCTCAGCAGACTGAGGAAGAGGGTTGCTTTATTATTTGCTTTAATTGGAATATGTACTTTTAATCCCAAGATCCCCTTCATTTAATTAATTCACCAATATATTTATATATCAAACATTTTAAAGAAATTGCTATACTACTTGTGAAAAATGTTAACGTTTGTAAGAGATTTTATCATATCTTAATGAGAATATTTCAAAATGGTGGTAAATGGTCCTCACTGTGTATTTGACACCTTTAGTCACCTCCTTGGTGGCATTTCCATATTTCAGTCCCCTCAGCTTTCCTCAGAAGAAGATGAAACTGTCTTCTCCTGTCAGATGTGGAACAACATCAAAATGACTAATGAAATAGTTGGAAATGAGTTGCATAGTTGTGCTCTTCCTCTATAACTGATGTTCAGAAATTTACATAAGATCTCAAATCTCAGATTCTACCCATGGGAAACTACTTATGACTTACACTTTAGAGTATGCTCTTACATAGTGAGGCACACAATCTCATCATTTATATATAGGGAATTATGAGATATTCAGGGTCATATAAGAGATCACAGAATATTCTTTAAAAGGACACCATTCAAGAAAAAGTATAAATGACTATAATTTAAGCTCCATGAGGGCATGGATTTTTGTCTGTTTAGTTCCCTGTTGTATCCCTTAGCATCTAAACACTTAATATAAGAATTGTTTTACTGTTCCTTAAATGCTTGCCACATAGTAAACACTCTAAAAGTATTTTTAAAAATATGTCACATCATATCAAGACCCCATTTCATCCAATATATAAAATTCAACGTGAATATATAGTGGGTAATATGCAATGTTGTGAAGCATCTATATCAAGTATTAGGCATCTAATTTCAGAATATTATATACATATTGTAACTATACTTTAATATATATTAATAAGTTAATATAAATTGTAAGTTAAATTAATATATTTAATGCCACTTTAATGATTAGTCTCCATTATATTGATTACAGTAAAATATTTTGCTTGGATTATTTCCAAGTGGAAACTAAATATTTAGTGGAACTAAATAAATTATTAGATCTCCAATCACTGCAGTTAGAGTAATTTCTTCATGATGTAGGATGCCCTGACAAATATTTTCTTTTTCATTTTTCTAGAAATAAGTATGCTAAAAAAATCACATTGGGATTTTCTTAAGTAATGAAAACAACCTTTTCTAGAGGCATATTGGGTCATTTTTTTCAGGGGGTTATTTGCAAGACTTACCTCCTAGTGAGGAGAAAGTAATCAGATCCTTAGTATTTGAAGATTTATAAAGAAAATCTTCTTAGCCCTTAGTGGATGAGTTCACAGGGAATTATCTGATACCAGCCCTGCCTCATAAGCTATTAGAAAGCCACCTTTGAGGTGACAATATATAAGGCCTGGAATCTAGGTATAGGGCCCGATGGCCACAGTCAGCACACACAGAATGTGGTTTTACTTTTATAGAGATACATATTGTCATTTGTAGCAAGATTTGGATCAAAGAATTATAGATTTGGTAAAGGATAACATCCCTTGTAGAGGAGTGAGTGAACCATTGAAAGGCTTCTGACCTGTGTTGTTTATAAGTGGGGACAGGGAGGCAGATCTAGTGCCCAGAACTGTGGGATTAACTAAAGAGAGTATTGGAAACATTTTGGTTAATGAGGTAGGTGGCAGCTCGAAAATACTTGGAAATTAGAAATACTTTTCAAAACTTGAAACATTTGCTTCTTGAGTTTGTAAAGCAGCAAATCCAGGTTACTCCATAATCAAAAAAGAGCAAATACTTGAATAATTTTTGCAAATACAAGACACAGAATAAATAGCCCAGTCATATGATTTTCTGGAGAGTGTGTGTATGCATGAAGAGGGGGTTGGGGCAGAGGGAGAGGGAGAGAATCTTAAGCAGGCTCCATGGTCAGCACAGAGCCAGTCATGGGGCTCATTTTCATGACCCTGAGATCATGACCTGAACCGAAATCAAGTGTTGGATGCTTAATTGGATGAACCACTCAGGAGCCCCTACTTTTTTTTTTTTTTAACTATCTTTCAAGTCTCCCAAAACTCCAGAAATCCCAATTATGTGGTGAAGTCTTGGACCCATTAGGCTGCCAGGCACTGGGGACTCTTCTTTTTCAACTATGGTGTTGCAACTGCCACTAGCTCTGTGACTTTTTGTGCTTTGGTTTATTAACACCTAGCTGGATAAGGAACAGTACTTAGCCAATAATATATTGGGTAAATAGTTTCATATTGTATAAGAACTTGAGCATCTTTGTGAGGCCTTTCCCACTCTAGACTAATTTATCATACTTAATCTTACTCAGAAAAACAGCAAAGTAATAAAAGTGCAGGCAGTATATTTATCTGCAGAAAATCCATGATTCTCTTTTTCTTCTTTTCTGTTAACTAGTAGAGGGTTCTGTGGCCAAATTCACTCATTCATTTCTCTAAAACTGTAGAATCTATTTAAATGTCAAGTTTGTTAAAATCCTTTTGGAATGATTAGTAATTACATAAGAATATAATTTTATTAAACCCCAGCTTTTAAAGATAAGTGCTTCAGTGACATTTTTAAATAGAATATTTTCCCATTGCTCAGCTTTTTAAAACATAGTTGAAAAGTAGAGGTCAGTTTTTTACATGTAGTTGAGATATATCAGATTCCAAAATGCATGACCATGGAGGTTTATGTCTTCTTAACTTCTTAAGGCATTTTTTAAAAAGAGATGGATTGTGCAAGACTAACAGCTTTTGTATATTTGATAGATTTTATATCTTTAAAATATTCTATTTAATTCATACTTCTATTTCAGTTTATTTGGTATGTTAGGGAATGATGGCTAGAGATAAGGGAAGAAATACCCTTTTTTCACTGTGTAGGCCTTAGGTAATTAATTATAAGGCAGTGAATTAACATTTCAAATTCAAGAGATAGAAATCTGTCTAAATCACTCTTACAAGGTTGCTCTCTTTGTAATCACGTTCATTAATATTCCAATACTCCTTCACTGCTTTATCAGCTGCTATGGATACAGTTTCTTTTGTTTCAAAAGTCTATTTAATAGATACCACTCAACTAAATAGGAAAGGTGAATAAAAAAGAAGTTATTGTGGTCAAATTTGGTCACTGCTTTCTACGGCAAGATGGTCATATTTGTTTTGTTTGTTTTGTTTTGTTTTATGATTGAGACAACTAACATTGATGACAACCTAGTCCAACATGTTCATTACTGAATTTGAGGAACTAAGAAATACCTCTGTTCCAGAAACAAATCATTAAATAGAATGTATAGATACTTTTTTAATTTTTTTAAGATTTAGTCCATTTATTTGACAGAGATCACAAGTAGGCAGAGAGGCAGGTAGAGAGAGAGAGATAGAGAGGGGAGGAAGCAGGCTCCCTGACAGACAGAGAGCCGGATGTGGGGCTTGATCCCAGGACCCTGAAATCGTGACCCGAGCTGAAAGCAGAGGCTTTACCCCACTGAGCCACCCAGGCGCCCTGAATGTATAGATACTTTTTACAGAAAAAAAGATAAAATTGCTTTGCAAGTTGTATACTTTTGTTGACACATATATAATGTTATGGGCAAGGTGGATAAGATGGACGAGGCTCCCAGGTCCACAGAACCATGATCTATGTTACAGAAAAAACTTAAAACAATTTATCGTATCCATCCCTTCTGATGTGAACAACGAACTTGTGAGTAGTAGATGGTCACAAAGACTGGTGGCCTGAAAATGTAATATTCTCCAAGGATCTGCTGCCATCTTCATATTTTTTAATTTAGATTAGTTTCATAATACCATACAACTTTTTTCCATGGAAATGATCCTCAATTTTTATTAGAAACATTTGAAATTATAATTAAAATCTGAATTAATTCATTTTAAATGTACAGCCTGACTTTAGTCTGATCCATATTCCTTTTATTTAAGTTTAGAATTATTTATTTATTGGGTTACTTTAAAAAAACACAAAAGCAACAAAAAACCCAATCACCCTACACTTGAATATTCCTTACTTTAATACTAAGGAATAGTATGTGGTTAATTCAGAAAACTCCCTATTTTTTTCCATCATAGTGCTAGAATTTTTTCCTTTGTTTTTATTTTCTTGTCTGCTTTGTTAGTACTTACAACAAATACAGATACATATAACTGGTCTGTGTTCTAATAGACAAAAAAGCCATCCTGTCATTATATGTAAAACATAACTAGATTTCTTTTTAATTTTCAGCTATTGCAACTAAGAATAAAATCAGAGTATCAATCCTCTTTTCTCTATTTGATAGATGTATAAGAAAAACCCAATTATCTTAAAGTGATACTTACCTAACAATCTGTCCATGATAATAAAAACTCATGTGTGACTTACTGAAAAAAAAATATTTTCAAGGCTAAGTGGTGAAAATTTCATATTTTGGTCAAGTCTTTTAACCTAGAATCATGGAGACAGTCTATGAGAAAGCACAGCTAATTTGGAATTTTACATATACTTTATCTGATTCATCCCCGGATGCGATGAATAGCACCAGTGGCCAAGATTGTCTTATAATCATAACCTTGACATAAAGGCTACCAGAAAGTAAATGTTAGTTTAATTAATCTTTACACGGAAAAGAGGCAGATAACACTTCTCTAACTTATTAAGCTTTATATAAAAGGCATGGTAGAAGGAGAAGAGAAAGGACATAAGGATATGCTTTATGTCAATTATAATAGAAGTAATATAAGAGGTAATACCAGAGGTGTTAAAAAAAGAAAACCACGGGTCTAAAATGGAGTCACTTATGTTAACCCCACATCAGCCAACCAAGACTTTATACCTAACCTCACTGCAGTTTCAACCTCTCCAGCCAAGTGACCTTTAACCCGCCAAACTGCTATTTCCCAGTCAGCACAAGGACATAAGACAGACTTCTTGAGTTCCCCTTAAGAGGGCAGCCTTGCCTTAAACAGTACATTCTTTACTAATTTCCTTTTTTTTTTTCAGTCCCTTTCTGCCTTAAAAGCCTTTCCTTTTCTGCAGCAGCATGGAGTTCTTTTCTTGTTTGCTAGATAGACGCTGCCCAATTCATGAATTGTTGAATAAAGCCAATTCGATCTTTAAATTTTTGAAAAAATCTCACTTGCTTTTTTTTACCAGTGAATAACAACCATATAAACTTCTTTAAGACTCACAATTCATACTAAAAAAATAATTTCAGAATCGTTTGCCAGTTTCCATCTCAGTTATACATCCCAGTGAGCCAATTTCCTTGCATTCTTACGAACATTGGTTGAGTATCACATTACACAATTAACAAAACTGCTGATCTGAACAATGAAAATATAATATTATGTTCCAGTTCCAGATAAGATGGAGTAAGATGGATCCTTTACTTTCTCTTACCCACTGATAACAGCTACCCAACTGCAAAATGCATTGATCTCTATTGGAAGAGGCTGAGAAGTAAAAATCAGCAAATAGATAAGGGAAGAATACCAGAATTTGAAGTACCATTGAATTGTTAGCAAGTTTACCATTTTATTTTTCTCCAGTAATTCCCAAGGAGTAAGTTCTGTGGTGTAGACAGAGAGTTCTGGAAGCCTTCTAACTCTGGTTTAAGGAACCAGAAGGAAAACCATTAACATACAGAGTGTAGAAATCTCCCATTTTATTCCTTTACTTCTCCATTCTCTCATGTCCTAGCCCCAGAGAAATCTTGGAAGTGTTCAGTAGAGGGGGGATAACTAGAGCCACAAATTTCTGACTGGAGGATGAAAAAAGGATATCCCAAGGAACAGAAAGTAATGGGGAAATTATAGAGAAGGAGAAGTTCAGGAAAGTAACTTTATAGTGGTATTTACTAACTTTAAAACTCAACCTGGAGCTATATATGCATGGATCTGAGGCTGATTAGCACCAAAAAACTTATGAAAACTAAACTAATGGGTAGACTACCACCGCGTGCCAACCGTCCAGTGGGCTGCTTTAAAGGGATGGATCCCCAAAATTCTATAGACTTCGAAAACTGAATTGATGTTGGAATCAGGGCCCACGGAAACTGTGCTGGATCTTGCAGCCTAAATCTAAATCAGTTGCCTATGGAATAAAAATTATCAACATTTCCCATAGGATTTAAGTTAGAGGTAGAATGAATGAATTAATGAATTTAGATGTAGATGTAGAATTTCATAACATAATATTAATATTTGCCAGAATATAACTCTAAACCACTCAGAATACAAAGAACCACAAAGATTTCAGCTTGCAAAAGACAACCAACAAACACAAAATGCTAGTCTGCTTCTTGTTAGCTGTAAACCTGGGGAAATTACTTAATCCCACTGTTCCCAGTTTGCTTATCAGTAAAATGGAAATAGTAGGAAATATCTTAAGGTTGTTGTGAAAATCCAGTGAGATCATATAGGAAAAAAAATATGTTTCCATTTTATCAAATTATACACCTTAAATATGTGGAGTTTATTGTGTATCAGTTATACCCAACGAAGTTGTAAAACAGTGGAATACCATTGTGATTTTACTTACTGACATTTTTCAAATTTCTAATTACTTCTATTTTTATGTTAGTGACAGATGATATCCTACTATAAAAGCTGGAACTCAATCTACCTAAAAGCTTTAAGAAAAAGAATGTGTAGATGTGATTAATTCTCTGAAATATACAGTGTTACTGTTGACTTTGAATTCAAATAAGAGATCACTATTTATAATTCATTTAAAAAATATTTTATACAGAGGCACCTGGGTGGCTCAGTGGGTTAAAGCCTCTGCCTTCGGCTTAGGTCATGATCCCAGGGTCCTGGGATTAAGCCCCACATTAGGCTCTCTGCCCAGCAGGGAGCCTGCTTCCCCTCTCTCTCTGCCTCCCTCTGCCTACTTGTGATCTCTGTCTGTCAAATAAGTAAATAAAATCTTAAAAAAATATTTTATACAATATTTTTTGAGATATAACTGAACAGGGTGGGAGTGTGCAACTCATTAAATTATGACATCCGTATACTCATGTGAAACCCACGCCACAACCGAGAAAATGAATTCTATATTGCTCCCCAACGTCTCCTCATGCTTGTCAATCCCTCTTTGCTGTCTCCCCATCTCCTGCATCTCCTCTCCATCCCCAGGCAAACGCTGCTTTCTGATAGGCTTTATGTCATTATACTTTGGTTTGCATTTCCCAGAATTCTATAGAAGTGGAATCATGCAATTTGTACTCTTTCTTGACATTGTTCATTCAGCATGATTATAAGGTTTGTTCATGTTGTTGTGTATATCAATGGTTTATTCCTTTTTATTGCTAAATAATGCCCTATTGAGTAAATATACCAAAATTTGTTCATTGACTCTTCAGACCTGTGAACAATATATAGTTCTCCATTCCTTAGATCTTCTTCAGTTTCTTCAACAATATTTTGTAGGTTTCACTGTGCAGATTTTGCACATGTTTTTGTCAGATTTTTTCATATTTCTAAATACTTCATGTGTGATAATTTTAGTATATAAAGAAAATTATTTTTATGCTATTATAAATGAAATTTAAAAAATTTAATTTCTCGGGGTGCCTGGGTGGCTCAGTGGGTTAAAGCCTCTGCCTTCAGCTCAGGTCATGATTTCAGGGTCCTGGGATCAAGTCCAGAATTGGGCTCTTTGCTCTGCAGAGAGCCTGCTTCCTCCTTTCTCTCTCTCTCTCTCTCTCTGCCTGCCTCTCTGTCTACTTGTGATCTCTGTCAAATAAATAAATAAAATCTTAAAAAAATTTAATTTCTAATTGTTTGTTGTTAGTGTATAAAATAGAATTATTTTTTTAATTAATTAATTAATTAATTTATTTATTTATTTTTTCTTCATAGACACAACTTTTATTATTTCGTTTCCACAATTCTAGTTCTTTCCATTATATATATATTTTTTTGAATTATTAATTTTTTATTTTTTATAAACATATATTTTTATCCCCAGGGGTACAGGTCTGTGAATCACCAGGTTTACACACTTCAGAGCACTCACCAAAGCACATACCCTCCCCAATGTCCATAATCCGACCCCCTTCTCCCAAACCCCCTCCCCTCAGCATAAAATAGAATTGTTTTTGATATTGATCTTATAACCTGTGATTTGCTATAATTAGTTATTAGTTCTAGTAGCTTTAAAAAAATCAGCTGGAGGCGATTCACAAACCTGCACCCCTGGGGCTAGTAATACATTATATGTTAATAAAAAAATAAAAAATTATTTCAAAAATTAGTTGGATTTTCTATAAGGAATTCAATCATCTATGAATAAAACAATTTGATAGCCTCTTTTCCATTTCTTCCAAATTTATGTTATTGCCTTATTGCACTGGCTAGCACTATCAATATAATGATGAATAAGATGTAAGATTAGAATCCTTGAGCAAGTAATAAGACTTTCACCATTAAGTGTGATTTAAAAGTAGGATTTTTGTAAATGCCCTTTATTAGGTGGAAACCTGAATACATAGGTATGTATGTATTAGGTCATACAGGTATATATATATATATATATTATACGTGTATATATATATAGGTATAGGTATATATGACCTATACATATAGGTATATGTATATATGCATAGACCACATCTTCTTTATTCATTCTTCAATCAGTGGACAATGGGCTGCTTCCATAATTTGTCTATTGTAAGTAATAATGCTATATACATAAGGGTGCATGTCCCCTTGAAGTAGTTTTTTTATATTCTTTGGGTAAATACCTAGTGCAATTGCTGGATCATAAGGGGGCTCTATTTTTGACTTTTGAGGAACCTCTAAACCGTTTTTCAGAGTGGCTGCAGCAGTTTATTCGCACCAACAGTACAAAAGTGTTCCTTTTTCTCCACATTCTTACCAACACTTGTTGTTTCTTATATTGTTGATTTTAGCCATTTTGACAGGCGTGAGGTGATATCTCATTATAGTTTTGATTTGTATTTCCCTGGTGATGGTGATATTGAGCATCTTTTCATGTGTTTGTTAGCCATCTGGATGTCTCCTTTGGAAACATCTATTTTGTTTCCTATTCATGTCTATTCATGTCTTCTGCCTATTATTTAACTAGATTATTCATTTTCTGAGTGTTGAGTTTTAAAAGTTCCTTATATATTTTGAATACTAACCCTTTATCAGATACATCATTTGCATATACCCTCTCCCATTCTGTAGGTTGTCTTTTGGCTTTGTTATTTCCTTTGTTGTGCAGAAGGTTTTTATTTTGATGTAGTCCCAATAGTTTACTTTTGCTTTTATTAACATTGCCTCAGGAGACATATTTAGAAAGCAAATGCCATGGTTGATGTTAGAGAAGTCACTGCCAATGTCCTTTTCTAGGATTTTGATGGTTTCAGGACTCACATTTAGGTCTTTAATGATTTTGAATTTATTTTTGTGAATAGTATAAGAAAGTGGTCCAGTTTCATTCTTTTGTATGTTGCTATCCAGTTTTCCCAACATCATTTGTTAAAGAGACTATCTTTTCATATTGGATATTCTTTCCTACTTCATTAGAAGTTTAATTGACCATTAACTTGTGAGTTCATTTCTGGATTTTCTGTTCTGTTTTATTGATCTGTCTATTTTTGTACCAAGACCATATTGTTTCTGTACTTGAAGTACAGAATTGTGATGCCTCAGGTTGGCTTTTGTTTTTCAAGATTCTTTTGATGAGTCAGGGTCTTTTGTGATTCCATACAAATTTTAGAATTGTTTGTTCTGGTTCTATGAAAAATGTTGGTATTTTGATAGAAATTGCATTAAACATGTAGATTGCTTTGAGTGATATTAACATTTTAACATTTGTTTTCTAATCCATGAACATGGAATGTCTTTTTATTTCTTTGTGTCATCTTCAGCTTCTTCCATCAATGTTTTATAGTTTTCAGGGTCTTTTAAATCTTTAGGTAGGCTTATTCCTAGATATCTTATTGGTTTTGGTGCAATTGTAAATGGGATTGTTTTCTTAATTTCTCTTTCTTTTGCTTCATTATTGATGTGTAGAGATGCTACAGATTTTTGTACATTGATTTTGTATCTTGTGACTTTACTGAGTTAACCAGTTCTAGCAGTTTTTTGGTGGAGTCTTTTGTGTTTTCTATACAGAGTATCTTGTCATCTGCAAATAGTGAAAGTCTGACTTCTTCCTTGCTGGTTTGGATGCCTTTTATTCCTTCTTGTTGTCTGATTGCCATTGCTAGGACTTTCAGTGCTATGTTGAATAAAAGTGGTGAGTGGACATCCTGACATTAGGGAAATAGCTTTCAGGTTTTTCCCGTTAAGAATGATGTTAGCTGTGGGTTTTTCATATACGACCTTTATTATGTTGAAGGATGTTCCCTGTTTGTTGAGGGTTTTTATCATGAATGGATGTTGTATTTGTTAAATGTTTTTGTGTCTATTGGAATGATCATATGGTTCATATCCTTTCTGTTATTGATATGATGTATCGTGTTGATTGATTTGCAAATATTGAACCCACCCTTTGCAACCCAGGAATAAGTCTCACTCAGTCATGGTGAGTAATATCATTCATGTATTGTCGGATTTGGTTTGCTAGTATTTTTGGTAAGGATTTTGCATCTATATTCATGAGAGATATTGGCCCCTAGTTCTCTTTTTTTTTGTGTTTATTTTCTTTATCCAGTTTTGATATCAGGATAATGCTGCAGTCACTGTATGAATTTGGAAGTTTTCCTTCCTCTTCTGTTTTTTGGAATAGTTTGAGAAGAATCGATATTAACTGTTCTTTAAATGTTTGGCAGAATTCACCTGTGAAGCTGTCTGGTCCTAGACTTTGGCTTTTGGGGGAGTTTTTTGATTACTGATGCATTTTCATTGGTGGTGATTGGTCTGTTCAAAAGTTTCTATTTCTTCCTGGTTTTGTTTTGGTTGGTTATATGTTTCTGAGAATTTATCCATTTCTTCTAAGTTGTCCATTTTGCTAGCATATAGGTTTTCATAATGTTCTGTTACAATTATTTGTATTTTTGTGGTGCTGATTGTTATTTCTCCTCTTTTGCTGGTGATTTTATTTGGGTCCTCTCTCTCTTTATCAATTATTTTTTATCTTTTCAAAGAACCAGCTCATGATTTCATTGATTTGTTCTATTTTTTTTTATTTCTATATCATTTGTTTCTGCTCTAATCTTTATTATTTCCTGACTCTTGTTGGATTTGGGTTTCGTTTTTTCTCCTTTTTCTAGCTCCTGTAGGTGTATGCTTAGTGTGGATTTAACTTATTTCTTCTTTTTCTAATTTATTAAGACAGGGTCTAAAGGCTATGTGTTGAGATCTTTCTTTTTTCTCTAAGAGATATGACTATTTCTGTAAATTGCTTTCTAATCCTGACTTTAGTCTCATTCCACGAATTTTGATAAAGTGCTGTTCATTTTCATTCAGGTTAAAATAAAATAAACCATGTGTCAAAGAAAAAATAGGTGAATTTAAAATATTTTAATTACTTTCCAAATACTTGAAGATTTTCTAAGGACCTTTCTATTACTTATTTTTAATTTAATTTCACTGTGGTCAGAGAAAATACGAAGTATGACTTGAATCCTTCAACATTTAATAGAGTTGTTTTCTGGTCTATATTATGACCTACATTGGCAAAAATTATTTGGTCATTTTTTACTTCAAACTTTTTGTTTCTTTATTTGTTTCTCTCCTATGTAAAATCAAATTACATACATATTAAGCCACTTTAAATTTTCCCACAGTTCATGATATAATTTTGTTTGGATATTTTTGCATTTCTCTAAGTACTCTTAAGCTTTTCAGATATAGTTTAATTTATTAAAAGCACTGCCTTGCTTTTAAGATTTGTTGGTCTGATGCACAGCAGCACTTAGTTTAGGGCTAATTTTTCTCTCCAGCTAAGGCAAGGTCTTTATGAATCATCTATCTTGTGAACTGTGATGTTTTCCTACCTGCCTGATGGGAACCAGGTACTATACTAAGCCCTGTATGGGTGCTGGACATTTGTTCCTCTAATTCTCTTAGATGGTTCTTTACAAGCCTCAATTTGTTTTCACATATACATGGGCCAATCAGTATTTTCCTGAATACCAAGAAGTGCCTTCTCAAGATCTCCAGAGTTATGTCTTCTTACAGATTTCTTCCTTTCATCACTGTTGGTCATCATAGATGCCTTGGCCCATGGCAATGTCAGTTTCATCTCCTTAAATTAAGGAATCTACCAAGCTCTGCCTGCGTTCTTCCTCATTTTGCCAAGGTCCACTAACTCTCTCAAGGCATTAAGCACTAGCAACTGGAGGACTCACTCCGTCTGTTTCCCATCTCCCAGGGTCCACTGTCCTTCGTTGTCTAGTGCTCATTATCTTGAAAAACATTGATTTGCATATTTTTCTCTCTTTTTCTCTCTCCCTTGTGCTTTCTCTCTGGTTTGTTTTCATGAACGAGGGTAAATTCAGGCTGTGTTATTCCATGTTTGCTACAGTTCTAAGCAAGCAGGACTTTTAAATAATATAGGAGACAGGTTAAATACCCTGAGGCAACAAGACTTTCTGTAGCTTCTGTCTTAAGCAGTAAATTTTGCCAAGGAATGGCCTTTTAAAGAGTCAAGAGGTACTAAATGGAGTACTGCTGCTTTTATAGACTATGAGGAAGTGGCATAAGTAGAGTTGCTTGATGTCAATGGAAAGATTATTTTATCAACGATAAAGGAATTAAGGAATTAAGCTAAATGGCTACTGAACACTTAAAACTGTGTTCTTTATTGTGAGTCCATTTTGTCTAATTTTTAGTATCACATAATTTCACAAAATATTTCCATCAGAATATTAGAGAATGTAACTACTATTTGTGTCCTCACTGAACTTTACCATTTGGTATTTACTAGTGACTACTTAGTAATTTCATTTCTTTTGTGTCTAGGTGTTGAACACACACAGTACTCAAAGTTGAAATCAGACCATTTTAACTATAGAATTCTATAAACATGAACTATCTTGAGGCTGACAGAAAAATAAATGCAAAACCCCATTCAGGGCCCAACTGACCTTTGCTGTTACTGATATAACAAAATATTTCAAAGAAATTCAAGGCTGACCTTTCTGCACCACATCTTGTGGCTGCATTTCTGCTCAAGGAGCTAATCAGCACAAGTCTCATTGTTCTAGGAACTTGGAAGAGTAAGAAAGGAAAAACCGTTTGTATAGCAAAGACAAGGACAACACAGAATAAGAAGAAAGAAAGTCAGTATAGGGTAAATAGCTATGTGAAAGCAGACATTCTTATTAGAACCTTTATAACATCCATTTCATTCAAACTTTCTAATCTTTTTTCTCCTCTCAAAGTGTGAGCCTGATGCTGGAAAGGTTATTTTGGCATGCTTTTGAAGTCAGAAGAGAATGAAATTACCAAACTTGACAAAGAGGAAGTTTCCGAAAACAGCATTAAGTAACATTTGTTGGAAGTGGAGAAATGGAACTATTTTAACTGTTCTCACCTAGCTTTCTTTTCATTCTGTTCTGTGATTCATGAATAATAAACAAGTAGAATAATTCATTATTCACCATAAATAATGAATACAATTATTCTTTATTTTCCCTCTTGATCCTCATGTACACCAGAACAGTGACCACATCAGATTCATCCTGTGAACTAATTTAAGGAGAATTAGTTACCTAATAATTCTCATAAATCATCAAGCTTCCTGGGATCATAAAAATACCATTGTGTTCTTACTTAGCCTCTCTTTGTTTTATCACAGTCACCAGCAACTACTCTCTGTCATTTTTGTTTCAAATTACATTTATTAATGTTGGTGCTTGCATAATTTTATCACTTCATGTTTCCTAATTTTAAATAATAAGTCTTTGGATACCTGGTGAAATAGAAAAATTACTTACTTATGCAATCAATTCAGATCACGAACATAATTTCATCTGAAAAATTAAAAAAACACCTGTGTAACTATTTATTCTTTTTTTATTTTTATTTTTTGGAACACAAAGATTTTCTTCTGGTGGTAACCTATTATTAGCTTTTTTAAAAAATCATGGTAGATAGTTGGAAACTTGCAAGAATATCCCTCCTGACTTTTTGGTGTTCTGTGTGCCCAGAGATTAATCAATTAATCAAGTCATTAAATACACATTAAATATTAAATATATGTTAGACATTGTTCCAGCTGCTGGAATATACAAAAAGAGCAATACACAATCTTTTTTTAAAAATTTTATATATTTATTTATTTGAGAGAGAGAGCACACAAGTAGAGGGAGGAGCAGAGGGAGAGGGAGAAGCAGACTCCTGCTGAGCAAGGAGCCCTACTCCAGGCTCAGTCCCAGGACCCTATGATCCTGACCTGAGCAGAAGGCAAACGCTTAACTGACCAAGCCACCCAAGCACCCAACCTGTCTTAAGTTTTAAAATAGCTTATTATAGCATCTGTGAGAATCAGAGACTCTACAGTGATAAGGATATAGCCAGGAGACCAATGCAGAGTCTCTTCCAATTGCCTAGGTGAAAAAGAAGCTTGGTCTTGAGTGAAAAGAGTGAGATAATGAGAAAAAATGGGTTTTGGGATGTATGTTAAAGATAAAAATTGCATGATTAAACTGATATGTTTAAGAGAAACATAAGAATCAACCAGTAGTCCCAGATTTATGGCCAAAGCAACCGAGTTCAGAGAGTTGGGTAGAGGAGGCTAGAGGAGTAGCAGCTCTGGGCGGGGTGAATTATTATGTTTGAGAAGTTTGAAATACCCATATATTACCCAAATAGAGACGCTGTAGACAGTTGGATATATGAGTCTAGGATTCAGAGGAATAAACAAGGAGGGGAATATAAATCCAAGATGCCTTAATGCTGTTGAAAGCATACAAAGACATGGGACTGGGAGATACATAGTTCCAAATCCACTGAGAAACCTAGATGATGCCTTGAATGAATGTAGAGATATATGTTTGTTCCTGAAGAAGAAGATACAATGTGTTAACCTTATTTTTATCCTAGATTTTTAAAACGTGCTTTAAAAAGCATATTTATTGTGACTATAAGCAAAAAACTACAAGGTTTTTGTTTTTTTTTTTTTTTTCTTTTTCCTCCAGAGGAGGAGACAGTGGGGAAAAATATGCAAACTCTTGCTTTTATTTTCTACTATTCTCAGATTTTTTTTTTAACTTTCCTCACTCCCATTACACAAAAGAACAAAATTGAATGAAAGAAAAGAAACAGACCAAAAAATTCCAATTTAGTGAAATAAGTACATTGCTACTACCTCCAAATTTAAACTATAGCAAATGCATGTGAAATGCAACACAACCTTGACAGAGACAAGGAGGCACGCTGAGTACTACAAATATCATTGAAGTCCTGAGAAAGATACAGATCTTTCCAAAGGTCAATCTTTGAATAGTGAATGTCCAATAACTAGTTTGATTGATTAGTTTGGCTAAAAGCAGTGAAAATTTCTCTACAGTTAAAAATGTTATAAAGTCAGAAGATAAATTACAAAGCAGGAAAATATTTGCAACACAATCAGAATTTTCCTTATATGTGAAAAAGCTCTTACAAATCAACAAAAAATTCCAAGAACATGACAAAAATGAAAAAGGAAGCAACCATTTGTTGAATGAATAAAATTGACTTAGAAGCATATAACATATAATTGACATAAGGCAAAGATTAAAAGTTTATTATACACAATGTTGAATAGAGTGTGGACAATAAGCATGTTTACCCACTGTTCTTGGAAGTTTAAAATGATCCTGTTTTTGAAGGACAAACTGGTAATCCTGCATTTGTTGTTACATAACATGTTGATATGTAACAGTCTACCAATGTGGAATTAAATCTTTGCTATGATGTTCTCTTTTGGTGCACTTTCCCAAGAATAGCATTTAATTGTGCTCAGAACAATATACCTAACTGGGATGCTCAATGTGGGTACATAAGTTATGTATCTCTACATACATAAACTCTATTATGAGTTTAATAGACAGTAAGTAAAAATAAGTAGAGAATTAAAAAAAAAATGATTGTTTAGCCAGGTCAGTAAAAATCATGACAAATAAAAATAACCACAGGTTTCCAAGAGTGGAAACTCATTCTTAAAGTGACCTCAATCTATAACTGTAGCACTTGGCATGATCATTGGCACTCCAGAGGTTAGACCTCACTTTTGGCTTTGGTTGGCTTTTCATCCATTCACTAAAACAAACCTCATTCAGCCACATAGAACTTGGAAAAGCAGATTTCTTAAATATAAATTTACAACCAAGACCTGCAGATATTTACAGAAAGCAAAAAAAGGAAAAGACAAAAATTAGCAGTGGGAAAAAAATGGGCAGGGCACCAAAGAAAGATTTAATTCAGGAAACAAATCACTAAGATATACCCTTGGATTCAAGATCTATTGCTTTCTTAACAATACAATGATATGAAAAAGAACAAATTAAAAACCAAGATCACTGAAAATCAAAAGTGGGTTTGAGGGGTGCCTGGGTTGGCTCAGTTGTTAAGCGTCTGCCCTCTGCTCCGGTCCTGATCCTGGGGTCCTGGGATCGAGCCCCACATCAGTCTCCAAGCTCAGCAGGAAGCCTGCTTCTTTCTCTTCCAGTCCCCCTGCTTGTGTTCCCTCTCTCACTGTGTCTCTCTCTGTGAAATAAATTAAAAAAAATAAAAATCTTTAAAACAAAACAAAACAAAAGTAGGTTTGCAAAATAAACAACTCAGTAGTAGGGCAGAATTTTAGGAGATCCTATACTTCCCTAATAAAGAGGGATCAGAGAAAATAAGGGAGGATTGTGAGTAAGATAGAACTGAGGAGTTCCCCTAGGGCAGGGGGAAAAAAAGTAAAAAGTGCCCCAAAGCTTCTAGAAAGAAGAGAACAGTTGTCTTACAAAGGATCAAGAATCAGACTGGTATGTGACTTGCCATTATCTATGTCAGGATAACCAAGGGCAATGTAATAAGCTTTCTGAGTTTTGAGAAGAAAAAAATTCAACTGGATATAGAGGTTTATATCCAGACAAACTACTGTCAAATGTGAGGCAGAAAATGGCATTTCAGTCATGGAAAGACTAAATCTAAACTGAACCTAAAATAAATCCCTCCCATTAACATTTCTTTAGTGAATTAATTGGGAATTAACTCTCGAAAAGAAGGAATAAATCAAGAGAGAGGACAGTCAGGGGATCCAACACATAACAGCTGAACTGAGAGAGCAGTTAGCAGCTCGTGCTTAGGACAGGAGACGAGGAGAACCGGGAACACCCAATTTAGGCCAGTGTTGGAAAGTGGATTCCTCTCCTCCTCTTGCTGGCAAGTATTCAGTAAAGAAAAAGAGCTGCTAGCATGCAAAATGAATGAAAACATGAGGAAGTATTGACATTAGTTGGGGAGTAAAAAAAAAAAACATGTAACTATTTTCCAACTTGACATCATAGGACATGGGAAATGTAGAAAAGGTTGTAATGTTTGTATGTGGCTTGGCTCTGTGGTAACAGCATATCATCATAAAAATATAAACACTGTTTATTATTTTTATTCTTAGAATCTACCTATGGCTAAATCACAAAATGCAGTTATTATCAACAGTGTTGGATTAACGTAATTGTAGAGCTGATGGGTTGGAAGACAAGGAAGGAAGATTAGCTAATCAGAAATGACCATAGTTAATGGGGAAAATATTTAGTTTTAAGAATTGTTTTTGAGGGACACCTGGGTGGCTCAGTTGGTTGGACGACTGCCTTCGGCTCAGGTCATGATCCTGGAGTCCCAGGATCGAGTCCCACATCGGGCTCCCAGCTCCACAGGGAGTCTGCTTCTCTCTGACCTTCTCCTCACTCATGATCTCTCTCGCTATCTCTCTCTCAAATAAATAAAAAATCTTAAAAAAAATTAAAAAAAAAAAAGAATTGTTTTTGAAATTGCAGAGGTCACCTGTGATGGAAGTGGTAATTGTGGTGGTATTTTACTAGGTAAAAGTGGGGTTCAGAGCACAAAGGTGTAATACAATGTCTGTGATCCTGGTCTTTCAACCTCAGGAGAAAAGCAATAGATAAGGTAAAAGGCTGACCCATATATACCAGTGCAAAAAGCGTATATATTATTTAAGAACAGCACCAAAGAGATCAATTTTAAAAATTGTGTTAAAGCTAATTCATTTAATTGTTTCTTCACTGTTCCACCGATCATTCAACAAATACTATTTGAATGCTTGCCATGTACTAAGCATTTTAGGAGCTGAGGATATAGCAAAAACAAGATGGGTGAGGTTCCAATAGGGCTTATACTTCAGAGACAGTAAGCAAAAAGGAAAAGAAAAACCGGGGAAGAAAAGGGAAAGAAAATTTCAAATACATGTTAACATGATTAAGATTGGGATAATAAGTTTTATCTTAGATTTGGTGGTCAGGGGAGGTCTCATTAAGGATATGATTTTGGGGCTGAGACCTGAACTAGGACCAGCTAGTGAAATGAAGACCAAGGAGCAGAACTCTCTGGGATTATGTTTGTTTGTTTTTTAAACAAGATGTGAATCTTACCATATATGGTGTCATGTGATATGACTGTGTTATATAATTACTACAGGAAATATTTATCCTATAATATATCCAAATATACATAAATGTATCTTTTTACATTTAAGTAGATGATGTTGTTCTTGCATTATAAAAAATTAATAAAAATGACAGAATATGATATTGAAGAAAGCACACACGATAATCTCACATGTTATGATGCAGCTCCTTGGTCAGACCTAAAATTTAGCAAAAAAATAGATTATTGGTTATTGATGTGTTTATGAGATATTGAATATTTAAGTATAAGTCTTGTGGTGAAGATTTGCCTGTGGTGTAAATATTCTTCCAATGTTTTGAGTTCCAGAATATCTTTCTCTTAAAATAAGAAGAAATTTGCCTTACTATGACTATTAGCCTTGCCAAGAAACTGCAAGATGGTTTGGCAAGTTATCTAGATTAAAGACAGATGCCAATATTTTATTTTGATCATTCATAAAATGATCAAAAGTAAATTTTATCTGAGTGTAGAGTGAATGTAAAACATTTTAGATTGCTCTTTTCCTTTTTATGTGTTATAGTATTTTGGAACTGGATGATTTTTTTGTTAATTTTTACACCCAGTGTAGAGTGCTGTGTATCACCTCCTCATCCGATAGAACACTATCATTGTTAGTCCATGTAGCTTCTCTCTTTCTCGTTTTGGCAGTTTATGCGTATATAATTGCATATGAGTTTGTATGTATATAAACATGCGTGTGTGTATGCATAGAAGCATGCATGAATGTTTGTATTCCTTTTCATCCCCATTTCCCAAGCCCATTTTTTTTTTTAACCTTCCATTGGGAACCATTTCAATATATTTGATGTGTATCATTTCCACAAATTATTGTAAACCTTGCATTGAACTTCTACGTGAATCTACTTTAACTGATGTAAATATGATTGTACTGTAGAACTCATTCCTTTTCTTGCTAACTCAGGAATATATTTGAAGATCTATTCATGTGGAATATTTAGTCCGTTACTTCTAAGACCGACCCAGTATTCCACAATGTGTATCCACTAAAATTTACTTCTCTTCATTCACTAGTGATGTTAGCAAAATTGTCTCTAATTTCTTACTGCCACAAATAACCCTCATATTATTCCTTATGGGTGGTATGAGAATTTCCCAAGTATATAGTTTCAGGAGTGAAAAGCTGGATCATTGAGGATACACATAGTTTCATTTTGACTTGTCAATATTTGGCAATATAAAATGTTTTACTTTTTTTTTTCCAATTTAATGGGTACAAAGTAATAAGTCATTATTGTTTTAGTTTGCGTTTTTCTTATTACTAGTGAGTTTAAATATCCACTCCTATGGAAAACCTTTTAGGGATCAACCTTTATGAATGTGTCTCTTCCTTTATTGATATAATCTGCCTATTTTCTGTCAGGGGTTCTTTGTTGATTTCTAGGAATTTCTTCCACATCATAAATATTATCTTCTGTTTGTTTTACATGTGGTGAATATCTTTTCTAATCTGTCACTTTAAAAAAATTTGCCCATTGTACCCTTCATTGAAAAGAAATTCTCTACTTTTATGATTTTTATTTTACAGTTTATACTTTTGGAATTTTATTTGGGAGTCCTAAATTGAAAGTTATTCTTCTATTTAAGACAATTGGGTCTTTAATCTATCCAGAATCCACTTTTCTATGTGGCGTAGTTAGTATTTTTTTCACAAATGGAGCCCATATTCCACCAACTTTATTCAAAATTATCTCTTTCCCTGCTAATTCAGATACTATACTTTTTTATGTATTAGATTCACCTGTGTTTTTTGTGGAATCTGTTATGTTGCACTGGAAAATTTGTGTAGCTTTCCCCAAGTATCCTCAAGTTTTATATTACTGTGACTTTGTAATATGAAGTGATATCTGCCAGGTTCATTGCCTTCTCTGCTCTTCATTTTCACAGTTTAGGTTCCCAGGAATCTCTCTTCTATATAAATGTTAGCATGAGTTTGACAAACTGCTGAAAAACATCCAGATGTATTTCTATTTGGGATTACATTTAATTTTAGATTAATTTGGGGAGGCCCAATGTTTTATTTATTCCATTGTTCCCATCCCATAATATGTAATTTCTCTCAGTGTATTCAGACATTTTTTCCATTAATAGAATTTTAAAATTTTTGTCGTAGACGGCTGAAGTCATTTGTGTTAAATACATTCTTAGATATGTAATAGTTTTGTTGCTGTCATAAATTATTTATGTTTATTATCTAGATGATTATTATGAAAATAAAGAAATAATATTGATTTTTGTGGGGCACCTGGGTGGCTCAGTGGGTTAAAGCCTCTATCTTAGGCTCAGGTCACAGTCTCAGTGTCCTGGGATCAAGCCCTGCGTCAGCCTCTCTGCTCGTAGGGGAGCCTGCTTCCTCCTCTCTCTCCACCTGCCTCTCTGCCTACTTGGGCTCTCTCTGTCTCTGTCAAATAAATAAATAGATTTTTTAAAAAATAGCTCAATTCTTTAAAAATAATAATAATAATAATATTGATTTTTGTAAATTGATTTTACACCCTGTAAACTTACCTCTTTTGTGAGTTCTAAGAATGTTTATTATTTTTGTGGCTTTTGGAGGAGGTGATTACAGTAATTATAAATAATAACAGTTTCTTCTCCTTTGTTCTTATCCTTATATTTCTTTGTTTTTCTTTCCTTACAACATTGGACAGAAGCTTCATTATTAATGATGCAGTAGATTTTGATTTTTGATTCCAAAAATTAAAATGAATGTTTGTCAAATTTCCTCATTGAGGATATTATTTGCTACAGATTTTTGTTGCATGAGTGAACTTGTAAGGAAGTTAAGTCTAATTGTAGTTCATAATAGACATGTTAATCATATATACATTAAATGTTATTAAGTATTTTCTCTATTATTATGAAAGTTATGTGGAAATATTATCATTTTATATATTTGGTAAATTTATCTAGTTTCACTAGGCTTCCAAATATAGTATATGTTTTTTTATAATGCTTCTTTATTATTTTTTAAATTACTGCTGTGTCTGATGTAGTTTTCCTATTTAATTTTGTATTTTGTTCATTTGGAAACTTTCTCTGATTTGTGCGTACCCTTCACTCAATAGAAAGTTTCAAAATTTTCAGATAAAAATGTGTTTTTTGTTGCTATTTTCAAGTAATTTATAGCCTTGTTGAATAGTAATCTGAATGGTCACAGTATTTGCAATATTGCTATCTTATGGAAATTACTGATGCTTTTTTTGGAATCATACATAAAATTAATTTTTGAAACTATTCCCTGAGCACTTGAGAAGATGTTAAATTCTCTGCAATTGGAGTATACAATTTGATATATATCTGTCTTTGTGATTAGTGATTATATTTTCTATTTGGGCACCTGCTCTATCTTGAAAATTAGTGCTCTTCTATTATCTCTTTGCTTTTCGTGTACTTTTTATTTGATGGAGGAGTTTGGTGTGTTACAGGTAGATATTGTATATTGTTATATTTAATTTTATTTATAGCTTTAAGCTTAAGAGTGTATTTATTTGTACTATTTAATGCATTTTACTAAATTTTAATTTACCTAATATCAGGATCATGACCCTGGATTTCTTCTTGTTTTTATTTGACTGTCATGTCTTTATTCATATCTATATGGTAGTTTTTAGGACTCATTTGTTTTAGGACATCTCTTTTTCAGAGCAAAGATTTGGGCTCTGCTTTGTAAGCTAAATTAAAATTTTCTTTAATAGGTTATTTAAGCGCACTCATATGTTAATATGATTGCTATGTTTGGTCTCAACTGTCATATTATTTTCCAGATATATACATTATGCTATATTTGTCATAGTTTTTCTCTGCATGATACATATTCCTTGTGATTTGGTCAATTACTTATTTATTTTTGTATTTGAGCAGATTAGTAATATTGTTCCAGTGGATGGCTTTGAACTTACACGTTAAAAAATCCTTTTAATCCCCTGATTTTTTATGTAATATTTAGTTACCTTATTTGTCAGCATTTAACAGTGTCCTTTAACCTCCTCCTCTCAGCTCTGTGGCAATAAGCTCTAGTCCCACTTTGTCCCCCCCGGCCTTTCTTCTCATTTCACTTGTGCTATTTCTACCATCACACCAGAAACATTTACACATCAGTCTTCCACATTTGTCCCTATGCTGCTTAATTCTTGGTTTTCCATTCATACATATTAAATTTTCATCATTAGTTCATTTATTGACGTTGTTTGAGTCAACTGTTAAGCTCATCCTCTAATAGATTCCTCAAGAAAGGCAATTAGATACAGAATTTCTCAATGTTTTCTACAGCCTTGGTACTTAAGGGATAGCTTGCCGGGTCGTAATATCCTTGCCTTGATTCACATTTTCTTCCATTGAGCAGTTTTTTGAAAGCTGCTCTATTGTTGCCTTTAGCTTTTGTAAGTTCTTTGATTTTCTTTTCTTTTTTCCTCTTCTTTCTTTTTTCTTTTTGGCTTAAAAGCCTTGGCATATTTTTTCCTTATCTTTGAATCCTAACAATCTCACTGGTGTCTGTCCTGGTGTTGACCTTTTTCAGTTCATTTTACCAAATACCAGGCAAGCCCTTTCAACATGTAGCTACAGGTCTTCTTTTATATTTGTAAATGTGTTTTCACTTATAATTTTGGATACTAGTTCTTTTCCTTTGTCTTGTTTTTTCTTTTTCTGGGTTAGCCGTTACAAATATTATTCCTTTTTTTCCCCCCTATCCTCACTTTCTCTCCATTTTCCCTGACTTTGACTTCTACTTTTATTTCATTTTACTTCTCTTGGTTATTTCCCTACCTTTTAATTTGTTTTTAACTTTTTAAAAGGATTTTATTTATTTAGTGGGTAGAGAGAAGAGACACGGTGAGTGAAGTAACACAAGAAGGGGGAGTGGGAGAGGGAGAAGCAGGCTTCCCACTGAGCAGGGAGCCCGATGTGGGGCTGGATCCCTGACCTGAGCCAAAGGCAGATGTTTAACGACGGAGCCACTCAGGCACCCCATTTCCCAGCCTTTTTAAATGTCTCATATTAAATTCATATTCGAGTATATTCTTTCTAGGGCCACTCACAATTTAGTCTTCATTATTGACATAATTTTGGTTTTTTCCCTACCATTTTCTGCCTGTGTTCCGTCTTATTCTCCTTGTATTTCTTCTCATCTTTAGTTTTTGAATTTCTGATTCAAAGTGGTATTTTAAAACCCTACGTGTGTGAGCATATTTAATTCCATCTATGGTATTGTTTTCCATTTTTCTTCAGTTTTCGTTGTGTGTGCGTCTTTGGGGTGGGTTCTCATTAGTTGAACTTTGTTGGATCTATTAACCCTTTATAAATCAGAGATGCAAATTTTGCACTGGCACATTAAAGATAGTACACAAAATGTATAATGTTTGATATACAAGTCCTTTTTAAGGAAAAGAAACTATCTTTTTAATCATGGGAAAATGAACATGTGGAGTTTACTGCTCTTCATTTCTGAAGTGGTTATCCCTGGCTAGTGGGCATCTCTTCTATCTGGGGTAATTCACAGAAGTGGCAGGTGATCACAATTAACCATCAAAGTGCAAGGAGGTTGTTTTTAGATAGACGGCGTCTGAATTCAAAGCCACTTCCTAACTGAAACCATGTTCTGTGAAAGAGGAAAACAGGTTTTGGTGGATAGGTAATCTTTTTTGCCTCATCAAAAATGTGCTCATCTCTCATAGGTTTTATTTTCTGTTGTAATTACTTTTGAGAAGAGAGACACCTTAGATTCTTCACAACACTTTTCTTAAACAGTGTAGTATTTATTTCTCAAACACATATGCAAACATACACTTACACACACAAAACAGTTAACCTCTCAAGTAAAGCAATACAGTGATGGGACATTTTCCTTTGGAATTGAAAGAGGCATGGTCTGGTCTACCAGGTATTTAGTACTGTACAAGAAATTACCCTCCCCAGATAAGTGGTATTATACCAACTTATGTGATTGTGGCACAGTGAAAATTTATTACTTGGAGGGTTCCCAAGCAATTGCACTTAGATGTTAGCAGAGGCTACCTCATTTGAAGGCTTGAATAAGTCTAAACGACCCACTTTTGAGATGCCCCACCCAGATGGCTAGCAAGTTGGTACTACTTGTTGGCTAGAGGTATTGGCTCTTCTCTATCTGGGTCCCTCCATTACTGCTTCCATTTCCTCATAGTTTAGCAACAGACTGCCCCTTGCATGAGAACCCCAAGAAACCAGTACATTTTATAGCTTACTTTCAGAAGTCACACATCTTCATTTATGCCATATTTGTTGATTACACAGAGACAAAACAACACTGATTTAATATGGCATTTACAAGGGCATGAATCAATGGAGGCCATCTTAGAGATTAGCTACTAGATACAGGCAAGGGGAATTAATCACCTTTTGGGCATTGCAACCCTCAGAAATACTGGGACCAACCTGTTTGTGACTTTCATTGAGATGAGGTCTCCTGATGTTAGTAAAAAGCCTGTTTGTAAAAAATTGCTCTACATATCAAATGTTGAGAAATATTTCTGAGAATCCTGTAAAATCTTATCAAGATGTCTTTGAGAAAAAAGTATTCTCTTTTATAGATAACAAAACTAGATGTTTCTCTTGGATGACTTAGTAATGGTTACACTAGTTCTACTGACTTTTTTTTTTTTTAAGATTTATTTATTTATTTGACAGAGAGAGACACGGCCAGAGAGGGAACACAGCAGAGGGAGCTGGAGAGGGAGAAGAAGGCTTCCCGCAGAGAAGGGAGCCTGGCTCAGGGCTCCATCCCAGGACCCTGGGATCATGACCTGAGCTGAAAGCAGACACTTAATGACTGAGCCACTCAGGCACCCCCTAACTTGCCATCTTAATAGTAATATTTAACCTGACAAATATTAATTTAGCAAGATTTGTGTTCTTGTCCTGAAATTTTTAATTACTCTAAATATGATATTAGTAATTATCTTAAAATCAGAATATAATTACTGTTTATCAATTTTTTTCCTACATTTTAAAAATTCAGGGGTACCTGGGTGGCTCAGCCAGTTGAGTGGCTCCCTTTGGCTTGGGTCATGATCCCAGGGTCCTGGGATCGAGCTCTGAGCCCTGCATTGGGCTCCTGCTCAGTGGAGAGCCTGGTTCTCCTTTGCCCTTTGCCCACTGCTCCTCCTGCTTATACGCTCTTACACTCTCTCTCTCTGTCAAACAAATAAAAACAATTTTTAAAAACAAAAAAAATTAAAAATAAAAATTCAGGTCAGACTCAACTTGCCTTGTATACAAACTTTTGCTCTATGCCTAATTTCTGATCACTCAAAAACATTTATTTGACGGTTATTTGTTTATTAACTTATAACCATCTGCCATGACATCCTTGCCTCTAATTAGACAAAGGGAGATTTATAATTTAGTTGCATAAAGTAAAATTTGGCACTGTCTCTATTCCTTACACATTTAATGGAGCACAGTGATGATAATATGACATCATCTTTTTGGTAACAAGAAGGGTGCCGATGATGATTGTAGGATGGTGTGATTTAAAAAAAGTGATGGTAATGATCTTCCTACAACTGTGAAATAGTTTTAGAAAAGATGTGCTTCTTACTGGTATTATCTCTTCATCATAATTCTGAGATAGATATTCATCCCATTTTGCATATGGAAAAAATTATAGTTCAGAAAAATTAAATAATTCATGCAGCTTCACATATCAAGTGCTTCTTTGGAATAAAAAGTTAGTTTTTTTAGGTGATTGTTATGTATCAGTGTAGGCTCATCAATTGTAACAAATGTACTGCTTTGGTGGGGGATGCTGATAATGAAGGAAACTGTACATGTGTGAGCCAAGGGAGTATATGGATGCTATCTTACCTTCTTAATATTGCTGTGAACATAAACGTGCTCCAAAAAATAAAGCCTTTAAAAAAATTACTTTCAACATTGCATCACGCTTAACAGAGTTTCCCAGCTGTAAACATTATGAAGTATCTAAAGTATTATTCCTATTATCATTTTTACATTTCTTTATTACTACTCAGTTTTCAAAGTCTTTACATTTAGGTTCTCATTTTGTTTATCCAATAGGTTAAGAGACAATGGTATTATCATCTCAGTAGTATAAATGAAAAAATGGAAGTGAAGAGGAGAGAATGAAGTCACTTGCTTAATGTCGCTAAATCAAATAGCTTTCCAAGTATAATCTGGTGACCCATGAATTAGTAGCATGATAGTAATAATAAACCAGCTTCACATACTTTTTTACTGTAACAGTTCAGTCATTTTGATATATAACCTAATGGTTCGATTCCCACAGAGTTCTGCTTAAAATTCTCGCCTGCACAAATTTATCACACCACAATAATTTAGTTTGTGTAACTGAAGAGATTGTTTAATAGCAATTTCCTTACTAATTTCTTTCTAATGACAAATTACTTTAATACAATAGATTATAACAATTCACCCTCTACCTTAAGCAATGAATAAATTGCTATTCGCATATTGCTTTTCAGTTTTCAGTATTGCTTTTCGGTTCCAAATATTTATAATTTTCACTAAAATTTTGTGTGTTTTGACTTATTGGGAACATTGTATTATAAAAATGTTCCCAAATGACTTTATTGTTTATTATTCAACAAAGACCTTTTACAGTGTTGATTTCTTTTTCTGTGTAATTGCCTTTCTAGTTGCTCAGTATTTTAAATACTCATTGCACCAGGGGATTAGAGAATCAACCATGAATTATTAGGATCATAAATCCTAGTGACACATTTTGATTAAGAAGAGCAACAGAGACCATCGTGTATGCTGTGGTACATTGGCCAAATCCTCTGACTTTGTCATTGAGATTATTTCTCCAGCTGCAAATTAAGCTGTTGACAAATCTCAAAACAGCCCCTCTCAGGGTATTGCTCTCTACCAAGAGAGCTTCCTTATCCAAGTCTATGCCTATTCTTGAGATAAGCTGCATCCAATGAATGGCAACTTTGAGAGTACAAAAGCTCAGACCAAGTCTCCATTTGAGATACCCAGCTTCAGAGCTGAAGGTATGTCCCAGCTTCAGAGCTTCCATCCATGTTCTGAGGGCTCTGTTGCAACTGTGTCACAATTTGATTTCTTCCTCTGTTCCCGAGATAGTGTCTCAATAAATCTGCACAGAGGAGTGACTTATGTATATTTTTTCCCAGCTTGAAGAATGGCACTGGAGCTCAGCTTCTCCAGGCTTTCTCCTATGCCAGGGAGCTCTGAGACTGTTTATAACCAACAAGGTCTCTAGTGGTCTTAAAGTCTCCAGCAGGAGGGTAGCTTTCTTTCCCAGAAAACTCCATAAGGAATTGATATCCTGAATCCAGACTTTCAAATACTGAATACTCTTTGTATTTCCCCACTGATGAGACTACTTCCTCATATTTTTTGGGAGGAGAACATTCAATGTGGGAGAGGGGATTCTCCGAATCAGAACCTACAACAAAGCTCTTGGTTGTGGCATGAGATAGTGGGAAGATTGGGGAACCATTTGATCTCTGTCTGCTGACCCTTGGTTATTTGAGCTAACTTTCCTCTCATAACAGCTATTTCCCAACCCATATCATGTGGCATGAAATTTATCTGACCCATGGCACTAATAAAACCCACTGGGTATGACCCATACCTCCCTGAGTTATTTTCAAAAATAAATGATAAGATGTATGAAAAAGTTCTTTAGTCCATGGATCTGGCACTAAGTAAGTGTTAAATAACTTCTATTGTAGTTATCATTATCAGGGTGGCTACCCTTTTATTTCTGATTGTTCTGGACGATTAAATCATTGATTTAATAAGTTATGTAAGTACCTACTTTAAATCAGGCAGCACTGTAGAATATAGCGGTAAGCAAAACACAAAAATCTGTGTCCTTATAGGGTTTCTATTTCCTGGGAAGACAATAAACAACACATTATATAAATACATGTAACATGATAATGGGGACAAATTCAAATGAAAAAATAAAGTTTGGAATGGGAACAAAGTGTTTCAACTTGGGGCCATGAGGAATAAAGTGTGCTTTTAAGTAGAGTTGTCATTGGAAAGATTACTAATACTGTGATATAAGAGCAAAACCTCACAGAATAGGAGAGTAAGCACAGGGGATGTGGTTAAGGGGTAGGTGTTCCAATTAGGAGGAACAGGATGTTCCTTGCATGGCTCCTGGTGAGAAGTCTGTTGTGTTCTCTTTGCTTCTCTAAATTAAGTGTTTTGCTTGTTTTGCCTTTGACTTTCTGCAGTTTGAATATGATATGCCTAGGTATATCTTTCCTTCCTTTCTTCTTTCCTTTATACTGCTTGGTGTTCTTTGACTTCCCTGGATCTGTGATTTGGTGTCTGAATAAATTTTGGAAAGTTCTAAGCCATTATATTGCAAAAATGTCCTCTGTTCTATACTTTCCTTGCTCTCCTTCTGGTTCTCTGATTCTGTTTATGTTAAACTTTTTGAAGTTGTCTTGCATATCTTCAACAGTCTTTTCTGTTTGTTTTTGTTTTCTTTTCTTTTTTTTTTTTTCTTTTCTTGCTGCATTTTAGTTTGGGTAGTTTCTACTGATCCCCCTTAAAGCTCAGTGATGCTTTCCTTAGCCATGTCCAGTGTACTGATGAGCTCTTTTAAGGCATTATTTACTTCTATTGCTATGTTTTTTATTTGAATCATTTTCTTTTGGTCCTTTCATAGTTTCTGTATCCTGCTTACATTAACCATCTGTTATTGCATGTTAAACTACTTTTCCACTAGAGTCCATAAAATATTAATCATAGTTATTTTAAGTTCCCTGTCCAAAATCTGTGTCAGATCTGAGTCTGTTTCTGATGCTTGATTTGTCTCTTCAATCTGTTTTTTCTTCTTACCTTTTGGCATATCTTAAAATTTTTTTTTGAAAGCTAGATATGATGTATTAGGTAATAAAGTTTAAGGTAAATAGGCCTTTATTGCAAGGACTTACATTAAGCTGACTAGGAACTGGGTTGTGTTTAATGTCTATTCTAACTGTAGGGGCTAAAGGTTTCAACTTCCTCTAGTATCATTGTTTTTTTTCCTCCTGTCGTAACTCTGATTATTGTCTAAGTATGCTCGTCAGAGACCCTCTGTGTTTTATGGCTCTTTCTGCTGTAGCTCTCTATTGTTAGATCAGATCCTTGCTGGTGTAATGGAAAAGTATGGGCCAGAGGAAACTTTCTATTATCTTGTGATTAAATCTCGGCTTTTTCAGTGAGTCTCTGTCTCTTCGGCTGGGACTCACAAAGTGTTTCTCCAGAAATACAGCTTCCCTATTCATTATAAATACAGGAAGGCTTGAGGGCACTGGAAGCAGGAGGAAATCCTTTTTCCCCAGGTGGTATATGGGTCTAGTAAGGACTTTAATCTGGAATAGTAGGACTTTGTCATGCATAACATTTTGTGTCTGTTTTATAGTGATCTCTATTCTTTTCCTCTTTCTCCCAAAACCAAAGGGGAATTTTTCTCAGATCCTCACTGTGACAACCTGGTGGTGCTCCTGGAGATAAAACCAACAAAAGTGTGTCTCCTATGTGTCCCTTCTTCTCATACTCACCAACACTCGGGCTTCAGCAGTTTGTCAAAATTATTATTACCTGTGTACACAGCTCTAGTGGCTTCTGTTCCAGGTAAGCAGATATCAGCTAGGACTCTGCATTCCCCTGTCTCTCTAGATTTCAGGGTTGCACTTTGCCCTGTGACCTCTGTCTCTGATGGAAAAACCATTGATTTTCAGCTTTTTCTTATTGGAATGATGACTTTGATGTCTAGTTAAAAGTAAAGCTCCTCCAGGACTTTTTATTATTCTTCTTTACCTTAATTTCATTATGTTCCATTTATATTCTTTGGAATTTATTGAGGCTTGCTCTGTGACCAAGCATTTGATTAATTTTGGTAAGTGTATTATTCTCTACCTATTGGGAGCAATATTCTACGAAGATCAAATAGGCCAAGAGTTGTGCTTTCTAGATTTTCTATATGCTTATTCATTTCTTATCTTCTTTTTCTCTTTTCTTTTCTTAGAAAGGGAGAGAGAGGTGGAGGGCAGAGGAAGAGACTGAGAGAGAATATTAAGCAGGCCCCACACCCAGCATGGAGCCTGACACGGGGCTCAATCTCACAACCTTGAGGTCATGACCTATGCCAAAATCAAGAGTCAGTTGCTTAACCAACTAAGCCACCCAAGCACCCCTCTGATCCTCGTTTTAACGAGCTATTTTGAATAAGGTATGTTATCATATGCCACTCTCATGTGGGTTTATTTCTCTTTGGTTCATCATGTTTTATTGTATGGATTTTGAAGTTATACTATTGGGAACATACACATCTTTAGAAATAGTATATTTTCCATTTGTTTTCCTAGTTTCTACAGTGACTACACCAGTTTGCATTACCACCAACAAGGCACAAAGGTTCCTTTTTCTCCACATCCCTCAACAACACTTGTTTTTTCTTGTGTTTTTAATACTAGCCATCCCGAGAGATGTAAAGTGATGTAAAGTGATGTAAGATGTAAAGCAAGATGTAAAGTGATACTCATTGTGATTTTGATTTGCCTTTCCCTGATGATGACTGATGTTGAGCATCTTTTCACATGTGTGTTGGCCATTTGTATGTTATTTTGAAGAATGTTCTTTCAGGTCCTCTGCCCATTTTAATTGAATTATATGGGGGGGAGGGTTGGTGTAGAGTTTTATCAGTTCTTTATATATTTGGGATTGTATATGTCATTTACAAAAATCTCCCATTTGGTAGGTTGCCTTTTTGTTTTGTTGATGGTTTCCTTCATGTGCAGAAGCTTTTTGTTTTGATATAGTCCCAGTAGTTTTTGTTTTTGTTTTTTTTTTAAGATTTTATTTATTTATTTTATAGACAGAGATCACAAGTAGGCAGAGAAGCAGGCAGAGAGAGGAGGAAGCAGGCTCCCTGCTGAGCAGAGAGCAGATGCAGGGCTCAATCCCAGGACCCTGGGATCATGACCTGAGCTGAAGGCAGAGGCTTTAACCCACTGAGCCACCCAGGGACCCCTGGGGTCCCAGTAGTTTAACTTTGCTTTTCTGTCCCTTGCCAGAGGAGACATATATAAACAAATGTTTTTATAGCTGATTTCAAAGAAATTGCTGCCTGTGTTTTCTTCTAGGAATTTTATGGTTTCAGGTCTCACATTTAGGTCTTTAATTTTGAGTTTATTTTTATGCATGGTATAAGAAACTGGTCCAGTTTCATTCTTTTGCATGTAGCTGTCCAATCTTCCCAACATATTTATTGAAGAGACTTCCATTGTGTATTCTCAATTTTTATTAATATCTTTTGCCTCAAAGTCTGATTGGCTGATTGATACAACTATACCAACTTTCTTTTGGTTTGAATTCATTCGATGTACCCTTTCCTATCTATTACTTTTCAATGTTCTTATTTTTAAGATGTCTCTTATAAGAATGATATGGTTACAGTTTTATTTTTATCCAGGTAGGTACTGTTTTATTTTAATTTGAGAATCTAATCTTTTACATTTACTGATATATTTAGAATTATTTCTGCCATCTTACTATTTGCCCACTGAGTTACCTATTTTGTGTTTTTTATTTTTCTGGGTTTCCTTTCTTTAATTTAGGTGAATCAATTATTTTATTATTATTCTGTATCCCCTCTCTATTAGCATACTACTTATACCTTCTTTTACTATTTCATTAATGGTTACTTTAGATTACAAGAATTTAAGAGTCCTTAACTCATTCCATTCTAAATGTTGATTTTTGCCTTACCACATCTAAATAAACTCCATTTGCCACTCTTTCATCTTTTCTGTAATATTGTCATGCATTTTACTTCTTGTGATGATGGTTTTATGTGTCATCTAGCCTAGGCTCTATTGTCTACCGATTTAATCAAATACTAAGTATTGCCATGAAGGTGTTTTGTAGAGTAATTAACATCTTGAATTAGTTACCTTAAGTAAAGGGGATTGTCCTCCATAATCTGAGTGATATTTAACTAAGCAATTAAAAGACCTCAAGAGTAAAACTGGTATTTCCCTGAGGAATAAGAAATTCTACCCTTACCCGCTTTGAGGGAGTTTCCAGACTGCTGGCCCACCCTACAAATGTCAGACTTGCCAGGCCCACTTGTTTGTCACCTCTTTGCAATCAATTTCATTCTGTATCTTGCTCTCTCTACTCATAATCAAGTATTTATAAAAGGCAAGATTTTTGTTGGCCATGCGTTTGCTACCTTAGAACAGTTTTTTTCCACCTAAAAAGTATCATGAGATTGACTGGTTGCTCTTCACTACATTAAAGAAAGTGATGAAAGGAAAGAAGGATTTTAGAGGCAACTTATTCTTCACTGAGTATCCTACTCTGGCCCATTACCAAGTGACCCAAAAAGCTGCTAGCTTTAAGTGGGGCCCAGAGCAAGGGGAGGCTCTACCACTTCAACAGGTGGTCTAGCAGATTTGACGTTGCTTAAAGTGCCAGTGGCACAGAGAGATGATGTTTAGAGACTTTGGCGGGCCCTGCAGGTGGGTCCCAGGGAGGACCCAGGCCTTTGGAGCCAATCCCTGCCACTCCCTATGGCTAAGAACACTCCTTTTGAAAAGTAGTTTTGGCTTCTTCTGAGACTTAGTGGAAACTGGACATTTTACAGCAAGCCATGAAGTTGCCATGCAACCTGATCTGAAGTAACTTCACTCCCAATTCTCTGGCTCACAGTCCAGCCTTTCACACCAGGACTCCACTGAACCTCATTTTCCAGTATCAAGAGACATGCTGGCTCAATGTATACAAAGAATTTAATTTTATTCTGTTCTAGGGGTAGGATGTTCCTAATTGCCTGGCTCCTAAGAATGCAGGTGGAGATCTGAATGTCTCACCTTTTTATATATGAGCTTTCAACCAATTCCACTTATTCCAGCACTTTTATTCACCTCTTTTCTCAGGGATTCTGATTACTTGATTTCCACTGGAAATTCTTGACAAATTCTTAGCCTTTAACTTTTTCTGCTCTCTGACTTCTTACAACTACTCCACCTATTATTTATCTTCTGAAAATTATTTTTTTTAATTTTTAAAATTTTTTTTATTTATTTGACAGACAGAGATCACAAGTAGGCAGAGAGGGAGGGAGAGAGAGAGAGGAAGAATCAGGCTTCCCACTGAGCAGAGAGCCTGATGCGGGGCTCGATCCCATGACCCTGGGATCATGACCTGAGCCGAAGGCAGAGGCTTTAACCCACTGAGCCACCCAGGCGCCCCTGTCTTCTGAAAATTATTTAAAGTCTTCCAACGCACCTATCTCATCTCCAGTTGTTTTTGTCCTGGGTCATTTCCTTCATTCTTGGACATTTTAGTAAGTTTGAGAGGATAAATTCATGGAACCAGTCTATCTTATTTAATGTTATTTCTGTATTGGCTTTTAAAAATGAGATTCTAATGCCATTTCTAAAGTTTAAAAAAATTTTTATAATGGGATAATAGAAAAGTAAGATAAATTAAAAGTTGTGACTAGCACAGGCATCACTAATATCAATTAAGGAGGAAAAGAAAAAGAATTTTTAATTTTATCAGTTATTTAGAATAAGCAACATAGTAAGAAAACAATATGGGTCTTTTTCTTTGTGTTTTGTAACATTTGGACAAAATCTTCTCTTGGAGTTAGGGCAGTTTGGGCTTCTTTTTCAGAATGAAAGCCTGATGTTTGCCTTCACAATCAATTCTTATTTCCTCCAATTTGGATCTGATAAATCTTTACTGCAAATGGCAAATGAGGTCAAGAGACACCTCAGGAGACACATCTTCAGTCTTCTACCAGATGCTCTTTGACACTCAGGGGCCTGGTGAGAATAGTCAGGAGGGAGACAGTAGGGAAAGGGTAATCACTTTCTAAAAGTTGTCTGGCTTTATGGTTTAAAATATTGGTGATTTATCAGGTCCTTGTCAGTTATAAATCTCCAGGAGTCTAAAACAATAAACTGCCATCAAGATAGAAGCCTATATTCAGGGACTACTTCTAGCCTGGAGCAGAGTATCTATTACAAATTTATATAATTTACAGAATTACAGAAATTTCTAAGACCTGTCTGGTTAAGAGGCATGTTCAGGTAACACAAAAATAAAAGTAATGATAAATATGTTGCAGGAAAGAATTAAAAAATCACAATATCTCAATAAACTGAATTATAGGAATAATCTAAAAATGACAGTATGTGTTGTCTTTTACATCTTCAAAGTTCAAGTTAATAATATCTACCATTTATTGAAAGTAAAATGTATTGTGCTAACCCAAGGTATTATGCTAAGGATGTGCATAACACATCTTTTTTAATTATAGCAATCCACTCAACAATTATTTTCTGAGCATTTGCTATGGACCAATCTCTATCCTTTTTGCTTAAGATACATCAGTAAACAAAACATTTAAACACCTTGGCCTTGAACAGGCCTAGAGATGACTATCGATTCTATTATTCCCGGTTTTTGGAGGAAGAGACAAAGTAAGCCATATTCTGTAAATCAAATTCTCCAAGCAGTTGAAGTGGCAGTAAATAGTTCAATCCATATTCTCGGTATCATGCAAGTTGTATTTTAACAAAACAAAATAATTATGTAAAGAAAAGAGGTAGTGTACAACACTTGTGAAATAGACAAATATAATTGACAGCAAACTCAACATATGTCAGTATTCTAATCAGGTTGACAAAGATCTACAGGAATAACATAATGGTCAAAAGCATGAGCTTTGAGATTAGACAAACTCAGTTTCTTTTTTAAATTTTATTATTTTTATTATTCTTTTTATAAACATATAATGTATTATTTGCCTCAGGGGTACACGTTTGTGAATCATCAGGCTTACACACTTCACAGCACTCACCATATCACATACCCTCTCCAATGTCCATAACCAAACCATCCTCTCCACACTTCCCATCCCCCCAGCAACCCTCAGTTTATTTTGTGAGATTAAGAGTCTCTTATGGTTTCTCCCCCTCCCAATTACATCTTCTTTCATTTTTTCCATCCCTACTCCCCAAACCCCCCACTCTACCTCTCAAATTCCTCATATCAGGGATATCATATGGTAATTGTCTTTCTCTGATTGACTTATTTTGCTCAGCATAATACCCTCTAGTTCCATCCATATTGTTGCAAATGGCAAGACTTCATTTCTTTTGATGACTGCATACTATTTATATATATAGTCATTTCTTCTTTATCCATTTCATCGGTTGATGGACATCTAGGTTCTCTCCAGAGTTTGGCTATTGTGGACATTGCTGCTATAAACATTTGGGTGCATGTGCCCCTTTGGATCACTACATTTGTATCTTTAGGGTAAAAACACAGTTGTGCGGTTGCTGGGTCATAGGGTAGCTCTATTTTCAACTTTTTGAGGAAACTCCATGCTGTTTTCCAGAGTGGCTGCACCAGCTTGCATTCCCACTAACAGTGTAGGAGAAAGTCTCTGCATTCTTGCCAACATCTGTTGTTTCCTGACTTGTTAATTTAAGCCATTCTGACTGGTGTGAGGTGGTATCTCATTATGGTTTTGATTTGTATTTCCCTGACGCCAAGTGATGTTGAGCATTTTTTCATGTGTCTCTTGGCCATCTGGATGTCTTCTTTGCAGAAATGCCTGTTCATATCTTCTGCCGATTTCTTGATTGACTTATTTGTTCTTTGAGAGTTGAGTCTGGTAAGTTCTTTATAGCTTTTTGATACAGCCCTTTATCTGATATGCTGTTTGCGAATATTTTCTCCCATTCTGTCAGTTATCTTTTGGTTTTGTTGACTGTTTCCTTTGCTGTGCAAAAGCTTTTGATCTTGACCCAGTAGTTCACTTTTGCCCTTGCTTCCCTTGCCTTTAGCGAAGTTTCTAGGAAAAAGTTGTGGCAGTTGAGGTCAAGAGGTTGCTGCCTGTGTTCTCCTCAAGGATTTTGATGGATTCTTTTCTCACATTGAGGTCCTTCATCCATTTTGAGTCTATTTTTGTGTGTAGTAGAAGGAAATGGTCCAGTTTCATTCTTCTGCACATGGCTGTCAAATTTTCCCAACATCATTTGTTAAAGAGACAGTCTTCTTTCCATTGAATTTTCTTTCCTGCTTTGTCGAATTAGTTGACCATAGAGAAGAGGGACTATTTCTGGGCTCTGTATTCTGTTCCATTGATCTATGTGTCTGTTTTTGTGTCAGTACCATACTGTCTTGATGATGACAGCTTTGTAATAGAGCTTGAAGTCTGAAATTGTGATGCCACCAACGTTGGGTTTCTTTTTCAACATTCCTCTGGCTATTCGGGGTCTTTTCTGGTTCCATATAAAATTTAGGACTATTTGTTCCATTTCTTTGAGAAATTGGATGGCATTGTGATAGAGATTGCATTAACTGTGTAGATAGCTTTGGGTAGCATAGACATTTTCACAATATTTGTTCTTCCAATCCATGAGCATGAAATGTTTTTCCATTTCTTTGTGTTTTCCTCAATTTCTTTCATGAGTACTTTATAGTTTTCTGAGTACAGATTCTTAGCCTCTTTGGTTAGGTTTCTTCCTAAGTATCTTAATGTTTTGGGTGCAATCATAAATGAGATTGCCTCCTTAATTTCTCTTTTCTTCTGTCTTACTGTTGGTGTATAGAAATGCAACTGATTTCTGCACTATGATTTTATATCCTGACACTTTATTGAATTCCTGTAAGAGTTCTAGGAGTTTTGGAGTGGAGTCTTTTGGGTTTTCCACATAAAATATCATATCATCTGCAACAAGTGAGAGTTTGACTTCTTTGCCAATTTGGATGCCTTTTATTTCATAGCCGTGGATCATGGTTTAAGGTAACCCTGATCTGAAAGCTCACTCTTTGGCTCTGTCTCTGCAGCCAGCTTTCCTGCTCTGATACCTGGCAGCTCTGCCACACTCAGACACCTCTGATCTTTCTGTGACCCTGTGGGACCTGAGACCATGCTGTCCCCACAAGGGCTCCACCCCTGCTTAGCCTCTGGAGTGATGTCCTTCAGTGGAGCAGACTTCCAAAAGTTCTGATTTTGTGCTCCCCCGCTCTGCCATTTGCCAGGACCTGGCCCCTCCCACCATGTTTATCTTCCTGTGGCTTCAGATTCACTTCTCCATACATCCTACCTTTCAGAAAGTGGTCGATTTTCTGTTTCTAGATTTGCTGCTCTTCTTCTCTTCTATCTCCTATTGAGTTTATAGGTGTTCAGAGTGGTTTGATACCTATCTAGCTGAACTCCTGGAATCTGATATCATTTCAGTCTGCTACTCCTCTGCCATCTTGATTTGAGTCCCTGACAAACTTGGTTTCAAATCCTGGTGCCCCTATTAGCTGTGGGACCTTAAGCACATGTATTGCTTTTGTGGCCTCAGTTTGTTGAAATATATACTTTCCAAATCAGGGTAAAGATGAAATGAGCTAATATATGATGTAATTAGCATGGTCTAAGCACATTATAGGTGTACAACAAATGGTAGCTATTAATCCTATGTGACACCAGTATATACATATTATTGAGAAAAGAGAGGTCTTAAAACTCCTTTTACACAAGGCTTAGATATATCAATGTTTTTTATTTAGTTCCAAAATTCACAGTTGAAAAAGTCTTAAGATAAATTGGAGATACTTAAGGGAGAGACTATGATATTGAAGGAATTCAATTCCAATTATCAATTTATTAATTATGTGATAATAATATTCAAGCACTGTGCTCAAGGCTATCACAGGAGAAATACTTTGCTTCTTAGCAAAGAGCCTGGAAGTTCCCCATGAGTGGACATAATAAATGCCTTCCAACAACTATGGGAGAAGTCATGTAAAATATTTACTCCTTTCCATCCTAGGAGCAATAATTAAGCAAAAGGCATTAAAACTATAAGCAAGCAGACAATAGAAGTTTGAATTTATATTAGTTAAATTATCTCAGGGTGAAAGGAACACATCTCAGGAACACATCCTATATGACTTCTTATAAGGGCAAGGGAATTAAAGCATCAGACATATGGTAGGGACAATCATAGGATCTTTCCTAGGTCTGAGATGCTATGATTGTAATAAAAACAATTGAAATTTATACTTATGACCAAGTCTGGCATTTCAAGTATATGAGATTCTCATGACTATTGCTTCATATTCTCATAACATGCTATACTTTCTCCTAACTGTAGTAATTAGTTCTTCTCAAAAATAGGTACTAAAATGGAGTTAGGGATGCAAGAGGTTTATCAGGGAATAAAGTAAAGATCAAAGAGAAGGCAGCAGGACTTAACAGATCAAACTGTTAGCCAGCAATGAAAACCTATAAAGTGTGGAAATAAAAGAGGAGAGAAAAGAAAAACGGGCAGGGAGAGTCTCAGACAGTGAAGATCTCATCAAATCCTCACCAACACCAGGGAGAGGACACAGCCAAACATTAGAAGAGTTTCATGTTGAACAAAAATGTCCCCATCCCCACTGCCCACCACATTCATGCTCAGTCTTTGGCTGGTGGTTGCCTTGAAAGAATGTAGAGGCTTCAGATCAAGGGCAGACTGAGGCAGATCCCAAGGGCGCTGTAGCTGGAGGCTGTAAGCTTACTGCATTCCTTGCTCAGTGAGAAATAAGCTCCTACTTATGGAAACCATGGGACTTAAGCTCCATGTTATCCACATCCCTATTTCACCACACTGAACATTTTGTTTACTTTCCTTTTTTTATGGATAAGCTACAGGATATCTGAATGTGACAACTGTGTTTTAATCTCCGTTGTGTCTCTCACTTGTATATTAAATAATACCCACAGATACTCTACAGTCACTGTATCAATTCATAAATATAGGAGGAGCTATGTTGAGAGCTGTGGAAGAACCTAAAAAGGTGGCCTACCATGAAATTAGCAACCAATAAACCCATTAACCTTTAGAAACTTCTGGTAATATACATTTTTAACCAAATTTGGAAACACTTTAATAGTCAGATTTACTTATATGTTGGCTAAGGAATAGTTTTTACAATGATCATCTTCTAATATAAAGCAGAGTTTTAAAGTAAGAAAAATGGAGATAGGGACAATAGGGAAAGGGAATTGAGTAAAGCTCGATAATGTGGCTGCCAGAGCTGATGGGAGTTCTCCTTAAGAGCCTTGATGAAGGCGCCTGGGTGGCTCAGTGGGTTAAAGCCTCTGCTTTCGGCTCTGGTCATGATCTCAGGGTCCTGGGAATGAGCCCTACATCGGGCTGTCCACTCAGCAGGGAGCCTGCTTCCCCTACTCTCTCTCTGCCTGCCTCTCTGCCTACTTGTGATCTGTCAAATAAATAAATAAAATCTTTAGAAAAAATTTTTAAAAAAAGAGCCTTGATGAAGAGTGTAGGATGATAGAATGCCAGATAGCATTTATATCAGAGAAATATTTTCATCCCTCTAGATCACTCCTCCACTCTGTTTTTTCCCACAAGAAGATGAGCCGTGTGAATGATGGCCACAATGTCCTGTGTCTTCTCACTCCTAGTTGAGGAGCCTGGCAGAAAAGTGGAGGGAGGGAAGAGAGTTCAGGGAATTTGGCCCTTGGTTTTATCCTTGTGGAACTGCCTTTCTGTCAGGGTGGTGAACTCTATCACCTCTTCATCTTGGTTTTGAGGATTATTCCTTTTCCTTGTCCTTTTAAGCCTACAACTGTAACAGCTCTGTTGCTGCTGGCCCTGGGTTCCTATATTTCTGGTAGGCCTATACATATGCAGCCCCGTACCTTTGTACTTAATATGTGACCATGACCCTCACTGATACACAAGTTACATATATCAACCATTTTCCCCACAGATCTGACCTTCATGTATTGCAAGGGACTAAAACAAGTTTGTGGCCTATTTCATCTCCTTTGTTGCTGATCCAAGAGGTCAGACAGTTCCATCACTGGCTCACATTGATTTGTCCCAAATGAATGGACTTAGCGATCTGTAAGTCAAGAGAAGATTTGTTTTAGAGTATAATTATGGTCTCTGTAAATGGTTAGATAGATTGAAAGGCTGGGGCCAAGGCTAAAGGTCTCCTGAATGCTAAAGGAGTTCCCATGGCTCACAGGACCACTATCTTCACATGATCAACCTTTCTAGAGTTCAGCCCTCACTTTTCACAACAAAGCCTCTGATGGAATTGAGTGGTATCTTCTTTTCACAATATACTCACATGACCTATACACTCACATGTACAGAAAGAGAACTCGAGCTTTAAGTGCTAAGTATGGAGTTCCATACTTTTTAATGCATGGACTCTAAACCCAGTATGAAATTTCCTTTTATTACACTGGAAAAAACCCACTATACTCCCAGAAGTCATTGAATCATTAAAAATCAACAGAGTTTCAGTATGGTTCAAGCTCTTTAAAATCATCCGTTCCTTGTTAATTCAGATGACAGTTCAGCCTCAATTGTTAGATAAACAAGACAACAAACAAACAACTCACAGACTGCAGCTGAATGTAGATGTTTGCCCGATTCTAGCTTTCGTTTTTGTTATTTCAGACCATATTCATGGCTGTGGAAGTCAACACCATCTGACTTTATTTTCCTGCTTAAGTTTGTGTGTGTGCGTTGCATCCCTAGACTAATTTATAGAAGCCATCTGTGAGGTTCTGACTGATACTAAAAAGTTAACGATTTAAAAATAAAACAACTGATTACAAGTATCAATATGAAATTCCTGATGCTCCTCATAGACTGAATATCAACAGAAATGAGTGACAGGAATTACATTAATGACCATTTGGTGTATTCCCACCCTGCTGGACACTTGGGGCATGTATTATCAAAAGAGCAATGGAATTTAGTAGATAGGTCATTTCACAGTTCATGCTTATTTGGTCAGCCAGACCATTATTTATCTATTATGTTAGAAAAAAATGTTAAAAACTCTTTTTCAATTGACCAAATGTCATTGAGAGGGTTTTTATAAATTATTCATCAGAGAAGAAAGAACACCTTATTTCTTTTCCTAAAGTATATTTAAAAAGAAATTCTGTGACAAATTTCAGGGCCAGTAAAGAAAATAAAGACGGAAATGTTCCTCCAACACAGATGCAACTTAGCCAGGTTATTTCTGAACTAAAGACCGTTTAATAAGAAACAGTGAAATATATTCTTTTTATCTGCTAATTTAGGTATATTCCCTCCAAAAAAAAAAATAATAATCCAGACCATAATGGTTCCAAAGCCAGTCTGAGTCTCCATTAACTATCTTCAAAGTTTAAATACCTTAAGGAAAATTGAATATTAGTCTACAAGAATCCTGTTAAGTAGCATCAGATAATTAAAACAAAATGACAGCTAGAAGTGGGTGTCAATCATAAGACATACCTAAAACATGTCTTTGTCTTGGGACTAGCAATGAGCAGAATCTGAGGATGTTAAGTATAAGATCAAAGAAAGGGAGACTGTAATTTTTGAACGTTGGTGGTAAAGCAATAGTTGCTATGTTGTGACAGAAAATTATCAGACTATTACCTGAACTAACACAAAAAATTGAAAGAGGTCATGGTCTTGGCTAAAGAGATTTCCCGGCGGATGTTTAACGTGCCACATCCTTCCTCTTGCTATCTGTGATTAAACATGTGGAGAGAAAGATATCCCAGAGAAGGCACTATTCATATTCTAAGCACAATTTCCCGGATACACAAATGAACTTGGCTCAAAATAATTTTTTCTTATCCCTGGTCCCTTCTGGTAAAGAAACTCAAATTTAGAAATGTTCTAGGACGCTATCAGTAAAGCATGGCTTCAGGAAAAAGATCTGAAGACTGTGCGTAAAAGATTGTCGAGACATCCAAAAGATTTAAATCATGCCTATGTGGGCTTCTCACAATACTAACAATGAGCCCCTTAGGCATCTGTGATAGAGAAGAAGAGATTCTCTAAAAATATTAAGTGTATAAATGACAGGCATTTTATATTCTTGACAGAGTTTTTAAGAATCGTGAAGATATTGTCCCACATATCAGTGCGATCCAGAGAGGGGCTTGTTTTGCAGATATTTGTAAGTGAGGCCTTTGTCCAACAGAGTATAACCCAATAAGGATAAAAATGAATCCCAAAATCTGCACTGTGAGAAACACTGATTAAAACTAAAATGAATTAGAAACATTTTTAAATGGGAAGAGCTTCCAGAATCTCCCTGGAGATAGCAGTCTGAGAATCTCATGTGCAAATTCAGCTGTGAGTCTGTGAGAAAGGAAGCACGACTCAGAGGGAAGGTAAAGCCTGGAGAGTAGAGCCAAAAGCAGCGGCAAGGGAGGACCTCTAGGGAGCAAGACAGGTCCTAGTCAAGGAACTGGCAAAGTGTGCTCAGCTGGGTTTCAAAATTGCAAGGACTGGTAACTGCTATGAGTTTTTTATCCAGTCCTTTTTTAATTGAAGTACTTATTTTTATTACACTACGCACGTGTCACCTTTGTATGTTGGTTGTATGCATATTTGAAGGGGGTGGGTAATCTGTCTCTTTAGTTCACCGATTCTTCCTAGAAAGGAGACAAGTACTTGGTCTTACCCGAGGAGCTTCATTTTTGCTAGATATAACTTTGTTAACACAATCCTGGGTTTGGGGCTTATGCCAAATTGGATAAAATATGGAGGGACAGGGTGAGTGCATTATTTATGTGGTAAAAATATAAACTATTTTGACTACAGAATAAAGTGGCAGATTAAAGATGACTACAAATTCTTTCCTACCTCTCCCACTGAGTGGTGGACTCTCATTCCTTCTCCCATGAATCTATGATGGCTGTGATAACTTTTTTGAATAACAGATTATAGAAGAAATGACATTCTGGAAGTTTTGGAACTAGATCATAAAATGTCCTAGAGTATCTACCTCGGTCTGTTGGAATGCTTGCTGTTAGAATACTTCCTTTCAGAACCATCCATGATGAGAGAAGCTCAAGCCACATGGAGAAGCCTGGTCGACAGGCCTAGTCGAGCTACCAGTAGAAAAGACAGCATCATCTGTCAGCCATGTGAGAGAATCTTCCTGGATGTCCAGCCTTGTGGGTCCTTCAGATGACTCAAGCCATGACTTCCATTTGATAGCAACCACATAAAAAATTCCAAATGAAGATCTACCAGTTGATCCTAGTCAACTCAGAGGGCTAAGATAGATAATAAATTGTTTTAGGTCACTAAATTTGGGAGTTGCTTGTTATATAGCAGTAGATAGGATATAGAAACATGAAGGGAATTATAATACATTGTGTCTGTTTTTTAAGGAAAAGCTTTGAAAATTTGGGGCAGTGGGATAACTGATAAGAAAAGGTTGAAAACCTGTATAACTGTCTGTCCTTCTCTATATACATAAAACTACAATGAAGTTCATAGACTCTGGGACACCATTGATTACAAAATGCTCCTTTCTTTTATATATCACAAAGAAAGGAAATCATGTTTTAATCTGTGACATAATTCTTCCTTTTGAATTAGAATATCTCTGTAACTCTGTGTCCTTCTGTATATAAATAAAACATACAGTGAAGTTCATAGATTCTGAGACACCATTGATTGCAAAATGCTCCTTTCTTTTACATATCACAAAGAAAGGAACTGTGACATAATGCTTCTTTTTGAACTAGAACTTAATGTTCTGCTCATAAAAGAGTTTTATACTGATTTGAGTATAAAATGTTTAATGATGTAACCCTTTTATAATATAGAAAAATGAAAATCTAGGTAAAATAAATTATTTAACTCTTTTTTAAAACACATGTATGTTGAGTCTTACATTTCAGAATCACTTTCCAACTCAAAGTCACTGATGTTTGGTGATTTTCCATATATTTTTGTGTTTTATCAGGAGCACCTGTGAAGTGGCATTTCTAAAACATGTTTTCCACTAGAGTTTCCAGTAATTTCTTGTAAGTCACTTATCCTAATTAGATAGATTTTGATATAGAACCTCTCTTGACTTTTACCAGAAGTTATCAATAGAAGGCTTTCCACAGAATAACCCGAACCCACATTCCTTCTTCAGATGAATCTAAAATGGTTTTATAAGGGCTCCTGGGTTGCTCAGTTGGTTAAATGTTCAACTTTTGGTTTTGGTTCAGGTCATGATCTCAGGGTCATAGGATTGGCCCTGAGTCAAGCTCCATGCTCAGCGGGGAGTCTGCCTGAGATTTTCTCTCTCCCTCTGCTCCTCCCCCTGTGCGCTCGCTCTCTCTCTCTCTAATTAAATAAATCTTTTTAAAAAAATTGTTTTATTGACTAGAATATTAAGGGACTGCAGTTATCCATCAGGCTTAACAACCACATCACGATACTTTTCAGCAGGTTCATTCTTCAGTGATTCAAATAAATACTCACAAAGTACAACATGAACACATCCTTAGAATTCTATCAGGTTTCTGGCTGGCTATCTCAGATAGCTTAGGCAGGCTCTCTTCCTTCTAGTCCCCTGAGCACTAGTGGAATCTCTGTCTTGTTTGAGGGGAATCATTTTCCCTTCATGTTTATTTGAGAGGGTGTTCCATGCTATGGATTCCCTTCTCAGAACTGAGGCTTTTCTTGGAAACAATGTCTATAATTCAGTCCTATTGCAGAAAAATTGTGTATCTTAAAATTGATGAAATAATAGCAAATTAATATTTATATATATTTGTAATATAGTTTCAAATGTATGAATATCATATAATATACACATATATTCATACATATGTATCACATAAATAACATATAAATATGTATACTATTATAACATATATAACATATATAATATAGTTATATATAACATATATACATATATATTACCTATATTATAACATATATATAACATACATACATATATATCACATAAATAACATATATAAATATGTATACTATTATAACATATATACTTATATATTATAAGTATTGTTGCCGATATTGCTCCCAGAAAATACATTTAATGTTAAGAAAAAATTCTCATAACAACAAATCAGAAAGCATACTAATCACAGGTTTCTAGAAACTTTGATTTGGAAAGAATTTTAGGGAACCTTCAATTTGGATGCTTTGAGTTATAGATAGAGGCAGTTCTACTGAGGGAAGTAGTTGATTATCACACAACTTATGGATCTCAAAGCTGAAATAATTTATTCTGTTATCTGGCTCAGTATTCTTTTCACTACATCAGTGATCCTTTGGTGATATATAAAAATAGTCCAAATAGATTTTTTTTATAACAATTACTTGGTTTTATCTAAGTGCTCCCTTGTCCCTTTAAGTAAAAGAAGGCTCTTGGGACACCTGGGTGGCTCAGTGGGTTAAGCCTCTACCTTCAGCTCAGGTCATGATCTCAGGGAGCCTGCTTACCCCTCTGCCCACCTGTCTGTCTGCCTACTTGTGATCTCTGTCTGTCAAATGAATAAATAAAAAACTAAAAAAAAAAAAAAAAAAAAAAAGAAAGCTCTTACTGGGTAGAGATCCTTTAATAAACTTTTTGATGGGAACTGAGATACATATATAGTTGGCAATACACTGCACTAACCATCTTGAATTCACTGATGCTATTGCCTTTCTTCAGCCTTTTTTTTCCCCCCTAAATTGGTCCCAAATTGCAAATTGACCCAGGGCACCATGTATTTAGAAAAAAGAAGATATATTTACTAAATTATGGCAGCTATAAATCAAGACTCTAAAGTACTGTAATTGAATTTTTTCTCTTTTTTAATTGTTTTTAATTAACCTATAATGTATTATTTGCCCCAGGGGTACAGGTCTGTGAATCATCAGGCTTACACATTTCCGGCACTCAGCATAGCACATAACCTCCCCAATGTCCATAATACAACCACCCTATGCCTACCCCTCCACCCCGAGCAACCCTCAGTTTGTTTAATGAGATTAAGTCTCATGGTTTGTCTCCCTCCCAATCCCATCTAGGTTCACTTTTTCCTTTCCTATCTCCCAAACCCCCTGCCCTACCTCTTAAATTCCTCACATAAGAGAGATTATATGATAATTGTCTTTCTCTCATTGACTTACTTCACTTAGCATAATACCCTCTAGTTCCATCCACATCATTGCAAATGGCAAGATTTCATTTATTTTGATGGCTGCATAATATTCCTGTGTGTGTGTGTGTGTGTACATACAAACTTCATCTTCTTTATCCATTCATCTGTGAATGGACATCTGGGTTCTTTCTATAGTTTGGCTCTTGTGGACATTGCTGTTATCAACATTCAGCTGCATGTGACCCTTTGGATCACCACATTTGTATCTTTAGGGTAAATACCCAGTAGTGTGATTGCTGGGTCATAGGGTAGCTCTATTTTTAACTTTTTGAGGAACCTCAATGCTGTTTACCAGAGCAGCTGCACCAGCTTGCATTCCCACCAACAGCATAGGAAGGTTCCCCTTTCTTTGCATCTTCAACAACATCTGTTGTTTCCTGATGTGTTAATTGTAGCCATTCTGACTGGTGTGATGTGGTATCTCATTGTGGTTTTGATTTGTATTTTCCTGATGCCGAGTGATGTGAAGCACTTTTTCATGTGTCTGTTGGCCATCTGGATGTCTTCTTTGCAGAAATGTCTGTTCATGTCCTCTGCCCATTTCTTGATTGGATTATTTGTTCTTTGGGTGTTGAGTCTGATAAATTCTTTTGGAATACTAGCCCTTCTTTTGGATACTAGCCCTTTATCTGATATGTCATTTGCAAATATCTTCTCCCATTCTGTCAGTTGTCTTTTGGTTTTATTGACTATTTCCTTTGCTGTGCAAAAGCTTTTCATCTTGATGAAATCCCAGTAGTTCACTTTTGCCCTTGCTTCCCTTGCCTTTGGCGACGTTTCTAGGAAGAAGTTCCTGCAGCTGAGGTCGACAAGGTTGTTGCCTGTGTTCTCCTCAAAGGTTTTGGTGTATTCCTGTCTCACATTGATGTCTTTCATACATTTGGAGTCTATTTTTGTGTGTGATGTAAGGAAATGGTTCAGTTTCATTCTTCTGCATGTGGCTGTCCAATATTCCCAGTACCATTTTTTGAAGAGACTTTTTTCCATTGTAAATTCTTTCCTGCTTTGTCAAAGATTAGTTGACCATAGAGTTGAGGGTCCATTTCTGGGCTCTCTATTATGTTCCACTGATCTATGTGTTTGTTTTTGTGCCAGTATCATACTGTCTTGATGATGACAGCTTTGTAATAGAGCTTAAGTCTGGAATGGTGATGCCACCAACTTTGGCTTTCTTTTCCAACATTCCTCTGGCTATTTGGGGTCTTTTCTGATTCCATATAAATTTTAGGATTATTTGTTCCATTTCTTTGGGGAAAAAAAGGATGGTATTTTCATAGGGATTGCATTAACTGTGTAGATAGCTTTGGGTAGCATAGACATTTTCACAATATTTGTTCTTCCAATCCATGAGCATGGAATGTTTTTCCATTTCTTTGTGTCCTCAATTTCTTTCATGAATACTTTATAGTTTTCAGAGTACAGATTCTTTGCCTGTTTGGTTAGGTTTCTTCCTAGGTATCTTAAGGTTTTGGGTGCAATCGTAAATGAGATTGACTCCTTAATTTCTTTCTTCTGTCTTGCTGTTGGTGTCTAGAAATGCAACTGATTTCTGTGCATTGATTTTATATCCTGTCACTTTATTGAATTCCTGTAAGAGTTCTAGGAGTTTTGGAGTGGAGTCTTTTGGGTTTTCCACATAAAGTATCATATCATCTGCAACAAGTGAGAGTTTGACTTCTTCTTTGCCGATTTGGATGCCTTTTATTTCTTTTTGCTTTCTGATTATTGAGGCTAGGACTTCTATTACTACATTGAATAGCAGTGGTGATAGTGGACATCCCTGCCATGCTCCTGACCTTAGTGGAAAAGCTCTCAGTTTTTTCCCTTTGAGAATGATATTCACTGTGGGTTTTTCATAGATCACTTTGATGATATTGAGGAATGTATCCTCTGTCCCTACACTTTGAAGGGTTTTGATCAAGAAAGGATGCTGTCAAATGCTTTTGCAGCATCTACTGGGAGTATCATATGGTTCTTGTTCTTTCTTTTATTAATGTTTGTATCACATTGATTGATTTGTGGATGTTGAACCAAACATGCAGCCCAGGAATAAATCCCACTTGCTCAAGGTGAATAATCCTTTTGATGTACCATTGGATCCTAATGGCTAGTATTTTGGTGAGAATTTTTGCATCCATGTTCATCAAGGATATTGGTTTGTAATTCTCCTTTTTGGTGGGGTCTTTGTCTGGTTTTGGGATCAAGGTAATGCTGTCTTCATAAAATGAGTTTGAAAGTTTTCCTTTCATTTATATTTTTTGGAACAGTTTCAGGAGAATAGGTATTAATTCATCTTTAAATGTTTGGTAGAGGGGCACCTGGGTAGCTCAGTGGGTTAAAGCCTCTGCCTTCGGCTCAGGTCATGATCCCAGGGACCTGGCATCGAGCCCTGCATTGAAGTCTCTGCTCAGCAGGGAGCCTGCTTCCCTTCCTTTCTCTCTGCCTTCCTCTCTGCCTACTTGTGATCTCTGTCAAATAAATAAAATCTTAAAATAAATAAATAAATAAATAAATGTTTGGTAGAATTCCCTAGAATTCCCCTGGGAAGCCATATGACCCCGGACTCTGGTTTGTTGGGAGATTTTTGATGACTGCTTCAATCTACTTACTGGTTATGGGTCTGTTCAGATTTTCTATGTCTTCTTGTTTTCCAGATTGTCAAATTTGCTGGGTTGTAGTTGCTCATAATATGTTCTTATAATTGTTTGTATTTCTTTGGTGTTGGTTGTGAACGCTCCACTTTAATTCATCATTTTATTTATTTGGGTCATTTCTCTTTTCTTTTTGATAAGTCTGTCCAGGGGTTATCAATTTTATTAATTCTTTCAAAGAATCAGCTCCTACATTCATTGATTTATTCTATTGCTCTTTTGGTTTCAATTTCATTGATTTCTGCTTTGATCTTTATGATTTCTCTTCTCCTGCTGGGTTTAGGCTTTCTTTGCCGTTCTTTCTCCTGCTCCTTTAGGTGTAGGGTTAAGTTGTTTACTTGAGACCTTTGTTGTTTCTTGAGAAAGGCTTGTATGGCTATATACCTTCCTCTCAGGACTGCCTTTGCTGTATCCCAAAGATTTTGAACCATTGTGTTTTCATTATCATTTGTTTCCATGATTTTTTTCAATTCTTCTTTAATTTCCTAGTTGACCCATTCATTCTTTAGTAGGATGCTTTTTAGCCTCCATGTATTTGAGTTCTTTCCAGTTTTCCTCTTGTGATTGAGTTCTAGCTTCAGAGCATTGTGCTCTGAAAATATTCAGGGAATGATCCCAGTCTTTTTGTATAAGCTGAGACTTATTTGTGACCCAGGATGTGATCCATTCTGGAGAATGTTCCATGTCCACTAGAGAAGAATGTGTTTTCTGTTGCTTTGGGATGGAATGTTCTAAATATATCTGTGATTTCCATCTGCTCCAGTGTGTCATTTAAAGCCTTTTTTTCCTTGTTGATCCATCTTTGCTTGGATGATCTGTCCATTTCAGTGAGGGGGGTGTTAAAGCCCCCTACTATTATTGTATTATTGTTGATGTGTTTCTTTGATTTTGTTATTAATTGCTTTATATAGCTGGCTGCCCCTATGTTAGGGGCATAGATATTTAAGATTGTTAGATCTTCTTGTTGTACAGACCCTTTGAGTATAATATGGTGTCCTTCCTCAACCCTTATTATAGTATTTGGCTTAAAATCTAATTTATCTGATATAAGGATTGCCACCCAGCTTTATTTCGGCATCCATTAACATGGTAAATTTTTTTCCACCCCCTCACTTTAAATTTGGAGGTGCTTTGGAGTCTAAAATGAGTTTCTGGTAGACAGCATATGGATGGGTTTTGTTTTTTATCCATTCTGATACCCTGTGTCTTTTAGAGGTATTTAGTGGTGTCTTTTAGGGGTATTTAGCGCATTTGCATTCAGGCTAACTATGGAAAGATATGAATTTAGTGCCACTGTATGGCCTGTAAGGTGACTGTTACTGTGTATTGTCTCTGTTCCTTTGTGGTCTACTACTTTTAGGCTCCCTCTTTGCCTACAGGACCCCTTTCAATATTTCCTGGAGGGATGGTTTGGTGTTTGCAAACTTTTAATTTTTGTTTGTCCTGGAAGGTGTTTTTTTTTTTAAATAAAGATTTTATTTATTTATTTGACAGAGAGAGAGAGATCATAAGTAGGAAGAGAGGCAGGCGGGGGGGGGGGGCGGGGAGCAGGCCTGAGTAGAGAACCTGATGTGGGGCTTGATCCCAGGACCCTGGGATCATGATCTGAGCTGAAGGCAGAGGCTTTATTTAGCCTACTGAGCCACCCACACATCCCTGTCCTAGAAGCTTTTATCTTTCCTTTTATTTTCAATGACAGCATAGCTGGATATAGTATTCTTGGCTGGATATTTTTCTCATTTAGTGTCTGAATATATCATGGCACTTCTTTCTGTCCTGCCAGGTCTCTATGGATAGGTCTGCAGCCAATCTAATATTTCTACCATGGCACATTATAAACCTCTTGTCCTGGTCTGCTTTCAGGATTTTCTCTTTGTCACTTAGTCTTGTAAGTTTTACTGTTAGAGGGGTGTGTGCACCTATTTTTATTGATTTTGAGGGGGATTCTCTGGTGTGCCTCCATGATTTTGATGCTTATTCCCTTTGCCATATTAGGGAAATGCTCTCCTATAATTTGGTCCAATATACTTTCTGTCCCTCTCTCTCTTTCTTCTTCTTCTGGGATCCTAATTATTGTCAAATTGTTTCTTCTTATGATATCACTTATCTCTCGAATTCTCCCCTCATGGTCCAGTAGTTTTCCCCTATTTTGCTTAGCTTCTTTATTCGCAGTCATATGGTCTTCTGTATCACTAATTCTCTCTTTTGCCTCATTTATCCTAGCAGTAAGATCCTCCTTTTTGGAGTGCACCTCATTAATAGCTTCTTTAAATTTCTACTTGGTTATAATTTAGTTCTTTTATTTCTCAAGAAAGGTATTTTATTTCTCCAGAAAGGATTCTCTAATATCTTCCATGCCTTTTTTTGAGCCCAGCTAGCTCCTTGAGAATCATTATAGTTCTGACATAAACATTATAGTTCTGACCACTATAGTTCTGACATGTTACCAATGTCCATATTGATTAGGTCCCTGGCCATTGGTATTGCCTCTTGTTGTTGTTGTTTTTTGTGGTGTGTTTTTCAGCCTTGTCATTTTTTCCAGATAAAAATATATAAATGAGAGAATAAAATACTAAAAGGGTGGCAAAGATCCCAGAAAAATATATGCTAACCAAATCAGAAGGACCCAAAACCAACCAGTGGAAGAAGAAAGGGGGAATATATATAATATATTATGTATAATATATATATATATATATTATATATATAATATATATATATATATATAATTGGTGAATAGAACAGAACCACCCACTTGGTTTTGGGTGTATTCTGATCTCTTAGAAGAAACTACCTCCCAAAATTTTAAAGGAAAGAAAAAAAAATATATATATATAAAAGTTAATATATAAGGTTAAACACAAAGGTTAAAAAGTTAACAAATAAGGTTAAACATAATGAAGAGATGGGATATGACTGTAAAGATGAAAATTTTAAAAAAGATTCTAAAAAAGGTTGATCAGTTGATTGGAAAAATAAAAAAATAAGAGGATAGAATGTGATCAGGCTGGAGACTAGAACAAAGCCATTTGCTAGATTAGGATATACTTTGATCTATTAGAAGAAATTGTATCCCAAAATTTTAAAGAAAAAAAGCCCGTATGTATACTAAAAATAAGGTTAAGTACAATGATGGGATAAAATTTGACTATAACAATGAAAATCTAAAAAGTTTTTTTTTTTTTAAAAAGGTATTGTTAAGATAAACTAGTTAAAAAACATTAAGAGAGGAAAGGGGAAAAGTTCGGAAAAAGAGAATAAGAAAAAAATAAAATAAAATAAAAACTTAACTGTGCAAGACTGAAGGATCATGGGAAAAATGCCATGAATTTATGTGTTGCTTTCCCCTGCCTCTGGAGTTACACAGTTCTCGTTACTTGGTGAACTTGGTCTTGGCTGGATGTTCTTGCTGATCTTCTGGAGTAGAGGCCTGTTGCAGTGATTCTTAAATGTCTTTGCCTGAGGTGGAACTGCTCACCCTTGCCAGGGGCCAGGCTAAGTAATATGCTCGGGATGGCTCTCAGGAGGTTTTGTTCCCTGAAGCTTTCCATAGAGATTTGAAGGACGGGAATGAAAATGATGGCCTCCCAATTTTCGGCCTGGAGAAGCTGAGAGCTGGGGCCACACTGCTCAGTGCGCCCTCAGAGAAAAGCAGTCAATCCCTCCCATCTCCCAGGTCACCAGCTGCACTCCATGCTCACCTGGCCTGTGACTGAGCATTTCTATCTCTGGTGCATGGCCCCATATGGAGTCTCCAAACCAGCAGATTCCTGCTGCACACTCCCACGCTGCTCCTCCTGGAGGAAGAAGAAGGGGGTCTTTCTGGATCTGCCACTTGTGGCATCCTTGTTCAAAGAGCAGTGGCCTGACTGTGCCTTATCTCATGGCTTAAGGTAACCCTGAGCTGAGAGCCCACTCCTTGGCTCCAGCTTCATCTCTGTAGCCGGCTTCCCCATTTCAATACCTTGCAACTCTGCCACACTCAGATATCCCCAGTCTTTCTGTGACCCCACAGGTCCTGAGACCACACTGTCCCTGCGAGGGCTTAGCCTCTGGAGTGATGTACCTCAGTGGAGCAGACTTCTAAAAGTTCTGATTTTGTGCTCTGCTGCTCCACTCCTTGCTGGGAGCTGGCCCCTCCCAACACAGTCTTTCTTCCCATCACTTTGGATTCACTTCTCCACACGTCAGCTTTCAGGAAGTGGTCAATTTTCTGTTCCTAAAATTGCTCTTCTCTTTGATCTTCTGTTGAGTTTGTAGGTGTTCAGAATGGTTTGATAACTATTTAGATTAACTCCTGGGACCTAATGCTGTTTCAGTCTGCTACTCCTCTGCCATCTTGCTTCCTCCTTTTTTTTTTTTCTTTAATTCCAATTTTTACACAACTGTTTCCACATCTATGTATTCAGATCTGTGGTGCCCCTTCCCAGCAGTCCTTCTGAGAGACTGTACCTTTTCTCTATTTATGTCAAAGTCAGGTTTTGACTTCCTTCCTGATGTTTTGTAACCTATGACATGTTTTTCTGAATATTCCTGGTGGTAACAAACTTCAATCCTCTGAGGGTAGATGTATCATTTTGCTTTTCTTCCATAACAGGTCATCCCAAAGGTTAATGGTTTAAAATCATTAATTTAAATTATGATTCTGTGAGTCAGCAATTTGGTTGGGGCTTGATTGGCCAGTTATTCTGGTCTTGGTTTGGTCTTGTCATAGTCAGAGTCTGGATTGGCTGGAGCTATCATATAGGTTTGTTTTTTGGTTTTTAATACAATGCTCTCTCATTCCAGTTTTGAGGCCTTGGCTAGAGGCTTGTCCATCCCCTTTTTAATTAGATAATTAAGTCCACATCTCACCACTCCCTTTACAGGGGTGATCACACTCCAGCAACTGGAGCCCAGGAAATAATTCAAATTAGTCAATCCACAGTGAACCTGTGACCCTAGCTAACCCCACCCCACTTGCCTTACTTAAACTATCCCCACGGCTCCCTACTGTTGCTTACCCTATCTCCACTTACGATCCTTTGGCACAGCCTTCCATTGTTTGGAGCTATTAAGTAACAATTCTGCCTTCTAGCTACTCTAGTGTCACTGTGTTGTGTCCTACACAAAAGATTGTCTTACACAAAAGATTCAAAAGAACTTTTTAAAAAAATATTTGTTTATTTGAGAGAGAGAGAGAGATGGAGAGAGCATGAGCAGGGGAGAGGGGGCCCCACAGAGGGAAAGGTTGCCAGATGTGGGGCTCAATCCCAGGACCCTGGCATCATGACTTGATCTGAACGCAGCCGCTTAACCAACTGAGCTATCCAGGTACCATCAAAATAATATTTAAATCTTAAGGAAATGGGGGTTTGACTGGCCTAGCATTGCTTCAGCGGGGACGGCTTGTTTGTTCCCATGTAGCCCTAGATTTTTCAGCAAGCTAGTCTGGCTATTCAGATTACAGTGGCAGAATGACAAGAGAGAAAGTAATGCCTCATAAAATCTAGGTGGGAAACTAGCATATTGCCACTTCTGCTGCTTTCCTTTGGTTAAAGACTTCATAAAGTCCCCCCTTCTCAAGGGTTAGGAAAATGACTGCACCTCTGCAAGACAGAAACTGCAAAATCATATTTCAAAGGCCATGGATACAGAGAGGGTGGAAGAATTGGGGCATTTTATACAATAGAGGCTTTGATTTTGGTGATCATGGAGATGTCACTTAGAGACATGGGTAATGAATAAGGGAGCTTACCAATTTAGAGAGTACCTTTTCAAATTAACAAACAAATTGCCTGTAATTATGGCTTATATATTCACTCTTTATTACCCATAATTGTGATGATTTCAAAACCTGTTTTAAATATGTTTTTAAACCTTGCTATCGTGGCTTAATGAGTACTTTTTACAAATATTTCTGCTTGCTACTTAAATGTTTCACAAAATCTTTGCAGAAATGAACTGTAATGGGGATTTATCTCACTGAAAACTAAAAATTATAATAGAAAATTAAATAACTATTTCTCTACTGATCTATATACTCTGGAATACATTAATGATTAATATACTCTGAATACATTAATGACGAAATTAAGTATGTCAACATAAATTGACAAATTTTACTCAAAGCTATTCTTTTAATCAGAATTAATGTCTCAAATATCATTTAACACTTTGTATAAAACTAATATTCCTTTTTGTATGTGCATAGAATTGGGGGAGTCGTTGTTCACATCACATTAATGTCAGACTCTTTTGGAGATAATTTCATTAGTTTTCATCCATTGTCCCCATCCCTTCTTGTAATATAACATTTTGTGTGTGTGCATGTGTAAATAGAATAATGGAAAAATAGATAATTATGTTCCTAGTTACTTTCTTGCTGTGTGTGTTTTTTAATTTATAAAAATGATATCATTATGTTTCTTTTTTGCTCATTTTGTTTTGCAGATCTATTCATGTTTCTATATGTAAATTTAATTCAGACTTTCTGGTAGCTTACCTCAAACAATGCTGCAAAGAATAATCAATCACATGTCTCCTTAATGGACTAGAGCAGATATTTGCCAGAAATACATATCAGAGCCATGATTACATATATACATGGGTATGGGTAGGGCAGTTATATTCACTCCTATTTTTCACTCTTGACTTAGTCTGGTCAGGCTACCATAAACAAAATAGCATAAACTGGGTGGCTTGGACGAGAGTAATTTATTTTTCCATAATTCTGGAAACTGGAAGTCCAAGATCAAGGTGCTGGCAGGATTAGTGTCTGGTGAATACTCCTGCCTTGGGTAGCAGATATCTGTCTTCTGTGCTCACATGACCTCAGAGTGCATGCACAGAAAGTGAGGGAGCTCTCTGTTTCTTTTCTCATAAGGACACTAATCCTATCAGATCAGGACCCCATCCTTATGATCTCATTTAACTTTAGTTTCTTTCTTAAAGGCCCCATCTCCAAATATAACCCTACCATGCATTAAAGCTTTATTTGGTAGGGACACAAACATTCCATTCATAACAACTATTATTTTGTATTATATTTACTTTTCCCTCTGAAAGAGTTTCAGTTTAAAGAGTAAGTTATATGGTTACTTTAGGTATATGAATACTCAAATTCTCTAAGTCTTATTAAGTTACTTTCCAAATAGGCTATTGGATCTTATGCTCCTACAAAAAAAAAAAAAAAAAAAAAAAAACCATGAGATTTCTTGTTCTTCCACCTTTTATATGGAATTTTTATTATCTGATTTTCTGTGTTGTCACTGTTAGAGATCATAATAGGCATAGCTGGAACTGAATATTATGTTCTTTAGTCTATAGTACAGTCCCTGTGATAGTTTCTTTTTGAAGCTGAGAAGGGTGGAGAGGTATTGACAGTTTATCATCTCAGATATTAATGAGTCCTACATGCATTAAATGGCTGATATACTGCACCAAGTTAACATTTGATAAATGAGACCTATTATTATTGTGTAACATAGAAGAAAGATGTGTTTTAGTGGAACCAATATACTGCAGTTACATGATTTTGTGCAAGGCTGCAATTTTGTACTCATAGGAGGGATATTAATCAATAACTTGTAGGGAACATTCAATGAAGTCAGAGAGTGCCAGTGGGCCCCATAGCAGGTCTCCCATATGTGTGGATTCTCTTCCCTTTATCTGGAGGCTTACTGACAGGAGGTCAATGAATTACTCGGAGTTTTACATTTTGCTTCTGGCTTTTATTTCTGACTTTCCTTTCCAGGTTGTTTTTTGATTCCTTGCTAAGAAATTTCATTTTAGTTTTCTGACTTCTCTTTGAAAGACATGGCATTCGTTCATGCTTGTTTTCTTCAACCTCATAGTAACTTGAGAGGCTTAAATATCATACAGTTGGGAACTGAGGAAATGGTAAGAAAATACCCTCACTAACTGCTCTGGAGGAGGCTTCTCCTGAGGCTAAAACCTCTCTCAGACTCAGAGTTTAATGTCCCCACTGCTATTTGGAAAAGCAACTGGATCTAGCTTTCTTTTAGCCACAATCAAAAAGACATGGCTCTCTGGGGAACCAAACACTCTCAGTAGATAAATGGCCCATGTCCCAGGAGAAATGGGCAGTGGGAAAGGACAAGTGAGAATTAGGCAGGAGCTAGGATGTGGAGGGGGTGATAGACTGGGATAGGTTCCAAGGGCGCCATCTGCCACATGCAGGTTAGGCTGCGGATAACTCTTCGTAAAGAAAAAAATATCACTTCCTTATAGATTTAGGCAGGGAGTCAAATTTAGTAAGATGGCCTATAATGGATATTGGTTTCAACATTAGTAACAACCTCACTTGCCTCAGTTTACTCGCTGCATCTCATGGACCTGCCACAGTGACCTCATTCCCTATTAAACCTTCTGACTAAAACCTTTGTTGTTCCGAAAACCCAACAGTATAGAATAATGATAGTTATTTCCAACAACAAGGACATTTGAAGGCTTTTTGTTATTACTCTGCCAGAAATATATGTAACTTGTGGAGCTTAGATAATGGTTTAATGTATACACCCAAAATGTCTGTCCATGTTAGATTTTTTTTTTTAAGATTTTATTTATTTATTTGACAGAGAGAGATCACAAGTAGGCAGAGCAGCAGGCAGAGAGAGAGGAAGGGAAGCAGGCCCCCTGCTGAGCAGAGAGCCCGATGCGGGGCTCGATCCCAGGACCCTGAGATTGTGACCTGAGCTGAAGGCAGAGGCTTAACCCACTGAGCCACCCAGGTGCCCCCATGTTAGATTTTTTTAAACAATGGATTAATAAAGGGCCATTTAGATGGTCAAGCTGGTGTAAAAAGAGGGGTTGCCATTAATTACTCTGAGGACCGATTATGAGATTACAATTAAAAAAATGTCCTGTATAGTTACAATTTTGGATTTCTCTATTTAATTTAGTCCCTGAACACAGTTGTCATAGCTGCTAGTGAAAGATAGTAACTTTCTTTTAACAGTTCTAGAAACAGCTAGACAACATTACTATGAAAGAACCACTCCAACCATCTTGTGTTTTCTCCATAGGATACCTTATGGGTTTGAGACTTTGAATCAGCAGAGGAGAGGTTAAAAAATTGCTATGATTTTAATTGCTTTCACATTTTTTTCCCTTAACCAGATTCAGTCTGTTTATTAGAACTGAGAGATTTGAATTGATGAGTTTTATTGATTTTTGTCATGCACAATTTAATTCAATCAAATTACTTTGTTCCAGGTTGTGAAAATAAGCTTTGTTTTCTAATCCAGTTAGGAACAGCCTATGGAATGTGGTTCATGTAAGAACTAGGGAATAGCTAATTTATTTGCTAGTAGCTGAAGCCAGAAATAAATAAAAACACTCATGGTCCTAAATGGTATAGATATCTGTGCCTAAGAGTATCAGAAATAATGCTATCTTTAGGGGATGGTGAATCTCAGAAAACAATCAACCAAAGTTATGTACATGAAGTGATTTACTCTACTATAGGGCCCAGGAATCAGACTAGTGACTCAAGATATTAAGAGTCTGCCCAGCTGAGCCTCGAAGTCATAAAATCAGCCCTCACACTCTCAATGCTTCCAAAGGCACAACTTGGAGGGAATGTCCTTCCCCATTCTCCCACACTATGCCTCTTTCTGAAGCCAACCATAATGTCTATTTTAACCTGATTTTGCCCGTAAAAAACCGTTAGGTTTGGGGCACCTAAATCACTCAGTTGGTTAAGACTCTGCCTTCAGCTCCTGATTCCAGATTGAGATGTGGGATTGAGCCCCACATCAGACTCTCTGCTCGGAAGGGAGTCCGCTTCTCCCTCTGCATGCTGTTCCCAGAGCTTGTGCACTCACTCTCTCTCACTCTTATTCTATATCAAATAAATAAATAGAATATTTTCTTAAAAAAAGAAAAACATTAGGTATTACAGCACTTGTGGGAAGCCCCATTATCATAAAATCCATTATCAGCATCCCTATATGTGGTTTTTTATCTGGAGATTACAAGAGGGCTTCTTGCTGGCCAGTATTGAATATTTCTGAAAATATCCTTTCAGATTTTGGCTCAACTTGTTATTGGGTAAGATAGTGGGTTCACTATCAAACTTGCTATGATTCATATGCTCTTTTGTTTCAAACCCAGACATAGCTGTCTTCAGTAAAAACTGTTCTCCTAAAGGGAGTTGAGGGAAATTGGAAGGGGAGGTGAACCATGAGAGAATATGGACTCTGAAAAACAATCTGAGGGTTTTGAAGGGGCGGGGGGGGGGCAGGTGGGGGGTGGGGGAACCAAGTGGTGGGTATTAGGGAGGGCACGGATTGCATGGAGCACTGGGTGCTCCATTTATTTTCAGAAATAAAAAATTAAAAAAAAAAAAAAAAAAACCTGTTCTCCTAGGTTTTGTGTAAAGGCATTCCCATGAGTCAGTGAATCACATAAAACACCTTGAGTGTAAATATTTTTGTCTCTTTCGTTTAATTCTCAAAATGAAGGTACTCAGAGACAATATTGCCTACTTAATATTGCTATTATAGATGTGAATCACTTTGTTTAAGTATCCCTTAAAAACTTTTAAACACCTTTGACCCACTGAAAAATGCCTGATTCCTCCATTGTATTTTTTATTAGTAACTGCAGTGATTCTTCAAGTCCTAAAATCCTCAAAATTATAGTCAATATAAATTAAATATAAAAAGGTAAAATGACACATAAGAATTACTCATTCTTAATGGTTTTATATGAGTCATTTGAAGTAAAGTGTGAGACTGTTTTATGCTCTGACTTAACTGCCTTACATTGCATTAAACTACAAAGTGTAAACTATGCTACAATTAAGAGCTCCAACTTAGAATTAAAGAATGCCCCACAGATCTACACTACTAAATTAAAAAAATATATATATGGCAACAGTATTCCTTTATCTTAATATTAACTATCAACAAGTTTCTTTAAAATTTTCTTAATTGGCTTAAGGTTTATTGATTAAATCAAAAGTATTATTTATATATTTTGGTGTATAGAAATGACATCAAATAGCTCTGCTCATGTTCCTGCTTTTTGACTGGCACTATGAAATTTTCTCTTGCCAACTTTTAAGTTTTTGCTTATTTCTGAAATAAATTTATTTTCTTCTATTATCTTGGGTTTCATCACACTTTTCTTTTTCTCCCCTGTGCTTTAAAATCCATTTCTCATAGTATTCCATTGTGTATATATACCACATCTTCTTGATCCATTCATCTGTTGATGGACATCTAGGTTCTTTCCATAATTTGGCTGTTGTGGACATTGCTGCTATAAACATTCGGGTGCACGTGCCCCTTTGGATCACTACGTTTGTATCTTTAGGGTAAATACCCAATAGAAGGGGGTTGGATTATGGACATTGGGGAGGGTATGTGCTTTGGTGAGTGTTGTGAAGTGTGTAAACCTGGTGATTCACAGACCTGTACCCCTGGGGATAAAAATATATGTTTATAAAAATAAAAAATTTAAAAAAAATCCATTTCTCAGGATGCCTGGGTGACTCAGTCAGTTAAGTGACTGACTCTTGATCTCAGGGTCCTGGGATTGAATTCTGCGTGGGGCTCCCCAATCAGTGGGGAGCCTGCCTGAGGATTCTCTCCTTCTCCATCTCCCCTCTCTTTGCTCTCTCTCTCTCTCAAATAAATAAATAAGTCTTTTTAAAAATTAAAAAATAAACTCCATTTCTCTTCTTAGTTTTGGAATTTCTGATTCAAAGTGGCTTTAGTATACTCAAATTCATGTTTAGTTATATTTAAAATCCAGTGTGAAGTATTGTCTTACCTTCCCCTCTCCCTCTGCCTCCTGATTCATGCTTACTTTTCAGGGGGAGTTTTTCTCACTTGATATGAATTTTCCTTTTCTGTTTTTTTCTTTTTTAAAGATTTTTTTTTTAAGATTTTATTCATTTGACAGACAGAGATCACAAGTAGGCAGAGAGACAGGCAGAGAGAGGAGGAAGCAGGCTCCCAACTGAGCAGAGAGCCCCATGCGGGGCTCGATCCCAGGACCCTGAGATCATGACCTGAGGTGAAGGCAGAGGCTTTAACCCACTGAGCCACCCAGGTACCCCTCTTTTCTGTTTTTTTTCTAATAGCTCCTTATGGATCTGCTAATTTGTTTTCATATTCATTGTTGTAGAATTGGGACACATTACATGGTTTCTAGTTTAATGATTATCTTCTGTAGACCTAATACACTAGAAAATTTATCTTTTGTTTTTTGTTGATGAAGAGGTAACATGTCCTTCAAATTATTTGGTATTCTTTGGTTTTCAGGACCCTAAATCTCCCTTCACCACTCTCCATTTCTTTTTTTTTTTTTTTTCTTCTCCCAGAAGCTTTGCAGTTTAAATACCACCACTTAAAATCACATGTATGGTATATCTCCTTCTTGTAATCTTTGCTCTGGTTCACCAGGTTATCTTTTTTTTTTTTTTTTTTTTTAAGATTTTGTTTATTTATTTGACAGAGAGGGAGAGATCACAAGTAGGCAGAGAGGCAGGCAGAGAGAGGGGGGAAGCAGGTTCCCGGCTGAGCAGAGAGCCCGATGCAGAGCTCGGTCACAGGACCCTGGGATCATGACCTGAGCCGAAGGCAGAGGCTTTAACCCACTGAGCCACCCAGGCGCCCCCTCCCCCAGGATATCTTTTTAATGTTATCAGACTTAGGATGGATTTATTGTTGCTAATAGTAATTTGAAATCAGTCTTGGGCCCTATTCCTAGCTCCCTTCTTCTCTTTCACCTACAATTTTTCTTGGTCTAATTTTTCTCTCTGCAAAGTGATGCCATGGGTTGAGGGAGGGGTAGGACCCTGAGATTATGTGTCAGAGTGTTTTCACTTTCCTCATTTTACTTATATTTTCCTTAGAGCTATTTGGAATTTGTACCTTCTCTATCATCAAGTTATGCTAAAGACATAAATTGTGCATAGTTTAGTTTTCTTTCTTGCCAATTTGTGTTGGTTTAGGAGGAAATGGCTGGTGATGAAGACCTAAGCAGGAGCCACCATTGTCTACTAAAATTCATTTAACCAGATTGCTTTTATGGATATGATGACTAACCACAGATAAATTTCATTTTGTAGGCATGGCCATACCTATGGAATTAGTTCCTCAAAATAAAAGTGCTGGCTCCAAGATCCTAACTTTCTAATTTTTATGGATATTACCAAATTGTTCTTAATTACCAGTGGAATGATTCATACTCTCACTGGCATGGGAAAATATGAGAATGCTTGTTTTTCACATGTTGCCAATGTACTATGGCACTGAAATATTTCCCAGTCTGATATTTCACAGCTTTTTTTTATATTTTCACTTATGAGCAAAATTGAACATCTTTTCATCTGATGAAGGGCCATTTTTCTTCCTGTGAGATGTCTATTAAATGCTATTCCTTAAACAAATTCATTTACTTTAAATATTTGTCAGTCTATAAAAATACAATGATTTTAGTACACTGATATTTTTAGCCATTAACCTTGATAAATGCTGTATTATTTCTCGTAAGTGTAGATTGTTTAAAACTCTTCTGTTGTCATCTGCAACCAATGACATTATGACTGTTTATGTTTTGTTTTCCTTCTCTTCTTTGCAGTTTTGATATATTCTTTTTATCTTATTATAACATCAGCAATTCCAGAAATATGGTTAATGGAAATGGTAATATACTGCATCTGTCCTTGTCTGGTTTCCAATCTCGAAGAAAAGATTTTCAGCGCTGCACTCTTAAGTCTAAAATTTATTCTATTTTTTTTAAAGAAAAGTTTTATCAGCTTAAGGATTCTTTTCCTATCCTCTGTTTGCTAAGGGATTTTATCATAATTGGATACAAAACTTTACTCTTTTCTGCATCTATTATGATGATAGTATGATATTTCTCTTTTCAGTTTCCTAATGTGATGAGTTGCATTATTTCGTTTTTCTGTTATTAAGGCAACCTAGCCTTCCAGGACATGCCCAACTCAGTTACAGTGTATTATTTTTGTATTCTTTAGCCTGGATTTGGTTTGAAAATATTTTGTTTGAGGTTTTTGCATCTACTTTCATGGAGATGAGGCAGTGATTTTCCTTTTATGTTGGATTTGAATTTATCTTAATGCTAATTTCATAAAACTGCTTTAGGATTCCTTTTTTTTTTAATTCCCTGGAAGAGTTTACATAAAATTAGAACCATTTCTTGCTTGAATTGGTTTAAGTACCCCATAAAACCACCAGGATTGAGCTTTCTTTTGTGGGAAGATTTTGGTCACTGGGTCAATTTATACAATGGCTACTGGAGATTTCTAGCATTCTGTTTCTTGGATTTTATGTTATCTGAAATTTCAAACTTATTATAAAGTTTTTTATAAAATTTTCTTACATTCTTTTTACTGTGTGCATGGTCTGTAATTACGTCTAATTTTCATCCCTAATACTGGTTGTTACTGCTTTATACTTTCATTGATCAAACTTGCCAGAAGATATCCAATACATACAACTTTTAAAACAACAGTCTTCTTGATATTTATGTTGTTTATTGTTTACCATTTCAAAACCTTTTGTCCTTTCTTATTGTTTCCTATTACCTCGTTTTTATTCATTTTGCTGTTCAAATATTATTTTGAAATTGTTGCCTAGTTAATAAATTTTAAGGCTCTAAGTTTTCTGTTATATGTGTTTAAGTCTACTACTTTTTTTCTCCCAGAACTGCTTTTTTTTCATCTTTCATATTTTCATATGAAGGATTTTCTTAATATTCATACAAATATTTTCTAATTTCCATTACTGTTTCTCAGGCACCTGGGTGGCTCAGTTGGCTAAGCATCTGACTGGCTCAGGTCATGATCCCAGGGTCCTGGGATTGCATCCTGCATTGGACTCCCTGCTCAGTGGGGAATCTGCTTCTCCCTCTGCCCCTTGCCCCCCACTCTTGCACAGGCATGCTCTCTCTCTCTCTCCCATTACAACTTCTCTTTTGACGCATGTGTTATTTAGAAATATGTTTCACAATTTATGAACATCTGTAGATTTTCTAGTTATATAGTTGTACTTTTATATTAATATCTAGCTTAATTAAATTAAAAAAATAACATGTATGTTTAAATGCATTTTTTTAAAAATGGATTAAGGGTTACCTGAATGGTTCAGTTGGTTAAGCATCTGACTTTTGGTTTTGGATCAGGTCATATCTCAAAGTTGTGAGATCAAGCCCTACACTGGACTCTACACTGTGCATGGAGCCTGCTTAAGGTTTGGTTTTTTTTTTTTTTTTTTTTTTTCTCTCCATTCATGTGAGTGTACACTCTCTCTCTCTGGGGGAGAAAAAAAAATGGAACAGTTAAAAGAAAATAAACAGTTAAAAAAAAAAGAAAGAAAAAGGAAACAGTTTAAAAAATGGATTGAGACCTCCTTATAGCACTATATGTGGTAAATATTTACAAATATTGTCTGTACTTTAGTGAAATTTGTTCTCTGAAATTGTAGCAGACAGTGCTCTACATGTATCTTTTTAGTTGTAGCAAATTTTTAAATTTTCTCTATTTTTCATCATAAGTTGTCTGTTTACTTTATCAGTTACCAATGGGGGACATTAAAATATCATGTTATGATGGTAGGTTTGTCTGTTTATGTCTGATGTTCAGTTGATTTCTACCTTATCCATGTTGAGGTTACCTATTAGGTACATAAATATTTAGAATTAATATATGCTAAGTAATCTTATTATGTTGATGCTTTACTGTATTATACTGACCATTTTTACCTTTAGTAATGTTTGTTGACTGTTATTAATGTTAATAAATAGGTTTTTTAATTAGTATTTTCATAGAATAGATCTTGGTTATTTTCATTCAAATTTTCTTTTTTTTTTTAAGATTTTATTTATTTATTTGAGAGATAGAATGAGAGAGAGAGCATGAGAAGGGGGAGGGTCAGAGAGAGAAGCAGATTCCCCATGGAGTTTGGGAGCCCGATGCAGGACTCAATCCCAGAACTCTGGGATCATGAGCTGAGCCAAAGGCAGCCACTCAACCAACTGAACCACCCAGGCGCCCCTCAAATTTTTTGTAAGTCATCTACCTGTATTTAATATTTTAATCCTGTCTGAGAATCATCTTTCTTTTTAAATTCACGAGAAGTTGTTGGGGTCAATTCCACGTTAAAACATGTGAAACCCCAAGGGCCTGCCTGGGCCTACTTAGCCATAGTGACTCCATGTTGCCTAGGTAGACATTTTGTTGTTTAACAAATGCCTCAACAGTTATTGATATCAGTTCCAGGTAACTGTTACTAAAACACATACCTAAAACAAGGCCATTTTGTTGTTTAATAAATGCCTCAACAGTTACTAGTATCGGTTCCAGGTAACCGTTACTCAACTGTTACTAACCGTTACTAAAACACAGGTAGGAGACATCCAATCAGCCAAAGCCACTTATGCAGATGTCTGTGATTGTGCCCTATAAAAACTAGCCTGTAAGAACAAGGGGCATCGCTCTCTTCGGAGGCGGTCCTGGCCGGTCAGTCTGACTTCTAATACTTGGCATAGAATAAAGCTTTACATTACTTTCATTTTGTTTCAGCCTCATTTCCCTGGCCGGTCAGTCTAACTTCTAATGCTTGGCATAGAATAAGGCTTTGTGTAACTTTGTCTCAGTCTCATTCCATTGATAACGGACCCAACATATGCGGGCTCATCCAGGATCAAACAACGAGAACTGAGCCAGCATCAGAATTTCTGGGAAAAGCCTCCAGAGGTAAGATCTCCATATTCTGTGAGATCTGGTCTGTCTGGTTGTGGAGCTCCAGGGTATGGCCCACTGGGGAGAAGCTGGATGCAGCCATGCTCCCCAGGGCTGGAGTAGATGTGGGGACGCCCCATCCCTCTTCTGGTAGATTGTCTGGGGGTTTGAGCCCCCCTAGGCAGCCATCTGGGTCTGTAGGGGGCCGGGTAACCCCCGTTTTTAGGAGGCCAGGAAAACCCCCACCAGTGGGTGAAGGCTGCTGGTTCTGTGTGTCTTTGTCTTGTCTTTTTGTTGTCTGTTTTGTTACTCATTTCTAGGGGACCGAGAAAATCCCCACTGGCAAATGTTTGTAGGGGACTGAGAAAATCCCCACCAGCAGCAGGTTCTGGGTAAGAGCCACTGGGTCTGTGGTTGTCTGTGTCTTGTCTTTTGGTTGTCTGTTGTGTTGTTTGTTGTGTTTGAAAAAATGGGACCAGCAGAGAGTAAGGGGACTCTGACTTTCATCTCTCTGCTCCTCTTAATAGATATGGGAATTCTCCCTTGCTCATTTCTTATGTTAATGGCTCTAACTGGAGCCAACTGTGGTTGGTCTAACTCAAGAGAGAGACTTTAAGGAATATTCCCAAGCAGCTGCCAAAACTCCCTTTGTTTAGGGGAAATTCCTTACTTTCTCTGGCCGACCTCGACTGCCTAGCCCTTCTCCCTTGCTGGCGGGGCCTTCTGGCAGCACTTTGTTTGTTCTGTCTCCTCCTTCTGTTTCTGCACCAGCTTGGGTGCAGCCTGCATAACTGGCTTCTAGACCATCCTTGGTGCTTCCTGCACCACAGCTCCTTCTCTCTTCACTGTCAAGAAACAAAAAGAACACCCCCTGGACCTAACACCCCCCCCCCACCAGATCCCCCCCCCCCCCGTGTCTCAGGTAAACATTAAAAATGGAGTGGGTCCAGGTGAAATGTAAATCAGAATTTAAACTAAATTAAGTTTATTGGTTTAATTAAAATAGACATGTCTTTAAAGTTATAGCAGTAAATGTGAAACTTCAATCAAAGTTTATGAAGGTCAAATAAGCTCATGTTATTTGTTAAAATCTGTTAGCAAAGAAATAACTAAACTAATGATTAATTGTCTGTCTCGGAGCTTTAATTGGTAATTGTTAAAATAGCTTTCAAAGTCTTTGGCAACCTGAAACACTAAAGGTTTACTTGGATGACAAATGGAATTAAATTTGTTGGACATCTAGGTCTTAACCAATGGGATAAAATACTAAAGCATTAATTACTGGAACCAGGTTTGTGCTTTTAACTTCTTACTGCAAAGCAACTAAAAATATTTAAATCTTTTGGTAAACAAGTTTTGTGCTTAACTGATTCATAAGTTTGCCATCTACAGAATTCTGTTGTAACTATTCAAAATTGGTTAATACTTAGCCATTACTAGAGACTAGAGTGTTTCTAAGAATAAAAAATTCTACTAACTGTAAGTAAGACGATAAAAGTAAGAAAAACAACCCTATATAAAAAAATAGGAGATACATTTAAAAAAGGGGAATAAAAACATTTTGTTAACATTTTGTTAAAAATAAAAGGTAATTTTATTTTCTTAGGTAAAAGGTAAATTTATTTTATTTTTACAAATATTCAGATTTTATTATAAATAAAATACTGTTTTGTGTTTTTTTTAACATAAAAAAATGCCAAGTGTTGCATTTTATTCACCACCCTGGAGACCAAGACTGTAAAGATTAAGGCAAACAGCTAGAGTGAAGGCACATACCAAAGGGCCACCGTTGGGGTTACAAGGAAGAAAGGAAGAATCCCAGGGCACAGCTGGACACCCCGTCCCGCCCCCCCCCCACCACGACACGCAGCATTCTGCAGCAGCCGTCCTGTTGGTTTCATTACATAAAATACAGGTAACTAGAACTATACAATAAAATAATGTATATTGCAGAAGTGTAATGCAGGTATTGTCTTATAAAGAGATTTTATTTTAAAAATAAAATTCTGTTTAAAAATATACTACACAGATGGAGAAGGAGAAAAGCAACAAAACTAAACACTCCAAATTTCACTGCAGCCTAAGACTGACTGGTGTGAGGCTGACCCCTGGGCTAGAGGGAAACTGTCCTGGCAGTTGATCTACGGTCCTTGTCCCGCAACCTTGAACAGAATGTCTCTGTTAGGAGGTGGCCACTTAACACGAGGAACTGGCTAGGAGATGCTGATGTGAAAACTTGGCAACAGAAGAGGCCTGAGAGAAGCAGGAGATAATATAGAGATAATGAGAGATAATTATTTGAAGATATAATTATCTTAGCATAATTATTGAGATAATTATTGAAGCAGGAGATAATAAGAGATAATTATTTGAAAAAAAATGTCTTGGGACAAAACCTAGATGCAAAAAAGTTGTAAAAGGTTTATGAAGAAAAATCTTCAAAAAAAAATTTTTAGGTATGGTCGGACAGACTAAAATTAAAATGAATTTTAAAATGTAACACATCAGAATAATAAATCATATGAAATGACTCCATGTATTCTAGACTACCAAGAGAAAAACGCCATTAAGATTTTTATTAAAAGTTTTAATGTTGTCTAAAAACAACCAGAGGAAAGGCAGTTGACTGATAACTGATAGTAAGTTTTAAAAAATTGTACACACACAAAAAAGAGGGCCTAAGAGAATAAATAGTTTTGTCTTAAAATAAAAATATCTGGTTGCACCAGAACTTGAAAGAAAATAATAAAAACTAAACTTGAGGGTCTTTAGTAAGTCATAAAATGCTTGGGGAAAGTGACCTTTATTTGCCTTGGTTTATAGGTTTAAAAGAGAACAATAAAATATGTTGGAAATTTAACCATATTAGATCAGCTTTGTTGGATGTATTCACAAGAAAAAAAAAAGACTAAAGCCCTGTGTCATGGCAAATCTATATTGGTGATCCACTCAAGTAAAGGTTGACTATTATGTAAACTAAAAAAACACTGGTATAAAAAAATCTGCTCTCTCTCTGTTCAAAAAAACCCAAAGTTTTCTTAGATTAATTGATCTACTGTTAAGGAGAGAATATAAATGGTTTTCTCTTTGCTTGCCTAGAGAAACCAGTTTCTATATTTTGTTTTATCCGTAATCCTATTTAAGCATGTGCTTTAAAACTTAAATTTCAGCAATTGTCAACAAGATTTTAATTGTAAATGAGATCTCTTTGACTCATAAGGCTTTTCCTTGGTATGCTAATTACTCAAAAAGTACAATGATAAACCTTGGTTTACATATGGGTAAATGCTAAATAATATGCATAAACTGTAAAATCATATCTATTCTGAATTTTTGTCATTTATAATTATTTTAATTCTCTTATAAAATAAATTCTGTCTTAAAGAAAATTCATATGGGAGACTTCCAGGACAAATACAGTTCTTTGATATGTTGAAATCCTGAAACTGAAATGGATAAAAATTTCCAAAACTAACTAAAACTACATTCAAACTAAACCAGAATTAGTAACATGGGACCTCAAGCCTTGGCGAATGAAGGACTACTGCCCCAGGGAACCCCCTGACTGGAACCCAAACTCTGATAAAGGTAAGGAGAGTCTATGTTTCTACCACCAGACCCTGCTGGGAGGCCTCCATGTGACTGCAAGGAGACCCATAAATTTATCTAAAATTAGTGTGGTGACTCAAGATAAGGATGAGTCTCCAGGGGCTTTTCTAGAAAGGATTATAGAAGCCTATAAAATATATAGCCTGATTGACCCTGAGGCACCCAAAAATCAAAGGGCAATAAACTTTGCCTTTGCCAATCAGTCAGCCCCAGATATTAAGGAGAAAACTTCAGAAAATTGAAGGATTTAAAGGAAAGAATCTGACTGAGTTCATGGGAATAGCAGAAAAGGTGTTTAACAACAGAGATACACAAGAAGATGAAAAACAGACTAGAAAAATAGTTAAAGTTTTGGCATTATATGAGACGGGGAAAAAACAAAGGAAAAGAGGTCCAACGAAAAGGAAAAAGACAAGTAAAAAATGGTCAATGGAAAGAAAAGCCTCAGTATAGAAAAACAACAACAACAACAACAACAACTTATGAAAAGTATTAGCTTCAGATCAGTATACTTACTGCAAGGAAAGAGGACACTGGGCCAAGGAGTGCCCCAAAAAGAAGATGGCAATGCTGGCCAGCAGAGACTAAAGGGACCATGGTTCAGAGCCCCTCCCCAAATCTCGGGTAAAAACTCAGGTGGAGGGGAAATCAATTGATTTTTTGATGGACATGGGAGCCCAATTTTTATCATTACTAGAGCCTATGAAAAAATGATCTGAAGAGAAAGTCTGGGTACATGGGGAAAATGGCACAAAAGGACATAAATAAACAACAGAAAGGACCTTAAATTTGGCCTACAGCTGTTCGCATCAGTTCTCCCTCCCCTGGGAAGCAAAGGAATGGATCTCCATAGAACACACCTTTGCTTCTCGTCAAAAGGCCGAAACTGGGGAGTACTGACCCATTCAGGACTTGCGGGAAGTTAACAAATGGATTAAAGATATCTACTCGATGCTGCCTAACCCCCTATACCCTACTCTCCCTCCTGAGCCCCAAGAGAACCATGTATACTGTCTTCGATCTCAAGAATACAAGAGAGTCTTCTCAACCCCTCTTTGCTTTTGAGTGGTCCAACCCACAGAAAGTGTTCCAAGGCCAGCTCACATGGACAAGAACAAACGCCCAAGTGATGGGGTATCAGGCCCTCCTCCTTGACTTTCTGGTCCCCAGTGGTGCTAAATCCAGCCATGTTGCTGCCAGAGAAGCTGACTGACCACAGTACTTGCTAATAGCCACTGAGGACTATAAGTCATGCTTGCGGGGACAAGCCACTTATTTAAGCTTTGATCTCCAAGAAGGAGTGTGTTCACCGTCTGAGTCCAGGAAACAGGTAACAACTGATACCCCCACCCCACCCACACTACTGTGGGGAGGTCCTAACCCAGGTCACAGGAATAAGGCCGGATCTCAGAGACACTCCCCTCCTGAATGTGGAGATGACTTTGTTCATAGATGGGGGTAGCTACATGGTGGATGAAAAGAGGTATGCAGGGGTTGTGATGATTTCTCCTGAGCAGGAACTCTAAAAAGTGGCCCTGCCACACATCTCTAGGAACAACAGGTATGTCTTTGCTACTCTCCATATACACAGGGCTATTTATAAAGAAAGGGGCCTATTAACAGCAGAAAAAAAAAATTAAAAACAAAGAAAAAATACTGGCTCTCCTCCAGACTATTTGGGACCTGAAAGAGGTGGCCATTATGCATTGCCCAGGACACCAAAAGGGGACTGATCTGGTTTCAAAAGGAAAGCAATTAGCAGATCAAACAGCAAAGCAAGCAGCCAGGAAAATGACTCAAAAACTGGTTACACTCCTGGCTCCAGCCCTACCAGAAAAACCAGATTATTTAGAGGAAGATTTAAAATATTTACAAAAATGGACTAAATTAGACTATAAAGGGGACTGAGCTAAGACCAGGACAAAAAAGTTAATTCTTCCTCGAAGACTTAAAAAAAAAAAAAAATTAGTAAACCAAATACATCAGGGTACTCATTTAGGGACACGGAAACTTAAAAAACTAATGGGCAAGCAATTTCAGGTATCTAAATTAGGGCATATGGCTCAGGATATAGTTAATAGATATGCTCAATGTCAGGCAGTAAAAGTGGAAAAACTAGGATGGAAGAAAAAAAGAGAAAGAGGTAAAAAAACCTCTGAAATAAAATGTTAGTTTTTGTAGATACCTCTTCAGACTGAGTAAAAACTTTTTCTGCCAAGCATGGAACGGCAGAAATAGTAGCCAAAAACTACTAAAAAAGTAATTCCTAGGTTTGGGTTGCCTCTCATGATCGGGTCAGACAATGGCCCAGCATTTGTGAGTTCAGTCTCATGGGCATTGGCCAAGGCCGTGGGCACTAATTGAAAACTACACTGTGCCTACTGGCCCCAGAGTCCCGGACAGGTAGAGAGAATGAGCCAGACTCTTAAAGAGACCTTGACAGAGCTAATTCTGAAAACTGGCGGTGGATGGATGGATCTCCTTCCCTTCACCCTCCTTAGGGCGCGATGTGCACCCTACTTTAACAAGGTTACCCCATTTAAAATAATGTTCAGGAGACCCCCTCCACTCTGCTCATCGCTACAAAAGGTTGCCCTAATAAAAATGACTGATCAGTCTGTATTCCAGTCACTGCAGGCACTACAGTCTGTCTTAAAAAGAGCCCACGCAGGGATCTGAACTGCCTACAATGAGATGGAAATAGAGGTAAAACCACATCCTTACCAACCCAAACACTTGGTTTGGATACGCCGCCATCGAATGAAAACCTTGAAGTCTCATTGGAAGGGACCATTTCCTGTCATCCTATAGAGGACCGAAGGATTCCAACATCTTACTGCAGGAATAAAATGGACAAAACCTGCTGTTCCCATCCTAATTCCAGCACTAATTGATTCTTTAAAAAGTCAAAGAATTGACTAATCTCCAAAGAAAAGGGGGGGATGTTGGGGTCAATTCCATGTTAAAACATGTTAAACTTATTCTTTGATTCTCCCAGGGCCTGCCTGGGCCTACTTAGCCATAGTGACTCCATGTTGCCTAGGTAGACATTTTGTTGTTTAATAAATGCCTCAACAGTTATTGATATCGGTTCCAGGTAACTGTTGCTAAAACATACACTTAAAACAAGGCCATTTTGTTGTTTAATAAATGCCTCAACAGTTACTAGTATCGGTTCCAGGTAACCGTTACTAAAACACACAGGTAGGAGACATCCAATCAGCCCAAACCACATATGCAGATGTCTGTGATTGTGCCCTATAAAAACTAGCCTGTAAGACCAAGGGGTGTCGCTCTCTTCGGAGGCGGCCCTGGCCGGTCAGTCTGACTTCTAATGCTTGGCATAGAATAAAGGTTTATATAACTTTCACTTTGTCTCAGCCTCATTTCCCTGGCCGTTCAGTCTAACTTCTAATGCTTGGCATAGAATAAGGCTTTCCTTAACTTTGTCTCAGTCTCATTCCTTTGATAACGGACCCAACAAAGTGAGGGAAATAATAACCAATATTTGCCCAACTTGTGACAAATGCAGTATTGCAATGCATTAGGGAGATAGTAGTCTTTAATAAATAATGATGAATCAATTCATTAAACGTATAGAAAAAATAAATTCACCCCATCTCAAAACCTACAAGAAAAAATATTAATTAAAAATGTATCATGTCAAAAGATGTTGGAGCAAACATAGGTCTTTATGACATTTAAGTTGGCAAATATTTTGGAGAGAATTAAAAAGCTGTCTGTACATGTAAAAGAAAAATTTGATAGTTTGAACTAATTTAAAATGGAGAAATTATCTTCATTAAAAGCCATCACTAAAAAATTTGCCATGAAAAGAGTAAAAAGCCAAGTCATCAGTTGGGATGTTATATTTGAATACACATCTTTGACAAAGTGCTCATATCCAGATTAAACAAGAAGTAACTTCAAGCTGGGAAGAAAAAAGAAAATTAATTAAGATATGCAAATTAAATGTACATTTCAGAAAATGATCATGCCTCAAATTATATGAAAAGTTGCTCAACAGAACTAGTAATTAAGGAAATGCAAATTAATACCATAATAAATTATTAATACCATAATAAATTATTACACTTATTAATATATCTTAGAATAGAAGGGCCAGGGTTGAAAATATATATTGGTACATCACTCTGCAAATGTTTTTGGCCATATCTATGAAAGCTATGTATATCCTACCCTTTACCAAAAATTTTAATTTTGGATAGAAGTAAAATTATATACTAGAACTCTACAAAACAATAAGAATAAAAGAATAAATTCCTGCTATAGCAACTATCAGTCCATTTGGACTGCTATAAGAAAAATGCCATAGACTGGATGGCTTAAACAACAAACATTTATTTCTCACAGTTCTGGAGGCTGGCAAGTCAAAGATCCAGGTGCCTGCATATTTGGTATCCTGGTTCATAGATGGCTGTCTGTCTCCTCACATGGTTAAAAAAAAAAAAAAAAAGCAAGAGAGGTCTCTGGAGTCTTTTGTAGAGACACCTATCTCATTCATGACCGTTCTATTCTTATGACCTAATCACATCTCAAAGGCTGCATCTCCTAATAGCATCACATTGGAGGTTAGGATTTCAACATATGAATTTTAGGAGGCCAACGCATTCAGTCTATACCAGCATCAGAAGAATGATTCTCACAGTCATAATGAGAAGCGAAAAAAGCTGGAAATAAATGGATAGTTTTATCTATGGTATGATTCCATTGATATGAGGTTTAAGAGCAGCCAAACTTATTCTCTGATAATTAAAGCTAGAATAATGATTACCTTTGGATGAATGGAATTATTATTAGATGTACAAGGGAGCCTTCTGAGATATTTAAACTATTCTGTAACTTTATCTGAGTTGTGGTTACGTGAATGTATGCATACATGTAAATTCTTCACATTGTACACTTAACCTGTATGTATATGTCAGTAAAGCGTTTACAACATAATGTAATTTTTATTAATGAAGGCAAAAATATATAATCATATTAGTAGATGCAAAAAACAGCTTTGATAACATACTGTTCCCTTTTATGATGATAAAACAATTTTTAAATTCCTCTTAATAAATTTTAATAGAGGGCAAATTCTTGAATCTGGTAACAGATAGTCCCTAAAAACCTGTAAGTGCCTCATATTTAAGAGTGAAACATTATACTGTGATTTATCTGTTAGTGTTAATATAGAGGCTGCTTTTGGGCAACCAACTTGAACAAAGGAAACCTGAGTAGAAGGGCTCACAGTAACCCCCAACCCCCTGTCTCAATACAAACAGGCCCATTAGATGACCCATCTCAAAATAGCCATAAGCCCTAGCTGACCAATGGGATACTTATACCTAGATGAAAAAAGGAAAATTCCATACATCCCCATACTTCCTCACCTTTCCCCTTTAACTACAGCCACCCACCATTACCTCTTGGGAGACAGTCTCTGCTTTGCTGTCCTGACTGCCGCTCCCTTGTGGTATATTCAATAAACTTCTATTTCCTTTGTTCTGTCTTGTGTGAATTCCTCAGCTGGTTTCCACCCAGTCGGGTCATCCCACATTTGGTGGTCCCCATTCGATAAGAAAAGACACCACACTAACTACTTTGAATTTACTTACTAAATTCAGAAAACAGCTAAGGATGATCTTTAACATTAGTATTTTACTGAAAGTTCTATCTAATCCAGTAGTACTAGAAAAATAAGTAAAGGTATAAAGTTTAGGAATAAGAATTAACATTATCATTATTTACAGACTATGTAATTCCTTATTTTTAAAAAAAAGAAAAATTGAGTTGCTGACTCTGATTTCAATAAAATATATCAATTGAATTATTATATATTACCAACAAATTATTAGAAAATGTAATTTCACAAAACCACATCATTTTAATAGCAACTAAAAGTGTAAGATTTCTAGGAATTATTATAAAAAGATTTATTTATAGTCTTAATGGAGAAAATTATAAAACATTTATTTAGTGAATTTAAAGCAGATCCATGTAAATAGATACATACAGTTCGGAAATAACAGAATGCAGGGATAAATTAAAGTTCTTATTCTGAAAGATTTAATGGGGATTTCAAATTTATTCTAAATTTTTGTGGAAAGACAAAGAGCATGAATATTTAGAAAAAATTTCAAGAACGATGTGTGTTTTGGAAGACAGAGGGGTTTGTTTTTTCAGATAAATATCTAGTCTCACTTAAATTTAAAATAAGATTATGTGGTACAAGTATAATTATGGAAAAACAGACTAGCAAAATCAAATTTTTAAGTGTACAAAGAGATGCATGCCTTTACGAAAACTGGATAAATGAGAGATGGAGAATTTGATAAGTGATTGAGTGGAAAAGAATGAACTATTAAAAACATGGTACTGGGAAAATGGTTATCATATGGAGAATATTGATTAGAAACATGGATGTGCCATAATTAATTAAATTCCAGAATGATAAAAGATCTGGTTGTGAAAAAGAATAGCTTCATGAACTTTGTCTGAGAAAGGTGTTTTTTTGTTTTGTTTTGTTTTGTTTTTAAGGTACTGGATATTAAAACCACATGGAAAAGAAAGTTAATTTTTCACATTAAAATGTAAAATTTCTGTGTATCCATGCATGAGAAGCACCATGAGTGAATAACTTGCACATTGACACTAGCAGATTTCATACAGAGACTTACTATTTACTGAGCAGTTATTATGTGTTGGGCATGTTTAGAGTTCTAAGGATAGAACAGTTAACAGAAGAGACAAAGATGTATGCCCTCATGGAGGGAGCTTTCAGCCTAGCCCACAGCTGGTATGCAGTAAAATCAGGGTTTGAACCTATTTTTGCCAACTCCAAAATTCTGCTTTATGAAGTAATGAATAAATTGACATTCTGTGTTGATGCATCACTTTATGAATATGAGCTTGGCAAATATCGGTTCATCCCTGACAACTGGATCCACACTGAGTTAAGACAGAATCTGAACCTGCAAAGATCAAGCTTTTACTTATAATGAATTCTCTAAAGAAATGAAAGTAATCTTGAAATGATTCAGCCCTCAGAAAACAATCTTATACTATATTAAGATACAAATGCATTAGGAACTCGTATAAATAAATAAGAAAAACAATGGGGGGGGTGGGATTATGGACATTGGGGAGGGTATGTGATTTGGTGAGTGCTGTGAAGTGTGTAAACCTGGTGATTCACAGACCTGTACCCCTGGGGATAAAAATATATGTTTATAAAAATAAAAAATTAAAAAAAAAAAAAAAGAAAAACAATGGGAAAATGTGCAAACAAAAGGGAACAGGCAATTGATTAATAAAAGAGGATCATTACTAATATAAAACATACTTCATCTCACTAGTAGTCAGGTAACTTGACATTCAAAACAAAAGTAGATACTGTTTCCTACTCGTCCAACTGGTAACACTTAAAGCCAGTCAACTCAAGTGTTGCAGGAGATGTGCAGCAATATAAACTCCTATGCACTACTGGTGAGAGTGTAAATTATGCATCATTCTTGGAAGAGATCAAAGCACTAATGTTTAATAAAGCTGAACCCACCCATACCTTATGACCAACCACAGCCAATTCTACATGTGTAGCTTAAAGACATGTACAAGAATGTTTACTGTAATCTTGTTTACTATAAACATAAAAAAGGCCAATTATGCAGTAATAGAAAGATAGATATATACATTATAATCCAGCCATCGAATAAAAAAAATGATAATGAATTACCTATAACTCTTTTGATCAATAAGGATAAATATCATAAACATAATTTGGAACAATATCAATTTGGAACAATATCAAGAAAAAATGCTTTAAATGTCCTATTACATGAATTTAAGAACATGCAAAACATTACTATGTATTGACTATGAATTCATGAATACATAGTAAATGTAAAAGAATAAGAAATCCTAATTATGACAATGTTTTCCTTTTTGAAGAAGGAAGGTAAATCTAATTGAGGAAGTGAATTGTATAGTTTTTGTGTGATTTTAAAATTTTTGTTTCTTAATCTGGGTAATATGAATGTACATATTTATATATATGTATAATTTATATTATTATTTATATATCCTGAATGTCAGAAATGTTATATTTTTAATGCATACAATCATAGATGGTTCCAAAAGTTTGTTTTTATTTTCTCTTCCTAAATGCACCATTTCTTAGTATTACAGACACAAAGTCCAGTGAGTCAATTAAACAAAAATAGTTACTTGCTGATCTATTTTAAGATATGAAGCTAATATTGAATTTTGTAATGTACTAGGATTTTAAGCTGTAGCCACAGGAGACGTTTCAAGGGATGATACCACTGACTTATTAAGCCATAAGTGTAGAAACATCCCATAAGTTACCTATTTTGATGGTGCATCTAATAAAGAGGGATATTACTGTTATCCTTAAAGAACAGCACAACATACCCAAGGTTATCCAAATCCAACAGTCACTGCTCTCTTCCAAAACAAACCATGTTATCCAAAAATAAAGAGTTGTGATATGTTTCTGAAGGAATAATATTATATCCACATTTTAAAACTTTGGTACAAAATTGAACATATGGGAAACTTTTACAAAATGCAAAATGGGAGGTGCATTAAGTAAAACACCTAGGAATGGAATCTCAGTATAAATATGTTGAAATATATAATTCCCCAGGTGTTTCCAATGTGAAATCCCAGTTAGGAGTCATTGATTAATGCTATTAATGTCCAATAAAGCGAAATTACATTACCTGTGCTTACATTGATCTTTGTGTGTTCTTCAGAAGGATTTTTGCTGGACTCAATGGCATGATTATGTAAAAGACCATGCTTAGAAAAAGAGCCTGAAGAAATTCAACATACCCTGTGTATACTTTTGTTCTTTTTCCTGCATTCTAGCTCCCTGTCTTTTTACATAGCAAATAAGTCACAGAACATTTTTCAGAGACTATTTCATCCTAAGAGCTGGTAGAGTTTAGAATTAATTAAGGAGTCCTTCAGAAATTAATATCTCATTCTGATAATACAAGTATTGATTATTCACCTTCTATTTGTCATTTTTAGTAGTGATTGATGATCTTATTTTTTTAATTTTGTGTATAATAATTTTAGAGCCAGTAATAAAACACTGATACATAATTTATAGGAAAAAAAAGAAAAATCAGTAACCTCTCCACAAGGTGAATACATTTAAACCTCAAAAAATTTAGTTCACTTTCCCAACCAAGAAGAAATTAAGGAACAGAAAATAGTACATTTCAGCTTCATATTAATCATTTAGAATCACCACAGGGCCAAAACCCATCATCCTTTTCACAACTGCCTAAGTTCATAAAGTTTCAAAAGAATAGCCACTTACTCAAATTCAACCCAGGAGCTGTTTTCATCATAAAGGTAATGGGGTTTGTACATAGTTACATTTCAGTTGAAAAACAAAAACAAAACAAAAAATACCACTCCTCCCTTTTGCTTCTGTTTGATGCTCTGTGTATCAAAGGCCAACAGGTCCACTTTACTGGGAGACTACCTTGTCAGTTAATTTTTTTCACTGAATGGTTATATTTTTAAACCATGTATCTATGAGAGGCATCCTATCAGTAAATCCTTAAGGGTGTCAAATGTCAAAATAATAACAGGTGTGATGTTACATAGTCAACATACATTGTGAGGTAGATGTCATTTATTCCTTCTAATAACCTTGTAAAATAATTGGAATATATGGCTGGACCTTGAACAACATGGGTTTGTACTGCCTGGGTTCACTTATATGTGGACTTTTCCCAATAAATATAGCACAGTATTATAAATGTACTTTCCCTTCCTTATGGTATTCTTAATATTTTCTTTTTTCTAGCTTACTTTATGGTAAGAATACAGTATATATTACATAAACAAAATATGTGTTAAATGTTTATGTTATCAGTAAGACCGCAGGTCAATAGTGGGCTATTAGTAAAGATTTTGGGGGGGTCAAAAGTTATACATGGATTTTCAACTGAATGGGGGTTGGTGCCCCTAATCTTCATGTTGTTCAGTGTCCACTGTATTAGCTTTCTGAGGGAAAGACATGGAAAAAGAAGCACACTAAAGACAGTATCATCCTTTGAGAGACACATATAATTTAAGAAAAGGAAAAAGAAAGTTTTCTACAAAATGACAATAATAGACGAAAGATAAATTATCAGAAAGAAAAAAAGAGAACTGTATAAGAGAAATGATCTACAAGTCAGAGGAGGAACATCAATAAATGAGCTTTGGAGGTGAGGATGAAACAGCATTCTACCACAAGTCAGCCATGTCCCAGGAGTTCTGCAAAGAAGACATCCAGATGGCCAACAGACACATGAAAAAGTGCTCCATATCACTCGGCATCAGGGAAATACAAATCAAAACCACAATGAGATATCACCTCACACCAGTCAGAATGGCTAAAATCAACAAGTCAGGAAATGACAGATGCTGGCGAGGATGCGGAGAAAGGGGAACCCTCCTACACTGTTGGTGGGAATGCAAGCTGGTGCAGCCACTCTGGAAAACAGCATGGAGGTTCCTCAAAATGTTGAAAATAGAACTGCCCTATGACCCAGCAATTGCACTATTGGGTATTTACCCTAAAGATACAAATGTAGTGATCCAAAGGGACACATGCACCCGAATGTTTATAGCAGCAATGTCCACAATAGCCAAACTATGGAAAGAACCTAGATGTCCATCAACAGATGAATGGATCAAGAAGATGTGGTATATATACACAATGGAATACTATGCAGCCATCAAAAGAAATGAAATCTTGCCATTTGCAACAACATGGATGGAACTAGAGCGTATCATGCTTAGCGAAATAAGTCAAGCAGAGAAAGACAACTATCATATGATCTCCCTGATATGAGGAAGTGGTGATGCAACATGGAGGCTTAAGTGGGTAGAAGAATAAATGAAACAAGATGGGATTGGGAGGGAGACAAACCATAAGTGACTCTTAATCTCACAAAACAAACTGAGGGTTGCCGGGGGGAGGGGGTTTGGGAGAAGGGGGTGGGATTATGGACATTGGGGAGGGTATGTGATTTGGTGAGTGCTGTGAAGTGTGTAAACTTGGTGATTCACAGACCTGTACCCCTGGGGATAAAAATATATGTTTATAAAAAATACAAAATTATAAAAAAAAAAAAAAAAAATAAATAAATAAATAAATAAATAAATAAAAAAAAAGGAGTTTTAGATTTTAGATGTATCCTGTCAAAAAATCAACTGCCCTGTCTGGCAGGAAATTCTTTTTTCAGTTTATCGGTGGTACCGTTTTGGTTAGTTAAGACTTCAAAATCTGTTTAAATAAGAAATATAATGTGTCATTTTACATCTTAGTCCATTTATGTGAGAAAAAAAGAAGTACCAATGATCAGCTTCTGGATTTTCAAAGAAAATATTCAAATATTTATACCTTTGAGAAAACAGATATCAACTTAAATATTATTTCATGGTACCATGTTATTAAGTAAAGCAATCAATTGGAAATGCACACCTTTTAGAGTTTAAAGGTTAGTTTAATAAGACACAACAACAATATCAGAAGTCTGGTGGTTTTACAAGTTCTCATTATTGAATTTAAACTTCTTAAGAATAATGCTTTGATGCAAAATATCTGATTTTCTTGCAGGGGTAACATTTTTATCTCACCTCTTATAACTCCCCCCCTTTTTTTAAACCAGTGACTAGAAAGTCTTATATTTTAAGACTAAAAACTGGAATTTCTTTGCTTAGCCCCAGGGATAAAAAGAGGGTGGCTGGAAAACTCAACCCCTATGATATTGAAAGGAAGAGGTCAGAACATGGTCACTAAGAAACAGCAGGTGGAGGATGTAATGGTTTAGAGCTGAATTATTTTGCATCTATGTAAGTAATGCACAAATGTCTGTAATTAACAACACTGTTTAGGGACCTATGCCTGCCTAAAGCCAAAGCTTATGCTAGCTCAATTATTCCTTGCCCTCACATATCCAAGGAGATAATCAGTGGACATAGCCCAGAGAATGTAAGACAAACTAGGGGAGAAAAAAGGGGGAAAGTGTCAGAAATCTGACATGGAGGAAACAATAATGGGGTAAGAATTCAGATTCATAACCAAAGGGCAAATGGGAAAATAGTGGAAGCTATAGTTTCATTGACATGGCAGAAATACTATAACCTGAAAACCCACCCACAACTTATGAAATGCTGGATTCCATATGAAAATTAATGTATAGCCAAGCTTTCAGGAAAGAAAGGAAAATACAAAGATGACAAAAATGAAGCAGAAATGAAAATGAAAGTGGAAAGTACATGAGGTGATGCTGTAGCAACCTTGGACTTTGGATTTGGAAACTGGGAACAAGAATCTTAACTTTCTTCAGGAATAGATCCTGAGCATACATGAGGGGGAGATTTGAAACTGGGCACCCCTTACATAAAGTCAGAACTTCAAAGGGCTTCACACTCCATGAAAGCATTTACTAGTTTTCATTTACCAATATATCTGTATATTGGAATATATGCCTTAGGTATAGAAATAGATTAGTCAGAAAATTGACTCTGAAATAAACTTACTCCTCAAAATGGCAGTTGCTCTGAGTTGTACAATTGGACAAGAGTATGTGTATACTTTGCAGGAAGTCTGATGTCAAAGAACAAAGAGCTTATCAGACCATATTTGATTCCCCAAATCACTAAGAGTACTTCCCACTTCTTCTCTTGGAAGGTATTTCAATCAGGTTAATATAAGTTATGTGGCTGTAACAAATAATTCAGAAATTTTCTTGGAATACAAAAAGAAAACTTTATTTCTTGATAGTATAAAAGGATTTCATCCCTAGTCTCATTAGTGGCTGAAGGAGAAATCCTTATTTTGGAGATGCTTTCCTTATCCTTGAAGAGGTATCCAAACAGAGATGTTTGGCAGTCCAAACATATGCTGACTATTCTATTGGAAGGCTTGCCCCTGTCACTCCTACTTGTATTTCATTTGCTGAAATTTCATTCACCTAAGTCTGACCTGAACAAATAACATAACCTATCAAATGAATGAGTGAGGGGGGTAAGGTAGTGTCAGTTTGTCCATACGGAAGAAAGGAGCCAGAGAAAAAATCAGCCCCCAAGATAAGAGTGACTGATATTTGTATTCATGTTCATGTGCAGGGAGGTAAGTGGTTATAAAATAAGATGAGATTACTATCCCAGACAATACAATGGAATGTAGAAAAGTGATTAAAAATGAATAATATTTTTAAGAGGAAGGAGCACGAATATTTGACACTTAAATTTTTATGCATTTAAAAATTTTAAGTATAATAAAAACTGTTAGAAATTAGATACAGGAAAATTTAAAAAGGGAATAAATTAAATTAGAGAAAACTAATAGAATACTGGCAGTAGATGGAGGAAGTAAATGAAAAGCAGGTTAATTGAATCCATAACACGAGATGGTAGATGTAAATGCACATGTATTAGGAAGCATAATAAATGTAAATAAAGCAAACTCAGCAGTTAAAGTCCAGAGAGAACCGGACTGGACAAAACAAAACAAAAAATACCTACACGTTATTTTCCTGAAATGCAAGAACATAGAAAATATGAAAGTGAAAAAATATATATATCAGGCCAATACTTAACCCATATACAGATAGGAAGTTGTGTTAATATCAGACAAAAGAGATATTAATATATAACCCCTGATTTCTGAGGTAAGATGGTGGAGAAGTAGCGGACTGAAATGACATCAGGTTGTGGGAGTTCAGCTAGATAGTTATCAAACCATTCTGAACACCTACAAACTCAACAGGAGATCAAAAGAGAAGAGCAGCAATTATAGGAACAGAAAATCAACCACTTTCTGAAACGTAGGACGTGTGGAGAAGTGAATCCGAGGCCACAGGAAGATAGACCACGGGGGGGGGGGGGCTCCCAGCAAGCAGTGGAGCAGTGAAACACAAAATCAGAAATTTTAGAAGTCTGCTCCACTGAGGGACATCACTCCAGAGGTTAAGCAGGGGTGGAGCCCTCACAGGGACAGTGTGGTCTCAGGACCCACAGGGTCACTGAAAGATTGGAGATGTCTGAGTGTGACAGAGCTCCCAGGTATCGGAGCAGGGAAGCCGACTACAGAAATAGAGCCCAGGAATGAGCTCTCAGCTCAGGGTTACCTTAAACTATGATCTATGGCACAGTCAGACCACTGCTCTTTGAGCAGTGACCCCACAAGTGGCAGATCAAGGGAGACTCACCTTCCTTTTCTGGAGGCAGAAATATGCTGGGTTGGAGACTCCAAATGGAGCTCTGCATCATAGAGAGAGGAAAAAGAGCATCCTACTAGAGAATGAATGGGTCATTTGGGAAATTAAAGAATTGAAAAAATCATGGAAACAAATGATAATGAAAACACAACTGTTCAAAATCTGAGGGACACAGCCAAGGCAGTCCTGAGAGGAAAGTATATAGCCGTACAAGCTTTTCTCAAGAAACAACAAAGGTCTCAAGTAAACAACTTAACCCTACACCTAAAGGAGCTGGAGAAAGAACAGCAAAGAAAGGCTAAACCCAGCAGGAGAAGAGAAATCATAAAGATCAGAGCAAAAATCAATGAAATTGAAACCAAAAGAGCAATAGAACAAATCAATGAAAGCAGGAGCTTGGATTAATAAGATTGATAAACCTTGGCCAGACTTACCAAAAAGAAAAGAGAAATGACCAAAGAAATAAAATCATGAATGAAAGTGGAGAGATCACAACCAACACCAATAAAATACAAACAATTATAAGAATATACCATGAGCAACTCTATGTCAGCAAATTTGACAATATGGAAGAAATGGATGCATCCCTAGAGATATATAAACTACCAAATCTGAAGCAGGAAGACATAGAAAACCTGAATAAACCCATAAACAGTAAGGAGATTAAATCAGTCATTAAAAATCTCCCAAGAAACAAGAGCCCAGGGTCAGATGGCTTCCCAGGAGAATTCTACCAAACATTTAAAGAAGCATTAATACCTATTTTCCTAAAACTGTTCCAAAAAATAGAAATGGAAGGAAAACTTCCAAACTCATTTTTTTTAAAGATTTTATTTACTTATTTGACAGACAAGTACGCAGAGAGACAGAGAGAGGAGGAAGCAGGCTCCCTGCTGAGCAGAGAGTCCGATGCAGGGCTTGATCCCAGGACCTTGGGACCATGACCTGAGCTGAAGGCAGAGGCTTTAACCCACTGAGCCACCCAGGCACCCTTCCAAACTCATTTTATGAGGCCAGTGTTACCTTGATCCCAAAACCAGTCAAAGACCCTACCAAAAAGGAGAAATGAAGACCAATATCCTTTATGAACACAGATGCAAAAATTCTCACCAAAATACTAGCCTATAGGATCCAACAGTTCATTAAAAGGATTATTCACCACGACCAAGTGGGATTTATCCCTGGGCTGCAAGGTTGGTTCAACATCTGCAAATCAATAACAGTATAACACAGTACATTAATAAAAGAAAGGACAAGAACCATATGATATTCTCAATAGATGCTGAAAAGGCATTTGACATAGGACAGCATCCTTTCTTGATCAAAACTCTTCAAAGTGTAAGGATAGAGGGTACATACCTCAATATCATCAAAGCCATCTATGAAAAACCCACAGCAAATATCAAAAACTGAGACTTTTCCCCTAAGGTCAGGAACACGGCAGAGATGTCCACTATTACCAGTGATATTCAACATAGTACTAGAAGTCCTAGTCTCAGTAATCAGACAACAAACAAAAATAAAAGGCATCTGGTCAGCAAAGAAGAAGTCAAATTCTCACTCTTTGTAGATGATATGATACTGTATGTGGAAAACCCAAAATACTCTACTCCAAAACTGTTAGAATTTGTACAGGAATTCAGCAAAGTGTCAGGATATAAAATCAATGCACAGAAAACAGTTGCATTCTATATACCAACAGCAAGACAGAAAAAAGAGAAATTAAGGAGTGGATCCCATTTATGATTGCACCCCAAAGAGACAAAGAATCTGTACTCAGAAAACTGTAAAGTACTCATGAAAGAAATTGAAGAAGACACAAAGAAATGGGAAGACATTCCATGCTCATGGTTTGGAAGAACAAATATTGTGAAAATGTTTATGCTATCTAAAGCAATCTACACGGATAATGTAATCCCTAACAAAATCCCATCTTTTTTTTTTTTTTCAAAGAAATGGAACAAATAATCCTATAATTTATATGGAACTAGAAAACACCCCAAATACTTAGAGGAATGTTGAAAAAGAAAGCCAAAGTTGGTGGCATCACAATTCCAGACTTCAAGCTCTATTGCAAAGCTGTCATCATCAAGACAGTATGGTACTGACACAAAAACAGACACATAGATCAATGGAACAGAATAGAGAGCCCAGAAATGAACCCTCAACTCTATGGTCAAAAGAATGTCCAATGGAAAAAAGACAGTCTCTTCAACAAACGGTGTTGGGAAAATTGGACAGTTACATGCAGAAAAATGAAACTGGACCATTTCCTTACACCACACACAAAAATAGACTCCAAGTGGATGAAAGAACTCAATGAGAGATAGGAATTCATCAAAATCCTTGAAGAGAACACAGGTAGCAACCTCTTTGACCTCAGTCGCAGCAACTTCTTTCGGGAAACATTGCCAAAGGCAAGGAAAGCACGGCAAAAAGAGAACTATTGGGATTTCATCAAGATCAAAAGCTTTTACACACAAATGAAACAGTCAACAAAACCAAAAGACAGCTGACAGAATGGGAGAAGATATTTGCAAACAACATATAAGATAAAGGGCTGGTATCCGAAAGCTATAAAGAACTTAACAATCTCAACACCCAAAGAACAAGTAATCCAATCAAGAAATGTACAGAGGACACGAACAGACATTTCTGCAAAGAAGATATCCAGATGGCCAACAGACATTTGAAAAACTGCTCAACATCACTTGGCATCAGGGAAATACAAATCAAGACCTCAATGAGATACCACCCCACACCAGTCAGAATGGCTAAAATTACCAAGTCAGAAAACGACAGATGTTGGGAAGGATGTGGAGAAAGGGGAACCCTCCTATACTGTTGCTGGGAATGCAAGCTGGTGCATCCACTCTGGAAAACAGCAAGGAGTTTCCTCAAAAAGTTGAAAATAGAACTACCCTACAACCCAGCAATTGCACTACTGAGTATTTACTCTAAAGATACAAATGTAGTGATCCGAAGGAGTATGTGCACCCAAATGTTTCAAATGTTTATAGCAGCAATGTCCACAATAGCCAAACTAGGGAAAGAACCTAAATGTCCATCAACAGATGAATGGATGAAAAAGAGGTCACACACACACACACACACACACACATACACTGGAATACTATGCAGCCATCAAAATAAATGAAATCTTGCTACTTACAGCAATGTGGATGGAACTAAAGGATATTATGCTAAGCGAGATAAGTCAATCAGAGAAAGACAATTATCATATGATATCCATGATATGATGAATTTGAGAGGCAGAGTGGGGCATTTGAGGGATAGGGAAGGAAAAAATGAAACAAGATGGGATTGGGAAGGAGACAAACCATAAGAGACTCTTACTCTCACAAAACAAACAGGATTGCTGGGAGAGAGCGGTATGGAGAGGTGGTTGGGTTATGGAAATTGGGGAGGGTATGTGATATTGTGAGCTCTGTGAAGTGTGTAAGCCTGACGATTCACAGACCTGTACCTGTGGGGCAAATAATACATTTTATGTTAATAAAATAATTAATAAAAATATATATATACAACCCCTACCGTGGATAAAGCATATGCTTAGTTATACATTCTGAGTTTGTACATAATAACATATTAAACAACATCACAAAACATTTAAAGGAAAATTTGACAGATGGCAAGGAGAAATTAACAATCCATAATGATTATGAGAAATTTTATTATCTATTTCCCATAATTTTTAAACTAAATGACATATCAGTGAAGATATCAAAGATTAGAATGCAATTATTTTTGTATCTGATGGCTGCCATAACTGTCATCTAGACACCTACTCCCAACAACTCATACACATTCTTTTCTTTTACACACGAAACATTCAGAAAATCGGTAACTTAGGAAAAAAGATTCTCACTATGTTTTCAAAATTGGCATTATACAGACTATATATTCTCATGATAACGTAATAATGGTGTAAGCCAATTACAAAAAGGTAAACTTTAAAACGCATACCTGAGAAATTATAAACATAAGTCTAAAATATCATGGTTCAAAGAATGAAGTGTAATGGACATTTTAAATATTCAAAATTGAATAATTCATAAAATACAGCCTCTGTTAGCTTCCTGGTGCTGCTACAACAAATTGCTGAAAGCTTTGGGGCTTGAAACAGCATGGATTACTATTTTACCATTCTGAAAATGAGAAGTTTAAATGGATCTTGGCTAAAGTCAAGGTGCAGCAGGGCTGCAGTCCATCCTGGAAGCTCTAAGTGAGAATCTCTCTCCGTGACTTTTCTGGTTTCTGGAAGCCACCTGCATTCCTTCATTCATGACCTCCTTCACCTTCAAAGAGTCTTGAGTCTTCTTCATGTTACATTACAGGATTCTGATTTCTGACTTCTATTTTACTTATAAGGATTGTCGTTACAGTGAGTCTACCTAGTTAATCCAGGATAATCTTCCCAATTGAAAATCAGCTGATTAGAAAACTTAATTCAATCTGCAACCTAAGTTTCCCCTTGCTATGTAACATAATTCACTGATAGGTCATTAGCATGTGGACATCTTTGATGAGGTTGGGGTTTTGCCTATTCCACAGCTGAAGTATTATTTTGAGGGAAAAATAAAGGCAAATAGTATAAAAAAGAAAGTCCAAATTAAAAAAAATAAGATTTATTCACTTATTTTAGAGAGAGAGAGAGAGAGAGCGAGCGAGCACAGGGGGGAGGGGCAGAGAGAAAGGTAGACAAGCAGACTCCCTTCCATATGGGGAACCCTGTGCAAGGCTTGGTCCCAGGACCTGGAGATCATGACCCCAGCCAAAACCAAGGGTCAGATGCCCAACCTACTGAGCCACCCACATGCCCTGAAAGGCCAAATTTTTGAGGTACATAGCAATTTTTAAGAAGAGAGAAAAAGAAAATCCGAATAAACTAAATAAAAGATAAAGGAAATATTTATGATAAGAAAAAACAATTAATGAAACAGGACACAAAGCTGCCTCTAGAAATAAATAATAAAAAGTAAAACAAAGGCTTTTGCAAATTCAGTCTAGAAAAATGGACTAATTAAACATTAAAGACAACAAACCAAATGAACAACAACAAACAAGAAAAAAAGAGTTTACGGATCAATTTCTTATATTAATATAGATCCAAAATATGTACAAAGCTAAATCAAGTGGTGTAGAAAGTCATAGAATATATTAAAAACTTTGTGTCTCACAGGAAAGCAGACAATATAAAATTAAAATCTTTAATCCACTAATAAGAATAAAAGTGTAACATAAACTGGGTGACTTAAAACAACAGAAATTTATTTTCCTATTGTTTTAGAAGCTAGAATTCTAAAATCAGGGTAATGGCATGGCCATGCTTCTTCTGAAACCAATAGGGGAATCCTTCCTTGCTCTTCCTAAGCTTCTGGTGGTTTGTCAGCAGTCTTTGACATTCATTGTAGATGCATGCCTCCTATCCTTCCGTCTTCACATGGCCTTCCCCTTGTGTGTCTTCATATCATCTTCCCTCTGTGAATGGTGACTATAGTTAACAATGTTGTGTTGTATATTTATATTTGACTTGAAGTCACCATAAAACCATGTAATAACAAACCATATAATTACACAATTCTGCCTCCAAGATTTTAAAACAGCTGCTCAATGAAATCAGTGCCTTATGTATCTAATTTCATCATGCAAGAAAGAAGCCACTCATGTGTTCACTGTTGTCTATGTTTACAAAATCCATACTAACACCACATCCTACAGAGAAACATTTAGAGCTATGGGTTTCTTGTGGAAATCTTTCTCTTTGTATTTCCTTGAATAGCAATAAGAAAATCAAATCTTGTCCTTTCCCTAGGAGCTGACGAGGGAGTCTACTTGCAGGTGAAATAAATTGTCTTTCTTCTGTTGAGATGAAACTACAATCTATGTGCTCAGTGGCATATGCAAATAGCAGATTGAACTTGGTTGCAGCAAATTTTCTGTTCCTGATAACATCTGTTATACTTGACAGATGCTCCAGTGCCAACTTCACACCAAGTAAAGTGAGACTACAAGAAAGTAGAAACGCCCAGTGTTTAAGCTTCTTTTCTGAACAAAAACACCATTAACCCAGACACAAGGCTCTGAACTGCGTAAACTATATATAATGTTTGCACCTTGTGAATGCTAAGCATATGTGATTCCAATGATTAAAACATCACATTCCTCAATCCTTGCTTCCTGACAGGCAGAAGGTCTGGTTTCCTTAATCTTCCATTTGAGTTCATAACATTTCAAAATGTTTGCCTTTTTTTCCTATGACTATCAAAGAAATAGAATATTTGAAAAATGTGAAATGTTTCTTCCCAATCATAAGAACAACATCATAATTATAGTGAATGGATATGCAAGGAAAATGAACAGTAAAATGATTCAAAAGGACATGCAAATAATAAACACATTAGGCATTATTGGAATTTGCTCATATTTAAATAAATTCAAGTTAAAACAAAAAAGAGATATACTATATAAGACATATACTTTCAAAATATGATTTTAAAAGCTAGTCTAGTGAATAGTACATTGATTCCAGAGTACTGCTGCATCAAAAGTAAAGTAATACATTTATATGCTCATTTTGGAAAATAGTTTGGCATATATCAAATGTCATTAAAAAGTTTTTTTTTTTTTTTTTAACTCACTTTAGGAAACTGCTGGTTAACTTTGTGCGGAAAAACAAACACCAGCTAAACACAATTTTGTGTTTGTTCTTCCATAGAATTTGACTGTAGAGAAGCTGGAGAAACCAAAAGGAAATACAGATCCCAGAAATAAAAAACTGAGCAATCAGTTCAGAACATTGAGCATGTTTTGAGTTGTTTGTATATAGAAAATGAGAGTAAATAAGCATACGGAAAGATATTTCATATCATATGTTGTCAGGGAAATGCAAATTTAAACAATGAGGTACCACTAGAAAACTATTGGAATGGCTAGAATCCAGAATATTAACAGCACCATATGCTGGTGAGAATGTGGAGCAACAGAAACTCTCATTCATTGCTGGTGGGAAAGCAAAATGGTACAACCACTTTAGTTTGGCAATTCTTACAAAATTAAACATACTCTTATGACTCAGTAGTCTCATTCCCTGGTATTGACCCAAAGGAATAATCCACACAGACACCTGCACATAGGTGGCAGCTTTATTCAAATTGCCAAAACTTGGAAGCAATCAAGATGTCCTTCAGTGGGTGAATGGAGGTGCATACGGACAATGGAATATTTTTCAGTAATAAAGGGAAATGAGTTATGAAGGCATGAAAATAAATGGAGGAAACTAAAATGCATATTACTAAGTGAAAGATACCAATCTGGAAAGACTACTTATTGTATTATTTCAACTGTATGACACAGAGCATGAAAATACTCTGTATGGTACTATAATGGCGGAAACATGTCATTATACATTTTCCAAACTCATAGAATATACAACACCAAGAGCAAATCCTAAGATAAACTATGGACTTTGGAAGATTATGATGTCAATGTAGGTTCATCAGTTATAACAAATGTACCACTCTGCTGGGAGATACTGATAATGGGGGAGGCTCTGTATGGGAAGAGGGTATAAGAAAAATATCTATACCTTCCTATCAATTTTGCAGTGAACCTAAAACTGCTCAAAAAATTTAAAGTCTAAATTTAGAAAAATAAATTTTATAAATATAAATAAATAAGACACAAAAGGCAACAGCAATAAAACTCCAAAACATAAGGATAACTAAAATAACTCCTATGCTTGTAAACTAGAAAATGTCTTTATAAATAACCCATGTGTCAAAAAAAATACACAATGGAAATTTTTTAAAAAAATACTTAAAAGTGATTCATAATAGAAAACAACACAAGTCAGTGTTTGTGAGGGTTGCTGGGGGGAGGGGGTTTGGGAGAAGGGGGTGGGATTATGGACATTGGGGAGGGTATGTGCTTTGGTGAGTGCTGTGAAGTGTGTAAACCTGGTGATTCACAGACCTGTACCCCTGGGGATAAAAATATATGTTTATAAAAAATAAAAAATTATTGGGGGAAAAAAAAAACTACAACAATAAAAACTCATTATGAAATCCCAGTCAAGATTTTATTTGAATATTATGAGAAACTTGGTTAATTTTCTCTAAATTAAAATTAAGCACATAGCAAAAGGAAATACATTAAAGCATTGAGGATGGTAGTCTATAAGAGTTGGAAGAGAGAAAATACAAAGAAAAATATATACTTTCCTTCTGCAATTCAACTAATTTAAGTAGATAACTTATAAGAAAAATATACATGATTTTTGTAATTATATAATTCAGAAGAAAATATATGTATACAGATGGGTTTATGACAGTACTATCTCTGGTGAAGACAGAATATTATCCTTCTCAATGCCCAACAACAGAGAAAGAGCACAGAAGATTAAGAGTGTAATATTATGTAGGCTTTAAAATAATAGGGAAGATTACGTAGATTCATCTGATAAGAATTTTTAAAGAAACAGTTGTTTTCATTAAAAATAACTTTGTTTCATTATATAGGGGCATGGGTGACTCAGTCAGTTGAGCATCTGACTCTTGCTTTCAGCATAGGTCATGGGCTCGAGCCCCTATTGGGCTCTGTGCTCAGTGTGAAGTCTACTTCAGATTCTTTCTCCCCCCACCCCAACCCCACCCCTTTCTCTCTCTCAAATAAACAAATAAATAAATAAATATTGTTTCATAAAATATACAATGTAATTTGTGATGTTAAAAGATCCCAATTATACATAAACCAGATGATATATACATGAATAAAAATAAAATAAATCAGAGATAATATAAAGCATTATGTTAAAGTGAGCTTAAGATAATAACATAACATATATTTTTAGTTTTTGTAAATACTGTATAATAGTGTCTCAAAAAGAAATATAGTTTGAAATCCTGGAAGTTTTCTATAAGAAGCTTATGAAAGAAAACATGAGTTTCACAGTTTTATATGGAATTTTATTCAGTTATCAACCACTTATGCTAATGGTGGAATGCCAAAATATGGTGACTGTACATGTAAAAGCTTCATTTCATCCTCATTTTACCTTGTACCCATATATTGACATCAGTATCATGACTTCTGTTTACCCTGACCATACCTATTGAATTCAATTGGATTGGATTAATTAATTAGATTGGATTGCTTTCCTGATGAAACATTCAATCTACTATGTACTGAACACTTCATATGTACCAGGTCCTATACAAATATTATACATGGTATGTTCTAATTATATTATCTAAAACCAAGCACAGAAGAGCATGGCATGCACAGTGATAAAGCATGTGAAGTTGTACAAACCTTTTGTACAATGAACATACCGTTATGTGTTGCATAAACAAAAATTTTGAGTAACGTACTGGCTAGTACTGTATCACTGCATTACTGCTGTGGTCCTCAACTGGTGTGTCTAGGACACTGGTAAACCAAGAACCCTCAGAGATTTGTTTGTATATTATCATTAAAGTATACAGTTTATTTTGCTGCAACTGATCTTACCTATTACCATGGCAACCAATCAGATGGAATGTTGTTCTGGGAAGGTTATGTGACCTGGTGTAAGTATATTATCGACTTACCAGAAAGTGTGAGAGAGAACTTTTCTTCTTGAAGGAATGAAACTGCATTTGGGCAGTGAATATTTCTAGAAAAACAGCAAAAACAGGTTTAATGAGCAATGAAGAAAAATTATTTTCTAGACAAGGAGGCATTCCTCTGTTGTAATAATGACAGTAAGGTAACTATTGCTGATTTGCTTAGGTGTTTGTTTGTTTTTTTTTTTTTTTTTTCCCATATCCTGGGAAAAAACCACCTAACGGGGCACCTGGGTGGCTCAGTGGGTTAAAGCCTCTGCCTTCGGCTCAGGTCATGATGCAGGGTCCTGGGATCAAGCCCTGTATTGGGCACTCTGCATAGCAGGCAGAGAGCCCGCTTCCCCTTCTCTCTCTGCCTGCCTCTCTGCCTATTTGTGACCTCTCTCTCTGTCAAATAAACAAAATCTTAAAAAAAAAAAAAAAAAGAAAAGAAAAAGAAAAAAAAGAAAACACCTAAGCAGAACAGCAATAGTTATTTGGTCCTATTGAGAGTTCCATCCAAATACTAATTCTGAAAGAGAGTTGTTAGCCTAAGAAGGTCATGGATTTATGAATTCCCTAAATTCATTTTCTTATAATATCAAGTTCCTTGCTAGCCAAAGAAGCAAAAACCAAAATAAAATCCAACAAAAATGACACCAATAATTTTTTCAAGCTGCAAAATAGTCTACCTTTTGTAATTTACTAAGCTCTTTTCCCAGTTTCTCAATTCTTAGGAAAGTCATCTGTTGCCTTGCCTCTCAAGACTTCACAGCAGTTTTTTTTTGGATCTAGAAATGTCCCATTACTCCCCCCCCCCCACACACACACAAACACACACACACATACACTGAGATAGACTAATAATATAGGCATTTCAAGAAGTTCTAGTTGGCAATAGCACCATTTGAAACATTTGCAAACCCAGAGGCAGCTCCAGAATTGGCATGAAATCAGAGCTTGAGGTGAGCAGCTGGATGGGAAAGTTTGAGTACGTGAATTGCTTTGTAGTTGGTTTGAGTGGCAAACATACTAACCTTGTGGTCTATTTTAGGTGGCTAATGGGGTGACTGATGGAGATTGCCCAAGTAACCCACTGTCCTTACTCTTAGTTAAAATCTCTTCTCCTGTTGTAGCAGCTGGATTTCAGACTGCCCTTTCAAGATCCGGACTTCTAGAAAACATTGTGATTTCAGAAGAGTTAATATAATAAGTAATTAAAGGTAGCTGTTGCTTTAAAATACATCTCTTAGACAGTATTTTAATGTTTTTATAGAAGTAGATTTTGGAAAAGATACTGAAACCTGGCAAATGGTACCTTCAGAAATAAGAAAAACAAGGAAGCCTTATCTCTGTCAGAGAGAAGACTACAGCCTCAATCCCCCAAACTATATGGAAACGTTATAATCAAAGCCACAAGGCAACATGGTGCAGAGACATATGCTGAGAAATATAGATCACACTATTGCCAAGAAGCGCTTAGGGCATCCAGAGCAGAGGCTCTGGTGATAATTTATCACCAGTATGAAATCATTAAATAATGAATATCACACCTTTTAAATTACATTGCAATTATAATTGCTATTCTAAAAGTGAATCATAAGCTGTGATTTGACCTTGAGAAATAATTGAACATTTTTGGAGAGTTTCCACATCTGTTGTACAAAGTGATTGGATTGTATTCAGAGTCAAAACAGTGTTATTGAGAATCTAGAATACGCAGGTGTTTTTAACATAATGTTTTAAAATATCGATTTTAATAATGTTTATTAAGTAGTTATTAAATATGCTCATATGGAAGAATGACCACAGTTCAGCAGTAGATTGGGCTGTAGTTCTCCACTGGAGGCAGCACAAGACTGGTGACCAGTGCAAAGGTGGCATGAGATGATAATCACAGATGCTAGTGTGGACATTTGCCTCCTTCTGGTGCCATAAGGCTACCATTATTAAATAAGTGTTGCACCTGAACTAATTTAAGATCTTAATACAGTGTATAAACATGACATATTTATATTAACATTGTTTTCCCATAAAATAACAGCAACCAGTGAATGGTCTAAAAACAATCAGCTAATGGTAAAAATAAGGAAGTGAAAATTGATAAAATACTTAAGAATATCTTTTAATTAAATGTATATCTTCTTTAATTAAAGAAACCTGTAACATTTCACAGTCAGCTGGAAATGATGAATAGTGATTATTGAGAAGACTGGTCAAAATGCAAATTACTGTCACATCAAATTGTAGATTTAACATAGTTGAAGTCAATTTATTTTTTTTAAGATTTTATTTATTTATTTGACACAGAGAGAGAGATTCACAAGCAGGGGGAAGGGCAGGCAGAAGGAGAGAAAGAAGCAGTCTCCCTGAGGAGGAGAGATGCCAACGTGGGGCTCCATCCCAGAGCACTAGGATCATGACCTGAACTGAAGATAGACACTTAACCCATGGGCCTCCATCCCAGGACACTGGGATCATGACCTGAGCTGCAGGCAGACACTTAACAAACTGGGACACCCAGGAACCCCAAAGCTAATTTTTGATGAGTTATTTATACTATAATTCTTTATTTGGAAGAATAAGCAAGTTAATATAATAAAATATATAAGAGCTTGGATTGACTCTAAATTGCTAAAGTTTTAATAATTCTATAAAATACACTTAAATCTCGATAGAAAAATAGAACTAAATTGTGTCTTAGAAGGAGACACAGTTTATATAAAAATTAAATTTTATGATAAAATTATACAAGAGTATAGGTTGTTGGACAAGGGACAGAATAGTCAATAAAACCTGTTACAAAAATTACTTGGTGCACTAGAATTTTTACAGTTTGTAAGCATCAAAAACTAAATTCAAACTCATATAAAGAAAAACAAGAATTACTGGTTTATATAATAGAAGGTACAGGGTGCACTATAAGCATGTCTGAATCCAGGAGTTTAAGTTAAGCCATCAAGACCCTGTCCATTTCTATTTTATTGGTTCTCCTTTTATTTGTGATACCTTTATTCTCAGTTAGGTCCCCCAACGACATATAAGCACAAATATGACTATTGGCAGCTTCAGGCCCACCTCTGACCAGTAGAGAAACCCCAGAAGCAAAAGGTAACTTATTCTCCATAGGGTTGCACAGAAATATCTGGTTGACTTTCACTGGACTGGTCCACATGCTAGGTTGCAATGCCTGCATCACTCACCTCACTTCATCTCATCACACGGGCATTTTATCATCTTACAGCATCACAAGAAGAAGGCTGAGTACAATACAATAAGCTATTTTGTGCACACAAAAGAATTGCATTCATATAACTTTTATTATAGTATATTGTTATGATTCTTCTATTTTATTATTAGTTATTATCGTTGATCTCTGGCTGTGCTAAATTTATAAGTTAAACTTCATCATAGGTTATGATAAACATTTCCTATACATATGTATGTATAGGGAAAAAACATAGTTTTATATAAAGTTTGGTACTATCTGTGGTCTTGGGCATCTCCTGGGGTCTTGAAACATATTCCTTGTGGATAAGGGGGTATAGCTATATTTAAACTATATTTAAAACTAGTGAAAAACATTCCAACATTCTAGGGGAGGAGACTAATAATAAAGAAAATAAATGCATAAAGTAAATAACACACTGGATACTGATAAACGCCAGGGATCATAATAAAGGAGGAGATGGGGCACCGAGAAAGTGAAATTTGAATGAAAGTCTAAACTAAATGAAGGGACAAAACATAATCACAGTGGGAGGAAGACCATTTCAGGCAGAATTGCAAGTGAATTGCTTATATGCCTGACACATTTGAAGATCATAAACATAAAAAGTTTATAATAATGAAAAAAAATGAGAAGCTAGTTTTTAAAATGTAGTGAAAAGAATAGGGCATATTGCTGTGCACAGTGGGTTCTCAGTCATGTACCAATATGTATAGGAAAAGCCCAGCTGGAAAAACATAAAATGGTTAAAAGTAGGATTAATTTTGTTCAATTTTCACTTTTCTGTGACTTTATTTTTTTCTAACAGCCATAAGTTCCTTTCACACTAGAATTTGCATTTTTAAAACTCATTGGACCAGAATGGATTGAGCAGCTGGAAGAACTGTACAATTATAAAATGTGGAAAATAAACCACACATCTGATATTAAATACCAAAATTTCCACCTAAAACCATGCCAAGTTCTTAGTCTTGTACAAGTGATGAAAAGAGCCCTATCAATAAAATATATTTTATTCTCTTCCCAGAAGAATTGCTCAGCTAACAAATACCCAGACAAGAAACTTACTGTCTCATGGTGAGAACATCAGCTTTACACTTAATTTAATTTATGACTTCATAGCAACTCACCAAATTTGAGATAATGTCTTCACATTCCTTATTAGTTTAGTGAAGTATCTAAAAAGGCACAGCTGAAACCTTAGCAGATGGCAAGCTTCAATCCCTGAAATGGTATTACAGTTCTTTCTTTGCTGGGTGTTGACAGATGGGTCTCATCAGATGGGTATCATCACATACCTCCAGGGCAGAGAATAAGTGCACAGAGATTTCATGGGGACAAATGTGTTTAAAGAGCACATGCTGGTTCTGCCAGCTAAATCAATAAGGGACAACTGATAGTTGGAACTATCAAGTCATGTTGGGTCTGGAAATTGCTCTTAACCTTTGCCTTCATTTGCAGACTGCCAACTCTGGAAAGAAACATCCAAAATCTAAGTGGATCAGATGGGATGCTGCACAATGGCATTCTGATTAGGCTGCTATTTTTTATGAATGGCCTATCAGCATTGTTAGATTTTAAGCTGAATTGCCATCTCTTCACATTGTATCTCCAGCACATTACCTAGAACATAGTAGGTAAAACACGTGTGGTGAGACTTGTTCTTTCATATGTTGGATGCCTTCCAGCCCACAGAGATAGCTATACATGCTGAGCACTCTAAAAGGTCAGCAGCACATTTAGCAGAAGCTTAACCTTCAGTTTATGTAGAGCTAGGATTAGACTGAGATAATGTCTTTGCCCTCAATCATGCAAATTTGTTAACTCATGGAATTACATCATCATCACAGGTTCTTGTGATTCAGTTAAGTGTCCACTTGCATATATGTAGTAGACATTTTCTCCTAGTTCTGTTTATTCCTTATTATAATTGGTGATGTTTTAATTATTTTTGCTCATTTTATATATCAGGGTAACATCAGTTGCCATAACCAACAGTGATTAGTATTTTTTTAAAGTTTTTTTTTTTTATAAGATTTTATTTTTCTTTATTTGACAGAGAGAGACAGCGAGAGAAGAACACAAGCAGCAGGTTGTGGGAGAGGAAGAAGCAGGCTTCCCGCTGAGCAGAGAGCTGGATGTGGGGCTTGATTCCAGGACCCTGGGATCATGACCTGAACTGAAGGCAGATGCTTAATGACTATGCTACCCAAGAGCCCCTTTTTGTCATATTTAACCATTTTTAGCTTAAAGTCTATTTTGTCTCATATAAATGTAACTAATCTTCCATCCTTTTGATTGCCATTCACTTGAAATGTCTTTTTCCATTCTTTCACTCTCAGTCCATGTGTCCTTTAAGCTAATGTGAGCATCTTGTCCGCAGCATCACTGCTGTTCAATAGTACTGGAGTCCTAGACAGAGCAATCAGGCAAGAAAAAGAAATAAAGGCATCCAAATTGGAAAGGAAGAAGCAAAACTGTCTCTGCTTGCAAATGACATGATTTTACATATAGAAAATCCTGAAGACTTCCTCAAATACTGTCAGAACTAATAAATTCAGTAAAATTATAAGATACAAAATCAATATGCAAAAATCAGTTTTTCTATACACTGATAATGAATTATCTAAAAAAGTAATAGAAGATAATTCCATTTACAATACCATTGAAAAAACAAAATACTTAAGAATAAAGTAAATCAAGGAAGTATAAAATCTGCACACTGAAAACTATAAGACACAAACAAATGGAAAGATATCTCATGTTCATGGTTTGGAAGAATTAGTATTGTTAAAATATCTAAACTATTCAATATCTAAACTATATATTTTATGCAATCCCTGTCAAATTCCAATGGTGGTTTTTTTACATAAATAGAAAAAAATCATAAAATTTATATAGAACCTAAAAAAAGACTGTATAGCTAAAGCATCTTGAGAAAAAAAAAAGCTGGAGTATCACACTTTCAATTTCAAACTATATTAAAGGCCGTGTGTGTGTGTGTATATATATATATGTATATATACATATATATATATACATATACAGCACTGTATATGTATATATATATACATATACTGTATATGTATATACAGCACTGTAGCTATATATAGTATATATATGTAGTACTGACCTACAGACACATAAAAAAATGGAAAGGAATCTAGCACACAGAAATAAATTCATGCATATGTACTCAACTAATATTTAACATGAGAGCCAAGAATATTCAAAAGACAAAAGAGTTTCTGTTCAATAAATGGTGTTGTGAAAACTGGATATTTGCATGTAAAAGAATAAGATTGTACCCCCCATTTTACACCACTGACAAAAGTTGATTTGAAATGATTAAAGACTTACATGTAAATCTTAGATAAAACTCCTAGAAAAAAACAGAGGGAAAAAGCACCTTGGCATGGATCTTGGTGATGATTTTATGGGTACGATACCAAATCAAAAGCAACAAAAACAAAGATCGGCAAGCAGCAATCAGATGCTATTAAACTAAAAAGCTTCTATACAACAAAAGAAATAGTCAATAAAATGACAAAATCTATGTGATGGGAGAGCCTATTTGCAAACTACATATATGACAAGGAGTTTATATCCAAAGTATAAGTAACTCATATGACTCAATAGCAAAATAATAACAACAACAACTATAATAATGATAATGAATAACAATCAGGCAAAAAACTGAAAATACATTTTTCCAATGTATTTTTCAGGTACATGAAGTTACTCAATGTCACTAATCATCATGAAAACGCAAATCAAAACTACAATGATTTATCACCTAAACTGGTCAAAATGGTTTTCATCAAAAAGAGATAACAAAAGCTAGAGAGGATGGAATAAAAAGAATCCTTGTACACTGTTGATAGTAATGTAAATTGGTACAGCCATTATGGAAAACAATACAGAGATTACTTAAAATTTAAAAGTAGAACTACAATATGATCCATAAATTCTACTTCTATGTTATTAATCCAAAGAAATAAAATCATTGTACCCAAGACATGGAAGCAATCTTTAATGTCTATCCTGGATGAAAAGATAAAGAAAATTTGATATATAAGCAATGGAATATTATTCAACCATAAAAAAGAAGAAACCTTTGCCATTTGCAACAATATCTATGCCATCATAGTTGAAGAGTTTTACACCACTGATTCAGAAATGGACAGATCCAGCAGGCAGAAAATCTTTAAGAACATAGTTGATCTCAACAACACCATCAATTAACTGGATATTATTGACATCTAAAGACTATTTTATCCAACACCAGGAATAGGGACTCTGGATGATTATGATGTGCTAATGCAGGTTTATCAGTTATAACAAATAGACTGCTCACGTGGGGGATGCTGATAATGGGGGAGACTATGCATGTGTGGGACAAGGAAGGATAGGAAAAATCTCTGTAGCTTCCTCTCAACTTTGCTATGAAACTAAAACTGCTCTAAAAAATGTCTTTCAAGTAAAAGAATTTCTAATACAGGATGCTCATTACCAAGTTATTTGTAAAGAAATTGTAAAACAGCCTAAAAGTCCCCAATGAGAGATTGTTTAAATAAACTGAACATCAAGCAGGTACCATATAGAACACTATGCTTTGGGATCAGACAAACCATAGTACAAATATTGAATGTTTACTATACAGCCTTGCACAACTTACCTTCATTCTCTAAATTTCAGTAACAATAGGAGACTTACCTTGTAGATCGATGTATGGAAAGTGCTATTAAAATATACCTAGTACAATGCCAACCAGCTAAAACTTTCTTAAGAAATATTAGCTAATTATGAATATGTTGCGAAAATTCAAAATTTATTTGATATTTTGAGCAAATGTTCATGGTCATAATAAATGAATCATCTAATTTTAAGTGAATTGCTCCTCATTTATATTTTAAAAATATGACCTCTTCTCTCTCTCTTCCTCTTTTTTGTATTCACCAAAATTTTAGGAGTGTATATTTGGATTGTGGAATTATGAATGACATTTGTTTTCTGTGTGAGTTTTCTGCAATGAGGATATATTGCTTTTATGAAAAAAGGAGAGAAGATAATATATCAAGAGTGCCTATGATGAAATCTAGTTCAAGTTTAGGAAATAACACATTACCAGACAGTGCAATTGCAAAAGGCCAGGGTCCACTCAGGGACTGGAAGTTCTCAGATGCAGAGAATGAAGCAGAGAGCCTGTTAGCACCAAGAGAACAATTCTGAAAGAAGGCTTGCATTTTGGAGGACACAGTATAGCACTTAATGACAGGGCAGAGTTAAGACCATTGAACTCCCTGCCTCTCAGTCTTCACAGAGATGTACTGGTCAGCATATTATAGACTTCCTGCTCTTTTTTCAGACATTTCAGTCATATTAGACCAGGACTGCTTTCCATTCAGTGGTGATACTACTAACTTATTCCACTTCTCTACACCTTCCATAACTCAACTGTGAAATGGAGTTAGTGAATGTGTCATCACATAAGTTGGTTTTGAGTATAGTGCCTGCTATATAGTAAAAAATAAGTATCATTAGTATTAACATTCATCTCTTTTTTATTATAAGAAGAAAATATTTATTTGCTCCACTTATCCTTGGCATAAGACAAAGGGAAACATGAGATTAAATTTCCTCAGTAAATATGACACTAAATAGGGAACTGGATATAATTTGCTTGTTTAAGAAATAAACAATTGCAACCTGGCAATTACTCGCCACAAAAAAAAAAAAAAAAGAAAGAAAGAAAGAAAAAGAAAAGAAAAGAAAAATCTATCCTATTTGGTAAGGCAGAATTCACTTTCTGGACATAATGAGTAATAACTTGGAGTGCTGCTGTCTTACCTTAAACTTACATTTAATTGGTGGAGTTTGAAAGGTGTTCTAGAGTTCACTTAAAAGTTAAGCCCTAATCTTCACATTCATTTATTCAATAAGTGCTATTATATATCTGATACTTTTCTAGATACAAGGAACACAAAAAGGAGTAACATAGGAGGATCTCTTTGAGAAGAAACACTTGTCTGGTTGAGGCATAATGTATAGACAAATTATTTTAATGCAATGGTACATAGAATACTTGAATAATGCCCAAGATACAGAAATAACAGAATGATTGATAGATCATCTGGAACTGATAGAATTTAAGGATAATTTCTTAGAAAAGATGACACCTGAGATAAATTTTAAAGAATGAACAGATGTTTGCAGGGTGACTGGAGATAGGAGGGAGAACATTTCAGGATAGAATGATATAAAATGTGTCATAAAAGTATGAAATTAAATGAAGCATTTGGAAAATCAGCAAACTTTGGAATAACTAGGGTGTCAGAGTAGGGGGTGTTGGAAGATGTGATCAGAGAGACTGGCAAGCCCTGATGAATTCAAGTCCTGAATTCCGTGCTAAAGTTTTAAAATTCACCACAATAGTAAAGTGCAGTTATTGACATTTTTAAGTTTGGGGCAATATGGTCACATCTTCATTTTAAATAAATACTTTCTCAAGTATGGAGGATGTTTCAAGTACACTTTAGGTAAATGTATCATTTAGATTATCTGCATATAAGTGACTGGCATAGCTACTTAAAGGATGTGTGACTTTGGTCAGTTTAATCTCTGTGTTCTGGTTTCCTTGGTTATAAAATGAAGAAGGTGGGGTACCTGGGTGGCTCAGCTCAGGTATGATCTCAGGGTCCTGGGATCAAGCTCCGCTGAGCAGAGAGCCTGCTTCCTCCTCTATCTCTCTCTCTGCCTGCCTCCCTGCCTACTTGTGATCTCTGTCTGTCAAATAAATAAATAAAATCTCTAAAAAAAAATGAAGAAGGTATTAGATCCCCTCTCAGAAAGTAAGGATAAAAGTGAAATGGGTTAGTCTATCCACCAAGAAGATCTAACAATTGTAAATATTTATGCCCCCAATATGGGAGCAGTCAACTACATAAGACAACTGTTAATCAAGTTAAGGAGTCATATTGATATGAATACATTAATATTAGGGGATCTTAACATGCCACTCTCAATAATAGACAGATCATCCAAGCAGAAAATTAATAAAGAAACAAGAGCATCGAAAGACACATTGGACTAGATGAGCCTTATAGATATATACAGAACATTTAACCATACAACAACAGAATACTTATTCTTTGCAAGTGCACATGGAACTTTCTCTAGAATAGACCACATACTGGGTACAAATCAGGACTCAACAGATACCAAAAGACTGAGATTATTCCCTGCATATTCTCAGACTACAATGCTTTGAAACTGGAACTCAACCACAAGAAATAGTTTGGAAGGAATTCAAACACCTGGAAGCTAAAGACCACCTTGCTTAAAAATGGACCAACCAGTAATCAAAGAAGAACTTAAACGATTCATGGAAACCAATGAGAATGAAGACACATTGGTCCAAAACCTATGGGATACGGCAAAGGCAGTCCTAAAGGGAAAATATATAACCATCCAAGCCTCCCTCAAAAAAATTGAAAAATTCAGAATACAACAGCTCTCTTTACACCTTAAATAACTGGAGAATCAACAACAAATTAAGCCAACCCCACGCACAGAAGGGAAATAATCAAAATTAGAGCAGAGATCAATAAGATAGAAACTAGAGGTACAGTAAAACACATCAATAAAACTAGAAGCTGGTTTTTTAAAGAATCAATAATATTGATAAACCATTGGCCAAACTAATCCAAAAGAAAAGAGAGAAGACCCAAATTAATAAAATTATGACTGAAAAGGGAGAGATCACAACTAACACCAAGGAAATAGAAACAACCATCAGAAATCTTTATCAACAGTTATATGCCAACAGTTATATGCCAATAAGTTAAGCAACTTAGATGAAATGGATGCATTCCTGGAAACCTATGAACTTCCAAAACCGAATCAGGAAGAAATTGACAACCTGAATAGACCAATACCTAGTAACGAGATTGAAGCAGAGATCAAAAACTTCCCAAAAAACAAGAGCCCAGGACCTGACAGATTCCCTGGGGAATTCTACCAAACATTCAAAGAAAAAATAATACCTATTCTCCTGAAGGTGTTTCAAAAAATAGAAGCAGCAGGAAAACTTCCAAACTCTTTTTATGAAGCCAACATTACCCTGATTCCCAAACCAGGCAAAGACCCCACCAAAAAGGAGAATTTCAGACCAATATCCTAAAGAGTATGGTTGCTAAGAGTCTCAACAAGATCTTAGCCAACAGGATCCAACAGTACATTAAAAAAGATTATCCACCATGACCAGGTGGGATTTATCTGTGGGATGCAGGGGTGGTTCAACATTCACAAATCAATCAATGTGATAGAACAAATCAATAAGAGAAGAGAGAAGAACCACACAGTCGTCTCAATTTTTGCAGAAAAAGCATTTGGCAAGATACAGCATCCATTCCTGATTAAAACGATTCAAAGTACAGGGATAGAGGGAACATTCCTCAACTTCATAAAAGCTATCTATGAAAACTGCACAGCGAATATCATCCTCAATGGGGAAAAGCTGACAGCCTTCCCTTTGAGATCAGGAACACAACAAGGATGCCCACTCTCACCACTCTTGTTCAACATAATACTAGAAGTCCTAGCAACGACAACAATAAGAAATAAAAGGTATCCAAATTGGCAAGGAGAAGTCAAACTCTCTCTGTTCACATGTGACATCATATTTTATATGGAAAACCCAAAAGACTCCACCCCCAAACTACTAGAACTCATACAGCAATTCAGTAATGTGGCAGGATACAAAATCAATGTACATAAATCAGTTGCTTTCTCATACACTAACAATGAAAATACAGAAAGGGAAATTAAAGAATCGATTCCATTTACTATAGCACCAAGAACCATAAGATACCTGGAAATAAACCTAATCAAACAGGTAAAGGATCTGTACTCGAAGAACTACAGAACACTCATGAAAGAAACTAAAGAAGACACAAAAAGATGGAAGACCATTCCATGCTCATGAATCAGAAAAATAAGCATTGTTAAAATGTCTATAGGGCCTAGAGCCATCTATATTTTCAATGCCATCCTGATCAAAATTCCACCAGCATTTTTCAAAGAGCTGGAACAAACAATCCTAAAATTTGTATGGAACCAGAAGAGACCCCAAATTGCTAAGGAAATGTTGAAAAAGAAAAAACAAAACTGGGGGCACCATGTTACCTGATTTCAAGCTTTACTACAAAGCTGGGATCTACCAAGACAGCATGGTACTGGCACAAAAACAGACACATAGACCAGTGGAACAGAGTAGAGAGCCCAGATATAGACCCTCAACTTTATGGTCAATTAATCTTTGACAAAGCAGGAAAAAATATACAATGGAAAAAAGACAGTCTCTTCAATAAATGGTGCTGGGAAAACTGGGCAGCTATATGTAGAAGAATGAAACTCGACCATTCTCTTACACCGTACACAAAGACAAACTCAAAATGGATAAAAGAACTTAATGCAAGGCAGAAATCTATCAAAATCCTAGAGGAGAACATAGGTAGTAACCTTTTTGACACTGGCCCAGCAACTTCTTTCAAGATATGTCTCCAAAGGCAAAGGAAACAAAAGCGAAGATGAACTTTTGGGACTTCTTCAAGATCAAAAGCTTCTGCACAGCAAAGGAAACAGGCAACAAAACAAAGAGGCAACCCATTAAATGGGAGAAGATATTTGCAAATGACACTACAGACAAAGAGCTGATAGCCAAGATCTATAAAGAACCCCTCAAACTCAACACACACAAAACAAATAATCACGTCAAAAAATGGTCAGAAGACATGAAAAGACACTTCTCCAAAGAAGACATACAAATGGCTAATAGACACATGAAAAAATGTTCATCATCATTAGCTATCAGGGAGATTCAAATCAAAACCAAACTCAGATATCACCTTATACCTCTTAGAATGGCAAAAAAAAAATTAACAAGACATTAAACAACAAGTGTTGGAGAGGATGTGAATAAAGGGGAAACCCCCTTACACTGTTGGTGGGAATGCAATTTGGTGCAGCCACTTTAAAACACAGTGTGGATATTCCTTAAGAAATTACAAATAGAGCTTCCCTATGACCCTGCAATTGCACTATTGGGTATTTACCCCAAAGATACAGATGTAGTGAAAAAGAAAGCCACCTGTATCCCAATGTTCATAGCAGCAATGGTTATAGTCACCAAACTGTGGAAAGAACAAAGATGCCCTTCAATGGACGAATGGATAAAGAAGGTATGGTCCCTATATACAATGGAGTATTATGCCTCCATCAGAAAGGATGAATACCCAACTTTTGTACCAACATGGATGGGACTGGAAGAGATTATGCTAAGTGAAATAAGTCAAGCAGAGAGAGCCAATTATCATATAGTTTTGCTTACTTGTGGAGCATAAGGAATAACACAGAGGACATGAGAAATGAAGAGGAGAAGGGAGTTGGGGCAAATTGGAGGGGGAGACAAACCATGAGAGGCTGTGGACTCTGAGAAACAAACTGAGGGTTTTGGAGGGGAGGGAGGTGGGGAGCAGGGTGATTACCCTATTGAAAATAAGTGGTGGGTATTATGGAGGGCATTTATTGCATGGAACACTGGGTGTGGTGCATAAACAAACAATTCTGGAACACTGAAAAGAAACTTTAAAAAAAATTTAAAAAGCCAAATGGGTTAGTATGTGTAAAGTGCTTAGAATAGTATGTGGCATACAGTAGAGACCCCATAAATGGCAACTAACTAACTAAATAATTAAGTTAAAGTGAATTTTTTTCTTTAAATATCCACAATTTGGGAGGGGAGAAAAGCAAACAGCACAATGAAAATAAGAATAAAGGAATAATAATTGGAGTAACCATCTTCCTATATAGTCATGAAATATAGTCATGAAAATTCTAGAGTGAATAGTATTACACATTCCACGGTTTTATTTTCTCACCAACTGTGTAAACTTTGCATTTGGCAAGGAGGTATGAAAAAGTTCTGAAAACTCTTCTGTAGAAACATAGACAATTTTTTAATCAGAGTTTGACATTCACACTCATTCATTTGCGTGCCAGAGTGCAGTTTCACCTTTACGTAAACACCAATGATTGTTTGCTCAACAGCTTGGGAACCATCAGGTAGAAGAACAAAGGGCACATTTCAGGCTCAGAGAAACATGAAAAGGGTAAATGAACTTTGTATGAATCTTTCAACTCTCATGATACTTTCTCTGGCCTCTTCCCCAGGATGCTTTTATACAAAAAGAAGAAAAAACAAAACCAAACAAGCTCTCATACCTACCTCATCTATTGGAATCAAAGGACTGAAAAGAAAGGAGATTTGTTTTTAGTGAGTGATGCAGCTATGGATTAAAATTTAAAAGCTACACAATGTCAGGAAATTCTTAATGGATAAACTAGTTTTTATGAACGTCAATAATAATATGTTTATTTACCATACTGTATCCTATGCATATAGAAAAACAAGAAATTGACAATACATTCAATATAAAAATGAACATAATTAAATTTTACCATGTTAAAATTAATTCTGTTTCATAACAATTTGGTTAAAAAGAATATATAATTAAGTACTTAGAAAAATATGTGGGAATGTACACATTGATTACTATATTTAAACAGTTGTAGACATCTGCAGGTATTTAAATATTCAATTAAATCAGGATGTGTAAAATGTTAATAGTTTTTATACGGTGCCATATTCCTACATTTCTCTATTTCACAAAGGAAACTTTCAATTTGCATTTTAAGAGCTAGAATTATACTTTAAAAAATGAAAATGTAATGCGAAGAATTGTTCGGGGAGAATCTATTTTAAAATCCAAAGATTTAAGCATTCCAGTTATTACAGAAATTGATTTAAATTTCAGTGAACAAAGAGATGTCCAAAATTATGAAGAAAAATATGAAGAGAAAAAGCTCTAGTAATTGTGTCTCTAACAATAATGCAAATTCTGGAGAGAAGAATATCATGCTGTTAAACTATGTGAGGATATAAAATTCTGTTTCTGAGCATGTCAAGAGTCTGTAATTCCATATAGTTATTAAAATGTGAGCAGGCAGCAACTTTGATTTTCTTTGTAGGTTATTCTAGTTTCAATTGCTGTGTAACAAATTATCCTGAATTTAACATCTTTAAGACTGTGATTTATTATGCTTATGTATTTTGGGGGGTCAGGAATTCAGCAAAAGACAAAAAGGAATGGCTTTTCTTTGCTGCATATTATCTGCAGGCTGGGCTGCAAAGACTGGGTGGCTGGAGGTAACTGATGATTTCGGATTCTCTGGCACACACTCTCCAACATGCAGTAAGCCTTTGGATAAAACACTGTATGTAAATGTAACTTTCTAATCTGTAAAACTAAGAAACCAATAGTGTTTTTTTCACAGCTGTATATGACATATAAACGATGGATATGCATGTGTACATAGGTGCACATGTATGTTATCTCTATCTTTACATCAACTCACATTTCCTCTCATAAACTGAATTGATCACCTTTACATATTTGGCAGGAAAATTCCACTTGCTTATTAATGTGAATTCATCTACCTACCGAAACACTTAACAGTGTGTGACAATGTTTCCAATGTTAACAAATACTGAGAAGAAGTAAGATATTTATATGTATATGTATATATGTATTTTAATATAACACTCACTGAATTACTTTTGACATTCCCCATGATTGCCATGTGCCAGGGATGGCAGGATTTAGTGAGTCAGGAGATGTCAGGTTAGTCTTTGGTTAGAATTCTGTGGGCAATTCACAGTCTTTCAACTTCCTATTTTCATCAAATAAGTCAGTTGAGGTAAGAACAGTCATACAAGCAATGAGATAATTTCATTTTTAACTCCAAAATGAGCATTGCACGATAATGATAAAAGGTATTGACTCTGGAGCAGAATGCTCGCATTTGAAAGTTGACTCCAAAAATTAATGTCTGCAAGACTTTGGACAGGTTAGTTAACTTGTGTGCACTGTAATCCACTCATTTGTAATATGGGGATAATAATAGCATCTATATCACAAATGTGGGATTTAAATGAGTTAGTATGAGTAAAGTCTTAGTATAATACAAGACATATGGTTCACACTCAAGTAAATATTAGATGTTATTATTAACATTAGTATTACAATATAATTTAGGCAGGTGGAAGAAAATTTCACAAGGTAAATTTTATTTCAGAGATAGATTACCCTATTGAAAATAAAAGGCATATGACCATAATTGTAATCCTTCTCTGCACTTTCTCTATATTGTTGAAACATCCTTACGATGCTTTCATGGATTTGATTTGCTCCATCCATTCAGATTGATGGTGTTGTTCTGACATAGGGTAAAGGGAGGTGGTGCTCTCTAGATATATCTCTCTTTTCTATGTCTTAAGGTTTTTTGCCTTAATTCTTATAAAAAATTTATTGATGACATGCAATATTCTGAACATGGAGGTAGACCTGGAAGATACTATACTAATAACACAATCTAGTCCTTCAATGTATTCTCAGTTTTGTGGGAGAGAAAGGCATGTAAAAAGATAACTTTCCATGATTCAAGAATGAACATGATGCTCTGGAATTTTTTTTCAGGGGGTGGGGGGTGGGGGCACGTCTTTGGCTGAGCATTTCTATTTCCTGACCCTATCTCCACTCCTCATTATTTGTGATATCTACTCCCCAGCCTGTCTGAGCAAACCTTATCTCTCTCTCTCTCTCTCTTTTTTTTTTTTTAAATACTTGGCTCATTTGTCACCTTGCTTTGTGGAACTTCTCTGACAACTCCAAGTGGACTTAAAGTTCTTTTGTATCCCTAAGACAGAACTCTTTATATGAGAGTGGTGATGAATTCCCAAGTATTTGTAATCACAATTTTAAGAAAGATATAATTTAGAAAACATACTGAAACATTTTATCGTAATGTCTTCTTTGCTTCTGACACTCAAAATAAATCTGTAAGGGGTCTAAAAAGGTATGGTGAGAATTTGTAATGCATGATTTTGGGGTTGTATTTCAATTTCTCTCCAATGACAAAAAAGGATTTGGAAATATTATTTACAGAGCTTTCAGTTTTTGCCAATTGATTTTAAGATAATAAAATATTATTACACATACATTGATTACTCATAGTTTAAAATCCCCAAACAAGGGGTGCCTGGGTGCTCATTTGGTTAAGCCTCTGACTCTTGATTTTGGCTCAGGTCATGATCTCAGCATTTGCTTTTTTAATTGTGTTATGCTAGTAAACCATAAAATACATAAAAACCATAAAACACATCATTAGTTTTTGATGCAGTGTCTTAAGACAGAGTCCTGCCTGGGGCTTCACGCTCACAGCGATTCTTTCTCTCCCTCTACTGCTGCTCCCCTCCTTGCACACACACGGTGTCTCTCTCAAATCAATAAATCTTTAAAAAAATTAAAAAATAAAATCTCAAAACCAAGTGTAGGTTTTTATTGCTTCCATTTCAGAATATTGTTTGTGATTAAACCCTTTTCAGGAGTAATTCCTATAGCGCTGTGTTTAGAAATATATGCCTATGTCTTTGCCTAACAAATATGTTTGAGTTCTAAATATATTGTTGCTCTTCCAAGGAATTTAAATTCTACATTAGAAAATCAATTCATAAACTTGTATCAGAATATGTAGATCTATTCATAGAATATGTTTGTGAGTAAAAGCAGTAATCATGGGGTGCGTGTATTGAAACATTTTAGGTATATATAGCTTGATTACTATCATATTGCTTCACATAAAAGCATACATATTTCATGATAATTTATTCTAACTTGCTTCTTTCAAACGTCAGCACAGTCTCAGTCACTTCCTTAATCTTGTAAGTTTTACATGACTCACATGTCCACAGAAACAGTTTTAAATATCTGAGTACATCTCCTGATATGCCTATCCCATCATACTAGAAATTGAAACACATATGAACAAAAGAATCCTTATGTAGAGTGTCTGCTTTAATAGCTGTTATAAAATGAAGTGGTGCGTGTTATCAGTGGGTACATAGTCTGTGCTTGGAGAAGCCAAAAAGTTCTGGAGCCTGATGGTGGCGCTAGAGCACGGCAGTGAGAATGCATTGAACAGTACTGAATTGCCCACCTGTACCCCTGGGGATAAAAATACATGTTTATAAAAAAATAAAAAATTTAAAAAAATGGTTTATATGCTGTCTTGGTGATCACAGCTTTGTAGTAAAGCTTGAAATCAGGTAACGTGATGCTCCCAGTTTTATTTTTATTTTTCAACATTTCCTTAGCGATTCGGTGTCTCTTCTGATTCCATACAAATTTTTGGATATTTGCTCCAGCTCTTTGAAATATAACAGTGGAATTTTGATCGGAATGGCATTAAAGTGCTCTAGGCAGTATAGACATTTTAACAGTGTTTATTCTTCCAATCCAAGAGCATGGAATGGTCTTCCATCTTTTTGTGTCTTCTTCAATTTCTTTCATGAGTGTTCTGTAGTTCCTCGAGTACAGTTCCTTTACCTCTTTGGTTAGGTTTATTCCCCAGGTATTTTATGGTTTTTGGTGCTATAGTAAATGGAATTGATTCTCTAATTTGCCTTTCTGTATTTTCATTATTAGTGTATAAGAAAGCCACTGGTTTCTGTACATTGACTTTGTAACCTGCCACATTGCCGAATTGCTGTATGAGTTCTAGTAGTTTGGGGGTGGAGTCTTTTGGGTTTTCCATATAAAGAATCATGTCATCTGTGAAGAGAGAGAGTTTGACTTCTTCATTGCCAATTTGGATAACTTTTATTTCTCTTTGGTGTCTGACTGCTGCTGTTAGGACTTCTAGTACCATGTTGAACAAGAGTGGTGAGAGTGGGCATCCTAGTCGTGTTCCTGATCTCAATGGGAAGGCTGATTTCAAGCTTTACTACAAAGCTGTGATCACCAAGACAGCATGGTACTGGCATAAAAACAGACACATAGACCAGTGGAACAGAGTAGAGAGCCCAGATATGGACCCTCAATTCTATGGTCAAATAATCTTCGACAAAACAGGAAAAAATATACAGTGGAAAAAAGACGGTCTCTTTAATAAATGGTGCTGGGAAAACTGGACAGCTATATGTAGAAGAATGAAACTCGACCATTCTCTTACACCGTACACAAAGACAAACTCAAAATGGATAAAAGACCTCAACGTGAGACAGGAATCCATCAGAATCCTAGAGAAGAACATAGGCAGTAATCTCTTCAATATCAGCCACAGCAACTTCTTTCAAGATATGTCTCCAAAGGCAAAGGAAACAAAAGCGAAGATGAACTTTTGGGACTTCTTCAAGATCAAAAGCTTCTGCACAACAAAGGAAAGAGTCAACAAAACAAAGAGGCAACCCATGGAATGGGAGAAGATATTTGCAAATGACAGTACAGACAAAAGGTTGATATCCAGGATCTATAAAGAACTCCTCAAACTCAACACACACAAAACAGACAATCATATCAAAAAATGGGCAGAAGAGATGAACAGACACTTCTCCAATGAAGACATACAAATGGCTATCAGACACATGAAAAAATGTTCATCATCACTAGTCATCAGGGAGATTCAAATTAAAACCACATTGAGATACCACCTTACACCAGTTAGAATGGCCAAAATTAGCAAGACAGGAAACAACATGTGTTGGAGAGAATGTGGAGAAAGGGGAACCCTCTTACACTGTTGGTGGGATTGCAAGTTGGTGCAGCCACTTTGGAGAACAGTGTGGAGATTCCTCAAGAAATTAAAAATAGAACTTCCCTATGACCCTGCAATTGCACTACTGGGTATTTACCCCAAAGATACAGATGTAGTGAGAAGGGCCATCTGTACCCCAATGTTTATAGCAGCAAAGGCCACGGTTGCCAAACTGTGGAAAGAACCAAGATGCCCTTCAACGGACGAATGGATAAGGAAGATGTGGTCCATATACACTACGGAGTATTATACCTCCATCAGAAAGGATGAATACCCAGCTTTTGTAGCAACATGGACAGGACTGGAAGAGATTGTGCTGAGTGAAATAAGTCAAGCAGAGAGAGTCAATTATCATATGGTTTCATTTATTTGTGGAGCATAACAAATAGCATGGAAGACAAGGGGAGATGGAGAGGAGAAGGGAGGTGAGGGAAATTGGAAGGGGAGGTGAATCATGAGAGACTATGGACTCTGAAAAACAACCTGAGGGTTTTGAAGGGGCAGGGGTGGGAGGTTGGGGGAACCAGGTGGTGGGTGTTAGGGAGGGCACGATTGCATGGAGCACTGGGGGTGGTGCAAAAACAATGAATACTGTTACACTGAAAAGAAATTTAAAAAATGGTTAATATGGTAAATTTTATATGAAGTATATCTTACCACAATAGAAAAGTAAAAGAAAATGAACCAGTGTGTTTTAGCCCTTGGTAACATCTAAACAAATAGAAAACTGTAACAAATGTGTGCATATGTCTTTAAACTTGTAGGTATGAAATTTGTATGTCTTTTCATCAATATTTTTACTCAGGTGCATTTGGTCCCTTGTCCTACTGAATGATCATTAGTGCTTTATCACAAGTTCAAGTGGACCGGGCATCGTGAAGAGTACAGGCAAAGCAGTTCCTACCTATCATTAAGGATGTTACTATGAAGAAACAAGCATAAAAATACTAAAATGAAGGACAGAGTAAAGTAAGGGCTATGACTCAAGTATAGAACAAGCATCTGGGCAGTCAGGGGAAGGGGCGATTTGGGCTGACTGTGGAGGAGATTGGGCTAGGTCATGGTGCAACTGAGATGTCAGAGATGAATACGATATTTTGGCAGCAGGTTTAAGATCTTATTTTACCAAGAAGGAGCAGGACAAATAGAACAGTCAGGAAAATGAGAAGTCAGAATAGCAAGTGAACTAGAGCACATACCATGTGAAGTAATGTGTTGAAATATTGGACTAGAGTCGTGGGAGAGTGTCAAGTCTTTGAAAGGACTGGAAAATTTACTGGATTTTTCTGCAGATAATAACATGAGACTGGAACGGGTAGATAGAGCCATAATGCCAGATAATTGATCTAACGACTTTTACCGAAAAGATTTTTGTGGTATTAGCATATGAAGGCAGTAAAAAGGAAACTTGAATTTAAACATGTTTTCTTTTATTTCCAAGGAGACCAGGAGATCAAGTTGAAGTGCCAGCCACTGTGAATAAATGTCTTACATTAAGGTTAGTTCTAGATTTAAATTCAGTTAGGCATTTGTTTAGCAATCTGGTCTCCAAATGTTAGTGAAAACACATTGTAGGAAAAAACATTTTTAGATGGAATTTCTGCAGGTGCTAGGGATGACACCCCACTTCGCATTTTGAAAATAAAAACTATTTAGGTTACCACACAGGCCTCTAGATAATATTGAAACTTCCATCCAAGGTTATTCACTTCTAACAATACAAAACTATAGGGGTGCCTGGTGGCTCAGTGGGTTAAGTCTCTGTCTTCTGCTCAGGTCATGATTTGAGGGTCCTGAGATCAAGCACCGCATAGGGCTCTCTGCTCAGCAGGGAGTCTTCTTCCCCCTCTCTCTCTGCCTGCTGCTCTGCCTACTTGTGATCTCTCTCTGTCAAATAAATAATTTTAAAAAATACAAAACTATAAATTTTATTTTAGAAAGCCATATTCTTGTCCTCATAAGTGCTGTGAACTTTCCTACTATATGTACATGTATATGGGTGTATAATTTATTCTTCATCCCTCACTACAAATTCCAAAATTAAAATGTTCTGATAAAATGCCTGCATGTTATATTAATACCAAACCCATTTCCACATTGGGTTTATATTGTGAATTAGAGATATGTTTCTTCTGAAATATTTAGAAGAAAAGTTTTATTTTCTTTATTTTTATTTTCTTTTTCTTTATTTTCAAAGTTTTTATTTCTCATAAGATGATCAGTGAACTCAGAATATAAAACAACAAAAAGAATGTCTTCTTTTCTTCTGCTTTATTAATGCTTAGATATTCAAGCATTTCCAGTAAATGTTGAAACAATGCATGCTTTACAAGATAACTAAAAGGATCCTACTGCATAGGATGACTATGAAATATGAGGAATAATGAAAAGTAGAGCAGGCCTCTGAAGCTTATGTCGCCTTATGTATATTGGAATTCATTTATTGGTGGCTAATATGCAATTTCCTAGTAGAGCTTTCATAAAACCAAATAAAATTTATATAATCTGTCTAGCTAAAATGTGAATTTTTTTCGCTCACTCAAAATTACTCTCATGCTAAAAGTACATCTATTTTCAAAACTGTAATTCTTCATGTTGAGCACCTCATATGTGGAAGGTTGGCCAACACAGTGGCTGGGCATGTAGAGAGAAGGAAAAAAAGGAATATACCCTCTTTTTTGGAAAAAAAAAATAGAAAACTTCTTGCCATGAGGCCTAGCAAAGTGTAGTAAACAACACTGGAAGGAATGTAAATGGATTGTTAGTCTGTGCCCCCTGGAATATTTTTCTGCTCTTCGGCAAGATGCCAAGCCAGAGATGGGGGGCCCTGGCAATGAATTCTGGTAAGTCGGCAGGGAGGTCGAGAAACACCCTATTTTTTTGCACGCATATGTGCAGGTGCTCGTGGTCTGTGTCAGAATTTCACAGTGGCTTTACCAGACTCTGAATTTGATCCACTTTCTCATAATATCCAAGACAGGAAGAGAGAAACCATCTGTTGGATTACCAAGGTAGAAATCGCATTATAATGCGAGAAATTAACCATAAGGTCTGAGTCAGCTGGACCATCACTGCAGATCTGTCATAAGCAGAAAATAAACTCTGACAAATGTGCTCCATCTTCAGGATAACCGTCAATCTACTGCAGCCCAAATATGTTTACTTCAGCATATGGACTTAATAAAATTGTTAAGTCCTTTCTATAGTGATGTTTAAAATTGTTTGTCAAGTTGGAGCAAGAGCTGCTGCTCATTGTAATGAAAGTACTTGACGTCACCCTGAAAATAGAGTCATCAGTCATCTGTATCCTGTTTTTGGGGGAAAAAAAATGTGTTCTCCCTAAGTGCACTTAGATCTACAACCTGATGTCTAAATGAAAATAAAATGTGAGTAGAACAAATAAATAAGACATGATTTTATGATACGGTAGCAACTAAACACAGGTGTGGGTTCCAATAGGTGTTGAAAGAATGCCAAGAGTACAGAATTGGAAAGATTGATTAACGCTCTAACCCTTCTGTGAAATAATAAGATCTGTATCATCTGTATCTATATCTATGTATCTCAGTCTCTGCCTCAGTTCCCAACACATTGCTACAAAAACCCTTCTAAATCCTAAGTGCCAGATACCCTAGGAGCATCTCTCTTTCCAATATCTCATCTCTGACCTGTTTCTGACACAAGGCTCCTAAACCTGTGTAAATTCCTAAGTGATAAGAGCAGTAGGATCATCTTTTGTTCCAGTGAGGAGACTCCAGATAGGCTCCTGAATGCCTCCTGGGTGGGGGCTGGTCACCAGAAATTTTCAGTCCTCCCTGTCATCTGCCAGAGAGGGAAAAGGGGCTAGAAATGGACTTTATAATTGATCATATCTACATGAACAAGCCTCCATATAACCCCAACACTAAGGGGTTCAGACAGCTTCCAGTCTAGCAAACATCTCCCCGCCGGGTGGGTGATGCACCTCAGCTCCACAAGGATAGAAGATCCTATGCTAGGGACCCTCTCAGACCTCGCCCTTTGTGACTCTTCATCTGGTTGCTCTTAGGTATCCTTTATCATATTGTTTAATAAAGTGGTAAACAGAAGAAGTAAGCCTTTCCCTGGGTTCTGTGAGCCACTCTAATAAATTAGTTGAACTGAAGAAGGGGGTCTTTGGAACCTCCAGGCATAGCCAATCAGTCAGAAGCAGAGTTGGTGACCCAGGCTTGGGACATTAATTTCAAGTGGGGGGTGGGTGGGGGATGGAGAGACAGTCCTGTGGGGCTGAGACCTTACCCCGTGGGATCTGAGGCTACCTCCGGGTAGACAGTGTCAGAATGGAGTTAAGTTTTAAGACCCTCAGCTGGTGCCACAAAGAACTGCCTGGTGTGGGAAAAACCTCCACATGCTGGGGACCAGAAGTGAAGTGTTTCGTATGAGTAGTAAAGGAGAAGGGTGGGGTTTTGCCTATAGAGAAGGAGGAAATACCATTCGCCCTTCGCATCTTCTTTTCTCCTCATCACACACCTCTCTGCTCCATCTCCCTGTGGTCATAAAACTTTGCTGAAACATCTACTTCTCTTTTCTGTCATTTAAGCCCTCACTGTTCTTCAAGGCTCACCCTGTTTGTTTGTGAATGAAGTCTTTGCTGACAACCTCAGCCATACTCATCTCTCACATTTAAACAGTTGGAAATTTCTGCCTACAATATACACTTCTGAATTATGTTTTATAATATAGTTGTTCATCTCAAATTCTACTGATTTCTGAAAGCATCTTCCTATTTACCTCCCTCTGGGGTAAGTGCTTGTCCTCTATGGTCTCAAAGTACATAGTAACTGGTTTTTTTTTTTTTTTTTTTGATAGCATTATTGCCCTGCGTTTACTCATACTGTCAATTCCCTAAGAGAATGGGCTATGCTTTCTCTTCATTATATCCTCAGCATATAGAAGAGTACCCAACACAGAACTGCTGTTCCCTGTTTGTTGAATGAATGAGCACTCTTTTCCCAGACTTTAGCAACCCTAAAGATGAGCAGGGGTAAAAATGTTGTCCAATTTTTAAAAAAAATCTAAACTTCAGAAAAGAGAGAACTTATTCAAAAGCATTATTGTGATGGGGGCAGGGGGAGACTCTAACCATAAGGTAGGCATCTTTGCAAGAGGGAGAAAGGCGAAAGAGAAGGCTTATATGCTCCGATCATAAGGGCCATAAGATCTATAAGTGATTCAAATATCAAGGAGGAAAAAAGCTCTTTTTTTTTTTTAGGAAAGATTAAACAAAGCAAAGAAGATTCAGAAGTGGAAAAGTGGGATGAGCAATGGTCTGATCTAACCATTGTAACTATTCCTTGAGGTCAGCAGATTTGGGGGTGAGGGTTCACTGAGTAGGGCTGTTCTGAGTTCCTGATGCTTATTCAAGGATTGGTCAAACCAGAGCCTGTGGAGAGGAGAGAAACTTAACTAAAGTTTGGTCAAGTCAGATTAGTAGATATTTTATTTAGATTGTTAGTGCATACAAACAATTCAGCTAATCATTTATAAGGCAAAGAGGAAATTCAGAGTATCTTTGTTTAGACAAGCCATTTTTAAGAAAGAGGGGCATCTGAGTGTCTTATCTAAATCACATGGAGGAGAGTAGTTGTTTGCATTAAATCATTTCCTGGACCACAAAAAAAGTGGGGAGATTTATTATCTGGGGTTGCTCCAGGAGTATTCAGGCATAATTGAACATTGTCAACGTAGAGCCATTATCTGACCATTACCTGACCCAAAATAGCTCTCACCCCTTGCCTGGCCCTGTGCTTACTTCTGAACATAAGATCTCTGACCTGTTAGAGATCTAAAGGATGGCTTTGATTTGGTTAAGCTTATAGTTGGGAGATAATGGTCCAACCAGACAAGATACCTATCCAGAGAAGGAAAAGCAAGAGTGAAGGGCTCAGGAAAGAAAGAGTATTGAATCATCTGAGAACTAGAAGTCCAAATGGAAAATATATTTTTAAAAACCTTGAACTATAACCAAAAAATTATATATGGTTAAGGAGGTTATTTTAAAGATGAAGTTGGAAATTAATTGAAAAAAAGGATATTAATTTTGACTAATGAAAAATAGAAACTTCTATAAATCAAAGAACTTTTATGGATCATATCTTTACTCTTTTTTACCTTCTTTGTGGTACCAGAGACTGACCTCTATTGGTTATAGCATTGGGCTCCCACCACCTTCTGGCTTCTGGATTATATTGGCCTATGGGTGGTACCACCAGGAGACCAGAAGGATCCTCTTTTGTGATTCCAGTGCTGGTTGGACTCTGGTAACATCATTCCCTCCCATTGATGAGGGGGCCAACAGCTCCCTGTGGTTGCTAATCCTTGAGTGTTTCATTATCCCGTGTTTGGTCCCCCAAACATGTCCATATCTTTGTAAACTCTTTAAATTAAACCCTTTGGGTGCACCATCTGTTTTCTGCAGTGAACCGAACTGAAACATCACAACCAAAATAGAAAGTGACAAACTTGGAAAGAAAATATGACCTGCTTACAGAAGAGGAGTTTATACCAGCTTTATAGGTGCCATATTATAGAGTCCCTAGAAAGGATTATGAAAATTAAAGATGAATATCTTAAAATAAGAATGAGCAAGTGACCAGAACATTAAACAAATTAACATCACCAAATAACTATAAAACAGCTTTTTGTACACTTAAAGGGTGGGCAGAACCTTATTTATGTAAATTGCTATAGTTCCCAAGTTTTCTACTAAGAATAGCTTTTACTTATATGACAAGGAAAATTAACATATGTGATACAGAAAGTAAACCTCACACAAATTTACTTTAAATATTTTTCATAAAGTTGAATTTAGTAACAACAAAGTCACTGATCTGCCCAACTTGGGCAAAGAACAGCGTAATAAATGGAAGAACAAAAAGCAGGAGAAACATTCAGTGAAGACAATCCATTTAAACCTCTATGAAGCTTGCTTTGAAAAACTCATTCTTTGTAAACTCAGCCACTCTCTTGTTAGTGAATCCATTGTACCTCACATGTGATTCTTTATAATGTCATTTTTCCATTACATGACTGCTTCCCTGTTGTGAAGTCCTTAAAGATATTTTTAAATAATGCCTAGAACAAAATATGTGTTCAGTAAATATTTCTTGAATGAGTAAGTGAATGAATATGGATAGTGAAACAGAAGAGAAAGGATGAGATGCTACCCCTGCAGGGTTCCAGGGGCACTTTAAACAGTAACTGATTCTGGAAAAATTTTGGAACCCTATTGCATGCAAGTTAGAAATTCAGTCCAAGTCACAGACTAATGAAGGAAATAGGCTTGTGAGCAACACTCAATGTACTCCTTTACTATTACCTGAGTTCTCTCTTAAGTTCATTCACATCATTGATTCTTTGTGTGTTGTTCTTTTCAGGAAGGCAAAATCCTATCCCTTTTCCCCCCAAACCAGGAAAATGTATGTTTTCCTGAAAATTTTGCACTTGACTGTGAAGATGGGAGTGGGGTGTGTGTGTGTGTGTGTGTGTGTGTGTGTGCGTGTGAAAGAGCAAGAGAGAGAGAAAACACACCAGGTATCAAGCAGTGTAACAATACCACAAGTGATATGGGATAAGGCGTTCATTTATTGGAATCTAACATACACAGTCGTCAAAGGAACTAGGGAAATGAATAATCAGAATGGGTATATGGATATTTAGAGAAAAATCATTACTTGCAGAGAAACCGGAAGAACCAAGTCCAGCTGCCTAAGTGGGCCTGTGACAGGAAGCTCTCATACCCACGGGAAGCCCTTGCTACTGTGCACTTAGTGCTTTTGTTTGGCAGTGGACCTGACTATTGGTTAGCAGGCAGATGAGTTAAATGACAAGCAAGGCGAGAAAAGAAAACTGGAAATCTTCACTAACTGCTGTGTTTGATCGAAAACACCAGAAGAGCGACGGCTGCTACTTCCTTTCTTCTTTTCTTTTGAACAACACAAACCTGGACTTGTACTAGGAAGGACAATCATGGAAATGCAAGTCCTGTCTCAATCAAACCGGCGATAGAACAATCTGGCACAGTGGGTACATAAAGTGCCTAATATCCGGCACCATCACTATGAGTCATTATTGTTGTCCTTACGAAAGAGGGCATTACCCAAAGGAAAGAGAACTTTTAGAACTACACTGGAATACATTGCATGCTGAAATACACACTCACTTCTTAACTGTACTCCCCATCCTTGGGTCCAGGCAGTAAATTACTTGTTTTCTGTAAGATGAATTGCTTTTTTCTGTTCTAGGATTTCAATACATAGAATTATATTTTATGCACAATTTTGTGTCTGGTTTCTTTTGGTCAGCATTATGTTTAAAAAATTTTTTTTAATTTTTAACTTTCTAAAATTTAAAATTTTAGTTTTTAAAATTGCACCAAGTTGGTGCATGTAGCAACTCATTCTTTTTATTTTGAGTAGCAATTTACAAAAGACTATAACCCAATTTGTTTATTGATTCAGTTATTTGGAACAAAGAGACTATGAATATTTCTACTATTCCTTGCATATACATATATTTTCATTCCTCTTAGTTAAATACTCAGAAGTGGGATCATTGGGTTATATGACAATGATATGTTTAACTTTATAAGAAATGGAAACACAATTTTCCAAGTTGGTTATATCATTTTACACAAGCATATTTGAGATATCCAGTTGCTCTGCATCTTCACTAACATTTGGTATTATAGGGATTTTTTTTTTTTTAATTTAAACTTTCTAGTGTGTGTGAAGTGGTCTCTCATTATAGTTATACATATATTTCCCTGATGACTAATGATGTAGAACATCTTTTTATCTGTTTATTGGTCATTCAGATGTCTTCTTTTGTGAACTGCATTTTGTCATTTTTAACATTTATTTCTTTCCTTAATATTAAGTTTTAAGAGTATATAATCTGGATATAATTCTCTTGTCAGATATAAACATTTTGAGTATTTTCTCCAGTTTATGGTTTGCCTTGTTAATGACAAGGAGAGAATTCTAAACAGCAACAAGTTTTAAATTTGATAAGGTACAATTTAGTTATTTGTATGGTTTATTCTTTTATTTCCTACTAAAAACATCTTTACCACCTCATAGTTTTCTTCTAATGTATTCTAAAATAGCACACCAGAAAATATCTATTTTACTCAAAAGAAGGCAGTAATGAAGGAATAGAGGAAAAAAGAGAAGACATTTAAAAAAAAAACACAAATAGGAAAATGGCAGATGAAAATCTTATCTGTAACCCCACTAAATGTAAATGAAGTATATGGCTTTTTTCAGCAGTGGATGAACCTTGGAAATACTTGGAAATATTTCAGTAAGTACAAGAAGGCAGCCACAAAAGACAGCATCTTATATAACTTTGTTTACTTGAAATGCCCAGAATAGGGAAATTTGGAGAGACATAAAATATATCTGTGAGCTTTAAGAAAAAATAGCTTTCTTGAGATATAATTTATACATTCTAAAATTCACCACTGTAAAGTGTACAATTCAGTGTTTTATTTTATTTTTTAATTTTTATTTTATATTTATTCATAAAGTTCTGCAACCTCATCACTACTAAATTTTGGAATATTTTTATCATTCTTACCCTACCCATTGTACTACTATCACACATTTTACTTCTACATATATTATAAACCTCAAAATATATTATGTAGATAATAGGTAGGTTAAGGCAAATGAAAACATACTATTATAAGATTCTTAAATTATAATTTGTGTTTGATAGGGGTTATAGGGAGAAAGGACCGGGGAATGACAGCTGGTGGGTATGGAGTTTCTTTGGGGGATGATAAAGGCTTTAGCATGCCTGGTTAATTTTTTTTTTTTTTTTGCCTGGTCAATTTTGATGAAAATGTGTCATGATGAGATTTGGTGATAGGAACTGAAGAAATAAACCCATATTATATAGTATGAGGTTCTGTGTTTATCTGGCCAGAATTTAAACTGTGCCTTAATGTTTGCTGCAGGTACAGGTACCAGTGGTTTCAATTTCCTCTGGTGTTCTGTTTTGCCCCTCCTGTTGTCTTGGGGTTACCCTTAGAAGGCTTTCTGAAGTAGCTCTTTTATTTATAGCTCTTTTATTTGTATCCATTGTTATTACATGTGGCAGTACAAATGCAGAGATGAAATCTTCCACAATCCTCTGATAAAGTCTCAACCATTCAGTGGGCTTTTTGAACCTAGGCTGTGACCTTCCCAAGTGCTTCTTAGCTTTTTCCCCAACTTCCTTACTTGACACCAGAAAAGCTAGGGCTTACTGGGTTCATGGAATTGCCCTACTCCCAGGCTAGATAAGGCTCAGTTATATCTTTTCCCCTGCACAGCCGGTCTTTGTTAATGTTAAGGAGAAAGCCCTGAGCAATCTTGAGAGTGTGTACTTTTTTCCTCCTCCAGCCAGAAAATGAGAGGTTTTTTAAATTTTATATAGTTTTTTAAATTTTCTTTACTTATTTGAGAAGAAGAGCATGAGTTGGGGAGGGGAGGGGCAAAGGGAGAGGGAGAAGTAGGCTCCCCGCTAAGCAGGGAGCCCAATATGGGGCTCCATCCCAGAACCCTGAGATCATGATCTGAGCAGGAGGCAGATGCTTAACTGACTGAGCCACCCAGGTGCCCTAATTTAGCACATTTTTCAAGACTAACCTGACCTGGGTCATTTCTTGCATACGTCCGTGGAAATAATAAGCAAAACTTAAACTGTTTCCCAAGGGTGATATCAGATAACCACTGACAAATTCCCCTGTCATTTAAGAAAACTCTAATACTATAACCAATCGCTATGAAGAATAAATAGTCACAGCTTTCTCACTATATAACCTGCTTTATAACAATATGCCTCTGAGCCTGATTTCATATTTTAGTTTGATTGCTCCTGGTTAGCAAATTGTCTTTTTGGTATGTGCAAAATAAACTTTTACTAATTATTGCTTCACTAATTCACTGGTTTCACTTCTGTTATTTCTGAACTTTTGACAATGTATTTTCATTCAGGAAGTGCAATGCCTTTTTATTATGCATTAGAAAAATCAATCTGAATTACTGGTATAATTTATCATTTTAAACATATACAAGCCCATGACAGAAATTATTGCTGTAAGTGTCTGTTAATATGTAAATGAGGATTCTATTGCTTCAAGCCTCATATAGTAATTACTCAGCTCCTTTTTAAGTATGATTTATTGATCAGCACTTTGTAAAGATGGAAAGATGTTGGCTTGTTTCCTCTTGTCAGTTATTCCATTGGTTGGAATTTCAAAATATGCTTTCTCTTTTTATAGCTGTGTTCTCCATGCAATGGAATGTGTCACTGAATTCCTCTCTGTGAAGTTGCACACGTATTATTATAGATTCCTGGGATTTATCAACAACTACTTATTGAAACACTGTACTTATTTCTTAAAAATCTGTTTTTAAAAGTGAGACATCAAACTAAATTCCAACAGAAGGTATGAAATTAAGAGTTATTGATTGATATAACTCTACCCTAAGAATGGGAGTGGTTATAAAATTATTAGCTTTGTTGCTTTCTGGTTCTGATGATTCAAAAAAAAAGTGTTTAAATGGAAAGGCATGTAGAATTTGGGGGGAAATTAGGAGGACTAGAGAAAGCAATGTATCTCTAAATGTTGAAAAAATTAATAAGAAAAAGAAAAGACAAAAAATTACTTCGTAGAGAAAAACACTGAGGAGATTACAGATATGCTTTCACAGGTTAGTTATACAGAGCCAATAAGGAGCAAATTTCCATTCAAAACCAGTACTATTTAATCAAAGAAAGAAAGCTAATCCTCCCTATATAAGAGACAATATTTTCTAATACCCTAAGCCATTCTCTCAACTCTCCCTAAAAATTTGTGTGTGTGTGTGTGTGTGTGTGTGTGTGTGTATATATATGCACATTATCTAGGTATTCAACAGATTTAACATAATCTCAAAAATTCAAATGAAAACAGGGTAATGATATTAATATAAAATGTGACCTTTATTCCAGGTTCTCATCTTGAAGACTTTCTTAATCCAAAAAAATAAAAACATTGGCTAAAGAAGTTCAGTAGATTCTTATTTACTGCTATAAAGAAAAGATTTTTTTCTTTAATTTCTTAAGGAAATCAGAAAAGGTTCTAGGAAATGTCTTGTAAGCAAGAAAGTATGAAAAAGAATTTTCTTTCCTATGCAGGGATGTGCAAATAATGACTAATTGGAGGGAACAATGAATGATGATCATGGGAAACCAGTAGTAACCAATGCAACCTCTTTTATCCTTCCCTCCTTTCTCTTGCAATGCTTCTAAAAGTAAACCCTCTTATCAGTGAGCGAGCCATCAAGCAGCTGGAGGATTTCCACTCAACACAACCATCTGAAGCCAGGGAGATATTAATAACCTTCCTAAAATGGCAATCTACCTTATTACATTAATTTACAGCACAGATAAAAATCTTCACCATCCAGAAGATAAAGACACACACACACACACACACACACACGTGCGTACACCCTCCCACCCCCACCCCCACCCCCACAACCTGTTGGCAAAGACCGCTGTTTCTTGATCCAATTTCCTCCATTAATCCCTCTTTTTTATTAGATGAACTGAAAGATTTCTAGATCACATAAGCAACAGAAAGGAGTGAGAAGACAGTGAAACATTGGTATTACTTCTTACTAGATAATGGAGTTGGGAGAGAATTAACTTGGAGCAGTTCAAAGGTTGAAGTACTCTAGAAATTGTGGGTGCTTTTTTTTTGGCAAGGAAAAAGAATGAAATGAGTGCTTCAGATTATGTATACAAATAAAAATTCATAGAGAGATAATCATAGTAGAATTGGAAATTTTCAGGATAGAAAATCCACACAAAGTAAGATCATAAAACGTGAGAAAGTTATGAAGAAATTCAGCACATAGAACACACATTTGGCTTAAGACTCAGCTGAATATTGATGACAATCAGTTAAATATTGAAAGATACGATGGAAAAGCTGGAAGGCTCTATCAATGCATTAAATGGATAGGACACAATAGAAAGGCCCATAAATGAGGATGAGTAAATCACTAAATGAAATTAAGAAATTGAAAAATTCAGCAGCATACAAAAAGAAGGAAGAATAAGAGCACAATCTGAAAATGATTTTCCACTGGAAACTGAATTATATTTTAGAATGTATACATAGAAGCATGTCTCACTTTATTCCCAAGATCCATATACTTCATTGCCCTGTGCCCTGAGACCTGTCATGACCCCTATTGATTGTATCACGCAAGCTTCCTTGACCTCTGACTTCCACTTGTCCAGACCTCTGAGAAGCACAGGCAGGAGATTAGAGACTGAGATGAAAGCAAGGTCTCTGGATATTTTTTCTCCTTTTTTCTGTTTTGGCTCTGCACTCTTGACAATGGCTTGGCCAAATCACTGTATAACTATATAATCTGTCATGTTGGTCCCTTCTTTAAGGCTCCAACTCACAAGAGGCTCTAGAAACACTGTTTAATCTTAGCTCTTTCAGGGCTAAGACAGTAATGGCTTCCCATAGTTGCTAGTTTCTGGGTGCCTCATACATTTGACTGCTTTTTTTGCCTGCCTAGACTTTGAAGGTAGGACTTCAAATTAGACTCAGTTACCTAATGGGACCCTAAGCAACATTGCTCCTTTTTGGTACATTAAACAAAAGTCAGGAATTTAAACATGAAAGAAGTATTAAAAAGAAGCAAGAAGGCAAAACATGAGAGAAAAAGAAATCCAGCTAAAAGGTGTGTAGAAATGCAAAAAGAGCCAGATCAAATAAGACATTTTAAGGAAACTAAAACAAATTGCAAAATATTTAAAAACCTATAAGAATACACAACAAACTGCATCACATATACACAAAAAATAAGGATAAAATATTAAATCAAATATTTTAAATCAAATGATATGAACACCAACCAGAGCTTTTTCAAAATACAGAAGAAAAAGACAAGGAAATGACAATAGTATCAGAAACACACACATGTATGCACATATGCATGCATACATAAATATAGTGTATATATTATACAGTGTAAAGAGCAACAGATAACATAAAAGTAACTAATGTGGGACAAAATAAAATGGAAGCAATAAAGTTATAATAGAAGAAATGCTTCCTAACAAAGGATCTATTTTGTAAATGGTAATCACTGAACAGATTATATCTAGATTTTTAAATCTAGATATAATCATTTAATTTTTAATTTTATGGATCATATAGGAGAAATGATCAGGTTACCTGCAAAAAGAAAGAGAATAAAGCAAACCTTATGCTACAGGAAATGATGGAAGAAAGCAAAGCAACACCAAAATATTCTGGAAGATAAACAAAAGATTTAGACACAAATATTCTATACCAAACTGAATAGTTGTTAATGTAGAAAACTATTTAAATTACCTGAGTTTTAATTTCTTCATCTGTAAATATGATTAATAATAATTCCTGGGGTGCTTGGGTGGCTCAATGGGTTAAGCCTCTGCCTTCCACTCCAGTCATGATCTTAGGATCCTGGGATCAACACCCAAATCAGGATCTCTGCTCAGCAGGGAACCTGCTTCCCCCCGCCCCTCTCTGCCTGCCTCTCTGCCTACTTGTGATCTCTGTCAAATAAGTAAAAATTTTTAAAATAATAATAATAATAATTCTTTTTTTCATAAGTTTGCTGTAAAGACCAATTCAAGTATGATACATAAATGACTGCTTGGGGACTTAAAACTACTTTCACACAATTCAGAAAATTATCTCATTGTAAATAGCAATAAAAATATTAATGAATAACCCTAAACATCATGTAGGGCTGAAATGTTAAAATAAAAAAAAAAACCTTTAAAATAGTCTCAACAATATTAAAATATTGTTGACAGTTATTCCTGCTTTATTTAATAAGAATTTTCTTATGGTTTCACCATTAAGTATATAGAGTTAGATTATTATGTCTCCAATATATATATTAATTAATTCTTACTTGAAATAAGAGCTAAAATACAGGCATTGTTTCAATGAAACAACGCAAATGTTGAGTGAAGAAGTTGTTGAAATGTGATTTTGAGAATGCAAAGCACTGAGTTGGGCATTACTCTGTGTTTAGAAAGATAACAGACTAGGGGCACCTGGGTGGCTCAGTCTGTTAGGTGCCTCTGCCTTCAGCTCAGTTCATGATGCCCAGTTCCTGGGATGAGCCCCATGTCACACAGGGCTCCCTGCTAAGGAGGGGGGGGGGCTGCTTCTCCCTCTGCTGCACTCCTATTTGTGCTCTCTCTCTTGTATGCTCACTCACTCTCAAATAAATAAATAAATAAATAAAATATTTTTTAAAACAAGCTATATATTTACAGGACAGTACTAAAAATTAAGTTGAATTTGTTCTTAGTCTGTATCTTGATACCTTAAAACCGAATTTTAGACTACTGCAAAATTATTCTGATTTTTGTCACCAGAAGAGTTGAATTCTGACTCAGCTTTGCTTTTTGGTTCAGAAATTATCAATCAAGAGCTGATAATTCCCTGGTGACCTACAATTAAACATCTACATCTAAAATATTTATACATATACATACATATACATATTGTGGTTTCTCTTATCAATTTTTAAAAGTCATCAGGAAGTATTTCCTTTTGCATTTTATCCCAGTAAAATAAAGTGATTAATTTTGAACCTATAGATCATTCTTCCACCAGAATTTAATGCTAATTCTGGATTTAAGAGAAATCCCCTGTTACAGTAATGGAGCATCTTTGTATATGGAGTTGTTAGTTATATTTCCTCTCTAATGGCTTTTCCATAAATGTCACAGAGGAAATTGTGCAAATTGTTACTGGCTGTGAATTTTCCTGTCCATTTCAGAAAGCCCGAAGTCTCACTTTCCCTTTCTCCCCCACAGCTACTTCTATTTGCATAGGAAGAGGGAGAACACTGCAGCTTCACTGATTTTGTGTGGGTCTAACTTTTACCTAAACAGCTGAAGCAGCTTAATGTGGTTTTATATTTCAATTTTCAAGGTAGATTCAGATTTTCAGTGACTTGAATATCCAACTTAACCGGTTTAAGCATTTTAACCTCTCACAAAAATACAGCCACCTTGTGAAAAACTTGGGGCATCATTTGTAGCTCTTTTTCCAAAAACCTTAATTTAGATAATCTGAGCATTATCAGATGGGAATTTTAGTTGATTTCAGTGGTTTCTACTGGAAAACATGGTAATTGAGGTTGAGCCAGTTAGCTGTGTCTGAACAAAGGAGTCCTGCTGTTTTATTACCAAGAGGTTTTATTTAAAGCAAACTGGAAAAGTTCTGGGCTGCAAGGAGCATTTCAGCTGCGAGCTTCTAGGAGGAAATTAAGTGGCAATATGCACAATTGATGTAGCAGAGACTGAAATCAATGCAAGAGGAACACACGTGTTTTGAATACTCTAGTTTGATACCAAGGTATGGATTTTGTAGCCGTTTAAACTCCTAAGTAAGTGATTTGCAGAGATCTCTTCAAATACCCACACATACACACCCCTCTATCCTTTCTTCCCCATCCTTGCTTTCTTTACTTTCTCCTCTCCTGTTTCCTTCTCCTATGCGGAAAAATGAAATTTCCTCCTAAGCAAATGTAACTTGTTGGGATATTTGGCATATTAGGTTTAAATTAGTCTTAAACAATTACAAATTCTAAACTGAATCTTGCACTTTTGCTCTTTAGAAATACATTTGCCCAAGAAATCGTTGGAACATTTATTCATGGTATTAAAATTCAATGATCCTGGTGACTTTCATTTGAAAAATTTATCTTCGAAAAGTATTGGAGAATGATGAATATTCTGCACTTTATTTTTATTTTTTTTTAAGATTTTATTTATTTATTTGACAGAGAGAGATCACAAGCAGACGGAGAAGCAGGCAGAGAGAGAGATAGAGGGAAGCAGGCTCCCCGCTGAGCAGAGAGCCCCATGCGGGACTCGATCCCAGGACCCCGAGATCATGACCTGAGCAGAAGGCAGCGGCTTAATCCACTGAGTCACCCAGGCGCCCCAATATTCTGCACTTTAATCACATTTTCAGGACAATGCACCCCGATGGAAGCAGGTAGCCCTGTTTTATATTCAGCTCGGCTTCCTGCAGTGCCCCTTCAACGTGACCCAAGGCCATCCAGCCGTTTGCCACATTTATCTCCACTTGGCTTGGGAATGGAAGTCAGGGGCCTGGGTTACAACCACTAGTCTGCACTAAGTCACCTCTGACAAATCTCTTGGTTTTTTCTTCAGGAAGAAATAAACGATACATCTCAGGCTTGGGATAGAGTCAAATGGAAAACAGTAGTCCCTCTTCATCTGTGGTTCTGATTTTTGCAGTTTCAGTTCCCCTGAAGCAGATGATCCCCCTTCTGACAGAATCATCAGAAGATGAATAGTAGCCTCACTTGATGTCACATTGCCCATGTCATTCCCTTCATTTCATCCCATCATGTACGCATTTTATCATTTCACTGCATCTCAAGGAGAAGGGTGAGTACAGGGCAATAAGATATTTCAATACACACACACACAGACTATATTCACATGACTTTTATTAAAGTATATTCTTATTATTATTCTGTTTTATTAGAGGTTGTTGATGTTAATTTCTTTCTGTGCCTAATTTAGAGGTTAAGCTTTATCATAGGTATGTATAAAAAATAGAAAAAATATAATAAAATAGAAAAAAATACTATATATGTATATATGTATACTATTTATGTACCATCTGTGGTTTCAGCTATCGACCAGGGGTTTCAGAAAGTATCCCCTAGCAGATGAGTGGGGGCTGCTGGAAAACATGGAAGCAGTTCATAAGCTATAATTGTCACACATCTGTATGGAACTATTATTAGGCCATTCTCAATGGCTATCAATATAGCTTTCAGTGACTGGTGAAAGAAATTGCTAATCACCCCCTTCAAAAAAAATGGAAAATCACTCTTCCAGAATTTTCTACTTCAAAAAAATGCATAGTTATTTTTCCACAATTAGCTCGATTATGTCTCTACTATCACAAACAAGTAAATTTTAGAATATAATATTTAATAATGAAGTATTTCTATTACAAAATATGATACAAACCACTTAAAAAACACTCTTAATGACTTAAATTATCTTAAATATTTATATCACAAAATGGTAATTAAAGTAGCAGCTGTACTATAAAATATTCAGAGTCTGCCCGACTCTTCAGGTGGGACATTGGTCTTCTCCTGCCCTGAGGCTGGAAGTTACACCATCTGCCCTCTGGTTTTTAGACCTTGAGACTTGGTCCAGAACTCACATCATTTGTTCTCCTGGTTTTCAGGCTTTTGGACTGAGACTAAAATTATGACACTGGCTTTTCCTGGGTTTTCAGCTCGTAGACAGCAGATCATGGGACTTTTCAACATCTGTGATCATGTAAGCTAATTTGTATAATAAATCTCTCTCTCTTTCTCGCTTTCTCTTTCTCTCTATATATGTATATACATATACATTCATGTTACCTCTATATGTGCTAACCCAGGGCAGCAGCTCTTCCTGCTCAGGGGTCCTGTCCCTGTGCTTTAATAAACCACCATTTTGCACCAAAGATGTCTCAAGAATTCTTTCTTGGTCATTGGCGCCAGACCGCAGCCCACCAACCTCACCTAGGTTCTAGAACTTCATCACAAGCATCAGTGGCTTTGGGAATGATCATCTGTCAGAAAAAGAAGCTGTGAGTGAATGGAATGGACTACTACCTATTTTATCTGAAATTTATCAATTTAAATTCTATTTAAAATTTTTATAGTTCCATCATCTTATGACATCATATAATTGTTACTTTACCAATAAGAAGAATCCCTTGTCTTTGCTTCCCTGTAATCTTTATTCTCTTAAAATGTAATCTAACTGGATTTTTATTTGCTATACCCCACTGTCATATCAAAATTGTCTGGGTTTTTGATCCTTTACTTAGTGACATTTTCTAGTTAGAAAGGAGCTTTTGAAAGTTTTTAATAGGCTATAAAACAAAACCAAATCAGGTGTATAAGGCAACAACTTGTAAGATTTAAGAATAAATGAGATTACACACACACACACACACACACACACACACACACCAAATGATGTAAAGAATGATTTCTTAAAAATACATAAATTAAGTTGCAGGGCTAAAAGTTCTTTTTGATGTTTTGTTGTTATATAAAGCTGAACTTTAAATTTAGTAACAATGCTTTTCAGCAGAAATTTAAAGCTGAAATGTGGCTTAAGTGATTTCAGAGGCACAAAGTGACTTTCAAAAAAGGGACATCTGACTGTATCTTATTTTGTTGTAAAATCGGTGAACCAAATCCATTTATTCCATCTCTTCTTTCTAACACTTAAGTGTTGCAAACTCACTGAATTGTAGAGTCTTAAGGTGTATAAGGAAAGGAAGGGTGTTCAAGCACAGGTCTAATCTGCTGTGCATACTAGGTATTAAGTCCTTTCTCTTCCCAAATTAGGTAACTGTTGACTTAATATGGCAATCAATATTTGCTAGTAAAAAATAAATAAAATCTATAAATTCATACACAAACAGATCGAAGAAAACATGAGGGGATGAACACTGACCTTTTATAGTGAAGAAAACAAAAGAATTGCTAACTAAAATAATTTAAAAGGCACATTGTCATGATGATGAAGATATACAACTATTAGAACAACACAATGACTAATCTTCAAGGAAGTTCACATTTGCAAAGAAGATTCTTTGATGAAAAAGATTGTTTCATCAAATCAGGGCTGCACACACCTTTACAGCTGTTTTCTCACCTAAATCAAATGTCATCATAGATGATATTTTCATTTATTTCCCCTGTTCTTCTTATTATTTTGAATCCCTTTATGGTTTCTAGGCAACCATGCTAATACTTCTGTTTTAAAAATCCACTGCACAGGAATAGTATTCTTTAAAAAGATTGGTGACCTTCCTAGGAAAATATAAAGTTAGAAATAAATGCTAACCAAAAAGAAGAAAAAAAACTCAGTTATAATCATGAGTTTTGAATGCTATAGTGCGGAGAATTAAAATGTGTTGCCTGTAAAACATAATGAGCTCAACAATGTCACAAGAAAGAAGAAGAAGAAGGTACAAGTAAATTTATTTCCAAGAAGATGCACAAACAAACTCTGGCCAGATCTTTTGGTATTCATGCTCATTGCTGATCTGGTGAGGGAATAGGAGGTGATCATCCAGGAACAACCATGACTAGAAAGCCATTTTAGATGAGGGATGGTAGGAATGGAATGCTTAGTCAGGGCAAGAGATCAATCAAGTAAAATGATCTGTTGGCAAATTTGCATAAGGCTATAATGGAAGAGATTACGTTTCCTTATATTTATTCTTCAGAAAATAAAATAGTGATCACTAGGTGTAAATTGGAAGTGGGATAGTTTGGGCTTAATAAAATTTTCTGAAATTTAGGATTGGCTGCAGGGGATTAGAATAACTCAGAAGTAGCAAAATTGCTAACTGTAAGTGTTCAAGCAAGATAGCCATCATTATGTATCCCACTGTATACCAGGATCCCTTCTTGGATGTCTAATAGGAACCTCAAACTTAACATGTCCCAAACAAGCTCTTGAATCTTTCCAATCTGCTCTTCTTCCTATTTATCCAGCCTTAGTGGTAATTATTCAGGCTGAAAATTGAAGAATCATCCACATCTCTTCCCTTCATTTTCTTACCTTTCACATCCAATACAACAGCAAATCCTACAGTTTAACATGCATGTTAAATGTAGACTGTTCAACGACTTCTCTCCAGTTCTCATCACTTTCACCCAATAAAACTCCCTATAGCTACTATCATCCCTTGTGTGGGTGGCTACTTAATGGTATCCCTGCTTCCACATTGCGACCTCTGAAGCTGATTCTTTTCAGAGCAGCCAAGGAAATCTTTAAAAAATAGATGCGGTCATGCCAGTCCTTTGCTCCTATCCCTCTAATAACGTCACCTAGAATAAAACGCACCATTCTTGCCATGTCTTCAAATAAAGCCAACTGCTCTTGCATGTCTGGGTAACTCTTAACTTCACCTTCTACCACTCTTCTCTTTCAATCTGTTCCCAACTCAGACCACATTCTTGGTATAGTCTTTGTTCTCATGGCGTCTTCTGCTTGGAGTGTCTGTTCCCAGTTATCTGCATTTCTGTTAAAGCTTTGCTCAAATATCAGCTAATCAAAAAGACCTTCCCTAAATCCTCTGTATATCATAGTACAGTCATTATTCATCACCTCTATTTCCCTTTTCTTCACAGTGTCACCTAGCTTGTTATACTTTTATTTGTTCAGCATCTGAATCTCATCACTGGAATATAAATTTCATGATTCCTTTTATTGACTATCCCCAGACTGAAAAGGCACTGTCCCATAAAAGGTTTCCCACAAATATTTTTTTAATAAATGTTGTGGGAAGTATTTTAGCATGAGATTAAAATACAAAATTTAATAAAGTTCCTCCTAAATCTGCAATTCTGTTATCACCACCAAGAAGTATTCTTTGTTTATTCTTTAAATTGGCTATCATTTGAAAATTGATTTGGGTGTTCTCTTATCTTTAATTTTTTTCTGGATATAACTTACTCTTCCTGTTCCAAAACCCTGTTTCTCATGAAGCTCATTAATTTTATGGAAAATGTTTATAATTTACTAGATTGTTATGTTATAAAATATTAGATTTTTTCACATTCCCTGTCATTACCCTTTTAACTATCTGACTCTTTCTGAGGAACATTTTGTGCATAATTGTAAGAAAGTTATAATGATTCTTTAGCAAGCAACTCTACCAGTAGAATTGTCACTCAAGACCATTTGTTACAGTAATTTTAACTTAACAAAAAACAAATGCCATTATTATTCCTCCAAGTTTTTACTACAGAGGATATATAAAACTAGTTTTTGTTTTTGAAGTTAACGATTTCTCCCATAGGCATATGAAGCCTCCTGTTTCGGAAGGATCCCTAAAAACCAGTGAAACATATTTTTCATATAGATCAGCAAGTTGCTTTCCAGATAACTAAAAGTAGAAGTCGTATTGTTCGCATTGTATTCTTAGAGCCCACGTGATCCGAAGGTATGGATATGGCAAGTAATAAAGTAGTTCAGTATTGCTAAGTGGTACCATAGCTTAATATACCCATTTTTAAATTTATTCATATTCATTATCAATAAATAAATATAAATAATCAACTATGGACCACAAAAATTCCTGGTGATATATTGACTTAAAAAAGTTTTGAGTATCTCTGGGAGACACATAAATGGATCCAACACATTGCGTTTTATGCCATGGTTATAGTGAGCACAGGGTGTAGGGGCTGAATGAGGTCATTTTTCTCTAAGGAATTATAATTTATGTTGATTTTTTCAGCTCCCTTGGGGAGATGAAACTCTACTTGTTTACAAGCAGGATGCAAAAAAATAATTATTATTTGGAAGATGGCAGCTACTGTAAATAAAGTACATGATTGGGTCTGGAAGTGTGCTATTTTCTTATCACAATGGAAATAACTTCAGGTAAGGTAATAAACCAGTAACTGATAATTTCACATTGTTGTATTGCCAGCTTAGTCATTTACCCTTTTGTGTCTCTGGTAGTAGTAAAATATCAGGAGTGAAATAACTTAAGAGACAATGTGGTATAGTATAGTAGATTGAGAAATGAACTACCTCAGGAGACTTGAGTACCAATTCCAGCTTTACCACTAATTCGCCAATGAACAGCTGATTTTCCAACATGTAATAACCCTCCTTGGGTTGTCCAGTCTTCATCTGATTAATAAAAAGACTGCAAAAAATAATCTCCAAGTGAGCTCAGAGCCCATGTACTGTTCTAAAATACAACATCCAAAGTGAAACGAGTATAAATAACTTAAAAGGACCTTCACCAGTTTCACTTAGACCTACTTTCAATGAAAAGCAAAATTTCAACCGCATTCTGTTTAAAACTCCAGTCAGTGCTGTCTAAAGGAACTTTCTGTGATGAAGGAAATGTTCTGTATGTGCACTGTTCAGCGTGGTAACCACTAGCCACATTTGGCTATTGAGAACTTGAAATGAGGCTAGAGCAACAGAGGTACCAGTTTTTAAATATCATTAATTTTAATTAATTTAAATGTAAATAGTCATGTGAGGCTAGTAACTAGCTTACTGAGCAGCACATCAAAAGCCACTATCCACTGTTAGTACAAAAAGGATCTTATAATATTGTAAGTTTAAGAAGAAAAATACTGCTCATTGGATCTGCTCTTAGATGTTCTGTTCTGCATTTCCACTTTAATGAAACATAATCATTTATAGAGATGGACTAACTAATGAAAACCAGAGTGCTAGTAAAAGAAAAGCATCGAGAGCACATTGTATGTAATAGAAATTATCATCCACCAATGCTATGCTTTTGTCCTATGTTTTCAATGGCATTTATATAAATTGGAAAGGATCATTTCTTTCATTAACCTTTTAAGTCAGTAGAGTAATACTTTTAAAGGTGTTCCACTCACTTTTTCTTGAACATGCAGAAATGTCATTATAGCTTAAATTTAGGAAGGTACTTTAAAGGGCATGAGATTAGTGTATCTTATTGCTGCGTAGGGTAATCATATAGTCTACATTTCAGAATTTTAATTCATGTGTATTAAAATTAAGTTAATTTTAATTTGATAAATACACACAAATCAACTTTGAATAAATAAGTTAAAAATGATTCCACATTTCGGCTTAAATAAGAATTAACATTGAGGAGTCAAGATGGCGGAGAAGTAGCAAGCTGAGACTGCTTCAGCTAGCCGGAGATCAGCTAGATAGCTTATCTAAAGATTGCAAATACCGGAAAATCCATCGGCAGATCGAAGAGAAGAAGAACAGCAATTCTGGAAACAGAAAATCAACCACTTTCTGAAAGGTAGGACCGGCGGAGAAGTGAATCCAAAGCGACGGGAAGATAGACCCCGGGGGGAGGGGCCGGCTCCCGGCAAGCGGCGGAGCAACCACGCACAAAATCAGGACTTTTAAAAGTCTGTTCCGCTGAGGGACATCGCTCCAGAGGCTAAACCGGGGCGAAGCCCACGCGGGGTCAGCGTGGCCTCAGGTCCCGCAGGGTCACAGAAGGATCGGGGGTGTCTGAGTGTCGCAGAGCTTGCGGGTATTGGAACGGGAAAGCCGGCTGCAGAGACAGAGCCGACAGTAAGCTCACAGCTCGGTGTTACCTTGAACCGGTCGCAGGCTCGGTGAGCTCGGAGCGCGGCCGGAGGTCAGGCAGACGGGAGTAACTGGGCGCTGTTCTCTGAGGGCGCACTGAGGAGTGGGGCCCTGGGCTCTCGGCTCCTCCGGCCCAAGACCAGGAGGCCGCCATTTGTATTCCCGTCCTCCGGAACTCTACGGAAAGCGCTCAGGGAACGAAAGCTCCTGAAAGCAAACCCGAGCGGTTACTCACCACGGCCCCGGGTAAGGGCGGTGTAATTCCGCCTGGGGCAAAGACATTGAGAATCACTACAACAGGCCCCTCCCCCAGAAGATCAACAAGAAATCCAGCCAAGACCAAGTTCACCTACCAAGGAGTGCGGTTTCAATACCAAGGAGAGCAGCAGAATTCCAGAGGAGGAGAAAGCCAAGCACGGAACTCATGGCTTTTTTCCTGTGATTTTTTTTAGTCTTGCAGTTAATTTAATTTTTTCTTTTTCATTGTTTTTTTTTTTTCTTCTCGCCTTCGGGTAAAATTTTTTTTAACTGTTACCTTTTTCTTTTTTAACGATTTTTTACTAGTTTATCTAATATATATATTTTTTCTTTTTAACATTTTTCTTAGGTGTTTTCTTTTTTAAAAAATTCTTTTCTTTTCTTTTTTTTCTTTTTCTTTTTTCTTTTTTTTTTTTCTTTCTTCCTTTTTGAACCTCTTGTTATCCCCTTTCTCCCCACTCACGATTTTGGATCTCTTCTAATTTGGTTAAAGCATATTTTCCTGGGGTTGTTGCCACCCTTTTAGTATTTTACTTGCCCCTTCATTTACTCTTATCTGGACAAAATGACAAGACGTAAAAATTCAACACAAAAAAAAGAACAAGAGGCAGTACCGAAGGCTAGGGACCTAATCAATACAGACATCGGTAATATGTCAGATCTAGAGTTCAGAATGACAATTCTCAAGGTTCTAGCCGGGCTCGAAAAAGGCATGGAAGATATTAGAGAAACCCTCTCGAGAGATATAAAAGCCCTTTCTGGAGAAATAAAAGAACTAAAATCTAACCAAGTTGAAATCAAAAAAGCTATTAATGAGGTGCAATCAAAAATGGAGGCTCTCACTGCTAGGATAAATGAGGCAGAAGAAAGAATTAGTGATATAGAAGACCAAATGACAGAGAATAAAGAAGCTGATCAAAAGAGAGACAAACAGCTACTGGACCACGAGGGGAGAATTCGAGAGATAAGTGACACCATAAGACGAAACAACATTAGAATAATTGGGATTCCAGAAGAAGAAGAAAGAGAGAGGGGAGCAGAAGGTATACTGGAGAGAATTATTGGGGAGAATTTCCCCAATATGGCAAAGGGAATGAGCATCAAAATTCAGGAGGTTCAGAGAACGCCCCTCAAAATCAATAAGAATAGGCCCACACCCCGTCACCTAATAGTAAAATTTACAAGTCTCAGTGACAAAGAGAAAATCCTGAAAGCAGCCCGGGAAAAGAGGTCTGTAACATACAATGGTAAAAATATTAGATTGGCAGCTGACTTATCCACAGAGACCTGGCAGGCCAGAAAGAGCTGGCATGATATTTTCAGAGCACTAAACGAGAAAAACATGCAGCCAAGAATACTATATCCAGCTAGGCTATCATTGAAAATAGAAGGAGAGATTAAAAGCTTCCAGGACAAACAAAAACTGAAAGAATTCGCAAATACCAAACCAGCTCTACAGGAAATATTGAAAGGGGTCCTCTAAGCAAAGAGAGAGCCTACAAGTGGTAGATCAGAAAGGAACAGAGACCATATACAGTAACAGTCACCTTACAGGCAATACAATGGCACTAAATTCATATCTCTCAATAGTTACCCTGAATGTGAATGGGCTAAATGCCCCTGTCAAAAGACACAGGGTATCAGAATGGATAAAAAAACAAAACCCATCTATATGTTGCCTCCAAGAAACTCATTTTAAGCCCGAAGACACCTCCAGATTTAAAGTGAGGGGGGTGGAAAAGAATTTACCATGCTAATGGACATCAGAAGAAAGCAGGAGTGGCAATCCTTATATCAGATCAATTAGATTTTAAGCCAAAGACTATAATAAGAGATGAGGAAGGACACTATATCATACTCAAAGGGTCTGTTCAACAAGAAGATTTAACAATTTTAAATATCTATGCCCCCAACGTGGGAGCAGCCAACTATATAAACCAATTAATAACAAAATCAAAGAAACACATCAACAATAATACAATAATAGTAGGGGACTTTAACACTCCCCTCACTGAAATGGACAGGTCATCCAAGCAAAAGATCAGCAAGGAAATAAAGGCCTTAAACGACACACTGGACCAGATGGACATCACGGATATATTCAGAATATTTCATCCCAAAGCAACAGAATACACATTCTTCTCTAGTGCACATGGAACATTCTCCAGAATAGATCACATCCTCGGTCCTAAATCAGGACTCAACCGGTATCAAAAGATTGGGATCATTCCCTGCATATTTTCAGACCACAATGCTCTAAAGCTAGAACTCAACCACAAAAGGAAGTTTGGAAAGAACCCAAATACATGGAGACTAAATAGTATCCTTCTAAAGAATGAATGGGTTAACCGGGAAATTAAAGAAGAATTGAAAAAAATCATGGAAACAAATGATAATGAAAATACAACGGTTCAAAATCTGTGGGACACAACAAAGGCAGTCCTGAGAGGAAAATATATAGCGGTACAAGCCTTTCTCAAGAAACAAGAAAGGTCTCAGGTACACAACCTAACCCTACACCTAAAGGAGCTGGAGAAAGAACAAGAAAGAAACCCTAAGCCCAGCAGGAGAAGAGAAATCATAAAGATCAGAGCAGAAATCAATGAAATAGAAAACCAAAAAAACAATAGAACAAATCAACGAAACTAGGAGCTGGTTCTTTGAAAGAATTAATAAAATTGATAAACCCCTGGCCCGACTTATCAAAAAGAAAAGAGAAAGGACCCAAATAAATAAAATCATGAATGAAAGAGGAGAGATCACAACTAACACCAAAGAAATACAAACTATTATAAGAACATACTATGAGCAACTCTACGGCAATAAATTTGACAATCTGGAAGAAATGGATGCATTCCTAGAAACATATAAACTACCACAACTGAACCAGGAAGAAATAGAAAGCCTGAACAGACCCATAACCAGTAAGGAGATTGAAACAGTCATTAAAAATCTCCAAACAAACAAAAGCCCAGGGCCAGACGGCTTCCCGGGGGAATTCTAACAAACATTTAAAGAAGAACTAATTCCTATTCTCCTGAAACTGTTCCAAAAAATAGAAATGGAAGGAAAACTTCCAAACTCATTTTATGAGGCCAGCATCACCTTGATCCCAAAACCAGACAAGGATCCCACCAAAAAAGAGAGCTATAGACCGATATCCTTGATGAACACAGATGCGAAAATACTCAACAAAATACTAGCCAATAGGATTCAACAGTACATTAAAAAGATCATTCACCACGACCAAGTGGGATTTATTCCAGGGCTGCAAGGTTGGTTCAACATCCGCAAATCAGTCAATGTGATACAACACATCAATAAAAGAAAGAACAAGAACCATATGATACTCTCAATAGATGCTGAAAAAGCATTTGACAAAGTACAGCATCCCTTCCTGATCAAAACTCTTCAAAGTGTAGGGATAGAGGGCACATACCTCAATATCATCAAAGCCATCTATGAAAAACCCACCGCAAATATCATTCTCAATGGAGAAAAACTGAAAGCTTTTCCGCTAAGGTCAGGAACACGGCAGGGATGTCCATTATCACCACTGCTATTCAACATAGTACTAGAGGTCGTAGCCTCAGCAATCAGACAACAAAAGGAAATTAAAGGCATCCAAATCGGCAAAGAAGAAGTCAAATTATCACTCTTCGCAGATGATATGATACTATATGTGGAAAACCCAAAAGACTCCACTCCAAAACTGCTAGAACTTATACAGGAATTTAGTAAAGTGTCAGGATATAAAATCAATGCACAGAAATCAGTTGCATTTCTCTACACCAACAGCAAGACAGAAGAAAGAGATATTAAGGAGTCAATCCCATTTACAATTGCATCCAAAACCATAAGATACCTAGGAATAAACCTAACCAAAGAGGCACAGAATCTATACTCAGAGAACTATAAAGTACTCATGAAAGAAATTGAGGAAGACACAAAGAAATGGAAAAATGTTCCATGCTCCTGGATTGGAAGAATAAATATTGTGAAAATGTCTATGCTACCTAAAGCAATCTACACATTTAATGCAATTCCTATCAAAGTACCATCCATCTTTTTCAAAGAAATGGAACAAATAATGCTAAAATTTATATGGAACCAGACAAGACCTCGAATAGCCAAAGGGATATTGAAAAAGAAAGCCAACGTTGGTGGCATCACAATTCCGGATTTCAAGCTCTATTACAAAGCTGTCATCATCAAGACAGCATGGTACTGGCACAAAAACAGACACATAGATCAACAGAACAGAATAGAGAGCCCAGAAATAGACCCTCAAGTCTATGGTCAACTAATCTTCGACAAAGCAGGAAAGAATGTCCAATGGAAAAAAGACAGCCTCTTCAATAAATGGTGCTGGGAAAATTGGACAGCCACATGCAGAAAAATGAAATTGGACCATTTCCTTACACCACACACAAAAATTGACTCAAAATGGATGAAGGACCTCAATGTGCGAAAGGAATCCATCAAAATCCTTGAGGAGAACACGGGCAGCAACCTCTTCGACCTCTGCCACAGCAACATCTTCCTAGGAACAACGCAAAAGTCAAGGGAAGCAAAGGAAAAAATGAACTATTGGGATTTCATCAAGATCAAAAGCTTTTGCACAGCAAAGGAAACAGTTAACAAAATCAAAAGACAACTGACAGAATGGGACAAGATATTTGCAAACAACATATCAGATAAAGGACTAGTGTCCAGAATCTATAAAGAACTTAGCAAACTCAACACCCAAAGAACAAATAATCCAATCAAGAAATGGGCAGAGGACATGAACAGACATTTCTGCAAAGAAGACATCCAGATGGCCAACAGACACATGAAAAAGTGCTCCATATCACTCAGCATCAGGGAAATACAAATCAAAACCACAATGAGATATCACCTCACACCAGTCAGAATGGCTAAAATCAACAAGTCAGGAAATGACAGATGCTGGCGAGGATGCGGAGAAAGGGGAACCCTCCTACACTGTTGGTGGGAATGCAAGCTGGTGCAACCACTCTGGAAAACAGCATGGAGGTTCCTCAAAATGTTGAAAATAGAACTGCCCTATGACCCAGCAATTGCACTATTGGGTATTTACCCTAAAGATACAAATGTAGTGATCCAAAGGGACACATGCACCCGAATGTTTATAGCAGCAATGTCCACAATAGCCAAACTATGGAAAGAACCTAGATGTCCATCAACAGATGAATGGATCAAGAAGATGTGGTATATATACACAATGGAATACTATGCAGCCATCAAAAGAAATGAAATCTTGCCATTTGCAACAACATGGATGGAACTAGAGCGTATCATGCTTAGCGAAATAAGTCAAGCAGAGAAAGACAACTATCATATGATCTCCCTGATATGAGGAAGTGGTGATGCAACATGGGGGCTTAAGTGGGTACAAGAAGAATAAATGAAAGAAGATGGAATTGGGAGGGAGACAAACCATAAGTGACTCTTAATCTCACAAAACAAACTGAGGGTTGCTGGGGGGAGGGGGTTAGGGAGAAGGGGGTGGGATTATGGACATTGGGGAGGGTATGTGCTTTGGTGAGTGCTGTGAAGTGTGTAAACCTGGTGATTCACAGACCTGTACCCCTGGGGATAAAAATATATGTTTATAAAAAATAAAAAATTAAAAAAAAAAATTAAAAAAAAAATGATTCCACATTTCAAAAACATGACAATGTCATGGAGATTTATCAGTAGCTTTAAAAGAAATGAAAATAAATTTTTCCAAAAAGATAATTGTACACTTAAGTAATAAACTATGAATATAAATGTTATTGATTCTGTAACCAACTTCTATTTTCACTGTTTTTTTTTTTTTTTTTTTTTTGCAGAAGTATTGTTTAGGCTTTAATTCTGAGATATATGGTTGGGCTTTAATTTAGAGAGAACATTAAATGTACAGAATTGCTTATAATGAGAAAAATTGAAGTAATTAATAAATGTTATTACAATAGCAGAAGACATGAACAGACATTTCTGCAAAGAAGACATCCAGATGGCCAACAGACACATCAAAAAGTGCTCCATATCACTCGGCATCAGGGAAATACAAATCAAAACCACAATGAGATATCACCTCACACCAGTCAGAATGGCTAAAATCAACAAGTCAGGAAATGACAGATGCTGGCGAGGATGCGGAGAAAGGGGAACCCTCCTACACTGTTGGTGGGAATGCAAGCTGGTGCAGCCACTCTGGAAAACAGCATGGAGGTTCCTCAAAATGTTGAAAATAGAACTGCCCTATGACCCAGCAATTGCACTATTGGGTATTTACCCTAAAGATACAAATGTAGTGATCCAAAGGGACACATGCACCCGAATGTTTATAGCAGCAATGTCCACAATAGCCAAACTATGGAAAGAACCTAGATGTCCATCAACAGATGAATGGATCAAGAAGATGTGGTATATATACACAATGGAATACTATGCAGCCATCAAAAGAAATGAAATCTTGCCATTTGCAACAACATGGATGGAACTAGAGCGTATCATGCTTAGCGAAATAAGTCAAGCAGAGAAAGACAACTATCATATGATCTCCCTGATATGAGGAAGTGGTGATGCAACATGGAGGCTTAAGTGGGTAGAAGAAGAATAAATGAAACAAGATGGGATTGGGAGGGAGACAAACCATAAGTGACTCTTAATCTCACAAAACAAACTGAGGGTTGCTGGGGGGAGGGGGTTTGGGAGAAGGGGGTGGGATTATGGACATTGGGGAGGGTATGTGATTTGGTGAGTGCTGTGAAGTGTGTAAACCTGGTGATTCACAGACCTGTACCCCTGGGGATAAAAATATATGTTTATAAAAAATAAAAAAATAAAAAAAAAAATCTAGAAAATACAAAAAAAAAAATGTTATTACAATAAGTATAAATAACATATAAAATAAATAAATAAAATAATAAAATTGATTAGCTACACTTTTATGACCATTAAAATGGTTAGGATTCAAATTGGTTAAAAATGAAAGATTCTTATAAGGATATTTTTTTTCATCCATCAACAAATATTTACTGAATGCCTAACTTGTATCTGGTATTCTAAAAATAAAGAGAAAAACATCATAGTTTCCGCCTTCGAGAAGTTCACAGGTTAATGAAGAGATGAAAGGGAATTATTCAATAACATACCACTGTGATATGTCCTGTGCTCTGGGTTCTACAAAGAGGTGCATGAATAGTTGCTGTGACGATCAGGATAGCTGAGGGGATTCAAACATACAACTAGCTTCCCACTTTGGATATTTGCTGAATCCTGTTGCTACTACAGTTGTGTGAGGGAAGTAGGCCACTGTTTCTATAAGGCATAGTGAGGGGCACCTGGTTAGCTCAGTCCTTTGAGCTGCCACTCTTGAATTAGGCTCAGTTCCTGATCTCTGGTCCTGAGTTCAAGCCCCCAGGAGGATTCATGCTCAGCAGGGAGTCTGCTGGAGATTCTTTTCTCTGTCCACCTCTGCCTCTTCCCCCACTGTGCGCTCTCCCTCTCTAAACAACAAACAAAAAAATAAAATCCTTAAAAGACACAATGAAAATTCCTGAAATGATTAGGAAAAAGAATGGTTGGTAATCAGGGCATTTACCAGATTTTGAAGACAGGAATGTCAGGGAGTTAGATCTTACACCTTCTTCCAGAAAGTTAGCTAGACAGCCTCTGGACGCCCCTCAGATGCACGGTGGTGCACACCTGAGGATCAGGGATTAGGCACGGTAGAGGAAGTGTTACTGACATTACAATTTATCTCTGACCCATGTCAATTTCCTGTTAGATTGAGAGGTTGATTGAGGCGATCAACCTGTCACCCTATCTGCATAACATAAAAAAAGGGAACCCTGTCTGATAGAAGATATTATTTACAGCCTCTACTTCATTTATATGTAATGTTTAGTATTCAGTTAAACTTTACCAGGTATGTAAAGATGAAAGTAAGTAAGACCAATAATCAAGAGGAAAGGCACATAACAGATGCAGACTCACAACTGATCCAGATAGTGACATTAGCAAACAGGGATGTTTAAATGACTATGATTAATTAGGTTAAAGAAAATTGAGGAAAAGGGGGACAAAACAGAGGAAAGGATGAAGGATTTTAACAGAAATCTGAAATTTTAAAAAACGAATTACATGACCATTCTAGAAATAAAACATTATTTAATATTCAGAATTCAGTGTATGTATTTAAATGCAGACTGGATGAAAGAGAGGACAGGATTGGTGAATTCAAAGACAGTCAATAGAAAATAACCTAAACTGGGAAAACTTATATTTTTATTTGTTTATTTTATTTGTCTTATTCTGGAATAGTAGAAAATGATGTTAATGAAAACGGGGGAAAAGAAGAAGGAAAGAAATAGAGCAGATTACAGCAAGTTAAAGTAAATTCACTAACTACAAGGATCCTCTGTGTGAAAAGGAATGAATCTTGGACCCTGTCCCCAGAGAGACAGAAAAAACCATAGTATAGACTAGCCAATTAAATCTTAGAAGGGATAGCGCAGACTAGGTATTTTAGTCACTGAAGACAGGGTCTTGTAGCAGCTGATAGGGGCTTTTCAATATGCCTTGTACTCAGAAGGCAGACATGTATGTAGGAATACGTAGCCTTCAGACAGGAGTTCAGAAAAGAAAACAATCTTAAAAGGAGTTGGAGAGGACATAAGAAGTCACCAGCAATAAGGCATCATGTAAAAGACCTGGGCAGAGCTAGCCATATTCAGTAAAAGATTTAAAAGTGACTGTGGAAAGTAGGTAAATGTACTAAATAGACTAAATATAATAACACCTTTCTTACAAAGGAAGAAAAGAAAGACAAAAGCAAAAAGTTTAAAAGGAGAAAGAAAGGATAGGAAAGGAAGGGAAGGGAAGAGAAGAAAGAAAGGAAGAATCCAGTATGATAAAGGTAGGTATAGAAATAAGGTTAAGAATGGAAAAAAGGGGCGCCTGGGTGGCTCAGTGGGTTAAGCCGCTGCCTTCGGCTCAGGTCATGATCTCAGGGTCCTAGTATCGAGTCCCACATGAGGCTCTCTGCTCAGCAGGGAGCCTGTTTCCTCCTCTCTCTCTCTCTCTCTCTGCCTGCCTCTCTGCCTACTTGTGATCTCTCTCTGTCAAATAAATAAATAAAATCTTAAAAAAAAAAAGAATGGAAAAAAGTCCTCCATCCTCCTGTCAGAGGGCTATGTAATAACAAAATGAATTATCCTTCAAAAATAGAATAGGAGCTCAAAGATGAAGTGAAAGCATAAGAGAATGACATGAGAACAGAGAAAATACATGGATTCATCATCATTTGAAAAGCAAAAATTATTTCTAAGCAAGTAATGGACTGAACACAGCTGAAAATCAAATAAATGATATAGAGGAAAAATGTGTAAAGATTAAGGTAAATGCAGAAAAAAAAATGAATCTAGAAAGAGAAAGACAACATGGAATCCATAAAAGGATGATTCAGTAAAATGTCAATTTGTGAACCGAGAGAAACACAACACATAGAAAAAAAATATTAAAAGATATCATACATAGAATGGCAAAAGGCTAAGGAAATCCAAGACAATCCTAAAGAAGACCAACATAGATGTGCTTGCTATACCAGGTACTAAGAATCATTATAAATATATCATACCATAATTAAGCTATGGAGAGAGAGAAAGAGAAAAGTCCATGTTGTCATGAAGCTTAAAAACAGACAACGGAACAGAAGGAAAAGTTCAGAGATATAATGGTCTTGTTCATGAATTGTGAAATGGCATTCACAAAACTGGAATACCAGTCAGGTAAATGACCAGTTCAGGGGAATTATATATGTGAAAGATGAGGCTAAAAGATAAAAATTTTTAGAAAACAACTGCATGAACTTGACATACACTGCTTTCCTGAAGACATCAAAAACATTAATTATAAAAATATTTATAAATTAACAACATTAAATTTAAGAATCCCTCCTCATTACAAAAGATTATAAAGTAAGCAAGGCAGGCCACAAAAAAGAAATGTTGGTGCACACAGTTTTAGCAGCAATGGTGAGAGATACAATGTGTGCTACACACATAACAGAGAAATGGTTTATATACCAATCAGTGGGAAACAGACAGGCTACCCAATGGGAAATTGGAGGAGACCTGATTAGGGACTTTGCTCAAAAGGAAGAAAAAAATGGCTAAAAAGAAAAAAGATGACAGATGCTCAATCTAACTAATAACCAGGGAAATGCATTTAAAATCACAATGGGGTACTACTACTTATCTGCCAGAATGGGTAAAATTAAGTCTAACAGTATCTAAATCGTGGGAGGATGTGGAGCAGTGAGAACACACATATACTACTGGGAATATAAATTGATACAGCTGCTTTGGAAAACGGTCATTGTCTAGTCATTACTCATGACTCAGATAACCATTCTGAAATATATATCCTGCAGATAGGCATGCACATTGACACTATAAGACATGAAGAGGAATGTTTAGAGCAGGCTTTGCCATAGTATTCTCAAATTGGATACAACTCATATCTTTTAAGAGTGGAATAAACAAGAATATGATAAAATGACATATTTAATACAGCTGTGAAAATGAGTGAATATTAATATAACACTAAGTAAAGAAGCATAAAGGTCAAAAGGAGGTAAAACTAAATAAGAATATTTAGGGATTAATGTGAATATGATAAAATTGTAAAGAAGTCAAAGACTGAATTATCACTGAAATCATAATTTATTTTAGCAGAAGGGAAGGATTTTTAATTGAAAAGGACATACTTGCTTGTTCTAGGGTGTTGTCAATTTACTATTTCTTAGCTTGGATAATTGAAAGGACCCAGAGGACTCCATGATGTGCTAAAAGTAAGACTTTAATGAAGGTAAAGCTTATAGTGCAGAATGAGAGTAAAGGATGCATAAGCATCAAGGTCCTAGACTTCTAAGCATAGCTCATAGAATCCTTTCTTAGCACAGGACTCACTTTGTTTCTGGAGTGTGAAGTCCCAAAATATGTGCAAGAAATAAGAGTTGGATAAGAAATAATGCAAAACCAAAATTTTATAAGTAGGTCTTTTAAAAATTGTTTTCCTAATATTTTTTTAATTTTTTAAATTTAAAAATTTTTATTTATTTTTATATTAGTTTTGGATGTACAACATAATGATTTGATATTTGTACATGTTTCAAAATGATCACCACACTGTTCTTTTTTAACATCTATTAAAACAAACATAGGTACCAGTTTTTTTCTTGTGATGAAAACTTTTAAGATTTACTCTATTCTAACTTTGTTATTATTATTTTTAAATTTGAGTATAGTTGGGACATGATGGTACATTAATTTCAAGTGTATAACATAGTGATTCCACAAGTTTATACATTATGCTTTGTTAACCACAAGCATAGCTACTGTCTGTCCTGATACCTCACTATTACAATATTATTGACTATCATCCCTATGCTGTGACTTTTATTTCCGTGACGTATTCATTTCATAATTGAAGCTTATATCTCCCACTCTTCTTCACCCATTTTGCCCATCTCCTTACCTTCTTCCTCTCTGGTAGCCATCAGTGCACTGTCTGTATTTACAGGGCTGGTTCTGCTTTTTGTTTGCTTATTCATTTGGTTTTTTTGTGGTGGTTTGGTTTGGTTTTTTGTTTGTTTGTTTTTCATATTCCACTTACTAGTGAAATCATGTAGTACCTGTCTTTCTCAGTCTGACTTAATTCACTTAGCCTAATCTCTAGGTCCACCCATATTGTCTCAACTGGCACTATCTTCTATCTCGTACTTTTTATGGCTGTGTAATATTTCTGTGTGTGTGTCTGTGTGTGTGTGTGTGTGTATACGTGCATGCAAGCATGCAAATTGGGTCTTTTAAACTCTGCTGATCATGTGACAAATCTAGGCCATGCGACTTGTTAAACCAGGTGAAACCATGGATCCACACAGCCCTAAACAATGTGAACAAGCCATCCCAGGTTCCAGGGAGTTTCTGATTTGAAATGACACATATATACCTCTAGCTATCCCATTTCATTCTTGTAGCCACATGTCAGTAGTAGTCTTGTAGATGTCTTCAAAAATAAGAATATAGCTGTTTTACCTAGCTGTAACTCTATCTTGCACAAGGTTGTGGTTATATGACTATATACTTAGACTGCACAATATATTATATGTACTTTTTATAGTTCATAGATTATTTTTTAGAACAGTTTTAGGTTTATAAGAAACTGAACAAAAAGTGCAGTAAGTTCCCACATCCCCACTCCCCTGCTCCCAACTTCCTCTACTATTAACATCTTGAATCAGAATTGTACATTTGCTACAATTGGCTAACCAGTAGTGACACATTATTATTAACTAAAATCTGCAGTTTACTTTAGGGTTCAGTCTATGTGTTGTATATTCAGTGGATTTGATGAATACATAAGATCATGTATCCATCATTGTAGTATCATACAGAATTGTTCAACTTCCATAAAAATCCTATATGTTCCACCTGTTCATTCTTAGTCCCATCTCCCTGAACTTCTGTCAACCGCTCATCTGTTCATTATCTCTAGTTTCGCCTTTTCCAGAATGTCGTATAGTTGGAATTGAACAGTATGTAACCTTTTCAGACTTGCTTCTTTATGGAGCAGTATGCACTTAGTTTCTGCCTGTCTTTTTATGTTATTAACTTATGTTTTTAAAGGCATTCTTAATTGCTTCCAGTTTTTGTCAATTATGAATTAAGCTGCTATAAATATTCATGTGCAAGTTTTTGGGTGAATGCGTTTTTAACTTATTTAGGTAAATATCCATTAGCATATCTACTAAATTATATGTACAGTTTTATAAGAAACTGACAAACTGTCTTTCAAGTGTTACCATTTTGCATCCCCACCATCCATACCTGAAAGTTCCTGTGGCTCCACATCCTTGCCAGCACTTGATAACATCAACTTTTAAAAATGTTTTATGCATACTAATTGGTTTGTAGTAGTATTTTTCATCTCAAAGATTTTTTTTTAATTTGAACATGGTTGGCATATAATATTGCAATGTTGCATTAGTTTCAGGTGTATAACATAATGATTCAACAAGTTTATATATTATGCTACATTCACTACCACTGTAGCTAACATCTGTTCTGATGCATCACTCTTATAATGTCACTGATTATATTCTTTAGGCTGTGTCTTTTATTCCTTTGATTACTTATTCTAAAACTGGAAGCCTATATCTCCTTGTTATTTTAATTATAACTTTCTAATAACTTAAGAGGTTAAACACCTTTTCATAAGCTTAGCAACCACCTGGATGGATGGATAGACAGAAGGATAAAAGGTAAATAGATAGATGACAGATAGATTTTTTGGTGAGATACCTGTTCTGATAATTTATTTACCTTTTGATTGGATTTTCTGATTTCTTAGTATTGAATTTTAATAGTTCTTTGTGTATTTTGGATGCAAGTCCTTTATCAGATATATATTTCACAAGTATTTTCTCCAAGCATGTGGCTGGTCTGTTCATTTTCTTAACAATGTATTTTACAGAGCAGAAGTTTTCTGTTTTTCTCTTTTTGTTTTACCAGAGAAGGGCATGTTTTATTTATTTTTAGAAGAAACTGCTTTTGATTTTATCTTATATTCTATTTTTTCTATTTTACAGTTAATTACTTCGAAGGTATTTCCCTATATTCTATTTTACTATTCTTCTTGTGCTTACTTAAATTTGTTTTTTTTTAAGTTGTTATTTAAATTTCAGTTAGTTAACATGCAGTGTAATATTAGTTTCAGATGTACCATTAGTAATTCAACATTTCCATAACACCTGGTACTCATCAAAAGTGTCTTCCTTAATCCCCACTTACTATTTAACCCATGCCCCCACGCTCCCCACTCTGGTAACCATCTGTTTGTTCTCTATGATTAAGAGTCTCTTTCTTGTTTTGCCTCCCACTCTTTTTTCACTTTGCATGTTTCTTTGTTTTTAAAAATCCCATATATAAGTGAAATCATATGGTATTTGTCTTTTTCTGACTTTTCACTCAGCATAATACTCTCTAGCTTCATCCATGTCATTTCAAATGGCAAGATTTCATTCTTTTTTATGACTGAGTAATATTCCATTTTATATATACACATCTATCTCACCTCTTCTTTATCCATTCATCAGTTGATGTACACTTAGGCTGTTTCCATAATTTGGCTATTGTAGATAAGCTGCTATAAATATTGGGGTACATGTATCCCATTAAATTAGTATTTTTGTACTCTTTGTGTAAATACCTAGCAGTATAATTGCTGGATTGTGGGATAGTTATTTTTAACTTGTTGAGGAACTGCTATACTGTTCTCCAGAGTGGTGGCACTAGTTTGCATTCCCACCAACAGTGAAAGAGGATTTCCCTCTCTCCACATTGTCCCCAGCAGCTGCTGTTTCTTATGTTGTTGATTTTAGCCGTTCGGACAGTTGTGAGGTGACACCTCTTTGTAGCTTTGGTTTACATTTCCCTGATGAGTGCTATTGAGCATCTTTTCATGTGTCTGTTGGCCACCTGGATGTCTCCTTTGGAAAAATGTCTATTCATGTCTTCGGCCCATTTTTTAATTGGATTATTCATTTTTGGATGTTGATTTTTGTAAGTTCTTTATATATTTTGGATATTAACCCTTTATCAGATATGTCGTTTGCAAACAGCTTCTCCCATTCCATATGTTGCCTTTTAGTTTTGTTAATTGTTTAACTGTGTAGAAGTTTTTTATTTTGATGTAGTCCCAACAGTTTATTTTTGCTTTTGTTTTCCTTGCTTAGGAGGCATATTTAGAAAGAAGTTGCTACAGTGGATGTAAAAGAGATTACTTCCTGTGTTCTCCTCTAGGATTTTTATGGGTTCAAGACTGACATTAGTTTGGTTCTGGAAAGTAATTTTGTCTAAGGATGGGCATTTACGGAGAACGTAACAACACTGGGGCCGACTGCAAAATGGTTACTCTCTCCCACCTCAAAATAGTTACTTTTCCCTCTCCATCTGACAGCAACAAGAGGGATTTTCCTCTAATCTTCACTTAGATAACCAACTGGGACTCCTAGAGATAAAACTTACAAAAAATGGAGTCCATCTAATAATGGACCCTTAAGAGACCAGTTTGAGCTGGTCCATACTCGCTCTCCAGCAATCTGTCTGTTACTGTTTCATTGTTCCTAATGGTGACTGCCTCAAGAGGTGTAATTCTTTGTATCTTGCCCCTCCAGTTTTAGGGGGCAAAGTTTGCCCTATGACCTTAGTTTTCTAAGGGAGCTAAGATTTTCTGTTTTCAGCTTGTTCAGATTTTTTCTTGTAAGAACGAGAGTGAGGACTCCTGAGCACTTTTTATGTTAGATTAGATCATCCCTGTGTGAATATATGGAAAATGAGAAACACGGGGGTGAAGTTAACTAATCTGTACTTTTTAATATGTGTTCTATTTCATGATTTTTTAAAGTTTGACAAAAGATGCCGCTGCTTTAAAGACCATGCTCTCTTCTCAGAAAAACTGTTATGGAACAATAGATTCTGAGTCATATCTTGGTTAAATTGTGAACTTGAAGGCGATAGAAATAATTCTTTATACCTTCGTGTAGTAAGCATTTATATGGCCAAAGAGGAAAAAAATGTAGGCAGGCCTCGGGATTTTTCCACAACCACATTCAAAGATACACCAAGCTGGAAAGATGTCTACACATTTGGGAGACAAAATGTAATCCAAGACTATTATACTTAGCCAGATTGTCATTCAAATGTGTGGTCAGACATTCTCAAGCATGGAAGAATTTAGAAACTAAAATGTCCATGAACGTGTCCTATTAAGGAATATATTTGGGGGCACCTGGGGGGCTCAGTCAGTGGAGCATCCGACTCGTGGTTTTAGCTCAGGTCATGATCTCAGGGTGGTGAGACTGAGCCCTGAGTAGGGCTCTGCACTGAGCAGAGTCTTGTTTGAGATTCTCTCTTTCTCTCCCGTTGCCCCTCCTCCCTGCTCTCTCTCTCTTTTTCATGTATAAATACATTTATTTATACAAATATAAAAAAATATACAAATACATATATGACTACTAAAAAAAGAAATATATTGATGATGATCTCTATCTATTAAAAAGATGAATCCAAATAGTCAATGAATGTAAGAGACATGGTGAATTGCTTTGATGTTGAGCAAAGGAATCATTCAAATTAAGATAAGCACAATGGGAATTATAACTGTAAAAGAGAATGTAACTGTCATAAACACTGATAATATTAAATAATAATAAAACTGATAATAAGAATAAGGGAAAGGAAGAAATATGACCATAATAACATACTCAGGTTTTCATATTACTAATTCAGTCAGTGGTAGCCCAAGCATTTTCTTATCCTGCAATTAGAGAAGTGGCAGAAAATTATTTCTTTCTGAATATCTAGAAATAAATATTCTTCACTGGGTTTTCATTGGGTTGGGAAAATTGAAATGTAAGTTAGAACAGTATGACAGCTTTTGAGCAAGTATCCAGGCCAAGAATCTATTTCCATTGGTCATTTTAGAGGAATAAAATGATATCATCAGAGGCTAGTAGATTCATTAACTAATGGCAATGAAATTTATACATCAGCTCTCTGCTGAAGGAGAACAGCTGGGAAATTAAATTATTAGGGAAATAAGTCACTACATTTAAAGAGAGGTGATCAAATATCTATGCATAGGTATGAATCTTTGAATTCATTAATCTGATTTATTGAGACTTTCATATGCCAAATTATTGTGGAACTAAGATACAGAAATGAGCAAGGGAGGAACCACTTCAATCTTTAAAGAAGTAAGGGTCTAGTAGAAGGGGTAATGTAGAAAGATTATAGAATTAATACATTAGTTAAGAGAAAATGGGGCGCCTGGGTATCTCAGTGGGTTAAAGCCTCTGCCTTCAGCTCAGGTCATGATCCCAGGGCATCTGCAGAGCCCCACATCTGCAGAGCCCACATCTGGGATCGAGCCCCACATCTGCAGAGCAGAGAGCCTGCTTCCTCCTTTCTCTCTCTCTCTGCCTGCCTCTCTGCCTACCTGTGATCTCTGTCTGTCAAATAAAGAAATAAAATCTTTAAAAAAAAAAAAGAGAAATTTGTTAATCAGACACACACACACACACACACACACACCCACACACACATTATAGACTCTTATGGGAAAGAGCAGGGAGCACTTCCCTAGTGTAGTGTCACTTCAGCTGAAATCAAACTGATGTGCCCAAACCGGCCATACTAGCCAGATTATCATTAGCCAGATGAAAGAGTTCTCTAGTTAAAGAGAAAGGCATGGAGAAAATGTGTGAGGCAGAAATGAAATTTATGTCCTAGAGGAACTGATAGAACCAGATTTGTGTTATAAAAAGATTATACTAAAACCAAGGCTCAAGGACCTGAAGATGTCCATTACATAAAGGTATGAAAGAGGCAGGGAGCTGAAAAAGGAATTGGAAGAAAAAGCCAGAAAAGGAGGATAACATCAGAAAAACAAAAACAAAACAAAACAAAAAAAGAAAAAACACTGTCAGAAAAGCCACAGAAGGAAATGTTTTAACATGGAAGTGTGATCAATTTGGTTAACTCCGTTGAATGCATTTGAGATGTAAATGAGAAAAATAAAGGGCTCTTTGGATTTTCTTACATATACATTGTTGACATAGAAGAAAAATTCAGTGTATCAGTGGGAACAGACATTGTAGAAGGGAGTAAAAAAGAAGGGACATAGAGAGCATTTGGGCAGTAACTGTTCAGAATGTGCTACTGAGGGGCACCTGGGTGGCTCAGCGGGTTAAGCCTCTGCCTTTAGCTCAGGTCATGATATCAGGGTATTGGGATCTAGCCCCGCATCGGGCTCTCTGCTCAGTGGGGAACCTGCTTCCCTCTCTCTCTCTCTCTCTCTCTGCCTGCCTCTCTGCCTGCTTGTGAGCTCTCTTTGTCAAATAAATAAATAAAATCTAAAAAAAAAAAAAAAAAAGTGCTACTGAATATTCTCAATATAAAGGGCAGGCATGCTCTGGCCAGCTCTTTAATTCCAGCTACTTTGTGAACACCAGCTCTAGAGAAGAGTATCTCACCTCACTGGAGCTACATGATTTGCCTTCTGACCTGTACTTCAGGGAATGTAAAGGGGTTTACACGCCACAAAGCAATCCTTGATCATTGTAGAGCAAGAACTAGGGATCAGTTTGTCTCCTTCTATCCTTCAGGCAGATAATTCCAATAACTAATAATTTCAACAGCCTCTCAGAAAGTTCCTAGTAGAATTAAGCTTCCCGTATTCACAGCAATGACCAGCTTTATAATGTACACTTGACATGACTTTTTTTTTTTTAAGATTTTATTTATTTGACAGAGAGAGAGAGAGAGATCATAAGTAGGCAGAGAGGTAGGCAGAGGGAGGGAGAAGTAGGCTCCCTGCTGAGCAGAAAGCCCAATGCAGGGCTCAATCCAGGGCTCCATCTCAGGACCCTGAGACCATGATCTGAGCCAAAGGCAGAGGCTCAATTCACTGAGCCACCAGGTGCCTCTTGACATGACATCTTATTCTGTTTCACTTCTAATATTTATACCATCTCCTGTTCCTTAGGATCACTTCCTTAAATCCCTGCCACCATGCAAGGCCTTGTCTCAGGTTTTTGTGAGAATATCAGTTTCTAACTCATATGGCTATACATACATAGGGTTTGGATTGCTGGGTTGTATAGTACATGTCCATTAAACTTTATAAATATTGCCTGCCAAACTGTCTTTCAGAATGGCTGTACTATTTTGCATCCCCACTAGCAATGGATGAAAACACAAAACTATATGAACAGACAATAGAGACTGCCAAGAGTTGGTAATGAAGGAAGTGGTTGATGATAAAGGGGTCACACAATGAAACTTTAAAGTGATAAAACTGTTCTGTATGATACTGTAATAGTGAATACATGACATTATGCATTTGTCAAAATCCATGATGATCATCAAAATCGTGAACTTTACTGGATGTAGATTAAAATCAGTCAGGCTGTTAGGGGATTCATTAGATAGAATACAGACAGAGACAATGAATCTGACTGTATTACAAATGGATGGCAAAACCTTACTGAAGAAGGTGTGGAAAATAGGCACTATGTTTTGATGCAATATTGCAATGCTAAACACAAAAAGAACTCTGCATAAATACTATACTGTAGTTCTTAAATGTGTTTTTCACAGGCCATGAGTTCATAATTCTGAAACAACATTACATACATACTAAAGCTGAATGAAAAAAAAAATGAATACTATCGGGAACCAGTATTATAGAAAAAAGTTGCAACTAAGAATGGGGGGAAGACTAGAATTAATCCTATGGTGCTGGATTATGGCAATATTACTATAGCCCATATTCATTTCAGTGTATATATAAACAGATACATACAGAAATGATTATAGATGTGTATGTATATGTGGATGAGTATACATGTACATACTTGCTAGCTGAGAGGGTCTAGAAACAGGGATATATCATACCCAGGCCCAGATCATGCCTTCTTAATATTTAGTACTGTTTTCTAATAAATGGCACCAGGGATCCTTAAAGAGATGGCTGATTCTAAGGCTGGGATACTGAGAACACAAAATGAGCCTGGAATATAGTGTAGTGGCAAAGTCAGGAAGTGCTAAAAGAAATGATGGGTGCTTGTCAAAAAAACAGGATATAACATGAAAGAGGGTTAAAGTTGATACAAATTGAGCAAAAAAATAAATCAAAGTTACCTCAAAACAAAGGTAGATAAACATATTACAAGAAAACTATAGATCAATACTTCTCATGAACAGACACAAAAATACTTAAAAAGTTTTTCAAAATAAGTCCTGAAACATATAAAAAGGATTCTGCATCATGATTAAGTAGTTATTATCAAAGGAATGCATAGTTGGTTTAAAATTGTACCATTTCAATAGAATAAAGGATGAAACAACATAATCATCTTAGTAGATTCAACAAAGCATATAACAAAATCCAACACTATGATAAATCACAATATCTTTCTTGCTTTGGTTATAATGGCCTTATTATTTCATCATTAAACATTTACTGATACTTTGAGATATGTAACATATAACTAGATGGATAACATATGGATGGATAATATGAGGATAAAATAGATAACAGTATTTATAGACAGATGATAGAAAGATAGATAACATAAAGTATGCACTATATAAAATATGAGATAAGAAATATTCTTCCTGGGGATGCCTGGGTGGCTCAGTTCTCTTAAGCATCTGCTTTGGTTCACGTCATGATCCCAGGGTCCTGAGATTGAGCCCCACATGAGGCTCTCTGCTCACTGGGGAGACTGCTTCTCCCTTTCCCTCTGTTCCTCCCCTGAGCTTGTGCTCTTGCTCTCTCTCCCTCAAATAAATAAATATTTTTTAAAAAGATTTTTAAAATTTATTTATTTGACAGAGAGAGGGAGATCACAAGTAGGCAGAGAGGCAGGCAGAGAGAGAGGGGGGAAGCAGGCTACCCGCTGAGCAGAGAGCCGGATGCAGGGCTCAATCCCAGGACCCTGAGATCATGACCTGAACTGAAGGCAGAGGCTTAACCCACTGAGCCACCCAGGTGCCCCTAAATAAATAAAATCTTAAAAATTTTTTTTTTTAATGGATTGAGCTCAGAAAAAAAGAAATCGTCTTCCTGTTTCCTCACTTGTGAGATGATCATGTGTTCATTTTCCTTGACCAATTAATAAGAAATACTACCTAATTCATAATTTTAAAGCATCCTTGAATTTTGAGGTGGAATTCATTTTAATTTACTTTCTCATTCTTTTTAAGTTTTGTTTGTTTGTTTTTTATTTGACAGAGAGAGAGAGAGAGAGATTGAGATCACAAGTAGGCAGAGAGGCAGGAAAGAGAGAGGGGGAAGCAGGCTCCCTGCTGAGCAGAGAGCCCGATGTGGGGCTCGATCCTAGGACCCTGAGATCATGACCTGAGCAGAAGGCAGAAGCTTAACCCACTGAGCCACCCAGGTGCCCCTTAATTTCTCATTTTTATGTTCTGCCATATTTTATTAATATTTTGTTTAACAGTTCATAACATTTTGAAATGAGGCTGAACTATTGCTTTCTTTATTAAGTTTTAGCATCAGTATCATTTTTCTTTTCTTTTAATTTAACACAATGCTGAGCATGATATGGGTAAATTTCTTTTTTTAAAAGATTCATTTATTTTACAGAAAGCACAAGAGAGAAAGCATGCAGTCAAGTTGGGGGATGGCAGAGGGAGGGGAGAGAGAGAATCTTCAAGCAGGCTCCCTGCTGAGCATGGAGGTTGACATGGGGCTAAATCCCATAACCCATGAGATGGTGATCTGAGCTGAAACCAAGAGTTAGTCACCCTCCCAGGCACCCTGATATTCGTAAATTTCTATTTGTTGCATTTAAGAAAGAATCGATTTGTAAATATATCTCTGCCTGGCTTGAATTTTTCAGCTCCAGGGTCAAAGCAGGATCAATTCATAACATTCTCAGTTTCTTCCTTCTCTTATTGATTTGCTTAAGATTTCTAACTTCTTTGATACAAATTTTATCTATATATTTTCCTTGAGAGTCATCTGTTTCATTCTTATTCTCAGATTTATATCCATAGAATTTGGCAAAATAATACCATAGACCTATCTTTTCTGTATGTATTCTATGAGTTATTTAATTATATATAATATGTTATATGATATAAATATATATTATATATTACATACATTACATGTTATATAATTATATATTATTGTATAATTATATGTTAATTAATTGAATTTAAATTTAAAAAGAGAAAGGAATGCCATCAGAGGAAATAGGAAATGTAAGAGTAGGACTAAAGTTTTGCTATATTTGGGGCAGAAAGAGATAGTGAATCTGTTAATTTTAAATTTTTTTAAAAAGATTTTATTTATTTATTTGACAGACAGAGATCACAAGTAGGCAGAGAGATAAGCAGAGAGAGAAGAAGGGAAGCAGGCTCCCTGCTGAACAGAGAACCCCATGTGGGGCTCGATCTCAGAACCCTGGGATCATGACCTGAGTCGAAGGTGAAGGCTTTAACCCACTGAGCCATCCAGATGCCCCTAATTTTCAATTTTTGACAGGTTTATTTCCTTTTAGCTTTTTTTTTTTAAGAGAGAGGCAGAGTGGGGAAAAGGGCAGAGGGAGAGAGAGAATCTTAAGCGGGCTCTATGCTCAGTGCAAAGCCTGCCATGATCTCACAATCTGAGATCACCACCCTGAGATCTCAGTGCCCTGAGATCAACAGTCAGACATTTAACTGACTGAGCCATCCAATTTTTGGGTGCCCAAAATTGGGTGCCCCATTTTTGACAGTTCCATCACTTGTAATAGCCATTCTTGTAACAACAAAAAACCTTTTATTTTAATTTGAATTTTGTATTGGTGTTGTTGCGGTATTCTTTGCTTAGGTAAATAAGCCATGTAGATAGTGAATACTTACCAATACATTGTAGTTGCTCTCCTTTAACCATTTTTGTGCAATGTTATAGCTGATGATATCAATTAACTTTGTAGAAAAATTGCAAAAGTGTTCCAAAGGAAGAAAACAAGTATTTTGTCCCCAAAATAATACTGGTGACTTACATTTGTATCCTTCTTTATGATCAAAGGATAATAAGTATTACCTCTTTAAAAAAAAGGTGACTGGGCACCTGGGTGGCTCAGTGGTTTAAACCTCTGCCTTCGGCTCAGGTCATGATGTTGGGTCCTGGGATTGAGTTCCGCATCGGGCTCTCTGCTCGGCAGGGAGCCTGCTTCCTCCTCTCTCTCTCTGCCTGTCTTTCTGCCTACTTGTGATCTCTCTCTGTCAAATAAATAAATAAAATCTTAAAAAAAAAAAAAAGGTGACTGCTGGGTCAGTGGTTCCCAGGGTAAATCTAGGATGGCATCAAGGTGGCGTGGGATTATTTTCCCAGGAAAAACTAGGCTCCTACATTAGAAACTGATATTCTAGGATAAAGACATGCCTATTCTGGCAGTGAAAGTGGAGTATAGTCTGTCTAAATCCAACTCTCCTCTCCCTAAAGCAAAGGCAACGAGTTGACACTTGTTTACCATGTACACAGTCAGTATGCAAGATGGGGAAACAGGCCTAAGTCTCCTAAGGAAATCAACAACAGCTACTAAGATTTTCAGCCTTGTTCTTCTTTCACAAATATGGTTGGATAAGCAGAACTACCTGACAGTGAAGAAAGATAACACAAAAGAGAAAGGACCAAGATACGTAAACTAAAGAACAGAATGTGGAAGAAAAGAGATCATGTTCAGGACACAGGAAAGGACTTTGGGATATAGAATCCAACAAAAGAGATAGAGGTTCAATCCAGAAAATTCATTTTTCATACAAGAGGACCACCATACAAACAATGCTGAGAAAATATAAAAGAGGGAATCACAAAAGAAAGAGCAGTTTACATTTTCCCAATGAGGAAGAAAGAGAAGTCTTCATTATCTGGAGGAATGACAAAAGAAACACAACTAAATATCTCCTGGTGAGATACCTCAAAGATCAAAAGATATCTAAAAGCTCCCCGAGAGGAAACATAAAACATAACCGTTTGCCTATGAAGAAATTAATCAGAGAGGTATCAGACACCCTATGGACCACAAGAAAGTGGAATAGCCTCCAATGTTTTGAAGGAAAATAACCTTGAATCTAAAGTATATATCTGACACATAATCAGTTATCAATCAAGTGTAAAGACAAAGGAGAAATGTTTTTGCAATATGCAAAAATGGGGAAACTTTAATACTGTGCGCCTTCCTTTTAAAAAAATATTTGAAGAAACAGTGCAGAAAAAAATATTCAGAATAATAAAGGAGAAAGACACTGGATCTAATCAACAGTAGGATTAAATCAGAATTCAACATAAAGAATTTCAGGTGATAGTTATGCAACAGACCTAGGAATTAAAAATTGTAAGTTAGAAAAGAAGTGGGCTATAAAAATATTGACAATCAAGCAGATAGTATTCAAAAAATAAGATTAAGAAGTCAGAATATGGGGCGCCTGGGTGGCTCAGTGGGTTAAGCCTCTGCCTTCGGCTCAGGTCATTATCCCAGAGTCCTGGGATCGAGTCCCACGTCAGGCTCTCTGCTCGGCAGGGAGCCTGCTTCCTCCTCTCTCTCTCTGCCTGTCTCTCTGCCTACATGTGATCTCTCTCTGTCAAATAAATAAATAAAATCTTTAAAAAAAAAAAGAAGTCAGAATATGAGTGATTTGTAAATAATCATATACTTTATCTTTTTTATTTTTTTAAATCAATTAGAGAAGTTCCTGGGTGGCTCAGTGGGTTAAGCAACCAACTCATGACTTCAGCTCAGGTCATGATTTCCTATGTGGTGAGCTGGATCCCTGCACAGGGCTCTGCCCTCAGCAGACAGTCTGCCTGAGATTTTTCTCGCTCTGCCCCTCCCCCCTTACTTTTTCTCTCAGCACTCTGTTTCTCTCTTCCAGATAAATAAATAAATCTTTTTAAAAGAACAATCAGAAATACCAGGAATACAAAGCAACACAAATGCATAAGGATTAAGCTATATACACACACACACATACATATATATACACACAAACACACACACACACACACGGAATATTTTTGCCATATATATACATAAGCAACACATATATAAGCAATATATATGTGTGTGTGTGTGTGTGTGTGTGTGTGTGTGTATGGTATAATTTGGTAACTGAAAGAAAAGAATAAATTTGTACTATAGTCTGAACATTCTCCTTTAAGGGTACAGTGAATATGATATGAAACAACATTTATATAATCATAAATTTTGGTTGGGTTTGAGTTTTACAATTAACTTACTGCTAGAGGTTCAATATGATCCCACAAATTCATTAAAATCGTCATGCCCAATGTGATAGTCTTGGGAGGTGTGGCCTTTGGTCATGGATGACCAGACATTCATAAATAAAATTAATGATCTTATAAAAGAAAGCTGAGAGAGATGCCTTGCTTTTCCCACCAAGCGAGGACACACTGAGAAGTGGACAGTTTGCAACTCAGAAGATGGTCTTCACCAGAACCTGACCATGCCAGTACTCTCATCTTGGACCGTCAGCCTCTGGTACTGTGAATACTAAATGTTTGTTGTTTAAAAGAGGCACAGTCTGTAGTATTTTCTTACAGCAGCCTGAGTGGACAAAGACACCTATATTCCAATACTAAATACTGCATTATTATAATAAAAAAAGGTGATAACAAAATTTAATAATATTAAACAATGTAAGTGTTAACAAAAGATCGGTGGGTACTGGAGAGTAGTGTAGATGTACAATTCTTTATTTGAAATATAATAATTTCTAAAGCTAATGTAATAAGAAATAGTAATTGTATTATTTGGGGTGGTAAGTGAAATTGATAGGAGAATTAAAAATTATAAGACAATTATTTAAACATACGAGAATTGTAGAAAGGAATAAGTAGTATGGCAAATGGGATAAACACTTATCTTTTATATCAATAAGTGAATAAATAGCCAGAGGTTAAAGTAGAAGAACATTTGCAACTAAAGCATTTTTCTTTTTAGAATTATGGTGTTATCCATCAGAAAAGTAAAAATACACACAGTTAAGAGTGTTACCCTGGGGGGGGGGTGTGAATAGAAGTGGAACAGAAGATTTACATCATTCCACACTCAGCATACTTTGCCCCCCATTCTGTATTTTTTAATTAGAAAAAAAACAGCATTACTCTCTGAACTTTAATAACTATTAGCATTGGTTTTATTGGATCAGTTGTGAGTCAGGTGACATATTCAGACACAAGGTTTTCTTCATGCCATTTTGGGCTCATTTCCAGGTGTGTGACCACAGTTCAAGTCAAGTCCTGGAAGAGCACAGAAGGAAAAGACACGCAAGCCCAACTGGTTCAGCTAACTGAGGCGGTTGGCCGTAATTTTCAGCCTGTCTTCTTCCCTTCTTTCCACACAACAGTGGTTGGAGATCCAGTTCTTGTCCCTAATAAATGATAGTCTTGTTGAGTCGCAAGGATTTCAATGTCCAAATCATTACTCAAGCTCTTACATCAATTGGTATGTGATTTACTAAAAATAGAAGTATGAAGTCTTGGACAAAATTTAAAGAAATCTCACCTTAAAATATTGATAGCTTAAATGAAGGAATATTAATAAAATCTAAGTTGTGAAGAAGTTTGCTTTTGTTTAGTGGTCTGTAATCAAAATGGCTCCTCCTCTTGAGGGGTTAAACATATATATGTGAGCAAACTTATAATGATAAACCATAAGGATTTGTTACATGAGGCTATTTTCCTGTAATTGTCCAACTCCCAAGTTAGATATTTCATCACTTTCCTAATTGCAGTGTTGATCTCTGTGCATTGCTCTGAATGCCAGACGGAGCTCAATGTATGTCCCAATAAAAATGAGGGGGAAAAAGCTTTATGATATTAATTTCGTCTACTGACACCTGACCTTTTTATTCTTACCAAATGAGCCAGCTAAAGTAAGATCAATAATTAAAGATAATGCTTAAAATGGTATTATTTAAAAGTTCTAATACTTGATTCTCAAGTACATATGCAGACACAAAATGATTTTCAAAAAGAATTTATATTGATAATAATGAATTGCAGAATACATTCCGAATGCGTATTTTCATATTACCAAAAAAAAAAAATCTGTAACTGGTAAATGTACATGTGAAATTAAAATATGTGTGTTGGGATTAGGTCGCCATTTAAAAATCTCTGAGGTTACTGTTTCCTGAATTTTAACTTACAATATTATTTCTCACTAAGATAAGAGGAAAAACAAAAACAAATGATATTCCTTAGAATAAGGAGCATTTGGGTCTATAACGCTGAATAAAATTCAGGAAATTTTTGCTTGACTGCTATTTCTAGACGTGTTTTTCAGTATATTTTTTTTCGGGGGGGTTGGAAAAGACGGTTAAAAAGATTTAACATGTTAATATTTGTAACTCTTCAAAAGTACAAAGCATTTTCTAATTTATTTGACCAGTTATCTTCCCCCTTTTTATTTCTAGAGGTTAACAGGGAGATTTTATAAGAAATTCTGCAATTGAAGAATAAGTTTCATAATCATTGAATTAAAAACTCACATTTGAAGTAGGTTTGGATTGAGTATTAGAGATAAAAGGTACAGGTTCTAGTGAATAAAAGAAGGTGGTGCTTTTCTTGCTGTGATTCTCATATATAGGATTAAGCATCCTGCTGCTAGTTTGGCCAGCATTCTTGCATAGAATACAGTGCTCTGCCAACAATTAGAAGACTGAACTTGACAAGTTCCTGAAATTTCCTATGCTCCATTTCCATTCTGACTGGAGACACAGGTGCAGCTTTGGAACCTGGTGTACTGGGTCTCCCTTTGAAAACAGTATCTAGTTTTTTTTATTCACTGACTCATTTCATAGATCATGCTCATTCCACTTGGCCCCACTTCAAGAATCAAACAGATATTTGGAAGACTTTGTTGGCAAGGACAGAAAGGGGATGTTGAGGAGGACCGTGTAGGACATGAGAAACTGGAAAGCTTTCGTTGTAATAGAGGTCAGAATTCAAAGCCTTTAAACATACATTAAATATACAAAAACAATACAATAACATTTTAAAAACTTAATATTAATTTTTAATCATACTATAAACTCTAAATAAAACCTTAAGAATATACATAAAATATAAATAAATTAATACATACAGAATGATCTTCAGTAAATATACTCCAAGATAATTTCAAAATTTCCTTGTGTTTATTTAACCAAGTGGTTGTTACTTTATTAATGAAAAAGGACTTTGGTTGTTAGCTCATGGATACAGCTTCAGTAGATGCCAAAGAAGAGTGGAAAAAATGAGTCTCTATTTACATTCCAGGGAAAACAGAAGTATAAACTTACAGGCACTTAAAAAGGCTGCAGTATCCCTGATTACTGCTCTAAAATTATGGGATCAGGAGAAATCAGGCACATAACTTTTTTAGTTCAATGAATTATGATTTTTTTCCTCCAACTATGAGTCATATTATATAATGCTGGTGACTCAGTCTCTTACTGTTCACTAACCTCAAATCACACCTGTGCATCTATTACTAAATTCAGAATTTTTAGAGCATTATGTACTAGGAGTGTAAAGGTTTCTGGCAGAAGATGCTTTTTCTTACAGAAGGTCATGGGAGGTACTGATGCAATAAAGAGATCCATGTAGCCCTTTAATACCTAATTCCTTATGTATCCCAGCTTGCTTTCAAGTGAACAAGCTATCTTTATGATTCAAAAATGAATCTTTATTATTACCAAGATAGTCTAAAACTCGGGCTTACAGATGGGTTTTCACAGTACTTTTGGTCGTTGAAGGCAAATATTTCCTGGAATGCAAACGCCTAATGAAAGCCTGGTTGGAACACCTGACCTCAAGCATTCCCTTGGCTCCTAGTTAATTTAATATGGATCCATCCACTTGTATCAGATATTACCTCTGTCCAAGTGGGCTTCAGTGATGCTATTAGTGAAACATCACTAAGTGAGGGAAATGGAGTGTATTAGAAAAATTAACCATTGCCAACATAAATAAAATTTGGAAGAATAAATGTGTATCCTGTTACACCATCTCTGAAAGATGTCGAGGATCACACCTGTTTTCTTTCATCAAAGGAAATTTGAGTAGTCACTGAGAGCCCAGTACATGTTCAAAAATATGCTTGTTGGCAGTTCCTTTCTTGTATTGCTAATATTTAAAGAGATAGTATAGGAAATTTGTTTTAAACATATTAGTGAGAAATTTATGTTTTCTTTTGAAGACTTGATGTTAAATGATTTTCTTTAATTAAAGTCATAGAGTCAGGTTATGAATATATATAAGGCATAAGGATTCAGATTCTCACAAACTTAATAAAGCAAATTATAGAGAATTAATGAGCAGACTTTGAATATTAACCACAATTGTAAGGGTCTTATTTTGTATCCTCAGAGTTACTTTGTTTATCACACAAGGACTTGATGTGGCCTCATATGTGCCTTATATGAAAGATGGTAGCACTCCATTTATCCAGACATTGCTTACCTGGAAAATGACACTTAATTAGGACAAAGCTGAGGACATGAAAATTAGCAAAAGTGTTTAAAAAAATAGACAAAATATACACCTCAAAGTTTATTAATTTGCTGATAGAGTGACCTTTCAGGACCTATTGAAAGCCATGGACTTTATTTTATACAAAGTTTTCACAGGCTTGGTCTTAATGGAAGTAAATAGGTAGAATAAAGTATCAAATGAAACCTGAAATGAAAAGGAAAACTAAATAGCATGAAAGCCAGTCCAGTAACTCAGAATATAGAATAGAGAATACTGAGTAATCTGGAAGGACAACACAAAGGGAAATGAGACTTGAGGTTTTTCTCAGGGCACCTTAGGCTAATATTGTGTGTGTGTATATATATGTGTATATATACACATATATTTTATATATACACATATATATTATATATGTGTATATATAAAAATAACTATGCATATATGTATATGTAACATATATATAAATAACCATACATATATGAATATATATGTTATATGGATATCACACATATATATAAACAACTTTGTATCATTATCAAGAGAAGTATAAATTATAATTAAGACAAGGAAGACTTTCCAGGAATATCAATTGCCCAGTGAATTCACATTTCAGACAGATGAGGAACTACAAATTAAGTATAATTAATTATGTAATCCAAAATTTCCTATATGTATGTATGTGTATTTTTATAAACATAAGATCCTTCTGTCTGAATTGTAAGTTTAAAAGAAAATAATACATTGTCTTTTTATTTTGAATTTCTTTAAGAGATGAAGAGGCATATTTAAAAGACTTTTCAGTGACTTCTGGATTCAGTTCCAATATGTAAATAGCTTGGATGTCATATCTTCTGTCTTTACAGGAAAAAAGAAAAAGCTGGACAAAATGAAAATCAGTAATTTTTCTTGAAACCATCAGATTACTGAAGTTGCAGTGCAGACTGACATCTGGAAATCTGTAGAGACAGGTGAATCTGGAGACACAGAGAAGATATGCTTAACTGAATCAGAACTTGCTAGCATCATAAACTGTAAGAACATTGAAATGGTAATTTTTAGAAATTGTTGGATGCTAAGTGTGAATGAGAACAGAGTAAGAAACTAGGAGGACCACAGTCTTAAGAGGGATCCTACAATTCATTGGCTTTACCTCCAGGAAGCCCATGAGATTCTTATAGTGAATCCCAGAAAGATCCACCTGTAGCTCTGGCAGGAAGGGGAAGAGCAATTATTGCAAAATATGCCAAGAGCCCTCTTCCCAACTCCACCTACTCCCAAGAGGGAAAAGATTTTTCCAGAGCTTTTATCCCAACTGGAGAAAGACATTCCAAAACCAGCCCCCTCAACTTTCTTTCTCATTTAAAGGAGAAAAATGGTCAATTATTCAACAAGGTTTGAAGTGTCAAACATTGCATTGGGAATATTGCAACCAGGAAAGGAACTGGGGGTATGGAGGAGTACTATACTTAACTGGAGAAATGTTCATAAGGTTCATATCTGAGACTCAGGGCCACTGAAAGACTGAGATTTAATCAGAAAATTGTAGAATGTTCTCTCTTCCCTACACCTTTCTGACAAACCAACAAGACTCTCATAAAGTAACAGTGAATTACAGCTGAGGGTTGCAAGACACAGACTCTCTCTGAGGAAGAGGACTTAGGAAAGCCCAAAGTCAAGCAGAGAACAAACATAAATGCACAAGAGGAATCTGAAGCCTCTGTCATCTACAGATACAGGACACAGTAAGCACAATACAGCTGCTAGGGAGAATATAATTTCTCATTCTAAAGGCCTATTAACTTCAGTAGTTTCTATTATCCAATACAAAACATCCATCTTTAGACAAAAAAAAAATTACACAGCATGACAAAAGGCAAGAAAAACAGTCTCAAAAGACAAAGATTATTGCATATTGATAAGTGAAATGTGTAATAGTAATATAAAGGGTATGAGGGAGGAACTGGGACTATCTCTGATTTAAGATACTTATACTACATGTAAAATACAATAGTGTTATTAGAAGGAGGTCTTATTTTACTTAAAAATGACATTGTAGGGGGGCCTGGGTGGCTTAGTGGGTTAAAGCCTCTGCCTTTGGCTCAGGTCATGATCTCAGGGTCTTTTTTGGGCTCTCTGCTCAGCAGGGAACCTGCTTTCTCCTCTTTCTCTGCCTGCCTCTGCCTACTTGTGATCTCTCTCTGTCAAATAAATAAACATTGTAAACTCTAGGATGGTCACTTTTTTAAAAAACAAGATGTATAATTGATTCACTAAAAGAAAATTGAACAGAATCATAAAATGCTCAATTAAAATCAGAGAAGGCAGAGTAAGAGGAGGAAAAACATGAGGACAAATGCTGTGAGTATAAAACAGCTCCAAGCAGAATAGACATTACTACAATTATATCAGTATCACTTTAAATATGAATGGTATAAATACATTCATTAAAAGACACAGGATGCTAGAGTGAATTAAAAAACACAAAATACCCAACTGTATGTTGTCTATAAGAAACCCATATCAAATATAAAGAAACCCATATCAAACATAAAGATAAGTTAAAAGTAAAAATATATATCAGGTTAAAAATAATCAAATAGACACTGCAGTAGCTATGTTAATTTTAGTCAAAGTAGAGTATAGAACAAGAAAAATTACCAGCTATAAATAGGACATAATGACAATAAATCTATTCTTACAGAAGGCAAAATAGTCTTAAAAGTGCATGTACCTAACAACATAGCATCAAAATACTTGAGACAAAAACTGAAAGAATTGAAAAAAGAATTGGGGAAAGGAGTGAAGATCGTGGAGGAGTAGCAGACTGAGATGATGTCAGGTTGCAGAAGTTCAGCTAGATAGTTATCAAACCATTCCAAACACTTAACTCAACAGGAGATTGAAAAGAAGAAGAGCAGCAATTCTAGAAATAGAAAATGGACCACTTTCTGAAAGGTAGGACCTGTGGAGAAGTGAATCCAAGGCAAAAGGAAGATAGACCACGGTGGGGAGGGGCCAGCTCCTGGCAAGCGGCAAAGCAGTGGAGCACAAAATCCAAACTTTTAGAAGTCTGCTCCACTGAGGGACATCACTCCAGAGGCTAAGTGGGGGTGGAGCCCTGGCACGGACAGTGTGGTCTCAGGTCATGCGGGGTCACAGCAGGATCAGGGGTGTCTGAGTGTAGCAGAGATCATATGTATCAGAGTGGGGAAGCTGACTACAGAGATAGAGCTGAGGAATGAGCTTTCAGTTTGAGGTTACCTTAAACTGATCCTCAGGACAGTTGGGCCACTGCTCTTTGAGCAGGGGCCCTACAACTGGTAGATCCAGAGACACTCACCTTCCTTCTTTGGAGGCAGGAATCTGCTGATTTGGAGACTCCAAATAGGGCTGTGTGCCAGAGACAGAAACACTCGGTCAGAGGCCAGGTGAGCTTCAGAACACAGCTGGAAGCCAGGGAGATGGGAGTGATTAACCACCTTTATCTGAGGGTGCTCTGAGGAGTGGGGCCCTGAGCTCTCAGTTCCTCTGGGCTGGAGATTGGGAGGCCGCCATTTTTATTCTCAACCTTCAGAGCTCTACGGAAAGGGTTCAGGGAACAAAAGCTCCCAAGAGTGAACCCGAGCAGATTACTTAGCCTGGCCCGGGGCAAAGGCAGCATAATTCCACCTCAGACAGACATTTGAGAATCACTGCAACAGGCCCTTCCCCCAGAAGATCAGCAAGAACATCTAGCCAAGAGCAAGCTCACTACTCAAGGAAACAGCAGAATTCCAGAGAGGAGAAAGCAAAGCATGAAATTCATGACTTTCTCCCCCTGACTCTTTAGTCTTGCAAAGATAATTAAAAATTTTAAAATTTTTTTAATTCTAATTTCTTATCTTTTTCTCATTCCTCTTTTAACGTTCTTTAACTAGTTTATCTTAATAATATCTTTCTAAAAATCATTTTAAACCTTCATTATTATAGTCATATTTTATCCTTCATTATATAACTTTATTTTTTGTATATATAAAGGGTTTTTTCATAAAAAAAATTTTCAGATACAATTTCTTCTAATAGATAAAATATACCCTAAATCTAGCACAGAGCTTTGTTCTAGTATCCAACAAAAGCAAATTCTCTCCATTTTCTTTTTCTTTCTTTTTCCAACCATCTGATCTTATAAATTCCTTTTTTAGAATATATATTTTTTTATTTTCATCTTTACAGTCATATTCCATTCCTTCATCATGTTTACTCTTATTTTTGTATATATAAGTTTTTCATTCTTTTAAATTTTGGGAGGTAGTTTCTTCTATAAGACCAAACTAAACCAAAAAAATCAAGTGGGTGGCACTGTTCTATTCACCAGTCATATATATATATATTTTTTTTTTTTTAATTTTTAAAAATATCTTTTTATCCCCTTTTTTGTCCCCTGATTAGGGGTCTCTCCTGGTTTGGTTAGCATACATTTTTCTGGGGTCTTTTCCACCCTTTTAGTATTTTATTCTCTCATTCATATATTCATATTAGGATTAAATGACAAGGCAGAAAAACTCAGCACAAAAAAAAAAAAAAAAAAAAGAATAAGAGGCAGTACCAAAGGCTAGGGACCTAATCAGTAAAGACATTTGTAATATGTCAGATCTAGAGTTCAGAATGATGATTTTTAAGGTGCTAGGTGGGCTCAAAAAAGGCATGAAAGATATTAGATAAACCCTGTCTGGAGTAATAAAAGCCCTTTCTGGAGAAATAAAAGAACTAAAATCTAACCAAGCTGGAAAAAAAAAAAAGCTATTAATGAGGTGCATTCAAAAATGGAGGCTCTTACTGCTAGGATAAATGAAGCGGAAGAGAGAATTAGTAATACAGAAGATAAGCAATGGAGAATAAGCAAAAGAGAGAAAAACAGCTACTGGACTACAAGGGGAGAATTCGAGAGATAAGTGATACCATAAGATGAAACAATATCAGAGTAATTGGGATTCCAGAAGAAGAAGAAACAGAGAGGGGCAGAAGGTATATTGGAACAAATTATAATAGAGAATTTCCCTAATACTGCAAAGAGAACAAGCATCAAAATCCAGGAGGCACAGAGAACACCCCCAAAATCAATAAAAATAGGTCCATACCCCATCATCTAATAGTAAAACTTACAAGTCTTAGTGACAAAGAGAAAAGCCTGAGAGCAGCTCGGGATAAGAAGTTTGTAATATACAATGGTAAAAATATTAGATTGGCAGCAGACTTAGCCACAGAGACCTGGCAGGCCAGAAACAACTGGCATGATATATTCAGACACTAAATGAGAAAAATATGCAGTCAAGAATACTATATCCAGCTATGCTACAATTGAAAATGGAGAGATAAAAAGCTTCCAGGACAAACAAAAACTGAAAGAATTTGCAAACACCAAACCAGCCCTACAGGAAATATTGAAAGGGGTCCTCTAAGCAAAGAGAGAACCTAAAAGTAGTAGACCAGAAAGGAACAGACACAATATACACTAACAGTCACCTTACAGGCAATACAAAGGCAATAAATTAGTATCTTTCAATAGTTACCCTGAATGTAAATGGGCTAAATGCCCCAATCAAAAGACACGGATATCAGAATGGATAAAAAAAAAACAAAACCCATCAATACACAGTCTGCAAGAAACTCATTTTAGTCTCAAAGACAGCTCCAGATTGAAAGTGAGGGGTGGAAAACAATTTACCATGCTAATGGACATCAAAAGAAAGCTGGGGTGGCAATCCTTATATCAAATAAATTATATTTTAAGCCAAAGACTATAATAAGAGATGAGGAAGGACACTATATCATACTTAAAGGGTCTGTCCAACAAGAAAATACAATTTTAAATACCTATGCCCCTAACATTGGAGCAGCCAACTATATAAACCAATTAATAACAAAATCAAAGGAATACATTGACAATAATAGAATCATAGTAGGGGGCTTTAACACCCCCTTCACTGGAATGGACAATCACTCAAGCAAAAGATCAACAAGGAAATAAAGGCCTTAAATGACACACTGGACCAGAAGGACATTACAGATATATTCACAACATTCCAACCCAAAGCAACAGAATACACATTCTTCTCTAGTGCACATGGAACATTCTCCAGAGTTGATCACATCCTGGGTCACAAAGCAGGTCTCAAATGGTACGAAAAGATCAGGATCATTCCTTGCATATTTTCTGAGCACAATGTTCTGATGCTAGAACTCAATTACAAAAGGAAAGTTGGAAAGAGCTCAAATACATGGAGGCTAAAGAGCATCCTACTAAAGAATGAATGGGTTAACCAGGAAATTAAAGAAGAATTGAAAAAAAATCATGGAAACAAATGATAATGAAAACACAACTGTTCAAAATCTGAGGGACACAGCAAATGTTGTCCTGAGAGGAAAATATATAGCGATACAATCCTTTTTCAAGAAACAAGAAAAGTCTCAAATATACAGCCTAACCCTACACCTAAAGGATCTGGAGAAAGAACAACACAGAAAGCCTAAACCCAGCAGGAGAAGAGAAATAATAATGACCAGAGCAGAAATCAATGAAATTGAAACAAACAACAACAATGACAACAAAACAATAGAAAAAATCAACAAAACTAGGAGTTGGTTCTTTGAAAGAATTGATAAGACTGATAAGCCCCTGGCCAGACTTACCAAAAAGAAAAGAGAAAGGATCCAAATAAATAAAATCATGAATGAAAGAGGAAAGATCACAACCCAAACCAATGAAATAAACCAATTATAAGAACATATTATGAACAACTATACACCAGTAAATTTGACAGTCTGGAAGAAATGGATGCATTCCTAGAGTTATATAAACCACCAGAATGGACCGGGAAGACACTGAAAACCTGAACAGACCCATTACTGGGAAGAAGATTGAAGCAGTCATCAAAAACCTACCAATAAACAAGATACCAGGGCCAGACAACTTACCAGGAAAATTCTACCAAACATTTAAAGAAGAATTAATACCTTCCAAAAAATAGAAATGGAAGGAAAACTTCCAAGCTCATTTTATGAGGCCAGCATCACCTTGATCCCAAAACCAGACAAAGACCCCATCAAACATGAGAATTAAAGGCCAATATTCTTGATGAACACAGATGTGAAAATTCTCACCAAAATCTCTCTGCCTACTTGTGATCTCTGTCAAATAAATAAAAATTAAAAAAAAAAATTCTCACCAAAATACTAGCCAGTAGGATCCAACAGTACATTAAGCGGATTATTCACCACAACCAAGTGCGATTTATTTCTGGGCTGCAAGTTTGGTTCAAAATCCACAAATCAATTAATGTGATACAATACATTAATAAAAGAAAGAACAAGAACCATATGATATTCTCAACAGATGCTGAAAAAGCATTTGGCAAAGTGCAGCATCCTTTTTTGGTCAAAACTCTTCAAGGTGTAGGGATTCCTCAATATCTTCAAAGCCATCTAAGAAAAACCCACAGCAAATATCATCCTCTATGGAGATAAGCTGAGAGCTTTTGCCCTAAGGTCAAGAACCCTGCAGGGATGTCCATTATCACCACTGCTATTCAACATAGTACTAGAAGTCCTAGCCTCAGCAATCAGACAACAAAAAGAAATTAAAGGCATCCAAATCGGCAAAGAAGAAGTCAAATTACCACTCCTTGTAAATGATATGATACTTTATGTGGAAAATCCAGAAGACTCCACCCTAAATCTGCTAGAACTTGTACAGGAATTCAGTAAAGTGTCAGGATATAAAATCAATGCACAGAAATGAGTTACATTTCCTTACACCAACAACAAGACAGAAGAAGGAGAAATTAAGAAGTTGATCCCATTTACAATAGCACCCCAAACCATAAGATACCTAGGATGAAACCTAACAAAAGAGGCAAAGAATCTGTACTCAGAAAACTATAATGTACTCATGAAAGAAATTGAGGAAGACACAAAGAAATGGAAAAATGTTCCATGCTCATGGATTGGAAGAACAAATACTGTGAACATGTCTATGCTACCTAAAGCTATCTACACATTTAATGCAATCCCTAACAAAATACCATCCTTTTTTTTTTTTCTTTCAAAGAAATGGAACAAATAATCCTAAAATTTATATGGAACCAGAGAAGACCCCAAATAGCCAGAGGAATGTTGAAAAAGAAATCCGAAGTTCTTTGCCTTACAATTCCAGACTTCAAGCTCTGTTACAAAGTTATAATCATCAAGACACTATGGTATTGGCACAAAAACAGACACATAGATCAATGGAACAGAATAGAGAGCCCAGAAATAGACCATCAACTCTATGGTCAACTAATCTTCAACAAAGCAGGAAAGAATGTCCAATGGAAAAAAGGCAGTCTCTTCAACAAATGTTGTTAGGAAAATTGGACAGCCACATGCAGAAAAATGAAACTAGACCATTTCCTTACATCACACATAAAAATAGACTCAAAATGGATGAAACACCTCAATGTGAGACAGGAATCCATCAAAATCCTTGAGAAGAACACAGGCAGCAAACTCTTTGACCTCAGCCACAGCAAATTCTTCTTAGAAACATCACCAAAGGCAAGGGAAACAAGGGCAAAAATGAACTACTCGGACTTTATCTAGATCAAAAGCTTTTGCACAGCAAAGGAAACAGTCAACAAAACCAAGAGACAACTGACAGAATGGGAGAAGATGTTCGCAAATGGCATATCGGATAAAGGGCTAGTATCCAAAAGCTATAAAGCACTTCTCAAACTCAACACTCAAAGAACAAATAATCCAATCAAGAAATGGGTAGAGGACATGAACAGACATATCTGCAAAGAAAACATCCAGATGGCCAACAGACACATGAAAAATTGCTCAACATCACTTGGCATCAGGGAAATACGAATCAAAACCACAGAGAGATACCACCTCACACTAGACAGAATGGGTAAAATTAACAAGTCAGGAAATGACAGATGTTGGGGAAGATGAGGAGAAAGTGGAACCCTCTGACACTGTTTGTGGGAATGCAAGCTGGTGAAGCCACTCTGGAATACAGCATGGAGCTTCCTCAAAAAGTTGAAAATAGAGTTACCCTATGACTCAGCAATCACAGTACTGGGTATTTATCCTAAAGATACAAATGTAGTGATCCGACGGGGCACGTGCACCCGAATGTTTATAGCAGCAATGTCCACAATATCCAAACTATGGAAAGAACCTAGATGTCCATCAACAGATGAATGGATAAAGAAGATGTGGTATATATACACAATGGAATACTATGCAGCCATCAAGATAAATGAAATCTTGCCATTTGCAACGATGTGGATAAAACTAGAAGGCATTATGCTTAGCGAAATAATTCAGTCAGAGAAAGACCACTATCATATGATCTCCCTGATATGAGGAAGTGGAGATGCAATGTGGGGGGTTTGGGGGTTGGAAAAGAATAAATGAAACAAGATGGGATCAGAAGGGAGACAAACCGTAAGTGAGTCTTAATCTCACAAAAGTAACTGAGGGTTCCTGGGTGGAGAGGGTGATGGAGAGGGTGGTTGGGTTATGGACATTGGTGAGTATTGTGAAGTGTGTAAGCCTGACGACTCACAGACTTGTACTCCTGGGTCAAATAATATATTACATGTTAAAAAAAAAAAGTTAAAAGAAAAAAAGAATTTATTAAAGAGTTAACGAAACCCACTATTATATCTGGAGACCCAAACATTCCACTTCTTGTAATGAATAAATCAAGCAGGTAGAAAATCAATAAGGTTTTGATTAAATGAATGTACTATCAACCTACTGAATCCAGTTGAGATTTATAGATTACTTCATCAAATGACAGCTTCAATCTTAAATGGAGCATTTACCAATATAGACTACATTTGGGGGCATACATTTTACAAATTTAAAAAATAGAAATTATATAGAGTTGGTTATTGAAAGAAATAACTAGAAATCGATAACAGAAAAATAACTGGAAAATCCCCAGATAGAGTTTAAGCAACACAATTCTACATTTCTAAACAACACATGATCCATAAAGAAGTATCAAGGGTGGGGCGCCTAGGTGGCTCAGTGGGTTAAAGCCTCTGCTTTCGGCTCAGGTCATGATCCCAGGGTCCTGGGATCGAGCCCCGCATCGGGCTCTCTGCTCGGCAGGGAGCCTGCTTCCTCCTTCTCTCTCTCTGCCTGCCTCTCAGCCTACTTGTAATCTCTGCCTGTCAAATAAATAAATAAAATCTTAAAAAAAAAAAGAAGTATCAAGGGATATTAAGACATATTTTGAATTAAATAAATATGAAAATTCTACTGATGAAAATTTGGGGGATAGAGTGAAATGGTGCTTAGAGGAATGTTTACAGTACTAAATGCATATATTAGAAAAGAAAAAGGATCTAACAGAAATAGCCTAAGCATAAACTTTGGAAATTAGAGATATAGGAAATTAGAGACATAGGAAAATTATTCCTAGAACAAACAGAAATAAAGAATAAAAATATCTGAGCAGAAGTGAATGAAACTGAAAACAGAAAACAGTAGATATAATCAAGGAAACCAAAAGACAGTTCTTTAAAGAAAGAGAAGAGACATGAATTATCTTCATCAGAAATGAAAGAAAGGTTCTTACTCAAGATCTCATGGACATTAAGAGAAATACTAAAACAACTCTGTGTTCACAACTGATAACTTATATGAAATAAAGAAATTGCATGAAATATACAAGCTGTCAAATAAAAAACATGGAAATATAGATAATCTGAATAACACTCTATGTATTAAAGAGATGGAATAAATAGTAATAGTACTATTGGTCAATTGTAGCAAACTTTCAAGTAAGAAATGATGGCGATTTTCTATAATATTTTCCAGAAAATAAAACTCAGTTCATGATTTCATCCTTTCCCTAATACATAGAGCAAACAAAAATATTATAATTGAGGAAAACTACAGACTAGTATCTCTCAGAAACACAGACATAAAAATTACCAACAAAATGGCAGTGAATGGAATCCAACAATATAAAGAAAAGTACACACTGTGACAAAATGAGACGTATTCTAAGGATTCAAGTCTGGTTCAACTTTTGAAAAATCAATCAAAGGGGCACCTGGGTGGTTTAGTTGGTTAAACACCTGCCTTTGGCTTGGGTCATGATCCCAGGGTCCTGAGACTGAGCCTCACATCTTGTTAGGTTCCCTGCCTGCTTCTTCCTCTCCTCCCTGCTCATGTTCTCTCTCACTATCTCTGTCACTATCTCTGTCTCTCTTTCTCTCAAATAAATAAATAAAATCTTTAAAAAAAATCAAAACAATGGACCACATCTATAGGCTAAAAAAGATAAATCATACAATTATACCAACTAGTGGCAAAAAAGCATTTGGAAAAATCCAGTGCTTGTGATAAAGATTCTCAGCAAACTAGACATGAAGAGTGATATCTTCAATTTAAAAAAGAACACCTACAAAATCTAGCTAAAATCATACTCAAAACTGAGATTGGATATTTTCTCCCTAAGACAGGGAACAAGGAAAAGATACCCTCTCCCTCCACTCCTAGTCAACATCATATCCTATGTAGTGAAAAAAGACAAGAAAAAGAAATACAAGATATACAAACTGGAAATAAATAATCTCTTTATATGCACATGGTATACTTGTCTATGTAAAACATCCTGAAGAATTAAAAAAAAATTCTGAAACTAAAAAGTGAGTATATGGAAAGACCATAAGATGAAAGTTTACTATATAAAAGTTAATTTCTTTCCTATACATTAAAAATGACCAATTAAGATTTGAAATAAAAATATACCATTAATAATAGCACCAAGATAAATGAAACATGTATCTATAGATTGAATACAAAATATAATCTGTATGCAAAAATTTTTAAAACACTGATGAAAGAAGTCAAAGAATATCTATATAAATGGGGGAATATTCCATGTTCAGGAACTGAAAGACTCAATGTTATTCATTTTAATTCTTCTTAAAATGTTCTAAGATTAAGGTAATCCCATTAAAATAAAAAGAAAACCTATTTTGGAATGTAAACAAAACAACTCTAAAGTTTATATGAAAAGTTAAAAGATCCACACTAGATAATACAATATTAAAGAAGAAAAACAAAATTGGAGGACTAAAACTGTCAACTTCAAGACTTAATATAAAACTATAGAAATAAAAGCTGTATGGTATTGGTAAAATATTAGACAATTAGATCAGAATACAGAGCCCAGAAATAGACCTGCATAAATGTAGTCAACTGATCTTTGACAAATACACAATTTTGTAGAAAACTGGACAAATTCCAAATTAGCAGAAAAAGGACAGTCTTTTTCAACAAGTAGTTCTGGTACACTTTGACATCCATATGCAAGAGAAAAAAATCTATGCAAGGAAATTACATATTTGACAAAAGTAAGTTCTTCATAATAATTATACATAAAAGTAGAATGCAAAACTATAAAACTTCTAGATGATAACGCAGAATACATCTACATGACTTAGTTTTTGGTAATGAGATTTGAGATAAAATACCACAAACAAATCCATGAAAGAAAAAAAAATCAATAGATAAAACTATATTAGGGCGCCTGGGTGGCTCAGTGGGTTAAGCCGCTGCCTTCGGCTCAGGTCATGATCTCGGGGTCCTGGGATCGAGTCCCGCATCAGGCTGTCTGCTCAGCAGGAGCCTGCTTCCTCCTCTCTCTCTCTGCCTGCCTCTCTGCCTACTCGTGATCTCTGTCAAATAAATAAATAAAATCTTTAAAAAAAAAAAAAAAAAAAAAAAAAAAAACTATATTAAACTTAAATTCATCGACTTTAAAAGACATTGCTAAAAGAATGAAAAGACAAACAACAGATTGGGACAAAATATTACAAGCACATCAAACACATATTTAATGAAGGACTTATCAAAATATTTTTGAGCTTTCCAGAAGCACTGTTTAAAACTTCCAAAATTTCACACAAAAAATAACTGATTAAAAGATAGACAACAGATCTGAAAAGATACTTCAGAATAAAAATTTATAAATGACAAGCATATGAAAAGATGCTTAATATTATTTGTTATCAAATAATTACAAATTAAAGTAACAATGAAAGAATGAATCCTAGTTAATACATTAGGACAATAAAAAGAATTACAAGGTATATATATTAGGAAGAAAAATAAAATTGTCTTTATTCACAGATGGTGTAATTGTCTATGAAGAAAATCTGAAAACATTGGGAGGGAAAAAAAAGCAAAAAAGAAAACCACAAAAAACCCTCCTGGAACTAATATGCAATTATAGCAGGGTTGCAAAATACAAGATACATAAAAATCAGTTGCTTTTCTATATTCCAGGTTGAATAAGGGGAACTGAAATTTAAAACACGGTACCATTTATTAAATATTAGCACCCCTCAAAATGGTATACTTAGGTATAAAACTAATAAAATATGTACAAAATTATAAGGAAAACTATAAAACTGTGATGAAAGAAATCAAAATAAGTGAATTCATCTAAGTATTTAGGAAGTCAAAACTGTCAAGATGTCAGTTCTTTCCAAACTGACCTAGAGATTCAATGCAATCCCAGTCAAAACCCCAGCAAGGCATGCTGGGGATATTTACATACTGATTCTAAAGTTTATATAGAGAAAATAAAGATCCAGAATAACCAACACAATATTGAAGAAGTACAAAGTTGGAGGACTGACATATCCAACTTCAAGACTTATGATAAAGCTATAGTAATCAAGACTGGTATTGTGAAAGGATAGGCAAATCGATTAATGAAACAGAATACAAATCCTGGAGAGATCCTCACAGATCTAATCAACTGATCTTTGACAAAAGAACAAAGGCAATCCAATGAAGGAAATATGGTCTTTTCAATAAAAAGGGCTGGAAAAACTGGACATTCGTATGAACACCCTTCACAAAAATTAAGGGCTTACACCCTTCACGAAAATTAACTCAAGCTGAATTACGAACCTAAATGTAAAACATAAAATATAAGACTCCTGAAAGACAATATAGGAGAAAATTGAGGTGATCCTTAGGTTTGGCAATGACTTTTTAGATACAACACCAAAGGCACGATCTTTGAAAGAAAGAATTAAGAAGCTGGACTTCACTAAAATTAATTTTTTTTTTGCTCTGTGAAGGACACTGTCAAGAGACTGAAAAGACAACCTACATACTGGGAGAAAGTATTTGCAGAAGACACATCTGATAAAGGACTATTATCCATGGGGGTGTCTGGGTGGTTCAGTTGGTTAAGCATCTGCCTTTGGATCACGTCATGATCCCAGAGTCCTGGGATTGAGCTCCACATAGGGGTCCCTGCTCAGTGGGGAGCCTGCTTCTCCCTCTCCCTCCACTGCTCACCCTGCTTGTGCTCTATCCCTCTATCCCTCTCTCTCTGTCAACTAAATAAATAAAATATTTTTTAAAAATATAAGGACTGTTATCCAAAATATATAAGGAACTCTTAAAACTCAACATGAAGAAAACAAACCAATTTTTATTTTTTTATTTTTTAAAAAATTTTATTTATTTGTTTGACACACAGAGAGATCACAAGTAGGCAGAGAGGCAGGCAGGGGTGTGGGGGAAGAAGGCTCCCCGCTGAGCAGAGAGCCTGAGGCAGGGCTCAATCCCAGGACCCTGAGACCATGACCTGAGCCGATATTTCACCTTCAAGGAGGTAGAGTAAAATTTCATACTCCTTAAGTGTGGGCTGTGTGTAGGGACTTCCTTCTGAAAAGCATAGTATGGAAAAGGGGAGGAAATTGTAACTTTACTTTAAAGAGACCTGACAAACTGTCACAACCAGGTAATCAAGGCTAACACCAACAATTATGTCATCTTGACAGGGTCTACCCTTGATACAATGGAGTGAAAAGGACACTACCTTTGTGATCTTCCTCCCCTAAACCCATAACTTCAGTCTAACTATAAGAGGAAAAAAAAAATCAAGTACCAATAAAAAGGGATTCTACAAAACATCTGATTAATATTTCTCAAAGCTGCCAATGTTTTGAGATAAACAAGAAGGTCTTAGAAACTTGCAGACAACAGTAGACTAAGGTATCATGATGGTTAAATTAATATTTAATGACATTTAATGATATTCCAGATGACTCTGGAAAAGAAAAAATTATATTAAATTCAAAAAAGGAATCTAAGAATAAGTATGAAATTTTTAGTTAATAAAAAATTTTCAGCATAGATTAGTTCTTTGCTACTTAGCATCTGAATGATTCCTTTTTCTCTGGAAGTGGACGCCTACACTCATCCACATCCCACTTCATCCGCATTGGTAAGACCACTAAGGCAGAAGTCCGGCTGCACTTTTTGTGGCAAGCTAACTGCCAAATACCATTTGTGTTTGCATCAGCTGTTCACTGATTCCAATTACTCATGCGAAACTCCATTCTTGGGGCGCCTGGATGGCTCAATTGGTTAAGCTTCTGCCTCTGGCTCGGGTCATGATCCTGGAGTCCCAGGATAGAGCCCTGTATGGGGCTCCCTGCTCAGTGGAGAGTCTGCTTCTCCCTCTGACCCTCCCCTCTCTTGTGGTCTTTCTCGTTCATTCTCTCTCTCTCACTCTCTCTCTCAAATAAATAAATAGAATCGAAACTCCATTCTTTTATGTTTACTCAAGACTGTTGGGCGCCTGGGTGGCTCAGTGGGTTAAGCCGCTGCCTTCGGCTCAGGTCATGATCTCGGGGTCCTGGGATCGAGTCCCGCATTGGGCTCTCTGCTCAGCAGGGAGCCTGCTTCCCTCTCTCTCTCTCTCTCTCTGCCTGCCTCTCCATCTACTTGTGATCTCTCTCTGTCAAATAAATAAATAAAATCTTAAAAAAAATAAAAAGACTGCCAAACTGAGGGCTGCTGGAGGGGGGAGGTTGGGAGAAGGGGGTGGGATTCTGGACATTGGGGAGGGTATGTGCTTTGTTTGGTGAGTGCTGTGAAGTGTGTAAACCTGGTGATTCACAGACCTGTACCCCTGGGGATAAAAATATATGTTTATAAAAAATAAAAAATTAAAAATTAAAGACTGCCTACGTAAAAATTTAAACTCTTACTGAGTGTCTACCTAACAACTGTGTTCTTGATGCATTTTACTTACTCTGTTAAACAACATGTATGTGATGAATTTAACCTTCTGCCTATGTACTCTGCTCAGTGTTTTGAATTTCTGGGCTCTAGCCTCTGGACTGACAATCTAACTTTAACTCTACCTATTACCTTCCACAGGTGAAAGTAGTTAGCAGGAGTTAAGTCTCAGACACCAGCTTGCCATGTGCCCTTGACAATAGTCTCAGACTCCTCCTGTTTCACTTTGCCTGTGTGTAAATAAGGATAACCCGGTGCAGACACCACAGGCTCAGGATTAGGGCGAGGATTATGGGCTCATCCTGCTGCGTGGAACATAGTGGAATTCATAAATTTTAGTTATTGTTTTTAGTAATGTTGTTATCTTTGGCCACGAAAAAACTCAGATACCTAACCATGTCTTATTTCTTAGATTTTCCAGGAAACACTGCCTTTTTGCATCAGTTCGAGGGATGGAGCTGCCCATTCCTTAGAACAGCTGGCACTTCTGCTTTCTTAGCCTCGGTTCTGGCTGTAAGCATCACACCACCCCATCTCTCTCTTTCAACTTTGCAACAGATACTGGGTTTGTAGTTAAAACCTAGGTATTTGGAACGTGTCTTGCTCGTAATAAACGAGACCTGCAAGTCTATTCTCTTATTTACAAAGGAAATGATTCAGAAATAGAGTCAAATAGGAGCGAGTTAAAAATCTTTCTAACAGGGTGCCTGAGAGGCTCAGATGGTTGAGCATCTGCCTCCGGCTCACGTCATGATCTCAGGGTCCTGGACTCATGCCCCATGTGGGGCTCCCAGTTCAGCAGGGAGTCTGCTTTTCCCTCCCCCTTTGCCTCTCCCCTTGCTTGTGCTGTCTCTCTCTATGTATTAACTGAAAAAATAAAATCTTTAAAAAAGAAGAATATTTTTAACATTCCAATATTTGTATCTTACCCATGATTATTAAAAGTGCACTTTTTCTACAGTGCCAGGGTAATGAGGAAATTTCCTCAGTATACGTCATAGTTGGTATGAATAGTTAGTGATTTGGCAAAGCTTTGTGGTAAAAGGGTTACTGTCTATGAGGAAGTCTACAAGTGTTTCACATGGAGTAGACTAAAAGGTAGGCTGATTGTCCATCTATATTTTTGTCTTGTTCTTGACATTATGTAGGTATGTTGCAAGCTGATGCAAACACTTCTCCAACTCTTGGTAAAAAATTTAAACAGATAAATGTAACTAAACAGCACAACTTTAAAATCTAAGGCATTTTTTTTTTCCTCCTGAACTCCAAGTTTCTGAATTTCCAGTCTAATAATTTATGAGTCCTAACTTATAACATACTTTTAAATGAATTCTCTTTCAGGAATCATAATTTTTCCCCATATCAATGCAAGCACATTCATTTTCTCCACAAAAAAAGGGGGGCAGTAAAGCAATTACAACAAACTCAGAAAGCATTTGAGGTCATATCACTCAGCATTTAACTGTGATATTGTAATTCTTAAGTTTTTCCCAATGTTTATGATGTTTTGAGCTCACTTGGGAAGAGGAAAATATGTATCTCTGCCAACACATTTTGGTGATTTCATCTCCTTTCATAGGAATCTCTAAGGGTTTCCTAATTAGAAGAATTTACAGGAAATGTCAAACAGTCCAAATAACTGATGTATTGTAATTAAAGTCTCAGCAATTGAGCAAATTAACCTTTATATTTTTACAACATCAAACTACATGGCAGGTTCCAGAAAGTTTTTAAAGCAAGTAATTAAGGGAATTATCAAAAGCTAGGAAATAGAGGAGAAAAAAAAAAACATTTCTGGGTTGTTACTACAATATTTTAAATGTGCAATTAAACTGATAACAGTGATCTTTCTCTAAGATTAAAAAAATAAGGAGATTTATTGTAAAAATATAAGACATATATTTCAATTTGTGTACAATAAGGTAAAGGAAATACCTATAATTTTAATTGTTAATACTGTAGCAAATTTTAATTTTTTTATTTAAATTTTAAATTTTTTAATAAACATATAATGTATTTTTATCCCCAGGAGTACAGGTCTGTGAATCGCCAGGTTTACACACTTCACAGCACTCACCATAGCACTTACCCTCCCCAATGTCCATAACCCCACCACCCTCTCTCGACCCCCCTCCCCCCCAGCAACCCTCTACTATCAATAGTATTAGTAGCTAAATAAATATTTGGACACAACTTTTCTTGTACCTTTAGCTCAATCCAGCAACTGAAGAAAACATCTAAAAGAATATTGCATGTGAGAGACAGCCGATAAAGAACTGCTTATTTACATCTGAATTTTGCTAGTTATGTGTCTACTATATTATCTACTATATTAAGATAGCCTTAATATTTTATATTTAGGAAAAGTTTAAGAGTTTACAAATAATTTGTTTTATTTTTTATAAAGATTTTATCTATTTATTTATTTGAGAGAGAGAGAGATCAAGAGAGAGAGAGCACAAGCAGGGGAAGGGAGAGGGACACACTCCACCTCAAGCTTGGAGCCTGACTTGGGGTTCTGATCACCTGACTCTGAGATCATGACCTTAGTTGAAATCAAGAGTTGAAGGCTTAATGGACTGAACCATCCAGGCCCCATAAGAGTTTACAAATAATTTATTAGAAGGAACTCTTAAAATAATTCATTAAGGGGCGCCTGGGTGGCTCAGTGGGTTAAAGTCTCTGCCTGCGGCTCAGGTCATGATCCCAGGGTCCTGGGATCGAGCCCCACATTGGGTTCTCTGCTGGGTGGGGAGCCTACTTCCCCCTCTCTCTCTGCCTGCTTGTTGATCTCTGTCTGTCAAATAAATAAATAAATTCTTAAAAAAAAAAAAACCCGATTCATTAAGTTCTACCTAGTTCTCAGTGTTTTGCCATCTCTGTTCTTAATTGCTTTGAATTTACATATATATAATATATAATATATAATATTAGTATAATGTAATCTATATAATACACAAGGCAGGAAAAAATTATGTAAGTATATTACAGGCCATTTCCTTTCCACACAGATCTGAGCAGAAATTCCAAGTCCATACTAGTAGCATGAATCTAAGACAAGAAGTTGATAAGTTACCAAGGTTCTCTCAAGTATTCTATATGAAGCTACAGATATGGCACATCATATGAATTTCTTGGTCTAAGCCTCAGCTGGAGAAAATATTTTCCCTTATATTACTTTTTTTTTCTTTTTTAAGATTCCATTCATTTACCCTACAGACAAAGATCACCAGAGAGAAGCAGGCAGAGAGAGAGGGGGAAGCAGGCTCCCCTCCCAGCAGAGAACCTGATGGGCTCAATCCCAGGATCCTAGGATCACAACCTGAGCCGAAGGCAGAGGCCCTAATCCACTGGGCCACCCAGGTGTCCTTCCCTTATATTACTTTTATATAAAACTCTATATACTGTTATGTAAATCCAAACAGCTATATATCTGCTTTACTTTCTTTAATATTTTATTTATTTATTTGACAGAGATTGAGAAAGCACAAGCAGGGGGAGTGGCAGGCAGAGGGAGACAGGAGCATGGAGCCTAGTGTGGGGCTTGATCCCATCATGACCTGAGCCGAAGGCAGACATTTAATTGACTGAGCAAGCTACCTAGGCACTCCTCTATATCTGTTTTAAAACTTAATGTAGAATCACAGATTTTCAAAAACATCAACATTTTAAATTTCAAGTTTATCACTCCTGGATGGATAATATTTTCTTGTCCAAAAGTTGTATGCCATGGCAAACTGTGCGGTGATAAGCAGTGAGCATTTTCAAGCAAAATATAATAATTTATTATGATAAATACAACTTGCCTCTTTTTTTTTTTAAGATTTTATTTATTTATTTGAGAGAGAGGCAGTGAGAGAGAGCATGAGCAAGGAGAAGGTCAGAGGGACAGACTCCCCGTGGAGCTGGAAGCCCTATGAGGGACTTGATCCCAAGACTCCGGGATCATGACCTGAGCCGAAAGCAGTCATCCAACCAACTGAGCCACCCAGGCGTCCCTACAACTTGCCACTTATAAAATAATTCCTTAGGAGATGGTAAAAATTTGGCAGATATCAACAGATTGTCTTAAGTTTTCCTGAAAGAGAATCATATATTTTGCTAATAGAAATATTTTTACCTCTTCTTTTTCAATGTGTATGCCCCCACTTGCTCTCTTTTAGTTGTGTTGACTAATTCTTCCAATGTCTTGTTCAATATTAGTGGCATAGAGTGTATTACTTTGATCTTATTTCTTACTTTATTGGTGATGGAAATCAGTAATTTGTAATTCATTATGCTGTGTACTTGGGCATTTGTTTCTGTGACCTAAATTACCTGGTCACACCACAGGGCTGCAAGTGGGAAGTGCTGGGAAGGCTGAATGGATTTCCCAGAATGATTGAGAATCCACAGAATACCTGCCTCATCAATTACTATTTTTTTCCCACTGAGTGTTTACTTTTCTACCCTAGTTTCCTTCTATGACTTCAAAGCTTTCTTGCAATTGCCAAATATAAATTCAGGGGCTGAAATAATAATTTCTTCTAAAATCTGAATTGGTTTTAAACTGATACCAATGAGACTTGCATATCCTATGGCATTCAAATGATTTTCTTTCACATACTAATGTGTCACTATTACTCATGATTTGAATGCAAATAAATGGCATCTTTTTATTGATATTGACTTTGACATTGATGCTGACAATTTGGACTTTAAGTGACAGCATTAATATTGATAGTAGCAACATAAAGTCAAAGGAAGTCTTTGTAATAGAATGTGATTTCAAATTTATTTTAAATAAAGGTGATAAGAGAATTTTTTATTTGGCTTCTTCCAGAGATTAAAATAGACAATGGATAAATAAAAACAAGAATCCAAAAATGAAATTTTTAAAAAAGGATAAGAGAATCCAAAGAAACATGACGAAGGGTTATTTTAAGTCAAATATAACGAAAAAGAAAACAAAGAATAATAATAAAAAAAAAAGAGGGAGAAGTAGATGAAAGGACAAAAGATTAGACAATTTACAGAAACAAGGCAAGGCAGTCTGGAAGCTCTTCTATTTCCTTCTTCATTTGTAAATTTTAACACCTAAAGGATAGCAAATCTCTGTGTGTTTCATGTGATAATAATGGCTTATTTTGTTTTTCTCATTAAACACTAATAGTACCTCTTCATTCTCCCTCTTTCTTAAAGTCTGATAAAGTATTTCCATGTTGCATTATGGGAGAAGGGCTGTGTAAAAAAATGAGGTTTAAGAAAACCTCATTTTATATTTCATAAAATATGAAAATCTAAACTTTACAATATTTTTATTCCTTTGGAGAATCATATGGCATTGTTTCTATTAGAAGCATAATTAAAATAATCATTTATAGAAATGTATCTAAAAAACCACAGAGCCTGCATACGCAGAATCATATAAACTATTCAAAGAAATCATTGTTCAGGGAATGGCTGGGGCTCAGGCATGTAGATGCCTCACTCATTGATTAGACTTTGTTTGGACACTGTGGTGAGTGGAACAATATTTCCCTCGGCTCCTAAAGTAGTCTACGTCCTAGTCTTCAGAACCTGGGAATATGTTACCTTACATGGCAAATGGCCTTGGCGATATGATTAAGTTAAGGATCTGGGATATTATCCTGTATTGATTATAACCATCAGGAGCTTTATAAGTAAAAGAGGTAGAGGGGTGTTTGAAGAAACTACAGTGGTTTTGAAGATGGGAAAAGAGCCAGGAGCGAAGGAATGGAGACAGTCTCTACAAACTGGAAAAGACAAGGAAATGAATTCTCCCCTGGAGACCTCGGAAGGAATACAGGCCTGCTGATACTAATTTTTTTGCCCAGTCAGATTCATTTCAAATTTCTGACCTTCAGAACTGAGAGAATACATTTCTCTTGTTTTAAGCCACCAAAGTTGGGGTAATTTCTTGCTATAACAATAGGAAACTAATCCAAAAACCTGTAATGAAGTTAGCACTGGACACATATGAAGAGACACCATCCACAGATTGAGGAAGTCAGTGTTCATTGGAGGAGCTGTGGACTTAAGCAGCGACAAGAGACTATGAAATATACATAATTATAACACAGCATGATAGAAACATGCTCTGATGGTAGGGGAACACAGTAAAGGGAGCATCTAATTCTGGCTGGAGAGATGAGGTAGGTTTCCTTATAAGAAACAATGCTCAAGGTTAGTCTTGAAAGATAGGTGGTAGGGTCCTGCCAGGCAGATGAAAGAGGAAAATTCATTTCAGGCTGAGAGAACAAATGCCTGAGAAAATAAAAACACTCAGACTGGAAAATTCATATTTAAGTGAATATGAATTGGTTTCACAAACCTCAATATCCTAGAAAAAGAAGCCTAAAGTTTTTATAATATAAATTTTATAAAGCTGTTATAAGAGATGGTTTAGGGAGAAGATGTTCTCTTTATTTAAATAGAAGGTTTAGGGGCTCTTGGGTGGCTCGGTGGGTTAAAGCCTCTGCCTTTGGCTCAGGTCATGATCCCAGGGTTCATGGGCTCTCTGCTCAGTGGGGAGCCTGCTTCCCTTCCTCTCTCTCTGCGTACTTGTGATATTTGTCAAATAAGTAAATAAATAAATAAATAAATCTTTAAAAAAAAAATAGAAGGTTTATGAACATTCTAGTTCTGATGGCAATATGGCAGGAATGCTTACTTCCCATATGTGAATTCATCCTTATGCCCTCACTATAAGAGCTCCCAATTGAAAAATACAAGTAAATTAAGAGGAGCCAGGGGAAAATGAGAATGAACAGTTTTATACTGGAATTCCAGGGGAAATCAGCTATTGCATTATTTGTTCCTATCATTCAGCCATTGGTTCTCTGGTAAGTCTGCAAGTTTCTTGATGGTAAGGACTGTGTTTTAGATTTATTTTTGTATTTCTTTTTTGTATTTCTCCCATCCAAGTACTAACCAGGCCCGACCCTGCTTAGCTTCCGAGATCAGACGAGATCGGGCGCGTTCAGGGTGGTATGGCAGTAGACTCTTTTTTGTATTTCTTTTTGTATTCGCATTACACAGGTTGTGTAATGCAGTGCTTATACACAGGACCATATTAAATACTTTAAGAATCACATCTTTAATGTGTGTTTTTCATTGTGATATAGTAACTATGAACTGAGACTATTTTCTCTGCCACATCAGAATAGGCTAATGGCTTGAAAGGACTCTCTTAAACCTGACATGACCATATGTTGTAATACTTTTTCCTAATTATACTCATTAAAATTGAGTGTACAGTGAAGCTGTGAAATAGACACAACATGGGGATTTGTCTTGTGGTAGGTGGCAAGAACAGCTACCATTTATTCAGCAATTTCTTTCATATCCCACACCATGTTAGTAAGTGGTGGGCTCGCACCACACCACTCCTTTCTAAGACTATGAATTATGTTTCCCAGAATATCCTTCCCTGAATGATTTTGGCTTAGTTAACTGGGGAGTGGAACTCAAGAGGTTTGTGAAGTGAACATGAAGAAGCCATTAATCTTGGGAGGCTGGTGCAGCCAGATGCCTGGGCAGACAAGAGAACCATAACAGCTTCCCACCCACTTGGCCCCTCAAGACTGAGACAGTTGGTGACATCTTCTCAGAGTTTCAAAATTGCAGCAGCTTCCTGGTGAGATGGAGTGAACCATCTCATTTGGTGCTTACAACTGAGATCTTTGGTATCAACTTTGCAAATTTCAGAAGCAACTTTTCGACCTTTCTTTCCCCAGCATTTCCATAAGTCATTAAACCTTAATTATGTAAACTAAACTCTTTATACCTGGGATATGTGGTGTGACTTCCGTTTTTCAGAACCCTATCTAATGGAGTGTTCGTGTATACTTTAACAGTCTCAGCAGCCCGGTGGAATAGGTGCTTTTAAAATGAGAGAACTGGGGGCATCTGGGTGGCTCAGTGGGTTAAGCCTCTGCCTCAGGGTCCTGGGCTCAAGCCCAGCATTGGGCTCTCTGCTCAGCAGGGAGCCTGCTTCCCTCCCTCCCCCTCTCTCTGCCTGCCTCTCTGCCTACTTGTGATCTCTCTCTCTGTCAAATAAATAAATAAAATCTTGAAAAAAAAATGAGAGAACTGAAGTGATTGGACTCCACAGCCAATATTTCACAGCCCTTTGAGTTGCACACTATAGGAATCAAATGCCTGACTTCAGTCTTTGCTTTTAACCCCTATAGCATGTAGTCCCATGTTACAGTGAGTTTTAAAAGGTGTGAAACTTTCTCCATGATAAAGATGACAAAGATCCCGGGGGCCTGGGTGGCTCAGTGTGTTAAAGCCTCTGCCTCTGGCTCAGGTCATGGTCTCAGGGTCGTGGGATTGAGCCCCACATCGGGCTCTCTGCTTGGCAGGGAGCCTGCTTCCTCTCTCTCTCTCTCTGCCTGTGTCTCTGCCTACTTGTGATCTCTGTCTGTCAAATAAATAGATAAAATCTTTAAAAAAAAAAATGACAAAGAGCCCTTAGAAAGAAATCTAATTACCCAACTAAAGTCAGCATTGTATATTCAAGAATCAAACATTTTTGAGGATAGTTTTTAATATTCATACCCAGATTGTCTGAAAATGGTCTTGTTTTATTAGCATATGGTTTAAATGTCTGTAGCTTTCTAATAAACAGCATATACGCGCACACTCACTCACACACACACACACACACACACACACTTCCCTATGAAGAAAAAAGAAGCAATCAGAAATGTAATACACACTCCCACCTCCACGTTGGGGTCTGTAATTCCTTTCCTTCATTTTAGCATGGATATCTAAATCCACTTGTCTGTTAGACTCTTTCACTTCTACTTGTCTGTTAGATCTCATTCTGTCACACCTGCTTAAGGACAGTGTGCCAGAAATTCTCCACTTCCTTTCCCCTTTCATCTTTTTTTCCCCTCTACACTGAATCATCCCCACCAACACCCAGACCTTCCCTTGACTACATCTCTCTTTCCAGTTAATTGGTATGATCATAGGTTGTTTTTTTTTTTTATCATAAAATTGGGAATAACATATGAGTATTTCTAAAGTTATTACACCCTTGAATGCCTGGATTAAAAATAATTTGGTTATTAATCCTTTTTATATATAACTGGATTTATTATTTTATTATTTTAAGGGAATTCTTTTATGGTTTTTCTTAACTGAGATTGGCTTCATATAGTGAATGGGGTGCTGTTTTTTTCTTATATCTGGAAAATTTTATGTAAGTTTGTAATGGTCTTGTCCTTGAAAATTTGTTAGCAGTCACTTTAAAAATCTTTTAGACGTAATGTATTCTTTTTAGAATTATTTTAAACAGCACATTCAAGTTCTTTAATTGTTACAGGGATGTGAAGACTTTCTTTCTACTTCTTCTTAAATCTGTTTTGGTAAATTTTACTTTTCTAGAAATTTGATCATTATGTTAACATTTTCATTTATGACTCAAAGTTGTTAAATGCATCCTTTTATATTTTTAATTTCTGATGCATTTCTAGTGTCTCTTTGTTCATACTTTATATTTTATACTTGTAACATCTGAATCATGTTCACAATGCCAGAAGTTTATCAATTTTATAAGTTTATTCAAATAACAAACTTGCAACTTTTTGAATCCTCTTTATTGGGTTTTTGTTTTCCAGTGCATTTGTTTCTACTATGTTTATGTTTTGCTTCTATTTTCTTTGTGTTTGCTTTGTTCTTTTTTAAACCTTTAAATTGGACACAATGCCTTTTTGGCCCCTTTTCTAATATAGAAATAAAGGATATAAATATTTTTTGATGTAGTACTTCCAGAATTTCAGAAATTTAGCATTTCAATTCTCTTTCATCCTAATAATTTTTTAATTCTCACTTTGAATTTTTATTTAACTGATAGGTTTACTTAAAATTGTGTTTGTAAAGCCCAATAATTTTTTTAATTTATCTTTTTGTTATTGACTTCTAACTTCATGAATTCAAAATAATATAGTATGCATGATTCTTTGAAAAATTTGAGATTTACTTAATGACAGTAAACACAGTTCAATTGTTTTTTTAAGATTTTATTTATTTGACAGACAGATCACAGTAGATAGAGAGACAGGCAGAGAGAGGAGGAAGCAGGCTCCCTGATGAGTGGAGAGCCCAATGTAGGGCTTGATCCCAAGACCCTGGGATGATGAACTGAGCCAAAGACAGAGGCTTTAACCCACTGAGCCACCCAGGCGCCCCAACACAGTTCAATTTTCCTAAATGTTTTGTTTAAGTCTGAGAAGAATCTTTATTCTCTAATAGTTGGGTATAAGATTTTTTATGTTTCTTACATCTACATTCTTAAATACAATATTTAACCCTATAACTTAATATAAAATTGTAGGAGCCATGTTGAAATCTTTCACAATGATTGTGCAAATTAATAAATTTTCCTTTGTATAGTTTTATTTTTTAACAGTTTTGTAGAGATATAATTTACATACCATCCATTTCATCCATTGAAATTATACATTTCAGTGGATTTTAGTATATTCATATTTATCACAGTCAATTTTAGAATTATCCACTACTTTAAAAAGAAATCCCATACTCCTTAGCTATCACCTTCCTCTCCCTTATTCCTACCTCCTAGCCCTTAGCAACCACTAATCTAATATGAATGGAATCATATAATAAGGGTCTTTTGTGATTGGCTCATTTCATTTAGCAATGTTTCAAAGTCCATCCATGTTTTGGCATGTATTCAAAACATCATTCATTTTTATAGCTGAATAATATCTTGCTGTATGGATATAGCACCTTTTGTTTATCCATTCATCCTCTGAAGGACAGTTGAGTTCTTTCCACCTTTGGTTGTGTGAATTATACTGCTATAAAAAAATTTATGTACAAGTTTTTGTGTGAACATGTTTTCTTTTATCTTGAATGTACACTTAGGAGTGGAACTGATGAATAAAATGGTAACTTATATACGAATAATATGGTAACTTATAACTAATCATTTGAGAAACTACTAGACTGTCCACCAAAGCGACTGTGGCATTTTATATTTCTACCAGCAATACATGAAGATTGCAGTCTCCCCATATCCTGTCAAACACTTATTATTTCGTTTTTTTATTCTAGCCATTCTAAGTGTGAAGTCGTATCTCATTGTGATTTAATTTGCATTTTTCTGGTGTCTGATGGTGTTTTTTGACCATTTATATATCTTCCTTGGATGAATGTCTATTCAGATCTTTTAACCATTTTAAAAAATTGGGTTATTTATGTTTCTATTTTTCTATTATTACCATAATTATTCTTTATATATTCTTGAAGTCCCTTATCAGATCTATAATTTGCAAGTATTTGTTCCCAGCCTGTGGATTGTCATTCTACTTTCTTAATGGTATCCTTTGAAGCATAAATTTTTAATTTGATGAAATTCAATTTATTATTTTTGTCTTCTGTTACTCATGGCTTTTAACATCATATCTAAGAATCTTTTGCCAAATTCAAGATCACACATATTTACTCCTACACTGAGGTTTATACTTTTTGCTCTTGAATCTAGGTCCATGATCCATTCTGACTTAATTTAATAGATGATGTTAAATAAGGATCCAAGTTTATTCTTTTGCAAGTGACTATCCAATTGATTTAGCACAATTTGTGATTTGCTATAATATGTATTTATTTAGAATTTTTATATCTTCTTATTGAACTGAAGTATTTATCCATATAGAATCACCCTCTCTATCCTGAATGATGTTTTTGTTACTATAGACTATACTGTCTGATGCAAATATGGTGACTTACCCTTTCTTAAATACTTTATATTTATCTGGTGTCTTTTTTCATCTTTTTAATTTAAACTTTTCTGTGTCTTTGTATTTTAGTTGTTTCTTTTTCAAATGTTATGATCCTAGATTTTTAAAATCTAATCTGAAAATCTCTTTAACTTGTCAATTTAGCCCATTTACATTTATTGTAACTGTTAGTACATTCAGACTTGATTAATTGCCTTCTTTGCTATTTTCTATATGTTCTATTTTTTCTATATAATTAATTTCTCTTTTTTTGCTCCTTTTAAGGGTCAGTTCATATTTTACTTGTTTTGTTTTGTTTTCCCCTTTGGATTTCTTACATCGTGAAAATGGGATTGGTGTGTTTCACTTACTGATGTATCTGCAAAGCCTGGAACAGTGCCTGCCACTTGTTAGTTCCAAATAAATATTTACTGTCAGATCTATGCCTAGAAAGCACTTTGGTTGGTGGGTCAATTCTTAGTTCCATTTCTATTTAATGACCAAAGAGTTTGATGCTTTTTAGAAGAAGTATTCAAAGATTGATGCAAGACCACACACACACACACACACACACACACACACACACAGAAAAGAAGAAGAAGAAGAAACATGTACTCCTTAGGTTTTATGCATTAGTGTATCTGTATTGTATAGCAGTTTTAAAAATATAAGATAAAAGAAATAATTATGTATTTAATAATTCATCCAGTTCTTTTTGCATGTGAAGAAATTGAAACAAAATGAGGTTATGAAAACCTCATAAACCATACAGCAAATGCACATATTGTTCCTAATTGATGCCTGGGAAATTTACTATTGACTTTTCTCTTGATTCACTAAGTTGATCCTTTTAACTTAAAATTAAATTAAAATAAGCCAAGGGTGCTGACAATTGTAAGTGACATGTCCTGTGGGATAACTGGTGAATATCCCCTCCCCCAAAATTCTAGTACTAATGATTTCTGTGACTTGACTCCAAGCACTTACAGTGAGAGAGTCTAGTTTTTATGAAAAATAAAGGCAAATGTATATCTCCCCAAAAGAAATAAAACTCCTCCCATGTCATTTTCCATTTGTGTACTCCTGACTTCATTAAAATTGCATACTGATCAAATCGCTTGGTTTTGCTAATAGCTCCACAGAGGAATAGTCATTGCTAGAGCATGAACACCACAATCCATTTTCTCTGATTATTGTTTTGCAATGTTGCTAATTTGACAGCTCCTGCTGAACATGGGCTCATTATTTTGTGTCATTGTTTTGGGGAAAGGAATATCAAATGAATAACAAAGTAACTTACAAAGAAGCATGCAGCTGATGATAGGTTAGCAGAATAAGAAGTTTTTCACAGACATGAGAGAGAATAGTCAAATTGAAATGGTAAGGAATGAACTTCTTGACACCCATATGATAACTTCTATTTCAAGATTCAAATGCTCTGCAACTTTTTATTGGCTCTGTAATGACCTAACCCTGTTCCAAACAAGATAAACATACCATTTTTCCTAGGTATATCTCTTTCTCTCTCTCTCTCTATTTCTTTCTTTCTCTATCTTTCTAGAATCTCTATCTTTCTAGAATCTCTATCTTTCTAGAATCTCTATCTTTCTAGAATCTCACATATATAAGACTTTTTTTTTATGTACATGTGCTTCTATTCTAGACTGTTTTTTTTTTTCTTTCCCCACACAATTGTTTTTACAGAAAAGCAAACATTTATCTTTGTCTATGGGCAATGGTTAAAAAAAAAAAAAGGCCTCACAAAATCTGGCCCCTGGGGGCACCTGGGTGGCTCAGTGGGTTAAGCTGCTGCCTTCGGCTCAGGTCATGATCTCAGGGTCCTGGGATCCAGTCCCGCATCAGGCTCTCTGCTCAGCGGGGAGTCTGCTTCCCTCTCTCTTTCTCTGCCTGCCTCTCTGCCTACTTGTGATCTTTCTCTGTCATATAAATAAAATCTTTAAAAAAATCTGGCCCCTGCCTTCCTTTCCAAGCTCAATTGTCTGCTTTCACCTTTGCATTCTAAAGCTATTCTATTTGGAAGCCATACTTGAATTACCTAGGTTTCTCTCCTGTTTTACAGCTCTACAGGTGCACACTCCCCTTCTTGGCCAAACGGCTTTATTAACTTACAACCATTTCTTCCTTCCTCCTCCCATCCCACCCCTCATTGGTTCCTATTTATTATAGATATCTGCTTTAAATCATTTTATTAGAGACACTGTTGCCATATCTTACCCAATTTATACAAGACTGTCTCTTACAATATTTTCCTTTATACTGTTTATCACATTGTGATTCTGTGTTCAATGTCTAGTACCCACTAGATTCTGGATTTTAGGAGGTCATGTTTATTTTCTTCACCTCTGTATCCCCACTAAATAGTGCTTGACACACAGTGCTTGCCATTTAATCTGTTAAATCAGTGGATAACAATGGTGTGTTTTCTTTCAACCATGTTTTTGTTTTGTCCTTCTCTTTTGAAAGACCTTCTGCATTTTAGTTTGTTTACTTCTTCAAGATCCAGCTAAGGCTTCCCTTTCCCAAGATGTCCTTTGTTCTTTTGTTTCCTCCTTTCTTTTACCTTGGTTTCTGTCCCTCTCTGTGTTCCCAGTATACAAACAGCTCTCCCAAGCCCCTGATACACAGGAATGAAGCTCTGAGCTATGTATGCTCCTTTTTGCAAAACTCTGGCACTTCATGGGCACAGGTCACATTTGCTTTTTCTCCATTTTTTGGCCAGAAAAAAAAAAAAACAACAATAACAACAACAACAACAAAACCCGTATCAGAACATAACACAGATGCCCCAAAATACTCTTAAAAGTAAAAAAGAGAGAGAGAGAAAGAGAGAGAGATTTGGATGGTAATTGAGATTCTTCCATTTGGTATTAAAGCTTGCCATAATCTTCCATAGAACTAAGAAAAATAAAGAAATGAAATAAATAATAGATATTTACAGTGAGGCTGTTATGACTTTTCTGATAAACATTGTGCAGAAATAGATTAATTTTTTTTGCCCATTTTGAACTACCTGGGGGATATTTATCACTATAGGTTTTCTTATAAAGCATAATTACAGTATCCCTCATGAGCTGTATATGGAAAATTAGTTTTTGGCAGTCCTGGTTGCCTGCTAAAGGTAAACTCAATGTAACTATCTTAACCCTGTGCTTAACACTTTTTCATCTGATTTGAGGATGCTTTGCAAGTTTTGTAAATTAGATGACAGAATTACCAGGGGATATAAAAAACATGAATCCTACAGCCATTCTTATTGCCCCTTTGTAGAACTGTCGGACGGGACTGGAAGAGATTATGCTGAGTGAAATAAGTCAAGCAGAGAGAGTCAATTATCATATGGTTTCACTTATTTGTGGAGCATAACAAAAAGCATGGAGGACATGGGAAGTTAGAGAGAAGGGGGTTGGGGTAAATTGGAAGGGGAGGTGAATCATGAAAGACTATGGACTCTGAAAAACAATCTGAGGGGTTTGAAGTGGCGGGGGAGTGGGAGGTTGGGGTACCAGGTGGTAGGTATTATAGAGGGCACGGATTGCATGGAGCACTGGGTGTGGTGAAAAAATAATGATACTGTTAAGCTGAAAATAAATAAATGAATAAATAAATAAATAAATAAAAACTGTCAGTGGCTTTGTCTCCTGTATTCATCATACTCTTAGAGAACTTTAGGATGCTGAAGACTTTATATTCAGCAAGAGCTGCTCCAGTCTAAATACAATAGGCTGGGGTGGCTGGGTGGCTCAGTGGGTTAAGCATCTGTCTGCCTTTGGCGCAGGTCATGATCTCAGGATCCTGGGACTGAGCTCTGCATTGGGCTCCCTGATCAACAGGTAGCCTGCTTCTCCTTCTCCCTCTGCTGCTTCCCCTGCTTGTGATCTCTCTCTCTCTCTCTGTCAAATAAATAAAATCTTTTAAAAAAGGATTTATAATAAATAAATAAATAAATAAATAGACCTGGACCTACCCAGCAAACTTCATTGAGTGGTACTCTTAAAATTTGTGCATTTTTTTTTTTTTTTGCAGGTACATTTTACTCAAACTAAAGTAACTCTGAATAAATACTGAATGCTAGTAGATAGTGTGCATTCTGAGATGTTTAGCAAGCAGCATAGTGAAGTCTATAAATTACTTAGACATACATCAAATTTTAAAATGCATGGAAAATTAAAGGGTTGAAAAGTTAGATAAATATGTGATGAAACAAGTTCGGTAAAAACGTTAGTTGCAGAATCTAGATGGTATGTATATGATGGCTTGCTATATATTCTTTCATTTTTCTATATGAATATCTTCAGAATAAAATGTTGGGATGTTACTTCAAGTTAGATTGATGTAATGCAGGAATAGGTGAAGACCAAGAGGGAGGATACATTTGTGAATAAATCTAAATAAACATGAACTTAAAACAACAACAAAAAATGGCCAGTTTTTTAATCATTAGAGTCCACACATTTATTTTGAAAAGAGAACTTCGATTTGTGTGCAATGTGTCCTTTCATTTTCCTTCCTTCCTTCCTTCTTTATAGCAAATTATAAAATGAAAATTATTACCTTAACACATTCATGCCAAAATCTGCTTAAAAGTCTTATATTTTAATTTCCCGTCAGAAAAATCCAGCCTAAAAGTGCATACTGTCCCATATGTAAGTTAACTGTGATAGACTTTGTTCAATAAATATTCATTTAGCCTTTATTCTCTCTCTCTCTCTTTTAAAAGATTTTATGTATTTATTTGACAGAGAGAAAGAGAGAGATGACAAGTAGCCCTTCTTCTCTTTTAAGCCAGAATGTAATTCCCCACTCCCTTTTGGAATTCGTCATTTGACTTGTTTTAAACAAGGCATATGAGTAGGTGGTGATACAAGCAGAGACATTAGAGTGTGCTTGAAGAGTTTGGTTTATAAATCAAAGAGTACAACAACAACAAAAAATGATGGCTGTTTTAACATCATTTCATCATTTCTAGCTCTTATTTTAGTCTCTCATTTTACTCTCACTAAATACTTCTCAGCGATTTCCAAATGCAATATTGAACAATTAGATTGCTTATTTAAATATTATCTTTGTGATAAATTTGACATTAAGAATTTAGTTCATAATGAAGATTGTATTTAAAAAAAAGATCACATGCTGAAAGAAGATATTTGTTACCCATGTAGCCAACAACAGAATAATTGGAATATATAAGAGAAAACTTCTACAAAATAATAGAGATGAAAACTACTCAAGAGAAAATATCAAGAAGAAATGCACAAAGGAACATAAGTAAGCAACATATATAAAAATGTTCAAATCAGTAAAAGATTAAGCCATTAGGTTAGCCGAAGTTAAATGATCAGAAAATATTATATATTGGTGAATCTACAAAGTAATGAAACTTCTCATACTTTACTAATGGGAGTGTACATTCTTGCAACTATGGAGAAGACTCTAACAATATCTAGAGTCCAGATACATATACAGACCAGGATATAACACCATGACTACGGTCTAAGACATCTCTTGTACATGTATATGTAAAGAGAGGTTCAACATTTATGGCAACATTACTTTAAGAAGAAGAACTTGGAAAAAATTCATATGTCAAAAAAGAGGTAAAAGTAAATTATGGCACTCCTATGCAAGGGAATACAACGGCATTCAAAATAAAAGACCCAGTATTCAAAATAAAAGAAAACACAGATTAAGCTCATAAAATCTTTCAAGTATTTAAACAGCATTTTCATTTAACCTGGGGTTATCTTCAGGGTTTCTGATTCAGGTAGGAAAGTCACAAACAAACTTTTTCACTTTTCTCCTAGCTAGGCTTATAATTTGTCTTTGCCAATCCAAAGAAAATCTAAAGCATCACTTTCATTGCTTCTTCTACCCTATAAGGATGTAAGACACATCAGGGATGTACTGCATTAGATGGACGGTTCTGAGTAAAACTGGTATGACATTTAGAAGCATTAGAGGGTATTGGAATCTTCCTGCTATGTTTTCCACTTCTGCCGGCTTTATGTGGTACACCATGTAGGGTATTTGTGGCCAACTCCCACAATCCTGTAACTGTTGTTTCTCTCCCCTTTGGTGCTGAACAATGTGCATTGAGCTTTTCCCCTTGCATCATTCAGTACAAGTAGGACACACCCTTCCAGTCTTTACCCTTTCCTCACAGTCCCATAGATGCATCTCCTTTATTATTTTGATAACTCTCTTATAAACATGTGCTCTTCTTCTTTCTGTGTTGTTCATTAGTATCTGGGTGTTCAGGGCATTTTCTGTTTCCTCTGTTTGTTACTCACCATTAACTCCTACACCATTCTCTGTTCTGTATTCTTGTTGCTCTGGGATTTTTTTCCCTTCATCTTCATGTCTCCAGTTTAAAACTCAGAGTTACCTAGCCTCCCAGCAAACACATAGTTTTCTGACATGGAGAAATACAATCCATCTCTGTGCAAGAGATGATCCTTCCAAAGTCATGGGCCACAATTCCACTTATTATTATATTTTGGATACTAAATGTTTTATCTTCCAAAGGCTCAACTATTGGTAATACGAGGTCATAAAAAGGGTCCAAGTGCTACTTGTTCTAAGGATAGTTCTCTACTCACTTGAAAATATCACCAATTTTCATATGAAAGAGCAAGAGTACAAAGATAGCAAATAATTTACATAAATCTTGTTAGCCTCCTCAATACATGCCAAGGTCATTACCCAGGACAGAAAGTCATTTTCTGACTGTCTGACCTTATCTTTTTATATTTCATGTTGGTGAGAAGAAATTCTAGGCACAATTCACTTGAAGGAAGAGAGAAAATTAAGTGAAGATGGTGGCTCTGAGTAGTAAACCAATTGCTGACAAGTTTTGATCAAAGTACTATCACAGTATAAGATTTATTTTTGGCCACCATGAGCAACATATACTTTTATGAAGATGTATGTCAAATGGAATTCCATGAAGAGAGGGTCAGGGAAAGATCTCACTTAGCAAGACAGTGTGATTAATTTGCCTTCTGAACTTATGAGACAGTGCATTCAAGGCAGTTCTAAAGACCAACAAGGTGATTCCAAGTGACCGAGTAAACAATGTAATTACTGTGAGTGGAATTTAATCTCTTTGTATGTTCTGCTAAAAATCCTAGTTTTTGAAAGAATGCCGTGAACACAAAAAGGTGAATATTACTGCTATAAGGGCTACTGCAAGGAAGGGAGAGCAAAGGGGGATGATCTAGTCTTAAACATTTCCAACCACTCAATATAATGTCTTGAGCTTCTAAAATGTAGGCACCTGGACGCCTGGGTGGCTCAGTTGGTTGGACGACTGCCTTCGGCTCAGGTCATGATCCCGGAGTCCTGGGATCAAGTCCCGCATCGGACTCCCAGCTCTATGGGGAGTCTGCTTCTCTCTCTGACCTTCTCCTCGTTCATGCTCTCTCTCACTTTCTCTCTCTCAAGTAAATAAATAAAATCTTTAAAAAAAATAAAATAAAATGTAGGCACCTTTTTAGGCACTATGGGATGAAGAGTCAAAAAATTTGATTCCCTTATGTATGAAATTATAAAATATTTAATGAGATAAAATGTCTGATGTGTGTCTTTTCCTTTATCGAAGATTTTAAAATAATAATAGCTACTATTTACTGAATATATGCTGTATACTGTATGTCTAGGGCTCTCCATAGATAATTTTACTTATATAAATATATCTAAAATGGCATTAAGAGATGGTTATTGACTCTGTTTTAAAGATTTGAGGAAACAATGCACAGAAAGGTTAAAAAACTTGTTCAAACCCATATAATGAGTCAGTCTCAGATCTGGAATTAGAGTATGAACGAATGGCAGAGATTGTCTTTTTTTTTTTTTTAAGATTTTTTTTTTTAATTTATCTGACAGAGATCACAAGTAGGCAGAGAGGCAAGCAGAGAGAGAGGAGGAAGCAGGCTCCCTGCAGAGCAGAGAGCCCGATGTGGGGCTCGATCCCAGGACCCTGGGATAATGACCTGAGCCTAAGGCAGAGGCTTAACCCACTGAGCAACCCAGGTGCCCCAGAGATTGTCTTTTTAATCAAAGTTCAGAGTCTATGCTGTAAATAGGGATCTAGGAATCTATTTTAAGGATATATTGGCACTAGACAGGACTCAATTTGTGATGAAACATTCTAGTTAGCATGGTGGAAACAGGTAAATCAGAAGCTGATTCTGATTTTATATTAAATAGGGCTTGGATTTAGTGGCTATAGATTTAGGAGAGATTGAGGCAATGTAGTATATGTATCAAAACAGTATCCTTCAAAGTAAGAATGAATATAAATGTTTTTATGGTCTGCACCATGTTACCAAGTAGTTCTTTCTAATGGAGCTGGGAATGTGGCCAGACTAGGATTTGAACGTAGCCTTGTACTTGAGATTAACCACTAGGTGGCACTGAGTCTATAGACCTAGGATAAACCTGAGTTTAAACTCCATTGGATAAATTGATACGCTTCTTTTCTGGATGTGAATGAGCACCCCTTTTCTTATATATGGCCCCCAATATACAATTGTGTGAAACGTCAGATTCTAAGCCATACTTAGCATCAGCTACTACTTATATTCAGCTCCAAGGCTTTATCATTTCCTCCCCCTACTGGTTTCCGGAGCGACATTTTTTTCTTAAAGATTTATTTGAGAGAGAGAGCACACGTAAGCATGCGTGCGTGTACACACACACACACACACACACACATATACACACGGAGGGGTGGGGCACAGAGGGAGAAAAAAAATCTTAATCAGATTCCTGCTGAGCACAGAACTTGACTTCGAGCTCACTCTCATGACCCTGAGATCATAACCTGAGTGAAACCAAGTGTCGGAGGTTTAACCAACTGCGTCGCCCAGGCACTCCCTGAGTGACATGTTTTTATGCACATGCCAGAGCTTGGGTAGATTGTGAAGTAAAATGTTAGCATAGCGATGTAGCCTATGTGTAGTCTTCTGATAATGTGATATCTCTAGGTATAGTCACTGACTCTCCTTTAGGGATAAAGTACATCTGTAGTAATTAACTCCTTATTAGGGCCGTATGAATAAGATAATTGTCCTATTGAATATGACTGAGTCTCAGAGTAAGACCTTGTTTCTCTACTACTCACAGAAGTTCATTTATTAATATTGCATTCTTGACGAAGAGTGTTTCTAAGCCAATTTATGTTAAGTGAAACAGAGGGAACACTTCTGTGAAGTAGAAATACTGCCCAAACATATTACATAGAGAGAGTTCAAAAACAAAGAATGTTTATCAGCATAGAAACATAATAACTCAAACTAGCAGTCAAAGCAAAGTTTTAATTTCTTACGGGAAGCCATGTATTTGTTCAAACTTAAAACTCTTCAAAGATAAATCAGATTGATGGGAACAGATTTACAAGGCAGAAACCAAAGACCAATTAGGAAAGGTATATAACATTTTCTGTTACCATGATAGACCAGATTATAGACTCAGTATTCTTTCATCATAAAATAAAAGTATAGTTGGAAATAAATAATGAAACATTTCATAAAAAGTTACTATTTTTCTTAATAAATAAGTAGTGGTATTATATATATATATATATATATATATATATACACATATTATGAATATTATTGTAAAGGTTAGACACCATAGAAAACAAAAGCTAATCATGCATCTAAATCTTTCAAAACCTTGTTCATGTCAATTCCATAGAATTGTATAGTTGACCATTCACTTTATGTTAGCCTTGCTTCTTCTGAATTTCTCCTGCTTGGCTCCCTTACTAGATAGATTCTGCTGACTTCCTGAAAGCTAGCCACTGCTACCTTTTGATTGTCACATTTAGACCACTGACATTCGAAGTGATGATTGCTGTAATAGCTACCATATTTATTACTATTTTCTTTTTGCAGGCGAGAAGCAGGCAGAAGGAGAGGGGGTAAACAGGCTCCCTGCTGAGCAGAGAGCCCGATGCAGGGCTCAATCCCAGGACCCTGAGACCATGACCTGAGCCGAAGGCAGAGGCTTAACCCACTGAGTCACCTAGGTGCCCCTTTATTACTATTTTCAATTTGTTACTCTTGTTCTTTCTTCCTAATTTTATCTTCCACTCTTTTCCTGCCTTTTGTGGCTTTAATTGAGCATTTTTCATGATTCTATTTTCTCTCCATTCTTAGCATATCAGTTATACTTCTCGTTTTACTTTTTTTAGTGATTTCCCTGGAGTCTATAATAGACATGTACAACCAATCCATATCCACTTTCTACTAACACTGCTAGCTTTTCCGTACTAAGTCCACACACTTCAACCTTCCCCCATTCTCCAAGTTTTACCTTGGACAACCCTGGTCCTCCTCCAACTACTCTAATGCACACCAGTCTTCCAAAAAGTGCTAATAGAGAAATTTTAGTATAAATTCTTTTCCTGTTGGAGAGCTAGGTTTGAAGTTCTACAGGGAACACCAAGGCCATCATTTCTTAAATGTCTTTGGTGCAAGAGAGATGCACTGCAAAATATAGGCCCAGGAGTCTACTGAGTTTCAGAAAATCTGCAAACCATATTTCTATCTTTGAGACTTACAAGGCCCTTTAGTATAGGAAGGGCTCCTAGAAGTGCTATAGTAGTGAAATCCAGTGTTTACCGAACTTATTCAAACATTACATATTTTTTATAACTATTTAATGACATTTGGCGACTCAACAGCCTACACTACAAATTAACCAGAAAACTGGCCCTCGTGGTTCAAGGAATTTTTTAATTGTTGGAATATAAAGTTTGTCTTTGAAGTACCTTGTATTACCTCACCTATGCTTGTGCATGAGCCTGTCTTGCTTGAGAATGGTAGGCAGATTCCTTCTGGGCTCCAGAGGTGCCTGTGTGCCATAAGAGGATGGCTGTGCTCTATTAGCAAGTAGACCCAAGAGCTGGCTTAGCTGAGTAGAAAATCAGCCATTTCCTCCCTCTCCTAGAGGAGTTCAGTCAGAGGTACTCAAGCAATGGGCTGCTGACGGAAAGTTACCATCTCTTTTATGAAAACTTTTGTTTCTTGTTTCTGACATAAACAAATTAAAACCTATGGCAATGATTCCCATGGGAAATTATCATATATTCTGCAAAACATGTTTACACCTTACTGTCTTTATCTGCCTCCTACTGATTTAAGAATTAACGGCTCAAATTGTTTAAAAACTGTTTTACAATGTTTTAGAAAATACAGAAATTAAATCTACTGTAATTCTACACCCAGGGACAATTACTACTAACAAATTTAGTGCAGTTCCTTATTAAATGTAAGTGCTTTTAAACATTTGCCTTACACTGTATAATTTCACATTTTGTAAATTTCATTTAACATATCATTAGCTCTTTCCCAGATCATTCACTACTTCTTGAAATTGTTGATTTTAATGGCTACATAATATTCCATCCTAACATAACATCTCCCCTGTTATTAGGCATATAAGTTATTTCCCTGTTTTCATTATTATTAAAACCTGAAGTGAACACACTTACAAATAAATAGTTGTTGGATGATTTCCTTAGAATAGATTCCAAAAAAGAAAAACCTTCTGTGTCAAAGATTATGAATGGCTCTTTATATAGAGAGATTTCCAAAATGTTTTAAAAACCACACACACACACACGTACACACACACTACCTGTATCACTGCTCTGCATCTTAACATTTCATTAGTTAGTCAGCATATATTTAACTATATCTATATATATATATAGATATATATATATATAGATGCATATTCATGTGCTGGGCCCTATTTACCACGTGGGGTGGTCTCCCCCACACCCAAACCTTCAGCCAGCATCACACTTATTGCCTGGAACCTCTGCATTAGACTAGAGTCCCCTACTACCCTGTCCTACAGCTCACCCTCTCTTGGATGGGAGCCCAGGGAAGCCCTGAGGACAGACCTCTCCAATATGACACAGGACTGAGGGAGCTGAGGCCGGGGCTGAGAAAGACACACTGTGTGACACGCTCAAGGTCTCTGCCCTAACAAAGCCTACAGCCTACCTGGGAAAGTACCTATTAAGTAAAGGTTGATAAAGTATAATGAAGATATACTTAGGAAGTCAATAAGTTGTTGTTATTGTTGTTGTTTGCCAAATTCCCAGACAAAAAACATCAACACATTATTATTTTTTCATTTGGTATATCTTTGGCTACTTTTACCACTAATATTTGGTTTCACATATTTATTTTTTAATCTCCCCTATGATCTTTCTGTTCAATTCTTTTGACCATTTTCTATTAATGTAAGGAATTTTCATTGGCTTAAAATATTATTTATAAATTAGTGACATTACCCTTTGTCACATGATTGTTGCAATTATAGTTCAGCTTACCAATTTATCTTTTGATCATTATATTGCAGTTATTATGTGCAGCTTTGATTTTTATATATTCAAATACTTAAGTATTTCAACCTTTCCCCCATTATTATTCCAGCTCACTAAGTTCTTATTCATTTCATAATGATTTAAATATTTTCACATCTATGGTTTCCCAGACAATTCTTTCTAGTCAAAAGTGCTTGTTATAAAGTACAGCTATCATATTATCAATATAAAAATAGCTGATATTACTTGAGAAACTTCTCTGTGCATTATCTCACTTAATTCTCTCAACAAGATAGTATTATTATTTGCATTTCACAGATAATAAAAATGAGCAGAGAGCGATTAAGAATTTGGCTCAGTACCTCAGATACTGAGGTTGATTTTGAATCCTTGCAGTTTTTAACTAGAGAATGTTGTTACTGGTTGTTCTTATTCCCATTTGTTTAACTGTATGTCACATTTTATTTATGGGAGATTTTTTAATCTGCTCATTTTTTTATTTTTTTAAAATTTAATTCTATTTTTTCAGTGTTCCAAGATTCATTGTTTATATACCCCACCCAGTACTACATGCAATACGTTCCTTCCTTAATACCCACCACCCGGCTCATTTATTCTTTATTCTACTCATTTTTATCTTTAAGATCTCAGGATGATGTGGTTTGATGGATGTCTTTCATTCACTGATTTCAGCAAGCAACCCTTTAAATCTGAAAAATTCCCTCCTTTAATTATGGAATGGTTTATGAGCTATTAAATAAACAACTTATTTAAAATTGCACAATCTTCATTTTTTATTATTCTCTCTTTACGAAACTCCTATTATGAGGTTGCTGGATGTTTGGGAGAAATATTTAATTTTTAAAAATCCTTTTCTTCTTGTTATTGCTTTCTTTGTTTTTGTCCTTTTTAAAAAGATTTTGTTTATTTATTTGAGAGAGAACGTGAATAAGCAAGGGTTGGGGGAAGAGCAGAGGGAGAAGCAGACTCCCCACTGGCAGTGAGCAAGGCAGGGCTTGATCCCAGGACCTGGGATCACGACCTGAGCCAAAGGCTGTCACTTAACCAGCTGAGCCACACAGGCATCCCTTACTTTATGAATTTTTAATTACACATCTGCATACATGAATATATATAGTATTTGTTTGGATTTTATTTGTCCTTATTAGAAATCTCAATGAGGGGTAGGTTTTTTGTTTTAATTTTTTTTTAATTTTTTTTAAAGATTTTATTTATTTATTTGACAGAGAGAGATCACAGTAGGAGAGAGGAAGGGAAGAGATCACAGAGAGAGGAAGGGAAGCAGGACCCCTGCTGAGCAGAGAGCCCGATGTGGGACTCGATCCCAGGACCCTGAGATCATGACCTGAGCCGAAGGCAGCGGCTTAACCCACTGAGCCACCCAGGTGCCCCGAGGGGTAGGTTTTTTAGTTTATTGTTTTATTTACAGTATTTGGTATCTTTTTATTTTTTTTAAGATTTTATTTATTTATTAGAGAGATAGAGCAAGAGAGAACATGAGCAGGGGAAGGGACAGAGAGAAGGAAAAGCAGACTCTCTGCTGAGCAGGGAACCTGACCTGGGGATCAATCCCAGGACCTGGGATCACGACCTGTGCCAAAGGCAGTCACTTAACCGACTGAGACACCCAGGCACCATTTCTTTGTTTTTATTCTAATTTCAGGAGGATTATTTATTATTATTATTATTTTAATGTTGCTGTTTTGTTTGGATGTTTAATAATGAATATGTATTACAATTATAAGCAGGTAAAATAAAGCTCTTTTCATTTAAAAAAAGAAAGTGGTTAATTTGAAATAAATATCACTAGTACTACTTATAACAATAGGAAATATTTATGAAGAAATTGTTAAGCATTTCTATGTGTGGGAATGAGAAGCTTCTCATGCCTTCATTTGATTTTGCTCCCTCATTACCCAAGGGGAGAGCTAGAATCTTGAACAGAACAGTGTGTCATGGAACCTTGCCTTATCAGAGCAGTGGTAGTTGGGAGCAGCCTGGTCTTAGAGGTGCCCCTTCTCTATCTACACCCCCTGTCTCTAGACCCTTCCATGCTGTGCTGAGGCTGCACTGGAGGCTGGGAGAAGGCTGGGGCAGAGGGAACCCATTGCAGGAAGCTCTATTTCAAAAATCTTTTGACACTTCTATTTATTTTTAAAATTCTGATTATCATAATTTTAATTTCCATGAGTGCTTTTTTGATTTGCCGTGCTTTATTTGCACTTTATTTGCACTCATTTATTCTCACTTTATAGATGTGCTATTCATGTTTATCAAACTAAGCATATTAATAGTAGTTTTACAAAGTTTGCTTTTGGCTATCTTGAGTTTTCTTCTTGATCCAAGTCATTTTCTTTTTATTATTTTAGGCTTTGGCCATGATTTTAGAGAATTTTTTTTTGGAAATATTTTGTGACCCTTGCCTTTACATTTCCATTTAAGCGAGACACTAAAGGTCCTGTGGGAAATCCAGCTGCAAGGCAAGAATTTTAATGGGTAAACAGCATCATAAAGTAATCTAGCAGAGCAACCTCTTCCTTCAGTGACCCCAAATGTCAGAATATCTCAAAAGTGAGAAATGTTTTTTTTTTTTTTTTCCTAGAGCAGTCTCTTTAGAAACTAATCTTTTATTTTCTTGCTCTGATGACTGGAAGGGCATATTCTTGCTCGCCTCTGTTCTTGGAACAGAGATGAGAAATGATCATAGGATTCCTAGGCAGATTTTCACTTAATCCCTGTATCTTCAGTAAGCCTGACTTCCACATCCCAAGCATCTTGAGTTCTGTTTCTCCACAGAATATACATCTTCCATCTGCTGGGGATGGGCAGGGAAGGAGAATCACCGGCTGCTTGCTTGAGGAGGAAGAGATCTAAGGTTTCATTTCCATTATAGATAATCAACCCTCATTTGAGTTTTAGATTTAAGATTCAATCCACATCATATGTTCTGGATCTCTCTAAAGTAAATAGGGTTTTATCCTTATTCCTCTGTGAAGGCTCTTAGATCTTAGCTTTCTCTGCATTTATTTTTTAAAAAATACAAAATACGGAAATACTATGTTTTTTCCCAAATAGTTGGAGAAAGAGGTAAAAGTTGTGTTTTTAAAAATAATTTACATTCTGAACCATAGAAAATTTAGCCCAAAAGTTCATTGGTATTTCTACTGATTGTTTTATGTGCTAGTTGCTAAGGCAGCCCTACCCATTCTATCAATCACCCTTTGACCAGGTAAACTTTTTCTTTCTTTTTTTTGTTTTTAAGTTAAATTTACATACTAGCAAAAATTAACATTTCCATAATTTTATGGTTGAAGAAGAGCGATGTTGAGGAATGAATAGTGATACAGAAAAGATATCAATGATATGAAACTATATTTTTCATGGTTCTGCACTGTGCCATTTCATAGCTGGGTGCATAGCTGACCTTTAATTATGTTGCAAATTAGTCAAACACTATTCAACAACCAAATCTATTTTTTCTTTGCTTTTTTTCCTGGCCTATTCTAAAGCAGGCACTAAAGACTATCAAAGCTCTGAGTTCGCCCTGACCAGCATGTGGAAAAATCTCTTTTCTTTTTGTTTTTAAGATTTTATTTTGTCAGAATGAAAAAGAGAGAGAAAGAGAGCACTCAAGTAGGGGGAGCCATAGGCAGAGGGAGAAGCAGGCTTCCCATGGAGCAAGAACCCCGATGCTGGGCTTGATCCCAGGACCCTGCAACCCTGGGATCATGACCTGAGCTTGTCAGATGCTTAAATGACTGAGCCACTCAGGCACCCTGTGAACTAATTTCTTAAGAGGCAGTCAACAGATATATCAATACACTGAGACCCTCATAAGTAGGGTAGTGAATTCATCTCTATAAAGCATTCATGTCATCTCATCCAAATTCATCTCATCAAAAGCATTGTTACATGTCTCTGTCGCAGGCTAAAGCATGGTAAATAACAGCATTTCCTCGATATTACGCTCAGTTAACTTCATAGCCCCTATAAAGAACATAGGTTTTGGAGTGATAAAATTGTATAAGGAACCAAATTCTATCACCACATTGAAGCCCTGTGATTTTTAATAAATGATCATCTCTGGGCTTCAGTTTATTTCCATGTCGTAAATGAGGATAATAACAGTTTGCCCTGTGTCCTCTCAAGTTCTTCTCCATGACTAGCTCATCTCCTCATATCCCTCAGTCTTTTTTCCTGAAAGTCCCCTCCCCCTCCATGCTCCAACTGAATGCTGGCTATCCCCGGAGAATACTAGCTATCAAGTAGAATGTGTTTATTTCTGTATTCTTTAAGCTCACATCTGCATAGTGGAGTGAGCAGCTTCCTCCTTTCCAGACACGCTAACATATCCTTACCTCCTCTCCTTGCTCTTGCAGAAACCCTTACTATTTTGAGGTCTATTAATGCTGTTAGCATTTAACACTTTGCTCCCATCATCACTGGCTTCCACGGACCTCTTCGTCAATTCTCTTTTATTATTGCTGTCTTTAGAGAACCCAGGTCACAATGGCTTCATCACACCTTTCCTGACAGGATATTAAGCAATTGGTAATAAGAGCAGGTCTCTAAAACCCTGACTTCTCAGCTCCTTGAGCCATTGTCTTACTCCAACACAATTTTGATTAATCTCTCCGAATGCTCTTAATAGCTCTTGTGGCTCAGCCAGTAAAGAAACTAGTGCATGGGAAAACAGGGATGAAAGCCAATGATGGTTGCTGCTTTGTGCCAAATTTTATGTGCTGAATGCATAAGAATATCCCAAAAGTAAAAGTAACTTCAAACCAAGATCACTTTGCTGAACTACAACTATTCTATTTTCCATAGGTCTTGCAATTTTGAAGCAAGATCAAGAACAGAATGCACAAAAACTCTGACCTGTGAAACAAAAGCAGCGTCTTTCTGTGGGTAATAAACATTTTGTTGGGTTATAAATAGAGTCCAATTTGTCTCTTGATATTCTCATGGAATTCAACTACATAGACTATTCTGACTTTTAACCTAAAACGTGTACACTTCCTTATGTATTTCCCAAAATAGACAGAATTTGACTCCAGGCTGTTATTAAATCAAAGGTATATAATAGAAAATAAGTACAGTATTCTGATTGTATATATAAAATTCATGCCTCTTCTCAAGCAACCCACAAGGTTCATGATGCATAGCCATTTACAAGATGGTTAATGAAACCTACCTCATAGAACTGTTGTCATAATTATGTGCAATCTTTTTATGTGAAGAGAGTTATCAAATTTGAAATTTGACAATGTCGGGTTATTGGAGCAGAAGTGGTTGGTCTCTTGGGGCTGAATAGGCTGAGATCACAAAGAATCACACTGCTGCTCAAGGACCTGATGATCTGATATTCTAATTCCTAAATATTCTCTGAATTCAACCTCTTTTGCTTACTTCTGCCATAGCTGTGCTCTCTCATAGGGAAGAACCTTTATCTCTTGCCAGGATCAGTGCAGAAGCTTCAGGCAGGTCTCTTCTTTCAACTACAAAAGGTTTTCTTTCCAGGTAGTAGTCCTAGTGATCTATTTACAAATGTAAATCTGATCATGTCTTCCCAATCCTGATAACACACACACACACACACACACACACACACACACACACACTCAAAATCTGCTAGTGGCATCTCACCGCACTAAGGAAAAAATTCAAACCCTTTATCATGACTGATGAGACCTTCTATCTGAACAGGGCTCTGACCTCCTCTCCTTCTTCAGTCCCTGTCATTTGTCACACCTGACACTTTATTATATATATGTTTTGATCTGTCATATCTTTCAGCCACTAGAACATAAAATCTATTGGTGCAGGGAGTTTCTGTCTGTTCTGTTCAGTGTTATAAACCGGCAGCTTAAAAACAGTACATGGTATGCAGAAAGCACTGAAAACATATTTGTTGAATGAGCAAATGACTTTCATGTATCCATTTCCTTCACTGCACCTCAGCCATAGTTACATCCTAGGTTTTGCTCTCTCCAGAAACCATCTTACCTCAAAGCACAAATGTCCTATTATGACTGCTTGTTTTGTCAAACACTCTCATGGAAAACATGCTTCCACCTCTTTTAGACCCTCATACAGTGGCTCCACCACTTACTCTAGACCTCACATCCTCTTAATCCAGTTTCAATGTATGATCTTTCAATATAAGCAGTCCATGGCATCTTCCTGCAAATCTTTTATGCTTTCATTTTGCTCATCCATAAAATGCACAAGTTGAGACTTAAACATTTATCTTCTTTGTGTATAGACTCATGCAGTGAAGTTTTACAAAAAAAAAAAAAATCTTGAAACTGGTCAGATTGGGTTCACTACAAATTCATGATCTTGAATTGCAAATGAGTTCTCAATAGCAGAAAACCTATGCTGTTTCTTCAAGGAAGGGTATTATTCTACTCTCAGCAAGAAACATTTCATACCCCTTCCTTTCTTTCTAATCTCCAATCACTTGTTGTGTTTTTTTTTAAGACTTTATTTATTTATTTGACAGACAGAGAGAGAGAGAGAGAGCGAGCACAAGCAGTAGGCAGAGGGAGAGGGAGAGTGGGGGTAGCCTGACATGGGACTCAATCCCAGGACCCCGGGATCATGACCTGAGCTGATGGCAGTTGATTAACCAACTAAGCCACTCAGGCGCGTCCATGTCCTGCCACTTATAATCACTTTTCCATTTTTTTTAAAGATTTTATTTATTTATTTGACAGAGAGAAATCACAAGTAGACGGAGAGGCAGGCAGAGAGAGAGAGGGAAGCAGGCTCCCTGCTGAGCAGAGAGCCCGATGCGGGACTCGATCCCAGGACCGAGATCACGACCTGAGCCGAAGGCAGTGGCTTAACCCACTGAGCCACCCAGGCGCCCCCACTTTTCCATTTTTAGTTAATGCACTTGCATCTTATCTCACTGAAATATTGAAGTCCTCATAGAGAAATATGTTACATATTCTCACGGCCAAATCTGCTTGCATCTTCTCTTTCCTCTTCCTTCAAAGGAGAAATGCCCTGGCAAAGGTTAATGCCTTCATATGTTCCCCCTGTCATACCCTTGCTCCCCTTTTTGATGGCTTTACTCTCCTGGTTATCTCCTCTCTTGCATTACTACTCTGTTTCTATGGACAATTGCCATAAGTGTGGAAACCCATTCCAGAATTCCCCATGTTTAAATATAGCTTCCTTGTCTCCACATCCTTTTCTAGCTACTCTACCATTTCTCTACTTACCTCTTTGAAGTTTTGGAATAATTTTCTACAAATCATTTTTCTACTGCCTCACCTCCCAGTGATCTCCCACATACACTGATTAAAAAAAGTTAGTCCTCATCAAGCAATTAAAGTTTCTCTGGTCAGCATCACACCTATAACTCCATTGCTGATTCAAACGAGTGCTTTCCAGTAGTCATCTTCTTAAATACTCTTGTTTGGTCTCTTACACTCCTCCCCTGACTCTTGTATTCTGTGAAACTTCCTCTTCTCATTTTTCACCTGCCATATTTCACTTTTCTTACCTGTTCTCTTATCTGCTCCTCCCCTGTTACTAGAACTGCAAGGGTCTGAATCTTTCAGGAATTACCCTGTGCCTCCACTTCTTTTCAATGTCTTCCTCAATTTACCTTTGAAATTTCAACTTAACCTCTTACTGTGCCTTTCAATGCTATCTATATGCTGATAATTAAAACTCTGTAACTCTGGCCTACACCTCCCCATGAAGTGTTGGTTTTAACTCTTCATTGCTTACTTGATATCTGCAACTGACAGACTTCTCAAAATTAACATGTTTAAAGTGAAAGATGAAACTGCCTCTACACGAATGTTCTCTATTTCTCTAAACAGCCATACTGCCTACCCAAATGACTGCTTAAGCCATAACTTAGGAGTCGTCTTTCAATTTATTCTGTTCCTTTCTCACTACAATGAATCAAGTAGTGTCTGCTCTACGTTTAATATTTATCTAGGTTCTCCAAATTGGCCCATGTCCACTGCACCCACTCTAATCTAGTTGTAATCATCTTTCAATGCACAACTTCCCACAACTTCTTACTGTCCCTTCTCCTGATAGTCAAAGTGATCCTTCCAAAATTCAGATAAAATCATATGGCTCCTCCTTTAAAAAAAAGCCCTCTAATGGTGTTCCATTGTGTTTCCAACTTTGTCCATCCAAGCTTACCACCCTCATTGTGTTTTACCTTCATCTGTGCTTACTGTGCTCTGGCCACATCTAAACTTCATTCTGTTTCTCACCAACTACCCTCATTCCAGCCTTAGGACTTTTGCCCTTGCTGTCCTTCTGCTAGGAATACTTTGTCCCCAATCTAACATGGCTGTTCTGTTCTCTTAATTCAGATAACAACTCAAATATCAATCCCCTTGGTTGACTCTTCCCTGACCATCTCAATTTCCTCAGTATGGAATCCTGAGTGTATGAATCCAGTATCAGGGTCATTATTTGCTTTTACATGCATAATTTTAAGTTCAGTTACTGACTTACAGAATAAACTTTTGTCCACAATATAATAGAAGCAGAAACTTGCTCACGTAGTTGAAAACTCCAGTTCTAAAATAGTTCAGGCTATAATTGCCATTTTTTGTTTTTACCAGTGAAGCATAATTGAATCTTGACAACATGACTGTAATCAAAGGATACATGCAAGTTTACCCTAATCAATGCGCCTGAGGTTCCAGATGACCTCATTCAGGAGATATTGATGGAAAAGTACACCAGTTTCCACTGCTCTTCTGCCAACATTAACCAAGTGCAAATTAGATGTATTTTTTGGTCATTCTTTTGAGTGGATTGGTTCCAGTTGTGTTAAAAGTGATCATTGATCACCTGAAGAGCCATGGTAGTTTGGTAAATTAGTTTCAGCCTGATGTTATTTTATATATAAACAGGCTAATGTGCAAAACCTTAGGCATCACAGATTGTGTATAGTGTGGTAGACTTTCTTAATTACTTTTAAATGATCAGTGAGAAACCCAAACCAGTATGAAAATAATGGGAAAATAAGAACTACAATGATAGCAATTATGAAATAACAGCAGATTCAGTTATCCTAAGCCTGTCTAACAAGACTGGTGAGCAAAATAACCATATATAAAAATCAGTGTTTAGACACAAAATAAGAATAAATGTTTCACTGACTGTGGGATTGATTGCAGAAGAACTCTATGTAAGCTATATAATGTAAAGTGAGGCCATAGAAAATGCTATGAAATATGTGTAAAGACTTGCCATGTGGCTTAGAATTGGGGCAGTTAGCCTAAGAGGGTGTCATTGAATTCCTTGTACATTCATATTTGAATCATCCTTCTAAGGAAGCATTAAAAAAACTTCAATGTTACTAATTCAAGAAATATATATTGGAGCCATTATACAGTATAACTTTCCTCCTATCAAACTGGGACAAAAATTGAGAATATTAATTGTAATTGAAGACACAGTGGTATGAGTGCTCTCTTATATAGTTTCATACAAACATCAGTTGGATTGTATATTGGTTAAGCCTTCAAATCGTTACACTTTAGGATTAAAACACAGACACACAGACACACACATTGCTGCTTCTAAAAATCTACCATTATAAATTCATTCCTACATGCACAAAGACCTCTATTCATCACAGTGTTGAGGTGACAGCACAAAGTTGGAACAGAAATGTCTTTCTGAAAGACAGTAGTTGAAAATATGATGCACCTATTCAGTGCAATTCTATACTCCAGGTTAAAAAAATGACATTATTGGTAAGTGAGGAAAAAAATAGATGGAGTAATACTTATGGTAAGAACCTATTTATGTAAAAAATAAAGACCAAAAAAGATAAACAGGCATACAAGTATATTTATATAAAATGTAATAATTATGTAAGTATAAAGAAGAATACAGAATCCTTTAGTGTGGTTACATCTGGGGAAAAGGAATTTTCACATTTTTCTATATAATAAAATTATAAATAAATAAAATTATATACATGTATTATTGGTGTTAATTTAAAAATAATAACAAATAACAGTCTATGAACCTATTTTCAAATTAAAACAAGATTAGGTTGGCAACAAGAGATGGAATACTAAATCAGATTGAAACTTAGCTGGGAGCCTTGAGACATGGGTCACATAACTGGCCAGATAAACTCATAGGTTTTAGTTATTGTGGTAGGTTGAATAATGGCCACCCAAAGATGTCAAGGTTCTCATTCCAGAAACTTATAAATATGTTACCTTACTTATATTCAAAAGGGAATTTGCAGATCTTCAGATTGGGAGATTATTCTGTCCCTTGGATATAATCATAAAGATACTTATAAGAGGAGGTAGGATGGTCAAAGACTGAGAAGGTGATGTGATAATAGGAGAAGAAAGACAGAGAGACAGAAAGGAAGACAAAGACAGAGACTAAGATTGGAAGATGCTACACTTCTGGTTTTGAAGGTGGAGAAAGAAACCACCAACTAAGAAATGCAATTGCCTTCTAAAAGGTAGAAAGGCAAGGAGACTATTTATCCACTAAAGCCTAAAGAAGAAACGAGCCCTGCTGACACCTTGACTTGAGCCCAGTCAGACTGAATTTGGACTTCTGAGCTCCAGAACTCTAAAAGAATAAACTGTGTTGTTCTAAGCCACTAAATTTGAGGGAACTTGTTTCACTGTATGATGGGTTAGGACAGGAAAGAGCTGACAAATTTCTGAAGCAGTTTTGGTCTATTGCTGGGACACCTGGAGCAATAAGACCCAAGGGTATTGAGGAGCTGCTAGAAAGCTCTGAGGGGGAATACTAAAGAGCTAAAGTTCCACACCCTTCTGAGCTACACTGCTCTAGTCTGTTTTACATGTGTTTCTGCATAGGATTTCTTCAGTTGATAGAGGAAGGAGGAAGAGTACAAGTTTTGGAATGGCTCATGGAGAGTTCTGAGAGAATACAGGAAGCCCAGGATTGCAGAGCCCAATTGGGGTGAGGGTGGGGATGAGGGAACTACTTTCAGAATAATCATGTTGTCAATCTTACAATTTAACTGTATTTCAGTTGTTAAAGACTCTATACCAGCACTTAGGGATTTAGGATGGGGCTGTTGTGGGCTGAGGGTCCCCTTCCAGCTCTAGGCTATGCCAGGTCACACTCTGGGCTGCCCCTAGGTTGGCTCCAGAATCACGCAGGTGAAACCACTTGATGTTGCCTCCTTCATTACTGCACAATTGCCACCAGCATTGAAAAACCAGGGTTTGGACAGTTTGCTAATGAAATAGAGAAAAGAATCGGTTGAATGGTTCTCTTAAATCACAAAAGAATTTTGGTTTTATGTTAATTAGCTGTTATTAAGTGAGGATTCTTTTGTTCAACTGGGAGTTGAAATTCTCAATAAACATGACTGAGAGCAACCACCGCCTCTCCAAGTAAAATAAGTAAACAGCCTCATCAGAAAGAGAAGTTGGTGGCATCTGGTTGCAAGGAATAAATAAAATCTCCCATCTGGTGAAAGGCTTTTGAGATCCCACTTCCTATTCAGATTGTCACTATTACTGCAGCTGGATGACAATACCTTGAGTATTATAAGCAACCTGTCCAGATCAGTTCAGTGAAGCAGCATAATTCAGTTTCACTGATTAAAAAATGGATATTTTCTTGTTATGCTAACTGAAATCTAACAATATTTCACAAAGTTATAATGCAACACAGAGCAGCTCGATAAGTAAAAATACTCTGTGAATGGACAAGTTCTAAAACTTTGTCTTATTTATTCACTATTCTTCCATTTACTGATAGTAAGAATTTGGGTAGCAACAAAACCTCTTCCTAAATGTTAAATACAGGATGAAAGTGCTCTATAATAGAATTGGATTGTTAAAGAAAAAGTGACATTTTTTTCAAGGGTAGCTTCATTAATTAACCCATTTTATCTACTTTTAGTCTAATGAATTGCCATCTTTCTGATATAAAAAATATCATACTTGGTCTAAGCATCTGCTTAGAAGATCCTGAGTCCTAAGAGAATCTCTGGGAAACAGCAGCATCAACCCTGAAATAAATGGAATCTTGCAGGTGTGTCCTTTGATTAAATAAAAGGTTAATTAAATTTGAGGAACAGTTGCACTAATTGGTGACACACTCCATTTTACTGTTTTTCCAGAACTGATTTATTTGAGAAGTAAACAGATTTAAGTGACTGAGCAATAGTGAGATTCATGCAACTACAAAAAGATCTCCATATATATTTAATTAAATTGACCTTAAGCCATCCTGTAATGTTTATTTCAACAAATAGCTCACTGTGTGATCACTTCTGGAATATTTGTATGACTTGAAGCATCTTTTAGGTATAATCAGCATTCAAAACATCATTAAACTTTACTGTTTGTGTATCATTAGTGTCTATAAAATATATTACATTGGGCAAACGATAGCAAAGAGATATATTTCATTTATGTGGTTCCCATCTCCCATTGCCAATTACCAATAGACTACATGAATTATTTATCGTCTCATGTTGGCTTAATATAAAATATTTTGCAACTTATATATATTAAAGATTGAAAGCGTAATTCTTTTATTTTCTCCCTTTCTTAGGAGAAAATCTTTGGAGAATATCAACAAACTTCTTAATGAAATACAAAGCAAAACTGAGATAAAAGAAAATCTTCCCCAAAAGGAGGTTATTTGATTAAAACTATTTTACAAAATGGCAGTGGGCATTTCAATCCAAATGTTGAAGATTCAACAGTTCTATATACAAGTAAATGAATAAAATTTAGGGTTTTAGAGGTGCAGAAAGTATTACTTAACTTTAAAATATAATTTTTAAAAACTAGTATAATCAGATGGGAATGAATTAGCTGGAACTAACCTTAGCTTCAGGAATTTTTAATAAACAATTTACACAACTGTACTAGGAAATGGACATGATACTGTCCCATTTCTTTAGCCTATCTTTCATATCAACAGCTTTTTCTCTGTGGAAATGCACATCTCACCCATTTTTATCCTCTAAACATTCTTTTTTACATTCATCACTCTATTGTGAATTAGGATGTAACTACAATTTTTAAGCACTTTCCTGAATATCAGTTGTTCATACAAAGTAAAAGATTTCAAATAAAAAAGCAGAAAATAGCATGTGACTTTCTACCATTCATACACTGATCATCAAGGCTGAATTGCCTGGCCCTTATTCATACCCACATTTTCCTAAGCAAGCTCAATTAATGGTCATTGGCCTCCATTGATTCCTGCCAGTGGCACTCAGATCAAATTTTAATGTGTATAAGAGTTATATGGGATATTAAAAAAAAAAAAAAAGCAGATTCCTTAGCTCTACCTTCAGACATCCTGCCTCATTAACTCTTGAATGGAGCCGGGAATCAAAGATTTTTAACAGACATGCCCAAATAGTTGTAATGAAAGTGGGAAATCAACCATATGCTGAGAAACACTGGAATAAAATATAAATAAAAAATGCAACTTTGAATGAATCCCAATTAAGACCACAGGCTTGCATTACCTCTTAAAAAATAAAGGGCATGCAACTTCTAATTAAAACTATAAGGTTTTTTTTTTTTTGTCATTTAACATTTAACTATAAGGTTTTTATAATGAGATACCACCTCACACCAGTCAGAATGGCTAAAATTAACAAGTCAGGAAATGGCAGATGCTGGCCAGGATGCAGAGAAAGGGAACCCTCCTACACTATTGGTGGGAATGCAAGCTGGTGCAACCACTCTGGAAAATAGCATGGAGGTTCCTCAAAAAGTTGAAAATAGAGCTACCCTACGACCAGCAATTGCACTACTGGGTATTTACCTAAAGATACAAACATAGTGATCCGAAGGGGCATGTGCACCTGAATGTTTATAGCAGCAATGTCCACAATAGCCAAACTGTGGAAAGAACCTAGATGTCCATCAACAGATGAATGGATAAAGAAGAAGTGGTATACACACACACACACACACACACACACACACACACACAGGAATACTATGCAGCCATCAAAAGAAATGAAATCTTGCCATTTGTGATGACCTGGATAGAACTAGAGGGTATTATGCTGAGCAAAATAAGTCAATAAGAGAAAGACAACTATCATATGATCTCCCTGATATGAGGAAGTGGAGATGCAATGTGGGGGGTTTGCAGGTAGGAAAAGAATAAATGAAACAAGCTGGGATCGGGAGGGAGACAAACCATAAAAGACTCTTAATGTCACAAAACAAACTGAGGGTGGCTGGGGGGAAGGGGATAGGGAGAGGGTGGTGGGGTTATGGACACTGGGGAGGGTATGTGCTATGGTGAGTGCTGTGAAGTGTGTAAACCTGGAGATTCACAGACCTGTACCCCTAGGGCTAATAATACATTATATGTTTATAAAAAAAAATTTTAAAAATTATAAAACAAAACCACCAAAACTATCAGGTTTTTTTCTCTCTGAATTTTATCTATTTTTTTTTTTTTTTTTTTACTTGAGTATGGTTGACACGCAATGTTATATTAGTTTCAGGTGTATAACACAGTGATTTCAACAATTCTATACTATACTCACCACAAGTGTAGCTACCACCTGTCACCTTATGATGCTATTACAGTATCACTGACTAAGTTCCCTATGCTGTGTCTTTTATTTCCACAATTTATTCATTCCATAACTGGATCCTGTTCCTCCCACTCCCCTTCATCCATTTTGCCCACCCTTCCCCCTCTTGCAACCATCATTTTATTCTCTATTTATAGGTCTGATTCTGATTTTTGTTTGTTTATTCACTTGTTTTGTTTTTTAGATTCCATGTATAAGTGAAATCATATGGCATTTGTCCTTCTCAAACTATCAATTTTGATTCACTTTAGAAAGAAGGAAATTCTACATGTTCAATTGTTGATTTTTGAATTTTATTCAAATTTTGGTTAAAACAGTTTAGTGAGATTCAGATTGATACTGTTGATTAAAATTTGGCATAAGGAAATATTTTTAGACCCAAATAAGCCATTAAAATCCAATTTTGTAAAACAAAACAGAAATTACTCTATATTTTACATACTCAGTGGGCAAAATGATGAACATGAACTAAGGAAAAAATAAAGCGAGGTAATTAGTATTCTTACATCATTTTTTGCTTTAAAAAACAAACTCTCATCAAAAAAATCTGCTTTCCAGGACAGAGGCTCAATGAAAAACATTTTAATTTTAGTTTTTTAATTTTTAAAAAAATTTTTTAAAGATGTTATTTATTTATTTGACAGATGGAGATCACAAGTAGGCAGTGAAGCAGGCAGACAGAGAAGAGGAAGAAGGCTCCCTGCTGGGTAGAGACCCTGATGCAGGACTCCATCTCAGGACCCTGGGATCATAACCTGAGCCGAAGGCAGAGGCTTTAACCCACTGAGCCACCCAGGTGTTCCTTAATTTTAGTTTTTTAAAATATATTTTTATTTTAAGATTTTTATTCATTTTTTATTTTTTGAGAGACAGAGAGGGCACAAGCAGGGAGAAGGAGCAGAGGCAGAGGGAGAAGCAGGCTCCCTGCTGAGCCCTGAGCCCAATGTAGAACTTGATCCCAGGACCCTGGGATCATGACTTGAACTGAAGACAGGCATTTAACTGACTGAGCCACCCAGGCACCTTAATTTTAGTTTTAAAAAACCTGGAGTCTATTATAGAAAATGGCCAGTGAAGGATATTCATGTTTGTTATTTTCAAGAACAAAGAGAAGATTTCCAAGGCTAGTCCAAGCTAACAAATAAATAAAAACACTCACAAATTGACTTATATATGGGATCGGTGTCTCCTGTTTAAAAAAAAGAAATACTATAGAAAATATCCATTAAGGATTACTAGAAGATGGAGAAAGTTGTAGCCCTAAGCCTCAAGATGAATTTTATAAGTGTACCTCAGGATCAGAAAGACCTATCAATAGGAAATGCAATTTGCAAAACACATGTGGTTAGGTTTCCAACTGTGCTAGAACAAATCCTGCAATACCCCGAGTTCTCTCTCCTAATTATTGATTTCTCCTGTCATATTCACCTTACATCCTGACTTTGTCTCATACAACTAACCTGTAGTACCCAAAGTCTAATTAACTTGCTGGGGGAAAAATAATAGAGTCAATCCAGTCTTTTGGCATCAACTGAATCACAAATTTGGTCATTTTCCTGAGTGTAATTTTCTCTACTCTGAAATCAATCAAAACATATGATCAACATTAATATGCTGGTTAATCAATTGCTTGATAACATATGTGCTGGCTTCTACCATGGAAACCTTGAAGATTTCAGAAGTGAAAGAATAGAAATAATTAAACCCAACAATAACAATAGATGTGTAATAACATGCCAGTTTCTGTGTTAAGCATGAATTAATTCGAAACCTCAGAATGCTATGAAGCGAATATTATTTTATGTCCATTTTGCCAAAAAGAAGTACAGAGAAAGTCTGCAGCTTGTCCAGTGTTATACTATTTGCAAGTGGCAGAAGCAGGTTTGGGAACACCTGTTTTTAACTCCATCACCCATACTTTCAACTACTCTGCCAGACCAGTGGTACAGCTTGTCCTGAATTAGCTCACCACAGTCTTCCTCCTGAAGAATGAAATCTCCTGCAGATGAGTTAAGAAGAGAAGGGGGCTGATACTCTCCTGTTATCAATGTCAGGCAACAATGCAGATCCAATCCCCTAATTCTCAAATGCTTTGAAAATGGAAAAGGCTATGTTACACGCATAATCGTCTGTAAGAGCTATAAGTAGGCCTCTTGAGGAGATTCGTGTGTGCCCTTACTTCCTGTGCTGATGTCTGACTGGCACTGCCAGCAGTGTCAGAGCGGTCTGTACAAATGATTACACAGAAGGCTTGGAAACTTTCATAGTTACTCTAAAGCATGGTCTCGATGCTTCCACCAGGTACAATCAGGGCAACAGCTCATACATATATCTGGTGTGGGCAGTGAAGGATTTTGATCCAAATACATGAATGGGGTGAGTAGGCAGGAATAAGGGGAATTGATTCTCTTAATTACAAAATACTACAATTTCTTGTTAATGAAAAGTATCCCGGAATAGTAATCAGACTCTGATACAGGTATACATACATATGTGTACAAATACATATATACAGAGTATGATGAATACAAGTTAATATTCGCTAAGGAATGTAAGAGTCTTAACATTAATCATTGCATCGTTCTACAACATAGTGATATTCTTTGTAAATACATGGTATTAATTTTTTCATTATATATATTGTATATGCATTAATTGCCTACCCCATACCAGGCACTGGGTCTATAAATATGAAAAGATATAAGCCTTGCTTTCAAAGAGCTCACAGATTTTTGGGGAGACAGAACACTGGCTACATGTTCTAAGAGCTGTGCTCATTCATTCAACACACATTTATTGAACAATTATTATCTAGTAGGCAATATAAAAGGTGTTACGAACACACAGGTGATCTAGGTAAACATGATCCCTGTGTTAAGTTGTTCATAAGGAAGTAGAAGGTCCATCTGTCCCTGAGAATAGAGCAGGTAACTCAGCTTACCTGAGCACAGCTGGAAAAACAATTAGAAACTTTCCCATAGGGTGAAACAGAAGCTCATTGAACAAAGAAGGATCTGATGTCTTGAAGTGACAGTTCTAATAAGGATAATAAAGACTTACTGTGGCTCAATGGCAGGACATCCTACTGAAGACTGAGCCTTAAATGTGAATGGCCTTTCCTGTGGTAAGGTTTGCAATTAACCCTTCTAAGCAACTGCGACTGATGGTCATTTCTTTCTTATGTGAAGCTACTCAAATGTGGTCTTCCAGCATCATTGGAAAACTGGTTAGAAATGTAGAAATACAGAATTACAGAATCTCTGGCCCTACCCCAGACTTACTGAGTTAGAATCTGCATGTTAACAAGATTCCCAAGTGCTTCCTGCACATTCAAGTTTGAAAATGCTCCTCTGAGCCACAGATCCTGAACCTTGGCTGTACCTTGGAATTATCTGTGGCCCTTAAAAAAATTACTCATGCTTTGCCCACACCCCACTGACTCAGATTTGTTTACTTTTTCCTGGGGCCAGAACGTACTCATAATTTTTAAGTTCCACGGGTAATTCTAATGTGCAACTAGAGTTCAGAAACACTGATCAGGGAAAGTATATACTAAAGTTGGCAAAATGTCAGAATCACATGTGGCATGCCTTGCCCCAGACATAATCCATCATAGTTCCTGAAGATGGATGTTGATAATTTCTGGGTGTGAGTGTGTGTACATAAGGGAGTGTTTGTGTAATATTTGCCTGCATGTTTGTGAATAAAAGATCAAATAAGAAAGCCATAAACAGGAATCCAGTATCCACAGGATCTTGGTTCAGGAGGAAGACGAGAAGTTTTTAATGCAATGATACCCTGACTCCATTTTACTTACTGGGTCGTGTGAGGATTATTGGACCATGTTATTGGATTATATGTATATATATTATATTATATATAATATAATATAAGTATATTGAATTATATATATTATATTGGAAATATGTGGAAAAAACCTGTGTAAATTATAGAGAAATGATAGAATTAACAATTTGGACCTAATATAATACATGGGAAGTTGTCAAATTCAATTGAATGGCCTTGTCCTGTGTTTTTTTGAACTTGCTTGATGGAAAATGGCAATCATTCCTCAAATTCTCCTCTTTCTACCACACACAGACTGAGTGGCCACCACTCACAAATAAAGCTCTTGATAAATACATGATATCATCATGGCGCAGCATGAGTACAGTGTGGTTTGGGACATCTTCAGGAGCATGCGTGGCAGAGGTAGGAAAGAGTATGTGAATGTAAATTTAGCAGGCATGGCATGTGCAAATTTTCCAGAAGCATTTGGAAACTGGCTGCATCAGGGAGTATCAAATGCCATAGAAACCCTCAACAGAAAGGGGAAAGAACCAAGGCCATGCCATTGACAGCCATTCTCAGTTTTGGCTGTTTAAGATGATCTAATTATGAATGTCTAAATGTAAAGTTGGTGAGAGGTTTTAATCAGAATTGAGTAGTAGTAGCATGTGAGCAGTTTATTTGGACTGTTTTTTGCTTCTGAAACCTCATGCATCATCTCCATTTTTTTCTCTTTTTAAAGAAGACAATGATTGTACACACTATAAAAGGGAAGTCTGTTTTTGTATTTCTTACCATCTCCTTCAAAGTTAAAGCCTGTGTTAACTGCATCTTTTAATGGTTGTGTCTGCCCTGGAAAAACTCATGAGGTTACTTAAAATAGGGGATTTTTTTCTAAAATAGATTTGGCTGGAAAAGTTTGCAATTTCTCATCCTTTTAAATGATATTTTCCTTATAAATGCTTTAAACTTTAAATTGATAAAAGGAATTAAGGTCACTAGAGGAGAGGCATAAAAAAGAACTAAAATGTCCTAGAGCTACATAGCCAGAAGGGAGATCTGAGGATCTTGCCTTTTTTTACTTATTAAAAAGATTGAAACGAAGAAGTTCCCTTAACCTTATAACCATCTCCCAAGAAATAGCCATCCTAGCCCATTTGGTAAAGCACTCTAGTAAGGCTGATTCTAAACTAAAAATGCTTCCTGCTAAAAATGCTCATTGTGTATACTCTTTTTATGTGTCTTGGTGGAAATGTGCACATTTTGCTTACAAATGACATTTATTCAGGGACCTGAAATCTGTTACCTCAGTTCCCCAACCCTGAGGTCAATCTGGCTTCATGTACAATGACCCAGGTTTCTTTAACTTTTCCCTTATTCTCAGTCTTTCAGTCAGTCACCTATATCCCTTGCATATAATAATCAATAAGTATTTATTGCATTAAATTGACTCAGTTGATTTCCTCTGGATTTCGTGTTAGGCCACATCCTGTTTTAGTTATGAGGTCCTAAGGTAGAGGCAGACACACCCAAAGGAGGATTTAAATAACCCTGAGTAGAATAATTCATGGTTATAAACATATATGTGTGAGTACGTGAGTATGTGTGTGTGTGTGTATGTGTGTATACACACATTCTCCTTTCATTGCCATCTGGCTTTTCAACCAGTCTTGTTCTGAGGAATTTACTTTTGAGCTGAATTAGGTTCCTCCTAAGACTTCTAACACTCTAGGAGGTCATCCCCTTATTCAGCAGCCCAAGACTCTAAGAACACTGGTATATCTGCCCAGTAAACAATCATCAGGCATTGTTAAGTGACTGACAATGATTAAGGGCAAATATTATTAGTCTAAGAATCTGGAGGAACTATTTTCACAAAATTCTCTCTTTTAATTATTTTTTTAATCCAAGTTCAGATCAATTATAATTTCCAAGTTCATATAATGTACCAAACACTACTGAGAATACAGTATGGGGGAATGCAATCCCTGTCTTAAAGGCATTAAAAATCTACTTAGTGGGACACATGTACACTAAAATCATAATTCAAGTTTATAAATATAAAGACAGGTTTCAGAGGATATTGTGGAAATGCACAGGAAGTGTGCATAGCAGAAGTCTCAGTTGGAAGAACGAAGGTCAGGTCAGCAGTATTTAGAGAATGAACAATCACAGCAGAAGGAGTTGGACATTGTCAAGGAATCCTTTCCTCTAGGCAGCAACTCATGGATTTTTTTTCCTGGTCACTCCAGAGATATTCCTGACACATAAGCAAGATCAGAAAAAGGGGTAAAAGGGGAAAGAAAATATGGGACAAGAGAGGTGAGGAGGAAGAAAGCAGAGGAAAGAAAAAGGAGGGGAAAACAAGGACCATCTCATTCAGAAAGTTCCTGGAACAACTTGAGAACTACTCTATTTCTAGAATGTAGCTTTACAATCCCCTCTCCTTACCTCCTCATAGTACTATTATCTTCACAAAAGTCTTGGCAATTTTTATGTGATTGGACATTGGGTCGTGGTTGAAGCACTTTGTAACCAAGCGAAGTGGCAATAACTGATGTTCCTTCCTTTTGATCCCAACAGTGCTTTGCCAATATTGTTTGTTGCACTTGGGATTCAATTGTCCCTGGAGACGGGGGACAGGTTCCCACTCATCCCAACAGAGCCTATTACACAGGTGAGGGATCTGTCAATGACTGCCTCTTGAGATTGCTTCTAAGAAGGGATGACCAAATCTAGTTTTAAGCCCAGATTGTAATTTTTCAGCCCCATAGGCAATATCACATTCTAGTCTTTATTTGATTTCATATTCTCTCTAACTGCTCATGTTATGCTAGGTCTCTTTTCCTTAGAGTATCTAGAGAATAGTATCCATACACGCACTCCTATATCTCTATTATACTTAAACCTGTTTATAACTACTCAATTTTCCACCAAACCTCATAGCCACAGCAAATGGTTTTAACTCTGTGAAAATCATTTCTCAAAACGTGTCCATAAAATAATTATATAAGATGCTTGGAGAAGGAAGTTTATGGTGAAATATGTTAAGAAAAAATTATGCAAAATATCTGCACAACCATGTGGTTTAAAAAAAGTCTTAACATCTCTCAAAGTTAATATTCTAAAGATCAGAGTAACCTGGATACATTTTTAAATTATAGATCCATGGGGCCCATCTTAATTAATTAAAATGTTTTATAGTAAGTCTGAGAAATCTTTAATTTTTATAACTTCCTACTATCCATGATGTCACCATCCTGGTCTGGATTCAAAAGCCAGTATTTGAGGGTCTCTATTTTTCAGAATTCTTCACCACCCTTTTATTGATCATTTGAAAGCATTCCTTTACCACTCTATGAATCAACTAACAATTATTCACAATTCTACATGATAACATTAATTGCATTCTCAAGAAAAGCCTGTAACTGTTTGGAATATTTGTAAAGATGATGCAAATAGGGAAGTGGCCATTTCAAATTTTAACTCTGGAATATTCCTATCCTTCTTATTTGCTTTTCTCTCCCAAGCCAATCTTCCCCCAACTTAATGTTGGTCTGTGTCCATGATTTTCAGTTTTCACACACTCTTTGTGCACTAATGGGAAATGGATGAAGCACTGTGGACTTCAATGATAGTAACCTTCACATGTAGCAATAAATTATTTTAACTTTCGTAACAGATTCACAAAAATATATTTTAAACTACTTAAGATAATTTGTGAAAAAATGTCAAACTTAAGTTTTTATTTTAGAACAGTTTGGAGTTTTCAACTTAATTTTCACTTACAAAAAGCAGTTTGAAGCTGGTAAAAACTCAAGTAATCAGAAATGTGTAATAAGTAATCAAAATGTGAGTTACAAATTGTTATCTAGTGTACAATGAACAGCATAAAATAACAAGAGACTGACTGTCTACAGGATGGCAAGTTAATGAGAAAGAGCTAGTATGTAATAGAGATTAATTTTTAACTGAAAATAAAATTTGCATTGAATCTCAAGTGTACAATGTCTTAGAAATTATCAGAAATACAAGGCAATGAAAAGATTTTTTGAGCTATTTAAAAAAATTATTTGCTTCCTCCTTTATACATTTATTCTTCAGGTTAGTGAAAAACAGCATTTGCTAATCTTGTGCTTTCTTTCTGGTATCTCAACGTCCATCATTTTAACTAAAGATACACTATCTTTTCATTTGTTATACGTGTGTGTTTATATACATATATGTACACATATATGTACACATATGTGTGTATACACACATACAATCACACACATACTACCACATGAGCCACAAATGGTGCTTAGAATTCATCATGTCAGCAATGGTAAGTAAGATACAACACCAATGAAGATGTTTAATGCTATTTTCGACTCATGCCAAAATCCCATTCTCATCTTTATCTTCCCTCATAGAGTACAATGAGTACTTACAGCTTTTTCCAAAATCTGGCAATGCTTGCAATAAAGAATGGAGACTTCACTACAGTTATATGAAGGTGGCATTTATTTTCTGGCAGCTCTCCTCTGTCAAAAAATAGAAAACTTTGAATGATCATGTTCCTCAGTTTAGGAATCAAGGATTCTTTCTGAATAAGGGAAACTTTGAAGCTAGATTTCAGCCTCGATACATGTTTTTTCGTGATGAACCTTCCCCAAACTCTAGTAAAAACTGATCCAGGATGTGGTGGCTGTATCCCATGACAGTAGCAATGAGAATTCCAACAAAGAACTAAAAACACTGGTGGATAGTGTAACAGTAAAAGGATTTTTGCAGTTAGTAATGCAGTGTGCGTGTGCACTCGTGTGTGTGTGTGTCTGTGAGTCTGTGTGCCTGTTTATGTGTATGTGTGTGTGTGTGTACAACTTTTGCCAAACTGATAGAAGAAATGAATATTGTTGTATTGGTATACTCATGAGCTTATAGAACTTTCTCACATACTTACTGGCTACTTATATTTCTTCTTTCATCTAAATCATATAATGTATGTACTTTTTATCATTTTCTTGTTTGGTTGTTCATCGTTTTTTGGGTTGACTTTCATTAATTCTTCATGAACTAATGAAATTTATAGCATGAATTTATAGCATGTATATTACATGCTATAAATATTTCTTCTTTACTTTATATAAGGAGCCAATGGAAATATATTCTACTTAGTTCATTCCAGCTCCTGAAATGACTTCTCAGTTTACTTTTTATTTTTCTTTCTTTCTTTCTTTCTTTTTGTGTGTGTGTGTGTGGTAGAGAGAAAACTGTTTTTGTGCATAAAGAAAGGAAGAGAAGAGATCTATAAATCAATGTTAACTATCCAAACTACTTATATTTTTCCCACAGGCAAGCTCAATTACACGAGCAACTACTGAAGCTGAAGGGTTATTTTTTTCCCCAAGTATATCATGCTACTAGCAATCTTCATCCAACAAGTTATCTCCTGTTTTTGACGTCTATCAGATCAGCTTCTCCATCAGTGTGTAAGGTGTCATTACGATAGGTTGGCTCCTGGTTCCCTCAAGGTAATTTTGAACTAAAAATATAGTGATCTTTCCCTGAAAAGAGCTATAATAATTCTTCTTAAGTTTAAGGTCAGGACTAAATCTCATTCATTCTAAGACATAAAAAATAAGTAATGTTACTTAAAGAAAATATTCAAATAATTTGCTTAGAATAAAAATTCTAGAATTATTTACATTTTTTTCCTTATGGCTGAGTCCTCAAAATAAACTCTATATTAAATATTTTTTTCAATAGCTTTATTAAGATTTAATTTACATATAATAAACTACATGTATTAAAATGTGTAATTTGATAACTTTTAAATATGAATAACCTCTTTAAATCGTCACTATAATTGCTAATAATCATATCCATCACCTCCAAAACTTTCTTCTTGCCTATGTGTAATTACCACTCCTGCCCAGGCAACTACTGGTGGTTACTAAAGTGTCTTTACAAAACATTTTATGCAGTTTTTTAAATTAATTTGCATGATTTCTTCTTATTAAGTTTTGAGAGTCCTTCACAGATTCTGAATACAAGTCCTTTATCATATACACACTTTACAAATATTTTCTACCAGTCTGTGGCTTATCTTTTCGTTCTCTTAAAAGTATCTTTTGAAGGGCAGAAAGTTTTAATTTTTAATAAAATCTAATTTATCTTTTTTTAAGGTATGTTTTTCTTGCCATATCTGAGAATTCTTTGCTATAACCCAAAGTCACAAGTTTTCTTATCTTTTTTTCTACAAGTTTAATGGTTTTAAGTTTTATATTTAGACCAATAATTCATTCTGAGTTAATTACAACATATGGTGTAGGTTATGGATCAATGTTTGTTTTGGTTTGGGTTTGGGTATTTTGCATATGGTTAGCCAACTGTTTGAGCATTATTTGATGAACATTATTCTTTTTCCACTGAATTGACTTTGCACCTTTTCAAAAACCAGTTGTCCATACACATGTGTGTCTATTCCTGGACACTCTATTCTGTTCATTTTATCTATTTATTTATCTTTGCGAATACCAAAACTGTCTTAATTACATTAACTTTATAGTGTCTTAACATTAAATAGCAGTATTTCTCCAGCTCTATTCTTCCTTTTACAAACTTATTTTGGCTAATCTAAGCACTTTGCATTTCCACATTAATTTTCAATTAGTTTGTCTAGTCTCACAAAAATTTTTACTGGGATTTGACTGGAGCTGTGTTAAATCTTTACATCAATTTGGGGAGAATTTACATCTCAACAATATTGAGTCTTCCAACCTATAGATGGTACACCTCTCCATTTACTTAGATATTTACTTCCTCTCAGTAGTGCTTTATATTTCTCAGTATGCAGGCCTTTAATATCTTTAGTCGGACTTAGCCATACATATTTCATATGTTTGATAGTAGTTTGAATAGTACTTTAAAATTTTTTATATATGGATTATTTGGTATATAGAAATATAATCTGACCTCTGGATTGATACATGAATGTATGGTAAGAATTAAGAGCTTCAGCAGAGTCATCAGAAAACACTGATCATTTGAGTATGAATGGAGTGAGGAACCAAGAGCAGTACCCTCCTCCTTCACTATATTAAGTGAAGCAGATAGTGACTACCCTTAACAAAAACAAATCCTTGAAAGAACAGATTTGTCTTGAGAAGTATGATCATGTGATTTTTGAAAGGAAGGAGAACAGGGTATGATGCAACCCAATTTGCTATAGTGGAGGCCATTTCACTAATGGCCGTACTCACTGAAAGGATGGTTTAGAAAAACCTAGCACGTGCAAGCAACAAAGACTCACATCTGCCTTAGTGTGGACTCTAAATAGAAAAGGTTTCCATTTAGAAATTCTTTTTTTTTAAATTTTTTATTTTTTATTTAGAAATTCTGAATGTAAGATACCTCACCTGAATTTGGACTTCACATTTAAATTACCTATTTGGACTGAATGTGAGCGGAGAAAAGAATATGGAAAGTACTCCTACAAGAGTATGTTTCCTGGAGCACCTGCCAAGTTGTGCTCTGCTACAGAACTTTTGCAGAGGAACACACTTGCAAGAAAAGGTCTATTAATGCCTCCCACCAGGAGAATGGTAGAGAAATGATACCCCCCAAATCTGTTCCTTTGTAAAAACAGTGAAAAAATTGTCAAAATCAACTTTTTCATCTTTCTGGAAATTAAGCAAAGGCTTGCAATAATCTAAGGTGTGTTTTTTCCAGAAAGATTAGTTAATCTCAGTAAGAAGTTTTATAGCATTTCAACTTGTTCTGTTCCCTTCCCACTTTCCTCACTCCACAGTAGCCTTAAAAAACAGCAGTATTACAAGCATGGTAGTTATATAATCAGCAGCCTAAAGGCATTACAGGGTAAGAACAGATTTGGAGCTCCACAAAAAGCCCCACCTCAGAGAATTTTTAGGATTTGACCTGCTTGACAATTGTCTGGAAAAATATCCATTCACAGCGTTTATTTTTATTTGAACCCAGATTTTTCTCATTGGGAAAATCCCCCTTCCCAGGTTATTTATCAATCAGTATCAGCAACAATTATTTAATACTATAGCTTCCTACAGTGATGATACTATTTGGTACAAACATGAGTTTGGCCATAAAACTTAAAAGTAAAATATGGGAATGAGGCGCCCATAGAGGACTTTGAAAAGCTCTGACATACTCCTGAGCATTGCGAATTCCACATACAAACACGAAGTTGTTTGCATGTTCAGAAGAAAAACCCAAAAAGGCCCCAATCTCTCAACTCTGACATTGAGGTTCTGCACAAGAAGGAAAAGTTATAAACTACCATAATGTTAAAGGCATATCCAACATAAACACAGAGTCCATCAGAAATGGTGGAAGACACTGGTTCAAAGCATTTAAGGAAATATCCATTCAATCATTAGCTGACCACACAATCAAGTGTCAACCTCAGCAATTGCACAGATCAAAGAATAAGGGCTTTAGGGAATTCAGGAAAGCCACTAAACAAATAAGCCACATCAAAAGAAACAACAACAACAACCAGCAACAACAACAAAACCTGCTATATCATGTTATTTAAAATTTCCAGATTTCAGCCAAACATTATGAGACATAAAAGTGACATGAAAGTATGGCCTATACACAAAGGTAAAAAGGCAGTCATTAGAAACACTACCCAAGGGGTACCTGGGTGGCTCAGTTGGTTAAGCATTGGCCTTCAGCCCAGGTCATAATCTCAGAGTCCAGGGATCGAGCCCCACATCTGGTTCCCTGCTCATTGGGGAGCCTGCTTCTCCCTCTCTCTCTGCCTGCCACTCCCCCTGCTTGTGCTTGCTCTTTCTCTCTGTGTCAAATAAGTAAATAAAATCTTTTTAAAAGGAAAAAAAAAAGAAAGAAAGAAACACTACCCAAGGAATCTCATAAGTTAGACTCATTAGAAAAACATTTTAAAGAAGACATTATAAATATGTTCAACTAAATAAAATAAAATGTATCTAAAACATTAAAGAAAAGTATAAGAACACTCCTCAAATAAGAATATCAATAGAGGGAAGTTATTAAAAAGAACCAAATAGAAAATGTCAAGTTGAAAAGGAAAATAATAGTAAGGAAAATCAAACAGAGGGATTCAGCAATGGATTTGAGCTGCCAAAAAAAAAGAATCAGAAAATTTGAAGATAGATAATAGAAGTCAACCAGTCTGAGAAACAAACAAACAAACAAACAAACAAAAAAAAAAAAAGAAAAAAGAAAAATGAACAGAGGGCTGTGGAACATCATCGAGACAGCAATAAATGCTTAAATGGACTCCTAGAGGAGAATAAAGAAGGGAGGAGAGTCCCAAACTTCCTGTCTTTAATAACTCAATTTATACATTCAAGAAACTCAACAAATTCCAAACAGGATAAACTCAAAGAGATACACAACTATACATGTTAGAGTTTAATTCTCAAAATCCAAGACAAAGAGACATACTTGAAAGCAGAAAGATGAAAAAAGACTTGGATAGGAATGCTCAAAGAAATGCACAACTGACTCTGGACAAAACAAAGCGGGGTGACATCTTCAAGGCATGGACAGGCCAAGGCTATTAACCAAGGATTCTATACCCAGAGAAACTATCCTTCAAAAATTTGGAAGACGTGACATTGCAAACAAAAACAGAGAATTAGCATACTCTTCCTAAAAGAAATAAGAAATGGAGTCATTTAGTCTGATAAGAAAAAACACTAGTGAGCTACACTAGTAGCTCAAATCCACACAAAGAAATAAATAACAGTGCTAATAGAATCTATATAAGTAAATATAAAAACAATATAAACATTTTGTAACATTTTCTTCTTTTGAAACACAGTGACATGGAGTAATTATTATAAAACATGTTGATAGTTTCATAATGTACAAGTTTGTAATTTGACAATAATATTACAAAGGAAGGCAAGGGAATGGAACTATTTTAGAGCAAAGCTTTTGTATGCTATTGAAATGAAATTGCTGTTAACCCAATCTAGATTACTTTAAAGATTTTTTAAAAAATTTATTTATTTGACAGACGAGATCACAAGTAGGCAGAGAAGCAGGCAAAGAGAGAGGGGGAAGCAGGCTCCCTGCTGAGCAGACAGCCTGATACGGGGCTCGATCCCAGTACCCTGGGATCATGACTTGAGCCAAAGGCAGAGGCTTTAACCCACTGAGCCACCCAGGCACCCCCAATCTAGATTACTTTAAATTAACAAGCTTTTCTCAAGAAACAAGAAAGGTCTCAGGTACACAACCTAACCCTACACCTAAAGGAGCTGGAGAAAGAACAAGAAAGAAACCCTAAGCCCAGCAGGAGAAGAGAAATCATAAAGATCAGAGCAGAAATCAATGAAATAGAAACCAAAAAAACAATAGAACAAATCAACGAAACTAGGAGCTGGTTCTTTGAAAGAATTAATAAAATTGATAAACCCCTGGCCCGACTTATCAAAAAGAAAAGAGAAAGGACCCAAATAAATAAAATCATGAATGAAAGAGGAGAGATCACAACTAACACCAAAGAAATACAAACTATTATAAGAACATACTATGAGCAACTATACGCCAACAAATTTGACAATCTGGAAGAAATGGATGCATTCCTAGAAACATATAAACTACCACAACTGAACCAGGAAGAAATAGAAAGCCTGAACAGACCCATAACCAGTAAGGAGATTGAAACAGTCATTAAAAATCTCCAAACAAACAAAAGCCCAGGGCCAGACGGCTTCCCAGGGGAATTCTACCAAACATTTAAAGAAGAACTAATTCCTATTCTCCTGAAACTGTTCCAAAAAATAGAAATGGAAGGAAAACTTCCAAACTCATTTTATGAGGCCAGCATCACCTTGATCCCAAAACCAGACAAGGATCCCACCAAAAAAGAGAGCTATAGACCGATATCCTTGATGAACACAGATGCGAAAATACTCAACAAAATACTGGCCATTAGGATTCAACAGTACATTAAAAGGATTATTCACCACGACCAAGTGGGATTTATTCCAGGGCTGCAAGGTTGGTTCAACATCCGCAAATCAGTCAATGTGATACAACACATCAATAAAAGAAAGAACAAGAACCATATGATACTCTCAATAGATGCTGAAAAAGCATTTGACAAAGTACAACATCCCTTCCTGATCAAAACTCTTCAAAGTGTAGGGATAGAGGGCACATACCTCAATATCATCAAAGCCATCTATGAAAAACCCACCGCAAATGTCATTCTCAATGGAGAAAAACTGAAAGCTTTTCCGCTAAGGTCAGGAACACGGCAGGGATGTCCATTATCACCACTGCTATTCAACATAGTACTAGAGGTCCTAGCCTCAGCAATCAGACAACAAAAGGAAATTAAAGGCATCCAAATCGGCAAAGAAGAAGTCAAATTATCACTCTTCGCAGATGATATGATACTATATGTGGAAAACCCAAAAGACTCCACTCCAAAACTGCTAGAACTTATACAGGAATTCAGTAAAGTGTCAGGATATAAAAAATCAATGCACAGAAATCAGTTGCATTTCTCTACACCAACAGCAAGACAGAAGAAAGAGATATTAAGGAGTCAATCCCATTTACAATTGCATCCAAAACCATAAGATACCTAGGAATAAACCTAACCAAAGAGACACAGAATCTATACTCAGAAAACTATAAAGTACTCATGAAAGAAATTGAGGAAGACACAAAGAAATGGAAAAATGTTCCATGCTCCTGGATTGGAAGAATAAATATTGTGAAAATGTCTATGCTACCTAAAGCAATCTACACATTTAATGCAATTCCTATCAAAGTACCATCCATCTTTTTCAAAGAAATGGAACAAATAATTCTAAAATTTATATGGAACCAGAAAAGACCTCGAATAGCCAAAGGGATATTGAAAAAGAAAGCCAACGTTGGTGGCATCACAATTCCGGACTTCAAGCTCTATTACAAAGCTGTCATCATCAAGACAACATGGTACTGGCACAAAAACAGACACATAGATCAATGGAACAGAATAGAGAGCCCAGAAATAGACCCTCAAATCTATGGTCAACTAATCTTCGACAAAGCAGGAAAGAATGTCCAATGGAAAAAAGACAGCCTTTTCAATAAATGGTGCTGGGAAAATTGGACAGCCACATGCAGAAAAATGAAATTGGACCATTTCCTTACACCACACACAAAAATAGACTCAAAATGGATGAAGGACCTCAATGTACGAAAGGAATCCATCAAAATCCTTGAGGAGAACACAGGCAGCAACCTCTTCGACCTCAGCCGCAGCAATATCTTCCTAGGAACAACGCAAAAGGCAAGGGAAGCAAGGGAAAAAATGAACTACTGGGATTTCATCAAGATCAAAAGCTTTTGCACAGCAAAGGAAACAGTTAACAAAATCAAAAGACAACTGACAGAGTGGGAGAAGATATTTGCAAACGACATATCAGATAAAGGATTAGTGTCCAGAATCTATAAAGAACTTAGCAAACTCAACACCCAAAGAACAAATAATCCAATCAAGAAATGGGCAGAAGACATGAACAGACATTTCTGCAAAGAAGACATCCAGATGGCGAACAGACACATGAAAAAGTGCTCCATATCACTCGGCATCAGGGAAATACAAATCAAAACCACAATGAGATATCACCTCACACCAGTCAGAATGGCTAAAATCAACAAGTCAGGAAATGACAGATGCTGGCGAGGATGCGGAGAAAGGGGAACCCTCCTACACTGTTGGTGGGAATGCAAGCTGGTGCAGCCACTCTGGAAAACAGCATGGAGGTTCCTCAAAATGTTGAAAATAAAACTGCCCTATGACCCAGCAATTGCACTATTGGGTATTTACCCTAAAGATACAAATGTAGTGATCCAAAGGGACACATGCACCCGAATGTTTATAGCAGCAATGTCCACAATAGCCAAACTATGGAAAGAACCTAGATGTCCATCAACAGATGAATGGATCAAGAAGATGTGGTATATATACACAATGGAATACTATGCAGCCATCAAAAGAAATGAAATCTTGCCATTTGCAACAACGTGGATGGAACTAGAGCGTATCATGCTTAGCGAAATAAGTCAAGCAGAGAAAGACAACTATCACATGATCTCCCTGATATGAGGAAGTGGTGATGCAACATGGAGGCTTAAGTGGGTAGAAGAAGAATAAATGAAACAAGATGGGATTGGGAGGGAGATAAACCATAAGTGACTCTTAATCTCACAAAACAAACTGAGGGTTGCCGGGGGGAGGGGGTTTGGGAGAAGGGGGTGGGATTATGGACATTGGGGAGGGTATGTGCTTTGGTGAGTGCTGTGAAGTGTGTAAACCTGGTGATTCACAGACCTGTACCCCTGGGGATAAAAATATATGTTTATAAAAAATAAAAAATAAAAAAAAAAAAAGAATTCATTTTAATACCCAGGGCAACCACTAAAAAAATAAAATCTAAAAATAACTTTAAAATAGAGGGGATATAAAACCAGAAACCACATAAGATATATAAAAAACAACCGAAATGACAGATGCAAATGCTACTTACCAATACGCACTTTAAATATAAATAGATGAAACATTCTAATCAAGAGGCAGAAACTATCACACTGGATTACAAAACAAGACACAATTATATGTTCTCTACAGGAAGATTAAAAAATACAATGTATTTAATATAATGGGATTGAAGAGATAAATAACACAAACAGAAAGCATAAGAAATAGACTAGACTAAAAAAGTTACTGGAGATAAAGAGGAACATTGTATGATGTGTGATAATAAAAGGTCAGGCCATCAGATGTAATAATAAAAATCATCTTGACCTTTGTCCTGCACCATACTCAAAAAATAAGAAATGCATCACAGGTACATCTAGGTACAAACCCTAAAACTATAAACTCTCTAGTAGAAAACATTCTAACAGTGGAAAAGACAGTTTTTTAGGTAGGATACAAAAAAACCCACAACCATACAAAATGTGATACACTGGATTTTATCAAAATTTTTAAAAATTCTGCTTCTTAAAAGATACTTTAAGAAATAAAAGACAAACTACAGACAAGAAAATATTTGTAAAACATATCTGTGAAGGACTCAAATTCATAATATAAATATATACAATAAAAAGAAAAAACAGCAACACAATGAAATATGGGCAAAGAGTCATGCAGACATTTCACCAAAAAAAGATATGGGTAACAGATGAGCACATGAGATGTTCGACATTATTAGGCATTAAAGAGATCCAGATTATCCATGAGAAAAGGAATTTTCAATAACATTTATAAAGAATAAAGGAGTATATGAGACAGGAAAATTCCAATCCTCATTTATAGATCATAGATGTGAGAAATTCCTAGTAAAATATACAGCATATTGAATCTAAAAATATTATTTTAGATATTATTTTAAAATATTAATATCCAAGAGGTTTCATTTCTGAGATACAGTAATTACTTAACAGAAATTACTTTGAATAAATTTAACACATTGAGGGCACCTGGGTGGCTCAGTTGGTTAAACGACGGCCTTCAGCTCAGGTCATGATCCCGGAGTCCCAGGATAGAGTCCCACATCGGGCTCCTTGCTCAGCACGGGGTCTGCTTCTCCCTCTGACCCTCTCCTCTTTCATGCTCTCTCTTTCTCTCTCTTAAATAAATAAAATCTTTTAAAAAAATTTTTTTTAACACATTGAAGAATTAATGGAGGATAACACAGCTCTAAATGCAGAAAAGTCAGTGTTCAAATTTAGTACCCATTCATCACTAAAAACTTTAAGTAAACTGGAAACAGAAAGGAATTTCCTTGATGTGATACAGGAATCTACAAAAAATATTTACAGAAATTAAAGTTAATGATGAAATTGTAGAAGCAACCCCTTTAAAATAAGCAGTGAGCAAAGGATTCCTGATATCACTTTTTTTTTTAATTTTTTATTTTTTATAAACATATATTTTTATCCCCAGGGGTACAGGTCTGTGAATCACCAGGTTTACACACTTCACAGCACTCACCAAATCACATACCCTCCCCAATGTCCATAATCCCACCCCCTTCTCCCAAACCCCCTCCCTCCGGCAACCCTCAGTTTGTTTTGTGAGATTAAGAGTCACTTATGGTTTGTCTCCCTCCCGATATCACTTTTTGTTTTCAATAGTGAATTGTATCCTCTAGTTAATGAAATAGAAATTAGGAAAAAACATACAAACAAACAAACAAACAAAAAAAAAACCCACCATCATTCACAGACAACGTATAAATTTGTACATAGAAAATTCAACAGGTATGTTGAAAAAATTAGTAGTAGGCATAAAATCAATATAAAATAATGAGTATGTTCCTATATACCAGATAGACATTGAAAATGCTAATTAAAATAACATCATTCAGAAAGACAAAAAAATATGATACATAGGAATAAATTCAACAAAGTATGTTGAAAGTCTATACCAAAAATATCACATAGACACACAGAAATGCCTTCAGCTATAATAATTTATTGGGAGCACAGGAGCAGAAAAGACCGTTTCATTGGTCATACACTCAGGCCTCCTGGAGAATGGGGCTCTCATTCTGTGTTCCAGTAATTACAGCAATGATAGCAGTAGCTCTATGGGCATTCTTCCTGGTCTAGGGACTGCTGTACTGTTGCAGTTTAGCTCCTCAGCATCTATTTCATACTGTTCTTTCTCTCTTTACCATACATAAACTTTCTAATAGAGAATCATATTGGTTTGATTAACACCTATTCAGGTTAGGGTCCTTATTGGACAGAGATCTCTAAGAGACAGATAAATGATTGCTAATTATTGAATCCTTACTAGGGCCCAGGTAGTTTTTATATATTGTATCATTGAAACCTAATAAAAATCATATGAAAGAAGTATAAGTCATATCCCTTTTTATAAATAGGGAAACTGATGCTTAGAATTGTTACATAAACATGCCACAGTCACCTAGCTAGTAAGTGGTGGAGTGGGTGAGTCCCGTGTCCATGCTCTTGGTCACTCTGCCCATACTCCAAACCATTGCCTCTTACTAGTTCAGTCTCTACAGTGTTACATATCAGCAGTAGAGTGTAGATTCCTGTTCTAATAACTGTGGTCAGGAAAACAGGGCTATATATATTACAAAGCATCACAATCTTTTCACAAGACCTTGTTGCCAATATTATAAGAGGCAATAGAGATGGAAAATTCTTGTGTTATTACTCAGCAATAAAAGCACACCAATCCTGTTTAGTATTAGTTGCCATAAAATAAAATGGGTAGTATAATTTATTCTCAGAACTATTACCCTGATGCAGTAGATTTAATTTGCATTTTTTAAAATGCCAACATAGTTATATTCTGATTTTTTAAGGCACAGATTAAGCACATTTGTGTCCAAATGTGATACTTATCTTTGTACTTTTTCTCTATACTTTTGCTCTATCAGAGCAATTCCAGAAGCAAGAGTAAATACCCTATAATTAAAATGACACTGATTTTCTATGAATATATTCTAGAATTTAATGGGAGAGGAGCAGCAAAAGGGAGGTGATCAGCCTCTATGGTTAGCTGCTATAACATCAGGACAATAAAGTATCTCCCATCCAAGTACTAACCAGGCCCGACCCTGCTTAGCTTCCGAGATCAGACAAGATCGGGTGCGTTCAGGGTGGTATGGCCGTAGACAGGACAATAAAGTATCTAACACTTTCAATTATATTTCATATTTCTTGGCTATAGTCATAGAACCTAGTACTATGCTTTGAATTTAATAGGCACTCAAGAAGTTTGTATGGGGAATGAAAAATGACTATACATTTTTCTTAATGTACATAACTTGTTTGCATTGACTTGTTGCAAACAAAAACTGTACAAGTAATAGGAAATATCTTCCAAGGACTGGAAAGTGGTATTAAGTCATAGCAAAATGAGTTCCACATATTTTCAGGGCAAATGACAACTGCACAGAAACAACAATTGACCAATGCAAGGTTGCTAACAAGGAAATAGGTAAGTTGAGTAAAACTGCAGCTTACAGAGGTGCCTGGATGGCTCCGTTGGTTTTGCGACTGCCTTCAGCTCAGGTCATGATCATGGGGTCCTGAGATCAAGTCCCCACATCAGGCTCCCTGCTCAGTGGGGAGTCTGCTTCTTCCTCTGACCTTGGCCCCTCTCATGCTCTCTGTCTGACTCTCTCTCTCTCAAGTAAATTAAAAAAAAAAAAGAAGAAGAAGAAGAAAGATGAAAGAAAATCTTAAAGAAAGAAACAAACAAACAAAAAACACTTGACTACAGAATGGACACGGCCTGTTAAATATTTTTCCAGAGCCTGGAAACTCCAGATCCAGCTAGCAAGGAAGAATTCTGGGTCCACAGCCATTTTTTTTCTTTTTTAAAGATTTTATTTATTTATTTGACAGAGAGCGATCACAGGTAGGCAGAGAGGCAGGCAGAGAGAGGGAGGGAGGGAGGCAGGCTCCCTGCTGAGCAGAGAGCCCGATGCGGGGCTCGATCCCAGGACCCTGGGATCATGACCAGATCCGAGCTGAAGGCAGAGGCTTCAACACACTGAGCCACCCAGGGCCCCCACAGCCATTTTTTTTTTTTTAAATATCCCCTCTAAATGTGGTATCAGTAGCAGAAAGAGTGCCTAGAAAATCATCTAAATTCAATAAAGCCTGATATCTGATACAAAACAAAGAAGCAGTTCTTATTAAAAAAGGTAAGAACCAGAGACCATGAATTCCTAACAGAGGAAAAGAAAAGAACCACAAAAACAATATGGTAAAAATGCATCCAGCTCCAAAAGAAAGGAATCTAACTAAAATCATTTGTGCAGGTGTTAGAAAGTGGTGCTTTCCATTGCCCCTGAATGATGGAAAACCTCCATGAATAAAATTCCACAAAACACATGAGCCCTTATTATAATCCAATATATTCCAAGCACATCTGATTCATAAACACTTAAATGTAAGAAAGATCAAGAACATAAAATTTTCAAGTATGACTGGTTCAAAACTAAGTAAAGCTGAACCTTTTAAAATACAGATACTACAAATTAATATATCAATTGATCTGAATATTAAAATACTGATATGAAAATTACTAACTTTTTATAAATAAAAATGATAAGTTTATTTTAGTCAATTTTATAATTACCACTTTTTCTAAAACTTTACCTGTTTGGCTAAAAAAGCATAAACTTAGAATATTAATTGATTGGGTCAATGCAATTAATTTAATTAGCTCTAAAGATAATTGTATCACATGAAACAAATTTTTGGTATTGAGCACAAAAGAAAGGGAAACAATTTAACACAGAATAAACACATCTGAGCCTTGCATGCCATGCACTAAACAGCAAAACACTGAAAAATATGAGGCACAGTACATGAGAAGGAAGTACATGAGTTTTGTACTCATGTACAAAATGAGTACATGAGAAGGAAGAAAGATTATAACAAAAGGAAAGTATCCTACATTCTCAGCTTCTCTGGTCTTCTTCATGCTTCTCTACCTCAGTTTTTGCAATAGATCTCTATTTGAGGTTCATACTTACATGTGTTACATACAATCCTCAGCTCTGTATACATGTTAGTATCACCTGAAGAGCTTTGAAAAATACACATGTCTGGCCCAACTCCAGAATCCTTATATATATCCTACGACCTAAGGTTGAGGAACAAGCATAGCTATTTTAACAACATTTCAAGTCTGGGTTGACAGTCACTGCTGAAGAACTCAAAGAAAGAAATGAATGCTGTTTCTCTAACAAAAACAAGTCTGTGAACGGCATTTGATTATTCAGAAATTCAGGAACTACTAAATTTGAAAAGAGAATATATATTTTGTCCAAAAAAAGACTTATTGTAACTAGGCGTTAATATCTAAATCTGTACCCTTATCAGAAACATGAAATAGAGATAATACAGGAATGAATGACTACTTTTTAAGGACAAGGGACATATGTAAAATGCAGCTGCAATTTGCTTTATGACATTCTATAAGGTTAATGAACTTGCTAGAAGTATACTAATCCTGTTGCTAAGCAACTAAATTTTCTGTGCACCTCCAAAATAAGAATCCCAAATTATTAAGCATTTTAAAAGGCTAATTCAGGACTGGTGTGTTGTTATAAAAAGAGAACCAAGTATTTTCATGACAGTCATTCTCACCTGGAAGTTCTTCTAAGGAGTCTAATCACATTGCCAAGAGGTATAAAAGACAATGAAGAAACCATTGCCCTTCGGATGATGACTTTGTGTTGAATAAGCTAATAGCCTGATCTAAACAACTAATTTGATTGATAAACAAAAGATGTCCTAACACACTGATTGAACAACTGGTTGATTTTTTGAATCACCAGTTAAAACTAGACTCTAGCAACAGAAATGGAGCCATGATATTAAATAACAGTTGAAATAGATAATGTAGTGTCAAATATGAAAATCCATATATTCTTATTTCATAGCATTTTAAGTATTTTGATGCATTTTAAATCTAGGAAATAAATATCTTTGTGCATTTATTAAATTGTCCTTTCAGAATGAAGTTACAAATTTTAATATTCTTGTCACATATACTGGAAAAATCACTCAAAGGATTCTTGACATTTCTTAACATATATTATTATTTATAATGGTATTCTTTTAATGTCACTACTTATAGTATTTTAATTACATCTTAGTTGAATAGTTGATTTCCACTATTGTCTCCAGTTTTGATAATTAGGAAACATCGATTACCCTAAGACTAAATACTTATGCTGCAAAGCAATCTTATCTCTATCCAGCTGTGCTTTCTTTCCTAAGGTAATGTCCTTCGTATTGCCTGTAGAACCCCGGAAATTAAGCATATCAGAACAGTGGCTAATAGCAGTTTCTAAGCAGATTCCCGTGGTTAAAACTTGTCACTATCACATATTAGCTGATTTTTTTTTTTGTAGTTAACTGATCTTGAACAAATTACTTTAGCTCTTTGATTCAGTTTCTATGAAATGGCAATACTCACACATCTACATCAAGGATTTTCAAAATATGCTTCACAAATGAATCTTCTAAGAATCTTGTTAAGATTCTGTCACTCATTAATTGTGTTTAATATAGAATCTATATTCTGCATTTTTTAAATCTCCAGATGATGCTTGTCAAAGCTGCTGATTATTGCCAGACTTTGAGGAGCAGGATCTAAGGTCATTGTGAGGGCTAGATGAGATAATCCATGTAAAATTATTAATACAGTGCTTTTCTACATAGTAAGTGCTCTTATCATTAACATTTTCAGAGAAATTAAAATTATGCAACCTACTATATTTATTTTACAGATAACTGAAGATCTGAAATGACCTGTTCAAGGTCACATGAACTAATTCCAGGGAAGCCCTTGATTGTTGCCCATAGCCTCCTTGTCCATTGCCTCCAAACTTTGATCACATTATCCCTCTCCACTCATTTAGAATACACTAACGCTATGCATTCAAAACTCATGGTTTAACAGCCACCCTGGGAAGCCTTTTCCAATTGTCTAAATCTATACTGTCTCCCTGTTCCTCTGAGCTGCTATTTTTCTCTTTTTTTCTAATCCTTTTGTACTTCCCCCACACACTTTTATTTAAAATATTTAGAATGTAATCCAACTAAGTGAAATAAATGCATGAACTGATTTTTTTCCCTCTATGTATATTCTATAGTACATTCTCTATAATCAATAAATAACACTAACTTGGGGCACCTGGGTGGCTCAGTGGGTTAAGCCTTTGCCTTCAGCTCAGGTCATGGTCTCAGGGTCCTGGGATCATGCCCTACATCGGGCTCTCTGCTCAGCTGGGAGCCTGCTTCACCCTCTCTCTCTGCCTTCTTCTCTACCTACTTGTGATTCTCTCTGTCAAATAAATAAATAAAATCTTTAAAAATAAATAAATAACACTAATTCATAGATCAAAGATCATTTGTGTACTTTCTTGTCATTATGAATGACAGAATAATGTTAGTTAGGTAGATTGTTCAGGAAAAGCAGAATACCCATTCCCTTCATGCCTTTTCTAAGTGTATTCTTGATTTCCTTCATAAGTTCTTAAAGAGAAAATGAGTTTTGGAACTGAAATAACCTGAGTTGGAGTGCTCAGGCACACTTAGAAGTCTATATGGTGTGAAGTTAAAATGGCAGAGTAGTAGGGGAGTCCTATGCTTGCCTACTCTCTAGATAAATATCAAATCATTCTGAACACCTCAGAAATTGATCTGAGGACTAAAAGAACAAATGCACAACTACAGAGAGAAAAGAGGCCACATTGTGGAAGGCAGGAGGTAAGAGACATGATTTGGAAGAGAAAAGAATTATGGATGCTGCAGAGGAGAGGAAACTCCGATCACATAGGGGAGAGAGAGACAAAGAGAGAGAGAGAGACAAGTGTACAGTGGCACTTTTCTGAAACCACTGACTGAGAAAATGAGTGGGGTTGATTATTGTGAGTTTTTACAACTAGCAGAACCCCAAAACTGAAGTCTTAGAGGTCCATGACATGGTTGGTGTGAAGCCTGGTGGGTGCAGCAGTGCTCCTGTGGAGAGAGAGGGCAGGGCCACGATTCAACATATGGTCCAACGATTCCCTGCATTGCACTGGAACAGACAGTTCCTCCTTGGAGTTCATCTGGGAGAGGTAGCATTGCCTCTCACAGGACAAAAGAACCAGTGGGTACAACTGCACTGCCCCATTTATTACCATAGGTGCAGAGATACCTGCTGATGGCAGCTAACCTGGATGCTGGTTTTTTGTTATACTTTGCTCTAAACTACAAGCTCCTGTACATTTGTGTAACTGACCTTCTTAGAAAATTAGCACCAGCCCCAGCATAGGGAAACCCTACCCCAGAGGATCAGCATGGCTCCATGCCATGCTGGGCCATGCCATGCTAAGTCCCTAAAATTTTGAATTTTGAAATTCAATGTCTGGGATAAAACACAGGAGCACAGGAGCACTGCCACTCCTGGGCAGACAGATGGCCTGGACACAGACAGTGTGAAGCCAGGAAACAGAGAGAAGACTGGGATACATGAAGATAGATTGTCTGCTCTTTGGTGAAGGCTTCCTGAACTTCAGCAGGTGCAAAATCCCCTCTCTGGGTATGAGGGAGCAGGCTGGTGTTATTTTTCTCCCATCAGCATGGATGGACTTAAGTGAGTAGCACTTAAGTGGAGGCTTGAGCCATTTACACCAAGACCCACTGCCCTGCACTCTGCAGGTGCTTCTTTACTAGGGCAAGTGTGCATGAGTGCCAGAGTAACAATGGGCCACTCCCCAGAAGGCCAGCACAAACCCCCTTGCAAGCACCAAGTCTACAACCATAGAGTGCTACAAGGCCTCACCTCTAGTGGAAATCAGATCAAGTCTATGTTAATAAGCAGACCAGAGAACACCTGGATAAAACTTGCCACACACTGGACAAGGTCAAACACTCACCACTGTAGGTAAGGAGAAACTCTGCAGAGGACTGACCTGAGGGAAAGAGAAACCTAAATACAGGAGCCAAGTACATGTAGCATATACCAGAAACACTTCCTGAAGCACCAGGCTGTGGACAGTATCTGACCTCTTCATAACAAATCCATTATTCTCAGGAGCAGGAAACAACAGGGCTTTCCTAACACCAAGAAGTATACAGAGACCTAGACAAATACCAAGACAGAGGAATTCACCCCAAAAGAAAGAACAAGAAAAGGTCACAGGCAGGGATCTAATTGAAATAGATATAAGTTATATGCTTGATCCAGAATTTAAAGCAACAGTCAAAAGGATACTAGCTGAGTTTGAGAAAAGCATAGAGGATATCAGGGAGTCCCTGACTGCAGGATAAAAGACTGAAACACTAGTCAGGATGTAATAAAAAAAATGCTGTAACTGAGGTGCAAAACCAGTTGGATGTAATGACCACAAGGCTAGAAGAAGCAGAGGAATAAATAAGTGATATAGAACATAAAATATAAAATAATGGAAAATAATGAAGCTGAAAAGAAGAGAGAAAGAAAAATATCGAATCATGAATGTAGACTTAGGGAACTGAGCAACTCCATGAAGCATAACAACATTCATATCATACAAGTCCCAGAGGAGAGAGGACAAAAAGGCACAAAATGTTTATCTGAGAAAAGTATAGCTGAAAACTTCCTTAATCTGGGGAAGAAAACAGACATCCAAATACAGGAGGCAGAGAACCCTGATCAAAATTTAAAAAAAAAAAAAAAAAAAAGGAGGCCAATACCGAGACATATCATTGTAGAATTTAAAAAATACAGAAACGAACAAACAAACAAACAAAACCACCAAAAGCAGCAAGGGAAAAGAAACTCCTAACTTACAAGGAAAGACAAATGAGAGAAGCAGCGGACCTTGTCACAAAAACTTGGCAGGCCAGAAGAAGGTGGCATGATATATTCAATGGGCAGAATGGGGAAAATATGAAGCCAAGGATACTTTATCCAGCAAACAAGACTGTCATTCAGAATGACAAAGAACTTTCAAGACAAGCAAAAACTGAATGAGTTTGTGACCACTAATCCAACCCTGCAAGAAATATTAAAGGGGACACTTTGAATGGGAAACACAGACCAAAAGGGACAAAGACTAGAAAGAAAAGAGGAAATCTCCAGAAACAATGACTTAACAGGTAATACAACAGCATGAAATTCTTATCTATAAACAATCACTCTAAATGTAAAAGACTAAATTCTCCAATCAAAAGACATAGAGTCTCAGAATGGATAAAAAAAACAAGATCCATCTATGTGCTCCCTACAAGAGATTCATTTTAGACCTAAACATAACTGCAAATTGAAAGTGAAGGGATGGAGAACATTTATGCTAATGAATGTCAAAAAGAAAGCTAGAGTAGCTATACTTATATCAAACTAGATTTTAAACCAAGGACTTTAATAAGAGATGAAGAAGGGCACTCTATCATAATAAAGGTATCTATCCAACAAGATGGGACAAATGTAAATAATTATCCCCCCAATTTGGGAGAAACCAAACATAAAATCAATTAATAACAAACATAAAGAAACTCTTTAATAATAATACAGTAATAGTGGGAAACTTAAACACCCCATCTACAACAATGGACAAATCATCTAAGTAGAAGATCAAAGTGACACATTGCACCAGATGGACTTAAAAGACACATTTAGAACATTTCGTCCTAGGGCAGCAGAAAACACATTTTTTCAAGGGCACATGGAACAGTTTCCAGAACAGATCACACACTGGGTCAGAAATCAACCTTCTACCAGTATAAAAAGATTAAGATCATGCTATGCATATTTTCAGACCACAATGCCATGAAATTTGAAGTCAACCACAAGAAAAAATTTGGAAAGACCTCTAATACATGGACATTAAGGTACATCCTACTAAATAATGAATGGGCTAACCAGGAAATTAAAGAAGAAATAAAAGAAAATAAATGGAAGCAAATGAAAATGAAAACACAATGGTCCAAATGGTGATCATAAGAGGGAAGTATAGCAATATAGGCCTCAAAAAGCAAGAAAAATCTCAAACACACAACCTAACCTTTCACCTAAAAGAGCTAGTAAAGGAACAGCAAAAGAAGCCTAACTTCAGGAGAGAAAGGGAATTAATAAAGATTAGAGCAGAAATAAATGATACAGAAACAAACAAAAAAAATCCAGTAGAACAGATTAAAGAAACTAGGATCTGGTTCCTTGAAAGAATTAATAAGGCAAGCCTGGGTGGCTCAGTTGGTTAAGCATCTGCCTTCAGCTCAGGTCATAATCTCTGGGTTCTGAGATCAATATCTGCATCAGGCTCCTTTGTCAGCAGGGAGGCTCTTCCTCCTTCTACCTCTCCCCCCTACTCATGCACAAACTCTCTTTATGTCTGAAATAAATAAATAAATACATAAAAAATAAATTAATAAATTGATAAATCCCTAGTCAAACTTATCAAAAAGAAAAGAAAAAGGATTGAAATAAATAAGATCATGAGTGAGAGAGGAGAGATCACAAATTCTATAGAAGTACAAACTTTTATAAGAGAATATAATGAAAAAATATGCCAACAAATTGGGCAATCTGTAAGAAATGGATAAATTCCTAGAAACACTATTACTTACAACATTAGCTGTTAGGGCTTTTTTTGGTTTTGCTTTTGTTTTATAGATTCTGTCTATAGAGGTAGTTACCTATTCCTATTTTTCTGGAGAGATTTTATAATAAAAGGGTACTGAATTTTTCCAAATGCTTTTTTTGCATCAATTGATTTTTTTTTTCAACTAGGCTGTTAATATGGAGGATTATACTAGTTTTTTGGAGATTGATTCAGCCTCATATACCTGTAGTAAATCCAATTTAGTTATGGTGTACAATTTCTTTTATATACTTGTTGGAGTCAATGTACCAAATTTGTTGAAAATTCCTATGTCTAAGTTTGTGAAAATATTGGTCTGTATCTTCCCATCCTTCCTTTCTGTCTTTCCTTTTTTTCTTCTCTATCCCTCTCTCTACTTTCTCTTTCTTTTTAAAATTTCAGTTATTGTATTTTGCAGTTCTATAATTTCCAGTTAGTTCCTTTATAACTTTTATTTCTTTTCTAAGATGTTCTATTTTTTCATTTGTTTAAAATGAATTTGTAATTATTCTCAAAGCAATTTTACATTGGCTGCTTTAAAATCTTTGTACAATTATTCCCACATCAGATTCATCTCTGTATTGATGTGGTTTGTCTTTTGTCACTTAAGGTACAATTTTCTTGGCTCTTACATGACCAGTGATTTTTTATTATATCCTGAACATTTCTTCTGGTCTACTTTTATGGATTGTAGTCTAATGACAATTTAGTTTTCTGAGTCCTTACAATATTTCATTCTGCTTCATTTTTCTGATTCTGAGTGAGTGAGCACCTGCTAGACCGCCACTCGTGCCGCATATGGAAGTGGAAGACTTTCGTAAGTTATCACTAGGTGTCAGGTGGGATATGTTGTATTAGCAGGAGAGAATTTCTTATGCACTGATCTCTGGCTGAGTCTGGTAGGCTTCCCAGTATATCTCTGCTGTGTGGCAGAGAGAAGGAAAGTGTCTACCTGAGCAGATGAGTGGAAATGTCAGAATTGCTTGCACACACCATGTACCATGACTTCCTTTCTTCAAGATATAGCTTATATCTTATTTTCTCTAAGAAACTTTGTAGTGTTGGAGCACCTGGGTGGCTCAGTGGGTTAAAGCCTCTGCCTTCGGCTCAGGTCATGATCCCAGGTCCTGGGATCGAGCCTCGCATCGAGCTCTTTGCTCCGCGGAGAGCCTGCTTCCTCCTTTCTTCCTGCCTCTCTGCCTACTTGAGATCTCTGTCTGTCAAATAAATAAAATAATAAATCTTTAAAAAAGAAAAAAAGGAAACTTTGCAGTGTTATCTGGTTAAATTAATTCACACTTACTATATACATGCCATAATAGCTTACACATCTTTGTTACAGTATAGTACTTCATTAAACCTTGTAACCGAATGGTTCATAAATATGTCTGCTTCATCCATTATTGTGGGACTCCTTGGAGGGCAATTACTGGTGGACATTTTATTTGCATTTATAAAGTTCCTAGCCCAGTATTCCACATAGAGTAGGTACTAATGCTCTTTAAAAACAAATTTTAATAAATGGATACTTTTCAGTTCCTTCTCTTTCCAACTGTATTTTCCACTTTCAAATTTCTTGGAATAGTTTGTATTTAAGTCAGGACCTTTTACAAACCTATGTCCTACTTAACTCCAGTGCTGTTGGTTTCTTATCCTAGGCATCCTATCAAATTCAGTACTATAGTGATTATTTTAGGGTCCAAATAACATTTTTATTTTGATCAAATATGAAATAATTTGGCAATAAAACCATTCAATTAATTACCACTCAAATTCAAGCATTGAACAATTCTTTTTTACTTGATTACTACTACAATTTTACATCTCAGTCCCATAATTTCCGTAATTTACTTTTCCCTTTATGTCAAAAGACATATCTGGAATGAACGTCATGATGGATGCTAATTACATTTAGTGCTTGCAGGTCTATTTCATATTTAGTATTACTAAATTATGGAGTTTATTATGACTTCAGGAATACTAAATATTTTTGATAAGCATATTTTCTACATTTCTTTTTTAAATTTACTTTCTTTTGTTACTATTAAAGTTTTATTCAATTATAATTAACATACAGTGTTATGTTAGTCTCAGGTATACAATATAATGGTAATATACATTCTACATACTTACATACATATATAGAATGCACAATTCTATACATTTCTCAGTGTTCCTCCAGGTAAGTCTACTCTTTTTTTTTTTTTTAAGACTTTATTTATTTATTTGACAGAGAGAGATCACAAGTAGGCAGAGAGGCAGGCAGAGAGAGAGGAGGAAGCAGGCTCCCTGCTGAGCAGAGAGCCCGATGTGGGACTCAATCCCAGGACCCTGAGATCATGACCTGAGCCGAAGGCAGCGGCTTAACACACTGAGCCACCCAGGCGCCCCCAGGTAAGTCTACTCTTAATCCCCTTTATTTCACTCACCCACTCTACCTCCTCTCTTAAAACCACCAGTTTGTTCTCTCTATATATGTATATATATGATAAGCATGTTTAAACACATAATCTTAAGTGTGTTTCTTTTGACTACTCACTTGCTGATACAATTTTATAGTTAGGTGTGTCCCTATGAAAACATACCCTTTCCTAAATTTCGCTGTAAAAATAGAATTCATGCTTTCATTCAGTATCATGCTTCCCTATCATATAGATTTCTTTTCTTTTCTTTTCTTTTTAAAGAGAGAGAGAGAAAGAGAAGGAGAGGAGGAGCAGAGGGAGAGGGAGAGAGAGAATATATGTGCTGGGCATGGAGCCTGATGTGGGGCTCAATCTCACAACCCTGAGATCAGGACCTTAGTGGAAATGAAGAGTCAGAGGCTTAATCAACTGAGCCACCTAGGCACCCCTCAAATAGATTTATTTTCTAAAATTTTTTAAAAATGCAGTTTGAACCAAGGTTCACGTAACAACACAACATCCAGATGGTTATATTATGATGATATATAGTAATTATATATTGCAATCTCTGATTCCTCTGTGTTATAAAAAACACCATGTCAATCTAAGCAATGGAAGTATAAAAGAAAAAATAAAATAAAAGTAAAGAAAGATAAATTAAGAGTAGAAGGAAGGAAGAAAAAGCTGTATGTTTAATATGTTTAAATAAAATGGTTTATATAATCTTAGCAGAAAACTTGTGCCTAAAAAGTTGCATAAATTATTATTCCAGCCAAAAATATCAGTAAAGGTGAGGATAGTTATTTAATTAAGAAAATGTTCATCAATATCACTTTCCAAAGTGGAGGACAACTATATAAAGTGGTTGGTATGCTGGCCAAGCTTGTACAGAATGATCTCACCATTCATATCTTTGATGTTAAATAGTTTACATCTTCATCCTTAATACATTAATGTCGCTGGATCATGTTCATATTCTAAATTCAAACTTGCCTATATCTAATGATTGATATTTCTAATAATTGCCTGCAAATCAATAATGCGGTTTAGCAACATTATCACAATTTCAAAACAATGCTGGTTTTGAAATTATTTAGACATCATATTGAATCTTGCCATCATTAATTTTTACAATCAGTGGGGTTGACACTTAAGAAGGATGTTAGTATGATATGAAATACAGAGGTCATAAATACCGAATTGAGAACATATGAAAACATATTGTATATAAAATGAAAACCTAAATTGAACTTTTCAGAATTTATACGTTTTTTTAAATTTTTTATTTTTTATAAACATATATTTTTATCCCCAGGGGTACAGGTCTGTGAATCACCAGGTTTACACACTTCACAGCACTCACCAAAGCACATACCCTCCCCAATGTCCATAATCCCACCCCCTTCTCCCAAACCCCCTCCCCCCAGCAACCCTCAGTTTGTTTTGTGAGATTAAGAGTTACTTATGGTTCGTCCCCCTCCCAATCCCATCTTGTTTCATTGATTCTTCTCCTACCCACTTAAGCCCCCATGTTGCATCACCACTTCCTCATATCAGGGAGATCATATGATAGTTGTCTTTCTCTGCTTGACTTATTTCACTAAGCATGATACGCTCTAGTTCCATCCATGTTGTCGCAAATGGCAAGATTTCATTTCTTTTGATGGCTGCATAGTATTCCATTGTGTATATATACCACTTCTTCTTGATCCATTCATCTGTTGATGGACATCTGGGTTCTTTCCATAGTTTGGCTATTGTGGACATTGCTGCTATAAACATTCGGGTGCACGTGCCCCTTTGGATCGCTACGTTTGTATCTTTAGGGTAAATATCCAGTAGTGCAATTGCTGGGTCATAGGGCAGTTCTATTTTCAACATTTTGAGGAACCTCCATGCTGTTTTCCAGAGTGGCTGCACCAGCTTGCATTCCCACCAACAGTGTAGGAGGGTTCCCCTTTCTCCGCATCCTCGCCAGCATCTGTCATTTCCTGACTTGTTGATTTTAGCCATTCTGACTGGTGTGAGGTGATATCTCATTGTGGTTTTGATTTGTATTTCCCTGATGCCCAGTGATATGGAGCACTTTTTCATGTGTCTGTTGGCCATCTGGATGTCTTCTTTACAGAAATGTCTGTTCATGTCCTCTGCCCATTTCTTGATTGGATTATTTGTTCTTTGGGTGTTGAGTTTGCTAAGTTCTTTAAAGATTCTGGACACTAGTCCTTTATCTGATATGTCGTTTGCAAATATCTTCTCCCATTCTGTCAATTGTCTCTTGATTTTGTTAACTGTTTCCTTTGCTGTGCAAAAACTTTTGATCTTGATGAAATCCCAATAGTTCATTTTTGCCCTTGCTTCCCTTGCCTTTGGCGTTGTTCCTAGGAAGATGTTGCTGCGGCTGAAGTCAAAGAGGTTGCTGCCTGTGTTCTCCTCAAGGATTTTGATGGATTCCTTTCGCACATTCATCCATTTTGAGTCTATTTTCGTGTGTGGTGTAAGGAAATGGTCCAATTTCATTTTTCTGCATGTGGCTGTCCAATTTTCCCAGCACCATTTATTGAAGAGGCTGTCTTTTTTCCATTGGACATTCTTTCCTGCTTTGTCGAAGATTAGTTGACCTTAGAGTTGAGGGTCTATTTCTGGGCTCTCTATTCTGTTCCATTGATCTATGGGTCTGTTTTTGTGCCAGTAACATGCTGTCTTGATGATGACAGCTTTGTAATAGAGCTTGAAGTCTGGAATTGTGATGCCACCAACGTTGGCTTTCTTTTTCAATATCCCTTGGCTATTCGAGGTCTTTTCTGGTTCCATATAAATTTTAGAATTATTTGTTCCATTTCTTTGAAAAAGATGGATGGTATTTGATAGGAATTGCATTAAATTTGTAGATTGCTTTAGGTAGCATAGACATTTTCACAATATTTATTCTTCCAATCGAGGAACATGGAACATTTTTCCATTTCTCTGTGTCTTCCTCAATTTCTTTCTTGAGGACTTTATAGTTTTCTGAGTATAGATTCTGTGTCTCTTGGGTTAGGTTTATTCCTAGGTATCTTATGGTTTTGGGTGTAATTGTAAATGGGATTGACTCCTTAATTTCTCTTTCTTCTGTCTTACTGTTGGTGTAGAGAAATGCAACTGATTTCTGTGCATTGATTTTATATCCTGACACTTTACTGAATTCCTGTATAAGTTCTAGCAGTTTTGGAGTGGAGTCTTTTGGGTTTTCCACATATAGTATCATATCATCTGCGAAGAGTGATAATTTGACTTCTTCTTTGCCAATTTGGATGCCTTTAATTTCCTTTTGTTGTCTGATTGCTGAGGCTAGGACCACTAGTACTATGTTGAATAGCAGTGGTGATAATGGACATCCCTGCCGTGTTCCTGACCTTAGCGGAAAAGTTTTCAGTTTTTCTCCATTGAGAATGATATTTGCGGTGGGTTTTTCATAGATGGCTTTGATGATATTGAGGTATGTACCCTCTATCCCTACACTTTGAAGAGTTTTGATCAGGAAAGGATGCTGTACTTTGTCAAATGCTTTTTCAGCATCTATTGAGAGTATCATATGGTTCTTGTTCTTTCTTTTATTGATGTGTTGTATCACATTGACTGATTTGCGGATGTTGAACCAACCTTGCAGCCCTGGAATAAATCCCACTTGGTCGTGGTGAATAATCCTTTTAATGTACTGTTGAATCCTATTGACTAGTATTTTGTTGAGTATTTTCGCATCTGTGTTCATCAAGGTTATTGGTCTATAGCTCTCTTTTTTGATGGGATCCTTGTCTGGTTTTGGGATCAAGTTGATGCTGGCCTCATAAAATGAGTTTGGAAGTTTCCCTTCCATTTCTATTTTTTGGAACAGTTTCAGGAGAATAGGAATTAGTTCTTCTTTAAATGTGTGGTTGAATTCCTCCGGGAAGCCGTCTGGCCCTGGGCTTTTGTTTGTTTGGAGATTTTTAATGACTGTTTCAATCTCCTTACTGGTTATGGATCTGTTCAGGCCTTCTCTTTCTTCCTGGTTCAGTTGTGGTAGTTTATATGTTTCTAGGAATGCATCCATTTCTTCCAGATTGTCAAATTTATTGGCGTAGAGTTGCTCATAGTATGTTCTTATAATAGTTTGTATTTCTTTGGTCTTAGTTGTGATCTCTCCTCTTTCGTTCATGATTTTATTTATTTGGATCCTTTCTCTTTTCTTTTTGATAAGTCGGGCCAGGCGTTTATCAATTTTATTAATTCTTTCAAAGAACCAGCTCCCAGTTTTGTTGATTTGTCCTCTTGTTCTTTTGGTTTCTATTTCATTGATTTCTGCTCTGATCTTTATGATTTCTCTTCTCCTGCTGGGCTTAAGGTTTCTTTCTTGTTCTTTCTCTAGCTCCTTTAGGTGTAGGGTTAGGTTGTGTACCTGAGAACTTTCTTGTTTCTTGAGAAAGGCTTGTACCGCTATATATTTTCCTCTCAGGACTGCCTTTGTTGTGTCCCACAGATTTTGAACCATTGTATTTTCATTATTATTTGTTTCCATGATTTTTTTCAATTCTTCTTTAATTTCCCATTTGACCCATTCATTCTTTAAAAGGATGCTGTTTAGTCTCCATGTATTTGGGTTCTTTTCAAACTTCCTTTTGTGGTTGAGTTCTAGCTTTAGAGCATTGTGGTCTGAAAATATGCAGGGAATGATCCCAATCTTTTGATACTGGTTGAGTCCTGATTTAGGACTGAGGATGTGATCTATTCTGGAGAATGTTCCATGTACACTAGAGAAGAATGTGTATACTGTTGCTTTGGGATGAAATGTTCTGAATATATCTGTGATGTCCATCTGGTCCAGTGTGTCGTTTAAGGCCTTTATTTCTTTGCTGATCTTTTGCTTGGATGATCTGTCCATTTCAGTGAGGGGAGTGTTAAAGTCCCCTACTATTATTGTATTATTGTTGATGTGTTTCTTTGATTTTGTTATTAATTGGTTTATATGGTTGGCTGCTCCCACGTTGGGGGCATAGATATTTAAAATTGTTAGATCTTCTTGTTGGACAGACCCTTTGAGTATGATATAGTGTCCTTCCTCATCTCTTATTATAGTCTTTGGCTTAAAATCTAATTGATCTGATATAAGGATTGCCACTCCTGCTTTCTTCTGATGTCCATTAGCATGGTAAATTCTTTTCCACCCCCTCACTTTAAATCTGGAGGTGTCTTCGGGCTTAAAATGAGTTTCCTGGAGGCAACATATAGGTGAATTATGTTTTTTTATCCATTCTGATACCCTGTGTCTTTTGACAGGGGCATTTAGCCCATTCACATTCAGGGTAACTATTGAGAGATATGAATTTAGTGCCATTGTATTGCCTGTAAGGTGACTGTTACTGTATATGGTCTCTGTTCCTTTCTGATCTACCACCTGTAGGCTCTCTCTTTGCTTAGAGGACCCCTTTCAATATTTCCTGTAGAGCTGGTTTGGTGTTTGCAAATTCTTTCAGTTTTTGTTTGTCCTGGAAGCTTTTAATCTCTCCTTCTATTTTCAATGATAGCCTAGCTGGATATAGTATTCTTGGCTGCATGTTTTTCTCGTTTAGTGCTCTGAAAATATCAAGCCAGCTCTTTCTGGCCTGCCAGGTCTCTGTGGATAAGTCAGCTGCCAATCTAATATTTTTACCATTGTATGTTACAGACTTCTTTTCCTGGGCTGCTTTCAGGATTTTCTCTTTGTCACTGAGACTTGTGAATTTTACTATTAGGTGACGGGGTGTGGGCCTATTCTTATTGATTTTGAGGGGCGTTCTCTGAACCTCCTGAATTTTGATGCTCGTTCCCTTTGCCATATTGGGGAAATTCTCCCCAATAATTCTCTCTAGTATACCTTCTGCCCCCCTCTCTCTTTCTTCTTCTTCTGGAATCCCAATTATTCTAATGTTGTTTCGTCTTATGGTGTCACTTATCTCTTGAATTCTCCCCTCGTGGTCCAGTAGCTGTTTGTCCCTCTTTTGCTCAGCTTCTTTATTCTCTGTCATTTGGTCTTCTATATCACTAATTCTTTCTTCTGCCTCATTTATCCTAGCAGTGAGAGCCTCCATTTTTTATTGCACCTCATTAATAGCTTTTTTGATTTACTTGGTTAGATTTTAGTTCTTTTATTTCTCCAGAAAGGGCTTTTATATCTCTCGAGAGGGTTTCTCTAATATATTCCATACCTTTTTCGAGCCCGGCTAGAACCTTGAGAATTGTCATTCTGAACCCTAGATCTGACATATTACCATTGTCTGTATTGATTAGGTCCCTAGCCTTCGGTACTGCCTCTTGTTCTTTTTTTTGCGTTGAATTTTTCCGTCTTGTCATTTTGTCCAGATAAGAGTATATGAAGGAGCAAGTAAAATACTAAAAGGGTGGCAACAACCCCAGGAAAATATGCTTTATCCAAATAGAAGAGATCCCTAATCCTGAGTGGGGGAGAAAGTGGATAAAAAGTGGTTCAAAAAGGAAGAAAGAAAAAAAAAAAGAAAAAAGAAAAAAAAAGAAAAGAATTTAAAAAAAGAAAACAAATAAGAAAAATATAAAAAAGAAAAAAAATATATATTAGATAAACTAGTTAAAAAACGTTAAAAAAGAAAAAGGTAAAAGTTAAAAAAAAATTTCACCAGAAGGCGAGAAAAAAAACAAAAAATGAAAAAGAAAAAAATTAAATTAACTGCAAGACAAAAAAAAATCACAGGGAAAAAGCCATGAGTTCCGTGCTTGGCTTTCTCCTCCTCTGGAATTCTGCTGCTCTCCTTGGTATTGAAACCTCACTCCTTGGTAGGTGAACTTGGTCTAGGCTGGATTTCTTGTTGATCTTCTGGGGGAGGGGCCTGTTGTAGTGATTCTCAAGTGTCTTTACCCAGGCGGAATTGCACCGCCCTTACCAGGGGCTGGGGTAAGTAATCTGCTCAGGTTTGCTTTCAGGAGCTTTTGTTCCCTGAGCGCTTTCCGTAGAGTTCTGGATGACGGGAATACAAATGGCGGCCTCCTGGTCTTCGGCCCAGAGGAGCCGTGAGCCTAGGTCCCCATCCTCAGTGCGCCCTCAGAGAACATTGCCCAGTTACTCCCGTCTGCCTGACCTCCAGCCACGCTCCGAGCTCACTGAGCCTGTGGTGGTTCAAGGTAACACCGAGCTGTGAGCTTACTGTCGGCTCTGTCTCTGTAGCCGGCTTTCCCGTTCCAATATCCGCAAGCTCTGTGACACTCAGACACCCCCAATCCCTCTTTGACCCTGCGGGACCTGAGGCCACGCTGACCCCGCGTGGGCTTCGCCCCGGTTTAGCCTCTGGAGCGATGTCCTTCAGCAGAACAGACTTTTAAAAGTCCTGATTTTGTGCACCGTTGCTCTGACGCTTGCCGGGAGCCGGCCCCTCCCCCCGGGGTCTATCTTCCCGTCGCTTTGGATTCACTTCTCCGCCGGTCCTACCTTTCAGAAAGTGGTCGTTTTTCTGTTTCCAGATTGCTGTTCTTCTTCTCTTCGATCTGCTGATGGATTTTCAGGTGTTTGCAATCTTTAGATAAGCTTTCTAGCTGATCTCCGGCTAGCTGAAGTAGTCTCAGCCTGCTACTTGTCTGCCATCTTGACTCCTCCTCTCCAGAATTTATACTTTTTAATTGTGTTTTGAAATTTAAATTAAAGAACAAAATTAAGGATGTAAATATTTAATAAAATGTCGAGAAAGGGAATTTTGAATTTTATGTCTAAAAGTGAAAATAATTAAAAATTATGTGGTATTATTTAGCTCTCTGGAAAAAGAAACATGTTTTGCAATATGTTTTCTTCTTCTACTTTCCATGTCAACATCAGTACAATATTAAAACCTGGCTGCATTTAAAACTAAAGGAATGTCAGGAAATATCTATTGTACATATTAATGATTTAGGTTTTATTCAGGTAACCTGTTAAATCAGATGTTTCTTGGTTAGCCCATTTCATTGAAATGTTCTCTGGCTATGAAATTGAGAAGGTAATCTTTTTGTACCTATACTCTGTGTCTAACTTCAGGTCCAAATGAAGTCATAGTTTTTTGTTTTTTTTTTCATTTGTTTTATTTTGTTTTTCCTGATCATTTGTAGATGACAACGGTCTTCCTTATTGTTGTCACTATCTAGAGAAAATTTATTAATCTTCTTATGTACAATCCAAATACCACCAACTTTGAGAACCTCTCCAAATACCACATGACAATAAGAATTCAACCACCAATATTTTCTTCAACACTTGGTTCATGAGGATAGAATTATTCCTATGTCAATCTCTTATTCTGACTTAGCTCTATCCAATAGAAAATAAAGTGTGAACCACACATGTAATTTAAAATTTTCCTGTAGCTACATTTAAGGTAAAATAACTTTAATAATACATATCATTTAATGCAAATATTTAAATCTCTTTTATAATTTCAATGTTATTAGTGCACAAAGTATTATGAAGAGATTTTATATCCTTTTAATTTTTTTTTAAATTAAGTGTCTTCAAAATCCTATGTCACTTTACCATTAGAGCACATTTCTTTTCGGACCAGTCATATTTCAGATGCTCAATATATGGCTAATAGCTGCTCTCTTGGACATTACAGATCTACACTTGATTTTTGTTTGACTGATTTCATTCACTGAGCCTTATTTATCCATTTATCTATTTCCTTAAGTTTCTCCTTTATCTTTTTACTTTGAAGAAAATAAAAATAATTTATACCTACCTATTTCCATCCTAGTCTTTACACTTAGATTTCATACCCTTTTTTTTTAAAGATTTTATTTATTTATTTGACAGAGAGAAATCACAAGTAGACGGAGAGGCAGGCAGAGAGAATGGAAGGGAAGCAGGGTCCCTGATGAGCAGAGAGCCCGACGCAGGACTTGATCCCAGGACCCCGAGATCATGACCTGAGCCGAAGGCAGTGGCTTAACCCACTGAGCCACCCAGGCGCCCAGATTTCATACCCTTTATTTAATGGCAGAATACCATTTTCCTCCTGACTTCTGCCGAAATATAACTTCGGGGATCTTCACTGTCAGCAGCATTACTATTGAATCATTTATTGATACTTTATGTGTAAAATGTGACATTAATTGTTCATTATACAATATGTAGCAAATACTATGACATACATATTATAACCCCACTTTTAAGTGGAGGTTATTTGAGACTCAGAGATTGAACAACTTCAACACAATTATTAAATGGTCAAGCTAGGATTCAACCCTAACCTAGACTTTTCTCCAATATACAGCATATCAAGGAGCAACATGTAAGAATGACTGGATCCTCTGTTGTGATAGAGATAGAGTATGTATATGACCTATATCCAACAGATATATCTGTTAAGTGGTGACTGAGAAATGAAAAGATGACAGGAAATGGAGACATCCAAAGTAACATTAAAAACAATCTTTCTTGGCTGCCCAGGTGGCTCAGTTGGTTAAGCATTTGACTTTGGCTCAGGTCATGATCTCACTAAAAACCAAGGTCTACTTAGGGCTCCCTGCTTGGAGGGGAGGCTGCTTCTCCCTCTCCTTCCTGCTCACACTCTCTTGCTATCTCTGTCTCTCAAATAAATACATAAAATCTTTAAAACAACAACAACAACAATCTTTCCAGATAGGATGAAGCCTGTATTAGCTTCCAAAAGTTTTTCTCTTCCTTTTAAAACTTTCCTTCATAATATTAAATAAGAAAGTAAATCCTCTTCTACAACTCAGCATTTTTTCCTAGTCCTGAAACATTTGGGATCAAAGTAACTCCATAGATCTGTGAATAAATACAAACCATATAAACAATAAATGCAAACATGTAAAATAAATGTGATTTCGATGTGTGATCTGTATAAATTAATTAATATATATTTGCATGATCTCCAATTATATTTGAACTGAAAATGAGATCAAAAGCAAACATTTGCCAACATGTAGCTTGTTTCTATAGTTGTTATTTCATTAGCTTCTGCTAGATTTTTTCACATTCAAAAGACTTGGGGGGGGGATCTATATATCTGCTAGGAAATTATTACCTGCCTTATAATCTTTTTTCACACAGGTTGCCATTCTAGTTAAGGTTAGATCATTTATTTTTGTTCTGATTGCTTCCTGATGAGAGTCAAAGTTGGTAATGAAAGCACATTTATTAATTTTGCCTCATAGGCACAGATCAAAGATCATGAGATCATAGGTTGTCATAGGGCTAGATGTGCAAATGTTCTATAGTGGTTTAAACTTTCTGCTATTAAAAAAAAAAAACTTTGATGTATCACTAATTGGCTTTAACACCATTGAAGAGGTGCTGAAATCAGTAGGCAAGAAATTTCTAGCAGTAGGTAGAACATGGAGAACTTTGAGAATCACCATATGCTTTCAGAAATTCAGGCATTAAAACACAAGTCTAAAAAAGGAGTCAGAACTCAATTTTTCTATTATTATTTTTAAAACACAGCTTCATTATAATTTCTATAAAGCTACTGCAAATGTTCTTGCAAATTCTAAAAAACTTAAGTTGTTACTTTACAGTTTTTGTTTTTGTAGACAACTACTTGTTATATGCAATGCATTGTGACACCTAATGTGCAATGAAAGAATGACAAAGATCATTCTTCTCTGGTAAGTTGTGCACACTTGAATGAATAACTGTATCAGAAACTCCAATACTCATGAAATAAGGAAACATGTCAGACAACTGTCCTGCAAGATGTATTGAATTGGGTTGTTTGATTTTACTATCTCAGTACACGCCTTCTAAAATCATATTTCTTAGATTGATCAATAAAATAACCCCTACCAACTCTTGGGAAAAATATAGAATTTCACTTTTGCTTCTAGAAACTAAAAATAACTTTCTTCATCTACTATAATTGGTCATTTTTTACCAGAAGAAGTCATTCTCAAGAACATTCTGAGAACTTATTTGCAGTAAATAGAACATATACTTAATGTTTCCCCCCAGTTATGGTGACATTTTTACATTCAGACAAACATATTTGTTCTTATTCCCCTTGGTGACTAAAGGATGCATTCACATAATGTGTAAACATCACCATGGTCTAATATGACAATCTTTTCATCACACCAAAAAGAAATCCCATATAAATTAGGAGTAACTACATATTCCCTCCCATTTCCTACCTGTCAACCTTAGACAACCACTAATATAATTTCTATAAACTTTATTAGATTATGCCATTTCTTTTATTTTCAAAGAGGCTTCTGGACAGTGAGGAAAAGATACACACATAAATAACTATGTCAATAACCATGTGAATTTTACTCTAGATTTTCTTATTTTTTAAGATTATTTATTTGAGCGAGAGAGTGAATGTAAGTTGGGGGGATAGTTTTATTAGTAAATTCTTTGAAATATATAAGGAAAAAATAATATCAACTCATAAAAAACCTTTTAAAAATCAAGGTAAAAAGAACATTTTGAACTCTGATTTGTAAGAATTCTTATAGTAAAACTTGCCCAAGACATTTTAAGAAAAGAACATTGTAAGTTAATACCCTCAGGAACACAGGAGAAAAGTACTTATCAAATTATGAGGAAATATATATACAATATATACATAAATATATTAATTATATATTTTACACAATTATAATATGTATATCATCTATTTAAATCTCTATATATCTTATCTATAGCTATCTCATCTGTAATACACCATCAAATGCAAATTATCCTAGTAATATACTGTTAGCTTAAAATTCAAAAAAATCAAAAATAAATATTCACTAGCAAAAACATGAAATTAGACCTTACCTCACACCATTGTTGAAGAAGAAAGATTTTACTCTTCTCTTTAACGTTGCTTTCAGCTGATCTAAAAATTAAATTGACATGAGACTGATTAGCAGGAGAAAATCATATTTAATCATGTACATATAAGGAATCCACATGAGAGATTCCAAAGACAGGAAAAATGTGGTACATACATCATTCTGGACTAAGATAAAGAGAATAGGGATCTGAGGCTTCAAAGGGTAGAAAGGCAAAGGTAGAAAAGATTCGATGTTTGATAAACAAATATTTGCTGGGTCATCCAGAACCAATGACAAAAAGAGGATTTTGATCAAAACGGCCTTGCTAGGTTGTTACCTATCTACCATACTTGGTTAATATTATACTATGGTTATTTATGGTGATAGCTCCCTTTGTGGTCCTCTGTCTTAATTCTTTTAGGCAGTTAGATGGGAGGCAAAAAAGCTTTTTTAGTCTTCTGTTTCTTAAAAATAATCAGCTGAAAATAATCCACATGTCAAAGAGACACACTTTAGGGTGGCAATTTTCCTCTCCTATGCCATGCATAAGAAGTAATTCAAAATATATCATAAACCTAAATATAAGCATAAAAATGATAAAACTCTAAGAAAAAAAACCATAGGAATGAATCTTCATGACTTTGAGTTAAGCAAAGGTTCTGTAAATATGTATATAAGGATAGCCAAAAGAATCTAGAGAACGTAGAGGACCTACACTGTGAGTCTCAGTATTTGAGAATATCAGAATGACTATTTGATGTAATTATTTTTCCTATTTTTACAATAAGCTTCATAATAATGGTTTAGTGTGTTTTGAGATTCTAGCTAATGATGGTTTTAGTAAGTTGATCATATATCTCACTTTGCCTAAAACACTATTGATTTTTTTTCAAATGTAGATAATATTTTTTATTGTGTTATGTTAGTCACCACACAGTACTATTGATCTATGCCTACTGCTCATCTGTTTTTTGTTTCATGTCTGTTTTTTAAATAGACTTTATTATTTTTAGTTCAGTTTTAAATTTATAGGAAAGTTGACAAGATAGCTTACACATCTTTTTTATTAATAATTTACAGAAATATGGTACATTTTTAAAAATAACTAACAAATATTGAAATATTATTATAAATTTAAGTCAGTTTATTAAATTTTATTTTGTTTTTACCTAATGTCCTTTCTCTATTCCAGGAGTCCACCCACAATACCATGTTAATCTAGTTATTGTGTTTCATTAGGTATCTCAGCTGTGAGAGTTCCTCAGACTTTCTTTGTTTTGGAGGCCTTGACAGTTTTGAGAAGTACCAATCAGATGTTTTGTAGAAAACCTTAGTATTGCAATAAATCTGATGTTTTTTCCCATAATTAGTGTAGGAAATGGATTCATGGGAGGAAGAACACAGAGGTAAATAGCTACTGTCATCACATCATTCAAGTGTAAATACAGTCAACGCGATTTATGACTTTTGAAGTTGACCATGATCAGCTGGCTGTGTTAGTGTTTGTCAAGTTTCTCTTCTAAAGAATTTTTATTTTTTCTTTGGCATACAGTCTCTTAGGAAGGAATCACAATGTGCATAAGGAGTGGGAAGGTATGCTCCCTTCTTTGAGAACACAGTATCTATATAAATTATTTAGAATTATTTGGCACAGGAGAGTTGTCTTTCCTTGTTAATTTGTTTAATCATTTATTTCTATCAGTATGGATATTTATGTTATACTTAGATTATAATCCAATACTACTTATTGATTCTTTTGCTCAGATTGCTTCAGTTGTAGACATTGGGTAATTTTTAAGTGGGTTACTGTGGTCTTTGACATATCTTCATGTCATCAGTGTTGTGTTGTATTCTGTTTTTAGCACTTTTTTTATAGCAGCATTTATTAACAGCATTAAAACCAAAACGTGTGGACTGGGTTTACTTGTTGTCGCTAAGGTATTATTACTAAGGTAAACACAAGTGTTTACTTGTCAGTTAACAGAGCAAGGAAGTATGTGTGTATACTAAATCATATATGCACACATATCTACCAATGTTTCTGTATAAAACCAATTGTATTTTGATGAAGTCCCAAAAGTTTATTTTCACTTTTGTTTCCTTTGCCTTTGGAAACATATCTTGAAAGAAGTTGCTGTGACTTCATCAAAATCAAAAGCTTCTGCACAGCAAAGGAAACAGTAAAAAAAAAAAACAAAACAAAGAGGCAACCCACAGAATGGGAGAAGACATTTGCAAATGAAAGTACAGACAGAAGGTTGGTATCCGGGATCTATAATGAACTCTTCAAACTCAACACACACAAAACAGACAATCATATCAAAAAATGGGCAGAAGAGATGAACAGACACTTCTCCAGTGAAGACATACAAATGGCTATCAGACACATGAAAAAATGTTCATCATATCTAGCCTCAGGGAGATTCATATTAAAACCACATTGAGATATCACCTTACACCAGTTAGAATGGCCAAAATTAGCAAGACAGGAAACAACAAGTGTTGGAGGGGATGTGGAGAAAGGGGAACCCTCTTCCACTGTTGGTGGGAATGCAAGTTGGTGCAGCCTCTTTGGAGAACAGTGTGGAGATTCCTCAAGAAATTAAAAATAGAACTTCCCTATGACCCTGCCATTGTACTCCTGGGTATTTACCTCAAAGATACAGATGTCGTGAAAAGAAGGGCCATCTGTACCCCAACGTTTATAGCAGCAATGGCCACGGTCGCCAAACTGTGGAAAGAACCAAGAGGCCCTTCAACGGATGAATGGATAAGGAAAATGTGGTCCATATACACTATGGAGTATTATGCCTCCATCAGAAAGGATGAAGACCCAACTTTTGTAGCAACATGGACGGGACTGGAAGAGATTATGCTGAGTGAAATAAGTCAAGCAGAGAGAGTCAATTACCATATGGTTTCACTTATTTGTGGAACATAACAAATAGCATGGAGGACATGGGGAGTTAGAGAGGAGAAGGGAGTTGGGGGAAATTGGAAGGGGAGGTGAACCATGAGAGACTATGGACTCTGAAAACCAATCTGAGGGATTTGAAGTGGCAGGGCGGTGGGAGATTGGGGTACCGGGTGGTGGGTATTATAGAGGGCACGGATTGCATGGAGCACTGGGTGTGGTACAAAAATAATGAATACTGTTATGATGAAAATAAATAAAAAATAAATTAAAAAAAAACAAAAACCAATTGCATTAGTATTTAGCTAAACTCAAGCTATAGATGTTTCTGACTCTAATCAATTACCACATAAGTCATTTTAACTTATTTCCCTTGATTATCTATAAAGTTCCATTCTAACAGTGAGAAACCAGGCTCCCACCATCTGCAGTCTATTTACTTAATTGTCCAATTCAGGTACAAATATACCATGGAAAAAAATTTTATCAACAACTTGTCAATTCCTTTGCCATTAGTCTTGCAGATTCCTCTCATTTCCAGAATTACTTAGTTCAACATCTCTCCCTGCCTTTCTTGTCAGTGAGGTTTCTTCTTATATTTGTAGTACAGTTGGATTCTCTTGTCCCACTCTGCATTCCTTCCTGGAATTCCCAACATCCTAAATAATTTCTTGAATTGATATTTATTAAGATAAATTGTCTGTACTAAAACATGCTGGGTTCTGACAGATGTACTATGTTATGTATCTACCAATAAACTATCATAGAAAATTCTTTCACCCCTTAAATTCCCCTGTGCTTTATTTATTCAATCCCCTTTCCCTCCCTCCAAACACTTGTTAGTGTTGATCTTTTTACTTTTTTTTTAAATAAGTTACCTTTTAAAATGTCATATAATTGAATTATGGAATAAGTAGTCTTTTCAAACTGAATTTTTAAAACTTAACAATATTCATTATGGTTTTCATAGCTTGATAGAGTTTTTTTAAGTCACTGAATAGTATTCTATTTTCTGGGAGTTCTATAATTTGGTTTATTTATTCACCTATTGAAGGACAACTTAGTTGTTTCCAGTTCAGAGTGATTAATGAATAGAGCATATAAAAATAAACATGGGCAGGGTTTTGCATGGATATGTTTTTAAATGAATTGAGTAAACAACAATTAGCTACCTGTTGGATTAGATAGTAAGACTGTATTTAGCTTTGCAAGAAACTACCAAACTGTCTCTCAAAATGGTAGTACCATGCAGCAATCCCACTAGCAACAAATGAGTTTCTGTTGCCCTGTGTTCTCACCAGGATTAGGCAATATCAATATTTTGTATTGATATTTTTAGCATTTTATTTATTTATTTATGAACATATAATGTATTTTTATCCCCAAGGGTACAGGTCTGGATTTTACTTACTATAATAGATGTGTGGTGGAAACTCATTCTTTTTTATTTTTAAGATTTATTTATTTATTTTTAGAGACAGAGAGAGAAAAAACCTTAAACAGACTCCTGCTGAGCACAGAGCCCATTGAGAAACTCAATCTCATGACCCTGGGGTCACGACCTAAGCTGCAACCAAGAGTTACACACTTAACTGATTACACCACCCAGGCACCCCACTCACTGTCCTTTAAATTTGTCATTCCTTAGTAGCAAGTAATGTTGAGCATCTTTTAATGTTTTTTCGCCACCTGTATATCTTTGGTGAAGTGTCTCTCCAAGTTTTTGTCCACTTAAATAAATTATTTATTTTCTTGTTGAATTTTATGTCTTCTTTATATATTTTGGATACTTTGGCAGATATGTGTTTGAAAAATAAATTTTCGGGATACCTGGGTGACTCAGTCGCTTACGTGTCTGCCTTCAGCTCAGGTCATGATCCCAGGGTTCTGGAATCTAGCCTTATTTGGGCTCCCTGCTCAGTGGAGAGCCTGCTTCTCCTTCTCCCTCTGCCTCTACCCTCTGGCTCATCCGCTCTCATTCTCTCCTTTTCTCTATAGCAAATAAATAAATAAATAAAATATTTTTAAAAATAAAAATAAATAATTTTCTTATCTATGACTATAATTTCATTCTTTAACAGTATATTTCACAAAACAGAAAATCTCAATTGTAATAAAATCTAACATCAATTTTTTTCTTCCATGGGTCACGCTTTTGGCGTTGTACCTAAAAACTCACATTCAAAACCCAAGTTTATGCAGATTTTCTCCTATGCTTGACTCCAGAAGTTCTATAGTATTATGCTTTGTAATTAGAGTGTGGACCATTTTGAATTAATTTTTGAAAAAAGGTATAATTTCTCTTTCTAGCTTGATTGACTGATTTTGCATATAGATGTCCAACTGTTGCAGCACTATTTGTTGAAAAAGGCTCTCCTTTTCCCATTGAAATGCCTTTCTGGCCTTTGTCAGAGATTGGTTAACTATACTTACATGGATCTTGATTCTAATTTATTGATTCTTATGTTTATCATTTGGCCAATACCCCTCTGTATTGATTACCGTAGTTTTATAGTCTGTCTTGAAGTCAGGTCGTGTTATTCTTCCAACACTTTTATCAGTATTATGTTGCCTCTTTCTGTCTTTTGCTATCCCACATTAAGGTTAATTAGCTTGGATTATTTCTAGGTTTCTGTTTTGTATATTTTTATTTTTTTAATTATTGCTGTTTAAATTTAGAGGGGTACCTGGGTAGCTCGGTTCATTAAGCGTCTGACTTTGGTTCAGGACATGATAGCAGGGTCCTGGAATAGAGCCTTGTATTAGGCTCCCTGCTCCTCAGGAAATCTGCTTCTCCTTCTCCTTCTGCCCCTCCTCTCATCTTCACCTCCCCCCAAATAAAAAATATCTTAAAAGAAAAAAAAGATGTCCAGAAGTAGATGTCATAGGAATAGAAAGTATATTTCTGAGTCTCCATAAAGCATTTGTTTCTGTAATGTGGAAACTCTTCTGGATCAAAAGTAAGAGACTGTAAGCCATAATGAATAGTACTGATATTATTTGGGCCTAAATGGTGATCAGTGAAATATGGATTAAAAAACATAATTGTAAAGACTGTGGGGGCAGAGAAGTTTTCACTTCTTCCCTTCTAGGTTTTTTGTTTAATTTAATAATTAAATTGATACAATTCAACAGGAGAAAAACAAACACAAGTGTATTAATATATGTATCTACTATACACATGGGAGAGATCGAGGAAAACTGAGCAACTCCCCAAAATGGCCAAAGCCATCATCTTAAGTACCATCTTCAGATAACCAGAATACGTTGAGTGGGAGTTCGTTATGCCTCATCTGATGCCTGCAGTTCCTCAAAAATAACCAGCTTAAAATAATCAATATACCAAGTGACACAATTTGAGGTGGCAAATTCTGCTCCTCTACATGAGTTAAAGAAGATAATGATGAGGAAAGTATAGACTAAAGGCCTTGATATCTGGGTAGTCACATCAAATTAATAATCATTTTGCTTGGGAACAGTTGCTGAAATCAAACCTCCACTGAATTAATTTTCATCATAAGCACTCTTATTTAGAACCAGTACATGGCCATTACCCATTTGGTGGAATCAGTAGACAATACCATTTACAGAAATTGTATTTGTCCGTGACCTGGGAAAACAGAACAAGAGCTGCTACGTACTTCTTCAACAAGACAGGAAGCATTCTTTGCCAGTTTGCCTTGACTGTATGTTCTGCAAGATCATTTGCCACCTCATCCATGGATTTCATAATGATTAAAATAAATATGACTTCTTGTTTTATGTTGAGGGATGAATAAAGGAATCAGGTAAGCAGCCCACAATAGAGTAGCTTTGTTATTTACATTCTGTCTAGTGATTCACAGGGTCATTGAGTTGCAAGGACAGGAAAAAAGTTGCAACTGAAAACATATATCCTGGTTATTTAATATGAAAATACTTAAAAATGTTCCATGAACCCAATAAACATTCCCCAGTCTCTGACATCATATCTATTCTAGCCTAATACCAAGATGAAGAGGACCTGAAGTTTGTTAACCCGTGTTATCCTTTACAGTTTTTTGTAATAAGCTCAATTTATTATTGGTATTACAAGTTTTCATCATCCCTAGAGTCCAAAAGGAATAAAATTTTATTTTTCTAGTATGAATTCTTCTCAAATTGTGTGATCAAATACATATGTTGTAAATGTAACCAACACTGAAGTGAAATGAAAATGACTAATAAGGTTTTAAGTGTAGTGTAATAATTCTCAATGGCATTTCTATTTTAACATGACTGAAAGTCTTTAAAGAACAGGAATAATTATCAAATAAAGTGTAGAAAGGTACACATCAAATCAGTCACCAAATTTCAGAGATATTCTTAGGGCACTAATATTTTTCTGTGGTTTTTGAAACTACATAGAGTTAGGACTATGTTTTCATGGCATTCGTGAAGTAGAGTGCTGAACGAAGGGCCAGGCATGTATTGATCGTCCAATTTATTCAGTACACTCACAAGCTAAACCTTTTGTGATCTGTTCCACACAATTTCTACCCTCTTTCACCGGTTCTTCATTCTGATTTATGCTTTACTTTCTTTCTACCACATGGTAAGGAAAAATGTGTGCCGATTATTTACTTGGTTCCCTTTTTAATATTTTATCATTCCATCAAGTGTGCATCTGTGTTTTCTGAAAATGCCCATTCATTCATTTGTTAATTATATTGCACTATTTATCAGATACAAGTGCTGGCCTTGTTCTAAGTACTGGGCATTCCATCCAACCAACAGTTAGTGCTTATTATGTATGAGTCACTTTAATATCTCACAACAACCATCTATGATGTATGGACTATTGCAACCCACAAGTCACAATTGAAAAAAATCTTAAACAAAATGTTTATAGGTGTGACAGAGCTGGAGAACAAACACAGGTAGTGTGACTCTGCTTCCTACCATTTAACTACTAGAATGTACTAATTCTCAGTCTCAGAGTGATGAACTTGACAGAAAAGGTCTATCCTTTTATAGTGCTGGCTCTCTAATGTGGGAAGGTAGCAAACAGCAAGTAGAGAAGTTATTAATTTCAAGTAGTGGTAACTGGTATTTACTGTTGATAACAAAAATTCAACTGAGTTGCTTAAAAGATCAAATTAGCTTTATTGAATGGTTCATGTATCAGGTAGCATCCAATTTAACAAATAGAAAAAGTCTCCCTTGAGCTGAAGAAAAGGAAATGTTTTTAAATATAGTGTTAAAAAGAAAACCAAAGCCCCAAAATGGCATCATTTAGGTTTCAGCCCAAGTCAGTAAACCAGGGCTTAATACCTAATCTAATTGCAGTTTCATCCTCTCCCAGAAATAATAAGGCTTAAGTGGAGAGTCAGGGATTTTCTGATAAGCAACAAAGAGGTAATTTGTTGAATTGGCCTTCTCAATTCCCCCCAAAGAAACATGAGGTAATCTGCATAGTAACAACCCCTTCCCTTCCCTGTAAGGGAGGGTGATTGACCTGAAACAATCTTGTCTTTTCTTTTGCTTATAACTTCTTTGCCCCATCCTCCTTTCTATAAAAACCTTCCATTTTGTATAACTCCTTGGGGTTCTCCTCTGTTTGCTAGATGGGATGCTGCCCAATTCATGAACTGTTTAATAAAGCTAATTAGGTCTCTAAAACTTACTCAGTTGAAATTTTGTTTTCTAACAGTAGAGAGTAGAGAAAAATGAAATTATTAGCCAAGAACTCATTGTTTTAGGCAAGGTCACCTTCCTAAGGTGGAACAGAGAGAGTCTATCCATAAATAACCTAGTGCTGACCAGGTTGATGGGTTAAAGGTTACATTCCTTAGATGGTTAAAAACTGCAGTTGGGTTAGATAGTAAGTCTTGAACTGCTGATGTTGAAGAGGAAAATTACCCAGAGCAGGCCCAGGTCAGGAGGCCCCAAAAGATGTAGAGTTACTAACAATAAGCTAGAGATAATCAGAAGCCCTACTGGAAGCAAGAAATAACAAGCCATCCCTGTTTCTGTAAACTGGATTCCCACCACAGGTTCCCTCCACTACTGTTCCCTCCGGAAGCATCCTGCTCCCCCGTTTAAACCTACCTACCAGCAGTCAGCACAGATCTTGGAACCTGACTGCCTGCAGTCCCCCATAAAAGCCCTATAACCCCACTGCCCGGGGCCCAGAAATTCCAGCACAAGCTCATCTGAGTCTGCCAGGTGTAAAATAAATCCGAGTTCTGCTTCTCCAAGTGTCACTTTGATGTGGGAAACAGAGGCAGAAGAAAAATTATTAGATTTCCTTACCTACTGACAAGCCCTTGAAACAGGAAGAGTGACACTCCTCTAGGGACTCAACTACCCCCACCTTAAGGCTTTGCTAAAGGCAAAGGACAATCCCAGCCTGATGGACTCCCTACCCCCAACCAGGATCCTGTAAGTCTACTTTAACAATTCCTTTGGAATTATCTCTAAACCTCCAAGATAGTGTCAACAATCAGTCCCAAGCATAAGGCCCACTGATATACATCTAAATGGTCTCACATAAAGGTTTTATTACTGGTAATGAATAACCTTTTCCCCAGACAATAGCTAGCCCCTCAAGGTCCTAGAAACCTTGCTTCCAAAACTTCTTAGAGACTTACATCATCCCTCATCCCCTTCCCAATTTACAAGTATACAATAGACCACTCCTCCCATCCCCAGGCAGCAGCTCTTCCTGCCCACGGGTCTTGTCCCCATGCTTTAATAAGCCACCATTCTGCACCAAAGATGTCTCAAGAATTCTTTCTTGGTCATCGGCTCCAGATCTCACCCCACTGAACTCCAGTTCTATGTTCTAGAACTTCATCAACTTGGTCTCTTGCTGGTCTGATATTTTCTGCAACAATGTGGGCCCTTAACATAAATAATTCCATTTTGGGTTTGTGGTTTACTTTTCAATATTATAATAATTGTTAACTTAGAAATAATAATAGCTTGAAATCAACCTGTCTCTGTTTCACAGACTAGTTTTTAAGGCCAAAGGCCATGCGGTTGGGCCTGGCCATGCACAAGTGGCCAATGAAATTGTAACACACAGAGAAAGCTGCACAGTGATGCTAAGTGACCACCTGAATTACAATTGAATTACAATTCACCCTATAGTAGACATTTGACCTAGCCTATCACCTTGGTTAGAATTGGTGCCCAAAAGACTCCCAAAGGGCGGGGCCCATACTCCTTGGTAGCTAGGGAGACAGTATGCAACCCCTCACTGATCTGATGTCTCCACCTGGCCTGACCCATCCTTGTATCTGGGCTTTGTTACCTGGGGCTGGTTTCCAGGACTTGTTTTTAAGTAAGTCCCCTGGGGGAAGGGGAGCAAGGACAGTTTAAGGGTTAAACAAGGTTTTTGTTTAACCTGGATGGAAGCCTCTGGCTAAATAGGTCCTTACACTATTAAGCAAATCATAAGGAAGAGAAAATACATTTACAGTACTAAGCTGCATTTATTGAAAAAAATCTACATGTAAGTGGATCCTCATAGTCAAAGATTGGACTCCTTGGTTTCTTTCACTTTTTATGGTGTTCTTCTCATAGAGTAGGGGAGGTAGCTTTTTCCATGGGTGGAAAAAGAGATGGAGATTAAGGGGTACACTTGTGATGAGCACCACATATTGTATAGAAGTTCGAATCATTATATTGTACACTTGAAACTGGTATTATGCTGTGTGCTAACTGGAATTTAAATAAAAACTTGAAGAAGAAAAAAAAAGTAGGTGATTCATATCTACTGTCCAAAATGGATGGTGATTTCAGTGCTCAGAGACAGTTTCTCAGGTTCCAAAGAAATAATTCAGTAGCTGTTTATAGATGAATACTATATCCCAAATATCTCTGACGTGCTCCATGTCCTTTTGTAAATATCTACCAAATGATTTTAAATAATTGAATGAATATTAGTCATTTTTTTTTCTACCCAAGTAAGTGAGGTCACTTCCTCTTAAACTCAAATGACTTTTAAATGAAATTCTCCTAAAGTCATTTCAATTCTGAAAACCTTTTCTACAACAGCGGGAAAACAAACTGAGTATACATGGATTAGGATAAATTCCAAGTCATAAAATTTAAAGTAAAATAAAACAAAACAAACAAAAAATTTGGTGGAAAACAAGACACAGGAAGAGACCTTTTGTAGATAATCACTTTAGCATAATGAAAAGCAAATTCACAGCATTTTTTTTTTTTGAAGCTGCAGAAGATCCTGGATTGTTTCACAAATAATGTTAAAAGAAAATATTTTAGTATATAATATTCTTAAGAGCCAGTAAATACTATCTGTATCATTTCATTTAGTGCTTTCCTCCATCACAAATCCAAAGTTGTTGATGTTGAAATAATTAGGACACTGGGTCTTGATTTGGCTGTCCTCTGATTTCTCTGACCTCATTCCTGTTCTCAAACAAGAGAGTTCCTCTAGCTAGCCACAGGCTTCTTTGCTGTTCCTCATACTGGCAAGGATTTTTTATTTCTTACCTCTATCTGAACTTTTCTTCTTTCTAATGTATGAATAGCTTGCAAGTCTCTGCTCAAATGTTACCAGCTACATAGAATCCTGCCTTGACTATCTGTCTAAAATAACACCTCACCACCCCATAATCTTTATTCCTTTACCCTACTTTATTTTTCCTCATAAGCTTATCACTGGATTACTATGTAATTCTTTACTTATTGTCTGACCCCTCCATTAATTCCAAAGGAGGAGTCAGATCTTTATTTTGGCAATACAGACTATATATCTAAAGCTTAAAATGGTGCCTAGCATATAGCAGATGCTAAATAAATACTAACTGAATTAGTAAATGAGTGAATAAATGAATAGTACATTTATTGTTTCTTACAGATGATAAAGTATTTATGAGTTTTATGAATTAATTTGTAATACTGGAATCAATATAATTTTCTGTTCATTTTTTAAATTAAGAAATGAAAGTAAAATTCATATAACATAAAATTAAACATTTTAAAGTGTACAAGTCAGTGGCATTAATTATATTCACAGTAATGTACAACCTCTACCATCTATATCAAGCTCCAAAACACTTTCATCACTCCAAAGGAAAACCCTATGCCCAGTACATTTTCACTCCCCTTTCTTTTGTTCCCACACCACTAGGCAATTGCCAGTCTCTGTTCTGTCTCCAGATTAACCTACTCTAGATATTTCACAGAAATGAAATCATGTAGCATGTGACCTTTTGAGGTTAGATTCTTTTATTCAGCATAATGTTTGCAAGGTTCATCCACATTGTTGTAGCATGTGTCAGGACTTTCTTTTTTAATTATGACTGAATAATATTATTGTATGTATACATTACATATTGTTCATCCATTCATCAGCTGGTGAGCATTTAGGCTATTTCTACCTTTTGGATGTTGTGAATAGTGCTTCTCTGAATATCAGGTACAAGTATCTGTTTAAGAACCTCACACAAACTGAATTTTCTGAGTTGAATTTCCAGTTTTTTAAATTTTAATTTTTAATAAAAATTGTATATATTTAGGTATACAATATGAAGATTTGATACACTATACATAATGAAATGATTGCTACAATTGATTTGGGTATATCCTATAAGTAGAATTGCGGGGTCTTACATTTCTGTTTAGCTGTTTTTGAAAAAAAAGATTTATTCATTTATTTGAGAGAGAAAGAAAGACAGAGAGAACATGTGTGAGTGGGGGGAGGACAGAAGGAGAGAATCTCAAGCAGACTCACTTCTGAGCTTAGAGCTGACCCAGGGCTCTATCTAAGACCCAAGAGATCATGACTTGAGCCAAAATCACGACCCAAATGCTTCATCAGATTACCAAAAAAATTAATCAACCAACAACAAGCACCCCTCTATGTTTATTTTTTTGGTAAACAAACTTTCCAATAGGACTGCACTATTTTACATTCACACCAGCAATTTCCCCATATTGTCTCCAACATTTATTATTTTCCTCCCCCCTCCACAACACATTTACACTGAGTATAAAAAGGTATCTCAGTGTGTTTTTTTTTATTTTTTATTTTTTATAAACATATATTTTTATCCCCAGGGGTACAGGTCTGTGAATCACCAGGTTTACACACTTCACAGCACTCACCAAAGCACATACCCTCCCCAATGTCCATAATCCCACCCCCTTCTCCCAAACCCCCTCCCCCCAGCAACCCTCAGTTTGTTTTGTGAGATTAAGAGTCACTTATGGTTCGTCTCCCTCCCAATCCCATCTTGTTTCATTTATTCTTCTCCTACCCACTTAGGCCCCCATGTTGCATCACCACTTCCTCATATCAGGGAGATCATATGATAGTTGTCTTTCTCTGCTTGACTTATTTTGCTAAGCATGATACGCTCTAGTTCCATCCATGTTGTCGCAAATGGCAAGATTTCATTTCTTTTGATGGCTGCATAGTATTCCATTGTGTATATATACCACATCTTCTTGATCCATTCATCTGTCGATGGACATCTAGGTTCTTTCCATAGTTTGGCTATTGTGGACATTGCTGCTATAAACATTCGGGTGCACGTGCCCCTTTGGATCACTACGTTTGTATCTTTAGGGTAAATACCCAGTAGTGCAATTGCTGGGTCATAGGGCAGTTCTATTTTCAACACTTTGAGGAACCTCCATGCTGTTTTCCAGAGTGGCTGCACCAGCTTGCATTCCCACCAACAGTGTAGGAGGGTTCCCCTTTCTCCGCATCCTCGCCAGCATCTGTCATTTCCTGACTTGTTGATTTTAGCCATTCTGACTGGTGTGAGGTGATATCTCATTGTGGTTTTGATTTGTATTTCCCTGATGCCCAGTGATATGGAGCACTTTTTCATGTGTCTGTTGGCCATCTGGATGTCTTCTTTGCAGAAATGTCTGTTCATGTCCTCTGCCCATTTCTTGATTGGATTATTTGTTCTTTGGGTGTTGAGTTTGCTAAGTTCTTTATAGATTCTGGACACTAGTCCTTTATCTGATATGTCGTTTGCAAATATCTTCTCCCATTCTGTCAGTCGTCTTTTGATTTTGTTAACTGTTTCCTTTGCTGTGCAAAAGCTTTTGATCTTGATGAAATCCCAATAGTTCATTTTTGCCCTTGCTTCCCTTGCCTTTGGCGTTGTTCCTAGGAAGATGTTGCTGCGGCTGAGGTCGAAGAGGTTGCTGCCTGTGTTCTCCTCAAGGATTTTGATGGATTCCTTTTGCACATTGAGGTCCTTCATCCATTTTGAGTCTATTTTTGTGTGTGGTGTAAGGAAATGGTCCAATTTCATTTTTCTGCATGTGGCTGTCCAATTTTCCCAGCACCATTTATTGAAGAGGCTGTCTTTTTTCCATTGGACATTCTTTCCTGCTTTGTCGAAGATTAGTTGACCATAGAGTTGAGGGTCTATTTCTGGGCTCTCTATTCTGTTCCATTGATCTATGGGTATGTTTTTGTGCCAGTACCATGCTGTCTTGATGATGACAGCTTTGTAATAGAGCTTGAAGTCCGGAATTGTGATGCCACCAACGTTGGCTTTCTTTTTCAATATCCCTTTGGCTATTCGAGGTCTTTTCTGGTTCCATATAAATTTTAGAATTATTTGTTCCATTTCTTGAAAAAGATGGATGGTACTTTGATAGGAATTGCATTAAATGTGTAGATTGCTTTAGGTAGCATAGACATTTTCACAATATTTATTCTTCCAATCCAGGAGCATGGAACATTTTTCCATTTCTCTGTGTCTTCCTCAATTTCTTTCATGAGTACTTTATAGTTTTCTGAGTATAGATTCTGTGTCTCTTGGGTTAGGTTTATTCCTAGGTATCTTATGGTTTTGGGTGCAATTGTAAATGGGATGGACTCCTTAATTTCTCTTTCTTCTGTCTTGTTGTTGGTATAGAGAAATGCAACTGATTTCTGTGCATTGATTTTATATCCTGACATTTTACTGAATTCCTGTATAAGTTCTAGAAGTTTTGGAGTGGAGTCTTTTGGGTTTTCCACATATTGTCAGACTTCGGTAGGTTTTGCGGGCCGACAGGCACGAGGAGAGCGTCCGGGCCAGCCGGTAGCTCCCCTTGGGGCTGAGTGGGATGGCGAGTGTCGTGAGTCCAGGCGCATTAACGAACCACACCAGACTCGGGGGATCTGTCGAAGCAGGATCTCACTTTATTGAGCGGGGTTGCAGCTTATATTGGGTAGGGGATGGGAAATGAGGTCAGCGGGGAGAGAGCCTATGGGGTTTGGTTACGTAGTCAGTAACTGGGTAGGGTGTGTTGGGCGAGAGGAGGAAATATCAGAGATATGCGGAACCGAAACCGCCATGTTGGCGCCAATACTGCCACGGTGGCGCCTTTTCTAGCCGGAAGAGAAGGCAGGCCAGCGCCATCTTTGCTGTGCCCAACAACATATAGTATCATATCATCTGTGAAGAGTGATAATTTGACTTCTTCTTTGCCGATTTGGATGCCTTTAATTTCCTTTTGTTGTCTGATTGCTGAGGCTAGGACCTCTAGTACGATGTTGAATAGCAGTGGTGATAATGGACATCCCTGCCGTGTTCCTGACCTTAGCGGAAAAGTTTTCAGTTTTTCTCCATTGAGAATGATATTTGCGGTGGGTTTTTCATAGATGGCTTTGATGATATTGAGGTATGTGCCCTCTATCCCTACACTTTGAAGAGTTTTGATCAAGAAGGGATGCTGTACTTTGTCAAATGCTTTTTCAGCATCTATTGAGAGTATCATATGGTTCTTGTTCTTTCTTTTATTGATGTGTTGTATCACATTGACTGATTTGCAGATGTTGAACCAAACTTGCAGCCCTGGAATAAATCCCACTTGGTCGTGGTGAATAATCCCTTTAATGTACTGTTGAATCCTATTGGCTAGTATTTTGGTGAGAATTTTCGCATCTGTGTTCATCAAGGATATTGGTCTATAGCTCTCTTTTTTGATGGGATCCTTGTCTGGTTTTGGGATCAAGGTGATGCTGGCCTCATAAAATGAGTTTGGAAGTTTTCCTTCCATTGCTATTTTTTTGCAACAGTTTCAGGAGAATAGGAATTAGTTCTTCTTTAAATGTTTGGTAGAATTCCTCCGGGAAGCCGTCTGGCCCTGGGCTTTTGTTTGTTTGGAGATTTTTAATGACTGTTTCAATCTCCTTACTGGTTATGGGTCTGTTCAGGCTTTCTATTTCTTCCTGGTTCAGTTGTGGTAGTTTATATGTTTCTAGGAATGCATCCATTTCTTCCAGATTGTCAGATTTGTTGGCGTAGAGTTGCTCATAGTATGTTCTTATAATAGTTTGTATTTCTTTGGTGTTAGTTGTGATCTCTTCTCTTTCATTCATGATTTTATTTATTTGGGTCCTTTCTCTTTTCTTTTTGATAAATCGGGCCAGGGGTTTATCAATTTTATTAATTCTTTCAAAGAACCAGTTCCTAGTTTTGTTGATTTGTCCTATTGTTTTTTTGGTTTCTATTTCATTGATTTCTGCTCTGATCTTTACGATTTCTCTTCTCCTGCTGGGCTTAGGGTTTCTTTCTTGTTCTTTCTCCAGCTCCTTTAGGTGTATGGTTAGGTTGTGTACCTGAGACCATTCTTGTTTCTTGAGAAAGGCTTGTATATTTCCTATATATACAGGAATATATTTTCCTCTCAGGACTGCCTTTGTTGTGTCCCACAGATTTTGAACCGTTGTATTTTCATTATCATTTGTTTCCATGAATTTTTTTTCAATTCTTCTTTAATTTCCCGGTTGACCCATTCATTCTTTAGAAGGATGCTGTTCAGTCTCCATGTATTTGGGTTCTTTTCAAACTTCCTCTTGTAGTTGAGTTCTAGCTTCAGAGCATTGTGGTCTGAAAATATGCAGGGAATGATCCCAATCTTTCGATACCGATTGAGTCCTGATTTAGGACCGAGGATGTGATCTATTCTGGAGAATGTTCCATGTGCACTAGAGAAGAATGTGTATTCTGTTGCTTTGGGATGAAATGTTCTGAATATATCTGTGATGTCCATCTGGTCCAGTGTGTTGTTTAAGGCCTTTATTTCCTTGTTGATCTGCATCTGTATTTTAAATCTTAGAGTTAAAAAAGAGATTTAAAAATAAAAAATACAATAATGTTGGCTTTTGTATTTATCTATCTAGGTAACTTTACCAATGTTCTTTTTTCTTCATATAGCTTTAAGCTACTATCTAGTGTTCTTTCATTTCTGCCTGAAGGACTCCTTGTCACATTTCTTGTAGGGCAGTTCTACTAGCAACAAACTCCTTCAGTTTCTTTTATTTAAGAATGTTTCAATGTCTCCCATTTTTGAAAAGGCAGTTTTGTCAGACATAGAATTCTTGGTTGAATTTTCCTCTTTCAACATTTTAAATATATCATCCATTGTCTTCTGGTATCTATGGTTTCTTTCTTTCTTTCTTTCTTTCTTCTTTTCTTTCTTTTAAGATTTTATTTATTCATTTGACAGACAGAGATCACAAGTAGGCAGAGAGGCAGGCAGAGAGAAAGAGGAGGAAGCAGGCTCCCCTTCAGAGCAGAGAGCCCAATGCGGGGTTTGATCTCAGGACCCTGAGACCGTGACTTGAGCCAAAGACAGAGGCTTTAACCCACTGATCCACTCACGTGCCCTCTTTCTTTTTTTATAGACTTTTTATAAAGATTTTATTTATTTATTAGACAGAGAGAGACACAGTGAGAAAGGGAACACAAGCAGAGGGAGTGGTAGAGGGAGAAGCAGACTTCCCACTGAGCAGGGAGCCCTATGCAGGGCTCCATCCCAGGACCCTGGGATCATGACCTGAGCCAAAGGCAGACACTTAACGACTGAGCCACTCAGGTGCCCCCGGCATCTATGGTTTCTGAGGAGAAACTGACAAATATTCTCATTGAAGATCCCATCCAGTGACAAATAGCATTTTTTTTGCTGCTGCTGTTGGTCTCTTTAAGATTCTCTGTTTGTTTTTAATAATTTGATTATAATGAGTCTTGTTGCAGATCTCTTCTACTTTATCCTTCTCTGAGTTTTTTAATACCTTTCATCAAATTGTTGAAGTTTTTGCCATTATTTATTCAAATATTCTTTCTTTTCTATTCTCTCCCTCCTCTTCCAATTATGCATATGGGTCCTTGATGATATCCCACGGGTCTGCGGGCTTTATCTTTCCACATTCTTTTTCTTTCTATACCTCAGATACAGATAATTTCAATGAACTGCCTTCAAACGCACAGATTCTTCTTTCTGTCTGCTCAAATCTGTTGTTGGAACCCTTACTGAATATTTCATTTCATTTACTGTACTTTTAAGCTCCAGATATTTGTTCTTTTGATAATTTTTATCTCTTTGTTGATATTATCCATTCATTCATGCATCGTTCCCCTGATTACTTTCATTTGTTTGTCCATGATTGGTTTTCTTTTATTCTTTGAGTTTATGTAAGAAAGTTGTTGTTTTTTTTTTTTAATTTTTATTTATTTTTTTTTTAAGAGAGAGAGGAGAGTGTGTGGAGGGGGTGCAGAGGAAGAGGGAGAGAGAGAGAGAGAATCTTAATCAGGCTCTATGCCCTGCACAGAGCCCAATGCAGGGCTTGATCTCATGACCTTGAGATCATGACCTGAGCCAAAATCAAGAGTTGGACTCTCAACTGACTGAGCCACCCGAGTGCTCCAAATAAGCTGATTTAAATTCTTCATCTAAGTCTAATGTCTTTGTTGTCTTAGGGGCAAGTTCTTTTCATTTTCCCTGTAAAGGGAGCATATTTTCTTGCTCCTTTGCAGGTTCTGTAATTTTCTATTGAAAACTAGATAGTTTGAATATTAAAATGTAGTAGCTCTAGAAATCAGATTCTTCTCTATCCTCAAGACATGGGTTTTATATGCCTTTGTTTTGTTTTCTGTGTGCAGTAATTTTTCATTTAGTGACTTACATAAACTTTTTTTGTAGGGACTAATTTGTTGTGCATGGTCTCTAAGATTATTATCATTTTAGCCTGTGATAAACCAGTGTTTTGATAGAAATTTTCTTGAATAGCTAGAATCAAATAAAGGTGGGGGAGAAAAAGAAAAGAAGGAATAGTCAAGTAGTCTTTGTGGATTGGCTCTGTTTGAGGACATTCCCTCAACATTTAGCCAAAGCCATTTACAACTCGGTTTTAGCCTTCATTTTCTGCTTGCACTAAAATGAACAGTCAGCCAGAGGTCAAAGTTTAGTGTCTTCTCAGCAATTTTCTGAACTTGCACCCTACTCTGGGGATGAATCTAGCTTTCTAAATTCCCTTGTAAACACAGGAGGATTTCAATGCCTTAATTCTTCAAAGCAGCTCTCTCTCAGGCTTTTGATATGTCTGTTGTTTGCCTCAACAGTATTATTATTATTACCACTATCCCTAGGTAGCAACATGTTGGCCATTTACCTTTCAATATATTCAGGGAATGACCTCTGAATAGTCACATTTCTGTCCTAAGAACTTTCCAAATTAGGTGACACAAAAGAGAGCTCATAAACACCAACTTCCCAGTTTAGTTGATGTTTTAGTCTTGACTCATACTCAAGCATGACAACTTAAATTTGTTTTAAAAAAATTAAATGAAGCAAAAAGAGAAATTTGCAGGTTTCTCCCTTGGTCTATTTAATATCTCCCCCTTGGTCTATTTAGTATGTCAGTTGCCTCCTACAACCTGAAAAAAAAAATTTATATTTGGGGGAAAAGTGAGAGTAGCCCACTCATATTTTATAGAAGAAAAAAAACCCGCTGCTACTTTGAACTAAATAATATGATAATGTTTTCCTTTTTAAGGTGTTTATTCTGAAAAAAAAAAAAACCCACTTCATTAAATTCAGAGTAGCCCACTCATATTTTATAAAAGAAAAAAAACCCACTGCTATTTTGAACTAAATAATATGATAATGTTTTCCTTTTTAAGGTGTTTATTCTGGAAAAAAAAACCCACTTCATTAAATTAAATTGTACATGTGAAATTTGAAACTAATTTATCTATGGAAAGTCTATATGTTAAAAAATATTTAATTTCATGGAAAATAATGACAGTTTAAAATGTTCTATTTTTCTATCTAATGCACTTCAGATTATATTTATGTAAACTATAAATTCTATGAATTCCATCTTACATGCATATATAAAAGTTCAAGACCAAGTACTATGAAAACGTTGTTAAACATATTTGACCTGTGCTCTACTCCTAAGAGAAACAAAACTTATTCATTTAAAGAAATTTTTAATTTCAGAATGTATTAATTCTAAGTAACAGAATATGGAGGTTTCTCAAGTTAATTAGGAAACCAAACTAGAATTAGAAAAGCATTCTATAAGTAGAATATGGGGTTATGGTATGTGAGAGCATGATCACGTACCTACTCCCATCAACAACTATGTATTATACTCATACCTACTGACATCTACTCAGCTTCTTAGAGGGCATTTACACAGGGTATATACGTATAGATCTGACACACTCAAGTGTTAGGAATGTGACTGCTTTTTCACTATACCTAAGAAAAGAGGGTGAGAAATTTGGTCTCAGAATAACTCATATTATTGCTTCCATATGGCAAGTAACAAATTAGGAAAATATACATGATATCCAGAGACATACAATGAAACTTAAGGTTAAAACCTCTGACAAAACTTCTTATTTTAGTACAAAAGGCATCATTAAGAGTGTGATTACTCATAACCACTGTTCTCTGTGATGTGTTTGAAGTCGTGCATGGTGGAAAACGGTATTACTGAACTACAAGTCCTTATTCTGTTTTTCCTATTAATGCCACAGTCAGTAGCCCTCAGATCTCTACATTCACTTAACATGTGAGCTCTTTTATCCCACTACAAAGAACAGATAAAGCAGCAGAAGAAACACTTTCTGTAGACTTTCATTGAAAAAACTACAGACTTTAAAAAGAAAAATGAGGGTGGCTCTTTTCAATTGAATCCACTTTCCTTATGGGTTTGCAAGTAACTCTTCTCCATCAGCCCTCCCCAAAGCCAGATCTACAAACTTGAAATTTTCAATAGTTTGATGTAAGAATGAACATTGACTCTTATACCATTATAGTCATTGAAATGAAAACTCATTTACTTGCTGAACTACATACTAATGTATCAAAAACTCATATTTTGATGATACAAGAGTCAACTGAAAACTCTTTCTTGTCTGTCCTCCCTCTGGTGCCCCATGATCCTGTCCCACTTAGGGTCCCCTGAAGGACACCTTCTGGATCTTTTCCCATGGAGCAATATACCCTTAAACTCTTGGTATTTCCTGAATCCCAATCCTTAAAATGCAATGGTGTCTTATCAGTTGTGAAGTGACAGCTAACTAATTTGTAAAAATGGTTGACGTTCATGAGTAGCAATCAACAGTTTTTTCAAGTATGGCCTTCTACAAAACAAATATAATTTTGTTGCATGGTATTTGACACAAAATCACAATCCAATGAACTGAATCTAATGGGTAAACTAACAAGCGCTAGAGCACATGAATTGGCATTTTGTTTAATAGTTAGAGCACACAACCCAGATGGTTAACTCAGTCATTTCAACCACAGTCTGGTATATTAATAATCACTTGTGAATTGCTTTCTATTGCAGGGAAAAAAAAACAGTATTACATATTCAATTTACTCACTTACTAATGAGAACATAATTGAATCATGAATATTTGTTTGCTACAAATTTATGGGAAGAAAAAAGAGCACTCTAAGGTGAAGAAATACCATGAGCAAAGAAATCATCACTACAGGGAGAGCTTAGCATAAGGAAACAACAGTAAAGTGCTACCTTGGTTAAAACACAGAAATATTGGTCCAGAAATGAACACCATGTCATGTTATAAAGAACTTAGAATGCTCTGCTGAAGATTTTTAAACTGATCATATAAGAATGTGAGAGTCATTGATAGTTTTCACACATGCACATAACATTATCAAACGTAAATTTAGAGAATTAATTGCAGAAGCATTAAGAAAGAAAGACTAGCTTCCTGAAAGACTATTCCATGGCCTTCAGACTGATCATACAGGCAGTGAATCAATCAATTAACATTGCTGTCCATGCACTCTAAAACCTAACAACTCTCAATTTTACCCTTCCATTAAAGAATTAATAAAATTATGTAATCTTTATATTTCTAAGTGGCATGTCTATAATATCATCTAATTGAGTATAATTAATTGTTTTTAAAAAACTAATCATGAAGAACAAATAATTTTTGACAGTCCATCTGACGTATAAGATAGTCCTAGAAGATAAAAATGAGAATGAAAATATTGACCTAATTGGCTAAAACTATTGCACAGAATACTCAAACTTTGGCAAATCTTTAAACTAGACAAGTGATAGCAGGGAATGACAAACACTATCCCACATCTTGTTTTGTTTTTTTAAGATTTTATTTATTTATTTATTTATTTGTCAGAAAGAGAGAGAGAGAGAGAACACAAGCAGGCAGAGTGGCAGGCAGAGGTAGAGAAAGAAGCAGGCTCCCCGCTGAGCAAGAAGCCAATCCAGGACTCGATCCCAGGACTCGATCATGACCTGAGCTAAAGGCAGTGGCTTAACTGACTGAGCTATCAGGCGTCCCAAACACATCTTGTTTTTATTTATTTTATTTTTTATTTTTAAAGATTTTATTTATTTTATTTATTTATTTGACAGAAAAAGACACAGCAAGAGAGAGAAACACAAGCAGGGGGAGTAGGAGAGGGAGAAGCAGGGTTCCTGTGGAGCACAGAACCCGATGCGGAGCTCAATCCCAGGATCATGATCTGAGCTGAGGCAGACACTTAATGACTGAGGCACCTAAGTGCTCCCACATCCTGTTTTTATATAACTTAGGAACCAAGAATGTTTTTTGAATTTTTAAAGGAACTGTAAAAAAACACTGAGAAGAATACGCAACAGAAATAATAGTGATCCTCAAGATTTAAAATATGTATTGTTTGGTCCTTTACAGAAAAAGTCACTGACCCTTGTTTCACAGTGAAAGATGTGAGAGCTTGAGTAATATTTTTTTCCACTAGTTCCTCCTTCTAGAAACTGCTAAAAAGTAATGGATGGGAGTACTTTTATAGCCTCATTCAATTTCCACTTCAACCAAAGAGAGTTTCTCATACAGTTAGTGAGAATATTTTACCAATTGTAAAGAGCTTGGTACCACAGAATTACGATCTGCAAGTATTATCCTGGAGATACAGCCTCAATTACACAATTAATTTTTCCAGTTATATCCTGATTAAAAAGAGAACACTTTGCTATAGAACCTATGCAAATAATAGATTACATACAAGGAAGGGAACTGGATAAAGTATTTGTTTCTAAATTCCAGGTATGAGGGGGAGATGTCAATGAGAATTTGATTTCATTAAAACTGTTTTCTTTTATTTTGCGAAAACAGAATCTAGTAAATTAAAGGCCAGAGATGGCTTAAGAAAGGCAAGTTTTCCTCATGTAAGCATAACAATAAATCACTGGGAGTCATAATACTATTCTGAGCAAAGAGCTACAAAAATATTTCTATCCATTCGTTCAGTTCAGTTTAATTAATTCTTATTCTGCCCAGTTTTGAGTCAGAAGTTGCCTTTAACTTAGCATGTCTGCTTTAAGATTGAAGGAGTCTGGAAATACTGATCTGATCCACTGCTGCAATCAGAATTTGGCTTAAATGATGTCAGTTGGGAGGCTGGTACTCAAGAACTATTCTTATACATATGAATAGCTCAGAGTAGCTGGTCCTGTCACAAGGCTCTTAGATTGTGCATCTTTGTCAGAAACCAAAATTCTAGCTTGTCACTTCTGGCAGTCTTCAGCAAGCTTCAGAAAGAAGCAAAACCTCTTTGAGAATGAGACTGAATGTCTACAGATATTTTATTAGTAGTCATTCATATCAGAATGGAAGAAATTAGAATTCCTTATTAAGATTCAGGAAAGGACAATTTCTTAAGGTTTTGAGCAATAGTGTCCTAAAAGTAAGAAATATGGCACCAAGGTCATTGACAAATCCCCATGGTCTTTCCAAAAAAACACAGAAACACAGAATATTTATATGAATAATATTTTATATGGAGATAGACTTAATTTGTAGTTGGTTTAGAAAAGTTGTACCTTTCTCTGTTAATGTCTAATGATGCCAAGATAAGAGCAGTTTTCATATCTGGTTTAAGGTTCCAAACTTCCCCTTGTGACCCCAGAGTTAGTTTCTTTACTGATGATTTGCAACTGGACTAAATAGTTTGACAAACTAGCTTCACTACTTCAAAAGTAACTGATAACTTTTTCAGTGAGTCTACCAAAATCAGGATTCCTCACAGAGATCTTGGCAGTGCAAGTAAGAGCCTCAGCTGGGCCCTGTCTGCTCAAAGAAGGACCTTTCTGAGTTGTAGAAGGGCTCTTGGACCTCTGATGGTTGCCTACATTCTTTTTCTCTCACTGGACCTCTGCACCATAGCCTTTGCTTTTAAATATAAACTGCATGTGAGTATACTGATGATATATTTTCCAATATTTAAACTGGAGAAAATAATAACACATTTTGTGCAATATTATATCTACACAGTCTTTTCCTAAAGAAGGTTGACTATCTCTTCTGATCTGATAACTGTTCACATACAGGCATTACAGTAATGTTGAATCAATGACAAAATTTGAAACATACCTAGCATACTTCATTATTTCTAGCACCCTGCCTTAAAAATGAGATCAATACAATTTTTCAGGGAACCCTTAAGAAATCTCAAAGATATTTTAGGTGTCAAAGACATTCTGAATATTTTTTTCTGATTTTAGGGACAAGTCTTCGGAATTCAAAAGAATTAACAAATCTCATTTGGCTACCTAATTGCAATAGGATCAGTAGAGGTTACTTATTTAATCAAAGTGTCATTTAAAAATAAAACACTGAAGACCACTATATGATTGTAAGGATTACTGGCTCTTTCACAACTGAGGAACCATTATTTTGAAACAATCAAAACATTTCGAAGTCAGTTAAAAGCAAAGATTACTCCAGTGAGATATGGAAACTTTGTTATTATACCGATGTTATAAAAGATAAAGAATCATCAGTTACTATCTTTGTTAATAGCTTTAAATCAATTCCTCATTTTAATAAGAAGAAAACAAAATTCTAGTTTTATTTCAGTATTTGTCAGTTAATGTTTTAAGGATACCTCCATCCCAACTTAAAAATGTAATTATCTGAGAATATGTCCATCGAACTGAAAACATATTGCCAAATTTTTAACATATCTCTTAGTTTTCTTTTTTAGATGTGGATATTATAAGCCAAAGAAATCCCTCATATCCTTTGAAACTTGGAACAAATAGTCATGTTTTGTCCTTTACTATGATCTTTCATATTCTAGAACAACAAGTCTAGTCTCTGATTCCCTGAAAAACAAAATCTCATCTGCCTACTTGAGAATGTAATGTTCTGTCAATATTACTCTTAGTTTCAAATACTCATGTTAATTATACATTTTATCAAAAGTAATATTTCACAAAAAACTAGGAGGATAGTAATTGAAAACTTCATACACAAGTGTTTTAGAAGACATTTTCTAGAGCCAAACACGTCGCTTTACAAAAATGACCACATTTATTAACACTTTCCAATAGTCTACTCATACATAAAAAAGGAGCAAATGTACATAAACATTATTATACTCAGTAATGGTATTTCTGTGTTCAGAATCATCACTTAAAAGTGATATGCTATCAAATGTTTAATTAACTCAACTTAATATTATTTTTAGGTTTTAAAATATCTAACAGTTTTTGGAAGTGATGTTCAAGCTGATACATAGAAAACACAATTACTTTTGTTATAAAAATTTAGCAGAATTATCATTCAATTTAGCTGGCACAAATTTATATTTTTATAGTTTTAAATGTTATATAAGATTACTGTCAACTTATTTTATCAGTAAGCCAGGATAAGTAGCTGAGAAAATTCAAATGAACTACTTTCTTTTTGAAAAAATAAATAAAAATCTTATTTTAAAAATAATAAAATGTGTTCTTATTTAGTATTTTCTACTGACAAAAATCAAGGAAATGACATAATAATAATTTTAAGCTAAAATTATTAAGTTGTACTAATTTATCCACAGAACCACCCTAACTTTATAAACTTGAATTTTCATTATTAAAACATTTTTGCATTAGCAATTTCTGTAAGGATGCTTTTAATCTAAAACCTACAAATTATTATTTTTATGCACTTTTGCATATTAGACTTATATAAGTAACTCTCATGATCAGAAACCAAAACAGAGCACTTTTCATTTGAGAGGTATTTATTAACTAATATCTTCCAGAGGCAGGTATATTAGTTATCCACTATTGCTTAACAAATTATTCCAAAACTAAGAATCCTAAGACAACAAATATGTATTACACGAGACAGTTTCTGAAGGTCAGAAATGCAGAAACATCTGGTGGTTCTGGCCAGAATCTCTAAGGAGATTGTAATCAAGCTGCTCTCTGGGGCTGAGTAATCTCACAGCTCCACAGGGGCTTCCAAACACACATGTGGAAGCCCAAGGTCCTCCTTGACTGAAACTAACTTCAGTTTCCCACCAACTGGGTCTCTTCACAGCACTGCTCTCGCAACACGGCAGTTTTTCTTTCTTTCTTTCTTTCTTTCTTTCTTTTTTTTCCCCCAGAGCAAGTGGTCCAAGAGAACGAGAGCAAGAAGGCATACCCAAGATGAAAGCCACAACTGAGAAGTGACATACTATCACATCTGCCCTAAGCTCTTGGCCAATCAGACCAAGCATGGCATAGGATGGGAGAAAACTACAAAAGATTGTGGATAACAGGAACAGAGATGATTGGGGTCACCTTGGAGGTGAGTTATTATGAAAGGAAACATCTAATACTCACTCAGTGAGAGGCCAGGGCATTCATTATAAACACATACACACAGAAAGCTTATAAATCCAGTTCTACAAGTCCAGCAATAGGACAAAGTAAGTACAGAAGCAGAAACTCATTAGTTTGGATTCTAAGGAGCTGCTATGAATGAAACTCTTAATTGACTTAAGGTCACAAATAGACCAAGAGACAAACAAAAAGACTAACTAATCAGATTCTCTGTTATCTCTCACCAAAGGGAGAAGAGATTTTTATGATCCGCCTAACAGAGATTATCAACTGATTGCGGAAAAAGCAAAATTCTTGATCACTGCTGTCAACAATGGGAAATAATACATTGGTTATGCATGAACCAGCAACCAAAACAAAGAATAAAATCAGTAGGGAAGGGGGAAGATTTTGGAGAAACAGAGTTGCAAATTTAAAGTTGTTTTGCTGCTTGGGATTTACTCTGGGCCAAGGTTAAGCAGCTTATGAGAACACTTCTCAAAAAATGTAGCTTTATTACCTTTCAAACAGATTAGTATACTTAAGCATCTCAAAAAAATACCCTCCAAAACCTCTTAAGTTTAATTTCTTAAAAGTCGGGTCCCTGGGTGGCTCAGTGGGTTAAGCCACTGCCTTCGGCTCAGGTCATGATCTCAGGGTCCTGGGATCGAGTCCCGCATTGGGCTCTCTGTTCGGCAGGGGTCCTGCTTCCTCCTCTCTCTCTGCCTGCCTCTCTGCCTACTTGTGATCTCTCTCTGTCAAGTAAATAAATAAAATCTTTAAAAAAAAATAAATAAAAATAAATAATTTCTTAAAAGTCCAAACAACATGACTCATAAAACTATAAGATGAACACACATCAGAGATTCCATTCAACTGGGCATTTATAGGAAAATTTAATAAAGGAAAGTTAGGATAAAATTGCTGCATTAGATACAAAACTGATTAATGTCTACATGGAAATAAACTGTATCCTTTGATGTAACTACATATTTGTCTAGTCCTTGTTAAGACTAACAACAGAAAATCCTGACAAAGCTGTATGGAAATTACTATAGCATTAAATAAAAGTAACATTGTCAGGGTAACTAAAATGAGATATGGAGCAGAGCCATATTTAATCATTTTTTTTAAGATTTTTATTTATTTATTTGATAGAGAGAGATCACAAGTAGGCAGAGAGGCAGGCAGAGAGGGAGGAGGAAGCAGGCTCCCCGCCGAGCAGAGCCCGATGCGGGGCTCGATCCCAGGACCCTGAGATCATGACCCGAGCTGAAGGCAGAGGCTTAAACCACTGAGCCACCCAGGTGCCCCCATATTTAATCATTTTTAAGCAAGAAGTCAGTGATAAATTTTTACTTCACAAAGCTTCCCTTTAACTCTAACATTCTATGCTAATATTCTTAATATTGGGGTACTGATTTTCCTTTTAAGAAGGATGAGAAAATGGATAATATCTTGTACACATTAAAAAAAAACTGTAAAACATCACAACTTGAGGAAGATACGTCTTTCACACCATGTAACACTAAATTTTCTCAATCAATGATTAAATTTTGTGGAATAGATAGGCAAGCCCAGTAGATCTCAGAGAAAAGCAGTATAACAAGTTTATAAATAACCCGAAATCATTTTCTTCTGCAAGAGTAAGAAGAGTTGATGGCAAGTGCCAAAAGGAATAAAAAGCCAACCCCCAAGCGGAGAGCCAACCACTGAAGGAAACAACCTGATAATCAAGCACATGAAAGACCCCATAAATTATGATGCTATTAATTCTGGAAGCTTAATCACTGTATAAAACTGAAGAAATACTTATATGAAAATACAAATAGAATAGAAAAGGAAAATCCTAAAATAGAGAAATAGATACACACTAGGCTCAAAATCAAGTTTTATCTGCAATTTCTGTTCTTTTTATAAAAAGAAACTTTCGATGGGCTGTGACACACCTTTCTTTTTCCTCCAACTCCATCAGACATATTTCTGTTCCTTTAAGTTGAAAGAGAACATGCAATGAAAATCGGACCACGTAATCGAATGGACAAACACCTGTAACTCTCAACCTCTTATTTCCATATCTGACCTTTCCTTTTAACTCCAAATATCTATATTTGATAGTATATTCAATATATCATCTTGAATAACTCAAAATTACCAAAACTAAATGTTTATATCTAGTCCTCTTCCAGGTTTTTCTTTCTTTTTCTCTCCCCCTGCCCCAGGGTTTTTCTCTATCAGTTAATTTTACTAACATCATTCCATCCTGAAATTAGAAAGCTGGAACTCATTTCCAATAATTAATTTCCTCCATTTCACCTCCATGTCACCCATCACAAATGTCCTATTATACCTTATACATCTTTTATCTTTCCATTCCACCATCTGTATCACCACTGTATCAGTCTAAGCTAATGTCAAGATTTACTTTAATAGCCTCCTATATGTCTGCAAATATGGTCTACTCAGGACTGTCCCCATTTCTATTCCATACTGCTTTCGCAGTTTTCTTTTTGAAAATTATATATGACAATGTCACTATCTCTTTCCCTACTGTTAAGATTATTTGTAGATTGGGGTACCTGGGTGGCTCAGGGGGTTAAGACTCTGGCTTCAGCTAAGGTCATGATCTCAAGGTCCTGGGATCAAGCCCTGCGTCAGGCTCTCTGCTCAGCAGGGAGCCTGCTTCCCCCTCTCTCTCTGCCTCTCTGCTTACTTGTGATCTCTCTCTCTGTGTCAAATAAATAAATAAAATCTCTGTCGATCAGTGGTTGCTTGGAATGAGGGGGATTAGGGTAGGAAAAGATATGGATTACAAATGAGCATGAGGATATCTTTGAAGGTAATGGATATGTTCATCATCTTGATCTTGGTGATGGTTTCCCAAGTATATTCATATGTCAAAATTCACCAAATTGCACACGTTAAATATGTATAGTTTTAGCAATTAAATCTCAATAAAGCTAAAAGGAAAGAAATGACAGAACTTTGCCTGTATCATTAGCACTCAAGTCCCTGGTAAACTTTCACCTAGCAAAATGCTTTCAAGATTCCTTCATATCTTTACATGGCTTGATTGTTGATTTCTTTTAATTGTTAAATAATATTCCATGGTTTGGATGTACAACAATTTATCTATTCACTTATCCATGAACATCTTGGTTGCTTCCAAGTTTTGGCAATTATGAATAAAACTGTTATGAGTAATCATATGCAGATTTTTGTATGGGCATAAGTTCTTAAATCAGTTGAATAAATACTAAGAAGCATAAATGGTTGGGTTATATGGCAAAAGTATGTTAAGCTTTTTAAGAAGCCACCAAACTATCTCCCAAACTATACCATCTTGCATTCCCACTTGCAATGAATGAATGAGACTTCCTATTGCTCCATATCCTCCCCACATTTGGTGCTATCAGTGTTTGAGATTTTGGTCATTCGAATAGGTGTGTGGCAATTTGAAATTCCTTAACCATGTGTGATGTTGAACATATTTTCTTATGTGTATTTGCCACCTATGTATTTTCTTTGGTGAGGTGTCTATTAGGTCTGTTGCACAATTTTTAACCTGGTTGTTCACTTTCTTGTTGAATTTAAGAATTTTTCATATATTTAGTATATCAATTCTTTATCAGATATGTCTTTTGCAAATATATTCTCTTAGTCTATGGATTATCTTTTTATTCTCTTTGTAGTATATTTATAGAATAGCAGTTATTAATTTTAACGAAGTCTAGTTTATCAATTCTTTCTTCCCTGGATTGTGCTTTTTGTCTTTATATCGAAAAAGTCATTGCCACTATAAAGTCACCTAGATTTTCTCCATGGTATCATCTAGGAATTTTTACTGTGTGGTTTACATTTATATCTAAGATCCATTTTCAGTTAATTTTAGTGAAAGGTGTAAATCAAATCTGTTTCTAGATTCATTTCTTTGCATACAGATGTCTCATAACTTTTGAAGAGTCATCTTAAAGCATTACCAGAATTCTGACCAATAATCTATGATTCTAATGCTGGTCTCCTTTATAAGTATTCCTTATCTACTTATTGAGAGAACATCAATTTTGTTAATCTTCCACTGTAACAAAGAAACCAATAAAGGACATAAATTCTAAAGCAACAATTGATTAACTCACAGAAAAAGGGTAGTAAAATAGAGACAAAGTTCAGAGGAAAATAATTTAAAGCAAGTAGGAAAATGGCAGAATCAAAGCAAATCATATTTCTAATTACCTTAAATGCCAAAAAGCCTACCAGTCCTAATACAAGGCAGATATTGGTAGACTGGATTAAAGAAAAAAAAAAAATCAAGATCCTATAAGAAATTTATAAGATGGATTTAGAAGTTAAATTACCATACAGATTTTAAGTAAAATCATTGGAAAAGAAGCAAGTATAAGAAAGTTGTTTAAAAGGGCACTTGGGTGGCTCAGTGGGTTAAGCCTCTACCTTCAGCTCAGGTCATGGTCTCAGGGTCCTGGGATCAAGCCCCGCATTGGGGTCTCTGCTCAGTGGGGAGCCTGCTTCTCTCTCTCTGCCTGCCTCTCTGCCTACTTATGATCTCTCTATATATATCAAATAAATAAAATCTTTTTTAAAAAGTTGTTTCAAAGTAAAAAAACAAAACAAAAAACCCCACAACTATTAATGTTGGACTAATCACACTTAAAGAAAAAGGATTTGCCCAGATAGTAACAATTATTTTATAATGACAAAGAGTAAATTCATGAAAAATATGAAAAATTTTACAAGTATATGCTCTTGATAATGAAAATTCAAAATAGGTAAAATTTGACAGAACTGAAGGGGTAAATAGGAAATTCTATAATTATTGGTCATTTTAATATTCCACTCTCAGTAGTTAATAGGACAAGTGGACAAAAAAGGCAGCAAGGTTATACATCTGAACAGTACTACTGACTAACTTGAACCAACCAATATTTACAGAACAAGTATATGAAACAAATTCAGAATACATATTCTTTCCAAGTGTACATGGAACATTCACCAAGAAATACCATATGTGGGCCATAAAACAAGTCTGAACAATTTTCAGAGGGCTGCATTTATTTATAATATGTTCTCTGAACATAACAGAATTAAGTTAGAATTGGAACAATGACATATCTAGGGAGTCCTGAAATATTTGACATTTATCAACACACTTCTAAATAACCCATGAGTCAAAGAAATCGTAAGAAAACAGACATTTCTGCAAAGAAGACATCCAGATGGCCAACAGACACATGAAAAAGTGCTCCCTATCACTCGGCATCAGGGAAATACAAATCAAAACCACAATGAGATATCACCTCACACCAGTCAGAATGGCTAAAATCAACAAATCAGGAAATGACAGATGCTGGCGAGGATGTGGAGAAAAGGGAACCCTCCTACACTATTGGTGGGATTGAAAGCTGGTGCAACCACTCTGGAAAACAGCACGGAGGTTCCTCAGAATGTTGAAAATAGAACTGCCCTATGGCCCAGCAATTGCACTACTGGGTATTTACCCTAAAGATACAAACGTAGTGATCCAAAGGGGCACGTGCACCCGAATGTTTATAGCAGCAATGTCCACAATAGCCAAACTATGGAAAGAACCTAGATGTCCATCAACAGATGAATGGATCAAGAAGATGTGGTATATATACACAATGGAATACTATGCAGCCATTAAAAGAAATGAAATCTTGCCATTTGCGACAACATGGATGGAACTAGAGCATATCATGCTTAGCGAAATAAGTCAAGCAGAGAAAGAAATCATAAGAAAAACTAGAAAACATTTCAAACTAATGATAACGCAGGTACAATGTATCCAAATGTCTAGTTATTGCCACTGAATTAACAAACCACACAAAACTAAGTGGTTATGAAAAACACCCATTTTATGATGCTCAGGGATTCAGTGGTTCAGAAGTTTAGGTATGACACATGAGGATGCATATTTCTATTGGTCCTGAGCTGGGAAGGCTGGCACAGCTGAGGCAAGTCAATGACTGGGGTTGGCATTGTTTGGTGACATCTGCACTCATATTTGGAACCTGGGCTCACTCAGCTCATGGGGGCAGTTGAGCAGAGCACCTATGCATGACCTCTCCATGTAGCCTTGGCATTTCTTACAGCGTGGAAATTTCAAAAAGTAATCAAACTTCTTTCACAGCCTCTGGGACTACAAAGGTGGGTGTTCTTTTTAAATATTTGTAACAATGTAGACAACTCTGGCACATTGTTAATGAGAGTGGAAAAATGGAACAGTAGCTATGTAAAAGTTTCTGGTGGTTTCTAATAAAGTTATCCATATGCATAACAATATGGATAAATGTCAAAAACATTACCATTTTGTTTGTTTGTTTGTTTGTTTGTTTTGAGGGGCGTAGAGAGAGGTGCAGAGAGAGAATCTCAAGCAGGCTCCATGCCCAGCATGGAGCCCAAGGCAGGGCTCACTCTCACAGCCCTAAGATCATAACTTGAGCCAAAATCAAGAGTCAGACACTTAACCAATTGAGCCACTGAGGCACCCTTCAAAAACATTTTCTTAATGAAAGAAGCCAAAGACAAAAACATTCAACTATGATTCCAATTTTATGAACAGGCAAAATGAATCCAGGATGATTGGAATCAGAACCATAGTTGCTATGGGAGGCAAAGATTGCCTAGAAGATGACACGGGAATTTTTTAATATTGTTTAATAAATAATAGTTACTTGAGATGAGAGAGAGATAAAAAATGATACATGCACACACTGATATAGAGAACATAATAAAGCAAATATTTAAAAATGTTAATTATTAGTCTAATTCAAGTGTATATGGGTTTTCATTATGTGGTTATGTTGTTATTTTCTATAGATTTCAAAATTTTGAAAAAGTAAAAGATTTTAAAGTTCATTAAGTAAATTCTGAGTGACTTTGAAAGAATTTTTTTCAAGTCTTTATTTAAATCCCAATTAATTAATATACAGTGTAAAATTAGTTTCAAGTGTAGAATTCAATGATTCGTTACTTACATACGACACCCAGTTGTCATCACAAGTGTCCTCCTTAACACCCATCCCCCAATTAACCCATCCCCTGCCCAACTCCCTTCTGGTAACCATCAGTTTTTCTCTACAGTTAAGTGTCTGTTTCTTGATTTGCCTCTCTCTCTCTCTCTCTCTCTCTTTTTTTTCCCCTTTCTCTCCTTTTCTTTCCATTCTCTCCTTTGTTGTTCCTTAAATTCCACATACAAGTGAAATCTTATGCCATTTGCCTTTCTCTGACTGACTAATCTTGCTTAGCATGATACTCTATAGCTTCAGTCACATCATTGCAAATGGCAAGACTTCATTCTTTTTTATGGTCAAATAATATTTCATTGTGTATATTTATATAAAAAAACCATTTCTTTGGGGTGCCCGGTGGCTCAGTCATTGAGCACCTGCCTTTAGCTCAGATCATGATCCCAGGGTCCTGGGTCTGAACCCTACATCAGGATACCTGCTTAGCAGGAAGTCTGCATCTCCCTCTCTCACCCTCCCCCTCCACCGCCACTTGTGTTCCCTTGCTTACTGTCAAACAAATAAATAAATAAAATATTTAAAAGAAAGAAAGAAAAAACCCCACCTCTTTATCCATTCATTGGTCAATGGCCATTTGGGGTCTTTCCATAATTTGGCTATTGTTAATAATGATGCTATGAACCTCAGGTTGCATGTATCCCTTGAACTCAGTATTTTTGTATCCTTTGGGGTAAATACCCAGTAGTGCAATTCCTGGGTCTTAGGATAGCTCTACTTTCAACTTTTTGAGGAATGTCCATACTGTTTTCTGGAGTTTGCTTTCCCACCAACAGTATAACAGAGTTCTCTTTTCTCAACACCTGTTTTTTCCTATGTTGGTGATTTTAGCCATTCTAACAGGTATGAGGTGATATCAAACAATTATTTTTAAATTTGCTAAAGAAATATTTTCTGAGTAACTCATATCAGAATATCTTGAATGTTCAAATTTCACAATTTTTTATTATTATGCCTAGAATTTTCACTTTTTAATCTTCACAAGCATGTTCATTACTCATTATTTATTCTTTTATGTTCATTACTTCAGTTAAGCTATAAATACTTTAAAAATAAAAGGTTCAAACTAAATATAATAAATACAAAATTACATGGAAGTAGAGAATTATGAAACTTATGTTCAGACAGTTGTAAGTAGACTTAGCAAAAAATTTTTGACAGAAAATAAGAACATATTTTCCCCTAGGGAGAGAACTCCTTGGCAAAGTAGAAGATCCAGACATTGAGCTCAGTGGTGGGAGTATGTTTCTCTCCAACTGGTCTGTCTTGCCTGAGGAATCTATGCAGCATTTTAAATATTCCTTCTTTTTTTTTAAGATTTATTTATTTATTTGAGACAGAGACAGTGTGAGAGAGCATGAGAGAGGAGAAGCTTGGATAGAGAAGCAGACTCCCCATGGAGCTGGGAGCCTGATGTGGTACTCGATCCTGGAACTCCAGGACCATGACCTGAACCGAAGGCAGTTGCTTAACCTACTGAGCCACCCAGGTGCCCCTCTATGCAGCGTGTTAATTTAAGAAATGAAGGTTATGTATGTCAGTTTACTTTTATTATTGAATATCCAGGTACAAGAATATGGGTAATCTTAATATATATGTTTTTGCAAATATATTCTGTGTTTAACTAGAAAATAATTCAGGAAAGCTGGGGGGATAGTACCCCTCTGCTACCTACTCTGAGAATCACTGCACCCTTTGCTCTTAAAAACAGCTTGAGACAAACAGCCAATATTTTTCATTATCTTTCTCTACCTCCAGAAGCCACATGTTAGGAGTGAATAGATGTTAAAAATGGTAAATAGCACAAGAATTAATTATGCAAGATGCTTAAAGTCCAGCCTAGAAGCAGGGATCACAACCTAGTTTTTTTGTGAGTTATCACATTGTCATTAGATTTTCTAGGAGGATATAAATTGTTTTGTATTGAAATTTTTTCTGAGCCATTTTGGCATTGAAGAAGGAAAGTGTATCTCCATGATAAGATGGATATTTAAAAGGCTGGACTAGAAAATCTTAGATGAAGAATAAGCTTATGTTTTAATAATGAATAATGCACACCAGAATGCAGAAGTATAGAATTATTTTAGGTTCACTTATGCTCATCCAGGCAGAAGATACCACCCTTTAAAGGAAAAATAAAGAGATTTTGAAAGAAGAAGAAATACAATGAGGACATAATATACAAATAAAATTAAGTTTAGAAATATTCCATGCACAGGATAAACTGAAGAAAATAAAATGTAAAACAAATTGAATTCATTTGATAGATTTGTTCTCAGTAAATTGGCAGTATTACAGAAAGCAATAAAAGAGTATATAGAAGTAATGGTGAAATTTAAAACTAAAACACAAAAATGCTGGCTTTTTTTGTTGCATAAATGTGCTTCCAAAAACAAATAATTACATTTTTCCCTATTAGTTCAAATTTTCAATTTTGCCACATATTTTTTTTTGTTACCTATTATAGAAATGGAGAGGTTTTTTGGAGGTATCTTGGCAGAAAAGCAGAATAAAGAAAAGCAAAATAAAATGTTCTGGAGACATCAAAAGATCACCCATATTTTACCTTCTTCATGCATAAAATAGCTGCTTTATATTCAGATTACCTCTAAAATGTCATAATGGTACTTTACAGTCAGCTGCAGGCTGGGTGGAGAATGACTACGGTGAACAATAACTAGTGGTATGTTTGAGGGAGAAAAATCAAGAGTTGAATAACAAAGAAAGGAGTTCTAAATTATAGGGCTGAGGCAAATTATTATGCCTCATAGTGTGTGATTAATATCTTTAAGAATGTATGTGTGTTGTTTTGGTCTCCTTGGAAAGTCTTCCTTTTTATTATTTGAATATAATTAGAGAATCCAGCAATGAGAAGATAAAAACTTAATTAAAAGTTACATTTAAGTCATATAAAGTTCTAAATGTCATCCCGGTTCATTCTGTGTCAATCTATCTGAAATATCAGAATTATAATATTCGGCTCTTAAACAGAAATCTTATTAACTATTTTGGTTAAAGAAGGATGTTATTAACTCAAAAAGATAATTAAGGTCTGAAAGCAAGAGTGATGGAATCAAGAGATGACATACGTATTAAGAAATACAAATCATAACACATGTAATCATTTCAAAGTTAAATTTATGTGGAGCATTTAAGAAGCGTTCATTTTAAAACAACTTTATAATAATGTTCATAATTGTTTAGCGTTGTGTTTGCCATTAGAATTCTGACTTGTAAAAGCAACACATCATCAGAAATAGCCATAATCTCTCAAAGTATTTTCCCATAAAGACCATCATGTAAATTTCAGGTCATTTAATTACGATTGACTAAGAAACACTTATATTTCACATATGGAAAATAAGAAAATGCCAAAATTGATACATGGCTTATCTCATCAAATTTTAAAAAGTTGTTTTTCTTGTAGATTACAGAAGAAAAGTTCATATCTAAAAATACATTGTCTGGAACTCAAATTCCTAAAGATATAAGAATTTATTACTCAGTTTTCATTTTGCGTAAGCATTTACTAATCACATTTTTCAGATTTACATGTGAGGCCAATATCAATATAGTACAAATGCATAAAACTTTCACATTCTGAATTAAGGTTTGGTACACTGCCACCTTGTGATTATATGAAGAAAGTTCAAGTCTTTTGGGAAATGTATATTGAGCTGAGAGCTCAAGATAACATTTACTTGAATACTGAGTATGAAATTAGCACCCATTCATTTATCTGAGTAAGAAGCAAGCTGGATAAAGGTAAGACATAATAGCACAGGGCTGTTTGAATCTCTGCTGCATTTACATTGGGACCTAGAGCAGGTTATACTTAGTATCTCTGAGTCTCACTTTACAACTCTGTAAAGTAGACCTAATTATATGATGACTTCAGAGGGTTGTCTGAAGAAATGAACATGATAAGGATACATTGTTGATCATAGTTCATGGCATATGATAAACCCCATTAGTAATCATACAACCATTTTGAAAAGTCAGTTTACAAGTGATTTCATGACCAAGGCCAATTCTATTTTCTCTAAAATACTGCTGAAGGTATTTTTACTTCTATAGCAAAAAGAAAAATGGTATGGTTTACAGTAGGATTTGTGACATTTATAGTTGCTGTTTCAAAAATGGAAAGAATCCATGAGAATTCTAGGATCGAATCATAATATAGTAATGGGTCCAATTTAGGAATTGTATTTTAGTATTTTCCAGTGAATTGACAGCTATGATATTGTCTTCTACATATTTTTTTTTAACATTAAGTACATAATGGCCCTCTTAACTCAGTGGGCAGCGCATCAGTCTCATACATTATGTATATAATTATAGTGCCTATTACATAGTAGGTGTCCAACAAATATTTTCATAAGATCTGAATAGCATATTGCCAACATGCTAGATTTAGTTCAATGGGCATTTAGTCCCTGTTACAATTCAGTAAATAGAATAGGTAGTTATAAGAAAATGAATAAAATGTAGTTCCAAATTTTTAAAAGATAGAACAATGATTACAACTGAGTAAGTGAGAAGTATAAAAAAATGGCAACAGACTTACAAGCAAAAGAAGAAACAGGTGGGGTTATGGACATTGGGGAGGGTATGTGCTTTGGTGAGTACTGTGAAGAGTGTAAACCTGGTGATTCACAGACCTGTACCCCTGGGAATAAAAATATATGTTTATAAAAAATAAAAAATTTAAAAAAATTCAATAATCTACTCTTAAAAAAAAAAGAAGAAAAACAGTATGTGTAATTGAGGCAAACTAGAAAAACAAAAAATAAAGGGAAGCACTCCATTTTTCTGCTAGGCACTTTCTCCTTGTATCTACTAGCAATTTTTAATGGTTCATTTGGCAAAAATGATGAAGGAAGTGAATTTGCACAAGCAGATTTAATGACTTCTTAAAAGATCAGTAGAGATGAAATTACATCTGAGTAAATAATCATTTCCAGAATGCTCGTTTTAAAGTGGAAAACTATTTGGAAATTTTCCACCATAAAATTGTACCCCATTCCTATACATCTTTTTTTTTAAAGAATTTAAATTTTAGATGGTCAAGAGAAGATGAATTTTGATCAAAGAGCAGGGCAGCTGCTTTGCCTCATCATACCTAGCAGCATAAAAGAAAGGCAAAAGGCAGTCTGAAACCTCCTCTTTTTCTACCATATTAATGAAGAAGCTAGCGCCCCTGAGTCAACAGATCTGGCCACAAATGGATTTCAATAGTGGAGCAAGGACAACAGACAAGGAGACAGATGAAGAAAGAGTCCAGAGACGTCAGTGAAATTCTGACCAGAGTTAAAAAACATCAAGTAGCTGTCAGAGTACATGTTGATTGATGTTATTAAAACATAGTTGGATCAATAAAGACTGCTTCGAGGTCACAGTGTGGCTCCCAATTCTACTCTTGGACTTGATGTGCTGTAAATCGTATCTAAGTTGAACCTTACTAATTCTTCATAGATATTCTGTGATATATGGTGCAAAAATGCTCCTGAAGGAGAGGCACCAACAAGGAGCATTCTGTGCAGCATTTTCAGCAGTGTCTGCCAGTAGGCAGAGAACAGCAAATAGGGAATAGTCCATCAAATACTCTAGAAAACATCCTTTTGTCAACAATTCAAATTAGTGATAAGCAAAATATAGCTAATTCAGCAGAAGACATATTTAGGAAGCAGCCATTAAATATATGTAAATATATACATACACAAAACTGTTATGGGAGCTGAAACATAAAATGAATAAATCTGTATAAATCACAATTTGTTTACTTTCTTTTTTAAAAGATTTTATTTATTTATTTGACAGAGAGAGATCACAACTAGGCAGAGAAGCGGGGGGTGGGGGTGGGGGTGGGAGTGAAGCAGGCTCCCCGCTGAGCAGATAGTCTGATGTGGGGCTCAATCCTAGGACCCTGAGATCATAACCTGAGCTGAAAGCAGAGGCTTAATCCACTGAGCTAAAAAAGAAAGAGCCAAAATGAGCCAAAAAGAAAGTTTATTTTCTTGAAGAGAGAAGAAATGAAGCAGAAGACAATGGAATGAAACAATAAAGGAAAAGCAAAGAGGAAGTAATGGCCAAGGTTTTTCCATGCATTACCAAAATCATTCTCTAAGGAGCAATAGAATTAACAGTGAAAGGAGATAAGAGCCATGCTTTACTCACTCGTTCATTTTTTAAAAGTTTATTTATTTATTTGAGAGAGAGAAAGTGAGAGACAGAGCATGAGCAGAGGTAAAGGAGCAGAGGGAGAGGGGAAAAACAGATTCCCCACTGAGCAAGGAGCCTGATGTGGGGCTTGATCCTAGGACTCTAGGATCATGACCTGAGCTGCAGGCAGATGCTAAACCGACTGAGCCACCCAGGTACCCCTCATTCACTCACTTAACAAATATTTATTAAGTGCCTAATTTATGGCAGGCAGACACTGTAGTTAACCCTGGAGATACAGTAGGGAGCACGACCAAGGAGCTTACCTGCTATTGGGAATAATTAAACACTAAAATGAAGAAGCACTGGCTATGTTAACTAACTTGAATTTAAATTAAAAAAAAAAAAAAAAGAAGGAGCACAGGAAAGATAATTTCACAAAATGAAAAGCAATAAGGAAAAAAAAAAAGAGAGAGAAAGAGAGAGAGAGAGAAGATGGGTGGCTCAGTTGGTTAAGAGGCTATCTTTGGCCCAGGTCATGATTGAGTCCCATATCGGACTTCTTACTCAGCAGGGGAGGCTGCTTCTCCCTCTGCCTGATGCTCCCTCTGCTTGTGTGCTCGTGCTCGCTCGCTCTCTCTCTCTCTGACAAAGAAATAAATAAAATCTTTAAAAAACAAAACAAAACAAAAAAGGAATAAAGAAATACAGTGATGTAATCAACTGTGCTGATAGATGGAACCAGACCTGTGAAAATCTGAGGAAAGAGTGTATCAAACAGAGAAAAGCAGCTGGTAGAAAGTCATTGCTGCAGCAACTCAGTGCTTTCCAGGAGTCTGTTAATGGAGTTGAACCATATGTGTTGTGAGATTGTCTCTGAGGCAAAAGCTAGAGTAGGTCAGATCTTCAAGGGCATGTTAAGGGATTTGTATTTTATTCTAGATAAAAAGGAAGACCACTGGAAGTTTTTAAGATAGGGAGTGAAGTAATCCTATTAAAAATTTGGAGGAAAAATTCTGGAAATGGGTTAAGGAGGGTCTGAAATGACAAGTTCAAAGAGTTAGGACTTACTTATGAATAATGAGCATCTAAGGAACCTTAGGAAGATGGATGGGAAACAGAAATAAGGCAGGAAAACTATGCATTTTTAAAGTACCTTATTTGGGGGGCACCTGAGTGGCTCAGTGGGTTAAGCCGCTGCCTTCGGCTCAGGTCATGATCTCAGAGTCCTGGGATGGAGTCTCGCATCGGGCTCTCTGCTCAGCAGGGAGCCTGCTTCCCTCTCTCTCTGCCTGTCTCTCCGTCTACTTGTGATTTCTCTCTGCCAAATAAATAAATAAAATCTTTTAAAAAAAAAAAAGTACCTTATTTGGTCTATATATACCTCTGATAAGTGGAGGCCTTCATTATTGGACTCCAACCTAACCTTAAGTGTCATCTGAAACATTCATAAATGTCTTAACTCTTAACTCTTAACGAAACTCTTACCCCAACCTAAAATCCCTTGACTCCTCTTATCCCCGTAGGAACTTTTGCTTATCCTTCAAGACTGAGCTCACATGTGACCTATGTGTGAACACTTCAAGGTCACATGTGACCTATTTGTGAACTCTTGTTGCTTAACTCTATAGGGATTTGGGGAATCCTCATGCCTAGGGCCAGATTCAGGCCCCAGCAAATGAAGCAGGACTAAACAAATCAAGCAAAAGGTTTTCAAGAAACTAGGAGCTGGTTCTTTGAAAGAATTAATAAAATTGATAAACCCCTGGCCCGACTTATCAAAAAGAAAAGAGAAAGGACCCAAATAAATAAAATCATGAATGAAAGAGGAGAGATCACAACTAACACCAAAGAAATACAAACTATTATAAGAACATACTATGAGCAACTCTACGGCAATAAATTTGACAATCTGGAAGAAATGGATGCATTCCTAGAAACATATAAACTACCACAACTGAACCAGGAAGAAATAGAAAGCCTGAACAGACCCATAACCAGTAAGGAGATTGAAACAGTCATTAAAAATCTCCAAACAAACAAAAGCCCAGGGCCAGACGGCTTCCCGGGGGAATTCTACCAAACATTTAAAGAAGAACTAATTCCTATTCTCCTGAAACTGTTCCAAAAAATAGAAATGGAAGGAAAACTTCCAAACTCATTTTATGAGGCCAGCATCACCTTGATCCCAAAACCAGACAAGGATCCCACCAAAAAAGAGAGCTATAGACCGATATCCTTGATGAACACAGATGCGAAAATACTCAACAAAATACTAGCCAATAGGATTCAACAGTACATTAAAAAGATTATTCACCACGACCAAGTGGGATTTATTCCAGGGCTGCAAGGTTGGTTCAACATCTGCAAATCAGTCAATGTGATACAACACATCAAGATTAAGTTTAAGAAACTGCATAATACAAGGGACTCATTTCACAATTTCCTCTATAATGTATCAATTGACAAGGGACAAAATGACCTTGCATTTGAAGGAATGATCTTTTAAAATTAATTAGTACTTTGATTTTTCTTTTCCTCTGGAATTTTATTTTTTTCTTTATTAAAAAAAGAGGAGGGATTATTTCTGGGGAGAAGGCTCATCTAGCTCATACTAATTTGAACACATCAGAGTTTTCACAGTGTTCATGATGTTCTTTTCTCAGGAACATTAACTATTTATGACCCATAACTCTTGGGGGTATGACATGGTTTTATGGACAAGATCTATATAGATCTTATATCGCTTTCATCCATAATCCATTGGCAAAAACTGAGTCATATGACCAAACTTAAGGATAAGAAAAGTTAGAAAATGTACTCTTTCTATACTCTTTGGAAAAGTAAACAGTAGAGCAACCACAGAACTTCTCTGACAGAAGGGGACTGAGAAATAGAAGTTTGAGCTTAGGGATGACATGACTTTCATTATATTCATTTCCTGTGTAGTTAATGAAGTTCTAAGTAAGAATTCCAATTTCTTTAAATGGAAAGAAAGTATAATAATATCTACAGTATCTATTTTATAAGGTTGCTATAGCAAAATTAATTAATAAAATTAAATGATGATGGGGAAGAACTAAATTCTAAAATAATATGTAAACAAAAAAATGTATTTTGTGCAATATTGACCCTAGAAATACCAGAATAAACAGAAGGAACTCACTTTCATTCTCTGTTCTTGTTTGATACCAGCTTCTTGTGCAGTAAAATGAAGAGTATCAGATAATTTTCTTTCCCACTCCTTTAGGTCTGAAGTTAGCAAACTTTTTCTGTAAGAAGTTGGTAGCACATATTTTAGACTTTGTGGGCTATGAGGTCATGGCATACATGACTATTGAATTCTGGCCCTGTAGCAAGAAAGCAGCCACTAGCAGTCCACAAAAACATTATTTATAAAATGTAGATGGCGTGTTTAAGACCACTGATTTTGCCAAAAGAGCCTCTTCTGCATTTATTAAAAAAAAAAAAAAGTACTTAGATCAGAAAGTTAAAAATAGAACTACCCCATGATCTAGCAGTTGCACTACTAGGTATTTACCCAAAGAATACAAAAATACTAGTTCAAAAGGATATATATACCCCAATGCTTCTAACAGCATTATATACAATAGCCAAATTATGGCAACAGCCCAAGTGTCCATTGCCTGATGAATGGGTAAGGAAGACATGGGATAGATAGATAGATAGATAGATAGATAGATATAGCTATTTATCTATACCTATATCTATTTATCTATCATCTATCTATGATGGAATATTTCTCAGCCATAAAAAATAATGAAATATTACCACTTGCAACAACATGGATCGAGCTGGATAATATAATGATAAGTTAAATAAGTCAGAGAAAGAATACATATGGTCTCACGCATATGTGAAATTTAAGAAAATAAATGGGCAAAGGGGGTAAAAAAGAGAGAGGTCAACTATGAAACACACTTTTAAGAATAGAGAGCTATCTGATGATTACCAGAGGTGAGGTGGGTGGAGGGATGGGTTAAACAGGTGTTGGGGATTAAGGAATACACTTGTGATGAGCACTGTGTGTTCCATGGAAGTGCTGAATCACTCTATTATAAACCTGAAACTTGTATTATACTGTGCGCTAACTGGAATTTAAATAAAACTTTTGAAAAAAGTACTTAGATATTGGAATTTGGTAGTTTGTATGTGGTACTTAAAGGCATTTTTAAACCCCTGAACACCATTGTTAAATATAATCATCAATATATTCTAAAATAATCAATAATTCTTAGGCTAGTTTTTAGCCTATAAAATAATCAATATCTACCAGTGGTGGTGAGTGAGCCAAAAATTTTTCTCTTGCTCCAGGATAGGCCCTGGGATATATGAATAAACCTATATGGAGAATAATGCAATATTTTTAACAGGGAAAGGTTCATGGATGTTATTAAACTGTAAAGACAAAGTAGAAAAAAAATCAACTATCCATAAAACTTATGCAATGGAGGCCAAGAAACTAGAAATGTCAGGCCCTTGAGAAGTTCGGGGAAATCAATCAATCAGTCATGATTGAATTATCCATTCTCACTCCTTATTTTTAGTTGAACAATCCTTGTGTATTACTAGCCTTTCTTGAATAAAGACGTACAGTAAATGTAATAAACAAATAAAGCAACACTATTTGTAATTTGTGATGGTGAGGAACTTAGACTAGTTGTCTATATTCTCATCTGTATTATTCTTCAGCCTATAAAATACCCAACTGTCAAAATATTTATTTATGAAAGGGCTTCACAGCTACCATACCTCTTATTAATGTTTTTCTTTCCACTTTTATATTTTACATCATACATTTACACAGTCCTCTGTTGCTTTTAGAATGATATAGTACTTTTCAAAATAGTAAATTCTCTACCATTTATAATATGTAAGAACATAAAACTTAACCTCAGCAGGAAAGAAAAATGGGTATTGTCATGAGATGCCTTTATTATTTTTACAACAGCTGCTAAAGGAAGGTCTTGCTCCAAAGGCACTGTTATTGGGTTGGAGAAAAATTCTCTATATTCACAATAGTATGTGCTTGTACTTTCTGACTAACAGGTTAACACAATAGAAGCTAATTACTATGTTGGGTCAGAGGCCATTTACAGTATAAAGAGAGCCTGTGATAGAGGAGAATCCTCTTTTCACCTTTGCCCATAGGTTGCTGGTGATGTTAGCTCAATCACTCTGATTATATTACAACAGTTATATCTAAAATGGCTTTATATTTTAGGATTATTAATAATACAATTGACACAGGACTGAAGCTTTGTATATACTTTCTCATTTTCCCACCTTTGATTATTGTCTCCTTCATACAGCTGTTTATTGATCTTATACTCAGCCCCTGGACAATTGGATGTCTGAAATTTCAGACTGCTAATTACATTTGCTTGGTTCCAAAACAGACTCATGCCAGTGAGGCACCTGAAAACTTTGTTTTGTGGGCTTAGTATTAAGTTAGAAACCCCTTTATTCTCACTTCCATCTGCAATCTTCTTACAAAATTTAAACAGGAAATTTTCCTATAACATTGCCTTCTGAAATTTAATGTAAAATTATGTTATTGTGGTCTTATATTTGTTATAGTTAATGTTTTTATAAATCTGTTATTTAGTGATATAAATCCAATACTTTCAACAAGCATTTATTGATTACCCATTTTGTGGAAAGCATTGTTCTAAGAACAATGGTAGATACAATGAGATGAACTATAAGAACTGTTGTGATTAGGAAGAGCTACATGATAAATCATGGATGATAAGGGTTATAACTAAACTTTAAGCAAATTCTGTGATAGTGTCAAAGAATGAAATTAATGAGTTAATTCAATTATTAATCTGGAAAATAAATAATATTCAAGAATATCTTCCCTAACAAATGTTCTTGCTACTCTTTTCTTACATATTGCTGTTACCATCACTCAATTATCCAAATCTGAAAAAAAAAAAAAGTTATCCAAATCTGAAGCTGGGAGTTGCCTTTTGCAAGGACTTATAATGAGAAGACATTGGTTCAAACTGCCTTCCCAAATCACTAACTGTGTAACTTCAGGCAAGTTGTATAAATTCTCTAAATTTTAATTTCCTCTTAAACATGGTAGATAATTATTCCTACTTCTCCCACTGGCTTATGTTGAGGATCAAATAAGATAATTTGCATTGAAGTTAATGTACCCATCTAACTCTTAATAAATGTGAGATGTTTCTTTTTATCTTTCATTTCCCGCCATTTATACTACTTAAGGCATACAATCACTATTCTTTTAATTCTGTCAACTTTTATAACTGAAGACCACAAAGAATGGGGGCAAGTAAAGGGCAGAGTTAGAATCAATCCCTAAGTCATACATGGACAGTGTTCATATAAAATATTTTCCTTCAACAAAATGCTCCACTCTTAACAATATATTTGACCAACACCAAAATTGTTAGTCATGATTATTGTCATTGCAAGAAATAGAAGTTCAAAAGAACTCAAGCAAAAATGATCATTTTTGGCACACATAATTGGGAAGGACACCAGATGGCTCAACTCAAAATCAAAGAAAGAAATGTAGAAAAACTATGAACTCAGAACAAATGTTTTCATAATCTCCGCGGTCCATCTCTGATTTCTGCTTGTGTCATTATTAACAATGCATCTTCAAGGGAAAAATTCTCTGGTATTGTACATAGTAGATTTATTGACTCATTCAACAAATATTTACTGACTATATGTACTGACAATCTGTAATCTATATAGTACTATGCTTAAATGTTGTGAATAGCATGGTGTAGAAGACAGACACAATTTCTCTTCTAACAGATAGCTCTTTAGTGATGAAGAAACCAATACTTAATTGCAGTACAGTAAGAAATGCTTATGCTAGAGGAAGTCTTGGGATTTCAGGGACACATAGGAAAGACACCAGAATTAGCTTTGGAAGTCAGAAAATGATTCCAGGAGAAACACTGCCAACCTAACATCAGAAATATGATTAAGAGTTAACCAGGTTAATGTTAGTTAAAGACTAATTTTGTAATTGAATCCAATTTTATGTTCTTCAATCTGGAAATATATTGATCATATTTTAAAAAATATTTTAATTATTTATTTGAAAGAGAGAGAAAGCTGAGTGTGAGGGAAAGCATGAGCATGGGATGGGATAGAGGGAGAGGAAGAAGCAGACTCTCCAAAGCAGGGAGCCCGATGTAGGGCTCAATCCCAGACCTGGGATCATGGGATCCCATGGGATCATGGGGATCATGACTGAGGATCATGACCTGGGATCATGACCTGAGCTGAAGGAAGATAGTTAATGGACTGAGCCACCCAGGCACCCCTATTGCTCATATTTTTAATGTTTCCTGTGAAACTCCAAAAAGAAGAGATTTAAGCTATAAATATGACTAAACCTAAAAATTTTTAGACTCATATTAGCAAGAGGTCAAAGAACTGAACTCACTATTTTCTAAGAAAAGGGAAAAAATTTTCAACTTATCTGCCATGATGATAAATAATAATAATAAGCAAACATTTGATATTCCTTGTCCTCCTGAACATAAGTTCAATTGCAAAGAGATTAAGTTGGTAATGATGAGACATAAATTAGTTTAATGGGCTCATCTTTTAAATCATGTTGTTAGGGGATGGCTGATTAGCATTAAACTGCTTTCCAAAAAATAAAATATCTTATATTTCTTATTTAAAAACACATTTAAAGGAAAGGATATTTCTGAAAGTCTCAACCCATGAGGAAAACATCTTTTATTTCCTTAGGAACTGCATGTATAGATTTTTGTTCAACCAAATTAAGTAATTCACTTATTCTTTTTTCATAGCATTCCTGTCTTCTAGGTCAGAAAGGGGTTGAAATGTGAGAGAAAACAATTCTCAGAGAGAGCCTTGGAATTGAATAAGCTCTAGCTTATTCACTCCAGCTAAGGGAAGATTAGAAATTTGACAGACTTTGTTCATGACTAGAATGAAAACCCTATACAGAGGATTAACCTGATATAAGAGCAGTTTCATCAAACCAAATAAGTACATGCTACTTGGTGAGAAAAGAAAAACCCAACTGCAATTTAACAAACTGAGCAAAGGATGTGGATGTTATATACTGAAACCATGAGAAATGGCTATATTCCCTCCTTATTAATGATATTATATCAACATCAGTTGATATGCAGTCTGTTAAATCTGTGAACTCCTGACATAAATTGGCTACTATATGTCAAGTATGGTCTAGCTTAGTCATTAAAGTAATTAAGTGAGAAATATTATTATCCCCATTTTTACAATTAAGGTAATAGGGATACAGATGCTTGCTCTGTTTTAAAAGAGAGTTAGCATCTCTGTTAAGATTCAATCCTATGTTTAAATCTAAAGATTTTTTTTTTCATTTTCCCTGACATATATACAATAAAAAATAAAAGCAATTAGTGAATATATCATCTTTTAAATAATGATATTTTTCTATGAAACACCTCTTCCTAAAAGTATTTTTTTTTTTTGTGAGTTATCTAAAGTAATATGTTTCATGGTATCTTGGCAGACGGTCCTTTGCTAACACTCCTAGGAATGGTTAAATTATATGACTCCTGCTATTACATTAAGTATATATAATTGGTACAAATCAGTATATGACATATATATATATACATAAATATATATATATATATATATATATATATATATACACATACACATATATAACAAATTACTTCTTTTGTAGAAAATATTATTCCTGGGTTACCCAATTTGAATAAGCTCACCTCATCACAGCTATTAGCAAACATCCTACCCCCAATAATTTTGAATATTAAATATAAGAATGGGATGCATTACTCTTTATGAGTGAGGCATTTATAGATTCTCAACTGGCCCAAAATTCTACTGTACTTGCTCTAAGTTTTTCTTTCTTCTAAACCCAAAAATGATGCATATGTAATCAGTACCTGTTGCAAACCCCTTTCTCAGAGATACAACACTTGCTCTAGGAAAACTCACATGTAATTTTTGACTTGGGCAGAAAACTCCCTTCAATCCACCTCTAAGGAATTGTTACTTCACTGACAACTTCCAGGAAATTTACTTGTTGCTGGATGCCTTGCCTTATATCTCAACCTTAGAGACCACATTACAAAAATGTTGGTGACAGGAGAAAACAGTTTATTTTATTTTTCTAAAACACTTGATCTCCATATTTTATAGTTCCTTCTATCCCTTCCAAATGTCTTCACCTTCATGAATTCTTTTCTCGCCCATACTGTCATTTTAATCTCTTTAGAGACTCTTTTCATTTCACAGCCAGCCCTTCAGTGCCTTCCTTTTTACTCTTACATGTTGGTACACTTTTTGAAAAGAAAAGGAGAAAGAAAGTAGTCTTTTCACACAAGCACACTTATAAAGACTTTGTACAAAAAATTTGATAAATGAGCTTGACAATATAATATCTATGACCAGAAAGATGTGGTGAGCTTGAAGATAGTGTAATAGAAATTATTCAACCTAAGGAACATAAGGAAAAAAGGTTTTTTTAAATAAAACAAAAAGAGCTTTGGGAACCTAAGTGACAACATCAAGGTGTCTTGTGTATTTCAGTTTAAGTTCCTGAAGAATATGACATAACAGTAAAGAAAAAATATTTAAAATAGAGTGATCAAAGTATTTCCCCCAAGTATGAGGAAAAATATTAATTTGGGGAATCAAGAAAACTAGTGAATTACAAGGAGGATAAATACAGAAAAATTATGCATAAGCACAGGACAGTAAAACTTCCTGAAAATAAAGATAAATAGAAAACCTTGAAAGCAGTCAAAGAAAAAGAATATGATATATAGAGAGAATAACTCAAATGAGCAGTGGCTTCTAATCAGAAACTATGAAGTACAGATGATGATGGGAAAAAATATCCTTGAAGTATAGAGGGAATAAAATAGAAACACACAAAAAAATGCTTTTAAATTCCTAACTGTAAGGGCACCTGATTGGCTCAGCTGGTTAAGCATCTGCCTTCAGCTCATGCCATGATCTCAGGGTATTGGAATGGAGCCCTGTATTGGGCTCTCTGCTCATCAGGGAGTCTGCTTCTGCCTTCCCCTCTACTACTCCTCCCTGCTTGTGCTCTCTCTCTCTCAAATAAATGAATAAAGAAACAAAATATTTTTTAAAAATTCCTAATTATATAGCCAATAAATATTATTTAAGAATAAAATAAAAATAAAGACATTTTCAAACAAATGTACATTAAGAAAATTTATTAGCAGTAGATCTTGGTTAAAGAAAGTACTAAAAATAGTTCTTCGGGTTGAAAGAAAAATTCCTAGAAAATGTTAAATAACATGAAAATAAATAATCCCTTTTAAAGCAAATATTATGTAATTACTTCATGAGGCTTGTAATATAAATAAATGTAATACATGTGACAATAACTACACAATAGATAACACTAGTAAATGGACTGACATATTGAAAGTTTTCATCATTTCCTGTGAAGAAGCACAATAATAAATCTAAACAAACTGTTAAAATTTATGACATATATTTTATATTCCCCATAAAGCCAATAAATATCATGTATAGGGATGTAGTTAGAAATCCAATAGAAAAAATCAATTTACATCTTAAATACTTCACATCAGCCAGAAGATGTTAGAAAAGAAGATTCAGAGCAACAAAAAGCAGAGGGAGGAAACAGAAAGCAAAAAATAAAATGTTAGACCTAAACCCAAGCATTTCAATCATTATATTGAATAGTAATATACTAAATAGTCAAGCTATAGGTCAGAGACTTTTCAGAAGGAAAAAAGAGGGGACAAACTCTACACTATCCACAAGAGAAACACTTTACAACATAAAGACACAGGGGAGTGCCTGGGTGGCTCAGTGGGTTAAAACCTCTGCCTTTGGCTCAGGTCATGATCCCAGGGTCCTGGGATTGAGAGCCCCACATCACTCTCTGCGCAGCAGGGAGCCTGCTTCTCTTCCTCTCTGTCTCTCTGCCTACTTGTGATCTCTGTCTGTCAAATAAATAAGTAAAATCTTTAAAACACACACACACACACATACACAAAACATAAAGACACAGACAACTTGAAACTAAACAGATCAAAAAATATATATACCATGCAAATAGTAAACTTAAGTAATTTTGACTATATTAATATGAGACAAAATAGACTCCAAAACAAAGAGTATTAACAGAGACAAATGAGGACATTTTATAATGGAAAAAGGTCAACTAATCAGTAATACGTAAGTATCATAAGTGCATTTTCAAGAAAGAAACTGGGAAGATGGAATATTTTACCATATTTGAGAGCTATTGAGTTAGACTGTCACAGTTTTATGGACAAGAGCAGAAAAGACATGGGTTCAGAGACAAATGACACTTCATTCTCCACAGCAGTAAGAAGAGCCAGAGTAACACTTTGTGCCATTTTCCTGAACTCCCAGACTGAAATCCCACAGAGTGAAATGATGAGGACCCCGTTTTGCCCATACAATGGGATGAATTATAGGAGAGAAACCCCAAGATTAAGCAATGCTGATCTATTAGGCCCATTTTCCCCTCCAGAGATGGCACTTTCTTTATTTCCATGTAAGGTAAATAAATAGGGTCCAAAGTAGGGAGGGAGACATCCCTATCTTTAATTTCTATAATGTAAATAAACCTGCTCTGGGGAAAGATATAGATATAGATATAGATATAGATCTTTATATCTTTATTCCCTGGATTGTAATACATATATCTTTCCAATGCTGTCTGCTTACATAAACATTCTGTAAAGATAGTCTGGAGCAACTGGCTATTAATGCCTAAGTGTGCAGATATGAGAGAGACCCAGGGAGAATTGTCTCCCAGTGATTCTATTCTCGTTTTGAGAGTCTTGGCCTCTCACAAATTTTCTATTGTGCATATGTCTCTGTTATCCACTCTGATGAACTCCACTAACAAAGGCTGAGATTATACCCATTCGGTGTGTTCCAATGCAGCATTTAATTAAAGCTATTTTCAGCAAGATTCCAGGTAGTACCATGTGGCAAACCTGCAGTATTGATCCAAGCTTCCAGGTAGTACCAAGTGTCTGTATTCTAAACAGTTGAAGAGATCCAATAAATAATTAGCATGTGGCAAATCTTCAGTATTGATCCAAACTTCCAGGTAGTACCAAGTGTCTATATTCTAAACAGTTGAAGAGATCTAATAAATAATTAGATTATTTATCCAATACATTAGAATTCCAAGTAGCTTTCACCTTTATTTTCTCTAAAGACCCTTCCACTTGGCAAGTAGCATTGACCCAGTTACAACAGGGTGCATTACCAACTGCATAGGCTCCACATTGGCCCACAAAGAAGAAGGTAATTCTGTCACCCATATCAACCTTGGCCAGGAAGTTGAGACTGAGTTGAGTGCCTTTCAGGGATAAGGGGATGTCATTGATTAGTTGAGCCAAAGTCAAGGACAAATTCTATAATACCTTTTCTAATTAAATGAGTATTATAGGTAAAACTAACCACGAGGTACATAAATAACCAATTTATTATCCTTCTGGAAATCACTCATGTATAAGATCATTTCGTTTGTAGAGAGCTCTGTGGTCACCTAAGGGCTACATGACCTTTTGGTAAAGTCTCCTTAAACACTTGAAATTCTCTTATGACCATCCCTCAGGTACAAGTCACCATGTTTTCATAAGAATGACATGTTCAGGTATGGCCTCCACACAAGAAGTAAAACCCCAGGAGTGCACATGGTGCCCCTTGAAAGAAAATGTGGTTTATAATATCCAGGGCTCCCAAGGGAAGCTTCCATTCATTAAAAGCCACTGGTTGATAGTGTCTCCCATGTAGTCTTAACATGGCCTCCCATCTGTGCATCAAGTGCAAAGAGGAAAATCCAGAGCAAGAGTTCATTCAAACATGGGGGATGTTAGGGAAGAAATGACTAGAGATAAGTATCAAATACTATTTTGAAAAAATCTGAGAGAAGTAAGTACCATGATAAACTCCAAAATGAAAAAAAAAAATTGATACAAAAGCAGGGGTAGTTCAATATCTACCCCTGCTTTTGTATCAACTTTTTTTTTTTTTACTAATTACTCAGTGTGATACACCACACTAATAAAAGAAAGGGTAATAACCATATGATCCTCTTAACAGATGCAGAAAAAGCAATTGACAAAACACAGCATCCATTCTTGATAAAAACCCTCAACAAAGTAGGAATAGAAGGAACATACCTCAAGATCATAAAAGCCATATATGAAAGACCTGCAGCTAACATTATCCTCAATGGGGAAAAACTGAAAATTTTCCCCTAAGGTCAGGAACACACTAGTGATATCCACTCTCACCAGTTCAGTGCAGTACTGCTATGTGTGTTCAACACAGTACTGGAAATCCTGGCCTCAACAATCAGACAACCAAAAGGAATAAAAGGCATCCAAATCAACAAGGAAGAAGTTAAACTTTTGCTATTTACAGATGACATGATACTCTATGTAGACCCCCCAAAAGAAAAACATCAAAAATTCCTAGAACTGATATATGAATTCAGCAGTCACAGAACATAAAATCAATGTACAGAAATCTGTTACATTTCTATACACCAATAATGAAGCAGCAGAAAGAGAAATCAAGAAACTATCTCATTCACAATTGCATCAAAACCCACAAGATGTCTGGGAAATACACCTAACCAAAGAAGTGAAAGATCTCACACCTGTCAGAATGGCTAAAATCAAAACCATAAGAAACATGTGTTGGTGAGGATGTGGAGAAAAATGAACCTTTTTTGCACTGCTGGTAAGAAGGCAAACTGGTGTGGGTATTGTGGAAAATAGTATGGAGTTTCTTCAAAAAATTAAAAATAAAATACCTTAGGGTCTAGTAATTGCAGTACTGCAAAGAATACAAAAACATTAATTCAAAGGGATACAAGAACCCCTATGTTTATAGCAGCACTATTTACAACAGCCAAATTATAGAAACAGCTCAAGTATCCATTGATAGATGAATGGCTAAAGATGTCATAGCTATACTCAATGAAATATTACTCAGTCATAAAAAAAGAATAAAATCTTGCCTTTGCAATGATATGGATGGAGGTAGAGAGTACAATGCTAAGTGAAACAAGACAGTCAGAGAAAGACAAATACCATATGATCTTACTTAGATTTGGAGTTTAAGAAAAAACAAATAGGCAATGGAAAAAAAAAAAAAAGAGTGACAAACCAAGAAACAGGCTCTAAACTACAGAGAATGTATTGATGGTTACCACAGAAGAGGTGGGTGGGAGGACGGGGAAAATAGGGGGTGGGGATTTAAAAAGTATATTTACCGTGATGAAAAAAATTTAATTAAATTTTAAAAATCCCTGGAAGCTTGAAAACATAATGGTGTAGAATAAGTAGATGTATATTGAATTTTCAGTACTTTCTAAAAATGTCCTGAGAATAGTTACAAAAATTGATAACAGAATTTCACAAAATATATTTAAATAACATTCAAGAAATTTTTTATTGCTCAAGGTACATTCTTCTAAAAAATAAAGACTTAGAATCAATATTTTTAATGTCCCAATTACAGTTAATGTTAAAAAATATATATGGTATAATTTTTTAGGTCATGGAAGATTCTAAGAATTTATTTTAAGATCAATAATAACATAAGATCAAATTCCAGGAGTAAGAAATTGCATGTCTGAAAATTTTAGAAGGAGGTTAGAGAAAATTTGAGATAATATTAAAATAGGAAAGTCATCTTTTTTTAAATGCCTTTTTACATAAAAGTGCACTAATCAAAAATGTGTAAGTCAATGAATTTAACAAGATGAACACAACTCAGCCTCTACGAAACTAGATGATGAAAGAAAACATAACCAGTAGCCCAGATGCCCACCTCACACTCCACTGTCACTATTTTCAAAAGGTAAAAACTATCTCAAATATTCATTACTACCCGTATCCTTTTCACTCAGCAATGTTTGTATGAATCCATGTAACATCTATGATGTAACATGTACAGTAACAGTAATGCATTCATTTTTGTTGCTGTAAAGTATCTCATTGTGTATAAATGTATCAAAACTCACTTTTCCACTCTCTTTTAGTGGTTTGATTTCAGATTTGACTAACACACACAATAGTACTATGAAAATTATAAATGCACATAGATTCACACACCTACTCACACCCACACATGCACACACACATTCTCTAATACATGTATCTATTTTGGTGGATATCTCACTCTCTATCTCAAATAAATAAGTAAAATCATTTTAAAAATGAAATAAATATGTGTTCTGAGCTCAATGGGCATGGTTTCCGTATATACCACTTAGGTTTATTTTTCTAACCATGCCCTTAAATGTTTTCTATTTTTACTTATTTTTCATCTACTTGTTCTATCAGTTTTTTAAAAGAAGCATGTTTGAATCTCCCATTAAGAGTATTACCTCCCTATGAGGAATTCTTTGGCCAGGTTTGTAGAAAATGTGTTCACTCCTGTGCTTCAGTTTCCTAACTGCAAGTTTTTGTGTCTGTTTAGTTCTCTAAAGACTTTATGACTAGAAATGAACTGGTTTCTCCTCATCTTTCAATGCTCAATGCCTGTTACATTAACAAAGAGTTGGTATCAATTAAATGATGGTTTATGGCAAATAAACAACCTGCTTCCTTTTTCCCAGGCAACTTGACACACAGTTGCTTTTTGGAGGGCAAAGGGCATCTTAATAGGATATTTAAAATGTTGTTAGAAGGTTTACCAAAGGAAATACCCATATCTTTAGTAACTCTACAGAAATTCCACCTACATATAGTCACATAGGATTCAAATGTAGGTCAGATACTGTGGGACTTAGTTTACATTTCAATTTGGAAAAATAGTCTCTGATTTTTCCTTTATGTCTGGTAATGATATTCCACCCATCTCAGATAGAAACTACAACCTGAGCTCTCCAAGAACTCACACTGGCTAATAATTGGAGAGGGAAAAAAAGCAAGCTTCCTAGTTTGGGGCAGAAGCCTTAGGAATTATTTTTAATTAATGTTTTAGGAGACTGAAGTGACCTTACCTTGCTGATGGGTACCCACAATTAAGAAGAAGGTGGGAAAATAAAAGTCTTCATGCTGAAACAAGGGAAGGCTCTGGTATATGCAGGTTTCTGTGATCTTTAGGCTATTTGGAAAAATCTCTCAGTAACTGTATCCTAGGAATACCAGACCCTGGAAAATGTAACCTTTCATAATGAATACTCTGGGGCACGATTTTTCTGAGTTGCCAATTTTTCTGTGGCTTACCACAAGTCAGTGATTTAAACTGTTTTCCAACTATAAAGAAGTATTCAAATTTCAACATATCAGAAGGAGGTTGATTTGGGAGAGGTGAGATTTGGTAAATTTAAAAACCATTTTCAAGCATCTAGTTTTCTCACAGTATTATGAGCTATACACATGATATAAAGACACAAATGAAATAATTCCTTTTCCCACTGGGAACTTGGGTAATAAAAATGTCAGCATCAAAAAAGAAATCAGGTAGTTTATGAGACTGAAATCTGGAGACAAGTATAACCCTTCTCTGACAATCTTGGGTGGTAACAAATGTCAGACTGATCTTAGAGTTAGCTGTACACAGATCACAGATTAGAAGGTGATGGAACACAGATATACAAGTATAACTAGAAGTGGGGGCACAATCCAAGAAGCAAGTATGAAAATTAGAAATGTAAAGATTCAGGTCTATTAAGTAAATACAAATCTTCAGAACCAAAAAGAGAATGATGAAAGGAAAGAGGAAGGAAGTAGTGTCACATGAAGAGTTAAATATACAATAGAGAGAAACTGAGAGACATATTGGTAATGACATGGAACAGATTTTCTTTGTCAAGATAACTGATCATCTAATTCAGAATAAATACATAATCTTAACCTGTTGCTTATGTGGGACAGCTGAATGCTTCCCTTTGTCACATACGTAGGAAATTCCTAGGTACAAGACAGTGAGCCAAGATCTTTGAGCTGGTCTATTATACAGATATTCATACATAAGTCCTACAATCAAGAATACAAATCTAATGGTGAAATGGATTAAACAAAAACTTTATTTTAGTAATAAGTACAAGCCTGGTCTCTGACAAAAATGTTTCTAAACATTGTTGACTAAACTCATTTTTCTTAAACTCATAACTAGTTATATTGTTGGTTTAAAAAGTTTCTCATATGGAAGACCTTAAAAGTTCCTTAATGGGTGACCTTCTCTCCTTCCAGGAAACCCCCTGTGCCTCACTAAGGGCAGCCTTTTTGGAACTTCACTATAATTGTAATATAATTCTGGAAAAATATATGAGATATAAAGCCATAGTTCATTGGTAAGACACAGGAAGAAAAGGTTCTTTCCCAATAGAAGATTTAAGAGTCTTGATGGGAGAATCAACAACAAATTAAGCCAACCCCGCACACAATAAGGGAAAGAATCAAGATTAGAACAGAGATTAATGAGATACAAACTAGGGATACAGTAAAATATATCAACGAAACTAGAAGCTGGTTTTTTGAAAGAGTCAATAAGATTGATAAACCGTTTGCCAAATTAATCCAAAAGAAAAGAGAGAAGACTTAATAAAATTATGAATGAAAAGGGAGAGATCATGACTAACACCAAGGAAATAGAAACAATTATCAGAAATTATTATCAACAGTTATATGCCAATGAGTTAAGCAAGCTAGATGAAATGGATACACTCTTGGAAAACTATAAACTTCCAAAACTGAATCAGGGAGAAATTGATAACCTAAATAGACCTATATCTAGTAACAAGATTGAAGCAGTGATCAAAAACTTCCCAAAAAACAAGAGCCCAGGACCTGACAGATTCCTTGGAGAATTCTACCAAATGTTCAAAGAAATACATATTCTTCTGAAGCTGTTTCAAAAAATACAAACAGAAGGAAAACTTCTGAACTCTTTTTATTAAGCCAACTGATCTCAAACCAGGCAAAGACCCCACCAAAAAGGAGAATTTCAGACCAATATCCCTAATGAATATGAATGCCAAGATTCTCATCAAGATCCTAGCTAATAGGATCCAACAGTACATTGGAAGATTATCCACTATGACCAGGTGGGACTTATCCATGGGATGCAAGGGTGGTTCAACATTCACAAATCAATCAATGTGATAGAACAAATCAATAAGAGAAAAGAGAAGAATCGCATGGTCCTCTCAGCTGATGCAGAAAAAGCATTTGACAAGATACAGCATCTGTACCTGAATAAAACAATTCAAAGTATAGGGATAGAGGGAACATTCCTCCACTTCATAAAATCTATCTATAAAAATGCCACAGCAAATATCATCTTCAATGGGGAAAAGCTGACAGCCTTCTCTTTGAGATCAGGAACACGACAAGGATGTCCACTCTCACCACTGTTATTCAACATAGTACTAGAAGTCCTAGCAACAGCAATCAGACAACAAAAAGAAATAAAAGGTATTCAAATTGGCAAAGAAGAAGTCAAAGTCTCTCTCTTCACAGATGACATGATGCTTTATACAGGAAACCCAAAAGTCTCCACCCCCAAACTACTAGAACTTGTACAGCAATTCAGGAATGTGGTAGGATACAAAATCAATGTACAGAAATCAGTTGCTTCCTAAAACACTAACAATGGAAAAATAGAAAGGAATATTAGAGAATCGATTCCATTTACTATAGCACCAAGAACCATAAGATACCTGGGAATAAATCTAGCCAAAGGGGTAAAGGATCTGTACTCGAAGAACTACAGAACACTCATGAAAGAAACTGAAGAAGACACAAAAAGATGGAAGACCATTCTGTGTTCATGGATCGGAAGAATAAACCTTGTTAAAATGTCTTTACTGCCTAGAGCCATCTATACTTTCAATGCCATTCTGATCAAAGTTCCACCGGCATTTTTCAAAGAGCTCGAACAAGCAATCCTAAAATTTGTATGAAACCAGAAGAGACTCCGAATTGCTAAGGAAATGTTGAAAAGGAAAAACGAAAATGGGGGCATCATGTTGCCTGATTTCAAGCTTTACTACAAAGCTGTGATCACCAAGACAGCATGGTACTGGCACAACAATAGACACACAGACCAGTGGAACAGAGTAGAGAGCCCAGATATGAACCCTCAACTCTATGGTCATATAATCTTTGACAAATCAGAAAAAAACATACAGTGGTAAAAAAAAGACAGTCTCTTCAATAAATGGTGCTGGAAAAATTGGACAGCTATGTGTAGAAGAATGAAACTCAACCATTCCCTTACGCCATACACAAAGATAAACTGGAAATGGATAAAAGACCTCAAAATGAGGCAGGAATCCATCAAAATCCTAGAGGAAAACATAGGCAGTAATCTTTTTGACATCGGCCACAGCAACTTCTTTCAAGATATGTCTCCAAAGGCAAAGGAAACAAAAGCGAAAATAAACTTTTGGGACTTCATCAAGATCAAAAGCTTCTGCACAGCAAGGAAACAGACAACAAAACAAAGAGGCAACCCACAGAATCGGAGAAGATATTTGCAAATGACAGTATAGACAAAGGGCTGATATCCAAGATCTATAAAGAAGTCCTCAAACTCAACAAACACAAAGCAGATAATCACGTCAAAAAATGGGCAGAAGACATGAAGAGACACTTCTCCAAAGAATACATGCAAATGGCTAACAAACACATGAAAAAATGTTCATCATCCTTAACCATCAGGGAGATTCAAATCAAAACCACACTGAGATACCACCTTACACCAGTTAGAATGGCCAAAATTAACAAGACAGGAAACAATGTGTGTTGGAGAGGATGTGGAGAAAGGGGAACCATCTTAAACTGTTGGTGGGAATACAAGTTGGTACAGCCACTTTAGAAAACAGTGTGGAGATTGCTTAAGAAATTAAAATTAGAGCTACCCTATGATCCTGCAATTGTACTACTGGGTATTTACCCCAAAGATGCAGATGTAGTGAAAAGAAGGGCCATCTGTACCCCAATGTTCATAGCAGCAATAGCCACAGTCACCAAACTGTGGAAAGAACCAAGATGCCCTTCAACAGAAGAATGGATAAAGAAGATATGGTCCAGGGGTGGAGTCAAGAAGGGGGAGAAGTAGCAGGCTGAGACTACTTCAGCTAGCCAGAGATCAGCTAGAAAGCTTATCTAAAGATTGCAAACACCTGAAAATCCAACCGCAGATCGAAGAGAAGAAGAACAGCAATTCTGGAAACAGAAAAACAACCACTTTCTGAAAGGTAGGACCGGCGGAGAAGTGAATCCAAAGCAACGGGAAGATAAACCCCGGGGGGAGGGGCCGGCTCCCGGCAAGCGTCAGAGCAACGGCGCACAAAATCAGGACTTTTAAAAGTCTGTTCTGCTGAGGGACATCGCTCCAGAGGCTAAACCGGGGCAAAGCCCACGCGGGGTCAGCGTGGCCTCAGGTCCCGCAGGGTCACAGAAGGATCGGAGGTGTCTGAGTGTCACAGAGTTTGCAGATTTTGGAACGGGAAAGCCGGCTACAGAGACAGAGCCGACAGTAAGCTCACAGCTCGGGGTTACCTTGAACCTGTCGCAGGCTCGATGGGCTCGGAGCGCGGCCGGAGGTCAGGCAGACGGGAGTAACTGGGCGCTGTTCTCTGAGGGCGCACTGAGGAGTGGGGCCCTGGGCTCTCAGCTCCTCCGGGCTGGAGACCAGGAGGCCGCCATTTGTATTCCCGTCCTCCAGAACTCTACGGAAAGCGCTCAGGGAACAAAAGCTCCTGAAAGCAAACCCGAGCAGATTACTCACCCCGGCCCCTGTTAAGGGCGGTGCAATTCCGCCTGGGGCAAAGACACTTGAGAATCACTACAACAGGCCCCTCTCCCAGAAGATCAACAAGAAATCCAGCGAGACCAAGTTCAACTACCAAGGAATGCGGTTTCAATACAAAGGAGAGCAGCAGAATTCCAGAGGAGGAGAAAGCAAAGCACGGAACTCATGGCTTTTTCCCTGTGATTTTTCTTAGTCTTTTTTTTTTTTTTTTTTTTTTGTTTCATACTAGTTTATTTAGGGGTTCCATTTTCACTCCTCAATAGATTTTATGTATTTCGCATATGCTTCTTCACTCATTAATTCATCCAGTTCTGAGGGATTACTGAGTGCTATCTTGATCAGCCAACCATCTTCATAACAAGATTTGTTGACAAGTCCTGGATTTTCTGCAAGAGCTTCATTAATTTCAGTTACTTCTCCTGACAGAGGAGAATAGAGTTCACTAGCAGCTTTCACACTTTCCAAAGCACCAAACTCATCTTGTTTGTTCAGTTTTGTCCCGACCTCAGGCAGACTACAGTAAACAACATCTCCCAAAGCTTCCTGTGCAAAATTGCTGATTCCCACTGTTCCAATACCATTTTCTGTTGTTATCCATTCATGCTTGTCTGTGAATTTACGCACGGAGAGCAGAGCCGAGCCTGTGCGCAGTGTCCGGACGGTACCGGTCCTCAGTCCCCAGGGCCGCAGCAGGCAGGGTGCGGTGGGCGCGGACGTGACGCGCAAGCTGCAGGCCGTAGCCAGCACGCTCCGCAAGGCTCGCAGCGCCATGTTCACAGACGCGCGCGGGTCGTAGTGCAAGCCGTGCGGGAACCCCGGCCCGGCCGATTTTTCTTAGTCTTGCAGTTAATTTGATTTTTTTCTTTTTCATTTTCTGTTTTTTTTTTTTCTCGCCTTCTGGTAATTTCTTTTTTTAACTTTTACCTTTTTCATTTTTAACGTTTTTAACTAGTTTATCCAATATATATATTTTTTCTTTTTTATATTTTTCTTATTTGTTTTTGTTTTTTTTAATTCTTTTCTTTTCTTTTTTCTTCCTTTTTGAACCTCTTTTTATCCCCTTTCAACCCCCTCACGATTTGGAATCTCTTCTAATTTGGTTAAAGCAGATTTCCCTGGGGTTGTTGCCACCCTTTTAGTATTTTACTTGCTCCTTCATATACTCTTATCTGGACAAAATGACAAGGAGGAAAAATTCAACACAAAAAAAAGAACAAGAGGCAGTACCGAAGGCTAGGGACCTAATCAATACAGACATTGGTAATATGTCAGATCTAGAGTTCAGAATGACAATTCTCAAGGTTCTAGCCGGGCTCGAAAAAGGCATGGAAGATATTAGAGAAACCCTCTCGAGAGATATAAAAGCCCTTTCTGGAGAAATAAAAGAACTAAAATCTAACCACGTTGAAATCAAAAAAGCTATTAATGAGGTGCAATCAAAAATGGAGGCTCTCACTGCTAGGATAAATGAGGCAGAAGAAAGAATTAGTGATATAGAAGACCAAATGACAGAGAATAAAGAAGCTGAGCAAAAGAATGAATGGGTTAACCGGGAAATTAAAGAAGAATTGAAAAAAATCATGGAAACAAATGATAATGAAAATACAACGGTTCAAAATCTGTGGGACACAACAAAGGCAGTCCTGAGAGGAACATATATAGCGGTACAAGCCTTTCTCAAGAAACAAGAAAGGTCTCAGGTACACAACCTAACCCTACACCTAAAGGAGCTGGAGAAAGAACAAGAAAGAAACCCTAAGCCTAGCAGGAGAAGAGAAATCGTAAAGATCAGAGCAGAAACCAATGAAATAGAAACCAAAAAGACAATTGAGCAAATCAACGAAACTAGGAGCTGGTTCTTTGAAAGAATTAATAAAATTGACAAACCCCTGGCCAGACTTATCAAAAAGAAAAGAGAAAGGACCCAAATAAATAAATCATGAATGAAAGAGGAGAGATCACAACTAACACCAAAGAAATACAAACTATTATAAGAACATACTATGAGCAACTCTACGCCAACAAATTTGACAATCTGGAAGAAATGGATGCATTTCTAGAAACATATAAACTACCACAACTGAACCAGGAAGAAGTAGAAAGCCTGAACAGACCCATAACCAGTAAGGAGATTGAAACAGTCATTAAAAATCTCCAAACAAACAAAAGCCCAGGGCCAGACGGCTTCCTGGGGGAATTCTACCAAACATTTAAAGAAGAACTAATTCCTATTCTCCTGAAACTGTTCCAAAAAAGAAATGGAAGGAAAACTTCCAAACTCATTTTATGAAGCCAGCATCACCTTGATCCCAAAAGCAGACAAGGATCCCATCAAAAAAGAGAGCTATAGACCAATATCCTTGATGAACACAGATGCGAAAATACTCAACAAAATACTGGCCAATAGGATTCAACAGTACATTAAAAGGATTATTCACCACGACCAAGTGGGATTTATTCCAGGGCTGCAAGGTTGTTTCAACATCCGCAAATCAGTCAATGTGATACAACACATCAATAAAAGAAAGAACAAGAACCATATGATACTCTCAATAGATGCTGAAAAAGCATTTGACAAAGTACATCATCCCTTCCTGATCAAAACTCTTCAAAGTGTAGGGATAGAGGGCACATACCTCAATATCATCAAAGCCATCTATGAAAAACCCACCGCAAATATCATTCTCAATGGAGAATAACTGAAAGCTTTTCCGCTAAGGTCAGGAACACGGCAGGGATGTCCATTATCACCACTGCTATTCAACATAGTACTAGAGGTCCTAGCCTCAGCAATCAGACAACAAAAGGAAATTAAAGGCATCCAAATCGGCAAAGAAGAAGTCAAATTATCACTCTTCGCAGATGATATGATACTATATGTGGAAAACCCAAAAGACTCCACTCCAAAACTGCTAGAACTTATACAGGAATTCAGTAAAGTGTCAGGATATAAAATCAATGCACAGAAATCAGTTGCATTTCTCTTCACCAACAGCAAGACAGAAGAAAGAGAAATTAAGGAGTCCATCCCATTTACAATTGCACCCAAAACCATAAGATACCTAGGAATAAACCTAACCAAAGAGACACAGAATCTATACTCAGAAAACTATAAAGTACTCATGAAAGAAATTGAGGAAGACACAGAGAAATGGAAAAATGTTCCATGCTCCTGGATTGGAAGAATAAATATTGTGAAAATGTCTATGCTACCTAAAGCAATCTACACATTTAATGCTATTCCTATCAAAGTACCATCCATCTTTTTCAAAGAAATGGAACAAATAATTCTAAAATTTATATGGAACCAGAAAAGACCTCGAATAGCCAAAGGGATATTGAAAAAGAAAGCCAACGTTGGTGGCATCACAATTCCGGACTTCAAGCTCTATTACAAAGCTGTCATCATCAAGACAGCATGGTACTGGCACAAAAACATACCCATAGATCAATGGAACAGAATAGAGAGCCCAGAAATAGACCCTCAACTCTACAGTCAACTAATCTTCGACAAAGCAGGAAAGAATGTCCAATGGAAAAAAGACAGCCTCTTCAATAAATGGTGCTGGGAAAATTGGACAGCCACATGCAGAAAAATGAAATTGGACCATTTCCTTACCCCACACACAAAAATAGACTCAAAATGGATGAAGGACCTCAATGTGCAAAAGGAATCCATCAAAATCCTTGAGGAGAACACAGGCAGCAACCTCTTCGACCTCAGCCACAGCAACATCTTCCTAGGAACAACGCCAAACGCAAGGGAAGCAAGGGCAAAAATGAACTATTGGGATTTCATCAAGATCAAAAGCTTTTGCACAGCAAAGGAAACAGTTAACAAAATCAAAAGACAAATGACAGAATGGGAGAAGATATTTGCAAACGACATATCAGATAAAGGACTAGTGTCCAGAATCTATAAAGAACTTAGCAAACTCAACACCCAAAGAATAAATAATCCAATCAAGAAATGGGCAGAGGACATGAAGAGACATTTCTGCAAAGAAGACATCCAGATGGCCAACAGACACATGAAAAAGTGCTCCATATCACTCGGCATCAGGGAAATACAAATCAAAACCACAATGAGATATCACCTCACACCAGTCAGAATGGCTAAACTCAACAAGTCAGGAAATGACAGATGCTGGCGAGGATGTGGAGAAAGGGAACCCTCCTCCACTGTTGGTGGGAATGCAAGCTGGTGCAGCCACTCTGGAAAACAGCATGGAGGTTCCTCAACGTGTTGAAAATAGAACTGCCCTATGACCCAGCAATTGCACTATTGGGTATTCACCCTAAAGATACAATCGTAGCGATCCAAAGGGGCACGTGCACCCGAATGTTTATAGCAGCAATGTCCACAATAGCCAAACTATGGAAAGAACCTAGATGTCCATCAACAGATGAATGGATCAAGAAGAAGTGGTATATATACACAATGGAATACTATGCAGCCATCAAAAGAAATGAAATCTTGCCATTTGCGACAACATGGATGGAACTAGAGCGTATCATGCTTAGTGAAATAAGTCAAGCAGAGAAAGACAACTATCATATGATCTCCCTGATATGAGGAAGTGGTGATGCAACATGGGGGCTTAAGTGGGTAGAAGAAGAATCAATGAAACAAGATGGGATTGGGAGGGAGACAAACCATAAGTGACTCTTAATCTCACAAAACAAACTGAGTGTTGCTGGGGGGAGGGGGTTTGGGAGAAGGGGGTGGGATTATGGACATTGGGGAGGGTATGTGCTTTGGTGAGTGCTGTGAAGTGTGTAAACCTGGTGATTCACAGACCTATACCCCTGGGGATAAAAATATATGTTTATAAAAAATAATAAATTTAAAAAAAAAGAAGATATGGTCCATATATACAATGGAGTATTATGCCTACATCAGAAAGGATGAATACCCAACTTTTATATCAACATGGAGAGGACTGGAGGAGATTATGCTGAGTGAAATAAGTCAGGCAGAGAGAGCCAATTATCATATAGTTTCACTTACTTCTGGAGCATAAGGAATAACATGGAAGACATTGAAAGATGGAGAGGAGAGGATAAGTGAGTTGGGGGTAATTGGAGGGGAGACACACCATGAGAGACTGTGGACTCTGAGAAACAAACTGAGGGTTTTGGAGAGAGGGGTTGGGGGTGAGGTGAGCCTGGTGGTGTGTATTATGTAGGGCACATATTATATGGAAAACTGGGTGTGGTATATAAGCAATGAATTTTGGAACACTGAAATAAAGTAAAATAAAATAAAATATAAAATCAAAAAACTACAACAACAAGTCTTGATGGTGGCTTAAATCATGCCTATACCTTGAGTAGTTTCAGAACAAGCAAAGATGGACAAGAGGTGTCCAGAGCACAGAGAAGAGCACTTCAGCCAACACAATGACACAAAGGTCTTGTGGTAGGAGGAGACCTGGCCAGCATGAAGAGCTGACAGAGGTCCATGTGGCTGGAATGTAGTCACAGAACTTAGTATATGATGAGGCTGAAGGAGTAGGCAGGTGTCACACTATGCCTGGCTTCACAGGATGATGGAAAAAAGCTCCCATGTGGCCCAAGACCAGTGGGAAGACATTTGTGGGTTTTTAAGGAAAGGTTGGGGACCCATTCATATTTGCATTCTGATAATACTATGTAATGTAGAAACATCATCATAATGTAGGGAAAGATTGAGTGAACCACTAGAACTGTTAGGAAAAGTAAAGCAAAATCTATATGCAATGTAATTGCATGTTCATGTACTATTTGAACACATACTATGGACAAGTCATATGCTAAGTTCCATCAGAGTAATGACAATTAAAAAAGAAAGGATAAAAAGTTACAAAATGATGAAAGTTATAAAAGAAGGGATATATTTTTATATATATCAACATATGTGTATATTTATATTTGTATATATGCAAGTATATATATATATAATACAAGAAAGGAAATAATCTACACAAAGGAAATCTTTAAAATAACATTTTAAGAGTTAAAATATTATTTTAAAATGAATATCAGTAAGTATTTAAAGTCTCTTTAAATATTTAAATAAATAAATAAATAATAAGTAAATTTTATTAAAATATGTTTAAATGTTTATACCTAATGTCTATTTTTTAATTAAATAACATAAAGAGTAATAAAGACCATAAAATCTATAGAATATAAAAAAAGAGAATGTCAGAATGTGCTGAAGTATGTGAGCAATATTTTATCAGAGAGGTGAAATTTAAGAACAAACCTCAAAAGATTGGCAAATATTCCAATTATCTATTGTTGGACATCAAGCCACCTCAGAACACACATAAATCATTTCTACTGCTCATGATTCTGCAATTTGAGCATGGCTCAGGGAGGCAGGTTTGTCCCTGCAGTACTAGTGTGAGAGGGCCCTCTGGGACTGGAAAATCAACCTCCATAGTAGTTTAATCACATGGCTGGCAAACTGATACTCAGCGTCAGCTGGGATCTCAGCTGGGATACTGACCAGTAGTTTTGGATCCATAAACTACACATGAGGCTGTTTGGGCTTCCACACAGTATACTTCAGAGTATATGGTCATATTTCATGGTGGCTCAGGCATTCAACAACAAATATCTCAAGTATCCTGGTCTCTTTTGGCTGACCCAGAAATTAGTATGGCATCATTTCTGCCATGTTACTGATGCAACCATCACAGAACCCATTCCAATCCAAAAGGTAGAAACAAAAGTCACCTCTTAGTAAAACGAGTACCAAGGAGTAGCCACCTTTCCATTACAGGAAAATACAGACAGATAAAGTGGAGAGTAAAATCTGTTCAGAGCAAAGGGCACAGAAGTTGACCGCCCTAATAAGGATGATAAAATTGAGATCCACTGAGCAATTAATATGTGCCAGTCACTGTAAAATTTGCTTTGTAGGAATTATATAAGTTATTCTTCATCCAAATCTTATAAATTATCATACTCATTTTGCAGATGGAGAAATTCAGCCTAGAGAGAAAAATGAACTTGTCCAGTGTCACAAACATGGTAAGGAGCACAGCCAGTGTTTGAAATGAGAGTCTGATTTAGAGTTTGGCTGACTAAGCTACAACAACACATTACTAATTAGTTAAAATAGAACAAAAATTTGAAATTTTCCTTTTTTGATATTAAGAATCTTAATTGATTTTAAATATGCAGTTCATCAAATTAAATATACATTTATAACCAGCATTGCTATATCAGTAATTCCATTATAAATCCATATTTTAATTTTATTTGAATGAAAATGATGACTTGTTAAGCTTAACTATAGATTTAATGTTCGTTGTACTTTTAACTCTATATGAATACAAACTACACATGACACAGAAGAAAAAATTGTCTTCTAACTCTTCCTCACTGATTATTTGACAAACCTGTAGCCATTTCTATTCCATAGAAATAGTACATTTTTAGAGAGCTTTTCAGTCTAATTACAGGTAAGTATAAAAACAAAAATAAAATGGAATAAAAAGTATTGTTAAATTACATTTCATTGTGTTTGAGTTATACATTTTTAATGTAAGAACATTCTTTAATTGCTGGTCAAATTTGATATGGGAGTTAACAATATTTCTACTGTTGGTCACAACTCACTTTTTTGTTGTGTCCTCCATTCTGGCTTATCTGAGGAACACTGAGAAATTTAATCCTCAATAGATTCACACCATTTTAGAATAAGGTTTGTATCCTAATTAATATGTTAATACTAAAGTACACCTTCTGATCAGTTCAGAGAATAGTAATATTTTTATGGGAAATTCATCCAACATGGTTCCTAGCCTCACTATGTACTTAATCTAATGATATTAATATTTGTAATAAAATTACAAATATTTGTTGGCATTTCTAATACCAACAAACTCATATTATCTAGCTAATCTTCAGAACCAGCTTGTAGAGAAGTACAAACTTTCTATTTCTAAAACAAACAAACAAAAACAGAGAATTTCAGCTATTTAACAAAGATGGTGACTAATACCTGTTCTTTTCTTAGAGCATCAAATGAACTATTCCAAAGGTTAGGAAAAGGAACCTACAGCATGGTTTAGGGACCAAGTTTTATAAGGCAAGATTGAGAGACTGTTTAGAGCCTCCTTCAAGCAGGTGAAGTTGAAGCACTCGTACAACTCATCCAATTTGAGGACTCATTGCCAAGTGAAAACCTGGAAGTTTCTAGTGGTACAGGAAGAATATTCTTGACTAACAGTCATTCAGCTTATGAATGTATTTCTGACTAATAGCCCTTGGCCATAATGAGCTCCGTTCTCTGTACTTTCTATTTTGAAAGACCCAACATTTGAACTGACACCAAAATAAAAAACTCTCCCCATGTGAAACCCACAGGCTCTAATACAATGAACTCCCTCATGTGCCCTGTGGGGGCGGGTACCACCTTAGGGGCCTTGCTGATGCTGAAAGGAGCCACAATAAGATCACAACACAAAGTAATAACTCAAGTGAGAATAGGGATTTTGCCCTGAGCCAGGCTAGAAAGCCTTTAGAAGAATTATCAATGATATTATCTATATAAAGATGAATATGGATACAGTGCTGTTGCAGCTTCATACATCCTTGGCCACAGCAAAGCCTTTGCACCTGCCATGTGAGTTAGCTCAGTATGAGAGGAAAGCAATGTAAGTAGCAGTAGAAACCTCCATATTATTGTTGGGTGGTCCCTCACCTCCTCAAAACACAAAGAATGTAGAGTCGTCTTAGACTATCTATATTCTGCCAAATTCTTCTATAACCCATTTACTACTAAAAGGGGGCTAGTTTAACCACCACTCTAATGACTTAGAAAGGGAAACAAGAGCCAGGCCACAAGCAGGAGCTGGTAAAAAAAAAAAAACTGGTAAAAGAGAAAACTAAATAAAGAGAAACTAAATAAAGAAAATTTAGTTTCTCAAAGAGAAGCTAAATTATATATGTGTGTGTGTATACACACACACACACACACACACACACACACACATATCAAAAGAGAAACTAAATAATAAGAGAATGTGTGAAAGTTCATGCAAAGCAATACCTAAGGACAATAAATTAGCCAGCCTTTTGTGGAGTCCTGGAAGGTATACAGGTTCTGAATTCAACATTTATTTATTTATTTATTTATTTATTTATAATGCAAAAACCTTGTAGTGTCCTAAATTACATGTGCATGACCTTTCACTTCAGTAAGAGAAGGAGCAAATGAAGGAATTTCTGTGCCAGGGGATGTTTGTGTATCGTTGTCTGCTTGTGTTCATGTACATCTTAGAGGCTCCAGGAGAGAAAGCAGAGCAAGGGAAGAAGGAGAAAGAATGTGAGGAAGTCTTTGCCCTTGGGGAAGATGAGGAGCCAAAGGGACCTAAGCAAAGGGGAGTGATTTTTATCAAAAACCTTTGCCCTTACAGGGGCCCCTGGGTGCCTCAGTGGGTTAAGCCTCTGCCTTTGGCTCAGGTCATGACCTCAGGGTCCTGGGATCAAGCCTCTCATTGGGCTCTCTGCTTGGCAGGGAGCCTGCTTCCTCCTCTCTCCCTGCCTGCCTCTCTGCCTACTTGGAATCTTTCTCTCTGTGTCAAATAAATAAATAAAATCTCTTAAAAATTTTAAAAACAAAACAAAACAAACCTTTGCCCTTACAAACAAGACATCATTGAAGTGGCCTTTCCTATGTTTTTTTTCTTTCCATCTGATAGACTTAAATTTCCACCTCTTTTACCTTTCTTGATCCCCACAGAGCTTAACACAGTGCCACAGTCATACAGGTGAAGGACTTGCGATATACACTGGGATGAGTAGGGCATTCAGTTTCACAAGAAGTCATCATTTTGTAAGTTTTAACTAAAAAAAAATAAATAACCCTATGTCTGTTATACTCATCCTCATTCAATCATGTCTATATTTTCCTTTTATGGAGAAAAAGTCTCTTCCCCATTGCTTCCTGGTGTTATGCCTTAATGCAACCGTTCAGTGTGTGACAGGTCCCTCCTCCATGGTGTAGACCACCCACCACACCCATACACACCTTTCCTCAAAAATTAGTATTCCAAAAAAAGTAGATTCATTCAGCAAGAACAATTCACACTCTATAGAAGTAGAGGAGTAAAGGACATAAGGAGAAAAAGAGAGGGGATGACAATCTAACGACCACGAGCAATAAAACTTCTTATAATAAAAAACCAAAATATAACATCTATTCTATCATGTTGTCAGAAAGATCTAATTAAATCATTTTTCTTTTCTTTCTTTTTTTTTTTTTAGATTTTATTTATTTATTTGACAGAGATCACAAGTAGACAGAGAGGCAGGCAGAGAGAGAGAAGGAACCAGGCTCCCCGCTGCACAGAGAGCCCGATGCAGGACTCGATCCCAGGACCCTGAGATCATGACCCGAGCCGAAGGCAGCGGCCCAACCCACTGAGCCACCCAGGCGCCCCTTAAATCATTTTTCTAAATGCATATATCGTTCATCTTTGTGGGGCAAATATCTACATTTTTGTCTAAAATCAAGAACTAGGAAAGCACACTAAATGTACTGCTATTGGTATTTGTCAAGATCCTTGACCCATTTTTAAGCTCCTGGAAAAAAAATCTTTTTTCAAGTACTATTCAACTACTTTTTCAAATGTTTGCCAAAATGTTTTGTAGCAAATTCTCCCACTTAATTGAGATCTTTATCTTAACTTTGCTGCTTTATTATAATTGTGCAGGCTATAAATCTGAGCCATATCTAAAATTACAGTATCAAATAGAATCATTTATTTTTATTTTGATAAAAGCACATGTAAAATTTAAGAGGCTTTATTTTTTAAATGATTCCACTTATTGATTTACTATAGATTTGCCTTGATTTACTATATATTCGCTTTCCATGTGTCTGTAGAAAATATTTTTCATTACATATACAGTTTTCTGAAAAAGTTCACTGTCATTTTTCTTTCAATTTAGATGGGTCGTAGGATTTTTATTCCCCCATTAAAGTCCTCCCACTCAGATATCTATGATTTATCGCCGACTGAAGCAGCTTAGCTTAGTAAGTTCACAAGCTGGTTCTCTTTAATATCCTATTGTGCATGCCATCTGGGCCTGCTGTTTCAGCGCATTCCAGTTTTTCAAATATTCCTCACCTGTGTGCATGTTTTTTTTTTTAAGATATGCTGCTATTTTGGAAAGCTTTATACTGACCTCTGATTTTTATTTTTTTATTTTCCTTATATCAAGTATAAGAATAATGAATCTAAATCAATGTCCTAGACATTTTCAAGAGTTATGCATTTCCCTGATCCATATTTTAGGGACTACTTTATATCCTTTCATGGAAATTTCATAGAGTATATGGAAGTTGCCCACCTACTGTCTTGCTCTAACACTATTAGGCATAACAAATGCATGGTAATTTCTATTTTCTATGTCTAATGCAAACTACTTTTTTGTTTATTGACTAAGGGATGCAGAATTCAGTACTCTTGACAAAAGATAATACTCCCATTTTCTCTCACCCTTCCTTCATTTGTAACGAACTAGTCTGTGTGTCTCACAAGAAAGCTGAATTTGTTCACACAATGCCCCACAGCTAAGTTCCCTTTCCGTGGCACCAAAACATTTCCATTCCTCCACTGCTACTTTGTAGTAGAATACCTATGGAACATTGATGTATATAATTCATTCTGAGGTCAGTATCATATTTGAAGAATCATAGCCCCCAAAGAGAATTTAACTTTATTTATATTTTATCATGTAGATGTTCCACAGCATCTCATTTTAAAAATTACCAGACCTTTTTGATTATTTAATACCTTATCGTCTGTAGAAGCATCTCATCCTGATTTCTTGAGAACTGATTTTCTCAGCTATACTATTCTGTCCCACCATTTTGCATTCTTACTTCCCTCTCTCCTCTGGACTCTACCTTCTTACCTAATACCCCTAAAGCTTCACACTTTCTCCCCCTCTACAGTAATTGGTAGGTCTAGTTCATCTTCAATTCTGATTACTAATTTTAGAGTTTTATAAAAACTCAGTTCCCTCTACTCTTTGTGTCATCAGACAATGGGGAAAGAAGAAAAAAGCTAAGGAGACAATTCTAGAACATTCCATGTCAGGATGAAGTATGAAAGAGCTATTAAGCCCCACACATAAACAATGTTTGTCCTCTGACATACATAAAATAATATAAGTATCCTCATAGGTTTCTGGACACATACCCAATTTCCTTCAAGAACAGTCAGAATTGGCTGTAATATTTTTTTAACACCACAAACATAATCATTTCACTCACACATAAAAAGAAAAATCAAAGGGAAGCATGATGTTTGAAGAGGTACACTAGATCCAGAGTTCGTTTACTCACTAAATTTCATGAGTGATTTGCTGCCTCAAGTGTTTCAGGCATCAAATAAGGTGCTAAATATATACAACACCTGGGGAAAAAAATGGAACTGTGTGATGACAGCCACACGTAATGTCTATCCCAGGGTCTGTCTGTGTCTTTTCCCTTCTTTGGCCATATCTGTGTGTTTGGGTATTCATGATCTCAGACACTCTTTAAAGAAACAAATGGGCTATAAAAAGATAACCTGGCAGAAGTGTACTGGAACTGAAGAAGGACAATCCAAGAAGTTTGCCTCATGAAGGGGAAATAGTTATCAGCTAATTGTATGAACTTTCTCTTTAATATCATAGTGGGGTCACCTTTGTAATTTCTTAGAGTGCTTCCCTAAATCCTCCACAGATGTTAGGTCACAGAGTCTGTTAAGCATGAGTTGAAGTAAACAATTCCATACACTCAAGTTCTGAATGCTTTAAGTCACTCAGTTACTAATTCAGAAATATTTCTTGGGTGCCCATTGTTTGCCAGCTACTCTCCTAGGCGCTGGCAATAGAACAGTCAATAAAACACAAAAGCCTCTGTGAATTGTGCCCCCCCTCCTTATTTCATATGCTGAAACCCTAACCCCAATGGGGCCCAATTTGATGTGATCACTGCCCCTGTGGATATACACCAAGGAATGGAGTCTTCCAAACTACTCTCACCACTGGTTGTTCTTCCTAACCTCTTTTTCTCAATATTTTTCTTCATAAAATATATAACTTCTAATATACTATAATATCTTCTTACCTATTTTGTTTATTGTCCGTATTAGTGTTTCTTGTAATGGCAGCCCAGAGTAATACAGACAATAAACAAAATAGGTAAGAAGATATTATAGTATATTAGAAGTTATATATTTTATGATAAAAAAATATTGAGGAAGAGGGGCAGGACAATGGTTTGGGGAACTCTTAGAGAAAGTGCCTTTGATCCAAAAGCTGACATAGATAAAGGAGAAGGCTGAGTGGCTCTTTGGGAGAAGAGTTTCCAGGTTGCCAAAGGCTATGCAAAGCCGCTGAGGCAGGAAGGTGCCTGACCTAGTCACAGAAAGCAAGAGGCCAGTGTGGCTGAAGCGAAGAAGGAAGCAGAGGGGCCAACTGTTCCTGATGCCCCTGTACCTAGTGAGGAGCAGACAAGGCTGTAGCTTAGAAATCACGGCAGAGGAAATGCAATCAGGAAGTATGATTCAAGGGATAGACTACCTGAAAAACAGAAACATTCTCTGCTAATGAGCTTAACAAAGTGAGGCTTATAAATTGTTGGTTTTGCATTAAACTTTATTTTCAAAACTAACCAAAAAATTTTAACAGGATACAAATCAGAATGATGTCTGAGGTATTAGTCTTTTTTTAAATCACCTATCTTCATATCCACTGTGTACCAGAAAGTATCATTGTTAGTTTTCAAATTAGCCAAGAATTTTTAAATTAGTGAAGAAATTTAAACTACACTAGAGTTTTGTGTGATGGGCCAAGTTCTCTGCATCTATAGTCATATGATGGTCTTTCTCATTTTGTTAAAAACAAATTTGAGGAATATGAGTCTTTCAATTAATCCCATTGATCTTTTACCTCTGACATCTTATTTTTGAAACTTTACTATAAATCAATGAATAGCTGTTCACAAGATCTAGCAGATAACATATGAATTAATCAGTAATAAGTTAATATTAAATATAAATCCAGAAATAGTTTATCATGCTAAGATGCTCAATCTTTCCTGTATATATGTACTTCTGAATATAATTTAAAGTAACATATGTAAAATGCAAATATAGTTATGCCCTCAAATTTGTTCTGGCTCGTTTATCAAAATTAAATCAATAATAAAAATGAACTTGCAGAAACTCTAATTCCACAGTTTATCCCTTAGTTTCAGCTCCCATATGGGATCACATTTTCACTGCATTAACTTCATCACACATACGACTAAAGTAGCACTAAGTGTGATGCATAGGAAAAGGGTATCAAAAACCAGAGACAAGACCCCAAACAGACTCAGGGTCCCTTGGCTATGTGCAGTCTCTATGGATGGCTTTGGGAACTGTTCCAGATCACAGAGAGAAGAGTGGAACCAATCCAGTGGGACACACTAGGCACTAATGGTAATCAGCAAGCACAATGTGTTGATGCCCAACGGGACAGATGAGGTTAGCAAAGCGTTAGTGCTTTAGGAGGTCATTTCCCAAATTGTGCATAAATGGTCCAAAGGGCCCTGATGCAAAAATCAAAGTCTAAATAATAGCTATTCAAAACCAGGTAGAGGAGTTGTTTTGGCTTCAATATATTTATTCATCAATAAGTGGGGATAATTATATCTTCGTGCCAACACCAGAGTGTTGTCATAAAGATGAAATAAACCAATGAATTTGGAAATTTTTATATCAGATTTATCAAATTAATAATAATAATGCGACTATTTAACAAAGAAGAGTAATTAAACTAGAGAAGGAAGGAGGGGATTCTGTTTAATTCCATAGCTAATTCATTACACGTTGAATATTTATGTTTGTGTCCCTGCTCCTGAGGTTATTCTAGAAATAGCTGTCTCTCGCCTCCCGGGCTATATCTCAATGAGCAGGGGTGTTTATGATGTGTTACTTCCACACCCAACCAATAGCATTTGCAAGAAATATATTAAGGATTTTATTTTCCTCTAACAGCAAGTAGAGGATCTTTGACTCTGCAGTAAATCTGTAGGAAGATAAAAGGAGAAATAAAAATCCTTATGATGAGCAATATTAAAAAAACAAAAAGAAAAAAGTGCTGGGAAGGGAAAAGGAGATATTAATAGTGAATTTACTCAGTTTTGTTTGGCTTAATAACAAATGTCCAAACATCAAATCAAAGTAGTATTTTTATTATCCAACTTCACTATATAATCTGAAAATAATTAATAGTCCAACAGAGAAACATTAATGAATTATGTGAATTATTTAAAAGGCACAATATATTTCCTGTTTGTTCTCCTATTCAAAATCAATGGCATTTTTAATCTTCAGTCAAAAGGAACAGGAAAATGTGGTAGATAATATTATAAAGGAACAAATTATAAAACAAAAACAAACATTAAACTTGGTTATTAAAGGAAGTTTATACCAACAAAGCTCTTATTAAAGTGATCTAACTTCCCCTTTGTTATTATAAAAATTATGTAGCCTACCTTGTCTGACTCTCCATCAACTTAATAAAAATGTCTTTCACAAGTGCCATTAGTTTTCATAGAAGAAAATCCAAAGAAGCACATCACAGCATTTCACTGCATGAACTCCATAGGATTATAGGGTCTTTACACTTCAGAAAAACCCTAGATCACATGGAATTCCCTCTGTTAACAAGGTAATTCCAAAGTACGTGTATGAAAGAGTCTTATTATCCTATCTGGCCTTTTTTCAGTGTTCCTTCACCTAAAATATCCAAGTCTGCCTTGTCTTACAATTAAATCTTGGCTTTGCATCTTCTGGGTCATACCTTCAGCCTGCAACTCTCTTACCATAATACTATTATTTATGGAATTTTAAAAAGAAAACAAGACCACAGTTTACCAGTTTTAGTTGGTGTGATTTTCTGTCTAGTAGAAGGCCACATGTAAAGGGCAAAAGAATCTGAATTTAAATTATAATTATAACATTTATTATTTTCATAAAATTGAGAATTTTTTAAAAAAATCTCTGACCTTCATTTCCACAACTGTAAAATTGCTATAACAGTTAGTAATAGTGTATCCATATGCAATGCCCAGCATATATTAGGCATAAAACAAATAGCACCATTATATTTTAATTGCATTTTTACAATTAAGTTAAAAACTCATAATTTGGAACTACTAAGTAAGTCTAGGTAAAATTGTGGAATCTTAAAACTCTACTATAAATACATTAAATATTTTTTACATGTATTATCTCCCCCTAAAAACCTGTAAGGTATACAGGACAGATACTTCATTTTAAGGATGAGATGTGTTCAGTGAATTGTTCAAATCACTACTATGCAGTAGATCAAGGAGGTAAATTCATGTTCTATGGCACTGACCATTCCCCACTATGTTACTGAAAATAGCAGCAACTGGAGGGTTCTATGGTCCACTCTCTTAAAATCTTCCTCATCTCAGTTGACGGCAACTTTATCCTTCCATGTAGTTAAGACCAAAAACCTTGGAGTCATTCTTTATTCCCTTCTGTCATACTATCATATTTCACATATACTTACTCAAGATTTAAAAAAAAATTATCTTCAAAATATATCCAGATTTCTTCTAATTCTCCCTACGATCAGCGATGGTCATCTGTGTTTTGAATTTCTCCCAGATTTCTACTCTTACAACTCAGCACTGCTAACCATGGTCCCTTCTCAACAGAGCAGCCAGAGTTACTCTTTAATAATACAAGTAAGATGGGTGCCTGGGTGGCTCAGTGGTTTAAGCCGCTGCCTTCGGCTCAGGTCATGATCTCAGGGTCCTGGGCTCTCTGCTCAGCAGGAAGCCTGCTTCCTCCTCTCTCTCTCTGCCTGCCTCTCCATCTACTTGTGATCTCTCTCTGTCAAATAAATAAGTAAAATCTTAAAAAAAATTAAAAAATTAAAAAAATAATAATACAAGTAAGATGATATGACCGTTCTCTCAAAATCCTGTAATGATTCAATTTTGCTACGTAAACACCAACATCTTTGCAATGGTCTAGAAGGCTGTCTATTACCTGACCCCAGTTAATTCCTTACTTTCCCCTCTCATTTTCTTTGCTCTACTTCCATAACAACTAAAGACCCTGAGGGCTGTAGTGAGACTCCCTGGAATTCTCTTTCCTCAAGTATTTTCACAGTCAATTTCTTCACCTTCTTCAAAGACCATATATTTTCTAAAATGTCTCTTTCTCAATGAGGTTTATCCCTGGCCTCCCAGTTTAAAATGAGAGTTTATCCCTCAGGAAGTTCTGATTCCTTTACCTTGATCTATTTATTTTTATTTCCACAGTATTTCTCCCCTTCTGACACACTATATAACTTACTAAGTGTATTAGCTATAGTCTGACTCCGCTGACAAAATTTAGTCCCCATGAGGTTAAGGACATGTGCCTAGCAGGTAATCAAGTGCTGCCTAAATGAATACTGCCTTCTGATTGCCATCTCCCTTTTATTTATTTATTTATTTTTATTTTTAGCATGACAGTATTCATTGTATTTTCACCACACCCAGTGTTCCATGCAATTTGTGCCCTCTGTAATACCCACCACCTGGTACTCCGACCTCCCATCCCCCTGCCACTTCAACCCCCTCAGATTGTTTTTCAGAGTCCATAGTCTCTCATGGTTCACCTCCCCTTCCAATTTCCCCCAACTCCTTTCTCCTCTCTAACTCCCCTTTTCCTCCATGCTATTTGTTATGCTCCACAAATAAATGAAACCATATGGTAATTGACTCTCTCTGTTTGACTTATTTCACTCAGCATAATCTCTTCCAGTCCCGTCCATGTTGCTACAAAAGTTGGATATTCATCCTTTCTGATGGAGGCATAATACTCCATAGTGTATATGGACCACATTTTCCTTATCCAATCGTCCGTTGAAGGGCATCTTGGTTCTTTCCACAGTTTGGCAACCGTGGCCATTGCTGCTATAAACATTGGGGTACAGATGTCCCTTCTTTTCACAACATCTGTGTCTTTGGGGTAAATACCCAGTAGTGCAATTGCAGGGTCATAGGGAAGTTCTATTTTTAATTTCTTGAGGAATCTCCACAATGTTCTCCAAAGAGGCTGCACCAATTTGCATTCCCAACAACAGTGGAAGAGGGTTCCCCTTTCCCCACATCTCCTCCAACACATGTTGTTTCCTGTCTTGTTAATTTTGGCCATTCTAACAGTCAATGTACAGAAATCAGTGGCTTTCTTATACACTAACAATGAAAATACAGAAAGGCAAATTAGAGAATTGATTCCATTTACTATAGCACCAAGAACCATAAGATACCATAAGAACCAAAGAGGTTAGGTCCTCGAGGAACTACAGAACACTCATGAAAGAAATTGAAGAAGACACAAAAATATGGAAGACCATGCTCTTGGATCAGAAGAATAAACATTGGTAAAATGTCTATACTGCCTAGAGCAATCTATACTTTTAATGCCATTCCAATCAAAATTCCACCGGTATTCTTCAAAGAGCTGGAGCAGGGAGCGCCTGGGTGGCTCAGTGGGTTAAAAAGCCTCTGCCTTCGGCTCGGGTCATGATCTCAGGGTCCTGGGATCGAGCCCCGCATTGGGCTCTCTGCTCAGCAGGGAACCTGCTTCCTCCTCTCTCTCTCTGTCTGCCTCTCTGCCTACTTGTGATCTCTGTCTGTTAAATAAATAAAATCTTTAAAAAAAAAAAAAAGACAAAGAGCTGGAGCAAATAATCCAAAAATTTGTATGGAATCAGAAGAGACCCCAAATCGCTAAGGAAATGTTGAAAAACAAAAATAAAACTGGGGGCATCATGTTACCTGATTTCAAGCTTTACTACAAAGCTGTGATCACCAAGACAGCATGGTACTGGCATAAAAACAGACACATCGACCAGTGGAACAGAGTAGAGAGCCCAGATATGGACCCTCAACTCTATGGTCAATGAATCTTCGACAAAACAGGAAAAAATATACAGTGGAAAAAAGACAGTCTCTTCAATAAATGGTGCTGGGAAAACTGGACAGCTATATGTAGAAGAATGAAACTCGACCATTCTCTTACACCGTACACAAAGACAAACTCAAAATGGATAAAAGACCTCAACGTGAGACAGGAATCCATCAGAATCCTAGAGGAGAACATAGGCAGTAATCTCTTCAATATCAGCCACAGCAACTTCTTTCAAGATATGTCTCCAAAGGCAAAGAAAACAAAAGCAAAAATAAACTTTTGGGACTTCATCAAAATCAAAAGCTTCTGCACAGCAAAGGAAACAGTCAAGAAAACAAAGAGGCAACCCATGGAATGGGAGAAGAAATTTGCAAATGACAGTACAGACAAAAGGTTGATATCCAGGATCTATAATGAACTCCTCAAACTCAACACACACAAAACAGACAATCATATCAAAAAATGGGCAGAAGATATGAACAGACACTTCTCCAATGAAGACATACAAATGACTATCAGACACATGAAAAATGCTCATTATCACTAGCCATCAGGGAGATTCAAATTAAAGCCATCTCACTTTTAGAACAAAAACCCAAACACCTCCTCCCAAACACACACATGGTCACTTCTGACAGACCTAGTCTTCCTGGGCATTACAAGAGTGTTTCTCAGAATATTCTTCATGTATCAAAGTCTTCTTAGAATCAAATTACAGAGGAATATTGACTTAAAGAATAAATTCCTAGTGTCCCCACCAGAAATGCTAACTTAGAGTTTTTCGAAGTGATTTTTATGAATATGACCTATTTTCACCCTGGAGTTTGAGACCATTTTCTAGCCCTGTCTCTCTTCCTCTTCTGTTTTTCTCCATCTCAGCCATAGTCTTTCTTGCAAAAATCTATAAAACCAGGTATCCCCTAAAGCATCAGTAACTGAAACATCTATAAAAGAAATCTATCTTTTCTCACTTTCTATATTCCGCTCTGAAAAACAAAAAGCACTGATATGGGTCAGGGTCAAGGTGCTAACCCCCAAAAGTTTCAGTTCATGACAGAAAATAATGTGGTAGCCATGTCACATGTCCATTTTGAAGTAATCTATTTCTATTTCTTTTGTTTTCTATCCTGCTTGTTGGGAGTAATATTTTCTGCTAGATTCATAGAATAGAGTTTAGAAGAAGGCTTTTTAATATTAGGAACAACTAAGGAATAATAATTTTAATTATTTTCCAAAAGAGCAATCAATGTCCTTTCTACAATTTGACTCCTAGGTCCCTAAAGTAAAGAAACTGGATCCTGAAGATTATAGGTGGGAAATTTCTGAAGTATGCCCATATTCAAGTGGAGGTCAAAGAAGCCCAAATAAAAGAAATCCAGACTGACGGTGGTAACTAGGGATTGATCAAAAGTTCTTTTTAAAAGGGCTGTTTTGTAGGAACATCGCCAAAGGCAAGGGAAGCAAGGGCAAAAATGAACTATTGGGATTTTATCAAGATCAAAAGCTTTTGCACAGCAAAGGAAATAGTTAACAAAACCAAAAGACAACTGACAGAATGGGAGAAGATATTTGCAAACGACATATCAGATAAAGGACTAGTGTCCAGAATCTATAAAGAACTTAGCAAACTCAACACCCAAACAAATAAGCCAATCAAGAAATGGGCAGAGGACATGAGCAGACATTTCTGCAAAGAAGTCATCCAGACGGCCAACAGACACATGAAAAAGTGCTCCATATCACTCGGCATCAGGGAAATACAAATCAAAACCACAATGAGATATCACCTCACACCAGTCAGAATAGCTAAAATTAAAAGTCAGGAAATGACAGATGCTGGCGAGGATGCAGAGAAAGGGGAACCGTCCTACACTGTTGATGGGAATGCAAGCTGGTGCAACCGCTCTGGAAAACAGCATGGAGGTTCCTCAAAGTGTTGAAAATAGAACTGCCCTGTGACCCAGCAATTGCACTACTGGGTATTTACCCTAAAGATACAAACGTAGTGATCCAAAGGGGCACGTGTACTCGAATGTTTATAGCAGCAATGTCCACAATAGCCAAACTATGGAAAGAACCTAGATGTCCATCAACAGATGAATGGATCAAGAAGAAGTGGTATATATACACAATGGAATACTATGCAGCCATCAAAAGAAATGAAATCTTGCCATTTGCGACAACGTGGATGGAACTAGAGCGTATCGTGCTTAGCAAAATAAGTCAAGTGGAGAAAGACAACTATCATATGATCTCCCTGATATGAGGAAGTGGTGATGCAACATGGGGGCTTAAGGGGGTAGGAGAAGAATAAATGAAACAAGATGGGATTGGGAGGGAGACAAACCATAAGTAACTCTTAATCTCACAAAACAAACTGAGGGTTGCTGGGGGGAGGGGGGTTGGGAGAAGGGGGGTGGGGTTATGGACATTGGGGAGGGTATGTGCTTTGGTGAGTGCTGTGAAGTGTGTAAACCTGGCAATTCACAGACCTGTACCCCTGGGGATAAAAATATATTATATGTTTATAAAAAATAAAAAATTAAAAAAAAAGACGTTTGAAATGCATACACTAATATTCACAAAGCAAAGCATTAAAGGTATGATATAGACAGTAGATCGAATGTAGGCACCTTCACTGACAGCCCTCATTGTGTTGGGATGTGCTAATGGAATGTATCACCAAAAAAGAGATGTTACCTGATCAAAATCATAGTGTTCAACATCTAAATTTATCATTTAGCTTTGACCAATCATTTTAAACATATAGATAAATTTGATAATATACTTTCAGAATGCATTCTGTATGGCATGGTAAATACATGCTAAAAGTTTCCAGTGAAGATTGAGTCAATTAGTCCACCCACAGAGCTGAAACCTTTACCAACCCTATGCATTGCTGGGAAATGAAGGAGGAAAAAGGGCTAAGTATTTGATGTAAATCAAGTTCTAAAGCTTCAGTGTCCATCCGGAAAAAGAAGTAGTTCAAAAAAAAAAAAAAGAAGAAGAAGAAAGAAAGAAAGAAAGAAAGGAAAGTTTCAAAATGAGTTTCGAACTAGATGCAAAGGCAAATAATTATAGTTTATATTTCTTAACCACCACCTGCTGTGATATAGGAATTATAGTCCTATGAGTCTCTTCTAAAATGCTTACCATGAACTTTGGGTATGAGATATATGAGTAAATACTTCTTCATTTATTAGCCCATAAATGTTGACTATTGGACAATTCACATACATGTTATAGTATGTATATAATAAATATATAATATGTATATTTACATTATATTTATATAGTAAATATAAAATGTGTATAGTATGATGTAAAATATGTATATATATATGTGTATATACAGTCACAATTTTTCTAAAAACATAAAGCACAGTAACATACTTGACTGAAAGCTGACCACTGAGGCTTCAAAATGATTATCCTTTGTAAGTTTATTTCACCTGAGAGATAAACAGTGCAGCATTATTTTGCTTAATATACGTTCAGGCATCTGGATTTCTTCCACGTGTTTACCTGACACAATAGTATCTACTAGCTTTTTCAGAATGGAAGCCATAACACAATACCACATATTTCTGTAAACAATGAAGCAATTACTTTGTCTTCAATTGAAGCTGAAGACTGTCAGAGAACCAGATCACCTGAGGTAGCCCTTCTGTAGTATGATTAAGTTTTACATTGATTTATGGGCAAAGAATAGGACACTTATTACAATTTATTTTGCTGAGAATTTTTTGAGTCTCCAAAACTCAAGAGAATCTCAAACTTTTAATATAAGAGTACAATAGGTATACATACTGTTAAATAGGAACAATGGAAAAATTTTTTAAATGGGAGTACAATAGGTATGCATACTGTTAACTAGGAACAATGGAAAACCAATGGTTACATAAATTACTCAATTCTATTTAAGTCCATAAGGTTAATCTCATGGTTCAGAAATTTAAATTCCATGAGAAATTTACTCACGGACATTAAATAAATGCATAGCTTCTTTTTTATGAGAAATTATATTAGTTTCCTAGGTATCCTATTTTGAGGGAATGGAAGAAACATGTTTTGTATATTTGGAAATTATATAAGAGTATTATGAAATTTTAATCAACCTTCACATAAAAATAAGCAAAGCAACATCTTAAACTCTAAATAAGTAGAAATTATTCATTTATTCCAGTACAAAAATGTCTTCACCCCAAAATAACTATAGGAATCAGTAATTCTGTACAGCAACAATCCTCAAAACAATTCCTAATCAGCCATGTACATTTCAATCTTTAAAAATAATTAAAAATCTTGAAACTCTCAATGAAACAGGATAAATGAACTACTTTTAAGTATATTTCAAAACTTAGTAAGTTTTGCTAGCTTTGTGCATTTATCTAATCTCTTAGGCTATTTCAAAACTTAAAAAGATTATATAAACAGTAGAAAAAACCCCAAACACTCCTATAACTATGTAGGTGGTGGTGTTTGGCACAACTGGCCGATTGTAAAATGAGCTTCCAGAGCATTCAATCAATATGAATATGGGCCATCATGCAACTATCATATTGCCCTTTTAAATTTTCAGCATTCTGATGATGAAAGAATAGTCAACTATTATTCTATTGTAACTCCATCTCTACTGCATGGACCTTACTAAATGTTTTAAGGGAAGTTTCAAAAGACTCAATTTTGCTGGCCCTCCAAACTATAATGGAAATGTAATGCTCCCTGGGTCAGTCTTTCTGGCTGCCCTACTACCCTCATTCCCTGTCCCCATGCTACCCACACACCCTTGTCTTGTTCATTCTGATTTCTTCAACAGTCTTGATCAACTCTTCGTGTGACCCTTACCTACTACCATATACAGAACACTTGATGTTTAAACAAGTGGAGTATAATCTTCAATTTCATGAACTAATGACACAAAACCCCAGAACCTTGTTTTTCAGTGTTCCTCGGAACCCCACTGTCCTATAAAATGTTAGCTGAGTATTTTTAGGAGTCCATAACTTGCCAGAAGTGAATAAGTGATGTACATCTAATGTACATTTAATCCCCCCAAGAAACCCATCAGATAAGAAATGTTATGGAAGCAATGGAAGGTGAGAAAGGCTAAGAGCTCTGTCCAAGTTCACTGGTTAATCAGGGGTGAAATCTGACCCCAAGCAGCATGACATTAGAGTCCATGCGTGGAACTACCTATTCTATATTGCCCTCCTGTTAATAGAAGGAAAGTTTCTGTCTGTATTCTAACAAATTGGTTAGTATTGTGTTCAGTAGATCTGGCAGGAGATGCACAGTGTTTATTGTTACTCATTATGCATTTCAGCACTTTCTAGGCTCTGTGAAGCTCTGTGGTTTACTTTGGGTGGTGTATTGTATAATGTCTACCTCTCTGCAGAAGCATTCATTTCCTCTGCTTTCTTCAGGTCAGGCTGGGCCATGAAATTGAGTGGACTAATGAAATTTGAGCAGAAGTGATATGTGTTACTTCTACACAGAGATATTAAGAGCTAATGGGTGCTGCCCAGGCTCCTTTCCACCTCAGTCATAGCAACATAAAGTATTCCACTGTTCTAGTGGCTTCTCTGTCCAATTGCTTTCACAGTAAAAACAGTGACACAGATTGGAGGCTGTAGCTGACCTACAAGGGACACTTGTGAGAAATAAACCTTAGTGGTTTTAAGCTACTAAGATTTACTGGTTGCTACCTGAGTTATCCTGGTGTTTGGGGGGGTTCGTTTTTTTGTTTTTACCAAATTTGTTTTACTTGGAAAACTGCTTTTCATTAATATCTGATGAAGTACTGGTATGACACAGAAAATGGCTAGAGAAACTCCCCTGATGCAATATTATTAAAAGATAAAAAGGAAATGTTTGGGAGACGCTGCAAAAGCTACAGTATGGCTTTTTCTTGTCACAGTATAACTGAAGCCTAGAGAAAAGAATACTTAAACCTGACAGTTCTTTTAACTATGTTCTCCCCAGCAATAACCTCACAAAAGTACCTATGCACAATACACCTGTCCCCCAAGGGGTTGCTCTCTCAAATATATTAGTTAATTAATTCAAAAATTACTTTCTGGGCAGACATGGCGCCAACTTCGCCACCAGTGCACCTCAGGTACACGACTTTGATCTCGCTGGGATCAAACTTGGGTGGCACGGCAGAAAACAAAAATTATTTTCTGAATGCTTACTAGATGTTATCGGTGTCAGGTACCCACTCTCAATTCACCCTAAATTGCCTGGTGATGATGTAGAAAACTCTAGCTTCTCAACCTCACTCAATAAAAGCTCTAGGTATTTAAGTAATATTCTAACGATTTTTCTGTGAGTCAGCTTGCCTAGGATATAGTTCCCTGTGACTCATTGGAATCCTGTCTGGTGTGCTGAGGATGAATTTTGCGGATGTAATTGGAGTCCTTAATCTGTTGACTCTAAGCAAGAGGGAGTGAGGGAGACTACTCTGGATACCTCAGTGAGCTTGACTTAATCAGTCAGAAGAATTCCAAGGCAAGGACGAGGTTTCCTTGAGAGAAAAGAAACTGCACTTTGGCTTTTGTCCTCCGCTTAAAAGTCACACATTGTTCTATGACTTATTTTGCTCTATTTAATATGTTTTAAAGATTTTATTTATTTATTTGTCAAAGAGAGAGAGACAGAGAGACAGGAGAGAGAGCACAAGCAGGAGGAGGAACAGGCAGAGGGAGACACAGACTCCCCACTGAGCAAGGAGCTCAATGCAGAACTCCATTTCAGGACCCTGAGATCATAACCTGAGTTGAAGGCAGCCGTTTAACCAACTGAGCCACCCAGGCAATAAAGTATTTTGAAAATTTATCCATATAAACTAGTTCAATTTTCTCTCTTTGATAATCTCCCATTATATGAGCATACCAAAAATAATTTATCAATCCTCCTGCAACGGACATTTATGTTTCTTGATATTGTTGTTTTTACATAAAAAATCTCCATAAACATTCTTATCCACATGAACATGTATAAGAGCTGATGTAAAGTTCCTACCTAGAGGTGGAAAGTTTCTTCAGCATTACCAGATATTTCCAAATCACTCTACAAGATTGTTTAATAAGACTATAATACCACAAGCAGTGTATAAGTACCCTTACTATAGATAGATAAATAGATAGATATGACATTTGCATTTCTTCTCCATGCATTGCCTGCTCATTTCCTTTATATACTTTTCTATTGAAAGGTTTGTGCTTTTCATACTGATTTTTTAAGTTCTTAATATAATCTACATAATTTGTCATCAGTTATGGTCATTATATATATTTGTTTCTGTTGCTGAGATGTTTTTTCTACTCTTTAAAAAATAACATTTTTATGCAGAAGTTCCTAAGTTTAATGTATTTGAAATGATCACTGGTTTCTTTCATAGTTTACTTCTTCATGCCTACTCAGCCTTGTCTTTTGGTCTCCCACCAATTCTGCAATCCTTGGGTATTCCTTCAATAAATGTCCTTTCGTAAAAACTGGCCAGAGACATTCTCTGCTGCTTTCAAACTAACTAATACAATCCTAAAACCACACTATGACTTTATTTGAATAACAATTAAACTTTAGGAAGAGAAATCTTTGCACAATAACACAAAAGACCTGCTTATAACCTGAACAAATTTCTCATCACTTTAAAAAATTCAAGACAGCAGATATAACAACACATGAGTGAAGCTCAGAGTATTTTTATATTTCTGTATTATGTAAACTCATACACAACAAAAAAGGACAGCCATATGGCTGTTGAGTACTTGAAAAAGAAGATAAATATTGATTACTGAATGTAGTGTGAAATGAAAATTTTTCTCATTAACATAGAACTTTCTGCATATTTCTATGAGTCCTTGCTCTTTATGAAGCTGACTTTGAGCGAGTAAGATAAGTACAATTAAGATAGAATAGGAGACTGTGAAAAGATTCAGAGTTATAACTCTCAAGTCACTTCTCAAAATTACACAAAATAAAGCCATTTGCAAAATGATGAGAATAACTACAAGGAGTACAAAAATTTCGGAGGCTTATAAGACCAGGCTCTTTCATCTACGAGGATTTGCCCTTAGTCATCCAGCCCTACGAATAATGACTGTTCCTGGAATCTTTCAAGGGTCAAGATATGAAACCAAAATGTTTTTTTTTTCCCCTTTCTTTCTGAGAAGGCCAAAAAAACATTAAGGAAGCATAACCCACTAATTCAAAAAATTCAATCTTACTGAAAAGTTCATCTGGCAAACTATAAAAATATGAAGCAAGGTTTTTTAAAGGGTTGTGCACACAATCTTCTCTTTCCTGCTAAGTGATGCTGAAGATTGTTGTCTTCTTTACTGTTACAACAAGGTTGGTGTTATGATAACCAATTCATGATACAGAACTTCTGGGATCCCAATGCCAAGACACATATGTAGCATCCATACACCTAGCAATGACCGTATTAATTGTGTTTGTGTGCCTCCATATGTGTATGTGAAAACAGACATTTAGCCATGACCCTAATTCAAGATTCATTATTATATGGAATACAGCAAGAAGTTTCAAAGGATACAATTCCTATTTGGTTTTTTCACTAAGACCCTTTCCAGATTTGTTTCTTTTGATCTATGTGCCAAAAACCCTCATAAATGTGATGGTATGAGGAAGGAATTTTGGAAACTGAGGAGTAGAAGCCAACTAGACCTTAGCCTGAGGTTTACTTCACCAAGGGTTCCATGGATCAAGAGTAAACACTAACTTTCTTACTGAAAATTCATCAGCTTTCTTCAGACTCATTTATACTTTGCTGTCACACCTGTCTTAAGTGACTCGTAATCAAGTTTGTAAAAAAACACCATTGTTGTGTTTAATGCATTAACTTGTTGTCAGAGTGGGTTCTGTGTGTATATGTTTTGAAGTAATCAATCCATATGGAAGAAACTTTCTCTTTCTCTTGTTGCTTTCATTTGGTTTTTATTTTTGTGATAGAAGTTCCATTGCAAAGAATGCTCACCTTAAGGCAAAATATCAGCTACTCTCACAAGTGATGAGAATTTACAGGAATACTCACTAACAGGTAATACCTAATGAATAGCACCTAATATTATTATTTTATAGCCAGTGTATTTGCTGTACGTAAAAAAGAAAGGACAATATTAACATTAAAGATGAAAAATAATCCTCTTCCTAATCCCCCAAATCATTTTATCTCCAATTAATCTGCAGTCAGAACAGGCAGTTGACATAAAGTAAAAGAGATTGTCCTGATAAGACCTCTTGGTTGGGTAGGAGGATTTTAATTAAGATGAGGCATTTCTGGGGTGCCATGGTAGCTCAACTGGTTAAGCATCTGAGTCTTGGTTTCAGCTCAGGCCAATCTCAGGGTTGTGAGATGGAGCCCCACCTGGAGCTCAGTGCAGAGACTGCTTGAGATTCACTCACCATCTCTGGACTCCTCTGCCCCTCCCCCCATTTGCATGTGGGCTCCCTCTCTCAAATAAGTAAATAAAATCTTTTTTTAAAAATGAGGCATTTCTGAGTATATATTGTTTCTAAGTGGTGGGAGATTACGTTAACATGCAACATTAACTATATAGGAGTTCAAAGGCAAACTGGAAAGAAACAGGAGTAACTGGTTGCATTCACTCTTTTTGTAAATGTTCTGTCTTCCTACGATATATAGTCTAGCAAATTGTTAATCTCCACTGAGGAAAATAAAGTCATTAAAAGAAATTTCTTAAACAATTTAGTATCTGTTTTCAGTACTCACATTTTAGGGTCTTCAGAAGTAATACACATACTAGATTGTTGGTCTAGACATATTAAAAAGATTTTTCATTTTTATTTTACAGTCCACACTTCAGAATTGTTTTACAAATCCCCAGTAGTACTTCAGGGCTGAGTACTTGGCAAAGTAAATACTGGTGTCTCATTATCGCAAACCAGCTGACATATGTGTAAGCCATTTTGAGCAAAATTAGTTGCATATATATTTAAGAAAAGAAGGATCTGTTCCTTATTTCCTTCCTCAGGGTGGGGCACATCAGGCTCTGCAATCAAACAGAACTGTACTGAGACAACATTAACTGGAATATCTTTACAATAACTGGAAGAGTAAATATTTGCTTCTTTTTCAAGAAAAGAGAAAGCACTCATCTTTGTTGGCAACATCAAACCGTGACAGTGATGTGTGTCATTTGTCCTATTATCTCAGGAAAACTTTCTCCCTATCCTGGTGAGCAGGGGAGGCAGTGACAGCTCAGTCCCTTTGTGATGGCATAACTGCATGCCCCAGGAAGCCTATATAACTGGAATACTTCTTTGGAGTAACTCCAGAACAAATTGGACTTTTTTTTTTATTTTTTATTTTTTATTTTTTATAAACATATATTTTTATCCCCAGGGGTACAGGTCTGTGAATCACCAGGTTTACACACTTCACAGCACTCACCAAATCACATACCCTCCCCAATGTCCACAATCCCACCCCCTTCTCCCAAACCCCCTCCCCCCGGCAACCCTCAGTTTGTTTTGTGAGATTAAGAGTCACTTATGGAGACAAACAAATTGGACTTTTGAGAGGAGTCTGTTAAGAGTTAGGATGCTGCTTCCCACAAACCTGAAATTGCAGGATCCTGATTTTGCCGATAAACACATGCAAGGGCAGAACATCACTGTTGGAGAGGAGCCTGCTCCTCATGTTGCCTTAGTGGGAAGGGCACTTCTAAGGAGGGCCACTGACCTCCCTTGCCCATGTGTGTCCAAATGGCAAAATTCCTGCTCTCATGAGTCTTAGAGTGTTGCATCTTGCTCCCTGTCCCATTGTCAACCTAATAAATCTCTGAAGGCAGGGGCTCATCTATGCTTGAACGACCTATTCATTTTTGATGGAAGCATAAAATATTCACTTGTTGGAGAATTAAAAATATGTGCCCCCCATATTCATGGAGGTATTATTTTTAATGACAAAACTTGGGTATAACCCACAGAAAATTGGCTGAAGAAGCTAAGGTATGTGCACATGACTGATTTCTTTGCAGCTATAAAAGAGAATGGAAAAGGTCTCAATAAAACTGAATCAAGTGATTACTAGGATGCATCATTAAATCAAAGGTGAAAATAAGTGTGTATAGTGTACAACGTTGGTGTTAAAAAAAACACAGAAAAAGGAAAGAAGAAAGGAAGGAAGGGAAAGAGAAGCCATAAACTGATAAAAATGATACCTGTGGGGATAAAAATGGTAAAAAGTATACCACCTTTTTATATAGCTTAAGTTTTGCACCATAGCAATATTTCATCATATTTTATATATTTAAAAATAAAATGAAATCAAAAGTAGGGGAAAAAAAGCCCTAAATTATATAGAGAGGGAAATAAATGAACTTAACTCCAAAACAAATTGATAACACTGACTCTGAAAATAACTTAGAAAAGAAAATAATTTTAAAAACCACTTTGAATACAGTAATATACTATCCTGAGGAAAGAAATAAATCTAAAGTGGTCTTAAAATTGACTTGATGAGTTTCTTATTATTTGAAATATTAACAGCATGATTCTAAAACTAAAACTAAAAATTAAAACTAAAACTTAATATACATTAAGTATATTAAGTAGACTAAAGCTAATATGCAAATAAAATTGTGTCAGAGTAAAAACTGTTCATTGTACGTAAGAGGATATTCAACTATAAAACTTTAAAAACAGTAGTAAGGAAACACTATAATATTACATTGGACTTGGAAACATCTATATAAATTCATGACTACATTTATATTTCCTAAAGCTCTATCAATGAAAGCAGCTCCTGTCAAAAAAGAAAACTAAATAAGTGATCATTTGTATTAAATGAGTAAAAAAAAGAAAGAAAGCTATCTCTATCCATTAAAAGGGCCTAAAAGAAATGCCACTTCAATAACAATAAGTATACTTCATCTAGAGATTGTTTTCTAAATTTCATTCTTCACTGAAATGTCTAGTGTTCCTTGGAAAAACAGCTGATTTCAGGTGTGGTACAGAAAAAGTAGGAGAGCCTGGGACAGCTTGTGGTTCTAGAAAGCAAAGGATTGCTCAGTGATTAATGGGGTCATGCCAAAGGGACACAGGAGGCAGCTTGCAAGAGATACAGCGGTCAAAAAAGAAAAACAAAGACAAAGGAGATATAGATAGATATAGAAATAAAGATATAGATATAGATATAAAGTTTAAGCCTTTCATTTTAACCCAAGTGAACATACAAATGTAAATCGACCAGTATTAGAATAAACTAACACTTATGTACCTCCTAATAAAAAACCATAAGAAGTTCACATTATTTATTGTAGCATTATTGTAAGAAATGCTTATCTAGTATTTAATCATGAGAAAACAAGTAGACAATTCCAGCATGTGCACTCTTTAAATATCCACGACCATTAAAAGAAACAGACAAAGGAGGCATAAGAATTAAATTCAATTGTGAACCTTAATTTGGCCTTCAATGGAGAAGAAAGAGTTTCAAAAAATAATTCAGGAAATAACTGGAAAATCTGAATATGGACTCTGCATAGTCCAGCAATTCCTCTTGGAGAAATTTTTCCTAGAGATATAGTCACATAAATAGATCAAGATATGTACAACACTTGTAATAGAAAAAAAAAAAAAGAAGACCCCTATAGTCCATCAACATGAAAATTGTTTAATTTAGGTGTTATTATGTAGTCATTTAAAAACAAAATAAATTCGGGGTGCCTGGGTGGCTCAGTGGGTTAAGCCGCTGCCTTCGGCTCAGGTCATGATCTCGGGGTCCTGGGATCGAGTCCCGCATCGGGCTCTCTGCTCAGCAGGGAGCCTGCTTCCCTTCCTCTCTGCCTGCCTCTCCGTCTACTTGTGATTTATCTCTGTCAAATAAATAAATAAAATCTTTAAAAAAAAATAAAATAAAAAATAAATTCACTTATACCGAAATGACAAACTGTCCAAGATAAATATATTGTCAAGCAGAAATACAAGTAAGCTCCAGGACAGAATTATGTTTTGATGTAATTTTTGTTTTAAACAATCTTCACAACTAATGAGAAAATTAAAAGGCTATTTATATGATAAACAGTAATGTTTCTACACTGAAGGATTTGAGAATGAGTTCATTCTCTACAACATAAACCACAGAAGTTAATCTTTCTATAAAGCATATATTACTTTATAAAAACTTCACTTTATTCTCCCTTCCTTTACTACCCTTATTAAGAAATGTATGCAACAGAAGTGTAAAACCTAGAACTACAAAATTTCTAGAAGAAAACATAGAAGAAAATCTCTGACTTTAGTTAAGGCAAATATTTCATAGATACAACATCAAAAGCACGATCCATTAAAGAAAAGTTGATAAAATGGGGTGCCTGGGTGGCTCAGTGGGTTAAATCTCTCCTTCAGCTCAGGTCATGATCTCAGCGTCCTGGGTTCAAGCCCTGCATCAGGCTTTCTGCTCAGCAGAACGTCTGCTTCCCCCAACCTGCCTCCCTGCCTACTTGTGATCTCTCTCTGTCCAAAAAAAAAAAAAAAAAAAAAGACAATAAAATGTAAAAGGAGGTTGCATACTGGCAGAAAATATTTTAAATAATATATCTGACAAATGACTTTTATTCCAAGTGTATTAACAAAGAACTCTCAAAGCTTAATAACAAGAAAACAAACAACCATTAAAAAATGGACAAAACTTCAACAGATGTTTCAGCAAATCCTCCCACGATAATATGTTCACCATCACTAGTCACTAAAGAAACGTGAATTAGAACCATAATTTGATACCATTCCACGCCTATTAGAATGGCTTCAAAATAAACACATATCAAGTGTTTCTCAGGATGAAGAGCCACTGGGACTCCCCTATGATATAACCAAGCTGAAAAAAGTTTGTCAATTTCCTGCAAAGACTACACTGACCATATGACCCAGCAACTCTACACCCAGGTATTTGCCCAAGAATAATCAAAATATAAAACACCATTCATGAATAGTTAGAATAGCCAAAGATGAGGAGAAAACCGGAAGTGTCCCTCAACTAGAGAATGGATACACAAACTGTGGTAGATTCATAGGATGTCATGGTGCTCAGCAACAAAGAGGAATGAACAACTGATCAACATGACAACATGGGTGAACCTAAGTAAGAGGCATTGTGGTATGTAAAGAAGCCAATTCAAAAAGGCATATACTGTATATAGATTCCAATTATTTGACATTCTTGCAAGGGTATAATTATAAGATCAGTTCTTGAGAGGCAATAGAGATGTTAGGAGTATTTATATAATAAAAAGCACGGAGAGGGTTTGTTTTTTGTTTTTTGTTTTTAATGAAGGAACTATTTTAACTCTCTGTTTATGGTGGTGATTACATCACTGTCTACACTTTCAAATGTCACAGGGCTATTCATCAAAACCAGTAAGTATTATATCATGTAAATTGGGTGAAAAAAAAGACACAATATATCAAATTTGTTCATTTTAGTTGAAGCATTGCTTAGGGAGAAATTTATAGCATTTATGCTCATACTTTAAACAAGGATTTTCTCTAATCAGTGATCTGTGCTTCTACCCTTAGAAATTAGAAAAAGATAAGCAAATTGAATCCAACAAAAAGGAAAGAATAAAAGCACAAAAATCAATGACATAGAAAATAGAAAAGTGATACAGAAAATGAGCTAAAACCATCTTTCATATCAGTAGGAAAAAAGCTACCAAAGTTTATTAAAGTAATGTCAAAATGACTTAGGAAACAACTTACAGAAATTATGGCAAAATAATTGAGATAATTTACACCCCAATAAGGATATTAATTGGAACAGATTGAAACAGCAAATATATTTAAGTCTGTGAGTTCATAACCAAATTTAAAGAAAAACTGATTAACTTTGGGAAATAACGGGGATCCAATTGTTAATTATCTTAAAATAAAGAAACATATCTTAGCTTTCTTATAATAGCTATACCACGCTACAATAAAATAGTAAATGAAGGGAAACATCTATTTATAAAAGTATTCCAACTAAGAAATAAGGCCAAAATGATGGAATTAAAATGTCATCACTACCAATCCCCAGTTAACTGATGGACCCAGGCATCAGATACCAATGGTTACTAACTTTCCAAAAGAGAGAGAACCTCCTAATAATAGAATATACTACTACCTATAAAATTAGCTAATTTTAAAAAATTAGAGAATAAGGAACTTAATCAAGTCTTTAGATCTTACTACTTAGTTATAGGGAATACAGAGGACATGGGAAACATACCATGGGTATCAAATCAGCAACACTCAGACTGTGTGAAACTACAGTTAAAACCATCTGATTTTCCAAAATAATAGATTTTAAGAGAGGAAAAATAACAAATAAATAAATAAATAAATAAAAGACAAAGAAAAACTGAGCCTTAACACATGTGGAGAAAAATTATAGTGTTTTAAGTTGCACACGTGGGTGATAAAACCATTTTTATAGAAGCCAGAATGTGATTTCCACAAAAGTCAGGATAAGTGGTTTCTACCAGTATAGACCCCAAAGTGGCAATTAGGAAGGTGTGTGGGTGGGGTTCTTGAGCTGGGTAGTTTCCAGGGTTTCTGTTTTATAAAAAATTTTTTAAATAATTTATTTAACTTTTCTTTATCTGTGTTATAATTTTTTTTTTTTCAAAAAGACTTTAGATGTGAAAAAGCTAACCGTCCTCTTCTCCTGGAGTGCTTAAACTGCACTGTGTTTAAAACTCTATGTAAAAATAGTATTCCATTGTGTATTGACTCTTAATCTCACAAAACAAACTGAGGGTTGCCGGGGGGGAGGGGGTTTGGGAGAAGGGGGTGGGATTATGGACATTGGGGAGGGTATGTGATTTGGTGAGTGCTGTGAAGTGTGTAAACCTGGTGATTCACAGACCTGTACCCCTGGGGATAAAAATATATGTTTATAAAAAATAAAAAATTAAAAAAAAAAAAAACTCTATGTAAAAATAAATAATAAATCCAGTAGATTGACATAAAGGTCTATGACTCCCTCAAGATTATTTCCAAATTTGTATGTGTCTTGCTGTTTGGGAACCAGAAGTCAAGAAGGGTAATTTCACTCCAGTTATGTTTTTATTGTTTCTGACTTCTTAACTTCTTAACCTTTCCTAACCCAATAAACATGTCAAAGAACAACTGTTGAGGAAAACATTTATTTCTGTAAGTAGGGGAGAGTCAGGGTAGTGGGGTTTGGAGGGAACAGAAAAGCATTGAAGAACAAAGATAAAAAAAAAATACATTCCCCCCCACAACAAAACTACACTAAAACTAAGGGGATCTTACTGCTTTCTCACCATTCGCTTGTATTTGTTCATTTCAGTTCTGATCTATGCAGGTTTGATAGACTGGCTTTTTTCTCTTTGTTAACTACTTCTTGGATAGTCCATCTATTTTAATTTCCTTTCCCCTTGGCTTTCATTACCAAGGGACCTCATTTTTTTCTCTACTCCAGCTGGCCCCACCAGAAGCTCTTCTCCTCCCACCCAGTTTGTATCTCTGTCTTCTGTCAGCTTTTACCACTACCTGTGAAACAAAGGGGTGGATGAGGAGCATGGATGTTGCAACCACCTGAACTGCTGAGTATTATGCCTCCATCAGAAAGGACGAATACCCAACTTTTGTAGCAACATGGACAGGACTGGAAGAGATTATGCTGAGTGAAATAAGTCAAGCAGAGAGAGTCAATTATCATATGGTTTCACTTATTTGTGGAGCATAACAAATAGCATGGAGGACAAGGGGTGTTAGAGAAGAGAAGGGAGTTGGGGTAAATTGGAAGGGGAGGTGAATCATGAGAGACTAGGGACTCTGAAAAACAATCTGAGGGGTTTGAAGTGGCAGGGGTAAGGTGGGAGATCAGGGTACCAGGTGGTGGGTATTATAGAGGGCATGGAGCACTGGGTGTGGTGAAAAAATAATGATACTGTTATGCTGAAAATAAATAAATGAAAAAAAAAAAGAATAAAACCAAAACAAACAAAAAAAAAGAAATTCTTATTCCTAAACCCAAAGTCCTCCATTGCCAATCACTAGGGTGAGGACCCCTTGGGATCCATTGCTTTCAAAGATCCCCTTGCCCATGAGACCAAAACACTAAAACATCAGAAACCACTGCACAGGTTTCTGTGGGAGGATTCTCCTATTCTTCCTGAGAAGAAAAGTTGTTTTTAATTCTTCTCCTTCCTTTTCTTTTTAGCATATATAGGATTGCAGTTTAGCTCATTTTATCTGCCTATTTTGTAGTTGTGAACATAACACACATGATATACATCTCTTAAAATATGACCCAGACCCACTCTCTATTATAAAATATCTATTGAATAAGAGCTCAACGCATATTACAGAATTTACAAATATCATGTTATCTCCGAGGCATTGGTAGAATTGCATCTGCCTCATGAATTGAGGAGAAAATGACAGAACCTAAACATTAGGTCAGAAAATGTAGCACCAGAGGTTTTCACGGAGCTCTTGGTTTCTTTTATTTTCATTTTCTAACTTTATATGAGTGATTGTTTAAAAGCTATCACTTTTTACAATGAAATAAGAATGAAAAGAAACCAGTAGCACAGAACTGAGCATTATACCAACATCTTCAGTTTCTAATTCTATAATCTCAGACAAAAGCTCCAGACAGTCCACATGATTAATATTCTGTCTGGCCTAAGAATAAATTCTAGGTTTTGAAAGACAATAAATTATGAAAATTAAATTATGCCTAGAGATAGTTTTATCCACAATATCACAAACTCCAAAAATTAGCTTCACAGGGAGTAACTGGAAACATCACACACAATTTACTGGATGTGAAGTGGCCCAAAAGTATCTTAGTTTTTAGAAATGTGATTGTTGCCAAAAGAAGTTTGAAAACTAATTTGAAACTCATTTTTTCTCTTTTTCTATTACTGTGGTGAAAGGAGGGGTGTGAAGTGGTGGAAAGGGGGTGACAGGAGGTACCTGAAAATAATTCTCCAATTTGACTTCCCAAATTAATTTCTTCCTATATCTGAATCCTGTTGAGGTAGTTTTAACTCTGCAGATAGATGACCACAAGGAATGTTTACCTAATGCACATTGAAAGAAAACAACAGCCAGGGATGTGTCCTTTCTTTCCTCTCAAAGTCTAAGTGCTGGTTCATTCTGGAAAAAGTATCTTATCACACACATTAGCCATGAGCAGCAGGTGGACCATTCGGTGAGAATGGCATGTCCTGTGGCATTAGTTTTTAAGATGGTTGTTAAATCCGTGTTAAAGTAGTTTTGGGATTTGAAAGACTAGTAGTGCCTATGCATAACTACAGGCAGGAATAAGTCTGTTTGTTCCTTTTCTATGTATCAGTGACATCTGTTTTGGGAGATACAAATTTTCATTTTATGAGGTCAGATCTTAGTTTGAGTTATGTCCTTTTTACAGCAAATTATCAAAAACTTATGAAAAGAACTTTGTAAATATTATTAGTAAAGCTCTTACCTCATGCCAGTCCACTGATGTCGCTATGAATAAACAGAAGTGGGTTGACTGGAATGCTGCACAATTAGGAATTATCAATGTTGAGAAATGACCTCTTAGATTTTGATTTGGAGGTTTCTGCTAAGACTTTACCTTATTTTTTTTTATTAGAATGTGGTTTCCTTGTGTACAGCATTCTGAATTATTTATTAATTGAAGTTGAGCCTAACCACAGCATCATTAATAATTAATTCCTCTTTCGGATCTGTGTGCATTCATGTGATTAAATGTCTGTGCTTTTGCTTATGGAACCCACAATCTGCTATTGTGCATTGATTAGAAGGAATGCACAAAGAGCAAGCACCCATTATAGAATTCCCAAAGGATAATCTCTGTAACCTTTTCTTAAGTGTATCTAAACTCTGATGCACTCTTACACGAGAAGGGAAAAACAAACTTCTACCCACATTTTGCTGCATTGGAAACATGGCTTTATAGTTAGGAAAAGCTTGCTGCCACTTCACGGTTATTTATGATACTTATTTTTCTCCCCAGATCAGGGAGACGGGTAGTGAAGAGGAAGGATAACCTACCCAAAGTGTCCTCATAAACATGAAGGAAAAATAAAACTTTTTTTTTTTTTTTTTTTTTTAAAGGTCCGCTTTGTACAGAATTTTCAGCTTTACCCAACATAACTTGCTAGGCCAGAATAGGCTTTAGGAACAAACCACTCCCAAAGGACAGGCACTTAACACAAGACAGGTTTATTTTTCACTCAAAGCTCTTGCCTCATGCAGGCTGGTGAGAGGCTCCATCCTGCCTCTCAGAGGTAGAACTGACAGTGGATTCTCTTCTACCAGTGCTATCACTGTTAGAAATATGCTCAGCCTCCACGCCAGGGAAAGAAAGGGTACAGACCATGCGTGGTTTTTCACGACCTTACCCTGAAGTGCTGCTTTGCCCCCACTCAGAAATGGAGATGAAGAGGAAAATGGAATATTTGGTGAACATTACTGTCTATGCACCAGTTTAATATTCTAGTTACCAAAAATCCTTTTGTTGTCTTCCTCCAACAGATGGGTCACATTTAACAACCTTCCAAGGAGGGCCCATGTGCTGTCACATCTATGTTAGCCCATATATGGCTCGTCTAGGCCCGGAGACTTATAGACTAAAAAGACCTCTTACTGTTCTCTCTCTCTCTCTCTCTAATGAAACACAGTAGTAGTAAACCTCCATCAGGAGAGAAAAATAGGAAATGCATAGTAGACATTTTCTTGTAACAATTCCAAAATCCCACTGAACACACACTGCCAAGGGCATCAATGGCTAGGACAGGAAATGATCCTTGGTTCTTTTATCTTGACTCTCCTTGTCCACATGTGAATTGGACCTTGGGAGTATAACCTTCATCACAGTTGTGCAAAATTTTGAGCCAAATTCCTGCCCAGAGAACATGAGTAGCCTGTAGTTGTCTCTGTGACTGGTCACCAATGTTCACAGTCCCTGCACGCAAGGGATCATACGCACCACTCTATTTAAGTCTGGGTTTACTGGTGTTTCAGCCAAGGTCATGTAAGAAGTAGCATGTGTTCCATCTAGGATAGGACCTGCTCCCATGTCCCCTGCCACTTTGATGTGCAGTGTACCAGACAGTGGCTGTTCCAGATGGGACCCGAAGACAGGACGGAGTGGAGTCCAGTCCACTGTGATGGTCATGGTGCCAGGGAGAACTACCTCTGCCTGTAGTAAGCCAACAGCACATGGTAGTGGTTTGTTGCCACAGCATAGTCCAACCTATCCTACGGTGGATAGAAGCCCTAGCTAGGGTCGTTTTGAGGCTCCATCTCCTTTAGTTTGGTGGTTTCTTTGACAATATAATTATTTCAAAACCTTAACAGAGTTCTTGGGAGTCCACTCCAGCAAGCCCTGTGTGCCAGTAAATGCATCCCACATTCTCTCTGAGACATAGTTCTCACATACAAAGCATTTATTTGCTTTCTCTCCCCTTTAGCTTGCACTTCCGTTACACTTAATGATGACTTGAGCCCCTTGAGCTTCAGTGAAAAGAATTTCTTCTGCTCAGCTCCATAGTTTAATTTTACCCTTAAGTATTTTAATTAGCTGAAAAGGTACTGAGTAGGTTTCTCAAAATGGCTTTCTCAAACCTATTACCGCTGGGTGCCAAAACAGTTGACTTTTTTAACGGTGAAAAGGCCTGCATATGCCCATTCCCTTTCATTAACCTGTAAATTGACAATTTGCTGAAATCACCTCTTTCTTGTCATACCTTTTGAAATATAACCCAAAGGCAGCCCACACATACTACTAATGCTCTGTCTTCCAACCTCCTCTCAGAGAAATACATCAGATGTGCTACAAGATCTGCTTTCCAGAAGAGCCCAGGTCCCAGCATTACAAAATATTTTACCCCCACAAAAATAGATTGCTACTGTAAATCTAAAACAGTTCTAAGACTTTAAAAAAGCTCATTTAAAAAACAGACTGGTACCATTCTAGCTCAATAATCATTTCCTCCACAGCCACCAAATTCACGGCCATGTATGAGGACTCTGGCTTATTTGTTCCAGTGGCCCATCTTTGCTGGTTCCAGTTTCTCTACTAGACTGGACAGGCTAGGGGATGCTGGGATAACCAATAACCCTCAAATCTCTGTGGTTTCACATACCAAATGGTGTTTCCCAGTGACAGCATGTATGCCCAACTCTGCAGGGTTCTGCTCTCTAGAGCAACCCAATGGGTCCTCACTATCTGGATTTGTACTGGTTGGAATGGCAGCAACCCTTCACAGAGCCTCACTTTGGAAGTGACACAGAGGATTCCACCCACAATTTTTGTGCAGAACTGGTCTCCATGACTCCACCGTTTACAAAACGGACTGAAAAAAACGTAGAACAGCAAATGGAATCTTTGGTATTACCATCTCTACAAAAATTAATGTAATACACCAATCAAATTTAAAAAGCAAGTGACTGTAACTATGAACACAATGACAGGAAAGAGGAAAAAAACTTATTATAATAATAACCAGGCACAGGAATTATGGAATAAATAATCAGATTTCTGACATGCCTGCTTGCATGACAGCAAAATAACACAATCATTTCTGAAGGATTCAGAAGTTTACTGTGTAATTTGCATGTTTTAGCTCTTCCTTGCTCATCCTTTACCTCCTGATAGTTATGATTACCTACTGGTTGTTACTACAAAATATAAGATATAAAACTCAAAATAAGCTTTATCTTACAATTGCTCTGGCAGAAGATACTAACAAATTCCACTGAAGTGAATTACTTGTACAACTTGAAATCTTCATCCATTGTGTGGCTCTATAATTTATTGCCCACACCAGAACATTTAAGAGTGCAAAGAGGTGATATTAACTCCACAAAGACATCTCATTTAGTTTTATTTTCTTCTCTTTAAATATTTTATAGAGAGGAGCTATAGGAAGGTTTAGGAACTTACTGAGATCACGACATTAAGAGGCAGCATGTTAAAACCCAGGCTGCCTGACTCCTCCATTTAAGATCTTACCCATAGTACTACTGGAAAGACCTCCTCTCCTCCCACTCCAGGTCTTGATAGAGAATTTTCTAAGTTCTTACCCATAGTACTTTCTGAAAGACCTCCACTCCACTCCTCCCACTCCAGGTCTACTAACAGAAAATTTTCTAAGCCAAGGCAAATATAAAAAGAAACTTTGGGGATATAGGAAAGCTTTGTTTGTACCATATTTGGTTGTAATACTTCCATTTTGATCAGGAAAGAGCAAGAGGCTGGGAAATGTTCAAGAATAAAAAGAGCCTCATTGTCCAAAATCATTGCTTGAAGATGGGAGGAGATTAATTTGGGTGAGTCAGGCCAAGGTCTTTAGAGAGTATAGAAGATCACCTCAGTTCTTCATTTTCAATATTAATATCTATTAAAAGTATTCAGGAGAAAAGTAATTAAAGGGGTAATAACCAATTTAGTTGGCTAAATTGACAATTGAGGGGTTTTATCCCTCCATTTTTGTTCCTGAACATTTACTTAACTGGTGTATATTCTGGTATACAACACTAATGTTCATTTACTTCTCTGCGTCCTTCAAGAGTTCTAATAATACCTGTATGTAATTAGATGTGTTGTGTTGAAATTGGCAATGGAAGTTACTAGACAGGATAATCTGATAGAAGAAACAGAAAATGCCAAAGAAGTGAAGTCAGCAGAAGAGTTAACAGAACTCAGAAGTATTTCATTTTCATAGCATGGCTTGTGACTTTTGATTTGGTTTTGTTTTTAGCATTATACGTCTTAAGACCACAAGACCATTTGTTAATTTCCATGCCCAATGACAAAGTTCACAGAAAACATTTTGCAGGAATCTCTTGACCCATCACATATAGTGTAAGCAGGGATGAAAGGAGCAGACAAATACACGTAAGGTACAAGACAATGAATGATTAAATGAATGAATGAATGAATGAATGCATGCAGAGTGAAACTAGAATTTAAAATGCCCAATTCTGTTTTCCAAAGGCCAACACTCCTCAACACTATGTATTGAAAACCAGACAAACAGTGTTCTCTTTTTATCTCCACGAACACATGACTTTGACCCCAAACACTAATGCCATTCCATAGTGGGTAGGATAGCTGCACTGCAAATCAAGTGGTTATTGGACATTTTTAAAAAATAACATCTGCCCTGACAGTCTCCACATTTGCCCTATAAGACTGGCAGTCTCCATTCCATCCACCAAAGCTTCCCTCACAGAGTCCTTATTGATTAGGTATGAATTAGGTTAGGCTTATTTGATAATTAACAGGGTCAGTTACAGGTTTCCCACAGTCCAGATTAAATTTGAATTTAATTTTGGATAGATATTGGACATCTGATGTCCTTTAAAGAGATGGTACTACTTTTATTAACTAATTTATATACTCTTTGCTATGGACAATTATTTTAAATGACCCACAAATTGTCAGAAATTGATTTAGATTTTGTTTTAGTGTTTCAGTTAGATAATAGTCACAATCAAATTAGTCCTTAATGACAAGTTAAGTATTCTGAATATATCTTAAGTATTTTTCATCACATGTATGTGGGATGATAATCTATGATTATATGTAGCACTACCAGGAAAAAGAAAATTGATAATAATCAGAGATAAACTATGTATAATCATGAAGCTACACTTGGCATATTTTTAAGTACAATGAATTCATTTTAAAAAAGCTATAGTCAGGAAGCCTTGTTGTCTAATTCAAAGATCTAGCTAATAAGTTGTATAGATTTTTCTTTTAAGTGGCTAACCACAGAGGAGCTAATGGTATTGTTCTATGGTTGGAATATCAGTACCATATGACCCAAAATTGCTAATGGAGTTGGTGTACTTATTGGAGTTGGTGTATTTATTGAATAAAAAGAGATACTCTGGATCTTAGAAAATGGTTAAACTCTGTTATTTGGAGTTACTTGGAGACCTCTCTTTCTATGCCCTAGACTCTTTTCTCCTTTACAGCAGTTCTCACAACACATAGACTGTTTCTTTTTCTTTTTCAAGCTGTTACTACCAACAGACTCCCTTAGGATTCTGTGTTCCTCACAAGCCTAGTCATAGAAACATAGTTTGTTTGTTTTTCAGTTGACTTATCTCTTACTCTTTAAAAAAAAAATGAAACAAAATAAAATAGTAAAATGTAATAGATCTACTAAAGATTTTGTTGTTGTTAAAAAATAAGAGGTCTAGCATACAAAAACACCAAATATGGAAACATTAAAAAAATGGTTTATAAAAAATAAAAAATTAAAAAAAAAAAAAATGGCTGGATTTTACATATTTTTAACAGTAATTCCAAATCTTAAAAACAATGTACAGTTTTCATTTTCTTCTAGGTTTGCAACTGGGCATTCTGACGGGTTTTATCCCTCCATTTTTGTTCCTAAACATGGCATGCAGTAACTCTCCATGTGTTTTCCAATTCTACCTGAACAAGAGCCCTATTGTTCCATGAACACTCCTTATCCCAGTATGTGGAATCAAAACAAGCCATAGGTTTCTCCTGTGCTTCAAGGAAATAATTCATATTCCTAAGGTAAACTGGAATTAGTATGTCCATTCTCCCAAATTCTTTCTCCTCACAGGGGCATTTTAAAATAAATGAGTGCTTGCTTAAAAGTTGTTTTGATTATTGTTAGAGTAGATTCGACTAGGTCAGATCTCAGCTACAATACCATTATATTTCATGGCATTTTTATAGCAGGGTTGCAATCCTTATTTTGAACTAATGTAACCACAAAATATTTTAACCAGAGAATGCAATGTATCCTTTTATATTTTTGCAACTTGATCATAAATACATTTTGAAAAGATGAAAGATTTTATAGCAGTAACATGTAGTCTTCATGTCTAAATTGCTTTACTCTATCCCACTTACATCATAAACCACAGAACAAATATGATTTGCCCTCTAGGTGGCATCTAACTATTATTGAAATAAAATAATTTCATTGCTTGAGCACTTCCCACAGTTGCTGCATCTTTAAGGTGGTTTATAAACATGACCACCACACCATCTCCAGTGCCATTGCTTGAGCACTTCCCACAGTTGCTGCATCTTTAAGGTGGTTTATAAACATGACCACCACACCATCTCCAGTGCCATTGCTTGAGCACTTCCCACAGTTGCTGCATCTTTAAGGTGGTTATGAACATGACCACCACACCATCTCCTAGTTCTGGTGCTTTATGTCTGAGCATTTGTGCCCTTCTCTGCTGCTCCCTCCCACCCCGCCAAATTCATGTTGAAACCTGATGCCTAATGTGATGGGATTGGGAGAGAGGGCCTTTGCAAGGTAATTAGATCATGAAGATGGAGGCACGGGATTAACGTCCTTATAAAAGAGGCCCCTCAGAACTTCCAAGCCCCTTCTCCCATTTGAGCTTACAGGTAGACAGAGTGCCAGCTAAGAGGAAGCAGGCCCTTACCATACACTGAATCTGTGGGTAACATATGTTGGATTTCTCAGCCTCCATAACTGTGAGAAGTAAATCTCTGGTTGGTTCTATAAGCCAATCTGTGATACCTTGTTGTAGTAGCCCAAACGGATGATGATAACTGGTATGCCTTGTGGTGAACATTAATTGCGAACTACAATGACCCAATTCAAGCAGGACTAGAAATGGTCCAGATCCATCAGGAATGAAGAGGGGTTCATCACTACTAGGTAAAGAAACTTGACCAGCTGAAGTGCTTATTCAGAGCAAAAGGAATGTGGAGTGTGATAGGGAGTGTAATAGAAGAAGGTAGTTACAAATACCAGCTATGACCACATGATCAGTTACAGAAATGAGGACTGTATTATTATATTTGTCTTGCTTTATGATTAATATGTTTGAATATATACACACAATATACAAATACACACATTTAGACACATAAATACATAGATATATTTGTATTCTGCTTTAGCCCTTTTATCCCTTTTCCATCTTATGTTAATAAGATATATTAACTTTACATTATAGTACTTAAGTGTTGCTAACTTTATGCCATAGTAATTAAGATACAGGACTTCAAGGAGAAAAGTGAACATCACTCAGAAACATTGTATCCAAAAAAAAAGAAACTTTGTATCCTCTTCTAGGGAAAGAGAAGTGCATTTTCAGTTGTATGAAGGATAGTTGTATCATGTTCAGGCAGAAGTTTACTTTGTTATTGTCTTTATTCAGAGATTAAGTATACTTTATTTAAAAATGTATATGGGTGTCAAGCTGACAACCAGTTGACTGTGATGATTAATTTTTATATGTTCACTTGGCCAGACTATAATGTGGAGTTGTTTGGTTAAATTCTAGTCTAGATACTGCGGTTGAGAAAATTAGTAAAAATGCAACCTCATTTAGAATAGAGTCAGAGGGCCAGCAGGGGGAGCTCTCATGCCCAGCACTAGTCAAGGCTAGACCCAACAGGAAGAGATGGACCACACCAGTCAACACTACTTTGCTATCCTAGCAGGAGGAAAAAAAAAATTTTTTTTTAAAGATTTTACTTATTTATTTGGCAGAGATCACAAGTGAGCAGAGATATAGGAATAGAGAGATGGGAAAGCAAGTTGACCTGCTGAGCACACAACCCAATGCAGGGCTTGATCCCTGAGATCATGACCTGAGCTGAAGGCAGAGGCTTAACCCACTGAGCCACCCGGGCACCCCAGGTAAAATGATTTCTTTCACTTCCAACAACAGCTCAGCTAATGACAGACAGTCACAACCCAGCCAATGGAAATCTTCTATACTTCAAACTCCCAGTTTACTCCAATCCGACTTTCAGTTCTTACTTGCTCCTCAAAACTCACTCCTTTGCTCCTTTCATAAAAGAATCTCCCTTTCCTATGTTCTTCAGACTTGCCTATGGTTTTGCTACAGCTTGGTGGTCCTGGATTGCAATTCTCAGCTATTCCCGAACAAACCCACATTTTGCTGGTAAAACAACTGGCAGTTTTATTTTTAAGGTTAACATAGTGAAGACATTTTGGGGGGTAATTAAAATATTAAATCAGTTGACTTTAAGTAAATATGATTGTGCTCCATAATATGAATGGGCCTCACTGAATTAATTGAAAGCCATAAGAGCAAAGACTGAAATTTCCTGGAAGAAAAAGAATTCTGCCTCAAGATGATAACCAGAATTCTGCCTAAGTTTCCTGACTACCGGCCTGCCCTGCTAATTTCAACTCAAAAATGCAACATCAGTTCTTACCTGAATATCCAACCTGTCAGCCTGCTGTACAGATTTCAAACTTGCCAGCCCACACAATCATCATCATGTGAGCCAATTCCTTAAATTAATATTCCTCTCAGCATATATATATATACCATATATATATATCCTATTATAAAAGACTAAATATCCTATTTATCCTATTGGTTTTGTTTCTCAAGAATTCATATTAATACATATATCTTTATTCCTCTTCATTTTTATTTTAAGCCTCCAGCCAAAATAATCATTTCAGTTGAATGAAATAAATGAGGAATGTCTTGAGTTTAAGCTTTTGCTCCTGACTTAAAATGCAATGTAGAAAAAAATTTAATAAATCATATTAAAAGATTTCTTTTTAAAAAATTTTATTTATTTTTTAGGGAGAGACAATGAGTGGAGGGAGAGGCAGAAGGGCAGGGAGAGAACCCTTAAGCAGACTCCCCACTGAGCATGGAGCCTGATTCTGGGCTTGATCCCAGGACCCTGAGATCATGACCTGAGCTAAAATCAAGAATCCGATACTTGACTGACTGAGCAACCCAGGCATCCTCTAAAATATTTCTAACTCACAAATTCAAATGGTGCTCAAAGTATAATGAATTCAGCAGTGTCTTTTTGAAGTAAACTAGGGAAACGTAATTCAGCCCCACTTTACTCCCCATAGACTAGGCTCAGCCTTGGAAACAGAACACATATAATTTCCAAACTGTTCTGGAGGAAATGGTGATTAACACTACATTAAAAATGCGTTGGTTGCATAACTCAGTTCAAAACTTTATAAAATGCTCACTATGAATCAGGCTAGGTCCTTGCTCTGGAAGAATTTATAAACATAATCTTTTGCATCTGAGTTTTTCTGTGTTATAGTGAATTGGCATTTTCTGCAATTGGGTTCCCTAAACTCAAAGGCAGTTGTTACTTAAGGCCTTTATAGAGATTAAGATGAAGAACATAAAGACAGCCCTGCGACATATAGTGGTGACAGATACGGCCCCTCCTCATTGTCACCCTTGAGTCCTATCTTCAGCTTTCCCTACTAACAGTGTGAGTTAAGCTGGGATATCAAGCTGCTTTTGTGCTTGTAAGATGCCACATATTTTAAAGTATAAATTCAAATCCTTTGAGGGCAAAAGTTACTTACATGACCTCTATAAACGCTTCTTACAAAATAAATTCAGGTAATAGCCACTAACAGTGGTTCAGTTTTTTATGAAACCGCTTCCATTCTGGGAAGTTAAAATGATGACCTTAATTTACTCTTATAAACACTATGAGTGTGTGTGTGTATAAAAGTTTATCATATGTATATAGTATATAGCATACATATATAGTATACTATATATATAAAGTTATAAATATATAATTTTATCATATTTTGTACTCTGTGAAAAGATTTGTTTGGTTTACTTTATATGCACCAAATATTCTAGAAAATGATCTTAAAAAGAAAAAAAAGGAGGAACCCAATATAAAGTCCAAAGCCAGATTGCTTTACTCATCCAGTACCTTCTATAAATAGAACAATTAAAGAGGGAGACATAACTACCCTCTTTCTCATACTATATTTTAAAGAAAATAAACAGGGAGAGGTGTCACTTCTGTGCACAATTAACAGACAAAATGAAAACTATACTGCTTTTGCATTTTTAAAAATTCTGTGGGTTAGAGTTCTTTCCTACTTTTCTGACCCAAATTCCAACATGCCACTTGCTCAAACTTTTCTTCGGCTTTAGATTTGTTTCTATCCCTTTCTTGATCTCACCTACAGTCTTTCTTCAAGTAAGTAATTCTTATAGAATAACTAATATGCAATGAAATGTAAGAGGAAAGCAGATATGGGAGACTCCAAAGCAGGATGGGAAATTATAAAACTATGCAGTGTAGGCAAGGACAAGAGCTAGAAAAGAAGAGGCAAAATGACTCACAAGGTGAACTGCATCCAGAAAGTCAATCTTACCCACTGAAAACTCAGTTTTGCCCTTTCAGAAACTCAATGGCATCAGCTCATCCAGGAATGGTCAAATTTCAATGAATGCCTCTCCAGCCCACAAAAGAAAATTAGCCAGGATCCAGATACTGGATAAGATGCCAAAATGATGTCCTAGGGAGAACTAGGCTGACTGGGATAAAGGGTCAAGTCCAGTAAGCTTAGTGTCGAATGGATAAGCAAACAAGGAATTCTGGGTCATGGAAACAAAGTCAAGGTAGACAAATTATCAACTGAAAAGCTGAAGGTAAGGGTAAGTAAAATATAAGTACCACGCATAAAACCAGATGCAATGGGATTAGGGAATTTCCAAGAAAGATTGAAACTGGAAGGGGCATTTGAAGGTCTCTATGTAAAGTTAGATAGATAACATATGGCTTCATCGCAGTGATTCTGAAGGCCTAAATGTATTTTGTCTATGGCTGTAACTGTTCTCCCTTGAGTCAGCCATGTTTATAATCATATTTATTCCTAACAAATGAGTCCTGTATAGCTCTCTTACTGCTACTGTAACAAATTATCACTGTGGCTTAAAACAACACAAGTTTGTTATCTCACAGTTGGTCAGAGGTCCAATTAGCTTGACAGGTTTCTCTGCTTCTGGTTTCATAGGATATCAAGCCCTGGGAAGAATCCCTCCCAAGCTCATTCAGCTTATTGGTAGAATCCATTTCCTTACTGTTGTTTCCTTGCTGGCTGTCATCTACAGCACACCCTTGTCTTCCAGAGGCTTCTCCCCAGTCCTCACATGTAGTCTTTACATCTCAGAGCCAAAAACAGTAGAATCCTTCTATTGCTTGGAATCTCTCTGACTTCCCTTCTCCCCCACATCTCTCTTCTGCTTCTTCTTTCACTGCATCTTTTGGACTCCAGCCAGAGAAAGTTCTAATGCCATAAGGGCTCATGTAATTAGATTGGATCCAACCAGATAATCCAGGATTTCTCTTTATTTTGAGATCCTCCACTTTAATTACATTTTCAAAGTCTTATTTGGGTATAATGTAACATATTCACAGGTCCGGGACCCTCGCTTGTGGACATCTCAAGGGGCAGCAATACCCTGCTGACCACAATGCCCAGTCTTTATTTTGCTGCCAGAGTGTTCATTTTCTAACTTTTACTATTGATTATGCCTGAGAAGTTGAGTTACTCTGTTTCTTAGGAGGTATTTTCTGGGAAAAAATGTATAATCAGAGTACACATAGGAGCTGGATAGTGTTCAGGAATATTCTCTATGGGCTATGGCAGTCTGATGAAATATCTTTTTATAATATGAGATTATTCCTATAAAGGCTACTGCATTCCATGTTTAGCCTATGAGGTGAACTACATACATTTGTACAGGTTGTGTCCTGTACAAATGCCCAGCTAAGGGGCTAGAATCCAGCCAGTACTCTCCCTCCAAACCTCAGTGTCCTGGCCATACCCAGAGAAAGCAGTACTACATGGGTTCACTCATGAACCCCTCAACTATCCCCCTTCAATAGCATTGGGTGACAGCTTGACACATTCCCCAACTGTCTATTTTCTTATACTTGGGATGCCCTCTCTTTATTCTTGTCACTCAATTACTGCTTTCCCCATTTCACCATGCAGTCACAAAATATATCAGATTCCCCAGAGAAGAGCTTTTATTTTTCCACTGATTGCATTTTATGTTGGCTTTTTCCTGATACCATCTAAGTAGACACTGTAACTTTATCAGTAATATTTATTCATACTACAATTTAGGGTAGATTCTTTCTGGGAAGAGTCTTTCAAGAGAGTTAATTTCTTCCATTCTGTATGAGTTCCTGTAAAGTTCAATCAAAGAGGGAGGCCGTTCCTGGTCAAAGCACCTTATCCTTTACTTTTCTGTACTTTTTTCTGCTGTATGCCATAGTCCAGCTTCGTCTCTAACCTGTGTTTTGCTATTAACTGTAATTTTAGTTCTCCAGGGTATATTCATATGATCTAATCTCTCATGGGTAAGTTTATCTCACATTACTTGCATATAAGAACATGTCATTTTTAAATGCTTTAAATATAAATAAAACGTGTAATGCCTTTTTCAGCATCGGAAGTGTTGTTTATATCTTGCTGATATTAGTGGGCTGTAAAAACCTTCTTGTTCAATTTTTGTGAAATATTTAAGGATTAAATATATTTTGGAAAGACTGGGGAGAAAAGGTTGACAGGATTTTATTTAGTACTTTTGAGATCTGGGTCCTCGCAGATTTCACTTACATAAAACTGCATTGCTTTCATTGCTTTCCACACCTAAGCCAGCCTTGCACATACCCTACCACCTCCCCCACCTACCTATCTATTTGTGCCATGACTTATTTCTAAAATGCATATCCTCCACTGTTCTTCCTTACCTATCACCTTTCATCTCTAGAGCTATTGCAATAAAAAGTATTTTTTGAAGATCTAGCTCTGATACCACTCCTTCCAGGAAGCTTTCTTCACTTACTCCACCTAAAAATGAGCTCTTATGCCTCTGGATTCCTTTAACATTTATACTATGGTTCTCTCATGTTTATAGTATTGATCATAGAGGACCTTATATCATAATTTTTTCCCTGAGCATAGGGTATCTCAGTTTCTCCAGACACTGTAAGTGCTCATTCATGACTACACGAAAGATTTAAGGGACTATTTTGTTGATATTATTGACAGATCTACATGGGTATATGGATTTCTTTGGCAGATTTTAATCTGATGACATGGAAAATTGACCTTATATTGGGTTACAAGTTTTAGTACTAAATCTTATTAATCATTTTTCTATATAAGGATCAGAATATGCCGTGTACTTGATAGATGTGCAAAGGCCATTTGGAAGGAAATAATAATTTAAATACCTTAAATTTATTTTTAAAACAAAATTTCAGAAGGAAGATATGGATATTCCATATTGCTATTAGCAGAACAGTATTGGACTTCTGTGCTATTGTTCCTAAATGGCAGGGTGATACCATACTGCCACTACTGTTAAACATAATCATAGCAAATTTTTTTAAGGTAACTACAATATACCAGGCACTGTTCTAAGTGCTTTCCATGTATTATCTCACTCAAACCTCACAACAGTCCTAGAACAGCATTGTATTTGTTATCCTAATCTTAAGAGAAAACTAAGACAAGGAGAAGTTAGGTAAAATGCCAGAGATCATAGAGCTAAAGAATGGTAGAGCCAGTAGTTGAAGCCAGGCAATTTCCAGACACTATGCTCTTCACCATATACTAAGTAGACACACTTTTTCTTTAATTTATGAAAAAATCTTCAACAGTCTGGAATCGTAGACTCTGGCATTTAACAATGAGTTGTCAGTGTGGATAACTAATTCTGAGTTGCTAAGAACTTCACATATACAAAGGATCTTGTGGTGAAATACTTTCGGAAAATGCCACAGCAAATCAATAGTGTTTGCATAGATCCCACGACGAATGGGATACAACTTAGAAACTGATGCATGGCCTAATACAGCTGTCCCCTAAACTGGCCGTTCTCACACATTTCCTAAAAAGTTATAAAAGTACACACACACACACACATTTGGTTCCAGCCAAGAACTACTGCATCCATTCCCTGGTTGGGTGCTCAGTCAATACGTTTAATAATAACAACAGTCAATTTCAGGGTATCTAAGTGGTATAGTTCTAAACCTTACATATATTCACTTCCCGAGAAGTTTATCTATAGTCACTTTCTCTAAGAAGTTTTTATAGTAAAGGAAATAACTCATGTAACTTCCCTATTGTTATCCCATCAGTTCCAGTTATTTCAAAATTCAATTATTCTTTATGCTTATTGTTGGTTCATTATAGTATGAGGATTTCTAATGAGGACCATACATACTCAAGACGACTGAAACCATTTAAAAAAAAACCTAGTGGGAGTCAGTACCACCTAAAATAACACTAGTACTTTAATGTAGATAGTCCATTAATTGTTAATGTTATATATTTGATATATGTCTAATCCATTCAAGATGTTATAATTTTGCGTTAGTCTATTTTCTTTGAGATTTGGATATTATAAACATGAAAGAAAGTGAGGGCACTGCACACATCTATATTTAAAATTTTTTTCTTCTAAAAGCACATAATATTTTGTAAGCATGATAAATGTCACATTAAAATGAACCAGAAATCTTTTTGTTTTAAGAAAATGGAAAAGTTTATTAGCAAAAGCAATCAAAATACTCTTATTGCCCTACTTGTGTGCCATTTTGCTCATACACTTGTGGTTAAATCTCATTCTCTAGACAATGAATACAATTTGTTCAGTGTTTTTCCACTGCTTCACAAGAGATTTATGAGGCTATTTTATCAATGGTTTTGGCTAACACATATGCATACATATCTATATATAAAGACACTTGGATTGGTAAATGATTGATTTTAGTTTAGAATGCTAGAGGCATTAAAACTCTCAAAAATGTGATAAACCAACTTAATGTGGAAGAGGGCTAATGTGCTTCATTAAATGCATTAAATGCAACCTCTATAAAATTTTTATTTTTAAAAGAATATTTTATCGGAGTAAATCTCACAACATTTAGACATATTTCCTAATTCTTATTGCCTGTGGGTTTATTTTCTTTGACTGGATGTTTATTCAAAGAAAGAAGTAACACACCTCTCTCTCTCTTTCTATCATTCAGTGTCATCATTCGAGCATTGTTTGCTGTTGCCTCACAGGTGTGTGGGTGTGTGTGTGTGTGCGCGCGCACGCACAGACAGAAGCAGCTTTGATCTTTTCGTGATTCTTACAAGGAGGGCAAGAAACTTCAAAAGATCCACTGGCATTCAGTGGCTGGAAAAACTGCTATAATTCAGGGTTTATTGTTAAATCAAGAATTTGCTTTAGGCTTGAGGGTAGCTTTTGTGTTATAGAGCTCGCTTGTCTAAAGAAAAAGTGTAAAGAAACCTTCAAGTCAATCATGAAACAGGCAATAAAGCAGTTGAAAAGAATTTCTGGAAATTATATATCAAGCCTGCCATCGGACAGCTTCTCTGTGAATAGTGAAGCATTGTCTCAAAAGTGTGTCTCATGTCAAGAGGCCTGTCACAGAGAGAATCAGCTATTGAGCATGACAAATGCAAAGGTCTTGGTCCTTCACCCCTTCCTCCCTGCCTCCACTCCTTCTCAGCCTTATCTCAACCATCAAATACTTATTGAGCATCTATTACATGTCACGTCATAACAGTGAACAAGACTCAGACCCTGACCTCAAACTTTTCACATACTGTCTTGTGCTATAGCCCAGCAAAATACTTCGGGACAAAAAAGCATGTCTTGTATACTTGAATCACTCCTCAGTGCTGCACAGTACACCACACAGTATGTGATCAACACGTGCTTGTCTAATTTGGTGGCATCTCCAGCCACCCAGTTGCCCAACCTAAAAATTTCAAATAACTAAATTTCCCAAGTCCCTTTCACATTCAACCAAAAAACTAGTCCTGTCACTTTTACTTCCTAGGTAGCTCTAAGCCATCTCTTCCACTCCACGTTTGCTCTGCCATTTTCTTTGTTCATAGCAAACTATTTACTTATGGACTAATTAGCAACCACACTCTTGTTTATTTCCAATCCACCTCCTTCACTTCGAACCAGTTCTTTTTCTAAACTATAGAAACAATTATCTTAAGTCCCACTTTAAGCTTTTAATAGGCCCCACAGACTATATGATAAAATCTCAAATCTTTTCAAATATAAAAGGTCTTCCTTTATCTACTCCTTTATTCTTTAGTTTGAAGTGTTTTAATTTTAGTTGGTTCAAGAACTATGACCAGGAATAAATTAGAGATTAAAGAGTGTACAATTTCATGAATGGGACCAACGTTTTTAGGAACCAGCTCTTCTCCAGACAAGTCTTTATTTCCTTCTACTTCACAAAGACCAATAAATGCATATGGAAGTAAAACCATCAAAAATACACAGAATTTTATTTATGCACTTTCATTCATTTATTTATTAACACACATGTCTATTTCCTTTGGCCTGATAGTTGCATTAGCATGAGTCACAACAATACCTAACAGTGAACTTATTTAATGTCTTTGTAATTTAAAAAACAAGAGGACATATTACCAAAGCAAAGAAAGCAATCTCCATGCTCAAGTGTATAGATGGAGGAAAAATAGACTTTTCTTCTTTGGATTATTATTCAGGAGAGCTTGGCTTTCATTAAATACTTCGTCACAAGCAGATTTTTAAAAATTTTTTAATGAACAGGAGTTATTTGTAGGTTCAGGGCTTCCAGAGCTCTGTGCATCAGTGTGACCTAAAGTCTGATATCCTTCAGCATTTAGGTTCCATTGGTCCATATCTTCTCAATGAAACACTTACTTTTTATTTGTAGTATGGTGGCTGTCATATCCATCTTTTTTTTTTTTTTAAAGATTTCATCCACTTATCTGACAGAGAGAGAGATCACAAGTAGGCTGAGAAGCAGAGACAGAGGGAGGAGGGTAGCAGGTTCCACACTGAACAGAGAGCCTGATGCTGGGCTCAATCCCAGGACCCAGAGATCATGACCCGAGCCGAAGGCAGAGGCTTAACCCACTGAGCCACCCAGGTGCCCCTGTCATATCCACCTTTAATTCAAAGAATTATCCTTTGTGATGAAGCTTTTATTCACTTTCAATGTATTTAGATAAAGTCATTGCTGGTAGTACAGGACTTCCAGGTGGAGGCCAATAGTAAATTTCTACCATCTTAACAATCATTCAAGTAAGAACTAATAGATTCACTGACTCAGATTCTGCAATTCTTTTTGTCACAATAACATCACATAGCTTAATACCATAACATGGCTTACTTATTAGTTTTTACTACAAAATACACTATGGTTCGAGTTTCAAATATACATAAAATTTGGTATATATTTTATAAGAAAAATAAAGTCACAATTTATTTGACAAAAATGATATATACTGCCTTTGTAAAAATGTAAAAAATGAAATAAACTGAGATTAACAAAGTAGTAAAAAATTATAGAAAACCATGTACTTAAGCAAACCGTGTTTCCTTTTACACAGTTTCTGGAAAATGTGAACATAAAAGAGGATATGGCTTTTAATATTAAAGAATTACAAACTAAAAACAAGGATATGCAAGATTTAAAAAATTATTTCTTTAGTCACTGAAAGAATCAGTTGGATGGCCAGGAAGAAACCAGAAACAACTAACTCAATGAAAATCTGTTATTCAACTTTCCCCAAAATGAAAGTATACTCAATATGTCAAGAAAAATACACAACTCAAAAAAAAAAAAAAAAAGAAAGAAAAGAAAAGAAAAATAAACAACTTAAACTCCCATTGTATGTATGGCATACTGTAAGAATTCAATAAATGTATGTTAAGTGAATGGAAGAATGTGTAGCTATGGCAAAACAAAACAAAACAAAAAAAGCAAATGTGACCACAGATATCCAATGTGACCACAGACTCAGCAAGTACATAACATGTATCTACCATACCAAATCTCTTCTATCAAGCTCTACAGAGTTACAGAATTATTATACCAAATTTTTTTATTTTAATGTATATAAAGTCTTCCTCATATGTGTACATTCTCATCTTCATAATAATAAATCTCTAAAGAAATTATTTAAAATTTCATTTTCCAGCAATATGGTGGGGAAAAATGTACAGAGAATCATCTGCTGATATAGAACACACAGGAAAAATAACCTATGGCATACTTTAAAGCCTAGGTAGTTATTGAGAAAAAACTATAAAAGGTTACAATCAAAATGAAAGAAACTTTCAAAAGAGATAACTGAACTCGAAAGTAAATGATACCATTTTCTCTAAGGACATCTGCCAGTCCTTACTGATATGGCACTTTGGTGTTTTGCACAATAACAACTCTGGATCCCAGAAGACTGGAAGGTGGTTAATTTTATGTGTCAACTTCACCGAGCTAAAGGATACCCAGTTAGTTAGTAAACATTATTTGTGGGTATGTCTATGAGGATGTTTGTGCAAGAAATCAGCATTTGAATGGGTGAACTAAGTAATGGGCATCATCCCATCTGTTGAAGATCTCAATGGAACAAAAAGGTAGAGGAAGTGCAAATTTACTCTTTCTGCTTGAGATGCCCTTAGACATCAAAGCTCCTGGTTCACTCAGACTCAGATCAGGACTTATACTAGCAACCCTCTCATTATCAGGTCTTCAGACTCAGAGTTAAACCACTGGATTTCATGATTCTCCAGCTTGCATGGATGACAGATCATGGTACTTCTTGTCCTTCATACCCGCATAAACCAATTTCTATAATTCATTTACACCCAACCAATTCTGTTTCTCTAGAGAGCTTTGACTAATCCAGATAAGAAATACCCACATGAAGTCAGGACAACCTTAGGAAATGAACTAGAAAAATTACACTCTATAGAGGAAGAAAATAAATGTATATTTATATTGATTTGGGTTTTGAGTAGAGTTAATTAGGAAAAAAAATGTGACTCAGAATTCTCAACACAAGCCCTCATGCTTGTGACCTTAACACTTTGTGTATCCTGAACTATCCCCACCTACAGCAAATTATGTTGCTTAACATTGTCCCAGGTCATTAGGTTTCTAGGAGCCTAGCAAGAGCAAAAGCAAAGTCAAGAACTTTCATAGAGAATGTTAAAGACATAGGAGTTCAAATTTGTGGACAAAAATTACTAAACATATGAGGAAACAAGCCCACATGAGCAGGTCTAAACATAAAAACCAAATGGAAAAGGGAAACTCCCATCCATAAATAACAAAATCAATAGAAACACAAAATAAAATAACTTTAAAGATTTAATATTTAATATATTAAAAGAAATAGAAAGAGGATTAATATGATTGAAAGAATAAAAGACTGTAAGATTTCATGTCTGATTTGAAAAATAGCCAAACAGAAATGTTAGAAATAAGAATAGAACATAATTGAATCAACTCAAAAATGACTTTACTGACATAGTAAACACATATAAAGAGAAAATTAGTGAACTGGGCTGTCGACAACATTAGATACCAGAGCAATCACTGCTTAATACCTACATGATACCACCCCATGCTCCCTAGAATGTCTAAAACTGAAATAACTGAGAACATCACATGTTGTGGAGAAATTGGAATTCATATGCTGCTGGTGGGAATGTAGAATTGTACAAATAAGACATCCCATTCCTAGGTATTTGTCCAAAGGAAGTAAAAACAGTCCACATGAAGACCTGCATGTGAATTTTATTTGTACAAGTCAAATACTAGAAATAAGCCAAACATCCATCAACATTAAGTAAATAGTAAACAGAATATGCACTGTCCATAAGGTGGATTACTCATCTATAAAATGAAAAATATTTTTTAAATCCCTTCAAAATTTCTAACAAGTCAAAGATACCAAAATTTCTTCTCAACATTCTACTGAAACGAGAATGATCACAATAGTAAGAGAAGAAGAAGGAATTTAAAAAGTATAAGGACTAGAAAGGAAGAAGCAGAGCTTTCTGTTTTTATATGTGGCATAACTATGTAAAAACCCCGAAGGACTCTCAGATATATTGATAGATTTAAAGACTCTTTGTTAAAATAAATAAATAAGATAAAGAATGTTTTTTAGTTTGATACAAAATCTCTGACCAAAATGAATCTCATTTCTACATAGCAGGAAAGAATATATCTATTGTTAAAAGACACTATTTTCAATAAACAAAAAATTGTGCCCCCCTCAGAGAATAGCCTTCAAACTTTACACAAGGTTTTTTTTTTTTTAATGGAAATAACAACAAAACAGACAAAACTTGATCAAAATCACTGAAAAAAAGTTAAAGAATACAGAGACACATAATGTCCATGAATAGAAAGATTCAAATTCACATAGGTATCAATTGCTTTCAAATATGTCTACTTATTTAATATAGTTATAATGAAAAATCTCAACTAGAGTCATAAATTTGAGAATCTGATCCCCAAATTTCTATGTAATATATTTATACAACACATATAACTTATTAATAAAGTATGCAGAACATATAAAGACTTCCTATGAACCAATAAGGAAAACACAAATGATCCAATAGAAAAAAAATGAGCAAAGATATGAAAAGGCATTTTAAATTAGTGGAAACATGAGTATCCCATAAATATGTGAAAGCTGTTATTAACTCACACCCATCAGATTAGAAAATATTTAAAGTCTAAAAATAGCAAATGCTGGTAAGGTTGGGAAGTGATGTTAATAAGATTACAGTGCTGATGAGGATACAAAATGCTACACATTGGGAATACACAATTTATTTGAAAGTCCATGGAATTATTTAAAACTTTTAAATGGGTGAAATAAATATTTTAAATGAATCTCTAAAAAAAAAAAACTTTATTAAACTTCCCAAAATAGAAAGTTTTTATGAAAATCTGCAATAAAAACCAGAAAATAAAAAAGAACAAAAGTTCAATCAACAAATCTACAACCTTTTGTTATTTTATACATACATAGTAATTATTGGATAAAGTACATACTCAAAACCTCAATTATATGCTATTTGAAAAGCTAACAATGTGATATATGGCAAAACTGCACTCAGAGTTGTATTAACTATCATAATTTCATATATCACTTGAAAAATAAAAATCAATACAAATAAGTTTCACAATCCTAAGAAAATGACACATTTTTAATCAGTGAAATAACATTTATTTTTAAAGAGTAGAGCCAATATAAACAGCTAGTTCTTGGGCAAAAATAAGATAAACACAAATCTAATAAAAGAAAGACTAATTTAACTGAAAAAAATTACAAATGAAAACAAGAGTTTGACAGAGTTCATATTTTTAATATTAACCAAATATTATTTATAATCTTATGCTAATGAACTTGAAAATTCCAAATGGGTAAGTTTCTCTGACTGATTCAATAAGCAGTGGAAAACCTGAATAATTTAAGAATAATGGAAGGAGAAACCAAAAAACTCTCCATGGGTCAAACAATTTTCTCTAAAATGAGCTGAGTAGCCAGATGACTTACGCATGAGAGCTTTCAAACTTCGAAGGGGTTAGAATTCCCATAGCATATAAATTCTCACAGCATATAAAAACATAGAACATGGCACAATTTATTTTACAAAGGTTGTATAAGTTACACAATAAATCTTGATGAAGATAGCACAAAATCTAACCTGCAAAACAACCTCCTTTCTGAATAAATATACAAAAATGATATACTAACAAAATAACAGTGGGATTGGAGGGAAGGTTTCTGTAAGAAGAAGAACGTAATGAAGCGTCACTAAGACTTTATGGAGGACTAAAGCAGGAACATGGCTATAAAGCACCATAGTTACAGGTCAGAGAAATAAGAGAAACTTACTCTTTCGTGGAGGTACATATATCCCAACAGAGGAGATTAACTCAGATATGAATCCAGCTCTAGAACCAACTAGCTGTTCATCATTCAGCAAGTTGATTAATGTCACTACTTTTGCCTTTCATCCCTTGTGTTTCAAATGAGAAAGTCAGCACCTCAAAGGTATCCTGTATGCACTGAACTGGGTAAAATACATAATGCTTTTTATATAATTCTTGGGATATAGTATATGCTCATAAATGATAGTAATTTTTATCATTAATATGACTAGCATTAGTCTTGAGAATAAAAATGGTACCACATCGGCACAAGAATCAAAAGACCAGTCAATGAATCAGAAAGCTAAGAAATAGAACAAGTATTTGAAATTACTCAGTTTATTTTTTTAAAGATTTTTTTTTTAAATTTATTTAGCAAGTGAGAGAACAGCAGCAGAAGAGCAGAGGGAGAGGGAAAAGCAGGCTCCCAGCTGAGCAGGAAGCCCTATGTAGGGCTCCATCCCAGGACCCTGGGATCACAACCTGAGCCAAAAGCAGATGCTTAACTGACTAACCCACACAGGCACCCCTGAAATTATTCAGTTTACTATAACCATGCTGGCAGATGTTGCTGAGTAAAAATAAGGATTATTTTTAAATGATAATGTGATAATACCAAATTTATTGGTCAATCATCTATTATTGCATCATTTGCCTTCATGAGGTTTAATGGCATCAGCCGTGCAGACCTGATTGAGAACAAGCTAAACATTTTTTTTCTTTTCTTTCTGTTTTTAGAGAGGCAGGTGGGGCAGGGGGAGAGGGAGAGGGAGAGAATTTTAAGCAGGCTCCACACCAAGCACAGAACCCAACATGGGGTTCAATCTCACAACCCTGAGATCATGAAATCAAGAATGGGAACCCTGAGCCGAAATCAAGAGAGCCAACTGAGCCACCCAGGTGTCCCAGAACAAGCTAAAAACTTACAGTATCCTTATCCAAGGTCTTATCATGATACCTGAACCATTTTTAGGACTTTGCAGAAGTTCTTACATAAAACGAATTCTTGATTTACAGAAGATAATATAAGGAAGATAAGTAAGAATTTTGTGGATAACTCAAAAAACTCAAAAAAAAAAAAAAAGTGAAAACTAGTAACAAAGCCCAGATCACCAGCCCGAATGATATTAGAATGATGTGCTCACTCCCTTTCTCTAGTAAGAAGTGTGAATAGGAGGACTATATTTTCTGTTTCTTCTCACTTGAGAAGATACTCTACCTCTCCATGGAGTTTACAAACCATCTTTATAGTCTAACTGGAATCCAGAAACACAGCGGACGTTTAGCTCATCTACAAAGCAGTGCTGTGCCCTCCTTATCTCTCCTCCTCTCTTGCCCTGCCTCCAGCTCCTCTGCTAGCTGACCCTGCAGTTAACAAATGGTAGAGCCAGGATAAGAACCCAGGCTCTCTGTCTCTAAATTCTGCACTCTGAACTGTGATAAGATGCATCTCCAAACGCACATCTGTGGTATCTATATTTTTGACATTAAATAGCTTACCATCTTTACAAGATAAAATCCAAACACTCAACATGGGCTCACAAAGCCTCTTACCTCTCCACACAACCCCACCTTAATTCCCCATCTCAACGTGCTGCACTGCTTCATTTCATCAGAACATGCGCTGCCTTCCCTGGCTTCTGGGCCCAAAGTTACTCCCTTTGCCAGGCATGCTGTCCTCTCTCCTCTTTACCTGGCTAACTCCTTGAGATAACTTACGACACAAATTAGATGTCACTTCTCCAAGAAATCTCTCCTGAGTTTTCTAAGACTGAACTGTGTGTCTGTCTAATCAAATGTGGCCATGTCACAGTCGGACAGAACTATAGTGATATGCCTTATTTGCTTTTCTTTATCTTCTACTCCAGGGACAGGAACCATGTCTGTCTGTCTGCAGGGGTAGCCTGGGACTGGCACAGCTCTTAATACAGAGTTAAGTGCTTTAAAATATTGGCTGAACTAATAATTATTAATAATAATAAATGAGAGGATAGAAAATAAACATTCACATTATGGTTTCAGAGGCCTCTATCTCTGTATCTGTGAGTCCTAGATTAAGTGGGGAAATCTCAAAGATTGAGTACCATGGAGCACCTGCATTGTTGGGTTTTATTTGCATCACTGGAATTGAAAAGAAATGAAAAGCATGGTGCTTCTTTTGTTGCAAAGCCCTTCCCAGCAAGGAAGAACAAATCCGAAGGAACTCTTTATATCTGTCAGTCCTAAAAATACAACAGAAAGTATGAATTGTTTTCATGAGAAGAGTGTCTGAATTGAAAAAGCTAAGAAATTACTAAAACTTTTCTCCCATATAAAAATCCTGCCTTTAAACACCAGTGTTTTCATAACCCTGCTATTCCATTAAAGAAGATAGATATGAAAGATTAAAAACCATGCGGAGAAGCTACATATTCTTGAAAGGATTGTTTGGGAAAGAAAAAATTAAAGAACTGACTCATCACATAATATCTGGGTCTCAAAACTTTTCTCTAATACTCTGATGCAGGTCATAAAGGAAACAACGGCTGCACCATCTCTTTCTACCAAGCTATTGCATGCAAGCACTTCTGACTGGATGCTACCAACTCCTGGGCTACATTTTTTTTTTTTTTAAGATTTCATTTATTTATTTGTCAGAGAGATAGAGTACAGGCAGGCAGAGTGGCAGGCAGAGGCAGAGGGAGAAGCAGGATCCCTGCGGAGCAAGGAGTCCAATGTGGGACTCGATCCCAGGACCCTGGGATCATGACCTGAGCTGAAGGCAGCCGCTTAACCAACTGAGCCACCCAGGCATCCCTGGGCTACCATTTTTTAAAGCACACTGATGCTAAAGAAGAATCCCTACTTACTAGTCACTGAGGGGAAGATACCAAAGACTAAGCAAAACCCCAGGCATAAGAAAAATGTTGCTATTCTTGATACTTAACAGGTGAAACATTTTCTGTACCTTGTCTTGGTACCCTCATGAAAAAAAGCCACAGCTGTTCACCTCTGCTCACTTAGGAACATTAGAGCTCTCTGACAACAGAAAAGAGGTTCAAGTCCTCTCATTCATGACATGAATGGCATCCACCTTCAAGAGGTTTGGACAAGAATCTGGGATAGAATGTAAAGGCCTTCCCTACTACGCTGACATTCATTGGATCACTGAAGAATTTCTTCACATTCATGATTCACCTCCTGAAAGATATTTCTTTTGTTTTGGAAAAAAAAAATGTAAATTCCAGTCACAGAAACATTTGGTAAGACAGAGTGCTCTTTCACAGCTTAACTCTTTTAGCATATATTTTTGGCATTTTTCACAAAGTAAGTCTTGCTACTAAGGTCTGTAGAGTTTGATTACAGTGTTCTAAAAAATTACATTGCTTCTTTTTCCCCCACCAAGCATCTCTTTCTGTAGAAGGAAAATGCAGGAGGAAAACTCTGAACTTTCCAACGTTAGAGTGTATCTGCAAACAAAAGCCAAATTTAACAGCCTTCTAAATTTTTCTACAGGCAAGGAGCTATAGACTATCAGAAATATGCTTGAACTCTGCTAGACAAACTGCTCAGAGCTTAAAATTGAATGTGCCAACTTTGATGGAGAAGGCCTTATTGACTTTAGTAAAAGAAAAGATTACATGTGAATTCAACACCAAGTCTTACTAAACTCTGTTTTTCCCCTGGCGCAAACTACCTGTGTTTGCAGAGCCAGATTAAGAGGCAGGCCAGAAGTGACAGCTGCCACAGACATTTCTATCTCAATTTCTAAGGAAAACAGAAGCAACACTTAAATAAGGTTGGAAGCTGTTACCAATTATTCAGGTTTCCTGTGTAATTCCTCAAGTATTTGGTGAAATAGAAAATGATCCCATTTCTGCTGATGTTAAATTTTAAAAAGAAAGACACTCTTCTAAGAAGACTATCTCTATCGATATTTCTTTAGAATATTTCTGCTGTATTTCTGTAACACACAGATTTGAGGGACATGGCACGTCCGCCTTGCCTCCAGTACTAAACCTAGTCCCCTGAGATGGATCTTGAGTCAGCAGAAATTCGGCACTGGCATAACGCATGGTACAACAAGTGGAAACAAGGGATTCACATCAATCACAATATGTCACGTTGAAAGGATTTAATGTTCCTCAAGAACTTGCCTGGTTCTTATAAAAATTATTATTCGTATCACTCATGTTCTATTTTGAAGATAAAGTCAGATAATTTTTACTGAAAGAAAATCAATTTCTTCCCGTGCATACCGATCAGATATTGACTATTCAAGTAATATTACTTTGAGGAAGCAACAATTTATTTGCTTCTCATGGAGCACCTGTCTCCTCCAGGACAGCTTCTTTGCCCACGTAACTATAAGAATCTGATTGTGTTTGCTACTAAAGAGTCACAACAGCTAATTATCCAAACATCACAATATAACCATAATTTTTTTGTTCCTTAAAGTTACACTTTGAGTTACATGTTTCATCACTTCTTAGAAATTCCATGAAGTAGAAGGAATCCTAGATCACAGCTGTCCTGTATCATTCTAGATGTCTATATTGGCACCTGATGATAAATTCAGCTGTGCAATGGTGTCAGTCTTTGACACTGATTCATTCATTCTACAAATATTTTGTGTGCAAATCTTATGTTTTAGGTACTGTGGTAAGTGTCATCCAAATTAAAAATTCCAAGTCATCTGGATGTTGAAAATGATATGCCATGTCAAAGATGACTTTTTAATTTTAAGCTATTCAAGTCAGAACTCAACAATTTTCTTATTGAAAATTACAAAGAAGCAAATTTAGATTTTACTTTATCTGCATAATTTGTATTTATTGATATTTTTCTCTTTTGTCATTCTTTTTTGCTTGAAAAAAGAATTTAAAAGAAATAATTTTTTATGAAGAACAAAGTTTCATTAGATAGTGTTCTTGTGAAATAAGTGAGTTTTCAGTAGAACAAAATTCATTATATGCTAAATATTCTTTTACATATGGTTAAGTGCACTTCTTAAAGAGAAATCTTTCAACTCTTAACTGATTCTCATAAAGGTTTTGATTCATAGAATTTTAAAACCACGGTTTCTAGTTTTGACATTAAAAATCTGTAGAAAGAATTCCTCTACCAAATGGAAAACAGTAACGAAATTCTAAGCAAAAATTCAAGTAAGAAAATCATTATCAACAAATGTATGTGCATTTACATTCACTACCATATGCACAGTTAAAGAATCAATTAATATAACTTCCAATTTTTGAGGCTTCTGCAGAAATTCCTGAAACACAACTAATAGTGCACAACTAATAGTGCACAACTAATAGTGCACAACTAATAGTGCACAACTAATAGTTCAGTGTGCTTTTTGGTAAAACCATAGCATTCCCCTTGTTAAGACTTCCTTTTATTTAAAAATATCTGGAACATTTGCAAGTATTTTAAATCTATGTGTTTAGAAGTTCATGAACTGACAGTATTGAAATGTTTTAGTGTTCTAAGTCTTCACCCTTAATCCTCATTACCACAATGTCCAAAAGATATGCATGACAATGTATGTCAAAAACTCTGCCTAATTCACCTAATTTTGCTGTCATGCCACTCAGTTTCACATTTCTCCCACTGGTGCTATTTTAGTGCAGTATTTTATTAAAATCAAACTCAATTTTTGGCAATGAGCTTAATTTAATCCTTTGTAAATTGGTCTTAAGCATCTCTTCAACATCAATGAAATTTTTAAATCCCTTTTATTAAAATAGACTTCTGCATATTCTAAATGCTTCTTTTTCTTAAGATTTTGTTTATTTATTTGAGAGAAAAAGAGAAGGCACAAGCAAGGGGAAGGGCAGAGGGAGAAGCAGGCTCCCCACTGAGCAGGGAACCTGATGTACAGAGCTGGATCCTAGGGCTCCAGGATCATAACGTGAGCCAAAGGCAGATGCTTAACCAACTGAGCCACACAGGTGCCCCTCTAAAGGCTTCTTAATAAGAACTTCATGACCAGTTATCTTATTATGAAGTTGAGGAAACATCATTAACTTCTGAATTTTCATACCCTTATAGAAATCAACTAGGAACTCATAAATTAAAATGTGTCCTTTCGGGGCGCCTGGGTGGCTCAGTGGGTTAAAGCCTCTGCCTTCAGCTCAGATCATGATCTCAGGGTCCTGGGATCAAGCCCCACATGGGGCTCTCTGCTCAGCAGCGAGCCTGCTTCCCCCTCTCTCTCCCTGCCTGCCTCTCTGCTTACTTGTGATCTCTGTCAAATAAATAAATAAGTAAAATGTGTCCTTTCAGTTAGCCTAATCTATTTCCAATATCATGGGAAAACTAATAGATATGTAATCATAGAAGTAATAAGTTTATCATGCCTTCTACACTATGAATGATAAATTTCATATACATTCTATATTCTCTAACTTGTTTTTAGTAAACTGACAACTTTTTATTTACAATTCTATCATTATTTCAGAATTTTCTCCAAAATTCCTATGACTTCAGTACATATCACATTTTCTTAATTTTTCTATCCCCAGAAGTTCCTTCCCTATCAGACAATATTAATTTATCATATATGTGTTGGCAGAAAAAGAATAGAATTACTAATAGAATTTCACATTTGCTACAGCATTAGATCCAGCTTTTATAAGTTAATACATTGTTGTTATAATTTAACTTTTTGTACCTTAAAGCTAAATTTTAAGTAACATAATTCATCACTTCTTAGAAATACCATGGGGTGCCTGGGTGGTTCTGTCGGTTGAGTGTCTAACTCTTGGGTCATGGAATCAAGCCCCATATTGGACTCCACAGTCTACGCATACTCTGCTTGGGATTCTCTCTCCCCCTTTTCCCTTCCTCCCACTCATTTGCTTGCTCTCTCTCAAATAAATAAATCTTTAAAAGAAAAAGAAATAACATAGTGGAAAGAATTCTAGATCAAAGCTGTCCTTGTATGTATTATCCTGTATGTCTCTATTGGTACCTGATGACAAATCAGTTGTGTAACATTAAACCTCAATTGATAGCATCAGCTGATTCATTAAGTGAAATCTTAAATATTTGTGAATGATCTTAATATTTATTTTGGTATATTACAGTCAAAATATTACAACACTAAGAAATAAATCACAATGTAACACAGCTGAAATATTCAACCATCAAAGCATAATAAGAAATGTATGCATCACATGTACACAACCATAGGTAGTGCCATTTGGTAAAATATCAGAGAGCTAGACGTGGCACTATTAAACTAACAAGATCAACTGCATTTACCAAATGCCTTCACTTACTTTTTGATATTTGTCAATATTTTCAACATTGAATTTCAATTCAAAAGTTCTTGATGTTGTTCAATGAAAATTTATAATTTTTAAACTACAGATGAACAGATAGAACAATGATTTATGTTCTGCCATTTGCATATACTTTTGAAAGTGCTATCATTTTTAAGACAATGTCAAATAAGAGATTTTACCATCTGAGAAGTTGGGGGAAATTATATTATGCACCACGATTCTCAATATCTCTATTATGTCTTGCCTTTGACCCCCAGGGATAAATAAGGCTACTCTCTACTCTCTCTAAAATGTCAAGAATATCTAAGTATAAAGACAAAATTAAACCTCCTTACGTTTTCACTAATTGAATTTCCATTTGACAGTCAATATGTTAATTCTGTAGCTAATTTAAATAAAGCCCCATGATAAAGATCTTTTATATTTAGTTTCAAATCCTATGCTTATGATCCTAGTTTCCCTCCTGATATAAACAAAATATGTTCTAAATTTATCAGATGATAGATAAATATAGTAAGTAATTATAAGAAATATCCAAAATCATAGAAAATAGGAGAGGTCCAGGAATAAAACAGTATATCTAGATGGTTGATTGGGGGAACACAGGTGCCAAATAAATTAAAATGGTGAGATTAGCGATAATTCCAGAAAAAAATTCTAAAATGGGTTATTTATGCAGAGTGGGTGACTTCTGACCATTTAAGAAAAGTATTCTTAAGTGCATCATTTGCTAAATAACTTTTTCATTTGTAATAGACTATTTCTATTGCATTTTTCCTAAGGAAATATCCAATTTAAACTCTGGAATTTTGAGGTCACTACTATTTTTCTTAGAGAGCTTTACCATGTGGTTATTAGCATGTATTTAGCTGAACCTAACTTTTAATTAAACTAAGGATTAAACTAAGGATTAAGAACTTACCATTTGAGAGACAGCTACCTGCACTACCCTCCTTCCAACATTATTGCATTATTTCAACTCTATGAGTCAACATTTTTCCTTCTGTTGTATTCTGATATCTAGATTAACCCAACTGGGATAATTCTTTTCCTCATTGTTTTTAAGTCTCATTGAAGAACAAAGACTTATTTTCTTATGTGTAACCTTAATATGTAGGTCAAAGGGAACTCTAAAAATTTAAAACAGAGATTTGGTGCCCTTCCATAAAAGAGAAGCTGAGGAGAAAACGCTATATGATGAGGAACAAGGAATATAGAGAAAATGTACCAAGAGGGAAAATTTTAGAGTTTGAATAAGAACATTTACCACAATTTCTCCCCAACTACTGCTGTAATTATTTCATAAAGTAGACAAAGGAAACAAAAGGTGATTGCTTTATTCCCCAAAGTATGTAGCCCATAGTTAGGTTCAAGTGGGAAAATTAGCTTGGCCCTGGCACTGAAATTGTGCTTCTTTCTCCTTTATCCAGGAACTGAATGTATTCACGTTAATTGCAGACAGAAGAGTTTGAAGAGAATAAGTCCAGATGCTACAGTTTTGTTTATGCATGGAAAATAAAAATGACACAGAGTCCTCGAAACTTACAGATGCTTATGGCATGAAATACAAAGAGAGAACATGAGAGTTTCTTAAGGTAGGCAGAAGGAAGGGGGCTGGATGCCTTCTGCCAATTCTGTCTTCTTTACTGACTCCTCTCCCATTAGTGAAACCTTGGAATGATCATCCTCTCCAAAAATGTCACCTGAGGAAGACTGAAAAAATCATTCCAGCAAACATTTTAATAAAATAGGAAGAGGAAAACAAAAGAGAAAGAAGGTATTTATAATATTTCATTTGAAATTAAGCAGAAAATCTGCTACCTGAAAATCTTTATATTGCTTTCACTCTGAGTTAACAAGCTAATCGCAATTACTTTAGATTTATCTGATGGATTAAGCAACCATTCCTTATCCATTCACTCTAGCATTCACCAAACAAGCAGCCTTTTAAAAATTTTAATAAGTATAATAAAGGCAATCTTTCTGGGGAGATACTGAAAAGTTTCTGGACAAACATTACTTAATTTCTTTATTCCACTAGTGATGTGGGAAATGTTTGGCTAATTATTTAATTTCAATATATAGATATAGGTATATATTTTACTGTGCTTTGCTTCTCAAAATGTAGTCAAGGACAAGCAATATCAGCATCCTCTAGGAGCTCAACAAAAATGTACATTCTCAGGCCCATCCCCACACCTATGAATCCAAATTGGCATTTTAGCAAGATAAGATCCCTGGGTGATTCACATGTACATTCACAAGAAGCACTACTCTAATTTCTCAAAAATGACTTACGAATGGTCCAAATATACCTTTTATCCTCCATGAAAACATTTTTAAAAGAGTTGCCAGTGTTAAAAATAAAATACTCAACTTAATAAACCTACAATACATTTTACATATCTATATTATTCTCAAGTGAATGGGATCAGAATGTAAATCACCAAAGCAAATGATGCAAATCATTTTATTTTATATCTTCCACCATTCACTCTTACAGAAGAATTGAGTTACTATAATTGAGGACTTGAGAATTGGCCATTGAGAAGCACTCTCAGATTGTGTTAGGATGGAGAGTGAACCCAGACAGTTCTCCTAAGGTTCTCCTAAACTGTCTGCACCACGGTGTTTCCACCCGGAAGAGCAATAGCACAATATTCCCACAGGCATTTAAGTAGCAGTATTAAATAGAGATGCACTGCAGATGTATCCAGGACAAGGGGAAGGGAGGGGGAGGAAGAGAGACCAAAATTCCCAATGAAGGATCTAAGATGAATTTTCTCAAGAAAAGATTGAAGTTGCTTGATACTACAAGGAGATATGAAGTAAGAAAAAATAGATCTTTTTCTCAGAGCAGGTAAAATAAGATCATTGTTTAATCTACATCAATATATTAAGTAACTTCTCTAGTTTTTTTTTTTTTAAAGATTTTATTTATTTATTTGACAGAGATCACAAGTAGGCAGAGAGGCAGGCAGAGAGAGAAGAAGGGAAGCAGGCTCCCTGCTGAGCAGAGAGCCTGATGCGGGGCTCAATCCCAGGACCCTGAGATCATGACCCCAGCCGAAAGCAGAGGCTTAAACCACTGAGCCACCCAGGCGCCCCAGTAACTTCTCTAGTTTTATAGCATTCACCCTATCCTAGGGTATATTTGAATACTTACAATTTACAGGTCATAAGAGACAGTTGTCTCCAAGTAGATTGTAATTTTATCTCAAGAACAGTGCCCCAATTTTTTTTTTTAAATGAGACTACAACCAATTCAATGTTTAGCTGGTATCAAGTTGGTCCAAGAGTACAAACTTCTACTTTTAAGATAAGTAAATTCTGAAGATGTAATGTACAGCACAGTGATAATAGTTAATCATTCTCTAGTATATACTTAAAAGGGGCTCAGTGAGTAGGTCTTAAATGTCCTCACTGCAAGAAAAAAATGGGAGTTACCCGATACAATGGACCTGTTGGCTAGCACCACGGTGATCATCATTTTTCAATAGAAAAGTGTACCAAATCAACAAGTTACACACCTGAAACTTACATAATGTTATTTGTCAATTATTTCTCAATAAAGCTGGGGAAGATACCTTAAAACTGAAACAGTGTTTCTAATCATCTCACCACAATTGAAATTGCCTCCCAAATCCCAGGGAGGCTATTTGATGCCTACCTTGTTAATCAGGAGCTAGAACAGAGGAGCAGTTTGGCAAGGGCAGCTGTAGGACAACTGACAGCAAATAACATAGCACTGATTTTCAGCATGTTGGATTCTTATCAAATCTCGTAGCTTATAGCCCATGGATAATTAATTATCATTTCTCCAATATAAGAAAGTAAACCACTGACTTTATAATTAGACTCTTTAAATAAATGAGACTGATAATAAAGAAATCTATATTTCTACAAAAATTTACAGTGACATTCAGAGATTTTGTTGCTCTTGCATACTGTTATAGGCTGAATGTCTGTGTCTCCCAAAATTCACATGTTGAAGCCCTGATCCCCAAAGTGATGATATTTGGGGTTTTTTTGTTGTTTTTTAAATTTTTATTTATTTACTTGACAGAGATCACAAGTAGGCAGAGAGGGAGTCAGAGAGAGGAGGAAGCAGGCTCCCTGCCGAGCAGAGAGCCCGATGCGGGGCTCGATCCCAGGACCCTGGGATCATGACCTGAGCCGAAGGCAAAGGCTTTAACCCACTGAGCCACCCAGGTGCCCCAGTGATGGTATTTGAAGGTGAGCACTGCAGGAGTTAATTAGGGTTAAGTAAAATCATGAGGGTGGTGCTCTGATCCTGTCGGAGTCCATCAGCTGGTGTCCTTAGAAAAGGGTAAGTGAATTCTTGTTCCAGTTCTAATTCTTCCACTTTAAATTTCAAATTCGATAAAGTGTGGAATGTTCACCAAGTGCCTCATATTTGTACTTTAATTGTTAATGACTTTGGTTAATAATTGCAAGTCATTTAAACTCATAGGACATCAATATCTCATATGGAAAATTGATTTGCTATGGGAATGTGCATCTCTTTTTTGTCTTATGCAATGTTAGGACAAATAAAAATAGATTTTAAAATATGCCAATAGATATGTTAAAGGTGATGCAAGTCTATTTATTAAAATAACACAATTATCATCAACTGAATGCTATCATTAACCCGTAGAATCTAGAGGCCAAATCAATGATACTTTCTGTATATTACTTTCAAATATCAGGGCAATCACAGTGTATTTCAGCAATAAAATAAGCTGAAAAGCAATATCAAAGAAAAGGTAACATTATATTAGATAGATTAAAAAATCTTAATAGGAAAAAAGAATAAATACTGAGATATTCAACTTACCTGAGGGATCTATTTATACCTATTATTATAGGTATTATGAAGAAGTCGACTGGCCAAATAAAAATTGAAAAGAAAATTTCAGGGAAAAAAAATCAACATTAACAGTACTTTGAGAAATAAAAGTATCAATTTAACATTGCTTATTGCCTCAGAATTTTGAAGTGAAAAACTATATGCTCAACTAATCAAAAACATTATCTCCAGAAATTTTATTTCTTTTGACAACAGTCCTTCATCTCTAAAAGTGCACCTATTGCTAGCTAAGGGCATTACATTGTGAGCTCCTTGGAGGCAGGCATAGTACCTAGGTCATCATTGTATCTGATCCAATGTTCAGTAAATGTCTGCAGAGTAAATATGGCTGTGCTGAATGTGCTGGCCTTGTATCATTATTTGAAATGTGTTGCGCCCGTTGTTTGTCACAAACCATTAAACTATCTCAGTAATTGCTGTGCATATCCAAAGCCTGCCCTGAGGCTCCTATCACATCTAGGAGAAGCAGAAAGTCCATTGTCAATTCAAATATTAGCAACATTACTAGGAATGTTCAATTCAATTCACTGAAGATTTGCTAGGCGCTTGCTATACCTTTTTCATATACTAGATTTTATAAGAAAATAAAAGCAGTCCATATTTATCCCCTCATCTATGTGCCATTAAAACTATTTTCCAAGGGAAAATATGCTTCAATCATCTCCAGTAAGTCCCTGCAGCTCTTTTATTAGGTAACACAAGTCATAAAAAGGGAATTTCTCATAAATGGCAAGTTTGAACAAGCAGTAAACTATAAAGGATCTAAAGGAGTCAAAATACTAGGTGAGCAAAGGAAGGAAGCAAGAAGTTAAGCAGCACCACAACTAAAATAATAACTAAGAATGAAACTACTATACGGAGAATACAACAATGAAAACTACTGCTTGAAGGGAAAAAAATGACCTGTATCTTACAGGTAGTGGGTTATTATTATTTTTTTTTCTTTCCTTCTAATCTTCTAACAGTGATTTAGAAAAAAAGTGAATAAAAAAATTGCCGTAGGAATTGTGAAAAAATAAGGTCCTGCCCGTGACTCATTAGCCAGAAGCTTCTGTAATAAACAAGGGTAAGAGGAAATATCTTGATGAAGCCAAGACATCTGCTCCCAGTTCTAATTGTGTTGGATAGTTTGACTAAAGGGAGAGGGGTTTTTATCTAAATTAGTGGCTAGCATTTGCATTTTAATAGAACTTGTTGGAGGGTGTAGTAACTAAAACATTTGAGCTATTTCCCCAGGGAAGGATATAGAAATTAAATTCATTTGAAAATTCTTTTTCTAAAAAGATTTTATTTACTTATTTGAGAGAGGGGAGAGAGAGAGAGAGAGAGACCGAGTGAGGGGAGGGTAGAGGGAGAACAGAGCAGGGCCCAACACCAACACGGGCTCAATCCCAGGACCCTGAGATCATGACTTGACCTGAAGGCAGATGCTTAATGGACTGAGCCACCCAGATGCCCCCATTTCAAAATTCTAAAGCAATTAAATATAAGAACCCATTCTCATAAGACTGAGGCATGCCTAGTGAACAATTCAATACCAAATCAATAAATATTTTTAAATAAGAGATTCTTGACATCTTAAATTATCTCATCATAATCGAAAGAAAAAAACTGGACCCAGATTTACAAACAAATCAGGCAGTTTGAATGTCTTCAAACGAAGCTCAACTCCATCCCCAGTGATGACTGTCTGGCAGTCTTCTGTCTCCATCCCCAGGACTGTATTCTAAAAGAGAAGGCATCTAGACCTGCTGACGAATTTTCTGCCTTGTACTAAGGTATAGGTGTTCTCTAGTTGCCACACTGCTAGTTTACTTTTTTTTTTCATTTTCAGGAATGCCCATGCAATTCTAGTTTTTTTTTTTTTTTTCTTGTTGATACACTTCAGGTTTATTTAACTGAAGAGATACAAAAGATTTTAAGAAGTATGTTGTTCTGACAGTTAAGCTATTTCTCTTGTATGTTGATAAATGGCTGTTTAACAGTAATTAACCTAACCAGTAAATTTCATAGGATAATAATAATAACAATAATACAGTAACGATTATGTTCCTATAGGAAGATCAAGTATTTTGAAAATCGATGTATGTGTCCTCATTGTGCTTTTTACACAGAAGACAAGAAGCAAAAGGAAGGAATATATTTATCCTTTTCCCATTAATTGTATAAACAATTCATGCAGAAGTCAAGAAGTCAAGTAATTCTTCCCAGTTTTCTCAGTGAGTCAGGGGCAGACTCATGGAGACTGAGGCAAGCAGAAAAGAGGTATGTAGAGTATGTATGTATGTAGAGTATAGCTTATTAAATCAAAGTGAATATGCTTTCAGTATTGATAAATTTTTTTTAATTTGCATTTCTGTTGGTAGTTTCCACTTGGAAAATATATTCTTCCTCTTGAAATTTTAATGTCAATTCAAATATATGCCAGAGAGAAAAAGAAAAAGAAAAAAGTCTACTTTGGTTGGTTTGAAACCCTGAGATCATGGATTTATTATTTATGAAGGCATCAATCCTGGAAAGCAGGTTAATATTTGTCTCTATTTTTACAAGTGAAAGAAATGAAATGCACAAGAAACTTTAGCAGTGGGAACTCGGAACTCTGGAGGGAGCACAGTGAAACCCTCCAGCTAGACAGTCCATTAGGTCCTGCAGGTCGTGTTCTTAGTCATCCACACTACTTGGACTTTCTTATGGTTATCATTTCCTAAAGGTCTGAAACCAAGAGAGCCCAGCCTCAAAAGAGTCTCAATCTGTTGGACTAAAACCAAATGTGGAAGACAGGAAGGAGAGGAACTCTTCTAATGAGTATAATGGCAAGTGAGTCACTTAAGGACAGAAAGTAGAATGGGAACAAAAAGTTTCCATTTTTCCTGTAACTCTTGCTTTTTTTTTTTTTTCATTCTTTCTGAAGATCATGGTGGTGTGTTACTTGTTATCTAATAGGCTGTGGAACTCAGTACACCTATCAAAAGAAAGTACTACATTCGGATGTCTAAGCTGGGCACCTATCTCTCCCATGAGATCAACAATTATCATTAGAAAATGCACAGAGGGTAAAAGGTGACAAATACAGGACTCTAAGAACAATGTACAGCATCAAACATTGTTACTATCATTCTTCAAAGTTCCACTGGAAAGCTTTTGTGAACACAGTGTTCTAGGACCAGGATATGAGAAAACTGTGTACCTAATGGAAAAGACTAAAAGTGCCACCTTCTGCTTACCAACTCAGAGTGAAGTTATTGTGAAGCAATTACAGACTTTTGTTTTAAAATACTGATACAAGTTAAATGAAATTTCTAACTTCTGAGAGTTCCCAAAGAGGAAGAACTTTCTGGCCAATCTGATGAGATGACAGAGGACCTGTCACTAAGCCAATATTGTGTTTATGCACACTTCCCTGCAGTGTGCTCACAAAGGAAGCAATAAATTTATTTATTTATTTATTTATTTATTTATTTATTCCTACCCTTCATGTAGGCAGTTAGTGTCTGGGCTAGAAAAGTAACAAGATGGGTGACATTCCATTGATTATTTTTATAGCATTCAACACCACAGCACATATGCTCGTTAGCCTAATGACCACCACAAATGCTTTGAGGATGCGTGGGTGGCTGACAATATATCAAAGCTCTATACACTCTGCCATGAAGCCACAGAGATAACGGGAAGCAGGGATAGGAAAAAGGTAACATGCAAAGTAAATATGGTAAAGGAAAGAAAGCAAGGTGTTTCTAGTAGTCTGGAGCAGAGGCGGTTGAAAAGATAGGCACATACTAGTAGTCTATTATTACTAGTCACTGGGAATCCAAAGTCATCCTCTGAAAGATTATACTGCATAGTCAGACAAAAATAAGTATTTCTGAAATAAGTAGCATTTCAAAATAGTTGCACCTTGTACCTGACTTTCCTCTGGCTGGCTTCAGAATGTTTATATAATCCTTATGGTATTTCCACTCATTTCAGATAACCGCATGTGGAAAAGAGAGTAGCTTCCAGATTTCACAAAAACAGCTAGAGACTAGTTGAAAATTCCTGAATTCAAATTGTGGAATGAGAGGCATATATTCAGCTTCTCTATAATTACTCTAGGTCCTACTACAAACTTCAGAAGTTGGAGAGTGAGTTTCTTATATTAATTTTAATTTCCCTTTCCCTTCTACTAAGAAACTCATAAAAAACTTATAAATACCAAACTATTCTAGGATTCAAAATACAGCATGCTCATTTGTTACTCTATTATGGTGTTTCCCCAAGCATTTTCCATGGAACACTTTTCCCTTTTGATACCAAAGAGTAAAAGATTTCATCTCAACATGACAAGAAATGTTTGAACTTTGAACTTACATACTCACAGTGACTATGAACATGTTAAAAATTTGAGAAGTCCTGCAATTAAAAGGAATGTTTGCACCAGAACAAAACACCACAAGAAAAGGCAAATGCATACCATTATTTCTTATGAATATAAATGCAAAAAATGCTCAATGAAAGCTAGCAACATATAAAAAGGATTCTACACCGGGGCACCTGGGTGGCTCAGTGGGTTAAGCCACTGCCTTCGGCTCAGGTCATCTCAGGGTCCTGGGATCGAGTCCCGCATCGGGCTCTCTGCTCGGAGGAGAGCCTGCTTCCTCCTCTCTCTCTCTCTGCCTGCCTCTCTGCCTACTTGTGATCTTTCTCTGTCAAATAAATTCTTGGAAAAAAAAAAAAAAGGATTCTACACCATGATGAAGTGATATTTGTCCCAGGAATGCAAGGTAGGTTTAACATCTGAAAATCAACTGATCTATTTACATAAAGTGTCCAAAATAGGCATATCTACAGAGATAGAATGTAGACTGCCAGCTGCCCAAGGATGAGGCAGAATAAGGAGGGTGACAGCTGCAGGGTATGGGGTTCCTTTAGGGAAATGAAATGTTCTAAAATTGATTGTGGTGGTGGTTACACAGCTCTGGTGAGTACACTAGAAACCAATGATTTAAAAATAAGTGAATTTCTTTATATGTGAATTATATTTCTGTAAAGGTGTTACCAAAAAACAAACAAACAAACAACAACAAAAAAAAAAAAACCCACACACAAAACAAACAAACAAAAAAACCCACTTTTCAGGTTTTTTATATAATCTCACTAACAACCCTAGAGTGATAATTATGGCAAGTACTATTTTTGCCTTTGAAATATTTTTTGCCTTTTTTCAATCCTTTTTTGGTCTTAAAAACTTCTACTCCTTTATTAATAATCAGCCAAAATGCCACTACCACTATAATCCCTTCCATGATTTCCTATCATAAAAGACAAGTATCTTTGAAACATTTTTGGCCATGAGCCACACATGAGTCCTGAAGGGATAGATGAGTAGACAGATGATAGATAGGTCATTTAAACTATCTTTTACGAAGCAAATACTACTATATGCAGTTCATCTTCTATGCATTTTATTCAAGTCTAGTCTATTTCATTTTTAATTGTTTTCATGGCACATTAAATTAATGACACTCTAATGAGTGGCAAGCTACAATTTGAAAAAGACTGTTCAAGATGAGTGGATCCCATGTTGTACATTTTAATATAAGTATCCCTTTATGTGTCAGTTTGCAATAGTGAATAATCTTACCCCGTATTACTGTAGTAATATATCATAGTCATTGTCCATAGGCTTCCTTCATCTCCATTTTGAATATTAGGGCTCTGCTCCTCTTTTGAATATTCTAATCCTGGGCTACACATGGAAGTAAATTTTTTGTGCCAGGGAAATAATGCTTTTTTGCAGAAAAGCTGCAATCTTTTACATAAAAATGATACTTGGTTCAAAATGCCCTGCTGCATTGCTAAGAAAATTGTTCTCTCCAATATGCTCCACGAAATGATGGTTGACTGTTTTGTTTACTATTCTTGCAATGGCTTCTGAGCTGTAACTCTGTCTTTCCTTCACTATTCTGAGTTTTATACGATCTAAACCAGCCCTTTTGTGTCCTGTTCCATGTTTCCCTTTTAATGTGAGCAGATTAGAAACATAGTGAAAGCAACTTCAACCTAAGTAGAGATATGGGTACAAAGTTTATTCTTACTCCATAATGCCATTAATTGCATCCTATGAATGTCTATCACAAGTAATTTTATAACTGAAATGAGTCATGCCCAGCAATAAGTAGGCTACCCAAACAACACAGTCTCAGATTTTCATTTTTCTTATTTTTATGCCTACTTATGGTGATGATTATCATTTCTGTATCCATTTTAAAAACAATAACATCCAAGCTTTAGATAAGTAATTCACACAAAGGGGGAATAATAAGAAATAGATACTGAATTTGACAATCACTTCTTTCTTTGATATAACACTAGAACAATATTGGACATAAGTACTTCTAAGTTTATTTAACATATGGCAATAAAATTTACTTCTCTAAGATAACAGAGTGTGTGTGTGTGTGTGTGTGTGTGTAAGATATATATATATATATATATATATATATATATATATATATATATATATAGGCAGATAGACGGAGAAACAGAATAGAGACAGAAAGACAGAGACAGAGTTTTAGAAGGACCAGAGCACTTTTAAACATTATAAGTCACATGCCCTAGGTATTAGGAATTATCTCCTTTGGGAATAATTCCAGAATAATTGTCCATACAGAGACACTTGGTAAAAATATTGGGCATAATGGGGGTAAAGTGGGTTAAAGCTTCTGCCTTCAGTTCAGGTCATGATTCCAGAGTCCTGGGATCGAGCCCTGCATTGGGCTCTCTGCTCAGTGGGGAGCTTGCTTCCTCCTCTCTCTCTCTGCCTGCCTCTCTGCCTACTTGTGATCTCTTTCTCCGTGTCAAATAAATAAATAAAATCTTAAAAAATATATTAGGCATAAGATTTTAGAAATGAGTGGCCTTTGTTTAAATCTCACTTTTGTTCTTAGGGGTCTCTTCTCTCTGCAAATACTAACCCCATTCTTATAACTCTGTTTGATTTATCTAGATATTGCCTTGCTATATTTCCTTCAAACTATAATTTCATGTCTCAGAGCTTCATATCCCTGTTTTTAAAGCATTCCTATGACTCCTTCACTCATTCACATACCTTGGAAAATGTCTGCAAACATCCTATCTTCACTCTACCCCCTTGGGCTAGTCCTGAAAACCACAAGCTTAATGAGCACTTATGACTTTTGTATGTGCTATAGATTCTTCATAAGGTCACCAACTTCAAGGGACATAAAATCCAGCTGCAAAGGCAAAATCATTAATACCTACCAATAAAGAAACAATAATAAGAATTTGTGGCACACAACATAAGTGCTACAGGAATTTAGAAAAGAGAAAGTGTACTCAGACTCCTGATGGTTGGAGATCTTACATAACAGCGAAAAATTTCCATGTTCACATACATTATGTGAACAGGTAGGAAAGGAAGTATATCCCAAACAAAGAAATACATGTAGGAGGCTGTGGGTTCTGGTGAGAGGGACTTAATGCATTTGATTTCAATTGCATCTATCCTTTCTACTTATGTTATCTTAAACAAGTTAATTAATATATCTAAGCCAATCTTGTTCTTACCTCTATAATTGAGATGAAGTACCTACAGTGCTCGGCAATTAGTAAGGAATCAATACAGGTTTATTGCCTTCCTCTTCTAAAGAGGATTAATACAAGGATAGCTGTAAATAAGAAACAATTGCTACTTTATGAATTTGGGCTAAGAAATGTTTTTTAAGTGTTCAATTCTACTGTGAACATCTTAAATATACAGATAACATGGTAACAAGAATGTGAGCATTTTAAAAATCCAAATATCATAGACATTTATATTCAAATGACACAACATATGGCACGATAGTGTCTCTTGCCCCTTTGCTCCTTTTTACTCATGGCATCCTCATTACTTATGGGGAAGAGACATGTTGGCATAATTAAGTTATCAGACTATTGCTGTGAAAGACAAATGGTCTTAAAAAGTAGATCCTCCACTCTGTAGAATGTGACAATCCATAATACACAGGAATTGACTGAAAGGTCAGACTAAGCTGCAGGGAAGAGAGAGAAAAAAATACAGAACAGAGAAAATTCAAGGTGAAAAGATCCCTGGGTTGATGAGAAGGCCATTTGAAAGATGAATAAAGAATGCCTTTACCTTCCTGAAGTCTGGGAATATATTCCTGGTTGCCAGAAGTAGTGTAGGAGCCCCAGTCATTGAATCTGTGTTCCTTTCTAACACATATTGAAATTAAGGGCAGAATTTCCTAAAAATACAACCAAAGGGCAAATGGAAATAGGTTTGGGATTCCCATGATACTGCTGGCCCTGGCCCACCTTTCCCACCCATTTCCTGCTATGACATCAATATGCTGACAGTTTCTATCTTTTAAAGAAAAGAAACCCTTATCAAAAGATCAGTGTTTAAAAATGTCCATACTATAAGGACTAGGAGTGATATAATAGAGCAATAAATTAAATTTTGTGAAACCTGAGCCAAAGAAGTAACAAAATCTGAATGCTTAAGAAAGTTTACACCGCACTTATTCAATAGTACATATTAGGCAGTAAGAAGAGGATGGACAAAAAAGAAGAAAAAAAACATAAAATGAAGAAAACAAGCTATTCTAAAGAATGTGTGGTTGGGTTGTTCATCAAGTATCCAAGAACTGTTAATTAATATCATGCCAAGTTCAGCTATTATTCACAAGATCACTTCTGTGCTAACCTCAACTTAAAGAAAATGAAAATTGCTTCTCTTAAAGGGACCTCACAAGCTAATCTAGAAGTTAAACTTATAAAAATTGAAATGTGTACTTTATGGCAAAAATTTTAGGGAACTGATTGGATTATTTGTTCTTTGGGTGTTGAGTTTCCTAAGTTCTTTATAGATTTTGGACACTAGTCCTTTATCTGATATGTCGTTTGCAAATATCTTCTCCCATTCTGTCAGTTGTCTTTTGATTTTGTTAACTGTTTCCTTTGCTGTGCAAAAGCTTTTGATCTTGATGAAATCCCAATAGTTCATTTTTGCCCTTGCTTCCCTTGCCTTTGGCGATGTTCCTAAGAAAATGTTGCTGCAGCTGAGGTCGAAGAGGTTCCTGCCTGTGTTCTCCTCAAGGATTTTGATGGATTCCTTTTGCACATTGAGGTCCTTCATCCATTTTGAGTCTATTTTCGTGTGTGGTGTAAGGAAATGGTCCAATTTCATTTTTCTGCATGTGGCTGTCCAATTTTCCCAGCACCATTTATTGAAGAGGCTGTCTTTTTTCCATTGGACATTCTTTCCTGCTTTGTTGAAGATTAGTTGACCATAGAGTTGAGGGTCTATTTGTGGGCTCTCTATTCTGTTCCATTGATCTATGTGTCTTAGCAAACTCAACACCCAAAGAACAAATAATCCAATCAAGAAATGGGCAGAGGACATGAATAGACATTTCTGCAAAGAAGACATCCAGATGGCCAACAGACACATGAAAAAGTGCTCCATATCACTTGGCATCAGGGAAATACAAATCAAAACCAGGATGCGATATCACCTCACACCAGTCAGAATGGCTAAAATCAACAAGTCAGGAAATGACAGATGCTGGCGAGGATGCGGAGAAAGGGGAACCCTCCTACACTGTTGGTGGGAATGCAAGCTGGTTCAGCCACTCTGGAAAACAGCACGGAGGTACCTCAAAATGTTGAAAATAGAACTGCCCTATGACCCAGCAATTGCTCTACTGGGTATTTACCCTAAAGATACAAACGTAGTGATCCAAAGGGTCACGTGAACCCGAATGTTTATAGCAACAATGTCCACAATAGCCAAACTATGGAAAGAACCTAGATGTCCATCAACAGATGAATGGATCAAGAAGATGTGGTATATATACACAATGGAATACTATGCAGCCATCAAAAGAAATGAAATCTTGTCATTTGCGACAACATGGATGGAACTAGAGCGTATCATGCTTAGTGAAATAAGTCAAGCAGAGAAAGACAACTATCATATGATCTCCCTGATATGAGGAAGTGGTGATGCAACATGGGGGCTTAAGTGAGTAGAATAAGAATCAATGAAGCAAGATGGAATTGGGAGGGAGACGAACCATAAGTGACTCTTAATCTCACAAAACAAACTGAGGGTTGCTGGGGGGAGGGGGTTTGGGAGAAGGGGGTGGGGTTATGGACATTGGGGAGGGTATGTGCTTTGGTGAGTGCTGTGAAGTGTGTAAACCTGGTGATTCACAGACCTGTACCCCTGGGGATAAAAATATATGTTTATAAAAAAATAAAAAATTAAAATAAAATTTTAGGGAACTGGAAAAAATGGGAAAAATAAAGATATTAATGAAAACTGAAATGAACGTAACTAGATTGAAGTAACATCTCATGGTTATCAATAAGGACTTTCAAGTGCCAAACCCTTCTACTGATTCAGACAGACCTCTGCAAGTCCAAGTGGGCTCGTGTCAAAATCCAGCTGATTATCATAAAAATCACCTGGGGTTGTTGACATTAAATTCTGTCAGTAATAAGCAGACACTGTTAGTGATCATGCATAAAACATTGGGAATGAATCCAAGAAATTCTAAAAATCTTCCACAGCTTTCACATTCTCTGATTCGTGATACTGCATTTGCATTCAGAGCCTTCCATGAATCTTGCTCATCCCACCCTAGTGAACTCACATTAGTCAAGAATGCTATTTCCTTACTCCCTCTTGCCTTTTTTCTCTTCAATTTCCACTCACCCTTGAAGGATCATCTCAAATTTCCCCATTTCTAGGAAACACTTCCTAAATACCCAGACTAGATCAGAACCTCTTCATAATGTGTGAGAATGTGTCTCACACATTCCAATTGTTGAGATTCCTAGAACTACCTCTATTGCAACTAAACAATTTCTTGTGCAATTGCTGTTAAAAAATGTGTTTCTTCCCTACTAACATAAATTCTACGAGCTAAGGGACATTATTTGTTTTATTCATTGTGGATATCAAGTATCAAGAATTGTGACTGATCTGCAGTAAGACCTCAAAAATATTTGTTGAATGAGTAACTGTTCTACCTAAATTCCATTTTCTGAATTAAGAAAAATAAAGCACCATGATAGGATGATAGGAAATATTATAATCTTCAAGAAACTATGATGTGTTCATCACCTCAAAAGTCAATCATCCTTTCTCTTCCCCTCAAGCAGATGATTCTAGTGCAGTGAAAAGGATGATAATAAAAGGGAAAAAAGTCAAGGACAGTTAAGGCATTAGAATTAAAATAATGCAGGCAGTATCTGTACTCTGAAAACTATAGAACACTTATAAGAGAAATTGAAGAGGACACAAAGAAGTGAAAAAACATCCCATGCTTATGGACTGAAAAGAACAAGCATTTGTTAAAATGTCTGGACTACCCAAAGCAATCTACACATTTAATGCAATCCCTATCAAAATACCTCTAGCATTTTTCACAGAACTAGAACAAACAAAATGTAAAATTTGTATTCCAAATAGCCAAAGCAATTCTGAAAAAGAAACATAAAACTTGAAGTATCATGTCCAGATTTCAGGCTATATTACAAAGCTACAGTCATCAAAACAGTATGTTACTGGCGCACACACACTCACACACACACACACACAAACACACACACATCAATGGAACAGAGAACCCAGAAATGGATTCTGTATGGAACTGTCTAGTCAACTACACAAATGTATAGTCAACTAGTCTTCAACAAAGCAGGAAAGACTATCCAATGGGAAAAAAAGAGTCTCTTCATCAAATGGTGTTGGTAAAATGGTACAACATGCAGAAAAATGAAACTGGGCCACTTTCTTATACCATACACAAAAATAAATTCAAAATGGATGAAAGACCTAAACATGAGACAGGAAACTATCAAAGTCCTAGAGGAGAACACAGGCACCAACTTCTTTGGCCTTGACCATAGCAACTTCTTACTAAACATATTGCTTGAGGCAAGGGAAACAAAAGCAAAAAATGAACTATTGGGACTTCATCAAGATAAAAAGCTTTTTCACAGTGGAGGAAAAATCAACAAAACTAAAAAGCAGCCTATGGAGTGGGAGACAATATTTGCAAATGACATATCTGATAAAGGGTCAGGATCCAAAATCTATAAAGAACTTACCAAACCCAACACCCAAAAAACAAATAATCCAGTTAAGAGCAGAAGACATGAATAAACACCTTACCAACAAAGACATCCAGATGGTTAACAGACACATGAAAAGATGTTCAACATCACTCAGCATCAGGGAAATATAAATCAAAACCATGATGAGATACCACCTCACACTGATGATAATGGCTAAAATTAACAATGCAAGAAACAAGTGTTGCTGAGGATATGGAGAAAGGGGAACCCTCTTGCATTGTTGGTGGGAATGCAAACTGGTGCAGCCACTCTGAGGAAAATTTGGAGGTTCCTCCAAAATTAAAAATAGAATTACCCTATAATCCTGCAATTGCACTCCTGGGTATTTACCCAAAGGGTACAAAAATATAAATTTGAAGGGATACAAGTACCCCACTGTTTATAGTAACATTATCGACAATAGCCAAACTATGGACCAAGCCAAATACCCATCAACTGATGAATGGATAAGGAAAACGATATATATAATAATATATAATATGTAATAAAATATAGTAAGGAAGAGGCTATACATATGTGTGTGTGTGTGTGTGTGTGTGTGTGTGTGTGTGTGTGTATAGTGGAATATTATTCAGCCATAAGAAATAATGAAATCTTGCCATTTGCAATAACATGGATGGAGCTAGAGTCTATTATGCTAAGTGAAATAAGTCAGTCAGAAAGACAAATATCATATGATCTCACTCATTTGTGGAATTTAAGAAACAAAACAGATGAACACATGGCAAGGGGGAAAAGAGAAGGAGAGAAGGAAATAAGCCATAAGCCACTCTTAACAACAGGGAACAAACTGAGGGTTGATGGAGGGAGGTGGGTGGAAGATGGGCAATGGATAGCGGGTATTAAAGAGGGCACTTGTGATGAGCACTAGGTGTTGTATGTAAGTGATGCATCACTGAATTCTACTCCAGGAACCAATATTGCACTATATGCTAACTAACAAAATTTAAATTAAAAGGAAAATAAATAAATTTAATTAAATAATGTAGGCAGGACATTAGAACCCTACTTCCTGTGAAAGGAGAAGAATTAGAATCATGCTAGGTTCTCATATCATGTATTGATTATTATCCATTTGGTCATTAAAGTTCATTCTCCTCTTTCCTCTACCCTGATCTATACCCTGAGAAAATGCCCTCAGTGGTGTGCATCACCTTCTCCTTTTGCTGTCTGGCTTCCTGTGGAGTTCAACCAAAGGGAGATGCCAGCAGATCAGAGAACAGGAGAGAGATCAGGGGATTCATTTATTTCATTTACTCCCTGACTGGTCACAACTTGGCATTTGGGGGCAGTGGAGGCAGGGGAGCCTGGGAGGTCGTGACTTATGATGGGGATGTTGGGGAATTACAGCTTCTTTGTGTCCTTCTTAGTGTCTCCCTAGTGTCCAAATTACCTCTAACTAAGAGTGATAAGCAAGCTGTGTGCCGATGCCCCATGCTATTTGTAACAGAAAGGACAATATAAGGAATAAGGGGAGCCTGGGTGGCTCAGCTGATTAAGTGTCTGACTCTTGATTTTGACTCAGGTCATGATCTCAGGGTTCTGAGATTGAGCTCTGCATCTGGCTCTGCACTGAACAGAGAACCTGCTTAAGATTCTCACTCTCCCTCTTCCTCTGTGCCTCCCCACTGTTCATATACTCTCTCCTTTTTTCTCTAAAGAAAAAAAGAATGGATGAATAACAGTAAGTTGTCTTCATTCTCAAAAAGTTTACATTTTAGTAAGTATATCTACAATAAACCCATATCAATGACAGCCATGATAAACCCATGGGGACCTCTCCAAGGGCACTTTGAAAAGTTAATTAACTTCTTCAGATGACTATAATTGTTCACAAACTATTATACTATCCCTTTAATGTGAATATTGTTTTGAAGAACTACTTAAAAGACTCCAAAGAGGAATCAGGTTCCATTTCAGTCATATACAACTAGTATGACACTGAAGCAAAAAATCATGCATGGAAGAGAGCTAAGTTATCATGCTAACAGAGTCAGGAGTGTAATTGAGGTCAGATACTATGATGTGCATTATGTGACCCCAAACTTGAAGCAGAGGCACATATTACAGCCAAAATCTAGATCTTTCCCTGACCTCTTTGATTATCATCAAAGGCATATGTATTTAATAAAACTGTATTGCCTAAACAATTCTAAAAATCTGGCCTGATATGTAATATGTTAAAATTTCTTATTTTAATCCCTAAAGAATTTGGTAAATGTGGAAGTGACTATTTGAAAATACATACAAACATTGAATTGGGCATTAATTATTTTATTTGGTGTCAGAAAAATACCTTAATATTTGGTGATGACAATGATATAATAATAATAACAATAATGTTTAATATATGTCACTTTCTATATGTCAAAAAATCTGATCTTACAAATGTAGTGATCCAAAGGGGCATGTGCACCCAAATGTTTATAGCAGCAATGTCCACAATAGCCAAACTATGGAAAGAACCTAGATGTCCATCAACAGATGAATAGATAAAGAAGATGTCATATATATATATATATATATATATATATATATAATGTATATACATTATATATATATATATAATGTAATACTATGTAGCCATCAAAAGAAATGAAATCTTGCCATTTGTGATGATGTGGATGGAACTAGAGGGTATCATGCTTAGTGAAATAAGTCAATCGGAGAAAAACAACTATCATATGATCTCCCTGATATGAGGAAGTGGGGATGCAATGTTGGCGGGTAGGAAAAGAATAAATGAAACAAGATGTGATTGGGAGTCACCATAAGTGACTCTTAATCTCACAAAACAAACTGAGGGTTGCTGGGGGGAGAAGGGCCAGGAGAGAGTGATGGGGTTATGGACATTGGGGCGGGTATATGCTATGGTGAGTGCTGTGAAGTGTGTAAACCTGGCAATTCACAGACCTGTACCTCTGGGGCTAAAAATACTTTATATGTTTATAATAAATAAATAAATAAATTTAAATAAAAATTTAAATTAAAAAAATCTGGTCTTGATTATTTCAATTAATACTAAAATAATGCTGTATATGGTGAATATTCATATTATTGTCATGTTATAGAATGACCACCATTTTTTATAGAAATTAAGTAACTCACCCAAAATAATGGAACTAAACCCAAGAATTTGGATTTGGACCCATATTTGTATAATCCAGAATCCTGTGCTCTAATTTTAAAATAGCTTAAACCATTATATGCTATATTTACATTGTGGAAATATAGATACTCCATGGTAGTAGCCTATCTCATAAGTTCACAAGGAGAATTTCTGCAATTATATCAGGAAAACTCTTAGAAAAAGGTCATGCATAATATATTCTTGTGTTCTGTTTCTGCCCTTGGCCCATCACCAATTATTTACTTTCACCAATGCATAATAAATCACTTGAATATGTTTTACAAAAATGAAACCCAGTGCCCAGTAAAAAATAAGATTTATTTCCTATATCACTTATAGGAAAACTCCTTGAATAAAAAGCAATGGGAAGTAACATACACAATAACACCAGACATTTTCATTAAAATTTTAATATTACTAAGTCACATAAAATGTGTCAACACTGACAAAAACAATGAAGATAAACTAGACTATAAATAATTTTACAGTGACCAATTTATGTAACTTTCAGCCATTTGCGACAATGTGTCAATTTTAGATGAAAAATTAAAATTATTAGTAATAACATATTTATCAAAATTTGGAAATGGATGGTACAGACAAATTTGAAAACACCATTGATTTTCAGAAACTTGAAATAAATTTAAAATATTCTAAACAAAAAAAAAATTCTAAGCCATAAAATTATGACTCCAGGTTGCTTTCTGTTCATTTAGTGGAAAAGGGATGTATATGCTTATATATAACATATAAAAGTAAAAAAGTATTTATTTAAAGTAAAATTTTTGTTTGGTTTAGCTTTCTGGTTATAGCAGGTTAATTTCTGGTGATTATAATATTCCTTTCTTTAGAAAGTTGTCCAAAAGAGAACTTGAGCACCTGTGTAATATCCTACCCAGGATTTCTGGTCTACCGCTCAGCTCTTCTCACCCCTACTCAACTGCCAATAACAGTAAAATTTACAATTTCCTTTTCATTCAGTGCAATTATTATTGAGAGACAACCCAGATGGCATATGGGATAGCATCGTTCCATAAGCCAGTAAAGTTCTGCAATTAGTAAGTTGCACTTGTTTTTAATGTAGAAGGGTTTGATTTAACCCCTGGAATACTCATGCTGACATAAGGTCATTGAAGCCCTCTCTATTCCCCAATCTTTTGGCCAATCTACCTTACTTTCTTCCTGCTTGGATTCTTGTTTCTTATCAGTGCTTCAAGTCTCTGCTAAGAATCTACACTTCCATCCCCTTTATACATTATAGTCTCCTTTCTGTCTCCACCATTTCAGATCTTAATCTACTTTTCATATGCCTCACAGTAACACAGATGAACCAATGTAGTTTATTAGTTTGGTACCCATTTCACCATTCTGTCCCAAACATGTTGCTTCTCTGTTTCAACTTTTATGTTCCAACAATTTCTTAGTGCAACTGGCTCAATATCTGGGGAAGGGGCTAACACAGTTATCCATTAACCGCTGTAAAGTATCACTTTGTGCTGTCTTTAGCTAACTTTCCAAATACTTATCTGTAGCAGCCAACACACCAAAGATCAGGGTCATGAACCCCATGATACTATGTTGGCATATAGTTCTTTATGATTTTTTTCTTCCCTAATTTTATCTTCCCTAATTGCTCATCCCTCTTTTTTTTTTTAAGGATTTTATTTATTTGACAGAGAGAGAGGGATCACAAGCAGGCAAAAAGGCAGGCAAATGGGGGGGGGGGATCAGGCTCCACACCAAGCAGAGAGCCCAATGTGGGGCTCAATTCCAGAACCCTGAGATCATGACCTGAGCTGAAGGCAGAGGTTTAACCCAGTGAGCCACCCGGGCACCCTGCTAATTGCTTATTCTCAAAGAGTTCTGGAAATTCTCTAGTACTTTGCTATGCTTTCTTGAACTCTACTACCTGAACATTTGCTGAATTGCCATTTCTATTAATAAAGTTTCAACTGTACTAGCATTTCAGCAAAGGATCCCCAGCTTCAATGAAGCCATGAAGCCATGTATTGCCTGGGTTCCTAACAATTTTGCTTTTTTAATATGTTTGTGAAACACTGAAATATATTTAGTTAAAATGATTAATAAGTCATAGAGCATAGAAGATTTTAAAAGACCTTCATTCCCACCAAAACAAACAAACAAACAAGATATTACCCATGAAATTAACAAAAAAAACACACTTTTAAAAAAAGGCAGTGAGGAAATATGGACAGAAAGAAATCTAAAATAAATGTACTTCAGATGGAGGAGCCTTTCCAAATGAACACAAATTATGTTTGAATTCCTGGAACCATATAGATAAGTCGTGAAAAGAGAGTAGCTTTAGCTCAGAGGAGGAGTAAAGGCTAAACTTTTGATAAATTTATGAGCACATGTCAGATTAGAACCTAGAGGAAACCTAATGCAAAGACGTCTCAAAATCTTACAGAAATACACTCCCATAATCTCACAGCATCTGTGTCTCACAGGCAGGGAGTTTCATCTCCAAATCTCTTATTAGGCAAATCTTCAGTTTGCCCATGCAAATAAATATTTATCTCAAATAAATATGGGCACTCCCATGCTCATTGAAGTCTTACTCACAATTCCCAAAATATGAAAACAACCTAAGTGTCTGTCAACAGAGGAATGGATAAAGAAAATGTGATATAGCTATACAGCGGAATATTATTCAGTCATGAAAGAGAAGGAAATCCTGCCATTTATGACAACATGGATGAACCTAGAGGACATTAGGCTAAATGAAATAAGGACACAGAAGGACAAATATTGTACAATCTTACCTCTATGTGGAAACGAAAAAGCCAAACTTACGGAACCAGAGTAGAATAGTTACCCGGAGCTGGGAGTAGGAGATGTTGGTCAGAAGGTATAAGAGTTAGGTTGTAAGATGAATAAGTCCTGGGAATCTAATGTATAGCACAATGAGTATAATTAATAATATTGTATTGCATATTTGAAATTTGTTAAAATAATAGATCTTAAGGCCTTTCAACACATACACAAAGAAGATAACTATTTGAGAAGATAAATGTGTTAACTAGCTTGATTGTGGTGATCATTTCACAATGTGTGTGTATATATACATGTGCATATATATATCACATTTTATACCTTAAAGATTTTATTTATTTATTTGATAGAGAGAGTGAGTGGGGGGAGGGGCAGGGTGGGAGAGGATCTTAAGCAGATTCTGCTGAGTGCCGAACCTGACATGTGCTGGATCTCACAACCTGAGATCATGACCTGAGACAAAATTGAGAATCAGATGCTTAACCAACTGACCCTCTCAGGCATCCCGTCACATTTTATCTTTAAAAATCACACTGCAGGGATGCCTGGGTAGCTCAATGGGTTAAGCCTCTGCCTTAGGCTCAGGTTATGATCTCAGGGTCCTGGAATCAAGCCCCACATCGGGCTCCCTAGAGCCTGGCTCCCCTCTCTCTCTCTGCCTACTTGTGATCTCTGTCAAATAAATAAACAAAATCTTTTTAAAAAAATCACATTGCACAACCTAAATAAACACAATTTTTATTTGTTAATAATACTTCAATATTGCTGAAGGGAAAAAATATATTAGCCTCATGGTGGCACAAATATTTCAGGACTGGACTTAAAAGTAATGAGAAATCTTAAAACAACCATTGCTCAATTCCAAGGCCATAGAAGAGAGACTAAAGCCTATGTAAGTGCACAGCAAATATACTCAAATACTAATTGAACCAAAGGAAGCATTCCTTACCTAACATTAATAAGTCAGTTCTGAGAAACCATCAAAATGCGTGAGACAAGGAAAGAAGCAAGAAAATGTGAGTTATAGTCAAGAGATAAAAATAGTTAAATAGGGCGCCTGGGTGGCTCAGTGGGTTAAGCCGCTGCCTTTGGCTCAGGTCATGATCTCAGAGTCCTGGGATCGAGTCCCACATCGGGCTCTCTGCTCAGCAGGGAGCCTGCTTCCTTCTCTCTCTCTCTGCCTGCCTCTCAGTGTACTTGTAATTTCTCTCTGTCAAATAAATAAATAAAATCTTAAAAAAAAAAAAAGATTTAAAAATAGTTAAATATAGATAGGTTTATAGATTACCCAGATATAGGAAAAATTAGAACAAGTTTTTAAATCCAAGAATCTATGGTAACAGATTAATTTAATGGGGTAACAAATTGAAGAGATATTTGGAAATGATTTTAAAACACATGGAAATGATGAAAATATAAAATAGAATATTCTGAATAAAAGATTTACTGAATGATATTATTGTCATATTGAACATATCATAACAAAGGATTGGTGAATGTAAAGATTAGTCAAGAGAAATCCCTAAAACCTAAGCACAGAGGGGAAAAAAAAGTAAAAATATAATTAAAGGAGAGATGAATGGGACTATATAAAAATATTTAATATACGAGTAATTATAGTTCTAGAAGGATAAAAGATTTTTAAAAAGCAAAAATATATCTATATTTTTTGCAAAAATATTTTACATTTTTTTCCTGTATTTGATTTTTAAAAAGGAACCTATTGACTCAGAAAGTCCAAGAAACACTAAGAAAAAGAAGTATTAAGAAGGTATGTTATAGGGGGCGCCTGGGTGGCTCAGTGGGTTAAGCCACTGCCTTCGGCTCAGGTCATGATCTCAGAGTCCTGGGATCGTGTCCCGCATCGGGCGCTCTGCTCAGCAGAGAGCCTGCTTCCCTCTCTCTCTCTCTGCCTGCCTCTCCATCTACTTGTGATTTCTCTCTGTCAAATAAATAAATAAAATCTAAAAAAAAGAAGGTATGTTATAGGAGGGAGTCAAGATGGCAGAGAAGTAGCAGGCTGAGACTACTTCGGCTAGCAGGAGATCAGCTAGATAGCTTATCTAAAGATTGCAAACACCTACAAATCCATCAGCAGATCGAAGACAAGAAGAACAGCAACTCTAGAAACAGAAAAACAACCATTTTCTGAAAGGTAGGACCGGCGGAGAAGTGAATCCAAAGCGACGGGAAGATAGACCCCAGGGGGAGGGGCCGGCTCCCGGCAAGTGGCGGAGCAACAGAGCACAAAATCAGGACTTTTAAAAGTCTGTTATACTGAGGAACATCGCTCCAGAGGCTAAACCGGGGTGAAACCCATGCGGGGTCAGCATCGCCTCAGGTCCCACAGGGTCACAGAAGGATCGGGGGCGTCTGAGTGTCGCAGAGCTCACAGGTATTAGAGCGGGGAAGCTGGCTACAGAGACAGAGCCGACAGTGAGCTCAAAGCTCAGGGTTACCTTGAACCAGTCACAGGCTCGGTGAGCTCGGAGCGCAGCGGGAGGTCAGGCAGACGGGAGTAACTGGGCGCTGTTCTCTGAGGGCACACTGAGGAGTGGGGCCCCGGGCTCTCGGCTCCTCCGGGCCAGAGACCAGGAGGCTGCCATCTGAATTCCCGTCCTCCGGAACTCTACGGAAAGCGCTCAGGGAACAAAAGCTCCTGAAAGCAAACCCAAGCGGATTACTCAGCCCCGCCCCTGGTAAGGGCGGTGCAATTCCGTCTGGGGCAAAGACACTTGAGAATCACTACAATAGGCCCCTCCCCCAGAAGACCAACAAGAAATCCAGCCGAGACCAAGTTCACCTACCAAGGAGTGTGGTTTCAAAACCAAGGAGAGCAGCAGAATTCCAGAGGAGGAGAAAGCAAAGCACAGAACTCATGGCTTTCTCCCTGTGATTTTTTTTAGTCTTGCAGTTAATTTAATTTTTTTCTTTTTCATTTTTTGTTTTTTTTCTCGCCTTCTGGTAAAAATTTTTTTTAACTTTTACCCTTTTCTTTTTTAATGTTTTTTAACTACTTTATCTAATATATATATATATATTATATCTTATATTTTTCTTTATTCGTATTCTTTATTTATTTAATTCTTTTCTTTACTTTTCTTTTTTCTTTTTTTTTTCTTTCTTCCTTTTTAAACCTCTTTTTATCCCCTTTCTCCCTGCTCACGATTTGGGATCTCTTCTGATTTGGTTAAAGCATATTTTCCTGGGGTTGTTGCCACCCTTTTAGTATTTTACTTGCTCCTTCATATACTCTTAACTGGACAAAATGACAAGGCGGAAAAATTCACCACAAAAAAGAAAAACAAAAACAAAAAACAAGAAGCAGTACTGAAGGCTAGGAACCTAATCAATACAGACATTGGTAATATGTCAGATCTAGAGTTCAGAATGACAATTCTCAAGGTTATAGTCAGACTCGAAAAAGACATGGAAGATATGAGAGAAACCCTCTCAGGAGATAAAAAAGCCCTTTCTGGAGAAATAAAGAACTAAAATCTAACCAAGTTGAAATCAAAAAAGCTATTAATGAGGTGCAATCAAAAATGGAGGCTCTCACTGCTAGGATAAATGAGGCATAAGAAAGAATTAGCAATATAGAAGACCAAATGACAGAGAATAAAGAAGCTGAGCAAAAGAGGGACAAACAGCTACTGGACCACAAGGGGAGAATTCGAGAGATAAGTGACACCATTAGAATAATTGGGATTCCAGAGGAAGAAGAAAGAGAGAGGGGAGGAGAAGGTATATTGGAGAGAATTATTGGAGAGAATTTCCCCAATATGGCAAAGGGAACAAGTATCAAAATCCGGGAGGTGCAGAGAACCCCCCTCAAAATCAACAAGAATAGGTCCACACCCCATCACCTAATAGTACAATTTCAAGTCTTAGTGACAAAGAGAAAATCCTGAAAGCAGCCCCGGAAAAGAAGTCTGTAACATACAATGGTAAAAATATTAGATTGGCAGCAGACTTATCCACAGAGACCTGGCAGGCCAGAAAAAAACTGGCATGATATATTCAGAACACTAAACAAGAAAAACATGCAGCCAAAAATACTACATCCAGCTAGGCTATCATTGAAAATAGAAGGAGAGATTAAAAGCTTCCAGGACAAACAAAAACTGAAAGAATTTGCAAACACCAAACCAGCTCTACAGGGAATATTGAAAGAGGTCCTCTACCTACAAGTGGTAGATCAGAAAGGAACAGAGACCATATACAGTAACAGTCACCTTACAGGCAATACAATGGCACTAAATTCATATCTCTCAATAGTTACCCTGAATGTGAATGGGCTAAATGCCCCTGTCAAAAGACACAGGGTATCAGAATGGATAAAAAAACAAAACACACCTATATGTTGCCTCCAAGAAACTCATTTTAAGCCCAAAGACACCTCCAGATTTAAAGTGAGGGGGTGGAAAAGAATTTACCATGCTAATAGACATCAGAAGAAAGCAGGAGTGGCCATCCTTATATCAAATCAATTAGATTTTAAGCCAAAGACTATAATAAGAGATGAGGAAGGACACTATATCATACTCAAAGGGTCTGTCCAACAAGAAGATCTAACAATTTTAAATATCTATGTCCCCAACATGGGAGCAGCCAACCATATAAACCAATTAATAACAAAAGCAAAGAAACACAAAACAATCATACAATAATAGTAGGGGACTTTAAAACTCCCCTCACTGAAATGGACAGATCATCTAAGCTAAAGATCAACAAGGAAATAAAGGCCTTAAATGACACATTAGACCTGATGGACATCACAGATATATTGAGAACATTTCATCCCAAAGCAACAGAATACACATTCTACTCTAGTGCACATGGAACATTCTCCAGAATAGATCACATCCTCGGTCCTCAATCAGGACTCAACCAGTATCAAAAGATTGGGATCATACCCTGCATAATTTCAGACCACAATGCTCTGAAGGTAGAAATCAACCACAAGGGGAAGTTTGGAAAGAACCCAAATACATGGAGACTAAAGAGCATCCTTCTAAAGAATGAATGGGTCAACCGGGAAATTAAAGAAGAATTGAAAAAAAATTATGGAAACAAATGATAATGAAAATACAACAGTTCAAAATCTGTGGGACACAACAAAGGCAGTCCTGAGAGGAAAATATATAGTGGTACAAGCCTTTCTCAAGAAACAAGAAAGGTCACAGGTACACAACCTAACCCTACACCTAAAGGAGATGGAGAAAGAACAAGAAAGAAACCCTACCCCAGCAGGAGAAGAGAAATCATAAAGATCAGAAAAGAAATCAATGAAATAGAAACCGAAGAAAACAATAGAACAAATGAACGAAACTAGGAGCTGGTTCTTTGAAAGAATTAATAAAATTGATAAACCCCTGACCAGACTTATCAAAAAGAAAAGAGAAAGGACCCAAATGAATAAAATCATGTATGAAAGAGGAGAGATCACAACTAACACCAAAGAAATACAAACAGTTATAAGAACATACTATGAGCAACCCTACACCAACAAATTTGACAATCTGGAAGAAATGGATGCATTCCTAGAAACATATAAACTACCACAACTGAACCAGGAAGAAATAGAAAGCCTGAGCAGACCCATAACCAGTAAGGAGATTGAAACAGTCATTAAAAATCTCCAAAAAAAAAAACCTCCAAACAAAAGCCCAGGGCCAGACGGCTTCCCAGGGGAATTCTACCAAACATTTAAAGAAGAACTAATTCCTATTCTCCTGAAACTGTGCCAAAAAATAGCAATGGAAGGAAAACTTCCAAACTCATTCTATGAGACCAGCATCTCCTTGATCCCAAAAGCAGACAAGGATCCCATCAAAAAAGAGAGCTATAGACCAATATCCTTGATGAACACAGATGCAAAAATTCTCACCAAAATACTAGCCAATAGGATTCAACAGTACATTAAAAGGATTATTCACCACGACCAAGTGGGATTTATTCCAGGGCTGCAAGGTTGGTTCAACATCCGCAAATCAGTCAATGTGATACAACACATCAATAAAAGAAAGAACAAGAACCATATGATACTCTCAATAGATGCTGAAAAGGCATTTGACAAAGTACAGCATCCCTTCCTGATCAAAACTCTTCATAGTGCAGGGATAGAGGGCACATACCTCAATATTATCAAGGCCATATATGAAAAGCCCACCGCAAATATCATTCTCAATGGAGAAAAACTGAAAGCTTTTCCGCTAAGGTCAGGAACACGGCAGGGATGGCCATTATCACCACTGCTATTCAACATAGTACTAGAAGTCCTAGTCTAAGCAATCAGACAACAAAAGGAAATTAAAGGCATCCAAATCAGCAAAGAAGAAGACAAACTATCACTCTTTTCAGATGATATGATACTATATGTGGAAAACCCAAAAGACTCCACTCCCAAACTGCTAGAACTTGTACAGGAATTCAGTAAAGTGTCAGGATATAAAACCAATGCACAGAAATCAGTTGCATTTCTCTACACCAACAACAAGACAGAACAAAGAAAAATTAAGGAGTCAATCCCATTTTTAATTTCACCCAAAACCATAAGATACCTAGGAATAAACCTAACCAAAGAGACACAGAATCTATACTCAGAAAACTATAAAGTACTCATGATAGAAATTGAGGAAGACACAAAAAATGGAAAAATGTTCCATGCTCCTGGATTGGAAGAATAAATATTGTGAAAATGTCTATGCTACCTAAAGCAATCTACACATTTAATGCAATTCCTATCAAAGTACCATCCATCTTTTTCAAAGAAATGGAACAAATAATCCTAAAATTTGTATGTAACCAGAAAAGACTTCAAATAGCCAAAGTAATATTGAAAAAGAAAGCCAACGTTGGTGGCATCACAATTTCAGACTTCAAGCTCTATTACAAAGCTGTCATCATCAAGACAGCATGGTACTGGCACAAAAACAGACACATAGATCAATGGAACAGAATAGAGAGCCCAGAAATAGACCCTCAACTCTATGGTCAACTAATCTTCGACAAAAGAGGAAAGAATGTCCAATGGAAAATAGAGAAAAGACAGCCTCTTCAATAAATGGTGTTGGGAAAATTGGACAGCCACATGCAGAAAAATGAAATTGGACCATTTCCTTACACCACACACGAAAATAGACTCAAAATGGATGAAGGACCTCAATGTGAGAAAGGAATCCATCAAAATCCTTGAGGAGAACACAGGCAGCAACCTCTTCGACCTCAGCCGCAGCAACATCTTCCTAGGAACATCGCCAAAGGCAACGAAGCAAGGGCAAAAATGAACTATTGGGATTTCATCAAGATCAAAAGCTTTTGCACAGCAAAGGAAACAGTTAACAAAACCAAAAGACAACTGACAGAATGGGAGAGGATATTTGCAAACGACATATCAGATAAAGCACTAGTGTCCAAAATCTATAAAGAACTTAGCAAACTCAACACCCAAAGAACAAATAATCCAATCAAGAAATGGGCAGAGGACATGAACAGACATTTCTGCAAAGAAGACATCCAGATGGCCAACAGACCCATGAAAAAGTGCTCCACATCACTTGGCACCAGGGAAATACAAATCAAAACCACAATGTGGTTGTCACATTGTGACATGTCACCTCACACCAGTCAGAATGGCTAAAATTAAAAGTTAGGAAATGACAGATGCTGGCGAGGATACAGAGAAAGGGGAACCCTCCTACACTGTTGGTGGGAATGCAAGCTGGTGCAACCACTCCGGAAAACAGCACGGAGGTTCCTCAAAATGTTGAAAATAGAACTGCCCTATGACCCAGCAATTGCACTACTGGGTATTTACCCTAAAGTTACAAACGTAGTGATCCGAAGGGTCACGTGCACCCGAATGTTTATAGAAGCAATGTCCACAATAGCCAAACTATGGAAAGAACCTAGATGTCCATCAACAGATGAATGGATCAAGAAGTTGTGGTATATATACACAATGGAATACTATGCAGCCATCAAAAGAAATGAAATGTTGCCATTTGCAACAATGTGGATGGAACTAGAGTGTATCATGCTTAGCGAAATAAGTCAAGCGGAGAAAGACAACTATCATATGATCTCCCTGATATGAGGAAGTGGTGATGCAACATGGGGACTTAAGGGGGTAGGAGACGAATAAATGAAACAAGATGGGATTGGTAGGGAGACAAACCATAAGTGACTCTTAATCTCACAAAACAAACTGAGGGTTGCTAAGGGGAGGGGGGTTGAGAGAATGGGGGTGGGATTATGGACATTGGGGAGGATATGTGAAGTGTGAGTGCTGTGAAGTGTGTAAACCTGGCAATTCACAGACATGTACTCCTAGGGATTAAAAATATATTATATGTTTGTAAAAAATAAAAAATTTAAAAAAATTAAGAAAAGAAGGTATGTTATAGTCAAAATGACAAAAACAGAGTAAACAATTTTTAAAACTAAGTAAAAAAGACACTTTACACACAGAGATATTATATCTATATATGAATGACAATTTTTTATAGGAACAATAAAAGAAGAACAGAAAATAATTTTTAAAGTACTGAAATTCAAAACAAAACAAAACAAAGTATTAACAAAGAATTCTAGGGGCACCTGGGTGGCTCAGTAGTTTAAGCCTCTGCCTTCGCTCAGGTCATGATCTCAAGGTTCTGGGATCGAGCCCTGCATTGAGCTCTCTGCTCCACGAGGAGCCTGCTTCCTCCTCTCTCTCTGCCTGCCTGTCTGCCTACTTGTGATCTCTATCTGTCAAATAGATAAATAAAATCTTAAAAAATAAGAATTCTATATTCAGTGAAAATATCTTACAAAATGAATATATGATGTTTACTTTATGATAAATAGGAGTTGAGAGAATACATTGCCAACAAACCCACTATACAAGAAATATTAAACAAAAGTCCTCAACTGAAGTAGAATGATTCCATTTAGCATCTTTGATATACTGAAAATAAAGGTCACAAGAATTGACAAATATGAAAATAAATATAAAATGTCTCTTTACCATAATACACATATAGTATGTTCTAAAAAGACTTGATTACATAAAGCAAAACTAATACCAATGCATTAGTCTATCATATATGCAGGAGAAAAATAAAAAAACAAAATCAACAAAGGTAGGTTTAAATGAAATTTTTAAAATTAAATATTATTTTGAAGTAATTATAGATTTACATGTTTTCTAAGAAATAACACAGAGATGATCCTTGTACCCTTCATCCAGTTTCTACCAGTGGGTGACATCTTGCAACACTCTAGCACAATACCACAACCAGGTTGTTAGTAACATAGTAAAATTACAGAAGAGTTCCACCACCATGAAGATCCCTCATCTTTAGCTTTCAAAGCCACACCCACTTGCCTCCTCCCCATTTCCCTTCCTTAACCTCTGATGATCACTAATCTGTTCTCCATTTCTATAATTTGGTCACTTCAGTATCTTCTATAAATAAAATCATACACTACTTAACATTATGGGATTGGTGTTTTTCACTCAGCATAATTCTCTAGAAATTTCATTCAGCTGGTTCTGTTTTTCAATAGTTTTCTATTACTGAGTAGTAGTACATGCTATGGATGTACCACTCTGTTTAAATCTGTTTTTATGCATATATGACAGAATGGTTTATATAAAAATCCTAAAATTTTATTTTTAAAACTCCTAGAATTTCTAAGTAAATTGAACAAGGTTTAGGGTACTTAGTATAAAAAGTCATATGAATCTCTATATACTAAAAACAAGCAACTATGGATTTTTTTATGAGATTATTGTAGTAATTACCACAAATTTGGGGGCTGAAAACAACAGAAATTTATTCTTCCACAGTTCTGGAAGTCATAAGTCCAAAATCAAGGTATCAGCAGGGCCATACTCTCTTCTTAGGACCAGAAGAAAGTCCTTCCTGGACTCTTCCTTATTCTGCTGGCATTCTTTGACTTGCAGCAATGTAAATCTATTCCATTTCCATCTTCACATGGCTTCTTTCCTCTGTGTCTTCTCCCCCACTACCTTTTATGCAGGCACTTTAAATCCAGGATGATCTCATCTCAAGATTATATCTGCATAGTTCCAAATAAGTTCACCTTTACAGGTTACAAGGATTAGGACCTAGGCATATTTGGGGGGGAGTGTGTGTCTACTCAACCTACAACAATTAATAAATTAAGTTTTTAAATACCATAAAACCCTAAAATATTTATAATAAATTTAACCAAGTAATGATAAATCTTTACACTGAAAACTAACATACACTGCTAAGAGAACTTTTAAAAGATACACACACACACACACACACACACACACATACACACACACCCCATAGTCATGGGCTAGAATATTTGATATTAGTAAGATGATAACTTCCTCTAAATTTATCTATAGGTTCCACATGGCAATCAAAATCTCAATAGTATTTTTTTGCAGAATTTGACAGATGATCCTAACATTTATATTTCCTAGATTAGCCAAAAATAATCTTGAAAGAAACCAAGAAATTTGGAAAAACTACATTACCTGATTTTATGATTAATTGTAACACCACTATAATTAAAATAAGGATGAATCCACATAAGGAAAGATAAACCGGTTAATGAAAAGGAAGAAAGAGTCCAGACCCACAGGTACACAATCAAAAATATAGAAAAAATAACCTAATGGCAATCTGTGCATGCATCACTCAATTTTAGCATTTTGCCATATTAGCCTCAAGTTTTTTTATAAGACTTACAGGTGGTGCTCAAGAGTCATGTATAACCTTCACTAACTCTGTTTCCCTCCCTTCTCTTTCATTGTCCTAAATTTGGTGCTTATATGATCAGACTATAAATAACTTATGCATATATAAAAATGGAACCAAAATAACTAGCACAGTACATTGTTTTTTAATTCATGTAACATTAAACAAACTGCATATGCTATTTGATAGTTTGGTTTTTTTAGCACATGATTTTTTTGCACTTGGCTGTAGTGATAAATGTACCTCTAATATATTTATTTTATTGATGTATATTTTCCTACTGTATGAACACATCACAATGCACTACTCTTATGTCCTATTGAATAGGACAATATAACTAAATCATATTTATTTACATATTCTTGGATTTTAGTAAAAAACTGTGCATGTGAAGGGTTTTATGATTTATATGCTTGCTCCTCCTGGCTCCAACAAAGTTTCCCATATGTAGGTCTAGTAGTTTAGAATTTGCCTCTACCCAGCTGCTCCAACTCCAGAACCAGAGCTTTTAATGAATTTTTTTGTTTCTTCTCTGCAGTGGTTTTTGGGAAATTATGGAGCAAGATAACACTTGATGCAGTCCTCGGTCTTCCTGCCTCCTGAAGTCCACAATGGGCTTAAAACTCTATCCTAGAGAGGGGCCAACACAATTTTCTTTTGTTTTTGAGGAAACTTCATCATACCCTAAACCCTGGCTTCAATCATGGACTTAGCTTTGGACTTCTATAAAGTATTTCCATTCTCCTCTTTCCATAGAAATAACCCCATTCTGGCTACTCTTTTTGACTTATAGACCCAGAGCTCCAAATAGCCACAGCTTCAGGCATATTCATTGTGTGTGGTTTTCTGCTCCTCAGAATGTTTATCTTGCTCTCAAATCCAGCTATATGTCTTCAGTTTTCATATTTTATATAAATCACCCATTAATGGTATGTCTCTGGAACAGATGGAAGCATCAAACCAGCATTTTATGGAGGCATTTTGACCATAAATTTTCAGACTGAATTATTGTAGGACAAATTACAGATCTTTAGATTTTAGAGTAAATCCCTCCTGTAGAGAATAGAATGATACGATGTCAGCATGTATCAGTGCCGCTGGTCTTACTATGTGCTCAGAATGACAGTTGGTGTTTATATACATTGTTATTATCTGTATTTTATGAGTGGAGAAATAAAATAGATGAGTAAAATAAGCAATATCTCTGAGTAGTATTAAAACCCAGTTCAGTCTTTGTCCCCAGTGAATACCCTGTCCAACACAACAAATGTTTTTAATAATTAGAAAAGAATTCTAGGAGAAAGGAAAATAGCCATGTTCTTCATGATTAAAGTTTCAGCACTTGCATAAACAATCTGCAGAGAATTTTTAAAAAATGTTTATGAAATACTTTGAGAACTTCTGGTGAAATTCCTAACAGCACAAATCATTTTCTCCACACAAATGGATCCAGCTGTGCCAGCAGAAATTAGTTTTTCCAGGCAGCCTCAATGAAGTATAATTCCTGATATTCTGCCATTTTAACAGTATTTTTTGACCCTTTTAATTTTCTTGACTTACAGCGTGATTGATCATGATTTATCTCAACTGAGCATCAGCTCCCCGCCACTCACTGAACTTTCCCATACACAGAGCTCCCTCTAAAGGGCGGGAGAGAAATGAGACTCTTACTGGCTGTACTGGAACCCTATCACCAGAACACTCAATTGCTTTCTTTACAATTCAGTATCTTTCTTTGCAGACTCATTCTCCTTAACCAGCTTCTGTCTCCCTGATTCTCCTCCCAACCTTCTGACTTGTCCCTTTCTTTCTTTTTTTTTTTTAAGATTTTTATTTATTTATTTGACAGACAGAGATCACAAGTAGGCAGAGAAGCAGGCAGAGAGAGAGGGGGAAGCAGGCTCCCTGCTGAGCAGAGAGCCCGATGCAGGACTCGATCCCAGGACCCTGAGATCATGACCTGAACTGAAGGCAGAGGCTTAACCTACTGAGCCACCCAGGGGCCCCTCTCCCTTTCTTTACAATTCCGTGATGTCACTTTTTCTGTAATTTTGGGCAGCCCCCAAGTTCCATTTTTATTGTTTCATTGCTTTTCTTGCCCTCCGGTGTCTTTCTTGTAGATCTCACTTGCCTCCATGGCCTCAGCACTCTTCCTGCCGGTGATTCAGGGATTCCACAAGTGTCTGCAGCAATCATCCACAGCATTCCTGAACAACTGAGTTATTTTCTTAGATGTTCCAGCATTACCTCAAACCTACCTTGCCTAAAATGAACAACTGTATTTTTAATTAAGTTTTTTAAAATTTTAATTCCAGGGTAGTTCATGTAGAGTGTTCTATTAGCTTCAAGTGTACAATACAGTGATTCAATACTTCTACACATTACTCAGTGCTCATCATGATAAGAATACTCTTTAATCCCCATTACCTGTTTCACCCATCCTCCTACCCCCTCCCTCTGGTAACCATTTATTTGTCTATAGTTAAGAGTCTGTTTCTTGCTTTGTCTCTCTTTCCCTTTATATTTCCTTTGCTCATTTGCTTCTTAAATTCCACATATGAGTGAAATATTATGGTATTTGTCTTTCTCTGACTGGCTTATTTGCTTAACATTATACTCTCTAGCTCCATCCATGTCATTGTAAATGGCAATATTTCATTCTTTTTGATGGCTGTGTAATATTCCATGATATATCTATGATATATATCTCATATATATCATATATCAAATACATATATACACACAAAAATATAAAGTACCTAAAAACAGAACTACCCTACAATCCACTAATCTTAATCCACTACTGAGTACTTACCCAAAAAATACAAAACACCAATTCAAAGGAATACATGCAGCATGTTTATTGCAGCATTAGTTACAACAGCCAAACTTTGGAAGCAAGCCACACACACACATCTATCTATATACACACAAATATCTAATTGTATATATGTGTGTATTATATGGATGGATGTGTGTGTATACATATATGTGTGTGTGTGTGTGTGTGTATTCACATATGGCACATCTTCTTTATCCATTCATCAGCTGATGGACATTTGGGATCTCTCTACAGTTTGCCTAATGTTGAGAATGCTGCTATGAACATTGTGGTACATGCACCCCTTCAAAGCTCTATTTTTGTATCCTTTGGCTATCCTTTGGGTAAATACTTGGTATTGCGATTACTGGATTATAGGGTAGTTCTATTTTTAACTTTTGGAGGAATTCCTAGACTGTTCTCCAGAGTGGCTATACCAGTTTGAATTCCCACCAACAGTGAAAGAAGGCTTCTATTTTTCCACATCTTCACCAACACTTGTTGTTTCTATGTTTTTAATTTAGCTACATTCTGACAGGTATGAGATATCTCATCGTAGTTTTAAATTTCACTTGCATTTTCCTGATGATGAGTGATGTTGAGCATCTTTATGTGTCTCTTGGCCATCTAGATGTCTTCTCTAGAGAAATTTGTGTTCATACCTTCTGTTCATTTTTATTTAGATTATTTGGTTTTGGGGTGTTGAGTTGTATAAGTTCTTTATAGATTTTAGATACCAATCCTTATCAGATATGTCTTTTGCAAATACTTTCTCCCATTCTGAAGGTTCCCTTTTAGTTTTGTTGATTGTTTCCTTTCCTGTGCAGAAGATTTTTATTTTGGTATAGTCCCGATAGTTTATTTTTGTTTTGTCTCCCTGGCCTCAAGAGACATGTCTAGAAAAAAGTTTCTATGTCCAATGTTGGAGAAATTATTGCCTGTATTCTCTTCTAGAATTTTTATAGTTTCATATTTCTCATTCTTTCCTCCTTTGTCAAAGATTGGCCATATGAACACGGGTTTATTTCTGGGTTATCTATTCTATTCCATTTATCTATGTGCCTACTTTTGTGTCAGTACCATACTATTTTCATTACTACAGCTTTGTAGCATAACTTGAAATCTGGAAATGTGATACCTCTGGCTTTATTTTTCTTTTTCAAAATTGTTCTGGCTATTTGGGTTCTTCTGTAGGTCCATACAAATTTTAAGATTTTTTGTTCCAGTTTTGTGAAAAATGTTGGTATGTTGAGAGGGATTATGTTAAATGTGTATATGGCTTTGGGAAGTATGGACATTTGAATAATATTTGTTCTTCCAACCCATAAGCATGTAATATATTTCCACTAGTTTGTGTCATCTTCAATATCTTTCATTAGGATTTTATAGTTTTCGGAGTACAGGTCTTTCATCTCTTGGTTAACTTTATTCCTAGGTATTTTACTATCTTTGGTGCAATTGTTTTTTAAAGATTTTGTTTATTTATTTGACAGACAGAGATCACAAGTAGGCAGAGAGGCAGGCAGAGAAAGAGGAGGAAGCAGGCTCCCTGAGGAGCAGAGAGCCCGATGGAGGGCTCAATCCCAGAACCCTGGGATCATGACCTGAGTCGGAGGCAGTGGCTTTAACCCACTGAACCACCCAGGCGCTCTATCTTTGGTGCAATTTTAAATGGGATTACCTTCTTAATTTCTCTTTCTGTTACTTCATTATTAGTGTATAAAAATGCCATGTATTTCTGCACATTGTTTTTATATCCTTTACACTTACTAATTTCGTTTATCACTTCTAGTAGTTATTTGGTGAAGTCTTTAGGGTTTTCTATATATGGTATCATGTCACCTGCAAATAGTGAAAGTTTTACTTCTTCCTTACCAATTTGGATAATTTTTATTCCTTCTTGTCTGATTGCTGTGACTAGTATTTGTCCATTACTGTTAAATAATAGTAGTGAGAGTAGACAGTTCTCCCTTGTTCCTGACCTAGGAGAAATGCTCTGTTTTTCACCATTGAGTATAATGCTTTTCATATATGGCCTTTATTATGTTGAGGTATGTTCTCTTTTATCCTACTTTGTTGAGGGTTTTTATCATGAATGGATACTGTATTAAAATATTGCTTCTTCCTCTCAAAAAATCATAGCTGTTCCTTCATGCCTGATAACTTCCCAATCATATAAAATAGAATTTATTTTTAATAGTAATCAGACTTCAAGTCCTACCTATTCTTTTTTTTTTTTAAATCTGTTGCATCTGTGCTTCTTTTTCCCTACTAACATCATCCAAATTCAGATCTATCACCACATAGTATTATTTCCATAGGTTATTGACTTGCTATTGTGTCTTATCTCTTCAGGGCAACATGATCTAAACTCTGATACAGATTTGGCTTCATACTGTACTATTTCTTCATGTGATATCTCTGAGAATCTCAGTGTAATACCCCATCTCCCTAATTAGGCTTCCTCTCTTTAACATGACACTGAGGCCTTCCACAATGAATACAGACTTGATTCCATTTTTATAAGCATCCAACATTCAACAAATAAATGTGCCAGACCCTATGCTATGTGCTCGAGATAGGTCAGAGATTAAAAACAAGGAGAAAACCCTCTGGGCCTCAGTGGAGTTTTCATTCTTATGGGAGGTGACAGGCAATAAACAATAAACATAAAGAAAAAAAGCAGTAAACTATACAGAATGTTATAAGAAAAGGGTTAGTGACAACAACAACAAGAGAAGCTGAGGATAAGGGATAGTGTGGTGTGAGTTGCATTTTTTTTTAATTTATTTTTTATTTATTTTCAGCATAACAGTATTCATTATTTTTGCACCACACCCAGTGCTCCATGCAATCCGTGCCCTCTCTAATACCCACCACCTGGTTCCCCCAACCTCCCCCAACACCACTTCAAACTGAAGGGGCACTATTTTTGTTTTTTAATAAACATGTATAACATGATCAGAGTAGCCTTCTGTGAGAAGGTTACAATGTAGGCCAAGGTATAAAGGAAGTGGTGGTTCTCAAGGAACAGAATACCAGCATTACTAGGGAGAATTGAGGAAGGGAGAGAGTGGTAGGAGATCAGATGAGAGGTGGCAGATCTCTGATTCAGGACCTTTTAGGCTATTGTGGGAGTTTTGGCAGCTTTTACTCTGAGGGAAATGTGTGGGTGGCTAGGGATAACTTTGAAAAATCATTTAGACATCCAAGCAAAGCTATCTGGTGGAAAGATAAATATATCCATATAGTTTAGGAGATACATCTATGCTTGGGATATATTTGGGGAATTAGCAGTTTTAGGAAACACCATCACTATACTAATTTTCTTAATTTCATCACAACACCCCTACACTTACTTCCCAAATCTGTGTTTTTTCTTTTATGTATATATTTTCTGCTTTATTTTCAACTTGTGCTTGCTTTTAGCAGGAAGCCTCTATTTATTGTTCTGTGCTTGATTCTTGTTTAATCATCTTTAAATATATTCATCAAATATTTACTGATCACATTATATGTGCTAGGGACTTCCTGGAAATCAGGGATCCAATAACTTAAAGAGAAACAAGATTCTTGCCTTCTTGTAACTGACAATCTAATGAGGAAAAAGGTAATAAAAGTAGACACTTATAACACAGATCACCACTTCTTCCTCCTCAATACAGTCTCTTCAGTTTGCCATCAGCTTTAAGTTTTCATCTTATCTCAGCCTCTTTTTCAGTCCTCTTTGCTAGTGCCCGGATCTTCTCTCCATCCTCTTAGTATTAGAGAACTCCTAGCCTTGCTCTTCCTGTCTTTCCTTTCCTTCATGTACCATTACTCTCTTGATGTCATTAAGTCTCATACCTGGAAATGCCATTTACAGTCCTCTGACTCCCATAATCATACTTTCAGGCCAGATCACTCCTCCAAGTTCCAGACTCATTTTCAAGAATCAATTTCACATCTCTACTTGGATAGTCAAAGGACTTCTCAAACTCATTATGTCCAAAACTAAATAGCTGATCCTCCCCTTCAGACCTGCCCCCCAAATCACCTTCTCCATTTCTGTTAATGGCAAAAGTACCTTTGCTCAGGCCACAAACAGAGTCATTTTTCACTTGTTTCTTTAATTTATACATTACTTCCAATCATTGAGAAATCCTGCTGCCTGCACCTTCAAAATATATCCAGAATCCCACTAATTCTCAGTACCTCCACTGCTAACCACCTGTTCCACGTACTCATCCAATGCAACTTCAGTTACGACAATAGCCTCCTACCTGGGTTCAGTACTTCTCCCTGGAGCTCCCATCTCTTTTTCTCAACAAGTCACCACAGTGTTTCTCTTACACTATAAGTCCAATCATGTCAACTCTGTGCTTGCAGTAGTTCCCCATTTGCTGCAGAGTAAAAGCCAAAGTTCACACAAGGTCATCAAAGCCCTAAATAATCTCACAAGAACTCCCTGTCACCATTGATCTCATGCATTACTCTGCAGAGACCTGACCCCTGACTCATCCTCATGCCCATCAGACCCTCAACAACATCAGAATCACTAACTGGACATTCCTCCTTCCGGAATACTCCGGGTAAGAGATCGCAGTGGCAATCTCTTACCATCCTCAAGTCTTCCTTCAAATATTACCTGAAACTCTCAATTCTTTTCCCTGCTTTTATTTCTTTTAAAACAATTATAGTTAAAAGCATTCTAATATAGTATATAACTTATTCATTTAGTTTTAGTTTTATTATCTCCCCCATAATAGAATGTAAGCTTCGTGAGAAATTTCACCTATTTTTTTCACTTTGACAACAATGCCTAGAGAAGTGCCAGGCACATAATGGGTACTCAACACGTGTTTATTGAATGAATAAATGAAAGAAGAGTACAAATAAATGTTTCAAATTACATATTTTATAAGCGTTATGGAATAAACAAACAAGGGGCTGTGATAAACATGGACCCATTTTAAACAAGTTTTTTAGGGAAGGTCCAGCATAGAGATGAAACATGATAGGAGAGGTGCAGTGTCCAAAACAAGGGTGTAGGAGGCAGGTGTGGGGTCTTGTAAGTGGAAGAGGGAATTGTAAGGGAAAGCAGAGGGACAAGAAGTATTCAAAGAATTCCATCTACATAATGAACTTGAAAAGAAAACCTGTAACTGTTAGAAAGTGCTAAATTCACCATCCACTTGTAAAGTCACCTTCTGTCTTCAAATGATAAAATGTGTCAAATTATATTAAAGATGAGCTGAATGTGGCACACATTCTATACGCTTATTAGTGTTCATACAGGGTACTTGCTGCCAGAACTGGCTAAGTAATTTGCAGGGCTTCTTGTTCAAAAAGTGAAAAATTCAAGAAAGTGATGGCAGATGATTAAACCAATGCAGGACCATTTTGATCCCACTGGCCACATACCTGTGAAGCTGGCTCTCTTCCCTTGCTTTTTAAGTTTACCTTTCATAAGAGCAACATAGTGATACACCTGCCCGACAGTTGTTCAACATCACACAGGAGAAACTCTGAGCCAGGTAAGTATATCCCACCTCAGTGCAACTAAATATCTCCTCAAGGCAATGTATCTGGAGCCAGATAACTAAAATATCCACTGCCACTCTGTGTACCCTAACATGAAGGAAAGTGTGAGGAAGGGAAAGTTACAATGGAAAGAGAAAGGACTCTTAAACAATTTCAGTTTAAAATTCAGTTTAAATACCTCATATTTGCAAATTTACCAGGACACATGACTATTTAGGACATTTCTTGAGCCTCTGCCGAAGCTTAGTCTGGGTTTCTACAAGTGAAGAACACTGAGGCAAAATCTTGTAGCTTCACAGTAAACCCACATCTGAGTGTGGGCCTGGGTCATACCCACATGCCAAGATTCCAAGAAACACAGGTGTTTCCACAGCAGAAGGGGTTTTGTTACCACCCACTTTGGGGCCACTACTCTTTCCATGTTGCTGTCTGGGATGACCCAGTAAGTTAAGTTTCTAGTCACTGTTCTTTTAGGAGCCAGAAGAAAAAAAGAGAGATATTAAGTCAACAGTCTGAGGAAGGCTTCCCCATCCCATCACTTCCAGAATCTCTCTAAATCTGATTTGCATCCAGTCATCATGGAAGTTGGCTGGGTGCTAATGCCATGGTCAGTGATGAAATGCAATTATATGGTCTAGTGTTGTTCTTTACATATCTTGCAGCATATCTGAAATATTTTTACAGGTCCTAAGAGGTAGAGTTAGCATAAATTTTCTTACCACTTATAGCTTGTTTATCATAGGACTTTTTGACACTTGACACTGAAACACCAAGGCAGCAGTGAGTATAACTCTGCAAAATTCATGATTTGCCTCAGAAAATATCAATTATTAAATTTCACTCCCATCAAGTCCAATCAAGTTTCACATCTCCAATATCACAGGGGTTTGGGTTGAGGGACTTCTTGCAGAAGTCCTGAAAAATCCTAACTCCCCCAAATTTACCATCATATCCATATACTCTTTTATGATCTTTTTTCCCCATTTTATTTTATTTCTTTTCAGTGTTCCAGCATTCATTGTTTATGCACCACACCCAGTGCTCCATGCAATATGTGCCCTCCATAATATCCACCATCAGGCTCACCCAACCCCCCACACCCTCCCCTTCCAAACCCTCAGTTTGTTTCTCAGAGCCCATAGTCTCTCATGGTTTGCCTCCCCCTCCAATTTTTGTTTATGATCTTCTAACTAAAAGATTGGCTCGGAGCTGAAGATTGTACAGTTTGCTCTTTCCTGCAAGGGCTCAATGGTGAAGAATAATATTTGGTTTTATTTATCAAGTCAGATCCGTGACACACTCCTGACACAAGCATCAACAAGAACACCTTGTTCACAGAGCTATACTGCTAATAAGCAATTGATTTGTTTTTTTCAATCTGGTGAAAACGAAACCAATTCCTAGAAGTGTTCCAATTACCCAGCTCAATCTCCTGATGCCCTTGGTTAATGGCTTCCTCTATAGTTCTCATTTGAATGAGATCCCGATTTTTCATCCACGCAAAATACTCAATAAGAAACCCTCACTTTAACTTCACAAGAGAAACAATAAAATCATTGGTTACCACTTTTAAAACATATAATTAACCATCTAATATGTCTCATCAAGTTGTTATGCTAAGCTAAGTGTAATGCCCTTATTGGTTTCTAAATTGTAGGTTTCTCTTTCTCTCTGCCATTCATCATTACCCTTTGTCATCTTATTTGTTCTAGCCAATTTAATTCATTGATCTTCATTGTAAAGGCTATAATACTGCCAGTAATTTGGGACCTTCACAAGTTAGGTGAATACATGTTAACTGGTATCACTGTCAGCTTTATGGTTAAGAATGTATGTTACAACCTTTTCATTCTGGTTATGACTGTTGAGGCAGGGCTAGAAGAATGAACAAAAAAAGTCTGAGATCCATACCTTCCAAATAGGTTGGCACTCTGGAAATGTACTATTTTGTTTAAAGTACTTGAAAACATGAATTTAATTTTGGTTAAATCAGCATTCAACCAACATTTTCTGAGAACCTACAAATAGCCAGGTCTCTTGCTTAGAAGTAGTTTACAATTTAGTAGTGCTGATCGTAAAATATTATTAAAAAAAAAACAACCTAAATGTTCATGTACTATCATTAAATCGTAAACCACACTGAGATTAGGATCCTTAAATTATATTCTTGAGTACCGGTCATTAGTGCCAGTTCACACAGCCCCAAATACCAAGACTAAGATGCTGTAACATGAGAAAAACTCTCTGAAATCCAATATTCACCACCATTACAATGGAGCCAACTATTTACTCCAGGAACCAGAGCTCAAAAGGGAGGGAAGGAGGGAGGGTGGGTGGAAGGAAGGAAGGAAGGAAGGGAGAAAGCGAGAGAGAGAGGGAGGGAAGAAAAGGAACAGAAGGAAGGGAAGGAAGAAGGAAAAGGAAGGGAAGGAAGAAAGAAGGAAGAGAGGAAGGGAGGAAGGAAGGGTAGAAAGAACTATTTTTTCCCTTAGAGCTAGTCCTTTTGTTGAAAAGTCACTAGATTTTCTCTTTTCTTTTTTAAGATTTTATTCATTTATCTGAGAGAGAGAGAAAGATTGAGAGCAGAGGGAGGAGCAGAGGGAGAAAGAGAAAGAATGAATCTCCAGGAGACTCAGTGTTAAGCACAGAGCCTGACATGGGGCTTGATCCTTCAACCCTGAGATCATGACCTGAGCTGAAATCAGATGCTCGACAGACTGAGCCACCAGGTGCCCCAGTCACTGGAGTTCCTTAACAATTTTTAATATCTTCCTTACCAAAGCTTTTAACTAACACCAAACATTCTGTTTTCCTGATTGGTAAAAATAATATTTAAGATAAAATGCCTTGAAGCTAACAGTGGCATCTTGCTCATGTTTTTTGGAAATTACAGCAGAAGACTGTTCAAGACTAAAGAAAAATGTTGATTTTTATAGATTATTTATTTTAAAAATTGTTTTAAAAATTTGACTTACAGTGAGAGATAACCTCTATAATAATAGATATCACCTGGGAAATGGGAATGTAAATATTCCATATTTAACAGAAAAAAAAAAAACCCTTGAAGTTCTTTTTCAAAACTTCAGGTCTTCAGAAATTCATAATTCATAAAATGATAGAAATTATCAGCCAAATATTGCCACAATACAATTGCCACCTCCCTCCTCTTTTGTGTTGTCTAATTATTATTCTGTCACATAAATAACCCTGAGGAGGACCACAGTTGGATCAATAAGGTTTGGAAGGAATTTGGTGAAACTAAAAATTACATGATACCAGAAAGCTATTTATTTCAGCCATCCACAGATCTCAGAAAAATAACTATATTGGTACTTTCAGTAATCACCTATTAAAATGTAAGCTCCCTAAGGTTTATTCATTTTTATGTTTCCAATGCCTAGCATGGTACTGGGCACATATTTGATGCTCAAAATTGTTAATAAACAAATTGTTCTAAAGGGATGTAATGGACTTTAGAGAAAATATTCTCATCTTATATGAGATGCTAAGAATCAGTAATATGGTAAAAGCAACTTAGTCAACATAAAATTACTGAATGATTTTTAGGAGTCTGGCACAGTTCCAGTCGCAGGGGACACAGCAATGAACAAGTCCTATAAAAACCCTGCTGTTATAGAGCTTTCACTCTAGCCAGGGGGGAGGATAAAAGGTAGTATCTGTCATGTTGAAGTTTAGAAGAATTGCTAGGATCACGAATGACTGTGATTGTTTTTCTCTATTCAGCATTTATTCATCTAGTTATGTATTCATCCAGGCAAGTATGCACTGTGTCAGCTTTGTGTTAGGCACTGTGCAATGTTCCAGACACTCTTGGCTGAAAAGAGACAGACCTATGCTTAGAAAGGTCACAGGCTGTTGGGAAAGTAGTTGTGGTACATGAAACAAAAATGATTACAAGAAGGTGTTTATCTGCCACAATGAAGCTATATGCGGTATTGTAGAAATGTAGGAACTGGAGGGAGATTTGAAGTGCAAGTTCATTTTAAAGGAAGATTTGCAGAGCAAGTGGAAGGCAAATGGACCTGGAAGTGAGTGGGGAGCCTGAAAATAAAGGGAACAGCATATTCTAAAGGTTGGAGTCATTAGAGAACTTGAGAGGCTTTGTAAATACAAAAGGGATATAAAAGAGAATCAGATAAGAAAAGGCCCCCAAACAGGTTCAGATCTAGCATTTGCACTTTCAAATTGCACAAGTTACTTTACATCTCTAAAACTCACCCTGGCAGTGGGTATTATGGAGGGCATGTATTGCATGGAGCACTGGGTGTGATGCATAAACAATGAATTTTGGAACCCTGAAATAAAATAAAATTAAATAAAATTTTTAATAAGTTAAAAATTTTTAAAAAAGAAACCCCACCCTCCTCACCTGCAAAATTGGGATTACCAAGCCTCTTCACAAATCATTGTGATGAGTAAATAAAACACAGTATTTCCTATTTCAAGCATAGTACCTAAAATACAGTAAGTGCTCAGTAAATGTTAATTCATTCATTTTTCCTTCCTAACACTAAGGAAATTACTGTAGAAATTTTATCATAATGACATGGCACCTGACTAGAAGGTAGCATTTTTGAGAATGGTCTTGAAGGAAGCAGTATTTAGGAGAAGGAGATCATTTGCAAGAACAAAAATGAATGTTTGAACTCAAACTGGAAATGGAGAGAAAGACGTGAAGACTGCAAATATCCAAGAGGCAGAATGGCAGAATCCTAAATAGCAATCAGTTTCTTTGGGAAATGAAAGAGCTGTAGGGTCTAGAGAAAGCTCAAAGCAGGATACTTAAGAAAAGGGATTGATGGTAGAAAATATAGACAGTGGGTTTAGAAGACAGACATTTTGAGGTCAGTCCTGGGAAAGCTTTTCAGGAGCCCATGGGACATCCATATGGAGTCAATACAAACATAGCCTATAAATATCTGGAGTGCCAAAAAAATTATGCTTTTTTATCTAGATACTAACTATCTAGATACTTAGATTTTGCAATTATTAGGTGAAAGTAAAAGTCCAAGGCATAGATAGGATCACCAAGGAAACGTTTTCATCACAGCTGACTCTTGAAGAACATGGGTTTGAAGTGCATGGGTTCCCTTCCACATGGATTTTTTTTTTAATGGTGGAATACTCTAAGTGTATTTTCTCTTCCTCATAATTTTCTTAACATTTGCTTTTCTCTAACTTAAAGTATTGTCAGAATACAGTAGATGATACATATGTCATACAAAATATGGGTTTATCAGCCATTTACACTATCAGTAGTCTTTTGATCAATGATACATTATTACTAATAAAGTTTTGAGGGATTCAAAAGTTATACATGAACTTTGGATTGCATGGGGGTCAGTGCCCAACTCCTACATTGTTCAAAGGTCAGCTGTATTTTCCAACTCCCACAGGTGAAACAGTATTCTCTTTATGCCTGATTATGTTGAATTTATGCTATGCATTTAGTTGGATGTATTATAAAACCAGAAACACTTACTTAATAAAATGGGTTAAATTTGTTGGCTAACAGGAAGTCTACTCACACTTCCTGCAGTCCTTTCCTTCACCCTCAGTCTATCCTCAAGGAGAAATGCTACTGTATATTTGTTACCTTGAGAACATTTTATTAGCCCATGTTTTGAAAGTACAAGTCAAGAAGGATGTGGTTGGCTGGCCTTCCTACAATTCAAAGCACTAACAGGGCTGGACACCAAAGCCCCTCTTGTTCTCTATGGCTTCTTCTCCTTTCTCTCGAACAAAGGTTTTAGTTTGAGACTGGTTGAGGGTTAAGCAAAATAGATATTCTGACTGACTTTCATTCTGGTGCTGGAGCTTATATAGACTAAGCAAGGAAGTAATCCAGAGGTGCTGCCCAACTCCCTTGAATTGGACAATGTTCAGTAAATAATACCATGTACTTTGACTTGTTTTTCTTCTAGAGGAATAAGTTGAAAAAGAAATTCAGAGAGTTCTAAGTCTGTGAACCAATTTCGTCCCAGTATAACCCTAATGCCCCCTTTCCCAATGGAACTGTGGATTATCTGAACACGAAACCCATCCAAATTGTCCATTCAGATCTGTATATTTACAATTTCAGTGGATATTGTTTTATTTGTACACTTGTAAGATTCATATAGTGAGAAACTATGACATCATGCCCAAGTTCAAGATAGAATTAGTTTAAATGAAAGCTGCAATTGAGAGTACTATAATCAGATTGCTACTTTGGACTATGTCAATTACAGCAGGTTCTTCAGGTTCATGTCACAAATCATTATCCTCAGCAAACTATCCTTGACTTAAAAACAAAGTTACATGTTGCATTCTTGATTTCAACACTCACCCTTGGACTGTAATAAATTGGACCAAAAGTGAAAAAGTGAATGCTCTGAATTTGGAAACACATTTTTGCCTGAAAAAAAAAAAAAAAAAAAAAAACAACAAACAAACAAACAAAAAGCCTTCCAAATACTTAAACATGGTACATGGTAAAAATTCCAGTATCAACTCCTTTTTCTGGAGTTGGAATAAACATTTCAACCAGTGGGGAGCCTAAAATTGTAGGTCAAATTCTTATGTTCATATTCCAATAAGACTATCAGGTCTATATTATTGCTGCCCCTTCTCTTTTGAATATTGTCTTCATTCTATGCTCTATTATCCCCAGCTAAGTAACTAGAGAAAAATGATGAGGCCCAGAGCTTCATTTTAATCACTCAATGAAAAAAAAAAAAAAATTCCCCAAATCGGTGTGTAAGGAAAATACACAAAAATAGAAATAGACTTCTTGAGCTTTCATTGTTATTTATAAAATAATCAGTTTCAGAAGAAATGCTGACCCCAATTCTAAATTTAAGTGCATATTCAATTTTAGACAAGTGGAATGAAATAATGGTCATAGCTAACTGCTAATATTTGTGGAGTGCTACCATATGCTAAGTGGTATTCTCATGCTTTGAGTCTGCTTATCTCACTTACCTTTAACAACCAGGTGATAGTAGCTATAGTTACCATCTCCATTTACAGATGAGGAAATTAAGGCACAGAGAAGTTAAATAAGATACTGGTGGTTTACAAAACTGGTTGTTTTTGACATTTAAAGCTACACTCAAATTATTTTAAGTTATATATCTATTAAAAATCCTAGAATTTACCTAATTTCATCTCACTTGGAATTTTTATTATTCCCTTGAGGCAGCTCTTCACTGGTTTAAATAGTAAAACCTTCAGAACAGAGACATTGAGAAATAATTTATCTTGTAGATTCTAACAATGAAACTTGCAAAGCAGGAATTTCAATAACCCAGATCTTTTCATCTCAGGATTCCTTTATATTCTTAAAAATCATTGAAGATACCAAAGAACATTTGTTTATATAGGCCATATTATTTGGCATACCAGAAATAAAAACTGAGAGAAGTTTAAAACTCAAGAATACACAAGCACACATTCCATTAGTGGCAGAGCAATGGCAGTACCACATCAGGCAGTCACTGGAAAACTCCACCATGTACTTGTGAGAGAATGAGAGTAACAAAGGGAAGTAACATTTTAGGATTATTCTGAAAAGAATTTGGTCTCATGAATCCTTTGAAAGGACAATTTGAGAATGGCTGATCAAAAAGACATGGTTCTTATCCTTGCTATTTGCCTTGATAAATGCTTTTAAATTACTGATCAAAAATTACTGATCAAAAAAGGGAAAATATCCTACAAGATTATGATGTGGGTGATGGGGTTAAAGTTGATCTTCCGATATCTTTTGGTCACTCTACATACATACATACAAATGCCTGACCCTAGTGGCTAGTTCACCATCAAACCACAATGAGTGCACAGACGCCTACAGCTGCTGTTAAGTGACTATTAGCAAGGGGGCTTCATTGATCATATTGAAGTGGTGAGGTGACAAGGAATCAATACTCATCTCTCTCAGCAGGCCCTCTGTAGATACCAGGGCTATATTTGAGGTGGAGTTGAGTTCATGCCGGCTCTATCCAATGAAGCCAGGGATGGCAAGAGCTGAATTTAAGCCACAATCAATCAGAGTTGAGAACCAGATTCTATGGAGGGAGACTCAAAGTGTCTACTATCGTCAAGTCTAAGTGGTGGTCTAGAGGTAACATTAAATCTGGAGACTAAAAATTAGGCCTTAAATTATTCAGAAATAGGGTCAGATAAGGCAGGTCTAGAAAAAGTGAGGAGGATCAGTTACAAATAACTGTGGTACATTCTCGAATGACTTTTATCAGCCAGTGGCTCTCTCTCTGTGTAGTTAAGAGCAGGGTTCATTTCATGATGTAGGAAATGAATGCTAAGGTCTCATTCTGCTATTAACCAAAAACAAACAGAACAAAGAACCCTGATTCAGGGAGTACTTCCTACTTTGACCAAATCATTTTGCTACTTACAATTACAAATAACATCAATATTACTTTCCCTTTTTTTTTCTTTTTTGAGATTTTGTTTATTTATTTGACAGACAGAGATCACAAGTAGGCAGAGAGGCAGGCAGAGAGAGAGATGAGGAAGCAGGCTCCCCGCTGAGCAGAGTGCCTGATGCAGGGCTCCATCCCAGGACCCTGGGATCATGACCTGAGCCAAAGGCAGGGGCTTTAACCTACTGAACCACCCAGGCGCCCCTATTTTCACTTTTAAACCATGTACATGTAAGGCTATCACAGAACAAGAAATGTTTTCATTTTAAAACCGTGATTGTCATTTTGTCTTTAATCAATTCAGACGAACCTAGCATGCACGCATTCTAAAAGCTTGGAATTTTTGCATCAGAGTAAATTCAAGAATTAGCTTAAAAGTCCATCATTTCTAAATTAGATCACTTAATTATATTTATTTGTTTTCTATTTCTGTAAGTTCAGCTTACAAAAGAGTGCTGTATGAAAGAAAATTAATGGAATTGATGTTTTCCAAGTTTCATTACCAACTCCCCATTAAATGCATGCATATAAATGCATCTTCCTGAAACTGCCATGTTACCCTGTTCTTTCTCAAGCACTCACCTTTAGGTGAATGAGCCTCTGCAGACAAGATTTATATGACAGCATGACCTTTATGAAACAGCAGAGGCACCATTGTATTAGCAATCAGTGAATCCTAAAACAGCAGCAAACATGTTGATTAGATGTCTGTCATTCCCTAAAGCCCCAGTTGACAGTTTCCTGGAGTTCAGAGACAAATAAGCACATGCCACAATTTTACATTAAAAGGTTTTACTGCAGCCACCTTGAGGAAGCAATTTACTATTTGGCAAGTTATGCCTGATTCTCTTGGACTTCCCTATAGATACAATTAGACACACATATTTGGAAGAGGCCAAAGGGGAAGGGATAGACATTTCCCAGCAATGCTCAAGTAGCAATGTGTATATTTCTGCCACCCAGGAATATCTCTGACCGAAGAGACAGAGCTTCAGAACATCAACAGAAGAAACTCTGCTGGGCATGGCTGAGTTGCTTCCTGCACTTGATCTCCTTGCCAAAAACTACATCCTCATCTATCAAAACATACCAGAATGTGTCTGTCACCTGAAAATTATTCCAGCCAAATATCCTGAGCATTAGATAAGACTCAATCCACAAGAGGACGCTCTGCTTTTAATAGTTCTTTGAGTTCTATACCCTGATAACGCAATATTTTTTTTTAATTTTTTATTTTTTATAAACATATATTTTTATCCCCAGGGGTACAGGTATGTGAATCACCAGGTTTACACACTTCACAGCACTCACCAAATCACATACCCTCCCCAATGTCCACAAACCATAAAGATTTTATTGATTTCTTTGAGATAGAGAGAAAGAGCAAAAGAGAGAACAGGAGTAGAAAGCAGAGGGAAAGGGACAAGCAGTCTCCCCACTGAACAGGGGACTCAATCCCAGGACCCCAGATCATGACGAGCCGAAGGCAGATAGATGCTTCACGGACTGAGCCACCCAGGCGCCCCCTGATACGCAAGTTTTAACCTTACTTTAACTGCTGTTCCAAGTGGAAACTCTCAAAATACTAATTATTAAGGAGAAAATAGACAAATTTGCCCCTTTAGTTCTGAATTTAGAAAATTTCAAAGGGCAAGGAATGTTTTTAAAAGGTTCTACCCAAAACCCAGTGTTACCATGCCTACTGGTAAAGGCAATGTAATATGCAGAATACTAAACAGATGCCCTCAATGTCTCTTCCTCTTCAGAGGGGCTCAACCACACCAGTGGCAACTCTGCTCTGAAACTGTCAACAGAAGGCACATGTGGTGGTTGATGGTGCCCTTGGACAAGACCACTCAGAAAAGAGAGCCTCTATAAAAATATCCTTCTTCCACTCTTGTCCTGATGTTAAAATGTTTGAAAACTACAGACTTCTGTTTGTTACCAAGGTAGAAGCTGATTTTATATTTGAGCTTGTCTCTTACTTTAACAAGGCAATCTTAGAATGACTTGAAAAGGCAACAATGATGTTAAAGTTCCAAAAGCATCCCCATAAACACTAGCAAAAGAAAAAGACAAGTTGAAAATTCAGATGGCACAAAATATGCCATTTCTGTTACAGGAGCCCTTGAATTGACATTACAGGATTTTTAAATATTTTGCTATTCACCAAGGTCACCTTCAGAAAAAAGGATGTGTTTCTGCTTCTCATGATTGTTCCAGACATTGCAGCTATATAAAATAGGAAAGCTATTTAAAATTAGTTGTTTACTGGAACATTATTTTCAGTCACATACTTTTATAATCAGGTATGGAAGTGATAAAGAAAGAGGTGATAGCCTCTATCAACAATGGTATTTGACAACTACTCAACTAACAGTTAAATTCTAGCTATTTCTTGAAATTCTTTATTCCTATGAAATATCCCACAATGTATGAATTGCTTCATGTTTTTAAAATATCAGGATAGTTTTCATTAAACACAAATAAACCTCCCTTGGCTCCTATATTCCATATCAGCTTCCATTTTTTATCCTACTTCCCTCTACCCCCCCACCCCCCAAAAATCAAAAGCATTGTCCACACACTGTGTCTCCTCTTCATCTTGCTTTCACTTTTCAGCACATACTGTCCTGGTCTGTAACACCACAACTCCACTGCAACCGTTCTTCCCAAGATTATTGATGACCCAGCCACTAAATTAGAGAACACCCTTGTCCACTTTGATGTTAGTAGCATCTGGCAAAAATAGACACTCATTCCTCTTTTGAACATTCTTGCTCTTGCAATCAGTGCTACAACACTTCCTGGGTTTCCTCCTAATATTCTGGCCACTCCTTCCCAGATTCCTTGACAGGCTTCTCCCCCTTTACCACAATTCCATGGAGAGAAATGTTTGGGCAGTCCTTCACAAGCCCTCTCACTTTCCTCTATCAACACTATCCTAAGCAGGTTGCTGCCAGAACTATCTATACACTGACTCCAGATTACATCTCCACTCTACACTTGTCCTTGAGTCCCAGACTCAGAGGTAAATAGGAAGATAAATGATATATAGGCAGATAAATGATAGATGATGGATAGATATAAGATAGAGAGATAGATAATAGATAGAAGATAGATAGATAGATAGATGATAGATGATAGAGACAGACAGAGGAATTCAGATCTCCATTTAGACGTCTAACAGACGACATCTCAAATCTAAAATTCCAAAGTAGCAAGTCCAAAATGGAACTTGCTCATACCATCCAAATCTCCAAACCTGTTTCTCTCTCAATAGCACTAACAGATAATCATTCAATCCAGAAAAAGTGTCATTTTTGTTTACTTCTTTTCCCTTATTTTTTATATTTTGTCAATAATAAATCCTATTATACCATCTCCAAAAGTATCACTCTACTTCATGCACTTCTTTTTCCATTACTACCACCCTAACCAAACCCCCAATGTATCTGGCTTGAACTTAAGTGGAAAATAAACAATAGAATCTTAAGAGTTACCCCTGTTTCTACTTATTTTTAACCATAAATCTGATCATGTCTCTCTTTTGTTTATAAACTTTTCATTTTTTTCCATTACACCTAGAACAAAATCCCAACTCCTCATCATGAATCAAAATTCTGCATGATTGAGGCTCTGCCTCACCCCATGCCATTTTCTCCCCACTTGTTATCTTCTAACCATATTGGACTTCTTTCTTGATTTCCAGAATATGATTTTTCCTAACTCATGGTTTTTGCCACTGACACTGTCTTTGCCTGGAATCTTCTATCCACAACCATTCTAAAGGATATATATTAATTTTAGTTATTTTATCATATATCCATTTATGAATTGCAAATGAACAGTAAGTCCCATAAAGGAAGTACTCATGTCTATCTCGTCCTCATGATATGTTCACAGTAGGCCCTTACTGCCTGGCACAGAATAGACAATCAATGCTCACTTAATTCCTTAATAATTTAATTCATGTAGCATAAAGCAGAAGGATTTTATACTAAATTGGATGTACTCCTTCCATTATTCTTTTTTTTTCTCGCATTATTGATTTAATGTGCCACATGCTGGAAAGTATACCAGTTCAGCTATACTAGATAATGTGACTCAATCATATGAAAAATAGATACCAACATCATCATAGATCCTTTCTTTAACTTATCTGGCTTTTGGAAAATAGAATAGCTGAAGATAAATTGGCTTAATATCACATAGATAAAAAATACTGAATCAACAATCATTAAGAAGAGTTACAGGATATAGGGAGTACTTAAGTGTTTATTGTATAATGATGGGTTATGTGATACACTTGATAGCATGTTAAACTTTCCAAAAATCGGGCTAAATAGACTGTCTTGTGAGGAGTTGAAAATAAAACTATAATTATATTTTTCAGAATATAAAACAAATAATAGAATCAAGGTATTTAAAATATTTAATGAAATAGTGAAGGAGGAGACTATGAGTGGAGAATGTTAAATCTCCTAATTCTGTTTTTAAGAAATAAAAAGAATTTCAGATGGTAGATGAACCAAAAAAGGTACTTTTGTTGGAAAGAATAAAACATTGTAGGAATAGAATGAAACAATCTGAAGACATCAGCAGAGGGATGATTAGACATTGTAGTTAAAAAACTACTACCAAAAAAATAACAAGGAGGTCAACACTGAAGAGTAAATAATTCAGTGGGGCCAAGTAAAGAGCATAGGTCCAAAGGGTTAAAATCCTTCTCTGATCTACATGGCATAATAATCTATTGTACAGTTAAGAGTTCAAAAGATGCTTCCATCAGCCTAGGGTTCTCTCTCTCCCTCATACTGAGACATAGTGATATTTCCTATATGAAAACCATGGCTCCAATCCACCAGATTAATGCCAGATACATGTATACATCAAATATACAAACCTCGTGAGAGTATTGTCAGACCACAATTCTTTATAATTTCTTTTCTTTCTTTATTTTTTATTTATTTTTAAAGCTTTTATTTATTCATTTGACAGAGAGACAGCGAGAGAGGGAGTATAAGCAGTGGGGAGTGGCAGAGGGAAGAGCAATCTTCCCACAGAGCAGGGAGCCCGATGCAGGGCTTGATCCCAGGACCCTGAGATCATGACCAGAGCTGAAGGCAGATACTTAACGACTGAGCCACCCAGGTACCCTAATTTCTTTTTTTAAAGATTGTATTTATTTATTTGAGAGAGACAGAGCACGAGTGTGGGGGGTAGGGTGCAGAGAGAGAGGAAGACGCAGGCTCCTCACTGAGGAGGGAGCCCAGCGTGGGGCTCCATCTCAGGATCCTCGGATCATGACCTGAGCCAAAGGCAGACGCTTAACCAACTGAGCTACCCAGGGGACCTCAACATAGTTTTAACACCAGGGCCCACCAGTCTGTTCAGAGCCCTTCTCCATGGTTGTTTTGGTATGATTTTATTCACCTGAAGTTAAAACATTTAACAAAATAGGCAAAAATCTTAAGATATTGAAAGAAAAACATGGAGAATTGGAACAATTAGTTTTGGATTACTATAAATACTAATTATTACTAACATCAAACTACCATTACATTGGCTATTGTGACTTCATGCTGCTGTTTTGCCAGACCACTTATCCAATACCATGGCAATAATTACACGGTACATCCAGTACTTTCAAAACAAAAACAAAATAAAACAATGAAAACTCCATGGAAAATATTTATACTTGTTTCCACTAGACTGATAGAACTTTTGGTAAGTCTATCACTTGTATGGAAAGTACCAGGAAAGTGGGGTGCCTGGATGGCTCAGATAGTTAAGTGTCTGACTCTTGATTTCAACTCAGGTCACAATCTCAGGGTTGTGAGACTGAGCCCTGTGTCAGGCTCTGTGCTCAGTGGGGAGTCTGCTACTGAGGATTCTCTCTCTCCCTCTGCTCCACTTCCCCTCTCTAAAATAAATAAATAATCTAAAGAAAGTTAGAAAGAAAATTACCAGAAAAGAAAATAATATGTTTAATGAATATTATTTATGATCTCTTAGAAAACAGTCATGTCTTACATGAAAAAAAAAAAACTGGCTAGGCTCTTATGGAACATCTATAACATCTATTCAATTGGTTCTGCATTTTCTGCTTTGCTTAAAAAATATAAATAGAATATATCCATTCTCAGTGATAAGCCACTGGAGACTAGAATTGTTTTATAAAGGAAAACATAGGCTATTTTAGGAAAATGTAGCATTTTGGATGCTTAGAACAGATTTTAATTTTCTAACATTCAAATGTGTATTTTTGTGTACAATGTGATCTAAAATCTTCAGGTATCTTTTTATTTACTGTTATTAACTCAATAAAGATTGAGCTTTGACTAATGGCATTGTGCTAGATGACAAAAACACAAAAACAAATAGTAAATACTCTTCAGAAGTGCACAGATAAGTTTCTTTGTGAAGGTGGCAATTATTTGTTCAAATAATGTCATCTAACAGAAAATATAATTTGTGTTTCACCAAAACTTTCATACTTTGAGTAGTAGTATTTTCTTTTTTTTCAATTTGAGAGAGAGACACAGAGAGAGCATGAACAAGGGTAGGGGAAGGGGTGCGGGGAAATGCAGACTCTTCACTGAGCAGGGAGCCCAACTGATGCAGGGCTTGATCCAGGACTCTGGGATCATGACTTGAGCCGAAGGCAGAGGCTTAACCAGCTAAGCCACTCAGGCGCCTAGTAGTTAGTATTTTAAAAAAATGATCCTATATTATCTACTGGAAGAAAATTTTAGCTTAAAGATTCCTAATAAATGTTCTATAAGACAGCAAGTCTTCAGCAAGCCAAGGGCATAACAAGGGGGAAAAATGTTGTATTTAACAAAATTAAACATAGTCAAAGACTTTATTGATTTTGTGACATCCCAGGAGTTCTATCATACAAGTATTCTAAATTCCTCAGGAAATGTATCATTTGGCATTCCCTGAGTTTATTTTACAGTGAAATTTTATTTCATAAGAAAAATACAAAAATCAAATGTAATAGACCACATTTTGAAATTCTACATAAGTAAGATATAATTTAATTGGTTCACACTGGGTCAACAAGTAGTTATTTCTAATGTACCCTATTAACCAACCCACATTTATTAATTTATCTTAGAATTTTCCCTAGAAATTTTGAGCTCAATTTACATTTAAAATGATCCTTTATATAAAATTTGAGCTTGTAAGAGAATCAATAACAGTTTATATATATATATATATATAATAAAAAATATAGAGATCAGTTTTAATAGATGTCTTCCTTCTCTCCTCTTCCTTTAAGAATCCCTGTGCCAGACTCCAAACCAGTGAGGATAAAATGTTAAGTGTAGAAAAAAAGTCAGTGAATGAGGAAAGAGGAATGTTTTGACAAAAGTTATACAGAGACGGTTTTGATTTCTCAGGAGGAGACTGTAAAACCCACCAGAAAGAGCTAGAATATTCTTCTCAGTGAATAACCATTTCATAAGAATAAGTATCTATGATTGTCATATGTGAAAATAAAGTGATACACAGAAATTCACAGCTTAAAGAATACAAAAATAGAGACCCTGAGGCCCAGGAGTTTCAGTTTGGGGTTGGTTTTTTGTTTGTTTGTTTGTTTGTTTGTTTGTCTAGAATCTTAGGTAGGTCACTTCATTTTCCTATGCCTAGATCTCTGCATTAGAGAAAAGCATAGACCCTCTCACATAGACATTGGATAGGTAAGACAAAGTAGAAGCCCTAAGTTTTATTTTTTCCATAGACATTTTGACTAAAAAACAACTGTAAAAGTGATGACCTGCTTTTAGGTAAGTGGAAAATTTTACCTTTCAAGAGAGCACAATAGATTCAAATCAAATGTTATTTTTTCAGAAAGTCAACTTTTAACATTAGACTGCAAAATTAGTTTAGGATTTTAGTGTGAGGTACAGCTCACCTATCATATATTCTGGGAAGATAACCCAAATGAATTTTATTCTTGACTAGTAGAGTAAATTCCCAGAGTGTTTAACTGACAGAAGTATTACAATGACATCATAAAACTACATTCTGCTTTTATTCAGACTCTTGGCAATACTCTATCACATCAAGTTTTGAAAGTAAGCTGAGGGGGGGAAGATGACTTCTGCTCAAACACAACCAGACAAAAAGCAGACGGAAAGGAGACATAGTACAGAGCATGACAGCACATTCTTTTGAACAGCACAATTATGGAGGCATCTGTTCTGAAAGCACAGGTTTCTACTGCGTCTTTGTTTTACCTGATGGATGAAAGAGCAGAAGCATTTTAAATTGTGAGGATGACAAAGCTATATGTTACTTATATGCAGGAGCTGTTAATTTAATGATGTCATGGACAGGGTTGATTAACAGCTCCTATCCTGAAGGGTATATCTATAGCCAGAAAAGTCATCCTGCGACCAATGACTTACTGCTCCAGCTCCAAGCAGAGGGCAGGTCTCAACGGCTTATGATACCCTATTCCTAGGCAGTGGGTGAGGGGGGACCCACAGAGCACAGTTTTTCTTAGGCCCTGGCATATTTCTGCTAGTTGCAGAGTGATTTTACTGGCATGAGTCAGAAGGCATGTGAGTCATCTGTATAATAAATGAGACAACTTTATTTCATTCAGCTTATGCTCACTTCATTATGGCAAGAGCAAGTAAGGAAAATTTCTGTTCTCTGTCAGGTTTTCCCAAAATGATCAGTCACTGATGGCTCACATGTCCCCATCAGAACTATATGAGGCTATGGATCTATACACGGCTTCTACTGCCAGCAACCCAGGCAGGGACGTGGTTGCCAAGCACACAAGCTCCTGCAATGATTTACCACTTCCAAATGTTACGTTTGACAACAAATCTAAGAAACTCAGCCTTCTCAGCGAGAAGCTTCCCAAGTTAGATCTTGTGTCACCGCTACTTGGCTTTGGTCTCTACATGAAGGGCCCATCAGTTTTAGGCATCTCTGTTTGCCAGAGCTGGTCCCATGATTTGGATGCTGAGCTCCAGACTGCCTTCATCTTCCCCTTTTAACCAAAAGGCCAGTCAAATCCCAAATCTCAATGAATTAACTGGTGCACCTCAGTTCTCCCAAGAGGGGTGGGGGAGAGCAAACTAAACAGTGTGTTTGTTGAGTATGGATGGGGCTAAGGTGAAAACCACTTCTCTGAGGATAGGCAATGCAACACAAACAGGAACACAGGAGACTTTCTGCAACTTGTTATCTGCCGTAGAAGAGAGAATGTGAAAGATTGCCAAAAGCCCCGTTGGAGCCAAATCACAGCTTTCAAATTGAGGGTTAAGATAAAAATTTATAATATTTGAGAGTGATAAATGAGCTCAGCAGCTGTCTAATCCCCTCATCCAAGTGATCTGAAATAGCCTCAACCATAGCTTTGCAGGCCTTCATGAAGTCTCTCTGAATCATCTCAGTCACTGGGAACTCACTAACTCACAAGATAGCCCATCTTTTTAACAATCAACCTTTTGATGACTGAAAGCTATTTCTTGGAGTGAGCAGAAATTTGTCTCTCTGAAACCTCCCACTACTCCTCATTCTAGCCATTTAATGGAACTGGCTGAAAGCTTATCTAAGAAATTGGTTTCATAGTTTACACCCCAGCCCACTCTGATTCTTGCACTTTGAATTATACCAGTCTGTTCATGACTCTGATCAGCATCCTTCTAGCCCAAATACTGCAGTTCTTGGCTGTGCTCCTGACTTGCTTTGCTCAACCACACGTGTCAGTCTAGTAAATTCTGTTGGCTAACCCATCCACTTGACCATAATCTTTGTTTAGATAATGAACCCTGTGCAGGGGTTTAATACTTGGTTCTAATATCCATCTTCTCTTCATAGGCCCTGTACTGCCCAACTCCTAGTCTATCTCCAGAGTCCTCCAATGCACTCGGTCAATTGTGTATTCCAATTTAGTTCTTCCTAACTGCTCTATCTTGAAGCCAGGCAAAAATATGATGGCAGCCTGAATTCAGGCAATGAAAAATAGATGATACAGAAGATATTAAAAGCTAGAAATTGTAGAATTTGGTAACTGGATTGATTATATTCACTGAGGAGTGTGTATGTAAGAATAAAGAACATGAAATTATAAAGCAAAGAGGATTACCATTCACCCAGACAGATGATATAGAAGGATTTGGGCAGAAATTAATGATTAATTTTTCAATGTGATTGATTCAAGGTGCCTGTGGGCTTCCAAGTTCAAATATTTATTAGGCTGTTGGAAATATGGGCCTGGAACTTAAAAGAATTCTTGATTAGATTTAAGAATCACCCAAATGTAAAGGAAATATTGAGATAAGATTTTAAAAAAGATATTGTAGGAATTATACAAAGAATATAGTCAATGATACTGTAAAAGTGTCATACCATGACAGATGGTGGCTGCACTAGTAGTGAGCATAGCATAATGTAAAAACTTGTCGAATCACTACATTGCACACCTGAAATTAATATAACTGTGTGTCAACTACACTAAAAAATTAATAAACTTTTTTTTAAAGATATTGTAGGAATTATGTTTGAAGCGAAATCTCAGAGAGATGACAACAGAGTCCTTTGGAATTATGACTTTGACTTTTAGACTGAGCAGAGAAAGAACAGTTCTCAAGAAGGATCTAGAATCAACGGCTAATAAGAGTAGAAGAGATTATTTGTTTTTTGGGTGTTGAGTTTTATAGGTTTTTTTATATATATTTTCTATACTACTAATGCTTTATCAGATATGTAATTTGCAAATATCTTCTCCCATTCCATAGGTTGCCTTTTAGTTTTCTTGATTGCTTCTTTTACTGTGCAAACGCTTTTTATTTTGATGAAGTCCCAATAATTTTTGTTTTGTTTTGTTTGGAGGTTTGTTTGCTTGTTTGCTTTTGTATCCCTTAGCATCATTATCTACAGTAGCCAAATTAAGGAAAGAGCCCAAATGCACATTGACTGATGAATGTATAAAGATGTGGTATACATATTCACTGGACTACTATTCAGCTATAAAAAAGAATAAAATCTTGCCATTTTCAACAATATGGATGGAGCTGGAGAATATTATGCTAAGTGAAATAAGTCAGTCAGAGAAAGACAAACACCATACGATTTCACTCATTTGTGGAATTTAAGAAACAAAACCAACAATCATGGGGTGGGGGGAAGAGAAGCAAACTAAGAAAATATGGAGATCAAACTGATGGTTATTGGAGGAGAGGTGGGTAGGAAGATGGATTAAATGATGGGGATTAAGGAATGTAGTTGTTGTGATGAGCACTGGGATTGTATGTAAGTCTTAAATCACTAAATTATACACCTAAAACTAATATTACACTGTAAGTTAACTAACTGGAATTTAAATAAAAGCTTTTAAAAAAGAGAAGGGAGAAAATATGAAAATTTGGATTGTAAAAATCAAAGAGGAGACAATTTCAAGTGGTTAATTACAAATGTCCATACAAGTATTTAGTGTTATGATAAAGTAAAAATTCCATTTTTTTGGTACTTTGGAGACCAATAATTCCAATAACAGAAACTGGTTAGCTACTCAGGAAACCTCCTTCCTCCTTCCTTAGGGCACACTGGCAGAAGTTTTCTGCATGATTTGCCATTAGGTGTTGTCATCCGAATGAACTCTGGCCAAGAGTGTGTGCAGACATGATGAATGCCATGTCCTGTTTGACCTATAAAAAATATTATGTATAAGTCTCACTCCCCTTGTCTGCCAGTAACATTCAGAAGATCTAGCAAGGACTCTAAGGTCCTAGAGAAAGAAAGAAGGAAAGAATGAGATGTAAGGAGTCCATGTTCTTAAATCACTTTTGGAGCAGTTTAATACTCTCTTCAATCCTCTCTATTTCCCCCAAAGCCTCCAATTGGACTTTATGAAAACAAAATTAATTTCTGTTAAACCACTGAGATTTGGGCATCATAAATTACAACCACTAGATTACCTTCACTAGTATAAAGACTTTCAAAAGTTCTTTGAGTGAAATTTTCAGTGCAATGATAGAGTCAGGAAAAGTAAAGTGGAGATAAGCACGTGTACTGGTGATTTCATGACAAATACTGTTATTATTTTTGATCCCCATGCAAAAGACAAAAGAAGCCACAGTGATGTTTAGCATTCAGGTAGCACATCTGGTTTTTAAATGCTCAGTGGATCAAAATTAACGTGCTTGGCCATAAAAAGAGACTAGAGTACTAAGAAGCAGTACTAAAGCTGAACTGACGAAAGGAAGCTGCTGTCAATGCAGCTTAGGATTTCATAATCTTGGGACTGTTCAAAAGTTAGAACTGCTTCATGGAAGGGAGTAGAGTAAAACATTTAATTCGAAGTAGAGTAAAAATATTTAATTTATTCACTCACCAATTTTTATTGAGCATCTACTATGTGCTATTCTAACCAATGGGCATACAAATCCAGAAGTAGGACTGCATGTCATACGTTCAACATTTCACAACACCAAGAGTAGTAATTCTCTAATACAGTTGGGTCACTCTTTTTCGTAGACAGATGGGAGATGCCAATGGATGGTTGGGGTGGATGAATGGATGAATGGATGGATGGGTGGATGGATGGATGGATGGACAGATGGATAGATTATGCATAGATTTATGCATATTTATGGATGTATAGATTTAAGCATATCTATATATATCTATGTCTACTCCCATGTACTTTGTTTATAGAGTTGCAACTTTCTTCTGCTTAATCCTTCAAAAATCAGCCCTGTTCAAATTCAAATAGCTCTTTAGTCTTTAATGATAAATTTCCAAGGAAAATAATAACTATTCCTTTGTTTGATGCAACTAACTGGTCTCCAAATTATAGGACCATGATTTTATCAAAGGAGCTATAGATCACAGTGTCATCAATCATTTCTGCAGCTATCAATTCAACTCCTATAAATGTACTGCTTTTTGATGATCTGGAAAAGATGGCGCCTTTGAGCCAGGTGTCCTGAGGTTTTGTTTTAAAGACAAGTCTTGGTATTCCAACACAAAAATGATTTTTTATACAAACACACCTGCCTATTTTTCTAAGGGGGGAGGAAGATTCAAAACTTTCCAATTAAATTATGAAATAAATTAATTTAAAAATGCACTTCCACAATTGGGAATTAGGGTTAATATTGTCTAATGAGGTTTATTTTTAAATAATTACACAAAATGATGATGCTAAACCCAGCAGAGACACAATTTGGGTAATAAAGATTATAGACCAGATGAGTATATGGTGTTATTGAATGAATAGTGAACAGTGAAAGCTATGATGAACAGATAACATAAGAGCATGCAATGATAATGCAAAGTTTATCAGTGTAGGAAAACATATCTGAAAAAAGAACTGTATCATATGTGTCAAAGGCATATTTTATCACCTATTGCATTATTGGCTATGATTAGATAACATTGGCTTTTTCTTTCTTTCTCCTCTAGAACTCTAGCCCATGTCAGTAGGCAGAGCATTACCGTCACCATAGACAGCCTTCTCACATCACAGCCCTCCCAAAGATAACCACTATTCTGACTTTCAGTTCTATACTTTATTGTGCCTTTTATTGATCTCTAAGTTGAATGTACTCTTTTATTTCTGGCTTCTTTGATTCAGCATTGTGTTTCTGAGTTTCATTCATGTTGTTGGATATAATTATAGTCTGCCCATTCTTATCTCTGCTTAGCATTCCATTATGTGAATATACAAATATTATTTATCCATGTATATTTGGATATTTGTGTTGTTATCAATTTGGGACTATTATGAATAAAACTCTTCTCTACAATCGCTACAATCTTACATGCATTTTTGGTGATATTATGTAGATATTTCTGTTGAGTACTACCTGGAGGGGGAATTCTTCAGTATGTATCAGAAGTTTCCCAAAATAATTGTATAATTTACATTCCCATTTGAGAATTTTAAAGAGTTGGATGTTCCACATCCTCTCCAACACTGGTATTCTCTCCCTTCTTCGTCTTAAGTCTTCTGGTATCTGTGTAGGCCACTGTGGTTTTAATTTTGATTTTCCTGACAACTAATAATGTTTTGTGTACCTTTTACACATGTATCAACCATTTCAATATCTACTTTTTGTGAAGCCCTTCTTCGAGTCTTTTATTCTTTTTTTCACCTTTGCTATTGCTACCTACTTACATTTTTTTAAAGATTTTATTTATTTGAGAGACAGAGAGATCACGAGCAGCGGAGAGGGAGAGAGGGAGAAGCAGAGTCCCCACTAAGCAGGGAGCCTGATGCAGGACTCAACTCTAGGACCCCACAATCGTGATGAGAGCCGAAGGCAGATGCTTAACTGACTGAGCCACCAAGATGCCCAGCCATTTACATTTCTAAATGAGTTTTAGATTGAACTTATCAGTTTACATACACACACACACAACCCTCAAGATTTTTATTGGGGTACACTGAAGTTATAAACAAATTTGGAAAGAACAAACACCTGTTAGAGAAAAAAATGCAATTTTCCATAGTCATTCTTTTGAAATGAAAATGCACAACTCATCCTATCAAGATGTAAGGTCTATTTGCTCAGCCTCTGAATCTGGGCAAGGCATAGGACTTGTTTTGGATAAAAAATGCAATGGAAATGACATTGTGTACTGTCATGGTTGGGCTTTAAGCAGCCTTGTGTTTATTCTCTTTCTTTTGGAACCCTGACAATATTAATAAACTTAGGATTGTCTGCTTAATTATAGGAGACAAATGTCCCTATAACACCTTTGCCCGTGTTAAAGCCACACACACACCAGTATGTGAGTGAAGTTATTCAGGACCACCCAGGCTCAAATTCATCTGCCAGATGATCACAGAAGTATTGTGAGACAGGTCAAGATCTGCTGGGAATGACCTAGATCAAGAGACTTTTCCTTATTTCTAGTAGACTCAGTAGTAAAAATAAGTGATTGTTATTTTAAGTCACTAAATGGGGTGCAGTTTCTTACACAATAATTTCTAACTGCAAAAAAAACCACATTTTACAATACTATGTCTTTCAATCCATGAACATGATGTATTTCTTAATTTATTTTATCATCTTAAATTTCTGCCAGGTGTTCTGCCAGGTCTGGAGGTCCCTTGTCTTTCTATTTGGTAATTTTTAATACAATTGACAATTATATTATTTTTTTTAATATATTTTTTAGTATTTGTTTCTCATTTAAATTTTAAAATTTGTCTTTGCATAGTGTATTCTATAATTATGGTAGCTCTACTTCATTCATTTTAATAATTTACCTGGAGAGTCTTTGAGACTTTTTAATGTACAATCCTATTTTCTGAATTTAGTTATACCTCCAATCCTTAGTCTTTTTTCTTCTTTTACTTGCCTTTTTGCTCTATGTAAAGTATCCAGGAAAATACTGAAAAGAGCGAGTAGAAAAGACGTTTTTGTCATATTCCCAATCTCAGAGAGAAATCTTTCAATGTTTCACTATTAAATATGATGTCTGATAATTCATTATTAAGCTAAGAAATTTCTGTTGCATTCTACCTTGTGTTTACTTTTTTATAAATGTGGTCTGAATTTATCAAGTGCAGTAACTAAATCTATCAATGTAATCATAAATTTTTTCTTCCTTTCCATGTTAATATGATGAATTATACTAACTACTTTGCAAATGGTAAATCACTTTGGCAGGCCTGAAATACATTCCCCTTTGAGGTGATGTGTTTTCTTTTTAAATATTGTTACATTTTCAGGCACCTCCATGGTTCAGTTGGTTAAGCATCTCCCTTGGGCTCGGATCATGATCCCAGGGTCATGGGATGAAGTCCAACTTCAGGCTCCCTGCTCGGCATGGAGTCTGTTTCTCCCTCTGATACTCCCCCTGCTTATGCTTCCTCTCGCTCACCCTCTCACTCAAATAAATAAATAATACATGTATATTGTTAAATTTTCTTTATTTTTTTCCTAATGACTTGTATACCCTTGTTAATGAAAGAGACTAGTATGGAAGTTCTTATTGATTTAATGTCTTTGTTAGGTTTTGGTATCAAAGTTATACTAGTCCTTCATTTTCTAATCTCCCAGAAAAGCTTATACAACATTGGTGTTGTTATTTCCTTAAAGGTTAAAAGGAATTTTCTTTTGAAGCCCTTGAGCCTGGGATTTTCTGAAATAAAAATTTATAATAAAGTATTAATTTTAATAGTTACTAGGCTACTTAAATTATGTATTCTTCTATCAGTTTGTATAAGTTGTATTTTTAAAATTTCTATTTCCTTTCAATTTTCTGAATTATTGGCTATATCTGCTTAGAATATTTTTTTGTTATTTTTTTATTTCTGTAAAATATGTAGTGATGTTTTCACTTTTTAATTTCTGGTATTAAGAATGTGTGTTTTTATTTCTTAGTAAGATTTTGCCAAATTTGTAAATTTTGTTAACTCTTTGGAGTTTCACATTTTGACTTCAAATTTTCTATTAGAAAAATTTTTCAGGGAACCTGAATGGCTCAGTGGGTTAAGCTTCCAACTCAGTTTCAGTTCAATTCATGATCTCAGGATCCTGAGATGAGCCGCTGTATGTTCTACACTCAGTGGCGAGTCTGCTTCTCTGCTTCTCTGTCTCTCTCTCTCCCTCTGTTCTTCCCCCTCAACTCATGCATGCTCTCCCTCTAAAAAAAATAAATCTTAAAAAATAAAAAGAAAAAATTTTCTATTAATTTTAACTTTTATTTTTATCATTTCCTTTCTCTTTCATCTTGTTTTGTTTTTCTTTTTCTAGATTCTTGATTAAAATAAGAACACCGATTTTCCACCTTTCTTCTTTTCTAACACAGGTATATAAGGCTGCAAATCTCTCTAATCACTACTTTGCCTTGCATTTCACAAGTTTGAAATGTTATCTTCCTTATCACCCAGTTTTAATGTCTCCTTATTGCACTAAGTTTTCTTCTTTATCCCATGGACTATTTAGACATTAGTTTATAAATGTTAACTACTTGTGAACTTATCTTTTTTATTACTGATATCTAACTATATTCCACTGTGATAGCAGAATATAGTCTGTCAAATTCTTTTAATATTTGTGGAGATTTTATTTATGTTCCAGTGCCTGGTCACTTCTGGTAAATATTTAATGTGCGAATATTTAACTAATGGATTATATATTCATTACATTTTATGTGTATATTAAATATATATATTTAAAGATTTTATTTATTCATTTGATAAAGAGAGAGTACAAGTAGTGGGAAGAGATGGGGGCAAGTGGGGGGAGAAGCAGACTCTCTGCTGAGCAGGGTAACCAATGCAGGGCTCAATCCCAGGATCTGGAGATCATTGATGACTTGAGCCAACAGCAGAGGCTTAACCATCTGAGCCACCCAGGCAACCCATCTATTTTATATTTGTTAATTAGGTCAATTTTGTTAACTGTTTTGTACATCTTCTCTACCATTACAGAATTTTTTTAAAAAGATGTTATTTATTCATTTGACAGAGAGAGAGATCACAAGCAAGCAGAGAGAGAGAGAGGAGGAAGCAGGCTCCCTGCTGAGCAGAGCACCCAATGCTGGGCTCGATCCCAGGATCCTGAGATCATGACCTGAGCCAAGGCAGAGGCTCAACACACTGAGCCACCCAGGCACCCCCATTACAGAATTTTTGTCTGTTTTTTCTATTAGCTATTTAGACAGTAATGTTAAAATTTTCTATGACATTGAACTTACCTATTTACTCTTTTAGTTCTTCCAATCTTTGTAGTATAATTTGAAGTTAAATTATTGAATGGACAGAAACAGAATTTTGATAACTTCCAAGTACAGATACCCCTTTATAATCATAAAATATCCTATTTATGTGTAGTAATTCTTCTTCAGTTATGCTTTTCTGATATTAGAATGTTCACCCCAGTACCATGCTGTCATGATGATGACAGCTTTGTAATAGAGCTTAAAGTCCGGAATTGTGATGCCACCAACGTTGGCTTTCTTTTTCAATATCCCTTTGGCTATTCGAGGTCTTTTCTGGTTCCATATAAATTTTAGAATTATTTGTTCCATTTCTTTGAAAAAGATGGATGGTACTTTGATAGGAATTGCATTAAATGTGTATATTGCTTTAGGTAGCATAGACATTTTCACAATATTTATTCTTCCAATCCAGGAGCATGGAACATTTTTCCATTTCTTTGTGTCTTCCTCATTTTCTTTCATGAGTACTTTTTTTTTTTATAAAGGAAACACTCACATTTTATTTCTAAATCATTCTTGTAACATTTATTTTTTTTTCCATTGTAATTTTATTTATTTTATTTTATTTTTTTAATATAATTTTTTATTTTTTATAAACATATATTTTTATCCCCAGGGGTACAGGTCTGTGAATCACCAGGTTTACACACTTCACAGCACTCACCAAAACACATACCCTCCCCAATGTCCATAATACCACCCCCTTCTCCCCAACCCCCTCCCCCAGCAACCCTCAGTTTGTTTTGTGAGATTAAGAGTCACTTATGGTTCGTCTCCCTCCCAATCCCATCTTCTTTCATTTATTCTTCTCGTACCCACTTAAGCCCCCATGTTGCATCACCACTTCCTCATATCAGGGAGATCATATGATAGTTGTCTTTCTCCCGCTTGATTTATTTCGCTAAGCATGATACGCTCTAGTTCCATCCATGTTGTCGCAAATGGCAAGATTTCATTTCTTTTGATGGCTGCATAGTATTCCATTGTGTATATATACCACATCTTCTTGATCCATTCATCTGTTGATGGACATCTAGGTTCTTTCCATAGTTTGGCTATTGTGGACATTGCTGCTATAAACATTCGAGTACACGTGCCCCTTTGGATCACTACGTTTGTATCTTTAGGGTAAATACCCAATAGTGCAATTGCTGGGTCATAGGGCAGTTCTATTTTCAACATTTTGAGGAACCTCCATGCTGTTTTCCAGAGAGGTTGCACCAGCTTGCATTCCCACCAACAGTGTAGGAGGGTTCCCCTTTCTCCGCATCCTCGCCAGCATCTGTCATTTCCTGACTTGTTGATTTTAGCCATTCTGACTGGTGTGAGGTGATATCTCATTGTGGTTTTGATTTGTATTTCCCTGATGCCGAGTGATATGGAGCACTTTTTCATGTGTCTGTTGGCCATCTGATGTCTTCTTTGCAGAAATGTCTGTTCATGTCTTCTGCCCATTTCTTGATTGGGTTATTTGTTCTTTGGGTGTTGAGTTTGCTAAGTTCTTTATAGATTCTGGACACTAGTCCTTTATCTGATATGTCGTTTGCAAATATCTTCTCCCATTCTGTCAGTGTCTTTTGATTTTGTGAACTGTTTCCTTTGCTGTGCAAAAGCTTTTGATCTTGATGAAATCCCAATAGTTCATTTTTGCCCTTGCTTCCCTTGCCTTTGGCGTTGTTCCTAGGAAGATGTTGCTGCGGCAGAGGTCGAAGAGGTTGCTGCCTGTGTTCTCCTCAAGGATTTTGATGGATTCCTTTCGCACGTTGAGGTCCTTCATCCATTTTGAGTCTATTTTCGTGTGTGGTGTAAGGAAATGGTCCAATTTCATTTTTCTGCATGTGGCTGTCCAATTTTCCCAGCACCACTTATTGAAGAGGCTGTCTTTTTTCCATTGGACATTCTTTCCTGCTTTGTCGAAGATTAGTTGACCATAGAGTTGAGGGTCTATTTCTGGGCTCTCTATTCTGTTCCATTGATCTATGGGTCTGTTTTTGTGCCAGTACCATGCTGTCTTGATGATGACAGCTTTGTAATATAGCCTGAAGTCCGGGATTGTGATGCCACCAACGTTGGCTTTCTTTTTCAATATCCCTTAAGCTATTCGAGGTCTTTTCTGGTTCCACACAGAATCTATACTCAGAAAACTATAAAGTACTCATGAAAGAAATTGAGGAAGACACAAAGAAATGGAAAAATGTTCCATGCTCTTGGATTGGAAGAATAAATATTGTGAAAATGTCTATGCTACCTAAAGCAATCTACACATTTAATGCAATTCCTATCAAAGTACCATCCATCTTTTTCAAAGAAATGGAACAAATAATTCTAAAATTTCATGAGTACTTTATAGTTTTCTGAGTATAGATTCTGTGCCTCTTTGGTTAGGTTTATTCCTAGGTATCTTATGGTTTTAGGTGCAATTGTAAATGGGATTGACTCCTTAATTTCTCTTTCTTCTGTCTTGCTGTTGGTGTAGAGAAATGCAACTGATTTCTGTGCATTGATTTTATATCCTGACACTTTACTGAATTCCTGTATAAGTTCTAGCAGTTTTGGAGTGGAGTCTTTTGGGTTTTCCACATATAGTATCATATCATCTGCGAAGAGTGATAATTTGACTACTTCTTTGCCGATTTGGATGCCTTTAATTTCCTTTTGGTGTCTGATTGCTGAGGCTAGGACCTCTAGTACTATGTTGAATAGCAGTGGTGATAATGGATATCCCTGCCGTGTTCCTGACCTTAGCGGAAAAGCTTTCAGTTTTTCTCCATTGAGAATGATATTTGCAGTGGGTTTTTCATAGATGGCTTTGATGATATTGAGGTATGTGCCCTCTATCCCTACACTTTGAAGAGTTTTGATCAGGAAGGGATGCTGTACTTTGTCAAATGCTTTTTCAGCATCTATTGAGAGTATCATATGGTTCTTGTTCTTTCTTTTATTGATGTGTTGTATCACATTGACTGATTTTTTTTTAAGATTTTATTTATTTATTTGTAAGAGAGAGAGAGAGTGAGAGCGAGCACAGGCAGACAGAGTGGAAGGCAGAGTCAGAGGGAGAAGCAGGCTCCCTGCGGAGCAAGTAGTCTGATGTGGGACTCGATCCCAGGACGCTGGGATCATGACCTGAGCCGAAGGCAGCTGCTTAAACAACTGACCCACCCAGGCGTCCCCACATTGACTGATTTGCGGATGTTGAACCAACCTTGTAGCCCTGGAATAAATCCCACTTGGTCGTGGTGAATAATCCTTTTAATGTACTGTTGAATCCTATTGGCTAGTATTTTGTTGAGTATTTTCACATCTGTGTGCATCAAGGATATTGGTCTATAACTCTCTTTTTTGATGGGATCCTTGTCTGGTTTTGGGATCAAGGTGATGCTGGCCTCATAAAATGAGTTTGGAAATTTTCCCTTAGATCAATGAAACAGAATAGAGAGCCCAGAAATAGACCCTCAACTCTAAAGTCAACTAATCTTCAACAAAGCAGGAAAGAATGTCCAATGGAAAAAAGACAGCCTCTTCAATAAGTGGTGCTGGGAAAATTGGACAGCCACATGCAGAAAAATGAAATTGGACCATTTCCTTACACCACACACAAAAATAGACTCAAAATGGATGAAGAACCTCAATGTGCGAAAGGAATCCATCAAAATCCTTGAGGAGAACACAGGCAGCAACCTCTTCGACCTCAGCCGCAGCAACATCTTCCTAGGAACAACGCCAAAGGCAAGGGAAGCAAGGGCAAAAATGAACTATTGGGATCTCATCAAGATCAAAAGCTTTTGCACAGCAAAGGAAACAGTTCACAAAATCAAAAGACAACTGACAGAATGGGAGAAGATATTTGCAAACGACATATCAGATAAAGGACTAGTGTCCAGAATCTATAAAGAACTTAGCAAACTCAACACCCAAAGAACAAATAATCCAATCAAGAAATGGGCAGAGGACATGAACAGACATTTCTGCAAAGAAGACATCAGATGGCCAACAGACACATGAAAAAGTGCTCCATATCACTTGGCATCAGGGAAATACAAATCAAAACCACAATGAGATATCACCTCACACCAGTCAGAATGGCTAAAATCAACAAATCAGGAATGACAGATGCTGGCGAGGATGCGGAGAAAGGGGAACCCTCCTACACTGTTGGTGGGAATGCAAGCTGGTTCAGCCACTCTGGAAAACAGCATGGAGGTTCCTCAAAATGTTGAAAATAGAACTGCCCTATGACCCAGCAATTGCACTATTGGGTATTTACCCTAAAGATACAAACGTAGTGATCCAAAGGGGCACGTGCACCCGAATGTTTATAGCAGCAATGTCCACAATAGCCAAACTATGGAGAGAACCTAGATGTCCATCAACAGATGAATGGATCAAGAAGATGTGGTATATATACACAATGGAATACTATGCAGCCATCAAAAGAAATGAAATCTTGCCATTTGCGACAACATGGATGGAACTAGAGCGTATCATGCTTAGTGAAATAAGTCAAGCAGAGAAAGACAACTATCATATGATCTCCCTGATATGAGGAAGTGGTGATGCAACATGGGGGCTTAAGTGGGTACGAGAAGAATAAATGAAAGAAGATGGGATTGGGAGGGAGACGAACCATAAGTGACTCTTAATCTCACAAAACAAACTGAGGGTTGCTGGGGGAGGGGTTTTGGGAGAAGGGGGTGGGATTATGGACATTGGGGAGGGTATGTGCTTTGGTGAGTGCTGTGAAGTGTGTAAACCTAGTGATTCACAGACCTGTATCCCTGGGGATAAAAATATATGTTTATAAAAAATAAAATTTATTAAAAAGTCAAAAAAAAAAGAATGTCCACCCCAGAGATATTTGTAAGTATTTATTTGTATAGCATTTATTTTATTTTATTTTATTTTATTTTACTTTCAGCCTTTATATTAAAAACATGTTTATGAAGTCTAGCAAACATAATCTTTTTACTTGAAGCATTTCATGAATTTACCACTGTCCTGTATTGTTTGATGTCCAGTACATTGAAAGCCAATGTTTTCCTTCCTTCCTTCCCTCCTTCCTTCCTCTTCCTTTCTTTTCTTCCTTCCTGCCTTTTCATTTTTTAAAATTGTTTCATATAGGAGAGTAAATCTGGTGGCAGTTACTCCTGTTGGAGTTGAGAGTGCATATTTGTTCATTATCTTTTCCAGAGATTTATGAAAATAATGAAAGTGTATATTTCCTCACATAGTTACCACTTCAGCTAGAGTGTCAGTTCTCCAATTTTCTTTCTCCTTTAATCTCATCTTCCTCTCCAATATCACACTCTTTTTTTTAGTTTTATTTTATTTTTTCAATGTTACAAGATTTATCGCACACTATATTGATTATTGTAGCTTCATAAGTGTATTTTGAAGGTGGTAGTGTGAATCCTCCAACGTTGTCTTTCTCCTTCAATAATTTGTTGGCTATTCTGGGTCTTTTACCACTCGTTGTAAACTCTAGAAATGGTTTGTAAATATTCATGAAACAATTCACTGGGATTTTTAGTGGGACTGGGTTGAATGTATAGAATAACTTGGGAAGAAATGACACCTTAACAATATTGAGTGTTCCCCCTCCATGAAAATGGAATATCTTCGAATTTCCTTAGTTCTTTGATTTGTTTTATCAGAGTTTTATGGTTTCTCTCACGAAGATCTTGCACATTTTTTTTATTTATACCTAAGTATTTCACTTTGGGGTGTGCTAATGTAAATGGTACTGCATTTTATATTCCAAATTCCAGTTGTTTATTGTTGGTATATAGAATATATATATATCCTATATACATATATATTTTGTGTGCATTAACCTTGTATTCTGCAATAGTGTTGTAATCACTTACTAGTTCCAAGACTTTTTTGTCTATTTTTGGATTTTCTACATATGTCATCTGTGAACAAAGACAATTTTATTTCTTTCCTTCCCAATGTAAAAACCTCTAATTTCCTTTCCTTTTTTTTTTTTTTTCATTAGCTACGACTTCCAGTATCCCTGCTATGCTTCTGATCTTAGTGGGAAACCTTCAATTTTTCTACCATTAAGTACAATACTAGCTATAGGCTTTATGTTTGTGTATGTATGTATATATATATATATATATAGATATAGATATATACACACACATATATATATAATTTTTTACAGAAAGTTAAGGAAGTTCCCTTCCATTCCTGCATTACTAAGAGTTTACCTTAAATGGATATTTAATTTTTTTAAATGCTTTTTCTGCATCTATTGATATGAGCACATGATTTTTCATTTTAGCCTGTTGATGTAATGGTTTACATTAATTGATTTTTGAATATTGACTAGCCTTGCATACTTAAGATAAATCTTACTTTGCTCTGGCATATAATTCTTTTATATACATTGCTAGATTTAATTTACTACTATTCTATTGAGAATTTTTGCATCTGTGTTTATGAAAAATATTTGTCTGTGGTTTTCTTATAATCTATTTGTCTGTTTTTGGTGTTAGAGTAATGTTGGCCTCAGAAAATTAGGAAGTATTCACTTTGCTCCTATTTTCTGGAAGAGATTAAAGAGAACCGGTAAAATTTCTTCCTTAACTGTTTGGTAGAATTCATCAAAGAACTTATATGGGTTAAGTGGGTAGAAGAAGAATAAATGAAACAAGATGGGATTGGGAGGGAGACAAACCATAAGTGACTCTTAATCTCACAAAACAAACTGAGGGTTGCCGGGGGGAGGGGGTTTGGGAGAAGGGGGTGGGATTATGGACATTGGGGAGGGTATGTGATTTGGTGAGTGCTGTGAAGTGTGTAAACCTGGTGATTCACAGACCTGTACCCCTGGGGATAAAAATATATGTTTATAAAAAATTAAAAATTAAAAAAAAAAAAGAACTTATATGGGCCTAGTGTTTTCTGTTTTCAAAGGTTATTAATTTCATCAATTCCTTTAATGGATATATGCCTGTTCATATTATCTATTTGACCTTTTATGGGTTCTGGCAGATTATGTCTTTCAAAAAATTGATCCATTTCATGAGGTTATGAAATTTGTGACCATAGAGTTGTTCACAGTATTCCTTTATTAGCTTTTTAATATCCATGGGTCTGTAGTGTAGTGATGTCCTCTTTTTCATTTCTGGTAGTATTAATTTGTGTCCTCTCTCTTATCTTCTTAGTAGCCTTGCTAGAGGATTATCAGTTTAATTGATCTTTTCAAAGAACCAAGTTCCAGTTTTGTTTTTTTCCTCCATTATTTTCCTGCTTTCAATCTTATTGATTTCTGCTCTAATTTTTATAATCTCTTCTCTTTTTCTCACTTTGGATTTATGTACTCCCCTTTTTCTAGTTTCCTAAAATGGAAGCTTAGATTGTTGATCTTAGATCTTCTTTTCATATATATTCATTTGTTCAGTGCTATAAATTTTTTCTCTAAGTGATGCTTTTGCTGCATCCCAAAATTGTGACAATTTGTTTCATTTAGCTCAAAAGATTTTTGAATTTGAGTTTTTTTAATTTGATCTCAGTGTTATTTAAAATATATTGTTTAAGCTAGAGAAGCCACTCAGGGAAACAGCATGGAGGTGCCTCAAAAAGTTGAAAATAGAGCTACCCTACAACCCAGCAATTTTACTACTAGGTATATACCCCAAAGACACAAATATAGTGATCCAGAGCGCACCCCAATGTTTATAGCAACAATGTCCACAATAGCCAAACTATGCAAAGAGCCCAGGTGTCCATCAACAGATGAATGGGTAAAGAAGATGTGATATGTATATACAATGGAATACTACTCAACCATCAAAAAATGAAATCTTGCCATTTGCAACAGCATGGATGGAACTAGAGGATATTACGCTAAGTGAAATAAGTCAATCAGAGAAATATAATTATATGATCTCACTCATATGTGGAATTTAAGAAACAAAACAAAATCATAGGGGAAGGGAGGGAAAAATTAAGTAAGATGAACTCAGAGAGGGAGAAAAATGAATTAGGAGGACTGAAAATATATGACTAATCAGCATTAAAATATATATTGTTTAATTGGCATGTCTTTGGGGTTTTGCAGCTACTTTTCTATTATTGATTTCTAGTTGAATGCCATAGTAGTCTTAGAGCAGACATTGTATGATTTCTCTTCTTTTAATGTTAAGGTATACCTTATGGCCCAGAATGTGGTCTATCTTCTTGAATGTTTCATGTGAGCCTGAGAAAATGTGTACTCTGCTGTTGTTGGATGAAATAGTCATAGATATCAATCATATCCAGTTGACTGATGGTGTTGTTGAGTTGAACTACACCCTTATTGTTTTACTGTGAGCTGTATCTGTCCATTTCTGATAGATGGGCATTAAGTTTGCCAGCTATCGTAGTGAATTAGCCTATTCTTCCTAGTAGTTCTATCAGTTTTTGTATCACATATTTTGATATTCTGCTGTTAGATGCATACATGGATTATTATGTATCCTTGGAGAATTGATCCCTTTATCATTATGTAATGCTCTTTTTATCCCTGGTAACTTCCTTGGCCTGAAGTCATATCTCTGTCTAAAATTAAGATAGCTAAAATTAACAGAGCTACTTCCGCTTTCTTTTGGTCAGTGGTCATGGTGTATCTTACTTTATCCATTTACTTTTACTGTATATGCATCTTGTTTCTTGCAACCATATAGCTGGGCATATCTTGGAATTATAATTTTCATATATAGCTATTAATTTGGTCTATTTTATATCTTCCATATCTCTGCTTAATATTTATTCTTTTCTCCAGCTTTTTAACATATGAAATACAATTATAATAATTGTTATAATATCCTTGTCTACTAATTCCATCATTTATATCATTTCCAGGTTCATTTCAATTGAGTAATTTTTCTTCTAATTATGAGTTGTATTTTCCTGCTTCTTTGCCTGGCTAGTAACTTTTGATTGGATGCTAAATATTATGAATGTTTGGGTTTTGGTTGCTGTATATTTTTGTATGCCTTTGTATGCCTGTATAATTTTGTATGCCTGTACTTTGCATTCTTGAACTTTGTTCTGGGATGAGTAAAAGTTATTTAGAAACTGCATGATGCTTTTGGGTCTTGCTTTTAAGCTTTGTTAGGCAAACCATAGCAGGCTTTAGTCAAGGGTTATTTTTTCCCATTACTAAAGCAAAATCCTTTATACTCTATTAAATGCTCAGTGAATTCTGATATTTTCCACTTTTACTATTTGGAGCAGGCACACTACTCCTGGCCTTATGTCAGCTTTAAGCACTGTTTTCCTCTTTCCCAAGCTTGAGTAGTTTCCTCAGCAAATGCACCTATCGGTACTAAACTGAATCTTTGAGGGCACTCTTTGAAGATCAGCAAAGTTCTCTCTCTGGGCCACTTTTTGCCCTCCATTACTGTTCTAGAAAATTTCCAAGCTCTTGGCTTTCTTTTCTACTTGAACTCTACTTGATTTCTTCCTGTTCAGGAAGTGGACTTAGAAGTTTCTTCAGCTAGGAACTCAGGCAATTCTATGTCTCACCTCATTTGTTTCCTTTATCTCCAGAATCACTTAATGTTGTTGCTGAGTTTCCAATACCATGAAGGACCTTGTTTCATGTATTTGGTTTCTTTTCCAGTTTTTTTAGACAAAAGGTAAATCCAGTCCCTGTTTGCTCTGTCTTTCCTAGAAGTATAAGTTTTTAGGTTATATAATTTAGTCACAAGTAAAATTATTACTAAAAATAAGAGGACTTAACAAAATCAGAGTTTACCATAGTGACTGATGGGACCTTGTCACTACCCCACTTCGGAGACACTGTGACCATGGTTTTTCAATAAGAATGGTTGCAACTAACTTGCAAAGGTAAGAAGCAATTAATATGCAAAAAAGAGCTAGAGATGCTTTTAATATTAAATGGAAAATAGAGACCAGACTTTAAACAGCTCTGGGCGGGTGGAGGGAAGAAAAGAAAAAAACTAAAGAAAAGGCCCTGAGCAAACAAAACCATATAAGCTATGTAAGCAAAACTAAATATAGCTCATTTCATGAACATAAGTGAAATTTAACTTAGGTCCTTTCTTATAAATGTCTCCAATAATCATAAGAGAAACTTAAGTCATCTTCCTAAAAATGGTATAAGATAATCACTTCTAAGCAATCCCCCTTCTACCTAGAAACCCCCAATGTACTCATCAACTACTGCGAGAGCTATACAACTTCTTCATTTTCACTTTATAATCCATCCTACAATGTCAAGATCCTGAGTTTCACATCAGTTTTGGATTTGAAAGTTCCCACTTAGCAAACTGTTCTTATATGCACAACACACTCTCACTAATTACTATTTTACTGACCTGGTGATTTTAATTTTGCTATTTTTGAATTTTTGAAAACACTAAATAACCAAGGATGAACTGTGCTAGATAGTGCCAGTTTCAGTACCTGGCACCACCCCTCCTTTCTAATCTGAGCCTTATATCATATGTTAGGACACTAACAGTGATATGGTTGGCAATATTCCAGCATACAGCCAATGAAGCATTTTCATGAGATTGGAAGGGAGACAGAAGCTAGAAGTCATTATCCTCAGACTCTAGCAGGGTCTAGTGTGCATGCATCACATATGTGATAATGCAGGAGAAGGGAAACCTGGCCAGGCAACCATAGGCTTCTCTGTAGCCACAAAGAAACAGAAGGCATATGAAAAATGTTCCAGTGGGCATAAGAGCTTCATTTCAGTTCCTGATGCCATTTCCCTCCCATTTGTTCCTCTAGTATTTCTAACAAATCTCCAGCTTAATAATCTACATTAAATACTTCTCTTATCAAAATATTTAAGGTGGTTTCTGTTTACTGACTGAATTCTGCCTGCTATGGTAGCCCATTAATATATGATGAGTTGATAAATAAGTGAGAAGTAAATAAGTAGAAAAATCACGAGAAATAAATGAAGGGGAAAGAAGAGAATGGAAAGAAAGGAAACATGGGAAAGACCAGAAAAAGATTATATGAAGGGAATTTATCTCATACCACTGATTTCCAAGGTATTTTTCATGTATCTTTTCCGATAATGTTTATTTTGGTGTGGACAATCACAACAAGGTATTGATAATTCTATAATAGCTTGAATTTCTCTCTTCTTTGCTAAGCCTCTTAGTTTAAAAAATGTTGTTTTCAAATTTGGTAACTCCCTAATAATCAAACTTCTCATGAAAAATCTTAATTTCACTAATGAAACCAAAATGCTATCTTATTAAAGATGCTGATATATTTTAGAACCTCCATAATTGTATATACTTGGCATCCCCCAATTATTCCACTGCTTTTCAGTTATCTTCAGTAACTAACACACACAAAATACCCCATGCATCAAAAAATAACATCAGAGATATTTCTATTTGCCATTTAAACCTTTGATTTCTTCATGTAGGGAAAGTGTCTTATAATAGTCATAAATGTTAGGTACAGGCACAGTGTTTCTGTTTTCTTTCCCAGTGGTTGTTGTTTGATGTCCTATGTTCATTCCATTGGCCTTTACAAGCCAGTTTTTCATGTGATTTCAAAAGATTTTGATTTTTACAGTTTCTTTTTTTCATTATCAAATGAACAACCAAACATGCAGATTTATAGACATACAATTAAATGCAAAGTTTCAGCAGTACTGACTGCAACTTTATCTAGCACAACCTGCCTTATTTGCCAAAGGCATCTTTGAAAGATTTATTTGAGAGAGAGAGAGGGAGAGAGCATAAGTGCGGTTGGGGTGGTGGGCGAGAGACAGAGGGAGAAGCAGGATCCCTGCTAAGCAGATATATCTAAGTGGGACTCAATCCCAGGACCCCAGGAGAATGACCTGAGGCTAAGGCAGATGCTTAACTGACTGAGCTACCCAGGTACCCTGGCATCTTTAATTTGTACCTGAGATTATCATTTAAGTAAAATCAAGATTGCTTCCTCTTTTCCCTCCCTTCTCCCCTTCTTTTCTCTTCATTTGCTTAGCAATATAATTTTTAAATAAACAAAATATATGCACATTACAAAAAACTTAAACCTTACCTTTGCCAGATTGATAGATGAATGAGGAGATAGTCGGTAAATACATAAATGGATGGATAGGTTAGATAGACAGATGAAAGATAATAAATAAATAATAGAAAAATTTAAACTCTCTGTATTCTTCTTTGCTTTTCTCTCTTTAGTGGGGACAACTATATGGCTACCAAACTTGTTTTTAAAGACCGAGACAATCATTACTGTAGCTGCTGGAGTGTTGGATGCTGAGAGCTCACAACTGAGTCCTTCCCCAGGAACTGCCCTTGGGCAAAGAGAATTTTCTTGCCAGATGTTAACCCCTACCCAAGAACAGTCCACATGCAACATCTGCTCAATGTGGATGAAGGGTAAAAAGGCCAGAGGTCTTATCTCAATCCAGTATCTCTGAATGGCCACCCGACCTACAGAACTTTCTGGGAGACCATCTTAAATCAGTTGCAACTGGATCACAGTTTAACTTTGCCCTTTGCCTAATCCTGCTTCACTCATTCCTTTATCAGTGCTGTTTCTGGGAGAACACCCCTAATAAATCCCCAGCATGTAAAGTTTCATTTTGTAATCTGTTCCTTAGGGAAACCAAATTATGAGGACTAGAACCTGAAGTGAACCACAGAAGCAGACTCTAAGATGGAAATCTGGAATGGTCACTCATTGGCTAGCAACAAAGTCACCATCATTGGTGAAAACTGGGGTCCTGACATCATCTGGCTTCCTGAAGTAAGTCAGTAAACTGAGATAATCTGTAGTGGGTCAGCTCAACCAGTGGCAAACTGTGATGGGACACTGGTAGAAAGAAGTGCATCTAGGCGGCATTTGAGATGCTGGGAGGCAAAGAGTTCTAATTATAAGGACTGTGGGATTGACAGATCCTTATTGGAAGCTACTGAAACATAAGTTTGGTCACCAATTTAGGCAAAGCATGCAAGTCAGGGGGCTTTCTAGGCAACACCTAAAGGCTCTCCTATCCTGTAAGCAGAGGACAGGAAAAGCTGAGGATCAGAAGAATTACATAATTACAAGGATGAAAGAGAAGACTGAATTCTCAACTTCTTCAGCTCTGCTACTCCAAGACAACAGCCCTGACTGAAACCTGGTAGTCTGGACATTCTGGAGAATATCTCATTGATCCACTATATCAATGGCATCACGTTACTAGACCAGCTGAATAAAAAGAGGCAACTAAATTCAACATAGGGGGATAAACCATTGTGCTGTTCAACACATCTATGAAGTTTTTAGGAGTCCAGTGTCCTGGAACATGCTGAAACTGTCCCTCTAATAGACAAATTATTGCATCTTGCATTGCCCGTCATTAAAACTGAGGCAAGAAGATCAGCAGGCCCCTTTGGGTTCTGTAAGCAGCATTTTCTATGCTCGGCAATACTGTTTCCATTCAAGAGTGTCAGGGAAGGTGGCCAGGTTTGAGTGGGTTCTAGAGCACAAAGACCACTATGGAGGTCCTAAAGCAGTACAAGCAATCATGCCACTTAGGTGATATAATCCAATAAACCTACTAGTATCAGAAGTCAGTGTAATAGAAGACATCATGTAAAGACTATGGCAAGTCCCAGGCAATGCATCACAGTATACAAAAAAAATATCTTCCTAGTATATCTGCAGCACAGATTCATAGCAATGGAGTCAGTAAGTCAATGTTCATACACTTTACCATTTTTATATCAACTATAAAGTATTTAATAATATAAGAAGTTATAAAGCATAATAAAATGAAACCCTAAACTCACCCCTGCCTGATAAGCTCCCTGAATCAGCCCCTCTAAGTGCATCTTCTCTCTCCTTACAAGAGAAAAAGCAATATCTTTTATGTCATTCCAGTGCATTTCTTCATACTTCCACAACATATCACTAAAAATATTATTTTTACATTTTTACATTTTATATAGATGGTGTCAGCTGTCATTGACTCTTCATCAACCTCTATTTTTGCACAAGGTGATGTGTGTAAGATTCAACCATGTTGACCTATAGTCCCAGTTTTTTCGTTTTGACCACTTTGTAATATTCCACGTAATAAAAATGTCATTTATTTATCCATTCTTCTATTGATGGAAATATGAGTTGTTCACATTTTTCCTGTTGTATAAAATGCTTTTATGACTATTCTTAATGTGTGCATATCTTCAACTTTTATAGGCAATTCACATTGGCTTCCAAAGTCAGACATATTTTGTGCCTACTAAATGCTGGGAATATAATTCTAGGTTAATGGGTTTGGTTTTGTTGTTTATTTACATAAGTTCTTACTTTAATTCCAGTTAGTTAACATACAGCATTATATTAGTTTCAGGTGTACAATATAGTGATTCGACACTTCCACACATCACCTGGTGCTCATCGTGGCAAGTGCACTCCTTAAATCCCATCACCTATTTAACCCATCACTCTTACCTCCTCCCCTCTCATAACCATCAGATAATTCTCTATACTTAGAGTCTGTTTCTTGCTTTGTCTTTCTCTCATTTTTTACCTTTTGCTTGTTTGTTTTGTTTCTTAAATTCCACATATAAGTGAAATCATATGGTATTTATCTTTCTCTGACTTATTCTCTTATTTTGCATTATACTCTCTATCTTCATCCATCTTGTAAATGGCAAGATTCCATTTTTTAAAGTTGAATAGTGTTCCATTGTATATATACATACCACCTCTTCTTTATCCATTCATCAATCAGTGGACATCTGGGTTGCTTTTATATCTTGGCTATTGTAAATAATGCTGCTATAACCATAGGGGTGCATGTATCCCTTTGAATTAGTGCTTTTGTATTTTTTTGGTAAATACTCAGTAGTGCAATTAGTGGATTATAAGGTAGTTCTATTTTTAACTTTTTAAGGAAACTCCATAGTGTTTTCCACAGCAGCCACAGCAGTTTACATTCCCACCAATGGTGCACAAGGATTCTTTTTTCTCCACATCCTTGTCAACACGTTTTTTCTTGTGTTGTTGGGTTTAGCCATTTTGACAAGTGTGAAGTGATATCTCATTGTAGTTTTGATTGGCATTTCCCTGATGATCAGTGATGATAAGCATTTTTTTCATAAGTCTGTTGACCATCTGTATGTCTTCTTTGGAGAAATATCTGTTCATGTCTTCTGTCCATTTATTAACTGGAGTATTTGTTTTATGGGTGTTGAGTTTAATAAGTTCTTTATAGATTTTGCATACTAGCCTTTTATCTGATATGCCATTTGCAAATATCTCCCCTCATTCTGTATGTTGCCCTTTAGTTTTTGTTGATTGTTTCCTTCACTGTGAAGAAGGCTTTTATTTTGATGTAGTCCCAATAGTTTATTTTTGTTTTTATTTCCCTGGGCTCAGGAGACATATCTTGAAAGAAGTTGGTATGGCAGATTTCAAAGAAGTTATTGCTTTTGTTCTCCTGTAGGATTTTTGTGGTTTCCTGCTTTACATTTAGGTCTTTCATCCATTTTGAATTTATTTTCATGTATGGCATTTAAAAAAAGTGGTCCAGTTTCTTTCTTCTGAATGCTGCTATCCAGTTTTCCCAACATCATTTGTTCAAGACACTGTCCCCCCCCAACCCGTATATTCTTTCCTGTTTTGCCAAAGATTAATTTCCCACATTATTGTGAGTTTATTTCTGGTTTTTCTCTTCTCTTCTATTGATCTATGTGTCTATTTTTGTGCCAGTACCACACCATTTTGATTATTACAGCTTTAAAATATAACTGGAAGTTTGGAATTGTGATGCCTGTAGCTTCACTTTCTTTTTCAAGATTGCTTTGGCTATTTAGGGGTTTTCCATGGTTCCCTACAAATTTTAGGATGGTTTGTTCTAGTTCTGAGAAAAAAAAAAACTGTTGGTATTTTATAGGGATTGCATTAAATGTATGGATTGCATTAATAGTGTGGACATTTTAACAATATTTGTTCTTCCAATACATGAACACGTTAATGACTTTCCATTTCTTTGTGTCTGATAGTTATCTTTTTTCTTCGAAGACTTTGAAGACACTGCTCCACTCATCAGGGTCCTGCCATTGTTATTCAGAAGTCTGGGCTCTTTCTAATAGTCCCTTCTCTACAGTTGTTTAAAAGTCTTCTCATTTGCTTTGAGGTTTCAAATAACAACAATGCAAACATAGCATACACTCAAATAATACAATGTATTTTAAAATGAATTTTTTTTTTATTTTTGTATTTGGTCTGGGTTTTATGGTGTTTACTGAATCTGAAGATTTGGGTCTTTCATCAGTTCCAGAAAATTCTCTAGTATTACTACTAGAATTCTCTACTATTGCTATAAATAGTCTTTCTTCCTTAATCTTTACTCTCTTCCTCTGAAGTATCAAGAAAGGCAGGTTATATATTCTCACTTTAATTTCACGTTGCCTTGCCTCTCATATTATCTATTCCTTATCTCTCTGTATTATATTTTGGTTAAGTTTACAGATCTATGCTTCAGTTTACAAATTGTCTTCAGTTTTGTCTATTCTGATATTTAACATTCTTTTAACATTTATGACAATGTTGGTTTTGTTAGAAATTACACTTAGTTTTCTCCAAATCTTTATTTAAAAACACTATCTTATTTTGTTCTCGTGTTTTTTTATTCCTTTCTGTTTTGAAACATTTTAAGCAGATTTGTCTTATGCCTTAACTCAATAATTCTTTTCTCTGGTGTTCTTAGGGTTCTAATTCTGCCTTTTTATTTCTATTGTCACTGATTGTAGTTTTTGTCTTATCATTTTATATTACAATATCAACTTCATGTGGAATTTAGAGATGAGAAGTTTCTTTGTGTCTCTGTTTGAGAGAGATTTTCTTTTTTTTTTTTTTTAAATATTTTATTTATTTATTTGACAGACAGAGATCACAAGTAGGCCGAGAGGCAGGCAGAGAGAGAGAGAGAGAGAGAGGAGGAAGCAGGCTCCCTGCTGAGCAGAGAGCCCGATGCGGGACTCGATCCCGGGACCCCGAGATCATGACCTGAGCCGAAGGCAGCGGCCTAACCCACTGAGCCACTCAGGCACCCGAGAGAGATTTTCTTATGCTATAGCCAGTCACCCAAGATACTACCAAACAAAGATCACTTTAAGGTAAATACACAGGTTGGGATATCCTGGATCTCCCAATACATTTGGATCCCCAAACTATATGAGCACATGTTTATCAATACAAATTCTAAGAGGAGAGTTTTTGCTGTTTATTTTGTTTTGTTTTGTTTTCACTGAAAGTCCAGGATAAGACCATCAAATTCCCTTGTCTTGTTTTTTTGCTTATACCTGGAATTTTTCTAGTCTCCCTTTTCACCAACATTATAGATTTTTAAGAGCTCTAGTTTAAGCAGAAACCTCAATATCTATTTATCTCCTTATAATGACCCCAAATGGCCATTAAACCCAAAAGTGAAATTGGCAGATACTCTCGGGACAACCTTGACACCAACACTTGCTTACCACTCTGGTTTTCTGTTCTCTTTTCATATACGGTCCCTGAGCAATTCCATTTCACTCTCTTATTCCAGCTGTTCATTTTAAAGGACACACATTATAGTTTTTCTAGCAAGTCTAAATATTATGCACTGGGACAGTTTCCAGGATATCTAATATGCCACACTGATAAATAGATGTGTACATATAAATATTAGATTGGGGGGATGATAGTAAGTTGTTTTGCAAATGGATGCTCCTAATTATGGTCCTTCAATGGAAAATAAATTGACATACATTATACTTCTCATTTGAAAAGTATATAACTTAATAAGTTTTAACATATGTATATACCCCTGAGGCCATTACCACATTCAAGATAATGAATATTTCCATTATCCCCATCAGTTTGACTGTTCCACATTTTGCAATTTTCTCCAGTTCATCATGTAGAAGATTTGTTTAGTTTTTTAACTTGATTATTGTCCTTTCTACTATAAAAAATTTCCCCTCTGCAACTGAATTTGTGAATCATTTACTCTACAGCTTCTTCTTATTTTGAATGCCATGTTAATAAAGACCAATTCAAAGATTATTTATGAACTCACCTAAATTTTCTTCTTCTGATTTTTTTATGATTTGATTTTTATACATTACATTTTTATAATTACTTCTTTTTTGGCAGCAGTCCAAAGCATCCTATATAGTGACAAACCAGATTTTTTTTTAATTTTTTATTTTTTATAAACATATATTTTTATCCCCAGGGGTACAAACCAGATTTTTAAGTCAAAGACACTAGAATGGTCTCATTTAACACAAAGTACTGAATTAATTCCAAATTAAATGAATTGCTTCTTCTGTAGTATTGGCTATCAAACCACAGAGAAGTTGCAGAGGGTCCTTGTTCTCTCAGAAACTTTATGAGTAATAGATTATTTCAATTTTAATTTGAGATCCATGTGTAGAAGCCTTCTTTCAATATACCTTTCATAAAGTTTGACATCAATCTTATTTTAATTACTTGCCTGGATAATTACTATTTTATTTCTTAACTGAAAACTTAGTTTGATCAAGATTACAGAAAAAGGCCAAAAAAAAAGAATAAAGTAATGAAAAAATTAAAAACTCATCACAATTTATATCAACTAAGCAAAGACATATGAGAAAATGTGTCTCTTGGAGTCTAGTTTTGTATTTGAAGACGATTATTTCCAAAATGATTTCTTTTAAGCATATCTTTATATATCTTTTAAGCCCTAAGTATTACCTGCTCTGGCACAGGTAGGGACTTTACCATTTGAGTATGTTTTGATTTATCAGAACTGCCCTACAAACTTAAATCTTAAATGGGTATTACACGTAGCCCAGTTAGTGCTCTCATCTTTAATGAGTTTTCTAGTAAATTCAGAAGGCTTAATACACCCAGACACATTTTGGTTTTACATTTCTTTCTTTGAGGAGGAGGGAGTGGGCATGGTGGAACAAGTTATGTAGAACTAGTGAAATTTTAGACCCAGGGAGATTATGTGTTGACAGTTGCAAACCTCAATCACAGATAACCTGCAAATGGTTACTAACATGTGGAAGGAAATGTATTTCCTCCTACTATTCAATCCAGAAGGTGGGAGATGGAGAAGCACTAAGCAAAGTAGAAGAGTGAATAATGGAGGAAGAGCTGGTGAGACTAGGGAATAAATGAAATAAAATATAAAACAAAATTAGGAGATATTTTAAAACAAGAAAAAATAAATGAGATGCATGGGGAATAAAAAGAGAAGAGTTAAGAGGTGTGTTGAAAGCCTAAAAATCAAAAAATGAAGATAGAAAAAGACAAAAGGAATTAGTAGAGAAAGGGAAAAATTGGAAGGAAAAGCAGTATGGATAAGAGGATAAGAGAGATGAAAGGGGAGAAAGAGAGAGTGTAGGGAGCAGTGTTACAAAGGACAGATTTATAGCACATTTGTATAATTCCCTCTAGTCTATGGGTTTCACCACTATTCACAGATAAATGTATTGCAACATGAGAAACATGCTAAGTACTTCATTAACAGAGTATTCACCGGGAGTATCTTTAAGGAAAGAATGTTACAAGATCATCTTTACAAAATATATTTTTTTTAAATTATAGCCAATAATTACTGATTTCTTTTTTTTAAATTTTTTTTCATTTATTTATCTCAGCGTAACAGTATCATTATTTTTTCACCACACCCAGTGCTCCATGCAATCCGTGCCCTCTATAATACTCACGACCTGGTACCCCGACCTCCCACCCCCCCGCCACTTCAAACCCCTCAGATTGTTTTTCAGAGTCCATAGTCTCTCATGGTTCACCTCCCCTTCCAATTTACCCCAACTCCCTTCTCTCTAACTCCCCATGTCCTCCATGCTTTCTGTTATGCTCCACAAATAAGTGAAACCATATGATAATTGACTCTCTCTGCTTGATTTATTTCATTCAGCATAATCTTTTCCAGTCCCGTCCATGTTGCTACAAAAGTTGGGTATTCGTCCTCTCTGATGAAGGCATAATGCTCCATAGCGTATATGGACCACATCTTCCTTATCCACTCATCCATTGAAGGGCATCTTGGTTCTTTCCACAGTCTGGCGACCGTGGCCATTGCTGCTATAAACATTGGGGTACAGATGGCCCTTCTTTTCACTACATCTGTATCTTTGGGGTAAATACCCAGGAGTGCAATGATTTCTTTTGGTTTTGCTTGACTGTAGAAATGCAGTTTTATGCTAAAAGGAATTTTTAACTCATTTTAAGTCCTGAGCACTACAGAGCAACTTTCTTTCTTTAATAAAAAATATGTATTTTAAGGGTGCTTGGGTGAGCTCAGTCAGTTAAGCATCTGCCTTTGGTTCAGGTCATGATCCCAGGGTCTTAGGATTGAGCCCTGCATAGGGCTCTCTGCTCAGCAGGGAGCCTTCTTCTCCCTCTCTTTCTGCCTGCTGCTCTGCCTACTTGTGATCTCTGTGAAATAAATACATAAAATCTTAAAAGAAAAGACAAGACATTGGAGTAAATGTTAAAATAATTCATAAGAAATGGGTGATCTTTTCCTGTTAGATTTCTGGTACAAGATTTGCTTTTGCTCCAACAAATATCTTTTATTGAAAAGACAGATGTAGAAAGGCACATCTGTGTTGCCTCTACACTACATTGGCATGTTCAATTCACAAACTAGGTATACGTATAAGTTGTAAATAAACATCACCAGAAGTAAGCCCTATTTCTTCATAAATTTCATAAAAGTCATCAGAAATATGTTCTCTTCAGAGAAGGAAGAAACGAACTTCTAATTTTGGGTAGCACATAGATACAGGGATATTTTGCTTCATTGCCTGCATTACTGAGTTTTAAGCCATATGTTCCTGGCTTTAGTTCACAATATTTATACCACTGGTGAAATGATAAAATCTGAGCACAGTGTGTCCTATTCAGACTTCATCCAATAACTCATTTTTATTTCAGAATATATTCATTGCACTAAGTCATATGATTTAAGGAAACTTTTTTTAAAGCCTGGCAGAAATACCATTCTGAGCTAAGATTACAGAAACAAAGTTTTCCTCTTCTATTTGTGTAAAAATGAAATAAAATGATAGTATCAAGAATAGAGGCAACATTTATGTATTAATATATTTTTATCTTTCCTAAAGTGTAGGATTTGAATATATTTCCTATTTTGGGTTCTGGCATCTGAATTATTTCCTCCCCTACGCATTTCCATATCCCACACACATCCTCTAGCCCTCATGTTCCACTTAATTGGAAGGGAGAATGCAGGAAAACCAAGTGATGTTCTTGTATCTGTGTGCTCCTCTACTACCAGCTCCAGAAAGAGACACAGATGCCCTGACAGCAGTTTGGCCCAGAGTCGTCTTCATTCATCCACAGCAATATGGTGCATGAGCAATTGCTCTGTTTCAGATCACAGAAACTGAATATCTTTGGAATTAACAAGTAGCATCACTTACACCACCACTTATTTTTCACCCATTACCTAACTTGAGGACTTCTAAAGATTGAAGCTTATGGATGAATTTAGTCAGCATCAACATGAAATCTATAATTTCAATCTCTTCACCAAACAGTCTTCTTCCTTTTAAAAACTTGAATTAATGTCATGGATAGTCTAATTTGATTTTTAAGTATCATCATATATATTATATACTATACATATATATCATGATAGATAATCATTTTCATATGTTATCATATTTGAAACCATACTGGTCTCTCTGAGAACCCCTACATGAACTATCAGTATTGCCAAGTCACAGAATTTTAGGAGATGGAAGCGATTCACAAGTTTTGGAAATCAGGTGTCAAAAGAAAACTTGTCAGATTAGAAATCAGCTAAAATGAACTCAAACCCAAGACTCCTGATTATTACTCCAGTGCCCTTTCCATCTGACCACATGGCCTTTTTCTACAACCGAGAAGGCAAATGCTTGAAATATAAATCATTACTGCCTGTCAATTTTATTGGACTCAATGTGAGACAGGTTTTTAAATCTAATTAGTAAGTTTTAATAAATCATTATTAATATTATGAGGTTCCAATATTAGATAGTAACTTAAAATTATCTTCTGTGTCATATTTAGAGCTATCACTTAAATCACCAGGCCTCTGACCAAGCAGTTCTCATCATTATTCTAGTATTTATATGCAAATGATAGTCTAATAACTAGACTATCTTGCATACAGATAGTCTAGTATCTATACGCAAAGAAAACAGGGAGTAGAAGAAAAAAGATAAAGAGCTGAAGATAACTGTGGAGACCATATGATACTGTTATTCATCAAAATCATAAATTATCAGGTCAAATCACATCTGTATTCCAGTCCTGGTTCCCCCATTGTGTCAACTAGTTGTATCAACTTAGTTTAATTACTGAGCATCTCAGAACCTCAGTTTCTCAGGTCTGGCTATGGGCAATAATAATACCCACCTCAGAGTGTTATTGTGAGTACTAAGTGAGAAAAAGTATATAATACTTCCTACAGTACCTGGAACTTAATGAAACATTCAACAAAAGTTGGCCAAATTTGAATATCTCTATAGAGAATAATAATATTTAAAAAGGTCATATGTGGGAATGATTAAGAAATCCCCTCACCAAAGACAAGGTGTGTTCCACAGACAAGCCTTTTGTAGAATAGCCATAAGGATCTTTATAGGGAATCTTCATTAGTCATCCATCCCTGAGGTCATCAGCTCCAAGTGAATGAATCACCTCTCTGCTGAGTTCAACAAAGAAGAACCTTCGAAATAGCATTTTCTTCCCTCCCTGCAAGACTGGAAGCAGATTGTCATGTACCCCACAGCTAGAAAGAGAAGCCAAGATGGAAAAGTGCTCAGTCTGATTAAGCTTATTTACTGACTCATCCCTGAACAGTTGTGCTTGTATCAACATTTTGTATATCTGAAATGCACATACAAATACACATAGATGGGGTGAGCATACATACATATATGCACACAGACACACATGTACACACAGGGTCGACCTCTTTTAAGGACAATGGAAAACATTTAGCTATCCCTAGAGAAAAACAGAAGTTTCCTTTACTTTTGGGAATTCATTTTCAGATTTGGGGAGAAAGATTTACTTTCCAAATTGTGTTTTTCTTTCCACAAATATTTGCTTTCCCTGGGCATGGAACTAACAAAATAGTGTAATCATGCCGGACAGCAAGAAGAAGACAATAAACATCTAAGACTGGCTCTGTACTCGAGGATGGCAGAGATAAGTTATTGTCCCTGCACTATCTATCCCTTACACCTAGCTCAGTGACATGTCATGAAATATTTTAGTAAATGAACAAAGATGAATAACTTCCCAAGTGAACTTCAATACATATTAATTTTGAGCGAGACAAGTACTATCATCTCTACTGTCTAGAGTCAACATTAAAAATTCTTCTTTCTATTTCTGGCTTCTTTTACTTAATATATGGTCACCAGGTCAACCAATGTTGTCACAAATGTCAGGATTTCCTTCTTTTTCAATGCCTGAAAAATATTCCATGAATCACATTTTCTTTATCCACTTATCCATTGATGAACACTGAGATTGATTCCTTAACTCAGCCACTGTGGATAATGCTGCAGCGGATGTGGAGGTGCAGATACCTCTTCAAGATACTGATTTTATTTCCTTTGCATATATAACCAGAAGTGAGATTGCTGGATCGTGCTGTAGTTCTATCTTTAATTTTTTAGGTTCCCTTTTCTTCATACCCTCAACAATATTTGTTATCTCTTTTTTGAAAATAGCCATTCTAACAGATTTGAGGTGGTATCTCATTGTGGTTGTGACTGGCATTTCCCTGCTGATTAATGATGTTTAGTATCTTTTCATATACCTGTTGGCCATTTGTATATCTTTAAAAAATGTCTTCTCGGGTCCTTTGTCCATCTTTTAATGGAGTTGTTTACAGTTTTTTGTTAGTTTGTTTTTTGGAGTGTTTTATTTGTTTGTTTTGCTGAATTGTGTAAGTTTCTTATATATTTTACATATTAGCCCTTATAAGATATATGATTTACAAATATTTTCTTCATTCCATAGGTTGGCTTTTTGTTTTATTGACTGTTTCCTTTGCTATACAGAATCTTTATACTTTGATATAGCCCCAACTTGATTACTTTTGCTTTTGTTTCTATGCTTTTGTTATCACATCCAAAGATTTATTGCCAAATACAAATGCCAAGGAGCTTTCCCCCTCTTCCAGGACTTTCTAGAATTTCAGGTCTTACCTTTAAGATTTTGAATTGATTATGCTGAGTGAAATAAGTCAAGCAGAGAGAGTCAATTATCATATGGTTTCACTTATTTGTGGAGCATAACAAATAACATGGAGGACATGGGGAGATGGAGAGGAAAAGAGAGTTGAGGGAAATTGGAAGGGGAGGTGAACCATGAGAGACTATGGACTCTGAAAAACAACCTGAGGGTTTTGAAGGGTCAGGGGTGGGAGGTTGGGGGAACCAGGTGGTGGGTGTTAGGGAGGGCACGATTGCATGGAGCACTGGGCATGGTGCAAAAACAATGAATACTGTTACGCTGAAAAGAAATTAAAACAAAAAAAAGATTTTGAGTTGATTTTTATGTATATACTTCATTCCTTTGTGAAAAATAATTTTTATTTCTTCTGTCCTATTAATGTTAAGGAATCTTCTCCATCCTTACTCTTCTAGTATTTCACCAAGTTTTATCGAGGTAAAATAATGCATTAGACCAATAGTTACTGAGTACCTATGTAGGGTTACTGGAGATTCAGCAAAGAAAAATATAGATCCAATCCATGCTCTCATTATATTTTAACTAGATAAAGGGGATTTTTAAAAAAGGTCACACAAAGAAGTTCACTTCAAACAGTGATAAATGCTATGAAGAAAATAAAACAAAACAGAGAGCAAATGTTTAGGAAGAATGATCACTGAAGGCCTCTCTGGGAATTGAGATTTTGTCAAAAGTACCACCTATAGGGTGAAGACATGGGACTGCAGCAGTTTAGGAAAAGGCCAGTAAGGTTAGAGTACTATGAGAAAGGGGAGCATGATATCAGTTATGGATCCTGGTAAAGAATTTGAATTTTATTCTAAGCACGAGGGAACCACTGAAAGGATTTTAATAGGTAGTTCAGAATCGAAATGATCAGAATTATGCTTTAAAAATATGTCTTTTAATACTCCTCAAACTGAACGTGACTGGGAGAAAATATACAACCATACTAAAGCTTTGATTTTAAATTCACAGCCATAAGCCATAAACTTTATGCTGCCCACAAATTATATATTTCCTAGATCCATTATCACTCCCATTCTTTCAGATAACTTCCTCCTCTATCATCAAATCAATAATCCCGCCTCATTTCCACTCAGTTGATGACCTGTTTATCTCATCAAGAAAACTGAAGCCATCAGAGGAGTATTTCCACAGATTTTCTCAGCCCCATCTATGCAGCTACCAGCATCAGTGTTTCCTTCACTATCTTCTTTCCTGTTTAGAGACACTGCCCATAAAGCTTCATTAAACTATTTACATGCTAAATTACATTTCCTCGTATCTGCTCACAAAAGTCACGTAAGCATGTTTGCCTCTCTTAAATTCTCAGTTTTTCCTCCCCCTGATGGAATATTTCCATCAGCATAGGTACAGGCTTTTAATTCTCCCATCTTAGAAACACTCTTGACGCCACTTTCTCTACCATCTACCAATCTGTTTCTCGGCTTCTCTTTTTTTTTTTTTAATTTTTTATTTTTTATAAACATATATTTTTATCCCCAGGGGTACAGGTCTGTGAATCACCAGGTTTACACACTTCACAGCACTCACCAAAGCACATACCCTGCCCAATGTCCATAATCCCACCCCCTTCTCCCAAACCCCCTCCCCCCAGCAACGCTCAGTTTGTTCTGTGAGATTAAGAGTCACTTATGGTTGGTCTCCCTCCCAATCCCATCTTGTTTCATTTATTCTTCTCCTACCCACTTAAGCCCCCATGTTGCATCACCACTTCCTCATATCAGGGAGATCATATGATAGTTGTCTTTCTCTGCTTGACTTATTTCGCTAAGCATGATACACTCTAGTTCCATCCATGTTGTTGCAAATGGCAAGATTTCATTTCTTTTGATGGCTGCATAGTATTCCATTGTGTATATATACCACTTCTTCTTGATCCATTCATCTGTTGGACATCTAGGTTCTTTCCATAGTTTGGCGATTGTGGACATTGCTGCTATAAACATTCGGGTGCACGTGCCCCTTTGGATCACTATGTTTGTATCTTTAGGGTAAATACCCAATAGTGCAATTGCTGGGTCATAGGGCAGTTCTATTTTCAACATTTTGAGGAACCTCCATGCTGTTTTCCAGAGTGGTTGCACCAGCTTGCATTCCCACCAACAGTGTAGGAGGGTTCCCCTTTCTCCGCATCCTCGCCAGCATCTGTCATTTCCTGACTTGTTGATTTTAGCCATTCTGACTGGTGTGAGGTGATATCTCATTGTGGTTTTGATTTGTACTTCCCTGATGCCGAGTGATATGGAGCACTTTTTCATGTGTCTGTTGGCCATCTGATGTCTTCTTTGCAGAAATGTCTGTTCATGTCCTCTGCCCATTTCTTGATTGGATTATTTGTTCTTTGGGTGTTGAGTTTGCTAAGTTCTTTATAGATTCTGGACACTAGTCCTTTATCTGATATGTCGTTTGCAAATATCTTCTCCCATTCTGTCAGTTGTCTTTTGATTTTGTTAACTGTTTCCTTTGCTGTGCAAAAGCTTTTGATCTTGATGAAATCCCAATAGTTCATTTTTGCCCTTGCTTCCCTTGCCTTTGGCGATGTTCCTAAGAAAATGTTGCTGTGGCTGAGGTCGAAGAGGTTGCTGCCTGTGTTCTCCTCAAGGATTTTGATGGATTCCTTTCGCACATTGAGGTCCTTCATTCATTTTGAGTCTATTTTTGTGTGTGGTGTAAGGAAATGGTCCAATTTCATTTTTCTGCATGTGGCTGTCCAATTTTCCCAGCACCACTTATTGAAGAGGCTGTCTTTTTTCCCTTGGACATTCTTTCCTGCTTTGTCGAATATTAGTTGACTCTAGAGTTGAGGGTCTATTTCTGGGCTCTCTATTCTGTTCCATTGATCTATGGGTCTGTTTTTGTGCCAGTACCATGCTGTCTTGATGATGACAGCTTTGTAATAGAGCTTGAAGTCCGGAATTGTGATGCCACCAACGTTGGCTTTCTTTTTCAATATCCCTTTGGCTATTCGAGGTCTTTTCTGGTTCCATATAAATTTTAGAATTATTTGTTCCATTTCTTTGAAAAAGATGGATGGTACTTTGATAGGAATTGCATTAAATGTGTAGATTGCTTTAGGTAGCATAGACATTTTCACAGTATTTATTCTTCCAATCCAGGAGCATGGAACATTTTTCCATTTCTTTGTGTCTTCCTCAATTTCTTTCATGAGTACTTTATAGTTTTCTGAGTATAGATTCTGTGCCTCTTTGGTTAGGTTTATTCCTAGGTATCTTATGGTTTTGGGTGAAATTGTAAATGGGATTGACTCCTTAATTTCTCTTTCTTCTGTTGGTGTAGAGAAATGCAACTGATTTCTGTGCATTGATTTTATATCCTGACACTTTACTGAATTCCTGTATAAGTTCTAGCAGTTTTGGAGTGGAGTCTTTTGGGTTTTCCACATATAGTATCATATCATCTGCGAAGAGTGATAATTTGACTTCTTCTTTGCCGATTTGGATGCCTTTAATTTCCTTTTGGTGTCTGATTGCTGAGGCTAGGACCTCTAGTACTATGTTGAATAGCAGTGGTGATAATGGACATCCCTGCTGTGTTCCCCACCTTAGTGGAAAAGCTTACAGTTTTTCTCCATTGAGAATGATATTTGCAGTGGGTTTTTCATAGATGGCTTTGATGATATTGAGGTATGTGCCCTCTATCCCTACACTTTGAAGAGTTTTGATCAGGAAGGGATGCTGTACTTTGTCAAATGCTTTTTCAGCATCTATTGAGAGTATCATATGGTTCTTGTTCTTTCTTTTATTGATGTGTTGTATCACATTGACTGATTTGCGGATGTTGAACCAACCTTGCAGCCCTGGAATAAATCCCACTTCGTCGTGGTGAATAATCTTTTTAATGTACTGTTGAATCCTATTGGCTAGTATTTTGGTGAGAATTTTCGCATCTGTGTTCATCAAGGATATTGGTCTATAGCTCTCTTTTTTGATGGGATCCTTGTCTGGTTTTGGGATCAAGGTGATGCTGGCCTCATAAAATGAGTTTGGAAGTTTTCCTTCCATTTCTATTTTTTGCAACAGTTTCAGGAGAATAGGAATTAGTTCTTATTTAAATGTTTGGTAGAATTCCCCCAGGAAGCCGTCTGGCCCTGGGCTTTTGTTTGTTTGGAGATTATTAATGACTGTTTCAATCTCCTTACTGGTTATGGGTCTGTTCAGGCTTTCTATTTCTTCCTGGTTCAGTTGTGGTAGTTTATATGTTTCTAGGAATGCATCCATTTCTTCCAGATTGTCAAATTTATTGGCGTAGAGTTGCTCATAGTATGTTCTTATAATAGTTTGTATTTCTTTGGTGTTAGTTGTGATCTCTCCTCTTTCATTCATGATTTTATTTATTTGGGTCCTTTCTCTTTTCTTTTTGATAAGTCGGGCCAGGGGTTTATCAATTTTATTAATTCTTTCAAAGAACCAGCTCCTAGTTTCGTTGATTTGTTCTATTGTTTTTTTGGTTTCTATTTCATTGATTTCTGCTCTGATCTTTATGATTTCTCTTCTCCTGCTGGGCTTAGAGTTTCTTTCTTGTTCTTTCTCCAGATCCTTTAGTTGTAGGGTTAGGTTGTGTACCTGAGACCTTTCTTTTTTCTTGAGAAAGGCTTGTACCACTATATATTTTCCTCTCAGGACTGCCTTTGTTGTGTCCCACAGATTTTGAACCGTTGTATTTTCATTATCATTTGTTTCCATGATGTTTTTCAATTCTTCTTTAATTTCCTGGTTGACCCATTCATTCTTTAGAAGGATGCTGTTTAGTCTCCATGTATTGGGGTTCTTTCCAAACTTCCTTTTGTGGTTGAGTTCTAGCTTTAGAGCATTGTGGTCTGAAAATATGCAGGGAATGATTCCAATCTTTTGATACCAGTTGAGTTCTGATTTAGGACCGAGGATGTGATCTATTCTGGAGAATGTTCCATGTGCACTAGAGAAGAATGTGTATTCTGTTGCTTTGGGATGAAATATTCTGAATATATCTGTGATGTCCATCTGGTCCAATGTGTCGTTTAAGGCCTTTATTTCCTTGCTAATCTTTTGCTTGGATGATCTGTCCATTTCAGTGAGGGGAGTGTTAAAGTCCCCTACTATTATTGTATTATTGTTGATGTGTTTCTTTGATTTTGTTATTAATTGGTTTATATAGTTGGCTGCTCCCACATTGGGGGCATAGATATTTAAAATTGTTAAATCTTCTTGTTGGACAGACCCTTTGAGTATGATATAGTGTCCTTCCTCATCTCTTATTATAGTCTTCGGCTTAAAATCTAATTGATTTGATATAAGGATTGCCACTCCTGCTTTCTTCTGATGTCCATTAGCATGGTAAATTCTTTTCCACCCCCTCACTTTAAATCTGGAGGTGTCTTCGGGCTTAAAATGAGTTTTTGGAGGCAACATATAGATGGGTTTTGTTTTTTTATCCATTCTGATACCCTGTGTCTTTTGACAGGGGCATTTAGCCCATTCACATTCAGGGTAACTATTGAGAGATATGAATTTAGTGCCATTGTATTGCCTGTAAGGTGACTGTTACTGTATATGGTTTCTGTTCCTTTCTGATCTACCACTTGTAGGCTCTCTCTTTGCTTAGAGGACCCCTTTCAATATTTCTTGTAGAGCTGGTTTGGTGTTTGCAAATTCTTTCAGTTTTTGTTTGTCCTGGAAGCTTTTAATCTCTCCTTCTATTTTCAATGATAGCCTAGCTGGATATAGTATTCTTGGCTGCATGTTTTTCTCGTTTAGTGCTCTGAAAATATCATGCCAGCTCTTTCTGGCCTGCCAGGTCTCTGTGGATAAGTCAGCTGCCAATCTAATATTTTTACCATTGTATGTTACAGACTTCTTTTCCCGGGCTGCTTTCAGGATTTTCTCTTTGTCACTGAGACTTGTAAATTTTACTATTAGGTGACGGGGTGTGGGCCTATTCTTATTGATTTTGAGGGGCGTTCTCTGAACCTCCTGAATTTTGATGCTCGTTCCCTTTGCCATATTGGGGAAATTCTCCCCAATAATTCTCTCCAGTATACCTTCTGCTCCCCTCTCTCTTTCTTCTTCTTCTGGAATCCCAATTATTCTAATGTTGTTTCATCTTATGGTGTCACTTATCTCTCAAATTCTCCCCTCGTGGTCCAGTAGCTGTTTGTCCCTCTTTTGCTCAGTTTCTTTATTCTCTGTCATTTGGTCTTCTATATCACTAATTCTTTCTTCTGCCTCATTTATCCTAGCAGTGAGAGCCTCCATTTTTGATTGCACCTCATTAATAGCTTTTTTAATTTCAACTTGGTTAGATTTTAGTTCTTTTATTTCTCCAGAAAGGGCTTTTATATCTCTCGAGAGGGTTTCTCTAGTATCTTCCATGCCTTTTTCGAGCCCGGCTAGAACCTTGAGAATTGTCATTCTGAACTCTAGATCTGACATATTACCAATGTCTGTATTGATTAGGTCCCTAGCCTTCAGTACTGCCTCTTGTTCTTTTTTTTGTGTTGAATTTTTCCGTCCTGTCATTTTGTCCAGATAAGAGTACATGAAGGGGCAAGTAAAATACAAAAAGGGTGGCAACAACCCCAGGAAAATATGCTTTAACCAAATTAGAAGAGATCCCAAATCGTGAGAGGGGATAAAGGCGATAAAAAGAGGTTCAAAAAGGACAAAAGAAAGAAAAAAGAAAAAAGAAAAAAAAAGAAAAGAAAAGAATTTAAAAAAAAGAAAACACCTAAGAAAAACATAAAAAAGAAAAAATATATATTAGATAAACTAGTAAAAAATCATTAAAAAAGAAAAAGGTAACAGTTAAAAAAAAATTTACCCGAAGGCGAGAAAAAAAAACAAAAATGAAAAAAAAAATTAAATTAACTGCAAGACTAAAAAAAATCACAGGGAAAAAGCCATGAGTTCCTTGCTTGGCTTTCTCCTCCTCTGGAATTCTGCTGCTCTCCTTGGCATTGAAACCACACTCCTTGGTAGGTGAACTTGGCCTCAGCTGGATTTCTTGTTGATCTTCTGGGGGAGGGGCCTGTTGTAGTGATTCTCAAGTGTCTTTGCCCCAGGCGGAATTACACCGCCCTTACCCGGGGCCGGGGTGAGTAATCCGCTCGGGTTTGCTTTCAGGAGCTTTTGTTCCCTGAGCACTTTCCGTAGAGTTCCGGAGGACGGGAATACAAATGGTGGCCTCCTGGTCTCCGGCCCGGAGGAGCTGAGAGGCCAGGGCCACACTCCTCAGTGCACCCTCAGAGAACAGCGCCCAGTTACTCCCGTCTGCCTGACCTCCGGCCGCGCTCCGAGCTCACTGAGCCTGTGACCGGTTCAAGGTCACCCCAAGCTGCGAGCTTATTGTCGGCTCTGTCTCTGTAGCCGGCTTTCCCGTTCCAATACCCGCAAGCTCTGCGACACTCAGACACCCCCGATCCTTCTGTGACCCTGCGGGACCTGAGGCCACGCTGACCCCGTGTGGGCTTTGCCCCGGGTAGCCTCTGGAGCGATGTCCCTCAGCGGAACAGACTTTTAAAAGTCCTGATTTTGTGCGCGGTTGCTCCGCCGCTTGCCGGGAGCCAGCCCCTCCCCCCGGGTTCTATCTTCCCGTCGCTTTGGATTCACTTCTCCACCGGTCCTACCTTTCAGAAAGTGGTTGTTTTTCTGTTTCCAGAATTGCTGTCCTTCTTCTCTTTGATCTGCCGATGGATTTTCAGGTGTTTGCAATCTTTAGATAAGCTATCTAGCTGATCTCCGGCTAGCTGAAGAAGTCTCAGCCTGCTACTTCTCCGCCATCTTGACTCCTCTCTCTGCTTCTCTTTACAGCAAAATCCTCCCCAAAGATTTGCTATACCAGCTTCCTTCAATTCTTCTCTAGGCACTCTTATATGCATTTTAATCAGATAGTCACTTTCCCACCATCACTATTTTGAAACTATCCGTTTCAAGGTACCTGCGATGTCCACATTTCTAAATCTCAATTTACATCTTGCTGTGGCCAGTGAGCTACTCAGCTGATTGTTTTGTCTTCCCTGACATTCACACTGTTTGGTCCAAACATACCACTCTTAGTTTTCTTCTTACCTCACTGGTCTCTCTTCAGTCTCCTTTGGAGTTTCTCCTCTCCTTTCTGAAATCATAATATTGGGATAGTCCCGACTCAGTATTTGGCTACCATTTCTTCTCTTCATGGATGATGTCATCAGTCTCATAACTTTACATGTCATCAATATGTCAACTTATCCAAATTAATATCTTCAGCTGAGAACTCCATCCTGAACTTCAGACTCTAATATCATTTCTAGCTTTTCATTTGATATTTCCATCTGCATGTCTAAGAGAGATCTCAAATTTAAACATCCAGAACTGAATTTCTGATATTCTACAAAAATATACACCCTTCCCAATCTTTCCCATCTCAGTTGATGATCATTCCATCTTCCAAGTTGTTCAGCAAAAACAGTTAGATTCATCTTTGACTGTTCTTCTCACGCAATTCAACTTGGGTTGAATATATACACAAACCCATCCCTTCTCATCACTTCCAGTGCTGTCACATTAGACTGATTGCCATTATCTTTGCGAAATTTTATTGCAATAACTTCCAGACTAGGGTTTTGTTTTATTTCGCTTCCACAGTCGCCTTCTGTGGCACCATAGCAACCAGGTGGGCATTTTCTAAATGTTAAGTGAGATCATAGCCCTTCTTTACTCAACACCCTACAGTGTTTTCCCACTGGAAAATAAAAGCTACAGTCTTTAAAATTGACTATAAGATCCTATATCCTTGGCCTCATTATTTCTCTCACTTTATCTTCTACCAGTTTCAACTTTCACTTACTTCACTTCCATTACACTGGCCTCCACGCAGTTCTTCAAATATGTCAGACATGTGAGAACCTAAGGGCTTTTGCTCTTGCTGTTCTCTCTTCCCCAGATACTCTTTCCCAGTTATGCATGTGGCTAAGACTTCCAACTCATTCAGTTTTTGCTTGAATAGCTTTTTATCAGGGTTCCCTACTCTGAACACTCTATTAAAATTATAGCACTCCCCATTAAGCATTCTTGTTTTCCCTTATCCTGCTATATTTTTACCATATCAATTCTTACTTAATCTGCTTATTTATTTATTTTAATTTATTATATCATCCCACTTGAATGGTTCTTTAAGGCCAGGAACTTTTATCTTTCTCATTCACTGTTGAACTCCCATCACTTACAAATAGGTCTGGCACACAGTGGGCTCAATAACTATTTTATAAGGGACTGAGTGAAAGTAAAATTAAGTTTATGTCTAATCTTAAATAGGTCAATATTATACTAAAAAAAATCAGAAGAATACCAACAATATGATTTAATTTATATAAAGATCAGAAACAAAAATTTTAAAATATAGTGCCTTTTTTCAAAAAGAATGACCTTTATCTGGAAGTTACTGGAAAGGGTGGTATAATTGGGGACCTCAGCTTTCTGTTTCTGGTCGCAAGGATATAGGTAGTCATTTTATTATTGTTCTTTAAGCTATGCATAAACATTTATATTTTTATTTATATATAAATATAATTCTATATTATTTTTATATTTTTATAAATAACTATAAAACATCCCATTATAAAAATTTATTTTTAGAGGTGCCTGGGTGGCTCAGTGGGTTAAAGCCTCTGCCTTCAGGTCAGGTCATGATCCCAGGGTCTTGGGATGGAGCCCTGCATCAGACTCTCTGCTCAGCTGGGAGCCCGCTTCCCTTCCTCTCTCTCTGCCTGCCTCTCTGCCTACTGTGATCTCTGTCTGTCAAATAAATAAATAAAATCATTTTAAAAATTAAAAAAATATAAAAATTTATTTTTATACACTTGAGTTTTGGGGGTAAATTTATACTTAACTATTTTTTAATATAAATAAATGGTACTATTATAACCTCATATGATCCCCAAAGCCTCCTATTTCCACTCTACAGGTAAAGAAGCTGGGACTCAAAAGAGAAATGACTTATCAAGCCTTAAGACTAATCTTAAGGGAGAGCCAGGAGTAGGACTTGGGTCTTCTGATTTCAGAGATTTGGACCAAAAGGACAGTGATATTAACACTGCATTCACAAAGAATTAAAAAAAATTTCATTTAGTAACTTTGAGAATGTTCAGAAAATTTTGATATTAATTTATTCCATTAGTTAATCATGCTGATTCTGTTCCTTTTGCATAATATATTGGCCCTCACATTCTGTTGACCTAAAATTAAATTCAGGCTTTTGGCCTTGGCATTTAAGAAACTCCATGCTCTTAAAAAACAAAACAAAACAAAACAAAACAAAAACAAAAACAAAAAACTCCATGCTCTGACTACAACCTTCTCCACCTCATCTTCTACATTTTATTCCAGTATACTGGAAAACTTTCCAAACCTGATATGTTGATATGTCATTTCATATTACATTTCCTTTATTATGATTATATCTTTATCTTAAGGCACCATCTTGCCTTCTCTGTTTATTGGACACTTGCCTGTCCCTCAAAAACAGCTTAAATATTCCCCACCTGTCACATAAGCCATCTCCAAAAGCACCTTCTTGGTGAAACCATTGTACAATATTGGGACTTTTATTAGAGCAAACCTTTTATTCTATCTTGTACTATACCTCTTCCCTATATGCTGAATTAGAAATTACTTGAAAAAATAGAGTCTACACAATGTGTATTTTTATCCACCACCAAACAACACACAATGGTATAGCATATCCTTTCAATAACCTTTTAACCGAATCTAGTAATTTACTCAAACAAACAGCAAATAAATGTTTAATGGGTCCCATAGACATAAAATTTTCTTTGTTTCCCTTAAATTCTTCAAGGTAAATTTAAAAGGATAGCTTTCTGATATAGTTTTTCCTATTTAAGTTATAATCGTGTAAATAACATGGCATTTGATTCTATCATGATCATTATTATTACCATTATCGACAATGGTGGTGGTGAAACAAGGTGTTTTCTATTGTTAGGAGAAATTGATATCTTATCTACTTGTTGCTGTAGATTAGGCACAAATGACAGTATCAGGACCAACCAGTACTCCTAATTTTATTCTTCATTTGTTATATAGTATTCCAGGTGTACTGCTATTTCTGAAACAGCCAAGAGGTTGGGAATTAAATCTGGTAATCTCATTCTTTGCATGTATAGGCACGTTTGGTAACACAGCAAGAATCAACATAAATGAATCTATTGATCTTTTTCAAAATTTGAGTACAAGCCAATTTAGAATCAGATTTATTAGATGTCAAGTGTAGCAGTTGTAGGAAGATCAGTAACATAATTAAGAACACTGTTGACTGTTAGAAGGAAAGTGAGAGGGTATTTTTTTTTCCTGATACAGAGTAAGAAATGCTAGTTGAATACCAATAATTTGGTCATCCATGAAAGTAAAAGTCACATTAATATTTAAGTCTATTAATGGTCTTTAAACTCTGCCTATTTGGCACTGAGACTCTCTGACAGGTTACATAATAAAGTAGTCCCAAAGAATGCTTCCTTAAAAACTTTTTACACTCTCTTCCATAATACAACATCCTGATTTTTCACTACCTTTCTAAATAAAATCTCATGTTAAACATTTCCTATGGGAGAACACAAAGTACAGGAAACCATCCCACCAAATTGATATTATAAAACCACCTCATCAATAAATAAAAGCTACTTGTTTATACAACCAAATTAAAGGCAAATGACATAGTCTTCCTTTTGTGTTTATACCAACCCAGCAGTCAACTTAGCCTCCAGAAATAAATGTTTGTCTTCAATTATTTTCATCTAAACCATTCAGTATTTAGCTTATTCCAGTACATTCTAAGCTATCATACATTTCAATATATCTCCATAAGAACAGCTTTCACCTATTATTTGAATATTTCTGCTTTTATTTACCAGTCAGTCTCTATTATTTCCAAGTGCATTACCTTTGCTAGCACACTCACAATTGTCAACCTAACATTAACAACACAAACCCCTTAAATCTTATGCATCCTTCAATTTCCTACTTTTCCTTGTCAGCCAACCCTCTGGAAAGAACAACTCATGCTTACTGCCTTGTCTATTTCCTTGCTTCTCTTGAATTCACTTCTTACATCTCCCTTGCTGAAATGATGGTGGTCACTTCTTACTTGAACTACTCAAAGAAAACTTTGCACTCTCTGCTACATTAGGCACCACTGACCCCTTGCTCCATTCTTAAAGTTTCCACTTGCTTGGCTTCTGTGTCCCTGTTCTTGCACTCTTATTCCAGGTCAGTTCTTCCTGCTTTCTTTCACAGACTCTTCCTCAGATGTTCACCAATAGGATATAAAGAACTGATTTACAATACTTCCAGGAACTCTAAAAGGATTGATGTGTGCTAATCTTCACCACTTTGCCACCAGCTAGATGTGATATCTGGAGATCAAAAAGCCATCTTGGTCCCCAAGGTTGGTCCATGTGTTGAGGGGAGAGGATTAACAAAATAGAAGAGGACATTAATAATAATGTAGCTTCACCCTACAACCCAATAATTGCATACTAGGTATTTACCCCAAGATATAGATGTAATGAAAAGAAAGAACACATGCACCCCAATGTTCATGGCAGCAATGTCCACAATAGCCAAACTGTGGAAGGATCTTCAATGTCCTTCAACAGATGAATGGATAAAGAAGATGTGGCTCATATATACAATGGAATATTACTCAACCATCAGACATGGATGGAACTGGAAAGGATTATACTAAGTGAAATAAGTCAAGTAGAGAAAGACCATTTTCATATGGTTTCACTCATCTGTGGAAGATAGCGTGGAGGACCACAGGAGAAGGGAGGAAAAACAGAATGCGAAGAAACCAGAGAGGGAGACAACCAGAGAGATTCTGGACTCCAGGAAACAAACTGGGGGTTGCAGAAGGGAGAAGGTGGGGAATGGGATAGCCAGATGATGGGTATTAAGGAGGGCATGTGTTGTGATGACCACTGGGTGTTATACACAACTAATAAACTGCTGAACACTACATCAAAAACTAGTGATGCACTATATGTTGGCTAACTGAACATAATAAAAAAGAAATAATAATGTAGCTTCTTCCCAGTACTTGCAGCAATCACATTATTTTGATATTTTGACACCTTCAGGGGTACTTGCTGGCTGAGAAGACTGTACATCCCAAGGCTAATTCCTAGAGATAACAAATAACTAGCTGATATGCATTTCAATGGAGAGCTCACATCCCCAACTACACACCAAGACAATTTTTACCCCTGCCCTAAATCAACCCAGGGCCAGGTACCAGATAAGTACCTGGATATCTTTGTCCCAAAGCCCACCAGAATTATTCAAATTAGTTGATCCTAGATTGCTAACCTAGCCTTACCTTGCCTTCCCCACAGAAACCCCCCAAAATGTTGAGACCTATGCTTTCCTCTCACTCCTGGTTCTGCCCTCTGACCAAATTTGGTGCTTCTATGTGGCCCTGCGCAGTATGCCATGCCTCTCACTTCTAATGGAACTGCAAATAACAACAAACATTTCTTTCAATGACATTGACCTCACCCTGTCATCATTCAGTCACCTTTATAAGTAAAGACCCCCAGACAAATCAGCCCTGTACTTTTACATCTGAACTTTATTAATAAAAGTAGTGTAAGAGCACTACTAAATAGAGCACTATTTACCTAAAGAAAACAAAAATAGTAATTCAAAAGGATACATGCACCCTGATGTTTAGAGCAGCATTATCTACAGTAGCCAAATTATGGAAACAGCCCAAGTGTCCATTAACTGATGAATACATAAGGAAGATATGGTATATATAAATGGAATATTCAAATATACATATTCTACATATATACATATATAGGATGGAATATTATGAAATCGAATGTGATATATATATATGGCATGGAATGGAATATTATGGAATTGATGGAATATTACTCAACCATAAAAAATAATAAAATCTTGCCATTTGAAATAACACAGAATTAAAGAGTATTATACTAATTGAAATCAGTCAGAAAAAGAGAAATGCCATATGATTTCACTCATATGTAGAAATTCAGAAATAAATGAGCAAGGGGAAAAAACAGAGACAGAGAGACAAACCAAGAAACAAACACTTATCTATAGAGAAAAAACTGATGGTTACCAGAAGGAAGGTGGGTGGGGGGGTGGATTCAGTGGTGATTCAGATTAAGGAAAGAAGTTGTCCTGATGAGCACCAGGTCTTATATGGAAGTACTGTATCATTATGAGGTACACCTGAAACTAATATTACATTATATATTAACTAACTGGAATTTAAATAAAAACTTTTTAAAAAAGAAGACATAACCTCTGTTTTGTTTAAATAGCTATTATTTTCAGTCAAATACTTAGTTAAATATTTACACATTTATATTTACAGCCAAATACTCTAACATAGACATATACCACTTGTACATTCCCTTCAAATACAGCATGTTCAAATCTTGCTATTATTCTGTCCCCCTCAAATATGTTCTTACTTCTATTCTTTCTTTTCAGATAATATTACCATGATGTAAGATAGTCATCCAAACCAGAAATCCAACAATCATCCTAGAATCCTCCATCTTCATGACCACATTCAATAAACAACCAGGGCTTTTGCATTTTACCAGCTTCCTACATATTTCTTGACTGTATCGCTACCCTGCTGTGCATATTAACTGTCTGTGCCTTGCACTTCTTTCCTCTACTAATAAATAACACTGAAAATAAAATAAACATTATCTATTAGGGCCTAAGAGCTCCCTGTATCATTTGCTCTTTTACTTGTACAACTTTACCTTTTTCTACTACTTTCTTCTCTCCTTACCCTTCAGGCACCCAATGTCCTCCTTTGTGTCTCTTAAAGAAATTGATCTTATTCCCATCACAAAGCCTTCAAACTAGCTATTTACTCTGTTTAGAGAACTAATCCTTTCCCCAAGCTCTTCACATTAACCACTATGGTCAGGACAAGGGAGGACATTTTCAAGGGCTTCAACTAACCCTTTGATTATAATGGTCATTACCCCATAGACAAACTTGTACAAATCAGAAATTCTTGCCAGTTGCTAATTATATGTGTCCTAATTACACATTCAAGATCTAAGGAAATAACTGCAAATGGACCTAGAGACCTCTAGAGTATGTTTTGAAATGTAAAAATGTGAAATTATTTTAGGTGCCCTCAGTACCAATGTCAGTTCATACTTCATTACTAGTAATCCTGCTTATTCATCGCAAAATTTTCCTGGCAAATGACATCAGGTCTGTTTAATAAAGGATCAAATGAGTATTTATTTTACATATTTCTAAAGGCATTAAGGATTATTTTTCAAGAGCTCACCTGAAATGACTAGACTTCGGGTCTGTGGACTTAGATTTGAAAATTGAATGAAGGGCCACAATTTTCCATTTTAATAGTTACCAACTTTCCACTTGTCAGCTTTCTTGCTAAAAACTCCATGATTATTAGCTAATGTCATAGCTCTCTGTAGTTCAAGGCACCTTTTTCTTCTTTCTAGACTTATCACCTATTATGGCTATTATTTTTACCTTTCCTCTTACAGTAACGTACCTCCACCTGGCTTCTGTAATTTCGTAAGGTGGAGGAAGATAGAAATGGGGAGTAGTTGTTTAACAGGTACAAAGTTTCAGTTTGGGTTGATGAAAGTGTTTTGGAGATGGATGGTGGTAATGATTGCATAGCAATGTGAATGTACTTAATGATACAGAGCTATACATTTAAATACAGTTAAATATTAAATTTCCCATAATATATATTTTATCACAATAAAAAAATAGCAATCCAAAACTATAATCCTCATAATCATCACTGCTCCCATCGAGCATAGTTACAATAGTTGCTTTAAAGTCATTATCTGATACTCACAACATTGGGTCATCTCATAGTTGGTTGTGTGTGTGAGAGTGTGTGTGTGTATGTGTCCTGCTTTTCCCCTGGAAATTTGTCATATTTTTCTCCATTTCTTTGCATTTTGAGTACTTTTGGATTGCATTCTAGACATTATGGATTTGGGATTTGGCTTCTACAAGTTATGCTCCCCTTCACAATATTGTGCTTTAGTTTATTTTTCAGTCTTCATGTTGTCATTTGTTTATTTTTCTCTGAGTTTCCAAGTGTCATCAGGGATCTGGCTGGTGTGGGCTAATGGCACCATATCAGAATAGGATGCTCCTTCCACCTTTCTGTTTGTTTGTGGAAATGTCAGCAAGTCCCAGCCAAGAAATCAGAACCACTTGCGTTTATTCAGACGTAAGGACTTTAAATAGAAGTAAATTGGTTTCACAGGTGATGGAAGGTCTGAGAAAACAAAGAGACTGACATCATCTAAAAGCTGCTGTCACCCTTAGGATTGGAAAGACAATGGAAAGAGATGTTACCAGAGCCCAGATGTCAGGGCTCTCTGGGAAGAGCTAGAACATCAGAAGATGCACCACTGGGAATATGGTGGCAGTTGTTCCTTCAGGCTTGGAGCGACAGACAAGATCATTCACAGCCAGACATGTTGTAAGAAAAGGCAGAGTGATTTGGAGCAGAATACCCTGGCTTCTCCCCTCCTTTCACCTTCCAATCTTCCATCAGTACCCTACATTGAACAAACCTTCCTGGAAGCCAGAGTGAAAGTGAGCCAGGGAAATGTACTTTCTTAACACAGAGAAAATCAAGGGAAGGTAGGAAAATAAATTTGAGTCAAACAAGCATTTGCTGGCACACCGAAGTAGTCTGAAGTAAATCCCAGACATCTATCATTTTACCTATAAATACTGCACTTAAAAATTTTAAAATGTACTCAAAAATCAAAGTCTATATAAAACAGCAAATAGCATCAATTGTCTAAAAGCTTGATATTTGCCAGAACTGTAGGAATGGCTAGCATTTGAAATTATTAATTCTCAAAATACAATTTATGTCACATAACTCCAATTATTGGTATAAATGAATAAAAAGCCAGCCATTGTCCTGTCCATGTCTTGATCGCCAATCAAGATTAAAAGACACAGATCAAAAACAGATGAACACAGGGGAAGGGAAAGAAAAATAAAATAAAATAAAATAAAATCATAGAGAGAGAGAGAGAGAGACAAACCATAAGAGACTCTTTATGTAAGAAACAAACTGAAAATTGCTGGAGGGGAGATGTGTGGAGAAATGCAGTAACTGGGTGATCACCATTAAAGAGGGCATGTGAAATAATGAGCACTAGGTGTTATACACAACTGATAAATCACTAAATTATACCCCTGAAACTAACAATATGTGAACTAACTTGAACTTAAATAAAATCTTAAAAAAAAAAGACACAGATCAGAACCAGGAAACAGGGGTCAAAAATAAAGGAAACCCACACTTAGACACATGAGTGACATACTGAGTATGATGGGTAAGAAGCTTTCTTCTTCCTAATTGCAAACCCAGAAAACCCCTGAAAATCTAGGATATGCAGTTCACAAGGAAATGAACTCCTACTTCTCCAACATTATAACACCAATTTCTGACAGAGTGGGTGTTTTTTCCCCACCCATAAATCTTTAATAGCAAAACATTTCAGGAGATCTGTCAATATGTGCTCTCTAACATGCCTCAGATCTTTCTCTCTCAAGTAGAATATACCTTGAATTCTTAGGAAAAACAATTAATAATAAAATTGGCAATAAAAAAATTCAAGACCCTTTATTTTAAAGTCATACTCAACCTAGAATATTTTGTGGTTCTATTTTCACAAAATATTAAAATTCCCCTATTCATATTTTTGTAATTATTTAAAATAAAACCAATGTGCATCCAAAGGCATTTTTAAAAATCCATTGTTGTATAGGTAATTTGAACTAGGACTCAATTTTTCTGAAAAAAAAAAAAGACAAAATAAAAAGGTTATGGAAGATTGTGCATTTTCATTCTCTTCATGTTCTCTTTATATTTTTTAACATAAATGTTATAAGTCAGCCTTTAAGTGGAATCTTAGGCTAATACTTTATAAGTCACTATATGTAATTAAGATCCAAATACTTTAAGTCATTTGCCTATATAAGTATTTTTTTACATGAAGTAAAACAAACACAAGAGTGAGCCACTATAATTTGTTAGGGAGGAGGATAAGAACAGGGCTTGACTCAGTTAAAAGTAGTTTATACAGACTATTTTACTCTGGGGATAGAATGAGTCCATGCAATTTTTAGGCCAGTTAACTGCTGCATAATTAAAGTTTCCAAATAGGTCAGTGGTTCTCAGACTCCCCCAGCCCAAGCAGAAGTGACAAAGCTGCGTGTGACACAGTTTCATCAGCAGTCCTGGACTTGGCTGCACAGCTGTAGCATAATGAGAATTAGTTCTCCTTTAACTAGCACTAACTTTAGTCTTTATCACAACTGAGCTCACCATGAGTGAGAAGTAGCTAAGTTTCTACTTAAAGAATATATTTTCCCTCAGATGCAAAGAGCAGTTATAATGATCAAACTGAAAACAATGTATGCATCTCTTTTCCCATTTTTTTGTGGCACAGATACACCTGGGGAAGCATAAATACTGCAGAAAGCACGCAGAGCTGACATTTTAACATTCCCCGGAAAATACGTGCACTTGCTTTAGTGCCTTCACAGAAATAGAACAGCCAATATAGTGCTTTGCACAGGTGTAATTTGTCAATTTTATCACACACGGGAAACAGTACTGTCTACTGAAAAATATTCTCTTTGGATGTAAAGCTAACCAACCCCCCCCCCCAAAAAAAGTGTTAATCACAGTTGAGAGGAGCAGGAAGGTCAATCGTTAACTACAGTTGCTCAAAGAGATTTTTCCCCAACCACACCTCAAAAGGGAGAAGGTTGAAGGGGAGGAGCTGCCAAGGAGAAAGAAGGAATGGAGGGAGGAGTGAATTTAAACCATGGATTCCTTTTCCTCACAAGCTTCATTCTATTTGATCCTGACACTTCCTACAGGTAGTTACATGACCTAGATTTCACATGGGTCTCATATACAAAATCAAAAGACTTTACAACAGAATGTGTTTATGAAGCAGTCACCAAGTATATCTTTGGTACCGATTAATCAAACATGACATAAAAGAATCAATGTCAAATCTTTCCCAGATACTTTCACAATTTAGTATTTAATCATCGTTTTCAGCATCAGTAAAATATGATAAGCTCCTACTTGACTTATAGGACTTTAGATTTTTCTTTGCTCCGCATCACTCTTTACAGAAATTACCCCATCTTGGAACAATACAGATGGTTTCACCTAGGAAGCAAATGAAGCCAAACTGTGTCAAGCCAAGCTACAGACCTTTGGTTATGTGGTTTAGATCCTGCACAAAATATTTAAATAGACACTGGACTAAAAAATAAATAGATTGGCTAATCACATATATAAAATATACTAATTATCATTAGTCATCAGGGAAATAAAATTAAGATCATAATTAGAGACCACTCTACACCTAATTGAACAACTAGAATCAACACAACTGACCACACCAAAGACTGAGACAGATGTGGAGCAGCTGGGACTCCCATATACTAATGATGGGAGTGGAAGATGGTATTAAACAGTAAGGCGGAAAAAAGGAGTTTGGTCAAAAAAACGAAACTTTTCTCATCAAGTGAAGCATTCTCGTAAGTGAAACCCAGCAATTCCACCACTCAATCTTTTGATCTTTGACCAAGAGAAGGAAAAACATGTGTTTAGAAAAAATCTATCCATAGAAACAACTGAAATGCCCACTGACATTTAATTGGAAAGGGGAGAAAAAGCTGGTGTATTCATAAATGGGAAAACAATTTGGCAATAAAGGGCAACAAAAAACTGATCTACCAAATGGATGAATCACAAAAATATGGGGAGTGAAAAAAACAGACACAAGAGTCCACAGTGTATAATTCCACTTACATGAAATTTTAAAAAAGACAAATTAAAACTACAGTGTCAGGAAATAAATCAGCAGGTGCCATGAGCAAAGGAAGGGTTGGGGAACTAACTCCAAAGAGCATGAAGGAAATTGGGGGGTAATGGAAATGTTTATCCTGATTGGTTTTGTGGTTAATGTGTGTATATATTTGTTGAAATTCATAAAAACTGTAGATTTATCTAGTATGGAAAATACACTAGCTTCCAAGGACCCTATTTTCAGAATCATACTGTATCTTTCTTTAATAATTTTGACTATTCACTACCACTTCTTATGCACATAATTTCAGATATATCATCCCTCTTAACCCTTACAAAACACACCCAGGCAGGTGTGTCAGCAAACGTGTATAATACTGCAACAGTATATCCTAAGTGGTCAATTTTATCATGGTCTCTTTATCTGTATCACTTATAAGAATCAGCTCATCCTTTATGCCTGGAAGGATAAAGCCTGGAAGCATTTCTTAGACACTAGAACATTAGAATATTACTCAGTAGTATTATAATAGTACTTAGAACACTAGAATATTAGAACACTAGAACATGAGAATATTAGAATATTAATCAGCCATCAGAAAGGATGAATACCCAACTTTTGCATTAATCTGGAGGAAATTATGCTGAGTGAAATAAGTCAATCAGAGAAAGTCGATTATCATATGGTTTCACTTACTTATGGAACATAAGGAATAACATGAAGGACATTAGGAGAACAAAAGGAAAAGTGAAGGGGGTAAATCAGAGGGAGAGATGAACCATGAGAGACTGTGGACTCTGATAGACAAACTGAGGGTTTTAGAGGGTAGGGGGTGGGGGGATGGGTAAGCCTGGTGGTACGTATCAAGGAGGGCACATATTGCATGGAGCACATATTGCATGGAGTGTTATATGTAAACAATGAATCTTGGAACTCTACATCAAAACTTAATGATGTATTGTATGGTGACTAACATAACACAATAAAAAATTTTTTTTAAAAATTAGCATATCCTTGTTTTGTTTGAAATCCCACCTTAGCAGCTTCCACTGGAATCAGAGCACAGTCAGTAAAATCTTCAAACAAGTGTTAATGAGGCAATCATTGCAGGTATGTTAATTAGAACATGAACAAAACCAACAAAAACTAACCTGGATGTCTCCTGTTGGTAATTTTCTATCCACAGTTATCTATTGATATCTAGCCCTCACAGTCAAGGGCTTACAACAACAATGTATTATATTTCATGATTCCATGGGTTGGCTGGCCTCAGCTGGTTGGCTCTTCTGTTGGTCTCACCCAGTCACTTAAGCATCTTTAATTTATTACTTACTTGACTGAGACTAGGGGGTCTAAAATGCCCTCACTTTCACATCTGGGACCTTCTTACAGCCTAAGTTTTGGAACTCATACAATGTCATTTCTACTAATTTCTATTAGCTAAATTAAGTCATAAAGTTTGCCCAGATTCAAAGTAGTAGACCAACCGCCCCTCTAGCTCAGAAAAGCAGCAATTTTACATTGCAAAGCAACATGTTTCGGAGTCCCTATTACAATGAATTTCTGCATCTGTTCTGTATGGCTACTCAGATAATCTCAAGTTCTGCTGCCCCCATTCTGACATGGGCACCTAAAAAATAAGTATACTTTCTCTTATCTCAAACTACACATGGAGGAACAGGAGAAATAATAAAAAGCATACAGTCTAGTCACAACGAGCATTAGAAGGTAGAAAAACAATAGAACAGAACTGGCAGACAATATCCTCTCCCTCCTGCACTGCCTAAAAAACATTATTTCTCAGAGTACAGGGTACCACTTTCCATTCAAGGGGGAACAACCGTTTATTGTGGGGAACTATACTACAAATTGCTTCAAGCACTTAGGAGCCTTTCAATCCCTTGGGTTACTGGAGTCAAGCAACCAGGGTCAAGGGTGGCTTCGGAAGCCAGAATTGGCACAGAGAAGCAGGAGACTTATTTAGGGCTTGCTCCTTTTAAAGGAGCTTCGTGGACATGGAGGTGCCACCTTAAACATGATATATATTACCCAGTCCAGCTCACCAAGGCTGACAAGACAACTAGAATTCAAAAAAGAAATCATGCTTATTTAATAAGCAGGTGGTGAGGAAAACACATAGGTGATATCTCCTAGGAAGGTGGTGGGTGAACAAAGTACAACAAAAAGTTCATGAAGAAACTGCAAATATATTGTAATCAAGAGAATTAGAAGAAAGTGTGAATTAGAATTAGAAGCAAGAACTCGAATTTTTAAATTTGTGCGCTTGTGCAAGGAAAACATAGTGTGATATCTCAGGAAAGCCTCAAATGACTAGATTTTAGTCCCTTTAATCATGAACATATTAAGCCACTTGAGTCCCCTGCATTTTAGAACTGGTTCCTTTTAACCAGCCTCTAAGTCTCCCTAACTTGTACTATTTTAAAGAGAAATGTAGTCACCCTAATTGCATGGTTTCCAAAGTTAATGATTTCCTAAAGCAATAGAGTTATTACAAATGAGTCCATCTTCCTTTCTTCTAATATCTTCCCTGAGTTGAAATTAATTTATATACTAATGAGTATTAAAAGTAAATCTTCAGAAGCATCTTTGTAGGTGGTATCTGGCTCAGACATTTATATTCTGTTTCAGGAAACACAACTACAAAGAAGGAAAAAAACAACCTTTTAAGGTAAGTCTCATTGAATTGACATCTTATACAAACAAGTGTTAATGAGACAATCATTGCAGGTATGTTAATTAGAACATTAACAAAACCAACCAAATTCATCTTTCATGTGATTTTTATGTTGCTTTTATTATAGAAACACAGAATCTGAGATCCTTTCTTACATGCACATACAAGCAACAACAAAAATATAAAAAGGATAAAATTTTATAAGAAAAATAATATAGCTTACATTGATTTACAAAATGGAGCCATCCTGGGGTGGGGGGGAATTTACTTTGCTAAGGATAGAAATTCAGTAACATTTTCTCAACTAATGGAAAGTCATTCCATGACTAATGGAATGAAATGAACCAGAAAATTTTGATATAATCATTTGTGGAATTTCATTTTCCTTTTCAGGGAAGGAGGTAAGATGTTATTTATAAGAAAAGTCCAAGACCTTCTTGCTAGATCTAACAATTGTAAATAATTATGCCCCCAACTTGCGACCACCCAAATATATAAATCAGTTAATAACAAACATAAAGACACTTTCTGATAACAATAAAATAATAAGAGATTATAATGTCCCACTCATAGCAAGGGACAGATAATCTAAGTAGAAAATCAACAAGGAAACAATAACTTTCAGTGATACACTGGATCAGATGGACTTAGGAGATATGTTCAGAACATTTTATCTTAAAGCAGGAGAATACACATTCTTTTCCAGTTCACATGGAACATTCTCCTGAACTGATCACATATTGGGTCACGAATCAAGCTTCAACTAGTACGAAAAGATGGAGATCATACCATGCATAATTTCAGACAACAGTATGATGAAACTTGAAGCCAAGCACAAGAAAAATTTGGAAAGACCACAAATACATAGAGGTTAAAGAATATCCTACTAAAGAATGAATGGGTTAGGGGTACTGGGGTAGTTCAGGTGGTTGGGTGTCCACCTTCGGCTCAGGTCATGATCTCAGGGTCCTGGGATTGGGCTTTCAGTTGGGGTCCCCTCTCAGGGAGGAGTCTATCCCTCTCACTCTGCCCCTCCCCCTTCTCATGCTCTCTCTCTCTCTCTCTCAAATAAATAAATAAAAACCTTTTTAAAAATGACAGGGTTAACCAGGAAATTAACAATAAATAAAAAACACATGGAAACAAATGAAAATGAAAACATGACAGTCCAAAACCTTCGGGATGCAGCAAAATCATTAATAAGAGGAAAGTACATAGCAATACAGGTCTACCTAAAGAAGCAAGACAAGTCTCAAATATACAACCTAACTTTACACCTAATGGAACTGGAAAAAGAGCAGCAAATAAAGCCTAAAGCCAGCAGAAGAAGGGAAACAATAAAGACTAGAACAAAAATAAATGATACAGAAACAAACAAACAAAAATCTAGTAGAATATCTTAAGAAAACTAGGAGCTGGTTCTTTGAAAGAACTAGTAAAATTGATAAACCCCTAGCCAGACTTACCAAAAAGAAAAGAAAAAGAACCCAAGTTAATAAAATTACAAATGAAAAAGGAGAAATTCCAACCAACATTGGAAATAAAAACAATTATAAAAGAACATTATGAGCAATTACATGCCAACAAATTGGGCAATCTGGAAGAAATGGATAAATTCCTAGAAACATATAAACTACCAAAATTGAAACAGGAAGAAATAGAAAATTTGAACAGACTCACAGCCAGAAATTGAATCAGTAATCAAAAATCTCCCAACAAACAGAAGTCCAGGACCAGATGGCTTCCCAGGGGAATTCTACCAGCCATTTAAAGAAGAGTTAATACCTATCCTTCTCAAGCTGTTTGAAAAAATAGAAGTGGAAGGAAAACCTCCAGACTCATTCAATGAAGCCAGCATCATCCTGATTCCAAAACCAGACAAACACCCCACTGAAAAGGAGAATTACAGGCCAATATTCCTGGTGAACATGGATGCAAAAATTCTCAGCAAGATACTAGCATATTGAATCCAACAGTACATTAAAAGGATTATTTACCATGATCAAATGGGATTTATTTCCTGGCTGCAAGGGTGATTCAATATTCACAAATCAATCAATGTAATATACCACATTAATAAAAGAAGGGATAAGAACCAAATAATCCTCTCAATAGATGCAGAAAAAGCATTTGACAAAATAAAGCACATATTCTTGATAAAAATGCTGAACAAAGTTGAGATACAGGGAACATACCTCAACATCATAAAGGCCATATATGAAAGACCCACAGCTAATAACATCCTCAATGGAGAAAAACTGAAAACATTTTGTCTATGGTCAGGAAAAGGACAAGGATGTCCATTCTTACCACTGTTGTTCAACATAATGCTAGAAGTCCTAGTCTCAGCAATATGACAACAAAAAGAAATAAAAGGCATCTAAATCAGCAAGAAAGAAATCGGACTTTTACTCTTTGCAGACTGCACGATATGCTATGTAGAAAACCTAAAATACTCCCCCCAAAAATTGCTAGAACTGACACATGAATTCAGCAAGTCCCAGGATATAAAATCAACATGCAGAAATCTGTTGCATTTCTATATATCAATAATGAAGCAGCAGAAAGAGAAATCAAGGAATCAGTCATATTTTCAATTGCACTAAAAACCGTAAGATACCGAGGAATAAACCTAACCAAAGAGGTGAAAGATCTGTACTTTGAAAACTACAGAACACATATGGAAGAAATTGAAGAAGATACCAAAAAATGGAAAAACATTCCATGCTCATGGACTAGAAGAACAAATATTGTTAAAATGTCTATGCTACCCAAAGCAATCTACATATTAAATTCAATCCTTCTCTAAATACCACCAGCATTTTTCAGAGAGCTAGAACTATCCTAAAATTTATATGGAAACAGGAAAACCCTGAGTAGCCAAAGTAATTCTGTAAAAGAAAACAAAGCTAGAGACACCATAATTTCAGACTTGAAGTTATATTACAAAGCTTTAGTCATCAAGATAGTATGGTACTTGCACAAAAACAGGCACATAGATTGATGGAACAGAATAGAAAACCCAGAAATGGACGCACCACCACATGGTCAACTAATTTCTGACAAAGCAATAAGGAATATCCAATAGGAAAAAAGACTCTTCAACAAATGGTGTAGGGGAAAATAGGACAGCCACATACAAAAGAATGAAACTGGACCATTTCCTACACATTTTCTTACACAAAAATGACTCAAAATCAATGAAAGACCAAAATATCGGACAGAAAGCCATCAAAATCCTAGAGGAGAACACAGACAGCAACCTCTTTGACCTTGACCACAGCAACTTCTTACTATTCACATTGCTGGAGGCAAGAAAAACAAACGCAAAATTGAACTATTAGGACTTCATCAAGATTTAAAAACAAAACAAAACAAAACTTCTGCACAGCGAAGGAAACAGTCAATAAATTTAAAAGACCAAGTACTGAATAGAAGATATTTGCAAATGACATATCAGATAAAGGGCTAGTACCCAAAATATGTAAATAACTTATCAAACACAACACCCAAAAACAAATAATTCAGTTAAAAAATGGGCAGAAGACCAGAATCAACATTTTCCCAAAGACATACAGATGGCTAGTAGACATATGAAAGGATGCTCAACATCATTCATCATCGGGAAAATACAAATCAAAACCATAAGAGATACCACCTCACACCTGTCAGATGGCTAAAATTAATAAAAACAGATGTTGGCAAGGATGCGGAGAAAGGGGAACCCTGTTACACTCTCAGTAGGAATGCAAACTAATCCAAGGCCTCGTTCCTCAAGATTTTCAAATACATCTCTAATATGAATGAGTGCACTACTACACAATTATCCAGACCTTTAGCATAAACTCGGTGGATAATTCTGGGCCCCAAATGGACATTTGACTAAATAATTGATATTCTTCATAGTCACTCTGATAAGTTCAATTTGAGTAACAATAAAATTGAGGGCCTTTTACAGAAGTCTGTTCAAGAAGTAACAAAGTTGGAAATTAATTTTTGTGCAGTTTAGCCGTGTTATCTCAAAATTTAAAGATTTCAGAGCAAATCGTGATACAAAGATAAAGTCCTCTGTTTTTGTTCTGCTAACATGCAGTTCTTTTTAAACATTCCTGGTTGCAAGAGAAACACCCATTGGTAACAGAAGTGTGAAAGAAAAATCAGAGGAATTGCTAAAATTAACAACTCAGGGAACAACAGAATAGCAAAGATGTGGAGAAAAGGAAACCCTCTTACACTGTTGGTAGGAATGTAAGCTGGTACAGCCTCTCCAGAAAAAGTATGGGGGTCCCTCAAAAAGTTAAAAATAGGGTTACCCTATGACCCAGCAATTGCACTGCTAGGTATTTATTCAAAGGATACAAACATAGTGAGTTGCACATGTCCCCAATGTTTACAGTAGTGATTTCCACAACAGCCAAAATACAAAAAGAGGCCAGATGTCCATTAGCAAATGAATGGATAAAGACATACACAGTGGAATATTACTCAGTCATTAGACATAGATGGAACTGGAGGGGATAATGCTAAATGAAGTCAGTCAGTCAGAGAAAGACAAATACATGATTTCACTTATATGTGGGATTTAAGAAACAAAACAGATGAACATGGGGGAAGGGAAGGAAAAATAAAATAAGAAAATAGAGAAGGAGACAAACCATAAGAGACACTGAGGGTTGTTAGAGGGGAGATGGGTAGGGGGAGGGATAACTGGATGTTGGGTATTAAGGAGGGCACCCGATGTAATGAGCACTATATACAACTGATGAATCATGAAATTCTACCTCTGATGCTAATTTAAAATATCAGAGGAAATATAAACCAATCAAAAACAGCTATCTACAACGGAAATTTGCAATAACAACATGTTCTGGGGGATAAAAGCCTGAAAGGCATAGTTATGAGAGTACAGAGCATTTCTGACAAAAGTAACTGAATTACAAAGTTAATGCAGCTTCTAGGTGAGGATTGTAAGAAAACACACATGACCATATCCCCACACTTCTGCTCACTTCTCATGAGCATAACTCAATTCCACAGCCACATTAAGTGATCAAAGAGGTTGGCTGGGCAGTAGACTATGAGTGGGCAGTAATTCACCCAGCTGTAAGCCAAAGTTCTACAATAGAGAAAGGACAAGATGGATATTAGGAGACAGCTAACAGTCTCTGCCATATTCCTATTCCATAGCTCTTCTTGACTCCCTTCCTTGACTGCTCAAACGTAGTCATAACTTCATGCTAACAGAACCTGCATTGACTTGGGAAACGTCTCCTACATTATAACATTTACCTGTATAGGGCCTTCTAAAGTATGCATTATCATTATCTTCCAACCCAACTAATAGGAAACAGAGACAGAGAATAATAACTTGTTGAGAGTCAGGGAATGTCTGAATTGATTTTTGTTCTTCTTTTTTCTTTGTTTCACTCTAGGTACAACTTGTTCAACTTTTCACCACAACTTCTGGTTCTGCCTCTGCCACTCAGATTATCCTTCTACAATCTGGTAAGATAATTCTCAGAACAAAGTAAAATCATGATACATATACATTAACAAAGGCTCTCTCCTTGAGCAAACAAGTTGGGCATCTCTGAGCCCTCTTCTCAATAAGGTCTGGTCCTTGGGCCTTGTCCTCAAGTCTGCCTGGTCCTGTTGTAGCAAACACTCTATTAAGCCATTAAGGGTATCCTCCCACCCACGACACCATTATCACCTATAACATCTGATTAAATTCCTCATCCCACACCATCCCCCAAGTGTTATCTGATCACCGTGCCTTGCCTTCACCAAGAATCTTCGTAGGTCAATATAACAAGGATTCCCCCTAACCTGGATGTCTCCTGTTAGTAATTTTCTATCCACTGAGCCCTTTCAGTGTGCTGCTTGGCTATAAACCCCTGCTTTTCAATGTTGTTTGAGTTGTGCCCCATCTCTCTCTCCCATTACGATAACTTTGACGACTACTATTTTAACACGTGTCAGAATAATTTTGCCTTTTACAATATACAAATATAAATATAAATACATATTAAGAATTTTTTTTTACTCATATGATACAAGTAATCCATACCAAGAATAGCTCTGAACTTCTATCTCCAAATAGCCTGTAATCTTACTCCGTTTTCAAAATTGCCAATTCACTGATGAAAGCCATCCTGCATAAATAAGGATTTAGAAATTTTACATGAATTTATTCTCTGCTCTGAGAACAACTATAGAAAAAGTTCATTTCTAAAATGGGGAACAGGGGCACCTGGGTGGCTCAGTGGGTTAAGCCGCTGCCTTCAGCTCAGGTCATGATCTCAGGGTCTTGGAATCAAGTCCCATATCGGGCTCTCTGCCCAAGGGGAGAGAGGGGAACCTGCTTCCCTCTCTCTCTCTCTGCCTGCCTCTCTGCCTACTTGTGGTCTCTGTCTGTCAAATAAATAAATAAAATCTTTATAAAAAAATTTTTTTTTAATTTTAAAAAAATAAAATGGAAAACAGTTTTGCAATAACAGTATCATAAAGGGAAGTCTGACATATTTGGCTACCAAAACATTCATACAATATATTTGAAAATAAGAAAAATAGAATACCAAAGAAAACCAATTTGGGAAAGTACTCATTAAGTATGACAAAGTATCAGCACCTATACAAAATAGTTTATGTAAATGCCTCAAGAATACCTAAGATCCCAGAGACAAGTCACATGAGAGGGAATACAAAAAGTTTCTAGAATTTTGAAAAATACTCAGTCTTTTCTTGATATAATCAAAAAATGAAAATTAGATCATAATTAAGATATAATTTTATATCTGCTAAAATGAAAAAAAATTAAAGTATTGACACCAAATTTTGATGATGTGGTAAAACTAATACATTTATATATAATTGTAACACTTTAATATTGTATCCATGAATTTTCCTGGCTGCAAAATGATAATAAGCTTCAAAAGTCATAAAATATTCATAAGCAATTAATTCAGCAGAGAAAGAATAGCTATCCAAGCAGAAATATTCATTATAGCATTATCAAAAGTAGTAAAAGAGAATTTAGTAAAAGGATGGAAAGGAATGGTTACGTAAATCAGTGAAATATCTAACAGAATACTATGTACTTCTTGACAATAATAATTGTAGAAATATTAAAAATACTTAAGATAAGAATCTTAAAAAATATAAAATTGTAATTATACAAGTATACTGACAAAACAAAGACTACAAAAAATATTTCTTAAAAGCTGGGTTCCATTATTGAAATTGTGAAATGTTTTTTCTTTTAAAAACTGACTTTAATGTGAATACATGATTTTGTAAAAACAGGGAAGAAAATAATGGATCAATGACAAAATGAGTGTAAAAATTGCAAACCTCAGAAACACAAGATTTTAAAAGATCTTTTTATGATGAGTTCAGCCAAAAGACATTAATTAAAACATAACAATGAAATAAACCTATGAAATATATTTTCTTGAAAAACATTACACTTAAAGTGTTACATTTTTACCATTTCTAAAAGAATTTCAAACAGATGATCACCCTAAATAATAACAACAATAAAATAAATTCACAGTATGAACTGCTATATCTTAAAGAACCAAATATAAAATGAATCATCTGGGCGCCTGGGTGGCTCAGTGGATTAAGCCTCTACCTTTGGGTCAGGTCATGATCTCAGGGTTCTAGGATCGACCCCCACTTTGGGCTCTCTGTTCTGGGGAGCCTGCTTCTCCCTCTCTCTCTCTGCCTGCCTCTCTGCCTATTTGTGATCTCTCTCTCCCGAATAAATAAATAAAATCTTAAAAAGATAAAATAAAATAAAATGAATCATCCTATCCTCAGAATTTAAAACTGCTTGTTTGCTTTATAGTACAAGCATAAATCATATACCTTTAAGACAGATGGATTATGGCAAAACTTGAAGATGAGATGGAAAGAGAAAGAGGAACAGAAACCTACACATGTAGAATAAATACTACAATTGTTAAGTAAATAATCAACAAATGGCGAAATCCTTTTGCATGACTTTCAGTAACAGACATCATCCCTCTCACATAGCAGATGCCACAAAGAAATCCTGTAATTATCCATACGTAAGGAGAGTTTAAACGAGATTAGAGAATGAAAAAGTTGAGCTTTCATTCGACACACATGTGTCAAATGTAAAACGGTAGCTCTTTAAAAACACTAAATGTTCATCTCCAAGCTGTCAGGTCACAGATGGGAAATGATCTCAAAGAGATCTTTCAAATGTAAATTCTAGATAATTTACTCAAGAACATGGCTTGGGCTAGAAGATATTACTAGTCAGACCTTTGCATGCATTTTTGTATACAAACCCTAACAGTCCATCTGTCTGTAGTTCCTTTTCTTACCCCAATAAAATTATAACCATCTCTCAAACATAAAGATCAGTAAGGGAAATGACAGAGCTAAACAAGAAAACTTATTTTTCTTACACAGTAACAGTGATTTATAACCCACTTAAAAATTAGTAGCCAGACAGAACAAGTATGTTCTTTCCCAGAGGTCAATAAGATCAAGGTCTGGAACATTCTGACGACCTCAATGGCCAACGCAATTAGATTGCCATTATAAACACCTGCATGCCATCTGGCCTTCCTGGGGCTGCCACTGCCATGCATTTCCTTAGACCTGTGTGGTAACAAAGTTAATGATAGGTGCAAATCTGCAGGATATAATAAGTGCAGAGACCATTAAGAGTGTCCTCAGAATCTCCAATTTACATCCTACTCAACTCATGAATAATAGGTTCACTAGTGCACAATATTATTATTAGAATAATCATTTTTAAATGTATACAAAAACTATATTTTCTTTAAAAATCATTTGAGTGTAGTTTTTGATGCTCTTTAATATTTATTACTGAGAAGTGAAAAACTCAAGTAAGTATTGAGCAAAATAACAGAAGCAATGGAATCATTTTATTTTAATGATTTTATACACTAATGCCGGTATCTCCAAGTGTTTTCACATATGTTATCTCACTTAACTCTCAAAAAAATTTGGCAAGTACTGAGGACCTAGAATATTTTACTATTTAATAATGAGGAATTCAGACAGTGAGCTTGGAAAAAAATACCCAGGGTCACAGAAGCAGGACAAAATACAAACTCAGAATTCAAGGGTCCTTTGACTCCACACTGTTTTATTTATTCTATATTTCTTATATGGAATAAAATGTAATGGTTATGATTAATTTTCCAAAAAATACTTAAAAATTCTCAGCATCTATATGTGATACTAATCAAAAGTATGATATCCAGTAGGGAATCTCCAAGAGGCAGATAATAATCTATACTGAGTCATGACATCACAGAATCTACGGTTGAATGGGAACTCATAAATAAGTTCATCTAACCTCACATCAAAAATATAAATTCCTGGGGCGCCTGGGTGGCTCAGTGGGTTAAGCCGCTGCCTTCAGCTCAGGTCATGATCACAGGGTCCTGGGATCGAGCCCCACATCGGGCTCTCTGCTCGGCAGGGAGCCTGCTCTGAGCAGGGAGCCTGCTTCCTCCTCTCTCTCTCTCTGCCTACTTGTGATCTCTCTCTGTCAAATAAATAAATAAAATCTTAATATATATATATATATATATATATATATATGAATTCCCTCAATGATATACTTGATACATAAGGAAGTCTTCTGCTAAAACAGATCCAGTAGTAGATCAAAGCTCAATCACTACCAAGTCAGAGAATGTCGTTATAGAGAGTTGTAATTAAGAAAAATTCCTTCTCCAGTGTCCAGAATCTATAAAGAACTTAGCAAACTCAACACCCAAAGAACAAATAATCCAATCAAGAAATGGGCAGAGGACATGAACAGACATTTCTGCAAAGAAGACATCCAGATGGCCAACAGGCACATGAAAAAGTGCTCCATATCACTCGGCATCAGGGAAATACAAATCAAAACCACAATGCGATATCACCTCACACCAGTCAGAATGGCTAAAATCAACAAGTCAGGAAATGACAGATGCTGGCGAGGATGCGGAGAAAGGGGAACCCTCCTACACTGTTGGTGGGAATGCAAGCTGGTGCAACCTCTCTGGAAAACAGCATGGAGGTTCCTCAAAATGTTGAAAATAGAACTGCCCTATGACCCAGCAACTGCACTATTGGGTATTTACCCTAAAGATACAAACGTAGTGATGCAAAAGGGCACGTGTACTCGAATGTTTATAGCAGCAATGTCCACAATAGCCAAACTATGGAAAGAACCTAGATGTCCATCAACAGATGAATGGATCAAGAAGATGTGGTATATATACACAATGGAATACTATGCAGCCATCAAAAGAAATGAAATCTTGCCATTTGCAACAACATGGATGGAACTAGAGCGTATCATGCTTAGCGAAATAAGTCAAGCAGAGAAAGACAACTATCATATGATCTCCCTGATATGAGGAAGTGGTGATGCAACATGGGGGCTTAAGTGGGTATGAGAAGAATAAATGAAAGAAGATGGGATTGGGAGGGAGACAAACCATAAGTGACTCTTAATCTCACAAAACAAACTGAGGGTTGCTGGGGGGAGGGGGTTTGGGAGAAGGGGGTGGTATTATGGACATTGGGGAGGGTATGTGTTTTGGTGAGTGCTGTGAAGTGTGTAAACCTGGTGATTCACAGACCTGTACCCCTGGGGATAAAAATATATGTTTATTAAAAATAAAAAATTATATTAAAAAAAAAGTGAAGAAAAATTCCTTCTGTACATTGAAGATAAACTAATACTTTAAGCTGCCTATTAGTATTTGTTTGTTATTCCACTCCATGGTTCTTAACCTGAGCGGGAAAAGGATGGATTTGCCCACCAGAGAATATTTGGCAATGTCTGGACACATTTTCTGTTGTCAAGGGGTGTTGCTTGCACCCAGTGGACAAGCTCATAGATGTCGCTAAACATCTTGCAATGCACCAGAGAGCCCCTCAACATCTAAAGATTATCCAGCCAAAAATGTATAATGTGCAGAAGTTAAAAATGCCACTTTATGCTAAAAATCTACCTAGAGAATAAACCTAATCCCTCTTCTCATCAACACTTTTCAAATATTTGTTAAAGTTATTCTGTTCCATTGTGTATCTTCACTTTTCAGTGACAAATGTTCCCAAGTCTAAAACTCTTCCTCCTAGGAGCATGATTTTTTGGACCTCTTAGTGGCTTAGTGACTTAGTGATTTAGTGTGGCAAAGGGTTCAGAATTACAGAATGCAATAGAACCACTTATTCCCAGATCTACTTCTGCCTCTAGTAACACTGCTTAGACCTGTAGTATCTTTTATCAACGATTTCACATCTCAACTCAAACTGGACTTGTGATGGACTAAATGAACTAAATAAATTTTTCCTTGAAGTAGTGTTAGAACTTTTCTCTTTACTATCTTTGCAGTTAAGTTCTTCAAACCCCAAAACAAGATTTTATGCATTTCAATTGAATATAATCTTACCAATTTTATGAAATATATTCAATCCATCAAGTTATCCCCCAATTTGGAGGACAGATATTATTCAATATCTTAATTTTTCTTCCCAACTGTATCATCCAAAAATTTAACACTTTCCAGTTTGAAAATACTGCTCCAAACAAATCTTTAATTATTCCATATTTTATGTTATGTTGCATTAAAATTAGCCTCTTTTAATCCATTCACCTATTCACTAGATCAGCCACTATTTCACAAACATTATTAGCACTTATTCCACCAAGAATTGCATTTATTTGCATTTAGGAGACTGAAAGATAAATAAGTCATGACCTCTGCCATTAAAATGCTCAATAAATATCAATATCAATAAATATCAAAATATCAATAAATAAAGTTTGGATGTTCTACTCAATAAAATAATATGAAATAGTACTATTAAAGCCACATCCTTGCTAATATTCACCAAAATTCATCCTCCTCCTCTTCCATAAAATACCTTTTAGCCAGAAAATGGCTGCCCCACTTGATACTACATGCCCCTCTTGTAGCTGAGTGGGTTACATATTAAATTCTCAATAACAGAATATGAGTAAAAATGAGATTTATTACTTTTCTGACATGGTTTTTAGGAAAGTTCCCTAACATTTCTTATTTTGCTGGCTAGATGAATGTAGCAAGGAAGCCCTAGAGCATATAGCAGCTACAGGAGCTTGGGTTGATGAATGATTTCATAGATAAAAGCCACCACTAGGCAGGAAAATCCACCTAAGATTATTACCTGAGTGCTAAATAATTCTGCATTGCAAGGTTTCACAAGCTCTTTGATCTCACATTCCCCTTGCATGCTTACAAAGTACTGAAAACTCCAAAGAGCTTTTATTTATATGTACTTTATCAGTATCATATTGGATATTTTCATCAGAAAATTTAAGAATATTTATTAAGTCATATGATATCATAATAATTAACCAATTATGTGTTAACATTAGTGTCATATTTTAGGAAATAGCTTGTCCCAAAATATTAGTAAGTACAGTTTACACATTTCTGCATATCTCTTTAGAAGTCTGGTTTAGGGGCACCTGAGTGGCTCATTCGATTAAGTGTCTGCTTTCAGCTCAAGTCATGATCTCAGGGTCATGGGATCAAGCCCTGCATTAGGCTCCATACTCTGTGGTAAGTCTGCCTCTCCCACCCCCATATGATCTTGCTCTCTTGCAAATAAATAAATAAAATCTTTTTTTAAAACCTGTATATTTTTTTTTAAATCTGGTTTAATACAAGACAGCTGGATTCTTGTTATCTGCTTCTGCATTCAATCTGTTGTAACAGCACATTTTACGTACTCTCTGGAAAATTCCACTGTAACTGTTCCAAGGATGAGAATGAAAAAACTCCACTGTTGGAGTTTGAAAGGAACTCCAACTGTTGAAAGGATGAAAGTGAGAAATAGTAACGTCTTTGGTATCAATCAAAAACTGATTTTGACCTCACAGAGCTTTCAAAGGGTCTCTGCAACTCCCAGGAGTCCTAGGAAAGACACCACTCCATTGTGTTGAGCCATTACATGCTCGATTCTCTGTTTTAGCAGGTTATCCTCTGTAATCAATGTCTTTGCTGCAGTTATATGTATCTATGTTTGTTATCCAAACTCTTTAAAATTTGCTTTTCTAAAGTCTAGATACCTGTCTGACCAGGTTACAACAAATTGTAAGAATATGTCCACTTTTTCTCACAGTTCCTCCAACTGGCACTTGACCACTTGCTTTTGTGAGAAGTTAGACATAAGTTCATTATGTGCTCTTTTTACTGCTTTCTGTACTTTCAAAAACATTATAGGAAAAATGAAATGAATATTCATTAAAGAACTCAAATTCCATCAGCACTTGAATGGTTAAACAAATTGTGGTAAATCCAAACAATAGAATACTATTCATCAATTTAAAATATGCTATAGATACATGCAACTCTATGAGTGGATCTCAAAATAATTATGTTGTATGAAAGCAGCAGACAAGAAAGCACCTACTCTTATGACTCCACTTACAAAGGTGTCTAATTAACATAAACTGATCTATAGGAGTAAAAAGCAAGTTAGTGTTTATCTGAAGATAAAACAGGGGAATGGAAAGAGGGAAGAATTATAAAGGGTCACAGTGAAATTTCAGGGGTGACATACACCTTCATTATGACTTATGGATGTACATATATGCCAAAAATTATCAAACTGTACACTGTATGTACAGTTTATTATTATATGTAATTATATGTCAATAAATCTGAGTAAAAATGGAAATATTCTATTATTTTTTCTTTTTTTTTTTTAAGATTTTATTTATCTATTTGACACAGAGAGAGAGATCACAAGTAGGCAGAGAAACAGGCAGAGAGAGAGGGGGAAGCAGGCTCCCCGCTGAGCAGAGAGCCCAACATGGGGCTTGATCCCAGGACCCTGAGACCATGACCTGAGCCAAAGACAGAGGCTTTAACCCACTGAGCCACCCAGGTGCCCCAAAATATTATATTATTTTTAAGTAAAAGAAGACTTCCAATGAGGTTTCAGAAAGTTAAGAGCTTTCCCTTTTCAGGGCCCAATTTTTTGTAATTTATCAAAATAGCATCCATATTTTTTATCTGACCTGGCTATATGTGACACTGACAACAATAAGTTATTTCTCTCTCCCTTTAACCTCTTCCCTAACCTTAGAGAACACTACATAACTAGTATTCTAGTATTAGTATTAGTATTAGTATTCTGCCACAGAAAGTTACAAAGTTGCATATAAAAAATAGCTCCTATCATCAGGAAATACAGTATTCCCCTTTTAGTGACATATTATCCCTCCTTTTAGAATAGGGACCCACAGAGACCACTTCTTAACATCTTGGCCTTGACAGATTACCAGTCTGAGAAGGGATATCTGTTTTTTCCATTCTAAGTTTTTTCCTAAGTAGAAAACTCCAGCAACAAAGCTACAACTTCTTATGTCTAAGAGTTCTTACTTAGCTTTCTCTATGTGAAAGCTTCCCCAGTAGTAACTCCCAAAATACAGAATTTCAGACTCTGCACACTTGCTTAAAACATGTGCTTGTGCAAGGGCATGCTGCTTCTAAATTTGTCAGAGTTCTCTGTGAACACAAATCCACTGCATGTCATGACTAACTAGTATAAAAATAGAACCTCATCAGCTTCAGTCTCAATCAAGCCTTTTATTAGATACACTCTGTCTCCTTTTATTACTTACCACAGAGGGGGAAACCATTTAGTCAAATACTAGATATAGAAATGCAGGCTACATTTTCAAATTAGTTTTACCAGAACCAGGGTAGTTTAGCTACAGAAGTCAGATGACTTCACAGGTAGTTATCATAAATTTCATTTGAGACGGAGTCCTTCAACAGTGATGAACAGCTGCTTTTCATGTTAGCGGCAGACAGAATTGTAATAACTACGTGTTCCTGTGCTGCTGCCAAGGGACAATTTAAAGACTCCTTTAAATAAGATTCAAAGTGTCTCAACCTTACTAGATCTTACAACCAGTAGAATTCTTTCTGGAAGTTCAGTAAAAGCAGGATTCTTCAAAGAGCATTCATTAATTATTTCCTAACAGTTAAAGAAATGCCTTGAGAATGATTTATTTTGAAGGCAATGAGTGTTGTGGCTTTGAGTCCCAGAGGTAATAATCACAGACCTGATATGCAGAATTCCTGCAGAACTCAAACAAGATATTGACTTCCTTTAACCTATAAAGGATGTCAAAGTTCTGATCAGGGTACAGTCTGATTAAGGGAACTAGCCCAGCTCTAATCTTTACTTAAAAGGTAAATAAAAGGTAAATAGTGATCCTTTTAGTCATTTAAGCCAGCATCACTCTCACTTGGCACAAACATAAAAGTAAGAACAGTAGGAAACAGTTCCAAGACATAATAAAATCACAAACAAATAACATCTCTATAGTACATTACAGTTTTCTAAGTGTTTCATATTCATTATGCACCACCTCAAAACAAATCCAGGCAGTGTAATAATGACTATCCACATCTGGCAGAAGACAAAACTAAATTACAGAAGAAAAGCTGCTAAATGATTTGCCAAAAAGCTACACAGCCAGTATTTTAGCCACAGAACCTAAATTTTCTGACTTCAAATATAGCATTCCTTCTTATTTTGTTTTACTTTCTAAATTATTGATTTATTCTAACTATGACTATAAGGTATGACCAATACAGAAACACTTATAAAAGCAGAACAATATAATGTGGAAACTTAAAATTTTCCAAAGTCCCATCACCCAAGACAAGTCTTGATAAAATCTGGGGTATTTCTATGGATATGTAATATATTGACATATCTACTCTCTCAGATCAGATTTTCTGGAAAATGGACTCTGAGATGGCTCAGAATACTGTCTTATTCTCTGGAACAATACCTGTAAGAGAGTGAGGGAAGCAGACTGGCAGAGGGGAGAGTGGAAAAGCAATGTAGTTACAACAGACCTCAGCCAATTCTACAGGGAGATGTAGATCTTGGATGGACCTTTCAAGTGGTACTAAACTGAGATCAGTTGCCCCTCTATAATACAATTCACTAGTCATTAGTCATACATTGCCTTGGGGAGGGGACGGGACAGACAAGACAGTTCTCATGGGCCAAAGACAATTCTAAGACAGGGACTCAGATGTGCACTGTCAGCAGCCAATCTTCCAGAGAGGTGATGGGAGTAAGTCTCTGTGCTGGAGAAAGAACCCCAGCCTTCCCTACAGCCTTCTCTGTGTGCCACACCGATCCATGTGCCTAACAGAACAAGGCTTCCCCTGAGAGATGAGTTCTCTGGGATTTTGCTTAGTCTCTATTCTTGACAAAACAATCAAGAAGAAGGTTGTTGAAACAAACTTAATCACTACTACCACAGCTGGACTCAAAGTCACAATTGACACATACTCTTCCTCTCAATAATTCTTTCTAGATCCCCCTTATCTTTGGCTAACACATCTGCTAAGCTAGACCCTCAAACCTGAAAGATCAAAGCTCCTGGTCACCATGCCTTTCTCAGGCCTTGTCTGGGACACTTGTCCTTTTACCACCAAAACTGGCCAAGAGAATATTAAAAGATAATTCAGTGCTAGCCTTCATTATGCACATCAGTCCTACCTCCTCCTGATGATCAAGGTTAATTACCTTCCTAGAGTGGGGAGTCTTTCCCTTGCTCACGGATTTTTGGCCACAGGAGCTCGAATTGGCCAGGAGCAATTTATGGGATTTAAGCTTACATAAAATTGAACTCTTGCACCAAGGTAGAAAGCTTTTTCCACTGAGAACCAGGACTTACAGCAACACAATGCCAAGACTTGTAGAGAAAAGAAGCCCAAGTTCCCCAAGTGGGTATTTAATTAGCTTGACTGTTGTAATAATTCTATTATGCATATGTATATCACATCATCATGTTGTAGACTTTAGTATAAACAGATTTTATTTAAGAAATAAAAGATCAATTAAGTAATTGATCTCAAATATATCGTTTTATTTCTTCTTTTTATTATTTATCAATAACTTATTCTTACAATATCTAAAACCACTATGAAGCTATAAGTTCACTAATTGAGTAAAAACTTCGAAAAATGACTCTTCACTAAAGTGAGGAAAAATCCACAATTATTAGTATTATTAATCATATCATTGTGTATTGCAGATTTAACTTTTAAAACAATGAACCAGCAGTACTTCAGTTGTTCTCTTATTTTATCACAATCCAAGGTCTACTTCATCTAAAACCATGCATTTAAAATTTCTTTGAATCTTGGCTGACTGACCCTTTTGGTCTTGCCAGCATACAAATTCAAAACTGTTGTTTGTGATAGTCTCTACTTTATTTTTTGAGTTTTTTTTTTTTAATAAGGTGTATTCTTCATATGCTAGGATGAAAATTTCTTAGTTATTAGCCCAGTGAAGATGTTGATCAATACTTTGTTTATTTTAATAAGGCAAAGTATTTTAACTGAAAAAACTTTTACATTTTCCCTTTTTTGTTCTTAAGAAGTGTAAAAGAGCAATCTTCTCCCCCTCTACATGCACATTATCATGGATAAGCTACTACAGACTCACCCAGACCTCTATCTGGATCAGGGCAGTTCTGAAAGCTTTCAAGCTAATTTGTTTTCTTTTTTGTTTGTTTGTTTTCAAATTTTTATTTAAATACTAGTTAGTTAACATACAGTGCAATATTGGTTTCAGTGATTTATCACTTCATACAACACCTAGTGCTCATCATAACGAGTGCCCTCTTAATACCTATCACCCATCTAGCCCATCGCCCCACCCACCACCCTCCACCAACCCTCAGTCTGTCCTCTACCCATCTCAACTTATAGGAGAATTCCACTCTACTAACTAATGTCTTTTCAACAGAAAATTCAAAGGCAACTTAGGGAGGCTCCTTCCATTTATGTTAAATAAAAGTGTAATTATTTTCCCACTGGCAATATGTCTTTCAGGAACCATATATTCAGGAGCCTTAACAGTTGTATTATGTATTCGTGTCTTTTTTATTAAATAGAATCTGCCCTTACCCTCCATGCTATTTTAAACCAGGTCCTTTTTCAATGATCTCAATAAATGAAGTTTAAATATCAGTTTGAGATTTTATAAAATTTTATTCTTTTTAAAGTTTATTTAAAATAGGGGTACCTGGGTGGCTCAGTGGGTTAGAGCATCTGCCTTCAGCTCAGGTCATGATCTCAGGGTCCTGGGATCGAGCCCCGCATCTGGCTCTCCGCTCGGCAGTAAGCTTGCTTCCCCTTCCCTCCCTATGTCTGCCTACTGGTGGTGATCTCTGTCTGTCAAATAAATAAATAAAATATTTTTTAAAAAGTTTATTTAAAATATATAATTGGTTATTTAGATTTTCTTCTTCTCTATGGAAATAATCAAAACTTCTTGGCTGTAACGTTTTTGGTCAATTCTTAAAATGTAGGTCTGTGAAGAGAGGCTTTAGCTCCCTCTCAATTGATGGGTTTGTCCCACGCCAACTTCAGAAGATTCTCCCTATTCTACCTTCAACTGTCCTTCATTATCCCACTTTCCCCACGTTAGCATCCCATAGGTTGCCATCCCTTTGCCTCTGTAGTTCATTACTTATGTTCCCACTTTTGCCTAACCCTTGTTCTTTTCAGTTTTTGAACCTATCTTCAGTACTAAACATTATCTTTCTCACCTCCCTCTACCTTCATTCTCACCTCTACCTTCATTTCTGAAGCCCAATGGTAAGACTAGCAGCCATCCACAGAATAGAAGATTTAATATTCTTTAAATGTCCATATTACCCACAATGATCCACAGATTCAATGCAATCTCACTATGTTAAGTGAAATAAGCCAGTCACAAAAGGGAATACTGCATGGTTCTATTTATATGAAATATCTAAAATCATTAAGTTCATAGAATCAGAGTGGAACAGTTGTTACCCAGTGAGTTGTTAATCAAAGAACATAAAGTTTCAGTCATGCAAAGTGAGTAAGTTCTAGAGATCTGCTGAGCAACGCTGTATAACAATGTGTAAAGATACTGTATTACATGTTTTGAAAAATTTTGTTGAGGGTAGATCTCATGTTGTGTTTTTAACAAAATAAAATATTTTTAAAGCCAAAATCTAAAATGCTTATAACATTAAGCATTTATTTCTTATTCCTTCTACATGTCCATCATGGGTTGAGAGGAGCTTTATTCCAAGCCTTATACTGTAAGGTACAGGCTGATGATCAGCCATCATTTTAGATTTGCCTGTCTGTGGCAAAAGGACAGAAATGGCAAATGGATATAGCCTATGGAAACCTCCACATTCTAGTTATACATGGCATTTCAACTCACATTCAATTATCCAAAGCCCCAAAGGAGCAAAGACATATAACTTTACCATGCATCCAGGAGGGGAAAAAAAAAGCAGAAATATTTTATATAATCATCTTAGTATTCTTTGTTTTAAAAGTATGAATATCAGGACAGCTGGGTGGTTTAGTCAGTTAAGCACCTGACTCTTGTTTTTGGCTCAGATCATGATCTCAGAGTTGTGAGACTGAGCCCTCCAACAGGCTCAATGCTCAGCACAAAGTCTGCCTGAGATTCAAATAAATAAATAAATAAATAGATAGATTCTTTTACAAATAAATATATAAAAGTATAAATATCAACCAGTATTATTAATTTCAAGTGGGATTCTTAACTATAATGAAATTTAATTAAATATTAAAATGTAAAGACAAAGTAGTTACCTATTACAGAATACATTGTCAAAATTCATATCTATAGAGTTTCAGCAACCTGACCAGTTTGCAAGTTCTTGAAACCTATCTGCAAATCTGGGAAGCTTCTCTTATAGGAAGAGAAAGCTTTTGATTGCCACAGGATGTCTTAAGCCACAGAAGATCAGAAATACTATAAAAAGAGCTGACTTATACAGGTACGTAGAAACCAGCAGAGAAAACTTAATATAGAGACAAAATATCACTTGTCACCATAACTTTTTTTTTTCCATTCAGAGGAGTCCAATTTTTCTTTTCATTCATTTATTTATTCCCCAAATTTTATTGTAATTTTGGTAATATTATAATTAAAAGGTCTATCCAACAAGAAGTTCAAAAAATTGTAAATATTTATATAAGAACAGCCAATTATATAAAATAGCAATAACAAAATTAAAGAAACACCTTGATAATAATATGATAATCATAGGGGACTTTAACACCCCACTCACAGCAATGGACAAATCATCTAAGCAGATCAACAAGGAAACCAGGCTTTGAATGACACACTGAACCAGATGGACTTCACAGATATATTCAGAGCATTTCATCCTAAAGCAACAGAATACACATTCTTCTTGAGTGCACATGGAACATTCTCCAGAATAGATCACATTCTGGGTCACAAAACAGGTTTCAACCAAGACAAAAGATAGGGATCATTCCCTACATATTTTCAGACCACAGTGCTTTGAAACTGAAATTCAATCACAAGAGGAAATTTAGAAAGAACTCAAATACAAAGACACTAAAGAATATCCTACTAAAGAATGAATGGGTCAACCAGGGAATACATGCACTGTGTTAGGCAAGGTGTTAATTGCTAGAGATACAGGTAGCAAACCAGCAGAGAAATATTAAACAACTAATTAAATAATTTATCACTTAATTTCAATTGTGATAAAAGACTGTCCTATGAGATAGCAGTTAAAAATGCAGAATTTAGGAGCACCTGGGTGGCTCAGCCAGTTAAGCAGCCAACTCTTGATTTCAGCTCAGGTCATGATCTTCCGGTCCTGGAATCAAGCCCTGCATGGAGCTCTGTGTTTAGTAGGAAGTCTAGTTCTCTCTCTCTGTGTCCCTCCCCCAGGACTCATGCTCTCTCTCTCTCTCTCTCTAAAATAAATACATAAATCTTTAAAGAAGTTCTTAAAAAGTGCATAATCTGGTTTCAAGTGATTTTTAAAATTCCAGTTCTTTCTTTTTTGTCATATGACCTTGCATAAGTTTACTGAAATATCTCTAAGTCTTCAATTCTTCATCTCTAAATCAAGGACAATGGAATAAGAATATCTGCATTATAAATTTGTTGTGAGAATTGTGATAATATATGTAAAATGTTTTGCACATACCTACTGGAGTTAAATGCTTAAAAGATTTTTACTATTATTTTTATTGCTGCTTATTACAAAGGAAATGTAGGTAGCTATTTCTTCATAAAACTAATAAAACACATTCAATAATAAGTTTACTGAAATCCAAAAACTAAGAAAGACATGACTGCCCAAACAAGAAATATGCAAAAATTAGATTCTTGCTTGGTGAGTCCAAGACTGGGGAGGAGTAAGAGACCTAAGTTTTGTCTGGTACAAGGAAGTCAGTAGATAGCTATCAAATCATTCTGAACACCTGTGGACTCAACCAAAGATCTAAGAAAAGAATTGCTGCAACTCTACAAATAGAAAAATGACCACTTTTTGCAAGGTAAGGAGGTGCAGAGAAATGATAGAGGAGATATATCAGAAATAAACTGTGGAGGAAGGAGCTTTTGTAGGCTGGTTACCAGAAAGTGATCTAGCAGCTGAGCACGAAATCAGAACTTTTAGAAGTCTGCCCCAGTTTGGGAGGGCCCTGCCTGAAAGGTGCTCCAGTGATCAACTGGGGTGGAATCCTAGGTGGGACAGTGTGGTCTTGGGATCTCTGAAATCACAGAAAGAACAGGGGTACCTGAGTGGGCAGAGTTCCCAACACTGGAGTTGATAAGCTGGCTGCCATCAGGGAGCCCGGGAGCAGACTCTCAGCTCAAGGTTGCCATAAACCTCGAACACAGCACAATTGGGCAACTTCTCTCTGAGCAGGGAACATGCACGCAGCAGAAACACAGCAACCTTCCTTTTTCCCCTGGGAGGAGAGGCAGGGGTGCACACCCCAGGAGTCTGCAGTGTTTGGAAACAAGAAGCAGAGTCCTGTGCCTGAGATAGAAATGCTCAATCACAGGCTAGGGGAACACAGAGTATGGATGGAGACTAGAGAAACAGGAGTGACTAACTGCTTTTCCCTGAGGGCACACTGAGGAGTGGGGTGTGTGATTTTTCAGCTCTGGGACTGGAAATTGGAAGGATTCCATTTTCATTCTCATCCTCTAAAGCTGTGGGGAAAGACTTCAGGGAACAAAAGACACAGAGCAATCTGGAGCTGCTTACTTAGACAGGCCCCCTTGGCAAGGCATTGCAATTCCACCCTGGGCAAAGACACCTGTGAATCAGTGCAACAGGCTCTTTCCCCAGAAGATCAACACTAAATTTATATCTTCCAGTAGTTAGTCTGAGTTTAAAAAGACAGAGGGTATCAGATTGTATAAAAAAGCAAGACCCATCAATATGCTGTCTGCAAAAATTTACCTCCAGATTGAATGTAAGGGGGATAAAATAATTTATCATGCTAATGGACATCAAAAGAAAGTGAGGGGTGGCAATCCTTATATCAGGCAAATTAGATTTTAAACCAAAGACTGCAAATAAGAGATGAGGAAGGAAACCATATTATAATTAAAAGGTCTATCCAACAAGAAGTTCAAAAAATTGTAAATATTTATATAAGAACAGCCAATTATATAAAATAGCAATAACAAAATTAAAGAAACACCTTGATAATAATATGATAATCATAGGGGACTTTAACACCCCACTCACAGCAATGGACAAATCATCTAAGCAGATCAACAAGGAAACCAGGCTTTGAATGACACACTGAACCAGATGGACTTCACAGATATATTCAGAGCATTTCATCCTAAAGCAACAGAATACACATTCTTCTTGAGTGCACATGGAACATTCTCCAGAATAGATCACATTCTGGGTCACAAAACAGGTTTCAACCAAGACAAAAGATAGGGATCATTCCCTACATATTTTCAGACCACAGTGCTTTGAAACTGAAATTCAATCACAAGAGGAAATTTAGAAAGAACTCAAATACAAAGACACTAAAGAATATCCTACTAAAGAATGAATGGGTCAACCAGGGAATACATGGAAACAAATAAAAGTGTAAACACAACAGTTCAAAACCTTTGGGATGCTGCAAAGGTGGTTTCAAGAGGGAAGTATATAGCAACATAAGTCTTTCTCAAGAAACAAGAAAGGTCTCAAACACACAACCTAAACTTACACCTAAAGGAGCAGAGAAAGAGTAGCAAATAAAGCCTAAACCCAGCAGAAAAAGAGAATTAATAAAGATCAGAGCAGAAATCAATGAAATAGAAACCAAAAGAACAGTAGAATGGATCAATGGAACTAGGAGCTGATTCTTTGAAAGAACTAATAAGATGGATAAACCCCTGGGGAGACTTATCTAAAAGAAAAGAGAAAGGGCCCAAATAAATTAAATCATAAATGAAAGAGAAGCAATCACAACCAACACTGAAGAAATAAAAAATTATAATATACTATGAACAACTATATGCCAACAAATTAGGCAATCTAGAAAAAATGGATACCTTCTTAGAGATGCATAAACCAACAAAACTGAAACAGGAAGAAATAGAAAACCTGAACAGACCCATAACCAGTAAGGAGATTGAAGCAGTCATCAAAAATCTCCCAACAAACAAGAATCCAGAGCTGGAAGGCTTCCCAAGGGAATTCTTCCAAACATTTAAAGAAGAATTAATACCTATTCTACTGAAGTTATTACCAAAAAAAAAGAAAGAGGCCAGCCTTACCTTGATTCCAAAGCCAGACCAAGACCTCATCAAAAAGGAGAAATACAGACCAATATCTCTGATGAACATGGAGCAAAAATTCTCACCAAGATACCAGCCAATAAGAACCAACAGTACCTTAAAAGGATTATTCACCACACCCAAGTGGGATTTATTCCTGGGCTCAGGTAGTTTTCATTGAATATCATCGGCAAATCAATGTGATATGCTACATATAATAAAAGAAAGGACAAGAACCATATGATCATTTCAATAGATGCAGAAAAGCATCTGACAAAGTACAACATCCTTTCTTGATTAAAACTTTTCACACTGTAGGGATAGAGGGAACACACCTTAATATCATAAAAGCCATATACAAAAAGCCCACAGCAAATATCATTCTTAATGGGGGAAAACTGAGAGCTTTTCCCCTAAGGTCAGAAACACAACAGGGATGTACACTATTACCACTGCTGTTCAACATAGTACTAGAAGCCCTAGCCTGAACAAGATACCAAAAAGAAATAAGAGCATCTAAATCAGCAAAGAAGTCAATCTTTCATATTTCACAGACGACATGATACTCTATATAGAAAACCTGAAAGACTCCACCAAAAAAATTGCTAAAACCCATACAGGAATTCAGCAAACTGGCAAAGTACAAAATAAATGTAAGGAAATCAGTTGCTTTTCTATACACTAAAAATGAGAGAGAAGAAAGAGAAATTAATGAATTGATTCCAGGTACAATAGCACCAAAAACTATAACATACCTAGGAATAAACCTCACCAAAGAGGTAAAGGATCTGTACTCTAAAAACCAGAGAACCCTTATGAAAGAAATTGAGGAAGACACAAGAAATGGAAAAATATTCCATACTCATGGGTTGGAAGAACAAATGTTGTTAAAATGTCTATGCTACCTAGAGCAATCTATATAATCAATGCAATCTCTATCAAAATACCATCAACTTTTTTCACAGAGCTGGAACAATCCTAAAATTTGAATGGAACCAGAAAAGACCCTGAATAGTCAAATGAATGTTGAAAAAGAAAGCAAAGCTTATGATATCAAAATTTCAGACTTCAAACTATATTACAAAGCTATAATCATTAAGACAGTATGGCGTTGGGACAAAAATAGACACATAGTTCAATGGGACAGAATGGAAACCCAGAACTGGACCCTCAATTCTATGGTCAACTAATCTTTGACAAAGCAGGAAAGAATATACAATGGAAAAAAGACAGTCTCTTCAACAAATAGTGTTGGGAAAATTAGACAACCACATGCAAAAGAATGAAACTGGACCATTTCCTTACACCATACACAAAAATGACTCAAAATAGATGTAAGACCTGAATGTGGGACAGGAATCCATCACAATTGTAGAGGAGAAGACAGGCAGCAACCTCTATGACTTCACCCACAGCAACTTCTTCCTAGACACATCAGCAAAGGCAAGGGAAGCAAGGGCAAAAATGAACTATTGGGACTTCATTGAGATAAAAAGCTTTTGCACAGCAAATGAAATGGTTGACAAAACCAAAAGGCAACCGACAAAATAGGAGAAGGTATCTTCAAATGTCTTATGAAATAAAATGCTAAAATCCAATATCTATAAAGAACTCAACACCCAAAGAACAAACAACCAAGAAATGGACAGAAGACAAGTACAGACATTTCTCCAAAGAAGACATCCAAATGGCCAACAGACAAATGAAAAGATGCTCAACACCACTCGGCATCAGGGAAATGCAAATCAAAACCACAGTGATATACCATCAGTCAGAATGGCTAAAATTAACAAGTCAGGAAATAACAGATGTTGGTGAGGATATGGAGAAAATACATTGTTGGTGGGAATGCAAGCTGGTGCAGCTACTCTGGAAAACAGTATGGAGGTGCCTCACAAAGTTGAAAATAGAGCTACCCTACAATCCAGCAATTGCACTACTAGGGATTTACCCCAAAGATATAAATGTAGTGATCTGAAGGAGCACCTCCACCCCAATGTTTATAACAACAATGTCCGCAATAGCCAAACTATGGAAAGAGCCCAGATGTTCACTGAAAGATGAATGGATAAAGAAGATATAGTGTAACCATCCATATGTTGTCTACAAGATTTGGAACCTAAGGATACATCCAGAATGAAATTGAAGGGATGGAGAAGCATCTTTCATGCCAATGGGCCTCAAAAGAAAGCTGGGATAGCGATTCTCATATCAGATAAATTAGATCTTCAACTAAAGACTATACTCAGAGATAAAGAAGGACAATACATCATTCTTAAAGGGCCTATCCACCAAGAAGATAAAACAATTAAATATTTATGTCCCCAATTTGGTAGCAGCCAACTACACAAGACAACTGTTAATCAAGATAAGGAGTCATATTGATATGAATACATTAATAGTAGGGGATCTTAACATGTTACTTTCAGTGATGGACAGATCATCCAAGCAGAAAATCAATAAAGAAACAAGAGCACTGAATGACACATTGGACCAGATGGACCTCATAGATATATACAGAACATTCCACCCTAAAACAATAGAATACTCATTCTTCTCAAGGGCACATGGAACTTTCTCCAGAATAGATCACATACTAGGTCACAAATCAGGTCTTAACCAATACCAAAAGACTGAGATTATTCCCTGCATATTCTCAGACCACAAAGCTTTGAAACTGAATCTCAACCACGACAAAAAGTGTAGAAGGAATTCAAATACATGGAAGCTAAATATCACCCTGCTTAAAAATGTTTGGATCAACCAGGAAATCAAGGAAGAACTTAAACAATTCACGGAAACCAGTGAAAATGAAGACACTTCAGCCCAAAACCTGTGGGATACAGTGAAGGTGGTCTTAAAGGGGAAATACATAGCCATCCAAGCTTCCCTCAAAAAAAAATTGAACAGTCCAGAATACACCAGTACTCTTTACACCTTAAAGAACTGGAGAATCAACAACAAATTAAGCTAACCCCACATACAAGAAGGGAAATAATCAAGATTAGAGCAGATATCAATGAGATAGAAACTAGAGATACAATAGAACACATCAATGAAACTAGAAGCTGGTTTTTAGAAAGAATCAATAAGATAGATAAACCATTGGCCAAAAAAATCCAAAAGAAAAGAGAGAGGACCCAAATTAATAAAATTATGAATGAAAAGGGAGAGATCATGACTAACATCAAGGAAATAGAAACAATCATCAGAAATAATCATCAACAGCTATATGCCAATGAGTTAAGCAAACTAGACAAAATGGTTGCAATCCTGGCAACCTATCAACTTCAAAAACTTAATCAGGAAGAAATTGACAACCTGATTCGACTAATATCTAGTAACGAGATTGAAGCAGTGATCAAAAACCTCCCAAAAAACAAGAGCCCAGGACCTCACAGATTCCCTGGAGAATTCTACCAAAAATTCAAAGAAGAAATAATACCTATTTCCTGAAGCTGTTTCAAAAAATAGAAACAGAAGGAAAACTTCCAAACTCTTTTTATGAAGCCAGCATTACCCTGATCCCCAAACCAGGCAAAGACCCCACCAAAAAAGGAAAATTTTTTAACAATATCCCTGATGAATATGGATGCCAAGATTCTCAACAAGATCCTAGCTAATAGGATCCAACAGTACATTAAAAAGATCATCCACTATGATCACGTAGAATTTATCCATGGGATACAAGGTGGTTCAACATTCGCAAATCAATCAATGTGATAGAACAAATCAATAAGAGGAGAAAGAAGAACCACATGTTCCTCTCACTTGATGCAGAAAAAGTATGCGACAAGATACAGCAATCATTCCTGATTAAAACGATTCAAAGTACAGGGTTAGAAGGAACATCCGTCAACTTCATAAAATCTATCTATGAAAAACCCACAGCAAATATCATCCTCAATGGGGAAAAGCTGACAGCCTCCCCTTTGAGATCAGGAACACAACCAGAATGTCCACACTCACCACTGTTACTCAATATAGTACTAGAAGTCCTAGCAACAGATCAGACAACAAAAAGAAATAAAAGGTATTCAAATTGGCAAAGAAGAAGACAAAGTCTCTCTCTTCACAGATGACATGATACTTAAATGGAAAACCCAAAAGACTCCACCCCAAAACTACTAGAACTCATATAGCAATTCAGGAATGAGGCAGGATACAAAACCAATGTACAGAAATCTGTTGCTTTCTTATACAATAACAATGGAAAAAATAGAAAGGGAAATTAGGGAATTGATTCCATTTCCTCTAGCACCAAGAACCATATACCTGGGAATAAACCTAACCAAAGAGGTAAAGAATCTGTACTCGAAGAACTATAGAACACTCATGAAAGAAATTGAAGACACAAAAAGATAGAAGAACATTCCATGCTCATGGATTGGAAGAATAAAGGTTGTTAAAATGTCTATTCTGTCTAGAGCCATGTATACTTTCAATGCCATCCTGATCAAAATTCCACCTGTGTTTTTCAAGGAGCTAGAACAAACAATCCTAAAATTTGTATGGAACTAAGAGAGACCACGAATTGCTAAGGAAATGTTGAAAAAGAAAAACAAAACTGGGGGCATCGCGTTGCCTGATTTCAAACTTTACTACAAAAAAGCTGTGATCACCAAGACAGCATGGTACTGGCACAAAACAGACACAGAGACCAGTGGAACAAAGAAGAGAGCCAGATATGGACCCTTAACTCTATGGTCAAATAATCTTTAACAAAGCAGAAAAAAAAAAAACAGTAGAAAAAAGACAGTCTCTGCAATAAATGGTGCTGAGAGAATTGGACAGCTATATGTAGAAGAATGAAACTCGACCATTCTCTTACACCATACACAAGGATAAACTTGAAATGGATAAAAGACCTCAACATGAGGCAGGAATCTTTAATATCCTAGAGGAAAACACAGGCAGTAAACTCTTCCACATCAATTACAGCAACTTCTTTCAAGATATGTCTCCAAAGGCAAAAGAAACAAAAGCGAAAATGAACTTTTGGGACTTCATCAAGATCAAAAGCTTCTGCACAGCAAAGGAAACAAAGAGGCAACCCATGGAATGGGAGAAAATATTCGCAAATGACACTACAGACAAAGGGCTGATATCCAAGATCTATAAAGAACTCCTCAAACTCAACACACACAAATCAGATAATCATGTCAAAAAACGGGCAGAAGACACAAACAGACACTTCTTCAAAGAAGACATACAAATGGCTAACAGACACATGAAAAATGTTTATCATCATTAGCCATCAGGGAGATTCAAATCAAAACCACATTGAAATACCACCTTACACCAGTTAGAATGGCCAAAATCAACAAGACAGGAAACAACAAGTGCTGGAGAGGATGTGGAGAAAGGGGAACCCTTTTACACTGTTGGTGGGAATGCAAGTTGGTGCAGCCACTTTGGAAGACAGTGTGGAAATTCCTTAAGAAATTAAAAACAGAGCTATACTATGACCCTGCAATTGCACTACTGGGTATTTACCCCAAATATACAGATGCAGTGAAAAGAAGGGGCACCTGTACCCCAATGTTCATAGCAGCCATAGCCACGGTCACCAAACTTTGAAAGAACCAAGATGCCCTCGAACAGACGAATGGATAAAGAAGGTATGGTCCAGGAGTTCGTGGGTGGCTCAGTGGGTTAAGCCTCTGCCTTCAGCTCAGGTCATGATCTCAGGGTCCTGGGATCAAGCCCCACATCGGGCTCTCTGCTCAGCGGGAAGCCTGCTTTTCCCTCTCTCTCTGCCTGCCTCTCTGCCTACTTGTGATCTCTCTCTCTCTTTCTCTTTGTCAAATAAATACCTAAATAAAATATTTTTTTTAAAAAAGAAGGTATGGCCCATATAATCAATGGAGTATTATGCCTCCGTCAGAAAGGATGAATACCCAACTTTTGTATCAACATGGATGGGACTGGAAGAGATTATGCTGAGTGAAATAAGTCGAACAGAGAGAGTCAATTATCATATGGTTTCACTTACTTGTGTACCTTAAGGAATAACACAGAAGACATTGGGAGATGGAGAGAAGAAGTGAGTTGGAGGAAATGGGGAAATTGGAGGGGGAGACAAACCATGAGAGACTATGGACTCTGAGAAACAAACTGAGGGTTTTGGGGAGGTGGGAGGGTGAGCCTGGTGGTGGATATTATGGAGGGAATGTATTGCATGGAGCACTGGATGTGGTGCATAAACAATGAATGGAACATTGAAAAAAATAAATTAAAATTTTTTAAAAAGATGTAGTTTATATGTACGATGAAATACTACTCGGCCCTCAAAAAACTGAAGTCTTGCCATTTACAACAATGTGGATAGAACTAGAAGATATTATGCTAAGCAAAATAAGTGAATCAGAGCAAGACAATTTTCATAGGATCTCACTCATATACGGAATTTACAAAACCAGATCACAGGGGAAGGGAAGGAAAAATAAAACAACAAAATCATAGAGGGAGACAATAAAAGATTCTTAATCATAGGAAACAAACTGAGGGTTGATGGAGGAGCAGGAGGGTGGAAAGATGGGGTGATGGACATTAAGGAGGGCAGCGGACATAATGAGCTGCAGGAATTATATAAGACTGATGAATTCCTGAATTCTAGCTCTGAAACTAATAATATATTATATGTTAATTAACTGAATTTTAAAAAACAAAGTAATATTGTTGAAAAAAAATTTTTTTAATTTTAAAAAAATCAACCACTATTTTTTCAATAATTAACTAGTTAATAGATTTTTAAAAATGAAACACTTTTTCGGGCTGAATGAGAAATTTCCATGTGATACATATTGGTGTTTTCTATGGCCATACCACCCTGAACGCGCCCGATCTCGTCTGATACATATTGGTGTTGTTTGTAAACTTTGAGAGTTTGGCACAAGAGACATTAAAATATTATTTAAATATATAGCTTCTTTCTAAATTAATACAACCTAATATCCAATTAAAATGTTAAACATTAAAAATTTAAAAAAATAATAATCTTCAGAAATCTATGTTAGTATACTTGATTTAGCAGAGAAGTTTACAGGTGAATAGAGGTCAATGCTGATAAACATCTTTTCTCCATATCTCATCTCATTTCTAGTCAATGAAGAAAATACTGAAAAAAGGACAAAATAGCATCATGCCATATTTTCTTTGATTTTCTAATAAAGTAAATAAGTCAGGTATGATTTTCAATTGCCATGAAGAAAGTGAAACACCCAAATCCTAAAGCATTTGCCAGATCAAGTTTTGTAGGGTTTTAACTTCCATTTAAATGATTTCTACAATTAAAATGTTATTCATCTACTTATGTAGTCAATTTCCATATTTCCTAGAATGAACAGGTTAGCAACAGAAAGACTAGCAACACTTGTATTGGGGTTACTAGTCACAAAGCACTCTTTACATATACTAACTTCTTTTTAAAACTGAAAAGTAAGTAAGGCAGATCATATTGTCCCTCATTTTTCCAATGAGGGAACTAATGGTCTTAAAATGTAAGTGACTTGCTGAAGATCAAATGTGAATGACAGATCCTGATTAAAACATACGATGCTCATTTTATGGCCTGGAACACACATGTTATTGAGGAAACCACAGACCTCCAGGGAAAGAGAAGAAATCCAAGTACAATACAAGGAAGTGGGGATAGTGTTAACAATGGCTTTATCTTTGTCAACTTCAGTTTAAACATTTGTTGAGTGTAAGAGGTTTTTAATAGTTCTGTAAAATAGCAGTATATTAATATAGTTCACTATTCTTTTCCCTCCACTCTAGTCATAGTGATTGAATTAATGTGCCTATAATTGCAGACTACTTGTGAGTGCACATTTGCATGGTATACACCAAAAAGTGATCCAAATTTGATGCCAGGTTGGGAAGACACAGTTGGAGCCCCCATCACCATTTGCCTCACCAGCTGGCACTGGCTGACAAGATGCTGCCAGATGGGTCTTCATGAACCTCCTAAATTAACAGTGAAATTGAGAGCAGTGTCATCAAATATGTCATTACAGCTAAAAACAAGAAAACGACATTGCATACCTATTTGATACACTGAATCAGCCTTAAATCACAATTAAAGTATCTCTTAAGAAAACTGGAATGAAAGGTTAAAAAAAAAAAAAGTACCTTATGCTGCAAACCTGCCTCTTACACCTACGATAAAACTTTTATGCAGAGGACACTTCAAGAGACAGCAGTGTCTTTTTATACTTGATTGATAATCACTCTCTAGGTTTTACATAAAAGAGAAAGAAAAGATGGTACTGGGTAAAGAGGTATGCAAAGAATGTGGCAGATTCAGAGAACTGGCAAAAAGAGACAACTTTAAAACCCATTTGTAATTAATGTGGGAGCACATACCACCTTGTACTGTAACTGTTGTTCTCATAGTTTTGTTCTTGCTAAAATAGTATAATGAAATGATGCAGATTTCAGAACAAGATCAACCTGATTTGAATTCTAGGTAACTGCCATGTACATGGTCTTGAGTAATTTACTAATTTCTCTGGGCCTTGTTTCTTCATACTAAATAAGGCTGATATCTACATATCAAGGTTACTAAAAGAATTAAATGAGATTTTAAATACATATGTATATATTCAGCACAGAATAGTAATATAATTAATGAGAACTGCCATTTTTATTTTCATCATGTAATTTTGAGATTTACCCAAAGGCTAGCAATTGCTAAGAAAAGATAATAGAATCTTTCTTGAAAGAATAGTGGATGAGTGGATGAATGAAAACATAGAAATACCAAAGTTATATAAAAAAATGCCATGTGCCACACTAGCACAGTGAGATGGCAACAACACAGTGAAAAAGGTCAAATGCTAAGTCTGTGCTTTGTTAATGAAGGAATAACAATTCTTTATTTGATTTAAAATGAAACTCCCAAACCAATAACCTCTAGTCAGAAGTTTATGAATATTCAGATTTTAAATTTTCTCAGGACATAAACATACATATAGCAAGATCTTACTCATATTCAGTATGAAAGTAGCATTTGTATTGTTTTTTTCCTACACAGTATCTCCCAGATTGCAACTATATACGTTTGCATGGGCACTTGATTAATGATGACTTATTCTACTAGATTCAAAGCTCTGTGAAAGCTAGGGCTGGGTCTCTCTGACTTATTATTATTTTTTTTTACAAGGTGATTATTTTTTTTTAATGGTTGAAAATTGTAGCTTTATTTTTTTTTATAATTTTTTAAATTTTTTATTTTTTATAAACATATATTTTTATCCCCAGGGGTACAGGTCTGTGAATCACCATTCAGTTTCTGGCACAGTGGCTAATGCATAGTGGATACTCAAAATAATCATTCAAAAGACAGAAATTAGCCTCTTCATATTTTAAGAGCACACCAAGGGATCAGCACTATATTTTCAGATTTAGTCTTCCTTATTAAACAATTAGACTTTGAAAGAACTGTAAATATAGAAGTAATAGATCATTTTAGACACTCAGGCACACTTTTGTTTGAATATCTTATAGATCTTTCAAAACCAATGTCAGAAATGGAGACCTAAAATGGCATTCTGGGGTGCCTGGGTGGCTCAGTGGGTTAAAGCCTCTGCTTTCCACTCAGGTCATGATCCTGGGGTTCTGGGATCAAGCCCCGCATCGGGCTTTCTGCTCAGCAGGGAGGCTGCTTCCTCCCCTCTCTCTGCCTGCCTCTCTGCCTACCTGCGATCTCTGTCAAATAAATAAATAAAAATCTTATAAAAATAAAATAAAATGGCATTCTGCTTTCAACTAATGATCCTACAGAAACTGTGCTCTGACTCCCTCATTTTAAAAAATCTCTCAGGATGCTCTTCTTTTCTGGTGGCCCAATGAAAAGACACTGATGCTTAGGGGAACTGAGACCAGAGCTAGAGACCATCTCTTGTCTGAGACACTAATGTTTTAAAAACAGAAGGAAGTTCCAAAAGTAAAAATTCCATTCCATAATCCCCAGACTCAACTACATTTACCCACCCATGATTTGGTCCTGGTCTCTGACATCAGGATCAAGAACCATATGCCAAAACAAAACAAAATATCAAAAACTTTGAGGAGCACCTGGGTGCTTCAGTGGGTTAAAGCCTCTGCCTTCAGCTCAGGTCATGATCCCAGGGTCCTGGGGGCATTGGGCTCTTTGCTCAGCAGGAAGCCTGCTTCCCCGCCTCTGTCTCCCTGCCTCTCTGCCGACTTGTGATCTCTCTGTCAAATAAATAAATAAAATCCTTTAAAAAAAAAAAAAAACTTTGAAAGAAAAAGCATTTGGTATGGTTTTCAAATAGAATAGAACTTACGGACAAGAGTCCATATCAAACTGCTGGTATTCACACAAACAAACACACACAGAGTTCTCTGTTCTCAAACAAGTCTGAAGATCCATGATATATAATAATTTTTGGTGAAGTTAAAGATACCTCCTTCATATGGCTATTTTAAGGAGTAAATGAGATCACACATATGAAATACCAAGTCGAAATTGGAATCTACTGAATGCTGGCCAGAATGAAGCAGTTTGTCCTTGATCAATGAGGAATGAAGGAATTGAGATCACTTAAGAACCAGCTCTCAATCATTGGCACTCGAGAACTGAAGATGTGTTTTCTGCTTAACCCTCTTATGCCCTCAGAGATATTCCAAATTTAATCAATTCCCACCATCTCCACCATCCCCAGCTGGTGCCAGCCACTATCATGTCTCTAGACCTGTGCCTTTCAAACTTTTAACTTCTACCTTACTTCCCCTTGTCTCCTCTGCCCCACCTTCACACTCCCCATCTCCCAATTTGGTCTATTATCCAAAGAGCAGCCAAAATGATCCTTTTACAATAAAAATTTAATCTGGTCACTCTCCTCCCAACACCCTCAAATAACTTCCCAGGAAAACCTAAGTTCCTTATAATAGCTACCTCTCCAAGCACACTTTCTTACACTTCACAATATCTGATGTTATACTTTATATTTATTTATTGCCTGTTCTTCCTAACAGAATGCAAGCTCTATGAGAATAAAAACTATATAGGTTTTCTTATTCTATCCCTAACATCAAAAAGAACCCATGAACATTATAGACATCTAATGATTATTTGTTAAATGAAAGACTGTATGAGTATTTCTTATCTATATTCAAATAAGTATTTGAGTATTTCTTATCTATATTCAAGTCATAGGTGTTCAGGACAGATCAAGTCAATAAAAAAAGAAATCCTAATTACAGATGTAAGGAAGACAGAAAACAGTTTTCAGTGGCAGAGCCAAAGGAATCAAAATAGAAAAAATTGAAATGTAGAAACATATATAAAAGCTACAGTGTATTTATTTTCTATTGTTGCATAACAAATTATGGAATCTGCTTATTGGTTCATGGTTCTGTAGGTCAGTCTCTAGGCTTGTAAAGTCTCTGCTTGTAAAGCAGCAGCTCCTGTGACTAGATTAAGACCTACCCAGATAAAATCCCTTTGGTTTAATTCAGGTCATCTGATCAGCAAACTTAAGCACATACATAATTGTGGGCATATTATATTATATTCACAGTTCCAGAGATTAGGGCAGGAAATCATAAGGTGGGAGGCATTTTAAAATTCTGCTCATCACAAATTACTGATTCCAAACCAGAGGTACTCAATAAAACACTTAGAAGTATTGCTCTTTGGGATTTCCTTCTTACCCTTATAATTAATTAGCTTAAGCCTCACACTTTCCACTTAGAAGTATGGCAGATATCTTTTCCTTTTATCCTGGTAGCTATGCCTTTGCAGTAAGGCCTGCAGACAACTGAGCTGAAACCTATAAAGGAAGTATCGTGCTGCAGATGAGAGAAAAAAGGCTAAATTTCCCTGAACCCTCTCCTCCATCTAATTTCTCATAGACATCAAGAGTCTTTCTGCAAAGAAAGGATGCACGAATGCCCACCTCCCAGACATTGATTCCATTTTCTACAGGCTTAAATGACTGTGTTTGTTGTCAACATGCTGCGTGGAAACATATTTCTAATTTTTTTGTGTGTGGTACCTTATATTTTTCAAAATGCTTTACCATACTTAATCTTCATCATGACCCTATGAAGTAAAGTTAGGCAATCACTGTTATCTCTAACAAATGAGGAAACTGGTGCCCAGGATGATTACATCATTTGTCTGTAACCCCCGAGAATTTATTGACAGATTTGCTACTAAAAATTTCATCTCCTAATTCCTAGGCCAGTGCTCTTCTACCTCTAGAAGCAATGCCAGAAGATAGTTCTCCTATGCAAAATTTCCCCCTTGATGGGGCCTGCTGGTTCTTCTGGGCCTATCTAACCTTGTTTACACTGGGTGAAATTTAAGAAAACTGTCATGAATTGTTTGGTTAGTGCCCTTAACTGCAGATGTTGGGTTTTACCACAGTGCAATAAAGAAAAATGCTCAAGTGAAAGAGGAAATATAAGAGGAACTGCATCTTGAATAAAAAGGGTTATATCTCAAGGAATACTAAGAGGGACTCTCTTAGAGTGCCATCTCACCCACAAGCAAAACAGGTCACTGCAATAGAGGGATAGGAGCTAGGGAGGCATGTGGGGAAAGTCCTAGTTGTTCAAGCAGCTATGGCCTGCCAGGGTGAATCCACATATAACACCAATCAGAACAGGTCAGCAAAAAAATCAATGACCAAAAGTATCTACTATCAGTAATACTCATATCAAGAACACTCCGTAAGAGAATTTGATTGCAAAAATCCATTCTCACTCACAATTGATTTAAATCATAATACACAGCTTCCTGACAATTTAAAATCCAAAGAAATGCTGTCTATATACAGAATTACTAAGTAACAAAATATATAGAGCTTAAGGGTGCTGGCTTTGGGGGGCACCTGGTGGTGCAGTGAATTAAGTGTGGGACTCTTGGTTTTGGCTTAGGTCCTAATCTCAGGGGTATTGAGATCAAGCCGCAGGGCATGTTCTGTGCTCAGCTCAGAGTCTGCTTGAGTTTCTCTCTCCCTCTCCCTCTGCCCCTACTGCTTATGCTCACTTTCTCTGGGAACAAACTTACTTGTTATACCAGTTCCATCACTTATTGTCTGTGAGTCTGGGAAATTTACTTCACCCCACTAGGCTTTCATCTCCTCATCTATAAATCTGGAAAGACAGCATTACCAACTTCTGAGTGCTATTGTGAGGATTAAATCAAATAATGTTTGTAAAGTGCTTAGCTCATAGTAAACACTAATTAAATGTTTGCTATTGTTAGTATTGTTACTTAGCATTAAAGAACATGTCTTACACTTTTTCCAGTTTATTAGCATAAATATCATGATGAGTCTCATGCATTAGATTAGGGAAACTCATTTATAATTATTAAAATATGGAAGGTGATAGTGGGAAAATTTGTGTTTAAATTTTTGTTTTTAAAAACAATATTTAATTAGTAAGATTTTATCTCAGAAATAGCAAACCATATTGCTAGGCAATTATATCTGTTTGTAAACATTAACTACCAGAATATATATGAATATATTTAGCTATTATGTATCACCCAAAACAGTTTTTGTAAGAAAAAAAATAGTGGGTGGAAGATGTGGCAGAAAATACTGGTTTTAAGATTAAGTGTGAAATGTGTTGGAAATTCACCATGGAAACTTTGTAAACAGCCAAACAACCCAAAATCTAGCCAAAATTACAATTCTTCTGGATTTTATAAAGCAGGTTCTCTGTCATAGTGTTTCAAAGCCTTAACAACTAATAATGTTTTAAAGAGATAATTCTCCCTTCCCAGATGTTGAAATTAAAATGCTTCAATATGTCTAAATTGTCAAATCAGTCCCTGCATAAAAGTTTTAGAGGTCAAACTTCAAGTCCAACCTTTTTTGCAGTCTCAGTAAAGAGTACTACCTGATTGGCCTGGGAGTTAAAAAAGGTAAAAAAGATTTCTTTCAAGCCACTGGCCACCTGTTCCAGGGCATCTCTACTTCTCCTATAATAACTTTTAGGCTCTCATGAGAGCATAGATTTCCTAAGGGAGCATGCTCCTAATTCTACGCCTAACAATAGAAGAACTTCATATCATTTTATAAGTAGAAAACAAGTTTGGCCAATGACAATAATCTTCGACTGATACTAGATAACCAGAACTACCAGTTTAAATCATCTTAAAATACATCAAATTTTTTTTGATCCCAGCAAACATTTATAACTCCACAAAGTACTTTAGATAAAAACTCATCATGTTAAGCATTAATGTAGAGGGGAAAAAGTTACTTTAAGATCCAGAAAGAAACGGGATTCACCTCAGACCAAAAAGCAAATTAACTATTTTTGCAACAATCCATAGATTCCTAAATGTCGTACAGTATAAGAGGACACTGGAACTCAATTCTTTACTATGGGCATCTCAACAATTATTCCATTTCATATTCCTCAGATCCCATTCTCTTGGCCATCTGTGCACATTCAGAGCCTTATATTCCAAAATACCCCTCAACTCTACATACCAGTGGTAGGAGATACCAAGTGGAAAGGTTAGGGACATCCCCCTTGAGTTCCCAACTTGTCTCTTATTTCTGTAACTGAAATCTTGGTGTGCCCAAGGTTGCACAGTCCCTCACAAAGAGATTTTCAGAGACCTGTGAGTCCTACTGATATCATCTCAGTATCACCAGCATTATTCTCATTCTCTATCTCCCACATCATTGACACAACAACATTTTATGAGAGCCCCCAAACCAGCATTGGCAAGGTTAGGAGACGACAGATAGAGGGAGATAAAGGATACAAGTAGAATCTTATTCTACGTGAATTTTCTATCTAGCAGCACAGGATGGTGGCCAAGTAGATGTTTTATTCTTTTTATTGAGTAGATAAGGAATAGAGCCAAGAAATACAGATCCAACTCTTTAATGACTTCAAAGAGATGGAAGGGGTGGGAGTGGGAGGAATCCAGGCTCTGAAGTCTACTTTATTTTGGAACAAAAGAGGATCCAATTTGTAAGTATCAATGGCCTATGTGGTAAAATTTTAATGGGGGGAAGGGGCACACTAGGCATGGAATGTTCCGAAAATATCACCAGTAAGTGTTAGTTCACCATTCTTAATCCATTCTTTCTCGCTGTACAGCATTTCTTCCATCTTTCAAATCTTTATAAAGTACAAATTACTATAAAGCATATCTGTTTACCCTGACATTCCACTTGTCTTAAAACCCAAATAACAATAATTCAAATGTGCATCCTGTTTGACTTCAAGAATTCTAGAAGGGATTCTCTGGAAATCCCTAAAGAATGTATATTCTATAAATATGTAGTAATTATCACTTTCACCTCAGCAGCCATATCCCTGAGGAAGTGATCTCTCAGCCCCTTTCCAGTTCACAGTATAGAAACGTAGACACAAGCCCTTACCCAAAGCACAGCTAGTTAGAACCTTTGGCATTTAGTACAATGTTAACAGCCCAAAAGCTTGTGAATAAGAGAGTAGAAAGTAAAACTTAACATATGCATTATACTTGGACCAAATATGACTAGAATACCTCTGTGTCTTGGGCTACCCCATTACCAAGAGTTCCATGGTAGGTTCCCATCTCCTCATCTCCCAGGATTTAGGAACTAAACCCATCAACTCACAGTGGGCGTGTCTTTCAATGCTTTCTTCACAGACTGAAGCCTCTCAGAAGTGTGTGGGATTTTCTTGGGTCAAAGCTCCGGGGTGTGATTATTTCTCCTACAGCCACAATAAATACAATATGCCAGTTAAAATATAGAATAGAAAAGAGCAATGTGACAAAAAGTACTAAATCTTATACTATATTACTATGTAGAGCAGTTTAGCTTCTTCTACAATGCCAAAGGTCTCCATTCCAGAATAGGATTTTGGCTTTTCCATTTGTACAACCAAAATGTAAATGAAGAGTTTTTTTCTAAATGCAAGAGCAATTTGCTACCCCTCAAACAAAATCAGAAAACCTATCAGCGATTTTTTAAATTTTTCATTCAAATTCAATTTAGTTAACATATAACATAGCTCTGTCTACCAACAGCCATCTCCCAGGCATAAAAGATCCCAAAGTTGGGACACCTGGGTGGCTCAGTGGGTTAGGCGTCTGCCTTCAGCTGAGGTCATGGTCTCAAGGTCCTGGGATCGAGCCCCACATCGGGTTCTCTGCTCAGCAGGAGCCTGCTTCCTCCTCTCTCTCTGCCTGCCTCTCTGCCTACTTGTGATCTCTGTCAAGTAAATAAAAAATAAATTAATTTTTAAAAAAAGATGCCAAAGTTGTGAAAATGTGGCATTTTCTTAGGTAGAGCAGAGTACAGTGTAATGATTACTCAATTTAATCCTAACAACAAACCTATGAAGCAAGTATTATTTCTCCATTTTCATAGAAAAGTAGACTGATCTGAGAAAGTCCAGTAATTTTTTCCAGTTGTCCAGGCCATCTGACTGCATTGTTTTTGGTAGACAGTTCAGACTAAGAATATGACTATGGTAATGACATGGAGAAATGTGATTTAGCAAAAAGGAAAATGGAAAATTCAGACAAGACCCACAGAAAGACACCAAAGCTAAAGTGCACCCATGGGGGAGTTTATACATTCATCTTCAGACCTACATCTGTGAGAGCCAGTATAACCTAGGCAACCAACATCCCTGATGGCTTAGCTTGAGTTTAGCTTTAATATGTTAATCAGTTCAAACTGCCTCTGGAGTCTTGAATATTTGGTGTTGAAGATTTATTCTTCTCTCCTAATGTATTCATTTTCTGAAATCATTTTTAAATTATTTTATTGGTTCATGTTGAAGAAGTCTGAAGTCAAAACGCTAAAGTCATTTACCCTGATTTGTGAAGGCTGACAATACTATTATTATTTTTGTGCTCAGTTTGTGTCTCCTGTCATTGCTATTGGCATGAGCTGATGAGTTTCCCAGGATAGGCCACCAGACATGCCATTTAATCATATGTACTTCATGCATCTGTGGTGCAGTAGGAACTGGACTTATTTATAACTATGACTGTAAACCTCTTAACAGAGTTAACCAAAATCATATCTTGAATAAGAAGCTCGATTTAAAACCCATGCCTTAATTTCATGATAAAGAGGGACAAATAAAAAAATACCAGAATTGCCTTTGTGTAAGAAACAGCTCCTGCAGAGTCTATTGAAAAAAAAAATCTAGATTTCTGATGACGTATAAACTGACAATAACAGGTCCACCCTATATACCTCTATTTTGATACTGGTTTTGATTTCCTAATGAGGCCATTTAAAAACTCCAAAAGTTCTGGAGGTGTACTGCTGAATATACTTAACACTACTGAACCGTACACTTTAAAATAGTGAAAATGATAAATTTATGTTTTTTACCCCAATTTTAAATCTTTTTATTAAAATTTTTATTAAAGATATTAAAAGTACTCCAAGACAATGAAACCATTAAAATTATTTATGCCACAAAGCCATTACAATTATTTGTGCCTCAAAACTCCATGCATCAAACAATAATTGTCATAACAACAATAATGATAATGCTAATTTTAAAATATTGGTTTGAGGATACTACCAGTTGTCATGGGTAATATATAAGTATCATCATTGTATTAGGTTCTAGACATTTTATTTAAAGGATAAAGATAATCACATCTGAAAAATACTTCCATTAATGTCTTCAAAAGAAAAAAATACCATACAATTTCACTGGTATGTGGAATGTAAAAAACAAAACAGATGAGCACAGGAGAAGGAAAGGAAAAATAAAATAAGAACAGAGAGGGAGGCAAACCATGAGACTCTTCACTACAGAGGGTTTACAAACTGAGGACAGCTGGAGAGAAGATGGCAGGGGGTGGGCTAAGTAAGTGATGGGCATTAAGGAGGGAGCCTGTGATGAGCACTTGGTGCTATAGGTAATTGATGAATCACTAAATTCTACACCTGAAATTAATACTACATGGTAACAAACTTGAATTTAAATAAAATCTTGGAAGAAAAAATAATAATAAAATAAAATAACAATGATAGCCTCTCCTCAAAAAAAGTAAATTTTTTTTATTAAAATTGTATGCTTCATATACTAGCATTCACATGCTAGAAAACTTTTTCTCTAGAGACCTGGAATAAAGTGCTTATATTATGCTTACTCTTAAGAGGAGATTATTGAAGATAAATTCAAAGTTTACAAAGATATGAGAGAACAATAGTAATTATCGTAAAACCTGAGAAACAAATGTGCGTATTTTAAATTCTGGTTGTGAGACAACATAATCAACAGGATTTAACCAATGAACACAGGAATCACAGTATAATACAAAATTTACAATTATCAAATTTTGCCGTTTTCCAAACTAAGGATTAAAATTATTATAAAATTGTAAAAACAACATTTTTAAAAACAATAAACAAATGGGCAAAAATAACATGGTCTTTTCCAAAACATATTTTAAATATTAAAAAAACCTTTATGCCCCCCCAATATCTAATGTGTTATAGGTCTCTCCCTTATTTTAGATTTTATAATTACTTCATCACCCCCACGCAGTAAAAGAATAGTTTCATATTCTAACTGCTTATGTTGTTTTGTTTTTAATAACAGAGGATTAATACCTGCAAAAATTCCTCAGATCTCATTTTAACCCAAACACTAAGAAGGCTAATAGAAAAGGTTATATAGACTCTGTTCAGAAGACTTAAATAGAACAAATTACGGAGTGTCTGGCTGGCTCAGTCAGAAGAGCGTATGACTCTTCATCTTGCGGTCATAAATTCAAGTCCCATGTTGGGGTAGACAGTAAAATCAAATAAATAAGTAAATACATACATACACACATACATACATATAAATTATAAGATTTATAAGTATTTTGGGTATGCTAATTAGTTGTTTAACCTAACAAATGAAATGTTTCAATTCAATTGTTTCCTACAACTGGATTAACTAATCCATTTAACATTTAACATCAGTATAGAATATTTAAGCCCTCATCTAGAATAAATCTATAATTGGAGCCACAACTCACCGTATGTTTTATCTGACAGAATATTAAAGTGGAAAGAGTGGACATATGAAAAGGAGAGCTTTCGGGCACAAAGAAGATTCCCCTGGAAATGTGGCATAAAGTGACTCTATGTAGTAAGAAACACTTCAAGATCTTAAAGCTTTCTCAGTCTAATTGTCCCAGTATAGAATGTCCTAGGTGATTGGCTGAGGAAAATGCTATAGAAAACATGACCTCAAAATACTTTAACAGGTAACCTCCACTTCCCCCACAATGTTTTAAGGGATTTTATGTGCAATGTTAAGCTAATAACTGAAAAACAAAGTTAACAAGAGCATATTACACATTTCTAAGATACTCAAAATGTAAACTGATCAACAACAGAAGACGAATTACAAAAACACAAAAACCACCACGGAAAAACCACCTGAGCTTTCAGGGGTACCCTGGAAGTTCTTTCCGTAAGGTGTAATCATTTTTTAATCACTTAAATAGACAAGTTAAACATTCACACTTACTTTTTTATTCACAAACTAAAGCAGGCCACAGGAAGCTCAGGCCTCTTTAAATACCACCCCAACCCGCAGAAAGCACCTCCTATAGAAGCTTGGTGCAACTCTTTCAGGCATTTTCTTTTTTTAATTTCTTTTCATCGTAACAGTATTCATTGTTTTTGCACCACACCCAGTGCTCCTTGTAATCTGTGCCCTCTCTAATACCCACCACCTGTTTCCCCCAACCTCCCACCCCCTGCCCCTTTAAAACCCTCAGATTGTTTTTCAGAGTCCATAGTCTCCCATGGTTCACCTCCCTTTCAGGCATATTTTGTACAAAAACATGGTTTTACCAAGAATATGACACTGTGGAAAATATGACACGACACCATTTTGTTTTTCAAAAAGAGTACCACATTGTACATTCTGCAACTTGGATTTTTCACTCAACATTACATTTCTGAGATCTATTCTTACCACAGAGTATCAGTCCAATATATTCTTTTTACCTACTCATGTAGTGCTTTCTAACTTTTTTACTAAATCTCACAGGAAGAAATACACTTTATATTGTGACCCAGTTCACATTTAACTATGTAAAACTGAAACAAAATCTTACCAAATGAACTTATCCACACTATGTGCAAATGCACTTCTTTTCTTTTCTTTCCCGGTTTTATTGTGATATAATTGACATAAAACATTGGATTCATTTTACATATACAATATGATAATGTAAAACCATCTGGTCCTCTTGCTTTATTGTGGTAGTTCATTGCTAACTCTTCTATTTCTTCTATACAAGTGATTCCATTTAAGCTCTCTATTTTTACTGAGATCAATTTTGGTAATCTATCTCTTCCTAAAAAAAAAAAATCCACTTTATCCAAGTTTTCAGCTTTATTTGTATAGAGATGTGTAGAGTAGCATCTTGTGATTTTTTAAAAAAATTCCTCTATATCTATCAGCATTTCTGCTTGCTATTTATTATTTCATATATTTCCCCCTTCTCCTCCTGATTAAATATACTAATAATTAATTTTGTTGGTTTTTCTAAGGACCCAGCATTTTGACTCCCTGATTAGATCTGCTTTTTCATTTCATTTCTCTTCCTCATTAACATCTATTATCTTTGTATTTGCCTCTTTGTGCTTCCTTGAAATGTCCTTTGTTTTTCTTTTTGTAGCTTTTTGAGTTGGGAATTTTGTTATTATTCTCCTTCTATAAGGCTTGCTATGGTTTTTGGTGCATAGGTATCTATAAGATAACTTCATAATAAATTGCAGCTCTTAATATTAGAATGTATCCTAAGTGCCATTTAACATTTATTTGCCTAAATTCTACTATCTGATATAAGGATCAGAACATGTGTTTTCTTATTGTTTCCAGCTCTCTTCTGTATCTTTGACCATCCTTTTATTTTTAGGGATTTAAATCACTGTGTTTTAGCTGAATCTCTTGTGGATAGCCTGGCACTGGTAAGCCAATTTAAAAATCTTTTCCTTTAATAGGCAAGTCAAGCTTGATCACCTTTATTGATGTAACTGATATACTTGGTCTCAACTTGATTATGCCATCTTACTTGATTTGTGCTATGTGTATTATGTCATGCCATGCTTCTCTATTTGGTGTGCCTTCTTTATTAATTAAAAATTTGGGGGCGCCTGGGAGGCTCAGTGGATTAAGCCTTTGCCTTCCGCTGGGGTTGTGATCCCAGGATTCTGGGATCAAGCCCCACATTAGGCTCTCTGCTCAGTGGGGAGCCTGTTTCCCTCTCTCTGCCTGCCTCTCTGCCTGCTTGTGATCGCTCTTTGTTAAATAAATAAATAAAATCTTTTAAAAAAATAAAATCTTTTCAAAAAAGATAAAACCTTTAAAAAAAGATAAAATCTTAAAAACATCTTTTAAAAAAGATAAAATCTTAAAAATATATATTTTATTTATTTATTTGACAGAGAGAGAGATCACAGCAGGCAGAGAGGCAGGCAGAAAGAGGGAAGCAGGCTCCCCGCTGAGCAGAGAGCCCAATTCTCGATCCCAGAATTCTGGGATCATGACCCCAGCCAAAGGCAAAGGCTTAATCCACTGAGCCACCCAGGCGCCCTAAATAAAATCTTTAATTTTTTTTTTCCTGGGGCACCTGGGTGGCTTAGTCTGTTAAGTACCTGACTCTTGATTTTGGCTCAGGGTTATGGGACTGAGCCCCATCAGACTCTGTGCTGAGCAAAGAGCCTGCTCGATTCCCTCTCTCCCGTTGTCCCTCCCCCACTAGCATGCACACATGCGTACATTCTCTCTCTTAAAAATAAAAACCTTTTTTTTTCTTGTATTAAGAATGTTTATGTTATTATCCTATTGGCTACCTTTCTACATGTACCTTTATTGTGCTCTGAATCCTGTTGTTGTTGTTGTTGTTTAATTTAAATTTTTACTGTCTGGGCTTCCAATTTAAATGCTATCCTTTGACTCCTACCTCCTCATAACCAGTCAATGGTGGTCTACTTTCTCTTTTCTCTCAGCTTTGCCTATCAGTTATTTAAGTGCATTTTTTTACTTTGTCAGAACATATAATGTTTACACACTATTTTTGCAACCCTGGCTCCAGCCTTTCAGTCTCAGCTCTACATTGAAATATAATCAATGCTCACCATCTGTCATCTTACTGAAGACTCCCTGGTTATCTCCAGGTTGGAGGAAACACATTCATCAGATTCCTCAAGAAGGACTTGTGTGGAAAATACTCCCTTAATTCCCTTACGTACGTCTCCCTGCCACCACACCTTTCCTATGTATCTAATTATACCCAGAAGCAATGTTTCTCTGGGGCTGCCACCTCTGCTCACTTCCAGCCCATTCCCTGTAGCTGGGGATATGAATTACCAAGTCCCAGATCTCTGTTGTGGATCTGACTCTTAGTGTTGAGCTTTCTCATACTGGTCTGTGTTTGTCTTTGTTTCTTCCATGTCCTCTGTCCTCTCCTCTTACTTGAAGTGCCCTAAGCATCCTTTCTCCACTCAATATACCCAAGGGTTTGTAACAATAATGCCAACTCTCATGGAATTCGGTGTTTATTTCTCTGCTTATGGGAAATTAGAGGTCATGCTAGTCTCTGCCTCCTGATAATGTTCAAAGGGTGGCTTGTGTGAGGTTTTATTTGCACTTGTTCTTACGATTTGGGAAGAGGATATATAAGATTTGGATTCAGGCGGCTATCTTTATCCTCTAGTGTTTCTCTAATGTTTTTGATGTAGTTAAGATCATTGATTTTTTAGTCTTGCTTCCTTTCTAACACGTTTACTCTTAAGCACTGCTTTAGTTTCATCCACAAGTTTTAAAGTTTGATTTTTATCACTGAGTTCAAGGTATTTTCTAATTAACATTGATTCATGAATTATTTAGACATAAATTATTGTTTTTAATTTTTAGACATATATTTTCTCTTAACCTTTATATGATTGGTTTCTAGCTTAATTCTGCTGTGATCAGAGAATATATGTTCTGTATGTTTTCAATCCTTTGTTGCAACTTTATGACTCAGCATACAATCAATTTTGGTAGGTTTTCCATGCATATTATAGTTGTTGGAATCAATGTTCTATGCTACCAATTTTGTTGATTATTTCACTTAAATATTCTATATCATTATTCATTTTTGGTCTGTTTAGTCTATTAAATAATGAGAGAGGCTTAATAAAATGCCCTACATTGATTTCAGTATTTCTTTGTTTTATGTATCTTGAGGTTATGTTATGAAGTACATTCAAATTTAGAACTGAACCTTTAAGCATTAATGCAGAGTCCTATAGTTTTGTTAGTAAGGTATTTTTGTCTTCAAACACATTTAATCTATTATTAAGTTACTAAAATAGATTTAAAAACCTTTCCTTGGGTAATATTTTCATGATATATCTTTTCTATCATTTTACTTTCAACCTTTTTATACGCAGATATTAAAATATTTCTAACTAGCATATTGTCGGACTTGGTTTTATTATCCTGATAGTATTTGTTTTTTAAATTTACATTTAATGTAATTACATTACATTTTTTAACATACTCTCTTCCTATTTGTTTTGTATTTGGTCCATCTAAATTTTTTCTTTTTCTTATTCTTATTTTTCTTGTGATTGTTATTATCTCTGCCCCATTACCACAGGAGTTATACTCATCCTTTATCTGTTATCTTTAAGGTCATGTAAAATGCATCCTTGACTTATTTGAGTCTAATATAAATTAATATTTGTATGTCTTCCTAATGTATGAGCCTTAGGACTCTTTAATTATTTACCTTTTCTTTCTACTTATTGTAACTTATTTTAATTCCATATATATTTAAAATTTTAAAAGACATTTGATTTTGTTCGTGGTAGTTTTGAGCTTAGGTTTACTGACATATGTCCTTCTTCACAGCACCTTGGAGGACTATCTGCTGTTTATGGCTTCTCCATTTTTGTTTGACCCAAAATATATTTATTTCACCATCATTTTGAAGGTTATTTTAACTGAGTATAGCATTCAAGCTTGGTAATTATTTTCTCTCAGTAGTTTGAAGATATCATTCAATCGTCAATGGCCTTCTATTATTCTTTTGAGACGATAGCTGTCAGTTCCATTTTCCTCTGCCAATTTTAATATTTTTTATTTCCTTCTTTCTGTGTTTCTCTCTCTTTTGTAATATAACTGTGATATCTTTAGATGTAGTTTTCTTTTTCTTTTTTAACCAGGGTTTGTAGGCCTATACAAGTTTGTAATTTGATGTTCTTCATCATATTTGAAAAGTTCCCAACCACCAATTTTCCAAATATTGCTTAAACTTTCTCAACTCTTTCTAGGGTTTACAATATTTCCTATATCTCTTACTTTTTTCTCTACATTTTATCCCTTTTTCCTCCATGATTCAGACTGATAATTTTCTTTGACCTATCATTTAGTTCACTAACTCTACTGTCATTAAAATGGTCAATTAAATTCTGAATTTCAAGTAATGAATTTTGCAATTCTAGAATTTCCTTTTTTCCTCTATCTTTACTATTTCTTGTCCTCTGCAAGATTTCTCAAACTTTTTATTCCAATAAAAGTATTTGGCATTTTTTAAAATATCTAACTATAATAACACTGTAGTATGAATCCTTTCTGAATCTTTTCCAATTGTGTATTATTGTTCTTTGCCTTTACCCACATTATTGTGTCTCCTCATGGGTCTGGGTGTTTTGGTCAAGTGTCAGACATGTTATATGACATTGGGGGAAATAATGTAAGGCATAATATGATATTATCTTCCTCCATGGGAATTTAAATTTGGTTCTTATAGGCAGCAATTCCAGAGCCTCTAATGTAATAATAGAGATTAAAACAGAGGTGATTTGAAGCTGGACTTAGATCCCTATGTGAGCTCTCTTGCTACCTTTTCTAATTATATATAGAATATACAAATCCATGGCAAAATTTCTCCAAAGCATTGTCTATATTCATTTTCTCTATTCAGTTTCATCCCATTTTCTCTCTTTTAAAAAAAAAAAAAAAGATTGATTTATTTATTTGAACAAGAGACAGAGAGAGTGAGAGATCATGTAGAGGACAGGGAAAGAGAGACAGAATCTCAAGATCTCCACTAAGCATGGGGCTTGATAAGGGCTCATGACCTGAGCCAAAGACAAGAGTAAGACACTTAACTGACTGAGCCACCCAGGCACCCCTCAACTTATTCTCTCTTGAACCCACTCTCATCAATATTTTTTCTTATTGCTATAAACTTTTCTTATAAATCACATTGATGCCCACATATTTCTAAATACAGAAGTCTCAAAACTCATTTAAATAATCAAAATAATATCCTTATCCCCTGTCTCATCAATAACATTTACCCTCCCTATACCCATTTCAGCCACACTGGCCTCTTTGCTGTATTACAACCACATACACACACACCTCAGCGCCTTTGCATTTGTTATTACCATGGTCAGAAACATTTTACCCCATATATCAATGCAACTTTTTGATTCATTTCATTTGGTTTTGGTTTGAATGACAAGTTATCAAAGGGACCTATTCCAAAAAAAAAGAAGAGTAACCTGTTTCCAAATTCATCCTATGATACCCAGTATCATTAACCTGATGCCAAAACTAGAAAAAGTACAAAAAAAATAAAACTACAGGCCAATAATTCCAACGAACATAGATGCAAAAATCCTTAACAAAGTATTACCAAACCCAATCCAACCCAATCCAAACCCAATGCATTTAAAAAATCATTCACCATGATCAAGTAGGATTTGTTCTAGGGATGCAAAGTGGTTCAATATTCACAAACATCTCAACATGATACACCACATTAACAATATAAAGAATGGAGCACCTGGGTGGCTCAGTGGCTGCTTCAGCTCAGGTCATGATCTCAGGGTCCCAGATCAAGTCCCACATCCGGCTCTCTGCTCAGCAGGGAGTCTGCTTCTCCCTCACCCTCTGCCTCTTCATACTCTTTCTCTCTCTCTGCTTGTACTCTCTCTCTCTTTAAAAAATTTAATTTAATTTAATTTAAAAACAAGAGAAATAATAAATATTATCATCTCAATAGATGTGGGAAAAGCATTCAAAAAAGTACAACACCCATGATAAAAACTCTCATAAGGTAGATTTAGAGGAAATGTACCTGAACATAATAAAGGCTATCTATGAAAACTTAGAGCTAAAATCATACTCAATGATGAAAATCTGAGACCTTTTCCATTAAGATCACAAACAAGGCAAAGATGTCCACTCTCACCACTTTTATTCAACATAGTACCAGAAATTCTAGCCTAAGCAATCAGACAAGAAAATTGATAAAATGCATCCAAACTGGTAAGGAAGAAGTAGTACCATATGGAGAAAAACCTAAAAATTCTACCAAAAAACTATGAGAACTAATAAATGAGTTCAGTAAGTCATAGGATATAAAATATACAAAAACTGTTGCATTTCTATACATTAATATTGAAGTAGCAGAAAAAAATTTAAGAAAAAAATCCCATTTACAATTCCATCAAAAAGAATAAAATACCCAGGAATAAACTTAACCTAGAAGGTAAAAGACCTGTACTCTGAAAACTATAAAACCTTGACAAAAGAAATAGAAGTTGATGCAAATAGACATTCCATGTTCATGGATTAAAAGCACAAATATTGTTAAAATGTCCATACTATGAAGAGCAAGCTACAGATATAATGCATTCCTTATCAAATTACCAACAACATATTTCACAGAACTAGAAAAAATAATCCTAAATTTGTACTGAACAAAAAAAGATGCCAATAGCCAAAGCAGTCTTGAAAAAGAACAATAAAACTGGGTGTATCACAACCCCAAATTTCAAAACATATTACAAAGCTGTAGTAATCAAAATAGTATGGTACCGGTACAAAAATAGGAACAGAACAAAAGGAACAGAATAGAAAATGTAGAAATAAACTCAAAATTATATAATTAATTCATCTTTGACAAAGGAGGCAAGAATACACAATGCGGAAAAGATAGTCTCTTCAACAAATAGTGTTGAGAAAACTCGGAAGCAACATATAAAAGAATAAAACTGGACCACTTTCTTATACCATACATAAAATTAAACAAAAAATGGATTAAAGACTTAAATGAAAGATCTGAAACCATAAAATTCCTACAAGAAAATATCAGCAGTAATCTCTTGGACATGGGCTGTTGAAACATTTTTCTAGATATGTCCTCTGGCAAGGGAAACAAAAGCAAAATTAAACTATTGATTCTACACCAAAATAAAAAAGATTTTTCACAGTGAAAAAAACCATCAATAAAATAAAAAGGCAACCTAGTGAATGAGAGGAGCTATTTGTAAATGATATATCCAACAAAGGGATATATATATATATAATTTATATAAAATATTAAATAGTATATATTTATATAATTATAAATAATTATATATATAATTATACAAAAAATATAAAGAACTGATACAGCTCAACACCAAAAAACCCCCAAATAATCCACCTAAAAAATAACAGAGGTCTTAAATAGATTTTTTTAAGAAGACATACAGATGACCAATAGAAACATGAAAAGAAGCTCAGTATCACTAATCATCAGGAATATGCAAATTAAAACTACAATGGAATATCATTTTACACTTTCAGAATGGCTAAAATAAAAAATAAAAAAAAAACACAAGAGATAATAAATGTTAGCAAGGATGTGGAGGAGAAGGAACTTTTATGCACTATTGGTGGGAATGCAAATTGGTGCAGCCACTGTGGAAAATGATATGGCGTTTCTCCAAAAAAGTAAAAATAGAATTACCATATGATTCAGTAATTGCACTACTGGGTATTTATCCAAAGAAAACAAAACACTAATTTGAAAAGATATATGCACCCTTATTTATTGCAACACTATTTACAAATAACCAAATTATGGAAAAATTCAAGTGTCCATTGAGAGATTAATCAATAAAGAAGATGTAGAATATACATATATATACACACACACACAATGAAATATTATTCAGCCACAAAAAAAGATTGAAATCTCACCATTTGCAACACATGGATAGATTGGACCTCCAGGATATAATTCTAAATGAAACAAGTCAGAGAAAGACCAACACCATATAATTTCACCCATGTGTGTAATTTAAGAAACAGAAAAACAAAGCAAAGAATAAATGTTACAAACAAAAAATCAGTCTCTTAAGTACAGAGAACAAACTGGTTGTTGTCAGAGGGAAAGTGGATAGGGGAAGACAAGTACACTTACCTTGAGGAGCATTGAAAAATGTATAGAATTGCTGAACCCATTATATCATTACCTGAAACTAATATAACACTGTATTTTATATTAGTTATATATGTTAATTACACTTGAATCAAAAAAATATAAATTAAATTAAGCTAAAAAAAAGGAAACTGTGTGTATGTGTGTGTGTGTGTGTGTGTGTATTTCATTAGGGCACCTCTTTCTTTGTAGATGATCAAAGGAAGACCCAAAGGAGCACACATAAAACTGTTCTCTACTCATATAGATAAATGTGGATTTTGTAAGACAAGAAATAGATGATGGTTATATGACTGCTCAACTTTATCTTAAACTTATATCCTAAAATACAACTCGTATTTTACTAAATACTCAACTTGTATCCTAAAATACAATTTCCTTACTCTGAAACTTATAACACCTCTGTAATATATCAGCCTTATTCATCCAACAAAAGAAGAAAAGTAGCTCCATAATTCTTTTTTTTTTTTAAGATTTTATTTATTTATTTGACAGAGAGAAATCACAAGTAGACGGAGAGGCAGGTAGAGAGAGAGGAAGGGAAGCAGGCTCCCTGCTGAGCAGAGAGCCCGATGCGGGACTCGATCCCAGGACCCTGAGATCATGACCTGAGCCGAAGGCAGCAGCTTAACCCACTGAGCCACACAGGCGCCCTCTTTTTTTTTTTTTTTTTTTTTTAGATTTTATTTATTTATTTGACAGACAGAGAGCACAAGCTGGCAGAGAGAGAGGGGGAAGCAGGCTCCCCGCTGAGCAGAGAGCCCGATTCAGGGCTCAATCCCAGGACCCTGGGATTGTGAACTGAGCCGAAGGCAGAAGCTTTAACCCACCGAGCCACCCAGGCACCCCTAGTTCCATCATTCTTAAGAAATCTCCTTAACTCCATTAATATGAAGTACTAGATTAATAGCGTCTAACTTGGGTCCTGGAGGAGGAAGGAGTGAGAAGATTAATCAAATAACCAATGAAATTCTTGTCATTTAAATGTATTTAATTTTAACGTTCAAAGACACTAGTGCCTCAATACTTCAATAAGTTGCATGTGTAAGGCACCTGGTTGGCTCAGTTGGATAAGGATGTGATTCTTGATCTCAGCTTGGGTCTTGATCTCAGGGCCATGAGTTCAAGCCCTATGTTAGGGACCACACTGGGTTTGGAGCCCACTTAAAAATTAATTAATTAATTAATTATATGTGCAATCACAGGTATAATTCAGTGCAGGAAGTTGTAAGTTGATTAAGAAAGAAAGGCTACACCCTAGGGATGTGTTAAGGTAGCAGAAAATAGGGGAACCCTGAGTTTGTCTTGTCCCTTGAATACACTTAGATCAACATCAAATCATTTTGAACAACTAGGAAATCCATCTGAGGATTAAGAAAACAATCTGCACAACTGGAGGAGGAAACATGGCAGATGGAAGATTTGGAGATGTGAGTTTTGGGAGAGAAAAGCCAGGGTGTCCCACTGGGGAGGAAGCCCATTTCCTGGAGACAAGTTAGGGAGAAAGGGAAAGAGCGGGACAGAGAGCAGTGCATAGGATTTGTGCAAGATGTCATGGTGTGTGGATCCCCTGGGGTGCACTGGGAAAGAATGTTACCTTTCCTGAAGTACATTTTGAAAAAGGTATATTGCCTCACCAAGAATAAAAGGCCCACCAAGCACCATTGAGCAGCCACTGAACAGCATGGAACACAGCTGTGCACAGAGAGCAGATAACCTGGTAGCAGCTTTTTGCTAAGCGTCGCCATAGACTCCAGCCACCTGTACTATAATGTGACTGCTTTTTTGGGACAGAACAGTGCTGGGCACAGTACTTTGGGGTCTACTCCTGGGGAGGACAGCAGATCCAAGTTTTACTGGGTCCTTTGAGGTTTAGAGGTTTGAATCTCAGCTGCCCACAGAGATAAAACACAGAAGAACTGTGGTGCTGGGCAAGCCAACAGCACAGGCACAGACAGATTGAGGGCAGAGATCTGACAAGGACCTAGGACAGAGGAGGGGAGATTGTTCATTTTCCAATAAGAACCACCTGAACAGTGGCAGCCCAGAATTCCCCACCCCAAGAAGAGGGTGGGGTGATGCCATCTTCCACACTCCACCCCACCCACCCACCTACCAACATGATCAGACTTCAGAAAAAACATAGTGCCTCCCGGGAAGGCTGGAGTCACAAAAACTCTGCCCTCCCCCCAAATCCCAGATCTGCACCAGCAAGGGCAACTTTACTAGGGCAGGTCTGACTATGAGCCAGTGGAATGAGACCTCTCCCTCAGAAGACCAACATAGGTCCCCTGCAGGTAACAAGTCTACTGATCATGGAGTGCTCCAAAGTGTCAGCTTCAGTTCAGGTGGAAATAGGACTAGCTTTTTTTATCTCCCTTTGGAATCAGGCTTATAGTTTTTTGTTCATTTGTTTGTACCTTTTCTTGATTTTTGGAACAAGCTTCTCTTTTTTGTTTTTTATTATTTTTTCTTTTGTTTTTTCTTTCTTTTTCTTTGGAATCAGGCTTACAGTTTTTTGCCTATTTGCTTGCTTTTTTGTTCTCTCTTTTCTTGGATGAGTCATTGTTTTTTGGTCTTGTGCTTTTTTTTTTTTTTTTTAAATCAGGCTTGTCTTAACAAATGAATCAAAGCATACCTAGTAAAAACATAGCAAATACTCCACACTGAAAGCAAGGAGGAACTTTGACAGAGGACTAACCTGTGGGAAACAACAACAGAAACAGAGTGCACACATAATGTACCAGAAGTATTTCCTGAACCTCTAGGTCTTGGATAGTGTATAACTTCAGAAGCAGGAAACAAAACAAGATTTCATAACAAACAAAAGATAGAAAATTAGGCTTAATGACCAGATGGAGGAATTCTCCCCAAAAGAAAGACCAAGAAGAAACCACAGCAAGGTATTTGCTCAAAACAGATATAAAGCAATATATCTAAACAAGAATTTAGAACAACAGTCATAAGAACACTAGCTTGGCTTGGAAGAAGCATGGAAGACATCAGAGAAATCCTGGCTGCACAGACAAAAGACATAAAAACTAGTCAGGGCAAAAGAAAAAATGCTATCACTGAGATGCAAAACTGACTGGATGTAATCACTATGAGGATGGAAGAAACAGAGGACTGAATAAATGATATCCAAAACTGTAAAAAAAATAATGGAGCTGAAAAGAAGAGGGAAAGAAAACTATTAGATTATGAAAATAGACATAAGGAACTCAGTGATTCCATAAAGTACACTAATATCCGTATCTTAGCACTCCCAGAAGAAAAAGAGTGGGAAAAGGGGGTGAAAGATTATTTGAACAAATTAGAGGTGAGAACTTCCCTAATCTGGGGAAGGAAATACTCCCCTCAAAATCAACAAAAACATGTCAACATCAAGACATATCATAGTGAAACTTGCAAAATACAAAGATAAAAAGAGAATTCTGGAAGCAGCTAGGGACAAAAGGACCTTAACCTACAAGGGTAGACAAAGAAGGTCAGCAGCAGACCTGTACACAGAAACTTACAGGCCAGAAGAAAGTGGCATCATATAGTTAATGGGCTAAGTGGGAAAAATATGTAGCCAAGAAACTATATACCACAAGATCATCATTCAGAAGGAGTGATGAAGATTTTCCAAGACAAACAAAAGCTAATGGAATTCATGAACACTAAATGCACTCTGCTAAGCAGAAGATCCACCATTCTTTTCAAGGGCACATGGAACATTCTCCAGAACAGATCACATACTGGGTCACAAATCAGGCTTCAACCAGTACAAAAAGATAGAGATTACACCATGCATATTTTTAGACCGCAATGCTATGAAACCTTATATCAGTCAACCACAAGAAAACATTTGGAAAGACCACAAATACATGAAGAATAAAGAACATCCTACTAAAGGATGACTGGATTAATCAGGAAGTTAAAGAAAATTTTTAAAAATTTTTAATTTAAAAAAAATTGAAGCAAATGAAAATGAAAACATGACACAGTCCATGGAATGCAGCATGGAAAGCAGCAAAGGCATTCATAAGAAGGAAGTATATAGCAATACAGGCCTTCCTCAAGAAGCAAGAAAAGTCTCAAAGACACAACCCAACCTTACACCTAAAGAAAAACAAATAAAGAACAGCAAATAAAGCCTAAAACCAGCAGAAGAAAGGGACTAATTAAAATTAGAGAAGATATAAAAGATGTAGGACTTTCTAAAAAAGAGAGTAGAACATATCAACAAAACTAGGAGGTGGTTCTTTGAAAGAATTAATAAAATTAATAAACTTCTGCGAGACTTATCAAAAAGAAAAGAGAAAGGACCCAAATAAATAAAATCACAAATGAAAGAGAAGCAATCCCAACCAACACTGCAGAAATAAAAACAATTATAGGGGGCACCTGGGTGGCTCAGTGGGTTAAGCCTCTGCCTTCAGCTCAGGTCATAATCTCAGGGTCCTGGGATCAAACCCTGCATCGGGCTCTCTGCCCAGGAGGGAGCCTGCTTCTGTCTCTCTCTGCCTGCCTCTCCGCCTACTTGTGATCTCTCTCTCTGTCAAATAAATAAATAAAATCTTTTTAAAAAATTATAAAAGATTATGAAAAAATATATTATATTTTGAGAAATATTATATAAAAATATTGTATATAAATAACATTATTATTTCTATTATATATTATATAAATTATATATAATATATGATATAAAATATTGCATTATGAGAAAAAATAATATGCCAACAAATTGGTCAATCTGGAAGAAACAGATAAATTCCTAAAAACATATAAACTATCAAACCTGAAACACAAAGAAATAGAAAACCTGAACAGACCCATAACCAGCAAAGAAATGGAATCAGTAATCAAAAATCTCCCAACAAACAAAAGTCCAGGGCCAGATGGCTGCCCAGGCGAGTTCTATCAAACATTTAAAGAAGAATTAACACCTTTTCTTCTGAAGCTATTCAAAAAAAAAAATAGAAATGGAAATAAATAAATAAATAAATAAATAGAAATGGAAGAAAATTTTCCAACTCATTCTATGAGGCCAGGATTACTTTATTCCAAAATCAGACAAAAACTCCACTATAAAAAAGAATTACAGGCCAATATCCCTGATGAACATGGATGCCAAAATTATCAACAAGATACCAGCTAATCAAACCTAGTTGTACATTAAAAGGATTATTCATCATGATCAAGATTTATTCCTGCATTTCAGGTATCATTCAATATCTGCAAATCAATCAACGTGATGCACCACATTAGTAAAAGAAAGGATAGGAACCGTAAGATCTCCTCAATAGTGCAGGAAAAGCATTTGAAAAAATACAGCATCCATTCTTGATTAAAACAAACAACAAAAATCAAAAATCCTAGGGATAGAAGGAACATACTTCCATGTCATAAAGGCCATATGTGAAAGACCCACAGTTAATATCATCCTCAGTGGGGGAAAACTAAGAGCTTTTCCTCTATAGCCAGGAAGAGGACATGGATATTCACTCTCACCACTTTTGTTCACCATAGTGCTGGGAAGTCCTAGTCTCGGCGATAAGACAGCAAAAAGAAATAAAAGACATCCAGATCAGCAAGAAAGAAGTCAAACTGTCACTCTTTGAAGACTGCATGATACTCCATGTAGAAAACCTAAGACTCCACCAAGAAACTGCTAGAACTGACACATTAATTCAGCAAAGTCATAGGATATAAAATCAATGCTCAGAAATCTGTTGCATTTCTATATACCAATAATGAAGCAGCAGAAAGAGAAATCAAGGAATTGGTCATATTTACCACAGCACCAAAACCCATAAGATACCTAGGAATAAACCCAACCAAAGAGGTGAAAGATCTGTACTCTGAAAACTATAGAACATTTATGAAAGATATTGAAGAAGACAAAAAGAAATGGAAAAGCATTCCATGCTCATGGATTGGAAGAACAAATATTATTAAAATGTCTTACTGCCAAAGCAATCTATGCATTCAATGCAATTCTGATCAAAATAACACCAGCATTTAAACAAACAATCCTAAAATTTGTATGAAATGAGAAAAGACCTAAACAGCCAAAGTAATGTTGAAAAAGAAAGGCAAAGCTGGAGGCATCACAATCTGGCCTTCAAGTGACAAAGCTGTAATCATTAAGACAGTATGGTACTGGGGTGCCTGGGTGGCTCAGTTGGTTAAGCATCTGCCTTCCACTAGGGTCATGATCTTGGGGTCCTGGGCTGGAGCCCTGCACTGGGTTCCCTGATCAGTGGGGAGTCTGCTTCTGCCTCTGTCCCTTTCCCCTGTTTGTGCTCTCTCACTCTCTCTCTCAAATAAGTAAATGAAATCTTAAAAAAAAAAAAAAAAAGAGTATGGTACTAGCACAAGAACAGATATACAGATCAATGGAACAGAATAGAGAACCCTGAAATAGACCCACAACTATATGGTCAACTAATCTTTGACAAAGCAAGAAAGAATATCCAGAGGGAAAAAAAGATCTCTTCAACAAATGGTGTTGGGAAAACCAGACAAACTGGACCACATTCTTACACCATAGACAAAATAAACTCAGAATGGATGAAAGACCTAAATGTACATAGTAAATTATCAAAATCATAGACGAGAACACAGACCAGCAACCTCTTTGCCCTCAGCCATAGCAACTTCTTATTGGACATGTCGCTGGAGGCAAAGGGAAAAAAAAGCAAAAAAAAGCAAAAATGAACTACTGGGACCTATCAAGGTAAAAGTCTTCTGCACCACAAAGAAAACAGTCAACAAAACTGAAAAACAATCAAGGGAGTGGAAAAAAATATTTGCAAATGACACATTGGTTAAAGGGCTAGTATCCAGAATCTATTTAAGAAAAAAAAATCAAAATCAACACCAAAACCATAAATAATTCAGGCAAGAAATGGGCAGAAGATATGAACAGACGTTTCTTCAAAGGAGATATACAAATGGCTAATAGACACATCAAAAAAAAAAATGTTCAACATTACTCATCAAGGAAAGATAAATGAAAACCACAATGAGGTATCACCTCATACTCGTCAGAAAGGCTAATTAACAACTCAGCAAACAACAGATGCAGAGAAAAGGGAAAACTTTTGCACTGTTGGTGGAAATGCAAACTGGTACAACCGCTCTGAAAGACACTATGGAGCTTCCTCAAAAAATTAAAAATAGCGGTACCCTAAGTCCTAGCAATTGCACAGTATGTATTTATGCAAAGAATACAAAAATGCTAATTTGAAAGGGCATTTGCACCCCAGTGTTTATACTATCAACAATAACCAAATTATGGGAAGAGCCCAAATGTCCATCAAATGATGAACGAATAATGAAGATGAAGTAGGTATGTATAAGGGAATATTACTCAGATATCAAAAGCATGAAATCTTGCCATTTACAACAATGTGGATGGAACTAGAGGGTATTATGCTAATCAAAATAAATTAGAGAAAGACAAATATCATATGATTTCACTCATATGTGGAATTTAAGAAAAAAACCAGATGAACATAGGGGAAGCGAAGGAAAAATAAAACAAGTTAAAAACAGAGAGGGAGGCAATGCATAAGAGACTGTTAACTTTGGAGATCAAAAAGGGTTGCTGGAGGGGAGGAGGGTGGGGCAATGGGGTTAATGGGTGTTGGGCATTAAGGAGGACATTTATTGTGATGAACACTGGGTATTACCTGAAGTGATGAATCACTAAACGCTACTCCTGAAACCAATACTATACTATACTATACTAACTTTAGTTTAAATTTAAAAAGAAAGGAAAAAAAAAAAAAGAAGGAAGTCCTACAATGCAATAAATATTTACATGTGAGATGCCTCCAGCCTCCTAATGGAAACAGGAAAGGAATACATAGCATATCAACATAACAAAGTTCCTAATTAAAAATACAAAAATATATTCCCAGTCCTATAAAATTTTCTCTGAGAATTGGGAACAGTCAATAATGAAGGCTTTTTCTCTCTGAGTCACTGTGGATATTATAAAAGGATAACATTTCTCTTAATTATCATTTGTGAAATATCCACAAATAGCTATAAAACTCTAAATAATGTTTTCCATATACAGAATAGAGTGTGTACTATTCTGAGAATAAACTCTGTCCTTTATTCTGTCATTCTAATGTGCTCTTGAAAGATTCTCAGCAGCTTCTAACACTTGTTGAAAAAAAAAAATCTATAAAGATCCCCCAGAAGGATTTTCAAAACAAAATAGAGGAAAAGAGGGATAAAAGTTGGAAAGATTTCTGAAGCCTAGGGAAATATAAATCAGTATCATAAAATCCATGACCTGACAAGACTAAAAACTGTGTTTCTCACAGTTGAGTCACAGTACTAGGTTACCTTTTACAACACTTCTCTCTCTCTCTCTTTCTTTTCTTTTCTTTTCTTTTTTTTTTTTTTTAATTCTTGAGTTAGGTGGTAAGGATCAAGGAAATGATAACAATATAAGCAAATGTAATCTGAGTACTTCATAGAGTCTCCAAATCAAATTTTCTCCCTATAAATTCAAGTTTGGCTTTTCTAGTACAAGAAGAAAATATACCACAATTCCCAGAAATGATTTTTTTGATATTCACCATCAAGTAAATTTTAACCCACAGCAACAGGTTAAAGAGTTCCATTTTGGGAGATTGCTTAAATCTAAACTGAGTGAAACCCAAACAGAACTGAATGCAAGTCAGAAAATCAGGAATGTAAACATAATGGCACAATTCTGCAACCCCATAATAGTAAAGACTTTTTTTAAGAAAATATAATCATAAAGAATTTTTTAATAAATTCTCAAAGACAGTATGATTTGGAAAGGAGACAACAATATACATTTCATGTTTGTTGCTAGAAATATCCATAGCAGAAAAATCCTGGCTCCTGAGAGTATTTCATATATGAGATAGGAGCACATTTGGGGCAGAGTGAAGCCGGTAGCTGAGAAGGAACTGACATAATTAAGGAAAGAAGCACTCTTCAGAAGAAGCACCTTGCTTGAATGCAATTGTCTCTTGGGATTAGAACCTGAGTAATAGGACCACTCCCTGTTTTCTTAAAAGCCTTTAGTTTCATTTAGTTTATAGACATTTATTACTTCATGAAAGTAAAAAATTAATGTACTAAATTAAAATCTAAAAGGGTATTATAAGAAGGAGATAAAAGCACATCTCACAGCATGTGAAGGATTGAAAAAACAATCTGTGGGAAGGTTAATATGATAAATCATTCAGACTGTTAGATCAGCTATTTCCTGGTTCTCCCCTAATCTGGGTATACGGTATGTACTTCATGGCCCCCTTGTGGTTAAGTGGTACAGCATAACTACCCCTGGTGGATGATTTATACCCAAAAGTGATATGTGACATTTCTGGGCTTGAACATTTAATTATTAGTGAGAAACCCTTCAGAGCTAGCTCGTTTCCCTCTGGTATGGTGAACAACAACATCTGACATGGGTCTGCTCCATAAACCTGGACCTTACATGCTTGTGATGAACAAAGTACTCCACTCACCCATGATGAGTATGAGCATGGTCAAGAAACAAGTCTGCATTATGGAAACCACTGAGGTTTGGAAACTGTTAATTGTACCAAAAATCACAGACCATCCTCGTTATTATGGTTGGGAATACAGATGGATCTGAAGGACAATCAGAATCTGGGACTCTGTCTCAGTTCCCATTTCCACTTTACCACATTTCCACTTTTCTTTCTCTTGCCCTTCATTTAACAGCAAAATGGGTGCCAGCAGCTCCTGGGCCTCAATCCCCCAGCCTCTGTCAACAGAAGGAGACTAACATTCTTCCTCACCTCTGAGTCAGAAAACCTTAGGGAAGGACTTTGATTGTCACAAGTACCCTTCTGAGCAATAAAGACAGGTCAGGCATCATAGTCCGAGAAGAGAGAAGGGCATATCTTCAAAATGGCTGAGTAACGGTCCCAGGACAAAAGAACTCACTGGGAAGACAAAATAATGGCCATCCACTCCAAGTCACTGTCAATTTACTTTATATCTCCTTTACCATTTTAATGTTTAAATAAGACAATTTAACATCTATGATATAATGCTTGCTTACATTTATAATTACACCTTCCATCATTAACCAAAGCATATTAGTGACTATGCTAGGTAGTTACAGGGAACATGCATCATTTTCAGACAAGGCATCCTCTTTCTTGGCTCTGTGCCAATGGAACAGTGTGGAATCCTCTTACTTCCTTCCCTAAGACTCAAATCTACTCATTGCCAGAGTCTACTCAGGTGCTATTACTTCTGAAAAGCCACAAGAGAGTCAGTGTGCCATTGTGGAAGGAGTCCAAACTTTCAACTCAGAGAAACATAAACTGAATCATTATCCAATTTATCTGCAATGATCTTGCTCAATTTACTAACCTTTTTGAAATTTAATTTCAACATCTCTAAAATGATGATAATAGTGGCAAACTTGTAGGGTTTATGGATTAGAAATGTATGTATGTATAGTTTCAAAACACAGTAATAACTTTAAAAACTTACCATGTATTTCATCTATATAGTGCAAATTTCTACATATATATTTGCATTCTATATTAGTCTGTGGGCTCCTCGAAGAAGGACTATGCTTTATCCATTGTCAGTAAGTAGAGCAGTTTCTAGCATATTAGAATTACAGGGGGGAGTTAAAAACAATAGTTACTGCTGAGCCTGAACCTACAGACATGGACCGAATTAATCTGGGGTGCCACCAGGGCATTGTGGGTTTGTTCAAAATATTCCCTGATAGAGTTAATGGGTAGTCAGGGTTGGCAATCACTGTATTAGGTGCTCAAATATTTGTTGAATGAATGTTGTTTGTTCTACAAGGCATTTCCAAGTTCCTGAATGTTTCCAAGGCATTTCTTAATGTTTCATTTATATACAACTTTCACCTAGTTTAACCTTAATGAAAGCCTAGAAACTTAAGGAAGGTGACCATTTAATGAGATATGTTACTCTATTGTACATTTGAAGAAACAAATGGTAATAGACAAGGAGCTCAAGGCTGAACAATGTTGAGTACAGTTCCTCATTCCTTTTCACTCTCATGTAAGCAAGTTCTACCATCTTAAAAATGAGAAAAGCTGTCTATCTTTAAAAGTTAGAGGGAAAAGAATACTGAAGCCATGCTGTCTTGTTTTTTCCTAATTCTTATTTATAGCTGGCTTGCTGAGTATATATTACCTCCACCACAAAAATATTCAGATTAATGAATGAACTTTCTGTTTATAACACAGCAGATAATATTTGTTCCTCCCTCCAGATAATACTCCTGAAATGTGAGGGGGAAAGTAATTAGATGATAGATAGGTAGATAGACAGACAGACATAGACATATAGATATGTATCAGTTGCCTCTACTATCTGGTAATAACATATTGAATTTGCCCTTCTTTTAAAGGTGCAGTTCTGATTTATGCTGTTTCTTAGATTTTAATTAAAGTACGCAATGGGTAGAGAAGATTTACAGCAGCTCCAAGTATTACCCATTAAATAACATTTTTTTGTCAAAAGGGTGTTTATAGCTATGGACAATAAAGAAAATAGATCTTGGAAAACACTGTAATAAGTCTCTATTCATTTCCTTTCTTTTCTTTCTTTTTTGCCTTTGATGGTCTTGAAGCAAGTGACTAACATTAAGATGTGGTCTCTGTGACTTGAAGGATTTGAAATTACAAAGAAAACCCAAGAGTAACTTAATCCTTTCCAGACCTTCTGCCCAGTCTCTAGGCAGTTCTGTATAATTAGTTTTGTGTGAGTTGAAGGGCCCAACAAGAACTTAGAATAGTTTCAGAATGGATAGTTCACCAAATCTAGATGAAATAGTATTTGAAGTACTCAATTTTTATACTAATTGCATGTAATTGTTTTGATAATTCAAATTAGTCAATTTACATTTTTTTTTTTTAAATTTTGAAACAGTTAGCCATCCCTAACCATCTCTGAGACAACACACTGTGACTTTCTGGACCTCAGCTTGCCTGGTTGCATAGTAAATAATTAAAATAGTTGAATTCTAGATTCCCTTAAATTTCATCAACTCTGTGTTTATGAGATGCAGAGTTAAAGAAAAAGCAAAATAAAACCCCAAAAGAGAAAAATTATCAATCAATGCTTCTTCATTCTTTTTTTTTTTTTTTTTAAATGCTTCTTCATTCTAATTAAACTGTTAGCCAAGTGGTGCCTGGGTGGATCAATGGGTTAAGCCTCTGCCTTTGGCTCAGGTCATGATCTCAGGGTCCTGGGATTGAGCCCTACATCAGGCTCTCTACTCAGCAGGGAGCCTGCTTCCCCCTCTCTGCCTACTTGAGATCTCTCTCTCTGTCAAATAAACAAAATCTTAAAAAAAAAGAACAATAAACCGTCAGCCAATTTTGTTTTCCTATGCAACACCCACATGCTACTTATATAGCTGATGGCCATGTTTGTGTCAGGTTTTATTTAGCTTTCACTGAGAGAAACCATTTTCAAGGTGTGCTTTTGAGACCCTGGGACCCCCAAGATCCATTAAGGGAGTCCAGAAGGTCAAAATTATTTGTATAAAAATACGAAGCCTTGTTTACTCTCATTCTCTGACAAGTGTACAGTGAAGTTTTCCAGAAGGTATGTGACTCATAGTACCCCAACAGATTAAATGCCCAAGTTAGTATGAGAATCCAGATGCATCTATTAAGTCAAAGATAGGTAAAAAGGTAAAACAATGCTACTTTGAGCATATTTTGTTTGTGAAATATAGTTATTTCTCATAAGAAATATTTTAATTATGTAAGCACATAATGGGTTTATTGTTACCTAAATGAATTAAATATTTTTCAAAAGTCTTGGTTTTAATTTCTAATATATAAATATCTATAGACATAATGCATGTAAAAAAAAAACTATATGGTGTTCTCAAAATTTTTTAAGAGTATAAAAGGATCGGGGTGCCTGGGTGGCCCAGCCAGTTAAGTATCTGCCTTTGACTCAGGACATGATCCCAGGGCCGTGGTACTGAGCCCTGTTCCAGGCTCTATGCTCAGTGGGGAGTCCGCTTAGCCCTCTTCCTCTGCCCCTTCCATACCCCCAGCTTGTGCTCGTGTTCTCTCTCTCTCTCTCTCAAAAAATAAATAAAATTCTCTTTTTTTATTAAAGAGTATGAAAGGGTCCTGAGACCAACATTTGACTACTTTTGACTGAAGACACTGAAAAGAATCAAGTTCCATATAATTTCTTTGTAACTATGCATAATATTTTCAAAACAGTTATTCATTTTCCAGTGTAAGTAGATTGTCCTGGCCTTCCATGTGCCAAAGCTATGTCATCTGGGCCTGTTGCCTTTCCTTCCAGAAACACTTTAGTTAGCATAAGCTATGTGTGAACTCCCTGAGAACTGGAATCATGTCTGTTTTACTAGCCATGGAGCCCAGCACTAGTATTTAATGTATGAATGAATAAGAAGATGTCATGCAAAGCACAGTATGTAATGTTTATATCACTTTTGAAGTTTTTTTAGATGATAATATTAAATGTAAAATAATAACTACATAGAAAGCCTAACACCAGTTAGAAATAACTGCTTTCTACGCCAGAGCCCTCTCCATAGACAGCTGACATTCAAGGATGCTAACTATAGTGTCTCACTTGAAATTTGTGAGTATTAATTTGAATTGGGTTCTCAAGGAAACCTGGCAATCATGATTTATTTCCTTAGATAACTATTACATATCTTCTCTTATTATCTCCAACATGCAACCTTCCTCCCCAGTCTTCACTCTCAGCTGATGTCTTAATTTCCTATTTCATCACAGCTCACCTACAAGCACCAGTCCCACTGTGCTCTCTCTCTCTGCACAATAGATAAACTGACTGAATATCTTTAGGGCCAGTGCCTCCACTAGACCTATCCCCTCTTACTTACTCAAAGATAAGCTCCAGAAATTCCCTCTATCAATTGTGCCTCTTTACCATAACTTCCTATCAGCATAAAAATATGCTGTGACTTCTATCTTCAATTTGTTTTTTGCTTATCCTCTTTTCCCTCCCCAACTATAGCTCCATCTTTCTGCTCCTCTCTATCTCCCATTTTCTCTTATCCTCACTGCAGTCAGTCTTTCCCCCACCACTCCACTCAAACTGTTTTGGCCAACGTCACCTGTGACCTCCATGTTGTTAATCTAATGATTAATTCTAAATTCTCCTACTGAACTGTTGAGATATACTAACACAGTTGATCACTTAGCCTCCCTAGAACACCCTCAACATTTGGTTTCTAAGACACTTCGCTCTTCTGGTTTTGCTTTCGCGTTACTGGTCATTTCTCAATCCCATTTGCTGATTTGTCCTCATTGTTCCAACCTCCTAAAAGTGGCATGCTTGAAGAGTCAACCCTTGGCCCAATTCCCTTCTTTGTCTTATACCCATTTATTTAGTCAATAGCTTTGAATACTATTTATACTTTGGGACTCTTAAATTTATAACTCCCAACCTATTTTCCTGAATTCCAGACTCTCATATCCAAATACCATCTCAAACTTTCCACTTAGATGTCACAGAGATGTATTCAATGTGATTTATCCAAATCAATCTACCTTGAAAAATCAGCTCTCCCTACTTCTACAGTTGTGCCTATTTCCACTAATGGAAACTCCATCTTCTTCATCACTCAGGTCAAACACTTAGAGTGCCCTTAGATTCTTTCTCTCATAACCAGCATCTGACATATCAAAAAATCCCACTGGCATTGCATTTTTTGTTTGGGGAAAGGATCTGACCTTTCTAAATATGGTTAAGTATGATATAAACTAAAAGTTAGAAACGAAGTTAAGAAAGGTAGGGATTTCTCATACCTGTATATCATTTTAATACAAATAACAAACATTTTGATATGGCCTATTAAGGATATCAATAAACACTGTATGCAGAAATGTCACAGGGATCTTCAGTATGTGGGTAGGATGAAAGGAATTTACTCTGACAAAAAAAATCCCACATATTTGAGCTTTCTTTGATTTTTATATATTGGTTATTTAATTTACACATGGATATATGAGTAAAAATCAAAGTATTATTAAGATATGTTGAAGTATCATTATCAATATTAACAACTACTTATAAATCAATACCCAGAAACTCTTGAGTCAGAGAGTAAAACAAATAGATTTATCTACGGATGCAATGCCCCAAAATGTTATTTATTAGCCTGAACCACAGCTTTTTTTTTTTTTTTTTAATATAAGAAGAGCTCTAGTTTATTCCTTGGCATATACTGTACTTTCAAATCTAAGACATCCTATAAAATACACATGAAAATGCCAACTGGCTATATTATTAATGAAATTAATGGACTGGGGTCTGTTTTTTATTGACATATAGTTGACAAACAATGTTATATCTGCTTCAAGTGAACAACACAGTGATTCAACAATTCTGTACATTAAGTTGTGCTCACCACAATAAATGTAGTTACCATATGTCATGTTACAACATTATTACAATATTATTACAATATTATTGACTGTATTCCCCATGCTGTATTTTCACACCACGACTTATTTATTTTCTAACTAGAATCTAAAAAAACAAACAAACAAATGAACAAACAAAAGGAACAACAACAGGCATGGGCAGAGAAAGACAATTATCATATGATCTCCTTGATATGAAGAAGTTGAGAAGCAACGTGGGGGACTGGAGAGTAGGAAAGGAATAAATGAAACAAGATGGGCTCGGGAGGGAGACAAATCATAAGAGACTATTAATCTCACAAAACAAACTGAGGGTTGCTGGGTGGAGGGGGTTGGGAGAGGGTGGTGGGGTTATGGACATTGGGGAAGGTACGTGCTATGGTGAGTGCTATGAAGTGTAAATCTGGTGATTCACAGACCTGCCCCCTGGGGTTAATAATACATTAAATGTTAATTAAAAAATTTAAAAATTAAAAAAAAATAAAAACCAGGCATGGAGTCTTAATGGCTTGTGCATACTCTATTCCCACTTAGAACAATTGATAAATCAAGATCTGTCTGATTTTCCTTCCTTGTTCATCTCATTACATTGAATAAGCACAACAGATCAGATGACTTACAGAAATTTATTAAAATTGGAAGTTGTTTAATCTTCTACCCCTTGAGCATCCATCCAGTTGCCTTTCAGCTGGTCAGCTGCATGACTGCTACTACCATAAATGCCTTTGAATCTTCAGAGCAACAAAAGATCTGTCTTCACTTCTGCAAACATGAAAGTTTAATCCTTTGTCTAAAACTCTGGTCATGACTTGTAGCCAACCCTACTCTACTCTTTCATTTAAAAGTTCTCCAAAATCTGCACCCAAGCAAGCCATGTGCAGACATCCTTTTTAAAAACAAAACAAAATCCAAGAGGAAATGATTGATTGATCTCAGTGTCAAAGTTATCTGTGCATCACCTGAGGAATTAGTGAATTGTATAACTAAATGAGTTTGTTTTCATGTTAGCTACTTAGGGTCAAATTAATAGCTCAATCTTTAACAATTCTATAGGTTATTAGGTTGTGCATATCAGGACCCCTGTAATCTCCAATCCATGTTCCATATTTTCTCTTTTGTTTTAAGTACAATTGACATAATATTAGGTGTTTGGGTTTTTTTTTTTTTTAACTGCTTACCAGGTAAATTATTTATCTTCATTTCACCAAGGCTTTTTTTTCACTGATGTTTTATCCTGTTCTTTTATTTGAAACATATTCCTCTGCTTGTTTGACTCTTTTTCTCTATGTATTAAGCAAAAAAAAAAACAAAACTACCTCTAGAATGGCAGTGTGTGGGAGATGAAACTTGTCTTTCAATTTTGCCCTAGCTCTTGGTTGTCTCGTAAACCTTTGTAATTATTTAAGCAGCCTTGATTTATTAATGATAAGTCCCAGTTGTGGAGGGTGTGCCAAGACAATCAGTGCTCCAAAGGGAGCAATCTCAGTGAGCACCTAATTTCAGACTGATTAGAAACCACACCCTCATGCAACAGCTTTTGAAGTATGCAAGCATGTATGGGCCTTATGAGATTGCTATCGTAAATTCTGCTGGCTTTCTTTCAGACCAGACAATCTTGACGTATGCTATGGGTGAGAGCTGCAAAAACTGGGCCTCAGAGGAGTGTATAAGCTCCTTTTTGGGAGGTACTAGCAAGCTGCAGCTAGCTAGGCCAAGGGAGAACAGAAAGATGGTATCCCCCTCCCATGTTCTCTGAGAGCAGGTCTGGAGCCTCCAGATAATATGGCAAACAGGAAGTCTACCCCTCAGGCATGGTAAGTAAAACAGGTCTTTTTAACAGATAGACAGAGGGTGTGGTTTAATGCAGTTGTCTGTGTAGTGCCCTGGGGCTGATAACCTGCAAAGAACTATCCATCGAATTGTTACAAGCCTGTGGGACCCAGGAACAAGATCTCCTGGCCACCAGAGCCAGGCAATCAAAGAGCTGTGCATTCACACCAGTTTTAGGAAGACAGCAGGAAAACTCAGGGCTAGGGCTCACATGCCAATACTACCAAGGTACAGGGGAAGATATCAAGACACAAATAGCACCTGACAATGTCTCCCTCCCCAGAGAGATGCCCCAAAGTTCCCTCTTCCTCTGGCAGATGCTCTGAGATTAACAAATAATCTCCTTCTCATGTAGTCTGAGATTTTCAAACTGCTGCATTTACACTGGTCTTGGAGTAAGAAGGTCTGTGTGTGAGTCCTTTAAGAGAAGACTCTCAGTTCCCCCACAGCCTTTTGGGTGTCCTGGATGTGAGCCTCCTTAGTCTGCAGAGCCAGACCTTTGGGGGCTCATCTCTCTCTTCCAGGTCCCAAGTGATAAGGAAGCAGAAAACAAGCTGAGGGCAAAGCACAAGCTAAGACTCCACAACCCCCTCCCCCCAACTCCCAGGTGGGATATGTCTGACATTCCTCAGGCACTCCTGGCTGCCCTAAAATTAAGGAAAGGGAAAAACAAATGGTTAACTGATAAAGATTACAGTCCTGCAAGACATGAGTCTATCAGTTTCCCAATGTCTTAGTGATTTACAAGGAAAAAGCATTCACATCACATAGCCTAGATTTCAGAGACCCATAACTCAATTTCCTGTAGCCCTAACATCACCCTTCCCTCCATAAGTGATGTGGGAAACAGAAGCAGAAGGGAATGTAAACAAAGTTAAATTTCTTTATGACCTGCAGCCCATTGACAAGGACCTGAGATAGGCAGAGTATAACACTCCTCCAGGAAGCTCCCAACTGTCTTAACCTTAATGTCTTACTAGAAGGAGAAACAACAATGCTAGCTAGATAATAGCAAGGCCTCCAGTATCTTGAGAGTCTTCTTTAGCATATCAGAGTCCTTTTGGACACCTCCTTTTTCCCTTTCCTCCCCCAGCTCCCAAGTATATAGTCAGACATCCCTCACAACTCCAGTGCAGCAGCTCTTTCTTCCCACAGGTCCTGTCCCTGTATTTTAATACAATTACCTTTTTTTTTTCTTTGCAACAAAGACCTCTCAAGAATTCTTTTTTGGCCATTCGCTCTGGACCTTACCAACATTCTAAAACATCAAGGGTGGGGATGCCTAATGTGGAGCTTGAACCTTTCACTCCTCAGGGAGAAGCTCTAGACTTGTGAGATCTTCCCCATCCAGGTGGCTGCACCAGGGGTGGGATTTCTGGTGAGACTGCACCTCTGCCTCTCCTATTCATCTTGGTATGGCCCTTTTACTAATTCTATTTCAGGTCTTTTTTCAGAGAAAAGTGTTTCATGTGTAGCTGTATATTCAGTATATCCATTGGAAGAAGTGAGCTCAGGATCTTCCTGCACCACCATCTTGGATTGCTTCCCTATGTCCCATATTTTCTTTTATTTACCCTTTCACTATCATTATTAAATTCTGTAATTTTGGTATATTTCTTCTTCTATATTTGGTATATATCTTCTATATTTTGGTATATTTCCTGTAGTCTCACAAGGCACCTATTATCCAACCTACCAGCCGGGGTGGGGGGCGGAGATGACCAAACCCATAAATAAGTGCATACACATACATATATAGACACATACATAAACACAAATGGGTTAGCTGGAAGACTGGAAAGGAAAATGTTGAAAGACTGAAGATGGCTCCTCTGTGTTTCTATGTCAAGGCAAATTTAAGAGAAGTTTGTGAAAATTGGTTATCAGTAGGAAACAAGAATTGTATTTGTTACTTATTCCAGGACTAGTTTAGAAGGAAGGCAGTTCTTCCTCTAAAAGATTTCTGGACAAAAATATATTGGATTACCTGCCAGAGGTTCTGCAAACCAAAGAACCAACATAATACTATTGGGCCAACTAAATAGAAATAATTATAAATATACATGAGTTTTCTGGTCATGCTAATATTGCTTTTCTACCAAGACCTGACTTTATTAAGCACAAAAGCTATAATAGCAACTGATTTGGATCAACTAGCAAAACAGAATTTTAGTATGTACATGATTTATTTCCCTCTGTTTTACAGTTAACCAATCTTTTCATCTTCTGTGTGTGTATGCATGTGTGTGTTTTACAGGAAAAGATCCCACTCTGTCATCAGATGAGCCAGAGGGAGCCAGAAAAGGATTAGACATTTGAAAGACAAATATGGATGAAATCCATTTCCTACATGGAGTTATTTAGTATGAGTTGTTTTGGTGACTAATTTTGTTCTGTTTGTTAAATGATCATACTGTATGATGTCCTCTCTGCTTATGTGTTTTCTGAGGCTGTGGGGCAAGTGAGGTACATTAGACCACACAGAGAAAGAAAATGAGGTGTGGCAGCTGCCTCCTATTTCTGAAGGCAGGAACAAATAATGTAAATCAGGAATTGAAAGCAGAGTTGGGTTTCTGTGTTGTTACTTATTCTTCAAGCCAAATGTTAATAAGTGAAGGATTTTCAGCATTTCAGACCAAGCCTCTGAATTTGGGAACAATGATTCCTATGCATGATGGGGAAACAGACTAAATAGCTAATCACCTTTAAAAAAAAATCTTTTAAAATCCTATAATTTTAGCCCCCACTTTCTAATATGTTTAAAAAAAAAAAAAGAGGCACTTCATAACTTTTAAAATGGTTGTGAAATAGTATCAACTTCACAAAATGTATTCCTCTCTGTGAACACTTCAAAAATCTTGAGTAAATTTTATCTCTAACAATGTCAAGTCTTGGTTTTGTTTTTCCTCCCAGGAATTACCAAAAGAAAAATGCATTATTAACATGTAGCTCACAATCATTTGACAAGCAGGGTAAGAAGTGTAGCCATTTTTAAGAAGCTTCTGATAAAGGGCTATACTCATTGAAGTGAATTTAAAGGCTCATGGCTAAGTGGTAAAATATTTCAGAGGATCAAATCTAATAAACTAATAAGAAAGCTAAATGAGTACCATATCTACTATGCACCAATTTAATTCAATGTTGCGCACATGGTGAACCTCTTAGCCCAACACTTGACAAAATAATTACCTCATTAGAGGAAGCATGTAAGTGTAGTTAGAAATCTTCATGGACTCAGATTTTCCCAAGGAAAATAAAACCTTTATATAATCTATTTTCCACTTGCTAAGAGAAAACATTAAGCGTAAAAGTGCCATCAGGTTTTTTTGGAAAGTAAAAAAAAGGACTTTAAAAGAAAATAAAAATCAAATAAAAAATAAAAATAAAAACATATCAATATAATTATAAAAAAGAAGAAAATTTTATTATTTATTTATTTCCTACTGTATTCATAATAGTAGCAGAGTTCCACGCTTTGCTTTCTTTGTAGAGTATGACATATATTTTCAGAAAATAGAATTATGGGATTTATTTAAGATTGGAATGGAAGAAATGATCCTCCAGGCAAGGGATTCTCAGCCCTGTTACACATTAGAATCCTGTGAAGATTTTAAAACTACTGATGCCTGAATTTCATCATCAGGATTCTGATTTTAGTTGATGTGGGGCATCCAAACTTTTGAAAAGTGACTAGAGTTCCTCCAATATTTGACCAGGAGTGAGATAACATTGTCCTAAGTAAGTGACCAACCATATCATTAATTGAAGCACTTTTGAAAGAAAAAAATAGATGCCTCCATTAATAATTACACCTGAATTAAAGAGTAAACAGTCACTCTCTGGGCAAATTGGGAGGTATGATCACCCTACCACATATTCATTGTTGTATATATCTACAATGTTCCTGGTAAGTGATTAGAAATGAATCTCAACCTCATTACCTGCATAATAAGAAATTCCTTATCTCACAAGACAATGCCTTAGATGTTGTGACAACTGGAAATACTCCCTGCTAGCACTACCCTTTATTTCCTGAATTCAGATATGAGTTTAACCCCTTCCATAGACAGGCCCTTCAGATATTTGGAGATATGTATCTTATTCCCTCCTTAGCAACCACATTTTCTCTTCTGAAGCCAACATTTTTCATGCCACATTGTAAATACCCTTCCGTTTTTTAAGTCTTGCCTCACATGTCATGGATTTAAGTTCTCTCGTCATCATGATTGCTCCCATCTGAACATCTTCTTTTTTTTTAAAGATTTTTTTTTTTTTATCAGAGAGATGGAGGGGGAGAGAGCGAGCACAGGCAGACAGAATGGCAGGCAGAGACAGAGGGAGAAGCAGGCTCCCCGCTGAGCAAGGAGCCCGATGTGGGACTCGATCCCAGGATGCTGGGATCATGACCTGAGCCGAAGGCAGCTGCTCAACCAACTGAGCCACCCAGGCGTCCCCCATCTGAACATCTTAAAAAATAATATAAAGTCAGGGAAGGTAATCCTCAAATGGTTATTATTTGAGATACAGATATATGTGTGAAATTTAAATAAAGATTTGATAGAAGACCAAAGCCTGTATGATTCTCTATACTGGTCAAATCTCTTTTCCACCAACCAGAAGAGTTGTAGTCACCCTAAATAAATAGGCCTTATGACTATGGGGAAGAAAAGGGTCAATATGAGTTGCAATGCGTGTATCCTCAAAGGTTCCTAAAGCATTTTTGGTCGTAACCAGGACTCCCTCCAAATACTGACTGATGGAATTTACTAGCTAAAAGATCAATAGGAGACCTAGGAAGTTGCTTTCTAAAGATTTCTTATCTAGGACAGTTTTAGCTGGCTATAACTGGTCTGTCTATATTATTTGTTATAAATTATCCTGCAGTTTATGTGCTGCAGCCAGGGTGGATAAAGCACATTAGTCATTTGACCAGACGTGGATGTGGGCTAACAAGACATAAAAATAGAAGTAAGAGATTCCCAAACTCAATGATTTCTCTCTACTAACGTCCCTTGGATGCAGTTGCCAGTACTCACCCAAAACTAAACTGCACCTCAATATGGAAGAGGAGATCTAAAACAAGAGATTGAAAGAGTCAGGACTCCCAGGCACACTGTTGCTCATGACTTATCTTTGTGCTAAGCTTAGTAAAACTCAGAAAGCCCACAATTTGCCATATATCTAATAATTCTAGTCTTTGGGAATTCAGTTTTGCTACCTTCCTATAGAACACTCTTTAAGTCCCTAAGATATATTCCAAACCACTGGGTTGTGTTCATTGTCTTTGGCTGAAGTCTATCTGGTTAATCACTTAAGACTAGTATTGCCTTTGGAATAAAAACTTGGCTTTTGATTCCAACTTTCCCTCTATACATGGTATTTAAAAAACAGTGTGGACAGCATGAAGGCTCCTCAAAAAGTTGAAAATAGAGCTACCCTACGACCCAGCAATCGCACTACTGTGTATTTACCCTAAAGATACAAATGATCAGTGATCAGAAGGGGCACACACACACGAATGTTTATTGCAGCAATGTCCATGATAGCCAAACTATGGAAAGAACCTAGGTGTCCATCAGCAGATGAATGGATAAAGAAGATGTGATATATATATATATATATATATATATATATATATATATATATATATATATATATATATATAGGAATACTATGTAGCCATCAAAAGAAATGAAATGTTGCCATTTGTGACAACGTGGATGGAACTAGATGGTATTATGCAGAGTGAAATAAAGTCAATCAGAGAAAGATAATTATCATATGATCTCCCTAATATGAGGAAGTTGAGAGGCAACATGGGGGATTTGGGGGGTAGGAAAGGAATAAATGAAACAAGATGGGATTGGGAGGGAGACAAACCATAAGAGACTCAATCTCACAAAACAAACTGAGGGTTGCCAGGCGAAGGGGGGTACAGAGAGGGTGGTTGGGTTATGGACATTGGGGAGGGTGTGTGCTATGGTAAGTGCTGTGAAGTGTGTAAACCTGGCGATTCACAGACCTGTATTCCTGGGGTTACTAATACATTATATATTAATAAAAAAAAGTTTGGCGATATTACTCACATACCATATAATCCAGCCATTTAAAGTGCACAACTCAATGTCTTTTTTTATGTTCACAAAGTTGTGCAACCATTACCACAATCTAACTTTAAAACATTTATCACTCCAAAAAGAAATCATGTACCCATTAGCAGTCCATTAATCCCCTCTCCTCAGACCTAGACAGCCACTAATCTACCTTCTGTTTTTATAGATTTGCCTATTCTGTACTATCATATGTGGTCTTTTGGACTGCTTTCTCTCAGTTTACATAATATCTTTAATCTTCATTCACATTGTAGCATATCTAAGGACTCCATCCTTTGTATTGCTTAATATTAATTACTCCATAATATAGACACAACATTCTATTTGTTCATTCATTGGTTGATGGAATTTGGATTGCTTCCACTTTTTGGTTATTTATTGGGAATAATGGTGCTATAAACATTCTTGTACTAGTTGTTTTTTTTTTTTTAAGATATTATTTATTTAACAGACAGAGATCACAAGTAGGCAGAGAGGCAGGCAGAGAGAGAGATGGGAGGGTGCGGAAGGAGGCCCCCTGCTGAGCAGAGAGCCCAGTGCAGGGCTCGATCCCAGGACCCTGAGATCAGGACTTGAGCTGAAGGCAGAGGCTTACCCCACTGAGCCACCCGGATATCCCACTTGTACTAGTTTTTGTGTAGGCATGTTTTACATTTCTCTAGGGTACATACATAAGAGTGAAATTGCTAGGCGCATGCAACTCAAAGTTTGACATTTTGAGAACTGCTGATCTGTTCTGTGAAGCACGTGTTCCTTTTACATTCTCACCAGCAATTTATGAGGGTTACAACTTCTCCACAAACTCTCCAACACTTGTTATTATCCATCTTTTCTATTTTATCATGATGTCACAATGTAATTTTGGTTTGCATTGGCTAATGAGGTTGAGCATTTCAGATGCTTATTGGCCATTTATATATCATCTTCAGCAGAATATCTTTTCATATTTTTTGCTCATTTTTATTTACTTTTTTATTTAAAAATGATATGTTAAAAGAATTCTTTTTATATTGAATTATATTGATTATATATTGATCAGATATAAAATTTAAAAATATTTTCTTCCATTCTGTAGGGTTGTCTCTTCCCTTAATGATTTCCTATGAAGTACAAAAGTTTTTAATATTATTGTAATCCAGCTTATCAATTTTTGTCTTTTGTCACTTGTGCTTTGTGATTATATATCAGAAGTTTTGCTTAAAATCACTAAGATTCACTCCTCTCATTTGTTCAAAAATTTTCTTAGTTTTAGCTCTTATATTTATTTTGTACTTTTTAAAAAAGATTTTACTTATTTATTTGAGAGAGAAGGCACAAGTGGAGGGGAGGGACAGAAGGAGAGGAACAAACAGACTCTCCCTACACAGGGCTCAATCCCAAGGCCCCAAGATCATGACCTGAAATGAAGGCATATGCTTAACTGACTGAGCCAACTAGGTGTCCCTAGCTCTTATATTTAGAACAATGATTTATTAGAAGTTAATTTTTGGATATGGTGCTAAAAACAGATCCATCTTTATTATTTTGGATGTGATATCCAGCTGTCCCAGCATCATTCTTTCCCACAATGAACTGTCTTGGTACCCTTGTTGAAAACCTATTGACTTTAAATGTGAGGGTTTATTTCTGGACTCTTAATTATATTCCATTGATATATTTCTCCATCCTTAATACAGTACAACACTGTCTTGACCACTTTACATTCATATTAAGCTTTGAAATCAGTAAGTGTGACTCCTTTTTTCTTCTTTCTCAAGATTCTTTTAGATAAATAAGAGAATGGGCTGCTTACATTTCTATGTGAATTTTAGGGTATTCTTCTCAATTTCTGCAAAAAGATAGTGTACAGCTTTAATTTTGGTAGGAATTGTGATGAATTTGCCATATGTAAATCAACTTTTAAAGTATTGTCATTTTAACAATATTGAGATTTATATTCATCAATATGGCATGTTTTCCATTTGTATAAGTCTTCTTTACTTCCTTTCAGCAATTTTTTTTTTTAGTTTTCAGTAAACGAATCTTGCACCTCTTTGGTTATATTTATCTCTAAATTTTTGTTCTTTGTGACTATTGCAAATGTTGATACTATTGTTCATTCATTTTAGAATTGTCTATTGCTAATGTACAGATGTGCAGTTTATTTTGGGGTACAGATCTTATGCCCTATAAATTTGTGAAAATCACTTATTTTTTCTAAAGGTTTTTACTGTATTCTTTAGTATTTTCTATATACTAGGTCATGTCATCTACTCATAGAGATCATTTTACTTCTTCCTTCCCAACTGGAATAACATTATTTTTTCTAGCCTAACTTCCCTGGCTAGAATCTCTAGTGCAACGTTGAATAGCAGCAGTGAGTGTAGATATCCTTACCTTGTTCCTGATCTTATGCAGGAAGCATTCTACTTCATCATTAAGTATGTTTTAAGCTGTCAGATTTTCATAGATTCCCTTTAGGGTTAAGGAAAGATTTTTCCTATTTCTAGTTTAATAAATGTTTTTCCATAGAAGTATATTGAAGTTAGTCAAGTGGGTTTCTTTTTTGGTATGTTAAAATCATCATTTGATATATCCATTATTCTATTCATTTGGTATACTATATTAATTTTCAGACATTAAACTATTATTGCATTCCTGGGATACACCCCACTTGGACATGGTGTATAATTAGTTTGTTCTCAAGTTTGGTTGGCTAATATTTGTTAAGGATTTTTTCTTTCCTATAATCATAGAAGATTTCAGTCTATATCATTTTTTGTGTTTGTCTGACTTTGGCATCAGGGTAATACTGGACTCACAGAATGAAACTAAATGTATTCTCACCTCTTCTATGTTTGGAAGTTTTTGAAGAGTTAGTTTTAATTCTTCTTTAAATATTTAGTAACATTGACTGGAAAATCTTGGCTGGACTTTTCTTTGAAAGAAGATTTTTAGCTACAAATTTAACCTCTACTTGGTGAAGATGTATTCAGATTTTCTATTTCTTCTTGTATAAATTTCATTAGCTTGTGTCTTTCTAGGAACTTCTCTGTGTCATTTAAATTATCTTATAATTTATAATTAACTTATAATCTTCTATTATTTTTGTAAGATGGGTAGTAATTTAAACTCTTCATTCCTGATTTCAGAAATGTGAGACTTCTTAATTTTTCTTTGTAAATTTAGCTAAAGATTTCTCAATTTTGTTGATCTTTTCAAAGAATCAAATTCAGTTAACTGATATTCTCTATGTTTTCTCCTTTTGACTTCATGAATTTCCTTTCTAATCTTTACTATTTCGTTTGTTCTTTTACCAGTGTCTGAAGGTAGAGCCGGTTATTAACCTCTTTTCAACTTTATTGTGGTATAATTAACAAATAAAATTAAATGTTTTTGAAGTGTACAACATGATTTGACTTGCATATACTTTATAAAATGATGACCAAAATCTGGTTAATTAACATATCCATCACTTCACATAGTTTCCTTTGGTGGATCAGTGGTGGAAATATTCAGATTTTCTATTTCTTCATGATTCAGTCTTTCTAGGTTGCATGTCTCTAGGAATTTATTCACTGCTAGGTTATCCAAACTTTTGGCATATAATTGCAGTAGTTTTTTATTACATTATGCATTTCTGCAGATCATTTGTAATATCTCTTCTTTCACTTCTGATTTTATTTGACTTTCTTTTCTTCATCAATTTCATCAATTGTTCATCAATTTTGCTTATATTTTAAAAAACATATCTTCATTTCATTGATCTTTTCTCTTGTTTTTTGTCCCTATTTCATCATTTTAATATGAATATATATTTACATCCTTAAGATGTAAAGTTAGGTGTTTGAGAGCTTACATTTTTCTTAATGTGTTTCCATTTGTCATTTTTTAAATTTCTTTTAATTTTTTCTTTGACCCATTGTTCAGAAATATGTTGTTTAATTTTTACCATATCTGTGAATTTTCCAGGTTTCTTCCTGTCATTGATTTCTAGTTTCATGCCATTGTGGTTAAAAAAGATATTTGATGTGACATCAATCTTCTTAAATTTGTGAAGACTTGTTTTTTTCCTTATTATATGATATATCCTGGAGAATGTTGCATACATTTCAAAAGAAGGTGTATTCTACTGTTGTTGGATGGAATGTTCTGTAATGTGTATTAAGTTTATTTGGTCTTAAGTTCTAACCCCATGTGTCTATATTGATTTTTGATCTGGATGATTTATCCATTTTGACAATGGGGTAAAGAAATCCTCTACTATAATTATTGTTGTTGAATTTACCCTTTTATCATTATATAATGACCTTCTTTTTCTATTACAGTTTTTGACTTAAAGTCTATTTTGTCTGATATAACTAAATCTACCCCTACTTTATTTTATTATCCATTTTCTTGAAATATTTGTTCCCCATCCTTTCATTTCAAGTCTATCTGCCCTTAAAGCTGAAGTGTCTATCTTGTAAGCAACATACACTGGGTCATTTATTTTTCATCCATTCAGTCACTCTCTGTCTTTTGACTGGAGAAGTCAACCCATTTACATTTAGAGTAACTATACACTGATAAAGACTTCTGGTTTTTTATCGTTCCCTTGTTTCTTTCTTCCTCTCGCACTGCCTTCCTTTGTGAATTGATGATTTTCATACTGGCATGTTTTGATTCCCATCTCTTTATCTTTGTGAATTTACTGTAGGCTTTTGCTTTATGGTTACCATGTGACTCATAAAATATCTTTTACTTATAACAGTTTATTTTAAACTAATGATAACTTCAATCATATAAAAAAATTAACACTTTTACTCCATTCTCCACATTTATATTATTGATTTCACAATTTATTACTTTTTTCTAAGAGGCTCCATGCCCAGTATAAAGCCCAATGTGGGCTTGAATTCATGACCAACCCCAAGATCAAGACCTGAACTGAGATCAAGAGTCCAATGCTCAACCAAGTGAGCCACCCAGATGCCCAAAATTACACTTTTTGTACTTGTTAATGAATACATTAATAAATTATTATACCTGTAGTTATTTTTAATATTTGTGTTCTTAGCCATTGTACCAGAATTATTAGAACACCATCTTATTATGCAGCATTATAATATTCTGAATTAGAAAAATATACTTTCCTTTATCAGTATATTTTATATTCTCATATGTTTTTCATACATTGATATGTTTCCAATTAGTGTGCTTTTATTTCAACTTCAAGAACTCCTTTCAGCTCTTGTAAGGCAGGTCTAGTCTTGATGAACTCCTTCAGCTTGTCTGGGACAGTGTTTATCTTTACTTCCTTTATAAAAGACAATTTTGCAGGTAAAAAAATGCTTGGTTGCCATTTCTTTCTTTTTTTTTTTTTTTTAAGATTTTATTTATTTACTTGACAGACAGACAGAGTAGGCAGAGAGGCAGGCAGAGAGGAAGGGAAGCAGGCTCCCCGCTGAGCAGAGAGCCCGATGCGGGGCTCGATCCCAGGACCCTGGGATCATGACCCAAGCTGAAGGCAGAGGCCCTAACCCACTGAGCTACCCAAGCGCCCCTGCCATTTCTTTCTTTAAGGATTTTTTTCTTTGAATATATCATCTACTCTCTCTTCTCTAGCAAAGTTTCTGTTGTGGATTTTGCTGATATTCTTATATGTGTCCCCTTGTGTGTGAACTATTTTTTCTTGCTGCTTTCAAAATTGTTTTTTCTGTCTCTGATTTTAGACAGTTTTATTATCTTTTATTATTTTGGGGGTTGATGTTTGGGGGGGAACTTTGAGCTTCATGAACTTGGATATCAAAAACTCTTCCTAGAGTTTGGGAAGTTCTCAACTAGTATTTCTTTAAATAAGCTTTCTGTCTTATTCCCCTTTTATACTCCTCCTGAGACTCCAGTAATACATTTTTTTCTCTCAATAGTTTTCCATAGATCACATAGATTTTATTCACTCTTCTTCATTCTTTTTTTCTTTGTTCTTCTCTAACTGGTTGTTTTAAATGACCTGTAATCAACTTTGCAAATTCTTTCTTCTGATTGATCAAGATTGTTGATGAGTATCTCTTATTGCATTTTTTTTTCCATTTCATTCATTGTGTTCTTCAGATCCAGAGTTTCTGTTCCTTTCTTTTTTTATGATTTCTATCTTCACACTTCCCATTTTGCTTGCATATTAGTTTTATGATAAATTACTGAAGGGCCTTAAAACAACTATATTGAATTCTTTATCACAGAAATCACAGACATCCATTACTTTGGGGTCAGTTACTAGAAAATCATTGTATGCCTTTGGTGGTATCATATTTCTTTGATTTCTCATGTTCTTTAATGTTTGCCATTGCTGTCTTCACATTTGAATAATCAGTCACCTCCCCCAGTCTTTACTGATTGCCTTCAGGAGAGGAGTTCTTCTGTCGGTCGTTCTAGGGACTTTGAGGCTATCTTATATCTTTTCTCTGGACACACCAGGTCTATACTTCTTATTCCCTCTTGAGAGGTAATTCTGAAAATTTTTAACCTTCTCTCAATTCTATAAAGCCAGATTATATATTGATAGCTTCCACTTTTCTTTCCCTAGGATGGTGCCAAATGCTCAAATTTGTATGTACTCTCCCAATCCCACAGTGTTGGGCTAACGTATTACATATGTTCACAGGTTATCTGCATAGGCTCATACTCACTGCCATCAGGGGCACAAATAGGGAGTTAATCACAGGATGGAGGGAGGGGTTAGATTAGATGTGCAGAATCTTTACAATGCCTGTGAGCCATCTGGGGGGATCTGCATGTCAGTCATCCCCAGTGGCTCATATGTGAGCATTCTCATGAAAGTCCATGAAACAGTAAGATCCTTATGTCTATATATAGCCATGAGCAGGTGCTGTCTCTCTTAGTTTGAAAAAGATAAGTGACAGTCCCAAAAAGCAGCTTCACACCCATCAACAAATGAATATCTTCCCATCACCCAAGAATATGTTAGAGTATATCTAGAACTGCTCAGTGATTTATTGAGCTCTTACTGTACATCAATCATTGTATAAAACCCTGTGGAGGACATGGTAAAGACAAGACACAAGGTCTCTAACTTTAAAGACTTCATGTGCTGTTTGGGATGATAACTTTAATAAACAAGGGTTAAGTCACAAAGAAAACACTATAAATATACCAGAAATCAGTGAAGAAGAACATTGTATGTTGAAGTGGCTAAAAATCAAGTCCTAACCAACCTGTAATTAGATGTTGTTTTGATTCTGGCCTCCACTACTTCCCAGTGGTATGATTTTAGGTAGATCATTTCATCTCTTGATTCTTGGTCATCACCTCTATGAAAGGAAATGAAAGTACTTACTTATGTCAGAGAGTTCTTTGAAAGATAAAATGAGATGAAGCCAGCTGAACATAACGCCTGACATAATTTAGCACATGACCAACATTAGCTAAATAGAGGATGAAAAGGATCTGAAGTGGGAAGGAAAAAAAAAAAAAGCAGTGGGAGGGATTCCTAGATGGCTCAGTGGGTGAAGCATCTGCCTTTGGCTCAGATCATGATCCCACATCCTGGGATAAAGTCCTGTCAGGCTCCTTGCTCAGCAAGGAGCCTGCTTCTCTCTCTGCCTGCTGCTCCCCTTACTTGTGCTCTCTCTCTCTTTCTCTCTGTCTCTCTGACAAATAAATAAATAAATACATCTTTAAAAAAAAAAAAAGCAGTGAGAGATTTCCAGGGGGAGAAAAAAAATAATGTAAAATATCAAAATTTATGTAGGATATAAATAAGCAGTTTGTTTTCCCTTCTTTTTTAAGTTAAAGTATATCTAAAATTCTAATCATTTTGTCAACTCAAATAAAAAATACACTAGATTCTCAGTCATATCAGAAATATTTTCACTATAAATATTTCCTAAATGTATGCTAATTCAGAATATTTTTTGGCAAGAAAGATGGAGACTACTTGGACCATTGTATCTATTTCAGATCCTTCCTTAGAACCCTATGAAATGTTACATATTAAAAATAAATTTCAAAGCATGTTATTATATATCTGCTCATAAGTGGTTTTCCAAATTGATTGTCACCTTTTCCTAATTTTGGATTGTGTTTTTTAAATCAGAGTGAAATGTTGGCATGCTTACTATTTTTTTTTTCTTCAAATCTGGATGCCCAACTGTCGAACTTCTAAAATTTTACTTCCTACTACAAGATGAACATGTTTTTAGATAAGCTTTTAAATTTTGCTCTAATATATTTTGCCAAAGCAATGCAGTCTATATGACAAAAGAGAGATGTCTGCAACAAACAGAGAAGGAAGAATGAAATCATTCTAAACATAGGCATTTTATAAATTATTTAACACATGTAAGAGGTTGCTGAAGCTATCTTTCCAGTAGCTCACAAATTCTCTGACTTTTTTGTTTTGTTTTTTTTTTTTAGTTTTGCTACTGTAAAAGCTGTTTTTAGAGTTACATTACTAAAATGTATCCACAAATAAGCAGAATTTTGTGAGTCAAACCTGTAACACATTTTGTTCACAATTAGTTGTTCACAATCTCTTAGTGATATATATAATTGAAACACTACAGATTCTGACACTAGTTAGAAGTAATTTAAAATCTGAGTCTGTCATTCACAAATTATGTGGTTCTAAACAAATCACTTCTTATTACAGAGTCTGTTTCTCAATCTGTAAATGGGGATAATAATAAATGATGACCACATAGAGTTTATGAGATTCATAATAGATAGTAAATATGAAATGACTGCAAATTAGAAGGAGCTGATTAACTACATGTTATCATTTTTATTAGAGAAAGGAATTGGTGGATCATACCAAACATATGAAAAAGTATTTAAGGGATATTGTAAAAATTGTGGTCGTTTAGCTTAGTGACCCAAAATATGAAGATAAATAATATAGATGGTATCATAAAACAATACATAATAAAGAATTAGGTGAATAGGACAGGCAACAAATTTACAGGAGTAATTACTCATAATATAAAAACATTGGTGTTTTATGTAGTGAAAATTGAATATTACCTCAGGAAGGATGGCAATGTAAAGGATTCTTTTGCCCACAGGTCATGAGAAAATAACTTTGAGAATCATTTTTGATGTGAGAAGGATTAACCCAACTCTCAAAATCTAAATATTTTATGATACTCTACATAGGAAAGATTTCTTACCACTGTAAAATTAATTCTCCCTCTTCTGATCTCCTAAGCACTCTTAAAAAAGCAATATATACTGGATTCAAAATAGATGTGGTAGACTGAAAAATGGCCCCACAAAAGATTCATGTCCTAATCCTTGGAATCTGTAAATATTACATTATATGGCAAGAGAAAAAGAGAAGTTGCATATGTGATTATGTTAAGCATTCTGAGATGGGGAGATTATCCTGGATTATCCTCCTATATATGGGTACTTGTGAGCCCTAAGTGTCATCACATGTATCCATATAAGAAAAAGGAAGAGAAAGACACAGCATGTCTTCAAAAATAAATAAAGGGGACAGGAGCCAAAGAATACAAAAATGAATAAAGGGGACAGGAGCCAAAGAATACAAAGAAAGTAATTCTAAGTGCTGTGAAGGCCAGGAAGTAAATTCACAACTAGACCCTCTAGAGGGAGCATGATCTAGTTGACACCTTGATTTCTGGTCAGTGATACCTATTTTAGACTGCTGTCCTCCAGAACCATAAGAGAATAAATTTTTGTTGTTTTAAGCTAACAAATTTATGGAAATTTGTTATGGCAGCCATAGGAAACTAATACAATAGATAAAGCGCATATTTTTATATATTTTCTCTTTTAAATCCCCACTAAAGGTAATAAATTTAAAAGTCACAGAACTATAATAACTAAGCAAATAGGGGGAGAACCATCAGTGAAAAAGAAACCTCAAGAAATCTCTGGTTAATGTTAAGTGGCCAGAAATATTTGCAGAGGAGATTTTACTGTAAAAGGAAATATCTACTAAGAAGAATCTAAAAGAAACCACTGAAGAAGACACAGAAGTGGTAATGGTTGGAAAGAAGTCCCATGTAACATAAGACTAAAGACAGAAATATTTCCTGAAGGTCTATATGTTGCTCACATAAGTTCCTTGAGACCCTCTCCTGCCTCTATATACAGAATGATTTCTGGCCAGACATTCATGTCTAGGTTCCAAAAAGAACAGCTCTTTTTTTTAATATAAAATTGAGTAAACTCTCTAAAGAGAACAAGAACTCATTTAGTAGTTGGTAACCAGAGTAAAATTTTAGCATTCTGATAAGTTGAATGCCCTTTCAAGACAAAACAAATCTTGTTTTCATGCCCAGAGTAAATAATCAATTCGCATCTTAAACATTCACTCTTAAGTTTGAATAGGCAACTATACATTAAGTCTTTGAGGAAAACCTGCAGAAAATGGCCCAAGAATTGAGTAATTATTACGAAAGATAAAAAACATTAAATTACAATTCTAGTTAAAACCACACAAATATCCAAATGTTTTATCCCTAAAATAAGAAAAGGATGTCATGAACAAGGAACAGAAAATAAGGCAGAACTTGTGGTTGCCAAAAAAAATTAAAATTTCAAAAAGAATAGAAAATTAAAAAAAATTAAAATTTCCAGAATTGGAATATTAAAAAATCAATAAAACTTTCCAAAGTATATGACAAAAGGATAAAAATAGATATATGAGAAAAGGAAAATGCAATAAACATATAGTAAATATATAAAACAAGAATTCTAATATTAAATTAATAGAAATTCTAAAAAGAAAATGGGAGGAAGGAAATTAAGAAAGTACAGAAAATCTTCCAGAATTAAATGAAGCAGTAAGTCCTCAAATTTAGACAGTGATCAAGTATTGATCAAATCAAATGTACTTAAACCTATAATTATAAAATATTTTTATATCATGTCCCCTTGTGATTTACAGAGAAAATGGAATTTTTTTATGTTCTTAAAAAAATCTAGAATCAAATTGGTGTTAGACCAATACACAATGCTTGAAGAACATAATGTTCTGAGGGAAATGACTTTCAACCTAAAGAAATAAAGCTAGCACAATAATCAACTACTATCAGAAAGATGAATTCCATACATTTTCAGCAATCAAGGGTTTAGAAAATTTACCATCCTCATTCACTTTCCTAGGAAGTTACTTGAGGGATTCTAACAAACAGAGAAAACAAGAATAATGAAGACATGAGAATCAGGAAACAGTAGATCTACATACAGGAGTGGAGTGAACAGAAGTTCCGGGACTAGAGGCTAAACCGGGGCGAAGCCCACGTGGGGTCAGCGTGGCCTCAGGTCCCACAGGGTCACAGAAGGATGGGGGTGTCTGAGTGTCGCAGAGCTTGCGGGTATTGGAACGGGAAAGCCGGCTACAGAGACAGAGCCGACAATAAGCTCGCAGCTTGGGGTGACCTTGAACTGGTCGCAGGCTCGGTGAGCTCGGAGCGCGGCCGGAGGTCAGGCAGACGGGAGTAGCTGGGCGCTGTTCTCTGAGGGCGCACTGAGGAGTGCGGCCCTGGGCTCTCGGCTCCTCCGGGCCGGAGACCAGGAGGCCGCCATTTGTATTCCCGTCCTCCGGAACTCTACAGAAAGCGCTCAGGGAACAAAAGCTCCTGAAAGCAAGCCCCAGCAGATTACTCACCCCGGCCCAAGTAAGGGCAGTGTAATTCCGCCTGGGGCAAAGACACTTGAGAATCACTACAACAGGCCCCTCCCCCAGAAGATCAACAAGAAATCCAGCCCAGACCAAGTTCACCTACCAAGGAGTGCGGTTTCAATACCAAGGAGAGCAGCAGAATTCCAGAGGAGGAAAAAGCCAAGCACGGAACTCATGGCTATTTCCCTGTGATTTTTCTTAGTCTTGCAGGTAATTTAATATTTTTCTTTTTCATTTTTTGCTTTTTTTTTTCTCGCCTTCAGGTAAAATTTTTTTTAACTGTTACCTTTTTCTTTTTTAATGATTTTTTACTAGTTTATCTAATATATATATATTTTCTTTTTTACATTTTTCTTAGGTATTTTCTTTTTTTTAATTCTTTTCTTTTTCTTTTTTCTTTTTTTTTTCTTTCTTCCTTTTTGAACCTCTTTTTATCCCCTTTCTCCCCCATCACGATTTTGGATCTCTTCTAATTTGGTTAAAGCATATTTTCCTGGGGTTGTTGCCACCCTTTTAGTATTTTACTTGACCCCTCATATACTCTTATCTGGACAAAATGACAAGGAGGAAAAATTCAACACAAAAAAAAGAACAAGAGGCAGTACCGAAGGCTAGGGACCTAATCGATACAGACATTGGTAATATGTCAGATCTAGAGTTCAGAATGACAATTCTCAAGGTTCTAGCCGGGCTCGAAAAAGGCATGGAAGATATTAGAGAAACCCTCTCGAGAGATATAAAAGCCTTTTCTGGAGAAATAAAAGAACTAAAATCTAACCAAGTTTAAATCAAAAAAGCTATTAATGAGGTGCAATCAAAAATGGAGGCTCTCACTGCTAGGATAAATGAGGCAGAAGAAAGAATTAGTGATATAGAAGACCAAATGACAGAGAATAAAGAAGCTGAGCAAAAGAGGGACAAACAGCTACTGGACCACGAGGGGAGAATTTGAGAGATAAGTGACACGATAAGATGAAACAACATTAGAATAATTGGGAATCCAGAAGAAGAAAAAAGAGTGAGGGGAGCAGAAGGTATACTGGAGAGAATTATTGGGGAGAATTTCCCCAATATGGCAAAGGGAACGAGCATCAAAATTCAGGAGGTTCAGAGAATGCCCCTCAAAATCAATAAGAATAGGCCCACACCCCGTCACCTAATAGTAAAATTTACAAGTCTCAGTGACAAAGAGAAAATCCTGAAAGCAGCCCGGGAAAAGAAGTCTGTAACATACAATGGTAAAAATATTAGATTGGCAGCTGACTTATCCACAGAGACCTGGCAGGCCAGAAAGAGCTGGCATGATATTTTCAGAGCACTAAACGAGAAAAACATGCAGCCAAGAATACTATATCCAGCTAGGCTATCATTGAAAATAGAAGGAGAGATTAAAAGCTTCCAGGACAAACAAAAACTGAAAGAATTTGCAAACACCAAACCAGCTCTACAAGAAATATTGAAAGGGGTCCTCTAAGCAAAGAGAGAGCCTACAAGTGGTAGATCAGAAAGGAACAGAGACCATATACAGTAACAGTCACCTTACAGGCAATACAATGGCACTAAATTCATATCTCTCAATAGTTACCCTGAATGTGAATGGGCTAAATGCCCCTGTCAAAAGACACAGGGTATCAGAATGGATAAAAAACCAAAACCAATCTATATGTTGCCTCCAAGAAACTCATTTTAAGCCCGAAGACACCTCCAGATTTAAAGTGAGGGGGTGGAAAAGAATTTACCATGCTACTGGACATCAGAAGAAAGCAGGAGTGGCAATCCTTATATCAAATCAATTAGATTTTAAGCCGAAGACTATAATAAGAGATGAGGAAGGACACTATATCATACTCAAAGGGTCTGTCCAACAAGAAGATTTAACAATTTTAAATATCTATGCCCCCAACGTGGGAGCAGCTAACTATATAAACCAATTAATAACAAAATCAAAGAAACACATCAACAATAATACAATAATAGTAGGGGACTTTAACACTCCCCTCACTGAAATGGACAGATCATCCAGGCAAAAGATCAGCAAGGAAATAAAAGCCTTAAACGACGCACTGGACCAGATGGACATCACAGATATATTCAGAATATTTCATCCCAAAGCAACAGAATACACATTCTTCTCTAGTGCACATGGAACATTCTCCAGAATAGATCACATCCTCGGTCCTAAATCAGGACTCAACCGGTATCAAAAGATTGGGATCATTCCCTGCATATTTTCAGACCACAATGCTCTAAAGCTAGAACTCAACCACAAAAGGAAGTTTGGAAAGAACCCCAATACATGGAGACTAAACAGCATCCTTCTAAAGAATGAATGGGTCAACCGGGAAATTAAAGAAGAATTGAAAAACATCATGGAAACAAATGATAATGAAAATACAATGGTTCCAAATCTGTGGGACACAACAAAGGCAGTCCTGAAAGGAAAATATATAGCGGTACAAGCCTTTCTCAAGAAACAAGAATGGTCTCAGGTACACAACCTAACCCTACACCTAAAGGATCTGGAGAAAGAACAAGAAAGAAACCCTAAGCCCAGCAGGAGAAGAGAAATCATAAAGATCAGAGCAGAAATCGATGAAATAGAAAGCAAAAAAACAATAGAACAAATCAACGAAAGTAGGAGCTGGTTCTTTGAAAGAATTAATAAAATTGATAAACTCCTGGCCCGACTTATCAAAAAGAAAAGAGAAAGGACCCAAATAAATAAAATCATGAATGAAAGAGGAGAGATCACAACTAACACCAAAGAAATACGAACTATTATAAGAACATACTATGAGCAACTCTACGTCAATAAATTTGACAATCTGGAAGAAATGGATGCATTCCTAGAAACATATAAACTACCACAAATGAACCAGGAAGAAATAGAAAGCCTGAACAGACCCATTACCAGTAAGGAGATTGAAACAGTCATTAAAAATCTCCAAACAAACAAAAGCCCAGGGCCAGATGGCTTCCCGGGGAATTCTACCAAACATTTAAAGAAGAACTAATTCCTATTCTCCTGAAACTGTTCCAAAAAATAGAAATGGAAGGAAAACTTCCAAACTCATTTTATGAGGCCAGCATCACCTTGATCCCAAAACCAGACAAGGATCCCACCAAAAAAGAGAGCTATAGACCAATATCCTTAATGAACACAGATGCGAAAATACTCACCAAAATACTAGCCAATAGGCTGCAACAGTACATTAAAAAGATTATTCACCATGAGCAAGTGGGATTTATTCCAGGGCTGCAAGGTTGGTTCAACATCCGCAAATCAGTCAATGTGATACAACACATCAATAAAAGAAAGAACAAGAACCATATGATACTCTCAATAGATGCTGAAAAAGCATTTGACAAAGTACAGCATCCCTTCCTGATCAAAACTCTTCAAAGTGTAGGGATAGAGGGCACATACCTCAATATCATCAAAGCCATCTATGAAAAACCCACTGCAAATATCATTCTCAATGGAGAAAAACTGAAAGCTTTTCCACTAAGGTGGGGAACACGGCAGGGATGTCCATTATCACCACTGCTATTCAACATAGTACTAGAGGTCCTAGCCTCAGCAATCAGACAACAAAAGGAAATTAAAGGCATCCAAATCGGCAAAGAAGAAGTCAAATTATCACTCTTTGCAGATGATATGATACTATATGTGGAAAACCCAAAAGACTCCACTCCAAAACTGCTAGAACTTATACAGGAATTCAGTAAAGTATCAGGATATAAAATCAATGCACAGAAATCAGTTGCATTTCTCTACACCAACAGCAAGACAGAAGAAAGAGAAATTAAGGAGTCAATCCCATTTACAATTGCATCCAAAACCGTAAGATACCTAGGAATAAACCTAACCAAAGAGGCACAGAATCTATACTCAGAAAACTATAAAGTACTCATGAGAGAAATTGAGGAAGACACAAAGAAATGGAAAAATGTTCCATGCTCCTGGATTGGAAGAATAAATATTGTGAAAATGTCTATGCTACCTAAAGCAATCTACACATTTAATGCAATTCCTATCAAAGTACCATCCATCTTTTTCAAAGAAATGGAACAATTAATCCTAAAATTTATATGTAACCAGAAAAGACTTCAAATAGCCAAAGTAATATTGAAAAAGAAAGCCAAAGTTGGTGGCATCACAATTCCGGACTTCAAGCTCTATTACAAAGCTGTCATCATCAAGACAGCATGGTACTGGCACAAAAACAGACACATAGATCAATGGAACAGAATAGAGATCCCAGAAATAGACCCTCAACTCTATGGTCAACTAATCTTCGACAAAGCAGGAAAGAATGTCCAATGGAAAAAAGACAGCCTCTTCAATAAATGGTGCTGGGAAAATTGGACAGCCACATGCAGAAAAATGAAATTGAACCATTTCCTTACACCACACACAAAAATAGACTCAAAATGGATGAAGGACCTCAATGTGCGAAAGGAATCCATCAAAATCCTTGAGGAGAACACAGGCATCAACCTCTTTGACCTCAGCCGCAGCAACATCTTCCTAGGAACAACGCCAAAGGCAAGGGAAGCAAGGGCAAAAATGAACTATTGGGATTTCATCAAGATCAAAAGCTTTTGCACAGCAAAGGAAACAGTTCACAAAATCAAAAGACAACTGACAGAATGGGAGAAGATATTTGGAAACGACATATCAGATAAAGGACTAGTGTCCAGAATCTATAAAGAACTTAGCAAACTCAACACCCAAAGAACAAATAATCCAATCAAGAAATGGGCAGAGGACATGAGCAGACATTTCTGCAAAGAAGACATCCAGACGGCCAACAGACACATGAAAATCATGTGTGCATATCACTCGGCATCAGGGAAATACAAATCAAAACCACAATGAGATATCACCTCACACCAGTCAGAATGGCTAAAATCAACAAGTCAGGAAATGACAGATGCTGGCGAGGATGCGGAGAAAGGGCAACCCTCCTACACTGTTGGTGGGAATGCAAGCTGGTGCAGCCACTCTGGAAAACAGCATGGAGGTTCCTCAAAATGTTGAAAATAGAACTGCCCTATGACCCAGCAATTGCACAATTGGGTATTTACCCTAAAGATACAAACATAGTGATCCAAAGGGGCACGTGCACCCGAATGTTTATAGCAGCAATGTCCACAATCGCCAAACTATGGAAAGAACCTAGATGTCCATCAACAGATGAATGGATCAAGAAGATGTGGTATATATACACAATGGAATACTATGCAGCCATCAAAAGAAATGAAATCTTGCCATTTGTGACAACATGGATGGAACTAGAGCGTATCATGCTTAGTGAAATAAGTCAAGCAGAGAAAGACAACTATCATATGATCTCCCTGATATGAGGACGTGGTGATGCAACATGGGGGCTTAAGTGGGTAGGAGAAGAATCAATGAAACAAGATGGGATTGGGAGGGAGACAAACCATAAGTGACTCTTAATCTCACAAAACAAACTGAGGGTTGCTGGGGGGAGGGGGTTTGGGAGAAGGGGGTGGTATTATGGACATTGGGGAGGGTATGTGCTTTGGTGAGTGCTGTGAAGTGTGTAAACCTGGTGATTCACAGACCTGTACCTCTGGGGATAAAAATATATGTTTATAAAAAATAAAAAATTAATGAAGGCAAAAAAAAAAAAAAGTTCCTGGACTATATATAGCTAAATGGTAGAAAAAGAAAGCAACCAGTTCATAATGGAATAGTATGATGCAAAACTCCAAGAGAAATAGCTCTGGAAAACAAAGAGGAAACCATACAGTAGTTACTGTGTAGGAGAGACTAGAAATACTAAGAATGAAAAAAAGGCCCAAAAAATGCAAGGAAAAAAAAGGCTATTTGAACTTCAGGCTAAAAAGAAAAAAAAAAGGCTGTGAAAGTAATTCATAGTATTCTTCTATGTCCGTATATGAAGCAAAACATCAATGTAGAACACCAAGTCAGTAAGAATCAAGTGGAATGAAATGGGATACATGAAATGCACAAAATAGATATGAATTAGGAATATGTTATATAAGTTTCTTCTATCAACAATAGGGAAAAGCAATAGTGAGAAATTATAAGAACACACACAAAAAAGGTAAAGAAATACATAATTAAATTATATAGCAACAAAAAAGTAAGCAATTAATGAGTATGAACAGTTTCATCCTTTGAACAGGATGCTAAGAGTACTTCTTTGGGATATGCAAAGGAGAAAACATACTGAGTGAAATCTACAGTAGAAATGTAGATGGAATTATAATAGTACATTAAACATCTCAGTAGTAATAACATATCATGATGATAATTTAAACATTGTTCATCATTTCAACTTTTAGAATCAGACTATATACAATGCATAAATGGCTTAATTATGGCTGTAAGAAATAAAAATATAAATTTTGGTAAGGTATAAGTAAAAATGACAGAAGTTAGCAAGTTGTTAGCAAAGGGCGATATGAACTGGAAGGAAGGGAAAAAATACTAAACCATTGTCTTACATTGTAAAGAGGCAAGAGTTATGACCATAATTAAATAAATGGAGGTTTAGAAATAATATTTATTAGATGCTTAATAGATTATTCAAAGTGAGTTAAAGTAATATTGGGAAAAACAAAAAAGATGACATAATTACATGGGTGAAAAGGGACTGATATAACTAAGTTAAATCTTATTCCATCACAGCAAGAAGTCATGTATAATGTCTAAATTGATAAACAAAAAAAAAAAACCTGATAGTATATTAATTAGCAATGCAGATAGTACTGACAAAATTCTTTATTTATAAAAAAAATTTTTAGTGAACTGAATGCTCAGAGACAAAGACCAAATATTAATACTCATTAAATCTCAATGGTTAATGTACAGATGTTCTATCCTCTATATTTCTCTAAAGTTACACACACAGACACACACACATAAACAAACACACTGGCTGTGGAGTCGAAAAGACTCAGTCAAACTCAGAAATTCCAGAACTAACTACCTGTAAGACTTAGGACATCTTCTTTTCTCTAAATATCCTGATCAGTATCTATGACACAACAATGTGGTTAGAATTAAATGAGATTGAATATTTCAAGGGTTTAGTATAGTTTCTGGCACCAGGAATCTAAATTAATAGTTTTCTTACAAAGTCCCTCCCTCTCATGTGCAGTTCATAACATAAAATTGGAGCCCAAAGTACACTCACTTATATTAGCTGAAAAACAATATTTCAGACTGTTCATTATCTAGGTTTTATAAAACACATCCAAGGCAAACTAAAGGTAGACCTTCTTGACATAAATATGTGAAATAACTAAATTCCTTAGTTTTTATGTATCATATATACTTGTAGACTTTAAACAATGGAGTTTAAACATGGGGGTATAAAAGGGGGAAAAAGAAAAGGAGAAAGTTGATATTTGACATATCAAGTATGTCAAATATTTGATACTTTTTAAATGATAATTTTAACAAACTTTTTTAATGAAAGGCTTGAGAATGAGACTTTCATTAAAAAATATGAACAATTAATCCTTGCTTCCCAATGATGTCATAAATGTATGGCTCTGTAACAATTCTTGCTATTTTTAAAACTGTTGATTGTATATGGCATTAGTGCTTATATAAAGCAATTAATAAATTTCTACTAAACCTACCAAATGCCGAGTACTCTGAAATAGTTTCATCCGGATTCTTTTTTTTTTTTTTAAGATTTCATTTATTTATTTGACAGAGATCACAAGTAGGCAGAGAGGCAGACAGAGAGAGAGAGGAGGAAGCAGGCTCCCTGCAGAGCAGAGAGCCCGATGTGGGACTCGATCCCGGAACCCTGAGATCATGACCTGTGCTGAAGGCAGCAGCTTAACCCACTGAGCCACCCAGGTGCCCCAGTTTCATCCAGATTCTTATGATATGGTGGAACATGCACAAAAAAGTACACATCAAACAGTTCATGATAAATTCCAAATGACCATAATCAGACCTGGACTTCTCCTTGAGATTATAATTAAGATCGCTAGCACTAACAAATGCAGCAAAATGTTGCAATAAAACTGTACCAGGATTGATGCTGAGTCCTGGTTTATAAGCCAGTTTTTGGGGAGTGGGTAGGGGACATGTTACATTGTCACTTAATCTCTCAGAGTCTCAAGTTGCTCCTAGTAATATACCATGTAGGCTGACTACCTCAGGCACTGTGGTGAATGTTAAAATGAGTTGACACATGAGAAATTGCTCTTAAAGAAAACAGACTCTTGCTGGGAAGCTGCTCCCAGCTGTGTCCAAAGCAGTTGCTAAATGTTCATCGATTTCCCCAGAACAGATCCTCCAGTTTTCCTGCTCTTATTTCAGAACCTAATTTTAACCTTCTTCCTCTCTTCCTTCTAGCCCCTTCTTCTCCTGAAGCAGTTAAAAAAAAAAAAAAAAAAAAAAAAAAACCGAAACAAAACAAGATCAAATCAGCAGAACTGCCTTTCTTTCCACGGAAACAGAATTATCTTGACTTACGTGTGTAAATGCCTAAGGCCAGAAATACAGCCTAGGACCCCCGACTCCCAACCCCTCACTCTTGTGATGCCATACTGCATGTACCTACTCACAGATGGCTAGAACAGGGGAAAAACATACTTCAAGTAGAAACTCAATATCCCACTACCTAGTGTTGCCATACCACCTCTACTTATTCGTTGCTTACTTGTTAAGAGGTCAAAATTTCCTTAATCCTGTATCTTGACAATACCAGTTTGTCAAATACCAACTTTCTCCTTTTCCTTTTCTTCCCCTCTCTACTCCAATGTTGATATCATTGTTTAAAGTCTGCAAATATCTATGATATATCAATAAGTATAGAGTAGTCATATTATTGGTCTGGTATGGTTACTTTACATGAAGAATTATTTCTTTCAGCTAAGTATACAGATAGTTACCACAATTAAAGTAAGCCAAACTTTGCCAGTTGGAAACTATGAGGACCACATTGTTGTCTAAAGGTCTTCAGAACTGATGCCTTCCAAATCTGGAGACTTAGGCTGAACTTTGCATAGATAATCTTATTGGTACAAGCTCTTAAAGGCTCATATAACTTCACGTCTTTGTTTCTAGGCAACTAGGAAGACAGAAATATGGCGACCTCATATTTCTAATGCAGAATCATACTGGCTTCAAGATCATTTATTGTAATATTTCAGCACTTCATAAAAGCTTATAAGGCTTAAATTAATCTTTGATTAAAAAAAGTAAACTATAGTTTGCTACCCATTCAATCACCATTTATAGAGTTGTGTAAAGCACCATTTAAAGAAGAAAAATAAGACAAAATTCCTTCCCTGAGGAACCTAAAATATATATAAATATCTAAACCAGACTGTGATAGTTCAGCATTATGAGATAGGATTTTTTGCACTTGCTAATTGCTTCATTTATTTGTAATTATTGAGTGCCTGCTTATGCCAAAGCCTGTACTAGGAAAAGGGATTCTAACATAAATGCCATATTGTCTCTATCCTCCAAACTTACAAACTAGTGAAGGAAGCAGATAATAAGAAACTAATTTTATATCATCATATGATAAGTGCTATATTACATATTCAGATAGAATATTTAGTAACACATAAGAGAGACATTTTGGCCCCATTGTAGCTTTTTTTAATGAATGACTTTGCAATGAGAATACTGAACATTACTCTTTCATTTAGTTTTTCCAAGACCTGTACCCACCTTCTCAAAGAACAAAGAATTATTAGTTACTAACCATATGTGAACACTGACATTTAGTAGTTACTAAATCCAATTCTTCACAATGTCTAAATTACATAAATTAAATATGACACAAAGTCATATTTCAAATTTATCTAGGGACTCTTAGTATCACAAGTTAAAACACCCAGTTCAATGGCTGGAGCATCTGCCTGGTGAGCCCTGAAATGAACAAGTACTAACGAAGTTAACACTATTTTTTCCCCAGTTCTGTGAAATTTAAAGAGAGAAGCCTCTCCATTTTATTGAGCTACACACATCAGTCAGGCTTATTAACACACAGGAATTTTCCATTCTTTCCACAAATTAGATTGTTAACTGTCTAAAATATCTGCTGATTGAGAGGCGACATTAAATATCAGTTGTCTAAAGAAGTACTAGTCCTAGAGCAATATACCTCTCACAAATCTTACCTTGCTAAATGTTTTTCTTATGGAGTCTATTTTTAGTTTTCTTTGTTCCTCTTTTTCTCTCTGAAAGCCAGGCTTTATTGCCTTTACATATTTCAGTGCATGCAGGCTCAAAATTATATTAAATTTCCAACTGTATAACAGAGTTGTTGCAGATCAAAGTATTTACTTAAAATATTCAGAAGAATTTCTCTCTCTCTTAAAAAAACAATTTAGTTGTTCTTCAAGACCCACTCATATAATAGAGTGAAACACACACATGCACACATACACAAACACACTTTCTAAGCAGAGAGTGGTATATACAAAACAAAGACAGCAGAAATGTCAATAAATCTAAAATATTTTAAAAGCAAAACTTATTTAGAAGTAATGGAATGTTAGGATTAAAACAAAATGAGACCAAAAAGCAAATAGCCTTCATCTGTGTTTTGGTTACCTATTGCTATATAGCAAAGATCCTAAAACTAGGTGGCTAAAACCAGCACTTTAATATTATCTCTCATAGTTCTGTGTATTGATTGGGTTCCACAGAGTGGTTCTCACTTGAGGTCTTTCAGTAGATTCACCTGAATAGCTGGGCTGGAACTGTCTAAAAAACATAACGGCCTAGACATAGAAGAAAATATTTTCACTCACATGTCTTTACGTCAGATAGTTGACTGGAGTAGTTGGAAAATGTCTGTGCATCTCTCTTTCTCCATGAGGCCTCACTGCTTGGCTATACTGGGCATTTACTCACAGCATGATTGTAGCTGACTTCTCCCGAGGCATTTGTCCAAGACACCTCAGTGAAAAGCTACAAGAATTCTTATGACCTTGGTCAGAAGTCAGGCAGCATAACTTCCACCACACTCACTGGTTAAAAACAAGGCCAGTCCACATTCAAGGAAAGGGGACTGTGTAAGAGCATGAGCATGCTGAAGGGTGGGCTATCTGTGGGAACCAGTTAGATTAATACTATTTGTTTAACAGTAGTGATATTACAATTGAATTCGTGGTATTTTTAAATTATATTTCAAGTGGTAGTGCTCAGGAAGTTTGTAGGGAATATAAACAGACACTTCAACAGATTTTATAGGATGATGTCTCCCAATGATAATATTAGCAAACGAAAATGTATTTGACTTTTAACTTTTTGTATTTGTAAAGTGTTCAAATAATGCAATGTATAGATAATTCCTAAATCCTCATTCATGTCAGTATTATCGATCGCTATTCCTTCTTAAAATGACTAAAGAATGAAAGTAATAAGCATTTCTCACATACTTCAATAAAAAGTTTGTTTTTTTAAAAAAGCATTTGACACATTTGACTTGTATATATTTTGCTTTGGTACATATTCTAAGAAGCAGTAGGCAGGGGGAAAAAAAAGCATTAAACAACAGCATGCCTAAAAGATGGGACAAAAAAATAAAGAAAACTATTCCTTCCTGTGACTTCAAAAATATAACAAAAGGACCAAAGCTTGAGGGAATCATGGAGGTCAAAGGAAAACAATCTCTTTACTACAACATGAAAAGACATTCTTCAACTATAAATTTTTGTATCATCCTACTGAGAAGGCCTATGTTGCTTACAGTGAAGACAAGTATGACTATGCATACTAATAATATGGCTTATTCCAGCACTCACTATTTGGTTAGAATTTATAACTTGATTTGGACTTGACTAGAGATATGATTCTGTTGACTAATCCACTTCTGTCTTAAAACAAGCAGATTATGTTTGTCAGTTTTTGAATGCTATTAGGTTAATTCAATTTAGGGAAGTTAATTGGCTTAGTATGTTATTTTTAAGAGGAAAAATTATTCCCAACCCAAGATAGACTGTAGAGATTTGTGCCTTCCCACATGGCTAAGAGTGAGCTAAGTGTTTCGAGTCAGTAAAGCTCCCTAACATGGGTGAGGCCAGGCAAGATTTGAATATCCCCTGAGTTTCTACAGTTTTGAAAATCTGATAGGAGTATGTGCTGTAGTGAGTGCTACGGAGTGTGTAAGCCTGAGGATTCACAGACCTGTACCCCTGTGGTTAATAATACATTATATGTTAATTTAAAAAATCAGATGGGAGAGCAGAATTTGTGGGTTGCCTGTGAATAAAACCATAATTTCTTTCTCAGATCATGTTAGCAAAGGAGTAACTTCCTAAGTAACTAGTTAAGATGCTCATACTGGTTCAGGTCTTGAGACCTCATTAAACCCAAAGATCATTCATCATCATGCTGTGAGATTAAACTGAGCTTTATAAAACTTTTATATCAGTTTAAACATGTAATTGTGCAATATTCCAAGAAATGAGAGTTTAATAGGACTTATCGATTATTCTGTAACATTTAGAAATGTATATGCTATTTATAGTCACTGATGCCTCAATAATTAATTTATATCTAAACTATATGGACATCATCTCTTTTCCCAATAACTACATACTGGCATTTCTCATTTTATTGCAATTTCTTTTATTTCATTTCACAGATACCGTGTTTTTTACAAAGTGAAGGTCTGTGGTTTAACTCTGCATTGGCAAGTCTGTTGACATCATTTTTCCAAAGGCATGTGCTCGCTTTGTGTCTCATGTCGCATTTAGCAATTCTCACAATATTTCTAACTTTATCATTATCACTATATTTGTTATGGTCATCTGTGATTGGTGATCTCTTGGAGCACCAAAAACCATGCCCATATAAGACCACAAACGGATAAACGTTGTGTGTGTTCTAACCAGCCAACCAACCATTCCCCCATCATTTCTCTCTCTCCAGGCTTCCTTATTATTTGAGGAACAAAAATCTCAAAATTGGGTTAGTTAATAACCCTAAAATGGCCTCTAAAGGTTCTAAGTGGAAGAAAGAACTACATGTCTCTCACTTTAAATAAAAAACTAGAAATGATTAACCTTAGAGAGGAAGGCATGTCAATAAAAGCTAGGCCTCATGTGTCCAACAGTTAGCCATTTTGTGACTACAAAGGGAAAGTTCTTCAAGAAAATTAAAAATGCTACTTCAAAAAAATGCTTCTTCAGTGAATAATAAATAATAATAAAATAATTAATAAAATAATAATAAATAATAAAATTATTTAAATTTAAAATTAGGGATACATCTTCCATTAAGTGTGGTAAACCACACTCTGCAAACTGAAGCTGAAACAAATGACACAGATGATGTAGTTGAGATCATTAATAAGGATGACTACACTAAACAAGATATTTTCAATGTAGATAAAATGGCCTTCTATTGTAAGAAGATGCCAATTAGGACTTTCACAGCCAGAGAGGAGAATGCCTGGCTTCAAAGCTTCTATGGACAGGCTGACTATCTTGTTAGAGGTTAATGCAGCTGGTGACTTTAGGTTGAAACCAATGCTCATCTACCATTCTAAAAATCCTAGAGCCCTTAAGAATTATGCTAAATCTACTCTGCCTATGCTCTAGAAATGGAACATCAAAGCCTGGATGACAGCATGGGTTACTGAATATGTTAAGGCCACTATTAAGACCTGGTGATTCACAGACCTGTACCCCTGGGGATAAAAATATATGTTTATAAAAAATAAAAAATTAAAAAAAAAAAAAAAGACCTACTGTTCGGAAAAGAAGATTTCTTTCAAAATAGTACCGCTCAGTGATGATGCACCTACCGTCACCCAAGAGCTCTGATGGCAATGTACAAGGCAATGAAGATTGTTTTCACACCTACTGGCAAAACATTCATTCTGCAGCCCAGGAATCAAGGAGTAATTTTGACTTTCAGGCCTTATGATTTAAGAAATACATTTCATAAGACTAAAACTGCCACAGATAGTGATTCTTCTGATGGATCTGGGCAAAGTCAATTAAAAGCCTTCTGGAAAAGATTCACCATTCTAAGTGCCATTAAGAACATTCATGAACCATGAGAAGAGGTCAAAATACTATTAACCATTAACAGGAGTTTGAAAGAAGCTGATTCCAAACTTCATGGATGACTTGAAGGAAGTATCTGCAGATATGATGGAAATAGCAAAAATAACTAGAATTAGAAGTGAAACCTGAAGATATGACTGAATTGCTGCAATCTCATGATGAAACTTAAATGTGTGAGAGTTTCCTTATTAAGGATGAGCAAAGAAAGTGGTTTTTTGAGATAGAATCTACTCCTGGTGAAAACTGTTGAAATGACAACATCATATTTAGAATATTATATGAACTTAGTTGGCAAAGCATTAGGAGGGTTTGAGAAAATTGTGCCCAATTTTGAAAGAAGTTCTACTGTGGGAAAAATGCTATCAAACAGTGTCGCATACTACAGAAAAATCATGCGTTAAAGGAAGAGTCAATCAATATGGCAAAATTCATTGTCTTATTTTTTCTACTGCCACAGCCACCCCAACCTTCAGCAATCTCATCCTGATCAGTCAGCAGCCATCAACATGGAGACAAGATCCCCCATCAGCAAAAATATTGACTTGCTAAAGCTCAGATTATAGTTAGCACTTTCTAACTGAAGTATTTCTACTTTATATATAACTGTAGAAGTGAAGGTCTCTACATTGGGTTTTTTTGACATAATGCTATTATACACTGAATAGATTAAAATATGGTATAAACATAATTTTATATCTAATGGGAAACAAAAAAAATTGACTTGCTTTATTGTGGTGGTCTGGAACAGAACCAACAGTATCTCCAAGGTATGCCTGTATTAGGTTCCATATTTTAATATTGGTGATACTGTTACAATAAAAAAGATAAACCACAACTTAAACATTTTTTTGCCTTAGAGTATATTTTACTCTGCAAATTTTAAGGGGCAATAAAAGTATATTTTCTCTTTTTTGGCATATCCACTTTGAAGTCTGTAACAGTGTTCAGCTATTTCATTCTCTATAGTAATAATCTCACCTCAGTCCATGATGATTTTTATTACAGGTTATTTGAGAGGTAGGATGTTGTGTAATATTGATTAGAAAATAAATCTCCTATATTTAAAGAGAGAGATGTATCAGGATTAGGTTGTTGAAATAGAATGTATTAAGCTTGTGAATATTTCCAAGTCTCTAGGACATTATAGAGGAACAAATAGTTTAAGGACATGAAGACTGCAAAATATTTACTTTCTTGTGACTCTGTATGAGTAAGTAAGGAATGAAGTTGGAAATTGACAATGGAGCAGAGAATTCAGCTTACAGTAAACCACAGAGGCCTAATTCTTGGTTATTCTAGTAACAGTACTACCTCCTCACAATAAGGATTTGATGATGAGAAAAGACTTAAACAAATGAACTAACTATTAATCCAAGATAGAGCAATATGTTTTCTGGGATCGAATTACTGACCACAACCACTTTTTGTGTAGCTCCCATGCTAAAAATGATTTTTACGTTTTTTTTTTAAAGATTGTAAAAACAAAACAAAAAAGAAGAGAAGGAGCAAAAGGAAACAATATGGAGCCCACAAGACCTAAAATACTCACTTTCTAGCCCTTTACAAAAAGAGATTAGAGACACCTAGTCTACATCACTCTACTTTGAAGGAGGTCTGCAAGGAGGTTGAGGAGAGGTATGCATGATAAGTAAAGGATAGTAACACAAGAAGCATGGGCTTACATTTTGCACCAAGGAGATAAAGTGCATCTTTGTGCATACAAATGACTTATATATTGCAAACCTATTGTACCTCTCGCTGAATCCAGCTGGAGTCAATCTAACTAATTATTTTAATAATTATTTGTGGATTCAAGTTGCCTGGGCATAATGGTCTGGTAGGTAATATAGATTCCTTGTGTGTGTGTGTGTGTGTGTGTGTGTAGATGCAGACAGGTCCCTCAAGATAATGTGGATTATTATTTTAACATGTCCTCAACTTTTCTCTTTGGAAAAGCCTAGAATTCTATAAACCACATTGCCCAGGACCCCCACCTCCCCACCACATCTAAGGTTCTAGATGTAAATTAGGTATCATTATTTGGATACCCTCAAATGAGATTTGAAAATAGAAACTATTGTTACAGGCAAAACAGGTCACAGTGACATGAAGGATAAGACAGTTCTGATGACTGGAATAAGTGACTTAGATTCCAGTCACCAGTTTTGCAAGTGTGAAAGCAGTTGAGAGAGCAGTAATTGTGGAGGCAAGAGTGGGTCACACAATTTCTGTTTGTTTTACAACTTGATGATCTGCTCTTATAAATCCCTTTATACACTTAATTCCTTTTATTGAATACCTTTCTACATTAAATTGGACTGATATGTTTTTCTCACACCAAAACCTGATTGCAACAGTAAGTCTGCTACCATCTAACTACACTTGCCTCTTCACTAATTTCAATGCTGACAATGACAAAATCACTCTTTTCTTCCTCTTCTCTGTTGATTTGCTTGCAGCAAAAAAAAAGTATTTTTTGGAGACCCTGGTTTTTAAGGTTATAACACCAGACCTATACTTATAAGTAATACCTATAAGCCTCCCCTTGTGGCAAATAATTATAGGCATCATTTTCAAGTCCATAATGTAACTCCAGTACAAGTAGGTTCCTAAATTTCTTAGAAACACTCTGCCCATGCAAAGTACATGGATATGCATAATTCAATAAATTGAAATCCTAACAAAATGCAAAATGGAAAAGAATGACAGACATAGGTCAAGAACACAGTAGAACAGAGTATGAGGCAGTATACCTTAACCTCAAGTAGAAAACATAGGGAATTTTTAGCAAATATTGCCATAAAAAAAGCTGAATCACAGTATCAACAGATAGTTCCTGGTGAGAATCAGTAAGGAAGATGGTAACAGTGAGAACCAACAAACATGCTCTTTGGAAAATGAAGAGACAAAAGGAGCAGAATAAATCTCTTACCAGTAGCTACCAGGTGTTGTCAAAAAGAGCCTATTTAAAACAGTCAGCAACAAAACATCTATGGGTCATTCTTTGTTGCTACATTCATACACCTGGGAAAATTTTTTCCCTGGTAGATAACAATATTTAGTAACCTGTAAGATACATGTATGCGCTACAAATATTTGAAACTATTTCTGGTAGAATATATAAACTCATATGTCTGCATTCAACCTCTTCCCATTATTCTCTGTCAGAGACTTAGGACCAAGATGCATAAGAGAACAATGGTTAATTTGACAATGATTTACTTAAGACTAAACCATAGTAAGTAAACTCTGAATTCAGAGAACAGAGTATTAAAATTTGACTATGCTATATGTTCATGTGGAACAACAAATATTAGCCCCAATTACCCAGTGGTGGGAGGGTTGGAATCTTATATTACCCATCCAGAATGAAGTTGAAAGAGCAAGTTCAATGGAAAGGTGACAACCTCCAAACACCATCAACCTATATCAAATCTCTTCTCTCTCTCTCTCTCTTTTAAGTAATCTCTACAACTAACATGGGGCTCGAACTCACAATCCTCAGATCAAGAGTAGCATATTTCACCAACTAAGCCAACCAGGCACCATTGTATCAGGTCACTTCTTACCAAGAAAGTGGTTTTTCCTATTCTCTAAAACCAGATCAACACTCCTATGCCACATTCAACTTTTCTTATTTCTGTCACCAAGTTATAATTCATTATTTTTTTATATATTCATTCAATAAATATGTATTAAACACCTACCTTATACCAGGAACTATGCAGAAGATGGGAATATGGTGGAAAAGAGAATACACAAAACACATGGTGTCACTGTTCTAATGCCTGGATAGCCGACTTTGACTCACTGTTGATAAAAAAGATATAAACCAACTCCAGCATCCCTCCTATACCAAAAAAACTAACCTTTGCCAATAACTGAATTTTTGTCAATGTGGTAATAATTCCAGATAGCTACTAGGTTTGTAGAAATTGCTTAAAAATACAATCAGTGGCTAGTTAATGTTATGATATTGGAAACAATGTGTTGTCATCACTTTAAAATAAGTAAAACATTTTTCATTTATCCTGCATTTTCTATTGCCTTGTTTAATAAACACAAAATATGTACCAGTTACAAAACTTGACATCCATCTCCACACTACATGGAGTTTTTAGGAGGACCATCATTTTCCTATTTACTTCATTAATACCTCTAATCATCATGACTCAGAGACTACAATTCCTTAAAAAAAAAAAAAAGAAGAAGAAGCTTGCAAGAAAATGGTATGTTCAGTAAGAACACATTATATCTTAGTCAATACCTCCCACAATCAAAATGTGGGATGTTAGATATTTCCACATCCTCGGTGAATGTAGTAACCCAAAACATGCTAATGCTTCTGCAAAGACAACTAGAAAAATCTAATAAACTAAAATTCCAAAGACAGAACATTTCTTAGATCAGTTTACAATCACCTATGGGCATTTACCAATGCTGAGAGAGGACTGAGGATCAGGTTTAGCCTAAGCAAAATGTCTCTGCTGGAAGTGAAAGAAAAGCATCAAGACTTTAGTGACCATGCTGAGCTAGAATAATAAATTCTAATCTTGAGAACTCTCAAATGCACCGTTTATCCCAAAAGACATCTGCTGAATTTTGAAGCTATATTTGAGGCCAAAGAGTTAGGAATAAAACTTCTAAAGATAACAGTAAATTTCTTAAAGTCTCACAGTACAGATGAAACAAAGATGTGTTGAGAAAAGCCTCAACAAAAGCCAGTCTCCCCCTCAAGGCATTTGCCATATTTTGAAGTAGCAAGGGATTGGATTCTGGAGTTTGGGTCTGGGAAAATCAGAAAGACAAAACTAAACCTCCTGAACAGTTTGAAAAATATAAATATAAACACTTTAAAGACAATCAAAAGCTGGGAAAGTTCTGTGAAGAACATGAAACAAACACAAGTAAACTGAACTTTACTAAACTGTAACCCCTCTTAACTCCTGTCGATCCTTGATGGGCTTAAAGTGATTAATCCTAAATCTTAAATGCCTAGCACAGAAAAGTGAGAAAATTCTCTTGTGGATAATATGGTCACCTGAGCCTTAATAATTCTTTTACACACAATGCCTGTGCTATGATAAAAAATGATTAGATATATGAATAAGCAAGAAAATATGACCAACCACGAAAAGAAAAATAGACAACAGTAGTAGATCCAATGATAATCCAGACCAACAAATTTAAATAACTGATATATATATATATGTGTGTATACACACACACACACACACATAATCATGTAAGAAGTTTGGAGGTCATTACTCCCATTCACACAACAAGAAAAAAAAACAAATGAACTGATAATCAACAACTCTTCTGAGATACATCAGATAACTGAAATCATACTATCATATTAAAAAGTTACTGGAGAATTAGTGTGAACAAGTCTCAGGGTTAAAAACTCCAGGGAGACCATCTTAGGGAGGCCTCACACTGAGTTCTGTATCAGGAGCTCACAAGCAGAATGTAGAATAATACCCACATGTTTCTGGTAAGGGAAAGGGATATGTAGTCATGTGAAATAAGCAAACACTTTTTCATGTGTCTGTTGGCCATCTGGATGTCTTCTTGGCAGAAATGTCTGCTCATGTCCTCTGCCCATTTCTTGATTGGATTATTTGTTCTTTGGGTGTTGAGTTTGCTAAGTTCTTTATAGATTCTGGACACTAGTCCTTTATCTGATATGTCGTTTCCAAATATCTTCTCCCATTCTGTCAGTTGTCTTTTGATTTTGTGAACTGTTTCCTTTGCTGTGCAAAAGCTTTTGATCTTGATGAAATCCCAATAGTTCATTTTTGCCCTTGCTTCCCTTGCCTTTGGCGTTGTTCCTAGGAAGATGCTGCTGCGGCTGAGGTCAAAGAGGTTGATGCCTGTGTTCTCCTCAAGGATTTTGATGGATTCCTTTCGCACATTGAGGTCCTTCATCCATTTTGAGTCTATTTTTGTGTGTGGTGTAAGGAAATGGTCCAATTTCATTTTTCTGCATGTGGCTGTCCAATTTTCCCAGCACCATTTATTGAAGAGGCTGTCTTTTTTCCATTGGACATTCTTTCCTGCTTTGTCGAAGATTAGTTGACCATAGAGTTGAGAGTCTATTTCTGGGATCTCTATTCTGTTCCATTGATCTATGGGTCTGTTTTTGTGCCAGTACCATGCTGTTTTGATGATGACAGCTTTGTAATAGAGCTTGAAGTCCGGAATTGTGATGCCACCAACTTTGGCTTTCTTTTTCAATATTACTTTGGCTATTTGAAGTCTTTTCTGGTTACATATAAATTTTAGGATTATTTGTTCCATTTCTTTGAAAAAGATGGATGGTACTTTGATAGGAATTGCATTAAATGTGTAGATTGCTTTAGGTAGCATAGACATTTTCACAATATTTATTCTTCCAATCCAGGAGCATGGAACATTTTTCCATTTCTTTGTGTCTTCCTCAATTTCTTTCATGAGTACTTTATAGTTTTCTGAGTATAGATTCTGTGTCTCTTGGGTTAGGTTTATTCCTAGGTATCTTATGGTTTTGGGTGCAATTGTAAATGGGATTGACTCCTTAATTTCCCTTTCTTCTGTCTTGCTGTTGGTGTAGAGAAATGCAACTGATTTCTGTGCATTGATTTTATATCCTGACACTTTACTGAATTCCTGTATAAGTTCTAGCAGTTTTGGAGTGGAGTCTTTTGGGTTTTCCACATATAGTATCATATCATCTGTGAAGAGTGATAATTTGACTTCTTCTTTGCTGATTTGGATGCCTTTAATTTCCTTTTGTTGTCTGATTGCTGAGGCTAGGACCTCTAGTACTATGTTGAATAGCAGTGGTGATAATGGACATCCCTGCCGTGTTCCTGACCTTAGTGGAAAAGCTTTCAGTTTTTCTCCATTGAGAATGATATTTGCGGTGGGTTTTTCATAGATGGCTTTGATGATATTGAGGTATGTTCCCTCTATCCCTACACTTTGAAGAGTTTTGATCAGGAAGGGATGCTGTACTTTGTCAAATGCTTTTTCAGCATCTATTGAGAGTATCATATGGTTCTTGTTCTTACTTTTATTGATGTGTTGTATCACATTGACTGATTTGTGGATGTTGAACCAACCTTGCAGCCCTGGAACAAATCCCACTTGGTCGTGGTGAATAATCCTTTTAATGTACTGTTGAATCCTATTGGCTAGTATTTTGTTGAGTATTTTCGCATCTGTGTTCATCAAGGATATTGGTCTATAGCTCTCTTTTTTGGTGGGATCCTTGTCTGGTTTTGGGATCAAGGTGATGCTGGCCTCATAAAATGAGTTTGGAAGTTTTCCTTCCATTTCTATTTTTTGGAACAGTTTTAGGAGAATAGGAATTAGTTCTTCTTTAAATGTTTGGTAGAATTTCCCCGGGAAGCCGTCTGGCCCTGGGCTTTTATTTGTTTGGAGATTTTTAATGACTGTTTCAATCTCCTTCCTGGTTATGGGTCTGTTCAGGCCTTCTCTTTCTTCCTGGTTCAGTTGTGGTAGTTTATATGTTTCTAGGAATGCATCCATTTCTTCCAGATTGTCAAATTTATTGCCGTAGAGTTGCTCATTGTATGTTCTTATAATAGTTCGTATTTCTTTGGTGTTAGTTGTGATCTCTCCTCTTTCATTCATGATTTTATTTATTTGGGTCCTTTCTCTTTTCTTTTTGATAAGTCTGGCCAGGGGTTTATCAATTTTATTAATTCTTTCAAAGAACCAGCTCCTAGTTTCGTTGATTTGTTCTATTGTTTTTTTGGTTTCTATTTCATTGATTTCTGCTCTGATCTTTATGATTTCTCTTCTCCTGCTAGGCTTAGGGTTTCTTTCTTGTTCTTTCTCCAGCTCCTTTAGGTGTAGGGTTAGATTGTGTACCTGAGACCTTTCTTGTTTCTTGAGAAAGGCTTGTACCGCTATATATTTTCCTCTCAGAACTGCCTTTGTTGTGTCCCACAGATTTTGAACCGTTGTATTTTCATTATCATTTGTTTCCATGATTTTTTTCAATTCTTCTTTAATTTCCCGGTTGACCCATTCATTCTTTAGAAGGATACTGTTTAGTCTCCATGTATTTTGGTTCTTTTCAAACTTCCTTTTGTGGTTGAGTTCTAGCTTTAGAGCATTGTGGTCTGAAAATATGCAGGGAATGATCCCAATCTTTTGATACCATATCACTCGGCATCAGGGAAATACAAATCAAAACCACAATGCGATATCACCTCACACCAGTCAGAATGGCTAAAATCAACAAGTCAGGAAATGACAGATGCTGGCGAGGATGCGGAGGAAGGGGAACCCTCCTACACTGTTGGTGGGAATGCAAGCTGGTGCAACCTCTCTGGAAAACAGCATGGAGGTTCCTCAAAATGTTGAAAATAGAACTGCCTTATGACCCAGCAATTGCACTATTGGGCATTTACCCTAAAGATACAAACGTAGTGATCCAAAGGGGCACGTGTACTCGAATGTTTATAGCAGCAATGTCCACAATAGCCAAACTATGGAAAGAACCTAGATGTCCATCAACAGATGAATGGATCAAGAAGATGTGGTATATATACACAATGGAATACTATGCAGCCATCAAAAGAAATGAAATCTTGCCATTTGCGACAACATGGATGGAACTAGAGCGTATCATGCTTAGCGAAATAAGTCAAGCAGAGAAAGACAACTATCATATGATCTCCCTGATATGAGGAAGTGGTGATGCAACATGGGGGCTCTAGTGGGTACGAGAAGAATAAATGAAAGAAGATGGGATTGGGAGGGAGACAAACCATAAGTGACTCTTAATCTCACAAAACAAACTGAGGGTTGCTGGGGGGAGGGGGTTTGGGAGAAGGGGGTGGTATTATGGACATTGGGGAGGGTATGTGTTTTGGTGAGTGCTGTGAAGTGTGTAAACCTGGTGATTCACAGACCTGTACCCCTGGGGATAAAAATATATGTTTATAAAAAATAAAAAATTATATTAAAAAAAAAAAGAAATAAGCAAACAGTATTCTTCTCATAAGGCTTTCCTTCAGAGAAAACTATTTTACTAGAACCTTTTGACTGTGGCTTTACCAAAGCCTACCCAATCTGAAAGAAGGTAAATATCCAACTTCAGCTTATACTACCCTTCTATTTGAGGAAGAGATATGCCTAGATGGAGCCATTCTAGTTTTTCTCTCTCACCTAAGGCAGGATGGGTAGGGATTTAGAAGAGAGGCTGCCTCCCTAAAGGCTCTGTAAAGGACAGAGACCTAATCATTGGACCACAGGATGTTTCCCCTTCTCCCACACCTTACCACCACAAAATAGGGATCTATAAAATAATAGGATATACAACTAAAGAATAGCACATCTTGGGCCTTAAAAAAGAAGTCTTTAGGGAATTCCTAAGACTGCAACAGAGATCAGAAAAAAGGACACCAGAGGAAATTTTAGCCTCTAAATCCTATACTTAGAAGAAACAATAAACAGAGCATATGACCTTGCCAGATAAACATAAAACCTCACATTAAAGACCAAATACTACAGTTTCTTCTACACAGTACTTCATGATGAGATTTAAAGAAAAAATTTAGGAAATAATAAAAGATAAAATGATACATTGAAGAGATAGAACAAGCACCAAAATCAGACTTATATTCGGCAGAGATGTTGAAATTAAAAGAAAATGCTTGAATCAAAGAAAACGCTAGAAATCAAAAACACTACCACAGGTTTGAAGAATGCCTCATCACAGACTGAGCACAGCTGAAGAGAGAAAACAATGAACTTGAAGTATCAATACAACTTCCCAAATAAAAATGAAAAGACAAAAAAGAATAAAACTGGGGGCATCACGCTACCTGATTTCAAGCTTTACTACAAAGCTGTGATCACCAAGACAGCATGGTACTGGCATAAAAACAGACACATAGGGGCACCTGGGTGGCTCAGTGGGTTAAGCCGCTGCCTTCGGCTCAGGTCATGATCTCAGGGTCCTGGGATAGAGCCCCACATCGGGCTCTCTGCTCAGCGAGGAGCCTGCTTCTCCCTCTCTCTCTGTCTGCCTCTCTGCCTGCTTGTGATCTCTCTGTCAAATAAATAAAATCTTTAAAAAAAAATTAAAAAACAGACACATAGACCAGTGGAACAGAGTAGAGAGCCCAGATAGGGACCCTCAACTCTATGGTCAAATAATCTTTGACAAAACAGGAAAAAATACACAGTGGAAAAAAGACAGTCTCTTCAAATAAATGGTGCTGGAAAAACTGGGCAGCTATATATGTAGAAAAGTGAAACTCGACTATTCTCTTACACCGTACATAGAGATAAACTCAAAATGGATAAAAGACCTCAATGTGAGACAGGAATCCATCAGAAACCTAGAGGAGAACATAGGCAGTAATCTCTTCAATATCAGCCACAGCAACTTCTTTCAAGATATGTCTCCAAAGGCAAAGGAAACAAAAGCGAAAATGAACTTTTGGGACTTCATCAAAATCAAAAGCTTCTACACAGCAAAGGAAACAGTCAAGAAAACAAAGAGGCAACCCATGGAATGGGAAAAGATATTTGCAAATGACAGTACAGACAAAAGGTTGATATCCAGGATCTATAAAGAACTCCTCAAACTCAACACACACAAAACAGACAATCATATCAAAAAACAGGCAGAAGATATGAACAGACACTTCTCCAATGAAGACATACAAATGGCTATCAGACACATGAAAAAATGCTCATCATCACTAGCCCTCAGAGTGATTCAAATTAAAACCACACTGAGATATTACCTTACACCAGTTAGAATGGCCAAAGTTAGCAAGACAAGAAACAACATGTGTTGGAGGGGGTGTGGAGAAAGGGGAACCCTCTTCCACTGTTGGTGGGAATGCAAGTTGGTGCAGCTTCTTTGGAGAACAGTGTGGAGATTCCTCAAGAAATTAAAAATAGAACTTCCCTATGACCCTGCCATTGCACTACTGGGTATTTATCCCAAAGATACAGATGTAGTGAAAAGAAGGGCCATCTGCACCCCAATGTTTATAGCAGCAATGGCCACAGTCGCCAAATTGTGGAAAGAACCAAGATGCCCTTCAACAGACGAATGGATAAAGAAGATGTGGTCCATATACATGATGGAGTATTATGCCTCCATCAGAAAGGATGAATACCCAACTTTTGTAGCAACATGGATGGGACTGGAAGAGATTATGCTGAGTGAAATAAGTCAAGCTGAGAGAGTCAATTATCATATGGTTTCACTTATTTGTGGAGCATAACAAATATCATGGAAGACAAGGGGAGATGGAGAGGGGAAGGGAGTTGGGGGAAATTGGAAGGGGAGGTAAACCATGAAAGACTATGGACTCTGAAAAACAATCTGAGGGGTTTGAAGAGGCGGGGGTGGGGTGGGAGGTTGGGGTACCAGGTGGTGGGTATTATAGAAGGCACGGATTGCATAGAGCACTGGATGTGGTGCAAAAATAATGAATACTGTTATGTTGAAAATAAATTTTAAAAAAAAGAAAAAAAAGAACACTTCTTGCACTTTCCTTTAATTATATTTGCTCATTTTTATATTGCCCCTCCTGTTTATGCAGAGCATTGGCGTATGGATGAATGAAAGAATGAAATGTCTAAAAACACTTAAGATGTATTTTATGAATTTAACTCACACTTTGGCAGAATAAATGGGTGGCAGAATAAATGAGGTGTTTTAATGTCAAAAAATATAGAATAAAATATCCAAGAACTATGGGACAATTACAAAATCTGTAACATATGCAAAATGAAAATACCAGAAAAAGATCAAAGAGAGAAAGGAGCAGAAGAAATATTTGAAGTAATGATGACTGAAAATTTGACAAAATTAATGATAAATACCAAACCACAGATCTAGGAAACTTAGGTCATCAAGCCTAATAAATACACCAAATTCTACACCTAAACATATTATTTGCAAAGTGGAAAAAAAAAAAAGATAAAGAGAATATCTTGACAAAAGCCAGAGGCGGGGGGGATAATGTTATCCAATAATGAAAATAGAAATCAAGGAAACTAAAACAGGAAATCAAAGGGGGGGGACAAAACAAAAAGCTGATTCTTTGGAGAAAAAAAATCAGTAAATTCTATCAGCATCTAACAAGGTTAACAAAGAAAAAAAGAGAACATAAATTATCAATAGCAGAATTGAAAGAGGGGACATCACTACATATGCCATGGACATTAAAAGGATAATAAGTGTTTTGGGGTGGGCTCAGTTGGTTAAGCCAACCAACTCTTGATTTCAGCTCAGGTCCTGATCTCAGGGTCATGAGATCAAGCCCCATGTCTGGCTCCACACTCAGAGGGGAGTCTGCTTGTTCCTCTCCCTCTTCTCCTCCCTCTTCTCCCTCTCTCTTTTTCTCTCTCTCTCAAATAAATAAATAAATAAAGTCTTTTTTTAAAAAAGGATAATAAAAAACACCATGAACAACTCAATGTCCATACTTAATGAAAGGGACCAATTTATTAAAAAACATAATCTGACAAAACTCCACACAAGAAGAAATAGCCCAAGCAAGCATATATCTGCTAAATAAGTTGAATAAATAATTCATAATCTCCCAAAACAAATACATCATGTCTAGATGAGTTCACTGGTCAAGTCTATCAAATAATGTTAAAATAAATCATAACAGTTCTCTATAATCCTTATCAGACTTAAGAAATAGAGGAGTGACTACTTCCTAACCCATTGAAAGAGACCAGTATTACCTTAATACCAAAACCAGACAAAAAAATTACAAAAAAAAAAGTATAGGCCAATATATCTGATGAACATAGATGCAAAAATCTTCAACAAAACACCTGAAAATCAAATCTAACAATGTACAAATACAATTGTACACCACAACTAAGTGGATTTATTCCAGGTATTCAAGTCAGGTTCAATATCCAAAAACTAAGTAATGTGATATATCACATCAAAAACCTAAAGAAGAAAAATCACACTGATGTATCAATAGATCATTTGACAAAAGCCCATACCCATTCATGGTAAAAAAAAGAAAAAAACCACATACAATTCTCAGTAAACTACAAATAGAAAGAACTTCCTCAACTTGATTAAAAAAAAAAACAAATCTGTAAAATCCGTTTGACTAACAGCATACTTAATAGTGAGAAACTCAAATCTTTCCTACTAACATCAGAAACAAAGCAAGGATGTCCTCTCTCACAGCTCCTTTCAGTGATATACTGGATATTCTAGTCAATATAATAAGATTTTTAAAAAGGAAATAAAAAGTATATAGATTGGGAAAGAAGAAACAAAATTGTTTTTTTTAAATGACATGATCATCATGTAGAATATTCAAAAGAATCAGCCAAAAAACTCCAAGAACTAATAAATGATTATAGTATTGTTGCAGGAGGCAATATTAATATACAAGAGCCAGTCCTTTTCCTATACACCAGCAATGAACAAGAATTTGAAATTAATAAAACAATATTAATATTTTATTAATAATTTTATTAATAAAATTAATAAAACCTTTATTAGCACCCCCAAAATGAAATACTTGGGCATAAACCTAACAAACTATGTATAAAATATATATGAGGAAAATTATAAAACTCTAATGTTAAAAGAATTCAAAGAAGAACTAAGTAAATGTAAGGATATCCCATGTTCACAGATAGGAAGACTCTATATTGTCAAGATGCCAGTTCTTCCAACATAACCTATAAATCAATGTAGTTCAAATCAAAATACCAGTGAGTTATTTTGTAGACATTGATAAGCTAATTCTGAAGTCTATATGGAAAGACCAGAAAGAAAATACATACACACACACACACACACACACACACACATAATATAGTGGAAAAAGTTTTCAAAACAAATAACACTGGGACAACTGGACATCCATATGGGGGGAAAATATATCTATACACAGACAGCACACACTTCACAAAAATTAATTCAAAATGAGTCAAAGACGTAAATACAAAATGCAAAACTATAAAACTCCAAGAAGACAACACAGGAGAAATCTAGATGATGTTGGGTTTAGTAAAGATTTTTTAGAAAACCCCAAAGGCACAATCCATGAAAGAAAGAATTGATGAGCTGGACTTTAACAAAAATAAAATTTTCAGTTCTGCAAAATCACTGTCAAAAGAATGAAAAGATAAGAAACAAACTGGGGGAAATATTTGCAAAGATATATCTGATAAAGGACTGTTATTTAAAATATATAAAGAATTATTCCTATCAAAATCTGTATTTCTGATCGATTATGAGCATTGAGACAAGATTCAAAATTTCCCAAAGAAAGAAGCACAATGAATGTTGTGATTGCCTATTCAGAAACAGTGAGCACTGCTTTCAAAATGATCTCACCCCAGAAATTAAATAAGGTCAGCTACATTCATTGGCATTTTCTCCACTGTAGTACTGTAGAAAGTCTCAATGTCATGAAGAATCCTCTTGCCTTCTTCAGTAACAAAGTTTATAGCCACACCTTTCCTCCCAAATTGACCCTTTCTGCCAATTCTTTCTTAAAACAACAACAAGAAAACTAAATTGTTTTTTTAAAGGGGCCAAAGACCTTAACAGACACCTCACTATAGAAGATACACAGGTGGCAAATAAACATATAAAAAGATGCACCACATCATATATCATACAGAAAATACAAATTAAAATAAAATTCCACTACACACTTATTAGTGGCCAAAATCTAGAATACTAATAAGATCAAATGTTAGCAAGAACGTGCAGCAAAAAAAAAACTTTCATTCATTGCTGACAGGAATGCAAAATGGTAGAGTCACTGTGGAAGACAGCTGGAGAAAATCTATATAAAACTAAACATACTCAGTATGATCCAGTAACTACACTCCTTGTTATGTACCCAAAGGAGTTGGAAACTTTTATTTACAGATAAACCTGCACAGAAATTTTTACAGCAGTTTTATTTGTAAGTGCCAAAACTTACAAGAAACCAAGATGTCCTTCAGTAGGTGAATAAATAAACTATGGTACATCCAGACAATGGAATATTATTAGGATTATTAAAATATTAATATTAATTATTAAAAGTATTAAGAATAACAAGTGTTGTGATTATTAAGATTATTAAGAATATTATTAACTAAAATGACATATGACTTACCTGAAAGGGTGACATACTATATACATGAATTATATGACATTCCAGAAAATTTAAGACACTAAAAAAGATCAGTGATTGTTAGGGGTAAAAGGGAATAAATGGATGAAGAAGCAGAGCACAAGGAATTTTTAGGACAGTAGATCTGCTCTCTATGGCGATACCATAGTGGACACATATTATTATAAATTTGTACACATCCACACAATACCAACAGTGAACTCTAATGGAAATTAGAGTCACTTTGTGATACTGATGAGCTAATGTAGTTTCATTAATTATATCAAACGCACTTCTCTGGTAGCGGGTATTGATGATGGGGAGGTTATGTATGTACAAGGAAAGAAGTCAAATGGGAACTTTCTGTACTTTTTCCTCAATTTTTGCTGTGAACCTATTTACTTTAAAAAATAATATCTAGTAAAAAGAAATAAAAACTTAAATATACAAAAGCGACAATAAAAATAACATGGCACTTCTGCTCAGAAACCATAAAAGCAAGAAGTAAGTGAAGTGAAATATTTAAGTGTTAAAAGAAAAAGCCACCAGCCCAGAATTACATATTCAGTGAAATTATCCTTCAAGAGTGAAAGAGATAGGGAGTTTCTCAGACAAACAAAAAATGGAAGAAATCTGTCACCAACAGACCTGCCTTCCAAGAAATACTAAAGTTTTTCAGAAGGAAGGCAAAGGATGCAGATCAGAAACTTGAATGTACATTGAAAAATGAAGAGTGTTAGAAAAGGAATAAATCAAATAAACTAAAAACATTTCCTTTTTCCTATTCTTAACTGATTTAACAGATAAGAGCTTGTTCCAAATAGTAATAGCAACAATGTATTCACTGATTATACTTTATGGATAAGTGAAATGAATAAGATTGATAGAAGAAACTAGAGGAGGAATTGGGAATGCTCTTTTATAAAGCACTTGTACTACCCATGAAATGTTACAGTATTATTTAAAAGAAGACTTTGATTAGTACAAATGTATACTGCAAATTCAAGGACAATCGTAAGTTTTTTTTAAAGGAGTGGGGAAGATAGAGAGAAAGAAGGATGATTTATATGCTGAAAAAGGAAAAAAAACAGAATAGAACACTTAAGAAACTCATTTAAAACTACAGAAGTCAGAAAAATAATGGGATACAAAAGAAACAAAGAAGATGACAATAAATAAAAAACACTAGCAAATATGATAGATATCAAAACAACCAAATAATCACTTTTAATGTCTATTATTTAAAACATCAATTAAAATATAGCTATTAGATTGAATTTAAAAACACAACCAAATTCTTTGCTGTCTATGAGAAACCCAGTTTGAGTGTAAAGAAACAGATTAAAAGTAAAGGGGCAGAGAAAATATACCATGCTATACCTAATTGAAAGAAAACTGAAGTAGCTATATTAATTTTAGGAAAAGCAGAAATCAGAGCAAGGAAAAATATAAGGGGTAAGGAGGAACATTACATAATGATAAAAGGGTCAATTCTCCAAGAAGAATTAACGTTTATGCATTTAACAACTGTGCATCAAAATAAATGAAGCAAAAACTGAAAGAACAGCAAGGAAACATAGATGACTCAACTCTTGTAGTTGGGGAATTCAACACCTCTCCATTACTAATTAATAGATCCAGCAGGCAGAAAATCTGTAAGAAAGAACATAGTTGAATTGCCAGTACCAATAATCAAATGGATAAAATCACCACCTATTGAATACATAATCCAACAACAGCAGAATATACATTCATCTCAAACTCACTTGGACATTTACCAAGATAAACCATATTCTGGACCACAAAACACATCTTAACAAATTTCAAAGTATATAAACCATACAAAATGTACCATCGGACCACAATGGAATTAAACTAAAAATTAGTAACAGTAAGATAGTTGGAAACCCCAAAACAGCAGAACATCAAGCACACTTCTAAATAACATGTGGGTTAAAAGGGTGCCTGGGTGGCTCAGTCCATTAAGCATTTGCCTTTGGCTCACGTCACAATCCCAGGGTCTTGTGATCAAGCCCCACATCTGGCTCCCTGCTCTGTGGGAGATCTGCTTCTCCCTCTCCTTCTGCCTGCCACTTTTGTGTTTGCTCTCTCTCTGTCTCACTCTCTCAAATAAATAAACAAATAAATAAATAAAAACTTAAAAAATAAATAACATGTGGGTCAAAGAAGTCTCAAGGGAAATATAAATATAATTTGAACTAAATGAAAATGAAAGCACAACCCATCAAATTTTTTGGCACACAGAGAAAGCTGTGCTTAGAAGGAAATATATAGCATTGAATGCATATATTAGGAAAAAAGGAAGATTTAAAATCAACCATCCAAAGTTGTACCTTATGAAAGAAAAGCAACATAAACCTAAACCAAGCAGAAGAAAGAAAATACTAAAATTTAGAGCAGAAGACCATGAAATTGAAAAGAAGGAAACAATAGAGATTATCAATGAATATAAGTGCTGATTCTTCAAAAAGATCAATAAAATTAAATCCTCTAGCTAGCCTAATAGAGAGAAGACAAAGAAATTACTATCATCAGATATGAAAGGGGGGAAACACTAATATTCCCATGGATATTTAAAAAATAATAAATAACATAAGCAACAGTATACCCACAAGTTTAATAACTTAGATGAAATGAACAAATTCTTTGAAAAGCACAATCATTTAAAGCTTACACAAGAAGACTAAAGTCCCAATAGCTCATTTTTGCTTTTGTTTCTCTTGCCTTTGGAGACATGTCTAGCAAGTAGCTGCTACAGCTGAGGTCCAAGAGGTTGTGCCCATGTTCTCCTCTAGGATTTGGATGGACTCCTGTCTCACTTTTAGGTGTTTCATTCATTTATTTTTGTGTATGGTGTAAGAAAGTGGTCCAGTTTCATTTTTCTGCATATAGCTGTAAAATTTTTCCTAACACCATTTGTTGAAGTGACTATTGTTTTTCCATTGGGTATTCTTTACTGCTTTGCTGAAGATAAGTTGACCATAAAGTTGAGAGTCCATTTCTGGGTTCTCTATTCTGTTCCAAATTGATCTGTGTCTTCTTTTGTGCCAGTACCATACTGTCTTAATGATTACAGCTTTAATAATATAGCTTGAAGTCTGGAATTGTGATGCTTCCAGCTTTGGTTTTCTTTTTCAACATTCCTTTGACTAGTCTGGATCTTTTCTGGTTCCACACAAACTTTAGGATTATTTGTTCCAGCTCTGTGAAAAATGCTGATGGTATTTTGATAGGGATTACATCAAAGGTATAGATTGCTTTGGGTAGCATGAACATTTTACTAAAATTTGTTTTTTAAATCTATGAGCATGGATGTTTTTTATGTCTTCCTCAATTTCTTTCATAAGTGTTCTATAGTTTTCAGATTACAGAACCTTTTCCTCTTTAGTTAGGTTTATTGCTAGGTATCTTATGTTTTTTTGGTGCAATTGTAAATGGGATTAATTCCTTGACTTCCCTTTCTTCCGCCTCATTACTAGTGTATAGAATTGTAACTGACTTCTGTGCATTGATTTTATATCCTGTGACTGCTGAAATTCCTCTATCAGTGCTAGCAATTTTTTGGTGGAGTCTTTGGAGTTTTCTACATAGAGTATCATGTCATCTGCAAAGGGTGAAAGTTTGACTTCTTTCTTGCCTATTTGATTGCCTTTTATTTCTTTTTATTGTCTGATTGCTAAGGAATCAAAATAAAAAGTTTTTGCACAGCAGAGAAAAGTCAACAAAACTTTAGTTGTCTTTTAAGGCAACTAAATGGTTGGAATGGGAGAAGACATTTGCAAATGTTTTATCAGATAAAGGACTATTATCAAATATCTATAAAGAACTTGTAAAACTCAACACCAAAAAAACCCAAAAAATCCAGTCAAGAAATGGGTAGAAGATATGAGCAGACATTTTTCCAAAGAAGACATACAAATGGCCAATAGACAAATGAAAAAATGTTCAATGTTATTCAACCTCAGGAAAATCAAAATCAAAATCACAATGAGCTACTACTTCACAGCAGTCAGAATGGATAAAATGAACAACTCAGAAAACAAGAGATGTTGGTAAGGATTTGGAAAAGGGGAACCCTCTTATACTGTTGGTGGGAATGCAAAAAGGTGCAGTTACTCTGGAAAACTGTATGGCGTTTCCTCAGAAAGTTAATAATAGAGCTACCCTATGGTCCAGCAATTACACTACTAGGTATTTATCCAAAGGATACAAATATAGTGATTCGAAGGGGCACCTTCACCCCAATGTTTATAGCAGCAATGTCCACAACACCCAAAAAGGAAGAAAAGCCCAGATATCCATCAACAGATGAATGGCTAAAGAAGATGGAATATTACTCAGCATCAAAAGAATGAACTCTTACTGTTTGCAACAATGTGGATGGAACTAGAGGGTATTATGCTAAGCAAAATAAGTCAGTCAGAGAAAGACAAATATTGTATGGTTTCACTTATATGTGGAATTTAAGAAACAAAACAGATGAGCATAGAGAAAAGGAAGGAGAAATAAAAATAAGAAGAAAATTGAGAGAGAGGCAAACTATAAGAGACACTGAACTCTAGGAAACAAAATGAGGGTTGCCAAAGGGGAGGTGGATGAGGGGAAGGGGTAGTTGGATGATGGACATTAAGGAAGGAACATGATATAATGAGCACTGGGTGATGAATCACTAAATTCTACACTGAAATTCATAATATATTAACTACATTTATTTTTTTTTATTATAAAATTATACTTTTTATTACTTAGCAATTTTTTTTTTAATTTTTTATTTTTTATAAACATATATTTTTATCCCCAGGGGTACAGGTCTGTGAATCACCAGGTTTACACACTTCACAGCACTCACCAAATCACATACCCTCCCCAATGTCCATAATCCCACCCCCTTCTCCCAAACCCCCTCCCCCCGGCAACCCTCAGTTTGTTTTGTGAGATTAAGCGTCACTTATGGTTTGTCTCCCTCCCAATCCCATCTTGTTTCATTTATTCTTCTTCTACCCACTTAAGCCTCCATGTTGCATCACCACTTCCTCATATCAGGGAGATCATATGATAGTTGTCTTTCTCTGCTTGACTTATTTCGCTAAGCATGATACGCTCTAGTTCCATCTATGGAAAGAACCTAGATGTCCATCAACAGATGAATGGATCAAGAAGATGTGGTATATATACACAATGGAATACTATGCAGCCATCAAAAGAAATGAAATCTTGCCATTTGCAACTACATTTAATTTAAATAAAGAAATTTTTTAAAAAGCTTACACAAGAAGAAACAGAAAATCTAAATAGGCCTACATCTGTTAACTAAATTAAAATTGAGTAAATTTCCAGAAGGAACACGCTAGACCAGATTATTTTACTGATGAATTCTACCAAACTTTTATTTTTTTAAGATTTTTTATTTATCTATTTGACAGAGATCACAAGTAGGCAGAGAAGTAGGCAGAGGGAGAGGGGGGAAAAGCAGGGTCCCTGCTGAGCAGAGAGCCCAATGTGGGGCTCAATCCCAGGACCCTGGGATCATGACCTGAGTCAAAGGCAGAGGCTTTAACCCACACAGGTGCCATGAATTCTACCAAACATTAAAGAAAAATATATATATATACTAGTTCTCCATAATCTCTTCCAGATTTCAGAAGCAGGAAATACTTCCTAACTCAATCTATGAGACCAGGGTTACCCTAATAGTAAAATCAGATAAAGACATTACAGGAAAGAAAAACTACAGGCAAATAGCTCTCTTGAACACAGATGCAAAAATACTCAACAAATTATTAGTAAATAGAATCCAACAGAGTATAAAAAGAACTATACACCACAACCTAGTAGTATTTATCCCAGATATGCAAAACTGATTTAACATTCAAAAATCAAGTAATATACTCCACTGCAATAATAGGCTAAAGAAAAAATATATCACATGATCTGGACACCTGGGTGGCTCAGTCGCTTAAGTATCTGTCTTTGACTCAGGTCATGATCCCAGGGACCTGGAATCAACTCTTGCATCAGGCTCCCTGCTCAGTGGGGAGTCTGCTTTTTCCTCTCCCTCTACCTTTCTCCCTGTTCATGCTCTTTCACAAATAAATAAATAAAAGATTTTTTTTAATTAAAAAAATCACATGATCATATCAATAGATACAAAGAAAGTATTTGAGAAAATCAAATAACCATTCATGACAAAAACTCTTAGTAAACTAGGAATTATAAAAATTATAAAAATCCCACAGCTAACACATACTTCATAGTAAGAAACTCAAAGCTTCCATCCTAAGGTTGGAAACAAGTCAAGGATGTCCCCTCTTACCACTCTTATTTAACACCTGGGAATTCTAAATAATGCAAAATGTACAGAGAACTCAATAATAAGAAAATCAACAACACAATTAAAAAATATATCCAGTGATCTGAACAGACAGCTCACCAAAGATAGATATACAAATGCAAATTATACAGATGGCAAAGACGTTCACTTTCATGAATTATTAGGGAAATAAAAATTAAACCTAATTGAGATACCATTATACCCCTATTAGAATGGGCCATTATACACCTATTAGAATGGGTATGTCCATAAAACTGACAATATCAAATGCTAGCTGGGACATGAAGCAAAAACAACACTAAATTTTTTGATAAGAATGCAAAATGTTATGTCCAGTTTGGATGGTAGTTTGGCAATTTCTCACAAAGCAAAGCATAGTCTTACCATACAATCCAGCCACGGTGCTCCTAGGTATTTTACCAGCTGATTTGAAAACTTGTGTTAACATAAATATTTGTACACAAATGTATATAGCAAGTTTTTTCATTTGTCAGTAAATGGAAGCAATCAAGATGTCTTTAAAGATGAATGGATAAACAAATTATGGTACAGCCCATATAATAAAATATCATTCAATAATAAAAAGAAATGAGTTATCAAGCCATAAAAAGCATAAAGAACCATAAATACATATTACTAAGTGAAAGAAGTCACTCCAAAAGGCTACCTATTGTATGGTTCCAACTATGACATTCTGAAAAAGCAAAATAATAGACACACTAAAAAGATGAGTAGTTGCTAGGACTCAGCAGAGTGGAGGGAGGCAGGGCTCATCGGGATGAATAGGTGGAGGACAGGAGATTTTTAGAACAGTGAAACTATATGATACAATAATAGTGAATACAATTTGTCAAAATCCATAGAACTGTGGAACACAAAGATATTGATATTCATTCATCAATTGTAATGAATGTCCCACAGTAATGCAAGACATTAAGTATAGGGTAATCTGTGAGCAGGGGGAAGGAGTATTTAAGGGAATTCTATGATCCATTTTGTGTAAATCTAAAACTGTTCTTAAAATTAAAATCCATTCATTTTATCTCCCTCCCAATCCCATCTTGTTTCATTTATTCTTCTTCTACCCACTTAAGCCTCCATGTTGCATCACCACTTCCTCATATCAGGGAGATCATATGATAGTTGTCTTTCTCTGCTTGACTTATTTCGCTAAGCATGATACGCTCTAGTTCCATCCATGTTGTTGCAAATGGCAAACCATAAGTGACTCTTAATCTCACAAAACAAACTGAGGGTTGCCGGGGGGAGGGGGTTTGGGAGAAGGGGGTGGGATTATGGACATTGGGGAGGGTATGTGCTTTGGTGAGTGCTGTGAAGTGTGTAAACCTGGTGATTCACAGACCTGTACCCCTGGGGATAAAAATATATGTTTATAAAAAATAAAAAATTAAAAAAAAAAAATCCATTCATTTTAAAACGTATACCTTCAGTCGAAAGTTATCTCTGTTACAAAATTGCCACATATGAATTCTGGAGTTCCTAATACTTATAAAACTTGTCGATACATCATTTATATACCATACATATAGCTTTTCACATCTATTTGGGTATTTTTTCTCCTTAAGTAAACTTCACATATTTAAATGCTAAACCAAGGAAATAATATAGCATATATTATTTAATAACTTTGAGGTTTGGGCTAATAAATATTACAAAGGGCGATTATTAGCTATTTCTCTATTATTACTAATTCAAAGTGAATAACATCATTTGTTACAAAAGTTAAAAAATCATCTATACTGTTCCAATAACTAGGTCTTTAAACGAACACAAAAAGATAATGATCAACTCACATGTATAAGTGAAGTTGTAGCAGTGTTTAATTCTGAAAAATAAAGGAAATTTAGAAGAGTCACAGAAACTAGAGGGGATTTCTTTTATTCTCTAAAATTTTTGGTTTTATTTCAATCTCAAGTTTATAGAATATCTTCCAGTTCAGTAAAAAAAACCTTTTCTCCGCAACAAATTGAGAGTAAGTTTCCAACCAGATGCTGCATTAGCCCTAAAACAGTGTATACTTCCTATGAACACGGACTTTCACCTTCACAACCATGATACAACTACCAAAAACCAAGAGATTATTTGATCTAACACTAACATCTAATCCTCAAAACCATTCAAGTTTCACCAACTGTCCCAATAATGTCATTTATGACAAGAGTATCTAGTTCAAAATTCTGTTTTATCTATTTGTAATGTCTCTTTAGTCTATCAGTATAGAACAGTTTTTCAATCTTTCCTTGATTTTTATGACCATGACACTTTAGAAGACCCCAGGATGGCTGTTTTGTAGGCTGTTCTTTAATTTGGACTTGCCTGAACTGTCCTTATGATTAGACATGGATATATACCTTTGGCAAGAATATCACAGAAGAGAGGTGTTCTCCTTCCATCTTATCAGATGGCACTTGATTTTGATTTATCTTATTACTGATAATGTTTTTAAAAAAGAATTTGTGAACCCATGCAGCCACAATGACAAGACAAAATTATCATCGCTGCAAAATATTTCCTAGTAACCCTTCTATAGTCAGCCTAGCCCTACTTAATCGTTGATCTATTTTCTGTCAAAAGGTATTAAGTTTGCCTCTTCTAGAATGTTACATAAGTAGAATCATACATTATGTACTCTTTTATGTCTAACTTCTTTCTCGCAAATTAGATATAATTTGAAAAAGCTTCTTGTTCAAAATACTGCTAAAAGTATAATACATCACTAGTTAAATAAAAATATATTTCAGAGCCAAAGTTAAGTTTTATGATAGAGTAAAATATATCAAGTTGACAGTATTCTTCAAAATATAATTCTTTAATGGGTGCAAAGTTTCAATCTGGGATGATGGAAAAGTTCTACAAGTGAATATTTGTAATGGCTGCACAACAAAATGAATGTACGTAATGTCACTGAACTGTACACCTAAAAATGATTAAAATGACAAATGTTATGTTAAATATATTTTATCACAATAAAAAGAGAAAAATATAGAACACATATACTGATCCAATATTCAAGATCTGAAATATCTAAATAGGTTTTAAATAATTTCACATCATGTAAAAGCTTTTCATCTTACTAAATTAAAAAAGCTACTTCTTTCCCTTACTTTTGCCTACAACCCTTAGTTTTAATTCTATGACATCAACGTATTTATTTCATTTTTCATCAGATAACATAGCTTCTGCTAAAAATCCTCCAAAGGTCTTAAGAAGCAACAACTAATTTTATGAAGTCATTATCCTAACACTCCACTAGTCTATTTTAAACTATGGATTTTTTTATACTTGGTTTCTTAAGTAACACATTATATGTTATAAAAATATTTGTTACAGAAACATTTTGTTTGAGGGTTTTTTCCCCCCCATTGGATATTTTTTTCCTGATTTGTCAAGGATTAATTGACCATAGAGTTGAGGGTCTATATCGGGCTCTCCCTTCTGTTCCATTGATCTATGCGTCTGTTTTTGTGCCGGTACCAGGCTGTCTTGGTGACCACAGCTTTGTAATATAGTTTGAAATCAGGCAATGACGTGATGCTCCCAACTTTGATTTTCTTTTGCAACATTTCCTTGGCAATTCTGGGTCTTTTCTGGTGCCATACAAATTTAGGACTGTTTGTTCCAGCACTCTAAAAAATATCATTGGTATTTTGATCGTGATGGTGTTGAAAGTATAGAATGCTCTGGGCAGCATAGACATTTTAACAATATTTGTTCTTCCAATACATGAGCATGGAATGTTTTTCTTAAAAGTGATGATTCAATTGTTTGTTTGTAAACTCCTAAAGCCTTTTTCATAAAAAAGATTCATCCATTTTCAAAAGAAAAGGTCACTATATGAAATAGTCATGGTTCTGACTAAATAAAGATTTATAAAGACATTATGGGTTTAGTTACTGCAATTATATTGAGAGCTATCCCTCACAGAAAACAAACAGAAGGCATTATCCCCTTCTCAGTATAGCATTGTTTTATCATGAAATAACTGTATTTTACATAGCTTCATTTATCACTGCTAAAGGTCACAATGTCCAAATAAAAGAGTAATGATGATAATCACATTTGTAGGTTTTCAGTCTCCAAAGAATTACCACAGGCATTGCTTCTTTTGGCGAAGACAGTCTTGTGACACAATGTCAGAGGCTTTTATTCACATACATTATAACAGAGGTTTATAGAATTCCAACTTATTACTTATGATTTCACGTTAAAAGACATCCTTCTTAAACCAAGATTCTTTGCAACACCCCCACACTATCTTTCCTAGCTATTGTGACAGGCATCATTAGCAATAAAGAAGGCTGGCAGAAAAAGTGTGTGGAATGAAGAAACCACTCCAAAGAACACATTTTACTGGTGGCCACTGACACAATCTTTTACAGAATAATAAAAAAGCCAGAAAGTCTTCTATAGTTACCTACAACTTCCACACACATCATCCCACTTGATTCTTACAACATCCCTGGGAGGTTGCAGATAAGATAGATATTAACATACCCATTTATCTGGGTAAATGAAAAAGTCGAAGCTGGAGAAAGACAACAAACTTCCCAAAACTCATACAGTCAAGTGTGTTGCATAGCTGAGTTGGGGGAGTACTCATGATGTCAGGTTTTCTCAATCTAACCTTGAGTTATTTTACTTCAATAATGTAGAAGATTAAAAAAAAAAAATAGAGTGTACTCTACTGCCAACATTATCTAAAATATTTTTTGCCTAATGATAAAATCCCATGTTTAATGAATATTTCCAATCTCAAGTTTTCAAATTTCACTTCTGGAAAATATGTTTTTGATAAAAAAAAATTATTCCCAAATAGTTCTGCTCACTTCAAGATATGCAGCTACATTCAGGAAATCCTTCATTTTCACTGCAGACATCTGTAATGTCTAAGCTCTTAAGCCAGTAAAGGAACTTGACGTTTTTCTATTTCTTTTTTTCTAAAGGATAAAAATGAAGAGTTTTCTCCTGAGAAAAGTGAGAAGCTGAAATATTTTCAGCCAAAAGGAATGCTATTAAAAAGGTAAGATATGTGCAACAGAATTTCGAGATACCATTCTACATAGCTCGAGATCGAATTCCCCCTCCAGTAATTACATAAATCATGTTTATGGGATACTGCTTTCTCACTAAATGAATAAATCATAGTTGCTAAGTGCTGAGTATACCCATGTTCCATGTACGAGTTCTGTTCTCCCTGTTGAAATCTTGTTCTCTTGAACCACACATTGCAGCCTCTCACTGCCAAGTGTTTTTATGTCTCCAATAAACTAAACTGAACCAAGCTATTATTACTGAATTGCAAACTATCAGAAGCCAAACGTAGCTGTTGGTGTATCACCATGGGAAATAAAAAATTATTATGTTCATTTTGTACATAACCTAGACAGTTGCATTTGTAAGCAATCGGCATTTGCAAGGGCTGTTTCAGATCTAGAGAGGTTGCACAGGAAGTCTCATCACAGTTTCTATACTTGCTCTGGATTCCTAAGCTACATGCCACAGAATTCATTGTGCAGGAATTAAAGAACCAAAGCCATTTTCCAGGCTGCAACCATATTTGCTTCAGTTGCTTAAAATAATCTGTCCTTCATTTACACAAAATTGGGTCCTATCTAAAATAATAATGATGATGAAATAAACCAATGGGGGATGGACAAGATCAACATAGATGGATTGCATGAGTGAAAAGCAACAATAGATTTCATGCTATAAGCATTCCATCACCAAAGAGACCGTAAAAGAAATAAAATTTCCAGAGAAACATTGACTTAAAAACATTTCGATAAAGAGAAAGAAATTGCTTTTCCCAACACAATATCTATTGAACAAATGATATGACTATTATCTAATATCTCCATACCCATTAAGTAGAAAAAAAAGTAGACATGAAGGCTAAACCCAGATGACAGCGATTATGTACTTAATTATCGAAGTTTCTCCTAGCCAAAGGGCTAAAACAGAGATAAGCTAAGGCTATATCAAAGCTATAACTACATAATCCAATATGTATTGGGAATCCACAAGATTCCCAAGCTTTGTAAAGTGTTCCAGAAGATAACTCCATAAAATTTGGAGGCTTCCTTGAAATTTATCTTAGTCATTAGTCAGAAAATAAAAGTAATCATTTTATTAACTATTTAAAGAAAGAAGATAATTATTCTCATCCCAAAATATATCATAAATTATACAAAAATAATACATTACTCTAGTGAATTTTCTCTTGTGTCTATGACCAAATTCTTCTGCTTTAAAAAAGCAATAAACCCCAAGAAATAAAGATTTATTTTTTCCAAACACAAAATGGTTTATATTCAAGTCTACTGACCCTGTTATTAGAACAATCTGAATCTATCACTTTACAATATTAGATTCTCTCCAGAGGTCTTGTTCAAAATGACTAGCCAAAAGTTAACAAATCTAAAGGAACAGGAAATTTTACTTTCCTTTTATTAGGAAGAAAACAATATTCTAGCAAGGAAACAGACAATCACAAAATAGAATATTGAGTGTCTACTTCATATACAAAAAATACAGGCATTTTCTTTGCTGGCTTATGCATTTATACAGAGCACATAAAGGTATTTCCAAATGATTTAAGAATGACAATTCCTTCCTCACCTTTGGTGGGCAAAATAACAACAAATATATCCACATCTGAATCCATGGAACCCAGAAATATGTTATCTTACATAGAAAAAAATGGAATTAACTCTGCAGATGGGATTAAAGTTGCTAATCAGCTAACCTTAAAGAAGAAGATTGTCCTGAAATATCTAAGTGGCCCAATGTGGTTACATGGGTCCTTGAAAGTGAAGAGTGAGGTAAAAGAATTCATCAATGATACAGTGTAAGAACTAGACCAGATGTTTTGGCTTTGATGATGGAGAAAAGGAACCATGAGCCAAGGAATATAGATGGCCTTTAGAAACTAGAAAAGGTAAGGAAATGGATTTTTCCCCAGAAGGGAACACAGGCCTGCTAACACCTTGATTTTATCCCAGTGAGATTTGTGTCAGATTTCTGACCTACAGAACTGCATTTGTACTCTTTTAAGCCACTAAGTTTGTAGGGATTTGTTACAGCAGCAAATAGGAAAATACACCAACCAAATTAAGGTATTTTAAAAATTTTCTTCTTTAAACTCCTAGGGCATTTTAAAAATTTATACCAAAAAATAGCTTATTCTATGAAAATAATGTTTTCTTATTGTTTTATTAGTATTCCAAGTGGCTTGAAAACTTAAAAGACTGAACATTATCACCTCAACATTTTTGTTCTCTTTTCACTTAAGGTACCATTGGATCTATACTGAAACTTCAAAGATGTTTACTGATTGCCTGGGTTGTTAAAACTAAATCCAGAATTTCCTCAAAAAATTAAAAATAGAATTACCACATGACCCAGTAACCCCACTTCTGGGTGTGTATATATCCAAAGGAATTGAAATCAGGATCTCTAATAAGTATCTGCTCTTCTATGTTCATGTGGCAGCATTATTGACAATTTTCAAGATCCAGAAATAACCTAAGTATCCATGAATGGATGAATAGATAAAGGAAGGGTGGTATACGATATAATATTAGCCTTAAAACCAAAGAAAATCTCACCATTTGTGATAACATGAAAAAGCCTGGAGGACATTATTCTAACTGAAATAAGTTAGTCACAGAAGAACAAATATTATGCAATTTCAGTAACATGGGAAATCTAAAATAGTCAAGCTCATAGAAGCCAACTAAAATGATGGTCGTCAAGGGCTGGAAGGAGGTAGAAATGGAGAGGTATTAGCCCAAGTATACAAAGTTTCTGTTATACAAGATGAACAGGTCCAGGCCCCTGGGTGGCTCAGTTGGTTGGGCAACTGCCTTCCACTCAGGTCATGATCCCGGAGTCCTGGGATCGAGTCCCATATCAGGCTCCCAGCTCCAGGGGAAGTCTGTTTCTCCCTCTGACCTCCCCTCTCATGCTCTCTCACTCTCTCTCAAATAAATAGATAAAATCTTAAAAAAAAAAAAAAAAAAAAAAAAGATGAATAGGTCCTAGAGATCTACTACACAGCATAGAGCTATTATAAATAATACCATATTGTACACTTAAAATTTTGCTAAGAGGGTAGATCTTATGTTGTATTCTTACAGAAAATAATAATGACAAAGAGCACAGGAGGAAATTTGTGGATGTGATGATATGTTTATGGTATAATCGTGGTGATGGTGTCATGAGTATATGCTTATCTCTAAACTCAATGATTTGTATATTAAATATGTAAAGTTTTCCATATGTCAGTCATACCCCAATAAAATGGTTTTAAAAAAAAAAACTAAATCTGTGAATCTAAAGAGGCTCATTGGTATGAGTGAATCTGGGTATCTCTCAGCTTTTTCCAGAATTAGTGATATATCCCCAGAGATGCTGAGTATTGTAACAGGAAAGGTAAAAAGTGAAGCTGCAGCACAGAAGCTTAAAGAGATGGATATTTTCTCACCAAAACTGAACAAGGAAAGCTGACTATTTTATACCTTGGAAGATGAACATTTATTCCTCCCACATTTCTATATTTGGCTCACTTCCTTGTGTTACCTGAATGCTGTTTACTAACATTTCTTGCCCAAGAAATTGATTCTTGTCAATAATCAGTTCATGGTTCAAAATCTAGGTTTGCAAATTCCTATATACAAAAGTGCAGCCATCTTGGCTCGCAGTTACCGGTCCCTATTTTTTACCCTATATTTGTGCTACAGAAGACACCACTGACCTTGTATAAGGCGGGGCCTTCTACAGTAGCCCCTGCCTCTTCCTATCTCTGTGGGCTCAACTGCCAACACCCCCAACTCTCCATTTAAACCCAGCAGTACCACAATGCTTGTAGGGTCCCATCCACATAACTATTTCATAAATCTGTGATATTGGTCATACTGTTCATTTTTTTAAATTTTTTTATTTTTTATAAACATATAATATATTTTTATCCCCAGGGGTACAGGTCTATGAATCGCCAGGTTTACACACTTCACAGCACTCACCATAGCACATACCCTCCCCAATGTCCATAATCCCACCCCCTTCTCCCAACCCCCATTCCCCCAGCAACCCTCAGTTTGTTTTGTGAGATTAAGAGTCACTTATGGTTTGTCTCCCTCCCAATCCCATCTTGTTTCATTTATTCTTCTCCTACCCCCTTAACCCCCCATGTTGCATCTCCACTTCCTCATACTGTTCTTTTACCTGGAAGACTCTTTATATGTATAGTCAGTGGCTTATCACAAAATGATTTCTTTCTTTTTTCTTTTCTTTCTTCTGTTTGTTTGGAGCTTGAGGGTTTTTTTTGTTTGTTTTTGTTTTTTGCCAAGTTTAATGTGAGAAAACATCTGCTCTTGGTCAGGTGGCTCTTTAGGATGGCTCTCTATCCAGATCTCTCCATCATATGGTTCCATCATCTTCTGGGGGTAGTGTTGGCAATTTTTTTCTTTGCAAAGGGTGAGATAATAAATATTTGGGGCCTTGAAAACCATGTGGCTTCTTTTACAACTCCTCTACCCTGATATTATAGCACTAAAGCAGCCATAGATAACATAAAAACAAATAGATGTGGCTGTGTTCTAATAAAGTTTAATTTACTGGGTGGCTCAGTCAGGTAAGCGTGTGACTTTTGATTTTGATTCAGGTCATGATCTCAGGGTAATGAGACTGAGCCCCATGCTGAGCTCTGTGCTGAGCATGGAGCCTGCTTGAGATTTTCTTTCTCCCTCTGCGCCACTCGCCCACTTGCTCATTGTCTCTCTTCCTCTCCAAAAACAAAAAACAAAACAAAATAAAAACAAAACCATGGGGCACCTGGGCGGCTCAGTGGGTTAAGCCTCTGCCTTTGGCTCAGGTCATGATCTCAGGGTCCTGGGATAGAACCCCACATCGGGCTCTCTGCTCATTGGGGAGCCTGCCTCCCCCTCTCTCTCTGCCTGCCTCTCTGCCTACTTATAATCTCTCTCTGTCAAATAAATAAATAAAATCTTTAAAAAAAAATAAGCAAAAAACACCACACTTATTTTACAAAAGAAGCCATAGGCAAGGTTTGGCCTCAAAGCTGTAGTTGTCCAACTCCTCGTCCAGCACCTTGGGGTTCTTTGTTTCCTGTAAACATTTAACTGGCCAGAATCCAGTCCTGGGTTCTCACTTATAAACAAGAATGAGTCAGTGAAGGGTAGTGGGAAAGGTGGTTTAACTGTGTGACTACAAAAGAAAAAAACAAGCTTGCGGAACTATAAAAGTCTTTTCCATACCCCATTCATATGCTTGGAAAAATCTTTCTTGAGACCAGCTCCATGAATGATATCATTGTCTCTACTAATCTTCCATGCATATCATGATTATAGCTAGCCCCCCTACTAACTATGAACAGCCACAAAGCAAAGATTCTGACCAATTTACATTTGTATGTTCCTAGAATAAGACACATGAATAATTTTTAAAGAATGAGCAAATTATCCAAAGTCTAAGGAATAGTGAAAGGAAAACTATAAAGCAGGGATTTCTAGTTGGCATTTTTCTGTCATGTCATTATTTAATTACATAGCCCTATGTTCAAACACCCAGTAAGTCTCTTCACGCAGTCACTTAGAATTGTATAAATATGCACATTCTCACATTAACTCCTATTTTTTCCTTTTACGAATGTCACTGCAGACCTATCTGCCTCATTTTTTAACAGTTATTAATGATTTTTAACCTTGACTTATGCAATCTCAGAGATGTCTCAGCTTAATCAAGCAATTCATGATGTCTTTCAATAGAAAGTATTAAATATTCACAAGTTATTTATCTCTGTCTTATCCATGCTGGTTATCAGTCATGTCAACAGCTCTAGAGCACATGTCTGGTTGCATAAAAACCAGTACACTGCCCAGCAGATTTCCTTCTTCTCCCTGGAGATCAGAAACTTCTGGCAAAAAAGGGTAGGCCTTAACTCATTCATTCAATCAACAATGTTTGCTGTCCATCCATTAGGTGCTATGTACTGTGTTAAAAGCTCAGGACACACAATGAACAATACAACCACAGACTTTGTTCTCATAGAGCTGCCAGTATAGTACCTAGAATCTCTGTCTATTGAGTGTAATAAAACCCTTTGCATTTCCTACCACTACTCCTTCTGAATTAAAAATTGCTCCCATGGGAGCTGATGGTAAAAATCTTCAATGATTTCCAAACTTCTCATCCCTGTGATACTTCCATTGCAAAGATAAGAATATTGCGGCCAAGCAGCAGAAGTGGGATGGACCACCACCCCACCCAAATTTTGGTTCAGATGTCAAAACTGATAAAGTCATATATGCACCAAGAGGCTATGAAGATACTTATTACCCAAATGATGAGGCTTTCTGGGAGGAGCAGAGCCCAACAGGTCTGAAAATGGTCTAAGAAAATAAGAAGGGATAACTGATGTTTGCTTTTTATTGTGATTAGAGGTTGGAGCTATCAGGTCCCCATGTGTGGCAGGGTCTTGCTTGGTTTGAACTTCACTACACCCAATGAGGAGTGCACAGATGTGGGACTTTCTTGCCCAGATTTGGAAAAAGTTGGAAGAAGGGAGGTGTCACTCTTGAATGCTGTCAGATGTCAAATATCAAAAATGAAGTCAAAATCTTTACTACAAATATTCTCATTAGTTTGCTACTATAATGATGACTCTAAGAGCAAAAAAAATCCTCTGACAATGAAGCTTTTTTAATAAAGCCAATCTACATTGATGGAAGGAAGGAATCATATCTCAGCTATGTATCAGTAATAATTTTGGTAGCCAAAAATGAGAATAGTTAGTAGCAAAGATAGAGCCTAAGTGAGGGAAAAGCTGTTAGCCTGATGAAGGAAAAAGTGGTCCCATGTAGTACATACGTCAAGGAAGATGTTTGGTTCTAAACAAAGCAGGAAGGAATACACACACACACACACACACACACACACACACAACCAGTGAGGACCTAAAAGGATTAGAACAAAATCTATCCCATTTAGGAGAAAGGAAAGTAGACAGCTGTCTTAGTTAAATGATGATGAATCCTGTCTCTAAGAAACTGTTATGTGTCTGATATTAATGATATTTCTATTGATTTAATTCCCAATTATAAAATTTAACTCCCAATCAATGGAGTGCCTATTTTAACTCCTGAAACTTTAAACACATCCATGCCATGTATCTATTGCTCAGCATTATTATTGTATCATTTAGGATGGTCTGGATTGTAAGTAAGTGTAACCAACTAAAAGATGATTAAAAAGCAAAGTCAAGATTTTTGCTTCAGCCCAGATGGAGTATTCCTCCCTTTATATAGAATAAAACCCTACATAACACAACAAACAAGTACCTTAAGATTACGAAAGGTTGGGGGGGGCGGGTAAAAGGACCTCAGCCTTGAGAAATGTCATAGTGGTAAGTTCTCTAGGTTTCCTTATCACCCTACATTTCCCAGATAGGGTGCTACAGAAGCCTCTGATCCAAAATTGCCAACAGGAACAGACAAAAAAAGAATTCCAAGAAATGCCTGTTTCTCCTAGCTAGAGAGCTGGGAAAAGCAGAAAATGTTTTTGGCAATGCCAGCCCTACTTCAGCCAAACATCAACAGGAAAAAAAACCACACAACCCTCATCCAGCAGTTCCAGATAGGCTAAGCAGGAAAATGTTTCTTTGCCTGCTGGAAGCAGGTAGTGATCTACTTCTCCATCAGGATAGGGTTTGTGGGGTCAAGTGGTAAGCTGAGTTTCCATCTCCACCCACTAGCTAAAAGACTTGACAAGATGGTATAAAGCAGAGCTAGTTACCACTGGGCTTCACCACCAATCCCATTCCAGCAAGGCCTAGTGGGCTTCCCTCTCTGGCTGACATCCACAGGTGACCAAGGGCATGCAAATCAAGGGCGGAAAGAACACCACTTTCCTCCTCTTCTGGTATCAGAGAGGCTCACCACCACCCAGCGTCAATGAAACTGAGTGGCCTGGTTCAGGGTGGAGTGCTCAACCTTTTTTTTTTTTTTTAATTTTTTATTTTTTATAAACATATATTTTTATCCCCAGAGGTACAGGTCTGTGAATCTTCAGGTTTACACACTTCACAGCACTCAACCTTTTTCCCACGTGGGAGGTTGCCTAGTGGGAGGTGAGTTGCTGCATTCACTCTACAGCAACAAAGCAATGTAAATTAACCCCTGCATCCCTCCTCCCTAATGACAATGGAGCCCAGCCAGGAACTAACCCTATACCTCTACTTGCAGGCAAGCAGGAGGTGCAAATCGGCCACCATTTTACTGGAAAAGTGTCAATAGGTTTGAGGTGGTTGCTAAACTTCCAATATACTACCTGTCTGCAATGAGATGATATGTAGTCAGTACTCTACTTTTGCATGGGGGGTATTGGCAGGCCCAAGCAGAGAGCTGAACATACAACCCACCAGCCTCTTGGGGCTACATCTCAACAAGAGGACTGCTTGCTAAACAGTGAAGACTAAATAGGATCCACAGTCTCATAATGAAATATGTACAATGTTCAGGAAATAATGAAAAGGTCACTCATCATACCAAGAAACAAACATGAATGAGAAAAGACAATCAAAAAAAAAAAAACCACTATTACCAAGATGAAGCTAATATTGGAATTATCTGATGAGCATTTTAAAGCAGTCATTGTAGAAATGGTTCAAGAAACAACTAATAATTCTCTTGAAACAAATGAAAAAAAACTGAAAAATCTCAACAACAACAAAAAAAGAAATTACAAAAAGAATCAAACGGGAACTATAGAATTGAAAATATAGCAACAAAAATTAAAAATTCAGGGGCACCTGGGTGGCTCAGTTAAGCATCTGGCTCTTTGTTTCAGCTCAGGTCATGATCTCAGGGTCATGAGATGAAGCCCTGCTTCTAGCTCCAGCTCCGTGCTCACCAGGGAGTCTGGGTAGAATTCTCTCTCCCTCTCCTTCTTCTCCTCCCTCCACTCATGGTCTCTCCCTCTCTCTCTCTCTCTCTCTCTCACTCATATGAATAAATAAATCTTTTTTAAAAAATTAAAAATTCATGAGTGGGCTCTACAGTAGATAGATATGACAGGGGATAGAATCAATGACAATGATCAGTAGAATTTCCCAATGTAAAAAATCATAGAGAAATAGGCTCTAAAAAATTAACAGTAAATCCACTTGTTATCTCTCATCAAAATAATTCCAGAAGGAGGACATTTTTTTTAAGATTTTATTTATTTATTTGACAGGCAGAGATCGCAAGTAGACAGAGAGGCAGAGAGAGAGAGAGGAGGAAACAGGCTCCTTGCTGAGGAGAGAGCCTGATGCAGGGCTTGATCCCAGGACCCTGAGATCATGACCTGAGCCGAAGGCAGAGGCTTTAACCCACTAATTCACCCAGGCACCCCCAGAAGGAGGACATTTCTAGGTTTCTTTCAGCATCTCAGTGATAGCAATACTTCTGCTTCACTATCCCTACTTTCTCCAACTTAGTTCCTCAGGCTTGTTGCTTCATACCACAGAGGGCTGCTGCAGTCCCAGGCCTCACATTCCATGACAGGAGAATTGGTCTTTGGTTTGTCTGGTTTTTGAGTGCTGTTCCTTTTAGGGGACAAAAAATTCCCAGAATCCCATTTTTATGACTTCTTTTGGATCATTTAAACCTATATTAATGCTATGGGTGAAAGAGAGGCTGTAAAACCAAGCACCTGGCATTTTCAGCCTTTATGATAGGAAACAGGTTCTGCTAGTAGTTGGGGGGGAAAGGCTGGTGAATGGTTATATTATCAGAACCAACAGAGTTTAACAAAGATTTTAAATTTTTGTCACTTTTTCAGCTTCTAAAGAAAATTTCAGGTTATTCCTTCCTTTCCATTTCTAATGCCAAAAAATTATCTCATACCCTACTGTTTACCAGCTTCCCTACCTTCAGCTTCAATCTACTTCAATCCATAAAATAAGCCATATTTTCAACAGTATCTTTGATTACACCACTGTATTACTCCAAACTCCACAATCGTTCACAATGGCCTTCAACCAAATGGGATAATGAAATGATTTTTTGAAGGCTTTCCATTAAAAAAAAAAAAAAAAAAGTCTCTTTCTGGTATTCCCAAAGTCTGTTATGCAAACCGATCTCATCTCAAGGGTTTTAGGAATAATTACACTAAAAAAAGACAAGAGCAGCGAAAATCAACTTGAAAATACAAACACTATGAAATTCTTATAGTCACTATGTCTTCTGTCTGCAGTTCCTCACCCCCTCATTCCCACCAAGGGGGAATTGACTACACCACCCTGCTCCTGTTGACCCCTGTCCCCACCACTTGCAATGCAATGGCGTCTGTCTGCCTTTCCTAGACTACCAGTTTGAAGAACTGAAAGAAGATATCTCATCTCTGGAAGGTGATTTCTCCCTTAGAAGTTCATACTAGCCAATGCCAATTTCAGTGAATTATTCTGAACTACACAACTTTGTAGATCTACTCAATAAATGACTCAAGGCTTCTCCCACCCATCTCATTTGTTTAAAAAAAAAAAAATCCCCGTTTTTCTTTCTCCTTCACTATTAAAATTTCCATTAATTGTCATCATGATTATATGTGTTATACCAAATATCAGATATGGGTGAAAAGTGAATAACATGAACATCAGGAAAAGAAAAAAAAAAAAAGGACTTAATACACAATGACTTGTTTCATCACAAATACGTGCCACACTTCATTTTTTAAAGGTGTCATGCAAATCAGCCCATATGTTCATTTATTCACTCAACAAATATTTATTAAATATCTAGTATGGATTGGCATTTGAACTTGTTCCCAGTAAATGAGTCAGTTGGGAATGGAAATGCTAATAGAGCTAAATGTCAATATTGCATGTCAATATTTGTCTGAATAAATGTGGCCCCAGTACAACCACTACTGTCACAAAGCTTGTGTACAGATATCAAGATAAAAACATAGGGTGGAGGCAGGGTCATACCTTGCTCCTTAGAAATCCAACCCCACAGAATGAGGACACTGTGGTCCTCTTTGTTAACTCCATATACCTTTTTTTTTTTTTTTAAGATTTATTTATTTATTTGAGAGAGATCGAGAGAGGACATGCATGAGCAGGAGGGAGGAGAGGGAGAGAGAGAAGCAAACTCCCTGCTGAGCAGAGAGCCTGATGTGGGATCCCAGGACCCTGGGATCATGACCTGAGCTGAAGGCAGACACTTAACCAACTGAGCCACCCAGGCACCTTTCCTAAATCTTTGAGGAGTGTCTTGAATGCATCTAACACAAAACAAATTGAACTTGTTTAAACTGAATTTCTGACAATAATTTTTAAAAATAAAATTTCTTACTATTCATAACAAAAGATCACATAAAATATCAAATTTATTAGTAAAACTAAAATTACAATTCAGAAAAGGATCTGATATTGATGGGTTTGAACATCACAGATAAAACAGCCTTTAAGAATGTGGAAATGCTGTCCACCAAATTATAGACCAAATATCCTATGAGGGAAGAAACATACCAGATTAGCTTTACTGTAGGGGTTTTAAGGAAAATAATGGGTTTTAAGGAAAATAATATGAACATCACCAGTTTGAAACAGCTTCATCTTGGCGCTCAGAACAGAGTATAAAATAAAAGAATAATGGGTCTTTTTGATGGTTTTATATCACAGATTAATAGAAGATAGTTTTCTTGTAAGAATGAATCGATGGTTTTATACCCCAGAATAATAGAAGATAGTTTTCTTGTAGGAATGAATTACCATATGTACTGAAGTCAAATTTTAAAGTTCACAAATCCACATGTAAAAACTGTAACTTTTATTTCTGTATCCTCTCTTGCTTTGCCATTCCTATGCCCATAACGGCAGCAGGCCAGGGGTGGAGTAGGAAGTATGAAAAAAAAATGTTAATTAAAATTAATTCAGTTTTGGGACATCTGGGTTGCTCAGTCAGTTAAGTTTCTGACTTTGGCTTAGGTCATGATCCCAGGGTCCTGGAATTGAGTCCCACATGAGTCTCCTCACTTGGCGGGAAGCCTGCTTCTCCCTCTACCTGCCGCTTCCCCTGCTTGTGTTGGCTTGCTCTCTCTCTCTCTTTGACAAATAAATAAAATCCTTTTTAAAAAAAAATTTCAGTTTCTTTCAAGTTAATAAAGTCTCTTTCAAGTAACTACTCATTCAGATACTTATTCAAATGCATTCAAATTCTTTTTTTTTTTAAGATTTTATTTATTTATTTGACAGATGGAGATCACAAGTAGACGGGGGGGGGGGGAAGCAGGCTCCCTGTTGAACAGAGAGCCCAATGCGGGACTCGATCCCAGGACCCTGAGATCATGACGTGAGCTGAAGGCAGAGACTTTAACCCACTGAGCCACCCAGTTGCCCCAAACTCTTAGAGAAATACTATCTCGTTAGCTCCTCCCATACAAGTCACCCTCTATGTGTTGGGACCGGTGTGCAAAGGGAAATAAGGCCACAAAGAAGAGGCTTGTAGTCTTCATTCTTTTTTTTGGGACATAATAGCATCCACAAAGATGTTTCTTGCTCTTCTGAGGCTCTGGCCATACAAAGCCGGTGTCTGAAGTGTGGCCAATCCTGTTTCTAGTAGTCACAATGCACAGTATGCTGAGATCACTGTCTTTAACCATAAACTCTCACTGGAAGCTGCCTTCACTCTACCATCTCCCCACCAGATCACACACTCCCCAGTTTCTCACCACAGCCTCATTCCCTTACCAAGACAAAGGGGATGCTTAGAATACCGTACAAACCACTTCTAAGTGATAATAAGTGAAAGCGGAATACTTTCCAAACAGGACACTTCTCATCAGGCTACTCAAAAGTGGGGAAGAGTGTTAATAGTCATATGTGAATAGTCCCAAACCTATGAGGGTATTTTAACTATCTCCATCTACTTCCTATGAGTTTCAAAAGAAAGATCTTAGAAGCAGGGAAGTTCTCTTCTGCCTTTCTCTCCCTGAGTACTTCCACTGCAGTTCAACACTAGGAAGTGTTTTTCTTCCCTTGTCTACCTAACAGACACTACCTCTGACTCACACCCTCTTTCTCCCATAAGTGGCCTTCAGCTAGAACTATAATGTTAGAAAGCCTGCAAGGAAAAGAACTGGTTGCTGAGAGTATAAGATATAATAGATAAATTGTAAGAGTGAGCACTGAGAGAGTCACAAAAGTGAACCCAGTGAGATCTGTGGGTGTCCTTCAATTTTAATGGCTTAGGATTTCAAAGCTTGGTGTGACTATCATCATCACGAAGGATTCCTCTGAATCCTCTGAGATTAGAAGTTTCTTAAGGAGTCTTGGACAATTATTGTAAGGTTGTGGATTTGGCACTACAGTGGGAGTTTACCATATTCAAGACCCAAGGGTCAGGTTTACTAAGAGAAATCCAGGTGTCAGAAGTTTTCCAGTATGATATGGAAATTATGGCTTTGTTGCCAATTATTACTTCACAATAAACTTGATAACAAATAAGTAAGTGGTTATATATGAAATCTCAGAGGTTATTATTTTTCATCATTTTTAGTTTAAAAATAGAGAAAATAATGTAACAAACTATTAGCTGTGGTACCTCTACAAAAACCAGTAAAAAACAAATTAGTACCTCCACAAAAGCTATTAATATTTTATCATATTTTGCTCTAAAGTGCAGGTAAAGTTTGATTTCTTTCTCTCTTAAGGCTCATTTTTCTCTAACTCCAGGGGATGTTTCTGAAGGAATCTATGTAAGGTAGTAGCAGCATTGCAATATGTACGTATATCAAATCAACTCAATGTATACTTTAAAGTTACAAAATGTTATGCATCAATTATATCTTGATTAAATCAAAAACTAATGAGATACTGTATGGTGACTAACATAACATAATAAAAGAAAGAAACAAAAGCAGGAAAAGCCAAGGTCCAAATTCAAAAGCAGTCCAGAAAGAGAGATTCTCTTACTAGGGAACAGTCTTTTGTTTTCTTCAGGTCTTTGATTAGATAAGGTCCTGCTTTACTCAGTCTTCTAATTTAAATGTTAATCTTAACTAAAAATACATTCACAGAAATGCTTAGAATAATGTTTAACCATGGGGTGCCTGGGTGGCTCAGTGGGTTAAAGCCTCTGTCTTCAGCTCTGGTCATGATCCCAGGGTCCTGGGATGAAGCCCCGGGCTCTCTGCTCCGCGGGGATCCTGCTTCCTCCTCTCTCTCTGCCTGCCTCTCTGCCTACTTGTGATCTCCGTCTGTCAAATAAATAAATAAAATCTTAAAAAAAAAAAAGAATAATGTTTAACCAAAAATCGGGGCACCCTGAGACCAAGTCAAGTTGACATGTAAAATTAACAACCATCATGCTTACTTAGGTGTTCACCCGAAAAACAAAGAGATGTATGTCCACCCCAAAAACTTTATGTAACTATTTTTACTAATGTATTCATAGTTTGGAAACAACCAAATAACCATCAGCTGGTGAAGAGATAAAGAAGTTGTGGTATAACCACCAGTGGATCACCCATTCAGCAATTTTTTAAAAAATACATATACACACTACAAAACGAGTAAATCTCAAAAACATTATAGTAAGGCTAAAGGCCACACTCAAAAGTCTACATACTATGATTGTCTTATATGATACACTGGAAACACAAAACTATAGGAACAGAAAATTCATAAGTGGTTGCCAGGAGCTGGGGACCTGAGAAGGAAGTTGACTATAAAGGAGCACAAGGGGGATGCCTGGGTGGCTCAGTTGGTTGGACGACTGCCTTCGGCTCAGGTCATGATCCCCGAGTCCCGGGATTGAGTCCCGCATCGGGCTCCCAGCTCCATGGGGAGTCTGCTTCTCCCTCTGACCTTCTCCTTACTCATGCTCTCTCTCACTATCTCTCTCTCAAATAAATAAATAAAATCTTTGGGGGAAAAAAAAGGAGCACAAGGGAACTTTTGGGCTGATGAAAATATTCTATATCTTCATTGTGATGGTAGTCACATGCTGTAAGTCTGTCAAATTTCATCAGACTTTATCATGTAATCAGGGTGAATTTCCTTTATGTAAATTATAGTTCAATAAAACCTGATTTAAATAAATGGTACAGATTGTGACAGGAAGGAGGTCCAATTCTGTGATGCCATCCTGTCTCTTAAGATCTTCCACCATTTGGGGCACCAGGGTGGCTCAGTGGGTTAAAGCCTCTGCCTTTGGCTCAGGTCATGATCCCAGGGTCCTGGGATCAAGCCCCACATCAGGCTCTTTGCTCCACAGGGGGCCTGCTTCCTCCTCTCTCTCTGCCTGCCTCTCTGCCTACTTATGATCTCTGTCTGTCAAATAAATAAATAAAATCTTAAAAAAAAAAAAAAGACTCTTCCACCATTCAATGCTTTCTTTACCTTTGTGCTAAGCCTCCAAAAGATATTTCTGCTTCTCATTTAACCTTCTTTCCCAAACAGGGTACCTTGGCTAGGACTTCACCTCCGGTTCTACATACCTGCCAAGTCCCTTCATTTTGATTTTCATGTACCCAGTACTCTGATTAAACCTGCTCTGAGTATTCCCCCCATTCTGACAGCAATCCTCTTCTTTAGGCAGTTTGTTCTACAGCCAAAATATCACTATTCTTTCCATTCTATGCAATCTCCATCGTATTTCACTCTGAAGGATCTTCTAAAATGGATCTTCCAGTGTTCATTCATTTCCAAACTTAAGTGAAAATTAGGTTTTATAGAATTGGCTGTTTTTTACTCTGTAGGTTACATGTTATTTTATTTGTTCTCCTTTGTTTATATGGTTTGGGAAATAAAGAGAGATTTGGATTCTCTTAACTGGTTTCTAGTTTTATTGCCTTAATTTCATATATGTTGTTCTGCATGTAATCTCTTCCCCAGGACCCTGAGATCATGACCTGAGCCAAAGGTAGAGGCTTAACCCACTGAGCCACCCAGGTGCCCCTGCATGTAATCTGTTTAAGAATTTATTGAAACTTCGTCTTTGTCTGTTCTATGATCTAATTTGGTAAGGTTCCCATATATTCTTGAAAAGAATGTGAATTATTTGGGGAGGTATAGGAGCCATATAGTAGTTCACACTTATTAACTGTATTGATAAATTCATCAGGAGATTACTAAATATTTTTCTGGTTAATGAAGAAATTTCTGATACATAAGCATTAAAATCATCCATTAAGAGGTTAGATTTTTAAAATATAATATATATGAGTTTTCAAAATAAAATAATCTATGTGAAGTAACTTTGCAAATATGAATGCTAAAATTATTATATTAATCACATTAGTTAAATAAAATATATGACAACACAGGGCATAAAAGTGCCAATTGAATTCATGTTGGATGATACAGTCAGTGTGACTTAGAACATTACTTAAAAGCCAAAAAGGCTGCCTTAAAACCTTTATATAATAATAGACAAATATAGCATAACCTTGATGTCTGAGTTACCAGAAGATTTTTATCTTGATGTCAATTCAACTAGAACAAGTACGATTCCCGGGGCATTTCATGGATATATCATTTTAGCTCTTTCTCTTCCTGCAAAGTCTTATTTGATTTCAATAAATCTCGAATAATCTTTCGGTATAAGACATAGACATCCAAGACTTAAGAGTGTCAAAGCAACTTTTACTAGCTATTTGACAGAGCTCTGGAAACTGAACTTTGAGGTGTTTTAAATTTTGATTACCAGATTCTACTCACAAACAGGGAGCTGGCAATGAAATTCTACCAGCAGATGATTAGAAGGTTATATATTTTAAAGTTCATTGTTTTCATTTGTTTTTTTTTTCCCTGTGATAAAGAGCATCACATTAAGATAAAAAGATTTCAAGCAAACATTGTACAGTCAACACAAGACCTATTTGGGCACCATGACAGTGGGGGGTAAAGGCCCCTAGTGTTTTACCATAATATTCTATTCTACCAACTTATGAATGATTATTACAGTTGGAACTGAAATATTTCGTCCCTTTGCTAATGGCTCTGTAATTCCCATAAGCAAATGGGAAACAAAACCCTTCTTGAATAATAGACGACAAATTAGCTTTTCTGTAATGAATAAAGGGACTTTTGATATATTCCAAAGGCTACCATCTGACACACTGTATGGAATGAAGGAGGAGATATTTTTTAAACTGTGCACACATTTGCATTCCAAAGCCCTTAACCGGTTATCTTGAAAAGAGAGAAAGATGGCATTCAGTTGTTTAAGTTTACTCACTTTTAGATAGCTTGTGACTCCAGAAGTTAATAGTGAATGGGATTAGAAGTTGTGTTCCTGTCTACACAAGGACATTGGTGATCATAAATTGTGATTTTGTGACTACTTTAGCATTCTTTCTGAATGGAATTAGGATGGTAATCCAAGTCTCAAGTGTTTTGGAAACCACTCTTGACAGTTTTCTCAAAGAAGTATCAACAGTAAAATTCAAGGTCTGAAGAGAAGGTAATGTGTGTTTGCGTCTGGAAAATATTAAGTAAATTCTGAAAACAAAATAGTATGAGAGTATTATCTACTGCCCTAGTTCAATGGATATCCCTAATTTCAGCAAGAGGACATTTTCCTATTAGCAAAGTACATTTTCACAGTGATATTTGTACAATTTCACAGACTTGGGAGCGAGGGGTGAGATGTTAGGAGGAAACTGTTAGCTAGAATGAGCTTGCTTTTCTGGGAGTTTGAATTGAATATTTAGATATACTTCCTGGGAAAAAAAAAAGCCAATATCAGACATGAATCTCTGCTATTTGAATTTGGCTATGGATTCAGCTCCTTTATCAAGGAATAAATTATCTGTGGTTAGAAAACCAAACATGAAGCTTGGAGGCAGTAGGCGGGGAAGGCAGGTAGAATTTTGCAGTTCTATAAAGTACTTACATGCTGAAAAATAAATGATATAGATATTTAAATCATATAAAAAATTCTTACCTATATTCTTTGAGAACAGGGTTATGGATTAATCATTTTTGCATCAGCCTTAATTCCCCCACTCCAGGTGATTTCATCCATTCCCATGACTTTATTATTTTTAAGACTTATTTATTTGTTTGTGGGGCACCTGGGAGGCTCAGTGGGTTAAGACTTATTTATTTATTTGACAGACAGTGTGGGAAGAGAGAGAGAGAGAGAGAGAGAGAGTACAAGCAAGGGGAACAGCAGAGGGAGCAGGAAAAGCAGACTCCCAGCTGAGTAGGTAGCCTGATGTGGGGCTCCATTCCAGGACCATGAGACCTGAGCTGAAGGCAGACACTTAACTGACTAAGCCACCCAGGTGCCCCCATTCCAATGACTTTAAATGCCAGTGTACATTATTCCAAGGAATGTATATTGGCATTTAAATATATGGATTCCATAAACGATGAATGCTGGAACACTGAAAAGAAAAAAATTAAATGGAAAAAAAATAAATAAATGTATGACTTCCAAATTTTTATCTCTAATCTGGACCTCTCTGTTGAGCTCCATGTTAGTAGGTCTAAGTATTTGATCTGGATATATAATAAGAATCTTAAGACAAACACGTCCAAAGCAGAATTCTTTATTTTCCCCTGAAAACCTGTTCCACATGGCATTTTCCATTCCTGTACATGAAACTATTACCAATTACTGAAGCTCAAGATACAGATGTCATCCTCATTCTGCCTTTCCTCTTTTATCACCATCACTCAGCTCATTAGCAACTTCTACTGGCTCTATCTCCAAAATGTTACCTTGACCCACCCACTGTTTTCCTTGTTCACTACTACTACCTTTCCAAATTTTTACTTAAAACATAAATCAAATAATGTCATTGCACTCTTTTCTCACTACAGAGAGTTAAAAAACAACAACAACAACTCACCACCCTCACCTATAAGCTGCTACATAATCTACCTTGATCAACTCTCCAGAGGCTAACGCCAGCGACTGAGACCACAGAGGTAGGGCTGGCAAAGCAAGTGGAGAGTTTTAAAAACACTGAAACTCCTTCAGTGAGAAATAATGTATTTAAGGAAAGCAAGTCCCACTAACTCACTTTCGGTTACTTTTCTAAGATCTGGAGATTTTTACTTACAAAATAATCAACTTGAGAGAAAAAATTCTAATAAGGTGTTCATAAAAAAAAATTCGAAGCCACCCAAATTGCAGTTCCTCTCTAGAACATAAGATGGTGAGGGGAACTAACCTGGAATTGAATAGCCATCCTGGGACCCCACAGTATATACCCCAACTAACCTTCATCCCAAAATATTATCTCCAACCTGTGACCATTCTGTCCCAAAACTGATCTCCTACAAGAAACTTCTGAAAAGACCTGCTTCAACATTTCATTTCTCTGTAGCATCCCCTTTATCTTTACAAAGAGTTTAAACTGCACTGAAAGTTCATTAAAGTATTATCTTGGGAGCTCTTTCCAATATTAACTGTTAAATCTTAATGCTTGTAATCAAATCCTTTGGGTACTTTATTACCTGAACTATATTGAGTGTGGCCTAAAACAGGTAATATTTTACCAAACCCAAACCAATGGTGGGAAGTTTCAGGATGGGGCTCCAATGTGCATTTATTCATAATTGTAGATGTTGCTTCTCAGAAGTTTCAATGGTGGTTTGAATTTCTCAAAGGTTGTGCTCCTATATAGTGCTCTACAGCATCATGGATTAGCCACTCACAAGAGTATAAATAACAGCAAACATCCTTCTTAAAATAAACAGCGTACTGTCTCTCCTATGATGACATGACCAAGTACCATAGACTAGGTGACTTAAACAATAGAAATTTATTTTCTCCCAGTTGTAGAAGCTAGAAGTCCAAGATCAAGGTACTAATAAGATTAGTTTAAAAAAAAAAAAAGATTAGTTTCTGGAGATGTCTCTCTCTGGTTGATAGACTGCCACCTTCTCACTGTATCCTCAAATGCCCTCTTTTCTGTGCACCCCCAGAGAGAGAGAATCCCTAATGTCTTTTTTTCTTCTGAGGACAGTAGTCCTTTCAGGTTAGGGCTTCAACCTTATGACCTCATTTAACCTTAATTACCTATCTAAAGGTCCTATCTCTAAAGATGGTCATATGGGGGATTAGGGTTCAACATACAAATTTTGGAGGGGACACAATTCAGTCCCTAATAAGAGGTTTTACAATATTAAGAGAAGGATCTTAACACAAATGTCCAGTTAAAACCAAATAGTCCAAACAACTGAACTAGGAACTAAAAGTAGTATCACAAATTTGGCACTGGGGACATGCAAACTGAGCTGACCTTTGTAGACAGCGTTGTGAATCTAGTTTATGGCAGAGAAAAACACATCACAATTCCAGCTTTAAAGGAAATAATGTGCTATATTTTTATTACTAAAATTAACTAATTATAAATTAGGTATAAATAAAGCATATAAGCATGCAAAGTTTGTTTCCTTTTTTCTTCCCTTCAGACAGGAGAACATTTAATGCACTGTAGGATTAATTTTCTAAGTAGTACTTCAGCATCTTACTAATTAAAGAGTGACTCAGGTCATGCATTTAAGTGCACAGAGCCCCAGATGTCTCATAAGCCAACAACACTACATAAACAACATTATTTTATCCTGAATTAGGCATATTGAACAGTGGCGAAGTTCAAACTTGCTAGAATACATGCTTTGTAACCTACACTCCATTTCATGTATTTTGAGCAAGGAAAGTTTGCTGGCATTTTGTTCCTTGTTGATTCCATGGTATAACACAACTGTTCAACCATACTAATAACTCTGACAATTTCCAAAACTACCTCATCAAATTTATGAAGGCAGTAGAACTTTGCCAAGCCATAACTCTTTAATTGGAGTCAAATAGCTGTTTCTTTGACACTAAGTGTTGCCCACCTAGATTTTGTAACCTAATTTGCTTAGCTAATGAGAACAGTGTGTCACAGTAGATGGAATTGGTCTGAAAATTAAAGCAGCAAATGTAACAGAGTTTTCTTTCCCAAGGAGAGTTACTTTGAAATCCAATAAGGATGCCACTGATTAAAAAAGAGGTAGTTTAGGTTTCACTAGGATTTCCAGCATGTACATTCTTGCATATATAAATGATGAGACCAATACATAAAGTTAGTCATAGTTGAGGATGCTGTTCACTTACATAACCACTTTTACTCCCAAGTTAATGGTATAGCAGAAAACTGACATGTCTAAAAATGGCTATTAAAATAACTCAGGCATCAGGTAAGAATTTGGAGCTGAACAAAGTATAGGATATTTGCTTATAAAATAGAATATTCAAAATTACAAAAAACTACACTAAAATAGTCATTTACAGTTGGAAGTTTATTAAAGTTCCCTGGGATATTTTGTATGTAAAATTAGGCCTTAAGTGTCTGTGAAATTATGAAATTTTGTACACATTGATTTGCATAAGGACAAATAAATTTCTGAATCTAGATCCAGACTCTATCATTCTCTCTGGCTTACAATGTCAACTTTATCTCATAGCAGAGCATTTCAACAAATGCCATCAATGAACACTGAGAACTTTTATGTGCTAAACACTGGTCTAGGTATAAGAGCTAACAGCTATATTACAATAAATAAGTAAAAAAGCAGACTAAATAATTCCAGATGGTGGTTTATGCAATAAACAATTAAGAGAGTAATAAGTTAAAGACAAATGGGGTAGGAAGACAATACTATAAATACAGTGGTCAGTAAAGCCCTTTCTGGACTTACGACCTTTAAGCTGAGAACTAAAGATAAGAAGGAACCATCTATGTGAAAACAAAGGAAAAGTGTTCTGGGGTGTTGAAAAATGTGAATTGAATTAGAATATGGCATTCTTGAAGAACAGTAAGAGGGGGACACCTGGATGGCTCAGTTGGCTAAGCTTCCCTTTGGCTCAGGTCATAATCCTAGGGTCCTGGGTTGGAGCCCCACCTGCTCAGTGGGGAGATTGTTTCTCCCTCTGTCTGCAGTTCCCTCTGCTTGTGCTCGTGCTCTCTATCTTTCTCTGATAAATAAAATCTTAATTAAAAAAAAAAAAAGATAGTAAAGGGCCAATGTGGCTTAGTGTAGAAGGTAAGAGTGGTAGAAAGGAGTTAAGGTCAGAAACCAAATTTAATGACAAGTGACCCAACCAACTTTAATGTCTACAGTAAGGAGCACATGAGGGAAGGATATAATTTCTAACTTTCTATCCAGGAACAGGGAAAAGCAAAAGTGGAACTTCAAAGATGATAAAAGAGAACAATCTTCCCTGTGCTCCCCAAATATTATGGTTCTTTTTCTTTCTAGAGAAGGGGGTCAGCAAACTTTTTATTTCTCAAGCAGGGGCTGGAAAAAGGCTATGTTACAAATATTTTAGGCTTTGTGGGCCATAAAGTCTCTCTTAAAACTATTCAGCACTGCCGTTACAAATATAAATAAATGAAGGTGAATGTGTTCCAATAAAACTTTATTTATAAGAACAGGCAGTGGGCCAGCTTTGACCTGCAGGTTTGTTGGCTCCTATTCTAGAATCTCCAAAGAATTTCACAACTGTGCAGTTTACTTCTGTATCATAAATATTATCAATCTAGTATAGTACCTCTTTAAGAACACTACATTATGGGGCACCTGGGTGGCTCAGTGGGTTAAAGCCTCTGCCTTCGGCTCAGGTCATGATCCCAGGGTCCTGGGATCGAGCCCCACATCGGGCTCTCTGCTCAGCTGGGAGCCTGCTTCCTCCTCTCTCTCTTTCTGTCTGCCTCTCTGCCTGCTTGAGATCTCTGTCTGTCAAATAAATAAATTTTTAAAAATCTTTAAAAAAATAAAGAACACTATGTTACTTTTATTCTACTGATGCTAACTGAAAAAGAAATTCCCTGTGAAGGATTTGAGCTCCAAACATTTAATACTTAAATTAATTTGCACATCCTCAACTGATACATGGTGTCAAGGAGGCTGCCACACTATGTTTTCATTATCTCACTTTCCCCATCATTCATACAGATTGCTCCTTGGTAATTTCATCCTTCATTTCAAAACTCTTGTTATGAGGCAATAGACCATTAATGCAGCACATATATCTTCCTGAAATCTAGATGAAGAATTTAATGAAGCTACAGGACACAAAATCATGGCCAGTAAAATACATTTTCCTAAATCCATTACGGTATTATCAACAACTTAATGGTAGTATATTTCCTCGTAGGCTGCATATTGGGGAAGTATTAATAAAATTATAGTATTTAAATAAATCACTACATCAGGGAAGAATTATGTGTTTGTTGCAGGCAAAACACACAAAAAGGGATAAAATGACACTTTTAAAAATAACGACTGAATCTTGAGCTAAGAATATAGAAAAGTAGATAATTTCATGGATGAGTTTTAGGTCAGAATAGGTACATTAAATGCTAATGTTTCTTCCTTCAAAATACCACTTTTGCTTAACCCCTTGCTTTCATGTGGACAGTTCCTCGCTTAAATCAGGTCCTCATTTCTCTATGCCTGGCATAAAAATGCTTTATCTTTAAGTCTCCTATTACTAAATTAGCTTATTTTTCTGTAACCCCTAGAACAAACTCTAAATAATATTTTTACTGATACTTTATAACTGTGCTTAAAAATTTTAGAGTAGCATAGTCACTTATATGTGGAATCTTCAAAACAAAACAAAACGAATTCACAGATATGGAGAACAGATTGCTGGTGGTGAGAGGCAGGAGGTAGAGGTGGGGAAAATGGATAAAGGGGGTGAAAAGGTACAAACTGCCAGTTATAAAATAAGTATGTTCTGGAGATGTAATATACTGCATGGTGATTGTAGGTAAAAATACTGTATTGTATATTTGAAAGTCACTAAGAGAATAAACCTTAAAAGTTCTCATCACAGGAAAAAAAATTTAACCATGCGAAGTGATGGATGTTAACTAGGCTTATAGTAATTATTATACATTATATACAAATACTGAATGTTGTATATCTGAAATGAATATAATGTTTATGTCAATTTTATCTCAATTTAAAAAGAGGGAAATTCTAGTGTATTTTATTCCTTACACTCATAGCTTAAAAAAGTAATTATCACAGTTCCTTTAAAATATAATATTTTTTTAATTGAGAATAGCCTGGAAATCTCTCCCTAAAAGGTAACCACTTCTTATTCTTTACCCTTCCCCTGGAATTGGCTTTGTATTACATCAAGGGAACCAAATTTGCATAATATACCTAAATCCCATCCTTATTCTAATCCTCTGCTCAATACAATTTCTCCTTAGCCTCTGGCGAACAAATCCTTCCTTGGTCTGGAAGACCATTATTTTCCAAATACCAAGCCATATGAAAGTTTTTCAGGATCATAGGAAATAAGAAAATGAGAAAAAGAAGGCCCCAAGATCAGAAAGCCCCAGAAGCATCAGTTGCTTCCTATTCACACGGTCACATCAAGAACAGAGCAACACTGACTTCTTCCAGTAGTAAAGTCACTCCCAACCTCACCAAGCAATAAGTCACTCCCTCTTCTCCCCTGCAGAATGGTGGGTATACCTCCACTATATTATTATTGTATATAATACCACACTGTATTATAATTATGTGTTTATTCATATGTCTTCCCCCAAATGAACTATCCACTCTTAGGTGGGGGGTACCATTCTCACATTCATCTCTTTATTCTTGTTGCCTGGTTCATAGTGAGCACTCAAACTGTGATTTTGAATAAATTAACACATTCATCAGCAAAAAATCTTCAGCTCTGTGAGCTATTTATGTTCAACTTCACTATCTTGAAGATAAGAATTGCTTCTTCTAATCCAAAGAGTGCTATTTCCAGAATTAAAATTGATTGAAGGTTTGCCCTCTAGATATTCTAACTCAGTAGGTCTGAAGGACAGGCCCAAGAATCCACCCTTTTCATTCACATCCTGGGTATTCTGGGGCAGATGGTCCACAGACAACAGTTTGAGAAACTCCAAAATAAAATACAAGTGTAGAACTTGGGTGGCTGTCCTTAAGAGAGCACTGGCACAGTTTCAGAGGCACAGCTGTCCTTTAATACAGTTAACCTCATGCATGGATGGGTATGTGAAGTGACATAATATTTTGATTCAGATTTTACTACTGATTTAGCTTTTCAAATGGATTTTGTTTTTACTGAAAATGTATCGTTGGTTTATGTTCTGTGAAATAATACATAATAAACAAGAAAGAGAAGGCAATATTTGAAGAGTTGCAATGTCCCAGTGGATAAGTTTTGATTATTTCTAATGACTTAACTCTGATTTTGGGGGGACAACATTTTGATTACCTTATCTGTCTTAGATTCAAAGATTTCCTAAGCTGTTCTCAAATGGGTACCAGGGCTTTAGGATAGCTTTTTATTCAAGTCCTTACATGGGAGTTTTTAATCAACTATTTATTCCTTATGACAATGGGGCCCTGTTTTTTCTTCCATAGTTTGTTGACATGCACTACAGTCAGCTCACCACAGCAGCTTCAAAGAAGAAAATAGTTTCCACCACTAGATACTGGAGTCTCAGAAATTCTATGTCATGTGAACAATCCAACTTCTTAAAACTGCCAACAAATTCACCAGCAAAAACCAGGATCTTCCAAAATAAGTATATGTTTTTCTAACTAGATCCAACTGAAGGACCATTCATTGGAAGAATAATATACTTTCCATTTTAAGGAGAAAAATTTTTGAGACATTTAAGTGTAAAATGAAGTTTCTGAAACACATATTCAGTGGACAGCCTAGTGCTTTCCAAATACCAAGCCATATAAAAGTTTTTCAGGATCAAAGGAAATGAGAAAATAAGAAAAAGAAGGCCCCAAGATCAGAAGGCCCCAGAAGCATCAGTTACTTCCTATTCACAAGGTCACATCAAGAACAGACCAAAAACCCAAATCAGAACTGAAGTTCCTTCTATCTCTAAAGGAATCAAGTCTCATAACAACGTCTATAATTCTTTACAAAATGTACCTATAATCAGGTCATTTTAGGAACAGTATTCTGAAAATGATTGTTCTTAATTAGGTCATCAGTACTAAGTGTTGAACTCTTTGGTCAGCACTAATTGTTACAAACATAACTATGTGACTGAGAGTGTAAATTCTTCTTTTTCAGATTATTTTATCTATCTGAAAGAGGGAGAGCAGGGGGAGTGGCAGAGGGAGAGATACTCAAGCAGACTCTGTGCTGAGTGTGGGCCTGACATGAGGCTCAACCCCATGACACTGAGATCATGACCTGAGCCAAAATCAAGACAGACACCAACCAGATAAGCCACCCAAGCACCCAGAGAGTGTAAGTTCTGAAGCTGACCCCTCCCTGCCAGCACTCTGTCTCTGGATCTCTGAAGATATCTTCTTCCCTGAGTGGAACAGTAGGTGCAAACATCCCTCCTTGATTATCTCTTCAGGCTAGATGGTTTAGGATCACAAATTAAATCATGTCTTAGACAGAATGTAGAAAAGATGTTCAGAAAGAAAATTACCCATGGCCTAGAAAAAAATTCAGAAACTGATGGTTATCTATTTATAAATGACCAGATTATATCCCTATTCTCCTGTAGTCTATTCTACTAGATTCCATAGTAAAATAAAAAACAATTCAAAGATATCATTATTATTTCATTATATCCCATCTCATTCCATACTTGATTTAAGGCAGGCAAGAACTGACACTTGATAAGCACTTGTATATCATGCAGTGAATCGTGGTTCTTTGTATTTTGTCTCACTTACCTTAATAACTTGTTATATTTTAAAATTCCCATTTTACAGTGGCTGAGATTAAGGCTGCCTGAGATTACCCTGAATACTACAGAGAAGCAATATCAGGATTGAAACCCACATCTGAGATATTTCTGTATGTTACAGCACCATGCATTCAGCATATCACAAACTCTGCATGAGACTCTTGGGTAAATCTATTACTTCTGGTCTGAAGCTGACTCGGGTATTAAAAGCAACATAAGGAACCAAAAGAACTTGTCATGTATCTACTGTGGCAAGGGGAACCTACCCTGACAAGGTTGTAATCATTCAAAATAGTTTGGATTTTTTTCTTTTATATATAAATGATTTCAGACATATACTAAAAAGTCAGTCTTATTAGTTTGGAATCAACGTTTTCCTTGTTTTAATGCCAAGTGATATAATGCAACTTAAACATACATTTTCCCCCCAAAGAGTCATCTATAAATTACTCCATTACCACATATGTAATGTAATATGTGAGAGGCCAAAAATTTGTCAGTATTGAAGATATTCATAAGAATATACCATAGCCTATGTTGATAATTTCAAGAGAAGAGCCTGGGAAATGATCTGAAGAATAACAGTATCAATGGAATAAGTAATGAGCATCCTAATATGACTAATCTAAGGGTTATTATTTAAAGGTTAAAATTCTGGTGTATTTTGGTGTTCTAGAAAATATTATACTATGGTTAACAATACTATTGTTCTATTGATTTCATGACTTAATTTTTTCATTTAAATTAAATTAGTCAACATATAGTGCATCATCAACAAAAGAAGTATTGAGAATTAAATGACTCACATGAAAAAAGAACAAAATGGAGATCTAATTACTAAATAAGGAAATGTGTATGAATAACTATGGATGCTACAGTAGGATTGAGATATTAATTTTGTCATAACAATCTACTTATTTTAAATAAACCATCCAAAGCTAAAAGAACAGGGTCTATTCTGGTTCTCTGGATTTTTCACTTTTGTTCACTCTGTACTTTCTCCTATTCCTTTTCTGTGTGCCCATCAAAATATTCTAAATTGAGATAGGACTTTCTTATGTCAGATTCATTATTATTATTATTTATTAAAATTACTCCATATCTCAATCTATAATAATTTGATGGTAGGCTTAAATACCTAGGATTCAGGGGTGCCTGGGTGGCTTGGTGGGTTAAAGCCTCTGCCTCTGGTTCAGGTCATGATCCCAGGGTCTTGGGATCGAGCCCCATATCAGACTCTCTGCTCAGCAGGGAGTCCGCTTCCTCCTCTCTCTGACTGCCTCTCTGCCTACCTGTAATCTCTGTCAAATAAATAAAATCTTAAAAAACAAATACCTAGGATTCATTTACTATACCCTTAAGAAACTGGTTTCCCAAAAATGTTCTTTTAAAACACATATTGCTTATTATTTATTTCCTTCCGAATCACCTATATTTACTTAATGTAATTGCCCCCACTCTGGTACTTTTTCTTTTATTCTACACTGTCATGATGAAATCGATTTTATTTAATTTACAGTGGCAGAAATATTAATTTTGGGATTGGGTTCTGAGTTCACATTTAATCCTTCGATGAGCTGAAACATCATGGTTAGAATATAGGCTCTATCACAATAATACTAATTTTACCAGCTGAAGTAATTTGTGGATTTCACTATTCAACACTTCCAGGTATACACTCTTTTAAACTATATTTTTTACATACTCTCTTTTTCTCTCTTTCAAATGGTAATATCATTTTTAGCAATCTTGAGGTTACACAGATACTAGAATCTTCTTAATTCCCTACATTGGTATTAGTGTTTTAATCACCTCCTTCTCACCCCACAGATGAGAGAGGAATTCCCACCCTAGGGTTGGACAGATAGCCAAACACACAATACCCAACACCGGACAAATGAGAGCAATAGCAGGTATTATTCACAGATACCCATGGCCCAGGGTAGCAGGACACCATGCAGGACCACACATCAGCTGTACTGAGGGACGGAACAGAGTGAACAACAGGGGCTATGGCAGGCAGATTTTGTATTAAGGGGGTGGGATGGCCACCTTGGTTCCCACAAAAGGATGCAATTGGGTTGTTTAAATAATTCATGGGCTGTCAGAGAAGGGAAACGCAACTGTCAGAAATAAAACAGAACTGCATTTGGTCACTTCAATACAGAGCATTGTTTGACTGAAAGGTCTTATCCACAGAAGCAAAGTGGGGAATGGAACTTTGTAGCAAGGCCTTCAAAAGCCCTTCCCATTTCACCAGATGTCAAGGCAATACCTAATATTAATTTCAAGTCTTATACCATATTTGCCTGCATAAATATACAGTAATAACTAAAGAACACAAATTCTACAAAGTTTTCAGGCATAATTTTACTCACTATGATGTATGAAATTTCTCTGAATGTTATCTATCTTGAGGCAAAATGACTTCCTCTTATCAGGTGTACATACCAGTGATAGGGGAATTACTCATTCCTTAAAATCCTGCAATGACTCAGAGCCTTGGTGCCTTAACATCTCAATGGAACACCTCCAGTTACCATTTCTTTCCTGTGACAACATTCAGAAATACTTAAACCTCATGCCTCTCCAGAAAAAAAAAAAAACCAAAAAGTTTTCTGAAACAAACTTTCCTCTCTGATACAAAAACAATAAGCACCAACATCACCTCAGGGGTGACTGTGTTAGGAAGATATTTGAAATCCCACTAGGGTAATCTATCCATAACCACTAAATACGTGGTGTGAATATGACTGAAATGTTTGTCCAGGTTAAACATACCCCAACAATATTGCTTATATTATTCTTCTTTCATAATACAAAGGGAAATGTCAGCCCTTCCAAATAATCACAGATTCTTAACTTTAAAAAAGCAGCTTTATTTTACTTTGGAATTAAAAAAAAATATCCTATACCAATGGCCCGGTGAATAAGTGCCCCATAACCTAAGGGAATCTGGCAAAGAATAAAATCATTCCCAACTATTTTTAATAATGGGAAAAAAGCCATATTTCTTTACTCAAAATGTAGTTTTATTTGAGGGAACAGTGGGGGACTCTAGATTTTAGAAGATTATAGGCATATGAACATCATCCATTCTCAGTTTAAAGACCAAATCGCGAAAATAATTCAACTCCAGAGGGCTATCAAAAGCCAGTTTGAATCTCCAGTAAATGAGTTAGCCACCTATTAGAGAGTCCTGATGCAGGAAGCAAACACAACAGGGAATATAATCAGAAGATATCTAGTTAAACATATCTAATATCAGCTTTCAGGGGCAGAGCTGCAAAGATCATCTATAGCAAGATGAATCTGCTCTATAAGCAAATCTTGTACAGACTTTCTGACCTCCCATGTTTATGTAACACTGATATACAAAACGCAGTCTAAGATTGCCTAAGAAATTAATTTCTGTGCACTTATGCTTCATCTGTGCTCCTCTGCTTTGTTTTCTCCTGAAACTGCTTTGTTAAAGTATGAAAGTTCATTTAATGGTGTGTAACTTTTGATTTATGCTATTTCCCTCCTTTCCTAACACATGGTACCAGTACTTCTCACTTCTACCACAAAAAAAAAAAAAAAAAAATCGTCCAGACTTCTAAGAGAAGTCTATCCACAGTATTTATTTTAAAGTCTCTGATGTATTAAAATATACAAATAAAATCAAGTTTTGTAGAGATGAAAAAACCATTGAATAGCAAAATGACTAGCCTACAATCATATGATTTCTATACTGAAGCAAAGTTTGCATAGTTAACTTGGCTTCAGATTCTGATAATGAAATATCAAGGGTTAGAAAATGCTAAAAGTGGACAAAATTTGAGCTGAGAGATAAAATTTATTATCTTTATATTCCTTGACTGATATTGTATACCTAACTTAGAGCCACATAAACTCTTCAGAAACTAGAAACATTTAAAGTATATCTAACTATTTTAACTCATCTAAATTAATTTTTAAATAAATGAGATGATGAGATGATGAGATGAAAGGCTTCAGGAACTCCTTAGACATTAGGAAAAAATATTATGTATTTTTTGTGTGTATGTATATGAACATATATTTATGTATATTATTTATATGTGTGTATTTGTGTATGTGTACATATATATAAATTACATTAAAATTTTGCAAAGATTTTATGATGTATGGAACTCTTCGGTCTTCAAAATTGTGCCACTGTGGTGGTCAAGATAAGTAGCATAGGAATCCTGGTTCCTTCTACTGAGGGACCCTGCATTCCCCCCAGGACCTAAGAGTCATCTACTGGATTATCTTTTTTTTTTTTAAAGATTTTCCATTTATTTATTTGACAGAGAGAAATCACAAGTAGGCAGAGAGAGAGAGGGAAGCAGGCTCCCTGCCGAGCAGAGAGCCCAATGTGGGACTCGATCCCAGGACCCTGAGATCATGACCCGAGCCGAAGGCAGCGGCTTAACCCACTGAGCCACCCAGGCGCCCCCATCTACTGGATTATCTTATCTGGTCTGCTAATGAAGCAAAGAGAGAGAAGGTAGAGAATCATACACCATGATGAAAAGACAGTCTCAGAGTGGCAAACATTATTTCCCTACACATCCTGCTTTCGAGAATCAGTTACATGGCCCCACTTACATGCAGTGGGGTCAGGAAGATGACTTAGATGTATTCAAGAGGCATACAAAGATTTATGAGTACATGGCTAGTTATCTACCAGCCCTTCACCCATCTCTGTAAGTCTAGTAATGTGATATGAGCATTGTGTTTGTAAAATCTATGGTTTATGTTTAAACATCACTTCAGTTTTTTACTTAAACATTTTTTATTAACAGGTAGAACATGAAATTTTCGCAGCAGAGAGCAATTAGAGAATTGTTTAAAAGCTGGTTTTACTCATTCCTCTAAAATTGAACAAAACATTCTGTGAGTCTCTGTCTCTATTTGTCTTGATAAATAGATGATAAAAGACACATAGATAGGAACACCTGGGTGACTCAGTCAAGCATCGGACTCTTGATTTCAGTTCAGATCATGATCTTAGGGTCCTGAGATCTAGCCCTGTGTCAGGCCTGCCTAAGATTTTCTCTCTCCCAGTCTCTCTCCCTTTACCCCTCCCCTTTCTCACTTGCTCTCTCTCTTGCTCTCTCAAAAAAAAAAAAAAAGATGATATATAGAACATTTCTTTTTTTTGAAAACTTTATTTATTTATTTTGACAGAGAGAGATCACAAGTGGGGGGGGGGGCATGAAGGCTCCCCGCTAAGCAGAGAGCACAATGTGGGGCTCTATCCCAGGACCCTGAGATAATGATCCAAGCCGAAGACAGAAGCTTCGAACCCACTGAGCCACCCAGGTGCCCCCCATAGAATTTTTTTCTTAAAAATCAAAGAACTGTCCAGAAGAAAACACATGAGAAGATCTTCATGACCCTGGGGCAAAAATGTCATAGGGCACAAAAATTACAAAACCATAAAAGAACAAAACATTGTTAAATTCGACCTCATCAAATTTTTAAAAGTCTGTTCTTTGTAAAACATTATTAAGAAAATAAAAACATAAGGGAAACTGGAAGAAATATTTGCAATGCATATCTCTGATTGAGGACTTGTATCCAGAATATATTTTTTCAGGAATAAGAAGACACACAGCCCCCATATTTCTAATGGAAAAAAGAAAACAAAAAGTACATGATTAGATGCTCAAAATAGTTAGTCATCAAGGAGAGGCAAAAAGTAAAGCCACGATGAAATTTCACCAAACATCAGAATGGTTGAAATTAAAAAGACTGAAAATAACAAGTACTAAATGAGGATATGGAGCAACTGGAACTCTAGTGAGAATATAAACTGATACAATTGGTTTGGAGGAAAACATGGCAGCTCTTTTTTTTTTTTTTTTTTTACTTTTTTAATTAACATATAATGTATTGTTAGCCCTAGGGGTATAGTTCTGTGAATCGGCAGGCTTACACACTTTGCAACCCTCACCATAGCACATACCCTCACCAATGTTCATAACACAACCACCCTCTCCCAATCCCCTTCCCTGGCAACCCTTAGTTTGTTTTGTGAGATTAATAGTCTCTTATAGTTTGTCTTCCTCCCAATCCCATCTTGTTTCATTTTTTCCTTCCCTAACCCCCCAAGTTCCCCACTTTGTCTCTCAAATTCCTCATATCAGGGAGATCATATGATAATTGTCTTTCTCTGATTGACTTATTTCACTCAGCATAATACCATCTAGTTCCATCCACATCATTGCAAATGGCAAGATTAAATTTCTTTTGATGGCTACAAAGTATTACATTGTGTATATATAACATTCTTCTTTATCCATTCAACTGTTGGTGGACATCTAGGTTCTTTCCATAGTTTGGCTATTGTGGACATTGCTACTATAAATATTCAGGTGCAAATGTCCCGTCGGATCACTACATTTGTATCTTTAAATAGTAGCTCTATTCTCAACTTTTTGAGGAACCTCCATGCTGTATTCCAGTGATTGCATCAGCTTGCATTCCCACCAACAGTGTAGGAGGGTTCCCCTTTCTCTGCATCCGCCAGCATCTGTCATTTCCTGACTTGTTAGTTTTAGCCATTCTGACTGGTGTGAGGTGGTATCTCATTGTGGTTTTGATTTGTATTTCCCTAATGTTAAGTGATGTGGAGCACTTTTTCATGTGTCTGTTGGCCATCTGGATGTCTTCTTTGCAAAAACGTCTGTTCATGTCCTCTACCCATTTCTTGATTGGATTATTTTTCTTTGGGTGTTGAGTTTGATAAGTTGTTTATAGATTTTGGATACTAGCCCTTTATCTGATATGTTGTTTGCAAATATCTTCTTCCACTCTCTTAGTTCTCTTTTGATTTTGTCAACTGTTTCCTTTGCGTGCAAAAGCTTTTGATCTTGATGGAGTCTCAATAGTTCATTCTTGCCCTTGCTTCTCTTGCCTTTGGCTATGTTTCCAGGAAGAAGTTGCTGCGGCTGAGGTTGAAGAAGTTGCTACCTGTGTTCTCCTCAAGAATTTTGATGGATTGATGGATTGATTCCTTTCACACATTGAGTTCTTTCATCCATTTGGAGTCTATTTTTCTGTGTGGTGTAAGGAAAAGTTCCAGTTTCATTTTTCTGCATGTGGTTGTCCAATTTTCCCAACACCATTTGCTGAAGAAACTGTCTTTTTTCTACTTTGCCAAAGATTATTTGACCACAGAGTTGAGGGTCTATTTCTGGGCTCTCTATTCTGTTCCACTGATCTATGTGTCTATTTTTGTGCCAGTACCATACTGTCTTGATGATGACAGCTTTGTAATAGAGCTTGAAGTCCGAAATTGTGATGCCACCAACTTTGGCTTTCTTTTTCAACATTCCTCTGGCTGTTCGAGGTCTTTTCTGGTTTCATATAAATTTTAGGATTATTTGTTCCATTTTGTTGAAAAAAATGGATGGTATTCTGACAGGGATTGCATTAAACATGTATATTGCTTTAGGTAGCATAGACATTTTCACAATATTTGTTCTTCCAATCCATGAGGATGGAACATTTTTCCATTTCTTTGTGTCTTCCTCAATTTCTTTCATGAGTACTTTATAGCATGGCAGCTCTTACACCAGACTAATGCCATACATCCCAGAAATACCCCAGAAACATTAAAAGGAAATATCCATTTCCTTTGAATATTTAGTGCATTATTTAATATATGTCCACATGAAGAATTGTACATGAATGTTCCCAGTAGCTTTATAATAGTCTAAACCTGTAACAACCCAAGCATCCATCAACAGGAGAATGGATAAACAAATTATAATATATCCATCTAACTACATAATACCTGCCAATAAAAATAATTTCCTGATAAATACAACATGGATGAATATTCAAAACATTTTGCTGAGCAAAAGAAATCAGATACAAATACTGTATGAGACCCTCTAGAAACTCAAATACAAATTTTATCTAGTTATAGAAAATAGGTTGGAGGTTGACTGAGGAGGTCTGGAGAGGGAGATTTGACCAAGAAAGGGTACCAGATAGCACCTGGGTGGCTCAGTCAATTAAGCAGTTAAGCTGTTAAGCATCCAACTCTTGGTTTCACCTCAGATCATGATCTCAGGCTCTTGAGATCAAGCCCACATCGGGGGCTCCATGCTTGGGATTCTATCCCTCTTCCTCTGCCCATACCCCCCCCCAAGTATATTAATTAATTAAATATTTTTTAAAGATTTTATTTATTTGACAGACAGAGATCACAAATAAGCAGAGAGGCAGGCAGAGAGAGGAGGAAACAAGCTCCCCGCCAAGCAGAGAGCTCAATGTGGGGCTCGATCCCAGCACCCTGGGATCATGACCTGAGCCAAAGGCAGAGGCTTTAACTCACTGAGCCACCCAGGTGCCCCTAAATATTTTTTTTAAAGGATATCATAATCTTTCAGTAACAATAGACATACATTTATTTTATTGTGTTGGTTGTTGTGTAGGTATGTATTTGCCAAGATTCATCAAACCACGTGATCAAAATGGATGCTTTTTGTTGCATATAAATCACACCTCAATAATGTTGATTTTTTACTATTTAAGAAAATGGGAAAAATACTAACATTTTAAAATTCTGAATATTGAGTGCTCTGTTACTCAGGGTGCTAGCAAGATATGGTAATCTCACCTAAAATTTGAAGAAAACTTCATAAGATGAAATTTAAAAGAGGTATAAGAAGAAACAGGAAACCCAACTGGTATGTTGGGGCATTCAGGGACTTGTACCCACAGGCCAAAGCAAGAAGAAGGACGAGAATTGTCTGAGTCCAGATGAACACCATGGATCCCTAACACAATCTCTCTCACCCTCTCAGACACAGAAACAAAGGCAATGCAGTAGGTAAGAGAGAACACAGACATATGAATTTCTTAATGCTACTGGAGAAAATGTATTAAGAAACAGTGACCAGAGATGAGGCTAAAAGGTTTTAGGTTTTTTGTTTGTTTGTTTTTAAGCTGAGGACAGGTGCTCATATATAAGGCTTCATAAGTCAAAATAAGGATCTTGGCCTTTATCCTGAATCCAGGAGAAAGGGGAACCCTCTTACACTATTGGTGGGAATGCAAGTTGGTGCAGTCACTTGGGAGAACAGTGTGGAGATTCCTCAAGAAATTAAAAATAGAGCTTCCCTATGACCCTGCAATTGCACTCCTGGGTATTTACCCCAAAGATACAGATGTAGTGAAAAGAAGGGCCATCTGTACCCCAATGTTTACAGCATCAATGGCCATGGTCACCAAACTGTGGAAAGAACCAAGATGCCCTTCAAAGGACGGATGGATAAGGAAGATGTGGTCTATATACACTATGGAGTATTATGCCTCTATCAGAAAGGACGAATACCCAACTTTTGTAGCAACATGGACAGGACTGGAAGAGATTATGCTGAGTGAAATAAGTCAAGCAGAGAGAGTCAATTATATGGTTTCACTTATTTGTGGAGCATAACAAATAACATGGAGGACATGGGGAGATGGAGAGGAGAAGGGAGTTGAGGGAGATTGGAAGGGGAGATGAACCATGAGAGACTACGGACTCTGAAAAACTACCTGAGGATTTTGAAGGGGCAGGGGGTGGGATATTGGGGGAGCCAGGTGGTAGGTATTATGGAGGGCTCGTATTGCATGGAGCACTGGCTGTGGTGCATAAACAATGAATTCTGTTACACTAAAAAAAAAAAATTTAAAAAAAAAGAGATTCATGTAAAGGAATGCATGAAAGTAATTTCATTTTTAAATGATTACTCTAATTTTTTTCTTAGATTCTAAAAATGTAATCACTATTAGGCATGGATTTATTTTTCACTTAATTTGATTTAGAAATAACATATCATGCAACATCATTGATAATAGGAATAGAATTATTATATATACAGTTCTAATGAAATATTTTTTAATTCTTTTGTTTCTACTATTTTCTCTAGTTTTTAATTTGGTTCAAGGTGATTATTTTGAAGTAGAGTAGCTTAATTTGGTTAAAACTATTAAGTATTTTCATGATTTAATCTGCTAGCTATTTGCAGATATTGTTTTCAGCAATATTTTCTTCTTTATTGACTTTTTAAAATTACATCCTTTAAATCATCTTAAATTAATTTTAGTACATTATAAAATATATGCTTAAAACAATAGTGAATACAGCAGCCAAGAAGCATTTAGCAGTGCCTGCAAGTGCCTTGCATGTAATAGGCCTCAGTGATGATTTGTGGAATGAGTCTTTGATTTTCATGACTAATGATGATAACATTTTGCCCATGCATTTTAATGTTAGAGATATCACTTTTCTCATTAATTACACTTGAATGTTCATACTACAGTATTATAATAATAAGATGCTTTCCTTTTTTCATTAATTTTTAAAATGTGGCTATCTATTAATCATGATAAACCTTCTACAGTTAACTTAAAAATGAGTTGGCTACTTTAAAATTTTATTTGATTCATAAGTCATCTGTGAATTTTTAGATGCAATGAGTGTGTTGTGTTGCCCCAAATACCAAAAAGCAGGCTGCTCAGAATGTATCCTAATTTACCTGAAAACGAACACCTTTGCAGTTTATGTACCAGTGCCAATGTTCCAATCCTATGGTTGTTTCTTTTTCCCTCATGATAATTGCACTCTTTAATCCCTGTCACCTATTTCATCCATCCATCCACCCCTCCTCCTCTCTGGTAGTCATCATTTTGTTCTCTGTAGAGTCTGATTCTTCGTTTGTCTCTTTTTCCCTTTGCTTGTTTTGCTTCTTAAATTCCTTGTATGAGTGAAATCATGGTATTTGTCTTTCTCTGACTGACTTATTTTGCTTAGCATTATACTCTCTAGGTCCAACCATGCTGTTGCAAATGGCAAGATTTCATTATTTTCATGGCTGAGTAATATTCCAGTGGCTAGAGAGATAGATGATAGATACATGATAGCTGGATAGATAGATGAATGGGACAGATAAAATGAATAGAAAAATAGATAGATGATAGATGATAGATCTTCTTTTTCCACTCATCCATCAATAGATACTTAGGCTGCTTCTATATCTTGACTATTTTAAATAATGCTTCCATAAACATAGGGGTGCATGTATCCCTTTAATTGGTGTTTTTGTATTCTTAGAGTAAATACCCAGCTATGCAGTTGCTGGATTGTAGGCTAGTTCTGTTTTTAACTTTTTGCAGAATCTCCATACTATTTTCTTCAGTGGCTGCACCAGTTTGCATTCCTACCAAGAGAACACAAGGATTACTATTTCTCCACATCCTTACCAACACTTGTTGTTTCTTGTGGGTTTTTTTTTGTTGTTGTTGTTGTTGTTATTTTAGCCATTCCGATAGGTATGAGGTGACACTTCATTATAGTTTTTGATTTTCATTTCCCTGATGATGAGTGATACTGAGCATCTTCTCACATGTCTGCTGACCATCTGGCCATCCTCTTTAGAGAAATGTCTGTTCTTGTGTTCTCCACATTTTAAATAGGATTATTTGGGTTTGGGGGGTTGAGTTTTATGAGTTCTTTACATATTTTGGATACTGACCCTTTATGGATATATCATTTGCAAATATCTTCTTCCACAGGTTGTCTTTTAGTTTTGTTGATTGTTTCATTTGTCATACAGAAGCTTTTTATTTTTATGTAGTCCCAATAGTTTAATCTGCTTTTCTTTATTTTATTTTTCATGTTAAAGCCCAGAATCTCTGTCATCTTTTTCTCAAACACATGATTCCTACAGTATCATAAATACCAAAATAACCACAATGAGACATTTAAAACAAGGTGACAAAGGGAAGCTGTGTCTCCAGGACACCTCTGCTACTCTTCATTACTCAAAGATAACACACAAAAAACATGAACCAGCAAAGTGCCTAAAACCCAGCTTAGACTGAATGAGAAAATAAACATTTGTTTGCATCATTTATAGGTATATTCTAATTTCTCATTCAATCTGCCATATCTCTGTACCATAAAATGTTTTTTTCAGTTCTGTCTAGAATGACAGGGAGACCCTCAGTTCTACCAAAAGAGCAAAGCCATCCAGAAAGGAGACAGACCAGAAGCATCTGAGAGTAGTTGGGTTTATACAAAGGAAGCCACAATCATTGGCCAAGGAAGCTCTGAGAAAGCAAATATATTCACTCCTCTAGCCTTAAATATCCTTATTTTTTAAATAAACACTTAGATTTTGTTTATCTCTAAATTCTAAGGTTCCACACTTGAGAACTCTGGTGTTGGAGAGAAAGATTAAAAAAATATACTGGACAACTAAAATAAACCAAGGAAACAGTGCAAAATGGAGCAGAGGGACAGTGTTTGGAAAATGTGTCTCCAGAAGGCCAGGCATAATAGTGCATATAGACATATAAGGCATACACACAGCTCCAGCATCTTGTGTGTAAGTGGGCAGTGGAGACAGCTGAGAACATGGAGGGTGTTTCTCAACAGCACCTGAACATCCCTTATAAAGATGTGCAAAATGTTTCTGTAAAGGAACAGGAAGCACTTCAGTCAAACAGGGTTTGATCAAAGCCAACCTTTGATCTGACTCAACATCATCCTGAAACACAACTCATTCACATCACACCTGCTGTCATCAGAGACAACTATTCCCACAAGTGTGCATGCCCTCCCCCTCTCTATAGAATGTTTCAAGATATTGGTAAAGCCATTTCCCAAAAGAACGTAAAAATTTAAACAACGTATTTCATATTGAGAGGTAATATATTCATATGTATAATATTTAAACAACAGCAAAGAATATACAATGAAAAGTAAGTCTTCCTTCTATGCCTACCTATGTAAATCTCCCTCCCCAAGGCATCTACAAAGATCAATATCCTGTGCATCCTTCCAGAGGACTTATAATAGCGCGCGCGCACACACACACACACACACACACACACGTGGAGATATATACTTTTCTTATACAAATGGTAGTATATGTACAGATCAAGAAGTTGAAAAGCTCTCCCAGTTTGCTTTTATCTGCCTTGGATTCCATTGCATAGATTTTCCATGGTATATATCAGCTCCTTGTGATGAAGCTGTTTCCAATCTTCCGCTATCACAGACAAGGTTGCAGTGAATATCTGTGCATATTCATCATTTTGTACATTTGTGAGTAAATCTGTACATTAAAAGCCTGACTGTGGAATTTCAGGGTTGAAGTGACTGTGCATGTATAATTTTTGGTATAGAGAATTTAGAGGACAACAATAGCTGAGTATAGCTACTTGCATATCTTTTAGCCAGACCTCCTTGTTTCAGTTTCTACACCTGCCACTTAACTTTCTTCGTGACTAGGCAAGTTGCTTCCTCTAGACCTCATTTTCACCATCTAAAAAAGGAATGATATTATGGAGAGCACGTATTGCATGGAGCACTGGGTGTGGTGCATAAACAATGAATTCTGGAACACTGAAAAGAAATAAAATAAAATGAAAAAAATAAAAAAGGAATGATAATCGTACTTGCTTTTCAGGATCATTGTGAGAACTAGTTAATAAATAAATAAATATATATTTATATATATATAATTTTTTGAAAACTCAGAATAGTACTTGATAAAAAATAAGCACTCAAAACATGTTAAGTGTTATTAGTTCTATTATCGCCCACAGCATACACAAATGCAAGTTTGCATTACAGAATTTTTTCATCTTTGACAATCTAATAGCATTTTCCCCTAACTCACTGTTTTTAATTTATATTAAGCTACTGTTTCAGAAGCACTTAAGTGTGTTTTCATATTTGAAATTTCACTCGTACTTTCTTTCCATAAATTGTTTATGATTGTTACTCCTATTTCTATTGGATTATTTATTGCTTCCTTATTAATGAATATAAAGATATAAAGTCTTTATATATTAAAGGAATTAGCTTTTTTGCCAATGATAGGTGTTACAAATTTTTTTCTAAATTCCTTGTTATTTTTATTTTTTATGGTTATTTCTGCCATGCAAATGTTATCTTAATTTTTAGCCAAATATTTGGATCGATTTTTGTATGGCTTCTTGATTTCATACAGCATTTAGAAATACTTTCTTTCAGCAAAATTACCTTTTACATTTTTGCTATATTTTATCCTAGTACTTTTTGTTGTTGTTGTTAAAGATTTTATTTATTTATTTGACAGACAGAGATCACAAGTAGACAGAGAGGTGGGCAGAGAGAGGAGGAAGCAGGCTCCCTGCTGAGCAGAGAGCCTGATGCGGGGCTCGATCCCAGGACCCTGGGATCATGACCTGAGCCGAAGGCAAAGGCTTTAACCCATTGAGCCACCCAGGCGCCCCTATCCTAGTACTTTTATGGATCAACTTTTTATACCAAATCTTTGCTTCTTATGAATTCAGGATAGGACCCAATTCTATTTTTTTTTTTCCAGATGGCTATGCAGTTGTCCCAGCATTAGGCACTGAATCAGTCATCTTTTCTCAACTGATTTTTCAATAACCACCTTTAATACCCACCAAATTTGCAAATTTATTGATTCCACATCTGGATATTTTACGCTGTTTTGCTGAACACTATTTATGCAAGAACCAGTATCAACCTTTAATTCACTATATTATCATGTGTTTATTATCCTATAAGACCAACTATACATTCCCTCAGTGGTTACATTCATGGGTCTTTAGGAGGGCATGGATTACATGGAACACTGGGTGTTACATTCAAACAATGAATCATGGAATACTACATCAAAAACTAATGATGTACTGTATGGTGACTAACATAACACAATTAAAAAAAGCAACAACCTTTTTCAGAATTTTCCTAGAAATTAATATTTATTTATTTATTTTTAATTAAATTAATGTATTTATTTTTCAGAAAAACAGTATTCATTATTTTTCACCACACCCAGTGCTCCATGCAATCCGTGCCCTCTATAATACCCACCACCTGGTACCCCAACCTCCCACACCCCCGCCACTTCAAACCCCTCAGATTGTTTTTCAGAGTCCATAGTCTCTCATGATTCACCTCCCTTTCCAATTTACCCCAACTCCCTTCTCCTCTCTAACACCCCTTGTCCTCCATGATATTTGTTATGCTTCACAAATAAGTGAAACCATATGATAATTGACTCTCTCAGCTTGACTTATTTCACTCAGCATAATCTCTTCCAGTCCCATCCATGTTGCTACAAAAGTTGGGTATTCATCCTTTCTGATGGAGGCATAATACTCCATAGTGTATATGGACCACATCTTCCTTATCCATTCGTCCATTGAAGGCCATCTTGGTTCTTTCCATAGTCTGGCAACCGTGGCCATTGCTGCTATAAACATTGGGGTACAGATGGCCCTTCTTTTCGCGACATCTGTATCGTTGGGATAAATATTTATTTTAACATAAAAAAATTATATCAGTTTGTGTAGTTTGTCTTAAAATCTCCAAGTATGGTTTTCAAGAAGAATCTTAAACATACAGATTTATTGGGAGAGAATAAACATTATAATGATACTGACTTTTCATATCTAAGAAAAAAATGCCTATTTACTTCTTCTTGAATACCTCAGTGGTATTCTAAATTTTCATGTATTTATATATTTTATATTTAGTAAGTTTATTTCTAGGTATTTAATCTCTTTGGAGTATGGTTGATAGATGCTTCCCTTCAAATACGATTTTCCATCTTGTCTATTTTCTGATGTGGGAAAGCAACTACTTTTTTTAATCATGTTAAGATAATAACATAATGAAAGAGCATGATGCCACTCACTCTTCCTCTCTCAGAAAAATACTGAATTAGAGGAAGAGAGAGAATCTTAAACAGGCTCCATACCCAGTGTAGACAGGGTTCAATCTCACAATCCTGAGATCATGACCTGAGCAGAAATCAAGCATTAGACTCCTGAAAGACTGAGCCACCCAGGTGCCCCTACCCACTTGGATTTTTAATGCCACATTCCACAATATCTGCAAATCTTTACTTTGTCTTCTCTTTTGCAACTTTTATACCCCCCTTGTCTTTCTCTAATTTTATTACATTAGCTAGACTTCATTAAAGAACAGCAGCTTAATGAACATCCATCTCTTTTCCTAAAGGAATGGTTTCCTTAAAAAATGGTCTCTAGATGTTCCAGATGTTATTCTTTTTAAAATATGGAACAATAATTATATTTCTATTATGCTAAAGATTTTTTTGTTAATATATCACATTGTATCAAGAGTTTCTTATCAAGAATGGAGGATGAATTACAGCAAATACTTTTTCAGCTATAAAAAGATGATCTTTTTTTATATCTACTAATTTGGTGAGTTATACTACTATATATTTTAATATTGAGCTATTGTATGTTTCAACTCTGTCACTCAGAAGCAATCTTTTTGGTCTAGGACTCTAATGTCTTGTTCTTGTTCTTTTGAGTCTTCTGAATATAATGACTTGGGCAAAACTTCCCCAAGTGCTACAATGTATTAAAAACACCAGTGCTTATGGACATTGGGGAGGGTATGTGCTTTGGTGAGTGCTGAAGTGTGTAAACCTGGTGATTCACAGACCTGTACCCCTGGGGATAAAAATATATGTTTATAAAGTGATATGCAAACTGAAAAAAAAAAAACACCAGTGCATGCTTTTTACTGTATTTTTTTTGGTAATTTTATTTTTTTTGCAGTGTTCCAAGATTCACTGTTTATGCACCACACCAGTGCTCCATGAAATACATGCCCTCCTTAATACCTACCACCAAATGGACACATAGACCAGTGGAACAGAGTAAAGAGTCCAGATATGGACCCCTGCAACTCTATGATCAACTAATCTTCACTAAAGTGAGAAAAAAGACAGTTTCTTCAACAAATGGTGCTGGGAAAACTGGACAGCTATGTATAGAAGAATGAAACTCAACCATTCTCTTATGCCATACACAAAGATAAACTCAGAATGGATAAAAGATCCAACATGAGGCAGGAATCTACCAAAATCCTAGAGAAGAACATAGGCAGTAATCTCTTCAATATCAGCCACAGCAACTTCTTTAGAGATATGTCTCCAAAGGCAAAGGAAACAAAAGTGAAAATGAAATTTGGGGACTTCATCAAGATCAAAAGCTTCAGCACAGCAAAGGAAACAGTCAACAAAACAAAGAGGCAACCCACGGAATGAGAGAAGATATTCACAAATGACACTACAGACAAAGGGCTGATATCCAAGATCTATAAAGAACTCCTCAAACTCAACACACACAAAGCAGATAATCACATCAAAAAAATGGGCAGAAGACATGAACAGATACTTCTCCAAAGAAGACATACAAATGGCTATCAGACACATGAAAAAATGTTCATCATTAGCCATCAGGGAGATTCAAATCAAAACCACATTGAGATACCACTTTCCACTAGTTAGAATAGCCAAAATCAACAAGACAGGAAACAACAAGTATTGGAGAGGATGTGGAGAAAGGAGAACCCTCTTACACTGTTGGTGGGAATGCAAGTTGGTGCAGCCATTTTTTACAGTATTTTAAATGGCGTAGGCTCTCTGCCAGAATAAATTAGTCCAGAAAGACAAAGGCCATGTGCAGAACATTTTCATAGATGGAGTTCTCATCCTTGATCTAGGAAATAGGAAGTGGGGAGGTATTGGATTAGGTAAATGGTTTGTTCAGAGAGAAAGAAAACTGAAGCAGAATAGAATAATTTTATCAGTAGAACAACAAATAATAAATCCATTTTCTTCCCTAGGCCTCAACTACCTTCAAACTGAGGTCAAGAAAAAAAAGCAGAAACAAGTTAGGACTCTGGGGTTTGAAAAAAGAAACAAGAATATGAGTTTTAAGTGAGCTAGTAAACTCTAGTAAGTTTACAAAATCTTGTTATAGAAATAAAAATTAAATGAAACCATCAGTTTTCTTTAAAATATTAAGTTCTAAAATGATGCCTACTGAAATTGTGAGTTGTTTCCAAGTTTTAGAGGGCATAATGGCTCTCTGTGACAGTAGCCTTCTTGGGTCCCTCAGAAATATTCTGGTTGATTATTGCTAACATAAACCAGTTTCATCCTAAGATGATTCCAAGTTTAAAACTGAGAGGGAAACAAGGAGCACATTTTATTTCTATTTTCTGGGAATTAAGGAAGAGGAATCATTATTGGAAGAGGAAGAACACAAAATTGTAGAAAGGAAAAGCTCTGGGAGCTCCACTAGTGTTACTTACAGTAAACCTGTTTTTACTATGCTTTCTGTTGAATGCACCAGTGCACAATTCCCACAATCACTAGCAAAATCCTAACTTATGCTACAGAAACTATTGGCAAAATGGTACATCACTATCAAGTCCCCATGGACTGACACCTTAAGCTTAGTAAATGTTTCAGTTATCCCTTCAACCAATTCCCCACAGTCATCAAAACAGACTCACTCTACGTTACTCTTTCCTACCTAAGAAAAATCACAGGATACCAAGGGAAGCATTTTTTTTTTCTATTTGAAAGTGTGACTATGGAGAATAAAATGCAATGATTGAAGTGCCAGTTTTCAAAGCAGGTACACTGCTGCAAAGAACAGTCCAAAGAGCCGTAACACAGAGCAAAAAATGTCTTACTTTACTTTTCAGAATTTAGATTTGATGTGAGTGAATGAAGATAAGAGAATGCTGTGGAAGTGAGGTAGGTATATTATGAAAGTGCACTTATTTATTCAACCTATACTTAATATATGCAAAGTGCGTGCAATAAGACATGTATATTATCTTAGCTCAGGCTGCTATAGCAACATACCATAGACTGGGTGGCTTAAACAACAGACAATTATTTCTCATAGGAGGCTGGGAAGTCCAAGATCAAGGTGCCAGCATCGCTGATATCTGATGAAAACCCTCCTCCTAGTTTACAAATGGCTATAACCTCACATGCATGGCAGAGAGGGCTCGTGTCTCTTCCTCTTTTTATAAGGGCACAAATCCTATAATAAGTCTGCACCTTCATGACCCAATATAATTCTAATTACTTTCCAAAGTCCCCACCACCAAATACCATCACACTGGGAATTATAGTTTCAGCACATTAATTTGAGGGGAGTTCAATCTACAGCATATATGAAATGTATATACTCACATAATTCTACATATTAGAAAACAAAGAACAAACTATGAAATCCCATCAGTGGCGAGTCCCTAGCCTCACTGACTATCCAATAAAAGATCCTCAGCTCTCAGTATCCATACAGGGTGAAAAAAAAAAAATCCACATCCTTGTTTTCTGAGCTTAGGAGCTAAGATCTGAAAAAAAAAAAAAATACTCACTGGCTAGCATGAGAGGTTAAAAGTGAATTACCTATGAGTCCATCACACTTCAGAAATCACACCAATCAGAGATACTCTTAGCTCAGATGTTTAGGCTAAAACTGCCTTTAATCTTCATAGCTCAAATATCTCTGACACAAATATTAGCTTATTTATTTCAGTTAATCTTGCAGTGCCACTACATTATGCAGAAGATGTTTTTTGGGGTAGTCTAATTGAAACCTAGAATAACATAGCCCTTGGGAAACATCCCAAACAACTATTTTAAAGACACTAATTTTGAAAGAATTTAAAGGAAAATTGATTTAGAGACCTAAATTTAAAGAAATATGTGAAATCTGCTGGAAAGAAAGCCAAGTGCACCTTAATTCCAAATGAGTAACAAGGGGCTGATATCCCTCTCAATGTCTTTTAAAAAAAGAAGAAAAAACTTATTTTGAAAGAGAGCAAAAGTAGGAGGGGCAGAGGGAGAGGGAGAAGCAGACTCCCTGTTGAGCAGGGAACCCAATATGGGGCTCAATCCCAGGACCCTGACTTCATGGCCTGAACCAAAGGCAGACACTTAACAAACCGAGCCATCCAGGTGCTCCTCTCTCCAGGGTCTTCTATCCAAAATTTTTTAATTGTTTTTATGGGATCAGTGAAAATGCGTAAGTCATATATGACACATCAGGAGATAATTTTCTAATGAAAAAGAACAGATGGCAAAAACTTTATTATATTAGTAAATACAAAGATAACAACATGTTTTGAACAATATATTTATAAATTCACATTGTCGAGTCTGTGAGTAATTAGAGGGTGTGTTCTCATCCCGATTCCACAGGTGAGTAAGTTCAGAGAAGTTATGTGAATCATAACTTCATAATTATGTGAATCAGTTCTTGAATGTACCTAATACATACCTCTGGAACAGTAAAGTAAGAAAAATGAAACCCTCCTCTTATAGGGTCCAATAACAAAAATATGTATACCACATTCCGTGATATATATTCTCTTAGGCTAGATGGACTCTTGGTTGTGTAATTTTCCAAATGTCTGTTCCATTACAACTCTAATAGTTCTTGCTCAGCAACCAGATATTTATGAGAAATTGTCAAGGGTTGGGGGAGACAAAAGATGAAAGATAGGGAAGGATTTGGGGAAGTGATAAGGATCTTTCCCACGGTTGCTAATGGAGAGTGACAAGCAATCTTGCAGATTTATTAAACCCTGAAAAGACATTACATATTTTAAAAATAAGAATAGTAATGTTCCCATAAAGCAAAAAATTGTATGTTGGTCTTTGCTTTACTTATTTCCATAGTAACAGGTACACAAAAACATCCTCAACATCACTAATCATCAGGAAAGTATAAACCAGAACTATAGTGACATATCACTAACACCTGTTAAAATGGGTATCAAGAAGACAAGAGAAAAATGTTGGTGAGGATGTGGAGAAAATGGAACTTGCACACTAATGGTTGGAATGGAAATTGGTTTACCCACTATGGAAAACAATAAGGAGTTTCCTTAAAAAATTAAAAATAGGGGCACCTGGTTGGCTCAGTTTGTTAAGCATCTGCCTTCAGCTCAGGTTCTGATCTCTGGGTCCTGGGATTGAGCCCTGCATCAGGCTCTCCACTCAGTGGGGAGTCTGCTTCTCCCTCTCCCTCCCCCTCTCCCTCTGGGATCTCTCTCACTCTCTCTCAAATAAATAATAAAATCTTTTTAAAAAATTAAAAACAAGGGGTACCTGGATGGCTCAGTCAGTTAAGCATCTGCCTTGGGCTCAGGTCATGATCCCAGGGTCCTGGGATTAAGCACCACATCAGACTCCCTGCTCAGTGAGAAGCCTGCTTCTCTCTCTCCCATTCCCCCTGCTTGTGTTCCCTCTCTCACTGTGTCTCTCTCTGTCAAATAAATAAATAAATAAAATCTTTAAAAGAAAATTTAAAATAAATCTACCATGTGATCCTGCAATTCCACCTCTGGATAAAGACCCAAAGAAAAGAAAAATATTATATCAAAGAAATATTTGCACTCCCATGTTTACTGTAGCATTAGTCACAATAGCCAAGATATGGAAACAACCTAGGCATCCACCGACAAATGAATGGATAAAGAAAAGACGATATATACATGGTAATTTACCCATGAGAAAAAAATAGACACAATGCCATTTGTGACAACATGGATGGAGCACATTATGCTGAGTGAGAAAAATAAGACAGAGAAAGGTAAGTAATATATGATATCACTTGTTTGTGTAATCTAAAAAATTCAAACTTGCTAATACAGAGAGTAAAATGACAGCAATGAAAGAGCTTAGGGGATAAAATAGATGTTTTTTAAGTGTACAAACTTACAACCAGTAGTAAATAAGTCCTAGGGATCTAATGCACAGTATAGAGAAGACATACAATATCAAATTATAATCATCAAACCTGTTATAAGACTAGAACTTCATTATTCCAACCATTAAACAGAAGTGATAATTATCACTACAAAAAATGGCAATTCTATTATAATAAATAGATGTATCAAGTTTTTAAAAAATCAAAAATCTTTTGAAACTTTACTTTTGTATTTTGCTTCTTGTTCTTCATTAACTCAAACTCAAGTAAATAATACTTCTATTTAAAAAAATGTATGAGTATGCTAATTTCTACCAGCTCTTTAATTTTTTGTTGAGAGAGGGGGAGCAGCTGGTCATGCTCCTGGGAAATTAAGAAGAAATATTCATGTACAAAATTCCTAAAGCAATTATTGCTGGCTTTCCTGACAGTCTAATAGTAGAAATCAATAGCTGTCTTTATGAAATGTATCTCCATGGACCAAGGATACCAGGAGTAAATGGCAGCCCCAATTGTTTAGTTCTTTGCTGCTCTCTATCTTTGACAGCTGACAGCACTGAAGTTGATAACACCTGGTCCAAGGGGAAAACATTATTAAATATTCCATTTACCAACAAATAGTTGTCCTTTGACATAACTAAATAAAGTGCCTTTATTGATAATTTTGGTGAGAGATTTGCAATTTTTTCTTTTATTTATTTAACAAATTTTTATTGAATATCTGTCTCATGTTAGGCTACAGGCTGGCTTCTAGGCATATATCACAAAATGAGGCAAATGTCTACCATTTCAAGTATCCATGTTAGTGGTGAAGGCAAAGAAATAAACCAGAATGTATAGAACATAGGACAATAATGGTGTTTTGAAAAGGAAATATGGAGTGGTGGGTGAGTGTATGAAAGGGATTGGAGGCACCTACAATCTGAGGTGATCAGGAAGTCTTCCTGGAAAAAGTAACATCTAAGACAAAATCTGAGGATGAATAGGAGGTACTCAGGTAAATAGGAAGAAGGGGTAGAAAGTCAAAAATCTTTTAAGATAGAGAAAACAGCATATGCAAAGGCCCAGGGATAAGAAAAAATAAGGTGCTTGTGAGGAAGTAACTCAAAATATGAATTCCTTGCATGCCTAACAAGTACAGACACTAGGAAAGCTTTCATTGGCAAAATCTTATTAAAGAAAAGTAATATAATGACATTAAATATGTGTTTTAGAAAATGAATAAAAATAACAAATGTTGCTTTGTTAAAGAATTGTATAAGAGCAAAGTTCTTAATGACATAAAAGAAGAAGTATCACAAATTTCCACTGACAGAGAACAGACAAAATTTGTTGGAATATTCATTCAACAGTGAAAATCTATGAACTGCAACAAACTGCAACAACATAAGAACAACTTGAAAACATAATGTTTAGCATAAATAAAGACTTTTCAATAAATTATATAGAGTAGGATACATTTTTGTGAAGCTGAACAAGTAAAGTTAATTGATAAATTTATACATATGCATATTTATAATAAAAATATATTTTCAAAAGCAATGAATAATAAAAATTTAGGAAGAGTTGTTGCCTTTGAGGCACAGAATGATACAGGTGGCAGGAAGGCAGTAAATAGTAGAAGCAAGGGAATTAATAGGTAGCTAAAAGTTTTATTAAACTAGTTCTTGGATAAAGTGACTCACAAATGTTTCTTATGTAATTATGATTTGTGACTGACATATGTAACATAGGACATTATTTTTGCAAATGTTATAGATTTTTAAAGAAGGACTGGCTCAAGAGGAAAGTGTGGAAATTGTTCTAAGTGGTAGAATTAACTGCTGAATATAAGGGAGGAGCAGAATGCAAAAGAAGAGTGAGAAGGGAGGAGAGAAGACCTATGACCCACAGCTTAAGAGCTCCAATATTTCAAGCTCAGTTGAAGGAGGTGCCTGAGAAAGAGAGGCCTGAATCATAGATCCAAATGCATACTTACGATCTCCACTTGACTGTCTCACATGCATTTCAAAATTAACAGGTCTAAAATCGAAACTGAGACAAATGACAAGAGATTTAAGAGAAAAACCAGAAAAGAAGCAGAATGTTTCCAAAAGGAAAAGATGATCCATCAAAGTCAATGCTGGAGAGAAATGAAAATGGATAAGGGATCAAATATATAATTGTGGTATCCCAAGTGTGCTTGACAAAACCATGATGGGTAAAGAGCACAGTAGGGATGGACCCCAGTGCATGACATCAGGAATAAGCTCCACCAAACCCCAAGGAATCATGTGTATTAAAAAAGGAGAGTTTGATTTCTTAGGTCCGTGAAGAGCCGTTGAGGTACTTGCCAGCAGGGGCACGTCTGTTCAAATCTGCACTATGTGCACTTTAGAAATGTCATTCTAAGTACAAAAACAGGAGAATTTTTCACTCCCATATTATTATAAGAAATAAATTCTTGCCTTCCTCTTTATCATGTAAGCTAGAATTACATGAGGCCTGAGTGAAAGGTAGGAAAGAGGGAGAAAAGAAAGTGGAGAAGATACAACTAGCCCATGGCTATGTTTCCTCCTAACATATAAGACATGGGCTTGTCTAAGAGTCAAGTGGGATGAAGTCATGTAGAGATGCTGAAAACCAAAGCTTGTGGCACAGATGCAGCCACAAAGAAGGAAATATGCAAGGAGACGAGAGGAAGTGGAGAAAACACTGAAAAATGACTGTAGGTGACATGATGCTTTTAACTCTAAAATCAGCTTCTTTCTTTTAAATTAATCTCAAAGTGGAAAATTAGACTCCACTTAAAAAATTCAAAGATAGCACAGAACACATATTTCTGTTAATTATGCTCTTTAGCAAACAAAGGATTATTACCTTAGACATCTCAAAATATACATTTGGAGGATTTCAGGTGTACTCTCTTCGGGAATATCATGACACTTATACTGACTTTTTAGGGCTGAGAAATGCTTCCTCAAAATTGGAGTTAATTTGTGCTTCAGGTCTCAGTATCTGAGCACTCTCTCTCACTATGGGTCTTCGGAACCTGGGATGAGAAGTGCAGGTTCTTCAAAATTTCTGCTAAGCCAGCTGCTAACAGGCTAATGAGGCACATCAGAGAGCAGGCTCTGGAGTGAGAGTACATAAGAACAACTGCTCTTTACCTGAATGGAATATGCTCTGAAGTCTAATTATCCAGCTGCTGAGAAAGGCAGAAAAATTAGAATCAAATCAGTTTTCTAAACAGAAAAATTCCTGGAATGATTCTCAATTCACTTCAAGATAGACCACCTTAAACCCCACTTTGCTGGTTATACCGTACTTGAGAACCCAACCACCAATGGTTCTGTCAACTCAGTTCTGAAGTATAAATTATTCTTACACCTCTCTTGGCCCCAAAAGATATCAGAAGTGGGAAAAAGCACTGGAGAAAAACCCAGTTTTAAGTGAAAAGTATAGTCACTGACTCTCTGAACCTGGACAAATCATTGAGCTTCAAACAATGTACACTTCCTCAGCTATGGAATACACAGATAAACATCTCACATTTCAAAGGACTGTTATGATGGGGAAAAAAATGAAAGTATCTCAAAATCCTTAGGAGGGCTTCACTCCTGGTTTGGATGAATAAAATCACAAAATACTATCATCCTCACCTCAACAACTTAAGCTACCAAATCAAGGCTTATTAAAAACCCATCAGAGAACTAAGGACTCAAACTCAAATGCATGAAACTATCGGGCGCCTGGGTGGCTCAGTGGGTTAAGCCACTGCCTTCAGCTCAGGTCATGATCTCAGGGTCCTGGGATCGAGTCCCACATCGGGCTCTCTGCTCAGCAGGGAGCCTGCTTCCTCACCTCTCTCTCTGCCTGCCTCTCTGCCTACTTGTAATCTCTCTCTGTCAAATAAATAAATAAAATCTTTAAAAAAAAAAAAAAAAAGAAACTATAAAAAGTGAGTAACAATCTAATGTCTGTCAAATAACTGAATGAATAAATAAAATGTGGTATATTAATAAAATAGAATATTATTTGCAAAAAGGATAAAGTACTCATACATGCTATAACATGTATGAATCTTAAAAATATTATGCTAAGTGAAAGAAGGAAATTACAAAGGATCACATAGTATGATTCCATTTAGGTTAAATAGAATAGGTAAATCTATAGAGATGGAAAAGAGATTAGTGGTTTCCCAGGACTGGGGAGGGTGGAACGGGAAAAACGGGGATCTGAGGCCTGATGGCTAGCTGGTGTAGACTTCCTTTTGAGGTGATGAAAACGTTCTAACGTTGATTATGGTGATGGTTGCACAACTCTGTGAATACACCAAAAGCCACTGAATTGTATACTTAAAATGGATATGGTATATGAATTATATATTTCTATATACTAACAAGGAATATCTGGAAAATAGAATTAAAAAAAAAAAACAATACCACCTAAAAGAAGACTGACAATACCAACAGATGGTAAAGCTACAAAGTAGCTAAAACCCTTATGTGTTGCTGGTAGTGGTGTAGGTTAGTAATATCACATTTGAAAACTATTTGGCAGTATCTACCCAAATTTAATACATGCCTAGTCTATGAGACAACAATTCTACTCCTTTGTAAATATCCAAGGGAGATGATTGCTTTATATTCACCAAAAGTTATGTATAAGACTGCTCATAGAGGCTTTACCCATAGCAGTAAGAAAAGGAAATAACCCATATGCCCATCAAGAGTAGAATGAATAGGGGCGCCTGGGTGGTTCAATGGGTTAAAGTCTCTAACATTGGCTTGGGTCATGATCCCAGGGTCCTGGGATCCAACCCTCCATCAGGCTCTCTGCTCAGCAGGGAGCCTGCTTCTTCCTCCTCTCTCTCTGTCTCTCTCTCTGCCTGCCTCTCTGCCTGCTTGTGATCTCTATCTGTCAAATAAATAAAGAAAATCTTTTTTTTAAAAAGAGTAGAATTAGTAAGTAATTTGTGACTTATTTATAACTTGAACATTACTTAGCAACTTAAAAGAATGTACTACATCTAGATGTAACACATTGTAGAACCTGGTAGACATAATACTGAGTAAAGAAAACCAGATACAAATGGGCACCATTGTATGATTCTATTTATAAGAAATTTAAGTTTAAACTAAACTTAATTTGTAATGAAAGAAAATCAGAAGAAGGGTTATCTCTGAGAAAAGGTAAGATTAAGCCTGTCAGGAAATGTGAAGCAACCTTCTAGAGTGCAGCAAATACTTTATATCTTAAGTATCATATAATTATGTAACTTTATCAAACTGTGCATTTATGATCTATGCACTTGTACTTCATTTAAAAGATTTTAAAGTTATATGGCTTAGGATTAGATAACTTTTAATTCTCATCAAAGGAGGCTTCCACAATGGTGAGGCAAAAGCCAAGTGGTACTGAACTGAGGGATGAATATAGAGGTGAAGAAGTAGAGTCTTCGGCTCGGGTCATGATCTCAGGGTCCTGGAATCGAGTCCCGTGTCGGGCTCTCTGCTCAGCGGGGAGCCTGCTTCCTCCTCTCTCTCTGCCTGCCTCTCTGCCTACTTGTGATCTCTCTCTGTCAAATAAATAAATAAAAATCTTTAAAAAAAAAAACATAATGGAGAGAGATGATTAAACACCTAGAATTGATAGTTAAGCACGATGGACAGAAGCTTGGACTTTCTGTCAGTCTTGGGTCCCAGTCTCACCACAATCACTTACTCCTTATAAGGCATATAGTACTAAATCAGTTCAAGATCAGTTTCTCGTCTATAAAATAGAGAGAAATAATCTTAAATTTTTAAAGTGTTGCTGGGAGCTCAATAAATAGCTATTATACCTATTCAAAGTGATTAGGGAGAACATAGTGAAGAACACAGAGAAAATGAACTTTTGAAATATCAGGGAAAAAAAAGAAAGACAGAAATAATAGAAAAAAGAAACAAAGTTTTAAATAGCACGTGAGCAGAAAAACTCAGTTAACAACAGCTTCTTTACTTTTTCACGGTGAAATTATCTTTTACTAAATAGAGCCAAATTCCATTTTAATATAAGAAATCCTCAAGCCTTTTATGAAACACTGAATATTGAGATTGTGACTTTCGAGTAACACAGTATTAGAATAGGAAGTCCAGTTTTCACTAGTCCCTTCCTTTCACTATAACCTTTCTCTCACATGGAAAGTGAAGTGGTAACAATTTGCATTCTGGAAGGAAGGAAGGATGGATGGATGGAAGGAAGGAAGGGAGGGAGGGAAGGAGGGGAAAGGGAAAGGAGAGAGAGAGAGAGAGAGAGAAAGGAAGAAAGAAGAAATAGATGAATATTAAAGTCTATCAGGAATAAAACTATTTCAAACAATAGCTATTTTAAAAATATTGGAATTGGTGATATTTATTGGTATAATGCTTTTAAGCATAATAAAACTACATTGCTGCTAAGCGAAATAAGTCAATCAGAGAAAGATAATTATCATATGATCTCTCTGATATGAGGAATTTGAGAGGCAGGGCGGGGGGTTGTGGGGAATAGGGAAGGAAAAAATAAAACAAGATGGAATCTAGACGGAGACAAACCATAAGAGACTCTTAATCTCATGAGACAAACTGAGGGATTCTGGGAGGTGGGGAGGTAGGGATAGGGTGGCTGGGTTATGGACATTGGGGAGGGTATGTGCTATGGTGAGTGCTGTAAAATGTGTAAGCCTGATGATTCACTGACCTATACCCCTGGGGCAAATAATACATTATATGTTAATAATAATAAAAAAGCTACATTGCTTACCTTGGCATGTGGAAACAAAACATCCAATAAAAGCATGGAAAGAAATAAATGAAAATTGTATCAAAGAGGATGCCTCTTCTTAAAATTTGGATGTTCCCATATATTGCAATAAGAACAATCTTTAAATTTTAAATAAACAAATTCACCTATAATTATTTGAGATTTGAGGGAAATCTATATCATTTTACTGGGTGCAAGAGGAAAGCAAATCTGGAGGTGTCTCCTTTCAACAAGGCTTTATTTCCCACTTATTTCCAGACCCTAAAGTAAAAGGGAAGTATGACAAGCTGAGAAATGCAGGTGCAAGTAATTGACTAGGCGAGTGTTCTATTGTCATAGAAGCAAAGCACATCAAATTAATGAGGCCCACAGAGACTCAGAAGGCTGGGGCCAATCAGAATCCAGCCTTGGCATGCTTTAGCATGTGCTTTGGGCGACCTGGCAGCCCTTTTGTTTATATCTCAGACAAGCTAATATTTCCAGAAAAGAGAAGGCATCTTCATATCCTCGCAGTGTGCAAAGTTTGGCTCTCAAAGAGCACGTGTTTAAAACCCGAAAGTCATTATTTGAGCTCTACACCAGCTGAGGGTTGGGGAGATAAGATTCAATTAAAGACTTGTTTGGCTATTTCTTAATGATGCTTGTTAGTACACAGTGTGTTGTTAAAAAAGTAAGGAAGTACCTAGGAGTCAGAAAAATTGAGATCTAATGCCACAACTCGCCCCTTGTCCCTTTTCTTTATTATTTCTTTTCAGCATAACAGAATTCATTGTTTATGCACCACACTAGACACAAGTCATAAAACCTCTCTGAGACTCTGTTTCCTTTTCAATAAAAAAAAAGAAATAATTGAATTAATGATCTTTTCCTACCAGCCCCCAAATTTCACCAACTAAGGAATTTCTTAAAATGTTATCTATATTTTATAAAGGAAATTGTTTCCTTCTTTAAGAAGGTGAGCAATGGTGCTCGCTTCGGCAGCACATATACTAAAAAAAAAAAAGAAGGTGAGCAATGGGGATTTTTTTAATGATTTTTTTTAATTTTTTATTTTTTTATAAACATGTATTTTTATCCCCAGGGGTACAGGTCTGTGAATCGCCAGGTTTACACACTTCACAGCACTCACCAAAGCACATACCCTCCCCAATGTCCATAACCCCACCCCCCTTCTCCCAAACCCCCTCCCCCCAGCAACCCTCAGTTTGTTTTGTAAGATTAAGAGTCACTTATGGTTTGTCTCCCTCCTAATCCCATCTTGTTTCATTGATTCTTATTTATTTCTTTGCCAGAGAGAGAGTTAGAGAGCACGAGAGAGCACAAGCAGGGGGAGTGGCAGGCTGAGGGAGAAGCAGGCTCCCTGCTGAGCAAGGAGCACAATGAGGGACTTGATCCCAAGACCCAGGGATCATGAACTGAACCAAAGGCAGATTCTTAACCAACTGAGCCAACCAGGCATCCTGAGCAATGGGTTTTTTACATCCCTAACCTTAGCCCGAAATCCTCTGGATATAAAAGAAATGGTTATGACACAGTTTTTTGAAATTAATATTTTTCCAGTTTTCTTGAGAAATAATTGACATACATCACTATATAAGTTTAAAATATACGGCATGATGGTTTTTTACTATTGTGAAAAGATTACTATAATATGTTCAGCTAACATTCATCTTCTCATATAGATATAAAAAGAAAAAAATGTTCTCCTTGTGATGAGAACTCAGAATTCACCCCTTAACAACTTTCTTATATATCATACAGTAATGTCCTGTTGTATGTTATATAATACTTACAACTGGAAGTTTGTACTTCCTGACCGTCTTCTTCCGATTTCCTCCTCCTCTCATGCCCTGGTAACTACAAGTCTGATCTCTTTTTCTATGAGTTTGAGGGTTTTTTGTTTTCCTTTTTTAGATTCCACATGTATGTGAGATTATATAAGATTTGCCTTTCTCTCTCTGATTCACTTAGCACAATGCCTAAGGTTGCTCTGTGTTGTCACAAATGGTAGCATTTCCTCATTTTTTATGACTGAATAATATTTGTGTATGGTGTATCACAACTTCTTTACCCATTCATCCTTTCCTAGACACTCAGGTTATTTCCATGTCTTGGCAATTATAAATAATGCTGCTATGAACATGGGGGTGCAGATTTGTTTTCAAATTAGGGTTTTTGTCTCTTTGGATATATTCCCAGAATTGGAAATGCCGGATCATAAGGTAATGTTATTTTTAACTTTTGAGGAACCTTCATACTAGTTTTCATGGTACCTGTATCAATTTACATTCCCAAAAAACCTGCATGAAGGTTCCCTTTTCCCCACACCCATATCACATTTCTTATCTCTTATCTTTTTGATGATGGTCATTCTAACAGATATAAGGTAATATCTCATCAGGGTTTTGACTTTCATTTTGCTAATAACTAGAAATGTGTAGCACTGTTTCATGTTCCTGTTGGCCATTTGTATATCTTCTTTAGGAAAATGGCTATGTAGGTCTTTTGCCCATTTTTTTATTAGATGGATTATTCAGGGAGTTTTTGCTACTAGGTTATATGAGTTCTTTATGTATTTTGAATATTGAATATTAACCCACTTTCAGATGTATAGTTTGCAAATATCTTTTCCCATTCTCTAGGCTGTCTCTTCCATTTGTCGATGATTTCTTTAGCTGCACAAAACTTTTTTAGTTTGATATAGTCCCACTTAGTTTTTATTTTATTGTTTTTGCTTTGGGTATGATATCAAAAAAATCATTACCAAGATGTCAAGGAGCTATATTCCTATGCTTTCTTCTAAGAGTTTCATACTTTTGGATCTTATAGTTAAGTATTTAATCCATTTCAGGTTAACTTTTGTGAGTGGTACAAGATATGGGTTCAGTTTCATTCATCTACATGTGAATATGCAATTATTCTAGCACCACTTATTGGAGAGACAGTCTTTTCCATTGAGTATTCTTGGCTGCCTTAGCAAATATTAGTTGACCATATATCCATATATGCTTGGGTTTATTTCTGGACTCTTGATTTTGTTCCATTGGTCTATTTGTCTGTTTTTATGCAAGGACCATACTATTTTGATGACTATAGCTTTATAATATAGCTTGAAATCAGTAAATGTGATGCCTCCTCCTTTGTTCTTTCTTGGCATTTCTCTGGCTATTCGGGATCTTTTGTAGTTCCAGGTAAATTTTAGCAGTGTTTTTTCTGCTTCTGTAAAAATGCCATTGGAAATCTGACAGGAATTGCACTGAATGTACAGATCACTTTGGTCATATTAACTCTTTAAGAACATCATTCATCTACTCCATGAACATAGGATGTCTTTCCATTTATTTGTGTCTTCTTCAATTTCTTTCATCAATGTCTTATAGTTCTCAGAGTAGAGATCTTTCACCTCCTTAGTTAAATTCATTCTTAAGTACTTTTTGATGATACTATAAATGGAATTAATTTCTTTTTTCAGAAAATTCATGGTTAGTATATGCTTTTTTGATGCTATTATAAATGGAATTAATTTCCTTTTCAGAAAATTCATGGTTAGTATATACAACCACTACAGATATTTTAAGTTAATTTTGTATCTTGCAACTTTAGTGGATTCATCGATGAAATCTCATAGTTTTGTGGTGGAGTCTTTAGGATTTTCCACATGTAAAATATTTTTATCTGCAAACAGAGACAATTTTATTTCTTCCTTTTCAATTCTGATACCTTTTTTTTTCTTTTTCTTGCTGATTGCTCTAGCTAGGACTTGTAGTACTATGTGAAATAGGAGTGATGAAAGTGAGCACCCCTACCTTGTTCCTGACTTTAGAGGAGAAGCCTTCAACCTTTCACCATTATGATGTTAGCTCTGGGCTTGTTGTATATGCCCTTCACTATGTTGAGATATGTTCCTTCTATGCCTAATTGGTTGAGTTTTTATCATGAGTAGTTGTTGAATTTTATCAAATGCTTTCCCAATGGTTGAAACCCACATGTTGCCCTGCAAACCCTGTGATGCAAGATCAGAGCAGGGGCTCCCATACACAACTCACAATTCTGGTGGGAAAGATTGTTGGTTGTCCTCCCTGGGTTCTATTTTCCCACTGAGGAACTGAAGGCTCAGGAGTTTCTCTCTGCACGTTGCTGGGAGAGGGACAATGAAATTGGCATGTAGCCACTTCTCTCACCCTTCTAATGCAGACTTGTCTTGGTCGCTGTGGGGCAGGGGTGCTTCAACCTCACACCCATGTTCTAGGATCCTCTCAGTGGTGTCTTACTCTTGAATAGTTGTTAGTTGTGCTTCTCATGAGGGGGACTGAAGCTGGAAACAACCTATGCCACCACCTTGGTGATGTCACTTCTCAAATGTCAAAAATTAAGGTTTAAATAATGTAAAAATAATTTGCACATGAATGAGAATAAGACAATAATATACAAAAGTGGAAATAATTGTTACAGTGATGGGAAATGGCTTTTTTTCTTCTTTAATCACAGTAGCCTATTGAAAATACTCTTAGGTCCAGCACACTCTGTAGTAAAGGCCGATGCTGCAGCATATACTGAAAACATTGCTGCTGCAGGTGCAGATTCAAGAGCACCTTGAACACTCAGCTCCTAGTTAACAAGGCAATATTCACAGGACAAGACAAGCCAGCCACCACTTCCCAAAGTAAGAAAGAAAATAGTATGAAGAAGAGATTTTTTTTTTCTAGATATCTTTCTCAAAATGGAAAAGATAGACTATCCAAGTCAATGAGGATATTAAAAACAGAGTTCATAGTCAAGATTAAAAGTGCAAGTAGATTGGCCAGTGGAGAGCGTATGTTTCTTGAAACAAAATCAAATATAACCAGCCATGATCTCATATGAGAAGTATAATCTAAGCACATTAAAAAACTGGTTCCACTTAAGCCTCCATGTTGCATCACCACTTCCTCATATCAGGGAGATCATATGATAGTTGTCTTTCTCTGCTTGACTTATTTCGCTAAGCATGATACGCTCTAGTTCCATCCACGTTGTTGCAAATGGCAAGATTTCATTTCTTTTGATGGCTGCATAGTATTCCATTGTGTATATATACCAAATATATGTTTATAAAAAATAAAAAATAAAAAAAAAAAAAAAAAAAAAAAAAAAAAAAAAAAAAAAAAAAAAAAAAAACTGGTTCCAAATAATAACATTCTGTTAGAGTTTCCTTTAGGCTAGTTATTAGCTATGTATCTTTGGGCAAGTCACATAGTTCCTGTACTTCACTTCTGCCATTTGTAAGACAGGAAAGATAACAACTGCCCAACCTAAGTCTCTGCCCCTCAGTAGAGGTGAAATGGGCCAATTTATTGGAAAATTATTCAATATATAAGAAATTCTTTTTAAAAACAGGGCAGGTTCTTCTAAATTATTGAAAATATAACATCTTGTTGTATGAGCATTTGGTCTTTTCCTGGTTGTAACTCTGCTACTTGGTTATATAATTTAATTGTGGGAGGCAATTCTGGAATGATGTTGTGAGTAACTCAGTGAAACCTCTCTCCTGGAAAGGTAAGCAGGTCAAAATTAACAAAAACAATTATTCAGAGTCTCTGGAGATTGATCAATGGGCTTACAACAAATTGGCAAACATTTATTCTACAAAATTGATGGCAACTTAATAAAAAAGTAGTTGGATACAGTAGCAACTGAGCTAGGGACTATACCCAGCTCACAACAAATTGGCAAGAATTTATTCAACAAAATTGATGGAAACTTAATAAGAACAATGGGATGCTGTGGCATCTGAACTAGCAACTATACCTATCCACCAACAACTCTGCCTTGAGAACTATTTCAGCAGCCCCAGTGAGTTTAGTAGCCAAGGAGCAGTTCCCATCCCCCAGCTCCTTGAGATGGAAGAGCATGCTGGCACTCTCAGCAGCCAGTGTGAATGAGCTAATCCCATTTTCCACAGCTCTATGATGCAGAGGGCCTACGTAGAGTTGTTGGTGTCAGCTGGGTATCAGCTGTTCTGCCGTGTCATCTCCCACTATTTAAGATGCCACCAGGCAGGAGAGTTCATTCCCCCCCTTTCCTGAATAGCTCTGAGCTGCCCAAGTGGGCTTTTCAGCCATATGGAAGCTCCCATTTCCTCCAGCTTCCCAGTACAGAAACCATGTGGCAGCTGATGAATATCACCAGTTTTCCTTCTTCTCTAGCACTGAATAATAGGATCTCTATGGGATGGTAGCCGCAGCCAGGCAGTAACACCAGTTCCTGCCTCTATCCACCAATACACAAATAAAGGCCCATCTCCATGGGAAGGATCTGGAAAGAACAGTAAGTGAAAAGTTCTTTTTCCCTCAACTGGGTCCTGCTTTGTAGGACAGAGGTTTTTCCCAGGAGAAGGTCACAACAAGCCTCAAAGACTAGTAACAACCTCTACCAATAGAGGTTATAGACCTCTTATAGACCAAGACACTAAACAATATGGAAACAAACAACAATAAGGATCCTGAAAGTGCAAGGGATCAGTATCCAAAATTGACTTAGTGTACATGTGAGATATATAGACATTTAAAGAAACAAGAACCCATATACAAGGACAATGGAAATTATATTTGCGGGGACCCCAGATGCGGGAGTTAGCAGACAAAGATTTCAAAGCCACTATTATAAATATATACAAAGATCTAAAGGAAACCATGCTTAAGAAATTTGTAAAAAATACAATGACAATGTCTAACCAAATAGAGAATATCAACAAAGAAACAGAACTCATAAAGACAAAAAAAATGGAGTTGAAAAATGTAATAACCAAAAATGAAAATTTTAGAGGTACTGAACAGCAAATTTGAGACAGCAGACGAATGAATCAGCAAACTTGAATAAAGGTTAATAGAAATTAAGCAATCTGTAAAACAGAGAAGAAAGAATGAAGCAAAATGAAATCTCAGAATGGTAGAACACTACTAAGCACACCAAATAATGGGAGTGCCATAGGAAAAGGAGAAAAACATTCCCAGATAAACAAAACCTGAATCTGTTGCTAGTTGACCCACCTTACAAAAAATACTGAAGAACATTCTTTAGACTACATCAAGGATATCAGCAATTTGAATCCACATGAGAAAAACAAAAATGCCAGTAAAGGTAGTTCTGTAGGCAATTATAAAAGACAATTTAGCTGCATATTTCTTCATGTAACTATATAATTGTATTGTTGGGCTTTAACTGGTAGAAATGTAAATGTATTTGACAATTACAGCACAAAAGAAGTGGCCAAAAACAAAGCTGTATTACAGCAATAAGAAAATAACACCAGATGGCAACTCAAAAGCATGAGAAGAAATGGAGAGAACCATAAATGGTAATAAAAAGGCTAATATAACAAACTCTATAGATACATACATGTCATTTTTTCTTGTTTCAGCTTAATTCAGTTGTAGTTCTTCTTAACCACTGAGGAGCAAAGAGACATTCCAATACATTCCTGAAAATATAGTGCAGCCACAGTACGTGCTACATCTGAGAAACTTTAACATTTGTATGATGTCACAAAAATTTATTCACTGATGTATGTAGAACATAGATATATCTTCCCTCACTTTATTCACTCAATTCCAAATTAGCAAGGGCACTCAGAAACACAATTATGCCTTAGAAGGACATTTATTTGGTAAACATTAAAGCAAAACCCAACCACTATTTGCTCCAATAGGACTCATTTTTTCAAAGAATATTTCCTCTGATTTATTTCTATACATGTATATCATAAAAGCTCTTTGGTCCAGTAAATAAGCTTTCTCAATTGAAAATGGAGAGAATATCATTAGTCCCACCGCGTGGGTTTTTTCTAAGATCTGATTTTTGTCACAGTCACTACTTGTTCCCTGTAATCAAAATCTGTCACATGGTATCCTGAATAATTTTGGCTTTCTTAGCTTTAACATTATTGGGTAACAATTTAAACTATTTATAGTTTAGTAATCAACTAAAATATAAATCCTCAAGATTTCCAAAAGGAAAAAAAAAATGCTACTTAATCTAGAATTCTTCACCTCTAAAACTAACTATAATCTGATAGGGACTATACAAAACATATATATGATTGTTAATTCAGCATCTGACACTTAGGAAATCTTTATACACACTTGACTAAGAAGGATTTACTGGCAGGATTTAAAATGGGTCTCCATGGAGTTGCACCACAAGAAAACGCTAATAGGAAATGGTATTGAGCAAAGCAGTATAACTGTCATCTATTAGTTGTTAGAATCTAGAGATTCACAGTGATCCATATACTAAAACAACAGTTAGGATCCTTAAAGTCTTAATTCTGGGTATGCATCAAGTTAGTTTTTGTGAGGCTTAATCTAGGTCCAGTAGATAGACGAGAGAATGACTTTGGTGATGTGTTAAGTCCTGAGGTGTACATAAGGCAATTGCTAAATTATCATTAAGAATGTTCAGAAACTTCCTCAAACAGAGTATTATAATTGCATAAAGCCATATTACAAAAATCCATCACCAAAATTACCCCCAGGGACCTGTTCTGTTAGACCTACCAACCTTCAATCTTACCATTTCAATAAGAAGAAATGGATGAGCCTAAATTTGACAGTGACAACACAAACAAGGTAAGAACAAAGCTGTATCCTTTGTATTCCTGAGTAAGGAAATGGCACCCAATGGCTTATGTCATCTTCTGGGATGTTCCACTCCTAAGTTCATCCTAGGACAACCAGCCCATTTCTTGTTTCTCTGCAGTGGTACTGATTGGTTTAAATTGCCTTAGATTTTGTGGATCAAAATTTTCTCTATTTAAACTTCCCTTGAAAGGAAATAACCAAGTTTAATCATTCCCCTCTTTCTCATAATGTTCATTTTCAAAAAAAAAAAAAAAACTAAAAAGTCCTAATTAAAGAAAAAGACAGTAATAATAACCACACTTATATTACATGGCACTTTTCCTCAAGCCCCTTATGTGTTTTTAGCTATATAGTTAATGTTACATGTATCACCTCACTTAATAGTCCAGAACAATCATAAAGGATAAGTGGTCCTATTTCCTTATTTTTTAACATATGAAGAAAGGCCAAGTGACCTGCCAAAAGTCACGCAGTTAATAAATGGTGGAACCATGTTTCTCAAGCTCGGGCTGCCTGCCTCCATAGTCTGCACTCACATTTCTTTTATTCTGCCCCATAGGGTATATTAGCATCATGCATTTTACTCTTATACACATCATGACAAAAGAACAAACACAGGGTGCCTGGGTGGCTCAGTGGGTTGGGCCGCTGCCTTCGGCTCAGGTCATGATCTCAGGGTCCTGGGATCGAGTCCCGCATCGGGCTCTCTGCTCAGCAGGGAGCCTGCTTCCTCCTCTCTCTCTCTGCCTGCCTCTCTGCCTACTTGTGATCTCTCTCTGTCAAATAAATAAATAAATATCTTTAAATAAAAAAAAAAAAAAAAAAAAAAAGAACAAACACAACAAAGACACATAAAATGAAAGCTATCAAACAGTAAGAGTATGAGAGAAAGAAAATATAAGTAGGGGAGTTGGATTTTAGAAACATACACATAAAGTATTGCAATAATAAATGTGATATAAAAATTATATATGTAGGGCTCCTGGGTGGCTCAGTGGGTTAAGCCTCTGCTTTCGGCTCAGGTCATGATCTCAAGATCTTGGGATCGAGGCACACATCGGGCTCTCTGCTCAGCGAGAAGCCTGCTTCCTCCTCTCCCTCTCTGCCTGCCTCTCTGCCTACTTGTAATCTCTGTCTGTCAAATAAATGGATAAAATCTTTAAAATATATATATGTATGTAAAATGAATTATGTCCTAATGTCACAAAACAAATAATCAAAGAACAAATATATAAAATGTTCACCATTAGTTAATTTCACTTCGTTTCTTAAAATAAATTGTTACATCAACTTTCTTTTATCCCTTTGTTCAACAAATATTTGGCAAGGTACAAAATGTAATGCTAGGGATTAGGGAAATGGGGCCGTCCTCATCCAAGCAGGGCAGGCAATCGAGCAATGGCAGGGAGGGATGAGTGCCTATGAATGAGCAACTGTAGGAAGCCACCTGACGCATAATTCAGGGCACCGGAAATAGGTTCCATATGGTCAGGGAAACTTCCCAGAGGACACAAAGTACAAATGAGACCTGAGGACAAAGATGAGTTGGCCAGGTGAGGAGGAGGAGTTCAGAAACAAGAATGCAGCCTATGCACAGGCTTAGAAGCAAAAGAGGGTCATACATATGCTCAAGGAATGGGAAACAAGTTCGCAACGACTGCTCACTGACAAATGTGGTGTCACTACTTTTCTACCACCATCTTCACCATTTATTTTCAAGGAAGCATAAGGCAGGGAAAGAACCCCAGGTTTGACAGACCAAAATGGGGTCAAATTAACATTTGGTTCTGTCACTTCTGATCTTAGACAAGTTGCTCAGCCTCCCTAAGCTTCAGGCTTATTATTGGCGAAACAGTAATAGCAACATCTAACGTGGGCAGTCCTCATTAAAATGTATGTGACTACAATTGGGAAAATGGCTGGTACAGAAACATCAATAAACAACAATTTTCCTTCCTGGTAAAGAAGCACAGAGATTACATTTGCCTCAAGCTTTCTGTAAGAATTCGAATGTTTCTTTGTGTTTATGGTTCTGAATTCATGCAACTTGCTTTTTTATTTAATTTACTATTGTTTTTACCAACTGTGTAATTTGGATACAAACTGGAAGAGATTCTAGAGAATTATCTATAGCTTCATCAAAGTGGGGTCCTGATTACTGACATTTCAGGCAGGCCACCGTTTGACTGTGTAAGATGGCCCCAGATGCTGCAGCTTGTTTCCCAACCCAGACTGACAACTAGCAAATGCCCGACGTTGTGAAAAATAAAAATGCTCCCTGGGGGTAGGTATCACCTTAAGAACCCACTGATTTTTCTCTCTTTTTCTTTCCCTCTCTCTCTGTCATGCATACACATACACACACACACACACACACACACGCCCCTCTCTTACCAATGAAAAACATAAGTATAAAAGGTTGAAGCGATTTCCACAAGATCAAAATCTAGCAAGTATAAAGAACAAGATTTGAGTCTGGTTTTTCATTTTTGTTTTTTAAGATATATTTATCTATTTATTTGAGAGAGAGCACACATGCAGGCGCGTCTGCAGGAGAGAGCAGGGGAAGGGGCCGAGGGAGAAGAAAATTCAGCGGACACCCCACTGAGCTGGGGCTGAGGAGAAAGTGGGGGATGCTGAGAGGGGAGCCTGAGATCATAACCTGAGCTGAAATCAAGATTGGGAGACTTAACTGACTGAGCCATCCAGGCGTCCCTGTTTCTTGATTTTAAGTCCAGGTTTCTTCTTATCCTAGTTAATCCCACAGTGTAACATTCCATTAAATTTTTAAAATTTCTTTAATTAACTTTTAAAATATTTTAATTTTTTCAATTTTTTAATTTACTTTTATATTCTGAAAAACTTATTTACCAAAAGGGGTGTGTGTGTGTGTGTGTGTGTGTGCGCACATGTGTGTATTTCTCTTCACAAATGTTGCATGAAGGGATTTCTGAATTAAGAGGAAAGGGAAAGCAAGTAAGCCATTATACTACTCCATTAGAAAGAGTTCAACAGCCCTGGTCAATTTTCCTTTCAGTGCATTCTTTTACAAAGAAAAGAGCCTGAAGGAAGCAAACAAAAAAGTGTGAGAATGGTTGGATTCTCTTTTCCACAAGGATCAGCTGTAATATGAAATCTCTGCTCCATCTAAACTAAGCTATTACTGGAGATAACTCTCAACCCATCATGGCCTATATACTTAAAAAAAAAAAAAATTACTACAAAAATATCACTCCTGGAGCGCCTGGGTGGCTCAGTGGGTTAAACCTCTGCCTTTGGCTCAGGTCATGATCTCAGGGTCCTGGGGTCCAGCCCCACATCAGGCTCTTTGCTCAGCGGGAAGAGCCTGCTTCCTCCTCTCTCTCTACCTGCTCCTCTGCCTACTTGTGATCTCTCTCTCTGTCCAATAAATAAATAAAATCTTAAAAAATATATATATACATATTTATATATCTCACTCCTTAGCTACTGTGCAGACAAGTTTTACACATCTTAGTTGTATTGACTTTAACAATAGTTAAATTCTATTCCTGAAGATATAACACTTCTATCTCTAGCCGCATGCCATTAGACATGAAAGGGCAAGGGGTGGGAGGTTGGGAGAGCCAGGTGGTGGGTATTATAGAGGGCACATAATGCATGGAGCACTGGGTGTGGTGCGTAAACAATGAATTCTGTTACACTGAAAAGAAATTAAAAAAAAAAAAAGACAGATTTTTAAATTCCTTAGATCATTACATGTGGTTTGTATTTTCAGGAAATTCGCCTTCAGGGCTGTAATCTGGGTGTAAATGACACAATCTGTGTCAACAGAGCTTTTATAAACATTTCTGAACTCCACTGAATACCCAAATACCATGTGCATGCGTTTACTTCTAATCAGATGGCCTGGCACAGCTGCCTCCTCCAAATCCCAAAGTCCTGAAAGGCATGAGTATTCATAAAGGGTCAGCGAACTATAGAATCTGGAGATTCTTAGAAGACAGAAGGTCAGTGGTAACTGTGAATTTAAAAAAATGATATCAAACTTTGTTTCCCCTGAAGACTGGAATAGAAAAGAAGACTTGAATAACAGAAAGTTAGACACAAAGAAGGTTGCCCAGATTCTGAGTCACAACACAGAAGAAAAAGCTACTAAAAGCCACATTTGGAAAACTCCACCTTTAGCATAACAAAGACCCTGTCTTCTGAATAAGATACTTTCCAGGTCTCTTTGTGATCTACAACTCTATGCAACTAACTTCAAGAGAAAATGGAAATCACAGGCTATCTCTTGTTTCTGAAGTCTCAAGACTTTGGTGACATCAAGGTAATGTGTCATTTTTAATACATATGCAAATAAAAGAGCTCTCAAATTCCTTTATCTACTTTAAACAGATTTCTGTCTCTCATTCAGCCTCTGTTCATGTTATATTTATATCTTATGGGGTTTTTTAAAATTTGGTTTGAGGCTAAAAAGAACCTGAATTGTCAGAGAATTATGGTCACATAAACATAGGTGATATTTGTGAAAATTACAATAGTTTGTGACCTACAAAATGCTGAGTTTCAGGGGTCCACATAGAAGCTAAATACCTTTCTGAAGATACATAATCAAAATAGCCAGGTACATAATTTTTTTTCGTTCTTTGAAAACATTTTTTGTGAGAAATTTCCATTATTTATAAACTATCTGTTTATAGTGATTTATTATAACAAACCAAAGGGACTAACACAATATTGTAATCAGTTTCTTATGCCATTAACAATTTTTTTTTAATCTAAAAATCCTTTCTATTAAACTTTGCTTCTTTTTTTAATTTAAATCCTAGTTAGTTGACATACAGTTCAATATTGGTTCAGGAGTAGAGTTCAGTGGCAGGTACATAATTTTTAAGTATACAGACACATTTTTAATTTGCCTAACTAGAAAAGAACCATGAGAGTCAGCAGCAGATAAAGGAAACAACAGTTGAATTATGCTTTAGGAGTAGAAAAAAGATATTCTACTTAACAAATGTTTTTCCAAAACTTGTAGCACTTCTGAAAATTATTATATCCATGAATCTCTTTATATTCCATATTCAGCTAATGCTGCTCTAAAACCATCTCTCTGCCTTATTAAAAGAACATTTTATAGGGGTGATTGGGTGGTACAGTTGGTTGAAGCTAGACTCTTGGTTTTAGCTCAGGTCATGGTCTTGGGGTTGTGAGATTAAGCCCCCTAGAGTGAGGCTCTGTGCTCAGCTCACAGTCCCTTTAGGACTCTGTCTCTCCCTCTCCCTCTGTCCCTTTCTCCTACACTCTCTCTTTCTAAAATAAAGAAATAAATCTTAAAAAGAAGAAGAAGGAGGAGGAGGGGGAGGCGGAGGAGGAGGGGGAGGAGGAGGGGGAGGAGGAGAAAGAGGAGATTTTACAATTAGAATCACTTTACTGAAAGCCCATCATGGCTCTTTTCCTTAATATAACCATATCTCAATTAAACATATAAATCCCTATGGTTTAGCAGTGTGCAAAACCCCAAATTCTTTCTTTCAAAAAAAAATTGTCGCTTTCTTTGCCATGGCATATGCAATGCATCATACATCAGAGGGCAGAGCCCTCCAAATAAGAAAGTTTAAAATTATATTCACAGAGTAATTTGATATCAATTAATATTAAATAATCTATCTAGAAAACTCATCTCCAAGTAATGTCTTTAACCCAAATGAGACTATACTCATCTTCTTCCCACTTTTTCCTCCCTCTCCAATCCTACTTTTACCTAGCTCAAAATACTCAGTTTTATTTTCCATAATCAGCCCCAAACTGTGAATCATGGGCCACCCTACAGATTTTGTTCTCCATTTTGCCACAGATAATAGCCAGGAAAAAAAAGGCCCCATTGGCAACTTTAGTCCAGCCCTCTAATAACCCCAAGTAAACATAACAAAAATAGCCAAAATTTACTGAGCATATTTCCATTGGCCCTACTCTAAATGCTCCCCATGTATTTACTTTTTTTTTTTTTAAGATTATTTATTTAGTTATTTGATAGAGATTACAAATAGGCAGAGAGGCAGGCAGGGAGAGAGGAGGAAGCAGGCTCCCCGCTGAGCAGAGAGCCCGATGCGGGGCTCGATCCCAGAACCCTGAGATCATGACCTGAGCCGAAGGCAGAGGCCTTAACCCACTGAGCCACCCAGGTGCCCCCATGTATTTACTTCTTGTATTTCTACAACATATGCACAAAATAAACACTACTTCTCCCTCCATTTTATAGATGATAAAACTGAAACACAGAGAACTTAAGAAACTTACCCAAAGGTCAAACAGCTAGGATATAATATAATAGAACTGACATTTGAACCCAGGCATAATCTGACACCAGAAGCCATGTTATTAATAACTATGTTATATCAACTCTTGGGTATTTTTTTTTAAAAGATCAATGTTTTGTTATGCCAACAAAGTGTGGAGCCATGTGAAATGAATGTGCAAAGTAAAGTAAGGCAATATGCTAATTGTGCAAAGAACAACCTTAAGACAATTTCTTGTCTTTGGTTTCCTAGCAGATGATTCTCAGATACCAAATAGCTGGTAGATGAAGTTATTAAAATTCTCCTTTATGGACACTTTATGGACAAGTACTACAACATCAAGATCTCACTAGTACTGACTTAATAAACCTTTCAATGGAGATCCTAAAATTATTCAAGTGTGTTAGAGACTGAATGTTTATGTCCCCCTCACCCAACCCAAATTCACATGTTGAAATCTACTCCCCACTGTGATGGTATTAGGATGCCGGGCCTCTGAAGTAATCAGGTCATGAAGGTGGGCCCTCATGAATTAAACTAGTGCCCTATTAAAGAGACCACAGAGATCTCCTTTGTCCTTCTGCCTTGTGAGAACACAGAAAGAAAGAATGTACTGGACTATGAACCAGGAACCAGATCATCCCCAGCAGACAATGAATCTGCCAGCACCTTATCTTGGACTTCCTAGCCCCCAGAACTATGAGAAATGAATGTTTGTTATGTAAACCACCCAGCCTGTGGTATTTTTGTTATAGCAGCCTGAACAGACTAACACAGAATACATTTTTTTTTTTTACTTTAATGATATGTTGGTATAGATGACATTCAAAGAAATTTAAGTAAACTAGTAACACTTTAAACAAGAAAATGTCCAATTTATCCTCTCAATTTTCTTGGATTCCTATGTCTGACATATGCTAAAATCTTGAAGTTAGAGCAGTTGTACAAGGGAGAAAATATGAACCAGCTGAGCCTCTGGTTGACTGACTGCATTTACTGGGTTTCATGATCCTGGGTTTTATTGTTGTTGTTGTTTGGGGGGTTTTTTATTATTTTTTTTATTTTTTTATAAACATATAATGTATTATTGGCCCCAGGGGTAGAGGTCTGTGAATTGCCAGGTTTACACATTTCACAGCACTCACCATAGCACATACCCTCCCAATGTCCATAACCCAACCACCCTCTCCCTAGCCCCCTCCCCCCAACCACCCTCAATTTGTTTTGTGACATTAAGAGTCTCTTATGATTTGTCTCCCTCCTAAGCCCATCTTGTTTCATTTATTCTTTCCCTATCCCCCAAACCCCCCATGTTGCATCTCCACTTTCTCATATCAGGGATATCATATGATAGTTGTCTTTCTCTGATTGACTTATTTCGCTAAGCATAATACCCTCTAGTTCCATCCACATCCTCGCAAATGGCAAGATTTCATTTCTTTTGATGGCTGCTTAGTATTCCATTGTGTGTGTGTATATATATATATATATATACATACCACCTTTTCTTTATCCATTCATCTGTTGATGGACATCTAGGTTCTTTCCATAGTTTGGCTATTGTGGACATTGCTGCCATAAACATTCAGGTGCACGTGCCCCTTCGGATCACTACATTTGTATCTTTAGGGTAAATACCCAGTAGTGCAGTTGCTGGGTCATAAGGTAGCTCTATTTTCAACTTTTTGAGGAAGCTCCATGCTGTTTTCCAGAGTGGTTACACCAGCTTGCATTCCCACCAACAGTGTAGGAGCGTTCCCCTTTCTCCACACATGATCCTGTTTTGTTGTATTTTGGTTTGTTTGCTTTTTTAATCAGCAAGAGGATGTCTCTTAAAAACAAACATAAATTGGGGTGCCTGGGTGGCTCACTGGGTTAAAGCCTCTGCCTTCAGCTCAGGTCATGATCTCAGGGTCCTGGGATCCAGTCCCACATCAGGCTCTCTGCTCAGCAGGGAGCCTGCTTGCTCCTCTCTCTCTGCCCACCTTTCTGCCTACTTGTGATCTCTGTTTGTCAAATAAATAAATAAATAAAACCTTTTAAAAAAGGAAAAAAAAAAAAAAAAAAACAGAAATGGCCTGAGACGGAGAGCCATCCATTTGGTAAAGATAGAGTAAATGAGAATTTTTCAGGGCTTCAACATGTAGGGGCTCCATGGTGCCAGTGGCTAGGCAACAACTCAAGTAACCCCACTAGGAAAGAACTTGCTCTACCAGTTTGAAAACATATCTGCTAAGAAAACACACCTGAGGCTCAAATACACAGAATTGGTCAATGACATAAAATTTCCTCATTGTCTCTACAAAGGAACGGCACTGTCCCTCCTGTATTCTATACACCCTGAGATGTAGATATAGAAATTGTATAACTCTATGCCCTTCAAGGGTTTCCCATCAAAAGCTGATGGAAAAGAGCTTTGTATTATGGAAAGATCACTGACCTGGCACCTGAGAAACCAGGTTCTAGTTGCAAGTCACCAAAAAGCTACCTCATCTGAGCAGTCTTTGTTCAAATGGGGCCTCAGTTTCCTCATCTATAAAAATAGGAAGACTTGTAATAGAATAGAGACATGCAGGGTGCATGGGTGGCTCAACGGTTAAGTGGCTGCCTTCAGCTCAGGTCATGATCCCAGGGTTCTGGGATTGAGTACTGCAGCAGACTCCCTGCTTAGCGGGAAGCCTACTTCTCCACCTCTCACTCCTCTGTTTGTGTTCCCTCTCTCACTGTCTTTCTCTCTGTCAAATACATAAGTAAAATCCTAAAAAAAAAAAAGAATTGAGATATGCTTTCAAGTATTCTCCACTCAAAAATATTCAGTTATCCTAGACTTGAAAATATAAGGGGCCAACAACATAACTATACACTACCCCTAAAATTACTTATGCTAAGTGACCACATTTTTAGCAGATTTAATATCACTTCCTCAGAGAAATCTTTGTGACCACTCTATTAAAAAGAGCAACCTTCCCCAGTCATCCATTATCCCTTTAGTCCACTGATTTTCTCCTAACACTGACCACCTAATAGCACATGTGTGTCCATATTACATCTTCCTTTGGGGAGGGTAAGGACTTAGCAGTCTTTTGTTTACTCTTGTATCCCCATTACCTGAGACAGTGCCTGGTATTGGCTGAAAATATGACTTTTATTCTTCCCTATTATTACTTTTATTTTAGCAGTCTGGTTTTTAATATACCTCTTTCAAATAACGATCTAATCTCTAATCCTTAAAACTCAAAACATTCTTAAGTGGGTAGAAGAATAAATGAAACAAGATGGGATTGGGAGGGAGACAAACCATAAGTGACTCTTAATCTCACAAAACAAACTGAGGGTTGCCGGGGGGAGGGGGTTTGGGAGAAGGGGGTGGGATTATGGACATTGGGGAGGGTATGTGATTTGGTGAGTGCTGTGAAGTGTGTAAACCTGGTGATTCACAGACCTGTACCCCTGGGGATAAAAATATATGTTTATAAAAATAAAAAAAATTAAAAAAATTAAAATAAAAAAAAAAAAAAAAAAAAAAAAAAAAACTCAAAACATTATCATCCCTTGATATTACATATCTCATTGTCAAAAGTCAAATCAAAATTAATCTGATAAAAAAGCAAAGAAACCAATTTCTATGCAAATTTTAGTACAAAAAGTTTTCATTGGAATATTGCTGAAAATAAAAATAGCTTTGAAGTAGGAAAAATATTGTTTAACTCTGGTTCTCAAGGTTTTTTGTTTTTTTCTTTATCAGTATAGTTGAATAAATATTTCTGGACAGTCAACCATGAGGTGCTACTATGTCAAAGATGAGTAAGATACAATCTATGCCTTAAAAAACATAGTGTCTGGTAGAAATAACAAAGACACAGACCATTTTTGCTACTTTAGGAGAAGACAAAAGAGGAATTTATAATAAATGGAACATTCTTCCTGAGGTATATAGTTTCTGAAACATAACCAGTCTACTTGTCAAAAATTTATAGGAGAAAAATCTCTTCCTACATCTGGATATATGAAACCTCAAATAGAAAAGTGTTTCATTATTTAGTAAGGTTAAATTTTCTTTTCTTTCTGTATGTGGTATTTATTATGCATTTTAATGTCCAATTTGTTCATGTTAGTTTGAATCAGTCCCATTAATGAAGCTGGAAGAGGTTAATACAGCAATAATCTCCAGAGTTCATTCTGCAGTCATTTAATTTCCCCCACAAGGAAGGACAGATAAAACAACATAAAAACAGTTGAGGGTACAACCCTTGTTAATTCCAATGGTTTCTCCTTCACTTCTCCAATTTTGTGCATGTTTGCTTAGGATACCCACCAGAGATTATTCAAGGGGGAAAAAACTTTAAGTCCAGTTTGTAGGTTCTGTCATTTATTAGGAATTCTAGTAAAAGAGAGAAGATTGAGTTCCTGCTAAGATTAGGGATTTGACTATTGTGAATGTCAATTATGTCTTCTATAATTACCACAAATAGAGGAAAAACACAAGGTCTGGAAATTCTCATACTGAGTGGCTAGTATAGACACCTTAGATGGGCCTTTTAACTTCTTGGCCCAAGTTTCATTATCTGGAAATTGAAAAAAAAAAATAAGAGATTGAAGAAGATAATTTCTATGGTTTCTTCAAGTTCCAAGTTTTCTACGCATCTATTATGAATAATTAAAAACTTGCTATTATCTCTCCAAATAATTGAACTAAAACCACTACTTGTGGCCTGTACGTACTGCAGTACTTTTCCCCATGTAAACATCATCAGCAATGATATTCAGTGCAAGCCACTTTCATGAAGATACAAAGCTCACAATAAAATAATTTTTGGAAACATGAAAAATAACCTATTGGAAAAAATTAAATAAGGCTTCTGACTATCAAAAGGCTGGAATGTATTAATGGCACCCAAATCTGGATAGTAATGAAAATCATCAGAAATTTAAACACACACACACACACACACACACACGGAAGCAGAGTATCTCTGCATGGGGCCCAAGAATTTTTTTTTTTTTAATTTCCTCATGGGTTTCTCATGTGTAGTCAAGTTTGTGAACCACTATTAAAAACAATAAATGTTATGAGTTTTGAACACTAAGGGACCTCTGTGCTCTAAATTAGTTTGGGAAAGCTAATAATAATGTGTATTATTGAAATTGATTCATATTTTTTTCTTGATCAGCCAGTAATTGTTCAAACAAAACTGACAGTAGTAATTCCTTAGGGGTATGATAATCAGCCAAACTTTTCATACAGCAAATGAACTACATTCAAATAGACTCATATATTCTCTCTAAAATCTCATAACAATAATAATTATTAAACCTTGTATGTGTATAGTGTTTTATAGATTGCAATGCACTTTATGTGAATTCTCACTTGAACCTTATTTAGTAGGGTTATTCCATTTTAAAAATGAGGAAATTGAACCTCAGAGATAATTATTCCAGTACCACACAAATAAGCAGATACTTAAATTTAAACAAACATTTTTCTGATTCCAAATGCTTCTTATCTAATCTCATAAACAGTAAAATCTGTCCTTGACATAAGACACCATGTAAAAGTATGCCATATTAAACTTGTAATGTTTGGATAACATAAATTTATTTAATTCAGGCTGGTAAGAAATATTGCTTTCTCAAAGACTTGCAAATATTTTTAATTAATATGACTGTTGAGTCAGAATCTCTCTTACCTCACCAGCTCAAATTAATACTCAGAGTGATCTTGAGTCTATTTTTTAAGCACCATCCAAAAACCTAGGGAAAACACATTGCTAGGCATAACAGTAGGTGGAAATGATTTCTCCCACTAGGAAGCAAAAAACCTGAATGCAACAGAAGAAAGTGTTATAAACAAAAAACAGAGAACCAAAAACTGTAACTATCATCCAAGAGAAAAGTTCATAGGGGCATCTTGTAATAAGAGCAGAGCCCATGAAACAGAGTAGAAGAGCACAGACTTTGAAGTAAGATTAATCTGGCTTTAAATGCAGAATGTAGGGGGGCCTGGGTGGTTCAGATAGTTGAGCATCCGCCTTCAGTTCAGGGTTATGATCCTGTGGGTCCTGTGATCAAACCCCGCATCAGGGTCTCAGCTCAGCAGGGAGTCTGCTTCTCCCTCTGCCTCTGCCTCTCTCCCCTGCTCAAACTTACAGTCTCTCTCTCTCCCTCTCTCTCTCTGTTGTCTCTCAAATGAATTAATAAAATCTTTAAGAAAATAAAAATAAAACCATAAAATAAAATAAAAGCACAATGTTGCACTAACAGTCATGTCAGATTGGACAGGTGATTTTATAAATGGAGATACATGGGTGATAGCCTGTTACATTTGTTTTCTATTGCTGCTATAAGAAATTACCACAAACTTAGTGGCTTTAAACAATGCAAATTTATCTTGTAGTTCTGGAAGTCAGAAGTCTGAAGCAGCTCTCCCTGGACTAAAATTAGGATGTTGTCAAGGCTATATTCCTTCTCAAAGCTCTAGGAAAAATCCCTTTCCTTGCCTTTTTTTTTTTTTGTTTGTTTGTTTGTTTTTTGGCTTTTAGAGACTGCTTCCATTCCTTGGCTCATGGCTGCTTCTGTCTTCAAAGCCAGCAATGACTGATGAAGCCTCTCACACTGCATCACTTTAACACCAACTCTGCAACTTCTCTCTTCCACATTCAAAGATCCTTGTGATTATCCTGAACCCAGCTGGATAATCCAGGATGATCTCCCTATGTTAAGGTCAGAAGATTAGATACAAACAACTAAAATACAGAGTTAAAGCAGGAAAAGGTCCAAGACACTGTCTGGCTCCCTGGGTTCTCCCTTCCTGCTTTGGACATGTGCTCTCTGGCTCAGAATAATAGATGAGATCTCTAAGGACACCTGACATAGTGAGGAGCATTCAGATTATGAAACATCTCCATTTTACGCCATCAAATAGCTATATGACATACATGACACTTGCAGGGATCCATCCCTTACAAATCCATAGGTTCTTGGTTCGTTTACCATAAACAATCCTAAACCAGGGATATCTTGCTCAAGGTATCCATAGTTTAGGAATATCCTCCAAGAACATATCACTAGACTATCTCCCTGAAGGTTCATTTGTTTTTGTGTTTAAAAGGAGATTAAACTGGACCACCTTCCTTCTCTCTTTCTTCCCAGGAGGGTTCTGCTAGTAGTCAGGGAAGATAATTACAGGGCAGATACCTCAACTTCTTCCTCCCCAGGAAGGCTATTAAAGATTGAGAAACAAATGATTTATATAAAATGCCTAACACAGTGTCCTGCACAATCCATACTTAGTAAGTAGCTATTATCATTATCTATTATAGTAGTAGCTATTATCATTACTATTATCAATCATCATATCAAGGGAGAATCTATAAACTTTATTATAATAGTCTTTGAATAAATTTTTGCTCACATGTGAAAAAAAGATATTTAAGATACATGTCCTTCTTCTAGATGTACAAACCCTAGTAAGGCTCTTAATTATAGTAGGCTAGAATATGTTTAGCTATAAGAAATACAAACTAAAAACATAACTAAATTCAAAAAATGAAGCAAATGAGAAATGTTTCACACAGATGGTGATAGAGGCTATGGTGATGGCTGGTGCTGGTAAACAGAAAGAAAGAGAATAACAGAATGACAGGTTTGACTACAGCCCAAGTTTAGTTTTATAGTGGGAGGAGTCTAGAAAGACAGGATTGAGTCTACTGAGAATTTCAGGGACCACTTGAGCCAAGAGCTTCAATTGCCAAACTAAATCCATAGTTTTCTTTCTACAGGAGACTCAATGAATGTTTTTGATTGAAGTGTGGCATCAGCTGTTATGAAAGTTGGTCAGAATATGGTATTTTGAGGTGAGTGGGTTTTTTTTGTTTGGGAATATATTAAGGATGCAATCAGTTCTCCATTTGTTCAAAAATGGAGTGAAGATCTATTCTCCATTCTGAGTTTTACCAAAAAAATGTAAGAAATCCTCCAGTCTAATAAAGCAGGGTTCTTTCAGGACTTTCAGTGGAACCAAAAGACCAGAGTTTTCATTTTATTTACTAACAAATAATGAAATAATCTCTCTAAGCATTAATTTCCTGTTCTACAAATAGTATCAATTTTGCATGTTTACTATAAGGATAGGGATAATGTTACATTACCTAATACCATTTTCAGCACATTTTAGCATAAAATAAGTAGTAGTCATTATTTTCCCCAATACAATAGATAATTCTACCCTTTGAGGTTGTCCCATTTGGCTTTAATTCTATTTCCTCTATTTAACCATACTTAAGTTCAGAGCCTCTAGGAATAAAGTCTTCATGTTTTTAGGAGAGTAGAGACCTCTCATTCCTACTCTATAGGCTACTATGAGAAACAGGATGCCAACTATCTAGATAAAGAACAGAAAATGTTGATTTTCCCCTTCCAAACAGGCCTGGTGTTTCTTTTCCACAGAACTAATCCTTACTCTTTCAAGAACTCTAGCTGCTTATTCACTGCCTTGCAGCTCATTTCTCTTGAGCAGAAGATGAGCCTAACAAAGTACTTCACAATGCCATTTATTGCCACCACCCCAAGCCTAGTTTCATTCCAAGCATGTTCCAAAGCCTACCTTGAGATATCTTTACAATTTTTTTTAGGAATAAGTACATGGTTCTTGCATCTAGTTAACTAAGATTATTCACCCAAATAATCTTAGCCTTTTAGAATCACAGCTCTTAGCAGAAAGAAGAAAAGTCAGTGACATAGAGAGATGGTTACAGAATACAGCACTCAATATTATTAGCAAATATGAAGAGATATTTATTAGTGTTTTCTGTTCCCCCATATTCTGGTGTAAAAATTACTCCCTTAATATACCAAATGTACTGCTGGACCCTTTTTGTCATGATTGTTTCGAGTTGGAATTTGACCAAAGTGAAATCAGTCAAAGCTCTAATATGGCCACAAGCCTGAAATTTTCATGGCCATATATAAAATCATACATCACTGGCAAATTACTGCTCTGGTTCCCTCATCATTCAAATTCTCAGAAAGAGAATCTGCTGTTCATTAGCATGTCAATGCATTCAGTGACTTTGGGTCAGATGTCCATCTCTGACCAATATTGGGTTGAATGGTAAATTTGCAAAAAGAGGTAGAAGTCACCAAAAAAAGGAATCCTTTAGAACTATAATCCTAAAACTGAATGAACAAGCAAGAGTAAATAAAACATATCTGAATGGAAAGTATAACTCACATATGGTAACTAACAACCAATATTGTTTAAAATAAAAGGATGATTAAAGGTCCTTGGATGTTACTAGTATAGCATAGCTATGACTATGAGTGACTTAAAAGTACAGAAACCTATGAGTCTCTGTTCCCAGGTATTGGGTTATACCAGAAGTGTTTCCTGAATGAGTTAATCTGCCACGTGATACTTCCAGCAAAACTTTCTCTGCCAAAAATGATTGGTTTTCCAAGAGAACTAAATACTACCTCTCCCATTCTACCAAGTACAGAGACAGGGGACACATCACAAAGCTTAAAGTAAAGAAAGCCACCAGTAAGGACAAGGACAGCCCCCACAATAAACCCAGAAGGATGAGGTCTTTAATAACTAGCAAGCCCTGGCTTTGACCCAAAAGGTACTATAGTGAGAACACTAAAGTCTCTACAATTTGCCTAGCAACAAGACCTATAATTCTCTAGAGGCAAACAACCAGAGTTTCTGAAGAAATAGATCAAGACATTGTGGAACAGACCCAGAAATCAGGATAAAGGAGGACCCCAGAGTACTGAGCCAACAAAACAACATGTGCTTCATTAAGGATGACTGGCTACTTCTGGCCAGTGGACACATGCCAACTTGCCACAAGAAAAAAGGTTTCAGTGATCTAAAAAGCTCACAATATAAGCAAAAAAACATGTAGATAACTATATGTATTCTATAAACATTAGTTATAATCCCCATAAATTGTATGAATCAAGTATTTCTTACACAACCCCTTTTGCTAAAAGGTACTTACTCATTAAGTCTCTTGCTGGGAATTGTTACAGCTGAAGTAGCTAAATCCAAGTAGAACTGACCAACAATAACACCCTTTCTGTAAGGATATGCATGTAAAACTATGATTCTAATCTGTTCTATCACTGTTCCACCTCCAGGTTTGAAAAGGTAAAAGATGAAAACTTCCTAAGAGAATGGATCTTACCTAGTTGTTTCTACCACACACATCAAAAAAGAATAATAGTAATAAAGGGGCTAGGAGAAAACTGGGAGGTGATGGATATATTTATGGCCTTGATAGTGGTGATGGTTTCACAGGTGTACACTTATCCCTAAACTCATCAGGTTGTATACATTAAATATGTACAGCTTTTTGCATGTCAACCATGTATCAATAAAGTAGGAAGAAGGAGGTGGGAGAAAAGGGGTAGGGGGAGAAGAAGAATCATCAGGAAAACATTCTCATCTGTCTTCCTGCTAATTAAACAGCAATTACTTATAATTTCTTTAAGTGCTATTTTCCAGCTTGGATTATTTTAGGCAACAGGAGTCACTGTTTACTGCTTCTTGCTTTAGACAATGCATTTCTACAAAATAAAACATCACTTATGACCTTGAGACACTGCTTTGTTGTTGTTGTTGTTGTTGTTGTTGTTTATTAATATATAATGTATTGTTTGCCCCCGGGGTACAGGTCTGTGAATCGTCAGGCTTACACATTTCCCAGCACTCACCATAGCACATATCCTCCCCAGTGTCCATAACCTAACCACCCTCTCCATAACTCCCAACCCCCTGCAACCCTCAGTTTGTTTTGTGAAATTAAGAGAGACATTGTTTTTAACTACATTATATTACATTCCTAAGAAACATTAAAAAAAAAAAATCCTAGTCCTAACTGACATAGTAAAGCCATCATTTCACGATGTATCATTTTTCAACCTCAGCTATTGCTACTAAGAAAATGTGGATTGACCACATCTACAATTTGTGTGTGTGTGTGTGTGTGTGTGTGTGTATGAATGAAGCAGAACACTTAGAAGAATTATTTTTTCCCAATAAATAACTCCCTATCACCTATAGCACATTCCTCCTCTTGCTTGTTTGATTAACGAGCACACTTTATAAAATACCTTTCTACAAATACAGGGCTGAGAGATGAGGGACAAGGGGTGGAAAGATGACTGGAAGGATATTGCTAATCCAAGTTGAATACATAAATACATTAATCACCCAAAGCACGCTCTATTACTCAGCAGCAGACATTAGTGTGAGATTAGCTCAGCCCCTGGCTCCTGCTCCGGTCAACTGAACCCGTATTTATCAAGGCCTTACTCTACACTTAGCACTGTGGTGAGAAGCTGCAGGGGGAAGAGGAGTAATAGAGGGAAAGAGAGAGAGGAAGGCAGAGAGATGATGGCCGAGGGATCCTGCTCTGGGTGTGGTGCACATACGGAAAACAACTGAAGATCATTGCTCGAGTTCCCTGTGTTCTTCCTTCTTTTGACCAGTAATTTTTTAGGGGGCTCACTGTCTATTGTTACTGCTACCACAACGCATTTAAGAGAGCTGGAAATCAAGTAGTTCAGTTGTTTTCCTTCTATTTAATAGCTCTGAACAGTCCCAATAGGAGAGGAAGGAAAGAAGGTAAAACCATTAGTAAAAAGAAAGGATGAGGTTATCTTATTTGTGTATTAGCATGGAAAATCAAATAATTAATTCATTGGGCACTATAACATTATGACATTACATGCAAAATGTGATACAGATATATGGATGTTCTATATATACAAAAGTCTCTTTTCAAGGTTCTAGTTTTTGTTAAGACTCACACTGAGTTATGTATTTAGAATATAGTAAAGGCATGAGGTCTTTTGTATTAGGCAGACTCTGTATTGAACACTAATTCTCTGAATTCTACTTATGACTCATGTGATTAAGGGGGGATAAATTACATTTCTGAGCCTCAATTTCTTCTTCTGTCAAATAAGGATAACTACAACTCTTTCGAAGGAAATAATAAAGATTAAAGTAAATGATATGAATCAGTTCACCTAGTACAGTACCAGGTACATAACAAGTAATTAATAAATGTCATTTTCCCTTCTCTCTAAGCAGAGCAGTAAGCAAACATATGATCTAAAGCTTTAGAAGATAAATATCTAGAAACAGAATATTCTATATTAAGAAGAAAATACAAGTGCACTTGATTTAAGCTATCATCCCAAAGCAGGCTTAAGTAAACATATGCAGGGTGCTACCTCACTGGGCATTCATGGTACTTATCACAGACCTCTCTTAGGGTTCTTAAATTCTCTTTTTGTAATTAATTGTGTGCATGTCAGTCTCTTCCAACCTACAGTGAGCTCTCTGAGGTTGACATCTAAATCTTATCTATAACCTCACATTGTTAAAAGACTGTATGAATGTGTGAACGAGCAAGCACATAAGGACTGGGTGACAGAAATAATGAAATTATCTCAATGTGAATAAAACACACCACTATATAGCAAATGAGCTCCTACAAACTTACTACCCAACCTATAAAAATGAAATAAAGTCTAAGTAAAATTAAATATATTTCAATAATGACAAATATGCTTGTGTTAAAATACTAAGTGGGAAAAATTAAATTTTGTATGTCTGGAATGATAACTGTTGAACTTGTTTTAACTATCGACCCAAAAAATATAGAGGAAGCCACAAACACTAATGGTCATGATCAATAATTGGCTCTTAAAGGACTTTAATGCTTATTATATTTTTTCTGTCTCCATTTGACCCTGCTGCTTTCTTTTCACTCTACTCATTTTTCCTGAACAATCTTCTTTATTCATTTGTTAAATCAATCAACATATATTACTTACATACTTCCCATGTACCAAGCATCCTGCTACACACTGGATGCACAGAATGTCATGCCAGCAAAACAAACATCTAAGGAGAATGCCGAGGAAGGCACCTAATTACTTGGGGAGGTGGGAAGGCCTCTTAGAGGCAATAAATTTTTAAGATGAAACACAAAGTAAAAGGAGTTAGCCTTGGGAAGAGGAGATGAGGGGAAATGGTGGGGGGAGGGAGGGGCAGGTGGAACAGCATTTCACTGGCTTCTACTGCCATCTCTATATTAATGGCTCCCACATTTGTATTTCCAGCCCAGAAAATCATGATTATCTCCAAGCTCATATATAGCCTTTAGCTACCTTCTAGCCAGTATGCCCTAACTGAAATCCTTTCTTTTTAAGTTTTTATCCCAATTAGTTAACATAGTGTTATACTAGTTTCAGGTGTAAACACAGTTAACAATTCCATACATCACCTGGTGCTCATCATGGCAAAAGCACTCTTTAATCCCCATCACCTATTTAATCCAGCCCCCAATTCCCCTTCCCTCCAGTAGCTATCAGTTTGTTCTCTATAATTAAAAGTCTGTTTCAAAAAAAAAAAAAAGAAGAGTCTATTTCTCTTCTTTCTTTTTACCTTTGCTCATTTCTTTTGTTTAACTTCCACGTATGAATGAAATCATATGGTATTCTTTCTCTCACTGACTTATTTCACTCAGCATTCTATTTCCATTCATGTCTTTGCAAATGGCAAGATTTCATTCATTTTTTTAGCTGAATAATTATTTGGGGGCTGAATAATAATAATAATAATTTTTTGGCTGAATAATAATAATTTTATGTATTGGGAAAAATAATAGCTCCCAATATATAAAAATTACACACACACATACACTCACATGTAAATGTAATATATATTTACCTCTTCTTTATCCATTTATCAATTGATCCATTCAATAACGGGCTGCTTCCATACCTTGGCTATTGAAAATAATGTTGCTGTAAATGTAGGAGTGCATGAAACCCTTTGAATTAGCGTTTTTGTAATTTTTTGGTAAATACCCAGTAGTGCAACTGCTGGACTGTAGGGTAGTCCTATTTTTAACTTTCTGAGGAACTGCCATATTGTTTTCCACAGTGGCTGCACCAGTTTGCATTCCTGACAACAGTGCACAAGTGTTCCTTTTTCTCAACATCTTTGCCAACACCAGTTGTTTCTTGTGTTGTTGATTTTAACCATTCTGACAGATGTGAGGTGATATCTCATTGTGGTTTTGATTTGCACCTTCCCTGATGGTAAGCGATGATAAGTATCTTTCCATGTTGTCTGTTGGCCATCTGTATGTCTTCTTTGGAAAATTGTCCATGTCCTATGTCCATTTTTTAATTGGATTATTTGTTTTTTGGGTATTGAGTTGTATAAATAATTTATATATTTTGGATACTAACCCTCTTTCAAATACATCATTTGCAAATATCTTCTCCCATTCTGTAAACTGCCTTTTAGTTTTGTTGATTGTTTCCTTCACTGTACAGAATCTTTTTTATTTTAATGCAGTCCCAATAGTTTATTTTTGCTTTTGATTCCCTTGCCTGTGGAGACATATCTAGAAAAAAAGGTGTTCTGACTGATGTCAAAGAGGTAACTACTGCCTATGCTCTCTTCTAGGATTTTTATGATTTCAGGTCTCATATTTCAGTCTTTCATCCATTTTGATTTTATTTTTGTGCATGGTATAAGAAAGTGGCCAGTTTCTTTATTTTGCATGTGGTTGTTTAATTTTCCCAACATGATTTATTTTATTTTATTTATTTGACAGAGATCACAAGTAGGCAGAGAGGCAGGCAGAGAGAGAGAGGAGGAAGCAGGCTCCCTGCTGAGCAGAGAGAACCTGATTTGGGCTCAATCCCATAACCCTGGGATTATGGTAGAGGTTTTAACCACTGAGCTACCCAGGTGCCCCCCAACATGATTTTTGAAGAGATTATCTTTTTCCCATTGGACATTCTTTCCAGCTTTGTCAAAAATTAACTGGCCATATCCTGATCAAAATTCCACTGGTATTTTTCAAAGAGCTGAACAAACAATTTTAGGAACAAACAATCCTAAAATTTGCATGGAACCAAAAGAGACCCCAAACTTCTAAGGAAATGTTGAAGAAGAAAAACAAAACTGGGGACACCACCTTGCCTGATTTCAAACTTTACTACAAAGCTGTGATCACCAAGATGGCATGGTACTGGCACAAAAACAGACATATAGACCAGTGGAACAGAGTAGAGAGGGCCCAGATATGGACCCACAACTCTATGGTCAACTAATCTTCAACAAAGCAGGAAAAAATATACAGTGGAAAAAAAGACAGTCTCTTCAATAAATGGTGCTGGGAAAATTGGACAGCTATGTGTAGAAGAATGAAACTTGATCATTCTCTTACACCATATCCAAAGATAAATTCGAAATGGATAAAAGACCTCAATGTGAGGCAGGAATCTATCAAAATCCTAGAGGAGAACATAGGTAGTAACTTCTTCGACATCAGCCACAGCAACTTCTTTCAAGATATGTCTCCAAAGGCAAAGGGGAAAAAAGTGAAAAATAAACTTTTGGGACTTCATCAAGATCAAAAGCTTCTATACAGCAAAGGAAACAGTCAACAAAACAAAGAGGCAACCCTGAGTGGGAGAAGATATTTGCAAATGACACTACAGACAAAGGGCTGATATACAAGATCTATAAAGAACTCCTCAAACTCAACACGCACAAAAGAGATAACCATGCCAAAACATGGGCAGAAGACATGAACAGACATTTCTCCAAAAAAGACATACAAATGCCTAACAGACACATGAAAAAATGTTCATCATCATTAGCCATCAGGGAGATTCAAATCAAAACCCACACTGAGATACCACTTTACACCAGTTAGATTGGCCAAAATCAACAAGACAGGAAACAACAAGTTTTGGAGAGGATGTAGAGAAAGGGGAAGCCTCATACACTGTTGGTGGGAATGCAAGTTGGTGCAGCCACTTTGGAAAACAGTGTGGAGATTCCTTAAGAAATTAAAAACAGAGCTACACTATGACCCTGCAATTGCAGTACTGGGTATTTACCCCAAAGATACAGATGTGGTGAAAAGAAGTGCCACCTGTACCCCAATGTTCATAGCAGCCATGGCCACGGTCACCAAACTGTTGAAAGAACCAAGATGCCCTTCAATAGACAAATGGATAAAGAAGGTATGGTCTAGATATACAATGGAGTATTATGCCTCCATCAGAAAGGAAGAACACCCAACTTTTGAATGAAAATGGTCGTGACTGGAAGAGATTATACTGAGTGAAATAAGTCAAGCCGAGAGAGCCAATTATCATATAGTTTCACTCACTTGTGGAGCGTAAGGAATAACATGGAAGATATTGGGAGACAGAGAAGAGAAGTGAGTTGGGGGAAATCGGAGGGGGAGACAAACCGTGAGAGATGGTGGACTCTGAGAAACAAACTAAGGGTTTTGGAGTGGGTGTGAAATGTATTCTGTTTCTTATGACTTACTTTAATCTTATTTTTCTGTATTCTTTGAACATCTTTGGTGTACAGCAAAGCACACTTTAAAATATTTATATAAAATTTAGTTGACCTAAATTGTTTTTTTAGATAAACAGTTGCATTTTCTGTTATAAATTGATACATTATCATTATAGATACTTGAGAAAATATAAAAATATATGAACCAGGTAAAATTCACCTGTAGTCTTATGGATTAAATGTAATTGATGAAAAATATAATTTATTTAATAATTTATTCAACACATATTTATATGATGGTGATTTTTAAATCTTGGAATCCAAAGCTACACAGTCTTAGAGTTAAATCATGACTCACTATCTGTTTGATTTTGGGAAAATTATATGACCTTTCAATACCTCAATTTCTTTTTGTATAAAGATGAGGATAATAACAACAACTTAAGGTTATCATGGGGATTAAATGTTCGTCATGAAATGGTGTTATCAAACAAATTGCTGAAAAAATAGACCAGAGGTCTGCCACTTAAATCATCTAATGGGGAAAGAGGCCTAAATAAAGAAATCATTATAATGAATATATAATTGCAAACTAAGAAAAGTTCTGGGAAAACAAATAAAAAGAGAGTTTTAGGATAGCTTCCAAAAAAAAAAAAAAAGTCTGACTTAATTATGGGTTCCTGAAGTCTTCCCTAGGAAGTGATGTTTGGATCTAAAGATCGAAGAGACATTAACTGTATGGATATTGGGTAAGAGTTGTCATGGGGGAGTATAGGGAGAGGGAAAGGTTGTTTTATGGGGGGGGGGGAGGAAAAGATATGGGAATATACAGGAAATAGCACTACATTCAAGACTGGAGAGTCAGAAATTTATTTATAGCCTCTGCCTTCGGCTCAGGTCACGATCCCAGGACCCTGGGATGGAGCCCCACATCTGCTCAGCAGGGAGCCTGCTTCCCGCCACCCCCCGGTCCCCCGCCGCCTCTCTGCCTACTGTGATCTTTGTCTGTCAAATAAATTTAAAAAAGAATATTATTTATAGAAGGGGAGATATTGAGTTCATTTTTGGAGAAGGAATATTTTACAAGGTAGAAATTGGAGGAGGGCAGACAATACACTATTCCAGGCAGTATTTTGGAAGGAGTATTTTGGAAGCTTTCATTCAGACTTTTGAGGAGTCTGTCATTTGGTATACTGGGAGCCTAAAGTAGGAAGAAGTAGTGGTGTTACATTAAAACAAAGAAGTTGGCAGAGGCCAGATGAGGAAGGATAACAAAGCCTTCCAGTGTTTAGACTTTTATCTGTGAGCAATTGGGGAACTACTGAAGGAGTCATTGAGGAGTCTGATGAGATTTGCATTTTTGAAATAACGCTGCAAGAAATATAAGAAGTGGATTGAGAGTTGAGGTGAGTTTGGAAGCAGGGAAACAAATTAGGGGTTAGGGTAATTATTTGGATAGTCCTTTCAGGAGATGATGAGGACCTGGATTGGAGTTGTGATTGTGGGGATAAACAGAATGGAGAGTTTTGAGAGATTGTTAGAATAGCATTTAGTGACCAATGGGATATGGAAAATGAGGGAGAGAAATACAGAATATAGTAAGCTTTCTGGTTTGGGTTGAAAGGATTGGAAGGACTGGAAATATGCATTTAGCATGCCTCCTTTCCCCATCCTTTTGATTGTAGAGGAGGAAATGGAGACAAAGGATTTCACTTTGGAACAAATATAAAATTTTTATGGAATCATAAAAGATCCTGAATAGCCAAAGGAATCTTTAAACATACACACACACACACAAACACACTCCAAAGCTAGAGGTATCAGAATTCTGGACTTCAAGTTATATTACAAAATTATAGTAATCAAAACAGTTATGGCACTGGCACAAAAATAGAAAAATAGATCAATAGAACAGAATAGAACTGAGAAATAAACCCACAACTACATGGCCATTTAATTTTTTTTTAATTTTTTATTTTTTATAAACATATATTTTTATCCCCAGGGATACAGGTCTGTGAATCACCAGGTTTACACACTTCACAGCACTCACCAAAGCACATACCCTCCCCAATGTCCATAATCCCACCCCCTTCTCCCAAACCCCCTCCCCCCAGCAACCCTCAGTTTGTTTTGTGAGATTAAGAGTCACTTATGGTTTGTCTCCCTCCCAATCCCATCTTGTTTCATTGATTCTTCTCCTACCCACTTAAGCCCCCATGTTGCATCACCACTTCCTCATATCAGGAGATCATATGATAGTTGTCTTTCTCCAACTCACTTATTTCGCTAAGCATGATACGCTCTAGTTCCATCCATGTTGTCGCAAATGGCAAGATTTCATTTCTTTTGATGGCTGCATAGTATTCCATTGTGTATATATACCACATCTTCTTGATCCATTCATCTGCTGGTGGACATCTAGGTTCTTTCCATAGTTTGGCTATTGTGGACATTGCTGCTATAAACATTCGGGTGCACGTGCCCCTTTGGATCACTACGTTTGTATCTTTAGGGTAAATACCCAGTAGTGCAGTTGCTGGGTCATAGGGCAGTTCTATTTTCAACATTTTGAGGAACCTCCACGCTGTTTTCCAGAGTGGTTGCACCAGCTTGCATTCCCACCAACTGTGTAGGAGGGTTCCCCTTTCTCCGCATCCTCGCCAGCATCTGTCATTTCCTGACTTGTTGATTTTAGCCATTCTGACTGGTGTGAGGTGATATCTCATTGTGGTTTTGATTTGTATTTCCCTGATGCCGAGTGATATGGAGCACTTTTTCATGTGTCTGTTGGCCATCTGGATGAGGAGACCATTATTTTTAAAAATACAGAAAATAACAAGTATTGATGAGGATGTGGATAAATTGAAATTCTTGTATATTGGTGAGAATGTAAAATGGTTCAGCACTGTGGAAAACAGTATGATAGTTCCTCAAAAATTAAACATGGGATTACCATGTGACTCAGCAATTCTACTTGTACATATAAATGAATATAGCCAAATGAACTAAAAATAAGGACTTAAACAGATATATATCTGTACATCAGTATTCATAGCAGCATTGTTTACAAGAGCCAAAAGGTGAAAATAACCCATGTCCATCAACAGATGAACAGATAAAATGTGATATATACATGGAATTGAATAATTAATCTTTAAGAAGAATGAAATTCTGATACATGATACAACATGGATGAACCCTGAAGATATTACACTTTAAAAAATAAGCCAGACACAAAAGGACAAAAATTATATGATTCCACATATACAAAGTACCTACAATAGTCAAATTCACAGAGACAGAAGGTTGAATAGTAGTTCCCAGAGCCTAAGGACGGGGGAATTGGGAGTTATTGTTTAATGGGGACAGAGTTTCAGTTTGGGATGTTAAAAAAGTTCTGGAGATGGACAGTCCTGATAGCTACACAATACTGTGAATGTGCTTAATGCCTATGAACTGTACACATGGTTACCATGGTAAATTTTATGTTACCTATCTTTTGTCATAATTGTTTAAAAGAAACAGAATAATATGGCAATACTTCCAGAGGAAGAAGCAAAACAGATGTATTCTTAGAGACCTGGGAGAAAAATTTTTTCTGCCAGAAAAAATAACCATAAAGAAAGAGTATGTGGCCAGCAAGGTTGATGCCTGCTCATAACTCTTGGCATGTTGAAGAATGCTTACTAGGAACCCTTGTGTCCCCTTGCCTGCAAGTTTTTTCTAGCTATGGAAGCAAGCTTCACCTGTGCATGGGCAAGCTGTAAGAGAGTTAATGCCCCAGGAAGGAGCCCTCAACCACCGTGGGATGGGGACAAATATCTCAGCTTCCTTGCCCTTCCATGAGGATAACTCGGAGGTGTGTTCACATGTATCCCAAAAGTCTCCAGTAACAGTGGGCCATAGTTGCACTCCACAGTATCTCTCTTGGCTGCCTCCCTTCTTCATTCTCCTATCTGGAATCATCTCCCACATAAACTGCTTGCATTCAAGTCCTGGGTGAATCCAAACTGAGGCAGAAAACTGCAAGACCCTGATGAAAGTGCCCCCACAAACAGCACAGAAAGGGAAAATACCATAAGAAAAAAAAATGTTCATTTGAATATCCAAGTGGCCCAGAGTTGGAGAAAAATTAAATAATAATATGACACAAAAGTGAATGTACACAAACTGGATCCCAATACTGTGCCTACACATTTAAATAAACAATATATCAAGTCATAAGATGTAGAAGTATGCTTTGGCATATATTTATTTAATAAATATGTGATGGGCTTATTGTAATGCTGGCTTTATAATTCTATTGATGTATGTTTTTAAAAAAAATCTCTTCTTTTATGCGTTCTTTCGCAAATAGGGGCATAATGACATAACACCACTGCAGCTTGCTTTAAAGCTCTCCTTACTTTATATGCTAAAGGTAAAAAATCTCCAGACTGTTTAGAACGAAAAGCTTCCTGAGTAATATAAAGTGCTAACAATATGTTTGCTATTAGCCCTGTGTATCCCTTCTGTCAGAGGACAAAACCATACTGAGAAAATCTTCAGTTCAGTGCTGCTTAAAAGGAAAACACCACTGTAATGAAAGCTTTACCAGGCCTCCTATTTTCAGATTAACAATCAATCCTCATTGCTTGTTAAGTCGCTTGGATGTCACTATTGGGGAAGGGCTATATAGGTAATTATCTCTTCTGGTCTGCAGTTGAAGTCTCAATATCCAGCCACTTCTGATTTGCAACTGAGTCCCTGAAGTCCATGCTGATCCCGGGGAAAAGGTGAATACCAAATGTGTTGCTTTAAATGAGAACTGATGTTTTCTCACTTTTCTCCATCATCCCATTTCCCACTTTCCCTTGAGCAAATCCATTACTTCTGACAGTCCCCGTGTGAGGGGAGTGCTATCTCCTTTGGGCAAGGGATTTAACCAACTATTGGAGAACCAGAGGGGAATGGAGGCTGAACAGCTGACTCACACATCCCAGCTTGAACCACCAGACCGAGCTTCCGCCCTAAGAAAGAGATGAATCAGTCAACAGTGATTCATCCCACCAAGGAAAATGTTTTTCCCTGTGATGGAGAAGTTCGTTCTAAACATAATAGCATAGAAAATATAAAAGTTAATGAAAAGTACGGTCTGTTTAAATTCAACAGACAGTAGGCTTTTCACTGAAACATATAAATATTTACTGTCACATGATCTGAAAAAGTAATAAAGTGTGATCATTGATCATGGAAATGTCTGAAAGCCAACTATTAAGATTTCAATTAAAATGTCATCAAAAAAGCAGGGAAATGTGCACCTTAACATATATAAATAAGATAAACTAAACTCTAAAAAACATTTTAACTCTAAAAGTTTAAACACACTAAAAAGGACTCTGATCAAAGAGTCCTTTGGCTCAAGAGTTTAAAGAATCACCTTTAGCAAAATCACAAAAGAAGAGATTTTTTATTACAGACAATTTGGCATGAATGACTGCCTGAATTAGTACATAATTTAACAAAAATAATAACGGCTGCCATTTATCAAATGCCTACTATGTGCCATCTCAAATTTTCTTAACAACTCTCAAAACAAATATTATCTGCATATTAATTTAAGGTTCAAGGAAGCTCAATGATTTGTCCAAGGTGAAGTAAACTTCTGTTCTGATATTCAAACTTCAACTATTCTGGTTCCAAAATAATCCTGACAATTCACTATTCCATACTCTATCCCTGAGGTATCTGAAACCTACCTGCACCTTAAAGAAGAGGAAGTATAATGTAGTCACTCAAAATCACATCAGTGAATTGTATGTTCTTTATTAGATCTCTTCCTTGCCCCCACCACATCACACACATACACACACATACACACACACACACACACACACACCCCACACTCATAACAACCAGTTATTAGAATTATGAGTTTTTATAGCAAATTTGTTACTATTCCCAACAAAATCATTCAATTATTTTAATTGTATTACTCCACAGTAGACTCAAAGAGAATTGTTTCAGGGTTTTCTTACCTGATTAAGAAGAACCCTAAAAGAAGTAAATCTGAGATCAATATACACAGCCCTAAGTTAGAGCTCCCAATCTTAGTTTTGGTTGTTCATGTATCCAGGAACATTTATACCTCTAGATTTGCAGTTCTGATCTTTAATTTGTATTATGAAATATTTTAATAGTTGTTTTCATACAGGCCAAACCATGGAGACTTTACCACACTTCTCTAATGTAAGAAGTAGTATCTACTATCTTTTGTAAAGCCTTTCATACAAATAATCCTGGTATACTTAAGGCATTTATGGAGATCCTCAGGCCCATGTGACAATGTGGCCAATTTTTAAAAGTTTGATGGAATATATAGGATTATAGTATATATAGAAAATACCATATACTAAATATTATTGTTGTTCTAGTAATAAATACCAACAATTAATCCTCTCAACAAACCTCTAGTGTCAGCATTATTATCATCCCTGTGTTATAAATGTGGTATGCTCATAATATGTACCCTATGCCTTGGAAAGATTAAGTAACCCAGATAATCAGCTGGTATTTAAAGCCAGAATGGCCTGCACTCTTAACATCATGACTTACTGCTTCCCAATTTCTGTAGAGGTCTACAAGATATTATTATATCTTTCCAGTATCCTGGAGGCCAAGCTTAAATTGTTCAACCTCAAACCTGCAAGCTATGCATGAGTTATAGTATACTGACTATTGTACTACTAAAGTGCACATAATGAAGCATTCACTAATTATGATGAACTTCAAATCCACTTCAGAGTGAGGTCCTATTACTAGCATGTGTTAACAAGTCTGTTATCACTGGGCCAAGTACTACCACAGTCCATACCTATGCTGCCAGATACATCAATCAATGCAAACGTCTGTGATCAGAGGCAGCACTGGGAGCTGTCCATAGCATCCATGGTGCTGACTGAAAAGTCCTGGCTCCAGTCTGCTCTCCCCTATTTCCACTCAGATTCTGCCTGCTAACCAAACCCCAGTCTTCCTTGTCTTCCTTCCTTCCTACCTCCCTTCTTTCCTCCCTACTTTCCTTCCTTCCCTTCCTTTCTGCTTCTAAACAACCTTTTGCATATCTTCAGTCCTATTACAATCGTGCCTTGTCCAGATTTCCACCTCCTGACCATGCATCTTTTCTAAGCCCTGCCTGTATGACCATGATCCCACCAGAGCTTCATTTCCTGTTTGGAGTCTTGACAAATCAGCCTACAACTATCTTGTCAAAGGCACTCTTTAAGAAAGGGAAATATAAGTAATATTACACAGCAAAGAGTAGTTATCCCTTCTTTTTGCGTAAGATAGATGGAAAAGTAGGTCCCCTCTGGTAATCACAAATTGCAAAGCTCTCATCCAAGTGTTACTTGAGAGTTGTTATGGAAAATAGAGTCATGGGTGAGAAGAGAAGGAATGGCACTGGAGACTCTGATGGAAGTGACTTGGGTTGCAGTGGGAAGTAAAAGATAGGAGGAAGGTCCTATGCAGAGGGTAAGCCCAAATCATGCCACTTATTTTCTGGTAGATCCTGGAAGCTTATTTTCTGGTAGATCCTGGAAGCTAAACTTCAGGTCCTAACAACAACAACACATTAAAGGGAGGAAATAATTTATAAACAATTTATCACAAAAGAAAATAAAATCTAAATATTTTATCCTTGTTTAACATACCTATATGTAGCTCTATTACTTTTGCAAACATCAATTTCCAAGCCTAATAATGAAATGCTGTCTCTCATTAAAAAGTGTCTGATATATAAATAACTTTCACAAACTAATTCAAACTAGCAATGTATGACACTAGTCTCAGAGAGAGTGTGAAATTTGCTTTAAAGATTGCTGCTGGCTGTCCAATAATTATACACTGTGACATTGCAGGAGGATTCTTGCTTGGTCTCCATCTTAAATTAGAAAACATTAAGCCAGTTTAAAAAAAAAAAAAAAGATGTACCAGCATGCTACCACCCTAGCAAATGCATAAATACATTTAAATTTATTTAACTAATTGCTCCCTTGATAGCCAGGTATTTATAGCCTTAAATTGTTTACTTTTTTAAAAAAAATCACAGTGGGAGTCATCCCATGGTCATTCTTCTCACAACATAGCAATTTATTCTTGTCAGAAAGCTCGATATTTTGTTGTAGATGGGTTTATCCTAATGACCACAGCTCAGCACTAATAACTAGCATTTTAATAAAAGTTAGGTACAATAGTGAATAAATAACATGCATCTCCTTGTTAACAAAGGTATAAATATAAAAATTAGTGTGGGGTATTTTAACTTCTTATTATAAAACCTAAGAAGTTTACAGAACTTTGAAGAAGATGAGAATTTAGGAAGAAAAATATCTCATCTTCTGACTGATCCTCAAGGATAAAAGGCAAGGTCTTTTTTTAAATATTATGTTTCTTAGAATTTATTATATTTAATATGTTATTTAGATTTAATATTATGTTATTTAGTATTATGTTATTCTCAAGCCCAAGTTAGAGAACAGATTTCCCTCATGTTCTTTGTGTTTTCTTGCAGATGTTCAAAGCTATAGGGGTGGTGTCTCCTACTACCAAAACTTCCCTTTCCTTCTAGGATAAATCTGTGGAATTTTTCTAGGAAATTTCCATAAAGATCATTTAGTATAACTTTTCATTTCATAGATGAGAAGGAAAGCCCAGACATCCCAAAGGACTTTTCCAAAGCTACATAGGCAAAGCTAGAACCTAATACTTCTGACAACAGATAAAATGTTCTTTCCACCATGCTGTACTGTTTCATATACAATTTGAGTTACCAGCTGTCTTTTAGGTAAGGCTGACCATTTTTATGTACACAAAGCATTGGCAAAATTCTGGCAGAAAGAATTCTACTGTAACTAGAAGTTAAGTATAATAACTGTAAGAAACAAATGGTGCATCTGAACTTGGACTAAGGTGTTTGGGATATTTTTTTTCTTGGTTTCTACTAAAAAAGAATAGAAAGTTTTATAATTCTATTCCTATTCATATCATTTTTCAAGTATGTTCTATTCCTATCACCACACAGTTACAAGACTTTTTTCTTGCGATAAGAACTTTTAAGATTAATTCTCTTAGCAACTTTCAAATATACAATATTGTTATTAATTATACTCACCATGCTGTACATGACATCTCCAGGACTTATTTATTTTATAACTGAAGTCTGTACCTTTTGACCCCTTTCACCCAATTTCACCTACTCTCACTGCCAGCCCCTGACAACCATCAATCTATTCTCTATTATCTAGGAGGTTGGGTTGATTTTGTTAGTTTGTTTTAGATTATTTTAGATCTCACATGCAGAGGAGATCATACGGTATTTGTTTTTCTATATCTGATTTGTTTCACTTAGCATAATGCCCTCAAGGTCCATTCATGTCATTGCAAATAATGCCCTAGTTTTTATACAAAGCAACAGAAAAGAATAATTAGAAATGCACACATTTCTCAAGTGAGTTGGGGGAAATCAGAGGGGGGGAAAAATCATGAGAGACTGTGGACTCTGAGAAACAAACTGAGGGTTTTGGAGAGGAGGAGGGTGGGGGTTTGGGTGAGTCTGGTGGTGGGTATTATGAAGGGCACATATTGCTTGGAGCACTGGGTGTGGTGCATAAACCATGAATTTTGGAACACTGAAACAATAAAATAAAATTTAAAAAATCGCATATAATACTTTTTAAAACATGGACATGATAACATACAGAACTTAGAAAGGAAATTCTAGAAGGCAGAAGTAACAAATTAGCAAAAATGAGTGGCAAGGAATCCAGAAAAAGAGAAGATTATGAATATTCTAATCATCAAATATTGGGGAAAAGAAATTGGATGTCATAATATGATGGTCATAAGAATGTTTGGTCATCATTGTTTTTCAGTTATTACCAGAGAAATTGTGTATGTATTACTACTCTATGAACTTACAGAAAAAAAAAACCCTACTGCCTAATTTGAGGCAAGAAAATTACCCAAATAAAAACAGAAAATGAGGAAAAATAAAATGAACATTGAGTTGGTGTACCCTCAAGAAGATACCAGGATCTAGCCAATACATTCTGTAGTAATTACATGAGTCCTAGGTAATAAACTATTTCCATAAGGAAAGAATTTCCCTATTTGATGTGCATGTGACTCTTACTTCTTGGAGGATTTCAAGATGCTTATCCTGGACTCAGCATCTCCAAGCAGAAGAGGATATAAAGAAAGTACGAAAGTCAGGTTCAGAACAAAGACTAAGAAGATCAACAAAGACTAAGAAAAATAAGCAGATATTATAGTCAAGGTAAGAAGAAACCCAAAGACCAGGGAAATGGAAGCATAGAAGGTAATGGAAGGTATTCAAGATCCCAGGATAGTAAGATAGAAGGAGGCAAAAAATAGTTATCAAGGGGCACCTGGGTGGCTTAGTGGGTTAAGCCTCTGCCTCTGGCTCAGGTCATGATCTCAGGGTCCTGGGATTGAGGCCTGCATTGTGCTCTCTGCTCAGCAGGGAGCCTGCTTCCCACTCTCTCCCTCTGCCTGCCTCTCTGCCTCCTTGTGATCTCTCTCTCTCTCTCTGTGTCAAATAAATAAATAAAGTCTTTAAAAATAAAAAAATAGTGATCAAGGCAGAAGTCCTTTTCATGATAGATCAGACCCTTCCCAGCCTGGTCCTCATTTGCCTCTTCATCCTTGTAGTTCAGAAATACTCATACTGTCACAGTTCTGTGCCTCTGCTTGGCATTCTCTTTCTTAATTTATTCACCCCAAAATTTTAACTTTCCTTCAGGACAGAATTCAAAATCACCCCACACAAATAAATTGGCTTCGAATATACCCAGGAGACTTGGGTACACTATCCTGATGTTCCCAATGTACTTTATGCAAACCAGCATTATAACATGTATTATGTTATATTTGAGCTGCTTGTGTGCCAGCGACCCCATTTGCTAAAATCTCCTTGAGAGCAGGCGCTGCCTCTTAATCACTGATTTCCAAAAACACCAAGAACACAGTGCCTAGTGCATCACAAGTTCTCAGATATTTGAATAAATGAACACATCTATAATAACACCTATGTTCTAATATAATGATTTATATTCTGTCTTTGCCTTAAGAATGGGAGCTATCATATTCATTCTCTTCCTCTAGTGCTTAGCTGAAGTTCTGCCAAAGAACATGTGCTCAATAAATATTTAACAAATTAGCAAATGAGTGAAAAGCTCTTCCCCTTCTATTGTTTATATAGACCAAGTCTGAGAAGAATTATACAGAGAAAAGTTCCAAAATGTGCCTTTGGATTATTGGACTATTGGGGTAACAACAACAATGTAAGAGACAAAGCAATTTGCTAAGCTGTGTCTCCTCAGTCAAGTGACTTAATCTCTCTATGCCTAAATTAGGGTCATTAGCTATAAACTGAGGATATCCGCTAACATTGTTGTGAAGATTGGACGAGTACCCAACACATAGAAAGCACTACTACAGTATTTGTTACTGCTGCCGCTGCTGTTACAGCTCTGAACTAGCAAGGAAAATGATAAAATGAGAGAAAGTTAGTAGTTATTGATCAAGAAGAGTTCATGTTTCTTGTCTTTATAAAGCAGAACAGAATTGACCAAAAACACAAAGGAAGTAACCAAAAGTCCCACAGAACAGTAAGATGTACAACAATAGAGCAAGCCTACAAAAATGCAGTATGGGTTTAGATGGAGACAAGATATCTGGGAACCAGGAACCTATTAGTAAGTTATATTTTAAGAAAAGCCACAATCATCTTCAGTACAGAGGCTAGGCAAAAAACTGCTCAGTTAAGTGACCTTGCTCAAAATAATCCCACTACTGTGGGGGCTGGGTATTAGAAACATCCACTCAAGAGAACAGTCACCAAAGTAATGGGGGAAAGGACAATTTAAATTTCCAATAACTGAACAAACTACAATGAGGCCAAAAGAAAGATCAGATGTTTTTCAAGAGACTGATGTGATTAAAGTTAGAACAATGAAAGTTCAGTCACTAAGATGCAAATTAAGCAGCAGAAAAACTATGCACCATCATGATGCTCTCTGACAAGTGTCTTGGTTTTTTTTTTTTTCCTTGAGAAAAATAAAATATGCTGTCTGATATGACCTTAAGATCCACTTCACCTTTAAAGAACTTGTCTTAAAGTAGAATAAAAAGTTACTTATCAACATGCCTAAAACACCAGCAAACTTTGTTTAAAAAGTTTGCAGCCCCATTATTATGGTAATAATATAGATATATTTTCCTTTTAAAACAATTATACTTAAAAACATAAGGATAAATACTTCCACAAAGCTGGAATACAGTGAATAAATGCCAAAGATCCTTTCTCCAAATTTTAAAGAAATGTTTTACAAAACCATATTCAACATATATGTGTATGCATACTTGTGCACATATATACTCTTACACATACAATGGTTCTCAAAATTAATGTTAAAAGTTTAATATTTACCAGATTCACATGCAAGCTTTCCCACTCATTAGAAAAGATTTAGGAAGAGCATTAGCATCTAACCAAATCTGCATTCTAAAATAAAACCCCACAACTGGAAGGTGGGTAAGGGTAAACCCCGTCACTCCTCATGTCCCCAACAGGCAGAATTAACCCTTATCAAGAAAGTAAAGACCAACCAGACCCATTCAATGGAGCCTGTAAAACAGAATCTGCTTTAAGCTGCCTCATCTCTGGCGTTAGAGAAGTTGCTGTGAAACAGACCTTTTCACACATTGTTGATAAAAGTGTAAATTAGAAAATCTTTTTGAAGATGTATCTAGCAATATATTTTAAGAGTTTCCAAAAATGTTCTTGGCCTTTCACTCAATAAATTCAAAGCTGGTTATCTGTTCTAAGGAAAGGAATCCTAAAGATGGGAAATAAGCCTAATTCATATAACAAGAAAGTGGAAACTACCTAAATATGCACTGTTATATAAAATCTACCTGGTCAAATATCATGTGTCCACTTAAAGTAAATATACATATGTAGGCAGATAGATACAGATATATAAAATAAGAAATGTTATGCTCTATGATAAGTAAAGTAATAAAGAGGCAAAATTATTCGTAAAACTTATTCACATCTCTAGCTCTCTAGCTGTGGGACAGAGTGGCCATGCTAAAACCCTAATAAGTTCATCAAACCCATAAAGTTAATTAATCCCATAACACTTCTCATCCCCATTCTTTTTTTTTTAAGATTTTTATTTATTTATTTGACAGAGATCACAGGTAGACAGAGAGGCAGGCAGAGAGAGAGGAGGAAGCAGGCTCGCCGCTGAGCAGAGAGCCCGAAGGGAGGCTTGATCCCTAGACCCTGGGATCATGACCTGAGCTGAAGGCAGAGGTTTTAACCCACTGAGCCACCAGGCGCCCCTCATCCCCATTCTTTTTTGCCCCCTTCAGAAACCAAACTTCCAAGCCCCACCATTGTTATCCACCCAGTTGTTTCCATATGATTCTGCAGATCCTAATTCCAACGCATGTCCCACTCCTTCCTGCCTGTCCAAACCCCTCCCTTCACCTTCTTTCATCCAGCCTGCACCCTGAAAACACTATTCCTGGAAACTCTTTCCATTGGAGGCTGTTTCTTTTCTTTTACCACTTATACCACAGAATTCCATGCTCCCCATTACCATCCATGTCACACCTCCTCTCTCCTACAAACTGCCCCATTATCACCACCACAGATTACTACCTTCTACTTCATATTGAAGTATATGTGTATTGTGTGTATTGAAATAGATAAAATTAGATGAAATCTACACTTTTCCATCATCAATGCCACCTACTTACCTATATTCCTACACATTCCACCTTCTTGACCCTGTAGGGTCAACAACCTCTCCACTTGCACTCAGAATCCATCCTGGCTTCTCAAGGATTTTGTTCATCCAATTTCTTTTGCATCAGTTTCTCCTTTCTCCCTCTATTGCATCATTATCATTGGGAAAAAAAATGGCTTCATATCCCCTTCTTAAACCTCTCAAAATAAACTTCTTAAAATAAAAAGAGGGGCACCTGGGTGGCTTGGTCCTTTAAGCATCCAACTCTTGATTTCAGCTCAGATCATGATCTCAGGGTTATGGAATCAAACCCTATGTCGGCCTCCTACTCAGCAGAGTCTGCTTGGGATTTTCCCTCTGCCCCCTCCTCTCTTTCTCTCTCAAATAAACAAATAAAATCTTCAATAAATAAGTAAATAAACAAAAAGTAAACATCCTTTCTCCAAGACTCTTTCAACTATGACCTCATTTTCCTCCTCCCTTTCATTGCAACACTTCTGAATATAATTACTTTTTTTTAATTTTTTATTTTTTATAAACGTATATTTTTATCCCCAGGGGTACAGGTCTGTGAATTATTCGCTGTCTCCATAGCCTTTCTCTCCTCCACCCATTTGTAATAGGCCTTCCTCCTCACCACTCCATGGAAATAGGATGTATGCCAGTCAGCAATGACGTCTATCCTGCCAAAACATCTCAGCAGCATTTGACACAATTAACATTTCCTAATTCTTGAAATAATCTCTACTCTAGGCTTCTGCACATAACACTTGCCCAACTTCTCACATTCCCTCACTGGCCACTTATTTCCATTTCCCTAAGTGGACCTCATCTTCCACCAGACTGCTAATTTTTAGAGTGCCCAAGACCTCCATACACAGACTTCTGTACCTGCAGCCTCTGCCTGAAGGAGCCCATCTAATCTGATGTCTTTAAATACCTCATCTACAGGTAGGACAACTCTTAAAATTTGTGTCTCTATCCCAGACTATGATCCTATCTCCATCAAGATTCTTGGCAGGAATGTCAAGTGAAAATTAGTCAGAACAGAACAATTGACCCCCACTCTATAGACACTTCCCACCCCCACCCCCAGACATTCTCCATCTCAGGATCTGGCATCACAACCATCTGGGTGCCTCGTCAAAACCCAAAGATTATCTTGACTCCTATTTCACTCAACTTTAGATGCAGTTCATTAGTAAGTTCTATCATATGAACCTCTAAAATGTATGCAGAATCTAACCATTTCTCGTTTTCTTTTCTGTTCTGCCCCAGGATGGGTCACCATAAGTTTCCACCTGAACTGATGAAACAGTCTCCTAGCTGGTTTCTCTGTGGTCCATTCTCCAATCAAGATCCAGAGAATGTCCCAGAAGGATTTGTATGGTCATATGACTCCCCTACCTAAAATCCTCTCCAGGTTATTTAAAGCAGAATAAAATCCATACACTTTACCATGGACTACAAGAATCTATATGATCTGGCTTCTGCTTCCCTCTGTCCTTATTATATTTTGTTCTCTCCTTTTCTCACTATGATTTACACACACTTTTTCTTCCTTTCCTCAAATCTGCCATCCTCCTTACCAGGTCAGGACCATGGCACTTGTAGTTCCTACAGCTTGGAATGCTCTGTTCCCCAAAATTAATAATAATAATAATTACAATAAGATCTCAAGTTTACTGAGACTTCATACGTATCAAGCCCCACCCTAAGAGCTTTATAATATAATTTGTGTTAGTCCGAGTCCTTCAAGGAGAAGATTCCAAAATAAAACCAACCATGTAAGAAATTTATTAGGGGAAATATCTGCAAGAGAAAATGAGGAGGAAGCAGGAAGAAGCCAGGAGAACTGCCAGAACATGATCCCAATCTGATCCCAGGTAAAGAATAGAAGGAAGGCAAGAAGGAGGGAAAAAGAAAGAAAAGGGAGAAAGATAGACATATCTTAATTTGTCACACAATTCTTTAAAAAGTTCACCAAGGCTCCTCACATCAAAGTCACCCGTAGGAAAAGTCCAGTGTCTCCCAGGAATGGATCTGCCTTTGTGTCTCTCCCATGCTCAGTTGTTGGCTGAGAGCAGACCCCGTGGGAACTGTCCCCTCAGCACAAATGCAGTAATGGGCTTCATGGTGCAATGGCACTCACTCTAGTCAGAAATCTGACAGGCCCCTTCTCCTGGGCACCACATCTTTAATCTTACCCAAAGCCCTATGAAGAAGAATTTATTCTCTCCATTTATAAATGAGAAAATGAGGACTGCCCATTTCGCAGATGGCAGAGCCAGTAGGAAGATTCAGGTGTTGGGGCTCCAAATCCCTCATACCAAATGCCACCTCCTCCGAAAGGGAAGGTCCTAGAAAAAGCACTCCTTGCCCTCCCCCAAATTTTGCAGTATTTATTGTATCTTCTTAGCACATTTTAGTACATAAACTTATCAGTTTTACATGTTATACTATCTGTCCTCCCTCAACTAAGATAGAGGATTTACTATAGAGTTTATTTGGTTGGCAGAAGTGGGGGCAGGGGAGGGAAAGAGAAGAGTCAGGAATGATTCTCGGATTTCTAACTTTAGCAACTGAGTGGATAACAAGTTGAGGACTATCCTAATTTAACAGCCAAAACCAAATACGAAAAAGCTATAGACACATTCTTATTAAAATCAAGAACACACGGAGACAAACCATAAGTGACTCTTAATCTCACAAAACAAACTGAGGGTTGCTGGGGGGAGGGGGTTTGGGAGAAGGGGGTGGTATTATGGACATTGGGGAGGGTATGTGCTTTGGTGAGTGCTGTGAAGTGTGTAAACCTGGTGATTCACAGACCTGTACCACTGGGGATAAAAATACATGTTTATAAAAAATAAAAAATTATATTAAAAAAAAAAATCCCCTCTCTTACCTCTAATTATCATAGACCCATCTAGAGGTTCCAAGAGAATAAAGCAAAATACTTTAGCAAGTGTGTCTTTTGAAAAGGAGGAAGAAAGGGGTCATAATTTACTGCTGTTTTTATTATCTAGTAAAATCCACGAAAATTAACCAAAAAAAGAAAAACTAATATGTATATACAAAGGACTGAGAGTTTTCCTAAATACCAATAGTAACCATTTCAAAATACAATGGAGAAAACATTGCATTAATAATACAATCAAATATATATAATGATTGGCAATGTAATTAACAAAAAATTAAAACCTCTATGAAGACAATGACTAGAATTTACACTAAAGAAATTAAAATACTATTATATGCAGAGAGGCTATATTCCTGGATAGATACACTTAATACCTAAAGACGTAAGTTCTTCAAAATTAGTTTCCAGTTCTTCCAAAATTAGTTTACAGATCTATCTCAGTTGTGTATAAACATTAGCAGAAACTATTTCACAACATGATAGGTGAATTCTAAAATTCTTTGAGACTGAATAAGTAAAAAATAGCTAAGACTATCGAGAATGGAGATGTCCTACCAGATCTTAAAATGTATTGCAAGGCAAAACAGTCTATAAATTCAACAGTCTGAAGCATGGTTCTATAACAACTTACAATCAAATTGATGACTATACACACATAAGAAAATATAAAAATCTAGTCTCTTTTATAGCATACATAAAACTTTTGTACACGGAAACATAGCCATAGATTGGAGAGGAAACCAGCAAAGAGTACTCATTGGAAAGAGGAAAGGCAGATTATTGTCTCAAGACACATCCACTAATTTATAGAAAGATACAAGTTAAAGATAAAATCATAAACAACTAAAAGTAAAAATAATACCTGATCTCATAGAAGACAGATATATTTCTATGATACAATATTATAAAGGTATTAAAATCACTTTGAAAAATATTTAATAACTTTAGAAAACATGATTTAAGGGCGCCTGGGTGGCTCAGTGGGTTAAAGCCTCTGCCTTCAGCTCAGGTCATGATCTCAGAGTCCTGGCATCAAGCCCCACATCGGGCTCTCTGCTCAGCAGGGAGCCTGCTTCATCCTCTCTCTCTGCCTGCCTCTCTGCCTACTTGTGATCTCTGTCTGTCAAATAAATAAATAAAATCTTTAAAGAAAAAAAAACATGACTTAAGTGAGCAAAAACAAAATGACATAACAATAAAAAGAAAGCTCTTTATCAAAATAATTATTATTTGAGTCTTCACTATTGAGGCAGAAAAGAAAATTTACTGAAATACAAAAGTATTCCTTTATTAATGGACAACTTAGAGAAGATGTCCCCAAATGTGCCCTTCTACTTAATTATGCAGGCCATTATGGAATTAAATATATATACATATTTATTATAATATATGTATATGTATTTAGCCAATTACAGCTATTTATCAGATGTATATATTCCCTAGGAAAATCATGCTTAGAAAAATTGATAGAGCTCTCAAGAATTTTTACATAAATCATAATATATATAAAAAATAAAGGATGCATGACAGCAGACAATTCTATCAGAAAAATTAGGCTAAAATACCTGACTGGTTTCTTGTTTTTCATTAAGAATGAACTGACAGGTAGCACTAACATGAATTGTCAAATAGTATTGTGTTCATAAGTTGTTTTCATTTTCATTATTTTTCAAGATTAAGTTTCAGTCCAACTTTTCCCCACTTCGGTTGACAAAATTATAGGGTGGCTCCAAGATTCCTGCCCACTGTTATACCTGTACCTAAAGATGATGGGATAGTTTTCTCATGATTATGTTATACTATATAGCAGAAGGGATTTTGCAGATTAACTCTAATTACTGGACACTGAGCTCACCAAAAAAGAAGTTATCCTGGTGGGCCTGACTTCATACACTGGAGGGATTGGAATTTTAAGAGACATTCTCTTGCTAGCGCTGGAGAGACAAAATGCCGTATATGAAGAGGGCCATGTGGCACAGCACAGAAGGCAGCCTCTAGGAGGAGAATGGTCCCCAGTTGGCAGCCATCAAGAAAGCAGGAACCTTAGTCCTACATCTGACAGGAACTGAGTTTTGTCAATCACCAGTGACCTGGGAAGAGGACCCCAAGATCCATACGACCCCAAGATCCATACGACCCCAAGATCCATATGAGATCGCAGCCCCATGTGACACCTTGACATCCACCCTGTGGAACCCTGAACAAAAGACCCAGATTTTAGATCCACGGAAACTGTGAAATAATGTGTGTGCTGTTTTAAGTTACTAAATTTGTGATAATTTGTTACACAGCAGTAGAAAAGCAATACCTCTCCTTTGACCATGATATTTTAATCCCCATCTTAAAGTATATATTCATATTAGATGTCACATTTCTGATACCAATTACCAGGGATAATAAGGACCTTATATACTTGAGTGATGATTTGATAATTGTCTCTCTAACAGATTTCAAGCTCTGTAGGAGACAGAAACTGTATCTGTTTTGCTCACCATTACAACCTCACAGGCAGCACATAGCAACTACTCAATATAAGTGTTGAATAAAAGAATGTTCTCATTATTTAGTTTCATGTCTCTCATGAGCCCCTTATGAGCCTTATATCTGTTGAAAGAAAGAAAGTTAGAAGAAAGAAAGAGAGAAAGAAAGAAAATAAATTCCCCCATCCTCTCTTCAAAGAATACCTGTGAAAATCCAGAAAATACAACATGCAAGAGACTCATCTGGCAACCTGCAATGAGAAAAATGGTTTAGCCCTGTGGGAAGGCACTGAGCAGCCTTGGGTAAAGCTGCCAATAATGTCAGGCTGCAAAAAGCAGCTTCATCTATGAGCCTAAAGCCAGATGTTCCAGACACGTCAGCTCTGCCTCCATTCATTGTCTGCCTCTCCAGCTCCTGACAGCTAGGCATCTGTTCTCTGGTCATGAAGATTCCACACTGTGCACCTCTAAGGCAGTCGTCCCACTTTCAGGCACAATGTTAATTGCCTCAGCTCATCTGGATGCAGTACAGGAAATTGCTCAGCCAGTGTCCTTTTTTGGCCATTCTTTGCCCCATAAGGACCTCTGAGCTGTTCTTACCTCCCACTTCCAACCATTTCCACAGGAAGACTTCTCTTTCCCCTCAAATGCTGCACTTTCCAAGACTAGGTTTTCTGCCTTAATTCCTCAATTCCTACCCTTTTTTTTTTTTTATTTTTTATTTTTTATAAACATATATTTTTATCCCCAGGGGTACAGGTCTGTGAATCACCAGGTTTACACACTTCACAGCACTCACCAAAGCACATACCCTCCCCAATGTCCATAATCCCACCCCCTTCTCCCAAACCCCCTCCCCCCAGCAACCCTCAGTTTGTTTTGTGAGATTAAGAGTCACTTATGGTTTGTCTCCCTCCCAATCCCATCTTGTTTCATTTATTCTTCTTCTACCCACTTAAGCCTCCATGTTGCATCACCACTTCCTCATATCATATGCAGCCATCAAAAGAAATGAAATCCTACCCTTTTTTTTTAAAGACTTATTTATTTATTTGAGAAAGAGAGAGGGAGAGGGCACAGCAGAAGGTGGGAGGGTGCAGAGAGAGAGAGAGAGAATCTCAAGCAGACTCTGCGCTGAACACAGACCCCAATATGGGGCTCAATCTTACAACACTGTGATCACAACCTGAGCCAAAACCAAGAGTCTGACACTTAACCAACTAAGCCACTCAGGCGCCCCTCAATCCTTGTCTTATGTTGCCATTCACTTCCTGACAGCCTGGAGCCCCATCTGTGAACTCTAATCTGGTCACCTGTCCGTAGATTCTTGTGTCCTCCTCCAGCCTGGACTAACAACATCAGAGTCCCCACTGGGGCTTCAGAAAGAAACTCTGTGTCACGGTTGCCTCAAGCCCAGCTGAGCTGCCATTTGACTGCACTTTGCCAGTGCCCAGTCAGTACTGCACCCCTTCCTACTCCTATCATTATTCCATAGAAAATAAGTCTCCAACCTACTTTCACTTCCTTTTCCCCCTCTATCTACCTCTTTTTGCTAGGAGGAATCAGAAGACTTGCAAACTCGCTCACCCCACATCCAAGTCTGACATAATAAGGAACCCCACAAAGTAGGGGATATTCTTACATATAGATCTCAATAAAGAATTCATTCATCATTAGACACACTTCAAATGTATTTTTATGTTATCTAAAATTGTAAGAATATTTATTCTCTGCCCACTTTACCTCATTGCCCCATGTCAAATATCACCTCATGATTATTTTATTTTGGTGTTTAAATTTAACATTTATATAGGTAGTTTCACTATACTATACTGTAGGTATGCATCTACTTAATAATCTAAAAACATAGTTTTAGGCTTTATTAAATGTAGTTTAAGCATGTATTTTCTGAAGACATTGGCCAGTAATAGTAATAAAAGAAAGTTTAAATACCTTTGTTAGCAAGTTTTTTTTTTCTGGACATATATTCTTTCACATAATAATCACTTTTAAACACACTAGTTTCTGCACATATTATATTCATAAAGTGAAATACCATTAGTGACTTTCAATACTGCTAGCATTCCATGAGTTCAACCTAAGGCATCTTAGCTAATCAAAACATAAAAGTGTTACTCCCATTACAACTACTATATATTTCTTTATAAAATGTTTACCTAAAAGCTGTATGTGTAGTTTTTTTTTTCTTCCATAGTCAATTAACTACCAGGTATATATTAGTTTTCTTTATTTAAACTGGCCACAATTTAAAAACAAATTTTAAACAGGTTAGAAACAAATCTTAAATATAAAATTTTAAGGCATTACTTCAAGATGTTAATATACTTTTTCTCCTTTTAGTCACCACAATATTATCTTTGAGTATCATTAACTAGTTTCACCAATGCCTTCAGGAATTAAAAAAAAAAAATTAAAGACTTTCAACCTTACTACACAGTAAACTTTACTGGGGAGCTTTTTAAAGGCCCAAACTTCAGGCCCACCACCAAGTCCCTGATCCAAGAGGTCAGAGATGGGATCCAAGCACCACCATTCTTGAAAACTCCCCAGGTGATTTTAATGCCTAAGCAAGCTGAAGACTCCTGCAATTTTGTACCTATAGACACAGGATGAAAGTTAGGTGTGAGATAATCCAAGAGGCACATAGTGGTGGTAAAAGATACTTCTTAAGGCTGGCCAAGGACTAGGCTCTGCCTAATGATCCCACTTCTGCCAGGGATGCACTCTCTGACTATTCCGCAGGCCTGGACACAACCACACAGGAGAGGAAGAACACTTCCTACCACTGGTGTTACACTGCTGTGTCCAGGTATATTAGATAAGGCACAGACCCAGCTTATGAAGGTTCAGAGATGGTGTTTGAGTCTCTCCAACATTCTGTTCCACCTGCTGTGTCACATGTTCTGTTTACCACAGGAGGAATGCCTGGTTCTAGAGAAGCATTTTCTTTACTTGAGAGACATCCTACCGAGATACTCTCTCTCTCTCTCTCTTTCACATCAACCTTCTTGGTAGAATTTTTTCATTTATTTTTCTGACTACAGAATGCATATTAGAAATTGCTATTCATACACGTTTATGGAAATGTTTTCAGGTTTTCTCAGGCTCCCTTTTAGCACACTTTCCCCACTATGGCCTCTTAGTTGCACCACTTCAAGTACTAAGGTTTTAATGCTCTCTGTATATCCTTTCCCTCTAAACATGTTCTTAAGAGGTGACTTAACAAGTCACCTTAACACTAGTGTGTGTTCAATTTGCTGTATTCTCTTTAGACTCCAACTCTAAGTGTGGAACTAAAGGTTCTGACCCCCTTTTAAAAGGACTCTATGAAAATAGGGGATTTTCTTTCGGATAGGTAATCTTTCCTGGCAGAACTGAGCAACACCCAAGAGGGAGCTATTGACTCCTACACTCCATGCTAAGATTACCAGTAGGCGAACTGTTTATTAAAATCATAATATTAGATGGAAATATAAAGAAAGAAAAAAATTGACCTTTAATTTGGTTCAATTGCTTTGATCCAAACAATTGAAGAAAACTGTGGATTGTTCTGTTCCACTGTTCCCAGAACATCTTTCCTAAATTGTCCAATTAAAACTACCTTGCACAATGTAGGAAATTGAACCATGTAAAGAAAAGATCAAGAGATTATCAAACTTTATTTTCAAACATTTCCATCCTACAAACTTTATGCTAAAGAAAGCCATTTTAATTAGAAAAACACATGGGAAAACTCATAATAAGCTCTAAGTAACTAGGTTTGCAGAGATTTTTCTCCAGGCATGGAGCTTCTATGTAAATAAATCAAGCCAGAGAAGAATTTCTGGGATGTACTGCTACTGATTTCTCACAAAAAAGGGGGGCCTTTTAAAAGAGAAACATCATCTACTTTTACTAGAACAGCAATTTGGGCCAAACGTAATCATATTTACTTGCTTATTCTCCTTCAAATATTAATTTATTTTGGTCAAGAAAAATGTTTTCCTTTATGTCATATCAACCCTATTTCTTCATGCTTAATAAATAATTTCTCCCTCTATACTCATGTCATGAGAGTTGGTAGTTGTATATCATATACACATTCATACATTATCCAGAAGCAAACGTATTTCTAAGTGCTTCTGTGAGTTACCAAGGATGCTGTGATTAATGTGTCTCCATAATTAACCTTTGACTTAGAAAACCTCTATCACAAAAGGGAATATTTTTTAAACTCTTTTTAAACTCTTACTTTAATTAATACTCTTCAAAGGAAACTTCAAATTTAATTTATCTGCCAAGACAGAAGAAATTCTAATCCAAAGCTGTGTGTATGTGTTATATATATATATATATATATATATATATATATTCACAGACACACTTTTACACTTTTTCTAATTTCTTTTCATCAATTAATATTTATAAGCATAATAATTTCAAAGTCAATCTGAGACAGGGATACAATCTCTAGATAAGACAACACAGATGGTGGCATGCATTCTTGCAGACTATTTTTATATTGACTCTCTTACAGGCAATCTGTTTTATCAGCTTTCCAATGGATCCACAGTAAGAAGAACTCCAAAAAAGAAAATTCCAAGATTCTAAAAACACTTGGCTGTGAACAGATTTAGTGGGCATAGCTTCTCCCTTTGCCAAGTCTCTGGAATATAAAGAACTAAAAATATAGCCCAGCATTTCCTTCCCCCATCCTGTTTAAGAATATTGTTACTGTATTGCTATATACTAATGTAGTCACTACCCAACCGACTCTGACAAAGGTAGATACATGAGCTTTGGGCTGTAAGGATAAAATAAATGCTAGAGTGTGATGAAAATGTATTAGGCATAAGAGCTATGCGATCAAGGAATGAATTAACAAATAGGATGACACCACACAAGCAATATCATAGGGTCAGAGTTCAAGAACAATCTGGCTGTACATTGTTATCTGGAAATGAGCACAAGTAGACCAGACGTGGAGCCGATTTGTTATACGCATGTAGTAAATAAATATGTAATCACTAGGGTAACATTAAGAGACAGCCAGCTTCATGTCTAACCATTAATGATTCGTAATAAAAGTGACAGTGTTGTTGGAGAGGAAAAAAAAAAAAAAGCTGTTTCCTATTAAAGAGAACACAACACAATTTATTCAAAAGCCATTCATCTGTGCAAGGATGGTGCCAACCTTGCTTAATGCAAAATAAATGAGTCTGGGGCTAAGCTATGCTTTTAGTGGTTAAAGATGGCCTATTTCAACATGTCAAGGCTCTGAATGTTGAACTGTGGTAACACAAAGGCAAGAAAACAAGTTAAATACAAATAAAAGCATTACTAGAGATTCTAGGCTATTATCACTAACTAGAAATAATGTCAGCACTTAGGACCACAGTCTTTTGTTTTTTAAGATTTATTTATTTATTTTAGAGAGAGAGAGAGAGATTGTTTGAGCAGGGGGAGGAGGAGAGGGGGAGGGAGAAGGTGCAGAAGAAGACTCCCTGCTGAGCCCACAATGCCTTGGGGCTCAGGGGCTCAGGGCTCTATCTCACCGCTCTGAGATCAGGACCTGTGCTGAAATCAAAGACTCCAAGGCTTAACAGACTGAGCCACCCAGGCACCCTATATACTAACAGTCTTAAAGTCATTATTTTCTAGAAAAGGAAGACTGAGCTCTGTTAAATAGCTCTTAAGAAGCTATTTCACTATTTAAATAAGTAACTCAATTAGTAGAAAGGCTAAGCAATTGTGATATGCACAGGAAAATAAAATGAATTTTATTGGTTGAAGAAAATGTTCAAACTAAATATTAATTCTTATGACTCCTTGGATTTCAACAATATCTGTAAAAAGTTTTTCTGGGGACATAATACTAACATATGGTATAAAGAAAAAGCCAAATGTTTTAGAATGGTTTAGAATGGAATCCATCCACATAAATTAATACTTTATTTCAGTTATATAACTTAATGTAATTATAATTGCATTTGAAGGAAATTTAATTTTCTAGGTCAAGGAAATTGCCGTAGTCAGTCAAAAATTTCTCATATCAGGAATTGCTGTTCTTCTTCTCTTCGATCTGCCAATGGATTTTCAGGTGTTTGCAATCTTTAGATAAGCTATCTAGCTGATCTCCGGCTAGCTGAAGTAGTCTCAGCTTGCTACTTCTCCGCCATCTTGACTCCTCCCCCCAATGCATTTACAATTGCATCCAAAACCATAAGATACCTAGGAATAAACCTAACCAAAGAGACACAGAATCTATACTCAGAAAACTATAAAGTACTCATGAAAGAAATTGAGGAAGACACAAAGAAATGGAAAAATGTTCCATGCTCCTGGATTGGAAGAATAAATATTGTGAAAATGTCTATGCTACCTAAAGCAATCTACACATTTAATGCAATTCCTATCAAAGTACCATCCATTTTTTTCAAAGAAATGGAACAAATAATGCTAAAATTTATATGGAACCAGAAAAGACCTAGAATAGCCAAAGGGATATTGAAAAAGAAAGCCAACGTTGGTGGCATCACAATTCCGGACTTCAAGCTCTATTACAAAACTGTCATCATCAAGACAGCATGGTACTGGCACAAAAACAGACACATAGATCAATGGAACAGAATAGAGAGCCCAGAAATAGACTCTCAACTCTATGGTCAACTAATCTTCGACAAAGCAGGAAAGAATGTCCAATGGAAAAAAAAAAGACAGCCTCTTCAATAAATGGTGCTGGGAAAATTGGACAGCCACATGCAGAAAAATGAAATTGGACCATTTCCTTACACCACACACAAAAATAGACTCAAAATGGATGAAGGACCTCAATGTGCGAAAGGACTCCATCAAAATCCTTGAGGAGAACACAGGCAGCAACCTCTTCGACCTCAGCCGCAGCAACATCTTCCTAGGAACAACGCAAAAGGCAAGGGAAGCAAGGGCAAAAATGAACTATTGGGATTTCATCAAGATCAAAAGCTTTTGCACAGCAAAGGAAACAGTTAACAAAATCAAAAGACAACTGACAGAATGGGAGAAGATATTTGCAAACGACATATCAGATAAAGGACTAGTGTCCAGAATCTATAAAGAACTTAGCAAACTCAACACCCAAAGAACAAATAATCCAATCAAGAAATGGGCAGAGGACATGAACAGACATTTCTGCAAAGATGACATCCAGATGGCCAACAGACACATGAAAAAGTGCTCCATATCACTGGGCATCAGGGAAATACAAATCAAAACCACAATGAGATATCACCTCACACCAGTCAGAATGGCTAAAATCAACAAGTCAGGAAATGACAGATGCTGGCGAGGATGCGGAGAAAGGGGAACCCTCCTACACTGTTGGTGGGAATGCAAGCTGGTGCAACCACTCTGGAAAACAGCATGGAGGTTCCTCAAAATGTTGAAAATAGAACTGCCCTATGACCCAGCAACTGCACTATTGGGTATTTACCCTAAAGATACAAACGTAGTGATCCAAAGGGGCACGTGCACCCGAATGTTTATAGCAGCAATGTCCACAATAGCCAAACTATGGAAAGAACCTAGATGTCCACCAGCAGATGAATGGATCAAGAAGATGTGGTATATATACACAATGGAATACTATGCAGCCATCAAAAGAAATGAAATCTTGCCATTTGCGACAACATGGATGGAACTAGAGCGTATCATGCTTATCGAAATAAGTGAGTTGGAGAAAGACAACTATCATATGATCTCCCTGATATGAAGAAGTGGTGATGCAACATGGGGGCTTAAGTGGGTAGGAGAAGAATCAATGAAACAAGATGGGATTGGGAGGGAGACAAACCATAAGTGACTCTTAATCTCACAAAACAAACTGAGGGTTGCTGCGGGGAGGGGGTTTGGGAGAAGGGGGTGGGATTATGGACATTGGGGAGGGTATGTGCTTTGGTGAGTGCTGTGAAGTGTGTAAACCTGGTGATTCACAGACCTGTACCCCTGGGGATAAAAATATATGTTTATAAAAAATAAAAAATTAATTAAAAAAAAATTTCTCATATCAGTGGCAAACCTCTCAAAGGGGACATATCATTAAAGATATATACATGTTCACATACACAGCATTATCCTTCCTCTAAAATTACCAGCAAGGGTTCAAATATAGCCAGTCCCAAAATCTGTGACAGTAAAAGTGAAAAAAACACAACTCTCCACTGGGTATTCAATCCCTTACATTTTTCTGACTACATAAAAATAAGCTACCATACAATAGGGAAATTTTGAAGCAAGACTTAACTAGGAAAACAAAATAGCCTGAAAGGAACCATAAAAGCCTTCCGTTGTTTGTCAAAACTTTCATGAGAAAACTTAATTGTTATGCATTCATTTGATGGAATTAAAGATATGCTAGCTAAATAGCATCATAAAGTGGCCGGCACATCACCATCTTGACTTATAACCCATCTTAGTTCTAATATATAAATGGTTACGGGTAGGTTTTCAAATTTTAGTCTGACAAATGTGGAAACTCCAGAGAACTGTACAATGGGGTAAAAAAAATCATGAAACTAAGCAGCAAGGTCCCTGTATTTTAGTTGTCTTGCCTCTAACTACTAGCTGGCCTTCATAATGAAGATAACTACTCCACCTCTTAGTGTCTCTGTTTTCTCTTCTATAAAACAAGGCAGTTGACCTAGATGACCTCAAAACATCCCCCTCCTCAGCTTTGATGATTTATAATAATACTTCAACTTACTCAAATATTTTACCTATCCCACTAAAAAATGCTTTCTAGAACAAAAAGTAAATCAATCAACAAGTATTTATTGAACTTTTAGTAAGAGCTAGGTATTAACTATGTTAATGTTTGGGGGAAACACTCTAATCCAAATCAAACACTCTAATTCAAATCAAATTACAATGTGATCAGAAAGAATGCCAGGTTTCAGTTTTAAGAGTGTATGTGAGTGTAGGAAAGGGGCAAAGGGAAGCACAAGGTCTACAATTCTTAGTTGTTTGCATTTTGTAATAAACTGAAATGAGGCTTCACATAAAAGAGCTTATTTATTTTATTAAAGAAATGCAGTAAAATGGCATTCTATGATGTTGGTTTGCATAAAGTATGAAAATAATTTTGTCATTTCCCATTATGTTTTTTAAAATGTTTCTTAAAATTTAATGAAATTTTATCCTGTAATTTTGAAAAACCAGTCACTCCAGCTTTCAAGAACAAAATTAAAAGTTTGTGATGCTACATATCCAGTAGTTGAAGAAAATATACTAAAATATTTGTATTGCTTAAAATGACACATCAACAGAGGAGAAAGAGTTATACTATGAAATATATATTTTCAAGTCAAATTACATATTTTTAAAAAATCCTCTGTTTCTCCTATAACTGGAAGGATAAAAGTATATCTGTGTTTGCTATTTTATTTCAGCCCTTAAATATGTCTGTATTTACAAACTGTAAGCTATAATTTCTTCTGAGTACTAGCCAAAGATTTAGGACAGTCCCACTATTAATAGAATATGTCGACCCATCTCTATTTATAAAGTCATCAAACCCCAGTTTGTTTCCACCTGACCAGGCTCCAAAAGGGCAAAAGCAGCAGGAAAGTTTATATACTACAGTGCAAAGGAATTACATCTGGGTCAAGAGCACACTGCACAGAAAGAAGTACAATCTGAGTGCTCAGGTTCCACAACTTGCTTGTCTAGACACTCACTTGTGGAATAAGCTAACTCACAAAGGTAAATTTTCCAGATCGTGCTAAAGCTTTATTTAACCCTTTGCCTATCATTCCATCTGTGTGTTTCAGAATAATCTTCATAAATGATTATACAATAAAACAGTATATATGGATATATAAACAATATATATTATGAAATAATATAATGATGCTCTCAGAGGACATTGCCCTACAATGTAAGAGATATGCCCAACAGATGTGCCTTTATGTATCTAGATTTATAGGTTTCTCTCTCTTCTTTTACAGTCAAGCTAGCCACTATCTTTTCTTAATTCTTTATACTATTTATTGGCTCTTCAACCTCTGAAATGTATGTTAATGCTTCGTCTAAAGCAGAAACAAACTCTAAGTAAAAGCCTAGAGACTTTGTAGAGTCAAATGTAAAATATATAGGCTTTGATGCATAAATTTTGTGTCAAGTATTTACTTACTTGTGGGTTTTGCCCTTACTCTTTCTGAGAATTGTGACTCTATTTCAGACCTGAGGTAGTTTAAACCTAATTACTATACTGCATTATTATTATTTATATTTATTTGTTCCTTATAATAGTTTTCTACCTGTTAAATTCTTTCTCAAGTTTAGGGTTTTTCCATTCTTGGCAAGTATTGATATTTTTAAAACAATCGATCTTCAAAGTACAACTAAAAATTATTGGAAGATTTCACAGAAGTATTTTTAAAGGAGCAGGAGAACACTGTGAACACAAAACAACTATTTACTATATTAAAATTTATCCTACCTGAAAGTGCTCAGTCAAGTTAACTGGCCAATGGTAATGAAAATAAAGATATTTCCATCATTTTACAGCCTTAGATTACTGACAATAAGAAGAAATAGATAATTCCATTCTCTTAAATCAAAAGCATTTTACAACTCAAAATACTCTAAACTAGTACTACAAAGTAATGTAAGGGGAGACTACTACATTTTTATGAGCACTTATTTTTAGTTCAGAACCATGGAAGTGAAAAAAAAAATCAACCAAAGCAAACATCAACCCATTTATTAAATCAGATGCTAATGTATCTTGCTATATAAGACAATGAGATACTAAAAGTAATTAAGTAATTTATGTGGCCATCACAAAATCTCTTCCAATATATTCGTTATAATTTTAGAGATGCTTCAATTCCATTTCCAATGAATCATCAATTGTCTTCTAACATTTCTGCTCTAGGTTTCTCTACTAAGCAATTGGTGTACAAGCAACTAAATGGTATACAAAATGCAAAAATACATAAGGCATTACTACAATTAAAACACATTTTTTCAGTGCAAATTATTGTCTCGTGTAACTGTTTAATAAACTCTGACTTGAGTTTAATAACTCAAAATAAAAAAACATGAATCAGAATTAAAGATAGAAAAATAAGGCTGTTTTAGTTAGAAAAGTCTTTCTCTTAGTTGACATTCAGTATCATTGCTTTGAACTATTATGAGTATTTTTTTTTATAAACATATATTTTTATCCCCAGGGGTACAGGTCTGTGAATCACCAGGTTTACACACTTCACAGCACTCACCAAATCACAGGATGAGTATTTTTTAAATGTAACACTCATAAACCAATTTTATTTCCAACTTCAGGCAACTTTTCCTTACCACCCAAGTATAGGGAGTAATTTTACCTAAATGCACTCAACAATCACTTTAACATAAAAATATGAGTCCAAAACCAAAAAACTAAACACTAAGAAATAAATAAGATCTAAAGGTCATTTCCTATTGATAAAAAGTAGAAAACATGAACCATCATGCACTAAGTAACATCACATTAAAATATATCAAACAAAGCCTAACATAAATACAAGGAAATATTGACAGAACCTTAAGTATAGTGGGAGAGACACTCCTTTCAGTCTATGGCATTATAAGTAAGAGTATATATGAGGACAATTAATGAAGTTTTAAACACAAATTCATGCTATATTTCCTAAAAAGAATACAATATCCTTTTGAATGTCCTCTAGAATGTTTAGTTTTTAAAAAATGGTAGTAGAAAACTTCAGAAAATTTATAAGTTTTAAATTCCCATGTCAACTTCAGAGAAAAACTCAATAAAGTTATGAGGGTAAAGTAGAGAGGCTACACACTCTGACAATAATGCAATTAAATTATAAATTAATAAGAAAGTTTTAAGTGAAAGACTGATTACTTTTTTAAAACAAAACTATATTTTATTTAATAAATATCTGATTAAAAAATAAATAAATATTTGATTCAAGAGGAAATATTACAAAACTAAGAAGACTAAATTTATCCAACCAACATTCATTATGCCACTACTATATACCACCCACCATGCTTCGAAATCACAAAGAATGAGATATCTGAAATACTTTCATAAAAATTAAAGTCTAATAAAAAAGAGAGAGACATAAAAGTAGCAAATAAACAAAAATAAAATATGTATTTTATTATATGCTTATGTATTATATGTATTATATTATATGCTTTAATGAATGTATCAAGCATGGTGAGTATCCAGGGCAATGAGGGGCTAACTGTACCTTGGCTAGGGAGTAAGTTTCATAAAATAAATCATCTTTAAAATAATGTCTTGACAGATGCTGGTGAGGATGCGGAGAAAGGGGAACCCTCCTACACTGTTTGTGGGAATACAAGCTGGTGCAACCATTCTGGAAAACAGCATGGAGCTTCCTCAGAAAGTTGAAAATAGAGCTACCCTATGACCCAGCAATCGCAGTGCTGGGTATTTACCCTAAAGATACAAATATAGTGATCCGAAGGGGCACATGCACCCGAATGTTTATAGAAGCAATGTTTATAGAAGCAATGTCCACAATAGCCAAACTATGGAAAGAACCTAGATGTCCATCAACAGATGAATGGATAAATAAAAGGTGTTATATATATACAATGGAATACTATGCAGCCAAAAAAAGAAATAAAATCTTGCCATTTGTGATGACATGGATGGAACTAGAGGGTATTGTGCTGAGCAAAATAAGTCAATCAGAGAAAGACAATTATTATATGATCTCCCTGATATAAGGAAGTTGAGAGGCAATGTTGGGTGTTTGTGGGGTAGGAAAGGAATAAATAAAACAAGATGGGATCAGGAGGGAGACAAACCATAAGAGACTCTTAATCTCACAAAACAAACTAAGGGTTTCTGGAGGAACGGGGGTAGGGAGAGGGTGGTTGGGTTATGGACACTGGGGAAGGTGTGTGCTATGGTAAGGGCTGTGAAGTGTATAAACCTGGCAATTCACAGACCTGCACCCCTGGGGCTAATAATACATTATATGTTAATTTAAAAATTTTAAAATTTTTTTAAATAAAATTAAGTGATTAATTAGTTTTAAAAAATAATGTCTTGAAATATTAAGAGTCTTAAGAACACTAAGGCTTAGTGACTTGAAATGGGAATCTTAAGCAGTGGGAAAAGATGTGAATCATCCGGGCAAGGTCAAGAATGATGTAATGTTGATCTGAGTCTTAAAGGATGAACAAGAGTTTAGCAAACAAATGAATAAAGATAAAGGAAAGAACATATACAAACACAAAAATCACATAATATTTGAGGAATTACAGCAAGTTATGATGAGTGAACCAGAGCTCCGATGGTCTAGCATAGTGAAAGAAAAGTGGTAAGAGGCATATAATAAAGAACTCTAGGGGTTTGGTTGAGAAATTAGACTTTATCCACAGGGATGGTGAGCATCCAACAACCTGTACATATCATCAGTAAGTGTTTGCTGAATCAATGTATTAATTATCTATTGCTGTGTAACTAATTGCCCCAAACCTTTGATACTTAAAACAACAATTATCTCACAAAATTTCCTAGGATCAGGAAGTCAGAAGTAGTTTAGCCAAGTGGGTAGAGCTCAAAATCTTTGAAGTAGCTGTAACCCAGCTATCTGCTAGGACTGTACTCATCTCAAGGTTCAGCTGTGGCTGGAGATTATCCTTTCACTTTCACTCAAGTGGCTATTGGGAGGAGGCTACAATTCTTTGCAGTGCCAGCATGACCACAGAACTGCCCACAACATGGCTAAGTGATTTTGGGAATGGAGAGTGGTAACAACAAAACACCCAGGATAGAAGCTTTAGTCTTTTGTAATTTGATCTTAGAAGTCATTTACTACTCCCTCTATCATATGCTACTGGTCAAAATCACCAAATGAAATACAATGTGAATTAACAAAAGTGTGAATATCAGAAGGTGGCAATCATTAAGGATTATCCTGGAGTCTGGTTACCACAGCGAAGAAATGGTTCCAAAGCAACAGAATCTTCTGGACCACAGGGGCAAAGGAGATTCTGTGGGTAGCAAATTAGACCAAAAATGACTATCAATTTTCACTCCTGGGCAAGATGAAGAACTAGATTTATCTTCCCATGTGGGGGCATAGATAAAGTATATGAAACAAAGGTTTCAAAACATGAGGATAAAGACAGTGATTCTTGAGAGATAAGAAACAAATGAGAGGGGGTGCCTGGGTGGCTCAGTCGTTAAGCGTCTGCCTTCGGCTCAGGTCATGATCCCAGAGTCATGGGATTGAGCCCCACATCAGGCTCTTTGCTCTGCGGGGGGCCTGCTTCTCCCTCTCCCACCCCATCTGCAGTGCTCCTTCTCCAGCTGTGTCTCTCTCTATCAAATAAATAAATAAAATCTTAAAAAAAAAAAAAAGAAAGAAAGAAAGAAATGAGAGAAGTTTTAAGATTCCCCAGATTACTGTCTGAGGAGAGTTTCTAGGAATGTCACAAAAGGAGGAATCAAGGCAGAGCTCAGCAGTCATTCAGACCCAAGAGGATAGAGGTGGAAGTCTGGGGAGGACAAATTGACTAGAGTTTGCAGGTCAGAGTATTGAGAAGGAGAAGACTGAACAGGATTGCAGCCCCAGAAATCTTCAGGGGCTCCTCTCTGAAGAAGGTTCCTCTCCTAGTCTTCAGCTGTGTACTGATCATGCATGTATGGAAACTATCTGAGGCAGCAGAAATAACCAACTGAAAGGATAAGAAGTAACGGTACCTAGAACTCACACAGAACTGGGAATAACTCTCTTGTCCATAAGCTAAGACAGAAAAAAAACTAGTCATTTACAGGATACTGGATAGAAAATTTCAAAGGACTTTGCTTCAAATAGTGGGGAAAACTTACACCAAGACTAACTGCTCTGATTTCATCTAGCCACATTCAGAAATATGACTGTGGTACTGCCTTGAAGGAATTTAATGGCATACAAAAACAAAGTGTAAAAGTATTTACAGGAACAGAAAAACATCCAACATCCAAATTCACAATAGGTAGTATCCAATCAAAACTATGGGGCATGCAAAGAAGAAAGCAAATACGGTCTATAATGAGAAATCTTTAAAATTAACCATTAAAACCAACCTAGAAATGACATAGAATAATATTACACTAGAGTATAATTAGTAATAATGTAATAGAATTAGTAAACAAGAACATCAAGATAATTATTTTATGCCTAAAAAAGCTAAGAAATACCACATGTGTGAATTAGACACATAAATATACTTAAAAGACCCAAATTAAGCTTCTAGAGCTGAAAACTAAAGTATATTAAATGAAAAAATATTTTGGATGGGATAAACTGCAAAAGAAAATATTAGTCAACTTGAAGATATAATAATAGACAACTTTAAGTAGTCTTATATACTTAACAGCTGGAGTCCCTGAAAAAGGAGAGAAGTATAAAGGGGAAAAAACTTGAAGGAATAATGGCTAAATAATGGCATTTCTAGATTTGATGAAAACCATAAAAGCACAACAAACCTCAAATGCCAAAAATTACAAAAGAAAAAATAGAAAAGCATACCAGGGCACATCATGATCAAATTGCTTAAAACCAGTGATAAATAGAAAATCTTAAACACGGTGGGGGGAAAAAACATTATGTACAGAGAAACAAAGATATAGATTACAACAATTTCTTCCCCAAAACAACACAAGCCAGAAGAGAATAAGCCATATCTTGAAAGTGCTAAAACTGTCAATATACAGTTCCTGCCCACTGAAAATATCTTTCAAGAACAAAGGTGAGGGGCGCCTGGGTGGCTCAGTGGGTTAAAGCCTCTGCCTTTGGCTCAGGTCAGGATCCCAGGGTCCTGGGATCAAGCCCTGCATCGGGCTCTGCTTGGCGGGGAGCCTGCTTCCCTTCCTCTCTCCCTGCCTGCCTCTCTGCCTACTTGTGATCTCTGTCTGTCAAATGAATAAATAAAAAATCTTTAAAAAAAAAAATTGGTACATCAGAAGGTAGTGAAAAAATTTAAAAAACAAAACAAAAGTGATACAGACACAATCACAGATGTGCATGTACCCATGGGTTAGTATCCATGCATACATTTTCTCACCTGTACACTTAGGGCTTAGGAGCAATGATACCTCAGTAGCAACAACCACACTTATTATCCTGATATTGGACTATTTATCAGTTTATTAGTACTGTCATAATAAAGTACCACTTAAACAACAGGAGTTTACTGCCTCACAGGTCTGGAGGCTGGAAAACCAAGATCAAGGGGTCGCCAGGATTGGGTTTTTTCCCCAGGGCTATAAGGAAAAATCTGTTGACTCTCCAGTCACTTAGCTTCTGCTGGTTTACAGTGTATCTCTGGCATTCCTTGGCTTGTCGAAGCATCACTCCAATCTCTGGCTTCATGTCCACACAGTGTTCTCCCAGGGTTAGGAGAGTCTTATGGAACCAGAAATTAAGAAAGTATTTTAGACTAAGATATCACTGAGATGGAAACATAGGAGGCTCTAGAATTTCTCTTCTACAACAGATGCACTGAATATAAAGCTACATGTGGAGCAATTCCTTCTGAGAGAAATTCAGAAACAATTGACTGACTTATACTCAATGGGCAACCAAGAAAATACTCACACAAAATAGGTAGTAAAGGTGGAGACAAACTCTTGCCATAAATCCCATCTTTGGCACAGCACATTACAATTGGGAAAGAATTCCCAATTCCCCAGTTCTGAGGAGTGAAGTGTTTGGGTGACTCATATAGCACCCCAACTTTTAAGACTGTCACCCAAGAAACAGGCCCCCAAATCTTCTAGCTCTGAACACCAACAGAGTTTGCATTCATGAGTCTCACAGGACTATAGCCAACAAACTAGCAGTTGTTAAAAAGACACACAGGCATGTTCCGTGGCTATCACACCGAGGCTCAGTGCAGAGGAACCAACAAAAATGCTCTTCTTCTAGTTTTTCCCAAGGGGTTTAACTACATTTTTTACCAGCTACCATTGGGGGTCTGGCTTCCAATTAGGTGTATCTAAGTGCTGACTGTGATCCTTTGCAGAGCCCAAAAGAGCCATCAGACACTTCTCCTGACTTCTCCATCTGGCTTGCTCCAAAAAAGGAGCAAGGAGCTTCCAGATATCTAGCCCCCTAAATTTTACAACCCAGGGGATGGGCCCTTAAAATAACCTATCTCTGATAGCCAAAAAAGCTCAGCATTCATAAGTCCCACAGAACCATATTAAATAAAGCAAGCAGTTCTCCAATGGGCACAGAGACACTTCCTACAACTGTCCTCACCTCCCAGGCACAGGCCAATGGATCCAGATAAAAATGTTCTCTCCCAGTTTCTCCCCAGAAGAGATGTGACTGCCAACTTTCCCACTGCTGCCTAGGGTTACAAAGTTAAATCACCCTGCATAAGGAAACTGACCGTGTTCCTTCTGGGAACCTGAAAGAGCTGGTAGGACAAATCCTCCCTGTCTCCACCAGCTCACTCAAACAGTAAACCAAGTCTCCAGCTTCTTCCTGGAAAGAGGTTGTACACATTTCTAGTACACCAACTGTTACAGCTGCCATCCAAACCACCTATTTCTAGGAGATGATGGGGCACAGCATTCACAAGATGCTTGGAATCACACAAAGAGTTTGTTCTATATGGGAACCCAAGCTCTCCCAGAGACTCTTCCCTTTGGCTTAACACAGAGTGAGCAGGTAAAAATACCCAGTTCCCAGTTTCCCCCTGATAAAAGCTAGCTGGCATATCTAACATCCTGACTTTCCCAACTGTTGTCTAAAGGTCTTCCAATTAGCCAGCATCAGGGGCTGAAGGGGCAGACAATTAATAGTCCTCTGGGGGCCTGAAGATGCATATGGGCATTTCCTATACCTTTGGGAGACTCACAGATCTTGGCACACCTTAAACTACTGGAACCAACTAAGAAGAAAGAGAGCAGCTGAGAAAGTCACAAAGGAGCAAGAGGCAACCAGGAGCTTGTCCAGGCTGATTAACAAGTTTCATCTCCTGCATCAGGTCAGTCTGTCAAGACTAGGAGATGTGGCTGTTTTATCTAATGCACAGAAACCAACATGGAGGTAAAAGAAAAAGAAGAAATATGGGCATATGTTCCAAGCAAAAGAACAAGATATGTCTTCAGAAACTGATCTTAATGAATCAGAGATAAATGATTTATCTGCCATAAAGATCCTCACTGAGGCCTGGAGAATAATGCATGGACAAAATGAAAATTTGGACAGAGAAATAGAATAGAATAATTTATATAGAATAATTTAAAAAGTACCAAACAGAAATCATAGAACTAAAGAACACAACAACTGAACTGAAAAAAATAAATAAAGGGTTTAAACAACAGACTAGATCAACTGGAAGAAAGGATGAGGAACTTAATGTCAGGGCAGAGGAATTCATCCAATCATAAGATGAAGAAGAAAAAAAGAATGAAAAGAGTAAAGGATAGGTTAATGGACTTACTGGGACATTAACGAGAGTGCCAATATATGCATTACAGAGATCCCAGAGGATACAAGAGGAGATAGACAAAGGGACAGAAAATGTTTCCAAGGAAATAATAGCTAAAAACCTGCCTAACCAGGAAAAAGACATTCAGATCCAGGAAGCCCAAAAAGTACCAAAAAAGATGAATCCGACCAACTGATAAACACTAATAAACTCTCAAAAGTTAAAGACAAAGAGAATCATAAAAACTGTAAAAAAAAAAAAAAAACTTATCATGTACAAGAGAATACCCATGAGAAATTCAGTAGACTTTTCAGCAGGCCAGAGGAAGCAGAATAATATATTCCAAGTGCTGAAAGAGAAAACTAATACTCTGCACAACAAAGTCATCCTTCAAAATTGAAAGAGATTTGCCAGAATAAACTAAAGCTAAAGGAGTTCAAGCCCACGAGGCTTGCCTTACAAGAAATTTTAAAGGAAATTCTTCAAGCTGAAATGAAAAAATGGTAATTAGTAACATAAAAATGTATGAAAGTATAAAACTCAGTAGTAAAAGTAAATATATAGTTAAACTCAGAACATTCCAATATTGTAATTGTTATGGGTAAATCACTTTGTAATTCCAGTATGTCATAATGGACTAAATTAGAAATCAAGAACAAAAAGATATCTGGAAAATCCCCAAACATGTGGAAATTAAACACAAATGGGAAAGAGGGAATAGAGAGAATAGAATAAAAAACAATGTAAAGCTGCATTATAAAGTATTTCAAAGTAAATGAATATGAAAACATCAAAATTGGTGGAATTCAAGTAAAGTAGTACTTGGAAGGAAATTCATAACACTAAATTACTATAATAGGAAACAAGGGTATAAAGTCAGTACCTCTGCTTAAGATGCTAGAAAAATAAGAGAAAATGAAAACCAAAGAAGAAGACAAGAATGATCACATGGAAATCAATGAAATCAAACACACCAAAAAAAATATAGAGAAAAATCAATGAAAACACAAGCTATTTTTTAGAGAAGATCAATAAAATTTATCAACCTCTAGCCAGGTTGATCAGAAAAAAAAGAAAAGAAAAGAAACAATTAGAAATGAGAGAGGTGACATTACTATAGATTCCACAGTTTATTAAAAGCATAAGGTGGCTCAGTTGGTTGGACAGCTGCTTTTGGCTCAGGTCATGATTTTGGAGTCCCAGGTTCGAGGCCCACATCCGGCTCTCTGCTCGCTAGGGAGTCTGTTTCTCCTACTGACCTCTCTCCTCTCATGCTCTCTCTCTCTCTGTCCCTCATTCTCTCTCTCTCTCAAATAAATAAATAAATAAATACTTATTTATTTATTTATTTGAATTTATTTAAATCAAATAAATATTTTATTTTAAAAAAATAAAATAAAATAAAAGCATAAGGAATGTTATGCACAACTTTATATGCCTATAAATTTGACTTAACACTTATAAATTTGACCACATAAAATAATACAAATTCCTTTAAGACACAAACTACAAAATCTTGTCAAAAATAAATAAACTGAATAGCTCTATCCATTAAAGGAACTGATTTTTTTTTTTAAGTAGGCTCCACACTAGGCACAAGACCTGTGAGATTCACAACCCTTAGATCACGATCTGAGGTGAAATCAAGTGTCTGACACCTAACCAACTAAGCTCCCAGGCACCCCATGGCAACTGAAGTTCTAATTTTAAATCTTTCCATAAATAAGTAAGTAAATAAGTAAATAAGTACTGTAGATCCAGACACGTCACTAGTTACTTCTGAATAGTATTTAAGAAATAAATGTTACCAATCTACAAATACTTCCAGAAAATTGAAGGCCAAGGAATACTTCCCAACTCATTCTTTAAAGCCAGCATTATTCTCACAGAGCAGCCAGACATTACAAGAAAATAAAACTACCTACCAATATCCTTCGTGAACATAACTACAAAAGTTCTTAAAATTTTAGCAAATTGAATCCAACAATAAATAAAATGGATAATATATCATGACTCAGACTCATGACTCATGGTTTATTTCCAGAAGGCAAAGTTGGTTTAATCATTCAAAATCAATCAATATAACACACCATATTAATAGATGAAAAAAGAAAAACTGCATGATTATCTCATAGATGCATAAAAAGCATTTGACAAAATCAACATCCATTCCTGATTGAAAATTCTCTGAAAACTAGATGAAAGACATTTCAAACTTTCCACATAAAATCAAGGACAATGCAAGGGTAATTGCTCTCTCTCAAACATTGTACAGAAGGTTTTAGACAGTACAATAAGGAAATAAGATGAAATAAAGCATCTAGATTGGAAAGGAAATAGTAAAGCTCCCTTCATTCATAAACAAAAATTCATTTATATAGACAATTCAATAACAGCTACGAAAAAAAAAATAGACCTAATCAATGTGCTTAGCAAGGTTACAGAATATACAATACCCAGAAAACAGTTGTATCTTCATATACTAGTAATGAACAATCAAAAATCATTTCTTTTCCTCTTTCAGCTACTACTTACAATAACTTCAAAATTATGAAATACTTAGGGATAAATTTGACAGAAGACTTCTAAGATCTGTTTACTGAAAACTATAAAACATTGCTGAGTAAAATTTTAAAGACCTGAATAAATACCATAATCATGGGTCTAAAAAGTTAATACTTTTAAGATATTAATTCTCCCAAAATTGCCCTAAATATTCCATACAATTCCAGTCAAAATCCCAACAGGTTTTTGGCTAAGGTTTATTGAATATTTCACCAAAATCAAGGTCCATAAAGAAAAAATTGCTAAATTAGCTTCTTCAAAATAAGAGATTTCTTTTTTTATTCTTTATTTAAATTCAATTTAGTTAATATATACTTTATTATTAGCTTCAGGGTATACTTTAGTGATTCATTAGTTGTATATAACACCAAGTGCTCATTACATAAAGTGCATTCCTTAATACCCATCATCCAATTATCCAATCCCCCTACCCATCTCCCCTCCAACAGCCCTGTTTGTTTCCTAGAGTTAAGCATCTCTTACTCCTGCTCTATTTTCATCTTATTTTATTTTTCCTTCCCTTCCTCTATGCTCATCTGTTTTGTTTCTTAAATTCCACATATGAGTAAAATCATATGGTATTTGTCTTTCTCTGACTGACTTATTTTGCTTAGCATCATACCCTCCAGTTCCATCCACATCATTATAAATGGCAAGATTTCATTCTTTTTGATGGCTGAGTAATAGTCCATTATGTATATATTATATATGCATATAAAGTCACATCTTCTTTATCCATTCATTTGGCAATGGACATCTGAGCTCTTTCCATAGTTTGGCTACTGTGGACATTGCTGCTATAAATATTGGGGTACATGTACTCTTTCAAATCACTATATTTGTATCCTTTGGATAAATACTTAGCAGTGCAATTGCTAGGTCATAGTGATTTTTAACTTCTTAAGGAAACTCCATACTGTTTTAGAGAATGGCTATACCAGTTTGCATTCCCACAAACACTGTAAGAGGATGCCCCTTTCTCCACATCCTCACCAATGGCTGTTGCTTCCCAACTTGTTAATTTTATCCACTGTGACCAGTGTGAGTGTAAGGTGGTATCTATCATAGTTTTGATTTGTATTTCCCTGATTCTGAGTGATATTAAGCATTTTTTCATGTATTTGTTGCCCATTTGTATGTCTTCTTTGGAGAAATGTCTGTTCATACCTTCTGCCCATTTCTTGATTGGATTTTTTTGTTTCTTGGGTTTTGAGTGTAATAAGTTCTTTATAGATTTTGGATACTAGCCCTTTATCTGATAAGACATTTGCAAGTATCTTCTCCCATTCTATAAGTTGCCTTTTAGTTTTGTTGAACTATTAACTACCACACACAAAAATAAACTCAAATTGGATAAAAGACCTGAACGTGAGACAGGACTCCATTAAAATCCTAGACCTTGGCCTCAGCAGCTTCTTGCTTAGACATGTCTCCAAAGGCAAGAGAATTAAGAGCAAAAAAATGAACTACTGGGACTTCATCAAGATAAAAAGCTTTGCAAAATTAGGGATTTCTGTTCTGAAAGACACTGTTAAAAGAATGAAAAAAGCTACAAACTGGAAGAAAATATTTGCAAATCACTTATCTAGGAATTCTATCCAGAATATATTTTTTTAAAAACTCCCAAAATTCAATAATAAGAAAATAAACATCCAAAACTAAAAAAAAAAAGAGGGGAGTCAAAATACTTTAACAGATACTTCATCAAAGAAGATATAAGGATGGAAAATAAGCACACAAAAAGATGCTCAACTTTGGGGCTCAGTCAGTTGAGTGTCTAACTCTTGGTTTCAGCTCAGATCATGATCTCAGGGTTGTGAGACTGAGCCCTGTGCTGGGCATGGAGCCTGCTTAACATTCTCTCCCTCTCCCTCTGTCTCACCCCCAACTCACATTCTCTCTCTCTTTCTCTTTCTCTCTCTCTCAAATAAGTAAATAAAGCTTTTTAAAAAAAAAATATTTCAATATCAATAGTTCTTAGGAAAATGCAAATTAAAACCACAATAAGGTACCATTATACATCGATTTAAATTACTAAAATTAATGATACCAAGTGTTAGTAAGGATTTGGAACAATGGGAACTCCCACACTCTAATGGTGTGAAGGTAAAAATAGTACAGCCACTTTGAAAAGTAGCAGTTAACAGTTTAACATATACTTATATGACCTAACTATTCTACTCTTAAAACTGTCTGCAAAATTTCATACCATTTTTTTAATACCCAGATATGAAGAGAACCCAAATGTCCAGCAACAAATGATGAATAAACAAACCAACATATCCATACAACAAAGTACCACTTAGCAATAAAAAGTGATGAACTATGATACACACAGATACACACACACACTAAATGAGTCAGTTTCAAAATTACTATGCTGTATAAAGGAATGCAGGCAAAAACACTACATATAATATGATTCAATTACATAAAATTCAAGAACATTCAAACCTCAGTGGTTACCTGAGGACAGAAGGGGAGGCAACAGGTTGTATCACGTTTTACACTCCAAACATGTGTACTTTATTGTATGTCAATTATACCATAATAAAGCTGTTAAAAAGTGGCTATCCATTATTATGAGTTTTAAGTACGTGAAACTTATTCTAAGTTTAAGAATATCACATACATATTGACAACTTCAATCTCCCATATGATTTAATTTCATTTCTATTCAAACTCCATCTGTTTCCAACATTAACTAACTCAATCCCAATTGAAACTTATTATTCCCCCAGATTTAATTAGAATACCTTTGCCTTGCCTTAAATGGATGACTCTATAATCATACCTAAAGCATAGAGAATAACAAAGAGTATTTCATGTTTCAATTACCAAGAATCATCCAATTCTGATGGTATATGCAACTGTTTCTGGAAATAAAGAAACAAAATCTCAAAAATTTTTCATGCCAGCATGACTTCAAGTTCCCCCAATTATACTGAATACTCTCAAAAAATCCACTTTGAATTTTAGCTGGTCAAAAGAAATGAGATAATCACAGTGAAAACACAAGTTGAGAAAGTATCAGAGTTAATGTACTCCGAGAATAACTTTTTTATCTTTCCAAGAGAATATAAAGGGGCTTGTATTTTCACTGTCCTAAGCTTTAGTGGTGGCTTTGATAGTTACTGAGATCCCTCAATGTTCCTGAAGAGGTCCTTGCGATACAATCAAGTGTCTCTGGGAGCCCAGGGAGAATTAAATGGCAATCATCCAGATATAAATAAATAAATAAATAAATAAATAAATAAATAAATAAATAACATGTTGATAAAGTCAAGAGAATGGAAACTTGGGTAGTCTTCATTCTCTCTTGCTAGTTGACCTAGCAGTATTGACCAAAAAGCTCAAAATGTTCCATCTCTTCTCCTGATGTGGTCTAATGAACTGCAGTTGAGGACAAAAGCTCCAAAAACGAGGTCTAATTTAATACAAGAGTGGTGAGTAAGGGGAAAATAAGGCCATTCTTCACAGTATTTCCCTTCTCTTATTCTGTTTCACTGTCTTAACACCTCTCAGTAAAACATCCTCAGAAAGCTCCTGTAACTTCTGCAGAGCCTAAGCTGACTCTCCATCTGCAGGCTAAGCAAGCAGCCTTCTCATTCCTCCAGCAAACTTTTTTGAAAAACTACTCTTCAAGGAAAGAGTTCATTTCATTCATATAAATGCTATAAAGAGAAACAAATACTATTAGACAAATTTCTATCATTACTTTAAAATTCCTCTTCCCTTTCCTCTCTCTCACACACACATTACTTTTTCAGGGTTGGGGAGTAGCAAATGAATAATGAACTTAATTTTCTCCCTATAAATAGGCCTTGCTCTCAATGCAAAGGAACCATTCTAACATCTTTGCAGAGCTGCTATTGGCAACGCTGGTGCATGAAAATTAGAAGAGTGAAAATCTTCTTAAACTGCCAGCTTTTCCACGAATCTAACACCAAATATGTGTGTGTGTGTATATATATATATATATATATATATATATATATATATATGGAAAAAATACCAAGATTTAGACAAATAAAGATAAAAGTCTTGAGTTGTGAATGTCTGAGACAGGTGAGTGCATGTCAGGAGGTAATAGAGATTCAGGCAGTGGTGTACTATAGCAAACTTAACACTAGTTCATGATTATACTAGCTTGTTATACCAGCTCATCGTCTGATTATAAATTTTCAGAAATTTTGCAAGCTGGCAGTTAAATCTTTGGTACCTTGAAATTGGTCATTGAGGAAGTATTTACGTGGAAATCAGCAAATGTTAAAAATCAGGGCTTTGGGGGTGCCTGGGTGGCTCAGTGGGTTAAAGCGTCTGCCTCTGGCTCAGGTCATGATCCCAGGGTCCTGGGATTGAGGCCCCCATTGGGCTGTCTGCTCAGCAGGGAGCCTGCTTCCCCTTCTCTCTCTGCCTGCCTCCTTGCCTGCTTATAATCTCTGTCTGTCAAATAAATAAATAAAAATTAAAAAAAAAATCAGGGCTTTTATTTTTTTGTTGTTTTTGTTGAGCTAATTGTTGAACATTTACCAGCACACTGCTGGGTGGATGATGAGAGCAGAGACAAAGACAGACCTTTCTAGGTAATAATACAAGGGAACCTTACTTTCAGCCCCATGTTAACTTAAAGGTAGAGTTCTACCAATTTGTAACATTTACAAAAATCTCTTAATTACCAAAAAGATTGGTAACCTGACATGTTAAGTTTTTTAAAAGTTTTAACTATAATAAAATGACAAAATACGCTTGTTAAAAAGAAACCCAGCAAGGAGGTTGTAAATACAATTCCAATTTCTGAAATTCTCTTCCAAAAGTTATATTCCCTAGACCTAGCCAAACTACCAGTCTTCAGCTCTGACTCCCAAATTCAGACAAAGTCTGAATTTTGCAGGTGCTGTTTATTGAATGTTTTGACTGCAGATTCATCATCTGCAAATTTTTCAAGAGATTCTGAAAGCACAGTATGCTTCAAAATACCACCTGGACAAAACAGAACCTTTGCAGAAGCTAAAAGCAATTAGGTGATAGATATAAAAGAAACACAGCATTCTCTTTCTTCGTTGCAAATCTGTACTGGGAAGTGAGATCATTGGGGATATTTGTGTTCTCTTATTCTACTGATTTACATAGTTTAAGATGAGAGGAAGTGGAATCTGAAGTTAATTCGTAAAAGTAGACAGTCCAATCAAAATAATGATTCTACAAAATTCTCTGAATCAACTATAAGATTCACGATGTTTAAACTACCACATTTGGAACACTTAGAGTTTAATAAAATAATCAATAACATTTTCCACTTCTTAAAGTATTTTCAAAATTAAATGTAGGACATAAAAAGTCCATTTTGAAAAACTAAAACCCATGGATATATTAAGGAATAAGTCTTTTTCACCAAAATGCAGTCATTCAAGGTTAATAATTTTAAGATCCAACAACAGTCAGCTTGACAACAGAAACTCCACAATGTAGAAACTGAAATACACCTGAAATTTTCAAATAATAGATAATACACTCATAATAAATACAAAAATAAATTTTAATTTTAAAATTAATTGATTGATTAATTATTAATTAATTAATTAAAATAAATTTTAAAATAAATAAATGGTAATGCAACTTGATATAGAGCAACTAATTTTGTTTCTAGAGACTCTTTCTTTTGTGTTTGCAATAAAAGTAGAGATTAAGCCACATATTTCAAAGTGTTGTTATTGGATGAATCTGTTTCATTCAAGGACAGATCAAAGATTGACAAAATTTCTAACCACAACATTTTTTTTTTTTTATAAACATATATTTTTATCCCCAGGGGTACAGGTCTGTGAATCACCAGGTTTACACTTTAAAGGAAAAATTTCACAAATATGAAAGGAAAAAGTTTAAATCTTTATTAGAGAATTTCATCTTCTGTACACATATGTGATTGACAAAAGTGAAGATCCACTAAAAGAAAACTTACTCACTGCTGAGTAAATGATTAAGGAGCATTAATTATTAAAATATAGTGGATATTTTCCATTTTATGAAAAGTCAGTATTGCTCTAGATCATGAAAAGGACAAATAAAGCAGATTAACAGGCAGCAGGTACTATGCAACTATTAGTTAAGTAGTATGTCTATGAACAATGCTAAATGGCATGAGGAATGGTTATGATATTAAAAAACAGATAGTATGACCACAAATACAAGTGAAAATTAAACTTATGATACATACATGTACACAGAAAAAACTTAAAATACAGCAAAAACATTAACAGTAGTCATTTACGCTTCTTATATATTATGTTTCTAATGTGTATATATTACATATGATTATAGGCTACTCATAATCAGAAAGCAATACATATTAAACTAAAAATTAAATTGAGCCCCAAATTTAAAAGCTTCAAACTCTTTTTTTTAAGAATTTATTTATATATTTGTCAGGGAGAAAGGGAGCACAAGCAGGGGGAATGGGAAGCAGAAAGAGAAGAAGGCTCCCTGCTGAGCAAGAATTCCTGATTCTGAGGGGTTTGAAGTGGTGGGGGTGGGGGGGAGGTTGGGGTACCAGGTGGTGGGTATTATAGAGGGTACGGATTGCATGGAGCACTGGGTGTGGTGAAAAAATAATGAATACCGTTATGCTGAAAATAAATAAAAAATAAATTAAAAAAAAAAAAAAAAGAATTCCTGATTCCAGACTAGATCCTAGGAAGGACCCTGGGAACATGACCTGAGCCGAAGGCAGATACAACCTGACTGAGGGCTGAGCCACCCAGGTATCCCAACTTAACTTAAAACTCTTTCAAGTTGGATCTACTGAAAATGCCTTATCTGAAAAACAATACAGAAACTAACATTTGTCCAAGTCCTAGTTCATGCTTTGGGATTTTAAAGGAAAATATTTATTTGGGTTACAGAGATTATGAAGCTTATCCCTTGGGTGGATAGAATTCTAAGAATGGCCTCCAATGACCCACACCATTGTGTCATCTCCCCTGCTTTGAGCATGGGTAAAACCCATGAATATAGTAAGATATCACTCCTGATTATGTTACTTTATAAAGCAAAAGGGAAATTAACCTGGTGGACCCAATCTAGTCACGAGTCCGTTAAAAGTGGACAGTTTTCTCCAGATGATGACAGAACATGAAATTAGAAAAAGTCCCAGTGTGAGAAGGACTTGATATGCCCTTGTGGCTTTGGAGATAGAGAGGACCAGGTGAGAAAGAACCCAAATGGTCTCTAGGAACAGGGCGTGGCCCATGGCTGACAGCCAGCAAGGACCTCAGACCTACAGGAACTGGATCCTGACAAAAATCTGAATTAAATTAGAAGCAAATTCTTCCCCAGAGCCTCCAGATAAAAGTCCAGCACTACCAACACTTTGATCTTGTGAGACCCTGAGCAGGAAAGCTCATCCTACTTCTAGCCACAGAACTGTGAGATAAGGGACAGATAGTGTTTTAAGTCATTACACTAATATTTGTCATGCAGCAACAGTCCTTTATACTGCCTTTCCAGGCAGGGTCTTTTGAGGGAGAATTTCCTTCAAATAACTTCAATCCCTTCGGAGTAGAATTTCTAGCAGGGTGTTTGCATTTTGAGACTCAAAGTCATTAACATTTCACATGATTTTAGTTCTATGTAATATAAGTTTCCAAAAGGCTATCAAATATTTTATGTATACAGTTTTGTTTTGTTTTGCATTTCATGTTGAGACCAAAAAATTACCCTGAGAAAATATTTCCAATACATTACAGCAGTCATGGTGAAATAATTCCACAACCTGAAATTTGTTTTACAACCAATTTGGGAGGGAAAGAAACCAATATCATTAAATAAAATCACACCTGAATATGGCCATCTTTTTTTAAAATTGAGCATTCTTGAATTTCAGTATTGGGGCATATTAATAGGGAAAAATATTTCTGAAAACATTTACCCTTGTCCCATTTACTATGGTTGGCCATTTTCTCCCATCCACCCCATGGAGCCATCTATATTGGGAGAGCCACTACCTAACCTGTCCCTTCTGGAACCATGTCCTAAGTTGAAATTTAGCTTAATGATATTCCTTTAGACTTTCTTAGTCTGTAAGTCTACTTATTGCTCTTTTGACATCAAATCTAAGCTTGTCTGGAAGAGAACTGTGCTTTACACCAAAAGCAACTTAAAATAATTTTCTTTTCTAACTTTTAAATCCATTCCTCAAAATGCAATCAGAATTCACTCTAAGCCTGTCCCATGAGTAACAAAAAAGACTAAATGATGTCTGAGATCCCTTCCAAATTTAATATTCAATGGATTGGGCATTTAATGTAATTGGCAATAAAGCTAGGATAAAAACTTATTTTTACAAGATTTAAGCTAGAAGGTGAAGAGAATAACAAATGACCCCTGTCATAATTTGATGAAATTTCCTTTGAAGATCTCAGAGAATATTAAGGCCATACTTGATAGTCTTTGACTGCAACCACCTACAGGCTTCACATTATTTCGAGCATCTCCTCCAACTAGATGCTTCAGGCACAAAATGTAGAACCAAGAAACTATTCTGAGCTAAGAAAGAGTCCGCTTTTATTTTAGGTGCATTTCTTTCCAATGTTTTATTATCATGAAAAAGTAGACCAAAAGAACACCATTTTGAATCATCCTCAAACCTAACCAAGGGTCATAACAAATTTTCCATAGGTATTTTGATCAATCTTTCATTGAAATGGAAAAGCAAGGTGTCTATTAGCTCCTTTCATTTCATTTAGGAGAGAAGGATGGGAAGCAATAAAAGAGAGTAAGGGAGCACAATCAGATTTTAATATGTAGTATTTGGATGACTTGTAGTTTCATATTCCCAGACTTTCAGAGAATAACTACGTAATGATTGATACTTTGGGGAAATCATCAGGATATGAAATTAATTTCTTAGCCTAGAACTTTAATTTGGCACATGAAGAATTAAGACATAATAAAATCAAATATCCTTTCTTAGCCATAATTCTCCTCAGGAAAAATTACTTTGTACTCCCACCCACCCATTCCTATCTCCACTCTATGATTTTGATTCACGATATGATGTCATCACCCACCTTTATTTTTAAACTGGGATTAATGTAATTAAACCCAATTTCATTTATCAGTCTTATCTGCAAAATCAAGTCTAGGAATAAAAATAAGCCTGGGAGAACACTGCTCTACTAGACCCAGTTAAAACTATGTTCACAAGGAAGTATTTTCTACAGGATTAAAAGGAAAGAATTAAGGATACAATTACCAAATTGCCTAAATACAACTTCAATGCTTCAGGGATAACTCTTCTTGCACAGGATATAAAATGATAGGCCTCCATGCTTTATATCCAACTGGTCCCTCAGCCCCAGGACTCCCCTTCCTCACCTCTATTCTTATTAACCACACATCTCATTCTAAGAAGCCCAGTTCAAATGCCACCTCCTTCCTGGAAAAATTCTGTATCACCATACCACAGGTCATTCCTTCTAGTTCCTACTTTTAAGAATTATCCCATTCATCAAAGAGTTTATAGTAAGGGTGCTTTAGAAAATAAGCCAGAGAAGGGGATGATGCCTTAGCATAATAAAGCTAAGTCGCTCCTGAGAAATATTAGGAAGAAATGTTTTAAATATTTTAATTAACATTAAAATATTAATTCCTCATTTAATGAGGAAGAAAAAAATCAATTCTCTGATAGAGAGGCACCATTTTCAAGCTCAGAGAGAAAGCCAGCTTCCAAACAGAGCAAAAACCCCTTGTGGTTTCTCTCCTCACCCCTATGCTGTACCCGCCCTCACCTCTTCCCTCTGCAAGGCCAATAGAGCTGAGCAGAGGATAATGTCCCGTCATTCACAAGACACTGGAGGCAATGAAATCAGCAAAACACAAGGAGAGAAGATGTGGACTGAGATTCAATTTTTTTTTTTTTTTTTTTTTTAGTTTCAAATATTTGAGAGAATGAGCGGGAAAGCATGGACTATCTCAAGGTATACCCAGGAGAACAGAAGGGCACTGAGGACACCTACAGGGAACAAGTTAAAGAGACTAAAAGTGGAGGAAGAGTTAGGAACAGGGGAGCTTCCATACAGGACAGCCCTCAAGGTTTACACAGTGGGGCCTCATCGTGTAGAATGCAAGGGAATGATGTTGCTAGAGCTCACTTTCTTCCCCACTCGGTATGGCTTGGGAAAATTACCTGTATCATCCAGTAGTGATTTATGTTTTGTTTTGTTTTTTTAACAATCATGACTTTTTTTTTTCTTTCTTTCTTTCTTTTTTCCTCTTTCTTTCTTTCTTTCTTTCTTTTTTTTTTTTTTAAATTTTTTATTTTTTATAAACATATATTTACAATCATGACTTTTTAACTGTACTTGTTTACTTATCTTTCTCCCCAAACTCATAGTTCTGTTTGTCTGTTCTGCTTGGTGTCAGGCCCAGTCTTTTGTCCACAGTAGTTAATTGTAGTAGACACTGTTCATGACCCACCCAACAGCCACTCTGTCTTTTTCCACCCTATCAGAACCCTGACTTTCTGTGGGTAACTCCAGAGGTAATCAGGATTAATTTTTAAGCCATTCAACGCACTTTATGCCTCTGACAACTATTACTGGTCTGGGGTGGGAATGTGATAGAAGTTGGTACAATCAGACTGAAGAAAAAGACTTTCATTCTATGCTTAAAGGGCGGGGGGGAGGCATGAACCAGGAAATATATGGCTTTAACTGACACTGGTGGCCGTCTTGCAATCACAAAGGATATAGGCTTAAGGTGAAAAAAAAAAAACCTGAGAATGGCAGAAAACAGACACTAAGAACCCTGGATGTTAGTGCCATCACTCAGCCCCCAGTTTTATCATGACTGTGTCCTAGCAGACATCTCACTCCCAGCTGTGGACAGTACTCTTCCACATTTTGATTCACTTTGAGTCACAGTTTTTATACTTGACTAGTAAAGTTACAAATGGGTTTTTTTTTTTAATTGAAAAACGGTGAATGAAAGTTATTTACACATATTTAATCATAGCTTTAAGGATTTGTTTTTTAAAAAGGGAATAAATGTCACAACAAAGGCTGTGGGAACTTGGGAGCTAGATAGACCATATGGAATTGAATGGAGAAAATATTTATAGCTAACCCTTTGAATATAGAGAGGATAGTGGGCAAACACTGGAACTGGGTTTCAAGACCTTGAAATGACAGATGGAAAATCAAGAATGGACTAGGAATACTGGGCAGAGAGCAAAGACAAGGATTTTAGCACAGAGACTAAAGGCAAACTTGGTTACAGAGAGCATGCTACAAGTCAGTGATTCAGTCACAAGTTCTGTTAGACAGAATTCCTTGAAATAAGTATGATATCAAGATAGGACAGCTTTCATTCATTCAACTATTATTTGAGGACTTGCTTTGTGCCAGGCACTGTGTAAGGTGCTAGAAATACAAAAGTAAGCAAGTACAAAGTACCTACCCTCATGGATCTTACAACCTAGTGCGGAGGTAGGCATTATTCAAACTCTAAAAATGTAATATTGCACCAGTAATTTGAAATGAAGGAAAGCTACCCAGTGCTAGGAAAACATTGAAGCAGGATATGTGAGCTGGTAGGGACAGTTGCTAAGAAAGGTTTCATGAGGCAAAGAATCTTGAATGGTTAAGAACCATTAGCAGATACTGAATAGGTAAATAGAGGAGAAAGAAGAGCATTCCAGGAAGAGAGAAGAGTATGTGCAAATGCCCTGGGACAAGGATGCTTAAGAGAGACTGGGAAAAAGCTAGAGAGAAAGAGTGAAGGGAAGCATGGTAGGAGATGAAGCTAAACAGGCAATGAGATAAGGAAACAACATAGTAGGCCACAGTCTTTATCCTAAAAGCAATGGAGCCCATTAGAGCTTTCTTAGCAAAGGAGGTTATGAATTATATTTGTGCTCTGAAGGGACTACTCCAGAAGCAAGTGAGGGGAAATACCTGGAGAAGGACTCATGCAGATGAAAAGGACCTTATAGGATGCAATTACAGTAACCCCCCAGGCAACATATGATGTCTAGAGCAGTAGCAATGACAATGGTGAGAAGTGGATAGATATGAAATATATTCAGGTGGTGAAAGCTATATTGCATAGGCATTATTGAGCAAGACAAAAAGAGCACCAACGAATGCCTAGGTGAAAGAGAAGATGGGGCCAACCACGGAAAAGACAGCACAGGGCCAGCTGTGGGGTTGACTTTAGTTTTTGTCTTTAACAGATTATGAATTCATCAGTGGTGTGAACTTGCATGCTAGGACCTTAATTACAGGTCTGGAGGGATGTAGTTCCTCCTTCCACAGAAATAAATTTGATTATTCCAATTATAAGGATAACAGTTCCCCAGTCTAAAATCTTCATTCATGATGGAATGCAACAGTCATACATACACCCACTTCCAAGCCAAACATATTCCCTCCATTTTTTCAACTCTTTCTTTCTGCTTCTCTTGTCCCCTGGTCTCTTTTTGAAACCCCAGCAAAATTTTTTCTTTTATTTAAGGCTTTTTCATTGTCCCCCCCACCCCCAACACCCTGCCAAGAATCAGGAATACTCAATGGAGACCAAAAAAAAAAAAAAAAAAAAAATTCCTTTGAAAGAAATACATCAACTTTGGCAGAAGTACTAGCAATTCTGTTATTATATATAGCCATATGGCATGAAGAAAAATTAATTTATCCAAACTTCTTACTGAAAATTCACTTTAGAAAGATTAAAAAAAATACAGCATATACTGCATCTAAAGCTTATACACTATAAATAGCCTCTTTTCCCTGAGATTAGGAAGTTCCTCATTTATACCTACAAAGCAAGAGGCCTCCTCCATCTATATATAGATTTTTTTTTTAAGTTAACAGATGATTAGAAACTAACATAGGGGACACATTAGATTTTTATTTTTCTTAAAGTGACCACAATGGTGTACATTTATGAACAAGCTTCCTGACTAAATTTTAAGCACGACATCTGCAGACTAATGGGCTTCCTTTCTGAGAAGGTAAGACCTCTGATTACAGATAATGTGTATTGTACTTACTCTCCTTGAGAAAAGCAAGGGCATCTTTCAAAGTGATTACATTGATTTTTTTATTAATCAGTTTTCCCAATCCAAAACAACTATTCATACTCTCTTAGGGATGTAAAAACCTAGTAAAATTTCATTCATAGCCTAGTTTAGCAACAGCTAATGAAAAGTCAGATTCTTTCTTCCTTACTCTTCCTCCACCAAATCACAACAACCAGACCTGTGGTGGTCATCCCTGACCAGACAAGTACAAAATTAGGAAAATTAATAATGATACTATTTGTTAAACTGTACTTCATAAGAATTATTATTATTAATACCTACAATAATGAAAGGTAGAAATTCATATCTTTATTTCATAAATGGAAGGAGAGAAACTTGAAAAGGCAGTAAGTTGTCCAAGACTAGAATGCCAGGAGAGAATAAAGCTGGGAATTAAGCTGAATTTTCTAATTCTAAAATCCATATTTTTTCTACCATGATTCTCTACTCATAAGTTGACCTATCAGGGTCCATTTCTAGATCCATTTCAGCTTTGGATCTTACAATGAGAGAGTTCTTAAAGTTTCTTTGGTATAAGCTCCTTCGACAGGAGAGAGAGGCAGCTAACAAAATATGATGGGAGGCTTTTCCTTGGGAGGCAGTGGTGAAAAGCTCAAGTTCTGGAATCAGAATGAGGTCTGGATCTCATCTCTATGCATGTGTGACCCCAGGGATATTTTCTCTAAGCCTCAGTCTCCTCATTTATCTATAAAGTAGATGAAAATATCTATCATAGAGTTATTTTTAGAATTTAAGGAAATCAAATAAAATATTTACCCTATTTTGGCAAATACCGAGTGTTCAATAAAAAATGAATAATAACCTCTAGTACGATGTTGAATAACAGTGGTGATAATGGACATCCCTGCCGTGTTCCTGACCTTAGCGGAAAAGCTTTCAGTTTTTCTCCATTGAGAATGATATTTGCGGTGGGTTTTTCATAGATGGCTTTGATGATATTGAGGTATGTGCCCTCTATCCCTACACTTTGAAGAGTTTTGATCAGGAAGGGATGTTGTACTTTGTCAAATGCTTTTTCAGCATCTATTGAGAGTATCATATGGTTCTTGTTCTTTCTTTTATTGATGTGTTGTATCACATTGACTGATTTGCGGATGTTGAACCAACCTTGCAGCCCTGGAATAAATCCCACTTGGTCGTGGTGAATAATCTTTTTAATGTACTGTTGAATCCTATTGGCTAGTATTTTGTTGAGTATTTTCGCATCTGTGTTCATCAAGGATATCAGTCTATAGCTCTCTTTTTTGGTGGGATCCTTGTCTGGTTTTGGGATCAAGGTGATGCTGGCCTCATAAAATGAGTTTGGAAGTTTTCCTTCCATTTCTATTTTTTGGAACAGTTTCAGGAGAATAGGAATTAGTTCTTCTTTAAATGTTTGGTAGAATTCCCCCGAGAAGCCGTCTGGCCCTGGGCTTTTGTTTGTTTGGAGATTTTTAATGACTGTTTCAATCTCCTTACTGGTTATGGGTCTGTACAGGCTTTCTATTTCTTCCTGGTTCAGTTGTGGTAGTTTATATGTTTCTAGGAATGCATCCATTTCTTCCAGATTGTCAAACTTATTGGTATAGAGATGCTCATAGGATGTTCTTATAATAGTTTGTATTTCTTTGGTGTTAGTTGTGATCTCTCCTCTTTCATTCATGATTTTATTTATTTGGGTCCTTTCTCTTTTCTTTTTGATAAGTCTGGCCAGGGGTTTATCAATTTTATTAATTCTTTCAAAGAACCAGCTCCTAGTTTCGTTGATTTGTTCTATTGTTTTTTTGGTTTCTATTTCATTGATTTCTGCTCTGATCTTTATGATTTCTCTTCTCCTGCTGGGCTTAGGGTTTCTTTCTTGTTCTTTCTCCAGCTCCTTTAGGTGTAGGGTTAGGTTGTGTACCTGAGACCTTTCTTGTTTCTTGAGAAAGGCTTGTACCGCTATATATTTTCCTCTCAGGACTGCCTTTGTTGTGTCCCACAGATTTTGAACCGTTGTATTTTCATTATCATTTGTTTCCATGATTTTTTTCAATTCTTCTTTAATTTCCCGGTTGACCCATTCATTCTTTAGAAGGATACTGTTTAGTCTCCATGTATTTGGGTTCTTTCCAAACTTCCTTTTGTGGTTGAGTTCTAGCTTTAGAGGTCCTAGCCTCAGCAATCAGACAACAAAAGGAAATTAAAGGCATCCAAATCGGCAAAGAAGAAGTCAAATTATCACTCTTCGCAGATGATATGATACTATATGTGGAAAACCCAAAAGACTCCACTCCAAAACTGCTAGAACTTGTACAGGAATTCAGTAAAGTGTCAGGATATAAAATCAATGCACAGAAATCAGTTGCATTTCTCTACACCAACAGCAAGACAGAAGAAAGAGATATTAAGGAGTCAATCCCATTTACAATTGCATCCAAAACCATAAGATACCTAGGAATAAACCTAACCAAAGAGACACAGAATCTATACTCAGAAAACTATAAAGTACTCATGAAAGAAATTGAGGAAGACACAAAGAAATGGAAAAATGTTCCATGCTCCTGGATTGGAAGAATAAATATTGTGAAAATGTCTATGCTACCTAAAGCAATCTACACATTTAATGCAATTCCTATCAAAGTACCATCCATCTTTTTCAAAGAAATGGAACAAATAATTCTAAAATTTATATGGAACCAGAAAAGACCTCGAATAGCCAAAGGGATATTGAAAGAGAAAGCCAACGTTGGTGGCATCACAATTCCGGACTTCAAGCTCTATTACAAAGCTGTCATCATCAAGACAGCATGGTACTGGCACAAAAACAGACCCATAGATCAATGGAACAGAATAGAGATCCCAGAAATAGACTCTCAACTCTATGGTCAACTAATCTTCGACAAAGCAGGAAAGAATGTCCAATGGAAAAAAGACAGCCTCTTCAATAAATGGTGCTGGGAAAATTGGACAGCCACATGCAGAAAAATGAAATTGGACCATTTCCTTACACCACACACAAAAATAGACTCAAAATGGATGAAGGACCTCAATGTACGAAAGGAATCCATCAAAATTCTTGAGGAGAACACGGGCAGCAACCTCTTCGACCTCTGCCGCAGCAACATCTTCCTAGGAACAACGCAAAAGGCAAGGGAAGCAAGGGCAAAAATGAACTACTGGGATTTCATCAAGATCAAAAGCTTTTGCACAGCAAAGGAAACAGTTAACAAAATCAAAAGACAGCTGACAGAATGGGAGAAGATATTTGCAAACGACATATCAGATAAAGGACTAGTGTCCAGAATCTATAAAGAACTTAGCAAACTCAACACCCAAAGAACAAATAATCCAATCAAGAAATGGGCAGAAGACATGAACAGACATTTCTGCAAAGAAGACATCCAGATGGCGAACAGACACATGAAAAAGTGCTCCATATCACTCGGCATCAGGGAAATACAAATCAAAACCACAATGAGATATCACCTCACACCAGTCAGAATGGCTAAAATCAACAAGTCAGGAAATGACAGATGCTGGCGAGGATGCGGAGAAAGGGGAACCCTCCTACACTGTTGGTGGGAATGCAAGCTGGTGCAACCTCTCTGGAAAACAGCATGGAGGTTCCTCAAAATGTTGAAAATAGAACTGCCCTATGACCCAGCAATTGCACTATTGGGTATTTACCCTAAAGATACAAATGTAGTGATCCAAAGGGTCACATGCATCCGAATGTTTATAGCAGCAATGTCCACAATAGCCAAACTATGGAAAGAACCTAGATGTCCATCAACAGATGAATGGATCAAGAAGATGTGGTATATATACACAATGGAATACTATGCAGCCATCAAAAGAAATGAAATCTTGCCATTTGCAACAACATGGATGGAACTAGAGCGTATCATGCTTAGCGAAATAAGTCAAGCAGAGAAAGACAACTATCATATGATCTCCCTGATATGAGGAAGTGGTGATGCAACATGGAGGCTTAAGTGGGTAGAAGAATCAATGAAACAAGATGGGATTGGGAGGGAGACAAACCATAAGTGACTCTTAATCTCACAAAACAAACTGAGGGTTGCCGGGGGGAGGGGGTTTGGGAGAAGGGGGTGGGATTATGGACATTGGGGAGGGTATGTGATTTGGTGAGTGCTGTGAAGTGTGTAAACCTGGTGATTCACAGACCTGTACCCCTGGGGATAAAAATATATGTTTATAAAAAATAAAAATTTTAAAAAAAAAAAAACAAAAAAAAAATGAATAATAAATAAATATTAATTAGAGCTTTGCAAAGAGTAATAGCTAGTACCTTTTCTAGCTGGTACCTTTTCATTCATTTTAGTTTGGCTTTCTGGAAAAACAGTTTAACCCCTACATAGCGACAGAGTTTGTCAGAATCATCCCATTTTTATTACCCTTATACAGCATGACTTCCTGCTCCCACACGTTGTTCAGTAAGGAATAAGCTAGACGATCACCATACTTTTGACTTCTATTAGCTGGTCAATTCAAATCTTTTTCATATAAACAGATGTTGAGCCAACCTAGTTCATAATACACATATACAACTGATTTGAGAATTTAAATGCAAACATTTAAAAATGTGCCCATTAGTTATCACCTTACATACAGAACAGATTCACAAGGTTCATGAGATGATCCATGTGACTGACTGCATAAAGATTTTGTGGAGTGAAAGCTCTCAAAGCAGGCACTAAATATATGTCAACTGTCCCCTCCATAGAGTGTTGTTTTTGTCTAATGCCAAAATATCAGCATATCACCACAGACGGCAGCTTGAACAAATATGAGAAGATGGACCTCTCCTGCTATTATTGGATTCTGTCTAATCCACCCCCATGGAGTCTATATATGGTCATTTCAGTTCATGTGGAAAAGGAGTCCAAATTGGTCATGTTTGCTGACATCAGAAAACAAGCCATTTATAGAAGGAACTCCTCTAAGCGCAGATATTTGTGGAAAGATTCCTCTTCAGGTGGTAATTTGTGACTAATATTTTTGACTTGGTGCTTGATCTTAACTCTGCATTGGTTAGCCAAGAAATGTCCTTGCATCTTCCTACACCTGAACTTTAAAAATATCAGCAAAAGGTAGATACCGAAAGTGTGAACTGCATCCAGTGTTCTCAAATTGACAGCACATTAGAATCACCTGGGCAGCTCCTTTAAACTACGAATGTCCAGACCTAACCTACCTAGATCAATTAGATCTGAACCTCTGTGGTGGCTTTTTAAAAGCTCCCTGAGGCATTCTAATTTGAATTGAGACTAGCTGACCTCAAAAGTCCCTTTCAATCCATCCTTCATTTTAGAAATATATGGGGTATTCTCCTCCCTTAAGATGTTATCCATGACTTTGCCTACTTACCTTAAAAGCAAAAATCGGGGTGAGGGGGAAGTATTCCACTCTCAAGAACTGTCTATACACATTTGTTATGCTTTGACCAAATACCTGCTATTTTCAGCAATTTCCTCTAAGCAAACCGAGCAAAGTTAAAGGGTTAAATGAAAGAATCAGCCCCCTATTTTTTCTTTTGAGATCAGAAACTATAACTCAGGCCCCATTCCTTTCTGCCTACATAGCTACATCTCATCCTTCCTTCTGAATTCTGAATCTCTCCCACTTCCTCCCTGTGGGATCTACAGAGGCCCCCTTATTCTCCCAATCACAAAAGAAAACACAAGCTACAAGTCAAGACTGCTTCCTCCTTGACCCCTATTCTACAGGCAAAAATGTTGAAGCCCAGACTGTGAAATGTTAGAACAGAGAATGCCAAATTCAAGCACTATGTTCCAATTATTTTCACCTTGTCTCTCAGAAATACACACAGATTTTCCTAACATGGTCATCTACAAAACTTTTCAGAAATCAAGAGTATACAAAGGGAAAGACATGAATATTGAAATGGGCTGGGATGAAGAGCACTAATATCATCCATGTAGTTTGAAATGCACCAAAAATTGGATTGATGGATGGATAGATTTTGTAGCAAAGTGACAGCAATGTTGAATCTGGGTGTTAAGTATGTGTCTCTTTCAATATCTCCATATGTTTGAAATTTTTTTAAATAATGGAGGAAAAGGATGTACTAGAGGAAAATCTAGATAAATCCCACAGACATAATAATAAGTGAAATAAGTCAAACAACAAGAGTACATTTTCATGACTCCAATTACATAAAGGTCAAGAATAGTGAAATAATCTATGGGGAGAGAAGTTGGAATAATGGAAATCTTAGGGTGGGAAAATAGTGATTGGGAAATGTTATGAGAAAGCTTTCTACAGTGCTGGAAATGTTCTGTGCCTTGATTTATTTCTTGTTCTGTTTCTCAATACCCAGACATAATATGATTGAAAATAGATAAATAGATAAGAATTCACTGACCTGTACAGTTTACTATAGTATACCTCAATTTAAAAAAAAAAAAAAAAGCTTTTAAATATTTACTAGGGAAAAGTAGTCATATGAGTTTGCTATATTACTTTCAACAACTCAGTATTATTCATGTGGAATTAACTCGCACTCTGTAGCAAAGAACCACTTAACCATACACATAATCCTAATTCCTACAATTTCGGCCCAGAATTTCTTTTTCTACCCTGATAGCCTAGCCTAAGTGACCACAAGTGAACCTGAAAGGCTGCTGATCTGCCTCTCTTGAGACCTGAAACTTTTTTCAAAACAACAATCCAATTTTTTCTCCTCCTAGCTCTCTAAAATAAAGATTTCTCCAAAGCTGAAGGTAACCCAATTTAGAAAGTCTAAATACAGGAGGAAAGAAGGGAAAAATACCAGCCACAATCACAATTTTGCTTGTTGACTATTCTTTCAGTGTTACTCTTTGTTTACCTTTATGCAAAGAGAAAAGCAGTGTTGATGTTTCCTCCATTTTTCACTTTAATACTTCCCCCAGCAACTCCCTTAGTGAAGTTGGATACAACTGGCTGAAACAACACTGTTTCATAAGGTGAGTCTCTGAGCAATGAAGCAAAGCTGCAGAGGTGAGTGGCAGAAAAGATGCACCCTTTTCTATCAGTATTATTTATCTAAAAATTATAGTGATTCTATGTAAAATCCTGAACAATCAGCAAATCAGATCATTTTTTACTGACCCATTCATCAGTCTGAGATTTCTTGATGAGAAAACTAAGGCGAGAACCTAAGGGTGGCAGAAAAGTTTACATGACATTCTCAGAGATAGATAACAACCAACTCAGAGATAGATATCTTGAAAATCTAAGCCCAGTTATACTATATAAAACATTTAAACCATGTAAATACTGTGTAAATGCCCAAATGCTATTAAGGAGATCAGTCAAATATTTCTCTTGATGTCTATAGAACTCTGTGTAACTTCAAACTTCTTTCACCTAAATTTTAAGCAATTGGAGAACCAAAACATGTTTCCATTTAAAGCAAAACTCCAAATCAATATGCAGGACTTTTTTTTTTTTTTTTAACTTTACCATTCCTTAGGGGAAGAGAGAAGTTAATGAAAATTCTTAATTCTCTGTGTAAATGCTAAAAGATTCTGGAAATACTTTTATTTGAGGAGGATAATCCTCTGGAGGGAAATTTAATATTTGTATCAAAGGAGCAAGATGAATATTGTCAATCTCTACCAAATTCTGCTTTATTCAGTTTCTTACTTTTCAAATGCAAAGTTTGATCTCAGATTGTCTGATATGAAAAGTTCCCAAAAATCCCAAAATGATCATGGTGGTTCTTAGGGCCCAAGCTGAGCTAGAGAGAGCTGAACTGTCAGATGTCGTAGGAACCGATTAAGACAACAAATCAAAATGAAAATACCAGTTAAGCCTCTAATCACTTACTGCAATAGTACAAGCAAGAGACCAAACCAATTCCCTCTGCTCTATTTTCCCCATGGAACATGGTCAGTCACCAATCACTAGTTGATGGTCAGGTGAATCAGGACAGACAGGGTCATTTCACTGCCAAAGGAACCACAAACAAAAGGTTCCTGCAATATTATGGACCCTGGGGATAAGGTAAGGGAGAAGTGAGAGGAGTGGAAAAGTACTAAGTACTGAGTCAGAGTGGAAGAAAATGTCTTTAAATTCTTCCCTTTCTGCACCATAAGGACACCTCTGCAGAAGTCCCAAAATAAGAAGGCCTCCACTTGGAGGCACTTGCGCTAGAAATGCAGCTATGTGTAAGAGCATGGCTGAGCAGGGGGCCTGAGTCCTTGAAAAGAACTCCTTTCATTTATTGAAATAATAAATGAAAGGAGTTCTTTTCAAGGACTCAGGCCCCCTGCTCAGCCATGCTCTTACACATTCTCACAAAACAAACTGAGGGTTGTTGGGGGGAGGGGGTTTGGGAGAAGGGGGTGGTATTATGGACATTGGGGAGGGTATGTGTTTTGGTGAGTGCTGTGAAGTGTGTAAACCTGGTGATTCACAGACCTGTACCCCTGGGGATAAAAATATATGTTTATAAAAAATAAAAAATTATATTGAAAGAAATACCAAGTCTGCCTTGGGGAGGGCAATGTTCCTCCACGAAGCCTGACATGCAATTACAATTACAAAGATTGTCAATGGTCAAACTTGGGGCAGGAGCTGGACTCCTCAGTGATGACTTTCAAAAATATTCCATTTTGTTCATCTCCATCTTGCCTTTAGGTTGTGAAAGAAATTCACTATGATTAAGATTGTGTATACACACACACACGCTTATATATGTAATATATATACATACATATATCCTCATATATGTAATATATTTATTTATTTATAAATATCTTTATATATTTATAATATATTTCAAATGTTTTCATAAGATATAAAACTTGCCTCAAAAACATATAATCTCACAGCAAACAAAACCTATGAAAGTAGAAGGGAAGAAATAATAAAGAGTGGAAATCAATGAAATTAATTTGAAAATAATTCAAAGCAAATGTGTAAGATAAACAATCATCAAAGCCAAAAGTTAGTTCTTTGAAAACATTGATAATATTGGATACCCCTAAAAGTGATCAAGGAAGAAAATAAGAAAACATAAATTACTGATATCAGAAATAAAAAGGGAGTTGCATTGTCATTTCTATAGACATGAGAAGATAAAACAGTCATGAAAACTAATAAAAAATTAGTTTATTAAAACCCTCAGGTCAATAAATTTTACAATTTGGGTAAAAGAAAAAATCCTCAAAAAGTATAATTTATAAAACCTATCCAAAAAAGAAGAAAAAATCTTAAGAGTGTGATATTCATTAACAAAACTTAATCCACTATTTAAACTTTCACACACACACACAAACACATAATACCTAAGCCCAAATGGTTTTACTGGTCAATTTTTCCAACCATTCACTCAACTAAAGACCAATTTAGCAAAAACTCTTCCAAAAAATGGAAAAATTATCTTTATATTATATTTAGAAACAGATATTCTTAGTATCTTTATAATGCCAGCAAAATGTTGATTCAAAATATGAAAAAAAAAGGCAAATTTAATATAAAAGGCAAAAAAATAAACTTTTACAGGAAACATTAATCACCTCACTTTGGAGGGAGAAATTTCTTTAAAAAGATAGGGAAAGCACAATAAAAGTACATTAAAATTGATCATTCCTATTCATGAGGAAAAGCACCATTAAGAGTGAAACAAAATCTACAGACGAAGATATTCACGAGTCATCTAACTGTCACAAGACTCAGATTCAGAATACACAAAGAACTTCTACAAGTTAATAAATAAAAGGTAGACAAGCCAACAGAAGAAATGACCAGAAGACTTAAACAGCCACTTAACAAAGGAAGGTATCTACATGGCTTGTAAGCATAAGACAAGGTTCTCAACATCATTAGTCATCAAGAAAACGCAAATTAAAATTACGCTGAAAAAACACTCACCAGAAACTAAAAAGATAGAATGAGATAACACTCACAAAAAATTAGAAAGAGCAAATATCTGGGGAGTGCTGAAGATACGGAGCAAGCAGATTCTGTGGATGAGAGTACAAGTTGGTACATCTATGGAAAACTATTTGGCTATATGCCAGGAAGCTGAATGTGTACATTTATTTTGCTGTACAGAAGCTTTTTAGTTTGATGTAGTCCCATTTGTTGATTATTTTGTTTCTTATGTTGTAGGTATTAGATCCAAAAAATCATTCCAAGCCCCATGCCAAGGAGTTTTGTTCCTGTTTTCTTCTAGGAGTTTTATGCCCAGGCAGGGGAATTAACTCATACACAAAGCTTAAGGTAACTCCCTCCCAGCCCCTCCCAAACAGAGAGTCTGTTTGAGAAACAGAGAGTACCCTGTAGTGGCCCATCACCCTTCCACCCAGGAAGGAAACCTGAGACACAGCCCCACCAACCGCGGAGAGTGTCTTCAACTCCACCCAACCAGAAAAGTGGCAAAAACACCTGAAAGCAGTGTAGTCCACTGGCCCTTGAGCAGAGAGAAAAGCAGCTAGAGCTGATAGTCTGCAGCACAAAGCCAGTGGCCCTATTCGGCCAGGGAATTTAGGGTATAAGTCACTTGACTTAAAGCAATAAACAAAGAATTTTATTGGTTTTAGAGCTGCTTCACCCACTACCTGGGCAGGGAATCTAATTCATAGTCCTGCTCATGGCTGAATAAAGCCTTAATCCTGTCCAGCCTGGAACCTAACCAACACAGGGGAAGCTGGACAGCCCAATCAAAAGCTCTATATACAGTGGCACTTAAAAAGACAGCATAGCCTGTGGCTTTCTCCATCTGGAGAGCAAATCAGTGAACTCACCTGACCAGGGAATCCAGTGTACACTATGGCCTGAATCAGGTCCCCAAATAATGAACTATATAGGCTCTGGGTCCTGTCCTGTTGCCTTGTCAGGGTAGGGAAGCTAATTCATCACCCCATCTACTACTAAATAGAGTACCCAGTCCCAACCATCTGGTAAGTCTGACAGAAAGAATCCAGGCAACCAGAGACACCATCCTATAGCCTCACTTGGATAGGGCACCAAGCCAAGCCAATCCTGTCCAACTATTCTCAGCCAGTGGCACAACTTCATTCTCATCCTTTGAGCTCAGACAGTTGCCTAACCCAAAAATACATCATAAAATAGCAGGTTGCACCTGCCCAAAAACCTTACCAGCAGAAACACCCAGAAACCCAGACTGAGCTGGCTGGTGAAGAACTGTCTCTGCCAAAAATCCTATAAATTCTATAAAATATTCTATAAATTCTATAAAATAAACTCTAAATTCTGAAAGAATTCCTCAAATGTGAAGATACAACATAAGGAATCAAAGATCACAAGATCACAATAAAATCAGGTAAATAAAACACCACCAAAGGAACCTAATAAATTAAGCCCCAATAACTGACCCTAAAGAAGTGGAGATCTATGAACTGTCAGACAAAGAATTCAGATTAATCCTCTTATGGAAGTTTGGTGAACTACAAGAAAACACAGACACACAACTAAATGAAGTTAGGAAAATAATGAGTGAACAAAATGAGACACTGGAACAGGAAAAACCAGCCAGCAAAACAAACAAACATAAAATCTTACAGCTGAAAATGAAATGCACTGCACTGAAGAAATTTATGGAGAGTTTCAAAAGTAGACTCAACCATGCAGAAGGAAAAATCAATGACCTGGAGAATAGGGTATCAGAAATCACCCAGTCAGAGTGTGGGGGGGGGGGGGGAGACTAAAGAGACTAAAGAAAGCCTAGGGGAATTATGTGCACAATAAGAAGAGACAATACTCACATTACAGGAATTTCAGAAGAAGAGAAAAAGAATCGGATTACAGCAGAAAATGTCCCAAAACTGGGGAGAGAGATGAACCCACATAGATCTATGTGGCCCAAAGGATCTCAAATAGACTGAACCAAAACAATGCTACATTGAAACACAATATAATTAAAATGTCAAAAGTCAGATACAACGAATTTTAAAAGCAGCAAGAGTAAAAAGAGAAGTTATATATAAGAGAAGCCCCATGAGACTATCAGCAGATTTTCCTATGCAGTATCCAGCCCAAATCCACATATTTTGGTAAAACTCATGGCAAAAGTGATCACTGAATTTCATTAGACTTTACCCTGAAAACAACTTTGGATCAAGTCAAATATGGACAATTAATTTTTACAACTGAGAGAGTGGTAATGGCCAGCTGCCTTGCTACTCTCTTTCCTACCTGTGACAGGCTCCCTTAGTATAGTGGGATGTATACACTAGTATCCTCCAGTCAAGGTGGGTAAAGGATGGAATGCACCACCCTCCAATCTCTTTTCAAACACAGAATTCACTCATCTCAAATCACCAGTCCTCTGCTCAGAGGACATGAGTGGAGAACTATCACAACTCAGTGACCATGAGAAATGTTTGAATTCATGAAAAGCAAACTGTGCCTGTTCACTCCTTCTCCACAGAAAATACAGAAACAATCAAAGAAAAAAATTGTAGGAACTGTCAGGGTGTAACATTATGATATTTTTAAAACTGGAAATACAAAGTATTTTTCATACACCTTCTGAATTTACCCAAGTTTTCCTCTTGGCAAGGCACATTTGTGTTAGGTAAGTCCTGCTGTATTATTATTCCAAGCTAAAAAATTAATTTAAGCACTGACAGACTGAAAGAGGCAATCCACTTGTTCTGACCATGGAAGCATCTTAACCACAAGGTCAAATTCGTGCAGAAAGAGATGCATTTACCCAACATTATGTTATCAACATCACTTTTGGTGAAATGTAGAGTAAGAACCAAACTAAAAGCCTAACTGATTCGAAACAAGAAGTTCCCAAACAAAGAAACAGAATGTAGACTTTAAAATAAAACCGCTACTCTAACAAATAGTTGGAACAGAAAATTATATTGTGTCCTCAGTCTTGTGAACATAACATTCAGAACAGAGTATTTGGAAGCATAAATATCACACAGCAATTAGTAATTGGCCTGATGCACCTATCCTTGTCAGAGCAATCAGTACATTTTTCACTAGACAACATCTCCCATTAACTGTGAGCATTCTGAGGCCAGAGGTCCTGTTCATGACCAGCTTTTAATGTCCACTGTGGAGGACACTGTCATTCAATATATATATTTTTGAATAATGATCATATAATTGAAATGAAATCAATGAGTGACAGAGCCTTCCAGCTCTAACTTAAAAGTCTTTGGTATGACGTTCTATGTAATCTTATCCCAATGAAGATATGTTTCCAGAAGTTAGCTCTGTTTCACCAGAACTAGCTGGCCCAATGGTTCTATTTAACATTACCCAATTGGGTCACAAAGACTGATTATGTACATAGTAGGCTAGTTAATTGTACGGTCAAAGACTGCAGCCTCAACTGACAGTTCAACAGTTACACATTTAGAATCATTAAAATTACCTAATTATTAAGACAGGATAGACATTTGTTGTGAAAATCCACAGCTGAGTGTGGATTTTGAAAGTGTTTCTCCTTCAGTTCATGAGTCAGGTCCAGGACAAGAGTATGTTAAAAACTAGAGAAGAGGTCCAAAATGAAGTCACTTGTGCTAAGCCTCACATCACCAAACATAGACTCAACTATACTTTTTGCTCTTGCAGAAGTGGAATTTTTAACCAATCAGGAATGGTTCAATCAATAACAGTTAGATAACAGACCTACCTGATAAGACCCTAGCCATTCCCTAAAGGACAGGTTGCAATAACCAACCCACATTTTTGCCTAGTATAACTTCTTTGTCCCTTATCCCTTCTGCCAGAAAAGTTTTTGATTTTACACAGTTCCTTGGATCTCCTTTATATGTGCTAGATTGGATGCTGCCTGGTTCTACTAAATTTTTACTCAGATAAACTTTTAAAATTTTGAATATGCCTCAGTTTATCTTTTAACAGTTTTAGTGTCAGAAGAGGGAACTGAAGGAGATCCCCAATGGACACCAGGAGCAATAAGTAACAGGCATAGGTCCATCAAGCCCCTGAACTTGCCACTTTCTTGCTTCCTTCCTCTGCACCTTTTGCCTTGTGAGCTTTTAGACTTTATTAGAGCATTTCTTTTTCTAGACTGGGTCTGGAAACCAGACAGAGTCAAATTAGACAGACTTAAAAACCAGCATGGGTCTGAAGTCAGATTGGTTCCAATTTAGAAACTGAGTTGAATCAAGGGTTAGACTGGGTCAAGTTTAGCTGGACTGGGTCCAGTGTGAAGCCTCAAGTGAATAAAATTTTGTTTTAATATGGAGCAAGCAGGTCAACCTTACTGAAGAGAGGATTTAAATACACTGGCCATAGTTGAGAACTTTTAACCTAGATAAGCTTATTCAACTATGAGATGCCCTAAAGAAAAAGGGGTTTCAGTCTAACGCCCACCATAAAGAGTACAGGGAAAAATACTTTCCCCCTCTAATTTCTGGGGACCAGGATGAGACCCAACTCACTCCAGAATTATAGTCAGGATTCTGGGTAAACTGGTAGAAATCAGCAAAGTTTGAGAATTATTACCAAACTAAGTTCTCCAAGCTCTCCTAGATCCCTATCTGTGGTGCCTAGTTGAGAGAGGAAGGGAAAATTTCACAATATCCCTTCCTTTCTAAACTCAGATTGGCAGATAAAAAATATTTCTAAGAATTAGACCTTTGAACTATGACTTATGAATTTGCTTTTAGGTACCCACTGGTTATCAACACTTCTCTCCCAGGGATAGCTACTGCCTTCTTGTTTATCTTTTTATATCCTGGGAAATGGGCTTAGCAATTACCAGTGGGAGTCCACAAAAATATGGCCAGACAGAAATATGCATCAAGGGTACTTGCGTGGCTCAGTCATTTAAGCATCTGATCTTGATTTCAGCTCAGGTCATGATCTCAGGGTCCTGGCATTGAGCTCTGCATCAGGCTCCCCCGCTCAGCTGGGAGTCTGCTTCTCTCTCCCTCTGCCCCTCCCCCTGCTTGGCTTTCTCTCACTCTCAAACACCCCCTTTGGAGACAAATCCTATGTCCATGGAGTTGTTCAATACTGCTAGGAATATTTACTATTTGTCCCTGTTGAAACTCAACAAGATATTTGAAGGAATTTCTTTTTTTTAAGTAGCTCTATTGTCAGAAGTTTGTCAAGCTGAAATTCAGAGCTTAACAGGAATCTTTTTTTTTTTTTTTTTAGGCCTTCTCCTCTAAGCTAAAATGAAACTACATACCCAAAGGGAAAGAAGGAAACTACATACCCAAAGGGAAAGAAGGAAACTACATACCCAAAGGGAAAGAAAAACATTTTGAAGGCTTTGTGGAAAGATGTACTAAAATATTCTGAAGACACACAGCTCTAAATCTAGAACATAGGAATCTTTTGATTTCCATCTTAGTTAAGATTTTCTCCCTGATACAAAGAAGCAAACTGGAAAAATTATACTTGGATGGGTGGATCTGGCTCTTGTTATCTTTCTGGTTGCAACCCAATTCTTTGAGGAATTAAAATCAACTGTATTGGTCTTACAAACTGAGACTTTACAAACAGAAATGCAGCTCTAAAAACAACTCAAAGCACACCATCATTTTTAACAATCCCAAAACATTCCTATTCATTTCAACAGACTTGCAGATAATGTAAAAAATATGGACTTAGTGAAAAAAGTCACTTGATAAAACTTGCATTTTTTTCTCTTTTAAAATATAAATATTCTACTTGTCATCTCTAGAACCCAAGGTAATTCTTATCAGAAGAAGAAAAAAAATCATTAAAAAAATCTAAGTCTCTTCCACAAATATAAATAAAAAGCGTTAGACATCTGAGCAGATAATCTTAAACTTGTTCCATCTGCCAAAACACAATCTGAATCCCATTGTTCTTTTATAAATTAGGAGTTCCACAGTATCATACCCACACATTGGGCTCTGTGCAGAAGGTAGAGCCTACTTAAGATTCTCTCTCTCTCTCCCTCTGTCCCTTCTCATCTCTCTCTCTCTCTCTCCTGTAATTATGCTTTATGGTATGTCTACTTAAAAACCTTTAAAAATCTTTTTGGTAACTTGAAACCTTACAGTCATATTGAAATAAATTAAATAATGGATATTTGTTGACTATATAGATCATTTTCAAATAAAATGAAATGCTGAAAAACACTGAAATATTGAACCTCTCTAAGACTCTATAGGTTGCATTTCATGCTCATTTCACTGTTTTAATCCAAAACCCTGTGAAGGCTGCTGGAGATGGTCATTAGGACAAGATTTTAAGAAACTGCTGAGGTCAGTAAACAAAGAAACATGTGACAAAATCAGTGCATTTGTTTTTAAAAGCTGTCTTCAATATCTGTTATTTTCTAATTTTACATGGATCTTTTAAACATTCCATCTCCTAAAAATGTGAGAGCACCACAACTTTAGAGTTTAATATATAACTCTTTTTTTCCCCATTTTATTTACTTATTTTTTATTTTTTTTATAAACATATAATGTATTATTAGCCCCAGGGGTACAGGTCTGTGAATCACCAGGTTTACACAGTTCACAGCATTCACCATAGAACATACCCTCCCCAATGTCCATAACCCCACCACCCTCTCCCTAAGCCCCTCCCCCCAACGCCCCTCAGTTTGTTTTGTGAGATTAAGAGTCTCTTATGATTTGTCTCCCTCCCGATCCTATCTTGTTTCATTTATTCCTCTCCTACCCACCAAACCCCCCACGTTGCATCTCCACTTCCTCTTATCAGGGAGATCATATGAGAGTTTTCTTTTTCTGATTCACTTGTTTCACTAAGCATAATGCCCTCTATTTCCATCCACATTGTTGCAAATGGCAAGATTTCATTTCTTTTGATGGCTGCATAGTATTCCATTCTATATATATATACCACCTTTTCTTTATCCATTCATCTGTTGATGGACATCTAGGTTCTTTCCATAGTTTGGCTATTGTGGACATTGCTGCTATAAACATTCGGGTGCACGTGCCCCTTCAGATCACTAATATATAACTCTAAATGTTAAAAGTTAACTGAGTAAAATAAACCAGATAGAGACAAACACTGTAGGTTATCACTTAGATGTACAATCTTAAAAAAAAAAAAAAAAAAACTCATAGAACAAGAGATCAGATTTATGGTTTCCAGAAACATGAGTATGGGGGAATTGGGTGAAGGTGTTCAAAAGATACAAATGTCCAGTTATAAAATAAATAAGTATTGGGGATATAAGGTACATATGGTATATTTAAAAGTTCTCATCACAAGGGAAAAAAATTGCAACCATATAAGGCAATTTACTTTTGTACTTATTTTGCAACATATATATGGATCAAGCCATTATGATGCACACCTTAAACTTACACACCTTTGTATGTCAATTATATCTCAATAAAACTGAAAGGAAACTAAATAAATACTTCTGGTTTGGTCCTACCTGACTTAAATCCATTTTTCTCAAGTAAACTCTTTAAATTTTTTTTTAACTTTAACTCATTTTCCAGTGTTTTAGTTTATAGGATTTCCAAGGAGCAGCTAGCAATTTTCTTCAAGAATACCAATTCTGTGGCTAACCTGTCCTTTTTAAAGAGCACATTATAAAATAAAAGTGAAAATATTTAATATTTAAGACTATAAGATTCATTATAAAAGAAAAATAGCAACTGTAACACCAGTTAAATAGGGAAATAGATTGTAAGTCAGTTCATCTCAAGGGCTCTGCAATTACTGAGACAATTATTATCATCTATGGAACATCAGTTCAAAGATGCCCCCTACCAGCTTGATGATTGCTTTTCAGATCAAGTACCAATTTGAAATGTGTAACAGGACAGCTCCTTTCTTAGATGGTAATTTTCCATATTTTACTCTTATAATCCAAGCCACTTTTAGGAGACCTGAATTCAATACGAAAGAAAAACAGAACCAATAGAAACAACTCTTTCTGAACTTTACACTGAAATAAACTTATATACAAGTGTGTGCACAGGTCATCAGCATGAAGTTCACAAACTACCTAGCACCCCAAATCAAGAAACAGACTATCAGCACCCTCAGGAATGCCACCCTGTGTTCTCTCCAAGACTGGTCCTAACAAGGGTAGTCCTTGTCATCCCAACCTTTAACATCTAGGTCTGTTTTACCTGATCTATATTTTATGCAACTGAGTCATCCATATTGTAGTTTATTGTAATAAATGGATCATTCTCATTTTTGTATAGTATTCCAGTGTATGAATACAAATTTGTCAAAATTTATCATTTATCTATTATTTATGGGCATTTGGATATTTTCCAATTGGGGATTATAATAGTGTGACTGAATATCCTGGTGCATATCTTTTGGTGAACCTATAGACACACTTTTGTTGGGTATACAGCTAGGTATGAAAAAAATGTCACATCTTTAACTTTTGTAAGTAATGCCAGTTTTCAAAAAAGATCATACGAGTTTTTACTCTCACTCTGGCACATGAGAGTTCCCAATTACATCACTTGCCTTGTATATCTAGATGATCAACATACATGTATATCTCCTTAGGTGGCTGATACAAGGATGAAGAGAATGATGAGAAGACACTGTCAAACATAGGCAAAGTATAAAAATTTGTCTGTTTATATGAAGGAAAATAATCATCTACACATAGAAGACCACATAGTACAGGAACACAGTGAGGAAAAGGCAGGCAAATTTCCATAGCCATGAGTCTCCAACAAAGCCCCCAGCAGCCAATAAAACAATTTGAGGTTCTTCCATCTATGCCATTCTCAGGGAATCTTATGCATTCCTGGATTATAACTATTCTGGAAGTGCTGGCCAAATATGTGTCTTCTCACCTCGGGCAGGCAACTAGAAATAATCTGATTCCCAATATATTCCTGAGTATTTATTTTTACTGTAAGAATGGAAAAAAGCAAGTCAATTCCTCAATAAACTATATTCCAAGCAAAATGCCCACTTGATATATTTTCTTACCCTTCTCAACAAACTGTAAATTCCTCCAGTATAGCAGATGTATTATTCATCTTGTATCCCAAATATTAATAACTGTATAGAATACAATAGGTTTTGAACAAATGCTTTTTAAACTGAACTGAGGAAAGCAATTATTATCATTCCCACTTTACAGATGAGCATGGTGCCAGGCACAAAGTAAGCCCCCAGATGTGGTAGCTTCAACTAAATCTTACTCCAGAGCAAAGCTGAACCACACTGGAAATCAATTTATTTGTATTACCCCAGCGAATAAAATTAGGAAAGGAGATTTTATGTCAATATAAAGAGAATACTTCTAATAGTCTAAATATCATTTGCTTTAGGAGTTACTACTAATAAAAGTGTTGTTTATGAAGTATTTAGTATGCTAACTCCACAAACATTATTTATTGAACACAATACAGTTGCTGAGTATATAGGGAAAAGCAGAAACACTTCTAGATCATGTGTTCATCAAAGTGATAACAAATGTATTATCACAAAAATAAATGTAAAATTTTAACTGCATTACAGGTACATGGTCTATGATACATAAGAGGAATGAGGAGGCTTAATGTAAATTATCACTTTCCCTGAGAAAGTGATATTTAAATTGATGTCTAATGGCTGGTTAAGAGTTAACAAGAAAATCAAAGGGGTACTGCTCTAAGTAAAGACCCCAAGTTAAGGGGAAGAGTGATGTGTTTGAGGAACTACAAGAAGGCCAGCATGGAACAGAAAACAAAGAAGAGATGGACACTACACTTACAAAGCATCTTGTGAACCTTATTAGGGATTTGGAACTTTATCCTAATATGATTAAGGGTGGATTTCCTCAAAGTAACATCCTAACTTTCTCTAGCAAATTTTGGCAAGCAGCAAAGGACACAGAAAGACAATAAAACGAGCGGAGGAATTTTAAGAGTCTGATGATGACTTCATTGTAATGGCTAGCCATGAGATTAGGGCCACCGGGAAACAAATTAGGTCTAAAGGAGTAGGTAAATGATACAAATAAATGGAAAAATATACATGGATTAGATACAAATAAATTAGATACAAATAAATGGAAAAATGATCATGGATTAGAAGAATGAATATTGATAAAATGTCCAAACTATCCAAAGCAATCTACAGATTCAATGCAATTTTCATCAGAATGCCAATAGCATTTTTCACAAAACTAGAACAAATAATCCTAAAATATGTATGGAACCACAGAAGACCCCAAATAGTCAAAGCAATCTTGAGAAGGTTGAACAAAGCCGGAGGTATCATACTGCCATCTTCCAAGCTATACTATAAAGCTAAACTAATTAAAATGAAAAAATATTTAAGATGCTGATCAGACCTTTGCAAATCAAGTGCTAGCCTATCAATTCACAAGGGCAAATAATTCCCCCTTTATGAATAAATGTTAATGTTAACATATAAAAAGGTGATGGCTATAGTTTGAGGAGCTTTGTTTCCTTTATTCGGCTTCTTTTTAAAAAAAAAAAAAGATTTTACTTATGTATTTGTCAGAGAGAGAGAGAGAGAGAGAACATAAGCAGGGGGAACAGCAGGCAGAAGGAAAAGCAGACTCCTTGCCAAGTGAGGAGTCCAACGCAGGACTCAATCTCAGGACCCAGGGATCATGACCTGAGCTGAAGACAGATGCTTAATTGACTGAGCTACCCAGGCATCCCAACCTTTATTCAACTTCTTATTTAAGGTCATTTGACATCCAAGATCAGCAAGTTATTTGTTTTTGGTCAAGGGTAGAATGCAAATATCTAACTTTTAAAAATTATAGGAATTAAAATACACAATCCTCAAGTGCCCTAAAGAAATTCTACTCGGTATAGTCAAAGAATTCTATCTCTTAAGCACTGCAGGCTACACCTTGTAGATCAAAGGAATCTTGGTATTTTTCTAAAATGTATTGCAACATTATTAAGAATGAGAAAAGAGATGAAGATGAAAAACCCATGGGAAATGAAACTGTTTTAATATCATCATACAGTTTGAGAAGTAAAAATTAATGAAATTCCTTTAAAATATGAAATAGTAAGGAAAGAGTTTTCTAGAAAATAATCACATACACATATGCTTTCTTGACCAGATTCAAAGGGCAAACCTGTGTGAATCCAAAATATAAGCCTTCAATAAAATATAGACATTGTGCTCAGGCAGCCAGGTAAATGACCATCTGCCACATGACTTAAAAACTGCCAAGTGACACATTCTACAGCACGTCCTGGAAACGCTAGAAATGCAGGAAGTGTCTGCTTCCAGCCTGGCACATTTGTTCTGCGGTTTCAACTCCAAGCATCCCATATTTCCTCCGAGGCCATGGCTTATAAATCAGATGAGATTGGTCATCTTGTAACAAAATGGATTTTTAAAATGTGATTTTGAAGAGATTGGAAAGTGTAATACAACAGGTTTTCCAGTCTTCGGTGCTGAGAAATGATTGTTTTATTGACGGCTCTATTGCAAATGTGATATCACTGCAGAAAGATGTAGACCTGTAACATTTTCAGGAGCCGTATCATTAGATGTTTTATTCCAGGAACTAAATGGTCAGATACCAATTATGTGCTCTACTCCAAAAGATAAAATAATAATGACTTGAGGGCTCCAGTCATTGCTTTATTTCTGAGTTAATCATGATATTTTGATAAAGCTACAAAGGAAAGCCCTAATGAAGAGTTCCAGTGAAATTTAAATATTCCAATATTGGTAGATGATACATTATAATATAGATGTGTGGTTCCCACTTTAAATGTCACTATTGTTAAAATGAAAAATCCAAACAAATACTTTACAAAATCGTTCTATATTTGCACTCATAGAAACGTAATATATTTCTAGCTTCACATTAACACACACAAAAAAGAAAGCTTTAAATTCAATACCCTGCTAAATTAATTCATTGCTGTCTTTTTAGCTATCCAAGCACTAGATGGCCTTTCGCCTTTTCCTCCTACAGCAGTTCAGAAAAGACCCATTCTCCCTATCTCCCCTCACCCCTGGCTTGCATTTAATGACCAGAATTCATGCAAACTGGCTGCTCTTACAAGCTCATAAGGAGACAGCAAAATCTGGAACCAGGTGGATGACGGCCAGTTAATTGGATCTTTCTTCTCCAAACACCAGGGGACAGCTGGTTTGCATTGTTGTTCTAATGAGCTACGCTGAAATTGAAGCCGTACATTAGTGGGGGCTCTTCTGGTGCTATGTACAGTCGTGGAAATCACCCTCATCACTGCCAGAAGCCTTTATGGTGAAAACTTATTCTTTATTAAACTTTATGAGTTTCTTTACTTTAAAAAAAATGCAATCCGATATTAAGGGAAGATGACAATGTTTCTTATTTGCCCCATTTTAGTCCTCAGATTTCTAAATGATCATTTCCTCTGTCACATACTCACTTGCATGAGCATATATATCTGATATGTACATGTGTCTCTGCACGCCACACGCACACACGCTTCTCTTGGTAATCCTGTGGGGGAAGGGGCAGCATGGGTTCAATGGAGGCAGAATGAGTTTAAGCTTGTAGGCTTGTTAACCAGAGCCAAAGGCCAAAAGCCATTTTAAAAATAAGAATAAAGCACAACTATGGAGTAGCTTTGTAAATCTTATTCTTTCAGAGGAAGGCCCATGCAGTGTTAACAACTTTCTTAAATATATCGGAAGAAAAGAAGGGAACATGTGAATACTCCCATTTTAAATGTAAGATCTAGGAAATGTGAGTAAATTGACAAAAATCCAGAATCATAGGATTCTCCCCTCCCAAAAACCAAGTCTCTGAGGTCACTCACAGGTTACACAGGTAAAGGTCTGTGTTGTGAGACTGTCAAATGCTCAACATTTAGACAAGAAGCTAAAGTGTAACTGGGTGTCTGCTTTCACTTTAATTTTTCAGAAAGACATGAGGTATCTTTTTCTTTCAATGTGAAATATTAAAATGGTTCCAAAATAGTGTCAAAATATAAAAGACTTAGTAAGATACTTAAACTGTGAAGGCTGTTCTTTTTCCTTCAGGACAGTCAGAAGGCATACAAAGAATGATGTTTAGGCAAAACTATAAAAATATTGATGAAACTGAAGTTATCTGGCAATAAATCTTATTGGTTCTCTGGCTCTCACTTCCCCAAATTTCCTTTGATTTTCTCTTTTATGCTGAAATTTAAGATCTTTACATTTTCACTTAGTTATCTAGAGGAATGAGGTGTTACTCAGCATTAAAATGTGTCACGCTACAACCCTCCCCTTATAAGAGACTCATCTAAATGATAATGAGCATGAAAAATTGATTATCTCCTAGGTTGAACTGGTCTTTGTATTTTTCATCTGACAAATATAACAGTTCTAGAATAGGTCTCAAAACATAAACATGCCAGCAGTTTAATTAATAGAATAGTTAGAGGCAAATCTACAGGATGTTACCTATTTTTGGCAAAAAGCTTCTCTAATAATAGTGATTCATATCATAATTTCAACAGAAAAGAGCTAATTTGAATTTTTAAGTTCCTATTTAGACTTGTATATGGCCTGTTTCCTTAAAATCCTCTAATCTAAGGCAGAAGACAGATCACAGAGTTTTAAGGCATACCAAAATATGAATTACAATGACCTAACCCTCTAATAAAAACATAATAATAATAAACATTTGATGAGAAAAGTAGTTTTCATATGAGACTATATTCTGGGGCTTTCTGGATCTTTCTGGATCTTTATCTGGATCTTTATCATCTTTTAATTTTCTGTTCTCAATTTTTTATATTCTCTCCTTTAAAATATGTATCCTTGGGGCATCTGGATGACTCAGTCATTAAGTGTCTACTTTGGGCTCAGGTCATAATCCCAGGATCCTGGGATCAAGCCCTGCACTGGGCTCCTGGCTCCGAGGGAAGCCTGCTTCTCCCTCTCCCACTCCTTCTGGTTGTGTTCCCTCTCTCCCTCTCTCTCTCTGTCAAATAAATATATATATATATATATATATATATATATATATATATATATTTTGTATATCATTTATATTATATATTATTTATATATATCATATATATATGATTCAACTTTCTTCTCTCTATGACACTTCTCAAGCTATGGCTCTAATCTTAATCTCTGTACAGATCTACAGGTCCAAGTATCCACAGGAAGTCTCCTCAACCTGTATCATATACTTCCAAAACACATTCTGATTCAGCGCCCACACATCATCTTCTTCTGATATCCAAGCTTCTGTCAATGGTGCCTATTCATTCCATATTACCCTGTAGTTTCTCTAGCATAACATGTTCTGCCATTTGTGATTTCTGCCTGTTTTCATGGGCACCCCTGGACTATGAGATCGTCAAGGTAAGGAATGTTTTGTTAGATAGATATATATAGATACACATAGATAGATAGATAGATAGCCCCAGAAATTACTTTTTCTATATTCCTAAATATATTCCTAAATGTTAAATGAATGAATATATAAACCATCCTATAGCATTTGATTCATATATCGCTATCACACTCATTTGAAAATGAATATGAAAATTCATATTGGTATCATTACCAAAAAATGAATGGCAACTGGTAACATTTGAATATGGATTGAATATTTGACAATAGTATTATACTAAGGTTGACTTTTCTAAATTTTATTATTGTTATATGTCAGAATATTATGTGAATATATGTTAGAATGTTCTTGCTCTTAGGAACTATGCTAAAGTAATTAAGAGTGAAATATTAAGAAACCTTGAAGTCACATGGTAGTTGTCATTACTGTTGATATTGGAAATAACTTTGTTTTTAAAATAAAACTATTAAATGCTGTGCTAAATTCAGATTTTATATGATGTAGTGCTATGCTAAACCAAGACAATTTTGGAAACTAATGTTCTAACTCCTAAAGGAGTTCTGTCATGCCTAATCTCATGTAACTCTAATATAATAAATACCTGACATCCCAAAAACAAAAACAGTCAGGATTCTAGAGGGTGTCTGAATGGTTAGATGCAATAATAGAACCAAAGCCTGCTCACAGGGACTATACTATGCATCATACATTTTTATTGAATATTTGCCTGATTTGCCTGCCAGGACTTTTGTCAAATGTCTTAGGAAATATTAAAACCTGTAAGCCAACAGATTCAACTTCAAAAAATTGTGACCTGAACCTGAAAATTCCACTAAAGTTAAAAAATAAATCTACAGACAAGAACAACTTTGCACCTTCAAATGAGTTTCAGATATTCTCCCTTCAAATTCCCACCACATTTCACCTGAGAACGTGGAAAGAAATACATATCTTGGACTTTCATTTGTTCTAGGAAAGGGAAAAAAAGAGAAACAGAGAGAAGGGGAAAAAAAAAAAAACCAGAACAAAGAGAGACAGGGACAGAGAAAGAATATGAATATTCTCTAAATGATTATTTTTCATTAATTTTCATGCCCACCCCACCCCCCATGGTTAAGATTCAAAGATTTCTAGGACTGCAAAGAACCTTAATGATCACTCACCCAGAGGTGTTTCAAACTGTGTCCCCAAAATCCCTAGAATTCTTTGGCAACCCTGAGGACCATTTTGGGAATCAAAGGAAAACTTGACCACTGCCTCCACCAGAACCACCCTACTATTATTTGCTTTACCTACTGGGGCTCTGGGTAACATTTCACTCAAAAACTAGGTTCAGTCCCACTGTGATGCAACTGGAAAAACAGAGCAGAAAGGTTAAACGACTTCTAAAGTCCACACAACATCAGGCATGACTAGAACCCAGCCAGCAGACCTTCAAACTTCCAATGCTATTCCCACATCAGCAGGAACTCCCAAAGCGGGCTGCACATCTATGTGATCTAAAGAGTTTATTCAGATGAAGACTCCAGATTATCAGTCCAGGTGATATCATTCAGTGGGTCTGGGTTGAGGCCTGGCCATCTGTATTTCAGCTATGTCTGGATAATTCTGATTTAGCCAGTCCACAGACCAGATTTGGGGAAGCACTGCTACCTCCACTGATGCATGCATTAAGTCTCAAAACAAATACAGTTTATTTCTAATCAGCCCCGTGCTCAGCAACCTGCCACCCAGGATCCTGCTATCAGCTGGTTCAGGAGTTTAGAAGGCTTAACAGTTAATTTAGCACCAATGAGAGAAGTGATTTAGTGTGTGTGTGTGTGTGTGTGTGTGTGTGTGTGTGTATTTGCTCCTTAGGGACAGCTCTCAGAGGCTGGGGAAACAGCATGTCCACCTTGGCCTTAAGGACTCTTCCAGATGGCTCTGAAATTAGCTAGAGGAATCAGCAGCATATTTTCAAAATCCTACATATCCACCCATGTGGTCTAAGCAAATTGAGTACTTTTAACGAGTCTTAGGAAAAGACCTGATTGGGTGCAGGAGACAAATGAAGAACTGCACCAACTGTCTCCTGCTGCTCCTCACTCTCTCAACATGAGCCCAGCAGCAGAAACTCTCAGGCAGAGATGCAGCTGACCATGCATGCAAGGCGGACAGCAAGTGTTGGCAGTGCTAAATCGACAGCATGGTTCCTGCTGGGGATAGAGATGGGAAAACTACAGGAAAACGCCAGCCACAGCCGCCCCCACCTTGTAAAGGGAGCCTTAGCCCTTTTATTGTGGATGGTCCACTGGGTAAGCATTATTATCGGTCACAAACAGTACAGTCTACTCTCATAACTAGAAGGAGACCACTCTTCCCAGCCTCTTTACAGTTAGGCAGAGTTGGGTGACTAATTCCAGCCAATGAGCTCTAGGTGCTAATATTCCAAAATGTTAGAAACAGAGGGATTCCTAAGTCACTGCTTGAAACAGGGCTGCCCTACAGAGCATCAGGGTATATGCAATACACAATGCAAGCTCAAGAAATAATTCTTCACTGCCTCGAGCCACTGAGATTGCAATGTTAATTTGTTACTAGAGTGTTAGTTAGACTATCTGGACTCATCTCCTCTTCCCACACCTACGACTCCCTGCTCCTATCAGAAAAGGGATTGCTCCTACCCATGCCTCTCACCAAGACTGTTAAAATCAGAAATAGAGGCTTTCTTCTCATTGGCCAGATCCCCCCAAAATCCTTTTTATTTTTTTTTATTTTATTTATTAGACAGAGATCACAGGTAGGCAGAGAGGCAGGTAGAGAGCAAGGAGGAAGCAGGAACAGAGATCCCGATTCGGGACTTGATCCCAGGACCCTGGGACAATGACCTGAGCCGAAGGCAGAGGCTTTACCCACTGAGCCACCCAGGCATCTTCCAAAATCCTTTTTTTAAAAAGTGGGCCCTAAACTATTGTTGGATCACCTGCCTTGTGATCTTATCTACCAAGATACCATTGAACAAATTAGGAGTGAACACCTATTTTAACTTAATCTGTAGGTCAAAAAAATATATAATGTAAAAGAGACAGAGGTCTCTGTGAAGCTCCAACATTATGACTGAATTTAGGGGTCTAAAACAACAGTGTCTTTTAAAAATTGCATAATTGAAGTACCAGTGTAGAGACTCAAGGCTGTTCCCGATCAGCCCACATCCACAGGTTGCTAGGTCTGGTCAAAATTCTTAATTTCATAGCAAAGGCAAATACAAGATGAAGACAGTATCAGCAAAGTCTCTGTTCACACTGATGATCAACGGAATTCCCACTGCTTCTGTGCACAGAGGTGAACTCCCAAACTCGTGTCACCCTAAAAGTGGTCTATACAAGACCCAGAAAATAGATGTTAAACATGGTGACCTTCTTTCAAAGCTATACAACAAGACGACCTTCTGCGCTACAACAAGCCCTACCAAGTAGGTGGGTGATGCCCTTGCGGTCGCTGTGTAATCACCTAAGTGAAGGAACCATGGCTGACACAATCAGGGAAAAAATACTGAAGTAGGGCTTCAAGCTCCTCAGCATAACTGTGACCTTCCAGAAATAGTAAAAGTAGCAGTATCACGAAAAGGTGTCCCAAGAGGCAGGGGAGGAGGACCTTGGTCGAGGTAGGCTTGCCAGCAGCTGCAAGTTTCAATGGACGGAAATCACACTGGTGTTTTAGGTACTCACAGACATCAGTCCCTACCATGATTCTGAAATATTGCAGACTGCTGATGGGGAACAGACTAAGGATTGCTCTGTCCTGTCCTGCAATGTGATAAGCATTAGGAAAATTGATTCCCAAATACAAACCTAAACATAACTACCTGGGAAAGCAGGCAGCAACTTAGAGCCCAGAATAGGAGCCCAGGAATCACTAGTAGGGCTCCAGGTCTCACATCTAACTGAGAGATTGTGTGACTTGGTGGGAACATCAATTCTCAGATGATAAGGAGTCCAGCCTTCCAAAACAAAGGCTTTGGCCCTAAGGCCAGGGCCAGCCACAGTCCTTATCCCAGAAACATCCCTCTAACTTTCTCTCTTCAAGTTAACCCCAAAATGCAATATAGTGACTAAAATCTCAAATACCCCTAAGCAAAGATATAAATAGAGGGAAACTGTGGGGTCCACTTCTAAAATTGCAGATTTGGGTGTTCCATGGCCAGAGCACAATAATGCTTTATACTACTTTCCATTATTTTAAGAAGCATTTTCTGCACATAACTCTGCCCACAGTTAAATATACACAATAAACCTGCTCTGATTTCTGCTAAGTCATGATGAAATTCAAATCTAAGCCTCATGCTGAGGAATCATATATCACTGGAATCTTCTCATTTCAAAGCCCCTTTGCCAGGCCAACTCTGAAAACATTGTTTTAGTTGAATAATTATTTAAATGTGTGCTCATAGGAAATATTATCAAATTATAGTAAATGAACAAATGCAATTAAATAAAACTATGGCTCCTCATACGCATGTAATGATCTGAGATGTTTGGCCCCAGGAAATGTAGATAGAGTGGACATTAATCTCTGTCCACTGACTCAGGTGTGTGAAATAATCCATTTTTTAACAAATAAACTTAATTTCTAGCTCAGTCCCCATCCCACAGCTTGAGGAGGGATACCCCTCTCTTCAGGGTCATGCTGAGGTCATCTGCCTTGATAAATTATTGCTAAGGTACCTCCTGTTCTGAATCACATAGTTTCTTCAGATCCAGAAACTTCTTATGGCTCCTGTTGCTCTGCCAAGGGTAGAAAGATATATAAGGTTGAGACCCCCAAGCCTGAAGTAAGACCTTCCCCTATGCATGCACTATGCTGCCATTCTCTTTGGCATCTTGCTGCCTCACCACTTACTACCCTGAAGACAGGTCTGGGTCCTCAGTGCTTCTCCCACAGCTGGGAGAATGAGGACTTCTGTCTAGTAGAAGACTACATATTCCTCCTTCTTCTTCCAAACCATCCTGATTCTTCCTCTAAATCTTCTCCTCTCTCTATTACCTTTGCAAGCCATCTCATCCCCTTATGGACTGGGGTTTTTAGCAACAAACATGATGATGCATCGTTTCTTTGTTTAGTGATCCAACACAAATAAAAAAAATATCTTAACCCTCAGTTTAAAAACATAAAGCAAACTCAGGCACACAGAGCATTCTCTAATCTGTTGTGTTACATTTTAATAAACAAAGGAAATCTGCCCACAAAGGAAAAAGGGTAAAATATCAGAGGTAAATTTTAAAAATTAATTAAAAAATTTGAACTTTGAATAAGTACACTGCACAGCCTATTGGACTGCTTTCTCTTCACCAATTAGTGTCACTCAATTAAATCAGATAAATTTTCACTTAGTCCACTGGATTCAAGACTCATTAAAGCAATCAAATAACTTCCATTGAGGTTTTTTTTTTCCCTCTACTCATACACACTCCATCAGATTGGCTCACGGCCCCACTGAGAAGCTGCTGGCAGCTCCAAATAACTGATATTGAAGTTACTCTTATATTTCTGTTAATGCAACCTAGTCTTTTTTTTTTTTTTTGGCTTAAAGATGGTATCTCCAAGTGTTCATAAATATGCATGTTAGAGAACTTTTTAAACTTGGATTTTTTTTTCTTTTTGGCCTTCCAGGAATTTTTGAAGTCAGAAATCTCTAGGCTAAGGAGAAATACCAGTAGTCAATCAGCACGTCAAATTTACTAGGACTCAAAGAACTGTAAAAGCAAACAACAATGACATACCTACTATTTAATAGCTATGACATTGGCCATTTTAAGCACTAAAGAAGTGTTGGTAAGACTGAAGGGAACAAGAAGGGACACTCTCATGCACTGTTGGTGGAGGAACAACCTTTCTGGAGGACCAGCTGGCTATGTTAGCTAAGAAAGCACTAGACACTAACAGATAAACTCCTACTGTCCAGAGGCTCCACATGATGAGTCATTCTTTTTTTTTTTTTTTTTTTTTAGGATTTTATTTATTTACTTGACAGACAAAGATCACAAGTAGGCAGAGAGGCAGGCACGGGGTGTTGGGGGGGGCAGGCTCCCTGCTGAGCAGAGAGCCCCCATGTGGGGCTTGATCCCAGGACTCTGAGATCATGACCTGAGCCGAACGCAGAGGCTTTAACCCACTGAGCCACCCAGGTGCCCCATGATGAGTAGTTCTTACTTATCTAGAGTCCAAAGGGGTAATCCTGATTGGTGGCAGAGGTCTCTCATCCTCTCACTGACAGGGAAGATGACAGAGCCTCCACCATCATCAGTTGGCTTTCAGGGTCACTCAATCATCAGTACTCAGATGAAAGGTGGGAGAAGAGGGAAACCAGAGAGAAGGCACACCAGAAAGTGACACACATTAGTTCTGCTCAGAGTTCATGGATGAGAATCAGGCCCATGGGCTGCTACCTGGCAGTGAAACCCCACTGTGGATGGAAGGTATGAGACAGTCTCCGCCAGGAAAGCTAAATAAACACATAAATATACAAAGTGTACATACACACAGATATATAGAAATATCTGTATATATCTATATATCTATGTATATATAGATAGATATATCTATATATCTGTATATATCTATATATGTATACATATAGATATATCTATATATATTTATATATATGCATACACACACACACACAAATGGATACATACATAAATTTTTAAAAGTCATACTTTTCATCTAAGCAATTCCATTTTTTAAATTTTATCTAAAGTAAATAAACAGATACATGCAACAAGATGTTCACTGAAGGCACCTGGCTGTGCCTCAGTTGGTAGAGTATGTGACTCCTGATCTTGGGGTGGTAAATTCAAGTCCCATGTTGGGTGTAAAAACTATTTAAAAATAAAATATTTAAAACAAAAGAAAGATGTTCACTGACATTTTGCTTATGCTGGCAAAAAAAAAAAAAAATTAGAAACAACCTAAAAAATATTTTTAGGCAAATTAGGTTAAATAAATTCTGGCACATTTGTTTAATGAAATACTGTTCACAAATCAAGAATAATGCTATAAATATTTATTTGCTAATTGATATGGAATTTACAAACCAGGATACACAAGATGAGCTCATTTCTATAACAAAATATCTGGTAAATATACAGGTTGGTGATTCACCATGTAGAGTCCAGATTCTCCACCTTTTATTACAACTTCTAAAATTCAATTTTACCCATTAACTTAGAACCACTCAAGATCTGAGAGATTGACTGAAAAAATATTCTCGAGTCCAACTGAAAAACTACAATGCTGGTTTATTCTTTTGCAGTGAAAAATATGTAGTGAAATTTTAATACTAAAAATGCCTATTTCTTTTCTTTAAGAACACCTTCACTCGGTTATTAAGAAACTACAAAATCAAGATTCTTTATCAGAAGTTGCTTCGTGGGGTAGGGGGTGCACCTCTGTGGCTCAGTTAGTTGCCCCACTCTTGATTTCAGCTCAGGTCAGGGTCTCAAGGTGACGAGATCGAGCCCCACATCCAGCTCAATGCTGAGCATGAAGCCTGCTTGAGATTCTCTCTCTCCCTCCGCCCCTCCCCACCAACCCACCCCTGCTCGGGAACACACTCCTTTCAAAGAAGTTGCTTCATGAGCTCAATCCTCAAAAGAAAGGAAATGTCATACTCTTGAGGCTTTTTTTCTGGACTAGAAAATCCTCAACTGTTATTTAATCCACTCCTTCTCTATGACACAGACCGTGTCAGACCCTAGGGATACCAAGGTGAACAGCACAGAATCTGCCATTTCAGAACTCACAGAGGACAAGAAAGAACCAGCATAAACAGCAGTCATGACCTGATCTGTGTAAGGGACACCCACAAAGTCATATGAGAAATACCCAGCCCAGTCAAGAAAGACTCCAAGAGAAACCAATATTTGGGTTAAATCAAAAAGGGTGAGAAAGTCTTTCATGGACAAATAATGTGAGGAAGGACTATCCAGTCAAAAGGACAAGCATACGCAAAGAAGATATTGTGAGCTCAAAGCCTGTGAACACCAGAGAAATATGCAAACCATGTTACCAAACTGAAATAATATTACACATACAAAACATTGGGTGTGATGCTTGGGATAGACTAGGTGCTCAAATGTCAATTTCCTTTCTTTTCTCCTTCCCCAACTCAGAGCAACTGAAGCAGAGTCAGAGTAAGAATTGTTTTGTGGGGCACCTGGGTGGCTCAGTGGGTTAAAGCCTCTGCTTTCAGCTCAGGTCATGATCTCAGGGTCTTGGGATGGAGCCCCACATCAGGCTCTCTGCTCAGCAGGGAATCTGCTTCCTCCTCTCTCTCTGCCTGCCTTTCTGCCTATTTGTCATCTCTGTCTGTCAAATAAATAAATAAAATCTTAAAAAAAAAAAAAGAATTGTTTTGTGAAGTTTCTATATTTGGGAGACTCTTCCCCAGAAAAATAATACAAAAATCAGTTGGAGAGTCTTGGAAGGGGCCCATGCAAATGAGTGGACACAAAGTTTATGCTTCAGTAGCTTTAGTCCGTGTGTGCCTCTGGCAGCATACAGGATTGATGGTAGAGATGGAATAGAGTAGGTGTAGTAGGAGAGGGGCACCATGGTGAGGACTCCAAGGCACTCCTCAGACTTCCCTTCAGGAAAGAAGAACTTTCTCCCCAGCCGCTAGGAATACAGCAAGGGGCATGCTGCTCATCCAAGCAACACACCTCCTTCCTGGAGCATCCTATAAGGTGTAAAGGTCCACTCCCACACTCGATACAGAAACGCAGAAAACTGAAGTATCATCATGCCCTTCATCAGTAAATCATCAGTAAAGATTTGGGGGGCCAAATAGCAAAAAGAGCCCCGGCCCATGTCCAGTTCACACTGAGTGCCGTAGGTCCACAGACCCACCTAGTGGTCATTTCCCCATCCCCAAATGTATATTTGGGATGCACATACCTGCTAGTTGCCAGAACCCATGCACTGGTTCCTTGGCCTATGGGGTAAGAATGAGTGTGGTATGGAAGACAAAGTGGTAACCTCTGAAACTGCAAAGTGCCCACCAACACCAAGACAGAAAATAAAGAATAATACTGCCTCCCAAGTACAGTGGCTGAGCTTAGTACCATATTTAAAGAAACAGATTCTATTCATTTAATTACCATCCTGGTCCCTGCAAAAACTAGAAGTCTTCCAGCGTAGATATGGATTACTACAAATTCAACCAATTGGTATAACCCCACTTGCAGCCACTGTGCCACATGTGAAATCTTGGCTAGAGGAGCTCTGTGTGTATGGTTAGTGGCACTGATCTGGCATAGGCATTCTCTTCTATCCTTCCATAAAAGATCAGAAACAATTTGCATTCACCTGAAATGAACAACAGTAAACATTAATAGTCTTACCCAAGGGCTATGTTAATTCTCTCACCCTCTGTCACAATTCAGCAAGAGACTTACTGGACATCTCAGACAGCACTACACTGGCCCACTGGCCCACTCTATTGATGACACTATGCCAATCAGAGCAGAGAAGGAAGATGAGACTTGTAGAATAGAGGCTTGGATAAACACATGAACTCCAGGATATGGGAGATATACCCTCTGAAAATTCAGGACCTTATTAGTTAATTTTTAACATACCATTATCAAATTTAAATGTCTAATGGACTGGGATGAACCAGGACATCCCCTGCAAAGTAAAGGACAAATACTATAATTTGTGTTTCTCACCATGAAGAAGGAAATGCAAAGCCTCATAGGTTTCCTTGAGTTAGGAAGACAGCATGTTCCATACCCAGGAATGTTGTTTCAACACACATGCCAAATTTCCAGCTTTTTGTGTAGGTCCAGACCATGAAAAGTCATCAGCTTTTCTTTTCATTGGAATCAGCGAAGCAAAGAGCTAAGCAGCAGATGTAGGCTGCAGTTCAAGCAACCCCCTGCCTTTTGGACCATATATCTCAAGATATATGGGATATGTGGTCCCTATGATAATAGAAGTTTCAGTGGTGAGAAAAGACGCCATGTGCAATTTATGGCAATTACCTGTAGAAGTATACCATTCAGCCACTGGATTCTGGGGCATGCCACCTGTAACAAAGAAACACACCATTTGGGAAATGGTTCCTGGCATGTTACTGAGCCCTGTTAGAGATGAAATGTCTGATTATGGGACACCAACTCAGAACTGCCGCTGATGAATTGGACATATCAGAACCACCAAGTCATAGGTTGGACAGGTCCAGCTGGTGGACCTGGAAGCTGGAAATGGCACATGTGGGGTTGAACACAAACAGTGACAGAGAGCACAAGCAAGCTGCACAAGGAAGTAGCCTTGACCCACCCCTACTACCCAGAGTCTCTTCCTCAGTGCATACCTCTGGTCACCTGACTGGCCCCTTTTGACCAGCTGGTGATGGAATAAGAGAAAACCTGGATTTGGCTCATATGTGGGTCAGCTCAGTATGTTGATGAAAGACAAAAATGGTGGGTATTAGGGAGGGCATGTATTGCATGGAGCACTGGATGTGGTGCAAAAACAATGAATACTGTTACACTGAAAAGAAATTTAAAAAACAATAAAATGACTACTAAAAGTTATAAAAAAAAAAGAAAGAAAGAAAGACAAAAATGAATGCTGGCTACAATACAACCTTATTCAGGATTGGTTTTGAACTACAGTGAATTTTTTAACTATAGTGAATTCCAACAAGCAGAGCACAGGCAGTGACTACTTTATGAAAAGAGAAATGGGCTAAGCATAGACTGTACATGAACTCCTAGGTAAAAGATTGGATGACTCAGTCAAGAGCCTGGAAGAAAAATGTAAGATCAGAACCAAGAAGGTCTCAAATAGAACCATGTGGATAGACATACAGGAATAGGGACAATGTCTGAAGATCTTCATACAATATGTCAATCCCCATCAGAAATAATCCATCACAAAACAGGCACTAAACAACTACATAGATATAATGACTCAGCCAGTTGATGTCAGCCAGCTTCTGTCAGTAGCCATCCCATGGCAGACACAATGGAATTTACATTACTAACTACTACTAGATTAAAGGATTAGTTATGGTGGCACTGATGGAGGTTAAGCATGGGTTCAAAGAATGACCTTTCACCTACCAAGGGTGATCCAACTACTGTGACTACTGAATGTCTTGCCTACGAACAGCTAAAACTAATGCTGAGTTCCCCGTATGGCACCATCCTTCAAGGGGCCAACCACCCTCAGGTGACAAGCTGATTACACTGGACCCCTTCTAGCACAGAACGAAGTTACTTTTTTTCATAGGAACAGACATATATTCTGGTTAATATATTCTGGGAAAGGTTTGCCATTCCTACCATAGGGCCTCAGCCAGCATTACTGTCCAAAGGCTTAGAGAATATTTGATCCACTGGCAAAGAATACTACATAATACTGCATCAACCAAGGAACACATATTATAGCAAAGAAGCTATAGGACAGAGCAATGACCATGAAACCTATTCTTATATGATGTACTATAATACCAAGAAGCTGAAAGCACAGCTGAAATTCCAACTCAGAAATACTGCAAGGATGGGGGAGGGAGCCATCCTTCAGGATGCAGTGCACATTTTAAATCACTGATGTTTATACAAGCACTACTTCCCGAGTCAGTAGAATAAATGGGTCTGACAATCAAGGAATGGAAGGAAGAGTGGTTCCATATACCATTATCCCCAGGGCCCATTTGCAAAGTTTGCACTTCCTGGCCCTGCAACTTGGGACTCTGTGACTTTACAAGTCCTGGTACCCAAAGAGAAAAGCATTCTGCTTCCCCTGGGGGACACACCAAGAATCTCTCTGAACAGCCATAACTTCTACGTGGGCACTATAGGCTCCTCACACCAAAGGCTTAGACCACTCAGCAATGAGGGTCTGGGTCACACCAACAAGTGATCCAGCAATATCAGCAGAGTTGTTTAAAAAGGTAATGAGAATATGGAACAAAGAGCAGAGGAAGGTAACTCTAGGAATGCAGGGGTTAGAGTTATCAAATTACCTTCCTCTTCTAAGTGTGCCTCAGACAAAGAAAGGTCCTATGTAATCCTAGAGGGGAGCTGCTTCCAAATTTTATACAAATAATTGGATCAAAATGACTCAAAGGATTGACTGCACTACCTGGAACCCCAGCGTCTGGAAGTGCTAAAAGCAGGAGCTCTCAGCTATGAGCCCCCTACGTACAATACCTCTACTAAAGAGAAATACTTCACCCAAGATCATACCTCCTTCCTAGGATGGCCAGAATCTGTTGACTGATTGACATGGCATGCAATGACCCAGTGCCTGTCTCAGCTCAACACAACTCTGAAGGGTCATCTCAGGTTCAGAAAACCCCAGAGAGTCAGCTGAGGCCTCTGCTGAGAATGTACCACAGCCCAATCCTGCTGCCTTCCCTTCTACAGATGTTGACCTCAAGGGTATATCCTACTAAACTGCTGAATTTTTATCTTCATCTCAGGGAACTTGACCTGAGATATGCACCAAAAGAGAGGCATCAAAAATACATATGTCTGCCAGTAAGTTTTCTCCTCTGAATGGTATGTGATAAACACCAATACATTTATCATCCAACTTGCCTGCATAATTATCTACTATAAACAAGCAAAAGTATAACTGACTTGATCATAATTTCTTTTTATTAAATATAAATATTGATGAGATACTATCTAATGGAAGGGGTCAGAATCCTGTCATCCAAGATGACCCCAGATGTCCAGTTTGATTAGACTTTTTCTTCAAATATGATTCACTACCAATCAGATAAAACCCAATTCACTCTTGTTTTAGAAGTAAGTCACAGCCAAAAAGACTAATTAAATGTCCGGTGGGCTAGCTCTTCCCATTACCAGGTTGCTCTAGGGTCTTCAGCAGCAGTACTTGGAATCAGATCCTTGTTGTGATTTCTTGAAGTCCCTTGCTTTAAGATCCCTCATCTTGGCCATCCTAGGACAACAAAAGGGATAGAAGAGCTCTTTCCCACTTCCTCAGTTCATTTTTCTGCCAGATACTCTCCTATTGCCTGGGTCAGTCAGCAGCTCACCTTTAATTTCTAGAGAAAGACAAGAGAACTCTTATCATTAATCTTCTCTTTCCTGTTCCTTTTAAATGGTACCGAAAGGGAAAATACTGCTGTCTTCCCAACCCCAGAATTACACAAATTTATGCAAGCCAATTAACTGCAGAAGGAAAAACCCATAATTCAAGTAGACATGAAGCTACAAATCATACAAAACAAAAGAAAGTTCTAAGTGTGGCCTGGCCTTCTCCATATCAAAATGGTGTCTGAGGAACTAAACAACTAAGCAACTTTAGGGGAGAAGAAATGGGAAAATAAAAGGCTGGCTCTGTGCTCTATACTACTTATGTCACCCAAGACCTAAAAACACCCTGTTGTTGAAGACCCTTTGTTAAGAAATGGTTCTACTCAAAATCAAAATAATAATAACAGATGTTTTGTTTGTTTCCTAAAATCTTACCCTCCATATCAATAAAGTGGCTAGATTAAAAACAATTTATGATGGTGGTATAAAATAACAATAACTGGGGTACCTGGGAGGCTCAGTTCATTGGGTGCTCCTCTTTTTCCTTTTTTTTTTTTTAAAGATTTTATTTATTTATTTGTCAGAGAGAGTGAGCACAGGCAGACAGAGTGGCAGGCAGAGGCAGAGAGAGAAGCAGGCTCCCCAATGAGCAGGAAGCCGGATGTGGGAGTCCATCTCAGGACGCTGGGATCATGACCTGAGCCAAAGGCAGCAGCTTAACCAACTTAGCCACCCATGCGTCCCAGGGGTGTTCAACTCTTCTTTCAGCTCAGGTCATGATCTCAGGGTTGTAGGATCAACCCCAACATCAGGCTCTGCACTAGGCATGGAGCCTGGTCAGGATTCTCTCTCTTCCTCTGCCTCTCCCCCCATGCTCATGGTCTCTCTCTCTCTCTCTCAAATAAATAAATAAATAGATTAATTAATTAATTAACCATAAATGAGGAGTTTAGGGTTCTTGGCCCAGACCTCCTGCTAAAGATGAGTCACCTTCCTCTCCTGAGGTCTCCTCTTCATCTTCTGTTTACACAAATGGGGAAGGGAGAGAGAGGGCTAGCTTTCCCAAAATCATTTTGTAATAAACATGTATTAGTTAATGGTGGAAATAATAAAAATTATTTTATTCTTTGAAAAATAAACTTTAAAGGTAATTTCTAAGTTTCCATCCAAGGCTAAAATTTTATGAACTACACTGCAGTAATTCATCATTCCCAGCCCATATGTCACTCAAAATCTGGCTACAGTAACAATCTGCATGCCTACAACCTCCAAATTTACATCTCTGAGTCCTACTCCTCTTCTGAGCACCAGACTTGTAACAACTGTCTGCTCCATATATCCATTTGGAATCTCAAAAGCACCTCAAATGCTTCCCTCAAACAAGTTTCATGACTTTTTGCCCCAAATCTGATTCTCCCCCAGTGATCTTTATCACAGTGACAAGCACATCACCTAATAAGTATAATGAACAAGGTAACTAGAATAAGACTTGATACCTCCCACCTCCTTCATCTTCTATTTCCAATCAATCAATTCCTATCAATTTATCATAAATAACTCAAACCATCCACTGGTATTCCACACAGACCATGTAATCCAAGCTATGATGACTTCTAACTGGCACTAGGCAACGGCTTACCCTCTTGCCCTCAAAATCTTTACTTGCCCCATATCCACACTACAATTAGTGATGTTTCAAATGAAAATATCATAATGCTGTTCCCCTCCTAAAACTCTCAAATGATTTCCCTATTCTCTTACAATCACAAAATCCTTACCTTTTACTATAAGGCCCCAGATAATCTGGAGTGTTGACCTCCACTCCTCTTTTGGAGCTCCAGCCACAACAGCCTCTTTAAGTTTCTTAAATATACATGCTCCCTCCCACCTCAGTACCTTTGCACACATTCCCCCAGAGCTGCAGAACTCTGTTATGAAATGAATGTTCCTATGTCCCTACCGAAAGTCATATGTTGAAATCCTAGCTCCAAATATAATGATGTTAGGAGGAGGGGTCATTATAATGTGATTGGGTCATGAAGGTGGAACCCCCATGAATACAATTAGTGCCCTTATAAGAAGAAACATGAGGGTTTACTCACTCGTTCTCTCTCTCACTCTTTCTCCTCTCTGTCCTGTGAGGACACAGCAAGAAGACAGCCATCTGCAAACCTGGAAGCAGCCTCTCACCAGACCCAAATCTGACAGCACCTTGATCTTGGACTTCCCAACCTCCCAAACTGCGAGAAATAAATGTATGTCATTTAAGCCACCTAGTCTGTGGTATTTGGCAACAGCCTGAGGTGCCTAAGACACACTCCTTTTTCTCTGCCTGCTTACTCTTACTTTCCCTTGTATCTCCATTCAAAAACCACTTCCTCAGGGAACCCTTCTCTGGCACACAGTTTAAACTAGATTTTTTTGTTACAAGTTCTCATAGTACCTCATATATTTTCTTTATAGCACTTAGTCTAGTTTGTAAATGATGAATGTAGGGGGCTATTTATTCCATATCTGTCTTTCCTACCAGGTAAATTTTATAGGGCTAAGACTTGTTTGTTATTCATGTTACTCCAATACCTCACTCAGAGATTAGCACATAATAGGCACTCAAGAAGTATTTCTTTACTGACTGGATGAGTCAATGAATGAATGAAAGCAGAGAAAAGTAATAAGGCACTTTTCTTATTGTTTTTGCCCAAATACCTAGTTTTTCTCTTAACTTTACCACACTTTGACTATGAAGATATAATTTGGGACTGCTGCTCAAATTTCATCAATTTTAGAGGAGAAAAGATATCTACTCATCAAATTAAATTGTTAAGAATGATTATTTGTTATGTCTATAATAATTAAAAGATGTCAAGTAAAACTGAGTCCTGATAATCCTTCTGGGGAAATTATTAGTAGGTCAAGAAGAAACAGAAGTTTAGAAATATTTGTAACGCTCTCCAAGAATGAGTTATCATCCCTGAGTATTATGCAGTGGAAAAGATTTGAATTACTGCCAGCTTTGCTTCTCCATAAGTATTCTAGCCAAGTGTCTCACACACTTCAATCTTAGACACCTAATGAGGTCCCCAAACCACTCTCTAACCTGGAGACCATTGGAAAAGAAATGAGGAGTGTTTCTGGTGGTACATAGATAGACAAGTACACCAGTCTAATGAAAACCAGAGAAAACATATGAATAGCAGGGAGAGAGGGAAGAGGGATGGATATTTTCTGATTCAGTCTCTGATCAGCTTACCTCCCTATCCCTCTGTCCTTGGAAATGAATTTTGTAATGCCACCCCCAACTATGAAGATACAAAGATAGGTAGGACATTCATTAAATCCTTGGGACCTTGGGCCCAGGGCACTCATCATCTTTGATTTATCCCTTCACTGTGGCCCTTTGGCCAGCTCTGACTTGGGAGAACAAACTGACACCAAGATTCTCAGCCAGGTCTTTCATCAGCACCAAATTCAATTTATAAAAACGCAAGAGTTACCTTTCTCAGTGAAAATGCGCCAGACAATATTTCGGAGGCAAGTCATGCCCAAATCGCGTGACATGTTTGACTGAATCTCTAAACTGATTTCCCCTTCCCTCTACCCTTTACTGCTTTCTTTTAAGAGGAAAAAAAGAAATAGAAACAGGACAAGGCAGGAATCAATCACTGAGGTCCGCATTCCCTCTTCTTCCAATGTGACTTGAATAAAGCACTCATCCTTAAGATAAAGCATCAGTTGGTCCTGGACTGGAGAGAAATTTACAAAGGACACAACAACAACAACAACAAAAGCTTCAGAGGCACACAGCCAGGCACCTGAAAACAAGACCAGCGACGGTGCTGTTTAAGATCTCTGCCTTTAACTCCGGGGGCCTCAGGACAAATAGTTCCCATAACCTCCCAAGGAAGAGAATGAGACTCACAAGGTGCATAATTTTGATATAATTAAGAAGAGAGGCTTAGAGTTTCCTTTTTGTAAATCCATCCATGACTTCCTGACACACTTAGCTACACGTGCACATGCATACAAATAGACACACACATCCCTTCAGCTATGATAGCACATTTTTTTGGTATCTCTGTTGTATCACTGGACACAGTGATACATAATTATTTGTTTACAATAAATCTCCACTGTACTAGGCGATCTGCTGGAGCCACATTTTTCAGCTTTATAGCTTCACTGCACAGCAAAATAGGTGCTCAGTAAGTGTTTGTTGAATAAATAGGTAAATAAAAGAATGCAAAAATCTGTCAAGATTAGCTGATTAAAACCTTACATTTTTAGGGGCACCTTGGTGGCTCAGTTGGTTAAGCACCCAACTCTTTGTTTTGGCTCAGGTCATGAATTCATGGGTTGTAAGATGGAGTCTGGTCAGGCTTCCTGCTCAGTGGGAAGTCTGCTTGAAGATTCTCTCCCTCTAACCTTCCTCCCACTCTCGCACACACATGTGCATACTCTCTCTCTAAAAATAAATAAATAAATATTTTTTTTAAAAAAAAAACCTTTTGTTCTTAACATAATGATTAAGGTTGGTCAACCAATTTATTCCTTTTATTTTAAATGTTTTTCTGTTTACAGACATAGACATTTTTTTAAAATATTTTATTATTTATTTGACAGAGAGAGACAGCAAGAGAGGGAACACAAGCAGGGGGAGTGGGAGAGGGAGAACCAGGCTTCCCACTGAGCAGGGAACCTGGTTCAGGGCTCAATCCCAGGACCCTGGGATCATGACCTGAGCCAAAGGCAGATGCTTAACAATTGAGTCATCCAGGTGCCCCTAGACATAATCATTTTTAATCATGCAATATTAAATATACATAAAAATGTATAAGGACTAGCACAATGAACATTAGGGTGCCACCTTTCTTAAGAAACAAAACATTACTGACAGAACTAGAAATTTGCCTGTACCCTCCTCCCTTATCCCCACTCTCACCCCACCCAGAGATAAGCATTATCCTGAGTCTGGAGTCTATAAAGTAATCACTTTAATATAAAGTCAGGGGCTTTGAAGTAAAAATAAGCAAAGATAAACTCGAAATGGATAAAAGACCTCAACGTGAGACAGGAATCCATCAGAATCCTAGAGGAGAACATAGGCAGTAACCTCTTTGGTATCAGCCACAGCAACTTCTTTCAAGATATGTCTCCAAAGGTAAAGGAAACAAAAGCGAAAATGAACTTTTGGGACTTCATCAAGATCAAAAGCTTCTGCACAGCAAAGGAAACAGTCAACAAAACAAAGAGGCAACCTACAGAATGGGAGAAGATATTTGCAAATGACAGTACAGACAAAAGGTTGATATCCAGGATCTATGAAGAACTTCTCAAACTCAACACACACAAAACAGATAATCATGTCAAAAAAGGGCAGAAGACATGAACAGACACTTCTCCGATGAAGACATACAAATGGCTGTCAGACACATGAAAAAATGTTCATCATCACTAGCCATCAGTGTTTTCATACTGTTTTCACCGTGGCTGCACCAGTTTGCATTCTCACTAACAGTGCACAAGGGTTTTCTCCATATCCTTGCCAACACCTTTTTCTTGTGTTGTTGATTTTAACCATTCTGACAGGTGTGAGGTGATACCTCATTGTGGTTTTGATTTGCATTTCCCTGATGGTAAATGATGATGAATATCCTTTCATGTGTCTGTTGGCCATCTGGATATCTTCTTTGGAGAAATTTCCATGTCTTCTACCCATTTTTAAATGGGACTATTTGATTATTGGGTGTTGAGTTTTATAAGTTCTTTATATATTTTGGATACTAACCCTTTATCAGATATGTCATTTGCAATTATCGTCTCTCATTCTGTAGGTTGCCTTTTAGTTGATTGTTTCCTTCGCTGTGCAGAAGCTTTTTTTGATGTAGTCCCAATGGTTTATTTTTGCTTCTGTTTCCTTTGCCTCAGGAGACATATCTAGAAAAAAAAGTTGCTATAGCCAATGTCCAAGAAACAAAACAAACAAGCAGACAGAAAAGAGAGAGAGAGATAAACACAGAGAAAGAGAGAGAGACAAATTAAGAAACACTCTTAACTATAGAAAACAAACTGATGGTTATCAGAGGGGTGGGGGTGGAGGATGGATTTAATTGGTGATGGGGTTTAAGGAGTGCACTTGTGATGAGCACCAGGTGATGTATGGAATTGATGACTCATTATATTGTACATCTGGAACTAATAAAACAGTGTGTTAAAAAATATTAATGTTATTTTAAAGGCAGGTAGAGAACACTGAAGTATTTCAAGTAGGGGAGCAATCTGGAAAGCTCATTTTGGAAGCTGTACTAAGGAGGAGTGAGACCAGAGAGAAGAAAACCTAATAAGAGATTACTTCTGTGGTCCAAGTGAAAGATGATGGTGGTCAACACTGGATGTGACATTGAATATGGAGAGAATTAGAGGAATTTGAGAGACCCTAATAAGGTGGAGCCAGAAATTTTTGTAATTTACTGAATATGGGGGTTTTGTAGGGGAATGGAGGAGTTAAAAAATGACTCAATTTTCTGACACTGACAATTGGATGAATGGTGTAATTATAGGGAATATAAAAGGAGGAATTTTGTGGCAAGGTAGGCCAGAATATTTTTTCCATGTGTCCATACTGCATCAAAAATGTACAGATGCTTGAATTATCCGTCATGATTCCTTTTGCCTTTTATTACACAAACTAAAAGTAATTCAATTGTTTATTTAAGATTTGTGTATGGTCTTCATCATTTTAATTGCTACTTATATTTGACTTTTCTATTGTTCCTCCTAAAATATAATACTGTGACCTGGAAAAAACTTACTAAGTAAGGTTCAACCAAGAGACTACAGATTGTTACTACTATTCTCCATGATACCCTAGTGATACATACTTACTTGATCATAAATATGTATATCCAAGACATTTTTCACCAGTTTTAGAAGCTTCATAAAACTTTTTTTTTTTCCAACTGAAAATTCTTAGGTCATTTCCTTATTTCTTTAGTGTTTAAAAATACATCAGGATGTCCTCAGCTAGTAGTGACTCAAACCATAAGGAGATTTATTGTTTACTTAATAAAAGCCTGAAGAAATATGATCTCAGGCTTGTTTGACGGGTAAATGATGCCATTGATGATCTGGTTTCTTTTCTTCTTTTTCCTGTATTGTTGGAGAATTAGTTTCACCTTTGTGTATGTGACCTCATGGTTTCAAAATGGCTGCTACAGGTCCAAGCATCAGATTTTCACATAAAATTATCCATAACAAGAATGAAGAAGCAAAGAAGAACATTCACCATTCACATCTTTCTTCTTTCATAGAGAAAAGTCTTTCTCAGAAGTACACAACAGGCTTCTTTTTATTTCTTTTAGCCACTCGCTGGGCTGCACAGATTGCGATTGATATGCTTGGTATAGACCCATCAAAATTCATTTCCGGGAAAATAAGTGATTACCACCTAAACAAAATCATTGTTTTGTTACCAAGGAAAATGGAGACATGGTTGTGGAATGAGTAATCAACAGTGTCTGCCCATAGGAAACCAAAGAAATGTTTGATCAAATATAGAAGCAGAAAGGATCAGTTTGGAGTGGTCTTAAATCTTTATCTATTGGGGCGCCTGGGTGGCTCAGTGGGTTAAAGCTTTTTCCTTTGGCTCAGGTCATGATCCCAGGGTCCTGGGATCAAGCCCTGTATCAGGCTTCCTGCTTAACAGGGAGCCTGCTTCCCCCTCTCTTTCTCTGTCTGCCTCTCTGTCTACTTGTGATCTGTCAAATAAATAAATAAAATCTTTAAAAAAATCTTTGTCTATTATGTCTATCATTTCTCTCTCTCTATCATCTATCAATCATCTAACTTATTATTTATCTATTTAATCAGAGCAGAGACCTGATTTTCACTCTACTGGTTTAAATCATTATAATTCTATTATCATCTAACTTGAAACATTATGCTTTATTAAGAAAGAAAATGAGAATAACTTGCCATAATATTTTAGTGACCTGGACATTCTTTTCTCCAAGTTTTTCTGAGATATAATTGATATACATCACTGTATAAGTTTAAGGTATATAGCATAGTGGTTTGACTTACATTTACTGTGAAATGATTACCACAGTAAATTTGCATCCATCATCTCATGTAGACACAATAAAAAGAAAAAGGCAAAGAAGGAAATAAAAATTTTCTTGTGATATGAACTCATAAGATCTGTGCTCTTACCAATTTTCCTACATATCATGCACCAGTGTGACTATTGTTATTATGTGGTACATTACAGCCCTTATTTATCTTATAACTCCAAGTTTGTACCTTGTGACTAACTTCCTATAATTTCCTTACCTCCCACCTTTGGTAACCACAAATCTAATCACTTCCTCTATGAGTTTGGTTTCTTTTTTTTAGATTCCACATATAAGTGAGATCATACAGTATTTGTCTTTCTCTGACTTTCACTTAGCCTGATGCCCTCAAAGCTCATCTATATTGTTTCAAATGACAGGATTTCCTCTCTTTTTTTTTTTTTTTTAATTTCAGACAATACAGAAGTATATCCATTTTTTCTTTCAGATTTTTATTGATTTGACAGAGAGAGAGAGAGAGATCACAAGTGGGCAGAGCAGAGAGAGAGGGAGAAGCAGGCTCCCTGCTGAGCAGAAAGCCGGATGTGGGGCTCCATCCCAGGATCCTGAGATCATGACCTGAGCTGAAGGCAGAGGCTTAACCCACTGAGCCACTCAGGTACCCCTGGATTTCCTCCTTTTTAATGGCTGAATAATATTCCAACTTCTTTATCCATTCATCTCTTGATGGACACTTAGGATGTTTCCATATGTTGGTCATTGTAAAGCTGCCATGAACATGGGAATGCAGATATCAAGTTAATGTTTTAATTTCCTTTGGATATATAATCCTAGAAATGGAATTGCTGGACTATATGGTACTTCTATTTTTAATTTTTTGAGGATCCTCCATACTATTTTCCATAGTGACTGTACCAGTTTACAATCTCATCACTCTGCTTATAGCTTTCTGCTGGTCCACCACTCTGCTCAAGCCTCAGATTTTGCTCTGGGCTTTATCCAGTGAGCTCCAAAAGTAAAGAGAAGTGAACTACTCATTGTCATTCTCTTTACAGAGGCAATATTTCTATAAGCTCATTACTGAAATTTTGGTAAAAGGAGTCCAAGTCTTATTTGTGGCTCCCTGAACTGTGTGAGAACCCAAACTCATGGAGGTTAAAAGAGAAGCCAAATGAGTCTCAGACAACTCTTCTTTCCTCAGAATAGCCTTTCTCACCTGAGGCTCCACAGGCCTTAATGATTTGCCTTTAGAATTCCCCCATGCAGGGACACCTTGTTGGTTCAGTTGGTTAGGCATCTGCCTTCAGCTCAGGTCATTGTCTCAGGGTCCTAGGACTAAGCCATGTATTGGGCTCCCTACTCAGCAGGGAGTCTGCTTCTCCCTCTCACTTTCTTCTGTGTGCTCTCTCTCTAGTAAATAAATAAAATCTTTTTTAAAAATTGCATCATGCAAATAGACACCAGACTATTTCACTTTTCAATCTGAAACTTCTTCCATGCCACTTTGAGTCCATAGTGTACAGCACATGCCTGGCACATAAATGTGTGCCCAACAGCATTTACTAAATGAATGAATAAGAAAATATTTTCCAGAATGAAAAATTAAGATGGCTGTATTTCTCAAAATAAGTTATAGAAATGGCAATAAGCACATGAAAAGATTGTCAACATCACGAATCATTAGAGAAATGAACACCAAAACCACAGTGAGAAACTACTTCGCTAAGGTAACTGTGATTAAAAAGAAAGGCAACAGCAAGTGTTGACAAGGCTACAGGGAAACTGGAGCCCTCGTGTGCTGCTCATGAGAATGTAAAATGGTACCACATCTAACCTGGAAAACAGTTTGGCAGTTCCTCAAAAAGTTAAACAGAACTACCATATAACCCAGCAATTCTGCTCCTAGCTATATACCCAAGGGAACTGAAAACATACATTCACACAAAAACTTACACTACCCTAATGTTCATAATGGCATTATTCATAATAGTGCAAAAGTAGAAACAATCCAAATAACCACTAATGAATAGATAAAGAAAATACAGTATGTGCCACACAATGAAATATTATTCAGTCATAAAAAGAAATGAAGTACTACTACATGCTATAACATAGATGAGCCCTGAAATCCCTTGCTAAGAAGTCAAACACGAAAGGCCTTATATTGGGGTGCCTGGGTGGTTAGTGAGTTAAGCCTATGCCTCCAGCTCAGATCATGATCTCAGGGTCCTGGGATCAAGCCCTTCAATGGGCTCTTTGCTCAGTGAGGAGCCTGCTTCCCCCTCTCTCTCTGCCTGCCTCTCTGCCTACTTGTGATCTCTTGCTCTGTCAAATAAGTAAATAAAATATTTTTTTAAAAGGCCTTATATTGTATGATTCTATTCATATGAAGTGTTCAGAACAGGCAAATCCATCAGAAAGTAGTGGTTTTCAGAAGCTGAAAGGGGGAAGAATGGGAAGAAACTATTAATGGGTCCAGAATTTCTTTCAGGGGTGATTAATTAATAGTTAAATGGTAGTTGTTATTAATATTAATAGATAATTAATATATAATATTAATATATAATATGTTATATATAATGGTTAATTATATATGTAATGTTATATATTATAAAATTATATAATGTTACATAGTATAAAATATCATGATATAATTATAAAATGTATAAATAATAGATTAATAATTAATAGGTATATAGTAGCAATGGTTGTACAACTTTGTGGACATACCAAAAAATACTGAATTGTATCCTCTTCAAAAGTGTATTTTATAGTATACAAATTTTACTTCAAATTTTTCATATCTATCTCAATTTTTAAGTGCCCCTAAAAAAAATTAGGATGGGGGCGCCTGGGTGGCTCAGTGGGTGAAGCCTCTGCCTTCAGCTCAGGTCATGATCTCAGGGTCCTGGGATCAAGCCCCACATCAGGCTCTCTGCTCAGCAGGGAGCCTGCTTACCCCGCTCTTTCTGCCTGCCTCTCTGCCTACTTGTGATCTCTCTCTCTCTCTCTGTCAAATAAATAAGTAAAATCTTTAAAAATAATAATAATAATAATTAGGATGATTGGATGGATAGTACATTACTACAGAGCAGATTTTGTTCAGTTCTTTTAGAAGTACTTTCTACTTTTAGAAATAGACATCCCCACCTATGGAAATAAATTCCTCCTTCAGATAATGAGCTGCCTATCTCAGGGACTATTTAAAATAAGCTTGTCAGATATACCCTTATGTTTACTGCAGCATTATTTATAATATTTTTACAATATTACAAATTTACAAATATTACAAAATTACAGTATTATTTATAGTAATTACAATTTACAACAGCAAGATATGGAAGCAACCCAAGTATCTATCCAGACGTGAATAGACAAAGAAAATGTGATTCATACATGTACACACACACACATGTACAGTGGAATATTACCCAGCCATAAAAACAGAATGAGATCCTGCCATTTGTGACAATATGAATGGATCCAGATGGTCTTATGCTAAGTGAGATAAGTCAGACAAAGAAAGACAAATACCACATAATTTTACTTACATGTGGAATCAAAACAAAACAAATGAACAAAAAAACAAAAAACAGACTGCTAAATACAGAGAATAAACTGGTGGTTGCCAAAGAAGAGGTATCTAGGGAGATGGGTGAAATCAATAAAGAGGATTAAGAGGTACAAACTTCGTTATAAAATAAATCACAAAGATGAAAAGTACAGCATAAGGAATAGAGTCAATAATATTGAAGTAACATGGTATGGGGACAGACACAGAGTACACCTAACATGGTGAGCACTGTGTAATGCACAGAACTGTCAAATCACTATGTTGTACACCTGAAATTAATATACTACTCTATGTTAATTCTACTTCAATAGAAAAAAATCAAATCAAATAAAATACAAAATAAGAAAAAGAAGATAAGCTTGTCAGGAGTGCTATAACAGGAATTCCTACATTACACTTGAGATTGGACTACCTTACAAATTCCCTATCACGTTAGGTACTCCCTAGTGCCCTATGCAAAACAGGAACTCAATTATAAATAAATAAATGTCAACAAATGCCTGATAAATAAGTTAACAAACCCTCATAAAGCATTTATTAAGCATATCTGCACATGATGCTGTACTAATCAGCAAATGCCAACTTTTTCATTGAAAGCTTACTATGGATGGAAGCCAATCTGTCCCTGAGAGGCAGAGAGGTGAACTTCACATATTCTATGTTGGGTTTTATCAGCTGCTGGAGAAGTTATTTAGAAGAAAACCAATAATGGCTGGTAAACTCTAATTGTCCAGCTGAGTGAATATAGACACTGCTGGCCAACACCATTCATACACCCCACCAGTGGAGAATATGCAGCTCTCTCATAGAGGAGGGAACTAGGGGTCTGTGTTAGTTTTCAAATCCTGGGAAAACAAGAGACATTATCAGAAGAACAGCATTCCCTGATATCAGAATAATGTGCACAAAGTCCACGGGAGGAACTTCATTCCAACATTTACAGTACTGAGCCCAGTACTGGGAAAAGAGTAACACTCATTTTATATGTAAATTTTTCATATGCTTTTATAAATTTTTTTCCCTCTTTCTCTCCCCTACCTCTGTGTTATGGGTTGATTTGCAGCCCTCCCAAAAAGATATGTTGAAGTCTTAATCCCCATGTGCCAGAATGTGACCTTACTTGGAGATAAATCTCTACAGAGGTAATCAAGTTAAAATAAGGTTATGAAGGTGCCCCCTAATCCAATATGACTGGTGTTCTTTTGGACAAAGACACACAATCACAGGGAAAACACATGTCATACAAGAGAAGTCAACTAACACCAATGATCGGCCAGCAAGTCATCTAGCAAGAAACTAGGAAGCAGGCATGAACAAATTCTCCACCACAGGCCACAGAGAAGCAATCTTGCTGACACTTTTGATCTTGGACTTCTGCTCTCTGGAAGTGGGAGATCATCAACTTCTGGCACTTAAACCAGCCAGTCTGTGGTTCTGTGTCACAGTAGCCCTAGCTAACCAATCCAACCCACCATCAGCCAGCAGCAGCAGCACCTTCCACCTTGCTATCCTTGTCATTTCTTGTCCTGACTTCCACATGCTAGGAGCTAACTTTAAAACCCACACTGAAAAATCCAGCCAGTCCGGGAACACACAAGCTCGTAAGTGTCCAAGACCATTTTCCCTCTGTGAGGACGGTCTGTGTCCTCTAGGCCTCTGCAGCAAACAAAAGGGACTAAAATACCATGATCCACTCCACCCCTATTCATTTTTATTATATATCATTCATCTTTAGCAGAGTGGCAAAACAAAAAAAAAAAAAAAAAAAAAGAGAGAGAGAGAGAGAAAGAAACAAAGAAAAGCTGTTCTTAAAATGGCAATTTCATGAAATTAAACATGATTTTGAATGAGTGAGGCCCAAGGGCTCAATAAACAAATATGAACAGATGTTCCAAACTGTGCAAAGAATGTGACAATGGAAAAGAGGGAATAATGTTGCCAGAATGACATTTCATACCCAAGGCCCTGTCTGAGCTCCCAGTCACCAGTACACCTGCTGCAGGAGTCGCATTTCGTTATGATTTAATATACTCAGTAATGAGTTCAAAAGTGCATCATGCACATAACTTCATTCTAAGGTCTGTAAATTAGAGTGATCTTCTAATGAGGGATAATAAGTCACATTTCCCAGCCTGCCCTGAGGAAGCCACAAGCAGAGCAAACTCTCTAGCTCAGAGCAAAGGACCTGTCTGCCCTCTCTCTCTCTCCATGCTAGAGCCTCTGAGGAGGTCAGCTGTCTAGAGAATGGTGCCCCTACCTCAGCTGCCACCACACTTCCTGGCGGCAGAGTCAAGAATGGTATGTCTGCAGAGTTTGGGGAATGGGGGTGCTCCAGCCAATATCAACAAATACGACCCTCCCTAAGCCCAAAGTCAGCCTCACAGTTTGATGAAGAAACTAAACAGAGAAAGCAGAACTATTCACCCTGTGGAGGAAAAAAGTCTTAACATGCAATGCTATGAAGGATATTTCAGAGAAAAATTTAGGTTGATGACAAGTTTCCAGCTTTAGAACAAGATAATTCCTTTGTGTGCTTTAGCCAGGGTTCATCTGTAAATCATTCCTGAGGACCTACTATGTGCCAAACATCCTGCAAAGAGCTAAGTAAGGTAGTAAAGATGTTAGACACAGTTGCTGCCCATGGAGACACAGTGATGGGCAAGAGATCAGACATGGGAGTCAGACTCACCTAGACTTCAACCCTGAGTCAGTTACTTATTAGCGGGGTGATCCTGGGGAAGTCATATGACCTTTCTGAGCCTCAGCTTCCTCACTGTAAAATAGAAATAGTATGTCCTACATAATGTTTTGTAGCATTTCTAGTACATAGTAATCACTTGAAAACAACAATTATAATTTTTATATGCTAATGTGTAAATGCTGATGAACACATCATCTTTGTAGATTTGCCTTTAAATGTCCTTCAGTAGCATCTGTTCTGCCTTTCCAGCTAGAAGCAGAAACAACATCTTCTTTTTCTTTTTCTCTTTTTCTTTTTCTTTTAATATCCTCCAACTGTTTGTAGCATAATGATGGTTGCCTGCATTCCCACACCAGTGTCCTAGACCACCTATAATAGGCCAGAAAATTACATAGTTGAGAATGATGTGTTATGATGCTGCTCAGGAAGAATTAATGGGGTAATAGTTAAGGAAAAACTTGGAAGCAAGTGTTACTGTGATTGGGTGTCTTGCTCTAGTCCCAAAACAGAAAACTTAGTTTTGCTCCTCACTCTCTGTCTAGAGTAAACCAGTCTACACCAGAACCAATATATGCTCAGGCCCCAGAAGCAAGGAAAAGATTGAGTCTATAGAATACATTGGTATTATGTAAATTTGCATAGCATGTATATGTTCCTACATAATAACCTCAGTTATGAGACCCACAGAGATTGGCCTGTTCCTGAATCACATGAAATCTTTTTCAAATAATATCCTCACTCTGAGAAGAGGAAATAAACTGTTTCTTCTGAGGAATCGGCAGCTTTCCTAAGGAACCAAATGTTCTCCAGGACACAAACCATTTGCCTTCCAAAAAGAGATTATTTTCTCCCTTCATCAACAAGAGAGAGAGTTTACTGCTTTTAACTCAGAAGGTATATCTAACCTAAACCTGTTCAAGAATGTCTTCATACATTTCTTGGCTATTTTCAAGGGCTTATCATAAGAATGTATTTAAAATATAATCAAATATTATATGGAATATGGTTTTCTGTGTTTTATCAAAAGTTACATTGAGGGGCATCTGGGCAGCACAGATGGTCAAGTGTGTGACTCAGGTCATGATGTTAGGGTCATAAGATCAAGCCCTGCATCTGGCTCCCCACTCAGCATTTGGAGTCTGCTTAAGGCTCTTTTTTCCCTCTCACTCTGTCCCTCCCGCACACCACACTAGCTCACGCTCTCTCTCTAAAATAAATAAATCTTTTGAAATAAGAAAGTTACAGTGATGTCTTCTTAGGGAAGAATAAGAAAAAATTCCATTATAAAATTCAATAAAGTCTTCCTTTTCTCAAAAATAAGGTATTTAATGATAAAAGGGAGGTTAGAATCGACAAGGGATAAAAAGACCTTTTAATGTTTCCAAGAAGACCATCAAATATAGAAGAAATTGTCACATACGTTCAGCCCTTCAAGAGACTCACAGTTTCCCTTAGATGCTCCTAAAAGAATTAATGATATAGACAATGGCTCAATGGGGAGTAGACTCTCCATAATCTGGCCACCATTCTTAACTCGTGCTTTATTCTCCAGCCTTCTGCTGCTCTGTGGGCTCAGGCTGGCATGCCCATTTATGTACTCTCCTAGGACCCAACCTCTCCAGACTCCCATGAACTGCTAATGGACCCAACTGGCTTGTCCCAGCCTCTCTCCACCTGGGCCCTGCCTTCGGGGACAGCCCTGACAAGGTTTGGCGAGGCCCAGAAGGGCCGATTCTGACAGCCAACTGCTTGTTTTGAATGATTTAATCTGCTCAAGAGTAGCAGCTGTATCAGGTGATACCTTGAGACTTGAGGCTTTTGAATAAATATTCTAACAATTCATGGATAAATCCCCCAGTAGAGCCAGACAGAGAAATGTCCTATCCATTTAAAACATGGACAGAGAAAATATGACTGGTGGTAAAATAATTTAACCTTAGTCCAGACCTATTATCAGCTGCAGACTAGCAGACTGGTTTAGTCCTTTCAAAACTACGGGATTTTCTATGGCGTAGATGTGTGATAAATTAGAGGAGGGGGCCAGTCATGGGGATAGTGAGATGGGCATCTCCATTTTAGCCTAACTAAGAGGAGATTATCCCTCACCTCTGAGGTTTGAACAAAAGAGAAAGAAAGCTGAGGAAAGCAATTAAGAGGGCTTAATAAGGGTCTGAGAAGGTTTTGCTGCAAGCAATAATACGGCTTGGCTAGTGGAAGACAGGAAGAGCGTTTCAGTCCTATTTAGAACATCTGAAGCCAGATCTGCATGTGGAACTGAATGAACACTAGTCGTTTGTATTTGGATAATTCACCAGTTGCCACTAAGAAATTACCCTGGGGAAGGCTTTCTGGGAAGGACATGGGGGAGGGGAGCAAAGGACGGGCTGTGTCCTTTCACCTGATTGTTCAGAGCCTGGACTCATTTGCATAGTCCTCCGAGGATGAAGTCTTTTCTGCCATTTGGTAGATTGCCATCAAATTTCAAATGACATGATGCACCGTAGATTTATGCACCGTGAAGCGGATACTGCAGGGGGCTGGTATATTTGTGTTTCATTTCCAGTTAAACAATACACAAGGGCTGTCACACTAACAAGGTTTATAATGATTGACTTGTTCAGCCGTATCGAGACCTTTACTTCAATGGAACAGAAGCCTCAATAAACAGGAAATTTATATTTGAACAGATGTCTGTCTAGAAGGGTGGTACCATATTTCTGCCTGACTTGGTTCAGAGTGAATCAAGCACATTCTCCTCCCACCCCCCAAGCACAAACACAGAATGTGCAGAATCTCTGGGTCACTAGCATCTGACTCTCGTAAAATAGAATCCCTTAAAATGTGTTTAAGTCCTCTGAACGAATCACCAGGCATAATTCAACATTTGGCTACGCTCATTTTAAATACAAATTCATGATTTTTTAAAATGCATACATCATACCAGAACAAAAAGAAAGAATCTTTATCTCTGATTTGGAGCACTTTAATTCATTGAGCCTGAATTTTTTCACTTATGAATTAGGAATAATAAAACCCATGGTACAATGTTGTTATAAGAATTAGATAAGAAAAAGTCTGTGAAAATCTGGTACATAATTGATGTCCAATTAATGTTTAAAAAACTACACAGATGATATAACTGACCCTCTAGGTATACCTGATTGCACCTTTGACTGATGAATTCATATTATTTGTGACAAAATTAAGAAGAGTCAGAACGTTTAGGAATAGAGCAACACAGATATAAAGAGAGAAAAATGCTTTCCTAGAACATGATATATCCAGTGAGTTGGGCAAGTATGACAGTGGCCACTGCCAGGGATTGGATCCCTGGGGAGCTAGATGAAACTTGCTAAGTATTAAGATATGAGAGAGTCAAAGGAAAATTGAAGGAAATTATTTCCACGCTTGGATTCAAAAATACCTAGCTAGGTTTGTTAAGTGAATGAATGAAAAAAAGAACAAAAGAATACATACATTCTGACAAAATCAATCACCTCCAACTAATCCAAGATTTCTTTACGATTACCATTTATTGATTCAGCATATATTATTGGACCCATACCATGTGCCAGATAATGTGCTAGGCACTGAGGATACAAGAGTGGGAAGATACATGCTTTCCTAGAGTTCATAGTCTAGTACGGAGTCAGATGAATATTTGCATAAAGATAAAAATTGTGGTAAGTACTATGATGGAAAACTACCGAATACTATGGAAGCATTCTTATACCTTAGGAACCTAATGTCTGAGACCTGAGGTATGTGTAGGAATCAGCTAAGTAAGAAATGTGTGGAGTTCTAGGCAGGGGGAACAGCATGTGGGAAGTCCTGAGGCAGAAAAGAGCTTGGGGCATTTTGAGAACAGGCTTTAATTGCTGGAATATCATACGCAAAGGGAAGACTGGCAAGAGTTGGCAAAAACTGGGGAACCTGGGTGGCTCAGTTAGTTAAGCATCTGCATTTGGCTCAGATTATGATCCTAGACTTATGGGATCATAGCTTCCAACTCATCAGGAAGTCTGCTTCTCTCTCTCTCTCCCCCTGCCCTTCCCCCATCCCCCATGCTCTCTTTCTTGCTCACTCTCTCAAATAAATAATATTTTTAATCTTTAAAAAAAACAAAAGAAAAGAGTTGGCGGAAACCAAACCCAGCAGTCTTACTGGCTTTGTAGTTTATTCTAAGTATAATGGGAAATAATGACTTGATCAAATTTTTGCTTTAAAAAAATTATTCTGGGCGCCTGGGTGGCTCAGTGGGTTAAGCCACTGCCTTCAGCTCAGGTCGTGATCTCAGGGTCCTGGGATCAAGTCTCGCACCAGGCTCTCTGCTCAGCAGGGAGCCTGCTTCCTCCTCTCTCTCTCTCTCTCTGCCTGCCTCTCTGCCTACTTGTGATCTCTCTCTGTCAAATAAATAAATAAAATCTTTTTTAAATAAATAAATAAATTATTCTGACTACAGTGTACTAAACGAATCAGAAATATAAAAAGGATGTGCGAATACTATTGAAAAGCTATTGCAGTCACCCTAACAAGAGATGACATAGGCCTACACTAGAACGTGGAGATGAATTTAATATGCATTTTTGAAGTAGAATTATTAAACCTAAAATTCAATTAGCAGTGGCCTGGCAACAGGACAGATAGTGGTACTACTCACTAAATGGAATATTCCAGAAAAGCAGATTGGGGAGCGGGAGCAATGGGAAAAGATCAAGAACTTAATTCTGGACAATTCAAGTTGAAATGTCGGCAGCCACCAAAAAGTGGATGTGTCTAGAATGCAATTGTACCTAGATTACAGAGCTCAAAAAAGAAGTCAAAGCAGAAGATATAAATTGGGAAGTCATAGGCATATACAAACAATAAAAATAAAATCACAGGAGTGGCTGCAATTGCGGACAGAAAGTACAGAGGAGGAAGAAAAGAGAGTTTAACATTTCAAGGTAGGTCAAGTAGACTGGGAAGGAGAAGCCATGGGATGGGATGAAAAGAAAGATGCTGGGGGTGGGGCAGGGGGATGGTAAGAGAAGAAAGCATTTCAATAGGGAATGTTGAATGTTGCTGCAAATAAAGTAAAATGAGAACTAAAGTGGGTCAGTTGGATTCAACACATGCAAGTAACCTTAGGAAGTCCTGATACAATGGAATTGTGGGGCAGAAGCCAGGCTGAAGTGGGTTGGAAAGTCAGACGTGAGGAGGCCCTGGGTGGCTTAGACAGTTAAGTGGCTGCCTTCAGCTTGATCCTAGGATGGAGCCCCACATCTTGGGGCTCTCTGCTGAATGGGGAGTCTGCTTCCCCTTCTTCCTCCGCCCCTCTTCCCAGTTGTGTTGTCTCTCCTGCACTCTCTTTAAAATAAGTAAATAAATAAATAGATAGATAGATAGATAGATAAAATCTTGAAAAAAAGAAAAAGAAAGAAAGAAATCAGAAGTGAGGAAATGCAAGGCCGTGGGCAGATAAGGCTTGTGGCAGTGGAAGCACGGAGATGGGAGAGAGCCTGGGGTCCAAGAAGGGTGGTAGTGGGAGTCATTTGTCATCTTTGTTGTTGCCGTCATTATACTTCCTGGTAGGAAATACTACAACATACATTAATACCAATCAAATAAAAGCTAGAGGGAGTGGAATTCAAATAGCACGTGGAGCAAGTATCCTTGGGTAAGAGGAGGGGTGTGTCCTCTGTCACAACATGTGAATAGAGGGCATAGACACGGGCTTCGGTGGAGATCATGTGAAGAGAACGTGGGTAGTTCCCACCTGAAAGTTTCCTTTTTAAATATGAGGCAAGGTCACCTTCTGAGACTGAGGAAGAACCAGAAGTTTTAAGCAGAATGGAAAAGAAATGAAACAGTCGTTGTGGAAAGCAGGATGGAGCTTACTAGACAAAGCAGTGCTGGATTTGTTACCGGGAGAAACCAATTAAGAAGTTTGGTTATGGGGAGTACACGGTGTAGCCATCTGCCAGGTTGTGTGATATTCTCCAACAATGCCATGCCCTTCAGGGGTGGACCTGGAGAAGTTCGATGGCTGGATTTCTCCCAAGCTGGAGTTTTAGCAGGTCGGTGGGACAGAAAAAAAAAAAAAAATGAGGGTATTTGCAACAAAGGAATGGTTGTGATGAGCAATGGAGGACAAGAAGGACTAATGGGGAGAGAAAAAGTGAAAGGGCCAGTGGACTGGAGATGCAGGGGACATGTCAGCAAGAAAGCAGGGAAGACACAAACTGCAGGCCTCAGGGTGCAAGACGTGCAATTTAGATATTCTGCAGAGGTGGAAGCCTCTGGTGATGACAGCATCAGCATGTAAGCCACGGAAGAGGGTTGACTTAAAGGAGAAGAGGAGAAAGCCATTGTAGATGAAGTGTTCCAAAACTGAAATTTGAGATGTTGAACAAATTTAACCATGGCTATTTAAGTTACGGGAGAAAACAGAAGTTAAAGTGGACAGAAAGACTGAGCCATGGTTTTAAAGTCTTTATCAAGAGAGAGTAAATATCAAAGAGATTTACCCACTAAAGAGTAAGCAAATTACAATGAAGAAAACGAGGGAGAATGAGGTACAGCAGACTGGTCTGAATTCAAGAGTTTTTATAAAAGGAGGGGGTAGTTATGGTCTAAAAGTTTCGTGAGGGTGGATTGAAGACATCTACCCTTCTGGCCAACCCCACAATTAATCAAGTACAAGAAAATTACCTCTACCTGAGAGCATCTTAAACCATTTGCAGTTATTGTTATTTTATGTTCCTTGAGATGCTCTCAAAGAACATAAAATAACAATAACTACAAATGGTTTAAGTGCCAACGCTGTGATAAGAATATTTTATATATTACAAAAACCATTAGGTATTATTCCCATTTCACAGATGAGGAAACTAAGCTTAGACACTGTTAAATGCATTAATCATATATATATATTACAAATGGCAGAGCTGAGGCCATATGTTGAAGGAAAACTGCAGTTATTGAAATGTTTCTGAGGGATTATTATACTGACAAGATGCAATGCTTTTTTTGTAATTAGAAGGATCCTGAAAAGCGCTTATTCTATGGACAAATGATGAAGTAATAAAAGCCTTGTAGACTGCCACATGCGGGCAAAGGTGGTTATTTCATCCCATGTCCTTGAGGAAGGAACCACTCTTGGTCCCTCCTGTCCCCTCCTTTCCCCTTTTCCCTCACTCTCCTGCAATATAAACTCATGAACGCCAAGTCCCACTTTGTCTCCCCTGAGTCACATAGTAGTTGCTAAACAAGTATTTGGTGAACTGGAACAAGAAAAACATCCAGACTCAACCAATCCACTGGCCTCTCTTACTCACTGAGGCAAGGACAGAAGAGAAAGAATGCAACAGTTTCTCTTGCTGCCTCCCTAGCCCCTCAAGAAGTTTGTGGTCATTTTATATCACATAATGATAAAGTGACTAACCATATATTCAGGACATGTAGCTCTTGGTCTGGATTTTAGGACAGACCTCAGGACCAGAGAGAGCAAAGCAATTGCACATTGGCAAGGAATTCTCCAATTCTCAGGATTAGGCCCTCATATTTTCTCTAGAACACAAGAACAAAGGGAAAACTATTTCCCCTTTGCTACTAACCCCTCTCCTTCTCTCTCTAATTTTCAACCATAAAACACCTGGGTATTAAACATGAAGAAATGTGGGAGAGCTAAGGTAAGAGCCCACCACTCAAACCCAGGGAACCCAATCCACAATGCTGTCAGATACCTAAAAATGGCATTTTTCGAAATCTGAGATTTCAATCTAGTCTGATTCAGATTATAAATGCTTCTACATATAGGTTAGGCACCCACTGCAAAAACCCACGTCTTCTCAGGAAGTTGACTATGACCTCATTATTTACACATTTCACTTACTCGGTCAGCTATCATTCCATTCCTATAAGTGCTAGAAGCTACAAAAATGTGCCATGATTGCGATTTGTGTTACTGTCTGCAACCCACAGAGGTCTCCCTGACTGGTGCTAAACCCAGAATGACATCAGGAGAAGGAGAAGCTTTTGTCAGTTCATCAGAAGTGTGTGAGTCAGGCCAATGTATGCCTTGATCCAGGCCTGACATTGGAAAGGCTGTGGACACAGGTGAGGCCAAACCAATCTAATACATCATCATCACACTGTCTACCTGCAAAACGTGCCAACCATTCTACAAATAGGGCCCCAACACCCAATCTCCATCCTTCTAGGAGACTGCAGTGCACACACTCAGAATACCTTTTCTTCAAAATGTCATTAAAATATTTCTTTTCTCGTTTTAATATTTCAGTATTTCAAGAGGAAGGAGGAAGAAGCTAGTTTCAGGGCTCCAGAGGTTGTCAGCAAACCCTTCCTTACATCTGATGACTTTCTTACAGGAAACTGTCATCTTGATGAGGCTCCAGGAGTGTCCTTGCAAGAAGGACAGAAGTAGAATGGTGATCTGGGCCAAAGAAATAGACCAAGAAAGGTCAAAGGGAATACCCCAAAGGGGGATTCTCCTACATCTTTATCAGTCTGCTCAGACCATCCTAAGAGAGATACAAGAACACTGAGATCCATTTACCACCTTCTGACTTAATTTTATTGGCTCAGTACCATCACCAGGTAATAAAGCCAATGCTCCACTACATGCCCCTTATGAATTCTTTAAATGCTTGGATCGTATAATTCTTACTAAAGTTACTAGCTACGTAGTATTACTATCCCCATTTTATATACAAGGAAACTGAGGCACAGAAGCACTGCTGACAAGTGGAGGTAGGAGGCAAACCCAAACATCTCAGGCTCTACACTGCTAGTGTGTGGCCATTACACAACGGTGCTTCCTGGAAGACAAAACCTGCAGCGGCTAGATGCAAACTGGTAGTAGCCAAGATTCAAAACTGATTCGTTTACCCATCTATTCTTATCTCTTACCTGCAACCCAAAGAACAGAGGAGGCAGAAAAGATAGCAAGTCTGCCAAACACGGAATAGAAATTTCAGAAATGAGGTTGTGAGTTTCAATAGAAACATAAGGGTTAAGGTCCTCTGGTTTGCTTCATTTTCTGAATATGCCAGGACACACTACTCCAGATCCTGTGAACCTGAACGTCAAATGCAGTAGGAGGTTAAGGTTCAGGGTGCTAGAATTATCACCTGGGGGCTCCAGCCCACAAAGAGAAAGCATTCCTCTCTCCCACTGCCTTTGCAGTGAGTGGCAAGAAAGTCAAAGATGTGGTAAGTCTGTTTTCTGTCACTCATCATGACTGCAGGCTCCCAGGGATGCTATGGGAATAGGATTTTAGGCAGTAAAAAGAGGTGGGTGTCATAACTTCAACAACACGAGAAAAAGGAAAACAGATCTGCAGAAGCCTGGGGAACAGAATGTAAGAGAACCTGAAATGTTCTTGGTTTCAGTCACATATACAAATTATGAACCAGTTGGAATTCCTCAGAAATTTTCTGTGGGCCAACTTTGCAGCGAAATGCTTTGCTCAGTCTGGAGAAGTGTGAAGAACTGGCAGCTGACTTGGGATGGCTTGTTTTGAGTTTCAGTCTGAGTTCACCCCACAGTTTACATCTCCAGAGCCCTCCGATACCCAGCTGAGACAGCTTCCATGGAGAAGATTGTCACGGGAGACATCACACACAATTAAGCTGTACGTTGGCTTCCAAAGCAAAGTCCTAAAGAGTGTGCTCCTCTCTAAGTGGCAACTGATGACTCACAGAGCCATCTGAACCAGTGGTACAGCTACCTCCCTCCCCTTCCCGGTGCTAGGAACTCACTTCCGGCTTTCTCCAGGTCATTCCATTAGCTTTCTCAAGCAACACGGCAAAAGTAGGAAGATGAGTAAACTGGGGACCAGATGAGTAGCTGATGTGCCCACATCCGGGCTGTAAGTGAACAGAGATAAGATCCAAGCCACTTCACAACACAGACAAGGGTCTACCCTGTACTGTAGTTATCTAAGATCACTGAGACGCTGCGCCACCCTCAAGGAACTGACAGTCTGTTTGGGTGTGCTTCATCTCCTGGGTTCCAAATCCAAATTTTTTAGCCACTTCTAAAATACCATAACTACCCTAAAGCATTTATTGTCTGTATCATTTGTTTGAGACTTAGCACAGATTATCTGGGATGATAGTTCTCTTCCTAAGTGTATGAGATATATTTATAACTGGGTTTTAAGCTATTTGAAGACAAAGGCTATGTGACACCTTTGTGTCCCCATACCTAGCACTGTATCTTGCATATGATGGGCTGACTCAGTAGATACTTTTTGATACTGTTGGTGGTAGTGTTCATGTAGGAGACTGACAGCAATTGGAATGGAGTAGAGAAGCAAAGGAGTTTGGGAAAATTTGTTCCCTCTGTACCAACAAAAGAGTGTATTTGCAGAAACACAGTGTGTGCATATATATATATATGTATATGTACACATACATATGTGTGTATATGTATATATGTGTTTAAAAATATACATATAATTAAAAAATTAAGAAACACAACACATATATATGTGTGTATATATATATACACGATTAAAACTCATTTAAGCATGAGCTACAAACTAGTTATGTATAAGTCAGAATACAGGCTCTTGAGTCAGACTATCTACATTTGAAATCATTCCCACCACCTACTTTTTAGCTGTATGACCTTAAGCATGTTACCTTAATTCTCTGTGTCTCGGTATCCTTATCTATAAAATAGTAATAATAACAGTAAGATGCCTGTGAAGATTATGCAAGTTAATACATACAAAACATTTAGAACAGTGTCAGACACATAGTAAGTGCTCAATGAAAGTTAACTTTTTAATTTTGCTTCAATGCAGTTAATATATAGTCATAAAATTGGCAGAGACAAATCACAGACCACAAACCCTGTTCATGGATTTTTTTTTTTTTAAGTAGTCTCCATGCCCACCCAGCCCACAGCCCAACAAAGGGCTCAATCTCACAACCCTCAGATCAAGACCTGAGCTGAGATCAAGAGTGAGACACTTAACCAGCTGAGCCAAAAAGGCTCCCCTGTTCATTGATTTATTTTAAATAATTACTTCTAAGTAATATCCAGGGTTCAGTATGCATTAAGTTCAATGCTTCTTCAGCTATGATTAATAACTAATACAACAAATATTTATTAAGTACCCATTGTGTGCTAGAAGACAGAGACATAGACTATGGCTTCTCTCAAAGAGCTTATAGCTAGCAGTAAATTTAGCTCAGGTAGTGCAGGGACAAGGGATGGCACAAGGTTGGCTATGGAACAAGTCGACTATGGAACACACACAAGGGATATATAACCCAACACAAAGGGGTCAAAGGAGGCCTCCACCAAATTTTGAAAAACAAGAAGTAAGCCAGATAAAGAAGGGAGAAAGAAATTGATGAAAACATAATTACATTTATAATTATAATACCAGGGATGCCTGGGTGGCTCAGTTGGTTAAGCCACTATCTTTGGCTCAGGTCATGATGCCAGGGTCCTGGGATCGAGTCCCACATCTGGCTCCTTGCTTGGCGGGGAGCCTGCTTCTCTCTCTGCCTCTGCCTGCCACTCTGCCTACTTGTGTTCTCTCTCTCTCTCTGACAAATAAATAAACATAATATTTAAAAATAACAATAATAATAATACCATGTATTTCCATATGTCTTTACAATTTCAAAAATGTTGTATCACTTATCTCATTTAATGAAAACTGATCGGTAACTGGTCCAAAATGTGGGCACATGAGTTGCACCAGACTAATCAAGGCCATTCTCTGAGGATTTTTTTTCATTTGAGCTGTGAAGAAATGTGTCTTTATCTCTCTGGTCACAATTTACAAAGGTGGGAGGACAGACCTGCCTGCTGTCATGTCCCCAGCTGAGTGGAGAAACAGCTGGTGAGAGAGAACAAGGCTTTCAGGAAAAGAGGGAGAAACAAGAGAGATGGTGTTTCATGGGCTGGATCCAATAGTTCCTACGGCCAGCTCCACCCTGCCCTTTCCACTTGGAATTACATGCACCGCTAATGACAATGGATACCTATCATAATACTGATGATGAGCATGTACTGGGTGTTTAATATGTACCAAAGCCCGGGCCAACCTCTGCACAATTCCAGGAGCCAGGGAAGGAAAGAATGAGCTACTGTATAACTGCCCATCTCTTAATGACTTGAATTGAATTCCTGCTTAGCCAACAGCTAAGAACTGTCTCATTTGGGCAGCATCACTAGATATTCAGTATAGACAATGAAATCTAGTGTCTTGTTGCTATTTTTAAAAATATCCTTTCGTTTACTTTCTCTGTAAGTCCAAAGATGGGTTGCACTCTGGAAAGGACAACTGTTTACATACAGACAGTTTTTGGTCCCTTGCAGTCTGGTACTTGGGAGGGAAAGGGGAGAGGAGAACCCAGCTCTACAGGCATGCTTCTCACAGAGCCTGCTACCCGATCTGCCATCAACTTGCTATGTAGACACCTAACGTGATGAGCCCCATGATGTTCTCCCGTCCTCTCTCAGCAATGGCTATTTGGATATAATTCTTCACACTGTCCCTTTGCACCTCTCAGACAAGGGGCTACCCTCTAGTAAGTGGTCAGAAAAGTCTTAAAAATATTCCTATAGTCCTCCAGTACTTCTCTCTTGCCAGATGCAAATTCTGCCTCCATCAGCAAGGGCAATTTACTCTGTGCCACAGCTCCAAATTGCCTGCATGCTCATCTCCAAAAGTACAAACCCTCCTCTTTCAATGTGCTACTTACTGTTGTTGCCAAAGACACTGGAAAACAAGTTGATTTCCACGCCACACAAAGCATGAGAAAAATAACAGCAATATAACCTCAGAGCAGCTTAGACCCTTATGATATTCCAAATACATATGATTTACCCCGCTGGTTTGTTTTTTTTTTAACAATATGGGAATTGTGTAATGCAATTTAGACAGATATTTTTACCCCATTTCACAGATCACAGAAAGCACATTTATTTCTTCAAGGTTACCAGACTATATGTGATAGAGCCAGCCAAGGACCCCATGCATCTTGCCTATTACACTCTGAGAAGAAGGCAGCCATTATAAAGATACAACTCCCAAACTAATAATAAAAATCGTTTAAGTTTAAAACCTTGATTGCCTTTTCCTTCATTTTCTTCCTAGACTATGTGATGCTTGGCTTTAACAGATACATATTATGTTTGGACAGAAATAATTTACATTTTATCTCCTTTGAAAAGAGAGTCCAAAAACAGGATTCATTTTCATTAAGGGCTCTGTGTGGGGTACGCAGCAGTGGCTCTCATGCAAACCATTTCCCGTCTCATACCTTGAAATGAAAATGAAGGAGTAGTCCAAAACTGAGAGGTAGAAGATAATCTCTTTAAAATAAGGACTTCAAACATAGCTTTTGGAGTACTATGAATGTCTCCCACACTTCATATCAGGGTGGCTGACTGGTAGATAAGTCAGAAAACTCCAGAGGGAAAAAAAAAGTTTTCTTCCCAGTTCCTTCCGCAAGAGAGATTTTAAATATTAATCACTTTCTCATTAGAAAAGCCATGTTTGTTCAAAAGAGGGAGTTTTCCCATCCTCTTCAAAACGATCACTACCCAGCCCAAGAGAGTCAAGCAACAGTCATCAAATGGAACCATTTTGGTGGTGTCCCTGGTTCCCTGAGAAGACACAGTGGAAAGACAAATGATAGGACCTCAAGCTGCAGCAAATAACTGGGGACTGTACCACATGGCCTATGGCAAAGAGATACCCAAACGCTTGCTTTAACTCTAAGTTAAAACATTAGCATTTTGCCCATGGCGCTCCGCATTCATGCCTCCAGGGGTCACTATTAAATGTCACAGCTTATTCAACCAGCACGTCTCCCAGGACCCAAGCCCCAAAAGTTCTTCTCTAGCCAAAACTTTAATAACCCTTGTCAAACTCCTTTTGATAGAATATTTTAGGACTTTGACATTCCTTGACATATTTATTCTTTGTCTTTAAAACAACCTTCATTGTTAAAGTTTTTACATTTTTTTTTTTTATTTTCAAGGAACAAAAAGTGATTCTTCTAACACTTCACAACTAAGAAAACCCAAATAACCTGCATAACTCATGAGGTACCCATTACTAATATGTATTGCTTTTTCTTCTAAAATCATTCATTTTCCATTTCTCCATAGTTTACAAACACATAGAAAAAAGGAAGGCAGAATTCAGATGTGGGCAGGAAAAAGGCCCAGAAAACAACTCAAATAGGAGGATTATACTCTGTGTGTGTGTGTGTGTGTGTGTGTGTGTGTGTGTGTGTGTATGTGTATTCATGTAGATAAGAAAATTATATATTATATATTCAGTATACTTACATATGTAATGTAACAGGCAGGTTGTTAAAATCCCATAGAAAGGATATTACTGTATTATTTTTAAATTATCTTACCAAGTACACAAAAGTAGCAAGTAGCAAGTAATTTATCCCAGTTTTACTAAATACCAACAACACTTAAGCAACCAAAAGCTGAGCAGTTGTTTGTTTTTTTTTTGTTTTTTTTTTTTTTAATTTTTTTTTTATTTGACAGACAGAGACTACAAGTAGGCAGAGAGGGAGTCAGAGAGAGGAGGAAGCAGGCTCCCTGCTGAGCAGAGAGCCCGATGCGGGGCTCGATCCCAGGACCCTGGGATCATGACCTGAGCCGAAGGCAGAGGCTTTAACCCACTGAGCCACCCAGGCGCCCTGAGCAGTTGTTTTAAATATAAGGTAATTTAAATTTGGTTTTAGTCCATAACAACTTTTTCTAAACTGAGTTCCCCAAAGTGGTTCAAAAATGTTACAAACCATTTCCTTCTTTTGGAGAAGCACAATGCACAGAAAGAGAGCTGTTGAACCTAGCATTTAACCTAGTTGTTTAACATAGGATTTTGTAAACTTATTTGACCAATGAACATATAATTCATTGATTATCTTTTCATTTATCATCAATCCTAACCGACTGTGCCACTCAGGCACCCCAATATTTAAGAATTTTTAAATGCCATATGTATATATACACATATATTTAAATTCCAAATTTTTGGAATTAAATTCCAAAAATTAAAATATATATATATATTCATATATATATGTATACATATATATTTGCTGTTGTTCTTGATTTTTGAAATTTCCTTTTGAGAGACTATCTTACTATCCAGAGAATCCATGTCAATATATATATATTATAATCCAAGTTTATCAATTTCATCTCCCTTTGTCATGTTCTAGTGCTCTAAAAATTTACAGTGATATACGAAGCTTTATCATTTCACACAATAAGTAATAGTTTGTTTCTCAAAAAAATAAAAAGTTCAAAGCATACTGCAAGCATTTTGTAACTCATTTTCATAACACAACTGTGACACAAGTGATTAATTGTTCCATTTTACAGATGTAGAAAAGGCATCTTAAAGAGTGAGTAATAAAGTTTGGAAATAAAACTCACTTATTGAGCCTTCAGAATGTAATCTTTCATCCAGATGGCAATGCTCCTCTACAAATTAAAAAGTTTGGTTCTCTCTGTGTGTGACCAGCTCCTTGGGAAAAAATAAAATAAAATAAAGAACAATTGAAAAGTACTATCAATGAAATCTTCTCCACATTAGAAATATTTGATCAAGGATCTCTTCCACCAGGATTCTGAGCAACAAGCTAAGAGAGCAACCCCCTTCAGGCAGTAAGAGAAAGCACTTGGTGATACCATGCTAATGCAAAGCCAAAGAGTTTAGTATCAATCATCAATTTACAGCCATCTACTTCCTTTTTAAAAGCTAACAAGGGCTTTGCAGAGTCATTCTCCCTAGGCCACAAAATCAAATGCAAAACAGCCAAATCAGTTGAAATAATTTTAAATCTCTTAAAATAATGGAATCTTCTGCATTCATTGAATATGCTTGAAATAGTCAATGGTTATTAAATCAGTTATTGTTGTTATTCTCACTTTCAAATGGTTTGGCAGCTATCATTTAAGAAAAAGCTTCCTAACAGCTTTGCCAGTGCCTTCGGTCCTCAGACATTGTGTGCACATGCACGCACACGCATGAACACACACACACACACACACACACACACTCACACACACTTATCTTCTGATCTCCGCCAGGACATCTTATTCCTTTCAAAATCAAAAATAATATAAAAAATTGGATTTTTTTTCCTTCTGTAACATTTTCATTCTTAACATTTAACCTTGCCTCCTGGTGCATTTTGCCCAGCAGAAATGCTTATTTGGACAAAGTCCCATTTGTGTGTCCCATTCCTAACAGGACAGCCCAGCCAGGTCTCCCTAAACTCTCATTTCTCCTCATCTCTTGACTTGGGTGAATAGATCCTGGCCAATTTTTTTACTATTCAAAGGGAAGTTAGGGGCTAGGTGAGCTTTGATGCTGGAATAATGTTCAGTTCCTTTATCACTGGTACTCTTCTGCCTTTTGAGGCCTCCTGGAAACTAAAGACTAGTTCCACTAGTCCAAGAATCTGAGGCCAAGGCTGGGCTCAGCTTTGGGCTGCTCTGCCTGCCCACCCACCCACCCACCACAGACACCACCCACTGCCTTCATGGCTTCCATTATTTCCATCCCATCACCCACTGCTCCTGTCCCTGGGTTCTGCCAGGCCATTGGATCATGTTTCATCACTGGCCACCAGGCAAGCTTCTCAAAAACCTGGCCAGCCTGAATACCATCTGTCCTCCAGTACCTTCCTTGGCCACCTGGACAGTCTGTCAATGTACTAAGTTCCAAGCACTTGAGTATAAGTATCCAGAATGTTCAACCCTTCCTAAGACACTGACAATCTGAAAGAACCAGAGTCTGAAAATTTCACTAGCCAGACAGGAGACACCCACCATGCCAAGTACAGAAAGTTGCTTAATATGTACATATTGAACAAACAATAAGTGCTGGCCACTACACACAGATAGCTCTAACCCTGACATCCGCCCCTTCCCTGTAAAACTGATCACCAGGCACAAGTGAATAAGAGAATGTGTCCCATCCAAGTACTAACCAGGCCCGACCCTGCTTAGCTTCCGAGATCAGACGAGATCGGGCGCGTTCAGGGTGGTATGGCCGTAGACAAATAAGAGAATGTGAATCATCAGATTAAGATATAGTGGCTCACAGTGCTGACTTTGGATTCAGAATGCCATGACCCCATTCCACGTCCACCACTGACTGTATAATCTTTGGAAGGCTACTTGGCCTTCCTAACCTCAATGTTCACATCAATAAAATGGGGAGGTAATCACTTACCTCATTAGATTTCTATAAGGACTACAACGAGCAACATAAGGGGCTGTGCAAGTCCCTAGGCTAAAGCTGGCACAAAAGAAATGTTAGCTATGATTAGCATTAAGTCCTTCCCATCAGTTACAACCAGAAAGGGGAATAAGAAATAAACAAAACAACAATGTGTTGCCTGAGAATGTCAAATAGCTGACTGTAGGTAACTGCAAGTATTTTTCCCTAACTTCCACTTTTGATCTTATTTTCACAGTGTTTGCTAGGGATAGCAGCCCATAACACCAGACAACCAGCAGATCGACATGTCAGCAACTCTCGGTCCTCAACGGCGCCCCAACTAACGTCACAACAACAAGCCACTCCAGCTCTCTTCAATGTGCTGCTAAAGGGTGGGAGGTATATTTCTGCTTCAGGAGCTATTAAAAATCCAAGATTACTTTCGCCCTTGAATACTCTTGAAGAACCCTTGTCGCAAGCTGGTCAGACTTTCAAGTCTCTCTTCACTGGCTCGCTGGACTTTGTACCATGCTAGGTATTATCCTCCTGGACCCAGCTTCTAAGGTCAGAATTCTTAGTGGTCCAGAGCAAGCTGGCTTTGGAGTCTTGACCTCTTTCAGAGAGAGAATGCCACCTTCTTCAAAGTCCTCTAACACCAATTTCACCTTGACTATTTGCTACAATTTGAAAATCTACCCTCTAGAGAGATGCTGAAACATGTAACACTGTGCAGAGTATGTCTAAAGAATAGAAAAAGTTATCCAGCAAAAGGACTGCTTTTCAAAAATGTGGGCTCTGATCCATTAGTAAGAAGTGATATTTACTTGATTCAAGAAGCTTGGTTTTAGTAAAATAGAATAAAGTAATGGAATGGAAGGGAAGGGAATAGAATACAACAGAAAAACAACTAAATAGGCAATATCAGAATATGTCCCAGGTAATAGAGGTATTGTGTCAAGTTTTAATTACATATAGATGTATACGGATCACAAAGTGTAATGAAAGTGTAATTCTCACTATGGATCAAGATGAAATATTTTTTTCAATCACATGTGTAACAGGATGCCTAAGCAGTATGGGCATACCTCATTTTACTGTACTTCACATTATTGTGCTTCATAGATATTGTGTTTTTCACAAATTGAAGGTTTGTGGACACCCTCATGAGAAAGTCTACTAGTGCCATTTTTCCAACAGCATTCGCTCACTTCACTTCATGTCTCTGTGTCACATTTTGATAATTCTCATATTTCAAGACTTTCGTTGTTATTATATTTGTTACGCTGATCTGTGAGCAGTGATCTTTGATGTTACTATTGCCTGGACACTACAAACTGGGCCCACAGGAGACAGCAAACTTAATCAATAAATGTCATGTGTGCTCGGACTGCTCCACCAACCAGCCCTTGGCCCCATCTCTTTCTTTCCCTCTGCCCAGTCTTCGCTATTCCCTAAGACACAACAATATTGAAACAATGGCCTCTAAGTACCCAAGTGAAAGAGTTGCACATCTACCACTTTAAATCAAAAGCTAGAAATGATTTAGCTTAGTGAGGAAGATAGGCCAAAAGCTGGGCCTTTTGTACTAAACAGTTAGCCAAGTTGTGAATGCAAAGGTAAAGTGCTTGAAGGAAACTGAAAGTTCTACTTCAGTGAACACATGAATGATAAGAAAGTGAAGCAGCCTTATTGCTGCAGTGGAGAAAGTTTGAGTGGTCTGGATAGAAGATCAAAGCAGCCACAACATTCCTGTAAGCAAACATCTAATCCAGAATAAAGCCCTGACTCTCTTCAATTCTGGGAAGGCTGAGAGAGGTGAGGCAGCTCAGGAGAGAAGTCTGAAGCTGGCAGAGGGTGGATCATGAGGTTTAAGGCAAGAAGCCGCCCCCATGACATCAAAAGTGCAAGGTGAAGCAGCAAGTGCTAATGGAGAAGCCACAGCAAGTAATTCAGAAGCTCTAACAAAGATCACTACTGAAGGTGGCTACACTAAATGACCGATTTTCGAGGTAGACAAAAAAGCCTTCTATTGGAAAGAGAGGCCATCTAGGACTTTCATAGCTAAAACAGGGAAGTCAATGCCTTTGCCTGGCTTCAAAGCTTCAAAGGACAGGCTGGTTCTCTTGTTAGGGGGTATAGCACCTGGTGACTTTAAGTGGAAGCCAGTGACACTGACCATTCTGACAACTCTCTGGCTCTTAAGAATTATGCTAAATCTGCTCTGCCTGTGTTCTAGGAATGGACAATGAAGCCTGGATAACAGTGTATCTGTTGACAATATGGTTTACTGGTGAAACCTACTGCTCAGAAAAGAAGATTCCTTTCAAAATAGTAATGGTCACTCAAGAGCTCTGAAGGAGATACACAATGAGATGAATGTGGTTATCACACCTGCTAACTCAACCTCCATTCTGTAGCCTATGGATCAAGTAGTAATTTTGACTTTCAAGTCTTACGATTTAAGAAATACATTTCATAAGACAATAGTTGCTATAAATGTTGATTCCTCTGATGAATCTGGGCAAAGTCAGCTGAAAACTTCTGAAAAGGATTCACCATTCTACATGCTATTAAGAACTTCATGACCCATGGGAAGAGGTCAAAATTATCAACATCAACAGAAGTTTGGAAGTTGATTCCAACCCTCATGGATGACTTGGAGGGGCTCCAGACTTCAGTGGAGGAAGTCACTGCAGATGTGGTAAAAACAGCAAGAGAACCAGAATTAGAAGTGGAGCATGAAAATGTGACTGAATTGCTACAAGCTCATGATCAAACTTGAACAGATGAACAGCTATTTTTTTGTGGATGAACAAAGAAAATGGTTTCTTGAGATGGAATCTACTCCTGGTGAAGATGCTGTGAAGACTGTTAAAATGACAGTGACGTGTTTAGAATATTCCCAAAATTTAGTTGGGAAAGCAGTGGCAGGTTTGGAGTGGATTGACTCCAATTTGGAAAGAAGTTCTATTGGTAAAATGCTATCAAACAGCATCGCACACTACAGAGAAATTGTTCACGAAAGGAAGAGTCAATTGGTGCAGCAAACTTCATCGTTGTTTTATTTTAAGAACTTGCCACAGCCACACAATCCCTCAGCAACCATCAACCTGAAGAGTCGGTCACTCTAAACATGGATGCAAGACCCTCCACAGCAAAAAATATTATGACTGAAAGCTCAACTGATGGTTGGCATATTTTAGCAATCAAGTATTTTTTTTTTTTTTTAATTTTTTATTTTTTATAAACATATATTTTTATCCCCAGGGGTACAGGTCTGTGAATCACCAGGTTTACACACTTCACAGCACTCACCAAATCACATACCCTCCCCAATGTCCATAATCCCACCCCCTTCTCCCAAACCCCCTCCCCCCGGCAACCCTCAGTTTGTTGTGAGATTAAGAGTCACTTATGGTTTGTCTCCCTCCCAATCCCATCTTGTTTCATTTATTCTTCTACCCACTTAAGCCTCCATGTTGCATCACCACTTCCTCATATCAGGGAGATCATATGATAGTTGTCTTTCTCTGCTTGACTTATTTCGCTAAGCATGATACGCTCTAGTTCCATCCATGTTGTTGCAAATGGCAAGATTTCATTTCTTTTGATGGCTGCATAGTATTCCATTGTGTATATATACCACATCTTCTTGATCCATTCATCTGTTGATGGACATCTAGGTTCTTTCCATAGTTTGGCTATTGTGGACATTGCTGCTATAAACATTCGGGTGCATGTGTCCCTTTGGATCACTACATTTGTATCTTTAGGGTAAATACCCAATAGTGCAATTGCTGGGTCATAGGGCAGTTCTATTTTCAACATTTTGAGGAACCTCCATGCTGTTTTCCAGAGTGGCTGCACCAGCTTGCATTCCCACCAACAGTGTAGGAGGGTTCCCCTTTCTCCGCATCCTCGCCAGCATCTGTCATTTCCTGACTTGTTGATTTTAGCCATTCTGACTGGTGTGAGGTGATATCTCATTGTGGTTTTGATTTGTATTTCCCTGATGCCGAGTGATATGGAGCACTTTTTCATGTGTCTGTTGGCCATCTGGATGTCTTCTTTGCAGAAATGTCTGTTCATGTCTTCTGCCCATTTCTTGATTGGATTATTTGTTCTTTGGGTGTTGAGTTTGCTAAGTTCTTTATAGATTCTGGACACTAGTCCTTTATCTGATATGTCGTTTGCAAATATCTTCTCCCATTCTGTCAGTTGTCTTTTGATTTTGTTAACTGTTTCCTTTGCTGTGCAAAAGCTTTTGATCTTGATGAAATCCCAATAGTTCATTTTTGCCCTTGCTTCCCTTGCCTTTTGCGTTGTTCCTAGGAAGATGTTGCTGCGGCAGAGGTCGAAGAGGTTGCTGCCCGTGTTCTCCTCAAGGATTTTGATGGATTCCTTTCGTACATTGAGGTCCTTCATCCATTTTGAGTCTATTTTTGTGTGTGGTGTAAGGAAATGGTCCAATTTCATCAAGTATTTTTAAATTAAGATATATACATTGTTTTTTAGACATAAAGTTATTATATACCTAATAGACTACAGTATAACATAAACATAACTTTTATATATACCAGTCTTCTAGGGTTTCTAGACTCAATTCCAACTTGGGGGCCAGGGTTGTGGGGCTCCCACCCACACAACATCAGGGAATTCTCGGACACCAGCAAGGTGTCCGAGAATTCAAACCAGTGCAAACTATCTAACCAGAGGTAGCATCAGATTATACAGGATAAGGGTTCAGTCCTAACTGAACTGAGTCTAGCCTCCCACTTCAGGTGCCAATCACAAGCCCCAGGCTGTCTATTGCCTGTGCTTCTAACTGGATACAGATTGGAGGTTCCACTAACCCCTTCCATGGGTTTCAGAAATCACATGCTAGTCCAGTTGTGACGTGAACTGCTGACCCACTGGATATAAAGCAGAGGTTCTCTGGACCTGTTCCTCAGGTTCAATTAACTCACTAGAGCAGTTCACAGAACTCAAAGAAACATTTTACTTACTGCATCACCAGTTGATTATAAAAGGATGTAACTCAGAAACAACCAGATGGACGAGATGCACAGGGCAAAGCCCGTGGGCAGGGGCACAGAGCTTCTAGGCCTTCTCCAGACATGACACTCTCCACACACTTCCCCCCCACACACCCCCCCCCCATGTTCACTACCCAGAAGCTCTCTAAACCCAGGCCTGACTGACTAACTCATTGACCCTTGGTTAAAGCAACCTGGCCTCTCTCCCTTACAGAAGTTTGGGAAATTTCAGTCCCACCCTTCCAAGCACAAGATGGGTTCTCCAGGAAACCAGCCCCATCTTTAGTTACCTAAAGGCAGTTTCCAAATTGCCTCATTAACGTAACAAAAAACACCTTTATCACAGGAAATTTCCAAAGGTTTTAGAAGCCATAAGCCAAGGACTTTAGAGAAAGACCAAATACACATGAGAAATATATATTTGGTCATCTTGATGACCAGATCATAATATTGCAACTGAGAAATCAAAAGAATTAATTTGACTCACTTTATTGCAAAATTAACTGCAAAATTACTGAGGTGGTCTGGAAGCAAATGTTCCTTATCTCTGAGGTGTGCCCTATTGACCCATCCTTCTATCTGTAACAATAACTTTTCAGTCTGGGGTAGGGGGTGAACATTGGAAAAACATCAGAGAATATAGTCAAATTTAGCTGCAGGTCTCAAAGTTATTTATTTAAATAAATTTAGGAAAAATTAATTCAAGACTCAGCTTACATCAAACACCTAAAAACTTAACTAGTAGTTAGAGAACACAGACTAGACACCAGACTGTTGAGATTCAAATCTTTGTCCCTTGCTGGCTGTGTCTTAATGGGTCAATTACTTAGCCTCTCCAAGCCTAAGGGTCCTTTTCTGTGAAATAAGGATAAAAGTAGTTAGTAGGAAAATGAAATTTGGTATTATAATGAATTATTATAAATGGATTACATAGCACTTAACACAGGCCTGGCACAAAGTAAGCTCTATTAGCTATCATTATATTTGCTATTGAAATTGGGTAGTTATTGTTGTTCATTACATGAAAAAAATATACAGTTGTCTAAATAACATCATCTAAAAGGTAACACCCAGCACACCATGAAGACCAAACAGTTATTTTCCCTCGTTAAGCCACCCAGTGTATTAAAATTCCTGGGGACTCAAAACACCAAATCTGCCTGAACAATTAAGAGACGCCTAGAGCTCCCTTTCGAAACAGAGCCACCCAAAGAGGAGGTGTAGCTTTAAGGATCCATGGTTAACACCATGATATTTTGTTCTGCACAGTGATAGCCAGCATGGGTTCAAAAATAAACACAAATACTATACCCAATTGGTCATGTGTGAAGAAAATTTTGCCTTTCAATCTTTTTTCATAAAACATTAAAAGGAATTCCAAAGAGATTTTGATTAATTATTTCACAGCCTTAATGTCTGACTTGGAGCTAGTTTTGCTTTCGGGTTTCCAGGTTGTTCTTTTTTTACAGTTACTTCTCTTACCTATTTGCGTTAACCCTTTCGGGACTTATTCTGTGGCTCAGTGAAAACACACAGTAAGGACGGTGAGGAGCAGGCGATGGGGTGGCAGGGCCGGGAGGCGAGAAACCTAGCTACCTATACACTGATGAGAATAGCATTTTCTAGCTCTTATTTTTTTGGTTTCTTCCCTCTCAACACTATGTTCCACTTCACAGCAGCAAGGAAAAAACAATGTGGTACATCCCTGCCACTTGAGGATGGGTTGAATATGGAACTCTTTCGTAAAGAAGAGATTTCTCCAAGCCCCAGATTGCTTAAGCAATCTCTAAATGAAATTAGGGTGACCTAGACAAGGACTTTTTTTGAAAGATTTTATTTTTAAGTAATCTCTGCACCTAATGTGGGGCTCGGACTCACAACCTGGAGATCCAAGTTACATAATCCACCAACTGATCCAACCAGGTGCTCCAAGGACATATTTAAAACTCCATCTTTGAGTTAGGCTGTCTTCATTCCAGCCTATAGACCCACTGGTCCTCAGATCCAGCTAATCACACTCTGCAGCCTGAAAGTTAGCTTTAACGTATGAGAAAGAATATTCTTAATGCAGTAAAAACACAGGTGATTCTGTTTTTAATTCAGATACCAGATTACAGAAACAGTCATGTGATAAAGAAACTATGTGCCCAGTGCTACAGTGAGTGTTTTTATACATTATCTCATATAATCTTCATCCTTTGACAATGTTTATCCCCATTTTACTGATGATAAAACTGAGGCTAAGAATAGCTAAGTAATTTGTTTGAGCCCACACAGCTAGCAAACAGTGTGGCCAACAATGAGAAAGGAATCAGAGCTCCTCTGTTCCCCACAACACCCCTCCAATAACAATAAGTATCCGAGTCTTTACATTTGCTTCCACAAACCATCCTACAAACCTCTGAGAACAGACACGGAGGTGAACTGAACAGAGAGAAAGGGAAAACCAGTGTGATTTCACAACCTCCTCTGATTCACAAACATCCCCAAAGACCAGAATCTATGGGGACATCAGTAGAATTGGACTCTCATCCCAGCTCTGGAAAAACGTGTCCAAGAGTAGTTTAGCACCAGGCAAGTAAGGACAACGGAGCATAGAGCCAGACTGCTCTTGGGAGTAGAATAATACAGGAGGACAGCCAGAGCATTCATAGCAGGCAGAAAGTCTCACACAATTTTAAAGAAGTACCTCTGTTAGTGACATATCACAATTTATAAATATGTTCAACTCATTAGTGTCTCAATAAACATCACCTCTACTTGAAACAACAGGCTGAAGAGATCATATCTACTGATATGTTTTAACTTTTCTGGTACCAAATAATAGTATCATTATGTTCCAGCCATGTTTGAACTAGAAACAATGCAATGAAATTTTAATGGGAAAAAAAAAAAAACCTTTAAATTGACATGAAATTTCCTAATTGAAAAATAAATCCTCTATAGTCCCAAAGGAACACACAGGGTACAGACTATGGTTATTGTTTTAAGAAGCAGATAATCCGTATTAATGTGTTGTCTTAAGAATTCTTTGATCAGTTAAACATTTGCCGTAAATCGGAAATGTTTGCATAACTCAGCATCGTTCAAAATCAAAATGCATATACAATCCAATCTGAGATCATTTCAAAGGCTTGTTCCCATCAGATGTTCAGACAGATGAAGAAATTTCATACAAAGCCCCTATTCTTAATGAAAATCCATCTCTCCTTCATCCCTCACCTCTGGCTGTTCGCGACAAAAAGCTTTTCCCTAAAGAAAGTGGATTGAGTAGGAATGTGGAAAGAGAGACATAATGTGTATTCAACCCTCTGCCTGCTGCCAGCTCTTGGGATTTAACCGGCTTTGAAATATGTATAAGCTAGGGTGACTGTTGTATTATTCATCAAAGATTTATCAGACCTCTAAACTCAGTTATACACAGTGACCATGGGATGCTTTAAAATAATAATAATAACAAAATGTGTAATAAAATAGATCTTTTATTTTTTAAAAAAATGCTCTCTAGGAAAAGAAAAAACAGAACAATTGTTAAAAGTTAATATCTAGGCCTTTAAATAAAAATTATAGCAAGGCTACCCATCCTCCAACACTGTTTTTAAATTAAACAATTCAGCCTTGGGGGGGGGTCCCTTCCTCACCTGGGGTCCTTTATAAAGCAGAATTCACCTGTAAAGAATCAATACCTTCCTTCAGGAGATAAACATCACAAAAACCTCTGAAAAAGTCATTGTGGCCCACAAAGTTAAATTATCCTTTAAAGAGGGAAAGCAACAGAAACCACTGTACCATTCCTTTCCAGTCCTAGCTTTTGGGTTTTGTTTGTTAAATGGAAGAGGATTGGCAGGCAACCAACGTGCCTTTCTAGTTTTACGAACCATACAGAAGGGATTGCACAGATGTAGTTGTACAGATCTGAGCCTCAGCAATTCTGTGACTTGGCCAAGGTCACTTTATTTCTTTATTCAACAAATATGAAGAGTCCCCAAAATGTGCTAAGCATTGTCTTACATATGTCAATGTGTATAGTTACAGTGTACCTATATATAAGATGGTGTGTACTCTGGATAGTGATTTAAAAAACAGCTCTGACCACTGCCCTTCTGGGGCTCAGTGGCTCTGAGGACAACAAGGGTGTGTAAGCCCACTGATGGTTAACTCCCAGCCCAGCCCACGAGGAGGTTTGCACCAATTAGAGGCAAAAGGAAAATGTACAGGGTGCAGAGTTCCATGAAGTTGAAGGTGCTCTGCTTTAAAAGGAGTACTATTTTCCTTATTTCATTCTGCTAAAATTTTCCTTTCTATGAAATGTTGGTGAGAAAAGATAGCAATGGCTTTTTTTTTTTTATGTCCTCATTTAGAAAACCAATTCTACTTTTTAAAATCTACCGGTTTGTGCAATCCAAGTCCAGGCGACTCTGCTTTGCACCACAATACCCTCTCTCAGGGAATCAACATATGCAGAGGTCAGGGAAGGAAGGTCACAAATGCAAAGGCAGGAAGCCTCCAATTTGACATGGGCTGGGGTTGGCAGCTATTTCTTCCCACAATTGGAAATCCAGCTTGAAAAAGTATGTTAACACAGTTAATAAAGTGTGTCCCTGGCTGTACAACAAATTTGTATCGAGAATGGAGAGCTGGACCACCAAGACTGTTCTTTTATGAAATAAATTAATTAGTGAATATTATGGAGAGCTTGAAAGTGGTAAAGGGTTATGTCCACACTGCATGCCATCAAGATTACAGAAACAAGATTAGAACTGAATGAGGTGTGTACCTGCTGAGGAAGCATTTCAGGAAGTCTCTACGTGCACATTGTTAAGCTCAACATACACAAGCAAGCCTCTTATAATGTCCTGGTTGTGTTTCCTCCTGAGTAAAAGATTGAGAGCTTTCCAAGTAGCCTTTCTCCCCTCTCAATCTACAAATAGTAGTGGCCTTGTTCCTACTTTGGATTTTTCAACTTCGCTTATCCCAATTCTGGGCCCTTCTGCCAAGCAAAGAGGAAGGCTAAGAGAAGCAGAGGGCAGGTGCATGAGTACCTCAGCACCGCGTAGTAAAGCACAGCTCCTTTTCATCCTCTGTTGCAAAAAACTGTCACTCAACTCCACTGTGCTCCCAGTGGGAAATGCTTACTCCCAAAAGTTCTGTCTTATAAAATTTCTAGAATCATAACAACAGTGACTGTTTATTGAGTGCTTTTCCATTCCCACAGCAATCCATATAAATAGGTAGCATCATCCTCAATTTCTAGGCAAAAAAATAAATAAATAACTAAGACCTTACGAGACTAAGTAACTTGACCAAAATCACAGAGTGCAGGACTTAACACCGATTCCCAAGCTCTGCTTTTAATCCATGACGTCGTTCAGCCTCCCGCAAAAGCCCTACAGCATAAGGAAAGCAGGCAGGTTTCCCTTCCAAATGAAAACTGAATCTATTCCAGTGGCTGCTGTGATACAGCTGAGGTGCTGCTTGTTTCTGGGGCACTGGGAGTGTGGTCTGATGAAAGCATGCAGCTTTGTCCCTCTACAGGCATTGCCCTCCGCCGAACCAGGGGCTGCAGCCAGCACCCAGTGACTGGCTGATGATGCAAAGGCCAGGTCCTTCTGCCTCAATCTGGGACAACTTCGAAAAGCGATCCCTCTTCAGAGTGCACCATGGGATCGGCTGTCACTGCATCCCAGTTCATCCTCCCCCCTTGCCCAATCCCGTTTTTATAAAAACCACTTGAACACAAATCTGAGTCTGCTTCCCAGGGAAACTAGAATACAACATTTATAATAACGTATGATTTTTATGGCACACACTTACTATTAGAACAAAAGCTATCCAAAAGTTTTCTCTATAACAAGGAATTTGTTTTATCAGACTGTCTATAATTGAAGGTTCCAAATACCCCCACCTGGTCTGTAATATTGATGTACTGTAAGAAACCTTCTGTCCCTCTTACAGATTACTTATATTCTATTATTGTTATTCAAGCCATGAAAACACTTTGACAACAATATCCTTGCTTTGAATGTTGAGGCTGCTGAACCAAGGTTTGGACCATGGGGAGAAGAATTAAAGCCCAATGGGGAGAGAGGCAGGACTTGGGGAAATAGGGGAATTTTTTTGGAGAAAGACCATCATCTTCCCCATCAACCTTGTATCTGTTACATCAACAGATCAATTATCATCTAATCACAAAACTGACGATCTAGAACTATACTGTCCAATATAGTAGCCACTAACCAGACACATATGGCTATTTAATATTAATTAAATTCAGAAAGTTAAAAATTCAGTTTCTCAGTCATACTAGCCATATTTCAGATCCTCAGTGGCCATGTGTGGTTAGTGGCTAAATATTGGTCAGTACAAAATGTGAACATACCCATCACTGCTAAAATGTTCTATTGGTACTAGTCTAAAATGAAAAACATTTTGCCCATTAAAAATTGTTGCTTTTAAACTAATCACTACTAAATTGTCTCCATATTCCTATGGAATAAGAAGAGTCCCTTTGATGATAATTCACATGAGATTCCTCTTTACTACTGAATTACTGAGACCAGATTCACCAGTCATCATACAACATTCTACCCAGGACTCGGGCTCTTTGCAAATGAACAGCCCACCTGTCTGAACAAGCAGGCCACAGTTACATAGCTACTGGAGATAGCACTAAGAGAGAAGTGGAGTCAACTTTCTGGTATGCATGAGTACAAGACAAGAGGCCATGAATTCTGCAGGGAGAATAATGCAGAGAACTGCTGCTTTCACATTACAGAAAATGGTTGTCCAGAGGCGGCAGCCTACGGAATACAGTGCAGGAAAGAGTTAAAACAGTGAGCCCTAGCGCCAACCCTTGAAAGATCTGCTTGCAAGGTTGGCCTTTGGCTGGTGTCCAAGAACTTGGTTCTCAGGAAGGTTCCCATCACCCCCAGAACTAAGGTGGCTTATTATGCCTAAATTGTTTCCACAAACAAAATGGTTTATGCTGAACCCCTGCTTTCCCTCTGGAGTCTAGAATTTTGGTATGTGACAAGCAGAGGCTGCCTACATGACCCAGTAAAAACCCTGGGTGCTGAATCTCTAATGAGCTTCCAGGGTTGGCGTTTTTCACATGCATTGTCCTAATTCATTACCAGGAAAATTAAAATGCATCCTGTGTGTCTCCACTTCAGAGAACCCTTGGAGACTGCACCTGGCTTCCCTAGGACTGGCTGCACCATGAACCTTTTCTCTTTGCTGATTTGGCTTTGAATCCTTTCACTGGGATAAATCATCGCCATAAGTACTACTACACTGAGTCCTGCACATCTTCCTGGTGAATCATTGAGCCTATGGGTCTCCATGACCCCAACACAGATATTGTCTCTCACAGACAAGTCTCCTAATAAACTCCACCTGAGTGATAGAAAGGACTATTGATTCTTCCCTAGAAGCCAAGGCAAGGACTCAGGTGTGCCCTGCCCCTTGTTCATGGTTTTACCAGATCATTTTTCTCCAGATGAGTGGGGCAAATACCAACATGGTGACCCCGATCACTTATTTTCATATGAACAGGCATTATATCAAGTCTCTTTGGCATCCCCTGAGGTTCATTACTTGGGTGACAAACAGATTTTTTTGTCTATTGTTACCTTTCCTTCACTCTTAAAGACGACCAAGCTCAAAAAAATCATCTGAAGTTTTCAACAAAAAAAGCAAATGAAAAACCATCATATTGATCAACAGGGAATGATTAATAATGTGGGCTCACTTACTTAAGGTACAGACTACAGCCAAGTTGAGACAACCTCCAGGACAATAGTGACTTATCCAGGCATCGGTAGGGGATCCTACACTTCTTCTGTTGGAGGAATGAAAAATAGTCTTCTCTTATACCTGGGAATTCTGCCTGACAATGTGGAATGGCAATTCTTTAAATATTCTTTTCTTTTTAAAGATTATATTTATTTGCTTGACAGAGAGAGACATAGTGAGAGAGGGGTCACAAGCACAGGGAATTGGAGAGGGAGAAGGGCTTAACAGGGAGCCTGATGCAGGGCTCGAACCCAGGACCCTGGGATCATGACCTGAGCCAAAGACAGACGCTTAATGACTTAGCCACCCAGACACCCCTTAATATTCTTTAAAAAGGATCCCAAAGCTAGATGTAAGGATAAAAGGAACTTCAGGCTTATTTTCAAGAACCAACCATTTTGTTCCTCTAAAAAGAGATGGTTTGACATCAACATATTGACAAATATGTTACTGATTCAGCCACATGGCTGTTACACTCTAGATGGAAGCTCCTTTCAGACTAACTTCACAAATAAAAAGTCATTATAATATGACTGTCAGTAACATAGACAACTTCCAACTCCTGATAGCCTATAAAATGAAAAGCTCTTTCTCAATGAACCAATAGATGTGGTCACCACTTACCCGGTGTTAATTAAATTATTTATGTATGTTATCTCATTTAATTAAATAATCTAGCGAGGATAGTATTATTACTCCCAATCAATAGGCATGAAACGGAGGCAGAGAACTAAGGAAATTTGCCCAGCGATAAGCAAGAAAGTAGGGAAGTCAGGGCCAAAACAGGTTGGCTGACTCCAGAGCCAACACTGCCAGTCACTAGACTAGAAATTGTGCCAGTCACCTGGAGAAGACAAATTGAGAGAGGCCACAACACATGTTTCAGCTCTTTCTTTAAAGAATTTGGGGCTGCAGGGTGCCTGGGTGGCTCAGTGGGTTAAAGCCTCTGCCTTCAGCTCAGGTCATGATCTCAGGGTCCTGGGATCAAGCCCCCGCAGCAGGCCCTCTGCTCAGCAGGGAGCATGCTTCCCCCCAACCTCTGCCTGCCTCTCTGCCTACTTGTGACCTCTGTCAAATAAATAAATAAAATCTTTAAAAAAAAATAAAAAATAAAGAATTTGGGGCTGCTTCCAAGAGTACACTAGATTTTTTTGTTATATAATCTACTTCTAGGATTAAAGCTGTCCGTTGGAGAGAGGATGGTAATGCTCTGTGTTACGGAGGCTCCACCTGGTAGTAAACTACTTCTTTTCAGTACAAAACAACCCTAAAATGATTCCTCCAACTTTTCAAACTATGAAATTAACAACATCAGTGCTCACATACAAAGTCAAGTGCTATTAAATAAAAGTATGTAAGCATGTAAAGAGAAAGAGAAATGATCCTGGAAAGTAAAGACTTGTAACCTTCTCATGAACTGGGTCCAGAGTTAACGATTTTGCTTAAACCACTGGCACTTGGGGGGGCGCCTGGGTGGCTCAGTGGGATAGGCCTCTGCCTTTGGCTCAGGTCGTGGTCTCTGGGTCCTGGGATCGAGCCCCATGTCTGGCTCTCTGCTCAGCGGGGAGTCGGCTTCCCCCTCTCTCTCTGTCTGCCTCTCTGCCTGCTTGTGATCTCTCTGTTAAATAAAACTTAAAAAAAAAAAAAAAAAACCATTGGCACTTGGGAAGCAGAGCAAGGCAGTATGTGATTTTCTACTCACTGTCTAAAGTAACAAGATGTTTCTAGTTTTATCAAGCCTACTGTTTATTTGATAATTCCTAAAATGTGTCCTAAAAGTCCAAATTCTCCAATACCTTTCTAATAATTTTTTCTAAACTGACTCAGAGTTGTACAAATTTTTCCGTCTGGATTCATAAAGTACTCCACTTATTTTACCAATTTATCCAGTCAACAACTCTATCCCTTATCCCTGAATTACAGGTGGAGAACTAAAACCCAGGACTACCATTAGAACTATCCAGAGCCACAGAGTGAATTCCAGATGGGTTGCAATATCTCCAGTGCTCTTTCCTCTAAACAGTAATATAATTCTTTGGTATGTATGTGTGAGTGTGTGTATATATATTTTACTTGCTATTTCTTTGGGGGTCATTTCCACAGTCTGGATAGCTATCTGAATAGCCTCTTGTTCCCAAAGCAATCTACCAAAGTTCAAGATGTACCCAGCACAGTCTGAGCTAATTACCTGAGTGGAGGATATAGGTGTCATTTGCTAACTCAACAATTCATATATGATAAAATGGGTTTTGGATTAAAAATAGAGAAGCTTAGGGGTGAGACAATGGGGAAAAATATGTAAACATTAGAACTGATTACAAACCTAGAATGTATGTTTACATATGTCCATGGATGTATTTTAAAAACATCCCCATATATGTACAACATCATCAGTAAAATCCTTGTTGAAGCAAGCCCATGCTTGCTTGTAGTTTAAGCTCAATAAATACTTGTTAATGGAGTGGTTTGTGCAGTAAGAGACTTGAAAGTAACACAAAGTTACCAAACAGACACTCAAATCCCAGGAACTGAAAAGACTACTACAACTAACACTGTCATCATCTATGCATAAAGAAAAATGTCATCCATTCCTTAAGTATACTGGATGAGCCTGGAACTGGGATAAATGGTTTGTTTAAATCATTCCACTTATTCCCAGTAGGAACTCTTCAAGGTAAATATTGCCACTGCCATTTTGTAAATGTGGAAAATGATTCAGGGGGATTAAATAACGTGTCCAAGGGTACACAGTACCAAGTGTCCCTTGGATAAAACACACAGAAGAAGAAAGGCTGAAACCAACAAAAAACTCAGTAGAAGGAGCTTTAAGGGCTTCCCTACCATTTCATTATAGTAAAATTTCATTTCATTATTCTGGTAAAAGAAATATTTCTAGCCTAATAGACCTGAAGATAAATAGAACTGACACCCTATTTATGTTATTATATAATCAAGCAAGTCAAATCATATATTTAGAGCCCAGCTGGGGCTATTTCTTTCATTTGCCACTATCTTCTTTAAGGTACTTTTATTTAAGTGGAATTCCTTTATGTAAAAAGTATAATTTTGGAGCATAAAGGGATATAAGAATTACAGAGAAGCTACTATTTGATGAGAAAAGTGAGGTTGTAGAAGCTGTAATAATCATAATATTACTATTTAGTCCATTATCTTAAGCACTTTATACAGAATATTTAATCTTCATAAGAATCTTATGGGGATACTAAAATCACCCCTATTTTACGGGCGAAGAAACTGAGGCACAAAGAATTGAGTTGCTTGTGAAGGTCACAGTGAACAAATGGAAGAATCAACATTCAAACTCAAGAGAATAAGCTCTGAACTACTAAGAATTAGGAGAAATTAAGGTCCTCCTGGCTTTTCTTCCCATCCTTGCCCTCCACCCCATCTTCAGCACCTCCACAAGAGCTCTTAACCCTTTTCTCTGTTAAGGGATGACAATGATTAAAGAAGGGAAACTGGTTTTGAGTAGGATTTTGTGTAATATGAGATGCAGTTAAATTTTTTCTGCTGGGAAAAACTGTCCTACCTCCACCCTACTGCAGCTTCCAACCAAATATTCCTCTCCCTCTTCCAGCCCATTCAAATGGATTTGCCCTATCTCTGAGTTATAGCAGAAAGTACACTGATGACAACCGATGACACAAAGCATGTCACTCACAACCAATGCATATACATTTTAACATAGAACTTCAAATACTACTTGAACCTAATGGGACAACCCTTAATTATAGAATTGCAGGCACTGTAGCAGGTTTGGGAGCTGCATCAAGAACAGTGGGTCTCCAGGGCGCCTGGGTGGCTCTGTTGGTTAAGTGACTGCCTTCAGCTCAGGTCATGATCCCAGAGTCCACAACAGGCTCACATCTCCATGGGGAGTCTGCTTCTCCCTCTGACCTCCCCTCTCATGCTCTCTCAATCTGTCTCTCTCTCAAATAAATAAATAAACAAGTAGTGGGTCTCCAGAGGAATTCATCCAATTAGGAGCATTCTGAATGATACTGAAATGTGTGTACTATGTATTGTATAGTATTAGAAATTTGCAAACATACGATATTATAAAGTAATACCAATGAACTTATAAGGCTAAATAAAAGTAAATTAGCCTTAAAATGTACACTGAGGACGCAGAATTAGATGGACAGATCCAAATCATGACTATAAAAAGTACTAGAGAGGTGTCTGTGTGGTTCAATGGGTTAAGCCTCTGCCTTCAGCTCAGGTCATGGTCTCAGGGTCCTGGGATCAAGCCCAGGGGCTCTCTGCTCAGCAAGGAACCTACTTCCCCTCTCTCTCTCTCTCTGCCTGCTTATCTGCCTACTTATGATTGCTGTCTGTCAAATAAATAAATTTTTTTTAAGTACTAGAAATTATAGAATCTGCACTAGAAACTTCTGAAATTAGAATAATGTCTCATCATTACAGGAAAGTGTAGGTATAGATAGTTCTTACTGTTTATTCTTGGCCCTGATCCTCTAAAATGTCCACTTGTTTCATGCCATGAGAACAGCTAGACAAACGAAGATCAATCTAGACATTCTCATCAGATCAGACCCAAAGATGATGGTACACTCACCAAGTCTAGGATTCAGACATATACACGCATGCTAAGGTTGGATTTCCTGCACCTCTTTTTTTTTGGCGGGGCGGGTTGTGGATTTGATTGTGTAGGCTACTGCTACAGATACTTTATTGGGAGACTTGGGATCTAACTGAACCTCTGCTATTAACTAGTTTTGTAAATTTGAGTAAATAATTTAACAACTCTAGTCCTCACTTCTGATGAATGACCAGGGTAATAAAAGAATCCCTCTGATCCTGACTGGCTTGAAAATTCAGTGATTCAGAACAAACCATCTACATTAAACACAATACAGTGTTGTGACTAAACACAAATGTAGATTGAACACAAATACAATGTTGTGTGAAGGAAATAAGACAGATGGGCACATTTTGTATAATTCTACTTATTTTTTTAAAAAACAGACAAAATATTTGTACAAAGACAGAAACAACTACCTTTGGAAGAAGACAGTGAGGGAAAGTCCTCTGGGGTGCTGATAATTTCTCCAACTTGATACTGGCTAAATGAGTGTAAATACTTGGTGACAATTCACTGGTACCCTTATAATTTGTAGACTTTTCTGCATGTATGCTATGCTTGGTTAAAAAGTTGTTGTTTTTTTTTTAAATGTATAGTGTTTCCAACCCATGGTGCAGTTTTCAAATTCATGAAGTAAAGGAAAACTCTCCCTTTTACTCTATGCTGCATCAGTCTGGGAAAACAGAGGAGGAAGTGAACACCTGTTGAGTACTTACTATATACTACTCACTTTACTGTAGAAGTCCAAGATCAGGGTGCTAGCATGATTGGGTTCTTGTGAGCCTTCTCCCCACCAGGTCACAGACTGGTCACACCAGGTCACAACTTCTTCTTGTGGCCTCACTAGGCAGAAGAGGACAGGAAATCTCCCTGGGGTCTCTTTTATAAGGCCACTAATCTACTCAAGAGGGCTCCACCCTTCTGAATGACCTAACTCTCTCCCAAAGGCCCCATCTCCTATTAGCAACACATTGGTTAGAATTTCAACATGTGAACTTAGCAGAGGATATGAACGTGCAGTCAACTACATGAACCTCGTCACTATTCTTATAACAAGGCTCTGAGGTATCTATTACCATCTACGTTTACAAATGAGGACTGAGGCTCAGCAAGTGTGAGACGCTTGCCTAAACTCATGGAGCAGTAAGCAATTGAGCCCAGGTCTGTCTGCCTAGGTCGGTAATGCTCTTTTCATTATGTCTTGCTGAAAATCATAGCAATTTGGGGTTTATAAAAAAATCTTTAGTCATAAGGTCTCACACTCAAGAAGAGTTTGGGAAAGGTAGAAAATACTTTCCCAAAATTTGGGCACGTCGGTGGCTCCATTGGTTATGGGGCTGCCTTTGGCTCAGGTCATGATCCCAGGGTCCTGGGATTGAGGCCTGCATCAGGCTCCCTGGAGAGCCAGCTTCTCCCTCTCCCTCTGCCTGCTGCTCTTCCTACTTGTGCTCTCTATCTCTCTGCTAAATAAATAAATAAAATCTTAAAAAATATATATTTCCCCCTGGGGATAAAAATACATTATATGTTTATTAAAAAATTTTAAGATTAAATTAAATTAAATATATATTTTCCCCCAAATTAAAAATGCAGTCCAAAGTTAAATATTTGCAAGTTCCTGGAAGTTACTCATTTAGAAGGAGGTAAATAGAGCCACTTAGCCCATCTTGGCTCATCATACGATGTATGCTTGAAAATAAAATCTTTTCTTATGAACCACTCCCTCTTGAAGATTTAAAAAAGCTCTCAGTGTCTGAAAGATCCTCTTCAACTACATTAACCACTGCCTTAAACACACATGCAAGACTCATAAACACTGACCTTATTCATTCTAGGAAATCCATTTAAACGGCAAAGAAAAAAAACAGTTAACAAGATGAAAAAGCATAGGAGAAAGAATGGGAGAAAATATTTGCAAACCATCTTTCTGATAAGAGGTTAATTTCCAAAATATATAAGGAGCTCATACAATCTAATAGGGGGGAAAAACTAATTTAAAATGGGCAGAAGACCTGAATAGACATTTTTCTATAAAAAACATACAGATGGCCAACAGCCACGTGAAAAGATGCTTGACATCACTAATCATCAGAGAAATGCAAATCAAAACCACAATGAGATATCACCTCACACCTGTTAGGATGACTATTATCAAAAAGACAAAAGGTAACAATTGTTGGTGAGGATGTGGAGAAAAAGGAACCCTGGTGCACTGTTGGTGGAAATGTAAAGTGGTTTGGCCATTACAAAAAAAAACAATATGGAGAATCCTCAAAAATTAAAAATAGAACTACTGTATGATCCAGCAACCTCACTTCTCTATACATACCCAAAGCAAATGAAAACAGGGTATTGAAAAGATATCTGGATTCCCATGTGCATTGCAGAATTATTCACAATAGCCAAAACATGAAAACAACCTAAGTGTCCACTGGCAGATGAATAAAGAAGTGGGGGGCGCCTGGGTGGCTCAGTGGGTTAAAGCCTCTGCCTTCCAATCAGGTCATGATCTCAGGGTCCTGGGATCGAGCCCCACATCAGGCTCTCTGCCCAGTGGGGAGCCTGCTTCCTCCTCTCTCTCTGCCTGCCTCTCTGCCTACTTGTGATATTTATCTCTCTCTCTCTCTCTCTCTCTGTTAAATAAATAAATAAAACCTTAAAAAAAAGAAGAAGAAGAAGAAGATGTAGTATATACATACAATGGAGTATTACTCAGCCATAAAAAAGAAATCCTGTCATTTGCTTCAAGGGGGATGGACTTTGAGGGTACTATGCTAAGCCATTAAATAAGCCACACAGAGAAAGACAAATACTGCCTAATGTTATTTACATGTGGAATCTAAAAAAGCTAAACTCACAGAAACAGAATAGAATAGTGGTTGCCTAGGGCTGGAGATGAGGGAAAATAGGGAGATGATGGTCCAAGGGTACAAACTTCCAGTTATAAGATAATAAGTTCTTACAGTTCTGGGAATCTAATGTACAGCATGGTAACTATAGTTAAAATACTGTATTATATATTTGAAAGTAGCTAAGACAGATCTTAAATGTTCCCACCACACGCACGCGCGCACACACACACAAATGGTGATTAGTTGAGGCGATGAAAATATCCACTCGTCCCCATTGTAGTAATCATTTCACAAACAGGGATCCCCCAATATCCACGGGGAACATTCCAAGACCCCCGCGGGATCCCTGAAACCACGGATAGTACCAAACCCCGTTTATACTATGTTTCTTCCTATATGTGCATACCTATGATAAGGTATGATTTGTAAATTAAGCACAGTAAGAGATTAACAACAATAACTAATAATAAAATGGAACAATTCCAACCATATACAAAAGTATCCTATTGTATCATACTCACCCTGCAGGATGAGACAAAGTCAGGAGAACCACGGAGGCACTGGCATGTAGAAGTGGAGTACTATTCAGCTTCTGACGATTCGTCAGAAAGAAGGATAACGGAAGCGATGGAAAGCAAAACCGAATCTGCGGCCGACAGGGGACTACTGTATATACATATATACCCAGATCAAGTAATCATATTTGACACCTTAAGTGTACTGTCTATACAAATATACCAGTATCAAGTAGTCATATTTTACACCTTAAGTGTACACCTTATGTCAATTATATCTTAATAAAGCTAGAAAATGAATGAATGAATGAATGAATGAAGACCACTGCTACCCACTGCCAGAAAAAGTTACACACACTCGGATGTCGGATCACTTCAGACAATATATAACATTCTTCTATTTAATTCATATGCTTCCTATACCATACAGGAAAAGTATTAAGTGGATTTAAACTTTTTTAGATAATGCAGGTTGAGACAAAATGAAAAATCCTTCCGGAAGCCTGTACTCAGGACCTTCCCAGCCTGTTCCCCTTTCACCAAGAAGGCCACATTCCTCTCTTCTCCCACCAAACTCTCAGGGTGGCTCACTTCAGTGAGGTGATAGAAGGAAAGCAATAGGACTGGCAGCATTCATTCTAATATCAGTTTTCCGAGGTAGTCGTCTTTTTAAAGTAAAGCTTATTTATCCACATAAATTCCTACTAGATGAAATATGATTCCAGCCTATGTACCCAAGGAAATTAAAGAATTCCAGTACTGTGGGAGAAAGAGAGCCATTATTATCACTTCTTGAAGAAGGTAGCTATTGTCCATGATGCAAGAAGCTTCACTAAGAGCTTACAGCACTTAGAATATGATTTAAGGATGATGGCCATGAGTCACACTCTTTAAACCCTAAGTGGTTTGATCACTAATGCATTTTTCCCTATTTCTAGAGTGGCAAAGTTCCAATAACTTATAGGCATATATTTATACTGATAATATTTCAAATATCATACCGAGATGCTGTCAGGAAGCTGATGTTTAAATAAGTGGGGAAAGAATTCTAACTAGCTAGAATATACAGCCATGATCTCTAAACGAGTCTGTTATTCAGTCTTCTCAGCTCCCCATACCCATTCTTTTTAGGACGGATTCTTGCTTTCCACTTCCATTGCTTTATTACACATATATAAACACAAAGAAAAATGAAGCAAGAACTAGATGTATGTTCATCAGAATGTGGGTGAACTGGTACCATTGTTAATAGGGGTTTAAATTTGCTAATGAAATCTTTGGCACAGTGTGGTATTCCAACACCCAGCCAATTTTTATTATCTACTAGGCGTCAAGCATTGAAATTCACTGTTGGAATTACTGCCATATCTCAGTTCTTGCATGCCTGCAGAGAGACTGGGCCATCAGATACCCTTTCTTGGACCCCAGCACCACACAATAGAGTCATGAAACAAATAGGAAAGTCAACCCAGGTCAATATGTTTAAAACATGACTCCAGAGGGACAGAAGATAAGGGATAAGCAGGATTTGGAAATTACAGCAAAGAGCCATTTTGAAGAGGAATGTTTCTAAGTTCCAAAATTTACATTTTTTAAGCAAGTAGAAATCAGGTAGTGGTATTGGAAAACAAGAGCATATTATGAATGGGGAAATATTTTCTAACCAGATACTTACCTCATCCTCTCTGGAAAACTTTTCCCTTTCTGAGCCTGAATCTCTAGTATACTTCCTTGTGTCCACTGTTTAATAGTATCTAGAGTGCCTAGTACAGTATCTGGCAAATATCTATTCAGTAGGCACTTAATAAACATTTATTGCATGAGTGAATGAACTGTTGAAATCAGTGACTCATATTTTACTCAGCAAATACAACTACAAATGGTGTTTTTAATTAATTCAGCAACATGGTGTTGATTCTAAATGTTTTTTATTAAACCATAAGCAAGCACTGAGATTGTGATACTAACAAAGGTAATTTTTCTACCAGAATATAATTATAGTAACGCATTACTAGATTTATTTGTTAAATACAGACTATTAATAGGCTTTAATCAGCTTCCTAAACTGTGCAGGAAAAAACTTTTTTTTTTTTAACTTAAGTAGGCACTGTACTTTTCCTAACAAGATAAATAATTTTACAGTTTTAGTTATTACTTCCCCTAGAACGTGCTTTGTCCTCTTAACCCTAACCTTCCCCCAAACAGTCGTCACCGCTCCAAGGGCAACGACCAGGAGACCGGAGCTGGAGCAGGGAGGCGGTTTTTCCTTCCTGAGCGGAGTCGTCGGGGTTGACGTCACCCGCGCTGCAGCTCTGGCCGACCCCGCCCCGAAGAGCAGGGCTGTGGGCTGCCGGCTTCCCTGGACCCCACCGCGCCAGCGCTTGACATTTAGTCCTCGGTAGCTGGTCTCTCCACGCTCTCCCCGCGGCTCATTCTACTATCTTCAGCGCCCAGAGAAGTTGCAGGGGGGAGTGGTGTGCAGAAACGTTTAAATACTTAAGCTACCAGATTTCTCAGTACCAGGAAGGAAGTACCTCCCTTGGACCCAAGCAAAAGAAGGGCCTTCTCAGGCCCTTGTCCAACTGCACCTCCCCCAGCCCTGCCAATGAGGGCAACTGCAGAGCCAAAGGTACATACATGCACACCCAGAGGCGACACCCCCTCTCCTAGACCACACTCGGAATGCCTAGGACCCCAGAGTTCCCAGGTCAAACAACACAAGCTACTTCCAGAAGCTGTGCAAGCCCACTTTCCAGAATCCCTCTTCTAGGGCTAGACAACACCTAGGGGACTCGCCCTCAGCCGCAGGGTTGTAACCAACAGAGAGCCCACACAAGTGCATGCAAGATAGGGGCAAGAATGGGGGGTTGGGGTGCCTAGTCTCAGGCAAAGGAACAGTGTTTGCTCTTCCTGTGTCACAACCACCAAGGAGACCAAGGATTCTAAATTCAAAATTACTGAAATAAACATGCATCATAATGTTGGTTAATTTTGAGTGTGGAATTGTGGGTGATTTTTTTCCTATGTGTTCTATATTTGTTGTGCCTCAGTTTTTAAAGTTGAGATAATGATAGGACATTCCTCATTAAATTGTCATAAATCTAAATGGAGAGGGACACCTGCCTGGCTCAGTCCATAGAGCATGTGACTCTTGATCTCGGGCTTGTGAGTTTGGGACCCACGGTGGGTGTAGAAATTACTTAAATAAATAAATAAATAATTTAAGACTAAATGACTAAATGAGAAAATGCATTAAAGCTTGAAGCACAATGGATAAATGCCTAACTACAATGTTCATTACACACATACTAATTTTGTAACTAGAAACATAGGCAATAAATGCTATTTTAAAACCCTATTTTAAAGACAAAAACAAAAACAGCCTTCCAGGTCACTGCGAAAGTGTATGTGTCAGGAACATCTCCTTACTTGCAAGATAAGTTGCTGCCTGATTCATGAATCACTTAATAAAACCATTTAGATCTTTAAAGAAGAAAAAAAGTGTATGTGTCAAGAAAGAAAGTAAAAACAAATAGTTTGGTAGCTTGATGTCTTTTCAGAATTTAGAAGTATGGTTTGTAGACCCCCATAATGGTGTCCCCAGCTTTGCAAATGTTAAGAGTGCTTTCTTCAAATTCTTTCCTTTTTTTTTAAGATTTTATTGATTGATTGATTGATTGATTGATTTTGTTTATTATATAGAGAGAGATCACAAGTAGACAGAGAAGCAGGCAGAGAGAAAGAGGAGGAAACAGGCTCCCTGCTGAGCAGAGAGCTGGATCCCAGGACCCCATCCCAGGACCTCCGGATCATGACCTGAGCGAAAGGCAGAGGCTTTAACCCACTGAGCCACCCAGGCGCCCCGCCCCTCAAGTTCTTTTCTTACATTCAGATGTCCAAATGTACTGAGTATACTTAATGAAGTATTACAAATGATATCCTGCCCATTTAAACCTTTGAGGTTTCTTGTTCTCAAATTTACCAACAGAGGTGCTTGGTTCAAAAGAATAACTTCTCTTGAGATAGCCTGTGAAGATCAACAAAGTTCATCTCTAATAAAAATAGTATTTATAAATAATAATAAAATTTATCAAGCCTTGAGCCTATCCCCAAAGTATAGCAAGAAATAATTTGCTGATATTATTCTATTCGATCCTCAAAACTCTAAGGTAGGTGTTAATATTATTTTATTTTATGAATGATGAAACTGAAGTATAAAGAAGTTCCATAGCTTGACTGAGTTTCCACAGCCTGAAAACTGATGTTTCCACAGACAACATCCTGGATGCCAGCTGGGCTCAGCTCTCTGCCCCTTATTCTGGATGCCTCCAGAATCAGCATCACAATCCCCTCCCATCTCTGCATCCTTTCTTCCTTTGGCACTCTCGCTGTTGCCTTTGCACAGTCCCACCCAGAACTCAGGCCTCCAACTCAGATTTCTAGTTATAACTGCTTAAAGCCTTGAACATAGAGATTACTTTGGGTGACTGATGCCCTTCAACACACACTCTGGAGTGCAGGGGTACCACGGAATCAGGCGAGCGATGCCCCGAGATGAGATGAGAGAAGTGGAACTGAGTCATGGAGATTCCAAAGGGAGTCAGATAAATCAGAGAATGGGGCACAGACAGGACACCCTCGTGCCGGAAGCGTGCTCTGTGTGTCCTTCCTCTCTGCGGCACCTCGGAAGAGGAGGGACAGAAAAGGACAGAACTGAGAGGGTGTACAGACATGAGCCTCAGTGTTGCTGCCAGGGAAAAGGGTGTTGAACTGATGGAGAGCCTCCAGGGTAGGGAACACAGTTTGGATCAGAGAGAATAGTAAGTAAAATCACTCTCCTTCATTAAACTCTGTACCAAATTCATTCGTTTGTTTGTTTGTTTAGTTAAATCTATGTTTAAAACAAAAACAAAAACAAAAAACAGAATCTAACCAATGTGTATTTGAAATATAGAGATGTGGGTAGGGGTGAGTCACAAATTTCTTCAAAACTGGTATGTGTTGGGGATACAGCTCATGAGCCCAGAGAGGCAAAATGCTCCCAGAAGGATGTCACCAGATGATATAGTTTGGGAAGGAGAAAGGGGACAAGAGAAGAGCATCTTTTCTTTCCATCTCCCTTTCTCTCTTTTCTTTCTTCAAATGCACTGACTGAATATGCTGACTTTTGGGGGCTAGACAGAGGTATAATCATGACATCTGCCCTCTTTAGAGAGAGAGAGATGAAAATGATATTTCATTTTAAATCCACATTTCAGTTCAACCTCACCCTTCGGTACAAAAGCATCTAGGGCACTCAAAAACTCTTACTTGCTCTTGTTTCTGTTACCATGACAACAGGAATCTGCTCTGAATGGACAGGAAGGGTAGGGAAACAAATATGTTTCAACCTCCTTGAGAAATACTTTCTTGCTGATAGCACAACGCTTCTGGTGTTCCTGGCTTCTAAGCATATGTAGGGACAGAAACTTTTCTCTTCCTTCCTTCTAGGTTCTTTGGCTGATCTAATAATTAAAGACATAAGACAGAGTAATAGGAGAAAAGCAAATCTAATTTCATACTAATGGGAACCCATAAAAATATGAGACCTCAAAGAAGTGACCAAAGCAGGCAGCTTTTTAAAAAAAAAAAAAAAAAAACTTTCCTTGTTTAAAAAAACAAGGACACAATAAATTTGTGAAGAATTGACAAGACAAAGGAGTTGGGGGTCGGGGCAGCAGATCATTGAAGAAGTAACAAGGTTCCCTTATCCAGCCTCCTCAGCCCCCAATTCCCCATCTCTGGTGATGAGGATGGCTTCTACCCTCCTGGCACAGGGAGGGTATATTTCACATGGGAGATTTATTTCCTGCTTTTAGGGAAACAAAGGAGGATCCTTCTTGCACCAGCTGTTTCTTTTCTTCTTCTTTTTTTTTTTAAATTGAAGTATAGTTGACATACAATGTTGCATTTGTCCCGGGTGTACAATATAGTGATTCAAAAATGCTATAGAACCAGCTGTTTCTTAAGTAAGTTTAATTCAAAACCATCAATATGCCAAAGTGGTATATTTGGGGATTCTCCTTCACATATTAAGTGATTAATAGAAGTACCATCAGGAACTTGATTCTCTCTAGGATCTAAGCTATGTGGCTAAGGAACAACCTATTTGATCCAATTCTTCTACCTGATGGAAGGCAGCAGGTGGGGCTCACAGAAAGCCCTCTGTCAACTCTCAACAGCAGCCAAGACACACAGGGCTGTGGTTCTGCCTGGCCTCAGATAGGTGCACAGCCTATGCTAGGAATGGCCACAGTCAAGACTTACTGGAAACAAAGCCAAGAACCCTTTGTAGAGTCTGAATCCTGGTTATGACTCAAAGAGAAAATAACAAGGTCCCTCTCCCAGCCATCCTCACAGCAGTTATAATTTGTACCTGACCCGTGCAATATTTTTGAATCCTATTGTATGCCAGACCCTCTATATAATTATTAGGTCTAGCCACCTCAACATCTTTATAAACAGGTGCAATTATCCCCACTTTTCACCAGGAAAACCAATGTTCAAAGAGGTTAAAAAAACTTGTCCAGATTCACAGGGCCATCAAAGACAGTCTCACCTTCAAATTCACATAAGTAAAAAGAGAAGCTCGTCCTATGTCCTGCTGCAATGCAGGAAGTGGGGAGAATGCTGAGCAACCCCGTCACTGACTCGCAACACAGTAATCAACAGTAAACCAAAAGCTTGGTCCTTACTCCCAAATAGCTTGCACACTGAGGCACTCAGACCATAGACAGTATATATGATTTTTAATATGTATATGATTATATATAATATATATGTGACTATAAGTTGTAATAAGTGTTGTTAAGGAAATGATGCCCTAAGAAAGAATTATGACTTCATCCTTATGAAAAATTCTGCCCTCCGGAGCCTTCTTCCTTGCAAAGCAAATGCAGAGACTTGATCCACAGGCCTGAGATGATGCGCTAGGGAGCAGCTCTGCACAGTGACAGAGAATATGAACTTGCTCTCAGTCCACCATTTGAGACCCAATTCTGCTATAGCCTAATTGTATGACCTGGGACAGGCAACTTAAAACTCTAAAACTGGCCTCACCAAATGCAGCAATACATATAAAGCATGTAGCTGAACCTGGCATATAACATAAATATGAGTTTTCTCCATGATATTATTATTGGCACTATTTCCCTCCCACCCACACCGAAAGTCCTCCCACATATTTCCTGGGATGACAATGGGAAATGGTGGCTTCTAGAGATTATGGAACTAAAGACAAGGAGGATCAGCTTAACTAGATGAAAATGTCTACTTCTTCTGCCCAGGCTGACCCAGCTTCTTTCTCTCCTGTGTTACCTATAAGCTAATGCAGCAAATGCTGTCCATGACCCACTTCCGTGTCCTCAAATCCCTTCACCATGTTCATGCTCACTGGGTCCTTAACGCCCTCTTTCTGGTAGTCTGTGCTCCAGCTGTCTGAACCTGAATTTACGCCCCCCAGGAACAGCCCTAACCTCTGCATGACTGACAGGTGCGGAGGATCAAAGGATAAAACCCTGCTTCTCTACAGCCTGATGGAGGAGGCAACTTGAATGAGTGCTCTCCTTTGTAGAACTTTGCTTCATACTACACCCTCTTCCCTTTCAAGTCACACTTCCCAACCCCCTATCAGGGGACACTTCCGACTAAGTAAACAGCTTTCACAAAAATCCACTTAAGGTCTGCTTCTGAGGAACCAACCTAAGACAGGTTGGTGTTAATTGGCTTAAACGCCTGCTTTAAAAGCATGGTTAGAAATAAAACACTCAGGTAAGAAATCCTTTCGTTTCAGCAAGGCTTGACACACAACTTTTAGTATTCTCCGAGAATTGAAGAGAGTACCAATGGGCATTTCGTCCTTCAGTATGAAAGATGGAAGACTATTAGAGTCAAGAAGTATAAACACAGTGATGCATTTTGGAACAAGATGCACCTTCTGGGCAGCAATCACTCCTGAGTTAGAGTCATCAGATTTTCCACTGTTGCTTGTTCTCAAATGAAATGTTTCCTAAACAAAATTCAGAATGTGCCAGAACAAGCAAGACTTTCTTAGGTGCTCAAAATTACAAAGAAATTCTAAACTTTTAAGGTAAATGCAACTAGTAGGAGTAAAGTATTCACCATTTGAATGCTTGATGGAATCCTATCTAAGAAAATCTCTTTCTTCCTAGAGCTTAATTGTCTAAATATGTAACTTGTAGACATGCAACAATGGTATCTACAATTTCCGGATGGCTTTTTGTTAGATTAAAATGTACCCAGGCTTTCCCTTTAGGAAAAAAAAAAAAAAATTCAGCTCTAATTAGAAATGATTTTTGAGACTAGCCTCCTTTGTCATGACTGTTGTTATATGGTCTTAGATGTGAAATTTCTGATATTATGATCATAACATTCAGAGTTTAGAGATCATCTAGACTTATTTTTTCTTTCTAGAGTTCTACATTTCCAGTTTTTCCACAATAGGTATATGGATATATATAAGATATTTTTACATATATGTATATACAGATATGCATATCCTTATGTGCTTTGTGTGTATATAAAAACATATACATATGTATGTATAAACATACAAAGAAAAAGATTAGTTTTATAAGCTGAAGTTTCCAAATTGGACCAAGTTCAAGTGTTTTGGTTATTTAAAGTATTTTAAATTAGAATAATGCAACAGTTTAGCTTATATATTATCAAAGTGTTTTTTCAGTAATAAGACTTATTGCTGAAGGTGGGAGTATAAACTCATATACTCTTTGAAAACAATTTAGCAGGAGCCTTTAAAGTTTGTAATCCAATAGCTTTATGCATATAAAACTACAATAAATAAAGTCTTGTGTATAAATATGCACTTTTTTGGTAACATTAAATAGGTTGTCTACCTTTTATTAAACTTAACATATTTATAGAGAACCATACAATTCAATAAATCTCACAAACTGAACCTACCCACAGAACCATCACCCAAATAAAGAAGCAGACATTACCACGACCCCAGAACATCATAGTTTCCAAAGAAGAAACAAATTAATGTCCAACAACAGAGAAAAATTTAAGATGGGACGAACTAGGGAAATGTGAAGCAAAGACAACCAGGCAAAGCAATAAATAAGATTTCTGTAGACACAGAGTCATAAACTTGCAAGAGCTGTATTAGTGGTGGTGTGGCCAAGGCAATGGGAAATTGTGCCAAGTGGCCTTTATGAAGAATATTCAGGAGAATCACAGTAACCAAGGCTCTGAGTAAAAGTTCTGCTCAGGTCAGGTCTTGCCTAAAGCTTCTGTAAATGAGGTCTAGGTTGACATGTAATCTAAACCAAATGCTGAAAGTAAATAGGCAATCCCAGAGGGGAGAAGCAGATAGGGATGACAGCCTCACCGAGGATGAAAAATCTGGAAATATATCCTGTATGTGGAGAAAAGACGGAGTTCGCCATTTTGAAGCACACAGTGAACATTTACATCAAATCAGATTATAGCCGAAGACTAATGAGAAAACCAAGCTTAACCAATTGGTGTAACCAGCTATTACCATCTGGTTTATGACTAAGCACAGCTAAATTAAGCATAAGCCTGAGATACAGACCAAGAACATGTAGAATAGTTTCAGAAGCCAGAGCAAAGAAGCCTAAATAATGCAGCAATAACATTCCAACAAACAAACCTAATGCTCCTGGAAGCTAGGATGGCAAGAACATTTTTCACCCACACATGTCCAGGCTTCAGGGAGAAACGAGAGAACCAGGTAATAATATCCACCTAGACAGTCCAGGTTTCACAGGAACCCTGAGAGAAAAGGGTAAGCTAGGTATGACAGAGCTAGCTCCATGACTTCCACAGGACCAAGGTCAAACCAAAGTCATTGCAGTTGGGGGTTTCTTAGTATGGGGAAAGACAAGACTAGTTTGTTTCATAGATTCATTCTTTCTTTCAACGAATAGTTATTGAGTCCCTACTAAGTGTCAGACACTGTGCTATCCAATTTTTCACTGAGAAAAATTCATACAGGTCCAGGCTGTAAGAGGCTATCACCTAAACTGTGATAAGGAAAGACATGTTTACCTGCAAGCTAATGAAGTTGCAGTTCAGGCTGAATTTCAAGGCCTGCACCTAATTATTTTTTCACTATTTTGTATTCTTTGGGTCCCACAAAGGCCCCACTTCTGTTGATGAGTCCTGTGAAAAGGCCAGATTCCTATGATGGCATCTCTCATGCTTCATTACACACATTTATTTGCAGATTTGTCTTTCCCTAGAACCCTGAGCCCCTTCACATTAGGGACATTTCTAATTTATCTTTGTGTCTCTGATTCAATGCAGATGTTAAATAAGTGAATAGACTTAATTGAACTTTTAGTTATCCATATACTAATCAATGGCTTTCATGTTTCTGAATATAATTTGTTCCCTTTTTGCTTTCCCTCGGGAAAGGTCCTTTTGAAAATTCCAATCTGACCAGGCTGGAATAAGTGAGGAATTTTTGACTCCTAGTCAGACCAAGGAGCCAAGAAAAGAAGCAGCTTTTTGTGGCCAGGTGAGGTAGCAACAGTAGGTCACAGGTAGAAAATCTGTGACGTGCAGAGTTGCTGAATCAATTAAGGAAATGAGGTGCCTGGAACAACCACTCTCCTCAAACCAATGATTCTTGAATTTGAGTGAAGAAGTAACAAAGTTTGTTTGTCTACCTTTCTTAGCCCTGAGTTCCCCATCTCTGGTGATAAGGATGACTTCTACCCTCCTGGCACAGGAAAGATATCTTTCACATGGAAGATTTATTTCTTTCTTCCAGGGAGACAAAGGAGATCAGGGTGCCTTTCTTTTTTTTTTTTTTTTTTTTTCTTTTATTTATTTATTCAACAGAGAGAGAAGGCTAGAGAGGGAAAAAAGCAGGGGGAATGGGAGAGGGAGAAGCAGTCTTCCCACCAAGCAGGGAGCCCTATGCGGGGCTCAATCCCAGGCCAGGACCCTGAGATCATGACTGGAACCAAAGGCAGACATCCAATGACAGAGCCATTCAGGTGCCACGAGTACCTTTCTTGTACCTGTTTCTCAAGTAAATTTAATTGAAAATAATCAGTATGCCAAAGTAACCTATTTTATGGTGGCATCTTCTACTCCCCTCCAGCATGAGGCATATTTTGAAAATGTAGGCAGGTCACAAGTCTTGACCTATCCTTCAGCTTGCCAGAAGCAAGAGTATCTGAATCCTCTTTTGGAGAACCTTAAGAATCATTTAGAGAGAAATTTAAGAATCTTAAAAGGTCATGGACTCCAGATTCCCTCCCTTTGCAACATCCATCCTCCCATGGAGCAATTTCTGTTGGAAGCAGCCTTTCAGCATTTAAATGGCTCCAACTATTAAAATCCAAAGGAGACTCACTTAGGTCCTGCTGCACACACACCACGCTCACTGCTCTACACACACCATATCTCCAAGTCTTGGCTCTTGTCAGTGACTGCCTGAAATAACCACCCCTACCCTTCCAGCTTCATCCCTCCTGCCTGTTCCCACAGTAAGGTTTTGATCCACACCTCTCCTATTATATTTCTCTCCCAACGTGACAATATTTGCATTTCCATCTTCCTCCCAAAATAATGTGAGCTCCTTGAGGGTAATTTCTCTCCCTTCTGGCCCTAGTACCTGGCTCATACAGTAAATGAAAGGTTTTTGAATGAATGTGGATAATGTATTATTCAAATCATTGACTCCTCCCTTTGGAGGCAAAAAAATTTCTTACACGTCCCAATTGTCTCCCCATTTCCACATCTAATTGCTGGAAGACCTTTACCTTTGTCATAATTTTAAAGGTAAAAATCAACTCCGTAGTATGAACTGCAAAACAACCAAATCAAACCCAAATGATACAAAATGATGTCCCAAAATAGAACCTAAAACAGAGAGCTATATTAAGGGAACTAATTAAATAAGGAAAATGAGAAACTTGCTTTTGCATTACAAGTTCCTAGTTTTACCTAAATGAATGATAAAAGAAAGTGTGGAAGATCAAAATGACTTCACAGTAAAACTAAGCCCCAGAAGATCCTAGCATTCCTTCTGTTCTAAACTTAGCTCAGCCACTGGCCCACCATGTGAATGAGTCACTGTTCTTCCTTGACTTAAATCATCCCTCTTATAAAACTTGTTAAAGAAAGACGTCACTGCAAATTAGATGTTGTAGCTAAGTTTAGCCATCCTTAGGACATAAATATTATAACTTATGTGAGTTCAATCATTTTTGTTTCATGACTTATATTTGGTCATGTGCTTAAATATATGTTTTTATACATGCTGTAGCTAAAGATACACCTTATGCATAGATAGAAACTTATATTTATATATAATATTAATATAGTATATATGCAAATATCCACAGAAAGCACCTTGCACAGAAACATCCTTGAGCTATTTTAAGAGGCAGCATTATTTTACTGACAAGTGTTCAAAATTTAGCTCTCTGACTTGCCCCTAGCCTAACCTCTGAATTGACTATTCTCAGAGAGACTATGTGAGTGTGTAAGAGTACATATTAAGGAGAAAGACCCTGTCCCTGGCTTCTCAGATAATGCCATTCATAGTGTAACTGAGGGATTCATGGGGTCTCTTTGTCAGAAATATACCCCTACAGGCTTGTCAGAAGGCTGAGATTCCAGTTATCACCAGTATAACCTTCATTCTTTATGAGCCTTCTTAAAGATGCAGGTGTTTTCATGGATTAGGACACTGTGTTATCTCCTAAAGGATGCACATTTAAAATCTGACTGACTGGAGAAGTTAGTTTATCTGACCAACCCACTACCACCCACTGTTGTCATCTCTTTGAGATTAGAATCCTGAAAGAATGAGGAAAAGGAAAGCTATGTATGGTGACTTAAGAAGCCCCAAATATTGCTTGGGAGGCAGAAGACAGAAACCTGGATAGTCCAGCAGTTTCATGAGGGTCTCAGCCTGAAGAAGCAGGTGGCAGAGGAGAGTAACAGGGACACTAGAAGCCAGGCAAGTATCAGCAAAAAGCTAACCCTGGCCAGTGGCCAAGGCTGACTGCTGCATGAGGCTTACAGAGAACTTTTTGTAAGTTACAGAGAACTTTTTCATGTCACGTGAATCTCATAAAATCCCAGTGAAGTAGGTATTGTTATGTGTATCCTCATTTTATAAAGGAAGAACATGGGATTCAGTAACTGAGTCACTCACGCATGGTCACTCAACTAGGAAATGGTAGAACCAGGCTGCAAACTACGGTCTTCAAAATCTAGCCAGTCTTCTTGTTACATCTTTCTGATTGCATGTATCAGGCCAAGCAGTGGGGGGTTCTGTCTCCTCCAACACAAAGAGATGTGGTTATGCTGCATGGTTCAGTTTCCACTTACTATGGTCAGATCTGGCCCAAGCTCTCCAGCAATAGTCAATAGCCTGCTCTAATATATCAGGGAAGCCAGTGTCCTTGCAAACATAAGGCAAATGGCTAAAAGAGAAACATAAAAGGGAGGCAAATATTAAGACAGGTAAGGAAGATATCCCAAACCCCCTGATCCAAAAGAGAATGTTGCTCACATCATCTTGTGTGGTCAAAAGAAAATCTGAGACCAGGGAATACAGATTCTGGAAGAAGTCATGTGATCATCAAGCCTTCCATGAACAGGAAAAAAAAAAAAAAGGCATGCTTCAATTTTCTTAAGAGACTCATTCCCTTGTTCAGTCATCTTTCCTTTTAAAAAGGTGTTCTTTTTTAATCTAATTTAAATGTTTTCCACTAGCTTTCTTAGGTCTGCTCAGGAAGAGATCATCAGTGTCTATATTTAATACTTCAAAGCCTACTAAGAATCCCTTCAGTATTTCCTCTCCAGTAAAATAGCCACAACTCCTTTGATAGCTCTTTGTAAAGCCTAAGTCCTATTTTTCATGCCTTTAATCAATTCCATTGCTCATCTGTGGTCCCTTTCCAATTTTATCACACACACCTCAAGATGTGAAGACCAAAAACAGTGCCCTGGATGCATTACTCTAGGGAACGGACCAATAAAAGGCTGGTTTCTTAGCTCCTGGAAGAAGATCACAAAATAAGAGCCAGGGTCATGTTCATGCCCAAATATCACATAAATAACAGAACTGCCTTGCTGACTCATTGAATGTGCATTCCACTTGCTGCCACTCCCCTGGGACCATGCCCTCCCTCCTCAGCTACAGCCCAGTGGTCCATGTTGAGCACTCGTGCCCGGAACTCTATCCTGACCCTTCCTGGGCAGCCCTGCTAGAGAAGAGAGAACCACAGCAGCTCACAAGTTTAAAATAGTAGCCACTCCTCATTATCACAGATGACTGGAGAGTCACAGAATTTTAGAACAAAAGGAATGTTCAGCACCACACAAGAAAGAAAGAATTCATAGTATATATAGGTGCTCAATGAAGGCTCTACAGGTACAAATAGCCTAACAGTGTTTGTAGGTAATTTATACACTTAGGTCTGTCTATATAAAAGGAAACATTATCCTCATTCCCCAGCTCACATGTTTGATCAGCAAAGTGGCCAAAACTGAGAAAGCCAGAAGTACCCAGCGCTTGTTAGATCTATCACAGTTGGACTAGCATTCACTTAACCAGTTTTCTCTCTTGTTTTCCCTTTCCACTTGCATATTTAAGCAAGCTATTTGTTCCTCACAAAGGGAAACTGCTGTAACCTGAACTTTCTCACTTTCCTCCCTGAAGCAAAACAAGATTGGGTAAGTAAAAGACCCAGAAACATTCTAATCAGGATTCTAATCAACAACTAAGATTCAGGCAAACAAGAAAACAGATTCCAGAGTTAGCAAAGAGCCTGCTGATTCTGCTAGAGGCATTTCTAGCACAAGTAACTCAAGCTTTAACTTTTAATAGAGATGTCCTCATATCTGAATGCCCCAGGCCTCTCTGCCTGAAGGAGCTGAGGGCCTATGGCAAATATTTACTCAGTCTCAGAGCATCCTTTTGAGAGTGGTATCTTTCTACTCTACTAATGGAATGCAACCCTGTAGAGGCTTCTGAGGTAGCACCATGTGCCCCTTACTCTCACAGAGCATACAGCATGGGGCCTGCACCATTTCACATTCCCCCAGAATGAGTCCAGTTCTCAGGAATGTTAGCTTGATACCTGCATTGCCAGCTTGGTAATGTAAGGTGGTCATTTCAATAGAGAGTAGTCTGCAAAATCAGTAAAATTATTCTATTCTATTCATTTTAGTAGGTGAACTCTTGTCTATTTGCAAAAGAATGCTGTTATTTGTTAATGATATTTAGGCCAATTAAAACACAATGAAGACAAGAGGTGTTTGCACTCCTCTGTTCACTACAACATTATTCAAACTAGCAAGAGGTGTCCAGTGATGGATAAGCAAATAAAATGGGGTACACACATACACATTGGACTATTATTCAGTCATAAAAAAAGAAGGAAATCCTATCATATGTTACCGGTATGCACCTTGAGAACATTATACTAACCGAATAAGCCGGTCAAGGAAGGGTAAATACTGCGTGATTCCACTTATACGAGGTATCTAAAGTAGTCAGACTCACCAAATCAAAGAGTAGAATGGTGGTTACCCTGGGGCTGGTACAGGGGCAAATGGGGAACTACTGTTCAATAGGTATAGTTTCAGACACGTAAAATGAAGAGGTTCTAGAGATCTGCTGTATAACTTTGTGTTTATAATAAGCAATACTGTACTGTACACTTAAAATTTAAGAGGGTAGATCCGATTTGTTTTTTACCACAACAAAAAAAAATGTAATCCCCTATACTTCATTGTAAATAACAAACTGAATTGACAATAAAATTATATGCATATCAAAATAACACACACACACAGAGTAAGAATAGAGCATTTAAAAATGAATAAAGACAAGGTTCTGGAGTAGGTTCTAGAGATGCCTACTGTACTCAGTCTGCCTAGATCTAGAACCAGGGCCACCTTTATGACCTTACAACCTATATAGTCACATTGCACCCTGAGCTCAGAACAGACCTGTACTTAGTTTAATACTCTGCTGGTGGTGCCTAGAAATTCTTAACATTTTTTTTTTTTTTAGAAAGGGCTTTGCATTTTCATTTTGTCTAGGCCCCACATAGTGTGGAGCTGGTCCTGCTCAGAACTGGTTGTGTCTGTTCAGACTGGTCATCTTCACATATTTCATTCCATGTGCCTGGAAAGTGATGATGTCCAGTCATTATTGTATAATCTATGCACTGGGGTCAATGGGTTATAAAATAAGAAAACACATTAGGGTATTAGACACAGGTAGTTTCCTTGCTAAAGGTAGTTTCTGTAACCATTTAAGTAATTAAGCTGGGATATGGAGTATTATAGTTGGGAGTAAAAGAGATTTGGAAATCTATGACTTTGATCTTCCCTCTGCCTGACAATATCCACTCCTGAACAGGCCAATGACCAAGGCTACCCTCCCAAGCACATCCCCAGCAAACTGAAAGGCCTGCGAAATCATGCTCATCAAATCTCCTCCAGCCTGATATCTTCTGATATCGTTTGCTTAAAATGGATCCTTTCTCTTATAACAGTAATGATAGAATATGGTAGGTGTCCAAGTGCTCATTTTCACCAATGCTCCAGCCCAGTTCTCTGAAGGATTTCCTCAGGGTTATCTAAAGGAACCAGAAAGAACAGGTATTTTCAGAGACTTGAGTTGAATATTCTTACAACAACTGGGTGATCAAGTTACCTACAGTTTTTAGATCATGTGAATGAAAAGCAAAACTAAGCCTAAAGTCTAAATGACTCTAGTTTACACAGAGATAATTTGTTAAGAATGACTACAGATTAGTTATCTCACTGTATAATCAAACAAACCCTTACTTCATAAATTTGTTTATTTTTTCTATCCCATGGTAGGATGCCTGTTACAGTAATATCAGGGATATAAGCTATTCATTAAAATTAAACCATTTTAAAAAAAGAAAAAGGCACTCTCTCCCTTTTTACTTCTCAAACAAAAATCCTAGTAAGAAAAGCAGGACCTCTCCCCATTACCGGTAATAATAGAGAGAAACACGTACTGATTAGATTTGTGAAATTCTAGAAGCCTTGTTTTGGCAGTTTCAATATCCTTTTCACCAGCCTTTCCACCAGGATGTCTAGCAATCAGCAAATTGAACTAGTTCACATTTTTGTTTCTTCTCCTTCCCTCTAACTAAAGCACAATAAATAATCTCATGATCAGAGCACAGAATCTGCAAATGGGATCATCAGCTCCTTCCATAATTATAAAAGTTATAGGAGCAAGATATGCCCCTTGCAAAATCACAATCCCAAGATAGCCTCCATATAATTAATGCTAAAAGCACCATTTACTACCCCAGCTACTGTAGGACCAAGCATCTTGTTTCCACAGCCAAGAAAGTATATGACAGTAAAGAAGTCAGAATGCCTTCCTCTGATGAGCCCTGACTGGAGTAGTCAAAAGAGATCTTAGCAGGGGATCATCCAAGAACATCTGCATCTACAAGCAAGATGGAAAATTCCCAAACACTTAAGAAAGTCTCGTGTCTATTGTTTGAATGTTTTTTTTTTTTCCATTTCTCATCAAAGCTTAAATTTTAGAGACATACAAGTCAATGCCCAAAGTCAAATATCCTTGGGGCCTTTGAGCAACTACAAAGAACCGGGCTCTAATTTGGAAGCTTATGTTTTCTTAGAAAACAAACCCATATTCATTTAACCAATCTATAACTTTTAGTGAGCACCTACAATGTGCATGTTCTGTTACTGTTCCCATCTGTCACCTGAAAGATGCTTTCACTACTTGGATCAGAAAAGAAGAAAAGCAGAGCTCCTGCAGAATTCATACAACCTCAGGACAGAGACACTTTGGGTATTCAAAGGAGTAAACTTTGACTCTTCTTTCAAAAGACATTTGTTGTTGCCCAAATCCTTCCTAATATCTAACCAAAATCCTTCATGTTACAATTTATTTTTTCCTGTTGTCTATATGGACAATAATTGTTTACCAACTTTCACAGGATTAATTCCAAGTCAACAAATAGTGATTGAATGTCCGTTATGTGCCAGAAACTACAAACCTTAAGGATTGGAAGTTGAATAATTATGGTCCTTGAGTTCTCAACCTATCAGCAAAAGACATGTATGCAACTAAATACTAAACTAGTACTATGACAAGCTGCAGTGGAAAAACAGAAAGGAGCTGGTCTTTTCTTGAAAGATCCGTAGAATTTGACCATGAAAAAAAAAAGAATATAAGAGCATTCCAAAGAAAAAGAGTCATAAGTAGAAGGTGATAGATGAGAAGAGAAAGGTAGATTGGGGTGCAATTATTACAGATAGTACAAAGACTTTGGATTCCAACTAATAGGTTTTAGGAAGTCATAGAAATTTTTCAAGCCAGCATAGGGAAGTAACATAACCAGGGACTTGTTTTACATAAATCATTCTGGAGGCAGAGGAGAATGACTAGGAAGAGTAATTAGAGCCAAAGTGTTGGGAGGCTATTGCAAAAAGAGCAAAAGATTGTGTGAATATGGAGCTCTGCAGAAAATAGGATTGGAAAATTCATAAGACTTAGAGGTCAATTAAATGAATGGAGTAAAGAGGAGGAAACAGAAGAATGCTCTGAGGTATTTAGATTCAATAGCATGGTAGATAACGATGGTGGAATAAATGTGGGTAATGATTTTATTGGGAACATACTGAGTTTGAGGTACCCATTGGACAACCAATGAATGTCAGATGGACATTTGAATTCACTCACAAGAGCTGTCTAATTGAGAGTCATCAGACCATCACAGATGAGCTCATCCAAGGTAAAAATATATTTTACATATATATATATATTTACCTATAGAATAGTATAGGTAAAAAGGAAAAGTATAGGATAAAGGAGGAAGAACAGAACTTGAGGCCATCCACATTTAAAAGGAAGAAGAGGCATTATGGAAAAATTTTTTTAAAAAGACCAAGACAAGGAGGAGAAAAGTATGGGGACAGGAAGGCAACCAGTAGATTCAAGTCAAGTGAAAAGAAATCTTCAAGAATGAAGGAGATGCTAGATAACACAGGATGAGGCTACAGAGTTATTGGTTTCAGAAAGTATGGGACAATTAAATACAAAGAAAATTCAGTAAAATTTTGGAGGACATACAGATGGCCAGAAATCGAGATAGAAACAAACTGAAAAAAAAAAAATTCAGTAAAGGGGAAAAAACTGAGATAGTTTTGTTTTTCTTTGTTTTTACTATGTGGGAGGCAAAGTTAACAATGAAGTTAGAGAGCAAGATGAACTGAGGATCTTGAAGAATAAAAAGAACAAGTACAGGAACTAGAAAAAAGAACTGATTAGAAGTGAATGCATTATAGATTCAATGGGCATAGGTAATCATAAATTTATAAGAAGAGCTGGATCAAAACAGATTCGAGATTTTCCCAAGAGTCCTCAGCAACCAGGAGGAAGCACATGGTTGGGCTGATCCAAGTTTAAGTGTTAAGGTGAGTATAGAAGAAATAGTCAGAGAATGAACGCATTTAGGGATCTAGGGAGGGTCATTAAACTGATCCAAGATGGGTGAGGAAATGGTGAGGGGAGAAAGAGGCAGGTAGCCTATAAAACAAAGCATAGGATGTCAGAAAACTAGAGGGAGTCTCTATTGAGTTTTTTCTTTTAAAAAAAGATGTTTTTAGAGCAGTTTTAGGTTTACAACAAAATTCAGAGGAAGGTATGGAGATTTGCCATACATGCAAGCCTCTCCCATTTTCAACATTTCTCACTAGAATGGTGCGATTTTTACCAAGAATGGATCTACTTTGACACATCATAATCACCCAAAGCCCATAGTTTACTTTAAGGCAACTCTTGGTGTTGTACATTCTATAGGTTTAGACAAAAGTATAATGGTATATCCATTATTATCCATATTATAATATAGAGGGTTTTTTTACTGCCCTAAAAATTCCCTGTGCTCTACCTGTTCAAATCTCCTGTCCCTACCCCAACCCCATCCCCAACCCATCTGCCATCCCTTGATACTACTGATTATTTTACTGTCTCCAAAGTTTTGCCTATTTCAGAATGTCACGTAGTTGGAATCATAGTTTGAAGATTGGCTTTTTTCACATAGTAATATGCATTTAAGTTTTGTCTTCTTTCACATAGATTGGCTCCTTTCACATAGTAACATGCATTTAAGTTTTGTCCATATCTCTTCGTGGCTTGATATCATCATTTATTTTTAATACAGAATATTCCATTGCCTGGATGTACTATAGTTTATTTATCCATTCACCTACTGAAGGACATCTTGATTCTTCCAAATTTTGGCAATTATGAACAAAGCTGCTTTAAACATCCATGGACAGGTTTCTGTGTAGACCTAAATCCAGCCTAACTGCTGAATCTTGCATTAAGAGTATGCTCAGTTTGTAAGAAACAGCCAAACTGTCTTCCAAAGTGTCTCTCTGCTGTGTTTTATCACAAGCTTCATGGATGTAGGCAATGGCAGCAATGATTGGTACTCAGGAAGCAGAGTTTTTTAAAAATTTCAGAGTGGAGCATTTCTAAGGCACTAGTGGTTCAAAGAAGTACCATATTTGGTAGCATAGGTTGGAGAGGGCTCCTCAAAGCATAGTTTTTACTATAGTTTTAAAAAAAAGTTACTAGGGTTCACTTCTAGGTATTTTATAATTTTTATATATTAAAACATTAAAGCACAACTTTAGCAGAAAATGTGAAGTCTTTGGAACCTTGAGGCACTGGAATTTGTAACACTTCCTATTGGCTGGAACCTCTGCCGGCCAGTTTTAATACCCTCTTCTGAGCTCTGAAGAAAAGATACTGAGCCACCTTAAGTTGGGTTTTCCATTACTTGGAACACAATTCCTAGCCAAGATTACAAAAAATAAAACAAACAAAAAACCCAGCTTAAGCAAGAAGGGGATTTATTGGCTTATATCACAAGAACAGTCCAGTAGTAGTTTCAGGCTTAAGTGTTGGTTTGATTCAAGGGCTCAAAGATATTGTCAAGGACATGTTTCTTCTTTGTCTTTCCTGGTATCATCACCACTATGAGGCTGGCTCCTTATGTGGTGTGTTACATTATATCCTACACCACCCAGAAGGAAAATAAAACTTCTTTTCCCATAAGAAACAATTCCAATAAAAATTCCGGGAAAAAAAAGTTCTTCTCTAATCTCACTATCCTAAGATAGATCACATGTCAAGTCCTGCCATGTGGCCAGGAGTACAATTATCCTGAGTAGTTATATCTAGAAGTGGAGTTAGTGTCCCACAAAAGCCAAGAGCGACATATGGTCAATAGAGCAAAAATCAGGGTACTTAATAAGAGAAGGAGAAATGTGCACAGATACATTTCATATTGTCTATTTTCTTTTAGGTTTATAGGTAATATTCTTCCCTGAATTAGGATTCTGTAATGTCCAGCAAAGATAGAGACAAGAAAATAAATTTAGACAAGATAATACCACCTACTATAATGTTCCATTGTTGTTAGAAAATAGTTTCCATTATGTCCTCTTTCCTGTGTATGAACTCAGGTTCAAATCACATCTCTGTTGACGGGAGAAGTTTCTTTGGCAGCAGCAGCAAACTATTCTGTAAATTATCATTTTTAAGGGTAGTCCAATTTCCCATCTCTGTCTCAAGAAATCCCTTTTTCCTTTATTCTAGGAAAAGGTATTATTGTCTTGAGACATAAAGTAAATTCTTTTTAGTATGAAAATACAATCCTCCTTTTCTTTATCAGAATGTCAGAAACAAATGCCTAGCACTTGAGCCTATTGCAGACTTTTGCCTGTAAGTGCATTTACCTTTATTTTATCTTATGGCAGGAGCACATCTAATTTGGCATTCTTTTCTACATAGTTTTTCCTGGAGGGAGATCTAGTTTGATTTATGATGAACACTTAATTAGTAAGTTAATTTCACTTCCTATATACAGTTTGCAGCTGTCCTATTAGAGTAAGGGGGAGATGCCACGGTGAATTCTGTAAGTCTGCTGGTTATTTCAGTCACTCAAGGAGATATTTACTGTGTTCCCAAAATTATGTTGGCATTAAAGTGCAGTGCACTGGCCATGACCTCCAGGAGTTCATCTAGCTGGGAAGACAGTCATGAGCTTATAAAACAATTAAAATAAGTCAATCAGAGAAAGACAATTATATGATCTCACTGATCTGAGGAATCTGAGAAACAAGACAGAGGATCATAGGGGAAGCGAGAAGAAAAATGAAACAAGATGAAGCCAGAGAGGGAGACAAACCATGAGAGACTTAATCTCAGGAAACAAACTGAGGATTGCTGGAGGGGAGGGGGGTGGCAGGGATGGGGTGGCTGGGCGGTGGAGATTGGGAAGAGTCTGTGCTATGGTGAGCGCTGTGAATTGTGTAAGACTGATGAATCACAGACCTGCATCCCTGAAATAAATTATACATTATATGTTAATAAAAGAAAGAGAGAGGAAGACAGGCAGGCAGAGCAGAGCAAAATTAGAGATCAGAAGTAGTACTACAGAGAGTAAGGGTCACAGGAGACAGTGCAAGGGTGAACGTGGGAGAAATGAAGGTATGGTCACTTGAGGCTGAGGAAGAGCCCTAGAAAAAGAGGACTTGAGTTGGAGCTTACAGAATATTTAGATGGGGTAGATAGAGAATAGACATTGGGGCACAGAGGGATGGTTGGGAGATGAAAAGGAGCTTTAACATTGTAAAGACAGATATGAATCCATCCTTCCAAAGAGGAAGGATTGAGTTGGAGAACAAAGAGAATGACTACACTGAGCTGACCAGCTACGAAGCAATAGGCAGTAGCAAGAGCAACAGGCACCTTCCTTCATCAAAAAGCATTGCAATGAAAGACAAGAGTTCAGACTTGATCTTGGTTCCCAATCTTGTAACCATGTGAACAGTAAGGTTGAATCTGAGGTCAGAGCAGGGCATCCAGTGGAAATCCTCTTGTAAACAGTTGTAGGGATGCATTCAAGCCAAATCTGGATATGATGTAATCCGAAGTTGACTTCTGGATCTGCAGAATTACTGCCAGCTGGCTGCATGGTTTCTCTCAGTAATTTCATTCATCTCTCAATCATGTGATTGGATTTTTCGGACTCTAATTATAGGATCACTCTCCTTCTAGAAGCCCTTTTGATAGAGATGTCCAACCAGAATATATAAGTAAAATAATGCTAACTATGGCCTTACTGACCTACAGGAAATACAGCGATTTTTTGAAGAACCTAATATCCATCCTGGGAGAATATATTGTTGATATATTACTGTGTGTAGGTAACATGACTTGTTGCTCATTTAACGTGAAAAAAAATCCACCCAGTCCCAGCACACATACTTTCATACACATATCACCAAATTCTAAATCTAGGTGGCCTCAAACTTAGGGAACATTAATCTAAGGTTTTGACTTAAAATACAGATTCACTTGTTCTGGTGGAGGCCTGCAATTACATTATTAGTAATGATCTTGTAGCAGAAGAATATTCTTTGGAAAAATACTACCTTAACGCCCATGTATTAGTTAAACTCTCTTAACCCATGTGCCTAGTTTTAGGTGTTCAATAAATATTTACTGTATTGAATCAATGTATTTACAGCCCTAATAGCAACAAAACACAATTCTTAGCTACCTAAACATATCAAGCCTTCCAAGGGAAAACTATCATTTGACTGATCCCGTAAGAGAAGATAGCAAGGTGCCAAATACATGAACTTCACTTGAAGTCAGCCAATCTGGAGTTTATCGCTACTTTCTTGACAAGTCGTGCCCCCAACCAAATAAATTATTTTTCTTCATTCTTCCATTTACCACACCAGCAGCTCAATGGGGTAGGCAATTGAAGATGAAGAAGTAAAAACGTATTCAATAAAATTCAATGTAAATATGAATTGTACTGTATTTATTATTTTTTAATTTACTACAAATGAGATCTCTAGATCATAAGCTCCTCCCTACATGATTCTGGGCCTTAAATGCTGAGCCAAGTTCTGAAGATAGTTTTTGAATCCTTGCTGATCTTTGCTCATTCTTTAATATTACTGAGACATAGTTATTGATTTATTAATTGAATGCATTAATTTTTAAGATGAAACTCTGGCAATTTAAATTAAATGGTATTTGACTTATTATAAATGATTTTCAATACATTTTTTAAGCCCAGAAATCATCAAAGGCTCCAAAATAAACACAACTGAGAAATTCATGGGAATTTCATATGAAGGCTTTGCTTTAAAGTTAGGTAATATAAACTAATAAAACAAAGAATCCACAAATGACTGTTCACATTTTGTCCTTTCAAAATATATTTTTAAAGGTATTTAATTAACTCTTTGCTTGCTCATGCTCTTTTTCCTTCCACCCAAAGCACATTAATCAAAAATAGTTGTTTGTAGATCTCTAAACATATTTTAAAACTTCCAAAACTGATTATTTAAGTCATTTTTATGCAGAATTTTATCGAGAACAATTAAGTCTGAAGACTTACTTGTAAAAGAACATGTTATACTGCTATTTTAGTAGCATAACTGATAACCAGGTATTATTTCCCCAGTGGACAGTAACTTTCTGAATACTGGGCACAATGTATAAATACACTAAGCGATGGAAATTTATCTAAATGGTGCATCCTAGAAGTGTTCCAACACCCATGCCTATTTATGAATTTACTCTCTTCTTAGGCATCTCCATCTGAGTAGCTACTTTAAATTTTTAGTTGAATTCAGTTAACACAGCAAGCAGATATTAAAGTACAGTTTATGAAAATACATGGAAGCTTATATATTCCCAACATGAAAGATTTTATGATTGCTAAAGAAAATATAATCCTTTAAGAGATTTTAGTTATTTCCTAGATGTCTTTTTTCTCCAAACATTAGACGAAGTTACATTGTTTACAAAAATTTATTCATACAAATTTTACACACTTTATATAACAGTTATCAAAGTCCTAGTTATAGATATCATGTGTGTAATAATACTTGGTTAAGATGTTTTTTATAATCAGTTGCACACAAAATAAGAGCTCCAAGACTAACACCTACCTAAATTATCACTATATCATAAATCTGCTCCAGGTTAGTAAGGCTCTTGGCATTTCTAAAAAGTATACAAAAGATTAAACTGGGTGATCACTGTAAATGCTTGCAACTAGCCACAGGAACACTAAATTAGACTTCATAAATAAAAGGTTAACTAGAGCCCTATTTCACCACTAACAGCTGACACAAATACAGAAAACTCTGCCCATTATCGAAGAAACAAATAATTAAGACTAAAATGCAAGCCGATGTGTTGCAGCATTGTAGGGCCACTAAATAGCCATCTGTGATTCGTGGCGATTTAAAAGGCGAAGAAAGGCACTAAAGCTGCAAACTGCATCCCGTGTCACATTGCCTGAGGAGACTGCAGAATTAAAGAAAGATTGATCCCATACACAGGACTCAGGCATAGATCGAATGCCTCTGTGCTTTCACTGTTTGCAATGTGATCTCCTGGCAGCATCCATCCCGCCTGGGAATGCAAATCCAATTCTGTTTTCTTTGATTTATGACTTCATACCGAATCAAATCCGTAAAGGAAAAGGAAAGGTCCTTTAAACTTTACAAGCTAATGTTTAATCTATTCTTGTTCTCTTTTTCTTTTTCTCTGAAAGAATCTGTGCCTGAATTTGGGGAGTTTGGCTGGTTTGCCTGTTGTAGCTTGATCTGGTTGCTGGGTGTAGGTTCTTTTGTTTATAGAGATTACTCACATGTTCAAGGAATTGATAGGAAACAGACAGACATGCCTTCTGTAGCCAAGAAAGGATACAAGGGGGAGGTTCTCAGGGTCTGTTGGAGCTTGCTTACCTCACTCTTGACCACAAATATAAGATAGTACTCATACATATGAAGATGAGGTTTAAATGATTTATCAGTTAGTAAAACTGAGCAAAATGTGAACACTACACATTCTAATATGACAAAGGTTGGTTTTATGAAATAAATTTTACTAAGCAATAAGCCATAATGTAGAAAAATACATTTTACCTACAAACTCAATAAACAAGAAACAAAGGGTTCATATTTAGAGCATAATTACTTAGTGGTAACTACACAGGGATTCCTAAACTTTACAATAGGTACTTGCACCAAACAACAAAAAGCATTCACAAGTTTAAGAGAAGTGAGTGAAAAATGTAAACGGTACTTCAACAGTGCAAGAGGGTGAGAAAGAGTCTTCAGAAAATCACAAAAGAAAAGTGTGACTCCTACAGAGCTGGGTTCAAAGGGGAGCATCCTGGTCATTTCACAAGATGAGAAATATTGACAGCACTGGAGAAAAACACATTGTACTTTGCATCCATTTCCAATATCCAGCGCCCAAAGTCAGTCAGGCAGGGGACCTACAGTGGGACTCAGCTTACCCTCAGCGTCCCAGACCTGGGGCAGCTCCAAACCAGTCCCTCTCCAGGGTCCTCCTCTGACTGCCTTATGCTCTGCCTCTTCCAATATACCTACATTTCCTTCACTCTGTTCCATTTGCCCTAACCTTGGGATATCGAGTTTCCTGCAAGTACAGAGAAGGGAGATTTTTCTACCAAGTCTCCCTTTTCTGTACAACCCACCAACACTTCCCCCAGGGAGTGATGTGAATTCTGGGGAGAAGCACAATTTGGATTGAGCTGTTGTTTTTATCAGGAGAATTTCCTTCTGGGCTGAGAGTCTGAAGAGAGACAAGTACACATAAAAGTAGAATCAAAGAAAGCAGAAGTACTGGAATTGCCATCCAGCGAGGGGACAAAAGGGGACAGTCCTAGTTGAGTTCAGCTGGGACTGTAGCAGCCTGCCCCAGAGACTCTCTAGGAAAGAATGCCCTTCAGCAATTCTCCCAAATCATTACCTCCAAATCTCCCTGGAGCAGGGCATCATTATGTACAGTAGCAAATGATCAGTATTAATATCTTCAGGCCTGTCGTGGATAAAAATACTATCCTTTTAATTCCATTTTACAAAAATAGGAGTAATATTCAAAACAATGATTGTCTATTTTTCTACTTATTTTATATAAAAACATAAACAGCTCAGGCGAATTTTCAATCCTTGTGCACACTCTGTATGAACTGCTGTCTTTTATACCTATATATATTCGTAATATATATATTTGTAATATATATATATTAATAATTGGTCCACAAAGTATATCTGTGCATTCTCTAGTGCTTTGTAAAAAGAAAAAACAATATTATTATCAAAATATTCATTTAATGGCTTTACTTCATACATAAATACATGTTTGGATAGAACACATGAGCGATGACTGTTCAGTCAGTTGGGAAAGTGACTTTTCATTGTGTCAGGATTGTATACACAAGGTAGCTGATAACTCATCGCTACAAATACGCTATTCGGCGTCCTTTGTTTTTAACCCTTTGTTTATACCTTTTCCCTAGGACGGCCGCCAAGTATTTCTTGACAGCCATTTGTTTCCGGTAGCGACTGTAGCTGTCGGTGAAGATTCCGTCTGAGTGGCGCTTGGAGAGAGGCTCCGAGTCGTCCTCTGCGCCGCCGCCTAGGCTCCCACTGCAAGGAAAGGGGTCGGGAAGAGGGTGGCGGGGCGGGAGACACAGATTCAATAGCTGCGGGGAGCAGGTGGGCCCCACCCCACGCGGGAGCCTTCAGGGAAGGCACAGCTCTCATCGCCCACCGCGCCGCCTTCCTCTGCCAGTAAGCAGCTGGAGGGGAGGGCTGTGATGTAAACCCCTCATCCCGCCCTCCCCACCGAGGCTTTCCTGGCACTAAATCCTTACAGAAGGGACCCGGGATGAGGTCCGGGCCAAGGGCAGGCGTGCTTCACGCCCACCCTCTCTCCAGATGCTGCTCCTTGAGATTTGACCAACAGCGCTTTTGCGCTAAATTGTCCTGTTCATCCCTCCGACCCCCCACCCCCACCCCCACCCCCGCCAAAGAAAATAACCAAAAAGCCCCAAGAGCCACGTTGGCTGCTGCCTGGGAGTTTAACATCGATCCTGCAATTCCTAGTCAGACATGGGCACTCCTCCCTTCCGCACGCTAAGTTGAAACACGTGATGATAATAATATAAGTCGACAGGCTGTAGGCAATATTTTTCATCACATGAATTATTCATTGCGAAAAATGTAATCTGTTTCCCCATGGGCTTTATTAAAATGTTGCCTTCTGCTCAGAGATGCTCCACGCAAGCCCTGTGCCCTGGGTTTGTCTGGCACGCGCAAGAACTGTTTGTTTCCCCGACCAAATTTGAGGATTTGTTGGTTTCGATATGAATTTACAGAAAAAGAAATGTTTGTTTGTTTGTTTGTTTGTTTTTTAAGTCACCCTTAGAAATTATAGCAAATCGTCCCGCGAAGCTCGAAGGTTTTCAGTCACTCGGGGCGGACGGAGGTGAGGCGGGGAGGGAAGAAGGCTATTTGGTTTTTCTTCGTTTTTAAATTCAAAACGGATCAAACTCCCCAGTTTCTCTGCCTTCTCCTTGCCTTTTGCCGCTCATAACTGTCTGACCAAACTTCAAGTGCTGGATGAGAACCTCCGCCAGGGACCGCCGGCTGGCCCCGAAGACCCCGCGGCGCAGACGCACCCTCGGGCCCACGCGCACGCACGGACGCAGAAGCGGCACCGCCCACCCCGCGCGCGCTCGCACGGACACCCACCCCGGAGCGCGCGCTGTCCTGCGGCGCTTAACTCTTTCGCAAACTCTTACCCCAGGCCCTTGGCCATGAGTGTCTGCAGGTATTTCCTGGCGGACAGCTGGTCCAGTACTTTGCGGTAGGCCTTGTTAAGGATCTCTTGGGCGACATCTCTAACGGGGAGGCAAAGCGAGCGCCCAGAGTCACTGACTGTCCCCAAGAGGCAGCCCCAGGTCCCCAGCTAGGCACGCACGCGCCTCGGCGCTCCGGGTGGCTGACGGGACACGCCCCGGAGGCACAGAACTCGCGGATTACTCTTTTGGGATGTTCCCGCGACTGACTGTTAGGAACGGGAGTCCCTGCTGCCCTCCGGGGATGCCAGGCATCGAGTCTGGATGGGGCGCGCACTCCCGGCCACTCCTTGGGCAACAGATCTTTGGGTCCCACGCGACCCTCATAGCCACACAGACCGGCCCGCTACTAACTTTTTGTCGCTCTCACGGGTATCAGCCAGAGAGAGGAGAGGCTTGGGGGTTTTTATGAAAAACATCCTATTCGGTGGGCCACCACCCTTCTCCTCCCGCCCCCTCAGTCCCGGGCCGTAGCCGAGGCCGCGCGTGGTACCTCTTCTCCGCGGGGTAGTAGAGCGCGTAGGCGTCGCGCAGCGCGGAGGCGGGGCTTCCGAGGCCAGGAGGGTCGGAGTCATAGAAGTCCTGCAGCGGGTTTCCGTCCTCGTCGTACACCTCGTCCTCCGGCCTGCCGGGGTAGCCCGGGGGCAGAAGGAGTGGTCAGTACAGGTCTCTCCCCGGCTCTGCCAGGACCCCGAGAAAGGGGCTTGCACTGATTTTCCTTCATTCTAAAGATTCCTCCCACGGAGAATTGCCACTTCTTCCGGCATGGGGGAGGGGGTAGAGGTAAGGCGAAAGAAAGTACACCCAAGAGAAATTCCCTATCCCTCCTAATTGCTCTCCGACCGGTCCTCTCGCGGATAAAGGGTCAGCCTTCAGGGCCCTAAGAAGCCCAGACGTCTGTGCCGACACCCTACACCTCCCCACAGAAAAGGATCTTACCTCCCCCACCCTCCACGGGCCTGACTCCTGAGCCACCCCAAACAAGCAGCCACGGGCGGGGACGAGAAAGGTCTTCAGAGACAAGACTCTGGCCAACGCGAAGACCCGATAGGGGAGGCCCAGAGCAAAACAGAAGAAGGGTGGATGGGTGGGGTGTGCCGCGGCCGACTCCGCCAGCCACCCCCACCCAGCCTCTGAGCCCAGGGGAGCCCTTCCCCGCGCAGATGTAGGTCACGGAGAACCTCCGACTTCTATTTTGGGCGGAAGAGGATCTGGCAGGAACATGAGTAATAGATGCCCCTAAACTTAGCCTGTTTGGCCGTGGCTCATTCTGTGGCATGTCGGCGCACTCTGGTGCTCCTCGCCCAAGGAAAGTGCCAGGCACTCAGGTCTTTTAAAATTGCTGGGAGTGAAATAGGGCTTTTAGGTCCGCTAAAAAAAAAAAATAGTTCGCGCTAATCTGTTAGGGATGTTGGGTCGGCGGAAAGGGAAAGGGTCAACAGGAGACCGAGAGCCAACAGGAACACCGCGGTCTTGAAGTCGCCCTTGCCTAGCGCCTCTATCCTTGATACAGGACGGGGAGAGATGAGCTAAAACGCAAAACCTCCTCGCTTTGGGCCGTTGGAGAGACTCGGAACGCGGCCAGGACAAGTAGCGCTCTCTAGTAGGGTTTAGAGTCGTACTTCGTTATTCTGCTCGCCTTTCCCCAATCGGTGGAGAGGTAAGGATAAGGAAAGCACATCCCTCCGTCCGCCCCACACCCAGCCCTTCCTCGGGGACGCGCCTCCTCTATAGCCCAGCTTCCCAGAGTCCCCGGGTCTTTCTGGCCACTCTTATCCCTGCCCCGTGCCCAGATGCTGGAATGCTAATACTGAAGTCAGAACACATCTCTCCGGTCAGCGGCCGCTAACGGCGACCTTTCCTGGGCACGGCTTGGAGAAGCAGCTTAGCCGGCAGAAGGCGCGCTCCTAGCTGCTGGGAGTCCGGAGCAAGGCGAAGCGCCGAAGCTGCGCTGCAAAGGGAGCTTCCACTCTCCGGCGACCACCCCGGGACTTTGGGGTTGCCTAAGGAACCTGGCAGTGCCAACCGATTGAAACCAGGGGTTAAGAAAAAAGCCAGGTTACTCCAGCCTCGGGCTAGCAAGGTTGTCCCGGTCCTACCTGCCTGCCGGCTTTCTCTCCCTCCTTCCTTTCATGCGTTTCATCCGTTTCTCCCCCTTCCCAAGACTCATTCTTGTCCTTCCTTCTCTCAAAACGCTTTTCCTCAACCATACCCGGCCAACAGTCCCCCTCCCCAAGACAGTTTGAGACTCAAATTGCAGTTGGAAAACGTATCACTTGAGAGAAAGCTCTTCCAGGGGAAAGAATTCGAATTGAAGTGAAAGGGAGATCAGAGGAGAGAGAGGGAGACCCCGCCCCGAGAGTCCAGAACAAGCTGTAACAAAGCGAAGTCCATGGGAGCTTCACGCTCAAGCCTCTCCAACCTGGCTGCGGGCACCAGAGAAGTAGTTCTCCTAACTCAAGCTAAGAATAGGGAAAAGAAGTCAATCTCCCGGCCGGGCCCTGCCCCCTACCGCGGGCGGGGCTGGGGGAGGGGAGGTTTCTCCAGCCCGCTGAAGCTCCCTTGCTCTACCCGGGGTCCTTGGCGGCAGGGGCTGGGGGAGGGGCGCTGAGCCGCAGTGGAGCCTGCCCCGACCTTGCACGGAGCCGGGGCCAAGGACCCAAGGCCGGACCTAGGCTGACAGCGGCGTACTGGGAGCCAGTGGGGAGACCATCATAGCCGGGACCGCGGAACTGCAGGAGGACAACCACGAAGAAGTGTTAGGGGAAGCTAAGCCTCAGCTCAGCCCAGGCGGCCAGCACCTACCAGATTCCAGGGAACCGGAGTCCTGCGGCGGCAGGTGAGCAGTAGACACTGCTGTGCATTATTATCCCATAGACCAGGAGGGCCAGCCTCGCTCCGCTACACATGGCCATTCTGCGCAGAAGGGGAAAGAGGGCATACAGCTGTCAGAACGCCCCTGCCCTTTCACCCGCCAACCCCAAGAAACTCCCCGAACTAGGGGAGGGACAGAGCAAAGCACCGGTTGAAAACCGCTGAATGACAGCCCGTGCGCGCCCTGCCACTTCCCTCTCGCTATAGTTAGAAAAACATATATATGTATATACCTAGTGCCCGCTTAACTCGCCAAACCTGGTGCGGAGGAAAGCTAATTCGTCCCCTGATGCTGGTGAAAGAATCAGCAGTCAAACAAGTCGTTTGATTTGGTAAGATATTTTCCCCCTTACCATTCAACTCTTACCACTGCTAGGAGAGGGTTTGTTGCCAAGTAGGACGGCGGGCAAAGGGCTCCTCCAAGTTTCTGCGCTGGAGTCACAACCCAAGAGGCATCACCGTCTGGCGTTAGTGTCTGAGAAGCCGCAGGAAAGAGCAGGAGCAGCAGGAGGAGCTGGAGGACTTGTTTGCTGAGGCCGGTATTCTGTTCAAAAGTTTGCAGACGCACAGAACTAGGAGGAAGCGTGACACCGAGGCAAGGGGGCGAGGAGAGAGATGGGGAAGGAAGAAAGAGGAGGCGAGGAGCTGAAGTGGGGGTTGGAGACAAAGGGGTCTAAGTCCACCAGGAGAAAGAACTAAGTGATTAAGGAAAAGAGGTAAAGTCAAAGAAGTAGAGAAGGAAGAGGGAGGGCCCCGGGCTCGGCAGGCGTCTGTTGCAACCGCCTGGTCAGGCAGTTGTGCAAGTCGGCAGCGCTTCTCTGCTGTGAGGTCCCCCTGGCTGCGTCTGAAGCTGCGGCTTCTGCTGCTGGTGCTGCCGGTGGTTACAGAGGTGACCGGCCCTCTGCTCCTATTTATATGTGCAGTTACCAGAAATCTATCTGAACGTGGATTTAGAAGAGCCTTCTTTGTCAACATCTGTCTGCCTATGGCCTTTAAGTACAGAATATTTTGTTGCACTGTTGCGCTCCGATTTTTATTCATGGAATGACTTCCTTTTTTTTTTCCCCAGTCACGTAATGATCGGGTATCAGAAAAAGACGTCAGCATCCTAGTCCCTCAAGGAACATATTAACTATTCTGTGCTGTCCTCTTGGATGATAAGATCCGGAGTCATCGACTTCTCATAAACACCTTTCACTCATACAATCCAATTTTTAAGAAGTGCAATTATTTTGATGGTTTTCAGTTTTAGCCATTTCTCAAGAATGGGTAAAGAATTCATAGAATCTAAAGGATGGTGAAAGTTATGTTTTTAATTATGTCCATACAATTTCTCTTTACTCTTCATCAAGCCCCAGCAATCAGAGCTCTGGTCTCTGGAATTAAGCACCATCAACCTCTCCTATTAATAAATTTAATTTAGATCTCCTAATTTCTTGCGTATGTTCTTTTAGATAGACAATTAAATGTGGAAGTCGTTTTGTTTTTAAAGGGAAGTCTTGGAGGATTTTCAGTAAATCGCTAATGAGTCTGGCTGTCGTTGACAGTCTGGCTATGAGTAGATTGATTAGAGTTAAAGCTGCATCCGGTGGGTGGCCTGTGGAGCTGTCCAAGCTCTGAGTGCTGAACTCTGGTCGCAGATGCTACAAACATTGAAAATTACCATTGGTTTAATTTTTCACCAGAGCCTCTAAATCTGAAGATTTGGTGCTGATACTATTAATGTAACAATTCACTGTCCAAGTCTCCCCACTGTTCAGATACGTTCCCCCTTTGCAGTATCCATGAATGCCCTTAATGCTGAGAACAGTCAGACCCTGCCTACATTTGAGTAAAGAGCTTTCTGTTTCCTGTTAGTCCTGGTTTGTAGATCTCTAGGTGGCCTATTTGAACACCTTCACACTTTCTTGGCTTTTACTGATTTCAAAGATTGAAACTGTGAAATTGTACTTTCCACAGAAATTGAAATTTTAAAAATTTGGGAGTGAGAAATACATTATTCTCCTTTATTTACAACTTGGGTTCTGTTTGGAGAAATACAGACAGGTTGGGAAAGCGTGAGGATTCCCAGTACAAGTTTACTTGCTGAGGGTTTCTAACGGGAATCCCTCCATTGGGAACCGTTAATTTTTTTTTAGCTGAAAATGACGTGGGAAGAGGAAAGCAATAAGAGAAGACTACAGCCACCCGGAGGCTTTCAAGCCCCTGGGAAATTTAAGAAGATTCCTAAATTTCTACTCCAGTAAGAGAAAATCCAGCCTATTTCTTTTTATTGCTTAGAGGAAATAGAACCATCAATAATCATTAGTGTGCATTCTAATTATTTGGGTCTTAAACAAAACTTAGAGGAAATGGCAACTTGGTGGGAATATGTCCTATTATAATTTGGAGCTAACTTTTAAATAAGCTATATTAGTTTTGCATGCTTTTTCTAAGACAAAATTATGTTTCTCATTCAAAATTTCCTTAACTACTTTCTTATTTGAGATCTAATATTCCCGTCAAGAAGACAAAAGTTTTGCTCATTCCTGGTCATGAATTAGAAGCTACTCGCTTCATTTTACCTTTTTCCTGGGGATACTCCAGATTGCCTGCCTGCAATAAAGCTATGAACCATAACTACTTAGGGATGTATCTCTTTGTCTCCAGTGCATATGTTCACCTTTTTATGTTGCAATGTTTACATGCATATGTTCCGTGCTCAGCTCTGCCTCTGGAGTAAATTCGCACACAAAGAGCCCTCTTTGAACACGACCAACCGGATAATCAAGCAGGGACGTCTTTCTTACTAACGCACCCAAAGCTATTACCGACTGTGACTTTTCTGTCTTCCTCCTTGCTTCGCGTCAAAGGTGAACCCGATTAAAATCCTTACTCTTCCATCCCACGCGAATTCCGAAAGGAGTTCAATCTGTAGAAATATTTGAAAATTTCCAAGACTCCCTGCACAAATTCACTACTCAACTTTAGTAAAGAGAGCCACCATGTGGGGAGAATGTTGACTTCATGGCCTATCAGAAGGAAAACCACAAAGACCATTAACTTCGTGGGGCGGGTGACGGACTACTGGCTCCATGGCCCGCAGGAATCTTAACTGTGCCCTGGTTTACAAGGGCTGTGCCACTTCCACTCCGTTCAGCTTAGGTACGCGCGGAACTCGGTGCCCACCACTCCGAAATTGATGGCCTTGAGGCCTGAACCCATTTGCGAAAGTGAAAGACTAAGCAAAGAAATCATTTTGAGATTCTTGGTCACTGATCTCCAAGAAAATCAAGCTTCCAAGACCCACCCGTTGCTCGGCACACTCGAAAGACCCGCCCAGCCCCGGACCCACAGCTTCCTGAGGGAATCGAGCCCGGAACAGAGCTGTCCCACAGATCTTTTGGGGCCACTGATGGTCTCTGATTAGGAGAATTTGGCGTCCTTCCCAGCAAGGAAGCTTTCCTTTTCTCGAAAGTTCTGGCCTGGGTCCTTGAGCCCGGGGATACCGGGAAGATTGCGGAAGGGGAGGAACTAGAAGCTCAGGACCGGACTCCAAAACTGCGAAAGTCTGTGATTGCATCCCCACGTCGCCAAATCCTCCCTCATGAGCTAGGCTCCTGCTTTCTATTGGATGGAGGCAAATACGGGGCAACCGATGTCTCAAAGACCAAAACTACCCCCAAGCCCTCCCTGAAAGTAGTAATTTGCCGTTAATGTCGTGGAATATTCTAACTCAAGAGAATTAACTAACGCTGCTGTCGGGGGAGGGGGAGGGCTTTGTGTCTCAGGAGCGGCGAAAAAAAGAGGTGCATCAGGTAAAATGCGAAGCTGGCAAGGCCCAGAGCCACCCCGACAAGCACTGACGAGGCGTCTTGGCGGAGACCACTTAGGGAAACTACCGCTGGTACGGACCAGTTCATTGCAAATGCAGACATCGATCTGGCTTAAAGCGAGGCCTGGGGCCTAAGCAGATTGTGGAAGGACCCTCACCTAAAGCATCCTTTCTGGGAGAAGGGGAGAGAGGAGCGAGGGGCAGAGGAGAATCGGGTCAGGACAGGGCACGACAAGGGGGAGAACCTTCCAATTTTACCCTGCTCGAACCCTGTTTCTCTCCTAAAGATTTTTACTTCTTCCTAAGGCGACTGAGGTTAAGAGGGAGAGAGGAATCTTCAGATATCCTGTATATAACTGAAAATGACAAGGGAGTAAAGGGAAGAAAAGAAAAGTTAGAGTTTCCTTCCAGTTAACAGATAACACAAAAGAATGTCAAATACGACCCCACCAGAGGTAGTAGAATTCCCAGGCAGCAACTGTTTCTTCCCAGGCTGTGGAAGCAAAGACTGGCATACTAGACTAGACTGCAACCACATCTCCTTAGAAAAGCAATTGCAACCATGGAATTCTTCCCAGGGGTAGGTTTCTCCCGTGTCCTCTGAGAACGGGAGGGACAGAAGGCATCACTCTGGGGCTGTGCCTCCATCTACCTAGCACAGGCTATTTGACAATATTTGTCGAAAATGAACAAAGACCCTGAACTTCAAACCTCTAATATATTAACTAATATATATGCTTAAGCATAATAAGGTGCTTTTTATCCTGTTTGTCCTTAAGATAAGAAAACAGAGCTTTGGGTCTTGAAATGGTGAATCCTCGCTACAAGTCAAACTAACACTTGCCTGAATTGTTTTTTCTGGTCACTCAACACAGCTGTCTTTGCTGAAGTTTCAAGCCTTGAAACCTCGGTGAACACTCAAAGAATGGTTTAGCCCTTGAAAAGATGAGTTTTTGTATCCAAATGAGAGAGCTATGTCTAGTATATTTACTGAGCGTTTGAATTTGAAGATGATTTCACAACATTAGCAAATAGCTTGCACAGCCAAGACTTCTTACCCTAGGAACGGAGTCTTCCTTTTATGGCTATGTAACCCTCCCTCATTGCCCTGTACCTCCACCATCCCCATCACCTACCCTCACTGATTTTTTTTTTTTAAATCATACGAAAGGACATGTTTGCACAAAGCATCTTCATTAATTCCTAGTATAAATAATAGTAAATCTTATTGGAAAAGTCTTATACTCTCATTCTACTCATTTCTATCCACTACTTAGCCTAAGAACCAGCCTATCGTAAACCTATTCAGTGAACAAGTTTGATGCAAAACGTCATTCCCTCTTATCAGTGACCAAAGCAAATTACAAACTGTATTCAATTTCACTCTAAACTTTTTCTCTTCTGACTCTTCCAGAAAATGTGATGACTAATGACTCACTTCATCCCAATTACACCTGTAGGGAAACCCAAATGTTCTGCAGCAGAACATCATGACCATCACTTACCGGACTGCCTGCATCATGGCCCTCTGAACACACCATGAAGTAAGAAGCTGATGAGCTTACCAATAATGTGTCACAAGTTCTCTGACCTTCAAAATTTAGTGCCTCACAAACTTGAAAATAACCAGGAAGCCTTTCCAAGCCACATGAGCAAAAGCCTCTCTCTCTAATTCAAGAACAGAATTGCATATTCACAGAGCCAAGGAATTTTGTTGGTTTTTTAAAACAAAGCAGACACTCAAGAAGCAAAAACTAGGATCTAAGCTTTGCTGCAGGTTTAGATGATTTTAACTGTTTCACGTATATGGCTCTTCTAAGACCTTATTCTCTAAATGTTTTTTTACTGGGTACCAAAAATACATACCCCGGACTTCACTGTGCAGCATCTGCCATATTCTCCTGAGATTTCCAGAACATGTCCTCATAAAAGACAAAAATGATAGTCTTCTCTCTACTTCAGTCTAAATCTTCTGATCACATAAAGCTTATTTGCAGGAAGAAAAGCTTGGAGAGGATCCAGGAAACCCAATATCCTAAATGAGTTTTTGTGACAGCTTCTGAAAATGTTGGAAGGAAGATCTGTGTACAAAATAAAACAAGGTTTTTATGTGTAAATCAAAAAAAGGATAATGTTCTATGAGTTCATAGCATCAAACCTCTGTTCCCTTGGATTAGACTCAGCCTTATCTATCTGTGAGTATAGTCTTCTTTGTAATAATTCTGGAACCTTTGTTTTTCATTTATCCTTATTACTAGCACTTTTGTGGTAATGATTATAACTCTGCAAAGACTTTTTAACTAATCTTTCTCTCCACCCAAATATACACAGGCATGATTTTGTTTTAAGTTATCATCTGCTTGGAATATGATTATATTTGCCATGAGTTTCCTATTTTAAAACTTCAATTATTATTGCTTTGTATACTTTTAAATTCTTCCTTCCAATGGGGCTGCATGATTTTGTTACTCATCAGGTAACAACAGCAATAATAACTATTTAGTTAACACATACTGTGCTAAATACATGATCAGTTATTTCCTTCACCTTCAAACAATCTCTTTTCTAGATTCTATTATTATTCCATTTTACAGATGGGAAGCTAAGTGTAGAGTGGTTAGGTTACATAACTGAAGACACACAGCTTGAATCTCTGTAATGTAAATTCAATTCTCAATGACTCCAGACAGTCTTAATGATTTAGTAAATTATATTTGTTTACACATTTATTTTCTCTATGGTTATAATGCAAACAATTTATTTAATATGAGCTTTAATCTGTGACTTGGCTCAACTAAGATGAAAATGATTTCTTATTAATTTTCAAATTAAAAATTATGCTTCATATAATAGGAGTCAAATGCTTTTAACACAATACAAACTGGTTAAGTTAGACTACCAACTTTGCTTTACAGAATAGATATGCTTCTAAAAATATGTGCATTAACAGTGCATGTATCCTTATTTATACATATCAAATTGTTGAAAAGGTAAAAAATACTGCCATCGTAAATCATTATTTAAAAATGATTTCATACCTAGAATGTAGCAAAAGTTTCAGTGACTTGTTTAAGTAAAAAAAAAAAGTATTACTTTTGTAAGATTACCATTTAGTAGCTATAACATCATCATATGTTATTAAATCATCATGTAATTCAATACCACAGAAACTTTATGACTGCCGGTGAGCCAAGCATTTTGTGAGTCAAATGTGATGATATATATAAAAATGTTTTACAAACAGTAGATCCTCCTTCTTTGATAGCAGTGACAAGCTGTGTGTTAGCAAACAATTTCCCATTTAATCCTTTTATTGCCCTGGGAAGTAGATAAGATACTATTATTCCTATTTTTACTAATGGGTAAACCAAGACCCTTAGAAGTGAATTAACTTGCCAAGGCACACTGCTAACAAAGTACAAAGTCGGCTTTCCAGCCCAGGGCTAGCTATTTCCAAAGTTACTGTGCTTCCTACTTCCATTTGACCTCCCTGTTATTACTGTATAATTACCATTATTATTAAAGGGAAAAGAGGCATCAGCTTTCATAAAAGCATATGATTATTTAACAAAACATGAATTTTAAGGAAGTAGTTTGAACAATTTTTCTTTGTGTTTCTTGAAATTTTCAAATAAGTGAAGAGGTTATGTGTATCATTTTTAAGAGCATTTTTAAAGAAATAAATAATGAATAAGGTTGTACCACAGGTATTAAAAATGTGATAAAGTTACAGCAATTAAAACAGTGTGGTGCTGGTGAAATAATAGATCAAAGGAATAAATATCAAGTGTATAAAGAAATAAACACTATTATGTTATTCCCAGCAGAAAGAGTACTGGGACAACTGACTATCTACTTGTACAAAAAAGAAAAATTAGATTGCTATTTCCTATCCTACAACAACATCAAACATATTGATATGGAGTAAATTTTTTAATGTAAATCACAAAAATACTAGAAAAATATATAAATAATTTTAGGATTGGAAAGGAAAGACTGACAATTTTTTTTAAAGACTTTATTTATTTATTTATTTATTTATTTTAAAGTTGACAGATAGAACTTTGTTTTTTTTTTAAGATTTTATTTATTTATTTGACAGACAGAAATCACAAGTAGTTGGAGAGGCAGGCGGAGAGAGAGAGAGGAGGAAACAGGCTCCCTGCTGAGCAGAGAGCCCCATGCGGGACTTGATCCCAGGACCCTGAGATCATGACCTGAGCCAAAGGCAGCGGCTTAACCCACTGAGCCACCCAGGCGCCCTAAAGACTTTATTTATTTACTCGACAGAGATCAGGCTGAGAGGCAGGCAGAGAGAAAGAGGAGGAAGCAGGCTCCCTGCTGAGCATAGAGCCCAATGTGGGGCAGATCCCAGGACCCTGAGGTCATGACCTGAACCAGAGGCAGAAGCCCCAACCCACTGAGCTGCCCAGGCCCCCCAAGACTGACAATTTGAAAGAAACCAAAAAGAAAGAGATTGAGAAATTGACTAAAATATTGTTTAAATTTCTCTGTGTTAAAAGAAAAAGTACAAATAAAATTAAATAGCACATGAAAACTTGGGGGAAATGCTGCCGTTAAAACGTGGGGCAGATCCCAGGACCCTGAGGTCATGACCTGAACCAGAGGCAGAAGCCCCAACCCACTGAGCTGCCCAGGCCCCCCAAGACTGACAATTTGAAAGAAACCAAAAAGAAAGAGATTGAGAAATTGACTAAAATATTGTTTAAATTTCTCTGTGTTAAAAGAAAAAGTACAAATAAAATTAAATAGCACATGAAAACTTGGGGGAAATGCTGCCGTTATTTATGAAAAATAAGGAATTTAATTTTTCAAAATATAAAGAATTTACATCACCCAGTGCTCATCCCAACAAGTATACTTCTTAATCCTGATCGCCTATTTAATCCACCCTCTGACCCCACCCCCGCCACCATCCCCCACCCCAGCTCTGGTAACCATCAATTTGCTCTTGTAGTTGAGAGGTTGTTTCTTGGTTTGTCTCTCTTTTTTTTCCCGTTGTTTTGTTTCTTAAATTCCATATGTGAGTGAAATCGTATGGTATTTGTTTTTCTCTGACTTATTTCACTTAGCATAATACTCTCTAGCTCCATCCGCATCATTGCAAATGGCAAGATTTCATTCTTTTTTTTATGGCTGAATAACATTCCATTGTATATATATACCATTTCTTAAAGCATTCAGCTGTTGATTGACACTTGGGCTGCTTCCATAGCTTGGCTATTGTAAATAATGTTGCTATAAACATAGGGGTGTTTTTGTATCCTTTGGGTATTTAAATACCCAGTAATGTAATTGCTGGATCATGGGCTAGTTCTATTTTTAACTTTTTGAGATACCTCCATATTGTTTTCCACAGTGGCTGCCCCAATTTACATTCCCACCAACAGTGCACAAGGGTGCCTTTTTCTCCATATCCTTGCCAACACCTGCCTTTTTTTTTTTTAATGTTGATTTTAACCATTCTTTCAGGTGTGAAGTGATATCTCATTGTGGTTTTGATTGCATTTCCCTGAGGGTGAGTGATGATGAACATCTTTTCATGTGTCTGTTGGCCATCTGTATGTCTTTGGAGAAATGTCTGTTTATGTCTACTGCCCATTTTATAATTGGATTATTTGATTTGGGGGTGTTGAGTTTATACACCTGAAACTAATGTAAACTGTAAATAAATAAATAAAGTTACACTTACACCAAAGAAAAGAAAAAAAATAAATCCCATATTAAAAAAAAAAAAGAAAGAAATGAGTCATTAAGTACAGCATGTGTCTTTTGAAGGTAGGAATATAAAATGGACACAATTTAAACCACCAAAATAATGTCATAGTTTTTACTTTAAATAGTCATATATCTTTTGAAAAAAATTAAGAGAAGGAACGAAAATATGTATAGTCATTTATTTTTATAAATAATTACTGTTTCTGGTTCCTTTATCCCTTCTAATAATTCATGGATCACCAAACTAGAGTCCCTGTGCTAAATCAAACCCATTGCTTGTTTTTGTATGGCCTGTGCACTAAGAATAGTTTTTATATTTTTAAATGATTAAGGGGAAAAAATCAATTGAAGAATATTTTTGTGATGTGAAAATTATATGAAAATAAATTTCAGTGTCCATAATAAAGTTTTATTGGAACATAAAAAAAATCTACATAAGGAACTTACAAATCCATAAAGAAAGGACAATCACACATACATGCAATGTTGTTAAAGGATATAAAAAGGGCAATTTTGCAAAGTTAGAAATATGAATGGCAAACAAATTTGCACAAAATTTTTCTTTTTGCAAATGGATGGTTGTCCCAGTATCTTATACTTTCCAATGAAAAATTACATGATAGTGTTTATTTCCTTACATTTACGCACTTTATGTTTATTCCTTCAACCTATTCTATGTAGCACAAATGGCCCTACAAATACAAATTAAAATGTCATTTTTTAATTTACCAAAATGGAATGATTTTTTTTATATTCTATTATGTTGTATTGTCAAATGTGCCAGAAAATATGTGCTCTCAAGCACTGCTGGCAGGAGAATAAATTGATTCAGCTTTTCCAGAGAATAGTTTGTCAATTATGTGGAAATTTGACCCACTGATTTTACTTCTAAAAATTTATTCTGAGGAAATAAGCATGTACCTATCCAAAGATTAGCTGCAACCCTATTTACAGCACCATTAACTATGATAAGGAGCATTTAAAACAACCATACAGTGTCCCATAAAAGGGGATTGATTAAATTTCCCTTAGTACATCCCTACAACAGAACATCGTTTCTGTTGTAAATGATGAAATGTGATGCTGTAGAAAAATCTTTAATGGCATGAAAAGATGCTCATACTATGTTGTTAAAAAGAGAAAGAGAGCAGATTATAAATCCACCTGTACAATTCAATACCAATTTTGTAAAAAACACTTATACGTAAGCATCTGGAAGGACATACACCAAAGCATTAACAATGTTCATCACCAAGGTTAGAATCATGAAGGGGATCATGATCGTGGATATTTTAAATTTTCTTTTTGTGCTTATCCATTCTTTTTCTTAAAAGTTTTTTAGGGGTGCCTGGGTGGCTCAGTCGTTAAGCGTCTGCCTTCAGCTCAGGTCATGATCCCAATGTCCTGGGATCCAGTGCTGTATCAGCTCCCTGCTCAGCGGGAGACTGCTTCTCCTTCTCCAGTTCCCCCATGCTTGTGTTCCCTCTCTTGCTCTCTCAATCTATCATAAATGAATAAAATCTTTAAAAACAATAATTTTTAAATAGGTATACATATATGTGTATAAAATAAGAAAAACATGTATGAGATCTATTTTTTTTAAGATTTAATTTATTTATTTGACAGAAAGAGATCACAAGTAGGCAGAGAGAGAGGAGAAAGGAAGCAGGTTCCCTGCTGAGCAGACAGCCTGATGCGGGGCTCGATCCCAGAACCCTGGGATCATGATCTGAGCCGAAGGCAGAAGGTTAACCCACTGAGCCACCCAGGAGGCCCATATGAGATTTATTATTAAATACAATGCTTGGCTTTTCTTTATACATTTTCAATATACGTATACTTCCTCTTTGTCAAAATTTCTTTTATCTCATACTGAGCTAAGCATCAATTTGATTCTTCTCATCATGGAGGTCTGATCTATGACTTCCACTAGAAAGTTAATGGCAAATCAGGACAGAACGAAGCATAGAACCAAGACAACATATTGTAGAAGTAACTGGAGCAAAGGCAGGTGGAAGAAGAAACATAGCAGAGGGGAAAGCCAAGCAGCGCAGCCATCAACAATGACCATGTTCTGTGTATATATCAAATTTTCTCATGTTAAGTCATTACTGATAAGATTAATTGAATGTTTTAAATTAGATTTGTGCTGAGTGAGGGTGAACAGTATCTAGGAATTATAGTTTATCCTACATTATTCAGAAGTGGATCATCTAACTTGTGTGTAAATCAGAATTTGGCTCCTTTATGATCCAAGTCTATCATCACATTTTGTGAGACCAAGGAGGCTCAGACACTTAATTGTCTTCTGACCTTCCCCCTCTTTATAAAGTATATCCTTTCCATGCCAGGTTTCAGGGCTGGTTATTATCAGGTCTGAACAATATCTAGCAAACAGGATTGGTCAGGTGCCATGTTTGAGGCACCATTAGCCATAATTTTCAAGAGATGGTGTTACGGATTGAATTATGTCTTCCAAAAAATACCTATTGAAATCATCACCTCCCAGTACCCCAGAATGTAATCTTTTTTGAAAATAGGGTGTTTGCAGATGTTGTAAAGTTAAGACGGGGTCATTGGGGAGTCTCTAATTTAACAGAACTGATGTCCTTATAACACAGGGAAGATTTGGATGGGGACACACATTTGCACAAAGAGAAGATTATGTGAAGAGACATAAGGAGAATGCCATGTGACGATTAGAGTGATACCATCACAAGCCAAGAAATATCTAGGTTTCTAGAAGCTGGAAGAAGCAAGGAAGGCTCCTTCTGCTAAAGGTTTCAGCAGGAAGATGTCCCTGCTAACACCTTGACTTAGACTTCTAACTTCTGGAACTGGAAGACAATAAATCTCTGTTGTTTTGAACCACCCAGTTTGTGACACTTTGTGATGGCAGCCCTAGGAAACTAAGGCAGGAGGTATCATTCCCTTTTCAAAAAAAAAAAAAAAAAAGGCAGCAGTTCTCAGAGAACAATGGAAAATATGGAAGAGCCCTTTAATGAACTGCTGTAAAGCTAATCACAAAGAATGAAGGATCTGGTCCTGCCTCCGTCTGCCCGCAAAACCTCCACCTGTTTTGTGCTTATACCTTCACCTTCGGCTTCCATTTTGCCATCATTTTCCATCTTTAAACTGGGATGAAATTCTAGTCTCCCTCACAGGATTACTGCACAGCATTAATATATTAAAGCATTTTGGAAAGCACTTTGAGAAGAAAGGGAGTCCATAAATACAACAGAACCAGGTAAAGTGACAATCATAATAAACTTGCTGAACAGAAGTGGCTACAGGGCCTAAGAGATTGCAGCAATTGTTAACTCCATCTAATGCTTTATAAATGGATTGCAATCTTATGATACTTCTTAGTGTGTTAAAACAACAAATTACTGTGCCACCTTAATCCAGGGTATGCAGACAGGGTAAGCTTTGTAGAGCTGTCTGTGTGGTTTACATACCTTAGGGCAACAGGATGTGATGGTCACTCCCTAAAGGTCCTCATAACAGACTGTGCCAGGAAAGCAAGTGTTTTACTAAATAAATAAAATCTCTTTAGGAAAACTGCATGCCTCAGAGCAATAGGCAGAGGACAAAAGAAGGAGGCCGCAGGACCTTTCAAACAGAGCACCAGAGAACACTGAAACACACAGGTTCTCAATATAGTGAAAGACAGTCCTCTACAAAGTCAGCTTCACTCTGAAGGCAGGGTCATTCATCTTCCCTCTCAAAATGCCTCTACTATAGGGATAAACACATATTTTAGAGTAGGAAAGATTTTTGCCTGTTCTCTTTCACTGTAGCCTAAAGTTGAACAAACTTTTATATTTAGAAGGAAGCCCTCCAAAAATGTGATGCAGATATCCCAACTCTTGAGCTAAAGGAACTCAGAAAATTACATAAAACTCTAACTATGTGGTACTACATATAGCGGCACACAGAGAAACAGGAATTTGAGGGCCACATATATGACGTATATGCAGTCATAGTCAGTAGACCTCCGCCACATCTACTGAAGCTAAATCAAAATAAAAATACCGCCAAGCTGGGCACCTGGGTGGTTCAGTCCATTATGCATCTGACTCTTGATCTCAGCTCGGGTCTTGATCTTACGGTCATGACTTCAATCCCCTCATTGGGTTCCACGCTGACTCCACTTAATAATAATTTAAAAAAAAAATTACCAAGTATTTGTCAATTAATGTCATGTGTAGAAAGGGCTAGAGAAGCCTAAGACATGTAAACTCTCTGCCATCAAGAAGTTTACAATCAAAGTAACTGGAATCAAAATGCATTTTTATAAGTTGTCTATTGAGTTCCTGGCATGGACAGAATGTGATCCCCAAAATTCATATGTTGAAGCCCACATCACCAATGTAATGGTATTGGAGGTGAAACTTCTAGGAGATAATTAGGTCATGAAAGTGGAATCCTTATAAGAAGAGACACAAGAGAGATGATCTCTCACTCTGCCATGTGAGGACACAGCAAGAAGGGAACCCTTTGCAAACCCGCCATGAAGAAAACCTTCACCAGGGGCACCTGGTGGCTCAGTTGGTTAAGCAACTACCTTGGGCTCGCGTCATGATCCAAGGGTCCTGGGATCAAGCCCCATGTCGGTCTCCTTACTCAACGGAGAGACTGCTTCTCTCTCTCCCTCTGCCTGCTGCTATGCCAGCTTGTGCTCACTCTCTCTGTTAAATAAAATTAAAAAAAAAAAAAAAAACTAAAAAAAGAAAGAAAGCAAGCAAGCAAGAAAAGCCCTGCCTTAACTTTGCAGGTCACCTTCAAAAAAAAAAAAAAAAAGGGAAGAAAAGCCTCACCAGACACTGAATCTGCCAGTGCCTTAATCTTAGACTCCCCAGTCTTCCAAATTGTGAGAACTAAACGTCTGTCTGTCGAGCTACACAGTTTACAGTGTTCTGTCATAGAGCAGCCAAAACTAAGACAGCTCCTAAGTCAGATCCTCTCTACTTCTCCACTACTCTCTGTCAGAAAGTACCCATAGATGCACACAACTACCACAAATATGATTTGTTTGAAATCTCCCGCAAATATCGCAGTTAAAGAAATGGGCCTAGCAGGTAAGGCATTGCCATTCACAAGATTAACTGCTGTGCAGGCATGAATGTGAGGTACAGCAACTTTGCAAATCGTTTTTAAAAATCATGATGCTTACCTGTTCTAACAAAAAAAAATTAATTAAAAGCTAAAACGTGGGAAGAGAATGTTGAGAACCGTTGGTCTAGTACCTTGGTTTCAAATCAGTTAGAAATGGCAAAGGGTAGAGAAGTCTGTAAGAAGAGTTTAAACTCCATTTTATTTTAAATCATAATATGTGTAACTTCAGCTCCAAACTCATTTGTGTAAAGAGTTGTTTTTAGCTGATGGTTTTGAAGCTCTAGAAAATGGGCATGTCTGAATAGATGTGAAGGAGTTACAGGGGTTTTGTCCACAGCACCCTGAGTCTGAATATTTTAACCCATGGGATTCTTTTTTTTTTCCCAGCATAACAGTATTCATTATTTTTTCACCACACCCAGTGCTCCATGCAATCCGTGCCCTCTATAATACCCATCACCTGGTACCCCAACCTCCCCCCCTCGCCACTTCAAACCCCTCAGATTGTTTTTAGAGTCCATAGTCTCTCATGATTCACCTCCCCTTCCAATTTCCCCCAACTCCCTTCTCCTCTCTAACTCCCCATGTCCTCCATGCTATTTGTTATGCTCCACATATAAGTGAAACCATATGATAATTGACTCTCTCTGCTTGACTCTTATTCAGGTCAGATTCACCACAGCCCACCAATAGGAGTGTCCCCAGTATTCTGAACCAAGTTTTAGAGTGTTAGAATTTTTTTTTTTTTAAATGTTAAAGTTAGGAGAGCCCAAGTGGCTCAGTCATACAGCGTTAACCTTCAGCTCAGGTCATGATCTCAGGGGCTTGGAATCAAGCCCACATCAGACTCCCTCCTCAGCAGGGGGCCTGGATTCTCCCTGTCCCACTCCCCCGGCTTGTGTTCCCTCTCTCACTGTGTCCCTCCCCATCAAATAAATAAATAACAAAATCTTTTTTTTTTTTAAGAAAAAGAAAAAAAGGAGTAACCAGCTAATCTCATTATACTTGCTGGTTTGACAACGTTTTAAGGTTTCAAATATATGGTTACCCAGAATCTTACTTCTTACAACTATTTGTTTGAGAGTATATGGTGGTCATAGTTTGCGAATCTTTCTTGCTGCATCATGCCATGGACTATCAATAGCCTCTTTGTCACTAGAAAGAGAGTCATTCATGCCTTTAAATCCAATCATATTACAGAACTAATCCCAGAAAACCCAAAACCAATTCAGAAAACACATCCTTAAGATTCTGTTTCTCTAAAAATACTCTGGGAACCAAATATGTATCAGTCAAGGAAAACAGAAACAATCAAATAGATAAATAGATAGATACTATATAATATATATACTATATATTATAGAAGAGATAGATTTCAAGGAATGGGTTTATAGGACTGTGGGGGTTGGCAAGTCCAAAATCCATAGGGTAGGCTGAACACTCTCAGGCAAGAGCTGATGTTGCAGTCTTTATTTTTTTTTTTAAGATTTATTTATTTATTTTGAGAGAGAGAGAGAGTGCATAAAAGTGAGGGAGGGGCAGAGGGTGAGAGAGAAAAACTTCAGCAGATTCCCTGCTGAGCACAGAGCCTGACATACGGCTCAATCTCCAGACCCTGAGCTAGTGACCTGAGCCAACATCAAGAGTTAGATGCTTAATCAGCTGAGCCACCCAAGTGCCCCTGTTGCTTCAGTCTTAAAGCAGAATTTCTTTTTCCTCAGAGAAACTACAGTTTTTGTTCTTAAAGCCTTTAACTGATTGAATGAAGCCCACCTACATTGCTAAAGATAATCTTCCTTACTTAACGTGAAGTAATTGTAGATGTTAACCCCATTTACAAAATACCTTCAGAGCAAAGACTTAATGTTTGATTGACTAACTGGGCACCATAGCCTAACCAAGCTGACCCATAAAACTATCATAATCTGTAATAATGACTTCTATTTTCATTATAATTACACAATCCCTTTGGTTATCCAACACAATTAGGACCTTGCAAACTTTGTCTAAATTATATTTTTTGCTTCCAGTCCTTCCAAAATCATGAAGAAATTAACACTTACATTTAATTTACATTATTTATTCATAGTTAAACACTACTTACAGAGTCAATGATTTCATATATAACAGCTCTACCACCAGGAATAAAAAAAAAAAAAAAACTCTTAGTGGTTTGCAGATAATGTTCTGAAGACATTTATTTATAGCCAAGAATTGCCAGAAATAACAACCAAATTAATAATTAAATACAAAGCTTTTATTGCAAAGGAACAAAGCTAAAATAAATAGAAACTATCTGAAATTTTTCAACACACGAATGCATGGAGCTCTTATTTTTTTTTTAAAGATTTTATTTATTTATTTGACAGACAGAGATCACAAGTAGGCCGAGAGGCAGGCAGAGATAGAGAGAGAGAGAGGGAAGCAGGCTTCCTGCGGAGCAGAGAGCCCGATGCGGGGCTCGATCCCAGGACCCTGAGATCATGACCCGAGCGGAAGGCAGCAGCCCAAACCACTGAGCCACCCAGGCACCCCATGGAGCTCTTATTTAACTGAACAGTTATTACAATAATAACTAACAACCTGACATCTTTCAAGTCCCCTGGAGTTCTTGGCCCCTAAATCTGAGAAAGGAGAGAGAAATAGCCTGGCAATTCAGACTGTGTGGGAAGAAATAAAAAAGAAATCAATGAAAAATTATGGAAAAACATGGAGACATGTAGAAAATAATCTGATTCCATAGAAGGGAATGGATTTTTAGTCATAAACCAAATATGCAAAACTAGATTTTGTTTTCCTATCACTGAAGTAAATTTCACTTATTTCATTTACTGCTACCAGGCAGTATGGAAGCTCAGGATTTCCATATTATCTGATAGCAGAAAGTTAAATAGAATAATTTCTAGGTAAACTCTGTCAAATGAATGATTACTCAGTCATTCTGTGTTTTTTAGTCAGTCAATTCAGGACTTTTTTTTTTTTCCCAGGAAAATCCAGGGACATTTCCCAAGGTCTTAAGTGCCAGAGAACTTATGGAAGTACCTATACTTCACCAGGTAAGGTATCTGGTTCTTAATGGTTCTCTGTCTTCTGTGGGTATCTGCAGAGATAAAACTTACCTCATTGGGTCTTCAGTGGTGAACGTCTATTCCAGCTGTGGTATCTCATTCTAATGGTCCGTGCAACATCTGCTGACTGCTTTCTTTCACCATGATGTGCCTTCATTCATGTCTGGAGACAACTTCTGATCCATCAGCCTTTTCTCAGCCAGTCATAACCCTCTCTTGAGAGCATGGGGAATTTTCTAATGCTCTTCTGCACTCCTCCGGGTGGTCAGGGGATGCTGGAGGCAACCATTCTCTCATTCCCTACACTCTGCCCAGACCTTCCCTGCAGGTGTTTGTCACTGCCAAACCCTACGTTGGGAGGTGCTTCTCTATCAAGCTTAGATTTCTCCCCAAGTCTAGTTTGGGAAGGGATGCACTCACACACTCCTAGCCTACCTGGGGTATAATGTCATTACATGCACATGTACACACACACACACACACGTAGCCTGGGGAGAGGAGACAGGACCCTGGAGGCTTTTCACCAGTAATTAATTCTATTCTTGGCTATCATCGGAAAATTTACTTTTCCCACTAGCTCATCCACTTGGATGTGGGAATGGTACATGCCCAGACCCTTGCCTCAGTACTCAGAGACTTTTCTTGCTAATCCACTGTCTCTATGGGAGCAAATATAAAGATATTTTTATTAAGGTTATTTTTATTTTGGTTGTATCACCCTTTGCTCAAAAATAACAAAGTTTCACCAATACAAGGAATTGAAAGTTTTGGCCAAAAAGTGAAGGTGGAAGGAAACTTGGTTCTGGCTTTCATGCCACTCTAGTTAGAATATTCTAACAGAGAGATCACTATTGTTCCATGTTGACTATGTATATGCAATAGTGAGGCTTCCTTGCGTTTTATAATATCCAACAGGTTTTTATTTGAATTCAGGGCCCATTATGTTTTCTATAATTGGTCTTAGACAAGTTAGTTAACCTCTTTGAAACTTATCTCCCTCATTCCCCATACCTATCTCATGGAATTATTGTGGGAATTAATGAGATAACAACCGATAATGTTGGTTCCCTAATCAAATTGGGCAAAATTTTAAAGTCTCAGTCCATATAATCTTAACATAAACTGTTATATAAAAGCCAAGTTTCTCTGAAGATTAGGTGGTTAAGATAGTCACGATAAAATAATCATTTATCCAATAAGTTGCTTTTCACTTCTTTATTTTCAGTCTAAAATAACTGAATTGCTTTCTTTTTTTTTTTTTAAGATTTTATTTATTTATTTGACAGACAGAGATCACAAGTAGGCAGAGAGGCAGGCGGGGGTGGGGGGAGCAGGCTCCCTGCTGAGCAGAGAGCCTGATGCGGGGCTCGATCCCAGGACCCTGGGATGACCTGAGCCGGAGGCAGAGGTGATCCCAGGACCCTGGGATGACCTGAGCCGGAGGCAGAGGCTTTAACCCACTGAACCACCCAGGCGCCCCCGTTTTCTTATTTGAATGTCCAAATACTCAAAGCATGAGATTTCTTTAAATTTTTTGTTAGAAGGCCTGTATGTTTAAAGGGCAACATTTTCCATTATAAAAAACTACTGACAAGTGTCAGGGAAATCGTATGTAAATAAAAGCTCTATAGCAACTTTGTCATATTTAAGATCAGGAACCAGATTTCTACTCTATCACATAGTGCTAATAAGTGCTTCATCAACCTTTCTTATCCTTTCAAAATTATTGTATAGACCTCTTTCTACTGTAGAGATCTTCAGATGTTCATTCAACATAATTTCATAAATGTATTACTAATCTTAATATTGACTTTTTATTAAAATCCTTAATTAACCACAAAAAATGGCAAATTTTTAAAAAGATTTTATTTATTTATTTGCGAGAGAAAGAGAGAGCATGAGCAGAGGGGAAGGGCAGAGAGAGAGGGAGAAGCAGACACCCTGCCTAACAGGGAGCCTGAGGCAGGACTTGCTCCCAAAACCCTGAGATCATGACCTGAGCCAAAGGCAGATGCTTAACCTACTAAGCCACCCAAGTGCCCTCCAAAAATGCTGTGTTATCCCCTCCCTCCAAAAAAAACACTGGCTATAAGATATCAGAACCAGGTAACTGTGTAAAAACTCATAACAAACTATATTTAGCCTACATCTCTTAGCTCTAGTCAAGACAACACTTTGAACAAGACAGATGATTGTCTATTCAGTGTGTAGCAACTTCCAGTGCTACATCCAAGGAAGGGATGTTCTTCTTACATCCACCTAAACTCCTCCTGCAGTGCCATTGTGATGCTAACTATCCGACAACCTGAAGTTAGCACAGACTTCACAGGTTAAGATCACAACCTCCTCCACAGCATCTTCACTTCAGACACAGCTACAAGGTCCGGAGTTCCCAGGCCTCCAAACTTCTTTCCAGCTGACTAAAAATTTGGAGGTTCCCACTACCCCCTCAGTTTAATAATTGGATAGGAAGACTCACAGGACTCAGGAAAGCACTACATTTATGATTTTTGTTTTATTACAAACGATGAGAATCAAGACCAGGTGAAAGAAGAAACCTGTCGGGTGAGGTCTGGGAAGCTTCCAAACACAGAAGCTCCATGACCTCTCCTGCTGAGTCGGAACACATTACCTTCTTGTCCCATTGATAAAGTCACCATCTAAGAAGTTCATTCAACCTTGGTGTCCAGAGTTTTTACTGGGGTTTCATTAAGTAGACATGATTTATTGAGTGATTGGACATGTGACTGAATTTCATCTCCAGCCCCTCTTCCCTCTCCAGAGGTTATATTAATGACACCTGGCTCAAACCCTCTTTTAAAAAAAGAAAAGAAAAAAAAAGCTGCAACCCTCTAATTGCATGGTCAGTCTTTCCAGCATGGCCAGCCCCCACCGTGAAACTACCTAGCGGGCTACATTGAATCATCTCATTTGCATAATCTCAGGCAGGGTCTGAGGGTCTGAGGGGCCCACCTTGAATACCACAGTCCCTGGGGAAATTCCAAAGGTTTAAGATCTCCATCCCAGGAACCAGGGCAAAGACCAGACAAATTATTTATGATATAACAATTTTTACTACAACTTAACATACATAAGCAGATAAATGGAGGCTCCTGAAATGTGTCTTATGAAACCCTTATTGACAGCTTTGTTTTATTCCCTTGTAGGTATCATTTTACCAGTGAAATTACTTCTAATTCATGGTCCCAGGGCAGATGTTAGCGAGCAGTAAGTTATCAAATTACCTCTTATTAAAATTTTAAGAAAAATGTCAAGCAAGCTTTCATTTTTCCATTATGTGATTTTTATTTCTCCTCTGAACTATTCAGCAAACTTTTCAATAACTTGAAGATAAAAATCTCCTTTTCGGTCATCATATTTCCTCACTTCTACTCAGAACAGAAGAGAACCAGATTTTCCACACTCTTGGGTAGAAGCAAGGGTATAAAAATGAGTCCTTAACTTCATTGGTTGTAGAGAAAAATCATAAGTTTTAATAATAAATACTAGAAAACTGCCCTGGCCTTTATGATGAAAGCACTACTTCTTTCATTCTAAGTTGACCTGATTTTACATTATATTATAGGTAAGAACCCAACAAGTAGAGCTGATTAAAGAAAAAGTGGTTCTATCAATGAACATATGCTAGTAATTGGACCAGGTGTGTTATGACCAACTTAAGGAGAACACATAATATTCATTTCTTTTACTATGAGTTATATCTTTAATATGGGAGATGTTTCACTGAATGTTCATGGACAAGCATCTACAGATGGGCTCAAGGGCTCCTGAAGTGATATGTAAAATGATATAGATTTTTTCATGCATTATTTTTATCAGATTCCCAAAGTCCAGGGAGGAAAAATTTTCCTCTACCCTTCAAATTTCTTTTGACTCATTTAAGAATTAAATCGACATGATACAGACTAAAAGGAAAAAATTAAATGTAATTACACATATATGGGGGCTCCATAAGAATATGAGGTCCATAGGCGTTAAGGAAATTGAGATTTATATCCCTTTCTGAGCTAAGGAGAAGGGGGTAAGTGTTTGGAGCTCTGAGAATTCTTGGTGAGAGAGCTCATTTTTCTCCTGGTCAGCTCTCACTCTGATTTTCTACTGTATTCACTTCTTATAACAACATCTGTAACATGGAAAATAGCTGTTTCCTTAATTCCCCAAAGTACCATTATCATAAGTCACTTTACTGAAGGTTTTGAAAAACTGAGAAGGATCATGAATAACCATGTTTCTAGTTTCTGTAAACTTGATGCTTTACTACCTACACTCTGCATATGTTGGACATGCCTCATTCGGGACAACCCAGTAATATGTTTGAGTCACTTCAACTTGGCCTCCTGACTGAGTCGTCGCCCCTGCCTCCCAAAGAGGAGTCCTTCTCTTAGTCTGCTTTTCAGATACAAACCAATCAACCCAGAATCCACACCCCCAACCACCTCCTTACTGTGGGCCACTATCCAACTGCCCTAATCACCCCAAACAACCCAACCAGCTCTTACGCCCTGAGGTCTGCTGAAATTATTCAAACTAGCCAATTCCAAGCCTGCTTACTCTGCCTCCACTGTTCCTTTATGAAGAAACCACAATAAACTCTAATCCACGTTTTTTCCCCTTCACTCCTTCATGACAGAGGGTTACGGTGCCCCTTCACATGACACCGACACCCACACCCCCCATCCCCCATAGCATGGCATGCCAGTTCCTCCTGGTGATCCTTTGGCTTTACTGTAAATTTTCTATTAACCCACTATAGTCTAGAACAAATCACAACAGGCACAGAACAGGAGTCAACTTATAATTAATTACTAGATGTCCCTGTTCCTCAGCCGTCTCTACAGAGAATTTCTTAGCAGCGATATTATTGATATTATCGTGGGATGCCGCTCCCCACTGAGGCTATTACTCCCTGTGGTTTCTTCTCTTTTCATCCTTCAGTTCCCCACTCCCTCCTATTCAGATGGCAGAAAAATGCATGAATGTTCCTGTTATTTTACTAAGCAGAACACTTTTTTTTTCATTCTTCACTCATCTAGGATTTCCATAACCAAAATATCTACTAAGAGTTTTCCTAAAGAAAAGAGCTGTCTGCCTTTAAGATATAATATGGATATGCAACAACAATTTAACCATTGAAAGCAAATTTTTTCCTGTTAAATATGTATCTGGTAAATACTAAAGCAATCCATGCTTTGGAACCAGAGAGGACCCCAAGCACACTATCAATTTGAAATACTAACAGTTTAACATTTACTACACACACGTTATTCAACTATGCATCTGGTAACCAAAATTAACATACAAGAATTTCTGTTTACCAGGGCGTCTGGGTGGCTCAGTGGGTTAAGCCTCTGCCTCCAGCTCAGGTCATGGTCTCAGGGTCCTGGGATCAAGCCCCGCATCAGGCTCTCTGCTCAGCGGGGAGCCTGCTTCCTCCTCTCTCTCTGCCTGCCTCTCTGCCTACTTGTGATCTCTCTCTCTGTCAAATAAATAAATAATTTCTGTGTACCAACAATAAGCAGTAGAAAATAAAATGTAAAATATCCCACTAAAAATAACCATAAAAACTATAAAATACCAAGAATAGTCTTAACGAAAAACACAGAGGAAGTTCAAAAGTAAGTTCAAAAACTCTACTGAGGGCATAATTATATAAACTAAAACAATAGGAAAGGCAAGCCATAATATTGTAATAGGAAGTCTAAATAGTATAACAGTATCAGTTTTGCCAATATTAATGTGTAAATTCAATGATACAAAATAAAATTACAAAAGCACTGGCTTTTGGGATTTTCAACTTCTAATCAGAGGCTTAAGAACAAATCAAATTATTTTCAGGTTAGCAAAAAAAACAGTCATGAAGGAATATCTAGGGAAAAAATTTAAGATGAATAATACTGAAGAAAAATATATATTATAATGTATTTAAGGGTATTATAAAACTATATTTCAAAAAGATACTTATACCCGAGTGTTCACAGAGCATTATTCACAGTAGCCTAAAGAAGAAAACAACCCAAATGTAGATCTGCAGGTGGATGTATTTTAAAATGCAGTATATTCACATAACAATATTGTTTAGTTGTAAAATGAATGAAATTTTGATACATGCTACAATATAGATGAACCTTGAAAACATTCACAGAAGGACAAATATTGTATGATTCCACTTATATTAGGTACCTAGAATAGGCAAATGCGTAGAGATAGAAAGTAGAACAGAGGTTACGGGGGCAGGAGGGAAAGGGAAAAAGAATTATTGTTTAATGAGTACAGAGCTTCTATTTGAGATGTTAGAAAAGTTCTGGAAATGGATAATGATACAGTTCATTGTTAATGTAGGTAACACCACTGATTTGTACACTTAAAATGACTAAAATGGTAAATTTTATGTTATGTACATTTTGCATAACAAAATAGCAATTAAAAATAGCAAAAAAAATTAATCTGAACAATGTAATATTGGTGCCTTCCCTGCAGACAGAACAATGACCAATATAAAAAGCTCAAGAAACAAATCGAAGTATTTCTTTGAATTATTTTCAAAGAAGATTATGTGTCTAACATATGCTATATTCTAAAATAGGTTCTAGGTAAATATAAATCTTTTAAAATACAACACTAGAACAAAAATGTAGAATAATTATTTGAACTTGGAGCATGGAGACTTTTCCTTACTGTAACAGTAGGTGGAATAACCACAAAGGAAGAAGTAAATAAAGTTGACTATATCAAAATGCTGTAATTTTGTAACTCAAAAAAACATCATTATCATAGTCAAGATGTAAACCATAAACTGGGAAAATGTCTTTTCTATGTAAAAAGACTTTACAAATAAAATAAGATAGACACTTCAGTAGAAAATTGACCAAAGGATATAGACAGGCAATTTCCAAAATAAGAAAAGTAACAGATCAATGATATATGGAAAAATTTTCAATGGTAAAAAATGCTTACTGGCATTGCTATGTGAATTATGACAGAAAATCACAGGAGAGACAAATACCCTCATGCTTTACTGATGGAAGCATAAATCGATTCAACTTCTGAAAAACAACCATTTGGCAGACTATATCAAAAGCCTTTCATACAGCAATTCCACTTCTAGAAACCTATTGTAAGGAAATTAATGATCAAGTGCACAAAGTAGACATGCAGGAATGTTCACTGCAGTAAAATTTATAAAATGGAGAAATTCTAAAGTGTACCCAACAAAAGGTGATTAATTGAATTAATTCAATAGAGTAAATTATGTCACATTCTTAAAATGAAATGCCATGCAGCCGTTAAAACTATTATGAAGACTTTATGAAGTGAACTTAACATTTTTGTGATAAATTGCTAAGAAGAAAAAGGGCCACAAAAATATTTACAGAATATGATTTCATTTTCATAAAAATGAGTAAGTATAAATATATGTATATATATTTGCAAGAAAAATATATCTAGAAAGATATAAAAACAGAAAAATAAAAATGTATTGCATACTTTATAATGACAACAGTGGATATAAAAAAGATAACTAAGTTTCCATTTTTGTTTCCTATTTTTCTAAGTTTCCATTTTTGTCAAAACAAAATCATTTTGTTTTCCATATTCCCATATTCCCTTTGACTTCTGCCTTATAAGCAAACAAAATTTGACAGAGTCATCATAATCACTAACAAAACCTTCCTTAGAATTCTACTGCATCAGAAACAAGGAAAAACTTATAAAAGAAAGAAATGGGGGGCGCCTGGGTGGCTCAGTGGGTTAAAGCCTCTGCGTTCAACTCAGGTCATGATCCCAGCATCCTGGGATCATGCCCCACATCGGCTTCTCTGCTCAGCAGGGAGCCTGCTTCCCTTCCTCTCTCTCTGCCGCCTCTCTGCCTACTTGTGATCTCTGTCAAATAAATAAATAAAATCTTTTTTTAAAAAGTATCTATATTAAAGAAATTTTTTTTAAAAGAAAGAAATGGATGGAGGGATAGATGGACAGATATTCACTCATAAATCAGCAAGGCACTTACTTTTTTTTAAAGATATACTAATTTATTTTAGAGAGTGAGCACAAGCTAGGGGAGGGACCAAGAGAGAGGGAGAGAGAGAGAGACTCTAAAGCAGACTCCCTTCCAAGTGCAGAGCCCAACACAGGGCTTGATGCCAGGACCCTAAGATCATGAGTCCGACGCTTAACAACTGAGCCACACAGGCGCCCTGACAACTTACTTTTTAAGATCACAGTTCATAATAAGGAAAAGTCACCATCAATGTCACTATCAATTTCCATGGAGTTTTATCAAGATTCAGAAAGTGTGATTGGGAGAGAGCAGTGCAAGCTGTACCTTCCTGAGCACAATTTCACAAAACAAATCTTTTCTACAGTTAAAAAAAAAAAAAAATGTTGACACAGCTATTGTTGAAACTATGCCAGAAAAATCACTAGAGGAAGCTATATGAAAGCAAGACCATGAGGCTCCAGAGAAGTTACTTAAAGGGTCACACCTGTCCACCCATTGTCATCGAACCAGCTGGTCCAGCTTCTTCCCCAAACTGGCTCTCCAAGAGGTTGGCACTTAGTTAGCCAAGCCACCGCAAGGACCACATTCATGAGCAATGGCTCCACTCAGCTTTTGTATCACGACATAAACCAAAAGACTTCTATCCTTCAGAGCCTTACGGGGTCATTTTACATCTTTTGGTGTAATTATTTAGATGATGTCTTTCTCTGCAGCTAGACTCCAAGCAAGCTGAGCCTGGACTCCATCTATGTTTGCACACCTCCGTATCCCTAGCACAGTGCGTGACACTAACAGGCTCTCAACAGGTACAAGTGAGGGAGAGGAAAGCCAGCGAATTAGATCTACACTGCTATCTTTTACTTTCCTAGCCTTAATCTCTTCATCTAAAAACAAAGATTTGGATTATTGTGAGGACTAAAATTAAATAAGGTGTGGCTATCCCAGTAAATTCTTCATAAAAACAAATTCTCTCGTACTTTCTGTTCTTCTCCAAGTTATAGCTGGAGCTCCATGACCTATGAGATATGTAAATAAGCACAATTGAATCTCCCATCTGTAAAATAAGGGATTAGGTGCTCTTTAAAGCCATGTCCACCCCTAACAATCTCTAATTTAATATAAATCCCCCCAAAATTGTCCCTGGGAGATGGATCCACAATATATTCTGGTGGCTACAATTGGATGTGGCACTTAGAAGGAGCCCAAGGTGTGGAAATAATCCAGAAAGCATGAAGGATAATACCAAACTTCAAACATTCTATTTGGAGGTGGAAAGAGGAATTAAGTGGCCAGAATATATGTACCTCAAACAAAGGACCATCAGTGAAATCAGGTTACTCATTGACAAGGAGTAGCATTTTAGAAATCTAATATTTCAATTGCATCAAAACTGACCTTGTTAAAAAAAAAAAACTTTTTCCTCCTCCATTCATCTACAAGTATGGCTTGTGTCATCCCAGGAACCGTGGCATTTGTTCGTTGAACCACTGTTCTTCTCAGAAGATGGTTTTTCACCCCACAAAAACAACTATGAATCACTGGCTCTAGGAATATTTTCTCCCTTGCTTTGTTCACAGTGTGAATGACAGATTTCAGTGTGTTTATTTCTTGCCTAAGCAAAAGTTGTCATTAACCTGAAACGGTCTATGTTGCAAACGCAATGTGCTCTTCTTGTTTTCAAATTTGGGGCAACTATGAAGTTCTAATTAGAAGTTCATAATTTTCCTCAAGGAAGGATAAGAGTAACAAAGGCAGGGGGAAGTTTCACAGCGAGTGGAAAGCCTCCTGGTTATTTAAAGTTTTTCTCCTGATACAACCATTTGTGTGACTTGAAAATTAAAGAAAAACATTCCTTTCATATTTATTCTCGTAGCTTTTCTATAACATCTATAATCAACATGTTGAAAAAATTTTACATATGTAAAAAAAAATGGAAAAAGCACTTAATACAGACACACAATGTTTCTTATTCCCTGTTTTCCCTGTTAAAAGATCTTTTTTTTTTTTTTTTTTTTTGGTTAAACATCCCTGTGAAATTGAATCTAACTTAGAGTTTTTCCTTGTGAAGTTGCTACAGTATAGTAATTTTCATCTCTATTGCCATGTTCTCTCAGAGAATCTTGTTTTTCTCCACATAGATCACATACCCACACATTCTTGTAATTGCTTGTCTAATTATCTGACTAGAAAAATATAACCTCCTTGAAGGCAGAGCACATTACTGGTTCTCTGAATTTATGAACACATCACTTAAAAGAAAACTAATGAATAAATCAATTCAAAGGGAATATACATACAACTCTGTAAAATAGAACACATCCTTACAAGATTATATAATTCTTATTGTCACAATTATGATCCAAAAATTCTAACGTGAATTTAATTTTTTGAGCTTTATTGAGATTTTTTTGATACACCATAAATGGGGCACCTAGGTGGCTCAGTCGGTTAAGCATCTGCCTTAGGCTCAGGTCATTATTCAGGTGTCTGGGATCAAGCCCCATCTCATGTTCCCCCTTCTCCCTCTCTCTCTCCCTCTGCTACTTATGGTCTCTCTCTCTCTCTTTCTCAAATAAATAAATAAAATCTTTTTTAAAAATGATATACTGTAGATGTAAGTTTAAGGGGAACATAAGATAATTTGATATATGCATACATTGCAAAATGATTACCACAATGAGGTAGTTAACACCTCCATCCCATGACATAATTACCTGTGTGTGTCCTCTGTGTGTGTGTGTGTGTAGTGGTACCACCGCTTACCAATTTTCAAGTACGTAATACAGTATTTTAAATTATAGCCACCACGCTATACATTAGCTCCCCAGGATTTATTCATCTTATAACGGAAGTCTATACCCTTTAAGCACCATCTCCCTGTTTTCTCTACCCCCTCAGCCCGGGCAACCGCTATTCTACTCTATTTCTTTTAGTTTAGCTTTTTTAGATTCCACATATAGATGACAATATATGTACAATATTTGTCTTTCTGTCTGACTTTCTGACATGCTTTTAAATGTAGCAAATAGAAGGCCAGTGGTTTCTAATACACTGACAGAGAAGACGAAGCTTAAGATGATATTGTACTAAACAGTTTCATCATTTCTTTAACTAAAATTCCAAAGTTTTCACTCCCTATCTTGGAATTCCAGGAATGAACATCACTTCTGGCATGAAACAAGAGCATCATTCACATTAAACAAGAGTATTGTACCATACTATGAACATTCATGACATTCATATGCCTTTCCAGTAAGTTGGAATAAAATTAAATGGCCTTCAGGAGCCTCTACACTTGGCAACTGCTTAAAATCTGATAACCACAGACTGTGGGAATTAGAAAGGACCTTAGTGCTATCCAGTCCAAATCTCTCATATTGCAGCTGAGAACTGGCCCAGAAAGTAGGTGCCTCACCCAGCAACCTTCCAGCTTTTTTTTTTCAGGACCCAGCTCAGAGCTCCTGCCACCTAGTGAGGCCAGCTCTGGCCAGCAGTTCTTCACTTTTCTATTGAGCCATCAAAGTCCTCAGTCTCAGGGAATTTTTTTTTTTTTTTAAGATAGCGTTTATTTATTTGACAGAGAGAGACGCAGAGAGAGCACAAGCAGGGAGGAGTGGCAGGCAGAGAGAGAGGAAGAAGCTGGCTCCCCCCTGAGCAGGGAGCCTGATTTGGGGCTTAATCCCAGGACCCCCGGAGCATGACCCCAGCTGAAAGCAGACGCTTAACTGACTGAGGCACTCAGGGGTCCCAGTCTCAAGAAAATTTTAATCATCCATTGGAAAGCATAAATTAATGTAAAAAAAATGTATGCATAAATCCCAACAAATTTTGAATTTTGCCCTTGGGGTTCCTTTCCAATTAAAAACAAAAACAAAACCAGAAACCAGTATGGTCTTTAGACAGACAAACAATCGTTTGTTCACTCAACAGATCACAGCCTGGACAAAAGCGCAACAGAATATCCAGTTACCAGATATATAACATATAAAGACCGCCTTTGGGTGGGCCAACCGTATTGCTCCGTAGCACAAACAGCCGTGGTCAGAGTTCTCTCTGCACCAAGGTTCCCAGCCCTGAAAGGCAGAGGGCGGACAGCATTCAGCTCCATGGTGCAGCACCGCCACCTAGTGGCCGATTTGAAGGACTCTTTCTCACTGCCGAAACTACCGCAACTTGGCCTTTGTAGGTTAAGTGATCTTTTTTTTAAGACCACCTGCACCAAGACATAGTCCTGAAACTACTTCTACCTTGTTATGGGAACCCCTCTGGTTCACAGAGTACAGTCCACCCAGCAAGCAGGAGCCATCTATCATCAAGCCAGCTGAGACCAGAAACAGTTTATACGAGTGAGCAAGAATTTCAGCCTTCAATATCTTTCACTTTAAATAACTCAATTACTTTTTCTTTTTTAAAGATTTTATTTATTTATCAGAGAGGGGGAGAGAGCGAGCACAGGCAGACAGAACGGCAGCAGAGGCAGAGAGAGAAGCAGGCTCCCTGCTGAGCAAGGAGCCCGATGTGGGACTCGATCCCAGGACGCTGGGATCATGACCTGAGCCCAAGGCAGCTGCTTAACCAACTGAGCCACCCAGGCGTCCCTAAATAACTCAATTACTTAAATTGCAGTTTTTTTTCTCCAGCTGCTGCCTAACCGAAAGGAAGCAAAACGGAAATTGACAGAAGGAATTTGAAGTGCACCGTTTTGCAGAAACCCTCAATGCCACAGAGAAGAGAACACAAAAACGAAATGGAAACATACTCCATCTATGTATTTACCAAAGTTAGTATCTTAAGCCCAAGAAGCGCTCGATTATTTCTAGATATAGTCAGGAAGGAGGGGAAAAAAATCAACATTTTTTTCCTAGGTTTACTTGGCTGTGAACAGCAAGCTGACCTTGGACTTGAGAGCACTTGTTCTAGTTCTGTGTATTTACTTGGGCTCATGGCCTTTTGATGTAAGGCAAAATAACATTTTAAAAAGCAAATGTCCTCTCCCTTAAGAACTGATGGTTGACAAATCAAGCCTGAAAGAATCTTTGTTGGATGGTAGATCCCACATCCACAGCCAAATTTCTTTGCTTTACACGTTCTATCTGCTGGGTAGTGCACATGTTTCATTCCACATAAAAGAAGTTTGTCATTCTCTTCATTCTCGGGGGGGGGGTGATTTCCCCCTGAGAAAGATCATAAGGTAACCTGGAACAACCTTTTGCTTGATTAATATAAGGACTGAATTTGGTCATTTCCAACTAAAAAATAATAGAACTTCTTGAGTCAGTACCTTAAGGGGAGCTCATTAATAAGAAAGAAACCCAGCAAGTCCTGTGTGTGCTATGGTGACCGCTGTGAATTGTGTAAGACTGATGAATCAGAGACCTGTACCCCTGAAACAAATAATACATTATATGTTAACACAAATTTTAAAAATAAAATAAAATAAATCTTAAAACACACACACACAAGAAACCATGGGTTAAAACAACACTACAGCAATGGGAGGGTCTCCCACTTTCCCGGTGTGTGTGACTCCTTCACACAACTGCCTGCAATTATGTGATTATGCCCAGATGCCTCAAGTCCAAGGTCACTTTGGGTTTTCAGAAACTGGAAGACTATGAAACCAGATCTGAATTCCACAAGAGGAAAAGGTCTGAGAAGGTCGCTTGTACCTCCAGAGCTAATTCTTTTTTCCTACATCTCATGAGGGAACACAGTGTTCGCTGTGAGCTCAGGGAGCCTGGTTTGGAGTGAGAGTCCCCAGGCTGCTCATCCTTGTTCCACACAGAAAGTGGCAGGTCAGAAACACACAGCATTGCCTGAGTCATAAATGTCACTTAGTAGTCAGCCACAGAGAAGTGAAAAGAAATCTGTAAGTTGTCGAGTGCAGAGGCTTCTACGTGTGAAACACCAATTCCAGGAAACAGTGCAGTTTAACAGAACCAAGTTAGAGACAGGAATTCACTACCCGAATAATGAGAGAAAAAAAAAAGAAGAAGAAGAAGGGTTTGGTTTTTATCATTGCTCTCCCCGCCTCCTACTTTAGCAGATAACTGGTTGGAATTAACTTGTGTGAACACTGTCTGTACACAGGAAGCCAGTGCTTCTCTTATGGTCGCAAATTGAGACATTTGCTGGAATTTCCTACGGAAGAAAGGGAAAAGGGTACTTAGTATCTCCAAAAAAAAAAAAATGGAAAATGAAAGCTTCTTTCTGAAAATTTCCCCAACCTGGTTTATGAAAAAAGGAGCCTCTTTAGAAGCAGAATAACTCCCTTTGATTAAAGAAATCACCAGTTTGGGATAAAAATGAGAAAACAGTGTCCATGTTATTATTTCTCAAATATACCTTCGTATGACCATCCGAGGGGCTAATCATTCTTCTCCAATTACCATTCTTTTCTCAATAAGGACAATTTGTAAGAATATACATTTGGCTTCCAGGTAGATCTCCATATACCCCTCTTTCATTCTACATTTTTTAAATGTTCCAGAAGGATTTTTCTTATCCCTTGGTTTTCCCTAGTGCCATAATGAAATGCAAGATTTCTTTTTGTGAGCCAGCCTTGCTAGGAGAATCTTGCTGAAAAATAAAACAAAAAGAAAAGAAAGAAAAGAAAATGAGGGCTGAGAAGGAAAATTTATGTGCTTGGCGGACAGCACCTCCCACTTTTTGTTCAAGTGCGGTGGCCCCCGTGCTTTGCTGTCGTGTCTAGCCATCTGTGTGCTTGTTATCGTGGGGAAAGAGAAGCAAACCAGTGTCAAGCAGTGGAACCTTTAGATGTTAGAAGAATGGGCTGGGGTCTCTTTTATATAAAAAGCCAATGATCTTGGTTGCTAAGGATACCTTTTCACAACAAATACGTAGAGAGACCTTGACAAATGACTAGGGATGCTGAATAGAATTCTACAATGAGGCTGCCTGTTTCTTATTGTTTTTCTTACACTTGAGTGTTATTTTTTTAAAAAATGGTATGACACTTTTAATTAGCAATAATCGCGCCTCGGATAAACCTCATTGGCTACGATACTGCCACTGCGCAAAGCTGGTATGACACTTTTAGATGGCATAATAAGCCCAGATTGCTTAAAGAAATAATTCCGGGAATCTAAGAAACCCATCTTGATTTAAAAAAAAAAAAAATTCTGCAGCCTAACCTGCCAAACAGGAATTACTACATCTAGGGCTAGAATTTTAGGAATTTCTACACTGTTCAAAGGGAAGTAAAAACTGGAACTGGATTAACCAGGCTGACGGTATGAAAAGCTGAAATTCACTAAATATCTGCTCACTTTAGTTTCATTTTCTGCTACCTATCCATAGTCTAAGAGATAATTCCACACAAAGTGAAAAGAAGGAAGGAGAGAGAAAATAATTATGAAGCTAATTGCCTTTAAATATAGAAGATGGACTTTATTTCTTGGACTATAAATTAAGAAATTAATCCCTGAAAAAGTCTACAATGGCAAAACAAAAGAATAATGAATTACAACTGCCCCAGAGTATGCTACCGCTCTGAGAACATCTGTGTGAAACATAACGAGCATCTGAAAAACAAATGAGAAATCAAGTAATGCATGAATTTCGTGTATTAAATAGAAGACTCTTCAAAAAACACAGCCTTTAGCTGGTACGAAATAGAAAAAGCAAGTCAAGAGTTTCAGAGGAGGGAGCTATAGAGAACATATTATCTGATCCCCTTTCTTTCCTAGTTTTATTGAGATATTTAACTGGGATATAGCACTATATAAGTTTAAGGTATACAGCATAATGACTTGCATATACCGTAAAATGATGGCTGCGGCACGTAGGTGGCTCAGTTGGTTAAGCATCCCACTCTTGGTTTCAGCTCAGGTCATAATCTCAGGGGGGTTTTTGTTTGTTTGGTTGGTTTTGGTTTTATGGGTTTTGTTTATTTATTTATTTATTTGACAGACAGAGATCACAAGTAGGCAGAGAGGCAGGCAGAGAGAGAGAAGCAGGCCCCCGGCGGAGCAGAGAGCCCGATACAGGGGTTGATCCCAGAACTCTGGGATCATGACCTGAGCTGAAGGCAGAGGATTTAACCCACTGAGCCACCCAGGTGCCCCATAATCTCAGGGTTGCAGGATGGAGCCCCAAGTCAGGGGAGGCTCCACACTCAATGGGGAGTCTGCTTCAGGTCCTCTTCCTCTCCCTCTGCCCTTCTCCCCACTCACGCACATGCATGCTCTCTCTTTTTTCTCTCTCTTTCAAATAAATAAATGAAGGTTTAAAAAAAAAAAAGAAATGATTGTCACAATAAATTCAGTTAACATTCGTCATGTCATATAGATACAAAATACGAACAAGAAAAAGACTTTTGTTCCTTGTGATGAATTCTTTAGATCTATTCTCTTAACAACTTTCAAATGTGCCACACAGTAGTGTTAAGTACACTCATCACATTGTATACTATACCCCTAGTACCTATTTATCTTACAAGTGGAAACTTGTACTTTTGGACCACATTGATCCTCCCCCCCAACCATGTGCCCATCCCACAACCAGGAAGTTCCAAACCCTTCTTGAATAAATGGGAGCCAAGGTTCAGAAGATGGGCAGGTTTCCCTAAGAGGCCAGGAAAGGGAGAACAGAGTGGTCCTGAACCTATCTTCTTTGTTTCACATGAGTAGCAATTCCCCACACAGATCTCTCTCCTAATGGTCCATACACAGGTTTCCTTTGGGCCAAAAGGCACCTTCACAAAAATTGAGCCAACTTTTAAAAATTAGAAGATCTCATACAAAACAAAGTTCAGACTCCTGCTTCTTTTAAAAATGAGAAGATCTGGGGTATCTGAGTGGCTCAGTCAGTGAAGTGTTTAACTCTTGGTTTTAGCTCTGATCATCATGATCTCAGAGCAGGACTGAGCCCTGCGTAGGTCTCCACGCTGAGCATGGAGCCTGCTTAAGATTCTCTCTCTCCCTGCTCACTCTCAATCTCTCTATTTAAAAAAAAAAAAAAAGGTGGTTAAAAATGAGAAGATATGCAACAGGTACATGAAAAGGTGCTCAATGTCACTAATCATCAGGGAAATGCAAATCAAAACCAGAATGAGAGGGACACCTCGTGGCTCAGTCAGTTAAGCGACTGCCTTCAGCTCAGGTCATGATCCCAGGGTCCTGGGATCGAGTCCCACATTGGGCTCCTTGCTCAGGGGGGAGCCTGATTCTCTTTGGCCTCTGCCTACTTGTGTGCTGTCTCTTTTTCTCTCTCTGACAAATAAATAAATAAACTCTTTTAAAAGAAAAACAGAATGAGATATCACCTCACACCTATTGAATAGCTATTATCAAAAACATGAGAAACAAGTGTTAGCAAGGATGTGGAGAAAATGGAACACTTGTGCACTGTTGGTGGGAATGTAAGTTGGTGTAGCCACTGTGGGAAACAAAATGGAGGTTCCTCAGAAAATTAAAAATAGAACTATTATATGATCCAGCAATTCCACTTCTGGATATACACCCAAAGGAACAAAATCATTATCTTGAGCAGACATCTGCACCCCCATATTCATTGTAGATTTACGGTAGTCAAGAAATGGAAGAAACCTTAGTGTCCATCATAGATGAACAGATAAAAAAAATGGAATATTAGTCAGCTATAAAAAGAAGGAAATCAAGTGCCTGGGTGGCTCGGTGTGTTAAAGCCTCTGCCTTCGGCTCAGGTCATGATCCCAGGGTCCTGGGATTGAGCCCCACATCGAGCTCTCTGCTCAGCAGGGAGCCTGCTTCTCTGTCTCTCTCTGCCTGCTTCTCTGCCTACTTGTGATCTCCATCTGTCAAATAAATAAATAAATAAAATCTTTTCCAAAAAAAAAAAAAAAAAGAAGAAGAAGAAGGAAATCATGCTATTTGCAACAACATGGATGGATCTTGAAGGCACTGTCCTAAGTGAAATAAGTCATACATAGAAAGACAAATACCATATGATCTCACTTATATGTGGAGTCTTTAAAAAGTAAGGAAAAGAAAAGGAAAGGAGAAAAAAGAAAAGATACAGAGAAGAGATTGGTGGTTGCCAAAGGCAGGGGGTAAGGGATGGGCAAAATCGATGAAGGTAGTCAAAAGGTACAAATTTCTAGTTAGAAGATAAATAAGTTCTGGGGCACCTGGGTGGCTCTGTGGGAGTGGGTTAAGCTTCTGCCTTCCGCTCAGGTCATGATCTCAGGGTCCTAGGATCAAGCCCTACATCAGGCTCTCTGCTCAGCAGGGAGCCTGCTTCCCTCCCCCACTCCGCCTACCTCTCTGTCTACTTGTGATCCCTCTCTCTGTCAAATAAATAAATAAAATCTTTTTTTTTAAAAAGATGAATAAGTTCTCCAGAAGTAACATACAGCATGGTGAGTATAGTTAACAAAACTGTATTGCATATTTGTAAGTTGCTAAGAGTAAATATTAAAAGTTTTCATTACAAGAAAATATTTTTTACTATGTGAAGTGATTGATATTAACTATGGTTATTGCAGTAATCATTTCTCAACATATACATATATCAAATCACTTTTTATTTTTATTTTTTAAAATATTTTATTTGTTTATTTGACAGAGAGAGACACCACAATAGAGGGAACACAAGCAACGGGTGTGGAAGAGGGAGAAGCAGGCTTCCCACTGAGCAGGGAGCCTAATGCGGGACTTGATCCAAGGACCGTGGGATCATGACCCAAGCTGAAGGCAGATGCTTAAGACTTAGCCACTCCAGGTCCACTCGAATCATTTTTTAAAATGAGAAGTTCTGGTGGCAATGAATAGCAACCTGACAGAACTATGAATACCAAGAACTAGAAGAAACCAATTAATTTTCCAAAATTTTCAACAAACTCATTTCGCCTGGAGGTATCCATAAATGATTAATCCACTGAGGGGAAACCTACTCAAATTATGTTGAATCCCCCCAGAAATACATTCTGTATAATTTATTTTTAAGATGGAATTTCAGTAAAAAACTACATTTCCAAGAGGTACATAGAGTAATATTATTATATGACTATATCCATGTTCTCTTTCTTTTAAAGCTTATCAGTGAATTTTATTTTGCATAAATGCCAGTGATCACAGACAGCTTCACTATGAGCTAGGTATGTTCCAGACTTATACTTTGTTGGCTTTATATCTATGGATATTAAAATGAAAGAAACACGTAGTTTTATTATTTCATACTTGCCATATATATCATCAAAACTGGTTTCTAAGGACGCCTGGGTGGCTCAGTCAGTTAAGTGTCTGTCTGCCTTGGGCTCAGTTCATGATCCCAGGGTCCTGAGATCAAGTCCTGCATCAGACTCCTTGCTGAGGGGGCAGCCTGCTTCCCCTCTCCCTCTGCCTGCTGCTCCCCTGCTTGTGCTCTCTCTCTGTCAAATAAATAAATAGAATCTTAAAAAAAAAAAAAAAAAACTGGCTGGATTCCCTGGGTGGCTCAGTTGGTTAAGTGGCTGCCTTCAGCACAGGTCATGATCCCAAGGTCCTGAGATGGAGCCCCACATCAGGCTCGAAGCTCAGCAGAGAGCCTGATTCTTCCTCTCCCCCTGCCTGATGCTCTGCCTACTTGTGCTCTCTATCTCTCTGTCAAATAAATAAGTAAAATCTTTAAAAATAAATAATAAAAAATTTTTAAAACTGGTTTCTAAGTTCTTGATGACACTAATTCATATTTTTTCATAGTGGGAATTATTTTTTTCATTGTCACAGTTCATTTGTAAGTTCTTAGAACCACTGAAAATAATTCAGTCCCTAAAAGTTTCCTGAGTTTTTTTTTCCTAAATTGCTACTTTTAGCCAAATACAAAATGTTTCCTCCTTAACAAAGCATCCTAATACAGGCAAATGCAGGAAGCATGGCATCTGATTCATTCTCTCTATATAAGGGATAACACTGTAAATTATGAAAATGGAGGTATTTTCACTTAACCCACGAGGATGGGTCTGCCTCATCCTTACTACCACCGTATTATTCACAATAGTAAAACTTGCTTTGAAAAATTGTATTCATTAAATTCATAAGTGAGAAAATGAATCACCAAAATGTTAATCAAATCATAATTTATAGTATAACAAATAAATGGAACACTCGCTGTGCCTCATGTACCTGCCTCTCAAACACAAAATTCAGCAAATCTTTCTACTTTTCAACTCAGTTTCATATTTGAAATAATCATCATGGGACTATATGGGTAAATTTTGCCCAAAAATGCTTCCCTTAAAAAATACTGAAATTACTTTTCCCATTAAAAATTCTATGAATGGTGATTTCTCTTCTTTCTTCAAGTTATCATTAAAAATAATTGAATTAAATTCCTATAAAATAAATCAGAAATCTAATTTGCTATGGACCCTAAAGAGAATGAAGGCATATTCAACTTTGAATGAGGAAGCCTCATGAAAAGTTATTCATCTGTGTATTTAATAGAGCAACCAAATTCAGAACAAGCATGTCCTTAGCTCCAGCTATTGGTTCTCACCTAAAAAAAGGGTATAGAGCCTCTTGGTTTTGTCCCGATCCTCCGTGACTTCTGGCGGGAGGTTAGGCGGTGGCTTCCCAAACACTTTTACTCCTGCCCTCCATTCTGTTCAAGACTGCCCTTTCCCAAAGGGCTCAGAGGGCAAAAGATAAGAAATACCAGTATGAGAGACTCCTGGCTGGCTCAGTTCACAGAGCACGCAACTCTTAATCTCAAGATTGTGAGTTCAAGCCCCACATTGGGTGTAGAACTTACTTTTAAAAAATGATATGAAATATGAATTGAATTCATGGCTTGAAAAATGAAATATGAAATATGAAATGGGAAATTCCTCAAATTCTAAATACAAATGTGTTTTTAGAATTGGCCAAAATCTGTTGCAGGTTAACCCAGTGAGTACAAAGTTACAGTAGGTAGAATTCTAAGATGACCCCAAGATTCCTGCCCCCTGTTGTACACACTCTGTTCAAACACTTCCCTATGGAGTGTGAGTGTGACTTGTAACCTGGTGGAATAGGAACTCCCATGATTATATTACGTCACATGACAGAAGAGATTTTACAGATATAATAAAGGTCCCTCATCAGTTTACTTTGAGTTAATCAAAATGGAAATCATCCTGAGTGGGCCTGATCGAATCATATGAGCTCTTAAAAGTCATTGAGCCCTTTCTGAAGGTAGAAATTTGGAAGGTGAGAGAGATTGTCCTGCTGACCTCATTGGGACAAACTGCTGTGCTGGGGAGAGGACCCCATAGCAGGGAAAGAGGGAAGCCTCTAGAAAATTAGAAGGATGCCCAGTTGACCAACAGCAAGAAAGTGTCCTACAACCATAAGGAACTGCCTTCTGCTAACAACCAATGAGCTAAGAAAAAAGACCCCAAACTACAAGGGAGATTGAAACCCTGGCCAAAACCCTGATCTCAGCTTTGTGAAAGCATAGGATTGAGTCAAAACATGCTTGGAATCCCATGAGATAATAGAAAATATATGTATTGACCTCTGTCCCCAGTTTCTGGCACAGAGCTCCTAAAAGTTTTGTGACTTTCTAAATGATAACAACACTAGAAACATCTTTTGTTCTGATATTTGGGCTTTGATTCCAGGAACAGAGTTCCTCAATCTCTGGGAATTTCAAGGTGATAGAAATGTCTTTTGTTCTAATGAGGTGACTAGGAGTTCCTGGAAGGGGGCTGGTCACCAGAAGAACAAATCCTAGAGAAGCAACTTGGAATTTTCAGCCCCAACCCCATTTTCTAGAAAGCGGAGAAGGGATAGAAATGGCGTTAATGATTTATGTCTATGTGATGAAGCCTCTATAAAAATCCCAAAGTACAGGTCTCTGAGAGCTTCCAGGTTGGTGAACATGTGGAGGATGGGGGAGAGTGATGCCCTCAGAAAGATGGAAGCTCTGTGCCCTATACACACACCTTGCTCTATGCACCTGTTCCATCTGGATGTTCATCTATATCTTTCATCAGATCCTTTTCCTAATAAACTTGTAAATGCTAAGAAAACTGTTTTCCTGACTTGTGTGTGTCACTCTAGTAAATTACTCGAAACCAAAAAGGGAGTCATGGAAACCCTGGATTTATAGCCTATTGGTGAGAGGCACAGGTGACAACCTAGACTCGCAATTGGCATCTGAAGTGAGAATGGAGGTCAATCCTGTAGGACTGAGCCCTTAACCTATGGGGTTTCATATCGTCTCCAGGTACATGGTGTCTGATCTGAGTTAAACTCTAGGACAGCAAGCTAGCATCACAGAGAATTGCTCAGTGGGGGGAAAACCCACATATCTGGTCTCAGATGTGCTATGAATGTGGTGGTCATGTGAAAGGAAAACAGATTCAACTCCTGACCCACAGAAACTGTAAGATAATAAGTTCATGGTGTTTTAAGCAGCTGAATTTGTGGTAATTTGTTATGCAGCAATAGAAAAAAAATACGCTCATTCAATCCTTACAACCCTATGAGACATGTACTATTAATATCCCCACTTTACAAATAAGAAAAATGAGGCAGAAAGACAAATAACTTGCTCAAAGGACTTAAACGCCAAAGTCTGGCATAAGAGCCTCCCCACACTCATGCACATCATTCATCATCCTGCTAAAAATCCCCAGATCTTTACTACTCAGACAACTGAGGCTCAAACCATACAAAACAAACTCCCAAAAGGATATCATAAATAAAATCAAATGACACACCATAAACTGGCAGAAGTCTGTAATCCATATAAATTACCAATAATTAATATCTAGAAGTATTGAGAAACCCTGTTAATCAAAGACAATAACAACAAAAACAACAAATAACCCAACAGAAAAATGAACAGAAGATATAAACAGACAGTTGTCAGACAGGGAAAGTCAAATAGCCAGAACATATGAATGGGTGCTTAATCTCACTACTACTTAGGTGAATTTCAATAACAATAAAGTCCTAAATATTAGCAAGAATGTGAAGTAACGAGAAATTTCATGTCCTATTGGTGGGAAAATGTATACAACCCCTTTGGAAAATGATCTAGGAACATTAAATCGAATACAGGAACGTCTTTCAAATCAGGAATTCCACTTTAAAATCCATGTAATAGAGGAACCCTGGCCTTTGTGCATATGGAGAATATGAGAATATTCACTTCAGCCTTATTTGTAATAGGAAAACAAATTCAGTGTCTGTCAACAGAAGAGTCAGTAAGTGGGATAAATACATAGCTTCCCTCTCTCAAAGTCATTTATCTCTCCATTAATTTAGGTCTTCCTCAAGATTTCCAATAAAATTTGCTTTTGGTTTTGTAGTCTAACCTTAAGTTTAAATGGTTTTAATGTCTATTACCAGTCTTTTTGCCATGATGTTTCAATTCTTGAATTTTAAATGTTGGTTTAACTCTTAATGAACTTGGTCATATGTCCAAGCAATTATTTTTCCATATAAGTATTTTACCAGGACTTTTGCACACATGATAATACCTTCCTTTAATTTTCCCAAACAAACAAACATACAAAAAAATCTGGTCAGACATAATTTTCTCCAACTATACACTTTTCTCTACAGGCAGTGTTAGTATCAATCTGTTTTCTTCCAGTATCCATAGAAGTCTAGGCCCATGATTTGTTTCTTTTAAAACATCTGTTTTCCTCTGCCTGAGCCTTTGCATTATTTCCTTTCTGCCCATGTTGAAAGGCTAAAATCTCTTAGAAGTGACTAAGATGTGGTGCTAGGTCTCTGTGAGGTAGAGTACACAAGTCTTGGAAACAAAAAGTAGAAGCAGTTCCTGTCCTTGCAATTTTAGGCTCCCCTTGACTGCAGACACACTTCTGACGGATTATGCAATCATTCTTCTGGAGGGAAAGATCTGACCCCCATCGGGAGCTTCTTACGCTAGTAGATCAGAAAGCAAAGTGGAGCTGTTGTGCTGGTGGAAGTAGGTGACCCAGATATGGTGAGGAAATAAGATTGCTGGTGCATCATCAAGGCGGGGAAGGATATGTCAGCAACTTAGGGATTCACCAGGTCACCACTTGTCATCTCCAGACCCCTCCAGAAAAGGGTTTGGGTTTCCCACTGATCAAGCAACATAGACCAGCAGAAAGATGAGCTAAGGATGGGAGAGTCTAGAATGGTAGCAGATGAAGGAGGTGGTGATTAGCTGCAGTCTGGGGACCAACTACAGCAGAGAAATCTATAGCGTGAGCTTTTAATCATCCTGTTACAAGTGTATTTTTTAGAAAATTTGACTGGCCAATGCAGAAGAATTGGTGACAGATTGCCATGAACCTAATGGATGTGGGGGGAGGGGGGGTGCTGCGGGATGAATGGATCAGAGTGGTGCAAGTATGGACTTGCCCCCAAGGCAGGACCCACAGCTCCCTCTCAATACTCCAGTGCACTCTATCCCATTTCCCACTGCTGGCACCCACGCTGCCCCCGGCAGGCCAGAGGTGCCCCAGCATTGATGCCTCAGGGGAAAAAGATTCAACCACTGACTGACTAGAGATAGTGTACGCAAACACACCCCAGTCTCCTTGCTCTTCAAGGGAGGAAGCCTGAGCTTCATATTCGAAGCTATGTCCTAGTTCCCTGGGTGGGAGCAAGCACATCCTTGACTTACAGTTCTTCTCTCTCTCTCATTCCCATCCATTACCAGTACTGCCTGGAATTATTTCCCATGCACTCACACCCTCATCCCTGGTCTTCTTGTGGGGAAATCCAAACAGCACTTGAGCAAATTTACCACAAAGCTGACGAAGCATCAGGATCAGAACCCCCCCTCTGAAAGGGCCCCAGAAGCATAGTCACCCAATCATACATTTTTGCAAAATTTGCCACAAAAGATTGTTTCGTTTTTATTTTTGTAACGATTTTTCCAAATGTGTGTATAACCTCACAAAACCTGGGTCCACTCCCGATTATTTGATATTCCGTATATACCATTCTCTTGTTTATTATTATTTGTCTTCCTTCACTAGAATGTAAGCTCCAATTAGGCAGGAATTTTAGCTGATTTCTTCACTACCGAATGACTCCCCAATACGTTTTTCAGTACCAAGTACTAAATATTTTTTGTTAAATAAATAAGTGAATAAGCTCCAAATGAATCTTGCCCTGTCCTGTTTCTACCTACATCTGTTCTTTCCTCTGATTAGAATCTCTTCTGCTCCCTCCCAGTGGCTTCTCACTCAGGACCTGTCTCAAATTCCAAGAATTACATGGGTGGAAGTGTAGACATGAACTGATGGAGAGACTTATAACCACCCCAAATGCCTATTTTCTTTTCCAGGCATGCTTCCTCCTATGTGCCTACCTTAACTTCTCATTTAAAATTTTTCAAACACACAGAAAATAAAAATAGTGCAATAAATCATTATACAGGCACCATTTGAATACAATTGTTAACATTTTGCCATATCGCTTTACCCATATACTTTTAATTATATCTCTACATATTATTAGCATAAAACAATTTATTATGTCTCACGATTCATGGATTGGCTAGTGCTTCCTCAGCTGGTCCTCCTTACATTGAAGCCAGCTGGGCTGGAAGATTCAAGATGGCCTCATTCCTAGGTACAGTGGTTGATGCTGGCCATTGGATAAGCACCTCAGTTCTCTTCCATGACAGTCTCTGGAAGGTTTCAGTAGGGCAAAGTGAAATCTGTAAGGTCTCTGAAGGTCTAGGATCACATACCATCACTTCTGCCATATTATTTTTTTTTAAGGTTTTTTTTTTTTTTTTTTTTTTTTAGGGAAAGAGAGTGAGCTTGCACCAGCAGGGGAGGGATAAAGAGAGAAGGAGAAGGAGAGAAGCAGACTCCCTGCTGAGTGCAGAATCCAACACCAGTCTTGATCTCACAACCTCAAGATCATGACCTGAGCCAAAAGCAAGAGTCCAATGACCAACTAAATGAGCCACCCAAGTGCTCCTGTGTGTGTGTATGTATATATACACACACACATGTGTGTATATATATGTGTGTATGTATATATATGTATATATATATGATATATATATATTTTATATATGATCCTGTTTATATATCTATATAAGTATGTATATATATCACTTTTAGTGAGATATAATTTCTATACGAGAAATTTACTCATTTTAAGTGTACGATTCAGTGATTTTTAGTAAATGTACAGAGTTGTGCATTCATCACCACAGTCTAGTTTTTTGGGGTTTTTTTTTTAAGATTTATTCATTTATTTTAATGGGGGAGAGCAGAGAGTGGAGACGAGGGAGAGGGAGAAAGACTCTCCAGCAGGCTGGGCACTGAGAGCGGAGCCAGAGGCACGGCTCTATCCCAGGACCCTGACATCACAACCTGAGTGGAAACCAAGAGTGGGAACCTTCACCGACTGCACCACCCAGGCGCCCCCACCACAATATAGTTTTAGAACACTTTGTTTTACACCCAAAGGATCCCTTGTGACCATTGTAGTAAATCTCTGTTTCTTCCCTCAGCCCCTGACAACCACTAGTCTACTTAACTGTCTCTATAGAATTGCCTTTTCTGGACATGTCATATCATTGGAATCATACAATACTCAGTCTTTTTCATCTGGCTTCTTTTTATCTATCATAATATTTTTGATATTCATCCATGTTATGACATGGGACGATAGTTGTTTTTTTTTCCCCTTTTTATGGCCGAGTAGTATTCCATTGTATGCATGGATCATTTTGTTTATCCACGCACCAGCTGATGGACATCTGGATAATTTTCAGTTTGGGGACTTAACAAATAATGCTACAATGAACATTCATATACAAGTCCCTGTGTGAATATATATTTTCTCTTGGGTAGATACCTAGGTGAGGAATTGCTGGATCACATAGTGAATGCACATTTAACTGTATTGTATTATCTCCCACATTCTACATTTGACTTTGTTTCTTTACGATTTGTTTAGTGTAACTTATTTCTCTATTCTATTTCTAGGAACTGGAAGACCTAAAGACTTGATTACATTCAGGCTAACATTTTTGGCAAGTGTTAATATGTACATCATATTGGTTATATCAGGAGGCACATAATGCCTGATTGTGCTGCTATTAGTAATTATAAAATTGATCACTGTGTTGGAGTGGTAAAGGCCAGAAATCATCATTTTTTAAGGATTTTTGCCCTTGATACTTAGCAAGTAATATGTGAGGTAATTCTATGCCTATTGCACACACACACACACACACATTAAGTGGGAGTGAGTGTTTTAGGGAATTTACAAAATATTATAATACAGAGTGATGATTAAAATTAAAAATGTAATATTATAAGGGATAATATGTATACTTAGCATCTGGAAAGAATTAAGCAATGTAGTTGAGTCTGTATTTGGTCATGAGTTTTCTGGTAACCAAAACAATAAAGCAAAGTTATTTAGTGTGAGGTCTCACTTTCAAATAGAATAAGGCACATAAATTCTTTCATAAAGATGAACTGGACTCCAGCAAGAATTTCTCACAGGGATGCTTATATAAACACATTGAATAATGTAGTGGATAATTATTCTAATAAGTATGATAGCCTGCACATTTGTATACTTTGAAGAACCAGCCTTCCGGACCTGAAAGGAAAGTCTTCCTCCATCAAACATCAACTTTTATAGACACACTCTAAACAGTGAGAAAAGGAACATCTGTAATTCCTGCCAGATCAATTAAAGCACCCTTAGAAATTAGTAAAAAGACAGATTTGCCTAACAGTTTTGTTTGATTACTCTTATAAAGATATTTCTAGGGGAACTATGATTACACACACACACACACACACACACACACACTGCTAAGAATGTTATTTTCTGATCATCTCCTATAATACCATCAAACAACTTAGAGACCCTGGAAAAGCAGATAAACAACTTCCACAAATCTTTTTTCACATGGTTCCTTTCTCCATCTCTCTCTCTCTTTCTCTCTCTCTTTCTTTGTCTCTATCTCATCAGATGTCACAAGCAAACTTCTGGCAAGTGCTATATTTGCAATAAATTCATAGTGACAAATGACTAGAATGCCAGTCTTGTGTGTTGTTGAGTGGAGGAAAATACATATGTTTCAGATCCTAGACATGCAGATGGCATGGTGTAAAGTGTTGGAGAAATGTAGGAACCTAATTTATATTCTTGCCAGAGACAGAGCATCCTACTTTCTCAGAGAAGCTTCCAGGACCACAATATTTTTTCTCAATTTAAAAAAAAAAAAAAAAAGCTTCAGATCTATTTACAAATTCAAAAAAAAAGTGTATTGTTGATAAATCTATATCATAAAACAAGGAAGAAATTGCTTTGTCTTTTAAAATGCTTTAAGTATGGTCTCCAGAGTCCAGATGATATTTTAATTACAACTCTAGTACTTGCTAATTAAGTATCCCTGCGCAAGTAACTACAGCTTCCAAGTCTCTGCTTCTATTTTAGGGATAATACCTATTTCTCAGAGTTTTGTTTTGTTTGTTTTAAATGATTTTATTTATTTATTTGACAGAGAGAGCATAAGCAGAGGGAGCAGCAGGCAGAGGGAGAGGAGAAGCAGGCTCGTCGCGGAGCAAGGAGCCCAATGCGGGGCTCAATTCCAGGACCCTGGGAACATGACCTGAGCCGAAAGCAGAGGCTTAACAGACTGATCCACGCAGGCGCTCCTCAGTGTTTTGACTAAAGAAAATACTGTAAATAAAGTGCTCGGCACTCTAAAGATTTCATAGCTGGCAGCTACTACTGCTGCAAGCTCAAGGTTCAACTCCCTCCCTCCAGCCCCGCCTCCCTCTGGAGCCCCACCCTCCGATCCCTTCTCCAGGCTCTTCTGCCCAGCCTCCCTCCAACCCCCCTCCCTCCAGCCTCCCTCGCTTTGGCCCCTCCTCCCTCCAGGGCCCCACCCTCCAATCCCCGCCCTCCAGACTCCCCTGTCTAGCCTCCCACAGCTGCCCCACTCTCCAGACCTTCCTCTCTCCAGACCTCCTTGGGCCCCCTCCCGGCAGCCTCCCTCCAGCTCCTTCCTGCAGGCTGAAGAAGCCAGCACCAGGGGAACGAACACGAACTAAAGACGATGATTCTTTGGTAATAGCTGAGTTTCACAGGAATTCTGCTCGGGACTGGATAAAGGCTCAGGCCTGAGGGTAGAACGGAGCTTCTGACTGCTTCCCTTCCTTTCTCACTTGTTTCATCTGCAAGTGCAAGGGCAGGTGGAACTACTGCCACACCGTGAATGGCCATACCAAAGCGCATTCCCAGGGCCCAGCACATAACCAAACAGTGGGCAAGAGTCTGTGACTTTCAGCTGACCTAGATCCGCTGCCTCGGGATTCCTGACCTTTTTGCCTGTGGTTAGGGTAGGAACTCCTTCAGCAGGAAGTGAAGAAGAAGAGTGAGTTTAAGTGTGGTAACCCGTGCACTAGTAAAACCTGCCTCACAACCGAACTAGCCACTCATCTTCCCAAAGAACACTGGCGGGGAGGAAGAATGTTCCCTACCAGTGAGCTGCCGTGGAATCCTAGATATGGGAGAAGGGCCCTGTCCTTCTGACCTTTAAGGATCTCTCCTTGCCTCAAAGCCCCTGGGTTTTCAGTACGGCTGTGTCCTAGAAGGTTTATCACAGTGAGTTATAGCTGAATGTGTTAACTCTTTGAGGTGGGAATGATTAGTACTGTTTTCCTCAGAGATGGAATTTGTTTTATAAATACAAAAATTGTGACAAAGTTCTTCATTCCTCAAGGAGAGTGCCAGTGCCATTTGGGGACAGACAATATTTGGTTATGCTGAGATCCCATACTTCACAGAACATTTAGCATCCCTTGTCCCATCACATTAAATATCAGTTGTACCTCCCACTCAGTGTGACAACAAAAGGGGCTGCTACATAGTTCCAAATGTCCCTTGGAAGGTGCCCCACACCTGACCGAAATCACTGGCTGATGATCAGATGGTCTTGGGACAATAGTTAATCAACAGTTCTCATTCCTTCTTTTAAGCCATTAGAACCTGTTAAACAAGCCAAATGATTTCATGATATTTGTCTTTTTACTTATTATGGTCAGAGAATAAACTCCATCAACGTAATGATTTTACATATTTAAAGCAAAGCACTTAGTACAGTGCCTGGTAAATTGTGAGCACTCAAGAAATAGCTATGATTTTTTTGTTAGTACCATTATCAGCTTTATTTGATTATTAGATATTTGAAAAAAGAAAAGTCCAAAGCAGCAATACTTTATACTATTTTGAACTTAAATTTCACCAGAGAGGAATTATTATTCTTTTCCAGTTCCTACATTAAGTGTTCCAGTCTCCCCAAAATTCAATTTCTTTACCTCTAAAGAGGGGGTGGTGGTATTGACAGTACGGGGTTTTTATGAGGCTTACACGAGACTGTGTCTGTGAAGCCTTGGTGAGTGACAGCAGCTAAACAGATGTTTTTCCTAGGTTATTTTAACGCATGAGGGGCGGAAAACAGGGGAGGCAGTAAAAGGAGCCTCAGCTTCTAAAATCTCCGTGAAAAGGAGCCTCAGCTTCTAAAATCTCCGTGTTCTCTAATCCCAGACATTAATATGCATACTAATCACCTGAAATCTTGATAAAATGCTGATTCTCCTTCAGCTGGTGAGGGTGGGGAAATGGGCCCTGAGACTCAGCATCTAACAACCCCCCCCAAAGAACCTTTACAACTGGACAGACCTGGATTTGAATCTGACTTAATAATTCTGTGATAAGTTATCTTTGACACTTAGTTTCCATACCTGTAAAATGGGTATGCATACCTAATAATAATATAATAATAAAATCATATAATAAAATAACAATACACACCTTATATAATCAATATGTTAATTATATAATACAGCATATAGAAAGTGATTGACATTTTGTAGGCACTTAGTATAAATTCTGCTTTCCTACCCAGGAAGAAAACTAAGAAAAATTAACTACGAAAAAGAAAAGATTTATCAAACTAACAAAATTTCATTTCAGAATGCTTTAGCTTTCTGGAAAGGAAGTTGTGGTATTTGGCATTGTCTGTCCAAGTATTTGCTGCCCCTCACTGGGGGAAGATTGTATCTTCTTATCTCAGGGATGTCAGAGCCAGCCACGTGACTTAAGCAAGCCAAGGTGACAAGAATGGAAATAAATCACTCCACTTGTATGCCGAAGCTTCAAGAGCCAACATGAGGTTCCAACGTTGTTCTTTCCTTCTCTCACTGTCCCAGAAAGGAGCTGCTCCTTCAGCCTCAATCCTAGAGCGAAGATGTGGTATAATATAGAATTTGTGTGGCTGTTTTCCAGGGTTCCTGGCACAGAGCTTCTAAAATGCTTGGAATTTCCTGACTGACAGGAGTGTCTGTGTTATCTGCAGCAGGCACCTAGATAGCTTTCAGGATACCAGAAAGATCTACCATGTGATGAGGGGGTTGGAACTCTGGCTCAGCTTGACACCGGAGTCCAATGGAGCTTCCTGGTTGGTGAACAGGATAAACTGCTTGGAGTAAGCTGCCCGCTGGTTCCCCAAGGAGAGGGCATGGCAGCTCTGCCTTCCCTCCCAGACCTCACCCTCTGAGGACCCTTATTACATAACTGTAATCCTAAGTATAGCACGTTGGGGGCACCTGGCTGGTTCAGTCGGAAGAGCATGCAACTCTTGGTTGTGAGTTTGAGCCCCATGTTGGGTGAAGAGATGACTAAAAGAAATAAACAAAATAAATCAAGTAAGTATAGCCCTTTCTTGAGCTCTGTGAGTCGTTCTAGCAAATTATCAAATCTGAGAGAGTTGTGGAAACCCCTGAATTTATAGCCAGTCCGTCAGTCGTATGGGTGGCCTTGGAAACCCTGAAGTGGGTCCAGTGTCTCAAATAAGGACAGTCTTGTGGAGAACCGAGTCCTTAACTTCTAAGGTATGACCCAGTCTCCCACTGGTGCACGTCAGACACATATGGCAGTGCACCCAGTTGGAGACAAACCAGAAGAGAAGGAGACAAGTTACTGTACCTCACCAACATATACCAGGAGGGGGAAATAAATCTTTGATTTTGTGAGCCACTGTGATCTTGGAGCTGTTTATTTCAGAAAACTGTGTCATCTAATCTGACTAGTACAAAGGTAGATAGTACTTACATTCCATTCTGAAGGAATTATGTCTCATTAACTAAAGAGGTTAGTCTGGTGAGGAACGGGGTATACTATGCAGGGCAAGCAGAGTGCTGTGGTGATGCTTGCTCTTGTCTGCCCAGCATGTGTTTTCCCCATTCCCCTTTGTCAAGTACCTGTGCCTGACCCCAGCCCTTCACCCCGGGGAGGGCATGTTCACCAGCCTGGCCAGCCTTCATACCTGCACACAGTGAAGGCAAGGCATCACATGAGGTGGGTCAGGCTCTTCCCCTGGGGTGGCCAAGATGGGAGTGCAGCTGAGACTTCTAGGGATCCCCTTTCTCAGCCTGTGGAGAGAGCCTGTCTGTGGACGGAAGCTGGGCGGGGCGAGAGGGATGGAAGACACACATCCATGAGGAGAGACCTCATGGGGCTGCATCCCAGGCCCAGGGCCTAAGCCCTGGTCCCTGCAGCTCCGCCTTCCATCCCAGAAACCAGCCCAGACTCCTTTACAGCTGCATGAGCTTTGAAATCATTGCTTTTTCCCTAAGCTGATATGAGTTGGGTATCTGCCACTGTCACTAAAAGAATCCAGATGAATAGAAGGCATCGCTGAAACAATTCTGGCTATAAAAGAGTTCTGATGGTGGATTTTTTTTTTAAATTTTATTTGAATTGATTGGTATGTTTTAGTTGGTGGGTGCTGAATTCTAGCAAAAAGGAACCCTGGAATCTACCAAAAACAGAGAGGAAGCCAAAGAAATAGAAGGATGGCAGAGTGAACAGAAAGACTCGGATTTCTACGATTCCTCCTGGCTAGGCCTAGCACGAGTAACTGTCATCTCAATATGTGGGTAGAATTGGCCCTGATGAATAAGCCCTAATCCTCTCACTATGAGCCCACTTTTCCAGAAGAAGTTGTGTGTGTTTTGTTTTGTTTTTAAGATTTTATTTACTGATGTGACAGATTACAAGTAGTCAGAGAGGCAGGGAGAGAGAGAGAGAGAGAGAGGAGGAAGCAGGCTCCCTACCAAGCAGAGAGCCTGATGTAGGGCTTGATCTCAGGACCCAGAGACCAAGACCTGAGCCGAAGGCAAAGGCTTAACCCACTGAGCCACCCAGGCGCCCCAGAAGAAGTTGTTTTTAAAAGGACTAGAACTTAACAAATTGGTTTTTAACCTTCAGTTCCACTTGAGGAATGATTTCACAAGTTTAGGATTTACTTTAACACCGTGACAGTTTTAAGTCAAGAAAATATGAGCCGTTATCTATACTGTCTGGACATATCCTGTCGAATGTGTGTTTGGCATCAGACAGACCTTAGCTGAATTCCCACTTCGCTGCCTACCACCTGTCATGCCTGGAGCAAGTTTCTTCGTTCCTCTGAGCTTTACTTACTTTATCTATAAAATAAAATTGGTAACTATACTCTCCATATAAAATACTTAACATATATATTTAGTAGGGCATGTATTTTATGCTTAATAATTGATAGCCCTTATTACCATTATTACCACAATCATCTAGTCTGCTTCCAGACTATCTAAAATGTGTACTGTATACAAGGGAATCCTCTGTCAAAAACCCTTGCGATGGAAAGTTTCTCATGGGATTGGAAAGATGCCTACTTTTTCTTAACACTTTGTCATGTTAAGGATGACATTTGAGTTAAGGATGGTCTGATGCATTCTTGAAAAGCAATGGGGGCCAGAATATATTTTCAAAGAAAAATGATCACTTTTAGTTTTATCACTAACTAAATTTATTTTTAAAAGGTTTTATTTTGGGACACCTGGGTGGCTCAGTCATTAAGCAACTGCCTTCAGCTCAGGTCATGATCTCAGGGTCCTGGGATTGAGTCCCACATTGGGCTCTCTCCTCAGTAGGAAACCTGCTTCTTCCTCTCCCACTCCCACTGCTTGTGTTCTCTCTCTCTGTCTCTGTCTCTCTCTCTCTGTGTCAAATAAATAAATAAAATATTTTTTTTAAAAAAGGTTTTATTTTGAACTAATCTCTACACCCAACATGAGGCTTGAACCCATAACCTACAGATCAAGAGTCACACACTCTATGGACTGAGCCAGCCAGGTGCTCATCTCTAATTCAACTTAAATTTTAATTTTCAGAGAGTTTGGGTGGTTCGGTCAGTTAAATGTTGGCTCAGGTCATTGTCTCAGGGTCCTGGGATCGAGCCCCTGCTCAGTGGGGAGTCTACTTCTCCTCCCTCTGCTCCCCGCCTCCCTCCCCCGGCAGCTCATGCTCCCATTCTCTCTCTTTATCTAAAATAAATAAATAAAATCTTTTTTAAAGATTTATTTTTCAAATATCTACACCAAACTGAAATAAGAACAACTGACTATTAAAGTGCCATTTTTTTTCCAAAGCCAAGCCCTTTAAATCAAAATGAAAATATACAGTATTATTAGCTCATGACAATAAATTCCCTTGGCCACATGGTTTCCATTTGGAATCCCAGAGAAATGACCCCTGGAAAAGCAGTCTCTCCACACCAGGCTTCTTGCGGTTGGAGCTTGGAGCACTCCAGTGCTACAGTTTCCTAAAATTATTAAGCTTCTAATGAGGGCTTAGGAGGCTGTCACATTTGTTCCAGAGATCCAAGAGTTTCAAGTACACCGCATATTAAAGCAGGACTACGCAGAAATTTGGACTAAGAACAATCACATGTTCTTGGTGTTAACTAAGGTCATCCGAGCCATTCCCCCCCCCCCACCACCACCACTTACTTTCCTACATGAGTGAATACGGAATAATCTGAAACATTGGCCATGGGATTTTGTTTGGTTTGGTTTGGTATTCTAAAATTGTTCCTGTGTAAACAACATATTTTATGAAAGCCTAGGAGGGAGTTTAGAGGTTGGGGTCTTTGCCTTGCTTCCCTTTCTGTCACGTGACCTCAAAAAAGGAAGTTAGTCATTAGGATATGAATTTCCAGTCATCTTCCAGACTAGGGAAACACACACACACACACACACAATTCATCATTCGCCTGGAGAGCTTGACAGGAACGATTCTACAGTTGCTTCACTACTATTACCGCCAGAATCAGAGGTGTCCCCTGGACTGGTGGGCAACACTTGTGAAAATGGAGAGGAGAAATGACACAATGAGACAGCCAGAAGCAGTCATTATATAATGGGTATAGCAGAATTTGGTGAAGATGAGACTCTAATAGAACAGCAGAAATCGAAGGAGAAATTACTTTAAGAAACCAAGTGGCTACAGATAGCTACTAAAGAGAGTGTCAAAGAACTTCCAGAATTGGTACAGAATTCCCACTTCCATGGATGTTCAAGTAAAAATTAATAAGGAAACATTCGTGGGTAAATTTGTTCAGGCTCCCATGACCTGAGGGAACTGATGTTACTAGGCAGTTTTTGGTGAAGTGTCCCAACAAAATGGGTTCCTATGATGGGGAGAAAATGCAAGGGTTGAAGACATCTTCAGCTGAGTCCTGGAATACAAACTACCCCTTCATACAAGCTGAAACTTAGCAAGAAACAGCTTTCCCTGTGTTTTGTGGGCTCTGGACTTGTAATTAGAGTTTGATTAGCAAAAGATTTCTGGCGGTTTGTCTGTCGTGAAGCAGATCAGAATGACAGCCATTGGTCATAACAATTCATGGGGAAGGTGTGTATAATGAGGCTGCAGACAGAGGCTAGAGGCAGGGCATGCCTAACCCAATGGGCCACATAAAGAATTTTTATCTGGGCGCCTGGGTGGCTCAGTGGGTTAAGCCGCTGCCTTTGGCTCAGGTCATGATCTCAGGGTCCTGGGATCATATCCCGCATCGGGCTCTCTGCTCAGCAGGGAGCCTGCTTCCCTCTCTCTCTCTCTCTGCCTGCCTCTCTGCCTACTTGTAATGTCTGTCTGTCAAATAAATAAAATCTTTAAAAAAAAAAAAAGTTGCAGCAAAAGAGGACAGCATGGACAGTGGCCTTGAGGCAGCACCAAGTAGGACATACCCAGATGGGAAGAACAGCAAGTAGGTGGGTGTGTCTGGAGCGCCACACTCGAGGAGGAGAGCAGGAAGCAGTGAGGCTGGAGGTGGTGAGGTTCCTGCCTGTAGGTCTCTGGGCTTGATAAGATATGACCACAATCAGCAATAACATAGTATACATCCAACATTTTAGTAAGGGGCTAAATCTCATATTAAAGGTTCTTTCCGTAATTAACAAAGACTGAAAAGTTAAGGCTGAGAGACCTGTGGGATTTTAGTTACGGGGAGTGACAGTGCACACGGTGACTTCACATGGATCAGCACAGAAGCAGTCATCAAACCCCAGGGTGGAAATGATACATCCTGAGGAAGGCGAGGAAAATGTGGACAGAGACTTCAAGCACAGGGGACTTTAAGAGGCTTGAATGAAGGGGTGACTGGGTCGTTCAGTTGGTGAAGAGTCTGTCTTTGGCTCACATCATGATCTCCTGGTCCTGGGATCAAGAACCCACATTGGGTTCCCTGCTCAGTGGGGAATCTGCTTCTCCCTCTCACTCTGCCCCTCCCCCTCTGCCCCTTCCCCCACTCATGCTCACTCTCTCTAATAAAAAGTAAAATCTTCAAAATAAAAGAGGCCCGATGAAGAAGCAGCACTGTAACATCAGAGGGTAAGAGCTTAGCCTCAGAAGGCAGATGACACTGGGTTTATGCATGTTATTCAGGGAGTTAATTAACTCTCTGAGTCTTGAGATCCTCATATAAAATGGGAATTAAAAACACCTACCTTATATAAGGTTGTTCTGAATATTCAAGGAGATAATATATGCAAACTGTTATAGGGCCTGGCACTGAGGAGGGCCTCAATGAATGGCATGCATCTCTCTCTCTCTCTCTGTCTCACACACACACACACACACACAGCATAAGCCTGAATAGGAAACTAAGAAGGAGTTTCTCAAGAGGAAGGAGCATCTGGGAGAGTGGTGTCACCAAAGCCGGTTGAGGAGAGAGCTAAGAAATGAAGGCAGTCAGAGGTACTAAATGCCACAGAGAGGGCAAGAGGGACCAGAAGACAATCCACTGAATCTGGCTGTGGTCACTCCCACAGAGCAGTTTCAGTAGCACGGTTGAGTTGGAAACCTCATTACTATCATCTGAGGAATTATTATAAGATGTGGGACTGGAGATAAATCAACCCTGCTCTGTTAAGAGGGTTGGCTCAGACCAGAAGAGGAGGCTGAAGACAGTAACCAAAGCAGAGAATAAGGTCAAGTTTGATTCTTTGTCTGAAGATGTTGGTCATCTACGTATGCATAGTGATATACTCTGGAGGAGAAGCTGGACATACAGAAGATGATGATAGTGGATGTACACGGAGGAGGTCAGCGGTCCTAGGATCCAGGACATGAGTGAGAGCACTTACTTCTGCTGTGAAATGAATGAGTATAAGTGATGTAGACTTTGGGGGTTGGAAGTCGAGAGTTTAGATTTCTCACAGTGTGCTGGAAGTTAGATTTGAGACCAAGGGCAAGGAGTTGAAGGGCAGGAGTACAGGATTGACTTACAGAATTATTAAAGTAGGTGACTGGTTTGGTACTTGCCTATAATACATTTTGGATACTATAATTTTAAATCTACAAATTTCTTCATAGAGGAAATGAAATAACCCAAAATATAAAGGAACACATTTTCTTTAAAGATTTATTTATTTATTTGACACACAGAGAGAGAGAGAGCACAAGCAGGGGAAAAAGGCAGAGGGAGAGGGAGAAATAGGCTCTCTGCAATGTGGAGCTCAATTCCAGGGCCCTGGGATCATGACCTGAGCCAGAGGCAGATACTGAACTGAGCCACCCAGATCCGCCTCCAATACAGTTTTGAAGCCAGCTCTTTGGAGGGAAAAACTTAAGCTTTGCTGTTAAAAAAGAAAAAAAAAAAAAAGTGAGGTTAAAGTATGTGCAATCCGAAACCAGAGGCATGGATCTCATTACTTGAGAGTTCAAGGACGTGCACAATGACAGACATATTCCCTCCCATTTCTACTCTCTTATCAGTTTATTGTATCTGTTTCCTGACAACCTTCATGTCAGACACGCTTTCTGCCCATGGGTAGGAAATTCATAATCCAAGTCCATCCCCAGAAACTATTGTCCCAACAACCCTTCTGAATCAATAGCTGGCTCTCCATTATGACTCATCAGTCATTTTAAAAATCCTTCAGAGACCAGCGAGGCTGTTGTGGCTCATTGCAGAGTGACCCTGACTTCATTTCAGCTCAACAGGTACGGTGACATAAACAACAAACACAGAGCAGTTTTGCAACTCTACTGGGAAACTTGGGAGATGGGCCTGAATACAATGATGGAGTTATTTTCAAGGTCACTGTTTCAATCAAGAAAAATTTAATCGAAGTAAGCAGACTCTGAGTAAGGTTTGGCTCATGTTATTGGTCTTCTTTCTCCAACAGGCTGAGCAAGCCATAAATTATTCACGTGTGTTGATGAGTTATTCTGGTCGCTGTGATGAGATTCTGGCCACTGTGCCATGACCAGCTCATCCTCAATTTATCCTAACAAGAGAGCACTCCTACCCGGATAGGGCTCCCTGTCCCTGGAGAGATTTTTCTGTACGTAAATAAAAGTCCATGGAGAAAGTGGTGTGGGTCCCTGGGTCTGAAGTCTGGCCAGAGCATGCGGACAGCACTATCCATTTCTACCACAAGGTGGCGTCCGCAACCTCCGCAGGCGCTATGAGCCGGAGTGACTGAATCCCGGCCTTCACCAGCCAGAACGAGGGGATGTTAGAGCAGAAAGGGTCACTGAGTGCAGCCTGTCATTTTGCAAATGACAAAACTGAGACCCAAGGAAGGTAAATGACCCAGCCCAAACCACACGACTATTTTCACAAGGGCATGATCAAGGTCCATGTCTCCACACTGTCAATCCCAAATTCATTCCACCAAAGGGCCAAGGTTTTCAAACCAAAACAAACAAGCAAACAACAAAAACACATTTTTTTCTAAGAAAATTTTACCAAAAAAAAATTTATTTCTTCTAGCCTTCCACACCCTTCCCTCTTACTTGTCTAGACAAATGGCAGTAGAGTCGCTCTGACCTCCTCCTCAGAGTGATGTAGGCTGGTGGGGCTCCGAGGACCTGGGGACCAGCAAAGAGGGTATTCTTGGCTTTGTGCAAGATGGAAACCAAACACATGCAGAGAGGAAATGAGAGTAGACTTTATTGAAGATGTAGAGAGAGAACAGATAAAGCCAGAGCACCTGGAAAACTCAAAGGAAAAGGAGAGAGAGTCTCCTCTTTGCTTGGGGTCTGGGGTTTTTACTGAGGATTGTGGTCCAGTGTGCATGTCCTCTCAGGCATCCAGGAACTGGTAAAAACAAGGACAAGTGCTCAGGTGTCCTCCACAACTCACTTGTGTCCTGGAGCCAGGGGTCCTGCCGTCAAGGTGTCTGCAGTCAGTGGTCTTGGATGAACGTACATAACAACCCCCCCAGTGGCTTCTTAGACGTTATCTATTATGCTGGAACACTCCAAAGACATCTTTAAGTCCTTATCCCTTACAAGGAGGACACACATTATTTGTGTATGAGGCGTGTGTAAAGCATGGTTGCAGGTCCTAGCAGGAAAATGAGCAAAACAAGCAGTCCTCCATGGGGTCCCTTCAGTTTCCTTATCTTAAGAAGAGTTTGAAAATGATTGATGGGGTGGAATAAACTTAGAAGTCCTAAAACGTGCTTTCCTTATGGAATTTCTCTCTCAAACCCGAAGTTCCTCCCCTGCCGCATCTCCACCGGCTTCGCAGGCACAAGCAGCTTCCTCTGGAACCTCTGCAGGGTGCAGGCACCGGAAGTCCTTCCAGATCCCGGATCCCACAGCCCCTCCTGGTTTGGGGGTGAACCCCCAACCACAGTCTGGGCGGTGCCTGTGGTTCTTGGCCCCGCCTCCTGCCCCTCCTTTGCTAATGCCCCGCCTTCGATGCTTCCTGATGCTGAATTCGGCCAAGAAAGTCAAACGAATACTCAACTATTCTGCCACAGGTCAATGGTTTCCAGCTGGGGGTACGCCACCATCACTGACCCCACAACTTCCCTTTTCAGCTGAGGTTGGTTTCTTTTCCATTCGCCTGAGAGGCGGGTGGTCGTCAAGCCCAACCTTCACCTCCACATCTGTGAATGAATCTGTGTCCTCACTGTGCGCCACGCCCTGTCCGAAGACCCTTCACCACAGTTCTACCCGGCAGGAAATAGTACTTGAAATCCCCATTTTACAGATGAGAAATCTGAGGCACGGAGATCACAGGCCGGGGAAATGGCGGAGGCAGAATTTGAGTGTGTGTTCTCATCTCCCCTCGTGTGGTCTCCACTTAGAAAACAGAAACTCTCAGGGGTGGGTCCCTCCATGCCCTCCCCCCACCTCCCAGCCCACCTCTTCACTAACCTGTATTTCCACCTGTCCTTGAATCCTTCCCTTCCTACCCATAATTTTGATCCCAATTTCCCTCGGTGTCCCGGAAGATTCTGCCAGTTATTTTTCCTGTATCCCTCTACCGAAAGTATTCCATGGAAGCTTCTGGTAAAACCTTATTTGCCAAACCCATGGCTGCTCCAGAGTCCTCTCCCTGCTCAGCCCCCCGGGAAGCCCTTTTTCTCTGTCAGCCAGTCCCCTGACCTGGAGCCTTGCCCCCTTTAGTTTAAGTGACACTGCCCTCCCCTGACCTTCTACTTCTACAGCAGATGTTCTCACTTGTTTTGTTGTTGTTATTGTTGTTATTGTTTGTTTGTTTGTTTCAGTGCAGATGCTGAACTCCTCCTCAGACCACACAACTCACAACTCCTGGCTCAGAAGTTCAGGCATTTGTCATTTCTCAAAGCATCTCAGGTGAACCACTGTTCCCAATAAGCCAGACACAACAGGTAAATATGCAATGGTTCCACTTATAAAAAGTACCCAGGTGTCACATTCATGGAGACGAAAAGAAGAACAGGGGTTACCGGGAACTGTTTGTTCCACCTGAAATGCCCCTACCTGCTTTCCTACTTGACTAATTCCTACTCATGCCGTGGGCTCAGCTCCGGGCTTGCGTTGGGCTAAGTGGAAACAACGCAGTCTTCTCTCCCTTGGAAACGTCATTTGTTCTGCAGCTGCAGCTCTTGCCTACATATTATTCATCCCCAAATCTACCTCCAGCCCTGGCAGTGCTCCTGAATTTTGACGCAAATTCATGTTTTCCATGGGCTGTCTTCCACAATAATACTTCTTTCCTCAGGCACCTTGTCCAAAACTCAAGTTCTCATTTTCCTCCTTTCCACCCTGCTTTTCCTCCTGTGTTTTCTATTTCAAAAACTAGCATCAGGGATGCCTGAGTGGCTCAGTCGGTTAAGCATCTGCCTTCAGCTCAGATTGTGATCCCGGGTCCTGGCATCGAGCCCTACATCAGGCTCCCTGCTCAGCAGTGATTCTGTTTTTCCCTCCGCCCCTCACCCTGCTTGTGCTCTCTCATGCTCTCTCTCCCTCAAATAAATAGATAAAATCTTTTAAAAACAAACAAACTAGCGTCAGTATGTACTGTGCATTTCAAATAGTACTGTACTCAGTAGCTATTATTATATGAACATTCATAATATAATTAGGAATAGAATTGTGACAAAGACTTTAGAAAACATGGTGAAGCTGGTGGTTAAATGCCTGTCACTCTATAGCATCTTTATATAAGATAACTTCAACAAAATCAGTCTCTTAAGGATCGAGATAGAAAAAAGTTTAGAAGTTTAATGGCGTAACGTGTTTATACTGGAGGCCATGTATGTGGTTAACTATTCCCAGAGCACCATTAGTTACAGTGTAGAAAACCTCCTTTGAAAAGTGGAGATTTGGGGCACCTGGCTGGCTCAGCTGGAGGAGCATGCAACTCTCAATCTTGGGACTGTGAGTTTGAGCCCCACCTGGGTTCGGGCTGGGGCAGGTTACGTTCTGGTCAGTAGAAAGTAGGGTGACATGTCACTTCCAGGCTGGAGCACATCAAAGTCAGTGTAACTCACCTTCTCCTGTCCTGGTGACTTTAGCAGGTAAGAAAGTGACAGAATCACAGGAAGAAGGAATTCTGCATCCCCGAAGTCCAACACACTGACAGTCCTGGCCAGCCTGCACTGGACCTTTGGTGAGAAAAAATTTTTCTTCGTTTTTTGAGCCACTGAGATTTGGGGGTTTGTTACCATAGCATAGCCCCCTGATACGGGCTATTATAGCAGGACGACTACAGTTGATAAAGCCGGAATCATTATTAGCATCCCTTCTCATTGCCAGGGTTGGTTTTACCTGTGACCACTTTTTTAATTAATTATTTTTATTAACATGTAATGTATTATTTGCTGCAGGGGTACAGGTCTGTGAATTGTCAGTCTTACACATTCCTGTGACCAATTTTTAAAAATTCCAAAGTAGCCCTGCATTAAATACTATGAAACACTAGAGGGCACAATTGAGTTTTAGAAATTTTTGGTCACTGTGGTAAACGAAGCAAGGCATGCAATCTTGTAGAAATGAAACAATGCAACAGAAAAATGAGTGGTGAAAATCATTAGCTTTTGAAACAGTTGTCTTCTTTGTAAACCTGTTAGCTACATTTCACCATTTGAGATCATTTAATTAAAAGTGAATTTGCAATACTTTAATTTTAATACCAAACCAATAAATCCCCCAAACACACACAGCAGGTACAATTACAAATGTGAATACTGACCTTGAAAAACTAGTGGGAGTGTTCTCAGGGCAAGAGAGGAGTTCGTCTCCCATCTGTATTTCTTTTTTTCTTCAGATATGCCTGTCTACCAGTGATGACCGTTAGGCCATGGAATCCATACATTTTCTAACCTGGTCACTTGAGAAAGCTGAAGTTTCGAAGGCCCAGTTATTATAAGAGGTGACCAGATGTTCCAAACATCAAGCTGTGACAGGAAGCTCCCCACCCACTCCAAATGTCATGCTGAGTTCTGAGCAGACTTCCTTTTCCCGTTTCCTTTTTCCCCTCTCTCTAATTTTTTTTCTTCAAAGTCTATTCAAAAGCTGCTGCCAAAACTGTCTTCCTCTATTGTTGTTCTGATGACATCATTCCCTTCCCCAACACCCCCTTGTCTTTCGTCTCATGGTCAAAGCTTGCCTTTATTTCCTTGGACTGCCTCTATGCCTGCCTGTACTTCATTTCCCCCCTTATTTTTGGCTTCTCTTCATCAGTTGCTACACAGGATTGTCATTTTTGATGTCCCAGTGTTGAGGTGTCTATCCATCTTTACTTCTAACAAAGAGAGTCTTCCCATTCTTCCATCCCAGATGTCCCATTTCTCTTCTAAACCAATTCCATTGATATATTCATTGCTCAAGAACATATTGTACACCTTCTGCCTGCCAAGCATTGTTCTGGGCACTGTAAGAAGGGGTATAAACATAGTAGAACTACCAGGGAGCCATTCAAGTTGGGTCTTTGTGAATCCAACTGGAATTCACTCTCCTTTAGACACTAAGGGGACAGAATTGCAGGAGGAAATTATGTAAGGATACCAGTATACCACCAGAGTGGCAGATTTGGGGTAATTCTAATTATTGTATCATCTTGTCAAACTATAAGTTCAGGGGCTCTTGGCTGGCTCAGTCAGTACAGCATGTGACTCTTGATCTGTGGGGTGCGAGTTCAAGCCCCATGTTGTACATAGAGTTTACTTAAAAAATAAATAAATAAATAGAAAGGACTATATCTTCACTTACAAATTTGAGTCTTAAATTGGTGTTAAGAATATGAATCCCGGGATGCCTAGGTGGCTCAGTCAGTTAAGACACTGCCTTCAGCTCAGGTCATGATCCCAGAGCCCTGGGATGGAGCCCTGCATCAGGCTCCCTGGGATGGAGCCCTGCATCAGGCTCCCTGGGATGGAGCCCTGCATCAGGCTCCCTGGGGAGCCTGCTTCTGTCTCTGCCTCTGCCTGCCACTCTGCCTGCTTGTGCTCTCTCTCTCCCTATCTCTCTTTCTAACAAATAAATAAATAAATCTTTAAAAAAAAAAAAAAAGAATATGAAAAATCACAAAAACTATTCTTTCCACTGCAAACCAACTCCTATTTAAAAAAATTTTAATTGAGTTTAAGACCACAGTAAACAGGGGCACCTGGGTGGCTTGGTGGGTTAAAGCCTCTGCCTTCAGCTTGGGTCATGATCCCAGGGTCCTGGGATCGAGCCCCGTGTCGGGCTCTCTCCTCAGCAGGGAGCCTTTTTCCTCCTCTCTCTCTGCCTGCCTCTCTGCCTACTTGTGATTTCTGTCTGTCAAATAAATAAATAAATTTTTTAAAAAAACAAAAAAAGACCACAGTAAACAGTAGCATATCAACAGGAAAAATATATTACAGTAATGTAGAAAAAAAGGCAGCTGTGCATAGCCCAAGACTCTCTTAATGAGAAAAGCTAGAGTACATTATTTTATTTAGTAAACCAAACTACCTTAACTAATACTCAAAAGTAGAAAATTACCTCCTGTTATTGGTGTGATATATAAAAGATTTATATTGCATTCCTATTAATATACAATTTTGAGATTTTTAACATGGGTTAAATACTGCCTAATAATCACATGTATTAGAGGAAAATCACTTCCTAATTAAAGATTGTACTGATATTTTATACTTAGGAATTTGGAATTTAGTCTAATGAAGTTTGGTTATTAGAAAGCACACTAAGTTAGTGGGTTCAAGCTCAGTCATTAATTTGATGGGTGATGGCTTGCATACTAATGTTTGGATCTGTCATTTCTCAGCTTCCTTTCCTGTGAAACAGGGAAGGTGACTGACATCTACTTATCTACTCTTCAAGATCATTCTAAGAGTCAATGTTCATATATCAATTAATTTGAAACCTATAAACGGTTATTAAGTGTAAAGTATTACTATTACATTTATGCCACTGAGATTTAAAGATGTTGTGATACAAATTATATACTTTACTGTTCGAGTCAACTTAAAGTTCATGTTGTTGCTTAATGGAAACTGTTTTAGACATACAAGTTTCTAAGGCGACATAATTAACAGAGGAAATAAACGAAAGTACCTGCCTTCTGCCATTACAACTTCTCCAAATTCTCCAATAAATTGCATTTAAAATCACATTAGCATTTGTTAATAAGAAAATACTAGTTACTCTCAAACTGTATATTTTTAGAGTTACAGAATTCAAATGCCCCAAATCACATTTTTCCTACATAACAGTATTAACTATTCCTAGTTTTTGTCATGTACTTACTATGTATCAGGCATGATACTAGGAATTAAAAATAGAAATATAGATGAATATTATCTGCCAGGGAGAGTATTATTATTCCACTTGAATGTTTAAAATTAAAAATATAATTTGACATTTTAAAATAATATTTCTGTGATAGACTCAAAGGAGTAGTAGTGGTATGCCTCATTAAAGTTTTTATCAATATCTTTTAATAGTAACTGTCACTTATTCAGTGACTACTATGAGCCATGCACTGTGCTAAGTGCTTTATACACTTATTTTATTTCATTCTCAAAACAGCTATGTGATTGATGAAAAATTACTATTCCCAATTTATAGATAAAGAAACTGACACAACAGAAGTAACTTATGAAGGTCCCACATCTAATAACTGGAATTTGACCCCAAGCAGAGGTGTTCTTCACCACCATTCTGTACTACTTCAACAAAAGGAACTGCTGTAAAATCTACAATTAGAGTTAAATTTATAGACCACAACATACGTACATTTATTTATTTATTATTTATTTATTTGTTTTATTAACATATAATGTATTATTTGTTTCAGGGGTACAGGTCTATGAATCGTCAGTCTTACACAAGTCACAGCACTCACCATAACACATACCCTCCCCAATATCCGTCACCCAGTCACTCTATCCCTACCCCACCACCCTCAGCAACCCTCCGTTTATTTCCTGAGATTAAGAGTCTCTTATGGTTTATCTCCCTCCCCAGTCTCATCTTGTTTCATTTTTCCCTCCCTTCCCCCAGGACTCCCTGCCCTAACCATGACATTTTAATGGAATAGATTTGGAATATTCAACTGATCACATTATTTGTGAGTAGGAAAGCTTGGTTTGATGGTTAATTTCATGTGTCACCTTGCCTGGGTCATGTGATCCCAAGATATTTGGTCAGATATTATTCTGGGCATGTCTGTGTGGGTGCTCCTAAATGAGATTAACATTTAAATTGGTAGAGTGAGTAAAACAGATTGTCCTCCCTGGTGTGGGTGGGTCTCATCTAAGCAGTTGAAGGCCTGTCTGGAACAAAACGGCTGGCTGTCCCCTAAGTAAGGAGAATTGCTCCTGCCTGGATGACTTTAAACTGGGACTTTTCCCTTCAAACTACAACTAAAATATCAGTTTGTCACGGTTCTCAGGCCTTGAGAATCATACTGAAACTATAGCATTGGCTCATTCAAGTCTCCAGCTTGCTGACCTAAACTGCAGCAGATTTGGGAACTTGTCAGCCTCTGTAATTGCATGAGCCAGTTCCTCATAATCTCTCTCTTTTATTCTGTCTCAATACATATACACACATACATTTTCTATTGGTTCTGTTTCTCAGTTTCTCTGGAGAACTTTGACTAATACGAACTTAAGGACCACTCAAGAAAATGTTCAAAAAGCCAAGGAGAATGGAAAAATAATGATTATATAACATTTTACAGATCGTGTCTGAATAGGATAAAAACAAATGGTCTGTTCCAGTCAGAATTCTATCACTTTCTAGTTGTTTGACCTTGAGTAATTCACTTAATCTGAGACTCATTTATTCATTCATTCATTCAATCACCAAACACTTTCAGAAGGCACCAAGTGTACTCTGTTAAGCCCTAAAGATATTGGGGTAGATAAGATAAATTCCACTCTTAAAAAATTCAGTAGAAAGAGAGCTGGAGGCATTTGATAGAAAAATTCATGCCCAAGGTCAAGAATCATAAATATTGAATCATCAGACTCCTTTATTTCCTATCTATTCCCCACACAAACTCTGTCCTTCTGGCATTGTTTGCACTCTATCTTGACACACATTTTAGGCTCTGAAACTCTGCCTAAGTCGTATCCTCCCCTTTGAGAAATGTCTTTATGGAATGGATTTCTCCATTATGTCCCACTGCCTTTTCAAAGTTCTTTTCAACTGCTAGTAAGATCTCCCTCTACTTTAATTTCCCAAAGTTTTTATTTTCTATGATCTTCATTAATATATATTAGATATGAGCTATTATCCTTCTTTGTGTATAATATTCTAGGTGTTACGTTTCTAAAAGCAGAATATATCCTTGTATTTCTTTCATTCAGTACAATGAGCATTTCTTGAATAACACTAATGATTTCTACTATTGACTAGTGAAGAGAAACTGGAGAATCACCTCTTTTCAATGTCCTGATTTTTCATAATTTATACAATGAAGAAAATACTTGATAATGGGAATTTTATGTAAAGTATTTTTTGTTACCAAAAGAGAAAAAGATTAAGTAGGTTACAAATAGAATAATCTGTTCATAATGTCATTATGACAATAAGGAAATTAATCAACTCTATTACTGAGATTAGATATTTTCTATCCTGACAAATATCCAAAAGTATTCCTTTATGTAAGGATTCTAATCTATATTCAATAGTTAAATTCTAATTTTTGAAAAATGCTTAAGCTAGATACAATTAGCAGTTCAAATTTATTGATATGTGGTTAAGGAACTGAGCTCCCTAAGAAAACAGGTAGAGCTGGGAGCTCCTTTTAATTTGAAGGAAGTGGAGAAAAGTGATTATGAATCAGACTCAGATTATAATAGTGATGCTACCAGTTAGAGTACAAACTTGGACATACTAGTCTTATAAAATCTTACAGTGAAAATTTATAAATTAGAATTTTATTCTCTTTTTATTTGGGATAAGAAAAGGATATTCATCACAGAACAATATTTCTGATTCCCAGGACATTTGAACCTCATCAATACCCAAATTTGGAGGGCTGTTATGAGGGATTAAATGAGCTATGATGATTGAAGTACTGGTAATTTGCCCGGTACTTAGTGATTGTGAAATAAATGGTACCTGCTATTAAGAAGAGACAACAATCCAAAATGGAGTAACTTGTGCTACACTTACCTCAGCACACCGAGACTTGATACCCAACCTAATTGCAATTTCAACCTCTCCTAGGAATGTAATCTTGAACTAGGGAATCTGAAATTTCCTGGTCAGCAGTAATGAGGTAATCTGTCTGACAACCCCCATGGGGTGCCTGGCTGGCTCAGTTGATAAAGCACGTGACTCTTGATCTCAGGGTTGTGAGTTTGAGCCCCACATTGGAGTTAGATACTACTTAAAAATAAAACCTTTTTTAAAGATCTTAAAAAATAAAAATAAAGGAAAGTTTCTTATTTTGTTCAGCTCCTCAGAGTGTCTCTCTATTTGCTAGATGGGATGCTGATTGATTCAGGAATTGCTGAATAAATAAATCTTTAAATTTACCCAGTTGAATTTTTTTAAATGTGACTTAGAAAATAAATGGCCAGGCGCGCCTGGGTGGCTCAGTGTGTTAAAGCCTCTGCCTTCGGCTAGGGACATGATCCCAGGATCCTGGGATCAAGCCCCACATCCGGCTCTCTGCTCAGCAAGGAGCCTGCTTCTTCCTCTCTCTCTGCCTACTTGTGATCTCTGTCTGTCAAATAAATAAATAAAATCTTAAAAAATAAAAAAAGAAAATAAATGGCCAGAAGCTTATATGTGGCTCATCACACTAAGTTCTTCATACTAGTTCTGCATTATTTCCATGTGGCTAAAATTTCTGTTAAATGTGTGGGGTTTTTAAAAATTATTATTATTTTTAAGATTTTATTTATTTATTTGACAGACAGAAATCACAAGTGGGCAGAGGCAGGCAGGGGGGTGGGCAGGCAGGCTCCCTGCTGATCAGAGAGCACGATGCGGGACTTGATCCCAGGACCCTGAGATCATGACCTGAGCTGAAGGCAGAGGCTTTAACCCGCTGAGCCACCCAGGCACCCCTTTTTTATTTACTTATTTTTTAAGATCTTTTTATTTTTGAGAGAGAGATAGAGCATGACCATGGGAAGGAATACAGGAAGAGGGAGAAGCAGACTCCCCACCGATGCCATGCAGGGCTTGATCCTGGGACCCCAGGATCATGACCTGAGCCGAAGGCAGATACTTGACCAACTGAGCCACCCAGGTACTTTGTTAAATGTGGTCTTCCTCTTCCTTAAAGAAGTTGGTAATCTGGTTTTTCCAAAATAGGCTTTATAGGTTAGAAGTTTATCTCTCTGTTATGCTTTATTTAAATGCTTTTACTTTACATTATTTAATGTTCTTTGTGAGGATCATTATCTCAAGCATTGCACCAAGTGTATGGTTATAGAGGTTTTGATTAAAAGAAACCCAACCAGGGGTCTCCCTTCCTCTTTAAGTTCTGTGATGAATTTGCAAAATTCCATCTAAATAGCTGCATTGTTCCTGGTCCATTAGGCATTAGCAGCAGGATTTAAATTTAATAATTCACAGTGAAGCATTAAAAAAGAAATGTGGAAAATGTACATATGATTGTAAATATAAAGGAAATGATTTGGGCTGAACCAAAGGTTAAAAAATATAATAATGTTCCCTGTAGTTAAACTAAAACTGCTAAATAGACTGGAATAGTAAAATAGATTCCATAGCAGATGGAAGCCAAAGAATGAGAGTATTATATTTATTTCAAATAATTGCAACAACAGAAAACATACTAAATACATGTATACTGGAGGGGGGAAGAATAACACTTCAGGGCTGTTAGTGGGAAAAACTACCAGGCGTGGCTCAGAGAATCTGGGGCTTAACTCAAGATGGATCTTTTAATATTAAAATTTTTTTTGCTGTTTTTTTTTAAAGATTTTATTTATTTATTTGACAGACAGAGATCACAAGTAGGCAAAGAGGCAGGCAGAGAGAGAAGGGGAAGCAGGTTCCCTGCTGAGGGGCTCGATCCCAGGACCCTGAGATCATGACCTGAGCCGAAGGCAGAGGCTTAACCCACTGAGCCACCCAGGCACCCCAAATAGTTTCCAATTTTTATTGCCAAGAGACTGGAAGCTCCTTGAGAAGCAGAGACCATGTCAAAACAGTTATTATGTTTATTGAATTAGTAGAAGAGTGAGTATGTATGTGTGCCACAGAATATAGCTATCCTCAAAAGGAAAAAAAATAGGGAGAGAGAGAATCTAGAACTTGTTGCTGTTGTTTTAATTGCATTGACTTCAGCCATTCATTTAAATTCTGTTTCTCATTTCTCATGCATCTTATTATCATTTGCCCTTTTTAGAAGATAATTAGAACAATTCTGAGATTTGGAAAGATTTGTGACCAAATTCAACCGAACTAAAGTTGAAAAAAATCTTTATATTAGTAGAATGAAACAAAGAAATTAAAGTGGCTTTTTTTTTTAAGATTTTATTTATTTATTTGACAGAGAGAGAGGGAGAGTACAAGCAGGGGGAGGGGCAGAGGGAGAGGGAGAGGCCAGCTCCCCACTGAGCAGGGAACCCAATTCTGGACTTGATCCCAGGACCCTGGGATCATGACCTGAGCTAAAGGCAGTCACTTAACGAACTGAGCCACCAAGGCACCCAAGTGTGTTTTTTCTTAAGGGAAGACTATTTATTGCAAGGAAATCTCTCTCTCTCTCTCTTTCTCTCTGTCTCTTTTTAAGTGAAAATTTTCTGCAACTTGGCCAAAACCTTAAGATTTATTGAAGTTTCTGGGAAGAGAGTTGATGGTCTGAAATAATATGTTGACTAAACTCCACCCCCCCCTTTTTTTTTTTAAGATTTTATTTATTTGACAGAGAGAGATCACAAGTAGGCAGAGGTAGGCAGAGAGAGAGAGGGGTAAGCAGGCTCCCCATTGAGCAGAGAGCCCAGCCCAATGCAAGGCTTGATCCCAGGACGCTGAGATCACAACCTGAGCTAAAGGCAGAGGTTTAACCCACTGTGCCACCCAGGCGCCCTAATCCCACCTCTTTTAATGCTTTCTCAAATGTGGTTTTGTTAATATCAAGGAAACTTTTTTCTTTCTTTAAGTCAATATTCACCACCCAAAACATGTAATTTTATAATATGAAGTGGAGAATGACTATAAGATTGTAGATCAATTTAAAACTTTGAAGTCTTTTGCCAGAATTTTTAATAGAATGACATAGCAGTTAAAACTGTTGATTCAAAAATTAAACTATTTGGATTTAATTACCAGCTCTACCACTTCCAGCTATATATTTTTGTCTTAGTTAAGACCTTCTTTTTCTTTCATTTTCTTTGCCTATAGGACTGGAACTTCTGATATACTGTAAGTGTTCAAAGAATGTTACCTGTAAGTTTTACGAGATCAGGTAGAGATTTTGCTAATACCAAATCAAATAGTGTAAATTGACAGAATTTTATAGAAGGAGAGACATTAAAAATCAGCTAATGTGGATTGCAGACTTAATTGTAACACATGGTGAAAAAAATATTTTACATCATGACTCAGAATGTAAACATCTATAAGGGAAACAAGAGTTTGGTAAAATAATACTTTTTATATATGATTCATGCTCATAGTTCTTTGTTTCATTTTCTAAAAGATGTTGGTTGCTATCTACTAAATTGTTTTGCTACTTTCTAAGGAATTATTATACACTGTGTGAAAAAGTTAATCTAATAAAATGCCTTCACTTTACAGTGTAGAAAACTGGAGTCTTAAGAACTTGTGAAAGTCATTTAAGATTACATAGCTAGAAAACACGTTTTACCACATTAATGGAATAAAGGATAAAAATTTATAATCCTCTCAATAGATGCAGAAAAAGCATTTGACAAAACTGCACACCATTTCATGATAAAAGCTTTGAACAAATCAAGAATAGAAGGAACATAAAGGCTCTATGTGACAAGCCCACAGCGAACATCACACTCAATGATGAAGAGCAGAAAGCTTTTTCTCTAAATTCAGGAATGAGACAAAGTGCCCATTCTCACAACTCCTATTCAACATAATACTGGAAGTCCTAGTCAGAGCAATTAGGCAAGAAAAATAAATAAGTGTAATTTCCACTGGAAAGAATAGGATACAGGGACAACTGGCCGTCTATTTGGAAAAAGGGGAAAATTAGGTCACTACTTCCTATTCTGTGTCAATAGCAAACATATTCAAATGCACTGAATATTTTAATGTAAAAGGAAATCACAAAAATACTAGAAAAATATATAAATAAATTTAGTATTAGAAAGGAAATTTTAAGACTGTCAATTTAAAAGAAACCAAAGAGATCAATAAAAAGATTAAAATATTTTTCAATTTTTTTTGTATTGAAAAGAAAATCTGCAAATACATTTAAATGGTACATGAAAACATGGGGGAAATTTTGCCATTGTTTATGAAAAATAAGGAATTCAAACATTCAAAATACAAAGAATATTTACAAATCCATAAAGAAAGAACCGTCACATGTAACTGCAAAGTTGGTAAAGGACAATTCGTAAAATTAGAAATATGAATGGCCAATAAATGTCCACAAATTCTCTAGGCAAATTTTTCTTTCTTCAGACGGACAGTCAGATGTCCCAGTGTCCTATTCTTGGAAATTACATTAGTAGTGTTTTATTTCCTTATATTTATGTACTTTATACTTTTGATCAATTCTATGTAGTATAAATGGTGATGAATATGCTACCTGGCCTTATTGTGGTAATCATTTCATAATAGATATGTGTATCAGATCATCATGTTTTATACCTTAAACTTATATGCGTTATATGTCAATTATATCTCAGTAAAGCTGAGGATGAAGATTACATAAGTATATAAAGGCATAAAATTCTGGGACCAGAATTTCTTTTGAAATATAATTTACGTATCATAAAATTCACCCTTTAAAATGTATAATTCAGTGGTTTTTGGTATAGTCACATAGTTGTCTAATTGTTACCTCTATCCAATTCCAGAATATTTTCATAACCCCAAAAGAAACCCCATACCCATTAGCAGTGGAACCAAAATTAGTATTCACTCCCAGACCAAAGATCTTTCCACTGTCAAAGCTTTATATGAATTTACAAATTAATTATCTTAAGGTAAGTAAATTTAATAAGGGTTAATATGTCTAAATGACCAAAATTATCAAATATATGCTTGGACTTTACATGAGTCTGTGCCATTATCTATCTTAAGATTTTATATAAATTTATATATCCTTTTTTAAAAAATATCTACCATATCCTTAACAGTACATGACAAACACTTGGGAACAGATCCTATGTATTCTAAACAGACTCAGGAAATGTTTTGTTTTTTGGATGTATAGCTCATCATCTCAAAGGAAATGAGACTAGCAACTTCTAGAGAATATGTGAGACTTAGAGCTTTTCACAAAAGGAGAATTTTTTTTTTCTATTTCAAGGTTTTCAAATAAAACTCACAACCAGACAATAGGCTCTTTAGCTTTCTAAGGAGAACCTACATATTTTCTTGAACAGGAGTTCAAATAAAATTTAAAAGTGCCTCATGGCAATATTAACCAAAATATTCACTCTGGTTTTTAAAATATCCATCCCTTGGTCTCTGGCTTTGCTTCTATTTTATCTTGTTGGAATTTCACATAAAATGAACATGAGTGCCTATTTTCTATTTTATGCCAAAATTACCAGATCTCTAAAAGAAAAACCTCTGTCACATTTGGATTATTTAAATAGTATTCTCTAAAGTGTGAGTCATTGTATATTTTTTGGTTCTTCAGTGCAGGGTTGATGATTCTTTAGTAAATACAGTTTCAAGTATTCATAAGGACATACACCCATGCAAATTAATGATTCAGAACTGAGGGCTCAAAAAAAAAAAAAAAAAGAACTCAGGGTTCAAAAAATTTGAAATGGTTGTAGATTAGTGCACTAGAAAGAAATGAAAATAATGATAATGACAATAAAGCCAAAAAATAATTTAAAAAATATAGCAGCTAGTTCTTTTAAACAAAATTTAAAAATTAATCAAATTAGGTATAAACTATAAAAACTGATCTTTAGTCTCTAATGAAAACTTTCAAAAGAAAACTATGTATTTTATGTCAAATTTGGTAGGATATTAATTCCCTTTTCTGAAAAAAAAAATACTAAAAGTTTTGAAAATCTATTAATATTTATATCCCTTGAATTTCAACACAAAGGAAATATCCTACCATTAATTTCAAGTTCTCCAAGTCCTAAGACCTTTTAAATACAATATAAACTAAAATATACAGAATTCATCAGGAAATACTGTATAGATGCTTTATGAATGAATGAATAAGTTGATTTTAAAATATTAAACAACCTTTCCTAGTGTTGGGTTATTAATTGTTTACTGACTCTAATCACTGAGTTATCTTTACTAGAGAAGGCTTAACTACAATTACCAAGCCGTGGCCGATTAAAATGTAAACCTTAACATTGACGTAGCCTAGATGTTTTGTATTGGCAAAGTGATTATGTTGTACATGTAGTCATTTCTCAGACATTTGGTTCTTTGTCCAAAGACCATGGTTTGGGAGAGGTGTCATTGGAAGATTGACAACAGATGCCAAATGCTAATCTCCAGAAAGTTATACTTAACACATGTTGTTTTTCTGAATTGAACTCATTCTTTTTAGGTGAGTCTCATACATCTTTTTCAGTTGGCCCCCAAACTTTTCTTAGAGATACAAGATGATAAAATGATTTCCTACAAATCTATAGAATTCCACATTTCTTATTTATAGACTCCAATTTATACAAACAATTTACCAATTTTAAGTATTCCAGAATTTGGAGAAATAAATGCTGTTTTCACGGTCATTGAAAAAACATTTGAAAATAATTTTCTTTTTTGTAATCACAAAGACTTTTAGTGGAATAGGTTTGGAAACTTTCCTCTTATTAGCAGTGTGCTGCTTAACCTCTCCAAGCTGGAGGAATCCAATCTGTAATCAGGAATAATACTATCAACCTCCAGGGTGATTATGAGGATTTAGTGAATGATGTAGGTAAAGCACTTGTCATACATACAGTGAGGGCTTAATAAAAGATAGCCATTGTTGTCCTTGTTATCAGTCCTGGTGTCTGTATTGCCAGTCTCACTGATTCATTCACATGACCTAAAACATTTCACCAAAGCATAGATCTTATTTGTTGCCTATGTTATTCCCTTAGAAAGAAGAAAAATTAAGTAGCTATTTTAAGTACTCAAAAGCCCTATTTATATACAAATCAAAAGGAGTGTAAATACACTTTACTAAAGGATTGAATACATTATGGTTTACATAACATTATAAATCTGGTCAGATTTTAATTTGCTCAGATTTAATTTACTATTCACAAATGTGAAAAATAATTATCTATACCACCAAATATGCAGAAAGAAGACTTAGTTTAAAAAGGATATTAAAGTTTTTCAAAAAGCATAGATTTATTTTCAACATGTTTTTTTAAAAAGCCAACCACAGTGTTAGCTTGTAAAATATCTAACCATAGGATCCCTATTACTAGCCCTGTATGTATGTTTCATAATCTGATGTCAGTTAACTTAAGAGATAAGAGCATACCTGATTTATAGTTTCTTTTCCAAACCTTTGATGTAGGTAAACATTCAAACTTTAACTTCTTGCCTTCAAGCAAAGTTATGTTCTACTTTTCGTAACCCATTTGTAAAGATTTCCAGGAAGTAGCAATCTGGTAGCAATTTTAGTTGTGCTTAAACTCAATGTCAGAGACACTGACATATTATGACCACACACCAGCTTAATGTACCAGAAAAGTAAGGGCCAAATGCTTGGTAATGGCTATAGGAATTACAAATATAGACCTTGGGAGGAAATTACAAGCCTGTAGGACAGAGATAGCAAATGAGTTTCAACATCTAACACCAATTTCAGGTGTTAGCTGCCTGAATTGTGTTGAGGATTTTGAGGATGGGAGTTCGTGCTCTGGGAGAAAAGGTTTGTACTATGTTGTGATCTAATGTCAATGACTGCCCTGGGCAGGTAGGATCTGCCAGCTGTGTTCTAGGTTTGGGATGTTCCAGATGGCTCAAGGCAATTAGAGTTAGCCTTGGGGTCCTACAATACATTATGCCTGTTTTACACTGTACAGCTACGTCATCTTCTCTGAAAACCAGTTCCCCCATCTCAGGCCCTCCCTCTCTATGTGCATGAGACAGGAGATGCTTTCCTTACAGCATTTGAGTTTCCTGTCAGTAGTACAAACAAGTAGCAGAGACTAAGTAGTGCTTTTTATTTGCAAAGAACAGAGGTCCATATTTAATTTAAGCAGAAAGAGAATTTTATTTTGGAAGATCAGAGAAGGAACAGGATGACTGGTTGAGGACACTCAGGCAGGAGCCAAGGAAGCAGCACAGAGTTCAGGTTCTGCCATAGGGATTGTCTGCTTAGGATGTAGGCACCTTCAGCACTGCACTCTTGCCTACAGTGACTGGGCTCCCTTACCCCTAGACTTCATCTTCTGCCACTGGATTCTCAATACCACAGTCACCATGAATAATCACTGAGTCACCTTTACGTCACTCCTTCAAAATTCAAAATTCCAAGCCGAAGCCTGGGAATAGTGGTATTCAGATCACAGCTTAGAAATTGCTGACACAGAACTAAGTTGAGAGTGTGAAAATTTAAAGTCACACGTAAGGCTACCTAGGAATAGGCAGAGTGGGTACCAGGAGAAGCTAGAGCAGAAACTAGGGATTTTGCTAGATATAATAATCCTGGGACCAAATTGTGGGAGAACTAGAAAGAACATGAGTTAGAGAAATGAACTAAGAGATGAACCCAAAGTAGATTTCAACCCAAAGACCAGACTTCCAAAAAGTAGTCCTAGAACTGGGGAGGCACATGGGGCACACTGTGCAATTCTATTTTAGACCAGGTAACCAAGTTTAGAAGCTGGAGAGAACAATAAAACAGAGCAAAAACATGGGCTGGATTTGCTGAAGCTTATCTAAGACTGGGATTTATTGCATTATTCATTGTAGGATGTATAATTGGAACCAATGAATTGGTTCCCTTAGGCCTTGCCCAGTTGAGGGGAAGTAAAATATAATACACTAGCACCAGTCCTTGAGGCAATGAAGGAATCAGGAGCATTCAAAAATTGATGGGTTATTGCACCTCTCCCTAAGCTTGGCAAAATTAGCCTAACGTTCAAGGATGAATACTTCCCATTTGCCTGATTTGCTAGCTGTTTAGAGGGGTCTTCATATTCTTCCTAATTGGGCCTGGGAGCAGTTTTGGCCAGGTAGAGGAGGCAAGGTTAATGTGCTATCGGTAACTTCTGACATAGAGTGGACATAAGGAGATCCAGGCTTTGAGTAGTTAGAACAAGTCTAGTGGAAGGCATCTTGAGGATGGTTGTAATGGGATGATAATTAGAGAGCAGAGACCAGTGCATGCATCCCGTGTAGGACTTTCTAGTTATCGGGAAAAGAAAATCATCACCAAAGCCTCAGTGATGGAAGCAGCAGCAGCAGGTAGTTTTATCTGAAACACGAACATTTCCTGGCAAAATCACATGTTCTAGGGTGAGATCAAATGTGCCCTAGCTAAACTCTGAATCTTTTAAACTTTCAGTCAAAGCATTCAGCAAGCATTAATAAACTTGAATAAATGATACATTTCACTTCTGTGGGGACTTATTATATTTCATTAGTTTTGTTTCACGCATTCCCCTAGCTTCCTCACCCAGCAGACTCTCCCAGGGATTCCAAGACTTACCATTACTTAACACATACATACCAGACCTCTGTGCTGTGTGGGAGGGATACAGGGTTGCGTTTCATTTGTCTTTCTGAAGGAACAGATCTTTTATTTATTTATTTATTAAGATTTTATTTGACACAAAGAGAGAGAGAGAGAGAGATCACAAGTAGGCAGAGAGGCAGGGAGAGAGGGGAAAGCAGGCTCCCCGCCGGCCAGAAAGCCAGATGTGAGGCTCCATCCCAGGACCCTGAGATCATGACCTGAGCCAAAGGCAAAGGCTTAACCTACTGAGGTACCCCAGCGCCCACAGATCATTCATTTAAAAGCAATTTGTGAGGTATCTGGGTGGCTCAGTGGGTTAAAGCCTCTGCCTTTGGCTTCAGGCTCGGGTCATGATCCCAGGGTTCTGGGATTGAGCCCTGCATAGGGCTCTCTGCTCAGCAGGCAGCCTGCTTCCTCCTCTCTCTCTGCCTGCTTCTCTGCCTACTTGTGATCTCTGCCTGTCACATAAATAAATAAAATCTTTAAAAAAAAATAAAAAATAAAAGCAATTTGTATTATATCAAACTCAGCAAGACTTTAGAGATTCTCTATCTCACTTTTTTTGCTTTTGATGGTGTTAGTGTTGGCTTTTGGTTGGTGATTTTTTGTTGGTTTTGGTTTGTTGTTGTTTTAAATATCCTTGGAAATAAGTGAGCCATTGAGTCTAAAATTGAAGTCTCCAGGTTATTTACAGAGTAAAACTTGACACTGTAGATGAATATTCCAAAAGACAAAACAGGGAATGAGGTAACAAAAAGAATCAAAATGAGGGTAAATAGTAGAAAACTCAGTAAGTTAATAGGACATGTAGATTTCAACACCACTTCCCACCTTTAAAACTCCATATAGAACATTTTCAAAGCCACCTCATTCCTTAAACTGGGGTAAACTAGGATTTTATTTTATTTTTTAAAAAGATATTTATTTATTTATTTATTTATTTATTTATTTGACAGAGAGGCAGGCAGAGAGAGGGAGAAGTAGGCTCCCTGTTGAGCAGAGAGCCGGATGTGGGGCTCCATCCAAGGACCCTGAGACCATGACCTGAGCCAAAGGCAGAGACTGAATCCATCTAACCAGCCAACTACCCCTATACTAGGAGTTTAGAATTCATTTTTTGAGGCTGCGGGTTTAGAACAACAAAAATATCTCTATTTTATCCAGTTTAGGAAAGTAACAGCTAAAGCTTTATTTTCCAGTTTGGAAAAAAAAAAAAAAAAGCTGAACATAAATCTGTGTGAAAATGTTTAATCCCCTGTACGGCTAAGGGCAAATGAAATTTTAGTAGCTAAGTCAAATTAAAGCCCCATCCCATATTGTACCTTTTTGTTAAGGTGAATGGCTATACCTACTTCTGGTTCATTTAGTGAGCTGAAAAAAAAAATTATTCAAACCCTTATATGCATTTTTCTAAGTTCCTAGAATGCCAGCCTACTGACATATGATTGTACTATTTCTTATTTGTCAGAGACGATTCTGAATTTCACTGAAAACCACAAAGGAAACCGACAGACCCACATTAATAGTTCTGATAACCCCACCAAGGAGGAAATACAGAGAGGAAGTTAATCTACAAGTCTGATAGGGCAGAAGTGATTTTAGCAGAAGAGCCTCAATATTCAGCCTGTTCCGACACTGACGACTCCTCATCTTCATCCCTGTTCTTCTGGATTCCTCTCCCTTCTCCTTCAGGAACTGGCTACGGGGTAGGCAGGAAAGGTGCTTGGATTGGGATTAGCAGAATTCTAGTTGTGGCTGCTGCACTTTCAGGGTCACAGCCTCAGTTTCCACAGCTGTCAAACAGGATTATTAATACCTGTCCCTCCCTGGGAACTTGCCGGGACCCTACAAGAATACATTGTCTCCAGAGAAGCCAAGGCCACCATTACTGGGAGAGTCGCCAAGGGAACTCAGCTTCGGGTCTCTCCCTCCGCAAGGCTAGTTGAACCAACAGTCAACAGGAAGCTCCAGGGGTTGGGACAGGATCACCGGCTCGGAAGGAGGCCAGACGCGAGCGTTTTTAGACGGCGATCAGGCAGGTGATGGGAGCGTTAGGAACGCCCCCCTGGCTCACGCGGCTGGGCTGAGATTTTACTATCAGCGACCAAGGGTGCGGAAGCATAGTACTAAAAAGCAAACAGTCAACCAAAATAACTCAACCCTGTCCTCCTCCACAAAAACAAACAAAGCCCCAAAGCCCTCGGCACTAGAGAACAGGGCAAAGGGAATGGAGAAAGGCAGAGGGGAAGGAAGGGGCGCCCCTCACTCCATCTCCAGGGGCAGGCAAGTCCGCGGCCTCAAGGTCCGCGGAAGGGGAGGGGGCGCTGTGGGTCCGCTCTCCGCGTGCCAGAAGCGCCACCTCCTCACGCCCCCTCAGCCTGCGCCGCCTCGGGAATCCGCCCCGGACCCTGCCGCCATGTTGGGTCCGGATAAGTGATTCGGACCAGTAGCCGACGGGGACCGCCCGCAGCTCGCGGAGCGCGCCGGCGCCGGAAGGCGGGGGGCGCTCGAGCCCGGGCGGGCGCGGCGCGAGTTCCGGTGAGCAGGCCGGCCGCGCGCGCAGGTAGCCGCAGCCCCCGCCCTCGCCCCCGCCCCGCCCCCGCCGAGGAGGGGCGGAGCCGGGAGTGAGGGCGGGCGCCGCGCGCAGTGGAGGTGGAGAGTGAGGCCGAGGGGTGGGGGAGCCCGGGAATTCCCTCCTCCTGAAGTAACGAGTGCGGGGCGGCTGTGCCGTCGTCGCTGCAGCCGGGCGCTCGGGACGAGGAGGTGGAGGAGGGAGAGGGCCCCGCGGGCCTCGCCTCCGCCCGCCGCCCCCTCCTCGCCGGCCCGAGCCGCGGTAGCGGCGACTCATGAGAGCGCGGCTGGAGGGCAGGTAAGTACCCGGCAGGGCCCCGCGGACGGAGGCGGCCGACCCCGGTCCGGGCAGTGCTAGGCCCCGGCGCCCGCCCGCGCGGAAAGGCGCCGGCGCTCCCCGCCCCCGCAGGCTCCGAGTCGGGAAGTTGGGGAGAAACTTCTCCCCTCCCCCGTCCCGGCTCGCCTGGCGGGCGTGTCTCCTTCCCGGCGCTACCTGCCTGCCCCCTGCCTCGTCTCCGCCCCGTCCAGTCCTTCCCGGTCCCGCCCCAGTCGGACTTCAGGTCCTTGGAGCGGTACGCTAGCTCCCATCGGTGCCTGGGGGCGAGGTTAATTTTGGCTGGGTCGGCGGGACTGAGGGCCGAGACCGGCGGCCCTTTTCTGTCCCGGAGCTTGAGGGTCTCCGTGTTAACTGACGCCGGGTGGCAACTGTGCTGGGAGAGCGGACGTGGGTGTGTGTGGGGGGGCGAGTGGGTGAGCCTCTCGCTTTACTTGGTTTGATTGAAAACCGCAACATGTTAAAGTTTTCCTTTGTTTTGGGTTGGGGGTTGGGAAGTATGCCAGTCCGCATCCACTTTTACAGTATTATGCCACTCAGCCCCCCATTTGGTTCTGTTCTCTGTCCACATATTACAGAAAATTTTGTTTTAAAGTGTGTTTTTCTTCTTGATAATTGCTTCCAGTATTTGCTTTATTGGGCATGGGACAGCGTCGTTTTAAGGAGCTCTTCGAAAACCTACTCCGATGTAGGGATTGCTTTAATTTTTGTTTGGTGAGTGGAAAATAAATCCAATGCAGGGATCGCTTTAATTTTTGTTTTGTAGCGAGTGGGACACAACATAGTTCTCATTGGGTTGAATTGTTTTCTGCGTAATTATTGAAACAGGCATGGAATAATACATGTTCTAACAATTTATAAATTATTAAAGAAGTGAGACATCTAATGAAACCGCAGCTTTATGTTCATGCCATTACGTATATGTGTTTCATGGTGTGTTTTCACATACATGATTACACATATGCATTTGATTGTAGTACATTTGTGTCCATGTAACTGTAGGCTTACAGTGCCAAAAGTATCTCCATAATTCCGAGTATATTTAAACCATCTTGTTAAATCTCTAAAGTTAAGTTACGCATTAAGGAAAATATTACTAAATGTGTACATGTAACTATGCATTTAAGGCATAGTACCTGGAAAATTTAATAATGAGGGCAGTGGCATACAGTGGACAGAAAACATTTGGAATGGACAGGTTATGAAGGAGTGTCTTTAGGAGAAAGAGGATCTTGTGTGCATCAAACATGATTATCATATATTCTGTAAGAAAGCTGTATCTCACTAAGCCATACATAATGTTTTACTAATATGTGAGACTCCTGTCATTGTTGACATTTCAGAAAAGGAAGTTTAATTATTTTAAATTTGGGGACATACCTAAATCTCAGTGGAGATTTTGAAAGCTGGTTGACAATTCATAGGGTCCTAAATTTGAAAAAACAAAATGAAACAATTGCCTTTGATCTGAATCTAAATACAAGATAGTTCATATCCATGTTTCCAGAATAAAAGATAAAAAGGCTCTTAGAATATATACTCTGGTGTAACCACCATAATGTTATAATAGCTTTTAATTTTGCAGTATGTTTTTGCTGACTTCATAAACCACAAAATTGACTCCTTTCTATTCAACCGAAAGTGAAATTACGGCTTTGACCAGTCTTCCTAGGATAGGTGGAATTTGTCTAATGGCTGAAGTATAATATTAATACATGGATTAAGTTGTTTTTTATTTTAATTCAGGAAAATCTCAAGTTGAAAAATCTGTGTGCATGCAAATAAATCTCCTTCCTGATATATGATATTAAAAGAATAAATGTTCTAAGCTAATAGCAATAAGCCAGTGTTACCAGCACATGGTATAAGATTTATTAGTCCGAAGTCCAAATTTCCATCTTTTAAGGCAGTGAATAATTTGTTAACATGAGTAATTTTTCTTAACATGTGTAACTCTCAATCTAGTGTTTAATATAGACGTCATTTGTTAGTTCCTATTAGGATTATATTTTAAAAAGGTACAAACCCAGTTATTAAAAAAGTCGTGGGAATGTAAGGTACAACATAGGGAATATGGTTAATAATATTGTAATACCTTTGTATGGTGATAAATGGTAACTAGTCTTATGGGGGGATGTGTTTCATGATGTATAAAAATATCAAGTCCCTATGATATATAATAGAAACAGGCAGGGTATTGTATGTCATTTATACTTCAATTAAAAGAAGTGCCTAATATCAAAAAATTTAAAAGCAATACTAAGCTCTGGTGTCTGGGAATGCAAACTTGGGAAATAAAACTGTATTTTTAAAAAACCAGCAAGGAAGTGATTTCTATAAAAGTAAAGATTTGGGAGATAGGAGAAAGTTTTGACTGGGACCCAGCTTCTGCAGGGGTGACAGGAGTTTTAACCTGGTGGTGGTTGCAAGGGTGTTCCTTAGTATATTCACCAGGCCACACATATGTTCTGTGTGCTTTTCTGTATCTGTTTTAGTTCACATAAAATGTTTTGTTTGTTTCTTAAGAAGCCTGTATGTAATATATAAGGTAGGCTTACAGTGACCCTGAGATCATGACTCACATAAAATATTTTGTTTTGTTTTGTTTTGTTTGTTTTTTAAGAAGCCTGTGTGTAATATATTATATAAGGTGCTTGGATAAAGAACTTAACATTTAGTGACTACCTTTAAGAACACTGCCTGGGCTGTCCTTTGCAAACAGGATTAGACTTATTAAATCATTGTTATCATATTCTAGCTAGTGTTTGTCACGAATTTGACATATAAGTAACATGTTAATTATGTTAATATTTTGAGGGAGAACACCAGATTTTACTACCTTTAAATCCTCTTAGCTTATATATTGTAAATGGTAAATAGTAGATAGTCAAAATGTTTATTAAACTTATGGATGCTATTCTGTCATCAAATATAAAATGCAGTTTATTTTTCATAAAATTATGTAAATGACAAAACTGTCACATCAAGGTAATAAGTCTTAACCATTTTGTTTATCTGTTTCGAAGATTTTATTTGCGAAGGAGTGTATGTGTGTGTACACCCCCCCCACACACACACACACAGGAGGGCAGAGGGAGAGGGAGAAGCAGACTCCCCACTGAGCAGGGAGTTTGAGGCAGGGCTTGGATGCTAGGACCCTGAGATCATGACTCGAGCCAAAGGCAGATGCTTAATTGACTGAGCTACCCAGGTGCCCCCAGTCTCTGTGTTCTGTAACAGTAATTCCTTGGATCAGTAATTTTGGCCTTAGTTTTCATATTCTTAAGGATGTCATGAAATTCACAGCATAAGAAGTTTTCATTTACTTAAGCTTTATGAAGATGTGCCATATGGCACCTAACACAAGAGTATGTTTTGTTTCAAGAAAGCAAATGACAGTATGTGTTGGAGTTTCAAAAATGCTGAGAATCATTGTATTATGCCACTTGCTTTATGTAATGGCTTGCTGTTTGAATTGTTGATTTTGTTGCTTTGCATTGTTGCAGTATAGAGTTAAAGAAGAGATCACATCTGTGCCAGACTCTTATATCACAGGAACTTTCAGTCATGTTATAAAGGTGATGTTTGTGGCACTGGCTTTGTTACGTGAATATTTACAGGAAGTTTTAGTTAAGATCTTCCATTGTTCAGTGCTCTACATGGCTTAGGTCACCTTCAGTTCACATTTTAAACATGTCTAACACAAATCCAGAGTTCTTTCAGAGAAGTACAACTGCTTTTCCTTAAAGGTAATAATCTGTTCCTATTAAAGTATCTTGGTATCTTATTGGTAGAGTGTACAGCAGTTTGTGTGTGGCTATGGTAGGGTATGTATTATTGCTTTTCTTCCTCTCAGCTGCTCCAGTGCCACAATTAGGCTGAGTATTGCTCAGCTGCAGCTGCTGGGTGATTATGAACCATCCAGCTCCTGTCTAAACTCAGAGGCAGATTTAGCAAAAGGAGCTATAGTAACAGCAGAGGGTGAAAGAGAAGAGCCAGTGCTGCTGCCAATATCATTATAACATATCTCTCTGCCAAGGAATTGTTGGCTGCAGCAGCACTACTGTTGTCTTGGAACTAGCAGACTTGATGGCAACATATCCTGGTCTGGATTGAGTTTACCTGATGTTACTCTTTAAAATTTTGAAGCTCACTCCAGGAAAGAGAGAGAATCATGTAATTTCAAAGTGCAGGATAATACTGATGGACCGAGTTACAAGCCTCAGTGCTCACCATAGCAGTGCCCTTCAGTTTTTCCTGCTTGAGGGTATATATGTGACTGCAGGCTCCCTGAAGTTTATACCATATACTCCATGCTGCTATAAGCTGGGTCACTTAGAAGTGCTGCTCCTATTACTGTTTGTGCAGTGGCAGGAGAGCTTATATGCAGGTTCTTTGGACATACTGCTTTTTCCCAGGAAGTGGAGGACCCTCAAGAGGGATAATTTCTAGAGCTACTTGCATATGGTATATCCCATGTCTGCCTGAATTTTGCAGGTAGGAACCCTAGATTCTCTTCTGTTGTTCTGGGGTATGAGAAGATGGACATCAACAAACACAGACACATTATCAGCTGTATATGGCAAGAAGCCCCAGACTGGAGGATGCCACAGGCAAATTTGGGGCTTCTGAAATGTTTCTCATTTTATAAACTTGCTAAGCAAAGAGCAGCAGCATCTCATCCTGTCTTTTACTATGACTGTCAGAAAAATCTACAGAGACAATTCCTTTTGTTAATTCTGGCTTTGAAACTTTGTTTGGGGTTGGCTAATTTGGGATGGGTAATGGGGAGCATTGGGAGAATCAGCGCTCCAGCTTGTATAACCGGAAGGAAGGAGGAGGTATGGAAGACTGTACTCCTGAATGTTAACGAGTACACATTGTAGTCGTGGTACATACTTCGCAAAACACTGGTATATTGGCCCCCATCTTTGTGCTCCCACAAAACTCCTCTGGTAAGAAAGCACATTTTCCTTAAATCATAATTATTTCTTTCCATTACAGTAATACATGTGGCAAGGAACTGTTTTGTATGAATCTTTAAGAACAGTCTCTCATAGATTAAATGCTTAATACATTTTGAATTATATACAAAGATGTGGTTGTGTATTTTATGACTATAATATACAGACTCGTGCTACATATGTTTTAAAGTTCTATGTCTACTAAAATTCTATAAAATTTAGTGCTTTTTCAGGGTGGCTGGGTGGCTCAGCAGTTAAGTGTCTGCCTTCAGCTCAGGTCATGATCCCAGCGTCCTGGGATTGAGCCCCCGTCAGGGGGGCTCAGTAGAAAGCCTGCTTTTCCCTCTCACACTCTCCTTGCTTGTATTCCCTCTCTGTCTCTCTCTGTCAAATAAACAAATCAATCTTAAAAAAAAAAAATCTGTAAAACTTAGTGATTTTTCATAAGCTGATGTTAAATTCTTTAGATTTTTAACCTCAAAGTTTTGCTTTAGAAAATGATTTTATAAAACAGTTTGTAAACACTTGCAAATGTGAATTGAAAGGTCATTTTGGTATTTCTAATAAACTGGAAACTCTTTGTAGAGAAATTAAACTAGTCTTTAATGTGATTTATTTTAAAGAAATATTTTTTACTGTTTTAATGAATATAGAAAGCCCAAGCTATCCACAGGAAAAGAAAAAAAAAAGAAAACCTGGAGTTTTCTAAAATACATTTGTCATCCTATCATGTTACTAGTGACAATCATGGCTTACATTCATATCTTCCAAGGACAAAAAGAAAGTCCTGATTTTCTTGATGTAATTTGTGTAAAAGAATGTGATTTTATAGGCTATGTCTGCTCTTACTGGGGTTGTGGGTGAAGACAGGAAGTACTGGGAGGAATGGACTAACCACTGAAATGTAAAGATTGTCTGGTTTCAGCCTATGTTCCTAGCAGTATGTAAACTCTAGATTTTCTTAAACTAATTGTGGAGGTTAGTTACTTCTCTAGTTTTTAAACGTAACTTACAGTTTGTTAGTATTACACAGAAATGGGAGTGGAGTAGAGAAAGTTAGTGACTTTTGCTGCATAATTTAATACTTATAATTGTTCTTTAGCAAGTTTATTTCTTACATTCGTTCTCTTGCAATTAGCATTTTACAGATAAGAGCACTTTTAGAATAATAGCTGTCAGGCATTTGAAAAGGAGCAGAGAAGGTAACATGGTGTAATAAGGAAAGGACTAAAAGGTAGAAGGCCATCTGGATTTTAATGCCACTTTGGACAGTGAAGAGCTATGTAGCATTGGTCAGTTCAGTAAATGCCCTATGCCTCAGTTTCACCATTTGAAACAGGACATAGTTGATATCCTTTCAGCCTTATATAAATGTGTGGTTCTGTTACAGTTGAAGTTTTTATATTGATAACATTTTAAGGAAACTTTTCAGAATCTAGAATTTGAAATAAAATAAGTAACAGGTAAGTAAAGGTTGTAGTAAAAAACTGACCCATAGACTTGGCACTGGGCTTTTCTCCAGCAAACATAGTATCCACTTATTTCATTAAGTGGTTATTTATTAAACCTGTTGTGTAACAAATACTGTGCTAGTTTTGATGTTATAAAAATTTTGGGGGCGCCTGGGTGGCTCAGTGGGTTGAAGCCTCTGCTTTCGGCTCGGGTCATGATCCCAGGGTCCTGGGATCGAGCCCCACATCGGGCTCTCTGCTCAGCAGGGAGCCTGCTTCCTCCTCTCTCTCTGCCTGCCTCTCTGCCTACTTGTGATCTCTGTCAAATAAATAAATAAAATCTTTAAAAAAAAAATGTTTGCCTTTTAGGAATTCACAGTTGGGTGGCACTGGCTAGGATTAGGAGACTGTTGTAAACTTTGTAGATTGGTAGATCTTTTTAGTGTGATAATCTAGTACAACACTTCTCTGGTTTTTTATCGTATTAGTGTGTGATACCTCTGAAACTTTAATGAGTCCCTTTGCATTAGATACTTGTAGCCTCAAGCAAACTGATTCAGTTCTCTAGGCAGGAAGGCTTGATTTGATTTTCTAGACAGTTTGTTACAGATACATGTGATACATATGCACATTCCATAACACTTACCTAGTTTTACTGTAAGAAACACTTTTGAAAATAAGGCCTTTAGGGGCACCTGGGTGGCTCAGTGGGTTAAGCCGCTGCCTTCGGCTCAGGTCATGATCTCAGGGTCCTGGGATCGAGTCCCGCATTGGGCTCTCCACTCAGCGGGGAGCCTGCTTCCCTCTCTCTCTCTCTCTCTCTGCCTACTTGTGATCTTTCTCTGTCAAATAAATAAATAAAATCTTAAAAAAGAAAAGAAAAGAAAAGAAGGCCTTTAAAAACATGTCAGATTTATTTAGCAGTAAAATTAAAAATATAAGGGCTTTATTCATTGAAGCAAATAGATGTGATGTCAGTTAACAGATATTCATGACTATTTGGATGATAGCTTTGCCACATTATATCAGGAAAATAACCACTAACATTAAGACATTTAATTTTTTTTAATTGATAAAAACACAGAGTAATTATTCCAGATTTTTTTCTTTAACACGTTTAGATACTAGTTAGAATGAAATAAGCATAGACATTAGAAAATGGTTAGCTTTTTAAGGTTTGCAAACAAGATTTTGTAAAAAAAGAAGAAAATGAAAAAGCCACGAAAATTATAGGCAGTTTGTGTTCCCAAAGTTTGTCAGTTGGGCCTTTGAAAATCAAAATCTTTTCCTAAAAGAAGTCTTTTTTGGAAGGTTAGTCATTTTGGTTAGATTTCTAGGCAGATCGTTAGTTTATAAAAATTTAACAAAGTTATAGTAGTGTTTCATTGGTAAATGTGTTCTGATTGATTTTCAAGTTTGTTTTTTTTTTAATCTGAGCTCTTAGAACATATGAAATATTTTATCAGCTAAATGCTCTGATTATACAGGGAATGACCTCATTCCCTTGCCAGTTACTCTATCTCCTCACCTTCCCAACTCTTCACCATTTAAAAATCACTGTGTTATGAGTTTCATATTAGGATGCCAGGACCCTCCCGGTGACACCTTGCTGTTAAGCTGAATTTAAGTACAGGAGGGTCCCTAGCTTCTCTACCTGCTTGTTCCAGACACTTAACCCTACTTCCTACTTTATCCCTATAGGACAGTATGAGGAATGGGAAAGCTTCAAAAGATTGGAAATGAGAAAGAAAAATGAGTAAAGTAGAAAAGGGCTTAGGAAAATGAGGAATGAAGGTAATGTGGAAGTTTATAATTTCCTTCTTCGTGCCTTTTTTTTTTCCTGTTTCCCACGCATTTACTGTCATAAGCATTGGGCATGAAGGAAGAAAACCCATTTTATGGCAGGTGGTATGCTTGCTACATGTGTAGTTCATATGCATTATTGCATTTAAATATTTGAAATATCTTTTCAAAATAAAAAAAATGTGGATGATGGTATTACATGTGAAGAAACTGAGTATCAGAAAGTATATGTAATTTTCTAAGGTCATATGTCTAGTGATGACCAGAAGAACTGAATTTATCTCTGACAGGAAGCCTGTTCCCTAGAAGATAACTTCCTTAGGGATAGAGAGCAGTGATGGAAGGGAGGGTTTCTTTTCTTTTCCTTCTCCCTTAAACTGTACTTTTTTTTTTAAAGATTTTATTTATTTGCCAGAGAGAGAGAGAGAGAGTACATACAAGCAGGCAGAGAGGCAGGCAGAGGCAGTGAGAGAAGCAGGCTCCCTGCCAAGCAAGGAGCCCGATGCGGAACTCAATCCCAGGACCCTGGGATCATGACCTGAGCCGAAGGCAGCGGCCCAACCAACTGAGCCACCCAGGCATCCCTAAACTGTACATTTTTATTGGGGCTGAGAATTCCCAACGACTTACACTTTGCTTTTTAATTGAAGTAGCTTTGCAGTACGTATTTCATAATGGGAATCAAGGTCAGATATATGAACTTTAAAAGATGGGTTATTACACTAAACTCTAGCAAATGCTTTCCTTTTGTAGGTTTGGCTTTGTAATGGAAAATTGATACACTAATTCCAGAGCATTCTTTATCTTTTAATAACAAGATGTTCAGCCCAGATTTACAAGGATACAATGTTTGAATGTTTTCCCAATCAAGTTTCTCCTTCTTTTTTTAATCTAAATTTAATTCAACAGAAGAACAAAGCAGACAAAAGATGGGTATTACACTAACTAAACTGTAGCAAGTGGTGTCCATTTGTAAGTTTGGGTTTGTAAAGTGTATTTGGAGTCTATGTGTATATAGTCACCTTCTCGCTCTTTCCCTGTCATTCCTCCTCCCCTGAATTGAGTTTATGCTCAAATATGAACCTTCTGAGTGAAAAGCTGGCTCAAACTTCTGTTTTGCAACATTGCCTTTATTTCCACTAATTAAATCATTTTGCCCTCGATGAGTTGATAGAAATAGTTGGAAGGTCTGCATGTCTGAATGGTCCTACATCACATTTTGGATATGCTGCAGAAAGAGAGCATACTTTTTGCCTTGTCAATAAGATGACAGTTTCCTACACCTTGGAATGATGTAGGAATTGGCTTGACTCATCAGCCATTCAAAGCTTTCCTTCCTTCTGGAGGAAAACAGTAGGTTTCTTCCATCCTGCCTTGTTCCTATGAGTCTACTGTTACATGCATTCCTTACTCTCTGGATGAAAAGTCTCATCTAAAGCTCCAAACGGAAATTTTGTTTGCTGCTCGTTTACCACTGTCAAATTCTGTTGACAAAGATTTTCTTAGCCACCTTAGAAGCCTTTTCTTCTTTGGCTTCCTTTTATTTCTTCAGTTGTATCTAAGAATGTACCCTTTGTCCTGTTTAATAAGCTGGAGCATTGTTTTCTAATGGGAATGCTGGGTTGATTTGGTAGCATTATTATGCCACATAGAATGTAATTCCTTCATAAATCACTCCAGCAGTTCCATCATTGCCCATGTTTATTAAGTCTACATAAGTGTTGGCAGATAGGTTTTAAACTGTTACGCCAAGTCTAAATGATGAGAGTGGCTGCTGCTAGAATGTAAGTTCCATGAAGGTTGGGGGCAATCTTTGTTTTGGTTACAGAAGTTAACTCAAGTATCTGGAGCAGTAGCACAATGTGGACACTTAATAAATGCTGTAAAGTCAATGACAGTGTAACAGTCCACTGGCAGTATTTGCTTCTCCTGGGCATGGGAGAAAGAAATGTCAACAAATAACTAGCTCCTCATTAGAAGCTTATGCTGTAACCACAGATGCTTTTCAATCCAGGCTCCTTGGAGTATCAGGCCTAGGGCTAAACTAGTGGCATCAGTGCTCAGGGTGAATTCAAATAAACTTTGTACTTGAGCCTGATGAAGAAACTGAGGTTTCACTTTGCAGTGACTTGTGTTAAAGACCAGTAAAATAAAAAGTATGTGCAATAGGGAATTTCTTTTCTTTATATGTTATTCTTTATATCTCTAGCAGCTGTGCTTCTTAAAAACTCTGGCACACACCAGTTCCCCTTACATTATGTTGATATAAATGAATTATATGCATATATCTGGTTGTAGGCAGATTAAGAAAAATAGTCTGTGGTAAGGCTACCTTACAGTGACAACCTTAGAACGGGAGAATGAATTTTTGGTGTAAAGAGGAGTTGTCTTTGCTCCAGAAGGTGAGAGAAAGTAACCTATATTAAAAATGTTAGACATCTTAAAAAAAAAAAAAGACATCTATATAGAAATATGCTGTTTGATTATAGAAACATAGTTAGAGTATTTGAAAATTGTGGACAAAGATGATATCTTTTTTTTTTTTTTTTTTTTTTAAAGTAAACCCTATGCTGAATGCCCTCATGACCCCGAGATCAAGAGTTGCATGCTCTACTGACTGAACCAGCCAGCTAGGTGCCCCAAGATGGTATTTTCTTGATTTAAGACAACGTATTAGTACAGAGGCAAACTAATTATGACGGAAAACGTCAAACATCCCAGCACCTTCTGGAAGTTTGCTTTTTAAGAAGCAGAGCATCTGGAAAAATATTACTTCATGTTTAGGTGGTAAAGGAAGCTGTAAAGGTATTTGCTGTTTTGAACTTAATTAAGGTCAGTAGAAAAAACTGATATGCAAAGTAGAGAAAGAACTTTTGGAGATAGGGACCATGTTTTCCTGGGTTTATATTAAAAGTAACAGGAAAAGTAATTTTGGACTTTAAGAAGATGTATGCTCTAGACTTTAGGAAACATATTTGAAAACCAGTAAGGGTCTGTGATTTCAGATTCTGATGGGCAGAATACCACCTAAAGGAATGAAAAGTCTAAAAATGCCCCAGACTTATTGTATGAAGAGCTTAGAAAGCACTCTGATATGGGAGGGGGTCAGGGAAGAATTGTGGATTATCTCTGCATTTATGTAGTCCTTTTAGTGATTGAGAAAAGATAGTAATTAGCCATATCAAAGAACTGGTGGGGATAGTAGCAAGTGGGAATCATGATGGGGTTCAAACCCTACCCTACTCCCTCCTCCTCACCTCATTACTTCTCACCCATTAAGGCACTCCTTCTGGGGCTTAGTTCTTGTTTTTATTTTTAATTTTAATTTTTTAATTAATAGAACTTAAGTCAGAAGGAAGAACTCATAATAAAGTCCAGGTAGAAGAGAGGGTCAAGAACCTCTTAGTATATTGTCAGAAGATGAATAGGGTTTTTAGAATGGGATCCCTGGAAGAAAAAAACTAATGACAATGTGGATGATTCCTAGAGATAAATTCGAAGCTGGAAGTAAGAAGGAAGCCACAGATATACAACTTAGGGAAGGTGACATAATAGATAGTGGGAAATGCCTATCATGTCTTCTTTTCATCTCCTGGCTTCTATAACATGTTCTTTAAGTTAGAAAAGATAGAAAAGAGAGTAAGAAAGTAGATAATAGATAGTTAAGAGGGCATCTAGCTTCAGTTGATTTCAAGCTTCTAGGTCCAGAAGAATTCTGTTTGAATGTTCTGAAAGACATTTCTCATATTCCCAGGGCCTCGGTAATAGAGAAATCAATGGAGACAGGTAGACGTTTAAAAAAAAAATTTTAATAAAATGATATTTTAAATGAGGTTTGTTTACTCTCAGGCCTATTTTTGGGCTTTCGTTCTTTTCCAGATATTCTTTATTCCTGTGCCAATACCACATAGCCTAATGATTAGGACCATGATAACAATAGCAAGAAGAGCAGTTAATATTGAGTACTGCTTATGTGCCAATCATGGTGAAAAATACTTTAAAATATTTCAACTAATTCATTTCTAACAAAACTCTGTGAGTTAAGTATTTTTCTTTAGAAAATTTGGCTTAAATATTCTGAAATTTAGCCATTTTATTTCATGAAAGGATTTTCTTTTAAAAAAATATGGAATGCTGCACAAATTTGTGTTTCATCCTTGTCCACAGGCTGTGCTAATCTTTGTTATCTTTACAGTTTTAGTATATATGCTGCCAGAGTGAGCACTGAGTCAGTATTCTTTTTAAGTAGGTTCCACAAAAGCATGAAGCCCGGTATGGGGCTTGAACTCATGACCCTGAGCTCAAGACTGAGCTGAGATCAAGAGGCAATCACTTAACCAACTGAGCCACCCAGGCACCCCAAGAAGTTACATTTATTCATGTATGAGCTAGGACTGCAACCAACTTGCTAACTTCGGAGCCCATTCTCTGAACTATGAGGTTGTGATTACTAGTAGGACAAATCTCATTTTTCTTTTTCAAAAATTTCCCAGCTATTATTATGCATTTATTTACTTATCCGTAAGAGGTTTGTTATGATTTTGGTTTAGATAATGTTTTTATTAAGGTTTATTTAGGAAGAATGGACATCTTTTAATAATGGCTCTTACCATCTAAAAAGTTACAGGTTTCCATTTATTGAGCTTCTTTATATCACATGATTTTATTTTTGTAATACAGACTCTAAACATTTTTCCTCAAATTTATTTGTAGGTATTATTTCATGTGTGGTTTGAAAAAACCTTGTTACTTAGAAATAATTTCAAAGTTACAGAAGAGTTGCAAGAACAGTACAAAGAACTTCTGGATCTCCCTTACCCAGATTTACCAATTGTTAACATTTTGCTACATTTGATTTTATTATTCCTGCATTATTTATATGTGTATGGGTATTCCCACTCTTTCCACCTCCACCCCCAACCATTTGAAGATTCTTTGCAAATATCACGTCTTAATACCCTTAAGTACTTCAGCCTGTATTTCCTTAAAAAAAGAAACATTTTCGGGGTGCCTAGGAGGCTCAGTGGGTTAAAGCCTCTGCCTTCGGCTCGGGTCATGATCTCAGGGTCCTGGGATCGAGCCCTACGTTGGGCTCTCTGCTCAGCAGGGAGCCTGCTTCCCCTTCTCTCCCTGCCTACTTGTGATCTTTCTCTCTCTGTCAAATAAATAAAATCTTAAAAAAAAAAAAAAGAAACATTTTCTTATACAACCACAGTACGATTATTAAATTTAGAAATCTTAACAACTCTGTTATAGAGTTATCCGATATATAGTTGTAGATTGAAATGTGTTTTCCCAAAAGATCGTTTTAATCCTAACCCGTAGTACCTGTGACTGTGACCTTATTTAGAAATAGGTTAGTTGTAGATACAATCAAGTTAAGATGAATTCAAACTAGATTCTGGTGGGCCCTAATCCAATGTGACCAGTGTCCTTCTAAGAAGAGGAAAGTGCCATGTGACAACAAAGGCAGAGATTGGAGTGATCCAGCCCAAGCCAAGGAGCCTCAAGGATTGCCAGCAACAATCAGAAACTAAGAGGAGGCAAGAAACGATTCTTTCCAGAGTTTCAAAGGGAAGGTGGCCCTGCTAACACCTTTGAATTTGAAATTCTAGTCTGAAAACATAAATTTCTGTTCTAAGCCTTTTTTTTTATTTTAACAGCAGCCCTAAGAATTAATGCAGTAGTCCATAACCAATATTTTCCCAGTTGTCCTCATAATTCCTTATAACAATAATCCAGGATCTAATCCATTGCATTTAGTTATCCCATCTTTTTAGTTTCCTTTAGTTTGAACAGTTGTTCAGCTCTATCAGATGCTGGTTTTTGAAAAGTCAGACTACATGTTTTGTACAGTGTTCCCTAGGATTTGTTAGGTGTTTCTTGTGATTGGATTCAGATTATGAATTTAGGGCAGCAATGCTATATAAGAGGTATCATGTCATTCCTAGTATAGGCCATGAAAAGGCACTTCTTGTTAGTCTGTTGCATTTGGCAGTATTAACTCAGGTAAGGTGAAACCTGTCAGACTTCCTTCACTGTGAAGTTGGTATTTTTCTCTTTTAATAAGTAGTAGGTGAGGAAGTACTTTTAGCTCATTTATCAGTGATTGGCTGAATTGATTATTGTACCGTTGGTTGCAAAATGATACTTTTCTTTTTTTAAAGATTTTATTTATTTATTTGACAGAGAGAGATCACAAGTAGGCAGAGAGAGGGAAGCAGGCTTCCCGCTGAGCAGAGAGCCCGATGCGGGACTCGATCCCAGGACCCTGAGATCATGACCTGAGCCGAAGGCAGTGGCTTAACCCACTGAGCGACCCAGGTGCCCACAAAATGATACTTTTCTAATTCTATAATTCCTTCTACATTTTTGAGTTGAGATTCTGTAAGAGAAAACCTTTCCATATTCCTCGTTTATTATCAGAATGATTCATAGACCATTTTTTAGCCAACAGGTTATAATCCATTAATATCTTTATTATTATTATTTTTAAATAGCTTGTTTATTTGAGAGAGAGCGTGCATGAGTCAGGGGAGAGGGAGAAGCAGACACTCTTCTGATCAGGGGCGCTTGATGTAGGGCTTCATCCCATCACCCTGAGGTGATGACCTGAGCCAAAATCAGACCCTTAACCAACTGAGCCACTCAGGTGCCCCGTCCTTATTCATTTTGATGCTCAAATTTGTTCTGTTGTTGGCCAGCAAGATCTTCAAGATGGCTCCTGTGTACTTTTTTTTTTTTTTTTTAGATTTTATTTATTTATTTGAGAGAAACAGAGCATGAGAGGGGAGAAGGTCAGAGGGAGAAGCAGACTCCCCGTAGAGCTGGGAGCCCGATACGGGACTTGATCCCAGGACTCCAGGATCATAACCTGAGCTGAAGGCAGTTGCTTAACCAACTAAGCCACCCAAGCACCCTCCTGTGTACTTTTGATATATTCCCATCATTTTCTGAGTACTACTTTCTTTCTTTCTTTTTTTTGGGGGGGTATGAGATGTACCAGGCTACCTTGCTCTAGCCACTTATCAAAAAGCATTGATTCCTTTTAGCAGGTATGTGTGGTTTTGAATGGTTTGTTTTTAAAGTGTATTTTTATAATTGACTATTTTTTGTATACAAAAGAAACCTATTTCTGTATATATTTTGTAATTGCTCTATACACATCTCTTGTTTCTTTTCTTTCTTTCTTTTTTTTTTTAATTTTTAATTTTTTATAAACATATATTTTTATCCCAGGGGTACAGGTCTGTGAATCACCAGGTTTACACACTTCACAGCACTCACCAAAGCACATACCCTCCCCAATGTCCATAACCCCACCCCCCTTCTCCCAACCCCCCTCCCCCCAGCAACCCTCAGTTTGTTTTGTGAGATTAAGGGTCACTTATGGTTTGTCTCCCTCCCAATCCCATCTTGTTTCATTGATTCTTCTCCTACCCACTTAAGCCCCCATGTTACATCACCACTTCCTCATATCAGGGAGATCATATGATAGTTGTCTTTCTCCGCTTGACTTATTTCGCTAAGCATAATACACTCTAGTTTCATCCATGTTGTTGCAAATGGCAAGATTTCATTTCTTTTGATGGCTGCATAGTATTCCACTGTGTATATATACCACATCTTCTTGATCCATTCATCTGTTGATGGACATCTAGGTTCTTTCCATAGTTTGGCTATTGTGGACATAGCTGCTATAAACATCCGGGTGCACGTGCCCCTTCGGATCACTACGTTTGTATCTTTAGGGTAAATACCCAGTAGTGCAATTGCTGGGTCATAGGGCAGTTCTATTTTCAACATTTTGAGGAACCTCCATGCTGTTTTCCAGAGTGGTTGCACCAGTTTGCATTCCCACCAACAGTGTAGGAGGGTTCCCCTTTCTCCGCCTCCTCGCCAGCACATCTCTTGTTTCTGATGGTTTTTCATTTCTCTTAGGTTTTCTGTATAAATAATCATTATGCATAAATAATTATTCTAACCCTAACTAATTTTTTTTAAAAGATTTTTAAAAATTTATTTGACAGACAGAGATCACAATAGGCTGAGAGACAGGCAGAGAGAGAGAAAGGAGGAAGCAGGCTCTCCACTGAGTAGAGAGCCTGATGCAGAACTCGATCCCAGGACTCTGAGATAATGACCTGAGCCGAAGGCAGAGGCTTTAACCCACTGAGACACCCAGGCACCCCATAACTCATTTCTAATATTTATGCATCTTATTTGGTTCTCTTGTCTAATTGCATTGGTTAGTACTTTCAGAACAGACCAAAATGTTATTATAAATTTAGTAAGACTGTTTTCTAGGGTTTGCCATTAAGTCATGATACCAGAGTTCATTTGAGCTTTAGCTCTAGATACATAATAGAAGGATTTCTATTTCTGTGTTGTGGAGGGTTTTATCCTGTCAAGTAAGGGTGGATGCTGACTTAGTTTTTTTCTTGAGTTTTTTTTTTTTTAAATAGGTTGAATTTTTATTTTTAGTAGGTTGAATTAATATTATGAGTAGACATCCTAATATAAAACTATACTTAGATCTAAGAATAAGCTACAAATTTTTTTTTTTTAGTAGAGAAGCATACAACAGTGATTACGAGCACTGTCAAGCATAGTAGTGAAAGGGAAAAAAAATAAAGCTAAAGGAAAACTGTTTCCTCTGAACAGTACCCACAGAATACTCTGGTGAACAGACATGTAGGGTTTTCCCATACCAGCTAATTTTCCAACACCAGCTGAGTGTTCTTCAGTTCAGTTCTGACACTGTTTACCTGGAGTTAGCCTTAGATCTCACAGATTAAGGGCTCAGTTTTTCAAAGACTGCTCTCTCACCCCCAACCTCAGGTGCCAGTTGCAAATAGTGGATTCTCAGGTTACACACAGCTTCTGTCCAACAAGGTTATAAATTGGGAGTTTCTGCAGTTCTGCCCTTAAGTTTGATAATCTGCTAGAATGGCTAACAGAACTCAGGAAAACAGTTCACTTACTAGATTGATGGTTTACTATAAAAGAGTACAACTCAGGAACTACCAGGTGGAAAAGATGCATAATACAAAATATGGGGGAAAGGGCATAAACTTCCAGATAAGCCACCCTCCTAGCACCTCCTTGTGTTCACCAACCTGGAAGGTCTCTGAACCTTCTCAGGATTTTTATGGAGGCTCCTTTACATAGAAATAACTGTTTAAGTCATTGACTGTTGGTTCTTGGTTTAACCTCCAGCTTCTTTTCCCTTTCCTGAGATGGGAGTGTGTGGTGGGGCTGAAAGTCCCAACCAGCTAATAACATAAGTCGGTCCCCTGGTGACCAGCCATCTACTCTTAGGGCTTTCTAAAAATCACCACATTAATATAAACTCAGATGTAGTTGAAAGAGACTTATTATGAATAACAAAAGGTGTTCCTTTCACCTTTATTGCTCTTACCACTTAGGAAATTCCAAGGGGTTTTAATTCTGTGCCAGAGCTCCTTGGCTCTGGCATTTTTCTGGCATCTTTTACTCCGTTATGAATGTTTGGAAAGCAGGTATTTTGATAACCCAGAATGTCTGTTGAAGCAATACTATAACCATGAAAATTGGCAATCACTAAAGGACAAATGGCCTGGACTTCTCTCTGAGGCTAAATCTTTATATCAAAAGGTTAGAAAAATTGAAGGATAAATTAGATATGTTTAAGATTAGAAAATAGAAAAACATATATTTGCACTGCATTTTCAGGACTGTTCTAGACTCTAGATCTGAAAAAAAAAAGGATTATATTCAGTGATCAAATATGGCAGGAAAGGTGGTTATAGAATATTAGGGATTTTCAATACAGTTACTTCTCCAGGACAACTGATTAGCTAGTGACTAAGTAATGCTTATATTTGCTAGCAATTCAAGAGAAAATTTGTGAGGGTGTGAAGAGCCTCTTCACTAGCTCTTGCCCTTGTTCCCCCAACTTTCTGTCTCTGTCAGGATTGGGCTATTAGCAAAAAAATAAGAAGGAAGCTTTTTACTGAATGCTTTGGAAGAGATTAAAGAGCATAAGACTAATTTATTCATGTAAGTATCAGAAAATTTAATTTACCCATGAAATATGTGCTTTTTTGGATGTATTTTTGAAAAAGATTTAAAGTATTTTCATGCTTATTGATTTCTTAGGTCTCCTATCTTTCACTGAACTGATTTTATTACTTTCTGTTTGCCTGGATAGTCATCCTTTTCATCTAGTTAAAAAACTTTTTTTTTAATTTTTTAAGAGATTTTATTTATTTGTCAGAGAAAGAGAGAGAGCATGCATGTGCACAGGTAGAGGGGAGTGCTAGGCAGAGGGAGAAGCAGGCTCCCTACTAAGCAGGGAGTCTGATGTGGGACCCTGGGATCATGACCTGAGCGGAAAGCAGATGCTTAAATGACTGAGCCACCTAGGTGTATCTCATCTAGTTAAAATTTTTTGAGCAGGGTGTTATGTAGAGTTTTTTTATAGTCTTTTCAAACCCTCAGTGGCTCTAGCACTCTTCTGTACCTAATACTGTTTTTTGTTTTATTTTTTGATTAAGATTAAATCTAGCAACTTGTTTCACTGATTTGTATTTGTAAACCATATTGGATTTTTTTTTTTTAATAAATAGTGAAAGAACAAAATTAAGAGAAAAGCTAATGAGTTAGAAACAACAGAAAAAGAAATCTCAGTATGATTTACAAATAAAAATCCTCTTTGGGGGTTTTTTTGTTTTTATTTTTTCCTTGTTTATTTCCTTTTTGGTAATAATTGTGTAAGGCTATGAATTTTGCTCTGAATACAGCCTTCGCTGCAGCTCACTGATGTAGAAAGTTGTTACTCTTTTTATTTTTAATATAGTCTGTTTCTTCTTTGACACAAGAGTATTAGATCATGGAAAAACTTTATGTATTTATCTTATTTAGGAAAACATGAAAAAAAATTTTTTTAAGTAAACTTTACACCTGATGTAGGGCTGGAACTCATGACACTGAGAGATGGAGTCATGTACTCTATGGGCAGAGCCAGTCAGGGGCTCCAAACAACATTCTTTTGTTGCTGTTACCTCAGATCTTATGGCATATATTCTGTTGTCAGTACTCAATAAATGATAAAAAAAAATCAGAAAATTGATTCCAGTCAGATATAAGGTATTCATGTATATGGAATTTTAAATATCTGTTCCCCAAACCAGAAATATAAAATGTAGACCATAATAACATGACAAATGTTGATGTAATTCAGTTCAGCAAACTTTTTTACACACTTGACGCGAGCAAGCAAATACTGCTAATATTTCTGTTAAGATTTTGGTCATAGCACAAGATAGTATTGGGGAGTAAAGAAATTCTTGTTGAATTCTAACAGTTTTCCATAGTTGGAAACTTCCACTCCTGTATATGAGAAACCTTAGAAATCATGGTTTTTTTTTTTTTTTTTAAAGAAGATTTTAGAGAATGTTTTACACATAGTTACCGTATACATGTTTTTAAAAAATGATTTCAGGATTGAAATAGTAGGGCACAAAGATAAGGAATAGTTTAGAAATATTATACCAGTGTTCTGGCTTTAATTCTTAAGTCATGCTAAGGATCTCGAGACTGAGAATAAGTGATCATTCTTAGCTCAGGGGAAAAGGCTCATCATACAAAATGAAGGTAGAAGGAAAGAAAATATCAACTGTTTTTTTTTTTGTTTTTTTTTTTTTTTTAGATTTTTATTTATTTATCAGAGAGAGGTGGGGGGAGAGAGCAAGCACAGGCAGACAGAATGGCAGGCAGAGGCAGAGGGAGAAGTAGGCTCCCTGCCGAGCAAGGAGCCCGATGTGGGACTCGATCCCAGGACGCTGGGATCATGACCTGAGCCGAAAGCAGCTGCTTAACCAACTGAGCCACCCAGGCGTCCCTATCAACTGTTTTTTAATTAGAAACTTGATCTCCTTTTAATGCAACAACTTCATCAGACTGGAACAAAACCATTCACACTATTTCCACATTAATTTTTTACTTCAAAAAGTAAAAGCAGGCAACTTCATATTCTTTGGAGATTCAAATTGTAGATGGAATGAAGTTCTTAACATATGTCCTGCAGATCTGTTTGATTTTATGATACAGATACGGTCCATGGAACTCAATTATATAAAATTTTGGTATGTCCAAATACTTTTTTCCCCATAAGATTCAATTTATTCAAGTATCTATAGTATTTCTACATGGAAATAGTAGCTGTTGCTATATAACAAGCAGTGCAGAAAACTAATATTATCAATTACTGTTGTCACCCTGAATTGTTGATAAGATGATGTCAGAGGTTTCTGGAAATGGTCACCATGCATTTTGCCTTTCTAATATAACTTATTTTCGGATCACCCACTTTATACTGATATTTTGAGGCTAGAGCAGTTTTTGAAGTCATTATCAAGTCTTTACAGCTTACATGGGATATAGATAACTAGTGAATTAATCTGATATATGTTAATTTATTGTAGGTTGAATTTATTTTTTTATCCTACATGCTCTGTTTTTTTAAATCTACACTCCCTTCAGTTAAAGAGGCCAGATTCAAACATTAGTTTGTTGGCTAATATTTACGTTTTGAGTCCAGTCATAAACATTGATTGGGAAAGGATTTATTTCAACAAACTTACTTTATTTATTTATTTACTTTAAAGATTTTGTTTTTTTATTTAGCAGAGAGAGCACAAGCCGGGGGAGCTGCAAGCGGAGGGAAAGGGAGATCAGGCTCCCCAACTGAGCAAGGAGCCCAAGGTGGGGCTCCATGCCAGGACCTTAGCTGAGTGCAGATGCCTAACCGACTGAACTACCTACGCCCCCCCCACCCTCATTTCAACAAACTTTAATATCTTATTTATTTATTTATTTGAGAGAGAGAGAACGAGAGAGGAGAAGTCAGAGGGAAAAGCAGACTCCCTGCTGAGCTGGGAGCCCAATGCGGGACTTGATCCGAGGACTCCGGGATCATGACCTGAACTGAAGGCAGCTTAACCAACTGAGCCACTCAGGTGTCCTAACAAACTTTAAAAGAAAAAAAAAATTATGTCTGTTTCAGGCAAGTCATCATGTTAATTAATTAAGCTTTTTAGGAGATAAAAAGGAAACTCTGTTTATTAGTTCCCTGTTTATTAAGTATACTACTACTTAGACCTCCAAGAAATTTTGTATTTGAGGTTTAAAGTTCAATGGCAAATCAAAAGAAGAGAAACACATTCAGGGAAGGCATGGTGGGGTGGGATTTGAGTATGTTTTGACGGATAAATAAAATGGACATTGCAGAGGGAGCAAATAACATGAACAAAGACACAGAGATGGCAAAGGCAAGATGCTTTCTGGTTATAGGGTGCGTCTAGCACCAGAAATATATGTGCTTCTAGCATAGGAATAGGAGTCAGTCATATACTAAAAGTGATGGGTTTCAGACTTCACTGTTGCTTTTCATCACTTGGGTTATGCAGGCTCCTAAATTCTACCTCTAGAAATTGTAATTTAGTAAACCTGGACTGAGAACCAAGAATCTTCATTTTTAATAAATACCTGAAGCTATTGTGGGGACGTTTGTACAACTTGAAGCTTTAAATATGTTCATTTTGACACTGGTAAACCACTGGGACTCTGGAGTCTTATTGCCTCACTTGGTGTATGACCTTGGACAAGTTACTTAACCCTCTGCATATTAGGTTTTGTATCTGTAAATAAGAAAAGTAACAGTAATTGTTTTTTAGGATGTTTTGTGGCTAAATGAGATAAACCATTTTAAGTACTAAGCGGGCTATAATGCAGTAACTGCTCACTAAGTGTCATCTGTTGTTTTGTAGCTATCATTGTCATCTAATTAAGAGAAATGTATTTTTTATAGATTATATTCAGTTCATTAGTTATTCTACCCTACATGCTTCATCATACTACTTGCTGCATTACCTTGTGTTTGGTTTCTTCCTTTACTCATTCATCAAAACCCATTGAAATGTAGTGAATATAATATCCACATTATTAAATATACATATAAAATATGAATGTCATAACTACTTGTTCTTAATTGTTCACATTGATTTTTGTTTTATTTATTTGAGGAAGAGAGAGCATGTGAGTTAGGGGAGGAGCAGAGGGAAAGGGACAAGCAGACTCTACACCGAGCTTGGAGCGCAATGTGGGGCTCCATCTCAGGACCCTGAGATCATGATCTGAACCGAAATCAAGAGTTGGGCACTCAACCAGCTGAGCCACCCAGATGCCCCTGATTTGTTTTAGTAATTGGCGATAAGTTATATGCTTAGCAAATTCAATACTTTTTCTATTTGAGGCAAAACAATATAATGTAGCAGCTCATTTGAATGAATTTTAATTTATTTAATAATGCAAAGATAGTATGGATATTGTTAGAGGTTTTAATTCATTTAAAGATGTAATTTAAAAGTAGAACATGGGGCGCCTGGGTGGCTCAGTTGGTTAAGCAATTGCCTTCAGCTCAGGTCGTGGTCCTGCAGTCCCAGGATCGAGTCCTGCATTGGGCTCCAACTCCACAGGGAGTCTGCTTCTCCCTCTAATCTTCTCCCCTCTCATTCTCTCTCTCTCACTGTCTCTCTCTCAAATAAATAAACAAAATCTTAAAAAATAAAAATAGAACAAACAAGATGCTATGCCTTTTATTTTACTTTATTTATTTATTTTTAAAGATTTTATTTATTTATTTGTCAGAGCATGCTCAGACAGGGGTAGCAGTAGGCAAAGGGAGAAGCAGGCTTCCCACTGAGCAAGGAGCCCAATGCAGGACTCTATCCTAGGACCCTGCCAATCATGACCTGAACTGAAGGCAGATGCTCCACTGACTGAGCCACCCAGGCACCCCAAGAAGCTATTTATTTATTTATTTATTTAGATATTTTATTTATTTATTTGACAGAGATCACAAGTAGGCAGAGAGGCAGGCAGAGAGAGAGAGAGAGGAGGAAGTGGAAGCAGGCTCCCCACCAGGCAGGGCTCGATCCCAGCACTCTGGGATCAGGACCTGAGCTGAAGGCAGAGGCTTTAACCCACTGAACCACCCAGGTGCCCCAAGAAGCTATATTTTTAAAAGCATTTTAAAAGTATGGTATTTTAGATTTAAAAAGTTTTAATTTTTGTTATTAGAGGGATATTTTTTATTTTTATTTATTTTTTTTAAAGATTTTTTTTTTATTTATTTGACAGAGAGAGATCACAAGTAGGCAGAGAGGCAGGCAGAAAGAGGAGAGGAGGAAGCAGGCTCCCTGCTGAGCAGAGAGCCCGATGCGGGACTTGATCCCAGCACTCTGGGATCATGACCCGAGCCGAAGGCAGCGGCTCAACCCACTGAACCACCCAGGTGCCCCAAGAAGCTATATTTTTAAAAGCATTTTAAAAGTATGGTATTTTAGATTTAAAAAGTTTTAATTTTTGTTATTAGAGGGATATTTTTTAGAAGGAAATTCGGCAGTATGTATCACAACTTTAGAAAAGCATAACTTGACTCTTAGATATCTTTTCTATCAAAATATTCATGTATAGTCAATTTCATTATTTGCAGTATGTTTTAGAAAGTCACTGTGAACACCAAATTAGTGAATACTGACTCATTGCTCCTAGAGGAATTACAAGGTTAAGTTCCACATTTCTGTCAACTGATCAATTCATAATCTTGTTCCATGTGTGCTTCTGTTCCATGGGTGATAGCTTATTTAATGTGTCCTGTTGATTCATTAACATTGAACTCACAAATAGCACTGTAACTGATGTCCAAGTGAAGCTTGTATTACGTATTCTCTGTCAGGCACACCTCAGCCTTTTTGGTTTCAGAACCCTAGACAGCACTTCAGTGCTTAAACAGTGACATCACCAGCATAACACACACACACACACACACACCCCAAAGTGACACTAAATAGACTGCTGAAGGGACACTTGTTTACAGTATGAAAGCCTTGTTTGACCTGAGCTGGGGACATGTGGTTCTGGCAACTTAAATTTTCACAGCTCTGCACATATCTGCAAATGACCATAAAAACACCAGGAACATTGAGTTAGGGGTTTACAGATAAATCTTACTAAAGTAGGCTAATTCACAAATAACTCCCTCAAGTTAAGTTCTCGTATATCAATCACCCCTTCCTCTCCAGGGAGGGGAAAAAAGGAAAATCCTTCCATGTTCAGTGTAACAAAGAAGGAAGTCATCCTTGTACTTAAAGTCTCCTGTCTTTAAATCCCTAGTAGTTTTGGTCATTGCTGAGACCAGTTTCCTGTTGAATTCTCATTAGGATTCACTTGAAGAACGTTGGTCAAGTGTCATCCAAACAGGTTTATGCCAACCACAGGCCTGTTACCAGGATTCAGGCTTTTTACAGTGCTTCTGTCCTTCAGCCACTTAGAACAAGGCCAACTTTACTTGTTTCTCTTTCTCCCTCCAAGGCTAGTGCTTCAGAGGTTTGATACGGGAAGAGGGAGATGGTATCTCTGACTGACTTACTCCCTCTAAGACCTGGTTAGATGAGGAAGTTCACTCAATTGACTTTGTTTTACTTTGAGAGCTAAATAAATTAAACCATGCTCCTAATTTAGAAAAGTTACATTCCTTAATACCTAATTAACATATATACATTTTGAGCCAAAACATGCTCACTATCTAAACCATAACAAATCAGTATGATTTTGGTAGCATGTTTATTATACTGAATTAGTGAATACTAATTCTGTTTATTATAGATTATAGGCACTGTGATAGGCAGAATTATGGCTTCCCCTGAAAAATCCATATCCTAACTCCCAGGACCTGTGAATGTATTAAGTTACATAGCTGAGGGGAATTACAGTTGTAGATGGAATTAAGGTGGCTCATTTCTGATTTTAAAGTAGGAAGAGCAGCCTGGATATATCCAGGTGGGTACAGTTTAGTAATAAGAGGTTTTAAGAGTGGAAGAGAAAGGCAGAAGAGTCAAAATTTAAAAACTTGCTCTTAATCCAAGAAGAAATTAGAAACTGTGCTTAATAAATGTCCTATAGACACTTAAAATTGCAAGAAAAGTTTTTGTTTTTGTGCCGTATTTGTGACAAAATGTGTCTCAACATAGGCATTTTTGCCAATAAGAAATTTAGGAAGACTCAGTTAATTTAGTATTCCTGTTTTCTTTAGTGTAAATAGCTTCTGTTTATTTTGTTTATTATTAAAAGAAAGAGCTAAAAAACTTTGTTAATTGTATATTACAAGTATATTTTTTTAAGATTTTATTTGTCAGAGAGAGAGAGAGAGAGTGAGCGAGCACAGGCAGACAGAATGGCAGGCAGAGGTAGAGGGAGAAGCAGGCTCCTCACTGAGCAAGGAGACCGATGTGGGACTCAATCCCAGGACGCTGGGATCATGACCTGAGCCAAAGGCAGCTGCTTAACCAACTGGGTCACCCAGGCGTCCCTGTATATTACAAGTATTAATATCAGGTGAAAAAATAACCAGTAAATGATACTACATAAAGAAGCTTAGAAAAATCGGTTTAGTGAGGGAAGTAGATATGTTAACTCACTCTGTTTTATGCTGATTTTCCCAATTGAATAAGTTGAGCTCTCAGATTTACTTTTGTTATAACCTTGGATCTATACTTATTGCTAGAGAACTAGAAAAGGTTATGTGATTATTTTTCCCAAATGTTTTTATAAAATCCATTTATAAAGTGCTTTATATAAGGTTTTCTGTTCAATTTGGAACAAGATAGGAGAAAGGCATTTAGAGTGTGCTAATTCACATTTTAAAGGGTGTTTTTTGAAATCTATTCCCAACTCTCATTGAATCTCTAGCTAGAAGTATACTATATAATTTGAAACTTTATTAGAATATCCTTAGATTTTTCCATATATATATATACACACACACATATGTATGTATATATATACACACATACACATAGTATACATATAGTATGTATACTATATGTATGTATGTATACATATGTATGTATATATGTTCTTACATATATACATACAGTATATATGTATACATATATATGTATATATATATAATATACGTGCCTTTATAGTCTGTCTGTATTTTTTTTTTAAGATTTATTTATTTCAGAGAGAGCACTAGAGCAAGTGGGGGAAGGGGCACAGGGAGAGAATCTTCAAGCAGACCCCTGGTGAGCATGGAGCCCAGTGTGGGGCTCAATCTCATGACCCTGAGATCATGACCTGAGCAGAAACAAAGAGGTAAACACTTAACAGACTGAGCCACCTGGTGTCCCTTTAGTCTGTCTTATATCATTAGCTGTTTAGATCAGAAGTTCAGGGAGTTAGAAATAAAGAGAATAATCCTTTTTACATGTTTCATGTTAATATCACGTTTCCCGTTCATATAGAACTTAAATCAGAGAAGTATAACTTAAAACGTGACTAACTACTAATATATTCCTATCATAGCTAATTCACTGAAGTAAAATAATTCTTGTGAACCATTAATAGCATTTACTTAATGGATGGAGTAGTAAGCCCTGAGTGCTGTGATTGCCTAGACTCCCTCATTTTCTAAGACTTTCTCCATCTGCCATGTTTCAGTGGTGATCCCATTGGCTTGAGGAGTCTGGGCTAGAATCCTTTAGTTTAGTAATGTGGAGTTCATACTTAGAATCCCTCATCTATCTCTAAAATGCAGATCTATATCTTGTAAAAGTTCCCCTTTTTGCTTTAGCTACCTTTAGTCAGATTCTGTCCTTGTAGCCAGAAGAGTCTTAACCAGTGCAAACACTTGCCTTTGTTCGAGTATGTGTTAGCTGTTCTCTGTTTGTCAGTTAATTGTCACAACCTTGCAAGACAGGTATTATTAATCATTAAAAAGAAAAAGAAAAAGAACTTAGGGTTTAGGAGCAATTTAAGTAATCTGATAGAGGATCACAGTAGCTCAAAAGTGAAAGAACCAGGATTGAAATGTAGGTCTAACTCCAAAGTTAGTTCTTAACTCATTCACTCTAAGAATACTGGATATCAGCTGTGGGCTAGACAGTAGGCCAACCTACAAAAGAGATAAAAAAAAATTTGCTGTCCCAGAGTTTATAGTTCAGAGGAAGATAGAGACAAACAGGCAGTGACAACTCAGGGTAGTGAATACGTGGGGGAGGGAATAAAATGTGCCTTAAGAGCACTTGAGAGGTCAGGGAAGATTCCTCGAATGTTTAAGGCCTGAAGATTGGGTATTCATAAGTCAAGCATAAGGGAAGGTAGATTTTGCCAAACATTTGTGAAAAGAACATGGTGCATTTGAAGATCTAAAAGAAATTCAGTATGTAGGGAGCATAGAATGTGGTAGATGAATGGAAAGATGAGCCTGGAGAGGTAAATCAAATTATTCAGGGCCTTCTATTTCATATTTAGTTATTTGTTCTTTATTTTGGGAGCAAGAGGAGGTTAGGGCCATTGAAGGAACCTGTTGATCTTTAAAAACTGTCAGTTATTTTGAGCAGGAAAATGGGTGTATTCGGATATAGCAGAGCATTCCTATTTGGGACACCAGGGACAAGTCAAGATCAAAGGAGAAGAACCTTACCTTGTAGAGAAAAGGAGAAAGTTGGAAGTTGAACAAAAGTCTTTTATAGGAAATTGAGAAGTCAGTGGTGATGGTTTCTCATAGGCTGAGTTGTGGTATTTTTATTGTCTGAGTTTGTTGCTGTGCTAAGGAGAAATTCTTTCCTTCTCCTATTGAAGGAATAAAGTAAGCTTCTGCCTATTGGGAATGTGAGGTATGTCTCTTCTTGGGACCCACAATCTCAAGCCCTAGGGCAGAGAATTCCCCCTCTGGCCTCCCAACTCCATTCAGTTTCACACTCCTTATCACATTTTCTTTGTAGAAAATGCATCTTCACACTGCAACCATAAAAGACTAGAGAAACATTAACACTAGGGGTATGGAAGTCAGTTAAGGAAGTTTTGCAATAGTACAGACAGTAAATGATTAGTAGCCAAGTGAAGTAGTAATTAGTTGGAGAAGTGGAAGAATTTTGGAGATTATAGAGTCGTATGGTCAGGTCCTGGTGACTCATTGGATATATGAGGTATGAGTTAAGAATGACTCTGAGGAGTCTGATTAAGGCAGTATGTACTTACCATTCACTGAAACACGGGTGACAGAGAAGAAGGGTGGGTTTTGATGGGAAAGATGGCAGGTCCCATTTTGGAGATGGTAAATTTGAGATTCCTGGAAGGTGTTCCAATGGTTGCCCAGCTTAAAGAGCCTCCTATAATGAGTAGTGGGTGTTTTGGCAAAACTAGAACTAATCTTTCATCTTCACCCCTCATTTCTGGGAGAGAAATGAGGTACATATGTAATAAGTTTATTTTAGAAAATCTGGGAGACTTTTTCTGCTAATTTAAAAAGTAAAATCATGTTCTCTTGCAACAAATTGCTAGAAAGTCATTGCTTGTCTTTGCCATTCTACTGTATAATTACCATTATTCTGTAGACTGCAGAAGAAAAAAGAGGGCTGTTTAAAGCAGAATTGGTATTTAATATATACATTACCTGGTAGAACTACAGGCAATTGTATTGGCATTGATTTTGAGAGACAGGCTAAGAAAATTAAACAATATACAAAACCATACTTTTTTATTTGTTGAGGATAGGATAGAATTTTCTTTTTTCTTTTTTTTAAAGATTTTATTTATTTATTTGACAGAGATCACAAGTAGGCAGAGAGGCAGGCAGAGAGAGAGGAGGAACCAGGCTCTCCGTGGAGCGGAGAGCCCGATGCAGGGCTCAATCCCAGGACCCTGGGATCATGACCTGAGCCGAAGGCAGAGGCTTTAACCCACTGAGCCCCCAGGTGCCCCAGGATAGAATTTTCTTAATGAAGGTTAAAAATTAAAAATCTTTTAATATTTGGTAATTAAAATTTTGAAAAATTTAATTTGTATCAAATTCTAACAAAATAAACTACATGAGTAATATATCCTCTTGCTTGAGAAAGGATATTATGTAGGAAAATAAGCTAAAAAGGACAGTGTTTTAAAAGAACATGTTTTGGAGTGCCTGGGTGGCTCATTCAGTTGAGCACCTCTCTTTGGCTCAGATTGTGATCCCAGGACCTTGGGATCAAGTCCCTCATCTGGCTCCTTGCCCAGTGGTGAGTCTGCTTCTCCTTCTGCCCCACCCCTGCTCGTGCTTTCTTTCTCTCTCTCTCAAATGAATAAAATTAAAAAAAAAAAATTTGTGTTCTCTTTGGCAGCACATACATTACAAATGTGTTTATAACTTCTGTACATCTAAAATTCAAAACAAAGTTTTTTGTAACTGGAAAAAAGTGGTTTTAGATATATATATAATATGCACAAATTAAATTGTTGGGTATCAAAACTTACTTTTTAAAAAAAAATCTTTGTTACTCCTATTACTAGGAATATTAGCTTGAGTATGAGAGGCAAATATATAGCTTCTGCTAATTCCTGAGAAAAGATTAGTAGTTGAACAGAATACAAGACCTGTACCAAAAGGTATCAAAGATCAGGAAGGTTCCTAGCTTTTGAGAATTATAACAGATTAAATTGATTACTTCTTGCCTTACTTCCCAGCTCATCTCTAGCTATGCTTCCCTTCATGTGATTCATGTGACTTCTTTTGGTTTTTGAAGTACATCTGATTATTCCTTGCTTGTTAACTTCTAATGCTGAAAGCTTCCTCTCCCCAAATTGTCTGTATTAATTTCACGTGTACAGTTTTTTTTTTTAAGATTTTATTTATTTGACAGAGATCACAAGTAGCAGAGAGGCAGGCGGGGGGGGGGGGAAGCAGGCTCCCTGCTGAGCAGAGAGCCCGATGTGGGGCTTGATCCCAGGACCCTGAGATCACGACCTGAGCTGAAGGCATAGGCTTAACCCACTGAGCCACCCAGGTGCCCCACACGTGTACAGCTGTTTATATACCAATTAAGCTTCTAAGTTTTAAATGTATTGGCCAAAACATACATTGAAACTCAGGGTATTGTTACAGCAAAAGCGTGGTGGAAAGAAATTAAATGTGGGGGAAAATTAAAAGACTTTCAGGTCAATTTTATACATTTTCTAAAAATATGTATCTAATTTCTCCTGCTCTTTAGTCTTAAGTAATATCAAATTATTTACTATAATTTAAACGACAGTAGTAGATAAAGTGAAAACCTGAAAAGAATAAAAATTTTTAAGAGAGGGGGTGCCTGGGTGGCTCAGTGGGTTAAGCGTTTGCCTCAGCTCAGGTCATGATCTGAGTCCTGGGATCGAGCTCCACATGGGGGATGGGGGGTGGTGAGTCTCTACTCAGCAGGGAGTCTGCTTCTCTGTGCTCTCCCTCTCTCTCTCAAATAAATAAAATCTTTTAAAAAAATCTTTTTATGATAGGTATAAAATCAGCTTTTTTTCCCCCCAAAAGTTGACTGAATTTATTTTTTTTTTAAGATTTTATTTATTTATTTGACAGACAGAGATCACAAGTAGGCAGAGAGGCAGGCAGAGAGAGAGAGAGAGGAGGAAACAGGCTTCCTGCGGAGCAGAGAGCCAGATGCGGGGCTCGATCCCAGGACCCTGAGATCATGACCCGAGCCGAAGGCAGCAGCCCAAATCACTGAGCCACCCAGGCGCCCCAGTTGACTGAATTTATAGAGGGAATGATGGCTCATGTGCCTTTCTGCAAACAAACGGTTTTTAATAATTGCCTAAAGTGGCCAAAGGTAATTAACTTTTACCTGGGATCTTCATAATTCAGATCTGTTTCATGTTGAATATAGTAATTTTTTAAAAATCTTGAACTTTACATTAAGTTGTAAGTGATTTTTATTACTATAGCTCCTAATACATTTTAAGTATTCTTTACAATTTTTTTTTTAAGGTTTTATTTATTTATTTGGTAGAGACTCACAAGCAGGGTGAGTGGTGGGCAGAGTAAGAGGGAGAAGCAGGCTCCCTGCTTTGCAGGGAACCCAACTTAGGTTTTGATGCCAGGACCCTGAGATCAACCTGAACCAAAGACAAATGCTTAACTGACTGAGCCACCCAGGCGCCCCTTCTTCACAATTTTTTACATATTTTCTACATCAGATCCTTGTTATGGCTGATCTATGCCATTTTTCATTAAAATAACTATAGGGAACCACTAAGAATTTAGAATGAGCAGACTTACTTTTTCTTTAAAGTCAGTTGTTAGTGTATCTAAAATGAAACAAAGCAAAACAAAAGGTAGAAAATTGCTATCAGTGAGCACTGAAAGCTCAGTTTTCCATTGCTCACATTTTCTGTTCTCCCTTTGACTTGGAAAATTAAGTTCTTTGTTTGCTTTTACAAGACAAAGTGCACGCCCTTTAGTAGTCTGCTGTTTCCTCCTTTCCATCCATGTTTTCTATTCTTTCCTAGTCCTGCCTGCCTTTTGTGCTTTATGCTAAAGGGAGGAGATTTAAAAGTGAAAGTTAAAGAAAAATCATCCCTCATGTTTATGGTCTGTAGAGCACTGTGACCTGTGGAGAACTGATCATTTCATATCTTATGATTAATTCTATAATTACTTATTATCTAATTTATTTCTTTGGGATTTCTTACAGATTTAAAACTTAGTTGTAAACTGGAGCCATCTGGGCAAAATGCCAAACTATTATCCTCCTCCCCCCACCCCATCACTGGATACAGCATATGATGTAATAATTGCTTAGCTTTCTAGAATTAGTGTATAGATAAAATGTACATTTAATTTTTTTAACAGTTTAAAAGTATGTTAAATTGAGAAATATTAATCACTATTACTAATAAAACAACATGGTCATGGTGCAGAGGGGTGGGGTACCGTTTTCATTTAGCTTGTATTATAGGTGGGGCAGTGAAGCTGAATGCCAGTAGTGTCATCATGTTTGTAACATTTTCTAAAGGGCTAATATTTAATAACTTATCAAAGAACAGAAAATGGTATACACAAGGCTTCCCTAGAGGCCCTGTGTGGGTATTGGAAAGAAGGTAACCTAGAACTCATCTCTGTGAGCAAGTCAGCCTCCCCAGGCTTCAGGTTCCTTATATGATGTAGAGATTATCCTTACTCTTATTAGGATTATTATGGGATCAAATTAAGTGATAAAGTACTTTGGAAACAAGGCATTGTCAAAGTTTAAAATATTATTAAAATGAAATACCTTAACACGTGCTGCATTGTGCTACCTGCTAATGACTGAGCCAGATGCATTAAGAGATGTATCAAATATGTTCCAGCTCTGTTAGTCACACTGTTACACAGTAAGTTCAATAGGGTAATTCTGATATATGACCATCCGTATATATTATAAAGATGAAATACATTTTTATCTGACTTATGGAATTGATAAGTTAGGAAATGGTTGGAAAACCTGCAAGTATTTGTAGAACTGTTTCTATGCTTGGTCTTTTTAGGGAAAACAATTTGTTTGGTTTTTGGACAGAATTATTCAGAACCATTTTCAACATTTTTGTGATGGGGTGCCTGCGTGGCTCAGTTATTTAAGCGCCTGACTCTTGATTTTAGCTCAGGTTATGATCTTGGGGTTGTGAGAGCAAGCCCTGTGTCGGGCTTCATGTCAGCACAAGTCTGCTTGAGGTTCTCCTCATCTTTCTCCCTCTGCCCCTCCCCCCCACTCATGTGCGCACTAGAGCTCTCTTAGTAAATAAAGTCTTTTTTTTTTTTTTTTTTTTTAAGATTCTATTTATTCATTCGACAGACAGAGATCACGAGTAAACAGAGAGGCTGGCAGAGAGAGAGAGAGGAGGAAGCAGGCTCCCCGCTGAGCAGAGAGCCCCATGCGGGGCTCGATTTCAGGATCCTGGGATCATGACCTGAGCTGAAGGCAGAGGTTTTAACCCACTGAGCCACCCAGGCGCCCCAGTAAATAAAGTCTTTAAAAAAAAGATCCTTGTAGGGCGTCTGGGTGGCTCAGTGGGTTAAGCTTCTGCCTTTGGCTCAGGTCATGATCTCTAAGTCCTGGGATGGAGCCTCACATTGGGCTCTCTGCTCAGCAGGGAGCCTGCTTCCCCCCTCTCTCTGCCTGTCTCTCTGCCTACTTGTGATTTCTCTCTCTGTCAAATAAATAAAATCTTAAAAAAAAAAATCCTTGGGACATAGGCTGTTCCTGTTGCTGTTTATTCTGGCCTCCTCTTTCCTCTCATTCTTCTATGTTGTATTTCAACACTGAGCTACTTACGGTTTCAAAATCCACTTTATTCTCCCTTGTCTGTGGGCTTTTCCTGCTATTTCTGCCTAAAACACAGTATCTGATTTTTGTAGTTAACTTTTAATTTATTTTTATTTTATTTTATTTTTTATCTTCCCCAGCCCTTAAGCCTGTGTTTTAGAAGTTTAGTATTGATGGGGAAAGCAGGTTAGGAAAGTAAATTGGGGAGGTTAACCTGAAATACTTTAATAGATCTTTATAAAGTCTTTATAAATCTTTACTTTGTAAAGATTATTAGATAGTCAACGTGTTAGAATTTCAGTAGAATTAGAGGTTGAGAATCACCATAAATTGCAGATTATGAAGCAGAGTTGTAGAAATGGAGGTGATCTGAAGGCGAAATAAGCATTCATTCATATGTTCTTAGCTTTGTACTAGGGGGATAGAGGAGTGAAGGGGATAAAAATTTTACTCCTCTGATATTTAGAAAATATAGAAAATGCTTATATATCATAAGAAAAAGATAACCCTATAGAAAAGTGAACAAATGTCTTGAACAGGCATCTGACAAAGGAGAATGGCCAATAAACATTTAAAGGCACTTGCTTCATTGGTAATTGTCACATCCACCAGATAGATTGAAAATGCCAAGCACTAGTGAAGATGTGAAGCAGTGGTCACTCTCATACTCTGCTCTTGGAAGTATAAACTGATACAGCCACCTTGGAAAACAGTAGTGTATACTCTGTTCAGCAGTGTTCAGCTGTGTGTACTCTGACCCAGCAGTCTACTATAAGGTGTATTTCCAGTAGACTGGTTGTTGGCAGTACGTTTCTTGATCTTAGTGTTGAGTTACATTGGTATTCCGTTTCTGCTAATTCATTGAAGTGTACATTTGTTATGTTTATTTTTCTGTGCATGTGTTATACTTTAATATTTTTTTTTCAGTTTTCTTTTTCTTATATTCTGGAGAGGGGAGCCATCATTATCATCAAAATCATCACGATGATAGCAGACATTAATATATGGCAGGTACTGTTTTAGGTGCATTACAAATAACTCATTTAACCCTCAACAACTCTTGGAGGCTTACTTTTATTATCTCCATTTTGTAGCTGAGGAAACTGAGGCATAGTAAGGTTGAGTAACTTGCCAAAGTTTACCCAGCTAAGTGGCAGACTTTGAACCCAGATATTCTGTCTCTAAAGTCTGTGCTCTTAACTACTGTCCTGTACATCCAGTAAACAAATAAAACAGTCTGTGTGCTTAGCCTTTGTGTTTTATATGTTGATAAATGACATCAAGAAAAATAAACCAGGTTAAAGGAGAATAGGCAGTGTTCTGGGGAGTGTGTTGTATTGCTGCTTCATATAGGTTGGTCAGAGATGGTGTCATGGAGAAGGTGACAGTAGCACAAAGACTTAAAGAAGCTGAGGGATAAGCTGTGTAAGTATCTGGTAGAAGAGCTTTCTAGGCAGGAAAAAGAAAGTGCAGTGATCTGAGATGGCCCATCTGAAGGATAGGAAGAAGTCTCTGTGGCAGCCCTGGACTGCCACAGTAAGGAGATGAGGTTAGAGAAGTGACTGGGGTACATAGTAGGGGGAGCACTAGGGGTGTGTGTCCTAGAAAACCAGGTAGAAAAAGCATTTTTAGGAAAAGAGATGATCCCTGTGTCCGGTGTGGCTGACACCTCAAGTAAGATGAGGACTGAAAATTGACTATCGGATTAGCAAGGTGGAGTTAATTGGGGACCTTAATGGACAGTTTTAATGTAGTGGAAACAGCAAGCATAGTCAGAAATCAACATTTTAAGCAAGTATGCAAAATATAGGGGAGTTGGAATAAATTTTGCTAAAATAATTTGGGGGGGTATATGGAAAGAAAAGAAGTGGGAAAGTTGAAATAGGATTATCAAAGTCTAGTGGTTTGAAGAAAGAGAATGCCTGAGTGAAAAATCTGGTAGCATTTCTTGTTGTTGTCACTACTTTAATCCTTTATTTCCTTCAGGAATTTGAGACAAAAGACCAATGTAATGGCCCCGGTTTTCAAATACAATAATTTACATTCTTTTGGGGGATGACAGGACAGCCATATGAGAAACAGTAAAGGGACCATTTTACTTCTCTGCTCCTGAGAATTTCCCTCATCAGAAAAACTCAGTATTTTTAGTTTCACACTTTTTCTTGCCCAATTATCCAGGGAAGATGAGAAAGTAGTTGAGGCGTGATGAGGAATCAGGGTAAAACTTTGCATATACATTTGCCTCTTGAACAACTTAGGGTGTGGGGGTGCTGAGCCCCAACCCAGTAAAAAATTCATGTATAAATTTAACTCCTCCAAAACTTAATGACTAATAGTCTACAGTTGACCAGGAGCTTTAAAATAGCATAAACAATCAATTAACACATATTTTGGATGTTATGTGTATTAAACATTGTATTCTTACAGTAAAAAAAAATGTTAGGAAAATCATAAGGAAGAGAAATAGTTACAGAACTGTAAAAAAAAAAAAACTGTGTATAAGTAGACTTGCACAACCAAACCTGTCTTTTTCAAGAGTCAATTGTATTAACATGATTCTAACACAGAAATTTATTTCAATTTGAAAGGTTTTCACTTTAAGTATATTTTACTAAAATGGGCATCTGTATAGCTAAAAGCAAGAACTTATGCTAAGCTGAGCAGACAGGATGGTAGCTTCTAGACTCACAGTCTCTTAAGGAGAACCATGAGGTGGGCACCTGGTGACCAAACCATAACTGGTCCTCAAGTTAGGGCTTTTGCACACTCAGAAATAGGCACCTCAAGCAGTGGCTGTGGGAAATTGTGGGAAAGTGGAATAGACCACAATTGAATAAAAATTCTAAGTAGAAGATACGAGGTAGGGAATAGCTATCCCAAGCAGAGCAAATAGTTGGTTAAAGCATTAGGAATACTGAAATAGCGATGCTGAATCCACATATGATAGGGAAATAATAAACTCCTAGCAATAAAGTAATGATAACCTGCTGTCAAGATGTGCATTCAGAGTGCAACACCAGCCTTTTGGGATTAATCTGTATGATCAGATTTTTCTGTAGTTTCTGACTTAATGAGATTTTTAACTTCTCCCCATTACCATTTTTATCTTTAGAAAAAACCCCTTCTTGAGTTCAAAACAGCCTACTGAGCCCTAAGCTGAGTATAAATTTTAGATATACCATGTGGGCACATAAGGAAAATGATACTTTAAAAATTATTTTTCTTTCTTAAAATTAAAAAGAAAATCCCACAGAACATTTTAACCAATTATAGTAAAATATTTAAAATGTTCATTTGTTTAAAGTGATCATTATTAAAGAATAAATCTGTTATATAAACTGAAGTACAAATTTATTTGGAAATTAATACTTTCTGCACTTTAATGATATTAGAACCAGGGAATGAAATGTTTTTTCTAGGAATTAATTTTTAAGAACATTTTAAGTGGCCATGATGGATTTGCCAGCTCCCTCCCCCAAAAAACCCTAAAAACTGAAAATCTGAACAAAATATATGAAACAGCTGTTTTCAGATATTGGATAACAGCAGTGCAGGACTGTGATTCCTGAAATAAAGGAAACAAACAAGTGAGCCATATGGTCACCTAATCACCCCAACTTCCTGCCTAGAGGCACAGTCTGAATAACAGAGCAGGGAGAGGGATCTTGGGCAAAGGACAGTGGTCTCAACAAGTTGAGGAGACAGAGATAATTCATGGAGGCTGAGGCAACTGAAAGTTGCAGGCAAAATTCCAAAAGAAGGACACTATGTAGGAAAATAAGTCTAAAAGCTTCAATAGGAGTCTGTCTGACTTTTTATTTCTCTCTGTATTCTGGAATGTGTGTGTAGAATGAAACTATACATCCAGGCAAAGAGTTGATCAGGTTAGTATGAGCTAATAGCTCTTTTAAGGTCTTAGCTGGTGGGGAAGCATTTGATTTTTTTATAGCTAGAGGGTAAAGTCCTTGTTGGCCGTTGAGAACTTTTAATAGAAATCCCTAAGGCCTGTGGTACTAAAGTACATTAATAAATGTTATGAGTAACTTTATGCTAATATAAACTTAACAATTTGGATAATTAGACAAATCTCAAAAACTAAGTTACAAAGTGTCACAAAAATTGAGAATGTGAGTAGCCGTTTATGTTATAGATATTGAATTGGTAATTTATTTCACTTAGCGTAATACCTTCTGGGTACATCCATGTTGTTGCAGATGTCAAAATCTCATTCTTTTTTTGTGTCTGAGTAATATTCCATTGTGTATTTTGTCACAGCTTTATCCATTTATCTATTTAAAGACTTTTTTTAAGTAGGCTCCACACCCAGCATGAAGCCCACCATGGGTCTTGAGATCAAGACCTGAGATCAAGAGTTAGATGCTCAACCAACTGAGCCACCCAGGCACCTCTATCCATTTATCTTTTTTGTTTTGTTTTATTTTGTTTTAAGATTTTACTTCTTCGTTTGACAGACAGAGATCACAAATAGGCAGAGAGGCAGGCAGAGAAAGGAAGGCAGACTCCCCACTGAGCAAAGAGCCGAATGCGGGGCTCTATCCCAGGACCCTGAGATCATGACCTGAGCCGAAGACAGAGGCTTAACCCACTGAGCCACCCAGGTGCCCTCATTTATCTATTAATGGACACTTAGGTTGCTTCCATGTCTTGGCTATTATAAAAAATGTTGCAGTAAACATAAGGGTGCATAAAGCTTTCTGAATTAGTGTTTGTTTTCTTTGGATACATAACTTATGGTGAAAAAGTAGATCACATTGTAGTTGTATTTTTAAGTTTTTGAGGGACCTCCGTACTGTTTTCTACAGTGGCTGCACCAGTTTTCATTACTACCAACAGTGCATAAAGGTTTTTTTTCTCTACATCTTCACCAACACTTTTTATTTCTTTCTGATACTAATCATTCTGACTGCTGGGAGGTTATATCTCATTGTGGTTTTGATTTGCCTTTCCCTGATGACTAGCGATGTTGAACATCTTTTCATGTGTATATCTTCTTTGAGAAAATGTCTATTCCATTCTGCCCATCTGTCAACCACCATTATTTGTTACTTTGGTGTTGAATTATGTATGTTCCTTATATATTTTGGCTAATAACCCCTTACCAGATATATAACTTGCAAATATCTTCTTTCATTCATTTGGTTGCCTTTTTGTTTTGTTGATGGTTTCCTTTGCTGTGCAAAAAGCTTTTTATTTTGGTGTAGTCCCAGTAGTTTATATTGCTTTTGTTTCCCTTGCAGGAGACCTATCCAAAAATATGTTGCTAAAGCTAATGTCAAAGAAATTGCCACTTTTGTTGTTTTTCTTTTAAGAGTTTTATGATTTCAGTTTTGCATTTAGGTTTTTAATCCATTTTGAGGGATTTTTTTCATTTTGAGTTTATTTTTATGTTTTGTATAAGTGGACCAGTTTTATTCTTTCACATGGAGCTGTCCAGTTTTCCCCAAACCATTTATTAAAAAGACTGTCCTTTCCCCATTGTATATTCTTTCCTCTTTTGTCATCGATCAATAGACCTTATGAGCATGGGTTTATTTTGGGGCTCTCTATTCTACTCCATTGACCTGTGTGTCTGTTTTTGTGCCAGTACATATTATTTTGAGTACTGTAATAACTCTTTGGTAACCAATCTTGAAATCTGGAATTATGATACCTCAGCTTTGTTGTTCTTTCTCAAGATTGCTTTGGCTATTCAGGTCTTTCGTGGTTCCATCCAACAAATATCAGAAAAATGCTATTGGTATTTTGATAGGGATTGCATTGAATCTGTAGATTGCTTTGGGTATTATAGACATTTTATCAATATTAATTCTTCTAATCCGTGGACATGGTATACCTTTCCATTTGTTTGCATTGCCTTCAATTCCTTTAATCAGTGTTTTATAGTTTACAGTGTACAGGTCTTTTACCTCTTTGGGCCAATTTATTCCTAGTTATTTTTGTTTCTAGTGTAATTGTAAATGGGATTGTTTTCTTAATTTCTTTATGCTACTTCATTATTAGTATGTAGAAATGCAACAGATTTCTGTATATTAAATTTGTATCCTGCAGCTTTATTGAATTCATTTATTAGTTCTAATAGTTTTTTGATGGAGTCTTTAGAGCTTTCTATATATTGTATCATGTCATCTGCAAATAGTGACAGTTTCACTTCTTCCTTACCAATTTGGATGCCTTTTATTTCTTGTCTAATCACTGCAGTATAGCTACATTTTAAATGTTACATAGTCAAGGTTGTAAATGTTCAGTCTTTGAGAATTTATGAGGCAGTTGTCTTATTACTCCTCTACTTCCTTTTGAATGCCACATAAAAAAAGAAAAGCTGTAAAATGAGAATGATCTTTAAAAGTAAGTGAATTAATGAAAATTTATGCTCTCCCAGGAAGTGAATACAATGCAGATTTTGTAATAGTGGTATTAAATGAGTATTTTGTAATAATGGTATTATATGTGTCACACTGGTAAGTTGGACAGTGTGTAAGAGATGAGTAACTCCTGATTTTTAAGAACTATAGTGCCAGTAATTTGGGGATAGCGTAGGAATTAGGCCAGTAAGCAAAAAACAAGATAACCAAACAGAATAAGGTGAGAGAGTCCCATATAAAAATCTCCCCGAAAGGGACGCCTGGGTGGCTCAGTTGGTTAAGCAGCTGCCTTCGGCTCAGGTCATGATCCCAGCGTCCTGGGATCGAGTCCCACATCGGGCTCCTTGCTCCGCAGGGAGCCTGCTTCTCCCTCTGACTCTGCCTGCCATTCTGTCTGCCTGTGCTCCCTCTCACTCGCTCTCTCTCTCTCTCTCTCTCTGACAAATAAATAAATAAATAAATAATCTTTTAAAAAAAAAAATCTCCCCGAAAGTACATTGGAGGTTTTAAGGAAAGCAATATTTTGCCAATTATGGGGAAAAGCTTGAATGCAAAAGTAGCATTTGTAATGATCTTCAGTGATTGGATAGAACTTTAGCAGGTAGGGGCGCCTGGGTGGCTCAGTGGATTAAGCCACTGCCTTCGGCTCAGGTCATGATCTCAGTGTCCTGGGATCGAGCCCCACATCGGGCTCTTTGCTCAGCGGGAGCCTGCTTCTCTCTCTCTCTCTCTCTGCCTGACTCTCCGCCTACTTGTGATCTCTCTCTCTGTCAAATAAATAAATAAAATTAAAAAAAAAAAAAAAAAGAACTTTAGCAGGTAGAAAGTTTTAGGTGTAAAATCCTCCCAAACCTGGGAAAGCACAGGTCATATATATTGGGGAAACAGGAAAGTGTGTGTATGTAGATAAGCGTGAGGAAATAATAGGAGATACAGTTGGAAAGATAGATTGGGATCAAATTTGATAAGCAGTGGGAGTGTGACTGTAGATAAGGAAAAGTTACAGAGCTACCCGCTCCTTTATATGGTAGCTGCTAGCCACGTATGGATATTGAGCACTTGAAATGTACCTGGTCCAAATTGAGATGTACTGTAAGTTTAAAATATGCAACAGATTTCTGAGGCTTAGTACAAGAAAACTCATTAAATTTTTTTTTATTGGCGACATGTTGAAATAATTGCATTTTAGATGTACTAGGTTAAATAAAATATATTATTAAAATCGATTTTATCTATTTTTATTTTTTTAATGTATCTGCTAGAACACTGAGAATTACATATGTGACTCAGATTATATTTCTATTCGGAGGGCTAGTATAGAATACAGCTGATATTTGCTGGTACTTACTACGTACCACATATTGTCTAGAACTTGTGATAAGTTTAAGTTAATCCTCATAGAAAACCTTATGAAGTAGGTGTTATTATTCTCCCTCTTTTTCAAGTAACTGGGGTGCAGAGAGGTCGAGCAACAATATCCGAAATCACTCCACTACTGAGTAAGAAGCCAGGATTCAAACGAAGGCCTCTCTGGTGTCAGACCCAGTGACTTTCCCAGCACACTGTGGCATGTTGTCATTGGACCATTAAAGGTGTTTGAGCTGGAGAATGACACGATTGGAATGATACTTCAGCAGAATTATAATAAAGATAAATGAGGAGAAGAAACTTCATTTTTAGCTGTCTAGTTTTTTGTTTGCTTTATTTTATTAATGTTCCTTTTTTGTAGGAGAAAAATTCCTTGTTTAAAGTGAAGTTTTTAATTGTGTGTGTGTTGTTTTTTTAAAGATTTTATTTATTTGTCAGAGACAGAGAGGAAGAGAGCGAGCACAGGCAGACAGAATGGCAGGCAGAGGCAGAGGGAGAATCAGGCTCCCTGCCGAGCAAGGAGCCCTATGTGCGCGACTTGATCCCAAGACGCTGGGATCATGACCTGAGCCGAAGGCAGCTGCTCAACCAACTGAGCCACCCAGTTGTGTTTTTTTGAAATGTACTTTATATTAACCACTTCTCAAAATATTTGCCTATCTCCTTGTAGATTTGATAATGGGCTGCATTAAAAGTAAAGAGAACAAAAGTCCAACCATTAAATATAGAACCGAAAACACTCCAGAACCTGTCAGTAGCAGTGTCAGCCATTATGGAGCAGAACACACTGCAGTGGCACCATCATCTTCAACAAAGGGAGCATCTGTTAATTTTAGCAGTCTTTCCATGACACCATTTGGAGGATCCTCAGGGGTGACACCTTTTGGAGGAGCATCTTCTTCATTCTCAGTGGTGCCAAGTTCATATCCTGCTGGTTTAACAGGTGAGATCTAAATGGACAGTTCTGTTGTCAGCTTGAGAACATGACCTCAGGCAGGCAGTGCATACAGTTTTTGCCTGCTGTGAGAAAAATAACTTACTTGGGGACTTAAAAGTTTATGTGAAAATTAAAGCTTCTGACATAAAAATTACAGTCTTAAATTATACATCATATTGTTCTGAAAATTTGGTCATAATCTGGTGATTATCTACTGGTTATACCATTGGTTATTTCATTAATTGATTTTTTTCAAGTAGTGAGTGGTTACTATGTGGCAGGCAGTGGGGATATAAAAATTAAAAACATGTACCCCTCCCTCAAGAATGTTAATGTTACAATTTACCAATGTTTTCGGGTTTATAAAGTACTATCCAATATTAAAATATCATAGTAGTTACTTAATATTAATTAAATGGCAATATTGTGATGATAATACAGTTTTTCTCTCAGACACTGATTTAAAAAATGAAAGTCCTGAAGCTCAGAGTTAAGCTTTTTTTTCAGAGTCACAGATAAGAAGCAGGGGAGCCCAGGTTTAATGTCCTGTGCCAGAACTCCATTTATCACATTATGATCACCTTTCAGAGAACAAGAAGTGACAGCTGACAACTTTTCATGGAGCCAGAAATGCTCTAAAAAAGTAGTTAGAAACTTCAGAAAGAGTTGTTTTGTGGGGTTTCCAGATCAGGATACTTTTTCCTTAAGTAACAAAGCATAATTGGCTTTAAAAAGGCAGGGTGAGCTCTAGGATTCCTTGATAGAGCAGTAGTTTCTTGATGTCATCAAGGACTCCAGTCCTTGATCTCTTTTTGGTAGCCTTTAGATTATCAGCTTTAATCTTAGGCTTGGCAAAACAGCTGCAAGCATCAAACTGAGCAACACATGTCCTTCCTATCAACCAGAGGGGGCAAAAAAGGAATCTGTTCTATAGGCTTGGGCTATAAATTTGTCCTTTCAGTCTGCTCACCTCCAGACCAGTAATAGTGCTAGAGGAATGCCATAAGTGAATTCTATGAGACTGTTCATTTCAGGAGTTGTGGACATCAAAGGCCGATTACAGTCTTAATTCTAACCCCTTAACTCTAACTATCTCAGTAATAGATGACCACGATAGTGTCCTCAGTGATCAGCCAAGTTTAAGTTATTTTCAGGATTATATGTTTGGGAAAGACAGTAATCCAAAATGATCCAAGTAAACTTTGATACTTAAGGGCATACTTACTTACCTAAACAGTTTATTTATGTGGAAAGTCCCTTCATGGTATATGTCTGTTAATACATATGGAGTCTCTGTGTGCTGCTTACAGAGAATTGTAAGCAAGAGAAACAAGGTTTTTGTCTTAATGGAATTTACGTCATAACAAAAGTTGGACAATAATTAGTGAATAAACAATTAAACAGGATGATTAATGGTTCTTAACTGCTCTGAAGGAACTGACCAGAGTGATTGGTGAAAACCCTTTAGAAGATCAAGGAAAGCTGTCTTGAAGAGAAATCATTTAAGGCTGAAGTTTGATTGATGAGACAGACCTAAATCTGGGCAGACCTGGGAAGAAATCTTTCTGGGGAGAGAGAACAACAAAAGCAGAGTTTAGGAGGTACAGATGAACCTGGCGGTTTTGAGGACTAGTGAGGACACCAGAGGGTAGAATTGTATAATATGAGATTAAAGAGTCAGGATTACTCAGGACTTCATATATTCTGGTAAGAAGTTTGGGTTTTATTCAAAGACAAGAAGAAGCAATTGAAGAGTGTTTTGTTGTTGTTGTTTTTTCATTTTAAAGATTACATTTATTTATTTGACAGAGAGAGACACAGCAAGAGAGGGAACACAAGTATGGGGAGCGGGGGAGGGGGAAGTGGGTTTCTTGTGGAGCAGGGAGCCTGATGTGAGGCTCCATCCCAGAATCCTGGGACCATGACCTGAGTCAAAGGCAGACGCTTAACAACTGACCCACCCTGGTGCCCCAATTGAAGGGTTTTTATAAAGGATTTGCATAATTGAATTTCCTGGCAACTAGCCTGGCAATTTTCTGGCAACTAGCTGTGTGGAGAATGGTTATAGGGAAGCAGGTACAGAAGTGGGTTAGGAGACTACTTCTCAGCAGATTCAGTCAGGGGTAACAAGGATTTGGATTAGGGTGGCAACCGTGGAAATGGAAAAGAAAGTAGATAAAGAGGTATTTTAGAGGTAGAATAACAGTGCTAGTAAAGGGACTTGGCTTGAGTACCTAGGTAGATAGTAGTGCCATTTGCTTAGACATTCAAGTAGCAATGTTAAATAGACAGTTAATACATGACTGAAACTCAGGGAAGAATAATAAATAATCCATTCTATTCCTTTGTTTGCAGGTAATAGTTTAGTTGTTTGGTGTCCTGATCTGTTAAGCATTTGTGTATAATTCTATGTATGATAATTATTTTTCATATCAATCATATCATTTAATTTTTAAGAAAAATAAGCCATTTTTGAGTATTTTTTATAATAACTAATCTAGCTAAATCCCTAGTTACTGCTACAGATCAGTTTTAAGGATGGAAATGTTCACCCATTGTTTATAAGTAAGTGAGATAATTAGTGCCAGTTTGTAGTACTTGTTAATACTTTTTCTGCCAAAGAATTGAATTGAACTTGAACTGTGATTCTAAGTCAGAGATACTGCTACTATGAATCAAACTTAAATTTGTTTCTGAGGGTATATAGAATCTTAGAATTTGTAGCATGCAGCAGTTTCATGGAAGGTCTTCAGAGAGCTGCTTATTAGCTGAAACTCCAGCTGCCCAAGTCTCCATTCAGAAGTAGATTTTGGAGACTAGAAAGAAAATTATGCTTAAGGGGTGCCTGGGTGGCTCAGAGGGTTAAACTTCTGCCTTCAGCTCAGGTCATGATCTCAGGGTCCTGGGATCAAGCCCTGCATAGGGCTCTCTGCTCAGCAGGGAGCCTGCTTCCCTTTCTCTCTGACTGCTCTCTGCCTACTTGTGATCTCTCTCTGTGTCAAATAAATAAATAAAATCTTTTAAAAAGAAAATTATGCTTAAGCTCTTTACATTTTTTTTCTCTTCCGTTTATATATATAATTTACCTTGTGTTTTTTTTTTCTCCAATAGGTGGTGTTACTATATTTGTGGCCTTATATGATTATGAAGCTAGAACTACAGAAGACCTTTCATTCAAGAAAGGTGAACGGTTTCAAATAATTAACAACACGTAAGTGTTGGGAATATTTTGAGGGAGAAATACTGAAAGAAACCTAGTCTTCATGCTGAAATCATTTAGCTGGTTGATATTAAAGATGAGTGTGGTGAAGCATGGGTCTCTGTCCACTGGGTTGGATGATGCATTTGGTTTCCTTAGATACATGGCATAATAACTCCTTTTGTAGCCAGAGTTATGACTTCTGCAAATTGTGCTGTAGTGTGTGGTTCTTTCATAAAAGGTAGAGATTTAAAAGTGAAGATTGAGAGAATATTTGCAAGTAAGTACATCACTTTAAAAAAAATCTTTATAAAGAGATTTTTTGTTCCTTGAACATAAGATAACTTAAGGATCTTCGTTCTTTCTCCTAACAAAAAATGGAAAAGGCCAAGTAAGGAGCCCCTGCAGTCCCTACCTGACCACACTAAGTTGCTTTTTCCTTAGGTGACTCTTAGAGTTTTTGTCTCTTAGAGTTTTTGTCTATGTCTAAGACTTTTTTTTTTTTTTTTTTTAGATTTTATTTATTTATTTGACAGGCAGAGACCAGAAGTGGGCAGAGAGGCAGGCAGGGATCGAGAGGGGGAAGCAGGCTCCCTGCGAGCAGAGAGCCCGATGCAGGGCTCAATCCCAGGATCCTGAGATCATGAAGAGGCTTCAACCCACTGAGCCTCCCAGGCGTCCCTTGTCTAAGACTTTTAGTTTGAGATGACTCTTAGACTTTTAGTGGACCACTCAGTAATAAAAGCCATTTAGTGGCCCACTACAAATTCAGTGTTTGAATTGAAAATTCAGTACTTGTTAGAGAAAATAGATCCCGTATGTTATGGTCTCTTTACTTCCAGTCATATTTCCTAACATTCTTGCTCCCATTTGCTATCCATTATTGTTCCAGAATATAAAATATGATCATGTCTCTCTGCTTTAAAAGCCTTTTTCAGTAGCTACCAGTTGCTGTCAAGATAAAAGAAAAGCGATAACAATGGTAGACATCAGTCATCCAGCTGCTTCCCCTTCCTCATTTAACGGCCCAGCCGTACTGAGTTGCTTGTAATTTTATGAATTCCCATGCCTTGACACGTACAGTGTCTTTTTTCTGGAACATGACTTCCTATCTCAGCTTTTTTTTTTTTTCCCTTTAATCTGGCCAACGCTGTTCATCCTTCAAAATGTATATTCCTATGTTATTTCTCAAGGAGGCCTTTCTTGACATTCTTCCTCTCCTTCCTAGTCACGCCCCTTCTCCCACTGGATTAGGTGTCTGTCTTACATGTTGACGTAGCACCCCGTGCAGACCTCAATCATAGCTGCCATCACTACTTCTAATTATAATTTATTGTGTGCTTGTTATTCCTTTAGACCAGTGGTTCTCAACCAAAGGAAAGATGCCCAGGAGACATTTAGCAATGTCTGGAGGCAGGGTGCCTCCACTGCTTTCTGGTGGGTGGAGGCCAGGGATATTGCTGAACCTCTTCTAGTGCACAGGACAGCCCCCAACAACAGTCATCTAGCCCAAAGATTCAGTAAGGGTGAGGCTAAAAAATTCTGCTCTATGCTGAGTTTCTTGAGGTTACAGACTGTCTTTTTACCTCTGTTTCTATTTCTAGCACACTGTCTCATAAAGTCTGTTACTTAAAGGGTTGTCAATAAATGTTTGAATGAATCATGAATGGTTAGCACAAATGCAGTTTTCAGTTTGTATATCTGAAAGTGCTTAATGTATACCAGAAATCTACAAACCAAGTGTATGAGTATAAATATTTGAATTGCCAAAAGATTTTTCATCTCATTTTCTAGAGAACAAATCCCCCTTGATCATTTATGAAATGTCAATTTATTTATTTATTTATTTTTAAAGATTTTATTTATTTATTTGACAGAGATCACAAGTAGGCAGAGAGAGAGAGAGAGAGGGAAGCAGGCTCCCTGCTGAGCAGAGAGCCCGATGTGGGGCTCGATCCCAGGACCCTGAGATCATGACCTGAGCCGAAGGCAGAGGCTTAACCCACTGAGCCACCCAGGTGCACCTGAAATGTCAATTTAGATAAGATACTCAGTACTTTTCTCTGGCATAGCAAAATATGCATTTAATTTTTAGTGGCAGAACCCATATCTATCTTCCTCATTAGAGACTGATATTTGCTTCTTTCACATTAATTTTGGAAAAGTCAAGACTTATGTATTGCAAATTATACATAATGTTCATGTTCTGAATTGATTTTAGTCTTATTTGAATATCTATGGATAACATTTTTGTAAATATACTTTATTCTAGGAGTTAAATTTTTTATTCTTGTCTGTTGAAAATATTTTGCTACAGGAGTTCTAGGGCATTCTGATACTTTTCCTGAAATGGCTAAAAAGGAGCATTATCATTTTAAATATGGTTAAAAGCATTTGACAATAAAAAAAATGAACTATTGGGGCGCCTGGGTGACTCAGTGGATTAAGCCGCTGCCTTGGGCTCAGGTCATGATCTCAGGGTCCTGGGATTGAGTCCCACATCGGGCTCTCTGCTCAGCAGGGAGCCTGCTTCCTCCTCTCTCTCTGCCTGCCTCTCTGCCTACTTGTGATCTCTGTCTGTCAAATAAATAAATAAAATCTTTAAAAAAAAAAAATGAACTATTGATAACATACTGCAACATAGGTGAACTATGAAAAATTATGCTGAGTGAAAGAAACCATTCCAAAAGACCACACCAGATTACTGTATGATTCCATTTATATGAAATGCCCACAATAGTCCTATCCATAGAAACAGAAAGCTGATGTAGTGTTGGGCAATATCAGGGGGAGGTGGGTGGAGTAGTGGAGAGTGACTGTTAATGGGTACGGGGTTTCTTGGTTGGGGGATGATGAAATGTTCTAAAATTGATTGTGGTAATGGCTGCACAACTGTATGAATATATTAAAACCCATTAAATTGTACATCTTAAAGTGGGAATTTTATGATATGCAAATTATGTCAGTAAAACTTTTAAAAAAGAAAACATCCAGTTGAAACTGAGTAATTTGAAAGATTTACCTCCCAAATTGTTCTAGTTAGTATAGTTTATTGTTTTAGGTTGAAGAAGAGAAGTATGTAAAAGAGCAATCTTGTAACTAAAACTAAACCTTTTTGTTTGTTTGTTTGGAGCAGAAATATGTGTGCTTTTGTTCTTTTGCTTAGCCTTATCCCCTAATTCAACTAACCTATTTTTAAATATTACTCTTTTGAGTTTGACTTTTGATCAAATGAATGCATTAAAAAAATGGAAGTTAAGCCTCTTTTCTACATAGATACAAGGCAACACTGCCATAAATTGCGTTTTGAGCAGTTGTCTACTTTGTGGTAATTGTTGTTTTATGTATTGCAGGGAAGGAGACTGGTGGGAAGCAAGATCTATTGCTACAGGAAAGAATGGCTATATCCCTAGCAATTATGTAGCCCCTGCAGATTCCATTCAGGCAGAAGAGTATGGCACTACTTCATATTTTATTAATTACGTTGGTTTTTAAAATGTTTTAATGCACATTCTACTTAGCCACAATTTTACACACATACAATTACATACCAGTCTTAATACAGCTAATATATCATATTAATAGGAGATGTTACTTGAAAATTAATAATTAATGCCATAGTATTTGCTTACAGTAGGATCATAAATGAATCTGCAATAATAATACTGTTTTGCCTGGTCTGTATCCTTTATATTTTCACTTTAAAAAATTACATTAACCTTTTTTATATTCTGCAGACTCATTTCAAAAATTTACCTTCAGTTGATAGTATTGTATCAGTGTTGATTTCTTGATTTAGGTGCTTGCTCTTTGGTTATGTAGGAGAGGATCCTTGTCTTTAGGAAACACATTGAAGTATTTAGGGGTAATATTTCAGAATGTTTGCAACTTACTTTCAATCAGTTCAGAAAAAAATATGCACATAGGAAAAGAATATAACGATGTAAAATTTTAACAGTTGAGAAATCTGTGTAGAGGATATGCAAGAGTTCTATGTGCTATTCTCACAACTTCTAAAAAATTAAAATGCACCTTCAGTGATATATTTTTTAGGTCAAACCAAGGCTATCTGGGATTCATAAATATTTGTCTTCATATGACAACACTCAACAGTGCCTTGCATACAGTAGATGCTCTATCAATGTTTGTTGCTTTTATGATAAGTACTTTGTCTCCATAACTCTGTTCTGCTTGACACTTACTACTTCCTGTTTTATACTGTGAGCTTCTCCATAGCAGATACTCATTTTTATTCACAAATCTGTATTAAATCAAAGCCATGCTAATGTAGAGTTGCTAATAATATGAATATAGTTCACTTGCACCTTACCGAATACAGATGATCACACTGTTACCAGAGACCCACTTCTGTTCTTCCTGCTACAGTCTTAATATCTCCATCTGTCAGTGACTGGGAGCTTCTCTGTTACCACTGCCTTTCCTTCTCCATGTACTGATCCTGTAACTTGCAGGTGGAATTGAAGAGACATGGAAATATTAGCACAGTATATTCTGACAGTAATATTTGTAGTAATTCTATTTAATAAAGACCCTTTATTGTGTTTTGCTGTGTTTTTAAGCTGTGTAGCTCTTTGTTGTCATCCTGCCACTCCATTCTTACTGATCCTTATTTATAACCTTTCTGAACCTTCCACATTTCTAACTCAGAGCACTATTTTTTCCAGATGGTATTTTGGCAAAATGGGCAGAAAAGACGCCGAAAGATTACTTTTGAATCCTGGGAATCAACGAGGTATTTTCTTAGTAAGAGAGAGTGAAACTACTAAAGGTAATTATAGTAATAGAAGTACAAAAATTTTCTTGAACAGTATTTTGAGAAAGATACAAAAAATATTTATTTCCCCTACTAGGTGCTTATTCTCTCTCTATTCGTGATTGGGATGAGGTAAGAGGTGACAATGTGAAACACTATAAAATTAGGAAACTTGACAACGGTGGATACTATATCACAACCAGAGCACAATTTGATACTCTGCAGAAGTTGGTAAAACACTACACAGGTATGTGAATATTTCACAGGTGAAAATTATTTCTTGGTATGTTTTATGAGGACAGAATCTCTGTCTTCATGTCTCTTTAAGGTTTAGTGTGGTACTTTACCCACAAGAGTGTGCCTGATAGAATCTGTTGTATTCTAGGTTTAAAATGAGGAGCAGGTAGAGGCGCCTGGGTGGCTCAGTGGGTTAAAGCCTCTGTCTTCGGCTAGGGTCATGGTCTTGGGGTCCTGGGATCGAGCCCTGGGTCAGGCTCTCTGCTCAGCGGGGAGCCTGCTTCCTCTTCTCTCTCTGCCTGCCTCTCTGCCTGCTTGTGTTCTCTGTCTGTCAAATAAATAAATACCCCCCAAAATTATAAAACATTAAAAAAAAATGAGAAGCAGGTAGTACTTTTTACCTGAGTTAGGTTCTTAGACATGCTAAAATCTGACTACCATTATTTGATTCCTTATATCTTACTGACATAGCGTTTACATTGGAGTTTCATAGTGGCTAAGTATCAAGGTAGATTTTGACAATAAATAAAAAAGCGCAAAAGCATGTATGTTTTAGGGACATTTATTAAGTGGGGAAAACTAAATACTTAATGTAAAAAGCTCTGTCAGATGTCCTTTTGGGTTACCTTCTTCTGCATAGAATGGACCACATAAAACTTCCTAGAGTATAAATCCAATGACATTTAATCTAAAGGTGCATTGTTCTTTTCCTGAAAAACTAACCCATTGCAACTGTAGACATTCTTCTAGTTTTTCAAGGACCTTTGAAAGGTATTCAGTATTAGATTCTTCTGTCTCAAAATTTTGCATTGCCAATTTGATATATGAATGCATCCAAAAGTTTTAAAATTATTATTATTATTATTATTTTTAAACATTGGGTTTTTTTTTGTTTTGGGGTGTTTTTTTTTTAAGATTTTATTTATTTATTTGACAGAGATCACAAGTAGGCAGAGAGGCAGGCAGAGAGAGAGGGGGAAGCAGGCTACCTGCTTAGCAGAGATCCCAATGTGGGGCTCGATCCCAGGACCCTGGGATCAAGACCTGAGCTGAAGGCACAGGCTTTAACCCCCAGAGCCACGCAGGCACCCCAAAAACTTTTAAATTATTAATACTAAGGGAGGGGATTGCCATGGCAGTCTCTTCTTCAGTGACAGGTACAGTCTGTCAAGTCAACCACCAGTCTTGACCTTGATCAGACATGTTACCAAGCAGTGGCATCAGTTGTAATTGCACTTTTTAGAATTCGATTTGTGTGGTTACTTGTTGAACATGGGAGGGAACATGTCTTATTTATAATAAGAAAGAGTGTAAGCAGGATTCACAAGTCAAGCCTTTGTGAATTTGGGATTTCCTGTTTTTGTGTCTCCCTTATTTGAAAACCAGTCTCTTATTTATTTTTTTTTTTAAAGATTTTATTTATTTATTTGACAGAGAACACAAGTAGGCAGAGAGGCAGGCAAAGAGAGAGAGAGAGAGAGAAGCAGGCTCTGCACTGAGCAGAGAGCCGGATGTGGGGCTCCATCCCAGGACCGTGGGATCATGACCTGGGCCGAAGGCAGAGGCTTTAACCCACTGAGCCACCCAGGCGCCCCGAAAACCAGTCTCTTAAATGAAGAAGTTTTCTCCTTAATTTTTGATATGCTTCTTACATTAGTGGTTATTAGGAATAACAGTTAATGGTAGCATTCTCTTTGGGAAGAAATAAAACCCAGTGATCAAAAAGAGAACTTTGGGGGCAGCCAGAACTATGGTTTGCATCCCATCTCCGTCACTTATTGGGTGACATGAAGAAAGTCACTTAAGTTTTTCAAGACTTACTTACATGAGATATTTGTAAAGGACTGAATTAGCACAATAGCTGAGACATAATAAGTGTTCAGTAAATTATAACTTCAAAAATGTGTTTAACAAAGATTGTTTTACCTCTTGGATGTTTTGCTTCTTACATGCATACAGCTCCCTTTTTGGTATTTGTGCTTTTAGAGTAAAACAGACATCATGTTTTTGTTTTTGTTTTCTTCAATTTAGACTTTTAAAAACATTAATATACTGTATGTACCTTAATATTGTAATTAATTTGTTTTATAGTATAGTTTTTTATTTATCTAGAACATGCTGATGGTTTATGCCATAAGTTAACAACCGTGTGTCCTACTGTGAAACCCCAGACTCAAGGTCTAGCAAAAGATGCTTGGGAAATTCCTCGAGAATCTTTGCGACTAGAGGTTAAATTAGGACAAGGATGTTTTGGTGAAGTATGGATGGGTAAGAACCCTGAACTGTTTTTTTGTCATTTCTTTAGCCATAGATTAAAACACCATAACTTATATTGAAATATTTAAGGTAATTGCTGCTCATTAAGGTTTGGCTTAAAAAATCTCTTAACATTATAGATTAAAATAGTGGACTCTGTTTTTCTAGGGACATGGAATGGAACCACGAAAGTAGCAATCAAAACACTAAAGCCAGGTACAATGATGCCAGAAGCTTTTCTTCAAGAGGCTCAGATAATGAAAAAATTAAGACATGATAAACTTGTTCCACTATATGCTGTTGTTTCTGAAGAGCCAATTTACATTGTCACTGAGTTCATGTCAAAAGGTATGTGTATATTAGTTTCTTTTAGGGTATTCATGTTAATAATTTTTTAAGTCTTCATTTCTATTTTTATGCATACAAATTTTTTATTGTGTAGTGTTCCCTAACTTAAGATTTTTATGTAGATGTTGAGAAGAGAAAATCTGACATTTTGTGTAATGCGATAGTGATTAGTTCCAGTTATTCCAGAGGATAGTTCAAAGTTTAAAAGGAAAATTAGGCCAGCTCAATTTATGTTGAAAGTAAGTGGATTTTTATTCCATTTGACAAAAGGAAATGAAATACCTAGGAAAGTGAAAAAGTATTTCTACAAATTAAAATAACTCAATTAGAAAGAAGCTTACATCTTTATTCCTAAAACAAAGAAATCAGGTCAAGTTAAGGAAATCTTATTTTATTTTAACACAATCTTCGTAGTCAGAGTTCCTAGAAACTTTTTTCCACTATCTTTCACTAAAATTTCTCCATTCTTTCAAACTCCAGACCCTAAAATGAGATCTTTAGTAACAGAATTGGTTAGGGCCAGGACAGGTGATATAGAAGAGGAACCAGTAAGCACTAAGTATGTTGATAGTCCTGCTTTTGCCCTCTTGAATTTTATCTCTCCCACCCAATTCTTTTTACTTTCATTTACTTATCTTAAGATTTTATTTATTTGACAGAGAGAGAGAGACACGGTGAGAGAGGGAACACAAGCGGGGGGAGTGGGTGAGGGAGAAGCAGGCTTCCCCTCGAGCAGGGAGCCCTGCAGAGCAGGTCGCCCCACGCAGAGCAGGGACCATGACCAGAACCAAAGGTAGACGCCTAACACTGAGCCACCCAGGCATCCCTCTACCGCCAACTCTTGTTTTTTTTTTTTTTTTTTAAGATTTTATTAATTTATTTGACGGAGAGAGACATACTGAGAGAGGGAACACAAGCAGTGGGAGTGGGAGTGAGAGAGGGAGAGGGAGAAGCAGGCTGAGCAAGGAGCCCTATGTGGAGCTCGATCCCAGGACCCTGGGATCATGACCTGAGCCAAAGGTGGATGCTCAACAACTGAGCTACCCAGGCGCCCCTACTCCCAACTCTTAATGAGTCACTCCATAATTAAAGCTACTGATTATGTCATCCCTTTCCAGTAGTCCCATTTTGGCCAACAATGTAGTTCCATCTAGTGGTGACAGGACCAACTACAAGCTACATATTTGCTATAGGAAACCTCCCAAAGGAATAGAAAGGCCAAAAAATAAGAATTGAGGTAGCCTGGGCACCTGGGTGGCTCAGTCATTAAGCGGCTGCCTTCAGCTCAGGTCATGATTCCGGAGGCCTGGGATCAAACCCCGTATCGGACCCCCTGCTCAGTGGAGAACCTGCCTCTCTGTTTCCCTCTGCCTGCCACTCTGCCTGCTTGTGCTCTCTATCTCTCTGTCAAATAAATGAATAAAATCTTAAAAAAAAAAAAAAAAAAAGAATTGAGGTAGCCTGTTAATTGGTGGCCAAAACATATCTAAAGCCCCAAGGTACATGGCACTTTTTGGAAGGACTCTTCACTGCAAACAACTGCCAAATAATCCCTTCCCGAGTATGCTGGTTGAACTATATAAGGAGGGGAAGAAAGGGACAAGGAGGAAGTTTAAATCAAGATATTGATAGCATAAGAATATAATGGAGGTAATAGCTAATGGTCCATTTAGCTTTGTATATTGATTTCAAGAATTATTTAATTGGGAGCATAATAGATATCTTATGTTGTTAGATTGCTGGGTTAGGGTTATTTCTAGTTGGGAGATTAAGAATGCAAGATCATAAATGACCCTTCTGGTTTTAAAACTCCATAATTTCCCATTTTATTTCAGGTACTTAGCAGTTGGTCCTCAGTAATCTATTCAAACTCACTGTGTCATGTGCTCCCAGATAAACCTACCTTCCTTGCTATATAGGTCTTCTTCCTTCTTCTGGTTTCAATGAATCTGTTCAGATTCCTTCATCTGGAATTTGATTTCCCTGTCTCTTAACCAGGCCATCAATCATATTTCCTTCATATTATACTTAAGTGTTTAAAGCCGTTCATTAATATCCATATCTGTTATGATCATTATATCCTATGAAATGTTTATAAACAGACTATTCTATAAATTATTAACAACCAAAATGTATTGAATACTTCTAATTTATAGGACACTCTCCTACTTATTATAAGGTATCAAAGAACTAAAGCACCGAAAAAACTTACATTGAATTTGCAGAGAAAAGACCTAACCTTCTGATGAGTTAATTTTCAATAACAAAGTAAATAATAGCTCACTATAAAAAAATAAGCTATAGGCCCAAGCATAATGAATTTCCAGGTGTTTAACACATTCATTAAGAAAAGGGATGAGGGGGGCGACTGGGTGGCTCAGTGGGTTAAAGCCTCTGCCTTCAGCTCAGGTCATGATCTCAGGGTCCTGGGATCGAGCCCCACGTCGGGCTCTCTGCTCAGCAGGGAGCCTGCTTCCCTTTCTCTCTCTCTCTGCCTGCTTCTCTGCCTACTTGTGATCTCTCTCTGTGTCAAATAAATAAATAAATAAATATTTTTTTTAAAAAAGGGGATGAGGAAGAGATCACATAGGCTGGAATAAATTGAGAAAAATTAGTCAAGTCTTAAACTGATCTTTAAGGTTATAAAGGCTATGAACAGATAAAGGGAAAGGCATGGGTATTTCTGCAGAGGTAAGAAGATATGAGGAAATGGGGAACAAAACCATGAGAAGTAGAAAGTACAGAAGACAGCTGGTTGGAAATAAGACTGGAGAGGTATGTGAGAAATTTAAGACTCCTCTGAATTGATTTCACTATTACTTATTGAGTACCTATCCTCTGTCAGGGTCATGAATGAGCTTCAAAGGGTCCATGAACTTCCCTGAAATTATGTGTCAAATTTTTGCTTATTTATACGTGTTTCCTGGAAAGAGAGTATAAGGCGCATGGGTGGGGGGGGGGGTAGGATTTGTTGTCATTGGTTAAAGATCAGAGAAAAGGAATTGTCACAATGACAGTGACAAGTCTTAGATTTCTGTGCATTGCAGTTCTGTACTGTTAGCAATTATCAGCTGTTACACTGAAAAATGTTCTTTTACTTAATGTATCGATCATGCCACCTTATTTAAATTCTTTATCCTAAAACAAAAGAACTGTATCATCTGTTTATTTCTATATACTCTGCATTGCAGTGTTGAGTATTTATGTAATGTCAATTTATCTTACAGGAAAGGAATTAAAGAAAAGAAGTGCCTCTTCCTCTGTTTAAAGACAGTTTTTTTACTTGTGTTTTTAATCCTTTCTTACATCTAAAAAGAAAACCTTTCTTAGATCCCAATATCTGCTTCTCTCACCTACTGTTCTGCTTTTTTGCTTCCGTTCACAGCCAAGATTTTTTAAAGAATACTCTCTGTCTTCACTTCCTAACCAGCCATTTACTCTTTTTGAAAACTACTTAAGTTTATTTAATGTCAACACTTTTCATATTTTTTTTTAAATTGTGGAATATTTTAGACACACAGAGAATACAATAACAACCATGCCCTTACCATCCAAATTTAACTTATGTTTACACTTTGTCATATTTTCTTCAGTTCTCTCTCCTAAGAAAGCAAAACATTACAGATCTAATTCCATCTTTGTTTTAACCCCTACTTGAGCCCATTCTCATTAGAGCCTTCCCTTCAGGTTCTTTGGGCCCATTTCCCTTCTAGAAGTAACCTTAATTTTGAAGTTGATGCTTACCTTTTCCATCTGTGTTTTCCGTATTGATGTACTTGTATTGATATATATTTGTCTTTTAACAGTATTTGTATGCTTTTAACTTATGTAAATCTTACTAGCTTTATTTTCATTCAGCATTATGTTCTTGAGATTTATTCATATGCATAAAGATATAATTTGTCTATTTATAACTGTTGGATGAGATTCTGTATGAATATACCATTGTTACTCATTCCTTTCCCAGTCTGAACATTTAGGTTGCCTCTAGTTTGTCACTATAACAGATAGTGCTGCAGTGAATGGCAGCACTAGTGCACTGGATGGCAGCAACATTAACATCACCTGGAAACTCTCAGATGAAAACCATGGTGAGAGGGCCCACCAGTCTTCACTTCCCCACCACCTTGTGTGATAACGGTCCATTCAATGCCATTGATCCCATTTATCACATCTCTCTGGAAGATACCGCCTTTTCTCCTTTCCCACTTTCATTGCTAGATTTTAACATAATAGTCTGTCTTTCCTAGACTATTCTAGGAACTTTTAAACTTAATCTTTTTATGCAGTTTTGGCCCAATTTCATTTTCCATATTACTGTTGGAATGATTGCTTTTTAAACATAAATCTGATTGTATTGCTTTTCAGTATAAAACTTCATGTAAAGTCCATTTATGCTTGCCTTCTGTGTTCCCTTTCCCTCTGTAGCTTCTTCCTCATCAGTTCCCATCTTTGTCCCCTGTGTTCTTGCACACAAAGGACTGTTTTCACTTCCCTGAACTGTGATGTCACATGCAGTACTGCCTTTTTACTTGTTAATCTTTCTTCCTAGAATTCCCTGTCTGCCCCCATTCTTCCTTAGAAACCAATTTCCTCCGTAAAGTCTTTTCTGACTTCTTCATAGAATTAACCATATCCATTGTGTCTGCAAAATTATAGGTTTTACAGTACATTTTATCACACCTACTATACAGTATTTGTTTTTGTATATTACTTATATACTTTCTAGATCTTTGTATTATACTTTCTTACTATATCAAGGTCTTTTCAAGGTCAGGGACCATGACATATTTATCTTTGTATTTTGTATCTTTTATAGTGCCTTACATGGAGTAGATCCTCAGCACATATTCAAATGGACAGATAAAGGCAAAGACACAATACCATGTTCCATCTGCAGTAGATGGTCCAGAAGAAATACAGATATTCTCTGACTTTGAATCTCTATAAAGGAAGAGACTACATCATAGCTCTCCTTTGCTTCACAGTCCTGTCATGGAAAGGGCTCTCTTTGTCTCGTCTTGTTTTGTTTTATTTTGAAATACTTTTAAACTAACTATATATGTATCTTTCAGTACATAAAAATATAAGGATTTTTCCCTGAAACCGAGGAGCACATTGCAAACATATTCCCTTTACTGCTAAATACTTCAGTGTTTGTCTCCTGAAGACAAAATTGGATATAATTCCATGATCTGATACCAGTCCATTTTTGACATTCATCGGTTGTCCCAGTGATGTCCTTAATTAACCGCACTTTTCCCCCCATCCAGGATTTAATCTGTTCTTTTAGTTGTCAGTTTTCTTTGGTGTCCTTTAATCTGGAGCTGTCCCTCTTAGCTTTTCTTGTCTTTGATGACATTGTTACTTTTGACAAGAACACTATGTTTGTTTTGAAAATGTACCTTAATTTTGGTTTATCTGCTATTTTTTCCTTGATTAACTTCAGGTACATGGGAAGTTTTTAACTAGTATTACAAGAATAGCAACTAGACTTCTAGCCTTTCTGTTAGCTATTATTCATAGTGGTCTGCTGTTTCATGGTATCTTCTGCTAAAATTGAGAGGAGTTAATTCAACTAACACTCCCATGTCAGCTCGGCCACCTAGGTCTACTTTAAGTACCCCAAGATATTCCCAGTTGTCTGCACCCTTGATTCGGATTGACTTAAAAATACACAGGTATCTGATACTGCCTTTTGGATCAAAATTGGGATTGCTGATCTTGATCAAAGCAAAGAAGGAATGTCTACAATCTAGAGAGATTATTCAGTTTTCCATTATGTTATTAGAGAAGTTTTTAAAATTTCAGTTGAGAGACCTCTTCTAGAATAATTATTCAGAAGTTCCAAAGCTGCAATAAATATTAAAGAATAACAAGTTTTTTTTTTTGTTTCTTTTTTATTTATTTGACAGACCACAAGTAGGCAGAGAGGCAGGCAGAAAGAGAGAGGAGGAAGAGGCAGACTCCCTGCTGAGCAGAGAGCCCGATGTGAGGCTCGATCCCAGGACCCTGGGATCATGACCTGAGCCGAAGTCAGAGGCTTTAACCACTGAGCCACCCAGGCGCCCCAAGAATAACAAGTTTTAAGTTTTGTATTGTGATGCAGTGATTTGTTTGGAGGTGGGGGAATGTTCATTTCAATCCTAATTTAAAATTTGCTTATTTTCTGGGGTGCCTCGGTGGCTCAGTGGGTTAAGCCTCTGCCTTCGGCCTAGGTCATGGTCTTAGGGTCCTCGGATCGAGCCCCGCGTCGGGCTCTGCTCAGCGTGGAACCTGTTTCTCCCCCTTTCTCTGCCTGCCTCTCTGCCTACTTGTGATCTCTCTCTTTCTCTGTCAAATAAATAAATAAAATCTTTAAAAAAAAATTTGCTTATTTTCTGTGAACATTTTTCTCTCTCTTATAGGGAGTTTATTGGATTTCCTGAAGGAGGGAGATGGAAAGTATTTGAAGCTCCCACAACTGGTTGATATGGCTGCTCAGGTATTTGTGCACTGCACATGCATCAATTTGCATTGATAGTGTACATAAACATGTAAAGTAATCATAATAGAGCTGATGTTTATATAGTGAAATCATGGAATTTTAGAGTGGAAGGAACATTAGAGATAATTCAGTCTGATTTCCTTATGTTATAGATAACATAGTGTCTGAAGACCTGCAGTATCTAACAGATTCATGTAATGTACTAGTATTAGAACCAAGCATGTAATTCCCAGTATGGTGCTGTCATGCATCATGTGAGCTTAGAAACCTGAGTTAACAAATATGAAATCTATATGTATTTCTATTTCAGCAGATAAATTTTAAGATAATGAATGATTGCTATTCCAAAGAAAATTTTGGAAATCTAAAGAATGTGCTGAACTTTTCATTTAATATAGTTGAAAACAAGAATGAAGATGGCAATATACACTGAAAAATGGGATTTTTTCATTCTTCTGAATTTGTGTTATTTTTGAATTTTAAATTACCATGTACGAGCAATTTTATATATTAAAAAATTTTTTATTTAAGTATAGTTGACACAGTGTTATGTTAGTTTTAGGTATATAGTGTAGTGATCCAACAAGTCTATACTTTATACTGTGTTCGCAAATGTTGCTACCATCTGTCACCATATGATGTTATTACAGCATCATTGACTGTATTCTCTATGCTGTGCCTTTTAGTCCCCTGAGTATTAGTTTTTAAATGTGAGTAAAAACTATTAACAGTTTCTGTTCAGAAATGTGGGAGATGTTCGAGGAGCCTTTGATTGGCTTTAGTCGACATGTCAGTTCTAAGACTGCTTTCTTGGTGAGCATTCAGATGTCCACAGACTCTCAGTTTAGAGAAGCTTTATACCAAGAAACTGCCCATGTGAGGATTTGGCATATGCCAAGCCTAGTCCATGGTCCTGTGTTCAAGCCTCTTAAACACGACAGTAGAGTTTCAGCAAACCATTTTGTGAAGGGCCATATAAATATTTTAGGCTTTGTGAGCCATATGCATCTCTTGTTTCTTCTCCTGTTCTCCCTTTTCTGATTCCCCCCTCCCTCCTTCCCTTTGTATCATATGTGTTTGTTTGTTTTCCTTTTCAAGATTGCTGATGGTATGGCGTATATTGAAAGAATGAATTATATTCACCGAGATCTTCGGGCTGCTAATATTCTTGTAGGAGAAAATCTTGTTTGCAAAATAGCAGATTTTGGTTTAGCAAGGTTAATTGAAGACAATGAATATACAGCAAGACAAGGTAAGATTACTTTTTTTTTTTAAGATTTTATTTATTTATTTGACAGACAGAGATCACAAGTAGGCAGAGAGGCAGGCAGAGAGGCAGGAGGAAGCAGGCTCCCCGCTGAGCAGAGAGCTTGATCCCAGGACCCTGAGACCATGACCCGAGCCAAAGGTAGAGGCTTAACCCACTGAGTCACCCAGGCGCCCCTATTTAAAGAACTATTTTATATTGTTGTGTATATACATAAGTATATAAGACACCTGTAATCTTATTTCCACTCTAAATGTCTAAGCTTCACAAAGGCTGTGTTTTTATGTCTCCCATAATGATTAGCAAATGCCTTGTGCATAAGAAACATACACTAAATATTTGAGTAAATATAGGCTTTTAAAATTAGAATTCAACAGAATGGGCCATCATCAACGAACAGTGAAGTATAGCCAATAGGTGCTAGACTTCCTTAAAGTTACAGATCCTATAATCATGTTTTTAGTTGCTTATCAGACTTTCTGCCTTTGTGGGGGTTTTTGTTTTTTGTTTTGTTTTTGTCTTTTAAGTAGACCTCATGCCCAGCATGGAGCTTGGTATGGGGCCTAAACTGATGACCCTGAGATCAAGACCTGAGCTGAGATCAAGAGTCAGGTGCTTAATTGACTAAGTCACCCAGGCCCCCCTCTACCTCTATTTTCTTGAACAATTTTCTGTCCCCACCAACATTTCTTTTTCTTTCTTTCTTTCTTTCCTTTTTTTTTTTTTTTTTAATATTTTATTTATTTATTTGACAGACAGAGATCACAAGTAGGCAGAAAGGCAGGCAGAGAGAGAGGAAGGGAAGCAGGCTCCCTGCGGAGCAGAGAGCCCGATGCGGGGGCTCAATCCCAGGACCTTGGGATCATGACCTGAGCCGAAGGCAGAGGCTTTAACCCACCGAGGTGCCCCAACATTTCTTTTTCTTATGTCACTGGTTTATGAAAAAGAAATGTGATTTATTGTAGTATGAATTCAAATTTTAAAGAATTTTTCCCATGTATCTTGTACTTTTGAAGACTCTGACATTGATGACACATACAATAAAGATATTGACTAAAGATTAATCCTGCTTATGCCGTATTTATAAAAATATATATATTTTTAAAGATTTTATTTATTTATTTGAGAGAGGGAAAGAGAGGGAACACAAGCCGAGGGAGGCAGAAAGAGGAGGAGGACAGAGAAGGAGGAGCAGGGAGCCCAAGGTGGGATTCAGTCCCAGGACCCTGGGACATGACCTGAACCAAAGACAAACACTTAACTGACTGAACTGCCCACGTGCCCCCAAAATAGATTTTAATGAACAATTTACTTAAGCAAGATTGTCATTATTTTAGGTGCAAAGTTTCCAATCAAATGGACAGCTCCCGAGGCTGCACTATATGGTCGATTTACAATAAAGTCTGATGTATGGTCATTTGGTATTCTACAGACAGAGCTGGTAACAAAGGGCAGAGTGCCATATCCAGGTAAGTTGACATTTCATTTTAGCTCTTTGTTATCCCAAGATCCTTCACTAGAGTTTATTAGGAGCAAAAGCTGTAAGGGGAAGAAAAACTTTTATTTGTTCTCTTTTTTCCCTTCCCTCCCTTTCTTCCTCTCATTATTTTGGCATTGGATAGACTGCAGCCTTTGAGAATCATGATTCTTGAGATAGGGCAAACACACGAGGTGTGACCCATATTCACCTCAGCTTTCTCAAGACATTTTCCAAATGGGCCTTTTATTTCTACTATTCTCTCAGATAATAAGCATATCTTAAATATCCTGGGTCATCTCCCCAGCAACCTCCTTCCCTCCCCAATAATTGAGGGTCTGCTTAACCTATAATAACACAGGGTGAGCTACTAATGGAAACAGGATTACAAAGAAATACAAGAAAGAAATTGTATATAATTACTTGAAGAAAGGCAAACAGTGATACTAGATAAGGAAACTTTCAGGGAAGTGCGTTGATATAGTTTCATAGTTAATATATTTGGCAAAACCAGGACCAGAACTTTCTTCTGAAGTTGTTTGGAAGTTCTTCCATACATTATCTTGCCACTGTCACTCATTAACCCAAATTTGGTCCTTGTGAACTGTTAATATCAGAAAGGATCAGTACTTCAGAGTAGTACTCTAAATTCTCATTAATCAAATGGGGTTGGGTTTTGAAGGCATAGGGTTAAAATTAAGGTTTTAGGTGGAATGAAAAACAATTAGACATGTTGAAACAGATTAGCATTTTCTAAGCATTTGATATACTTGACATTTAGAATTTGTTGTTGTTGTTGAAAGTATTCTTTCACTTGATAAACTTACTATACCTTGAGTCAGTTAGTGGCTAGGGGATTTGTTCTGTCTTGCTAGTGGTGTTAGGGATCACTTTTTCTAATGTTTGAATCTTGTATGTTAGGTATGGTAAACCGTGAAGTGCTAGAGCAGGTGGAACGAGGATACAGGATGCCTTGCCCTCAGGGCTGCCCAGAATCCCTACATGAATTGATGAACCTTTGTTGGAAGAAGGACCCTGATGAAAGACCAACATTTGAATATATTCAGTCCTTCTTGGAAGACTACTTCACTGCTACAGAGCCACAGTACCAGCCAGGAGAAAATTTATAATCCAAGTAGCCTTTTATATGCACACATCTGCCAAAATGTAAAGAACTTGTGTAGACTTCCTTACTTTACATACAGGAATCAAAAGAAGAAAGTTTTCTTCACTCTGCATGTTTTTAATGGTAAACTGGAATTCCAGATACGGTTGCACAAACTGCTTTTTTTTTCCCAAGTGTTAAACTCTAAAATACCAATGATGAATTTTCCAACTTATTTCAGGGTCCAAAGAAAGTACAGTTAATGATACTGATGACCGTGTGAGTGATAGCATGACCATGAAGAACAACAAGGCTGCTTCTTTATAAATCACTTCCTTTCTTTTATTCCCCAAACTCAGAGTCGTTAAGAGGAAAGTGTGTATCATTATAGACAAAACTTGGGAGATAAAAACAGGTATACCATAATAAAATCTAAAGTCAAGGAACTTTATAGGACCAAACAATTCCATTCCAGTTTTTAAAGATGTCTTTCATTCATTGTTCTCACAAGCTTTTTCGAAGTTGAACAGTTAGTATACAATCTTATTAATATCTACCTTCTTTTGCATGGAAATGCACCAGGTTTTTAGAAGCAAAAAGGAATATAAACAGCATCTAAAACTTGATTAAATGTTAGACGACAGTAGTGACATTTGAAAGTATAATGCACTATGTTAATACTCATACTCATGGAACTGGAAAGTAGAAGTTTTTCACTTTGATTAATCATTTTCTGAATAGCTCAGTTTAGAATAATGAAGGTAACTAGAAAGTGAGTTAATCTTTTATAAGGTTGTATTGATTTTCTTTAAGGCACTATATAATTGAAGTTGTACTGTCCAATCCAAGGGAAAATCTTTTAATATTTAGATAACATGAAAAAATAAGACCTGATATTTAAACAGTCCTTTTGAAAAAGTAGACTGGTACTGTGAGATATTTCTAGTATGAACTTACGGTGATGAGTGCCACAAATATGAAATATCACTAGATCAGGGACATGAATGCACTTTTGCTATTCCTGAATATAGACTGACAGAGAAGAAAATATTTAAAAGAAATATGAGAAAAGAAAATGTGAAAATTTTATAGGTAGAGGGATGGAATGTTATGCTTAATGTTCATGTTAAGGAGTGATAAATGGCTTTGCTGGCACTCACAGCTCTTCACTCACCTGTTCTGAGATTTTAAGAGTTCCAAGGTATGTCTGAAACTAATCTTTCTTAACGTAAACGCTAAATGAGCGTTCAGCCTCAAATAGCTAAGTTAAGGCTTCCCACTAATTCCAGTGATAGAGCTTTTATGTGAAACATTTTTAGAACTCCAGTTTTCAAATCTGTGTTTAAATCTATATTAACTTTTAAAATATACTTAATGGTGATCATTTTTTTCCCTTTTTAGAATTTAGTTGATTTGGGGAGGAAAACTTACTGAGAATAATAGAAGCAATGGAAAGGGAGGGACAGGTTTTTTGCCCAAAGTGTAGAAGTGAAACTCAAAAGTTTTATGACTGACTCAAAAAGAAATTCCAAAATAGGAATTTAAATAGCATCATTACTGGCTTAAGTGTAGCAAAGGAACTGAATCTGACAAATAAAAGTATTTATGTTTTAAAATATTCTCCTTTATAGTCACACTTTTAAAGCAATACATCAGGTTCCCATATTTTAGAATTGTAATTCTTATTTTTCTGATCAATCTAGTAAGATCAGTGAGCTTTGTTGTATACTTGCTCTATTCACAACCCCTAACCCCAAGTTCCACTGTAACCTTGAAAACCAACAGTCCCTGTAATTATGATTTTTAACTACCATCACTTATATGATTTCATCATTAAGTTTAAAATTCTGTGCCATGGTAACTGTATTGAAATTCAGACAATTTTAAAACGTGACAAATGAGCTTCATTTAGGTTGGTCATAGCTCTGGTACTAAAAGTTGGAGGTTTCTAATGTTTACGTAACCTGTTTAGTATTCAGTCTCTCTTCCAAGAGTCTTCCTAGGACTCCTGTCATCATTTACCCAGAACATCTACAACCTGGGATGTCAAATTTTTAAAGGGCTTTATGGGAACTATGGTATTATAATTTTTTAAGCATTTAAAAAAGGATAACAAAATTATGTACTAATTGTGTTCAGAAAAATAAGTCAGGAAAAGTTGATGGTATTCATTAGGTTTTAACTAAATGGAGCAGTTCCTTATATCAATTGTATAGTAAGGAAATAAAACACTAACTTAATGTGTATTCAGTTTAAATGGTTCTGTATTTTTAAATTGCCAAGAGAAATAAAGAACTTTGTACATTTGAAGATTTTTTTTTCCAGCAGCTTTTCATCTTCAGTGTCTTAATGTGGAATTCAACCCTCACCAGAAAAGGAAGTTGACAAAAACAACCTTTATAGCACAAACACTTTTTTTAATGAATAATGGTAGCCTAAAATGTAATATTTTTATAAGGTATTATAATATTGTTTTGTGGATAATTGAAATAAAAATTCTCATTGAATGCACCCATTTATCTTTCCAGCCACTATTCATATTTTCTCATCAGTTTTTTAAAAAATCGGTATTATAGCATATTCTGAATTTGTTCTTCCATTAGGAAAAAAGTGTTCAGTTATAACTCTTGAGCAGAGTTGAATCAATTCTTTATTAAATTCAGATCATTATTGAACTCATTCTGTGTGTTTAATCCCATGTCAGGTGAGTGACAATTTTATAAGTTTTTTGTCTTTTGGGTTTTTTTAATTATACCAGCAACTACAGTTAAATGTATTGTATAGCAAAACCTAGGTAGTTTGAGTGAAGCTATTCACAGTGAATATGTGTGAAGGATATAAAATAAAATGACCACTTTTGACCATAATGGACTTAATTTTCTAAAAATTAAAAATATGTGAGCCTTACTTCTGTGTGTATTTTACTCTTCTATTATAGGTGTAATGAAAATAAAATTATACTAAATTATGAATGGCCAATCTAAAGCATTTATTTCCAATAAGGTCGTATCATTTTCTTTTACCATTATCTAAAATAATCAGCTTTATTTTTCCCTAATGATTTCAGAACAGTACATTTAACCAACAAAAACATCATTTAGTAAACATTTGTTTAGTATTTTTATACAGTGTAGTAATAGTTCCTCAGTTTAAGAATGCTTTTCTAGTTTGCTGTTTGCCTTTTAATTTTACATGTAATTATTTCTCAATTAAGTTGTACATTTGTATGTTGTAAAATCTCCTTTATTATACTTAAAAAGCCTTTTACATCCCAAGATTAAATAATCATCTTCTCTGTTATATTTTATGCTTTCCTTTTTTACATTTCTCTTTAAGTTATCTTTATCTTTTAAGTTATTTAGGTATAAAATGTGATTTAAGGGTCTAGTGTAATTTTGTCCCATATAGTTAATTTTCCCAGCACCATTTATTGGTTAAACCGTTCCCATTCCATTAGTTTGGGTTCTTTACTTTTATTATGCACATACCTACACATACCAGCTTTGTTCAATTAACTTGCTATTCTTCCATCAAAATAACACTTTGAATTGCCAGTCACTTGATAATGCATTTTAATAATTGAACAAGTTGTCTTTGGTATTCCTTTTTTGAGGCAAATCCTTGATGAAGTTGAGACTTTATTTTTTGTATTACCCCAAAATTCAAGTGATGTTTAGGTTTACATTATGCTTATAACTTGGAAAGAATTAATATCTTTAAAATCCATCTTCCTTGGGGCGCCTGGGTGGCTCAGTGGGTTAAAGCCTCTGCCTTCGGCTCAGGTCATGATCCCAGGGTCCTGGGATCGAGCCCCGCATTGGGCTCTCTGCTCAGCAGGGAGCCTGCTTCCTCCTCTCTTTCTCTGACTGCCTCTCTGCCTACTTGTGATCTCTCTCTCTGTCAAATAAATAAATAAAATCTTTAAAAAAAAAAATCCATCTTCATAGCCCATTTATGCAAATCTTCATTTACATCTCTTAGTAAAGTTCTTCTCTAAGACTTTTCTCTATGGAATTTGAAAGCTGAGTTTCATCTCGTCTCATTATTCTCTAAAGATGTCACCCCAGTCACTGCTGGAGAGTGGGGAGACCCACTTTGTTACAAAAGAAACCAACTTGTAGACATGAGGAAAATTGTGCCCCAGTAGCATTTATTTCCCTAAAATCAGCTCTTCTCCAGCCCTTCCTCCAGTTTTTCCTTTTCCTTTTTTTTTTGTTTTTTTTTTTTGTTTGTTTGTTTAAATGGCATCAAGTTGTGTTTCTGTCACCAGCAACCACAGTCCTGTTTAATTAACATTTAAATTGTCAATACAGAAAGGAATATTTATTAAAGTAAGCTGCTCATATATCGCTTCATCTGTTGGCCCCTCCACATCCACTCTGCTGACTGGATTCCTTCATTTTGGAGTCCTGTTGGGGTAAGCCAGAGAGGAGCTCTAGCAGAAAATGGGACGAAACCGACAAGGGCAAAGTATTTCCCGATTTCCTCCTTTTGAGGTTGGATTGCCTATATCCTTCAACCAAAGGTTCCTTTCAGTATACCTCTTTTTCTTTTGGGGGAGTGATAATAGCTCTCATCCCTTATCTTTTCTGTTTAGGGGTAAGGTGCTTCTAATTTTGTTACTGCATTAATCCTGTGATTCCCTTATTCTGCCTGCCATTTTGTTGTAAATATCTTTGATTCTTCTTAATTTGTGCTGTTTCCAGCTGGGACTCTGACTGATATTCCTCATGCTACTAATAACTGTAAAGTTTTTTTCCGGCGAGATAAACACAACACCAGGCAAAGTGGGTGCAAGGCAAGATTTATTAAAAACACTCTCCGTCGAAGTTTCAGGGCTCAGGAGAAGGGGAGCCAGGAAAGTTGCGCCAGGAGGAGGTGGGCACCCTCTGGTGAGCTTCCGCGACTCTGGAAAGCAGAGTGGCGGAAGTCGCGCCCAAGGCAGGGAGGAGGGGACTTTTAAGGGGTCTTGAGGGGAGCTCAGGGGTCTTTTGGCAAGTTTCCCTTATTTGTATATTTCGTCTGCTGGTCAGGGTCCCATTGGTCCGCTGGAGCCTGGAGCGGGGGTCTCAGATTCCTGCTTGTCAGGGTCCCATTGGTCCATGGGAACCTGGGCCAGAGGGTCTCAGATTCCTGCTTGGGCCTTTGTTCTCCTGTCCGAGCTCAGGTCTTGTGGCGGGAACTTTTGCCATCTTAAGTAGCCCTTTCTGCCAGCCCAACAATAACTATCAGTAGAAAATAACAAACTTACATTATTGCATCAAAGTGACAGTTTATACAAAATAGTAACATTATTGGTAACAGCAACTTACAGCATCAAGTGTAAAATTACTGTAAGATCTTATTCTTTAATTGAGGTACAGTTAACAGACAACATGTTTCAGATGTACAGTATAATGATTTAGTATTTGTATGTTTTTGTAAAATCACAGTAAGTCTAGTAACATCTGTCAACATATGTAGTTACAGAGTATTTTTTTCTTCTGATCAGAACTTTGAAGATCTCTCTTAACAACTCTCAGATATGCATTGTAGTATTAACTTTTGTTGCCAAGCTGAACATTACATCCTGATGACTTATTTTATAACTGGAAGTTTGTATCTTTTCGACTTTCCTCACCCATTTCTATCCCCCACCTCTGGCAACCACCTGTCTGTTCTCTGTATCTGAACTTGGTTTATTTATTTGCTTTTTTGGTTCCACCTATAAGTAAGATCACATAGTATTTCTCTTTGCCTGACTTATTTCACTTACAAAGGCCCATCCATGTTGTCTTGACTGGAAAAATGTCTTTCATTCCTTTGAGAGAATAACATAAAATGTATATATACACACATTTTATGTATCCATTCATCCATCAATGGACACAGGTTGTTTCCACATCTTGGTTATTCTAAATGCTGCAATGAATATAGGAATGCTTATACTTTTTTTGTGTTAATGCTTTTATTTTCTTCAGATAAATACCCAGAAGTGTAATTGCTGGGTCATATGGTAGTTCTGTTTTTAGTTTTTTGAGGCACCTCAAATTTTGAGGCACCAAAAAATTCCATAGTGGCTGCACCAACTTACATTCCCACAAGCAGTGTATAAAGGTTCCCTTTTCTCCACATCCTTGCCATCACTTGTTACTTCTTGTCTTGTTAGTAGCTATTTTATCAGGTGTGAGGCGATGTCTCCTGCTTCCATTTGCCATTTCTCTGATGATTAGTGATGTTGAGCATCTTTTCATGTGCTTATTGGCTATCTGTCTATATATATCTTCTTTGGGAAAAAATGACTATTCAGAACTACCCTTTTTAATTAGATTATTTGTGGTTTTTTGTTTTGTTTTGTTACTAAGTTGTAAGATTTCTTGGGGCACCTGGGTGACTCAGCTGCTAAGCGTCTGCCTTAGGCTCGGATCATGATCCCAGGGTCCTGGGATAGAGCCCCACATTGGGCTCCCTGCTCGGGAAGCCTGCTTCTCCCTGTCACACTCCCCTTGCTTGTGTTCCCTCCCTTGCTCTCTCTCTCTCTCTGTGTGTCAAATAAATAAATAAAATCTTTTGAAAAGGGATGCCTGGGTGGTTCAGTTGGTTAAGCATCTGCCTTCAGTTCAAGTCATGATCTCAGGGTCCTGGGATTGAGTCCCACATCGGGCTCCCTGCTGGGGCGGAAGGGAGCCTGCTTCTTCCTCTCCTCCCCACTTAGGCTCTCTAGCTATCTCTGTCTCTCTCTCTCAAATAAAATTTGGGGGAAAAAAAGTTGTAGGATTTCTTTATGTTTTGGATATTAATCTCTTATTGGATATATGACTTACAAGTAATTTCTTCCATTCCGTAGGTTCCCTTTTCATTTTGTTGATGATTCTTTCTTGAATGAGCTTTGGTGTTTGTTCATAATCTTCCCTTATTATCCTTTTTTTTTTTTAAGATATTATTTATTTGTCAGGAAGAGAGAGAGAGAAAGCACACAAGCAGGCAGAGGCAGAGAGAGAGGCAGGCTCCCTGCTGAGCAAGGAGCTGATGTGGGACTCGATCCCAGGACCCTGGGATCATGACCTGAGCCGAAGGCAGCGGCTTAACCCACTGAGCCACCCAGGTGTCCCCCTTATTATCCTTTTAATGTTTATATGATCTGTATGGATACCCTCCAGTTTTATTCCTGATTTTGGTAATTTGTGTCTTCCCCTTTTTTCTCATTAGTATAGCTTGTGGTTTATCAGTTTTAGTGATTTTTCTCAAAGAAGCAGCATTGTATTTCATTGATTGGTTCCACTTTGTATGAATGCACATGAGTGTGTTCTACTTCATTGATTTCTGATCTTTACTAATCCATCCTTTTGGGTTTTATTTGCTTTATTATTTTAGTGGTGTAGATCCTGTTCTTTTTCTAGTTTTTTTAAGATGGAAGCTTAGGTCATTGATTGGACATTTTTCATCTTTTCTGAGCTGTGCATTTAATGCAGTACATTTTCCTTTAAATACTGCTTTAACTGCCTCCCATATATTTTGATATGTTGTGTTTTTATCATAATTTAGTTCAAAATATTTCCTAATTTCCAAGTTCTTTTTTGACCCACGTGGTATTTATATATATGTTGTTTAATTGTTAAGTATTTGGGGATTTTCCAGATATTTTTCTTTTTTTCTTTTTTTTCCTTTTCAAGATTTTATTTATTTATTTGACAGGAGTAGCAAGAGAGTATAAGCAGGGGGAGCAGCAGGCAGAGGGAGAGGGAGAAGCAGGTTCCCTGCTGAGCAAAGAGCCCTATGCAGGGCTCAATCCCAGGACCCTGGGATCATGCCCTGAGCTGAAGGCAGAGGCTTAACTGACTGAAGCACCCAGGTGCCCTCAGATATTTTTCTTTTATTAATTATAGTTTATTTCTGTTTTGGTGAAAGAACATTCTTTTTATAATTTTAGCCTTCTTAAGTGTATTAATTATATTAAAATTCTGTTTTGTTGCCCAGAATATTCTGCCTTGATGAATGTTCCACGAGTACTTGAAAATATTATGCATCTTGGCTTTTGTTAGCTGGAGTTTTCAGGAAAAGGGTCAGTTTGGTCAGGTCAATTGTGTTGCTTAATCTTATATATTCATATTGCTTTTCTGCCTATTCTTTCTATCAATTACTGAGAGGAATGTTAGAATCCTCACTATACTGGTAGATTTTTTTACTTTTCCTTTTAGTTCAGGCTGTTTATGTATTATGAAGCCCTTATTAGGTCCATTTCCATTTAGGATTGTTGTGCTCATGATAAATTGACCATTTTATTGTCATTAAATGTCTCTCTTTGTCCCTGGTAATATTCTTTAGCTAAAACCAAATTTCCATCTAGTATCATTTCCCTTCTCCTTAAGAGCTCCTTTTACTATTTCTAGGTGCACAGATCTGATAGCACTGCATTTAAAAGTTTTGACTTCTTTTTTGAAATATGTTTTAGCTCAGTTAAGAATTCTTGATTGACAGTTTTCTGTAGTACTTTACAGAAGTTTCTTCACTGTCTTCTAACTTGGATTATTTCTGTCAAAAAGTCTGTTGCTCTCAACTTTATTCTTCTATATGTAAAGGGGTTTTTTTCTCCCCCTCTGTATTTTAAAAATATAGTCTCTTAATTCTTGGTTTTCAACAGTTTATTTATGATATGCCTTTGCACAACTTTCTTTTTTTTTAAAAGATTTTATTTATTTATTTGACAGAGAGAAATCACAAGTAGATGGAGAAGCAGGCAGAGAGAGAGAGGGAAGCAGGCTCCCTGCCGAGCAGAGAGCCCGATGTGGGACTCGATCGCAGGACCCTGAGATCATGACCTGAGCCGAAGGCAGCAGCTTAACCCACTGAACCACCCAGGCGCACCTTTGCACAACTTTCTTAAAGATTATTCTACTTAGGATTCTTTGAGATTCCTAATTCAGTGGGTTTACAGTTTTATCAAAGTTGGAAAATTTGGGCCTATTATTTCTCAACTTTTTTTTTAAAAGATTTTATTTTATTTATTTGACAAACAGAGATCACAAGTAGATGGAGGGGCAGGCAGAGAGATAGGAGGAAGCATGGGATCATGACCCAAGCTGAAGGCAGAGGCTTTAACCCACTGAGCCACCCAGGTGCCCCACAACTTGTTTTTTTATTCACTTCTTCTGGGGACTTCAGTTACATGTATGTCAGGCCATTTAATATTGTCTCACGGGTCATTGTTGCTCTATTTTTTTTTTTTCTGTTTAATCTTTGTGCTTCATTCTGGATAGTTTCTTTTGCTTTGTCTTTATATTCACTAATCTTTTCTTTGTAGTGTCTATTCTTTCAATCCCATGCAGTATATATTTTTTATCTCAGAAATTCTAGCTTTAATTTTTTTTTTTATGTCTTTCATATCTCTCTTCATTATGCTTACATTTCCCTCTACCATCTTGAAGATTTTTTATCTGGATGTTAGCACTATTGGGTCAGTTTTTATTATTTTATTAAACTTTCTCCTTTATGGATGATGTGTTTCTATTTTTATATATGCCTGGTGATTTTGATTTTGTGCTAAACACTGTACATTATAGTTTCGGGTTGCTGAAATTTTTTAAAAAATTATTTTAAATAATGTTGAATGTTGATTTCCTGCTCATTTTCTGATCTGGCTGGTGGGGTCAGGAATTTTTCTAAGCCCTGTTCAACCTTTGGGGATTGTTTTGTCTATTCCTTACTTGGAATCAATTGGCTCCTTTCAAGATTTACATTAAAGGTCTGTTAGGTGCAAAGCAATCTTTAATCTTAGAAGACTTTATCTCTACCTTGCTGAGGATTCTACCTAGTGTTCCATGTATTGTTGCCAAGAATAGACAGTTAGGAACATGTAACTACTTCTAACCCTGTGCAATTGCCAATAATTTTTTTTTTTTAAGATTTTATTTCAGGGGCACCTGGGTGGCTCAGTGGGTTAAAGCCTCTGCCTTCAGCTTGGGTCATGATCCCAGGGTCCTGGGATCGAGCCCTGAGTCAGGCTCTCTGCTCAGCGGGGAGCCTGCTTCCTCCTCTCACTCTGCCTGCCTCTCTGCCTGCTTGTGATCTCTTTCTGTCAAATACATAAATAAAATCTTTAAAAAAAAATTTTTTTATTTGAGAGAGAGCATGCGAGATAGCATGAGCAGGGGAAGGTGAGAGGGAGAAGCAGACTCCCTGTTGAGCCTGATGTGTTAAGAGGCTCAATCCTAGGATCCTGAGATCATGACCTGAGACAAAGGCAGACGCTTAACTGACTTGAGTTACCCAGGTGCCTCTGACCAAGATTTTCTTGCCTGTTCCTTTTTAGTAGCTCTTCTCAAATTTGAGTAGTTTACTCTTATTCATGTGTCTATCAGTGCTCAACCAAATATTTGAAGGGGTCCTTCTGTTCTCTGCCTTTCAGACTATAGCCACATTGGCCTCCGCTAATACAAATAAATACTCATTTTTGTCACCTCAACACAGTAACACTGCAGGGCTCTGTTTGGCTCTCCCCCTACCTATGCACCTTGCACTGTAACCTATAGATAGTGAGTTGGTACAATTGCTCTCTCGAAGATCAATCTTGGTCCATGTCTGAAGTCCTTTCAAATATTTGAGCTGGTTTTCTGGCTAAGATGGTAGAATAAATCCTGTCCTTGTTACTTTATTTTTCCTAGAAGTAACAGACCTATTAGTTGTAGTGATTTTTTTTTAAAGGGTCGTTAATTAGAGGGCAACATTTAGAATGGCTGGGTAGGCCTGCCCTGGTATAATAAGCTGATAACAGTACTAACAGTTTTCCAAAGTTCCCAGTTTGCTTTGGGAGAGTCCTAGATGGAATCTGGGGGCTGGTGAGGAAATAAGCAGATCCTAAAGTAAACCCTGATCACCACAAGGGCAACAGAAATGGAGTCGTTTATTCTGAAATGTACCCCTGGGATCCAGCCCTGAACATGATTTTGAAAGGTCAGAAGGGACACAAGCCACCTCACCTAGAAGAAAAGTTACACACGTGGGGCCATTTGTCCCTCTCTTCCATAACCACCAGACAGAGGGCATCAAGTCCTAGCTTCCCAGAAAGGCAGAATGTGATGCTCAACAATAAATATTAATGGACATATGAACACTAATGTGAAGAAAACCACCATAAAGGAAAGAAATCAACAACCAAAAACTAACACCTAAGGAACCAAGCTGAATGGAGGCAACTAATGAAAACTTTGTTTTGAGATGTTTCAGCCATTTTTTTCAAAAGGTATGAAGGTACACCAGTCTCCTCATCTGTGGTTTTGCTTTCCCTGATTTCAGTCGCCTGTGTGGTTAGCCTGCTGACCAGAAGGAGATGGTCTTCCTGATGAATCCTCAGAAGTTCAGTAGCCTAACACTGCGAATTCACCTCATGTCATCATGTAGACATTTTATCTCACAGCATCACAAGGAGGGTGAGTACAGTACAAAAAAATTTTTTAAAAGATTTTATTTATTCATTTGGCAGCACAGGTAGGCAGAGGCTTCTCGCTGAGCAGAGAGCCCGATGTGGGGCTTAGTCCCAGACCCTAAGACCAGGATCCGAGCCAAGGCAGAGGCTTAACCCACTGAGCCACTCAGGCACCCTTACAAAAAGATTTTTTGAGAGACCACAGTCACTTAACTTTTATTTAGTATATTGATATAATTGTTTTGTTATTGTTAATCTCTTACTGTGCCCAATTTATAAATTAAACTATCATAGGTAAGCATGTATATATAAAAAAAAGTATATCTTAAGATTTGGTACTAAGTGTGGTTTCAGTCATCCATGGTGGGGGTGGGGGTGGTCGTGAAATGTGACCCCTGCTGATAAGAGGGGACAACTGTATTATGAAAAGAAAATTTGGAAGTTTAAAATGGAATGAAAAAAAACCCTCAACACCAAAGGAAAAAAATTGGGGTAAGTAGAAGAACATAGTTGGAGATCAAATCTGAGTTGGAATAATAAGCCAAAAATATACCCAGAATTCAGTACAAAAGGACAGAGTAAAAAATATATATATTTTTAAGTGTGGATAATAGATCTAGAAGTTCAGTATCAATCCAGTTAAGTTCCAGATGGGGGAGAAAAAAGCCAAAAGAATGAACTAATGAAAGAAATAGAGCAAATTTTTCCAGCAAATTTTTGCTTCTGGTTGAAAGGATCCCTCAATTGTAGAACAGAATTTTTAAATTAATCATAAACACAAATAATGATATTTTAAAGCCATAAAGAGAACATCCAACCTTTATCTAGAGGGGCTTGAAACCCCAGCTTATTCTTAAAGAATGGAACTCAGGGGTGCCTGGGTGGCTCTGTAGGGTAAGGATTGGACTTTGGATTTCAGCTCAGGTCATGATCTCAGGGCTGTGAGATGGAGCCCCATGTCTGGCTTCACACCCAAGGTGGAGCCTGCTTAAGCTTCTCTCCCTCTCCCTTTGCCCTTCCCACACTCCTCTCTTCCTTTGGGGGGAAGGAAGGGGGACTTAACCTTAAGTATTAATTTGAACTAAGACTTTTATATAATAAAACCAGCATTCAAATCCAGAAGAAAAAGACATCTTCAGAATACGAAGTACTCAGAATTTATTAACCAGGCCACAGACCCATTCTGAAAAAGTAAATTGAGCATATATTCCAGACACACACACACACTGTGGGTAGAGCAGGACAGGGAAAGACAAAGTCTCTTTCATATTAACACTTGAATTTCAGACTTCCCTTGGAAAATGAGAACATAAGCAATCCAGGGCTCTGATTCCCACTGGACCACTATAAGCTGGAGTTAACTGGCTATTGCTTTCAAAGAGTTACGGTCCTTAGCTACTGTCCCAGTGGCCTATTACTTCACTCTTTATTTGCTGTTGGTGCCCACCCAGCCTCCACAGGCATTTTAGTTGACCTTCTAAGCCTTAAGCCTAAGGAATTCATCCAGCAGGGTTATATGCATCCTTGAGGAGCAGAGGTGATGTGGGCATTCCTGAAAATATCCCCGCCATACCCAAAGAAACATGTTGATAGAATAGCATCTATAGCAGTGCTTCCCAGACATTTCATTTATTCTTCAAAGCATTCCCCAAAAGTAGGAACTGAAAGGGGGTGTGCTGTCCTTCAAAGCCAAGGATCAATGTGCCTTCTAATCCATAGCTTCCACCAAGTTCCCCCTTCAAAAGTCCTTGCAGTCCAGAAGACGCAGCCCAGTATTTGCAGCCGGAACACTCCGCCACTAACTTTAACTTGCTGTGTGGCCTCAAACAAGTCACTCGATCTCTCTGAATCTCATTTCTACCAATAAAATGAAAATGACCTTGCAGAGCTGCAGCGAATCCGCGCCAGGGCCGGTAGCACGGGGTTGCAGACGCCGCCGGGAGCCGTCCCATGGAGCCCGGAGCCCGGCCTGCCCCTGGGGTCCCGTAGAGTTCTTGTGCGCGGCAGGCGGCCAATCAGCGCCCGCCGGGCCGGGCTCTGCCCCTCCCGCCGCGCGCAGGGTCCCGAGCGGAGCGGGCGGCGCGGGCAGCTCGGGCGGTGCGGCGACATGGTGCGTGGCCGAATCTCCAGGCTCTCGGTGCGCGACGTGCGCTTCCCCACGTCGCTGGAGGGCCACGGCTCCGACGCCATGGTAAGCGCTGAGCGACTGCCGGGTGCCTCTTGCCGCGGACGTCCAGGCCCACGTAGGCGCGGGGAGTCCAGCGGGTCGCGGGGGTTCCCCACTTTGGAGCCGTTGCTTTTGCCGGGGAGGAGGCCGGAAAGGGGTGGGGGTGGGGGGTAAAAGTAACCCGAAACTATCCACAACTCCTGGGCTTCCCCGCCGCCCCCGCCTTTGTCGACGTTTTGCGCTTCCTGTTGTTACATTTATGATTCGTATTTTGCTGGAAAGGGTAGAATGCGTAATGTGCAACAGCGAAATGCTCTTGTTGGAGCCCCACCGGTGAAAGCCTAGAACCCCTGCTGGCTTCTGCTGCACTGAAACCTTGGTGGGGTTGTGGTGGTGGACCTGGCTGTTCTGGGTGAGAATCCTGCCTCCCCCACAACTTGCTGTGTGACCTATAGAAGACGCTAACCTCTCTGGGCATCTTGGGCCTGTCTTTGAAATGGTGTCGCACTCTGGCTGGAAAACCAGACAAGCCCGTGGTAATTCTGAGGCATGTGAGGGGCCTCATGAAATTACCTGAAAACGTTGTTAGGAAGGGTTTGTCACTGTAGAGAGTTATGCAAGTACCAGTCTTTGGAGAAGTTGTAAAACCACAGCCCTCTACCTAAATACTGAAGGGCATGTTTGCTTATTGACAGTGTTTGGAGGGAAACCCTCCATCCATACCAGGGTCCCTGCAGGGGTTCCCAAATATAGGAAGGAGCTCTATACAGGGTCTCCCCGAGGGCTGTCATCCACTGGATCCTCCTTGCCCTCAGTCCAACGAGGAGAAAAAATTGCATGAGTCTGTAAGGAATGTGTGCATACATGAGGGGACGTGAGAAACGTCTATGTTAGGATGATATTTACCTATTACGTGTGGAGGGAGGGGAATGAGTACCAGAGGACTCTAGTATGCCCTCTAATGTTGTGCTTCCTACGTGGGAAGGTGATATCATTACATTCATTACCCATGCTCTTTGGGTACTTGAGATTTTTTTTTTAAAGATAGGTCTCTCAATCATATAAAAAAAAATGGGCAGAAGATATGAACAGACACTTTTCCAATGAAGACATACAAATGGCTGTCAGACACATGAAAAAATGTTCATCATCACTAGCCATCAAGGAGATTCAAATTAAAACCACATTGAGATACCACCTTACACCAGTTAGAATGGCCAAAATTAACAAGACAGGAAACAACATGTGTTGGAGGGGATGTGGAGAAAGGGGAACCCTCTTACACTGTTGATGGGAATGCAAGTTGGTGCAGCCACTTTGGAGAACAGTATGGAGATTCCTCAAGAACTTAAAAATAGAGCTTCCCTATGACCCTGCAGTTGCACTACTGGGTATTTACCCCAAACATACAGATGTAGAGAAAAGAATGGCCATCTGTACCCCAATGTTTATAGCAACAATGGTCACGGTTGCCAAACTGTGGAAAGAACCAAGATGCCCTTCAGCAGACGAATGGATAAGGAAGATGTGGTCCATATACACTATGGAGTATTATGCCTGCATCAGAAAGGATGAATACCCAACTTTTGTAGCAACATGGACGGGACTGGAAGAGATTATGCTGAGTGAAAAAAGTCGAGCAGAGAGAGTCAATTATCATATGGTTTCACTTATTTGTGGAGCATAACAAATAAATCTGAGGATATGGGGAGATGGAGAGGAGAAGGGAGTTGAGGGAAATTGGAAGGGGAGGTGAACCATGAGAGACTATGGACTCTGAAAAACCACCTGAGGGTTTTGAAGGGGGGGGGGGTGGGAGGTTGGGGGAACTAGGTGGTGGGTATTAGAGAGGGCGCGGATTGCATGGAGGACTGGGTGTGGTGCAAAAACAATGAATACTGTTATGCTGAAAAGAAATTAAAAAAAAAAATAAAGATAGGTCTCTCGTGGAAAATGCTGACTAAACAAATTGTTATGTTTAAAAGTATGTCCTTTATTCTGAGGTGAAGTTATTCCCACTTTTTAAAATCTTTGTGTTCCTTCTTATGTTAAATGACTTTAAAAACACCCAGTTGGCAATCCTTTGTGGATCTCCAAATGTTTGAAACTTCACTGGCTTGTAAAAATCAAACAATTGCTCTAATGCAACCACTTTGGCTCTCTGAAGTGTAGCAGCTGTGGGTTAAACCACTCACTCTCTTAAGTCTTGGTTTTCCTTTTTCTTCCATTTTTAAAATTTAAATTCAATTAATTAACATATAATGTATTATTGGTTTCAGAGGTCAGTGATTCATCAGTTTTATATAACACCCAGTGCTCATTATATCATGTGCCCTCCTTAATATCCATCACCCAGTTACCCCTTCCCCCAGCTCCCTCCCCTCCAGCAACCCTCAGGTTGCTTATTGTGATTAAGAGTCTCTTTATGGTTTATCTCCCTCTCTGGTTTTATTTTTTTCCCCTCTTCCCCTATGATCCTGTGCTTTGTTTCTAAAATTACACATAGCAGTGAGATCATATGATAATTGTCTTTCTCCGATTGACTTATTTCACTCAGCATAATACCCTCTAGTTCCATCCACATCCTTGCGAATGACATTTTAAATTTTTATAGCTGAGTAGTATTTCATTGTGTATATATGCCACATCTACTATATCCATTCATCTGCCAATGGACATCAGGCTCTTTACAAGGCCTCAGTTTTCTTATCAGCGGCATGGGTATAATAATATCTGCTTTATGTAATAAATGAGATGCTCGTAAGGTGCCTGATACAGAGAATGCCACCAGAAAGTATTGTCTGTAATTACTGTTTACATATGAGGAAACTGAAGTAAAAGGGGCTCTGGCCTAGATTTTTCACTGCTTTGAATTTGTGAAGTGTTGAAGTAGCCTGGTTTTAAGTAGAGTAATTTAAGAACTGTGGAATTTGTCTCTGCGTCTAAGTTGTTTATGACCTCTGGATCAAGAGAGATTCTCTGATACCTGTGTTACAAACTCATAAATACTTAAGTATTTATCTTCCAGAGATAAGAGGTGTGTTGTGTGCTGATTCTCATGTGCCTTCTTATTAGAATGCGCTGCTTTGCAGTTCCTGGGGTATTGCTTCCGAGCCCTCACAGCATGCTGAACTCAGCAATTCAGCTCTGTTCAGCACTAATAAACAGAGGAGGCTTCCTGATCAGAAGCAGCAGGATATTTTCATGAAAGAAACTGAAACTGTCCCCCAACCTCTTAAAAGTAAAGGATTGCATCTGTGATTTTTTTTTTTTTTTAATTCCCCTTTAAGGAAATGTGGAACACTCAGGCCTGCATTATAAGTTGCTTGCTTGTCGAGACACTCATCAAGGTTCCAGAGAGTTCCAGGGCTGTGGGCTCATAGCCCAGCTCCAGCTGACATGTGCCACAACCACCACCACTTCCCAGCCCATACTCTTCCTCTTCTTTCCCCATTGTCTGCTGAGCTCCCAGGAGTGGCTGTGCTCCCAGACCACGCTCCCCCTCCTCTGGCTCCCAGTCCCACACCCCCCAGCACTTGGAAAACTGCCCACCGCATCATGGAGAAGACTGAAAACGAATGCACCCTGGGCCCCATCTCCACCCGTCGGTCTCCCAACTCACCCCCGTGTTTCCCTTTATTCTGTGAGTCCTGTCCTTCTCCCAAAAGAATCCATCCCCACTTTCCCTGACTGCGGAGGCCCCATTCTCCTCCCCCTATCTCCAGTATTTTCTTCCTCAGTTTCTTTTCCCAGTGGTTCCTTTTCTATCACATATAGACAGGGATTCGCACTTTGGAATCACCTTCTTTTGACCCTAACACCCTCTTCTGCTTCTGTGTCTGCTCCTTCCCCACCAGAGACTAAATCACTGGTTCATCCCTGTTGCCTCCAACCTTTGCACTTCCTTCCTTCCTTTACAGTAAGTACTTCCTTCCTCCTTCATCTGAAGCGAACTTTGTCTCCATCCTTCTTTGGGATGGACTGTTATTTCTGCCTCCAGGGTCCTTTCTCAGGGTCTGCGTGGCACGTTGTCCGCTGCCTCCCCTTCCACCCTGGCTGGCTGCTGCTGCTGCTTCCTTTACTGACCCTGCTTCTTCCCTCGGCAAGGCTCAGGCCCCAAGGGCCCTACGGTCTCATGCTTTGGTCCCAGTAAGACCCTCCCTGTGTGTACAGCTTCAGTACCCACTTGTATACCAGTGATTCCAGATCTCATTTCTGAATCTTGCCTCTCAGGAAATCAGGAGCCGAACCAGGCTGTCACCAACCCTTAAATACACTCCAGTCTTTCCCTTTTCTGTCTCTTCACTGTCACTGTCACCAAGGGTGATTCTTCTGTCCCTGCCCTTCATGCCCTCTCCCACTACTGAACAGCTCCCCATCCTGGACCAACCACCTCAGATTCTAATTTCATCATAAAGCCGCCTCCAGCTTCAGATCCATGCCACTAATAGTGCTCCCTGCCTGGCTTCCATAGTTTGTATTTCTCCCAGAGACTTACCACGTCCTGCCTCTTATTATTAGAGCTTCTGTAACCATGGCTTTTAACTGTAACATTCTTTTTTAAGATTTTATTTACTTATTTGAGAGAGAGAGAGCATGAACAAAGGGAAGGGCAGAGGGAGAGGGATAAGCAGGTTCCCACTGAGCCAGGAGCCTGACAGGGGGCTCAGTCCCGACACTTTGAGATCATGACCTGAGCTAAAGGCAGACACCCAGCCGACTGAGCCACCCAGGCGCCCCAGAAACCGAGTTTAAAGAGACAGTTTAGATCCCAAAACCCAGGGAAAGGGAAGAGGCAAACATGGTAGACAGGCGGCCTTTGTCTGGCATCAGAGCCTCGTGGAGGGCATTCAGTGTGAAGGGTTCCTGGGCACCGGCTACGTATCAGAAGTTGTGCAGGTTGCTGGGGGGAGCACAGATACATTTTCCCTTAAGAAAGTTGTAGTTTAAGGGCAACTGAGTGGCTCATTGGGCTGGGCGTCTGCCTTCAGCTCAAATCATGATCTCAGGGTCCTGGGATTGAACCCCCGAGAGTCTGCTGTGCTCCTACTGCCCTACCCCACCCCCAGATCATGCTCTCTTTCTCTCTCTCTCACCTGTTCTCTCTCAAATAAATAAAATTTTAAAAAACAACAACAGCTCAGTTTTCTTATCTGTCAGGTAGGGATAATCTAGCACCTACTTTGTGATATTGTCATGAGGGTTAAATTAAATCAAATAGCTTTTAAAGTAGTGTGCCAGAGCAACAAATGTTATATAGTAATAATAATAACAATAAAAACCGTAATAAATTGTCACCGCCCTATGCAAAATCCGTCATCCTACTTTCCTTATAGATGCATGCAGATCTTCTGCCTGGCTTCTGGGGGTCTCCACTGTCTGCCCCTACACCACCTCTCCAGTCTTGTCTCCATTCACTTGCCACCCCAGGGGCATTTCCCTTCTGTCTAACAAGGCTCAGGGTTTCCTATTGCTCTCTCTTGCCCCGTGCCGTCCCTTGTCCATCCCCATGTCTCTGTCCCCTGCTTCCTCTTTGCTTGCTCCCTTAATCTCCAGGGTCCTTCTCACTGACCACACAGTAGTCCTCGCCTGCTTCTTGTGTGTTGGCTTCTTCTCCCCACTGTAGGAGAAATTTCTAGACACAGACTGGGTTTTTCACTTCTGCCTCCCCCCATCAACAGGTAGTGTTGAGTTTCATCACAGTCAGTAAACACTTACCAAAATACCATTTGATAGTAGCAAGTTTAAAAAAAGAACAAAACAAAAAATGGGCTAATTTGTCCTGAGGTTTTAATTCCTTGCGTTCCCCCAGTGATCTCCTCTGAACCAGCGCCGTTGTCTTTTGAGCCCTGCTACGGGCTGCAGCGAAGAAAAGTCCAGTTTTCTGTGAGGCGCTCTGAAGCCTTGGCTGCTTCCATCTGAGGCTGCTTGTGAATGAATGCAGCTCTGTTCAGAGAGCTGGCAGAGGTAGCTTGGGCGAAAACTCCTGGATTACAATCTGAGCTTATCATCAGAGGAGGCATAATTGCAAACTGGCACTAAAAATGTATACATTGCCCTCGTTGAAATGATATGAATCTGTCAGGAGGACTTTCCCTTTGTCCATTCAGAACTCCTCCACTTGGTGGGGGGGGTGGTGCCCCAAGGCTTGCATCAGACTGGAGCTCTTCGCGCACATCCCCTGTTGTGTTTTCTCTTCTTATGTGATGCTCTGAGGTGTACCTTTGGGTTTCTCATGTTTGCGTTGTGGGGTGGGGTGCATATTTCCCACAGCACACAGACCCTGACTACTCGGCTGCCTATGTCATCTTAGAGACGGATGCGGAAGACGGGCTCAAGGGGTATGGGCTTACCTTCACTCTGGGAAAAGGCACGGAAGTTGGTGAGTGGAATGTTCTTATAAGGTTCTAGAATGCTACATTTTCACTTAGATTCCAGTTGTGACCTTACTTTTCTCTGTATTTGCACTGCTCAGGGTGAGTAAAAACAGTATCTTGTGGTTTATTTGTTTCATGGGGAGAAATGAAATGGTGGCAGAACTTGGCCCTTCTCCTCGCAGGGGTCAATGGACTGTGGGCATATCCATGAATCTTGGCCTATTTCTCTGACTGAGAAAGGCAGGTGGCCAGAGATATGACATAGACAGACGGGCAGTGGTCCTCATGGCGGAAGGGCCTCTGGTTGCCCAGGTTCAGAGCTGTCATCTGGGCAAAGCAGGTTTGCACAAGCCATGAGTTAGTTCTTCTCTCAGATTTGGGGAGAGCTCAGTGGGGGTCTTGAGGCCCCTCATTTTCTTGATAAGGAGACTGAGGCCCAGATAGCTGCTCAGCTAGCCCCTCCCTGAGTGCTTTCTTTCCACATTTTTTAAAAAAGATTTTTTTTTATTTGTTTAAAAGAAAGAGGGAGAGCACAGAGGGAGATGCAGATTCCCCGCTGAGCAAGGAGCCTGATGCGGGGCTCCATCCCAGGACTCCAGGGTCATGAACTGAGCCGAAGGCAGACGCTAACTGACTCAGCCACCCAGGTGCCCCTCTTTCCTCAACGTTTAAATACAAATGATCTCTTTGATTTTTGTTTTGAAATACTTAATCCCTGTACAAGATACAAAATTCAAAAAGTACAAAAGGTGACCTTTGCCAGATCAGTTTCTGTGGATCATGAGGGTCTGAAGCCAAATGATGACAGTTGAGGTGTGAGGATCCAAGAAGGAAGGACACGGATTCTCTAAATTTGGTGCTGATCAGGAGGACTGTCAGCTATTTGCACTGTCAAGTAGAAGTCTTTGGTCCACTGAAAGATTTTAGTATTGTCAAGCAGACGAAAGGTGTGTGTGCACATGTACACACGTGCGTGAATATGCGTGTGTGTAAGGACAAGGGAAGTTTTCTTGTACTTTAAGTGGATGCAAAGTGGCTACTGTCCCACTTTTCACGGGGCTGGCCTTCCATCGTGCCTTTAGCCAGTTCTGTAACAGACTTCCTTTGAGGTTCTCCCATGTGTCAGGCACTGGAGAGAGATTTTAGTGAGACAGACAAAGGAGACAGAATCTCGAGTATATGGAGAAAGAATGCACGAACGTCTCAGGGACATACAGCCATGAAAGAAAGGATCATGCAGCATGAGAAGGATAGATTTTTCAAAAGCTGGCGCAAGTTACACAGAAGGTTAGTTCATTGTCCAGGAGGGTCTTGGGCAGCTTCAGAACAGAGGTGAGCCTTTGAGATTAATCTTAAAGATTATTCCTTGAAGCTAGGAATTTATCAGGTAGCAGGAGGAGACTCGGCAGTGATTCCTTCTCCTTCTCCATTAAGTCAACCATTTGCTGTTAATGTTTTCCATAAGGCAGTAACCGCTGACCACGCTAGGTTTGTGAGCTGTGTGTCAGCTTCTCCGGCCCCGTAATTGTGTCTGGTCTAAGCCAAGTTTACGACGCTGCCTTCTCTCTATTGCAGGCAATATAGGGCGGCCCCCAAAAGTTGCATAAAACTCAGCAAACTTACAAAATATGTTATGGGACGGGCCTCTGGAACTACTCTGTTAATAGCCTAGACTTTGAACTTTGCTGAGTCGGGTGCACAGTGGAGGGACCCCACGTGCTCACTGAGACATGAGATAGGAGATAGGAGGCTCCTCTCCCTGGTTGCTGAGCTCTGTGCTTCGGGGCCTTCACTGACTTCTCTTCCTCCTCCACTCCCGTCCCCTCCCAGCTGTCCTGATGGACACCTCAGCCAGGGATAAATCAGTTTCCATCCTCTATGCCTTTAGTAAATGGCTCTTTGGCGGTGATAGAGTCGGCTTCCGCCTTTTGCCGACCACAACATGAGAGAACCCATTTTAACTTTAACCTTCCTCCATGTTTCAGGCAATTTACCAGTCTCACTGAATGTGTTATATGGCATTCGCATTAAAGTTGAAAAAAATTCCATTAGTCCATCACAGTTCTTCTGTGCCTTTGTCAGCCTACTTACTTGTTCATTCTTTTATGATCAAAAAAAAAAAAAAAGTAAGGGTGCCTTGGTGGCTCAGTGGGTTAAGCCGCTGCCTTCAGCTCAGGTCATGATCTCAGGGTCCTGGGATCAAGTCCCACATCGGGCTCTCTGGTCAGCAGGGAGCCTGCTTTCTTCTCTCTCTCTCTCTCTCTCTCTGCCTGCCTCTCTGTCTACTTGTGATCTCACTCTGTCAAATAAATAAATAAAATCTTTAAAAAAAAAAAAGTAAAAAATAGTGGTTTCCTCATTACTGTGAAGGCAGTGCTAGCAAAGTGTGTGAGAAAGGGAGGGAGGGTTCTAGTTATTGTTTTATGGATAGAATTTAAAAATACAGCTTTTAACAGAGGGAAAAAATATGAAGAAAGAAAAATTTCTAAAGAGACAAAAAACAGCTGTAAGGGTTCACGCCAGCCCTAAGGTCCAGGAACCCATGTCATTCATAGGCTTTATTGACTTGTCCTTCCTGGGCTAGACAATCCCAGGGAGTCAGTCAGCAAGGCACTGCCTTCAATGGCCAACTTCTTCAGATCAAATTTCTCACCCATGGCAGCAAAGCAAACCTGAAGTAGATTGTCCCATACCATGGATGATCACCAGTACCCAAATTTCTGTCAAATGCACTAAATTTTATTTTAAAGATTTTATGTGTGTATGTATGTATGTATGTATGTATTTACTTAATTGACAGAGAGAGAGAGAGGGAGAGACGGCGAGAGAGGGAATGTAAGCAGGGGCATGGGAGAGGGAGAAGTAGGCCTTTCCGCTGAGCAGGGAGTCCGATGCGGGGCTTGATCCTGGGACGCTGGGATCATGACCTGAGCCAAAGATAGACACTTAACAGCTGAGCCACGGAGGTGCCCCCTTTTCATCTGTAATAGTGTGTTATATTGTGAATTCAAGATATTTTCTGTGCCTGATATTAATTAGAAGGTACTTCTCTCTCTCTTTTTTGTCTTTTTTCCCCTTCGGTGGTAAGTAAGACCCTTCTTATTTTTTAGGAACAATGAGTTAGCAAGGTTTGGTTTTGAAACCCAAGTGCCTGGACAGACACTTTCCCAAGTGAACAAGAAAATAAACTGGGAATATTATATAAACTTTCATATCTGTGATTCTATTTTTCACCTGGCAACCATTCAAAATGTGTTTGCTATACTCAGATGGAGCTATGGATTAACAGCTATTCCATATGGATGGTATCACTTACGAAAAACACAGAAGACATATTCTGGGCAGTTTTTAAAAACAAGTATCTTTTGTATATGAAGTTTCTTTCATAAAACGCCCACATTAGTTTGTGGTGTTTTCATGTCTTAATTTTTTGAGTTCATACCCAAACATACTTAAGAATTGAATCCTTACTTAATAGTGGTCTGTGCTGTGAATGCCCTCGCTCACCATGTGCTTAACACGGACCTCAGGGACATCATCGGTGACTTCAGAGGTTTCTACAGGCAGCTCACAAGTGACGGGCAGCTCAGATGGGTAAGGGCCATTTTTAAAGAATGCTTCTATAAGTAGTGTTACTAAGGTCTAAGATGTCCTTTGATGGCAACAAATACGAAAACAAACAGGCTTATAATTCCAAGGTCAAACATTGTATCGAGATAAATTAGGGCTTGAACTATTTAGACCGTCAGTGTTTGGAAGTAATTGATTCCTTTCTATAAGACTTGAATCTGGACACATTTGGATCTTGAGAGCCCTATGGACCTCATCTCTACTCCCACTCCTTGAATGGAGAAGTGTTCTAGACCCCCTAGAAGATTAAGTACTGAATAGGCAGCCTTTCTGGAGGAGAGATAATGTGGGTAGTATTGGAGTTAAGAGAGGAAGTTATTAAAGCCAGAAATGTGAGTCTTACATTTCTTAACCAAAGTTAAGAAGATAGAGACCAGAGTACTTTTATGTGTAAAGGTCTGTATTTTGAACCCTAAGTTCAAGGCATGAAAAGAGTGAGGTTCTAGAGAAAGGAGTCTATCCCTGTAAGGTCAGTCCAATAACTGGGTCCTTGCCTTGTCTCCTGACATCAGCTCTGTCTTTTGCTACCTCTGCTCCAGGTCTTGTCCATGCATGGAGAAAGGCACAAGGGAAGGCACTTGCCATCTTGCCTTGGATTTCATTTTGAACTTAATGCAAAAGCAAGTTGAAATTGTTTTTCAAGGCATTCCCTTGAAGAAGCTCCTACGGGCCAAATCTGGGACAATTCAAGGATCAAAATAAATACGTTAGTAATGGCTTGTAACTCATGGAATAACGCAAGAATCATGAGTCCATTTAGGTAGTGAACAAGCAACCAGGAAAAGCTTGTCATTATAGTAGAATACAAACTTAATGTAAAAAGAATGGTAATGTTGGACAATCACTGTATTGCAAATGTTGTAGCCATAGCTGATTGAGGCAAGAATCTTCAATGCATGCCCAAATTTGGGGATATTAATCTCCATACTTAGAGAAAATGGTAACCTCACAGTGCAACAGCCGAGTGGACCCTGACTTACCTAAGTGCTGAAAGATAATAACCCTAATAAAAAACCAAAGTGACATTACTGTCTGCTTAAAATTTGTGCCAAAAAAGTATGACCTGAATCCCAGTGATGAAGGAACTCCAGACCAACACTGTTACAAGTCAGCCAGCTTGTGCACTTTAAAAATGTCAACAGCAGCTTGAGAAGAACAAGAGAAATTATTCCAGATAAAAAGAGTCTAAAGAGGCAAGACAACCAAATGCAATATGTTAATAAAATATTGAGACAGTTGGCAGAATGTGATTATGGACTGTCTTTTAGACAGAGTAGTCTATCAATGTTCTGTTCCCTGAATTTGATCGTTATACTACTACAGTTATGTGAGAAAACGTTCTTGTTTTTAGGTCCTACATGCAGAAGTCTTAGGGTTTGAGAAGCATGGTATCTGCAACTTAAACGGTTCAGTAAAATCAATATTATATATGTTCTATTTGTATATGTATATGTGTGTATATATAGAGAGAGAGAGTAGGGGGGTAACGTATAAGTTTTTTGTGCTGTTCTTGCAACTTTTCTATAGGTTAGAAAAAAAAAAGTTTAACCTCTACATGAGCCTTTATTGATGCCTTTTAAGTCTTGAAATGTGTCCCTGGCTAGGAGACCTAAATACCTCTCATTTCTAAGAAATGCTGATGTGTTTTGCTTCCTAACCAGATCGGTCCTGAGAAAGGTGTTGTGCATCTGGCTACCGCAGCCGTTCTCAACGCCATCTGGGACCTGTGGGCCAAGCAGGAGGGAAAGGTAACTCATCAAAGGAGCACTTGCTCTGTGGAAAATCCGACGTGTGGCAGAGAGATGAACACTTAACGCTATGAGCAACCTTCTGAAGGAAGACCTACACAGCAGGCCTCCAAAAGAAATATAAAGAATTGTTTGATTCTTTATCTCCCTGGCAGTAGTTAGGAAACTATAGGAGTAGGTTTAAAGGGCAGAGAAAGAAATAGGAGAACAGCAAAGCTAAGGAGTCAGGAGGCAGCATTAGAGACCCCAAGACCTGGGCACACAGGTGGGCCAGAGGGCAGGTGTTTGAGAGTGGGAGTTTTCCTTTTCTTTTAGGAAAAAAAAAAGGCTACTTTACACATGTTTTACAATTCTTTTCTCTTTCTTTCTCTCTCTCTCTCTCTCTCTCTCTCTCTCTCTTTCTTTTTTCTCCAAGCCTCTGTGGAAGTTACTTGTTGACATGGTAAGTATAATGTTGTTATAATGTTAAAGAATTATAATAACGTTGTAATGTAAATGAGATGGATTTCATAGATTACTTGCTTTTGGTAATTAGTAAATATATTCAGTATTGTCTTTGGGTCACTGTAGTGGTGACAAAGCAAAATCCCACTAGATCCTAGTATTTCTTTTCTGATATTTGAAGTAACAGCTGGCTGTGCTCACATAGGCAGAGTGGTGCACGGGAAACACTGAGTTTAGGTCCTGCCTCCCCCACTATGGAGTTTTCGCATGTAACACAAACACCCTGAGCCTCTGTTTCATAACTATGAAAAGGGGATTGTCGTCACTTCTCTGAGAACCTTGTAGAACTTGTTTAAAGACCAAATAAAGTGCTTCCTGAAGAACAAGAGGTTGCTAAGATATTATTATTATCTTAATAATATGTACAATATATTATTAAGATATTGTCTGGTCACTTTGAATTTAAAAGGAAGTGACAAATCAGACTGTGGTGGTCTCCAACTGTCTGATTGCAGAAGGGAAGGAGCCAAACGCTGACGATAAGGCACCTCGATGTTTCCGTGTTTCTTGACATGTTTATGGTAGAGCTGAACACCTGGCAGCTGAGGAGGAAAAAAAGTCTGGACAAGTTAAGGGGCATGAGCTTCACATCCAGGCAGACCTGGCTTTGTATCTGGGCTCTATCACTTCCTGGTGGGTTGACCTTAGACATGTCACTAACCTCTTTGAGCATCAGCTGCCTCACGGTGATGATGTCTTGCATGGTTGCTGAAACCCTGGCGGTCAGCAAGAGTTTGACATCACAATTAAGGAAACACAAAGAACACCATGGCCTTGAAGACTGTCGGTGGGCAGACATTGCCTCTTCTCTGGGAGAAAGTAAAACAGGAGGCTATCACACCGGCTCTCTGATGTGGTTGCAGGTGGCATGGGGGCTCCATCCAAAGGGGAAAGACATGAGCTGCCTTTAGGCACAAGGTCAGACTTTCAGAGGGGTGTAAAAGGCGGCTTCCCAAATGGAATGATTTGAGGGCCACTAGAGAAGATGCCTGAGACTTCATTCTTTTGGACCCTATTTCCTGTTTCAGTAGCGGCCAGTAGTCTAGAAAGAGGCAGAATCTCAGCATTGAAAGAGCTTTTACATCTTTATTTATTTATTTATTTTAAAGATGTTTATTTATTTGTTTGACGGAGAGAGACAGCGAGAGAGGGAACACAAGCAGAGGGAGTCGTAGAGCAAGAAGCCCACAGACCAGTGGAGTATTGTTGGTCACAGTAAAACCTAAGTGGGAGCAAAGCTACTGGTTGCTTCCCAGCTGTTAGATTGAGATGAGGAGGGGTCTCAGCCAGAGGCCCAGATGAGGATGTTGGCCTTGGCAGCATGGCCTGAGCAGTGAATGAGGGGCAGGAGGAGGTGGGGAGAGAGCAGCCAGTGATGGTCCAGGGCCAGGCAGTGTGCTGGGTCGTTCGTGGTGAATCCCTTCTGTCCTGTCGGTGAAGTGAGTTGACAAGAGAGGAAATGGGGGGCGCCTGGGTGGCTCAGTGGGTTAAGGCCTCTGCCTTCGGCTCGGGTCATGATCCCAGGGTCCTGGGATCGAGCCCCATGTCGGGCTCTCTGCTCAGCGGGGAGTCTGCTTCCCTTCCTCTCTCTCTGTCTGCCTCTCTGTCTACTTGTAATCTCTGTCTGTCAAATAAATAAATTCTTAAAAAATAATAATAATAATAATAATTTAAAAAAAAAAAAAAGAGGAAATGGCCCATGGTCAGGCTGCTAATAAATGGTGGGCACAGGGTTGACCCTGGAGGGCCTGGTTCTGAGACCAGCCTTCTTTCATCTCCTGCTGAGCTGCTCCAGCATCACCGTCAGCCGTGAAGTGTGGAGCAGTGACGTAAATAGAGAGGGATGCCAGGTACTCATCTCTCCGCTGAACCCGTGCTGAGCCCTTGCTTGCCTCCTGCCAGATCCTCCTTCCAGGAGCCATGTTAGTTGGGATGGTGGAGCCTAGATGTCTGGGGAGGGGCGGGGTGGGGAGGGAGTAAGGGGTTGCAGCACGAGGGCCTGAAGATGTCTTGGGGAGGCGGCACTGACCCTCCGAAGAGCTCTGTACCAAGGAATGACAGAACCAAACAATTTAACACAAATCCTGAATGCCCTTTCCCAGAGAGGATAAGTCTGTCCTTAGGAACCTAAGCTGCTCATGAATTGATCTGGGCCTTTCCCCTCTCCTGTCACACTGCCAGGACCCCAGGACGCTGTTATCCTGCATTGATTTCAGGTACATCACAGACGTCCTGACTGAGGAAGAAGCCTATGGTGAGTCATACTCGAGTGACGGAACTGAAAGTTTTCTGGTACCTACTGATGTCTAAATAATGTAGTAGCTTGCTTTTTTTGTCTGAAAAAGTGATGATGCTTCTCATTTCTTTCCAGAAATACTGCAGAAAGGTCAAGTTGGTAAAAAAGAGAGAGGTGGGTGGTGAGGAAATTTCCTTCATTATTTTTGTTGTCATTGTCCTTTTGAGGGTCCCTGTCCACTGGGGCTTCACATCATCTTTCCAAATGCCCGTGCCCCGCAGCCAGGCCCTCTGACAAAGCGTTGCATCTGGAAGATGCGGCGTCCTGGGTGTGACAAACAGGAAGACCTGGGCGAGTTTGAGACCCTTGGTATTTGCAGGATTGTGAATGTGGCCAGAGGCTGGGCTTGGGGCTGGTTGTACTTGAAATTCAGGGTCAGAAGGAGAACAGGCTGGATTCTCTGGGGGCAGCAGCTTAGCTAAAGGCAACTGTGGAGCCAGGGTGGCTTGATCGGTTGGGCATTTGCCTTTGGCTCAGGTCATGGTCCTGGGGTTCTGGGCTCAAGTTCCATGTCCGGCTCCCAGCTCAGCGGGGAGCCAGCTTCTCCCTCTCCCTCTGCCACTTCCCCTGCTTCTGTGCATTTTCTCTCTCTCTTGTCAAAAAGTAAATCTTAAAAAATAATAATAATAAAGGCAATTGTAATTCTGAAGGTCCCTGGAAAGCACAAAATGTTGACTGGCATTGTGTTTGCACAGAAGGACAAATGCTGATGCAAGGCTACCCTGCCTACACCACGTCGTGCGCCTGGCTGGGCTACTCAGACGACAAGCTGAGGCAGGTGGGCACTCGGACCTGGTGTTGTGGACAGGTTTTATATTCCTGGCTTTCTGGAGTTTTCTTGTTAGCCTTTCTAAATCATTTTGGACCCAAGACCTCATTCTGAAAGTACGTAACGCTGGAGCGAAGTGAAGCCATTCACATCGTGGGCGCGGGACCCCGTGACCTAGCGTGTCCCCTCTTGGCTTCTGGATCATGACAGGCCGGGGTTTGATTCCCTGGCAGAGGCAGCAGTGTCACACTGAGCCTTGATATCCTCACTGTGAAATGGGGAAATGATAGGTATCTTGTGGGTGGTTTGGGGGGATTCAGAATCCTGCTGTGAGCTGTGTAAGGCCCTCAGCCCTGGTGCTGGCGCCCAGCATGCAGTTGGAATGTGGTTGGTTTGTGACTTTGCCATCACACTGTCCTCGCCGCCGAGAGGAAGACTAGCTTCTGTTTGTTTCCCGTACGTCCACGTGTTCAGGGGGCTGCAGAATACCCTCCCTTTAAGAAGGGGGATGGATAGAAATTCTCCATTTCCCTCCTAGGAATGTTGTGAACAATTTAAGAACTTGTTCCCCTAGAGATGAGGAAAGAACGTCATCCTACAAGGATGAGGAGTTACGCTCTGTTGGGGAAGCCGCTCCTGCTTTTACATCACCAGCACGTGGTGGTTCCTCTGGTTCCTGCGGCAGCCATAGTGGTTATGAAAGGAGACGAGAGACAACCGGGGTACTCACTCGTTAGACAAAAGAGAGTTTCGGGGTGTGTGACAGTAACTGTGCTCCTTTCCCCGCAGCTCTGCACAGAGGCCCTGAAGGACGGCTGGACCAGGTAATAACCTGTTTGTGTGATAATGGGCTTCACTCTCCCTGTCACAGGCTGGGCAGTGGAGGCGAGCCAGGAGCAAAAGGCACCAAGGATGCCAGGGTTCATCCAGGAAGAGTCTGACACGTAGGGAATGCGTGGGACAAGTTTCAGCACAGGCCAGGTTCTTTCTGCAAAGATGAGATGTGATGGGGCCCCTGGGTGGCTCAGTTGGTTAAGCAGCTGCCTTCATTCCGGGGTCCTGGGATCAAGCCAGGACCTGCTCAGTGGGACACCTGCTTCTCCCTCTACCTGTTGCTCCCCCTGCTTGTGTTCTGCTCTAGCTGTGTCTCTCTCTGTCAAATAAATAAAATCTTTAAAAAAATAAATAAATAAAAAAGATCTGACAGCTCTCCTAGTTCCCTGACTTGGGGTCAGCAGGAGAGGAGGCCTTACTGTCCTGAGGTCATTTTCCAGTGACTTGTCTGAGACCTAGGGGGACAGGGCAGGTGGCTACTAGAAAAGGTCACCTGTGAATTCTCAGCAGAGGCAGCCACTTCAGCAGAGAACCTGCGTGTCTTCGCCCTGCCAGGGGATAGGTCCCAGTTACCAAGCCACATCTCTTTTACAGGTTTAAAGTGAAAGTGGGTGCTGATCTCCAGGATGACATCCGTAGGTGCCGCCTCATCCGGAATATGATTGGACCCGAGAAGACGCTGGTAAATGTCCTCCCCGCCCACCGAGAAAGAGCAGCCTTGCATGAAGCCTGTGCCCTGGGCCAAAATACAACTCACTTCAGGCAAGGATTAAAGAACAACGAGAACGTTAAAGCTGAATGTGAGAGGAAACACAGCTCTGTGGTCTTGCAGTGGGCAAACTCTTTTTTAAAAAAATAAAAAACAACTATGGAGGGAGCTGATAGTTTTAAATGATTCTCTTCTGCAGAACCTTAAGTAAGAGCTAGATTAGGGATTGTTCCTTCTTGCTAGCAGCGACACACCTGAGCAGACAGGTTCCCCACTGGTGCCCTCCTGTGTCGTTATCTAGTTTCCCTGAACAAATCTGTCCCTCCTGGTTCAGCAAATAGGCCAGTCTCGGGGAGCCAAGGTGGAAGAAATGCCTAACTTTTGCTGAGATAAATGTAAGGATCAGTGATTCCTGTCTTCATATTTTTATAAGATGTTTCTTATTACGTGTAAAATATTTTTATAAAGTCACTATAAGATGTTTTTGTGGTTTTTGGAGGCATGTTTCATAAGTTAACAGAAATGGAAGTTGAGTCCTTGACCTAGGATCAGAAGTGCCACTACCTATATACAAGTTAATGTGACTTTTGTCTTACGGGGCCATTCTTACCCAAATAACTTATGCTACAAAGTGATTCTAGATGTCCTGTCCTCTAGTCCTCATAGTGGCTCCTGAGGGGACTCATACAACTTAGCACTTCCTACTAGACAGATCCATCCCCATGTCTGTCTTCTCTGAGTGTGTTAATGTCAGGGATGGGGAAGCCCTTTCATCATCTCTGCCCGCCCAGCACCTGGCTTCCAGAGAGCTAGGGCCCGGGAGTTAGAGGCCTGGACCTGAACTTGCCATTCACATGACTTCCTGTTCTTGGCAACTTGCTTAACTGCTCTGCATGCCAGCTTTCTTTTCTGTAAACTGAGTTAATGTGAACTGCTTCATAGAGTTGTTCTAAATATTAAATGGGACAAAATCCATAAAATGCCCGGTTGAGTAGGTGCTTCATCAATGGGAGAGTCTGGGTTATTGATTAACCAGTGCCAGACTCGTAGTTGGCAAGAGTCAAAATGACTAGTGAACAAATTCAGAACTGATGAGCATGATTGGGAAGGTGCTAAAATAGTTTCTAGAACAATGGACAGTGCAAGACAGACACGGTTGGGTGGCACCTAGGTGCAGATTGGGCCATTACTCCGGGGCCCACAAGCACTTCTCCTGGGCCCAGCCCAGGACACCTGCAGACATCACAGTGATCCTGCGACTGGCTTGCCACCTCTTTCAGAAGATGCATCTGGAGCCCCAGTTCCAGTCGTGGTGGCTGCACTTTGGCCGCCTTCGTGCTGGCTGTGTGCTGGTCCTCCACAGGGGAAATGTCAGGCTCCCTTCCAGAGTCTTGCTTAACCATCGGGGGCACTGAGTGGCAGCATTTCTTCCCTTAGAGCCAGGGCCCCATCACAGGTCAGCACCAGCAGACCTCACAGCAGAGGGTCCCTCTCTCTCCGTGCAGATGATGGATGCCAACCAGCGCTGGGATGTGCCTGAGGCAGTGGAGTGGATGGCAAAGCTGGCTGAGTTCAAGCCACTGTGGATTGAGGAGCCCACCTCCCCAGATGACATTCTGGGACACGCCACCATTGCCAAGGTAGAAAAACTGCACCTGCTTCTGCCACTCCTGCAGTATATTTGTTTGTTTGCTGGGTTTCTGGACTGGCTGTGATGGATCCTTTGCTAAGGATCCTAAAACTCCTTTGCTTATTTCCTTGTAGGTTTCTCTTTAGAGACAGTAAATTGCTAAACATTGAAAGGCTGTCCAGCAAACCCAAGATTAATAGACACGACTTCATACTTCGTAAATACAGAAATCTGACTGATACTAAAATATTTTATTCACCCCGAATGAAACAAAATTGTAGATTCCTCTGGCTGACCCAAAAGAAAAGGTTTGCTAGCTAATGCCAAGGTCAGGCCACCCCAAGAGAAGGCTGCCTAGGGTCCCCGCACCAGGGCACTTCCCTCACAGATCTACTGGCCTTCCCACCTCTTGGGTTTAGGGAGACCCTGGTACATCAGAACATCTGAGGAACATGCTTTCTCAGGAAGCGGCTCCCTTTAGCCAGTGTCCGGCACTGATAAATAGAAAGCCAGAATGCCGGGTCACTTATGAGAACTCCCAACTTCTGGGGACACTAGGTGTTTGTATCCTCTGACCCGAGCAAGCTCCACGAGGAGCCACATTAAACCAAAGGCTGTTGGAAGAGTGAGAAATCAGGGAAGGAACGGGTTGTGTGATTTGAATACACTGGTGTCCATCCAAGGGGGCCCCATGCATCTATGCACAGAACATAGCTGTGCCTGCTCCTGGCACGAGGCATGTTGAGTCTTTTTTTTTTTTTAAGATTTTATTTACTTATTTATTTGTCAGGAAGAGAGCACAAGCAGACAGTGGCAGGCAGAGGCAGAGAGAGAAGCAGGCTTCCTGCTGAGCAAGGAGCCCAATGCGAGACTCAATCCCAGGATCCTGGAACCATGATCTGAGCCGAAGGCAGTGGCTTAACCTACTGAGCCACCAGGCATCCCGGAATGTTGACTCTCAAGTTCCCCCTCCTCAACCAGCACTCACCTCTAACTCCCCTTTTATGTTTTCCTCTGATGCCCCTTTCCCCCCAACACTCCGCTGTCAGGGTGTAGGTCTGCTGGCCTTATGTCCCTTCCTGCCTGCCTGAGCAGGTTTCCCCCTGAGGTGGTTCTGCATTGCTATACTTTCCCCTGATCTAGAAAGTTGCACTCTGAGGACGGGCAGTTTCACATTCTGGGAGGAACACCTCCCAGAGGTAGGACACCTCAGTGTGTCCTACAGGCAATTGTGGGTCCTACAGGGACCATCCTGCCCCATTTCTCTCAGGACACGAAGGTATGAGCCCCCGCTGTCAGGCCCTCCACAGAGGCTTGTGTTTGAGGGATGCCCTGCCTTCACCCACATCACAGCCAAGCCACAGAGAAACAAAGATACGTGAACCTGAGAGAGCTGGCATGGCGGGAGGGGTGCCAAGTCCTGAGGACAGTAGGAAGAAGGTCACTGCAGGGAGACACAAGGGTGGGCTACAGCGGTGGAGCTGCTTGGGGAGGTAAGACACGAGCGGACCCTGAGCAAAGCTGCATGGCAGGTTGGGGGGTGAGGAGCAGGAGCCACAGGGGGACCGTGTCAGTTTAAAGAGACCTGAACGCTTCTGAGGAGTCATGAGAATCGGGTCAGAGGCCATGGTTTGACAAAGATTTTCACCTTGGGGTTCTTTGGGGGCAGCCAGGCTCTAGTGCTGCCCACCAGCCCACACAGGGACCTGCCCCCTGCCCCCCAACACACACCCCTGCCCGGAGATTTTCATTAGAAGCTCTTCAGGGCTTCGGCCCTCTGAAGTTTTGTTTTTATGAGGGAGGCCAACCCCTCAGGAAGTATCCCATGATGTGGGCACAGACAACCCAAGGCAGGGGGCAGCTGCAGAGACAGCCGGCCCTGGTGGGGCCATGGAGATGCCCAGCGGAGTGCAGATGCACGTCGGGGGGGGTGGGGAAGACAGGTCCCTGGGACCGGGTGATGGGTCCCTCTGAGCAGAAGTGAGCCACCATAGTGTCTTGAAGGGGAGAGTGGGATCAAAGAGGATTTGACTGGAAAAAACATGTAGGATGGCTTGAGATGTGGTACAGTGTTGTGTGACACAGGCAGAAAGAAACGAGGCAAAGAGCAGAAGTAGGAGGCTTTCGCAGTAATCACGGAGGGCGGGCAGAGAAGGGACAGGGCAGCGAGGTGAGAGCAGGCTCAGGAAATATTTAAAAGGAAGAAATAGAAGTTGGTACCTATTTAGTGTCAGAAGCATATACTTTAAAATGGTAGAGTGAGTAAGCCAAGTGGCTTTCCTACCCCTCTCTTTTTCCCCACTCTGGTTTTTGGTTTTGTTTTGAGATAAAGAACTGCACTCATATAGAGGTCTCTGGAAGCATAAACCAGGAAAGTAGAAGGTGCCCCCACTGACCATCCACTTTAACTCCTCACCTGGGGACAAGGAGGCGAGGCTTGGGAAGCCCATGACTCCCCATCCACACATAGAGGCAGGACAGGTAGCAGGATGGGAGCCCCTGACTCCTAAATTAAGGGTTTTTTTTCTGCAGGGAAGTTTTCCTGTCTAGTGGTTAAGAAGCTTCCACTGGCTCTGGAGCTGGCCTGGAGTCTAGGCCTTGGTTTTACCCCTTTCCAGCCTGTGATCTGGGGCGAGTTACTAGCCCTGCACCTGCTTCTCATCTGTGAAATGGGGACGGGATGATGGTGGCTCCTGTCCCAACGGGCTGTAGATGAGGACCCATTTCAGTCAGGCTTTCACACGGCACCAGACAGGCAGCAGGACTCAGACATGTTAGCTATTGGTTCCCTTGCTGTATTCCCTAAACAATGGGAAGATAAGCTGGGGAGAAACCAAAGGCACCTGAGGAAAGTGCCTGTGGCAGCCCCAGTGGGGACGTTTGGGGAGCAGCCGGAGCCTGGGTGGAGGGGGTGAGGTAGCTTCAGAGGGCAGCACAGAGAGAGCAGTGCTGTGTTAAGAAGACTCCAGCATTCGCCCAGTGAGGAGTTCACCAGGTAAGGAACAAGCTCTGCCTGACCTGTAAAGTGGATCTAAGCCCACTGGCTAAGCTTGAAGGGAGAGGGTCCTAGAACACCCACTGAAGGGGCTGCAGGGAGAATCTGCAGAGCTGTAGCAGGAAGGGAGCTCATGGCAGCGTTGCAGCTAGCCCCTCCTGTGTGCACACATAGTCTCCTTGCCCACCTTTTGCCCTTCCTAAAACTTTACACAGCCCCCGCAGGGACATCTCCTCCTTCAGCTCTGAGTAGTGAAACCACTGTAAATTTTTTTTAAATTAGGATTTTCAGTTCAGAATCTTTGGGAAATAACATCAGGTTGTCTTGTGTTTTATAGGCGCTGGTCCCATTAGGGGTTGGCGTTGCCACCGGAGAACAGGTAAGTGACATCTCCTTGGGGTCAGTACACACTGGCCACCCACTGGGGACGCTGGCATATGTTAGGCTCCACCACCTGTGTTATTTTGAGGGGGAAGTTTTCATAATCTCAGAACCTAGGATACTTTACAGCACATTGGTAGAGTCTGCAGTCAGAGAGAGTCAAAATTTGTCTCTTTTCCGACAATTCATACGAAGTAAAGCCGAGTATCTTTCCCAAAGTATCTAATCAAAGTTTACAAGGCAGCAGTTTGAAGTTGCTCCTGCAAGGGCGTAAGACGCACAGTATGGTTTTAAGAAAGCCAGCTTCCAAATTGAATAAACATTACTGCGTTCACTCTCCATGCTTATAAACAGAGCACAAATGCTTGCCAAGACCCGCAGCCGTCCACCCACGCGCGGAGCCGCGTGGAGGAAGAGATTCTCGGTTTGCCCAGCGAAAGGAGCAGTGCTGGCTGGCCTTGGGGTTTCCGTCGTCCTAGCCACCTGCTCATCGCCATCACCACATTCCCTCCTGATGCTTCGCTTCGCCTCCCCCTTGCCAGCCGCTCTGACCGTCATTCCCTAATAGATGTCCAGTTAGTGGGACTTGTGCATGCCTCACACCCTTCCGCTAGCAGATTTACGAAGCAGTGAGCAGTCAGGACCCCCACCTGCATGGTCAGGGCTCGCTTCCTGCCAGATGAGAGCGAAGAATATAGCCCAGGCTTCCTGAAGGCCCAGGTTAACTCTTCTGCTGGTTTTATTTATTTTAATTCTATTTCCAGTGCCACAATAGAGTGATATTTAAGCAACTCCTTCAAGCGAAAGCCCTGCAGTTTCTCCAGATTGACAGCTGCAGGCTGGGAAGTGTCAATGAAAACCTTTCAGTGTTGCTGATGGCCAAAAAGTTTGAAAGTAAGGGCGCCTGGGAGCCACATACCAACCCTCCATTTCCCCGCCCACCGCCCACCGGCAGGTCCCTCTGGAAAGACTGTCTTTTCAGCCGAATCAGGGAATCTTTGACGATTTTCATCCTGCAATTTCCTCCCTAAGTAATAATGAATGATGTAATCACCTGCGGGCAATGAAAACTACCTCAGCTGTTCTCTCCTCTGCCCACCCCCACCCCACTTGACATTAAGAAGAGATCTGTCTTTATTGTAGTTCCGGTTTGCCCCCATGCTGGTGGAGTTGGCCTCTGTGAATTGGTTCAGCATCTGATTATATTTGACTTCATATCCGTTTCTGCAAGCCTCAAGAACAGGTAATGTCGGATAAAATTCGGGTCTGGAGAGCAGAGGCACTAAGAACTCTGTTCTTTGCCACATTCTATAACTCAAAGGCCAAGCTGGCTTTGCTTTCCACTTTTTCCCATGGGGCCATTTCACTGGAGTCCCAGCAGTGAATAGATCTCTTTTTCTTTTAGATGGTGGGTTCTTGGTAGCTGCCTTTGTTTTCTAAGTACATGATGGGCAGGTGGGGTGGAACCCGGGGAAACCAGAACTCCTTTTTTTTTTAAAGTTGGCTCCACACCTAGTATGGAGTCCACTAGGGCTTGAACTCAATGACCCTGAGATTAAAACCTGAGGTGAGATCAAGAGTTAGGCACTTAACCTACTGAGCCACCCAGGCGCCCCCAGAATTCCTTCCTTTCTAAATCTACATGGCTTTCATCACATTTATATTCTCTGCTTCTCCTGGTCCCAGCGCTGGAGTCTTTCATAGTCTGGCCACATCTAGTTTCATCTTATTTCTCAGGATGTCCCAGGTGAACTTTAAGACAGTCTTCCAATAATCTGCACACACATGGATTTATTTTGATTTATTTTTAAAAAACATTTTATTTATTTGCCAGAGAGAGAGAGAGCATGCGCACAAGCAGGGGGAGTGGCAGGCAGCGGGAGAAGCAGGCTCCTCCCTGAGCAAGGAGCCAGATGCAGGACTTAATCCTAGGACCCTAGGATCATGACCGGAGCCGAAGGCAGATGCTCAACGACTGAGCCACCCAGGCCCCCCTATTTTTATTTTTCTAAAGATGTATTTATTTCAGAGAGTGAGGGAGAGGGTGCAGGGGCAGAGGGAGAGAATGCTGTAGCTAAAACCTCTCGCTGAATGCAGAGCAGGACGTGAGGCTCAGTCCCAGGAGCCGGAGATCATGACCTGAGCCAGAATCAAGAGCTGGCTGCTTAACTGACCGAGTCTCTCAGTCACATAATAAAGTCACATATAATAAAGTGACTTTATTATGCATTTCATTCCTCCTGGAATTAAATGTGGTATTGCAGAAGGATCCCTAGCCATAATTTTATATGGTGACAACATAAACCTGTGCATGAGAATGGCAAACACCAAACGCCAGGCGATGGGTGAGAAATGGGACCTGTGAAGGTTGATAGGGGGCCTCAGTGATAAAGTAATGGTTTCTCTCTCTAGGTGGGGAGCTGAGGACATAGGTGTGCCTTTTATGTCTGAAATATTTTGTACAATAAAAAGTGAACACTCATAGGTTATTCTGCTTTTGCCCTCTCTCATTTCAGTCCTGCAGGTGGGACCAAGGGGAGGTTCAGACCAACCATGAAAGGTCCTGCCAGTCTTGAGGGCTGAGAAAAGGGCCTGCGCTGAGTGGTACACTGTGAGCATGCACGAGTAGGTGCGAGTGCATCAGGCTGCTCTGGGGCTAGGGAATGTCCTTGTGTGGGCGGGGCAGCTGCCAGGCACCACTGGGCACCCCTGCTTTGTGACCACATGGAGTGCCCATTCCCTGTTCATTCTTCAAGGCCAGAACATCCTCTCCCATACAGCTGGTTCTTCACCTGTAGTCTGTTCTTATAGATGATACATAGCACATATTCTAGGTGGTACCATAGTATCTTGTCCACTGAAACCATGCAGCCATATCTTGCCAGTTCCTTGGTGAGTGCCCAGCACCAGGCACCTGGGCTGCCTGTCCTAGCTGTTGATTAACTAATGACCAAAGTGAGGCAGCAGAGTTAAGTCACTTGCCCCAAGTCACAAAACTAGAAGGTGGTTGACTCCACAAATTTGAACAGATTGGTTTGATAATAAAACCTGTGCTCTTTTTTCTAAATCGTGTGTGTAGCTGGATGGGATCTCACTGGGGGATTTTAATCTATTCATCTAACCTCTCGCTAAAGGCACCCAAATAATCCCAGATACTTATGGAGTCTAAATGGGTATCTTCAGGGGGTCATGAAACCTTTACAGATCTTCCTTGGCTTGAGATAGTTTAACATTCCAATAAACCCTCCCTAAAATATTGAAATAGTAATATATTTATCAATATTGATAAATACTAATATATTGAAAATGTATTTTAAAATGTGTTTTATAATGCCTAACCTACTGAACATCATACTTAGCCTAGTGTACCTCAAACATGCTCAGCACACCTGTATTGGTCTCTACTTGAGCACAGTCATCTGGCATGAAGCTTGCTTTATAATAAACTGTTGAATAGTTCTTGTAGTTTATTGAATACATTACTGAAAGTGTAAAACAACGGTTGTTAGGAGTACAACAGTTGCTAGTGTATTCGTTGTGGGCCTTCATGATGGCATGGTTGACTGGGGGCTGCTGCCGCCACAGCCCAGCATCATGAGAGAGTATCGTATCACACATCACGAGCTGGGAAAAGATTCAAATTCAAAATCTGAAGTAAAATTCTAATGAATGCATATGGCTTTTGTTTCATCACGGAATCGAAAAATCTTAAGTCAAATCATTGTAAGTTGGAGACCATCTGTAGACTTAAAACAGACTTTACCCACCCACGTGAGACTTTACCCTCACATTACTTTATTTTACAGAAAGAACCTGAGGCATCGGTTGGAAGATTTGTATAGACATGCACCGGATTGGAGTCTGCCCTTTCTTGAGTGGTTCTCATGCCTTTGCTTTAACAGTTAGTACCACATGAATCATCTAACATAAGATTGTAATTACTGCCCTAATCTGATTCCTTCCTTCTAGAATGTGTGAATATGTCGACCACCTGCATGAACATTTCAGGTATCCTGTGGTAATCAAGAAGGCTTCCTACATGCCGCCTCAGGTGAGCTTGGCCAGAGAATCCCTGAGGAAGCAAGGAGCTGCCAGACCCTGGTATTCTTGTTCTTGTAGGTTAGACCCTAGAGTGCAAAGCGGTCTCCTTAGAGCTTATTTTCAGTATCTAGAAATTACAAATGTCTCTTGAGTTAGCAGTATCAAATTCCCAAGGCCTGAAGGTCAGGAGTTAAAGTGAAATTGCCCCAACAAGGCTTTCTCTAATGCCAGCCTTTCTTCCCAACACCAGCTGAGACCTTAAAATGAACACCTGTTGTGCAAAGCCCTTCCCACCCCCTGCCACAAACAGAACAAAACTTGGCACCACCTACCAAGTTAGTGAACTGAAACGTTTAGACTGTGGTTGTGTTATCTGGACCACTTATCTTCATCATGTCTGAGACACTGGGGCTCATTTTCATCAGTGGAGGCTGAGTTGTCAAGGAAGTGATTAGTTTAATCCCGAGATGTAGCCAATAAAAAGCGTATCCTTCACCATTTCAAATAATCTGAAAACAGCATTTCTTTGAGCAGCAGAAACACATATATGAGTTTTGTTCCAGGTGGTTATGAACACTATTCTATTCTTTGTCTTTGATAGGATGCTGGTTATTCAACAGAAATGAAGGAAGAATCTGTAAAGAAACACCAGTATCCAGATGGTGAAGTCTGGAAGAAACTCCTTGCTGCTAAAGGGAATTAAAATGTTCAGCCCTAACACCCTTTCCCAAGTGAAAAGTCTTACATACACTTTTTGGGTGTGGTTGTACAAAAACAGGAGAAAGAAATCATCCTAGAGTTCAAAACAATTTCAGCCAAAAGTCCTGTTAACCCCAGGAATCAGCTGTCATTATTACTTGATTCTTTTACAAATAAACACATTCTGCTAATTAATCCTCAAACAAATTTAGATTTAACTCCAAGTTCAGAAAGATGTTCTTAGAAAAATTTCTATCAAGTGCTGGTACGTGTACATTACTCTGTACTTTGAAAATAAGCAGCAGGTTGCATAACTATTGGAACACTGCCTTATTCTAACACTTGTTAAAAATTAGCAGAGAAAAAATAGTTCTGTAGGACTGTGGGATAGCTGGTGCATGACCAAAGGTAGCCTTTCTTTTCTTGCTCTAAGGGTACTAGCAGAGGATTCACACCATACTGAAACCATGACAGTGATAATGGGCAGGAAAATGGCATTTCATACATTATCTTTCCATAGTCCTTAAAACTTTATCCTAAATAATTATATGCTAATGATAAATGCAACCAGAATTAGATGAACTGCAGAAAAATAGGGCAGAATGCAGTTTAATCTCCATTTCTAAAATATACTAAACCTCTAAGCTGTATCCAAATGAGAATAGAGCATATGTTTATTTAGGAGGGTTCACTTAAATCTTTTAGGCAGGAAGTGAGCAGAATGGCAATACAGAATTAAAAAGTTTTTTTTAAAAAGATGAATGCAGAACACATCTTTATTATAGCAATATATAAAGCAAATAACTTTAAATGTTCATAACCACAACTGTACATTATTAATGAATGCTGGTGTTATTCAGCTTGCTCAGATTTGGGGGAAGAGCTGATGTGTAATTCCTGAAATTCATGGACCTTCATAAAAATGGGGGGTTGAAATGCATGTACATGTTTTAAGAGTATTCCCGTTTTTATTCTCGTCTGAGTCCCCATCTCGGCATTTTCACATGTCCTCAGTGAGTTAACCAAATTCAAGGCATTTTGTTGCTAAGAGGATCAGGCAAGGTTATGTTTGTCAGTGGCAACATTCTTACAAGTTAATAAATGCTGGTCACCAAGAGATTTTTGACCTAGTTCCCTCTTCCTCTAGGGCAAATGAGCTCATTTGCTTTCACCTGGGGACTCAGTCCAAACCCTACAGACTGAATAGCCTTCAAATACCTCCTTTAAGAGCACTTTAAACAGCCATTTCCATTTTAATAGTCGGGTGAGGACTGTACCCCTCAATCTGAAAGTCTTCAGCCTTGAAGTCATCGATTGTCTCAACTTTTCGAAGGATTTTGAGCTTCGGGAAAGGCCTTGGTTCTCGCTGAAGCTAGAAACAATAGGAGGTTATTATTTTGCCATTATCTGTACAACCTGCTTTAATTCTGCTCCATATGAAACAAGTACACAGTATTATCAACAAAGTATTATTTCACAGGAGTGTAATAGTGCAGATATCTGCCCCGGCTTATGCAACACTCCTGGGTTGTAACCGGCAGATTCTCTCCCACACATGGAGACTAAAGGATCTTTGGGGGCATCACACTGCATCAGGAGCCTTGTGGCTCATTTTACAATTGACTGCTCTTGGTAAATTTATTAAGGATGGGACACTTTTTCACTTCTGCATCTGTAACTCCTGGTAGGCACCCAAGTATGGTTATTTGAGTCCCATAATCCCTATCTCAACCGTCCCTGGCAAAGAGTGTGAGGTAAGATGACATCTGTTGACAAAAGGATGTAAGCTGGGGTTCCTGGAATGAACAGAGGGTAGCAATGGGGACACGGACACAGGCTCTAACCTCATCACTCTGTCCAGCACAACTGGAGCAGATGGCCACAGAAGCCACTGGACAAACCCCAAAGGTACCCTCTACACAAAAGCAGCCAAGCTCCCACAAAGGAGGAACGTCCAAAACCTGTATCTCATCTGGAAGGGGCTAAAAGGATCTGGTTAATTTTTTTTTTCCCTTGGGGCTCATTAAGCATCAGACACTCTTATTTTTAATTGCCATTTCAATGCCTTGTCCCTGCCTACCACCTGTCCCTGCAGCTGGAGCAGGGCATTGTATCTCTGCCCCAGCACAGAGCAGAAGGTCTGTTACATGAGGGATGTTCTAGAAGGCAACGTCTTAACAAGAGAAGGTACCAAAATTCAAAGTGTGACAGATACCACTCTTACCTGCATTTTCAGTGGCTCAATGTGATTCAGGTAAATATGTGCATCTCCCAAAGTATGTACGAAGTCACCTGGCTAAATCCAATGGGAGCAAGCAAAAATGGCAAATGTTTTAGTTTCAATTCCTTTCAGACACATCACTTAAAAGCACATTATGTAGACTATGCAAACATTCCAACACTTTTCAGAAAGCAATTTCACCTGCGTAACTTTTGAGAAAAGTTGATGTTCACAAAAGTTGTCTTGTCTCGTATATAACCCACACCAACCTGTGTGCTTATACAGACCGCAGAAACAGGAAGCCTCCCTGGAAGGCTGCCAGGTGAGCAGCTGTCTCTCACACAGATCACATTTTAAAACTAACCAGACACTGACCTCCCTGCAAGAATTTTTCCACAGTAAATAACCTATGAGCTCAGGGCTTCAGGCAGATAGCCCCCATTCCCTTCAGGGCGCAGCCCACCTTTAGGCCTGTGATGTGTGCGATCATGTAGGTGAGCAGGGCATAGCTGGCGATGTTGAAGGGCACGCCCAGGCCCATATCCCCTGACCTCTGGTACAGCTGGCAGGACAGCTCACCATTCACCACGTAGAACTGGCAGAGGGCATGGCACGGAGGGAGGGCCATCAGAGGAAGATCTGAGGAGCCAGCACAAAGGAAAATGAGGTGCCGGCAGTCTTAATGCAGCTACACACACAACAGGAATACAGGAGCCAGCTCCTATGGGGGAGATGAGAACAGGCCACTGGGCCAGTGACCTCATGAACTACACCATCACCTAAATCAAAAGCAGACCATTCCAATCCTACGGATGGCACCATGCCTACAGTGACCCATCCAACAACACCTGATGTCTGCGGATGTACGCTCGTAACTGAAGCCACAGTCATCCAGCCAAAATTACTTGTGCTGCCTTCGTGGCGCCAACTACAAGCAGGAAGAATCCATTAATTCATTCATTCCCAGGGGCCACAGGAAACTGGCATCCCATGCACAAAGTCTGTATTCAAATTCTCTTTTGGAAAAGCAAATATTCCACTCTGGTAATATTTATTACACCTTGGTAGAATTTAATTTTACTCTAACTGTTGAAATGTTAACAGCCAGGTGGAGGAGATATGAAACTTCATCCACCCCAATTTAAACTGTTAAAATCCAAGATGTATTTTTATAGGTAATTTAAAACCCTCTTTGGAGTAAAAGAACTATCAATACACATATTAAGATCATCTTCATCCAACCCCATCACCTGAAGGTAGACATGTGGCCAAGAGTGACTTGCCCAGGGAAACATCAGCCATGTGGCTGGGGGTGGTTCTGAGGGTCCAGCCTTCTATCGGCAGCCTCCATGTGAAAGCCACAGGGCTTCCCTATGTGCTAGTGGACACTCTGGACACAAGAGAATAACTGGGATGTTTCCAACCTTTTGGATTCCAGCCACACAGGATGATTCTTCTGTCGTCGGGGTTGGTTTTGATCGTGTCAATGACCTTTTGCAGTTGGTCTACTCCTTGACCTGAATAATCTGTGGAATTGTCAAGAGAAGACATGCCACATGTTGATCACAGCATCTCATGAGATGACCTTAGAGGCCATCTATCATCGTCTTACCAAGGCCCCCGAGGTCATGCTACAAGATATCTAAGGCACTCTACAAATTCCTCAGCTCTCTTGGGTTGATGATGCGTTCAGGGCTTTGATATCTATCCTCTGGAGCCATAACAAAGGTTTTTTCCTTTCCTACAAAAGAATCCTTTAAATATCTGTCATGGCGCCACCCCTCCGTGCCAGCCCCCCTCCCCACTGCTAATTTTCTCCAATCCCAGCAATCAGTTTCTTCCATGGTCCTCATGGGGCTGTCTCTATACCCATCAACCATTCCATCACACTCTGCGGCCAAGGAAAGTACTGGATCTTAAATAGAAGATACCACTCCACACATGCTCCAACAGAGGACAGTGGTCTCAATGCTATTCTCCCAATGCTTCCACCTAAAATTACAACTTAGCAACCAAACACCTACTAATTTATAAATATCAAGAAACCTCTGTAACTCTCACACCACCCTGTACTTATCTCCCATTTCTGGTCTCTGGACTTTAATTCCTTGCTTTCCTTCTGAAATGGAACTGGGAGCTGCGAAGTCTGAGAAGTGTGGCGCTTCATATCCCCTCCGGTTAAACCTGCGCTTACTGGGGTCAGACTATAGTCTAGTCCAGTTGTTCTTAATTTTGGGGGGAAGAATGTCCTGTCATGATCATAGCTTCAGAAAAAGGAATAGCAAAGGAATTTGCTATTTTGTGATCCCCAAAATGGCAAAGAAATAGAAAATTTCTTTTCTTGAAAAAGATGCACTGTGATAGTACAGTTCTGTATTTTGGTTGTGGTGCTTATATTAAATGTACAGGTGCTAAAATTATCAACGCTTTCTGTCCAGCCAGCAAGCTAGCACTTCCTACAAATGTGTGTACACACACAAACAATCAGGGCACACATACTGAGGAGGTAGGCATTTGCTTTTGCAGCACCTGACTCATGGACAGGCAGGAGAGGAAGGGTCAAAGGATGGGGGCAAATGGTGCTACCATGAGACTAAGGTGGATGTCCAGCAGTAAGATGATTCATCTTCTTCTACCCGAGAAGGGCAGGGAGAAAAGGGTAACCCCAGAACTACTATTACATGAGCACCACCTAAAGTGTGCGGGGTGGCTCAGCCTTCAAACGGGCGATCAAGCCACTACAAGGCAATCCTGAGGCTTCTTCCTACATTATTTCCCCAACACAGCAACCAACCGACCCACCATGTAGCTATCTGCTAATGAAACAGTATGGAAAGTACCAAGTACCCAATAAATGCTAACAACCAAGAGTGCGATCTGACCTCTACCTGAATCTGAAACAGCTTCTCACAAGGTCAAAGTTATACATCAGCTCCACAGACAGCAGCATCTGTGTAGACACTGGCCCCCAGTTTCACTTAAAACAATGGGGCCAACTCATACAATGTTGGGTGCTCAGGAAATGTGAGGCATCGCGGTTTTCTCACCTGAATCCTTATCTATGTATTCTGCCCCAAAATGCCTCCACTGAAAGCCATAAACTGGGCCTAAATCCCCTTCTTCTCTGTTGGAGAATCCCAGGCTGTCCAAGAAGTCTCGAGACCCATTGGCATCCCAGATTTTCACTCCCTTGGAAGACAGTTCCTTAGCGTTTGTAGATCCCTGCAAGAGACAGGAGAGCAGAGCAGGCATCTGAGTGAAGAAGCTGACACCCCAAGAGCCTCCCACAAACTGCTCCTCTGGCCTGTGCTAACACAGCAGAGATAGCCACTCAGCATGTCCCACACAGTGTGTCCTGTCCTTAAGGGCCAGTCCCAGCCCAGACTTTCTGAGGGCACCTAGGACAGTCTCCTGGAATCGCTTCCAGGACAAGGGATTCTTCCTCTCAATTAAATGTTCTAGATTAAACACCTCAAAGTCCTTTCATTATTCCCACCTCACCTAAAGGTTTTGTGTTTTTTAACAAATGTGTTTTGTATAAGTGTGATCCCCCAAAATGTATTTAATGTCTCCCCTTCAATCTGTTCAACGGATCTTAGACCTGGTATGGAGGTCATAACTGGCCTAATCAGTATCAGCTTTTCTTACAGATTGACTGACTGGTCACATTAGCTCATCGGTGCACTATAAAGTTCTGTTTACCCCAACCTATATTTGTAGTTAAGGTGGGGCTTTGTTTTTCCCAAGCACAAGCCAATGTTTATCACTTAATTTGGCCCATATCATCCCAGCATGTGTCCTGATCGTGCATTCAGGTCAAAGACCTCGGCGGCCTCCTGGTATGATGCACTGTCATGGTGACAAGCACAGGTACAGTGCCACACACACCAGGCCTGCCCTCCAGCACTCTTCTCTGACAGCTCTCTGACCCCTAGCCTCGCCGTCCCCACCAAGGGAAAAACACAGCTGCACCCCCACACTGTGAGGGTTAGAGAACACAGAAAGTGCTCAGTGCTCAACAGAGCCTACCCTCAGCACAGACTCCATGTCTCCATCTTGCCTATAGATGCTAGCCGCAGTGTGGGTTTGTCCTAACTGTGTTTCATCCATCACCCAGGGAGCAACTCTATCAGAGAGTCTGGTACATTCTTGGTAAAGAGTACTTGGAATCCTGAATTCAAGGTAAATTAAGTAAAACCAGGGAATCCATTTTATTTCTGAGCATCTTGTTTCCTCCCTTCTGTTTTTGAGTTTGTACTATCTTTTTCACCTCCAATAAGTCATTTTTCAATCTTTCCCATGTAAATTTTTTTAAAAAGATTTATTTATTTATTTATTTATTTGACAGACAGAGATCACAAGTAGGCAGAGAGGCAGGCAGAAAGAGAGGGGGAAGCAGGCTCGCTGCTGAGCAGAGAGCCCGATGTGGTGTTCAATCCCAGGACCCTGGGACCACGACCTAAGCAGAAGGCAGAGGCTTTAACCAACTGAGCCACCCAGGCGCCCCTCTTTTTTTTTTTTTTTTTTTTAAGTAGGCAACATGGGGTCACCTGGATGGCTCAGCTGGTTAAGTATCTACCTTTGGCTCAGGTCATGATCTCGGACGCTTGTGATCAAAGGGGAGCATTGGACTCCCCGCTCATCCGGGGTGTCTGCTTGTTCCTCTCCCACTGCCCCCTCTCCACTCATGTTTGTTCTTTCTCCTTTTTCTCAAATAAACAAACAAAATCTTACAAGGCTCCATGCCCAGGTGGAGCTCAGCACCAGTCTTGAACTCACAACCCTGAGAGCAAGACCGGAGTTGAGATCATTTGTCAGATGCTTAACCCACTGAGCCACCCAGATGCTCCCTCCCATATTGCTTCTAATGCCTCCCTTTTCTTCCATTTGACAGGGCTCTAGCTGGTTTACAAAGGGGCTCTTCTGAGATTTCTGATGATGTACCTGGAACTAGACACTCACTGCCAGCTGAGATAAGACAACACAGAAGAAAACACTTCAAGAATACGGAAGTAAGGGAAGACTGGATTGGATCCAAATCTAAATAAACTCTTTCTAAAATGTAGTAAGAAGTCTTGGGTCTCATTTGGCCTAAGATCAGACAAACCACACTGCATGCTCTGCAGAAGGGATCGCAGCTTCTACATGGCCCAGAACTGAGCCCATCTCCTCATATACCCTCTGAACAGCACGGGCCAGAATATCACTGGTCTGAACCAGGAGACGGAGCAAGAGGAAGCACTTTGGCCTCTGCCAGAGGTACCTACTTGGCTCTTTGGAAGAGGGATAGCTTGTTACTCAAGAGGTCCTTCTTGCTTATACAAATATGAGAACATGGCTGGGATTTATATTGAATGATCAATCTATGTTGAGTACCTACTCTATGGCAGGCTGTGTTCTAGGCTCAGGGGATACAAACATGAGTAGGAAAAAAACAAATCCTCTGCCCTCATGGAACTTCTAACTTAACAGTTTACTTGTTCATTTGTTGTCTACCTTCCCCCCTTATATAGGGAAAAGGAGAGGGCAGACATTATGTATCAGCTGGTAATGTTTATCTAAGGAGGGTGGGAGGGATGTGTGCCTGTACGTAGCGGGTAATCACAGTCTTAGATCAGGAAGTTAGAGAAGGCTCATTCAGCAGGGACTTGGAGGAGGTGAGGGAGTGAGTGATGCTACATGTAGAGGAAGAAGGTTCAGCACTGGCAAGCACCAGAGTCCTAGGTGGGAATGTCCTGATGTCCTCAAAGATCAGCAAGGACAGGTGGGTGGAGTAAGGTGAGTGGCTCACTGAAGCTAGAGCTGGGACAGAACGCCCCGTGAGTGGGGTCTTACTGACCTTACTGAGTAAAATGGGATCCACTAGGGCTGCAGGTGAAAAGTGACAGGATCAGACTTTTAAAAGGACCACAGTGCTGGGTTTGAGAACACACTGTTTTCCAATACCAGCTTCCTTACCTTGATAAACCACAGCAACTCCTCCAAAACACCCTTCCAGAATACGCGTTTGGTTGTCAGCAGAGGAAATTCATCTGAAAAACAGGTGGCCAGGTAATTTCAAGATGGGAAACTAGAATGTATCATCCAGCTTTCTCTGCGGAGGAGGATTGCCCCCAGGACATAAGGCCCTTGAGTGACCACAGGACCAACTAGAAAACTATGACTGCAATCGCATAGGTGCCCCAGAATTGGGTGGAGCTCCTAGACTACTGCCTAAGTCAGTGACACAATTCAGACTGAGACTGCCCTCCCCAATCCCTTGACCACCACAGGAATTCCACGTGGTGAGATGGGGCACGAGCTAGGCAGGGATGCCCATGTGGACAGGAAAAGAGCTACCATCTACTTCCCAGTTAGTGTGATTCCTTCACAGAGGTGTGAAGACAACACAGAAAATGTGCCCTAAAACAAAGGCTAAAGGCTCCCAGGGCTCTTCCTTGATTATCCTGCCAGGGGAAGATTTGCTCAGGTCTAGGAGACAGTGGATACCACATTAACCAGAGCTAAAGCATAGTTTTTAATTATTTGCAAAGCAAATTAACCTCTATTATTTAGTGTACCAAAAATAGTAACCGTTTAAATACTTGTATGCATGACCTTATGGAAGCCTCCAGACAACCTTCCTTGAGGCATCCTTAAGATCTCCATTTTACAGGCACCAGGAGGGAATGTATTAGTTTGCATCTAGCAGCAAAGAGATCAAAATGTAAAATCTTATCTCTAAATTCACTACCTGTTCAGTTCACCTTATCACCTAACAAGGAGATATTTTTTTTCAAGCACCTACTTTTATCAGTACTGCCTACTGAGCATTATTTTCTCTATTTTAAGCACACTGGAAGCCAAAGACCAGAGAAGTAACTTGAGCACGGTCTAAACGGATGGGCTGGAGTAAAAAAACGAGATCTGTGGCTCACTGGAGGCCACTGTGTGGAGCTGCAGGAAGCTGCCCTAAGGCAGATCCCTGTCCAACCCGCAGCCTGGGTATCTTCCAGTCTCTGGAATGATTGGGGGGTTGAGGGTCCTCCCCCTGTTCACCACAGTGAATCAGCGTTACTAACAGGGCGTCTCTCCCTACTCAAAACCACCCCTATACCTGTGTCCAGAAAATTCGTCTTGCGTACCCCGCCCCCCCACCCTCCTCTTTGTCCCCTGAAAGCCTGACTCTAATAACAGCCAAGAGAAACTTCTCGGGAGCTATCCTGTTTTAATGGAAAAGACGAGTAAGAACTTCTACTCGTCCTCTGGCGTTCCTGTTTCGAGATTTAAGAGGAAAGCTGGTTCGTGCGGACCAGACGGGAAACCTGTCTGGAACCACAAGTTCCCGCCCAGCCTCTCCGTTCGCGCGCTTTCCGCGGCCCTTGGCCCGCCCTTATTCCTTCACTCTAATTTTTAGAAACTTTGCCAAACAGAAGGGCCGGACCGGGCAGACAGGAAGAGGAGAAAAAAGGGGAACCTCTAGCCACGTCCGAGCGCACACCCCGGCAAACCCTCTCCCACTCTCTAGTATGAGGCGAACACTACCAGACCGTGTTCACTCTGGGGCAGACACGACCAGGGTAAGCACAGGACTCGAAGCCGAAGGACCTGGTTTCACCTCCCACTTCTGTCACTCCTGACGTTACGCAAATCATTCCTCTAACCCGAGTCTCTGTTTTGTTTGTTTGTTTTTTAAAGATTTTATTTATTTATTTGACAGAGAGAGATCACAAGTAGGTAGAGAGGCAGGCAGAGAGAGAGAGGAGGAGGAAACAGGCTCCCTGCCGAGCAGAGGACCCTGAGATCACGACCTGAGCCGAAGGCAGCGGCCCAACCCACTGAGCCACCCAGGCGCCCCCGAGTCTCTGTTTTGAGGGTCTGCAAAGCGGGGTTAAGGAGCTCCCAGGATCGACATTAGGAACAAAGGTTGAGGGCAAAGCCCAGCAGTTCCCAGGCGCGCCTCCCCGCCCTCAGCGGCCGCTCGGAGCCCACCCGGGCACAAGCCCCCTCGCCCGCGGCGCGCGGGGGTCACCTCTCAGGCTGTAGCGCGCCTGCATTCCGAACACTGACAGCGTGCCGGTGCCGGTGCGGTCATCCTTCCGGACCCCGCAGCGCAGGATATGCTCGATCTGCCCCAGGTACTGCAGCTCCCCGTGGGGTGCCGGCTGCGGCTCCGCGGCCGGTTTCTGCGCCGCGGGCGGCGACGGCGACGGCGACGGCGGGCGCTGCAGCTCGGAGCCCGGGGCGGGCATGGCGCTCAGGCGGCTGCGGGGCCGGGACGCTGGCGGCGGCTGATGGCGGGCTCGGGGGTACGTGTCTTTCTGCGCGCCTCTTTTCCCGCCAAGGCGGCGGTAGCTCCGCCCCTTCCTGTTCGCTGACGTCAACCCGCGCGCGACCCTCTGGCGTCCCAGGAGCGCGCGGAGTCCCAGGTTGGACAGGGCGTTTGCCCCCGAGTTGTGGGGTTTGTAATCCCGGTGTAAAAGCTAAAAACCTAAATCCGGTATTTTGGTGTGTCGGCTGAGAAAGGCCGCTAGAAAGTTTCCGAGTCCACCGCGCCGTTCAGTACTAAGGGGAGCCCTGAATAGTCCCCACGTGCTCGTGAAATCTAAAAACAAACAAAACCCTGTTACTTGAGGTTTGTTTCCTACAACTAAGGGGGTCATGCTGTCAGGCGATGTGCGTTTCCGTTTTCCCCCATCTTCAATGAAGGCCGGTAGCAGGAGCGAGTGAAATAGGCAGTTTTTTTACTTAATTAATGACAGCCAGACTTTTTCAAGTTTTTGATACCAAAGTTTTCACTTATGGTGAAATGTTTATAATTAAACACTGGTGAATAAGAGCTATTTGATAATGAGTTTAAAATGTACCACGGGCACCTGGCTGGCTCAGTCAGTAGACCATGCAACTCTTGATCTAGGGCTTGTAGGTTCCAGCCCCACGTCAGGTGGAGAGATTACTTAAAAAACAAAATCTTTAAGGGGGTGCCTGGGTGGCTCATTTGGTTAAGCCTCTAACTCTTGGATTGAGACCAGGTCATGATCTCCCCGTTATGAGATCAAGCCCTGCATAGTCTCTGAACTGAGCATGGAGCCTGCTGGAGATTGTTTCTCCTGTCCCACAGTCTGTCTGTCCGTCCCGGCACTCCCCCTTTCACAAAACGTATGTATAAGTAAATAAAATCTTTTTAAAATAAAATACATGTGCATGTGTTTTACATGTAAAACACATGCATACATCTGTTTACATAATACATGTACATGCTTCAAGTAGTCTTTTGAATCAACAACTATTTATTGAGGACATAGTAGATGGTCAGTGTATTTCTTGTTAATAGGTCTGGGATTGTAAAGAATAAGATGCCGGCTTTGAAACATATCAAACACTATTTCTTGCTGTTCAATGAAGTCAACCTTTGTTTCTGGTTACCTGAAGTGAATTTGTGCAAGATTCTGGAATCTGTCTGCCAACACACATCTCTCAACCTCAAGGATGAAATTTTTGTAACACAAATCCTAGGAAGAGATAAATATCTTTCATCAGCAGCCCTGCCTAATCTCAGCGAAAACAATCTTGCATGCTTTTATAGGCACAAAGCCTATTAAAAAAAAAAAACCAAATCAATTCTCAAAGACAATTTACAAAATTCCTGAGTATTTGGCTTAATTGGAGGGAGAAAAATACTATGCACAGAATGAGGGACTGTTTCAGGGAACATTTCACAAGCTCATAGCTGGAAAGTCCACGTTCTTGCCCTTTAGTTGTATGAGTGCTCACATACACTAGACCACAGTAAAAATGCCCTGGGTTACAGAACAGCAGATATTTTAAATCTATTTCATCCATCACAGTACTAGGCCGGCCTTTCCTAGGTCAGCATAGATTCATTTCCCCCTCCTACAGCGCATTCCCCACCCTACCCCATTTCAGGATAATAACAGTTTTAAAAAGTCACCCTGTCTCTGCTAGGAATGACGGGCCTGCTGTGTTGTGTTGTGTTGTACTGTTTGGACAGGGTAGGTAGCACCAGATGCAGTGGGCATTCGTGTTGCTGGGCATTTGGGAAGAAACATGCTCAGTCAGAAAATCTGAACTCCGAAAACAGACTGTAGGCAGGAATGGGCACTTACATTGCCTGCTGTAGCTTGAGCGTGTTCCTGGGTCTACAAAGCTAAAATGCCATATGGAAGCACGGCCCAGGATGAGGCAGAAAATGCAGAGTTCTTTGCTGGGCAGGATTGTCCTGCAAATTGTAGGGCTTTAGCATGCGTGTGGAAAGACAGCTCAGTGCAGGTATTTCTCCAACCCCAACCCTATTAAAAGTGTCTCCATAATCTCCAAACAGGGGAAGGATACCAGCCTGAACATATCCCAGATTTTCCAGTTGTATGTTATCCTCCGTGTTTCGTTTTCTTTTGTTATTTTGAGCCGAGTTTAACTGTTGCAGCTGAGTATCAGTTGTACCACAAGGAGAACCTCAAGACATAAGGGTAGGCCCCCTGGCCATGTGGAGATTCCTCTTCCACTGTGGTACTTGGAGATCTTGGTTTGATGATGATAGAGAAACAATAGTTCCGATCTCAAGGGCTGCTCCATAAATGAATGATCCTCTCAGAGGAGCGTATCGTTTATTCATTCATCCAAGAAGAAATTTTTTTAAGATTTTTTTATTTATTTGACAGAGAGATGGAGAGCACAAGTGGGCAGAGCAGCAGGGAGAATAAGGCTCTCTGCTGAGCAGGGAGCCTGATGCGGGGCTCGATCCCAGGATCCCGGGATCATGACCTGAACTGAAGGCAGAGGCTTAACCGACTGAGCCACCCAGGAACCCCCAACCAAGAAGAATTTATATCCCTGTGCCTATCATATGTCAGCAGAGAGCAAGGTAGACAAAATCCCTTTCGCAGAAACTGATGTTCTAGCGGAGACAAACAATGCATATGTTCCCAAACAAGACATCTGCAGATAGTGACAGTGTTATGATGATTACATAACCCAGTAAAAAGCTACTGAAGGTACAGAGGAACTACTTTATTTAATAATTTTTTTAGTTAAAATTTTAATTCCAATTTTAATTTAATTAACATACCGTGTTATATTAGTTTCAGGTTTACAATACAGTGATCCAACAATTCTATACATTACTCAGTGCTCATCATGTTAACTGTACAGAGGAACTACTTTAGGTCCCATCACCAGGCAAGACCATCCTGAGGGAAAAAACATTCCAACCCCCAGTGCATTCATGTCAGCATGTTTCATAGCACTTGCATCTATAAAAATTAAAAATAAGGGTAATATGGGTGCTGAAACTTATCTTATTCTATGAAAGAATTTTATCAATGGATACATTAATTTGTTAGGGGGCAAAGCTCTTCCTTCTCATTAAGAGGTCTATTTTTTTTTTTTTTAAGATTTCATTTATTTATTTGACAGACAGAGATTGCAAGTAAGCAGAGAGGCAGTCAGAGAGAGGAGGAAGCAGGCTCCCTGCTGAGCAGAGAGCCCGATGTGGGGCTCAATCCCAGGACCCTGGGATCATGACCTGAGCTGAAGGCAGAGGCTTTAACCCACTGAGCCACCCAGGCGCCCAAGAGGTCTATTTCTGTTAAAAATTTATTTTTATATGTTTAATGGTCATAGAAATTTATAATACATTTGTTATTTTGATCAATATGTACAAATGATAATTATAGGCAATAACTCAATTGAGAATGAATATTTGATACCTAGAATTTTGTGTCTGGGGAGATTTTTAATTTTTTTTTTAAAGATTTTATTTATTTATTTGACAGAGAGAGATCACAAGTAGGCAGAAAGGCAGGCAGAGAGAGAGGAGGAAGCAGGCTCCCTGCTGAGCAGAGAGCCTGATGCGGAACTCGATCCCAGGACCCTAAGATCATGACCTGAGCCGAAGGGAGCAGCTTAACCCACTGAGCCATCCAGGCACCCCGAGATTTTTAATTTTTAAAATCTAAAAATGCTAATATTTTCTTGATCAATAAAAAATGCTTAGACATAGGGCACCTGGGTGGCTCAGTTGGTTAAGTGTCTGACTTTGGCTCAGGTCATGATCCCAAGCCAAGAGCCTTGGAGAGAGCCAGCCTCACATCAGGCTCCTTGCTCAGCAAGGAGTCTGATTCTCCCTGGGCCCCTCCCCACACTCATTCTTTCTCTCTTGCTCTCTCTCTCTAATAAATAAGTAATTTTTTAAAAAAAATGCTTAAGCATAAGAATATACTACATTAAGGTAAAACTCTCTGAGAAAAGGAGAATAAAAATCAGAATTTAAGGAGAAAATAAGATTTCTCACTGTTAAAGAATAACTTGTTTCTTCGTTTAAGTGGATGAAGCTGGGTATCAAATTGCCATGATATTTAGATTCCATTTGGTACATTTTAAAGAGAGATGAAACTTTTATATTTTTAAAGTGCTAATATTTACAATACATGGGAAAATAAAATTTTGCTCTTCTTTTAGCTTATGTTGAAAAACAACATGCAGGAGTATTTATAACATTTTAAGATTCCTGTTAGGAAGTTTGAGAACAAAAATATTAGAATATTATTGGTCTAAAGAAACCTTCTCCTTGGGGTGGCTCAGTCAGTTAAGCATCTGCTTTCGGCTTAGGTCATGATCCCAGGGTCCTGGGATCAAGTCCTGCATCAAGCCCCACATCTGGCTCGCTGCTCTCTCTCTCAAATAAGTAAATAAGATCCTTTTTAAAAAAAGATTTTATTTATTTATTTGACAGAGAGAGAGAGAGAGAGCACAAGCAGGTGGAGAGGCAGACAGGGAGAGGGAGAAGCAGACTCCCCCCTGAGTAGGGAGCCCCATGCAGGTTTTGATCCCAGGACTCTGGGTTCAAGACCTGAGCCCCAGGCAGATGCTTAACTAACTGAGCCACCCGGTGCCCCAGTAAATAGATCTTTTAAAGATTTTATTTATTTGACAGAGAGAGATCACAAGTAGGCAGAGAGGCAGGCAGAGAGAGAGAGGGGAGGAAGCTGGTTCCCTGCTGAGCGGAGAACCCGACTCGGGGCTGGATCCCAGAACCCTGGGATCATGACCGGAGTTGAAGGCAGAGGCTTTAACCCACTGAGCCACCCATGTGCCCCTAAATAGATCTTTAAAAAAAAAAAAAAAAAGAAACCTTTTCTTTACACAACAAACTCTCAGAGATATTGGTCCTGAAATCAGGAAACATTTTTAAGAGCCAACTCTGAGTCAGGTCTTGATAATAATATTATTTTATAATCAACACTATGATTTATTGATGCTTTTCATTATGGATTATTTACTGTGGTTCTCACAACTACCCTACAAAATAAAAACCATTCCTTTTACTACGTTAAGGTAAATATACTGAGGTTTAGAAAGGTTAAGGGTCTCACCTGAAGTCACACATAGGAAATATAGCAGTGGGGATTAGAAGCCAGGTGAGCCTGGGTGCAGAGGCTTTTTAAGACTGTGGCTTTCCACTTGCCAACCCCTTCTTCCTGCTCCTCACTCTGCAGATTTTCTGTAGTTCATTGACCATAAAATAGGTTCCCTTTCTAATGTATTTTTTGGCACCCTCTCTGGCAAATATATCAAATATATGGTTGAATAGGCTGTATTTATTTGAGACTTCTGCACATTAAGGAATCCAAGATTCTATCAATAGTGTCTTTTTTTTTTTTAATGACTTTCAGTTTAGGTAAGAGAGGCTTTATCTTCATTTGTAGTGGATTATATTCAACTGGCTGTCTCTGACCCCTCTTTCTCTAACAAACCTTCCTGTCAAATATAATTTCAAGACTAGGTGGAAAATGCTTTAACAGTTTTGAGACCTCTCTCATTGTATTCCTTTTCATAACTGGAAAAGCTGATTATAAATATATTTCCAATGTAACCTTTAGTGACATATTCTGGCAAACGACCCTCTGATTATTATATTGCACCAATGTTCAAATTATGATGTAAAATAAGTGTCAGCCAAAGACAGCTTGTATTTTCCATTAAATAAGTGTGGACTCGTTCAAAGAGAGCCCTGTTGTGTCAATTAAAAAACAAAACACTGAAGTGCACTCATGTTCATAGCAGCATTATCACAATGACCAAAAGGTAGAAGCAACCCAATTATCCATGGGTAGATGAATTTATAAACAAAATGCAACACACCACACACACACACACATACACACACACACACACACACACACACACACAGAGGAATAGTCTTTTACCTTAAAAAGAAATTCGAACACAAGCTACAAAACGGATGAAACTTAAGGACACTCTTCTAAGTAAAATAAGCCAGTCACAAAAGGACATGTGCTGAATGATTCCACTTAGGTGAGGTGCCTAGAGGAGGCAGAAAATGGAATGGTTCTTGCAAGGGATTCGGGAGAAGAGAGAAATGGGGAGTCAGTGTTTAGTGGCTATAGAGTACAGTTTGAGGAAGATGAAAAAAGTTTTCTCAATGGATGGAGGTGATGGCTGCACCATCATGGGAATGTACTTAATACTACCAAACTGTGCACTTAGAAATGGTTAAGATAATACAGTTTATTATATATTTTTTATCACAATAAAAAAAATCTACACAGAAGTTTTAGGTCTTTACTAAACAAAGGAATGAATTATAGTTTTTTTTTTTTTTTTCAAAAAAAAGTCAATTATTATATTTTAAATTCAAAAGCAAATTGAAAGGGCACCTGGGTGGCTCAGTGGGTTAAGCCGCTGCCTTCAGCTCAGGTCCTGATCTCAGGGTCCTGGGATCGAGTCCCGCATCGGGCTCTCTGCTCAGCAGGGAGCCTGCTTCCCTCTCTCTCTCTCTCTGCCTGCCTCTCCATCTACTTGTGATCTCTCTCTGTCAAATAAATAAATAAAATCTTTTTTTAAAAAAAAAAGCAAATTGAAAGAAATATCCTTTGTTAATTAGAAAGTGGTGTAGTTGGTAGTAGAAATGATGGAAAACAGACACCTTGATGATTTTATATTTATTTAATATACAAAGAACTACTAATGTACCATAGAATTCCGTAAGAGCTACATGTGATTCTTTTAAAAAGGAATTTTACTTTAACTCAATTTGAATAGCTATTAAACTGCCACTCAGCATAAGGAAATTAATAGTACTTCATAATATGTAGCAGACATACTTTCCTGCTATTACATTTATTACATTATAATATGTATAATATGTATATGTATAATATGTATAATATGCCACTCAGCATAAGGAAATTAATAGTACTTCATAATATGTAGCAGATATACTTTCCTGCTATTACATTTATTACATTTGGGGTTTTCAGTTCTCAGAGGTACCTGAACAGGTCATTCTACTTGCCAGATATAGAATGCATCAGGTCTTCTTACCTTTAAAAAAAAGCAGCAAAAATAAAAATGTTAATAAATTATTTACAGACATTATTTTTTTTCCCTTAGAATAAAATTCAGAATGAGTAATAGAATAAATGCTGTTGGGGATTTTAAAAAATTAATATATAGCAACATAATGGAAACCCATATTTTTTTTTAATTTTTTAATTTTTTATAAACATATATTTTTATCCCCAGGGGTACAGGTCTGTGAATCGCCAGGTTTACACACTTCACAGCACTCACCAAAGCACATACCCTCCCCAATGTCCATAACCCCACCCCCCTTTTCCCAACCCCCCTCCCCCCAGCAACCCTCAGTTTGCTTTGTGAGACTAAGAGTCACTTATGGTTTGTCTCCCTCCCAATCCCATCTTTGGAAACCCATATTTTATAAAGAAAAGAAGAGAGAATAGGGGGTGAGAGGGAAGGAGGAAAGAGAAAGAGCAAAGGAAAGGAAATAGAAAGCCATTGGGAAAGGAAGAGGAAAAAGGAAATATATCCAGCTGAATAGTCTCTCCTTTTCTGGAAAGTTAAGTGTTTTTGCCTCAATTCCCAGAGGCCAGGGCCTTGGGGCTCGCTATATGCCATCTTGCATCACTGTTGTATGTACATCTTTTTAAACCCCTGCCCCAACCCCTGCTGGAGAAGAAGCTTATTTGGGGAAAAATCTTGTCAAATTCAACATTTTCTCCCCTCCCCCAGTACCTCGGTTCTGTGCCTTCACTTGGTAGATGCTAAAAAGATACTGATTGTTTGACTACTCAACTTAAAAAAAAGAGTTCTTCAAAACTCAAAGGTAAAGGGACAGGCAGTGAATTATATAATATGTAGCTTAATTATACATTGACCTACTAACAAGGTCCCTTAGGAATTATAACTTATAATTAAAATGTAATTATTATTTAAGATTGATCATATTACCAAAAGAGAATGTTACATACAGCTTTGATTATGCCACTAATTCAGAAGATATTAAACCCTAATCTACTTAACCATTTTCTTGTCTTTAGATATTATGATTGTTTTTAAATTTGATTATTTTAAATAATTTTGCAGACACAGATTTTGGGGCTGGGGGAAGGGAGAACTTTTTTTTTTTTTTTAAGTAGGCTCCATGGCCAGCATGAAGCTCAACTTGGGGCTTGAATTTACGATCCTAGATCAAGACCTGAGCTGAGATTAAGAGTCAGCTCAACCTACAAAGCTTACCCAGGTGCCCCTGCAGGGGGCAGAGGCACCTGCACCTAAATTTTAATCAAATTGAGATTTATTCCTTAGGACTGATTTCAGAAATGGAATTATTATATCAAAAAGAAGTTTTATGGCTCTTGACATGCATAATCAAATAGCTTTTCAAAAAGGCAGAATCAGTTTATGTTATAATAACATATAAGAATTCCCATTTCAGGGGTGCCTGGGTGGCTCAGTGGGTTAAAGCCTCTGCCTTTGGCTCAGGTCATGATCCCAGGGTCCTGGGATCAAGCCCCGCATTGGGCTTTCTGCTGAGCAGGGAGCCTGCTTCCTCCTCCCTCTCTCTGCCTGCCTCTCTGCCTACTTGTGATCTCTGTCTGGCAACTAAATAAATGAAATCTTTAAAAAAAATAAATAAATAAAAGCAGACAAAATAGGTGAAATAATATTTAAAAAAAAAAGAATTCCCATTTCATTACACTTCTATCACAATTTTGTATGTTTTTAAATTTATACATTTGATAGGCACACAATGCTATCTTGTCTTAATTTTTATGTCTTTGATGATCAATGAGGTCGAACATATCTTCTAGGCATTTTATTTATTTATTTATTTTTAAAGTAGGTTCCATGCCCAACATGGGGCTTAAAGTCATGACCCTGAGATCAAGAGTCAGATGTTCTTCCGACCAAGCCAGCTAGGCACCCCTATTTTCCAGATACTTAAAAACTAGTTTTGTTATCTTTCTCTTTTGTGAATAATCTATTCCAATCAACAAGGCACTCTGCTTACCAAGTTTTAAAATGTTTTTTAAAATGCTGCATGGCTTTCTCCAGCACATAGCTAATGAAGTTAGAACTCTCAGCACTTTCTTCACGAGGGATCTTGAGTGTGAAGTTGGGGTAAGACGGAATGCTTAAGTCTATCATCGTGTCATCTTGGTTGGAAAAATTGCCTTCAGGAACATTTGGAACCACCTAAGAAGAAGGATTATGCAGTGAAAGATTACTAATCCCTAGTGCACATTCAGAATTAATTTAATAGCACATGAGTCAGGATAGGCTAGGTTGTGCTGAGGTAACAAAGTAGCTCCAACATCCCAGTGGCTTCATACAGCAAACATTTATTTCTCACTTATGTTTCATGTCCATTTCAGGGAATCTGTATACCCTCTACTGCTCGGGGCCCTGGTTGACAGTGGCATGTCACCTCATGGTCGTAGTCCAAGGAACACCTGGCTTTCTCTGTGCCCTTGGCAGAGACAGAGAGTAATCAACACACACAAGCCCTGCACTATCTCAGTCTAGAAATAACTCCAGTCAGTCTTGATCACATTTCTTTGGCCAGAACTTGCCACACGGCACCACTTCGCAGCAAGAACAGCTAGAAAAGATGAGTGAGCAGATGGAATATTTGGTGAGCACAACTGTCAGTGTCACAAACATGTCACAAACATTAATGCGATGCACCGAGTTTTATCCTGAGTTTTCCTAGGACAGTAACAATTTAGGGTGGCATGTGTTTGTGAGAACCAGTCGTCTGAAAGTCACAGTGGTTGCTCTTAATGAATTCTCAAGTGCGTATACTGTGATTGTAATCATTTAAATGAAACTGTACTGACATGCAAGTTGATGTAACCTCAAGAGAACTATTTTGAAAATGTTTTCAAATAACCTCCTTATCAAAAAAAATTAAAAGAAAATATAAGGTCAAATAAAAACTGATAATTTCTTAATTCTGATTTATAAAGGAATAGCTAACAAGGATTTTCCCCCTTTCTCTTTTGGTGAATATGACCCATATAAAAACTGCATAAAGCATTTTTGTCTAGTTTAATAAATAATTATAAAGCTAACACCATGAAACTAGAACCTGAGGGGCATAGCTTTTTTCACCTGCTGGAATTTATGTGTTCCTCTTCAGTCCTTGCTGTTTTATGGCTTTGCACTTTCTGTTACACGATGAAATAAGAGCTGTTTTGAGAAAAATAACTTTTACAGGTAGTTCAGCAAAGTAGTTAAGTCCAGCAACTCCGGAGAAGTGCTGCTTGGGCTCAAATCCTACCTAGTTCTACCGATTTCCTAGCTATGTGACCTCAGAAAAGTTGTTTAACTTCTCTGTAACTCATCTGTAAAATGTGAAAAACAGTGCCTTGAAGGATCACTGAGATTATTAAACAATCTGGTGTATGAAAAAAGTCTGAGAACATTGCCTGACACATAGTAAGTGCCCTTTAGTGACAATGATTATTAGAACAATGTATCCTTGAAACCCACAATTTTATTTCATATGGAGATTTTTATACAGAACTGCATTTGTTATCAATAGAAAGAATTTCAGGTAAATCTGTTAGTGTTACCCAGAGACACTAGAATAGAAGCAAATTGAACATAGAATGGAAAATACTGATGACGATAAAAGCAATTAACTCTTGGCTGTATCTTTGAAAGCATTGCTCACATTTTTCTTCAGATCTTATTCTTCAAGACAAGACCTTTTCCTCATTAGCTGAAAGTCTGTATTTTTGAGGATGATCTGATATACTGAATTATTTTACTCTATAGAGTATGATCTATCTAACGAAGGAAATGAATCAGAATCAGCAGGGATGGGAGGGTGGTTTTCAGAACCTTTTGAATGTGGTTGAGAGTTACAAATACATTTTACATCATGACTCAGAAACACATATCTTGGGGCACCTGGGTGGCTCAGTGGGTTAAAGCCTCTGCCTTTGTTTGGCTCAGGTCATGATCCTAGGGTCCTGGGATCAAGCCCCTCATCGGGCTCTCTGCTCAGCAGGGAGCCTTCCTCCTCCTCTCTCTCTGTCTGCCTCTCTGCCTACCTGTGATCTCCGTCTGTCAAATAAATAAATAAAATCTTTAAAACAAAAACAAAAACAACCCACATATCTTACATATATGTATACACATTTATGCACATAAATGTACATAATGGAAATGAAAGTTCTGTGATATATGCAATTGACTTGTTAAATATAATGCACTCTCATATTTTCTCTCCTAGTTTGCCCTATTCTGTTTTGTTTGTTTGTTTAATGTGCTGGTTATGACCGTCTAAACCTAAGTCTCAAACCACACAGGGGCCACAGCTTTGCAGTCTGAAACAGACAGAATGTTATAGGTCAGATTCCCTGGAAGCAGAGCCTGAAGCTGTGATGCAAGTGATTGATTAAGGTTGGCTTCAGGTGAAACTTTTGGGGGGATTAGGCAAGCAACACAGACAAAAGGGAGAAGCTAATCTAGGATGTTTCAGGTGACCTCTGGCCTTAGTTTGATGCTGCAGGGAGCTCTTTTCCCCCAAATTCAATTAGTTAACATATAGTGTATTATTAGTTTCAGAGGTAGAGGTCAGTGATTCATCAGTGAACCCACTGCTCATCGCATCACGTGCTCTCCTTAACGTCCTTCACCCATTACCCCTGCCCCTCCAGCAACCCTCAGTTTGATTCCTATGATTTAGAGTCTCTTATGGCTTGTCTCCCTCTCTGATTTTGACTTGTTTTATTTTTTGCTGCAGAGAGCTTTTAAGTGGCCCCTAGGGCAACCCTTTTGGAGATCTGGGGCCAGGAAGAACAGTGAGCAGCAGTACCAGCCAAAGTTGGTAAAAGGATTCTCGGGGATCTGGGTAAGGCACTGACATAACGTGTTGCACAAAATATTGCTTCTTCAGTTGCTCTGCCTGGTGATTTCTGTATGCAGGTCTTTTTAGGAACCTGTCAATAACTAACCTGGTATACTTGTATGTTAACGTAATGCATGTTGTTGGAGTGGGGGTGGGGGCAATTGGTTAGAAGAAAAATTTCGCCACTGTTTCATGTTATGCAACAAGAATTCTTGACTGATGGTGGGAGACATGGTCTAAGTGCCAATTAAGATAGCAATATGCTTTGATGTGAATATTAGTAGACAAATATCTTTAACTCTCAAGGTAAGTCAGCAGCTTTTTGTTTCAGAAACTTTTGAGAGCTAGAATTTACAGACTCTTGCTTTGGATAAGGAACCTATGCTAATAGCTTCACAGACATCCATTTTAAGGTATCCTACTATTCCATTTTTTCAGGGGGGAAAACTGAGACCAAGAAAGGTTATGAAACGTTTCCAAACTTACTCAGCTGCTAAGTATCAGGGTTAGCATTTGAATTCGTTGCTTCACCTGGAAATCTTCACTCTTGAAAGTTACATTGGTCAGGTTTCTTCAAGTTTGCTTGAATCAGTTGAGTACATCCCTCTAGCCCTAAGTGGAACTGGGCATGTCTGAATTAGAAAGTATTTTGCATTTTTAATGGATTTTCCCTATAGAGTTTCTTGCTTCTAAGAACCATGCACACATTATATCAAGTCAGACTGAATGGTCATTGTGGAAATATGAATATGCTCCCACAGCTTGTTTTCAAATGCAGATGTACTTAAGAAGTGAATTAACAGGGAAAAAAACAAAAAAAAAAAACAAAAAAACAATGGATGCACACATAATCTCCTTTTCTGTTCTCGGGTCTCTCCATTACCTTTATGGAATTGAAGATGTTCTCAGTTGCTGGAGTCTGGTTTGCCAGGTCAGCCACCCAGCCAAACTCCTCTCTCATCTTCTTCATCAGATATGCCGTGTCCTCTAGGTGATGCTGGGCCATCTGGAGAACCTGGGCGTATTGCTGGTGGGATATGTTGACCAATTCCAGGGCCTCGTCCACTTTTATATGGAGGTCAGGTACATCAGGACAGTCTAGTAAAGAAGAAAGTAACGTGGTAAAGGGAAATGACCGTGGAATTTGGAGTTGGGTGAGGAGCGTTTAAATCCTGGCTCTTAAGCTATTTCTGTTTCTAGCCTTTGGACCTTCAGTGAGTTTTCAATGAGGTAAAATAGGCGTGAATGAAATAACACTGTGAAGTGCCTGCTCATTGGACAGTCACACGCTGGAGATTTGGCCAAGGTTCCTTTTTCTTTTCCTCCTTTCTGTAGTGCCTCTGGATGGTCATTAGGGCTACTCACTGATATTCTGACCAGGACGCCTGGGAGATTGTGCTTCCTGCCGCCCTGGAAGTTCAGGGGGGCCGTCTTCAAGGTGATGGGTCTCACTTCCAGGGGAAGCATAAGGAATGGTAAGGATTTAGCACATTCCCTTTCCCCTGATGGCAGAACTAGGTTTGCTTTGTAGAGTGGAGGCTGCGTTGCCCTGAGTGAGAGGGGTAGCAGGGCCTTTGCTCAAACTGTAACTGACATGGCACACGGTGAGAAATCAACCTTTGTGCTGACAAGACACTGTGATTCTACAGCTCTGTGCTGTATTGCATAATAGCCCATCTGAACTGAATCAGGATTCTAGGAATTTACACAGCTGTGCTAATGAGTGGCTGGATACTGCGGAAAGATTATCTGAAAATTATGGAAGTGTCTATGTGTTAGGGTGTTGAAGGTCGTGGGAAGTTGTTGTTGTGGAGAAAAGACCACAGACTCTTTAAACTATGTCGCCAACTATTTACCAAAGAGCCATGCCTTTAGGAGGACAGGGGCTGGAGAGAATCCACCAACCAGAGCTGGGTGACTATGTCATCTGAGATTTATTTTGGATACCTAAGATATAACACAAGATTCCCTGGCACCTCATACATTTTCATATAATTTTGGGATCTTCAGGAGAGGGAGCTCCTTGTACTTATAAGTAAACAAATTTGGGACACCTGGTGGCTCAGTCAGGTGAACATTTGGCTCTAAATTTCCGCTCAGGTCTTGATCTCATGGGCTGTGGGATGGAGCGCAGTGTGGGGCTCCTCATTTGGTGGGGGATCTGCTTGAAAAATTCTCTCCCTGTGCCCCTCCCCACACTCACATGCTTGTGTGCTCTCTCTCTTTCTCTCAAAATAAATAAATCTTTAAAAAAATTTTGCAGTAGCATGCATCAGGAAAGTGATTCAAGATAACATTTTGACAACAAAGGGAGTCACAGTCAATGAGATGTAGTATACACTTGAGGGCTGCCTGAGTGGGTCAGTCAGTTAAGCATCCAAATCTTGATTTCAGCTCAGGTCATGATCTCAGGGTTGTGAGATTAAGCCCCTTGTCCTAAGATCTCTTTCTTCCTCTCCCTTTGCTCCTACCCACCAGTCTCTCTCTTCCTCTAAAAACAAACAAACAAAAAGATATGGTATACATTTTTTTTCTAATAAAAATTATCTTTTTTTAAATAAATAAATTTATTTATTTTCAGAAAAACAGTATTCATTATTTTTTCACCACACCCAGTGCTCCATGCAATCCATGCCCTCCATAATACCCACCACCCAGTACCCCAACCTCCCACCCTCCCGCCACTTCAAACCCCTCAGATTGTTTTTCAGAGTCCATAGTCTCTCATGGTTCACCTCCCCTTCCAATTTCTCCCAACACCATTCTCCTCTCTAACATCCCCTGTCCTCCATGCTATTTGTTATGCTCCACAAATAAGTGAGACAATATGATAATTGACTCTCTCTGCTTGACTTATTTCACTCAGCATAATCTCTTCCAGTCCCGTCCATGTTGCTACAAAAGTTAGGTATTCGTCCTTTCTGACGGAGGCATAATACCCCATAGTGTATATGGACCACATCTTCCTTATCCATTCGTCTGTTGAAGGGCATCTTGGTTCTTTCCATAGTTTGGCGACTGTGGCCATTGCTGCTATAAACATTGGGGTACAGATGGCCCTTCTTTTCACAACATCTGTATCTTTGGGGTAAATACCTGGGAGTGCAATTGCAGGGTCATAGGAAGTTCTATTTTTAATTTCTTGAAGAATCTCCACACTGTTCTCCAAAGAGGCTGCACCAACTTGCATTCCCACCAACAGTGTAAGAGGATTCCCCTTTCTCCACATCCTCTCCAACACATGTTGTTTCCTGTTTTGTTAATTTTGGCCATTCTAACTGGTGTAAGGTGATATCTCAATGTGGTTTTAAGTTGAATCTCCCTGAGGGCTAGTGATGATGAACATTTTTTCATGTGTCTGATAGCCATGTGTATGTCTTCATTGGAGAAGTGTCTGTTCATATCTTCTGCCCATTTTTTGATATGTTTGCCTGTTTCGTGTGTGTTGAGTTTGAGGAGTTCATTATAGATCCTGGATATCAACCTTTTGTCTATACTGTCATTTGCAAATATCTTCTCCCATTCCGTGGGTTGCCTCTTTGTTTTTTTGACTGTTTCCTTTGCTGTGCAGAAGCTTTTGATTTTGATGAAGTCCCAAAAGTTTATTGAACCAGGAAGAAATTGACAACCTGAATAGACCGATATCTAATAACGAGATTGAAGCAGTGATCAAAAACCTCCCAAAAAACAAGAGCCCAGGACCTGACGGATTCCCTGGGGAATTCTACCAAACCTTCAAAGAAGAAATAACACCTATTCTCCTGAAGCTGTTTCAAAAAATTGAAGCAGAAGGAAAACTTCCAGACTCTTTCTATGAAGCCAGCATTACCCTAATCCCCAAACCAGGCAAAGACCCTACCCAAAAGGAGAATTTTAGACCAATATCACTGATGAATATGGATGCTAAGATTCTCAACAAGATCCTACCCAACAGGATCCAACAGCACATTAAAAAGATTATCCACCATGATCAGGTGGGATTCATCCCTGGGCTACAAGGATGGTTCAACATTCGCAAATCAATCAATGTGATACAACAATTAATATGAGAAGAGAGAAGAACCACATGGTCCTCTCAATTGATGCAGAAAAAGCATTTGACAAAATCCAGCATCTGTTCCTGATTAAAACGCTTCAAAGTATAGGGATAGAGGGAACATTACTTAACCTCATCAAATCTATCTATGAAAGACCCACAGCAAATATCATCCTCAATGGGAAAAAGCTTGCAGCCTTCCCGTTGAGATCAGGAACAAGACAAGGATGCCCACTTTCACCACTATGGTATACGTTTAAGAAGAGTTTGAATATTCTTTTAAAATGTCTTCACTGGCAACTTCAGAGTTGTTAACTTTTACAATAGTAATAAAAATATACATATTTTAATGACAGGGGAAGAAGATGGTGATTGCCTCATGATTTAGGCAAGAAGAATTCTACAAAGGACACTCATTTCTTCTTGTAGAGAGTACCACCCAGGCAAAAAGATTTTCATGGAACAAAGGTGAAACTTCATGCAAAATAGAATCACCTGGGAAAGGAAAAAGTACAACTATATTCACAGATGATGTGATCTTGTATACAGAAAGTCCTAAAGAGTACAAATACACAGAAAACTATAAAAACTAATAATTCAGCAGAATACAAGATCAGTATTGTATTTCTATACAGTATGAACAAACCAAAAATTAAATTAAGAAAATAATTGCATTCACAATTGCATTAAAAAGAATGAATTGCTTATGAAAAAAAATTGAGTGAAAGATTTATACACTGTAAACTAAAAAACATCTTTGAAAGAAATTAAAGATTTAAATAAATGGAAAAACATTTTGATGGATTGGAAGACTTAATATTGTTAAGATGGCAGTACTCCACAAGTTGGTCTATAGATTTAATATAATTCCTATCAAAAACCCTGCTGAATTTCCTCTCTACAGACATTGATAAGCTGATCCCAAAACTTATGAGGAAAGACAAGGGACCCAGAATAGCTAAAACAACTCTGAAAACAAAAAAAAACAGGGATGCCTGGGTGACTCACTTGGTTAAGCATCTGCCTTCTGCTCAGGTCATGATCCTGGGGTACCAGGATGGAGTCCCACATCAGCCTCCCTGGTTGACAGGAAGTCTGCTACTCCCTCTGGCCCTCACCTTACTGCTCTCTCTCTCTCATTCTCTGTCTATCAAATAAATAAGTAAAATCTTAAAAAAACAAACAAACAAAAATAAAAACAAACAAAAGAAAAACCCCAATGTTGCCAAAACTTCCTACAAAGCACAACAGTTAAGACAGTGTAGCATGGGCATAGGATAGACATATAGATCAATGGAATAGAACTGAGAGTTGAAATAAACCCTATTTGTTATTAATGAATTTTCAATAAGGATCCCAAGATAATTCAGTGAAGGAAAGAACAGTCTTTTTAAGAAGTAGAACTGAGACAGGGTCGCCTGGGTGTCTCAGTGGGTTAAAGCCTCTGCCTTTGGCTGGGGTCATGATCTTGCGGTCCTGGGATCAAGCCCCGCATTGGGCTCTCTGCTCAGCGGGGAGTCTGCTTCCCTTCCTCTCTCTCTGCCTGCCCCTCTGCCTACTTGTGATCTCTCTCTGTCAGATAAAAAAAAATTTAAAAATCTTAAAAAAAAAAAGTAGAACTGAGACAACTGAATATCCACTGCAAAAGAAAGAAACTGGATTCCCGCCTCACACCATACAAAAATGAACTAAACACATGGACTAAATATGTAAGTCTTATAGGTGAAACACATGTGTAAAATCTATGTGACCTTGGGTTAGGCAATGGCTTCTTTTTAAAAAAAAAAATATTTATTTATTTGAGACAGAGCAAGTGAGGTGAGTGGGGGGAGGGACAGAGGGAGAGGAAGAGAATCTCAAGCAGACTCCCCACTGAGCACAGAGCCTCATGTAGGGCTCTGTCTCATGACCTGAGATCATAACCTAAGATCAAAACCTGAGCTGAAATCAAGAGTCAGATGCTTAATGGACTGAGCCACCCAGGAACCTCAGCGATGGCTTCTTAGATGTAGCATCAAAATACAACAAAGAAAAGAAGAAACAGATAAGTTAGACTTCATTGAAATGAAAAATTTTCATAATTTAAAGAGCACCATTCCAAAAGTAAAAAGGCAGCATGTGGGAATGGGAAAAAAATATTCATAGATAATATATCTGATAAGGGTTTAGTATCTAGAATATATAAAGAATTCTTACAACTCAATGATAAAAAGACAAATAACAAAATTAAAATATGGGCAAAGGATTTGAGTAGACATTTCTCCAAAGGAGATACACAGATGTTCACATGGTAGTAGATAGGTATCCAACAGCAAGAGAGAAGTTTTGTGTTTGTTTTTTTTTTTTAAGATTTTATTTATTTAAAAGAGAGAGAGAGTGAGAGAGAATGGATGGGGTGGGGGCGCCTGGGTGGCTCAGTGGGTTAAAGTCTCTGCCTTTGGCTCTGGTCATGATTTCAGGGTCTTGGGATCAAGCCCTGCATCAGGCTCTCTGCTCAGCAGGGAACCTGCTTCCCTTCCTCTCTCTCTCTGCCTGCCTCTCTGCCTACTTGTGATCTCTTTCTGTCAAATAAATAAATAAATAATCTTAAAAAAAAAAGAGAGAGAGAATGAATGGGGTGGGGTGGGACAGAAGCAGACTGTCCTCTGAGCAGGGAGTCCACTGCTGCTGTGGGGCTGGATCCAGGACCCCACGATCACCTCCTGAGCCAAAGGCAGATGCTTCATGGCCTGAGCCACCCAGATGCCTGAGAACAAGCTTTCATTTATAAGCACATGTCAAGCCTCCACTTTGGTCATGTTTGCCAATGCCTCATTCACTAAGGACAGATCCATGGCCAAGCCAGATTTATGGACTGGAAAAATAAAAATATATATATAATAAATATAAAATATAAAATAAAATCTCTCTTGCTGGAAGTAACCACAAATTACTGTGATAATTTTGTTTTAATCTGCTATACATACATCCCCTTCTGCCTAGGAGAGCTCCCAGTTTATGCCTATTGTTCTTAAGTAATTGTTTATATACCCACATCACTTTCAAAAGAGATCTAGTTTAACTGATAATTATATGTCTTATATAACAAAATGGGCAGAAGACAGAAGTTTCTTGGTATAAATCCATGTGCCTATCACTTCTCTTAAGAAATGAAATACTACCGAAACAGATGAAGCCCCCCACTGTGCCCCTCCCACATCAAAACCCCTCTCTGTCCTCTCAAAGGGAAACTACTATTTTGAATTTGGGTGTATATATGCAGTACTAGTAATTGATATGGGAGAAGAGGAAAAGAGTCACAGTAAATATGTTTAAAATCAAGACCAAAAATGTATGGTAACTAGTGGGAAAACAAAAAAGATTTATGATGTCTTGGAAAATATTTATCAAATATAATATTTATTTATTATAAGATTTATAAGATCTTACATCTATAATTGCAGCTATGTGCTCTTAGAACAAGGGAAGAATCAAATGCTGATTGAAGAGGCAAAATTATTGTTTGGCAAAATGTAGAAGAGTTGTTTGTAATAGCAAAACATGGAAGCAACTTAAATAGACTTCAGGGGAATGGATAAATTGTGATATGCCCACACAGACTAATGGAGCAATGAATTAATGAATTAGAACACGTATTCACATGGCTAAATCTTACTATCTATACTGTGACAAGCCAAGTTGCCGAAGAACAGCTAAGCAATAATATTTTACATTGTTAAGAAAAATTACCCCAAATTTGGAAATAGGGGCCAAAGAATGGCTGCATTCTTTTCAAGGATATATACAGCATTGTCCAAGAGACCCACCTAAAGCCTCTTTGATTCACTCGGGAAATGACCTTTTGTTGGGTTTACCATTTACTGGTGCTCAGGGCCAAATTCTATGTGCTTAGATGAACATTCTAAATTGAAAAGTTGCAAGTGTTTTTTGTCCAGTAGAGATATAAATTATTTTGGTCGGATACAAAACATCACTGCAAAACTTACTGTTTTATTGCCCATTAGAAGAGTAACTAGTCTTATATTTAATTTTGCAATCTAACTTCCACATTCTATCTTTGACTATAAATTCTCCAGTCTCTCCTGTACTCCTTAGAAACAGCTTTAACACTTTGCGGATTCCCTCATTAATAGGATAAGTTCATCTTGACACTTGCTCATTTTATATTTGTATGAGTCATAGTTTTAAACTTAAAAATCATGCTTTAATAATATAAAATTAAGAACATGCAAAACATTGCTATGTGTGTTGTGTGTGTTGTATATACATGTGATAGCAGTATAAAGAAAAGTAAAGGAATAATAAACACTAAATTCAAAATAAGTTTCCTTTCTGGGGGAGAAGAAGATATGATCTGGAAGGAGCACAGAGGGGGCTTCATCTCTTTGGGTAATGTTTTCTTTCTTTCTTTGACAGATGGAGATCACAAGTAGGCAGAGAGGTAGGCAGAGGGAGAGGAGGAAGCAGGTTCCCTGCTGAGCAGAGAGCCTGATGCTGGGCTCCATCCCAGGAACCTGGGATCATGACCTGAGCCGAAGGCAGAGGCTTTAACCCACTGAGCCACCCAGGCACCCCAATGTTTTATTTCTGAATCCAGTTGTAGGCATGTGAGTTTTTGTTCTTTTATCCTCTATACCATTATAACAAAATGCATTTTATAATGAAAGCTTTAAGTTGTGTGGGAATGCAATAGAGCCTCCTTTCTTTGATGTTCTATCTATGCAGCTGCCAATTCATGCCTTCTGTGTTATCCGATGTGTACTGTAGCTAACGCAGTCCAATGTATATTGATTATCCAAGGCACTTGTACTATATTATCTGATTTCTTTCATATTTTTTCCAGTTGAATTGACCAATAATTAACATATCACTGTCTGAGTTTAAGCTGTACAGTGTGATGTTCTGATTTACATATATTGAAATAATCATTGCAATAGGCTTAGCTAATATCTATCACATCATAGAGATAAAACAGAAAGAAAACAAAATTTCTCCTTGTGATGAGAATTTAGGATCTACTTTGTTACCAACTTTTCTGTACGTCACACAGCAGTGTTAGCTAGAGTGATCCTGCCATAGCTTACCTGCTTCAAACCTCTTTATCTTAGAACTGGGCGCTTGTACCTCGTGACCTCCTCCCTCTGATTCCCTCTCCCCATCTTTGTATGATATTATGAAAGGAAGAGATTAGTCATCAAAGCTTTTAACTGGATGAAAGGAAGGTAATGATACGTAGATGGAATGTTTGAGTGGGACTGTTTTTGTAAGTGATCAGGGTATTTGTGTGTATTTTTCTCTTATAAGAACTTCTGTTTCTGCATGCAACCTTGTAATTGTGACTTGAAAAGCAAAACCTTTATTGTACTCAATAAAAGCTAAAAAAAAAAAAAAAAGCAAAACCCTAAATAATGAAAATCATTAGTATGGTAGACATTTCATGTAATCTGCAAAACACCGGTGTAAAATAGACACATTCTTTCCATTCTCCTTGTGATGGAACAGAGGTACAGAGTCACTGAATCAGTAATTCAGGAGAAATAACAAAAAGACCCAATTTATACTCAGCCTTCTGGCTTTTCAGCAACTCCTTCAGGGCTTTAGTGAGGTAAAAAGCAGAAGCATGGGAATCAAAATCTCTTGGGTTTTGTGAGAAAATGTGTTGGGGGGTGGCCATGGTGGGTGGGAGGGGTGACTTTAGTTACCCTTTAGGGAAAGGAGATGGGGGGAGGGGAGGAGGGGGGATAGGGAGGAGCCAGGGGAGAGAAGGATTTCTCACTTCTCTTGGCCAGGTCTCGAGGGGAAAGTCTATGTGGTTTCTGAGGAGGAGCCACTTTACATATTTAAATACTAATTAGTAAATAACCCACCAACTGGAAAGGGTTAATACCACTTAAAAAAAAAAAAAGAACACTCATTTGGCTAATAATTTGTTTATATAATGGGAAGATTGCTTCCATTGGGGGGCTTGCTTTTTCCTTGCAGTAAGAAGAAAGGAGTGCCTAATTTGCTCCTACCTTCTCCTTTGCACACATTTAACCATAAAAAATGTCACAGCAGCAATGATGGAATCTTAAATAAGAGAAAAGGCGAGTTCGCCTACTTTTGAATAATGAAAGTTTATAAACCTACACTGAGCACCCCCAGATAGCAATAAGCATGCAAAAAAAAGTGCTCGAAGGAAAGTAGATGAACCCATGATGATTGTAAAAGTGAGATTTTGGCCTCTGACCAGAATAGCATTGAAATGCTGGAAAATAATAATTATTTACCTTCCCACAGGTAATCCTGACATTTTTGGCATCTGGCATGAAACTGGAAACATTCTGACAAATTCTGGCCAAGTTCTCCACACAGTCCTCTATCCTGCACAGGTGACACCTTTGAATTCAGGCTTCCGAGGTTAGAATCTGCAGGTAACATAATGTTTGCACATTAATGTCATTAGAGTCTGTATTTTTTCTTTAAGATTTTATTTATTTATTTATTTATTTCACACACACACACACATCTATCACAAGTAGGCAGAGAGACAGGGGAAGAAGGCTCCCTGCTAGGCAGAGAGCCCCATGTGGGGCTCGATCCCAGGAGCCTGAGATCATGACCTGAGCCAAAGGCAGAGACCTAACCCTCTGAGCCAGCCATGCGCTCCTAGAGTCTGTATTTTAAAGGAATGGACATGATGTCATTTCTTTTTCTCACCAGTTCTTTGAAAATCTTTCTGTATTCCATCATAGGAGGGCATATAGTGGCAACCATTTGCTAGGACAATTTGACATCTATTAAAAATTGCTTATATCCTTTGATCCAACAATCACATTACTATGATTATTTGTATATGTCCCTCCTCCCCACAAAAAGGTTAAGGCATATAATTTTATTTTCTGGAAGGAATCATGAAGAATCTTTTGGAAGAGATAGCTGGTGGGGTGAGAGAAGGCAGCTTTCATTTGTTTGTTCTATATTGAAATTATTTTTAATTTAGTGTCATTATTATTATTATTTCTGATGTCAATGCTTTAAATAAGGGATTGTGGGCCACTTTTCTCTTTGTATTTCTTTCTATTTAAAAATTTTCTGATGCTTATTTCAATTTTTTAAAGCTATAATTGAGAAGTACATTGGAGTTTCAGTGATGTTGGTGATGTCTGTTTCTAAAGCTGGGTGGTAGGCATTTCCATTCTTACTATTCCTTTTGTATTTCATAGGTATAATGTTATGGTTGATGGGTCAAAGATTTGGGAAAACATCTAAAGCTGATCAACTTTTGAGAGACCCTTTTCTTTTTCTGGAAGAATTAATAATTTATATGAAAAAATGATGTTGTAAAAAAGAAGTCTGTCCAACAGAAAATTGACACTTCTCAGCTGAGTGTTTCACATTTATTAGGATACATTTATTATTAATTTACCACATCTTAAAATGAAACATTTCATCTTGAGATGACTTGTAATGTCTGCTGCTTAAAAACCTGAGGCCCTGGTTAGATCATGTGGTGTGTAAGGCAGCCATCTCCTTTGGTTGACTACAAAGTTGTGGCCTCCCAACTGCCTTCCAGAACTGTGCCTGTCGAATTGGTGGCATCCCCTTTCACCCCTCACCCCCCCGCCCCAGAGTTCCTGTGAGGAGTTCTGCTACAGAGCTTATCTCTAGCTTTATGTACTATTTGCTCTCTTATCCTCTCTGTTAGGGGGGACCCTCTCCGCACTGAGGGAAGGAATTTGGTCCTGTCATTTGAAATCGTGCTGTTCTTCTGTACCTTCTTCTGTCATTTTGTTCTCCATATGGTAATGGAGATAACATAATTGCCCAGTGATCTGTTTTCCTTTCTCTGGACTGAGCTCCTGAAAGTCAGGGGCTGGCTGTGTTATAATCATTGTCTTAGTCTCAGCATCTTGATCAATATCTGGTATGTAGATCAGGGATGACAAATTCCAGGGTCAACTGATACCAATTTCTCATCCTGTGACATGGCAGTAACCCATCCCCGAGCCTCCAGACCCCTCTAGGCAGCTCCTTCTGGTGCCATCACTCATATGAAACATCTACTCTCCCCACCTGCCTCTGCCTCCCCTCCCCACTCATAGGGAAAATTAAAGTCAGCAAATGCTCTCTCAGGTTGGATTAGAATTCATATCTCCTGGTGTCTGGCACTGTACCAAGCTACTACATCACATAGTTTTATTGAACATAATCTTATCTATCCTTTCCAGGGATTTATAAGGCAAGAGAGGACAACTACAAGAGCTATTTTACTCTTTCAACAGATACAGGAATTGAGGTTTAGAAATATCAAAGTAGGAAAGAAATTCTCCCATATGAAGACTAAAAAACTTATAAAAAGATTGAAAACCAAAATATTTCAGATTTTTTTTTTCTAAGTAGGCTCCAGGCCCATCATGGGGTCTAACACAAGACATGACTCACAACCCTGAGAGCAAGACCTTAGCTGAGATTAAGAGTTGGATTCTTAACCAACTAAGCCACCCGGGTGTCCCAGTGTTTCAGATTTTTACTATTGCTTCTTTTCTTTTAATAGTGTTCATTATTCAATTTTAGCTATTTTTCTAATTTTAGCTCTTAGGACAATCTTGATAAATGAAGCCCATCCATGAAGGTTGTCAGAAAACACAGCGATCACTCAGTCACTATTGGGCATTGTAACTGACAGGAGGCTTGTATTAGTTCCCTGTTACTGTTGTAACAGATTACCACAAATTTAGTAGCTTAGAATGACACCAGTGGTTTTCTGGTTCTATAGGTCAGAAGTTTGAAATGGATCTCACTGGCCTAAAATCAAGATGTTGGCAGCGATTTTCTTTTCTGGAGGCTCTAGGGGAGAATCCATTTCTTTGCCTTTCTAATTTCTAAAGGCCAACTAGAGTCCGTGGCTCCTAGGCCCCTTCCTCCACCTGCAAAGCCAGCAAAGTAGGGCCAAGTCCTTCTCATGCTACCATCTCTATAGATTCTATTCTGCCCCCCCTTCCACTTCTTTTTTTTTTTTTTTTAAAGATTTTATTTATTTGACAAAGAGAGATCACAAGTAGGCAGAGAGGCAGGCAGAGAGAGAGAGAGAGAGAGAGGAGGAAGCAGGCTCCCTGCCTAGCAGACAGCCCGATGCAGGACTCGATCCCAGGATCCTGAGATCATGACCTGAGCTGAAGGCAGAGGCTTAACCCACTGAGCCACCCAGGAGCCCCCCCCCCCACTTCCACTTCTAAGAATCCCTGTAGCCACATGGATAATTCAGAATAATCTCCCTATTTTAAGGTCAGCTGACAAGCAACCTCAATTCCATCTGCAAACTTTCCCCTTGCCGTGGAACACAATATATTCACAGGTCCTGAGGATTAGGGTGTAGATATCTATGGGCAGCTAGTATTCTGTCTACACAGGGCAAAGCTCAAAATATCCTCTCTTTAGGCAGATTTTCCAGGAGTGTTAGGTGTATGGTTCAGCTACCACCTGTCCAGAAAAGTAACAGAAACCATTTGCAAATACCCTAGAGCCCCTGCGTGTCTCTTCTTGATAAATAGTCCACAGGTGCTAATCGGAGAAGAGAGCACCTCTGTGGAGCTACCTGGGCACTGAACGGTTAGGGAAGGGATAGCAGAGGAAAAAAAATATAAGGGTGGGACATGGCTTTTTTGTTTTTGTTTTTCCTATTTGCATTTACATTCCCTTTGCATGACAGGGCACTCTGATATGTGGGTCTCCTTCAAAGTGGAAGCTGTGCAGAGGTCCAGCTGAGCCGGGACTGGTCCTGGGCTGTGAGAATGGGGAGGAAGCTGGGGCAGAACTGGTGGAAACCTGCATTATTAGTCCGTGGGGTGGGAGGGAATTGCAATGATTAGGAAGTTATTTTGATTTCAAAGTGAATGAATCACTCTTCACTCCTGTGCACATTTGAATGCAGCAACCCACGTATAAGGTTGTACACAATGTGAAAGATGGGGGTCATTATTTTGTTCTAATGAACACATTTTGAATATTATTCCCCAACAATTGCCATCTGTTTAAAAGTTCAGGCAAAAATAATTTAATATCACCCCAGCATTGATCTATTTAGTCTACTGCATTGATGCTTTTCCTGAATATTGGAAACCTTAGAATAGAATACCAGAGAAAACATCTGACTTACAAGAAAGTCTTCCAGACCCTGAAATAGAACCCCAAAAGGATTCCAGTAATGATGGCTGTTCTCTGCTCAAGAAACAATGGGATGGGAAGGATATCATGTGTTGTTTTTTGGCTTCAGTTTCTGGTACTGTGAGGTTGGTCCCTTCTGTATAGAGACCAGTGGTGCAATGTCATAGTAATTTTGAGAATTTCATTCAGATGTTGCCAGGTACAGCTGATATAATTAGGGGAAATAGCTAGAAGGAACCCATTTCTTTCTACATACAAAAAGCTGTGAGTTAATTGCACTATTGGGTATTTACCCTAAAGATACAAATGTAGTGATCCAAAGGGACACGTGCACCCGAATGTTTATAGCAGCAATGTCCACAATAGCCAAACTATGGAAAGAACCTAGATGTCCATCAACAGATGAATGGATCAAGAAGATGTGGTATATATACACAATGGAATACTATGCAGCCATCAAAAGAAATGAAATCTTGCCATTTGCAACAACATGGATGGAACTAGAGCGTATCATGCTTAGCGAAATAAGTCAAGCAGAGAAAGACAACTATCATATGATCTCCCTGATATGAGGAAGTGGTGATGCAACATGGAGGCTTAAGTGGGTAGAAGAAGAATAAATGAAACAAGATGGGATTGGGAGGGAGACAAACCATAAGTGACTCTTAATCTCACAAAACAAACTGAGGGTTGCCGGGGGGAGGGGGTTTGGGAGAAGGGGGTGGGATTATGGACATTGGGGAGGGTATGTGCTTTGGTGAGTGCTGTGAAGTGTGTAAACCTGGTGATTCACAGACCTGTACCCCTGGGGATAAAAATATATGTTTATAAAAAATAAAAAATTAAAAAAAAAAAAAAAAAAGAAAAGCACATGCTGCCCTTGTTGGGAGCTTTAGTTTCAAGACTAAATAAACGTTTGGTGTGACAAAAAAAAAAAAAAAAAAAAAAAAGCAGCTGTGAGTTGGGGCACCTGGGTGGCTCAGTGGGTTAAAGCCTCTGCCTTCGGCTCAGGTCATGATCCCAGGGTCCTGGGATCGACCCCCACATGGGGCTCTCTGCTCAGCTTCTCTGCTTCTCTTCCTCTTTCTCTGCCTACTTGTGATCTCTGTCTGTCAAATAAATAAATAAAATCTTAAAAAAAAAAAAAAAGCTGTGAGTAATTAATATATACAACTTGGAGAGTTTGGAGAGAAGTATAAACCCGTGAAACCATCAGCACAGTCTATGCTATAAACCTATCCATCATTTCCAAAAATATTCTCCTGCCATCTTATTATTATTAGCATCATCATTATTAAGAATGCTTAATGTAAGACCTACATTTCTTGGGAAATTTTAAAGTATGCAGTACTGTGTTTGTAACGATAGGCACTATCCTGCAGAGTTGGACTTCTAAGTTTAGGACTTACTCATCTTGCATCACAGGAATTTTGTACTCTCTGACCAATACCTCCTCATTCTCCCTCCACTCAGCTCCCAGAAACCCCATTCTACTCTCTGCTGCCATGACTTTGACTAGTTTAGATTTCTCATATACATGGTATCATATAGCATCTGTCCTTCTGTGTGTGTCTTGTTTCAGTCGGCATAATGTCCTCCAGATTCATTCACGTTGTTACAAATGGCAGGATTTCTAGAGGGAGCCCACATTATTTTTCATGTCAGAGGGGAGCATTCTTTCCCGTGGGCTTATGGTCCATAAGACATAAGTCTAAGGAAATGTACATCCTACCTTGGCCCCCCAAGCAGCTCTCGTTTCTGAGATGCTGTTTCCCAGCCACTCCACAGAAGCCCAAGGAAGCTATCTCTTTCTGCCTGAAGACGCACAGCAGCATTATGCTTCCAATGTGGAATATCTTGGGGGCATGTTTGGCATCAGTAGAAGGCAATTCTTATCCTTTACCGTTATTCTGGTTTCTGTAGTTTTGGGTTTGTCTGTGAGCATCTTCTGTGGTTTTATGCATAAATGTTACGATTTAAAGGATTATGGCAGTGAGACTCTGTGGAGAGCACTCAGCATGACCTGGTTCATACGGGACACCAGGCTCCTAACCAGACTGAGAGCGGAGGAGTCTAGACTGATTTTTTTAAAGAAACCCCCTGATGTTCAAGCAGAAAAGAGTTGAGCATATCTACATGACTTTCAATAAAGGAGGCAACTGTTCTGTTCAACTTCTCACACTGCTAACATTTTCTTTCTCAGCTTTGAAAATTTGCTTTAAAAAGAGATACCAGCCCCTCAGGGCTCTTGACAGTGATGGAGGAGGGATGGTGTTTGGCAGACTTCAAAGCTTCCTCGAAGAGGCTCTGAAACTGATACCCTGTAAATTGTCACTCTCAGAAACACTGAACAATGACTTAGAAATGTCTACTCTTTCCAAAGGTAAACAAAGCTTGACCTTAGTATTGACATCTAAGTAAAGCTGTCTTTTAATACTTGCCTTTGCCTTGTTTTGGTAAATCCTCTATTGTATTCAGTGTCTCCGTGATTGTTGTGCTGATACTGTGATAAATAGAGAGACTGAAATTATAAAACAGCTGGAAGAAGCTGGGAATGTCCCAGCTTTGTACAGGATCCAGTGTTGCCCTTGGCTCTTGGGATAAAGCTGGAAGAAAGTTAGGCTGCATTAAGTCCGCATCTGACATGAAATATGATTGAAAATTTTGGTCAAATTCTTGCTGCATCTGTTTGAAGACGTTAAGACTTCTGTTAAAGAGAATTCTCACATCCACAGTCAGCTGGCTGAACACATTCTCTATTTGAGCCATTTGTGTATCCTCCTCAATGAACTTTTCACCCACAGGGAGATCTTTTTCATTATCCTCATGAAAAGGAAACAGGTATTGATATATCTTCCTGAAAAACTGTTCGACCTATGGGGTGGAGGACAAAAATGGAATAAGAAATTAATTTCCTTTCTGGATCATTTCTTTTTTTAAAATCGATTTTATTTTATTACTTCTAAATGGAAAAAAATAATTGACACAGACCATTTCTTATTGTAGATTTTAAAGTCAGTTTACACTGGTCATTCTAAATCAAAAACAATTCTGGGCAAGCTAGGAAATGGTGACTCCTTTTAAGATAATGTATTAACACTCTTGTATCTTTGACTTTGATTGTGGAAAGAGGATCTGACATTCTTCCCAAGACCTAAAAAGGCCAAATCTTCAGTATTGCTGACAAGCCACACCTGATATACTGGCAGTGGTTGGGATGCTGTGGTCTAAGTAGAACAGTCTAGGTTTCCCCAAAACTCTGAAAAAGGCTCTTGTCTTTCACCTCTGTCTTAGGGTTTGGGCTGGAGGTTGGTTTGTTTCACTCAGTGGAATGTCGTTAGTGACTTTACGGTCTCTTCTTTCTTGTCTCATAAATTAGTCCATGAAAAGGTAAAGATAAACACATTCATGCTATATTATAGATGCCTGATGGAGTTAAATAGGTTACTTAGGGACGTTTATATATTAGTAGCGATCAAAGCCTTCCCTGGTTATTGTCAAAGAAATGAAGCTCTAATTGTAGAATTTTTATACTCAGTGGAAGAATTTTTCTGCAGTCACACCATGCTTTCCATTTATATGGTGCCTAATTTTGTGCCAGACCACAGTTGCCCTTATATGGTAGTGATGTGGCATGCTGACTGTTATGGTACATACCAACTAACATCACAACACTAGCATCCCAGTCCTGTTCAAAGAATTCTCCAGGAACTCTTAGATTACTCATGCCTTCCTCAAAAAGTAATCTGGGTTGATTGTCTGCTCCTCTCTCTGCCAGCTTCTATTTCCCTGAATCCATCCACAAACACAAACCTTAAAGCCCCATGAAACTTTCATCAAATCACACAACTGGCATAGTCAGGAATGGTTCCCAAATCTCCTGCCTTCCAGCCAGTGCTCAGTCCACCATATTCTGGTATAATGGAGAATGACTGGGGCTATAAAAACAGAGCAGATGCAATTAACAGTGGTGGCAAATTAACTTGGCAAATGTATTGTCCTAGGGGTTTCTCCCTCTATAATTGGGTATGGCACTGCCAAGTCAGGAACATACTCTAATTAGTGCATGCTCTGATATGGAGAGGGAGATTTCACTGCCTTTCATATTGAGCTCACTTCTTGAAAGGAAGAGAAATGCAGGCCAATACAATAGGAGCCTTTCATGGGGCAGAGCTCATCCTATTCAGGTCACCACCCTCTGTGATTCCCTCTGCCCAGATGATAGCCAAAGGGAACAAAAAGAAAACATGCCAGTCCTATGGGACTTGTGTAGGTATGGCTAAAGAGGACGTGAAAGTGTGCATATGTGTGTATTTCCAGAAGAGGGCAAGCCTATCGAAAGAGAGATTCAGGAGGCTGAAATGTCTTCAAATGTTTTGCCTACAGGGGAAAAAATTCAAGCAGGTTGAAATCAGAGACTGTGATACTATTATTCAGAATTCAATTCAGCATTTATTAGATACCTGCAATGCTTACATGAAGACAGATAACATATTATGGTCCCTGGCCTCAAAGAGCTTACAATCGAGTGGGAACATGTTCACAAATAACAAGAGGCAGAAAGATTCAGAATATTGCTAACAGAGATACATACAGTGTCATTATAGGGAGAGACAAACACTGAATGGCTATTTGATCTGATAAGTTAAATGTACGTAGGAGGTTCATACATAAGCAAGCATGAATGTTAGATTCTAGATTGTAAAAGGCTAATATCAGGTCAGGCATCTCTATTCTAAATAGTAAAATAAATTAATTTTTAAGAATTAAACTGGGGTGGGTACTTTCAGAATTCTGAAACCTTGAGCTCTATTTTTCCCTTACCGTATTTTTCACAGAAGCCCCACTAGGTTGGCAGGTTGTATAAAATCTCATGCAGTCATTCTCCAGGCAAGTCTTGCATTCATCCCAGGAACCTGTCAAAGACACCTGACATAGGCTTTCTTCTTCTTCCAGATGTTCCTGCACTTCATTCATGAGTTTTAGGGCTTCCTAATTAAAAAGGAGAAACAAACATCCTATTTTCATCTCATAATTCTGTGTGTGTACCATAGCTGATTTTTTGAAATATGCATATTCTGATGTACTTCTTCATTCTTTCTTCTGGCCCCTGGCTGCTGGCAGAGCTTGAATCTGCCTTTCTGTTTGATTAAGAAACGAGCACTGTTTGATCCCGACTAGGGACTGCAAATCTCCATCTATCCATTCGTGCATTCAACACCTATTTCTTGAGTACTCGCAAAGGGACAGACATTGCACTAGATGTGGGTGAACCATGACATGGTCCATCTCTGGGGGACGACTATAATTTACTTGTGTGCTTGTCTGTCTCTACATCTAGTTCTTGGAAGATGTGGAAAGTGGGCTTTAAAGCTTATAGAGCTTACAAATGTATGTCCCTTATTTATGCTGCCTTTAATTTTTGTATGTGCTTAAACATTGCGCTAAAGTACAACTCTTGTATATCAAATCAAATCTTCCCAGCAAGTTACAATTTAATTGCAGAGATGTTGTATTATGCGGGCAGAGGTGGGCATGCGGGGGTGGTGGTGGGGGTGCGGTCTTTCTTCTCGTCTCTATTCCAAGTGCTCCCCCTCGTGGTGCCTTGCTGAATGTGTCCAGGTCCCGCTCTGGGTGAAAACGGGATCCGGCAGAAAGGACACCTGCCTCTGAGAATCTCAGTCCTGCCCCAGGACCTCCCTCAAGGCCAGCACCCCTGCCTAGATTCCTGACCTCCTTGCGTATGTGGACTTTTTTTTTTAAAGGAAAATTTTTAGGATTTTATTTTTTTTTTTATTTGACAGAGAGGGAGAGAGAGAGAGAACGCAAGCAGGGAGCGCAGCAGGCAGGGTTGGGAACAGCAGTCTCCTCGCTGAGTGGGGAACCTGATGCAGGGCTTGATCCCAGGACCCCGGGATCATGACCTGAGCCAATGGCAGATGCCCAACCAACTGAGCCACCCAGGCACCCCCCACATGTGGACTTTTGAAGACTGGCTCCCTTCAAGCCTGAGACCTAGTTCAGGGGACTGACAAGGTAAAATGGATTCCTTCATCACCCAGTCTCAGGGCTAACAGTGACTCCCTTAAGTGAAAAACACATGAGGGAGCAAAGTTCATGTACTTAAAACCAATTTAGTATGCATTTTTACCTAATGGAGGAGAAAAGGAAATTACCCTTCCCTGTCATTAACATGCCAAAAAACCATGTGAGCCCCGAGAATCTTTTGAGGATTTTTCTTATCTCCTCGGGCATTGCAGAACAATTTTGGATTCCTACATCTTCTCAAGAAATTCACCCCACCATGGGAGGAAACAATACTTCCCACATTTCCTAAGTCAGTCCCAGTTTTAAATATCCTCTTCATGGTCACCATAAACCAAAACCCCACTATTTCCTATTCTAAACTACACTCGCTGTGTCCCTTTGGGCAAATTGCTTAACATCTCTGAGCCTCAATATCTTCCTTAGCAAATAGGAATAGCAATAGGATTTGCCTCTTAAGGCTTTGTATTAAGTGAGATAAGCAAGCAAGCTACCTAGTATATTATCTGTTTCCTTCCACTCGCCTCCAAGACCACAACAAATACCTGTCACCAAATCAACCTGTCCCAAGTGTTGGTAGTGAAATGTTGTGGTGGAGGAAGATCTCTGGTTTAGGAATGCCCTGCCCATTCCTTTTGTTTCCCCCCCTAGATGTCCCACCGACTCTTCCTGTAGTTTACAGTGTGTCAAAGTCCCATATAAATTTGGTGTGAGGTTCAAATCACTTTATGCCCCACCCCCAGGGCTTCCCACTTTTAGTTAGTTTCAGATGTTCTCGATAAATATCAGTAGGGAGGGGCTGTGGAGGGGTCCATGATGACACTGGGTCCCCTTAGGGTAGGTGGTGCTCTGTGCTGGGAGACTAGGGGCACCAATCTCATATTTGCTAAGTCATAATTTATCTAAAATATCCTTTATCCTCACTTTAAAGTAATTTTGGGGAGGGAGACTCAGAGTTAAATGGGTTTTTCCATTTTTAAGTGGACTTTTTGAGTATCCACACCTTAACTGACATTTGCTTAGCTGACCCACCCCTAATTGGAGCATTCTTTTCATAGTTCTATACCCTTGGCTTTTGGGGAGGCAGAGGGAAGGGAGAAAAACAAAGCCATTGGGTCCCAAAGACAAACAAGCGCTGCCCACTGACTTTCTCCCCAGTCATTCATTACAGTGCTGGATTACCAAGTTCATGAACATCATGAGCTCGGTTTCCTTAGCTGTAAAGTGAAAGTAATGGGTTACACAGATGTTGGAAGGATTACATGTGATACTGTGTTTTTTTAAAGGGGCTTTAAATGCTATTGAGTGTCATTATTCCCCAGGGCCAGCTCACAAACCCACTGAGGAAGAATCCAGCTCTGGGGGCTTCCACAATTTCCTCATAAGGAGCTATTTTCAGTTTCCTTAGATCTTTTGCTTGCTGCCCAAAGGGAGGAGGGCTTGCAGCTGTTAATCAGGTGACCTTCTTTCTTTGCAAGGGACCCTATGTGACAAGGGGTGTGGCCACAACATCAACCAGTCTGGTGACAGCCTCATAGGTAGGATTGGGGTCAGACTGTCACACAGCCCTGCTCCAAAGGCTTAAGGGACGGCCAGAGGCCACCGTGCTCAGAAATAAAGAATTCCAGCAACTCCCTGAAGTTTGGGGGCCCCCAGTTCACATGTAGGGGGAAATATGAAAACTTCCATCTTTATGTTTTAACATAAAATTGATGGTAAATGAAGGAGACATGGGGAGTTCTTCAATGGGTATAGAGTTTTGGTTTTGCCAGAGAGGAGGGTTTCTGGAGCTTGGTTGCACAGTGGTATGTAGGTACTTAATACTAGTGAACTATAACACATAAAAAATGGTTAAGATGGTTGATGTGATGTTATATATATTTTACCACACCTACAACTTTTTAAAAATAAAATTTAAAAGTAATTGACTCTCAAGTAAAAATTTAAAATATTTTCCAAATTATTTCTGTTATAGTTTTGATTTCTTCTTTAAGGGTAACGTTGGAAAATAATTTTAAAAAATAATTGAAGTGTTTTGAATGTTATGTTCATTGTTAATGGTATTAAACTGGGAGCCATGCTATGCTCATAATTTAGAAATATTTTAAGGTTTGTACTGTAACATATGAACAATTTTTAACAGTCCCTGTGGACATTTGGATGTATAATTGACCCTTGAAAACATGGGTTTGAATGCATGGGTCCACTACATGTGGATTTTTTTCTATAAATACAAGACAGTACTGTAAATGTATTTTCTCTTCTCAATGATATCCTTAATATTTTCTCCTTTATTGTAGGAATACAGTATATAAGGGAAATAACACACAAAACGTGTTATTTGACTATTTATGTTATTGGTAAGGCTTCTGTCAACAGTAGGCTATTAGTAATTCAGTTTGGGGGAAGTTAAAAGTTACATGCAGATTTTTGACTGGAGGTCAGACCCCTTTCCCCTGCATTGTTCAAGAGTCAACTGTAATGTGTATTTCCCTTTGCTAAGGTTCATAGTTTGAACTACAGCGATTAACTAAAGGCATTTGAATAAAGGATTATGCTGAGGTACTATTTAGTATACACTAGGACTGTCTTGTGGTGCCATCACATGTCACCAACTGCTCAGTAGGACCCTGGGGAAGTGGGGCCCTCCATGTTCACAGAGCATAGACACTGGTTCCCTTTCTCTTTATTCCCTTGAAGCTGATTGCAATGAATTGCCAATTTAAGAGGATGCAGGTAAATGATCCTTTTATTATCTAGTTTTAACTAGACTAGCCTTCACTAAATGGACAAGTGGTTTTAAAAGATTCCTGAAAAAAAATATCTAGCAGATTAAAAAATATGAATAATTTCAGCTCAGATAGATAAGAAGCAAATGGCAGAGCTGATACTTCTTCATTATAAGCTCTTTTTTCGTCATGTGACAAAGTAAAACTGTGATCTAATTAGATCTGGGAATCGGCTAAAAAGAATTTCAGAATACAGGGCACCTGGGTGGCTCAGTGGGTTAGACCTCTGCCTTCAGCTAAGGTCATGATTTCAGGGTCCTGGGACTGAGCCCCTCATTAGGCTTTCTCCTCAGCGGGGACCCTGCTTCCTCCTCTCTCCCTGCTTGCCTCTCTGCCTACTTGTGATCTCTGTTTGTCAAATAAATAAATAAATAATATATATTTTAAAAAGTAAAAAATAAAAAATAAAAAAATTCCAGAATACTATCTAGAAGATTATTTGAAATATGGACTGAATACCCACTCTGGCAAGTGATGAACCTCACCCTTGAGATGTTAATGATTACAATTCATGTGTGTAATTTATAAATAAATTAATGTATATAAATTTAGGAGTAAATGTGAATAATAATTTTAGTAATAGGGATGGGAGATCAAAAACCTTTGGAAACCACAGAACTAGCCTGAAATTTCTGTGACACTTTTGAAACAATATCCCAAGTCAGAAGGAATTAAGATAAAGTCTTTTTAAGAAAGTAGCACTTCCCTAACAGACAAATCCCCTAAATTCCTGGATTTGGAGTCCTGCAAAGGTCTACTCTGCCAGGACTGTGTTCTTAAGAAATTTGAAATTTCCTCAAACTTTTCCTCTACTAAGAGCTGCTGTCCAAAAAATCCATTATTAGGGGAAAGAAGTAATTTATCCATTGCACTAAGAAATGCAATATTTATGGTCTAGCTGTATTTAAGAACAGGTGCTATTCTCAATTACTGTACCTGCTTTTCTTCTCTGCATTTCTTCAGGGTTTTCATCAGATTGGTATGTTCCTCCTCTCTTCTTTCCATCATGGTTTTCATCTGCTTCATACCAATCAAAGCCTTCTTCACCTCTTCCTCCACATCTATGTCTCCAGCCTCAGAAAAACCTAAAAGATACATTGTAGTTTTTTCCTTTGAGATCTGATTAGATTACAATGTATCAGAGTTACAATGAATTCACCAACTTTTCACTGTCAGACTTTTACCACATCAGACTCTGAAAGCAGATGACAACAAATCAGCTGTCAGCTGCCACATGGACACAGCTGCCACATAGAGGATACCTTCTAGTCCTTGCTTCTGAACTAGATGAGTCAGAGTTCACTTAACCTCATTCTTGTCATTTTCCTCAGGGCCTTTTTCCATGTATCCTTTTTTTTTTCCCTTTCACTTAAAACTCAAGTGTGTTATATTAGAAAAATATTGAAATCTTCTTCACAGACTATTTATATTAAATGCCCAACTGGGAACCTCAAACACAGTGAACAATTTCCCGTTCTTTCAGCTTTAATTGCCTCTCCAGGAGGCATCAAACCTAGAAAGTATCTCGTATAATGCAAGGTTCTTTAATAACCTACTGGACTTCTCTTATACAACTTTAATAAGCCTGTAGTGGGCATGAAGTTCATTATCATCCTCTCTTTGCAGTAGTCAATGTGGCTTCCAAAGGAGCTTATGCTTGCTTCCAAATTTAATATTACACATCCCTAAAGCGACATTTTAACTAATATATTTTTCTAAGTGTTCAGTACTCAAAACATGTACTATCAAGCAAAGGTCACAAGTTAAGGAGCATAGACCAACTAGATTCGATGTCATTATAACCCGTTCTTCCACTATGTCAAGAATAACTACACAGATTACTTTAATTGTTTAAATTTTTCAAGTGCTAGAAAAGAATTTCACTGCTCATTAAAACTGTGCTTAGAGGACACCAAACATCTGGACGATACCAAGAAATGCAGTCCAAAAGTTGGCAAGTTTTATCTGTATGATAGCAAACATCTGGATATGTGAACCTTCTCAGATACTCGACTGGAATTTTCTATTTTTATTCCAGATGTTTGGCGTCATGTCTACTTGGTTTAAGTGCCTAGAGAACCTCTCACTGTCAAATAAGAAGGCCGAAATGAACACGGTTATCTCTCAACTGTAAATCACTGCAAATGCCAGCAGGACATGCAAACAGGCAAACAGGACACAGCACAGATAAAGAAACCAAACTTACCCTTCAGGTTTCCGTGGGTATCGGTTTTGTCCTTCCAAGTAGGCGCACAGTGACAATCTTTCAACCATAGCAGATACACAATAAACACCAAGAGTGATGGCTTCATGTTCCTGCTGTTACTGCAAAGGAAAAATAAACCTGTACCAAATGCCTTCAATTAGGTTCGTTTTCGCCAGCATCAATTGAAAACACATGGTGATCCAAAGCATTTTTCTGTCAATTTTTCTTTATGACTTTAGACAAGTTATGCTAATATGCCCGAGACATAAGGAGACTTGGAATATAAATTTTAAAAAAGATAACCCAAGTCCCTATTTTGTTTACATTTTTTCTGACAGCTAAATAAGATCATCATCTGAAGTATTTGAACTTCAAGATAATGAATAGTATGAATCACAGCCCCATAGAATTCATACCTCATTTTATGTTCTTGTCAATAGTAAACATCCTGAAGCACAGAATTAGTTAAAATTCTGAGTTCAAGCAAGTTTTTACCTAGGTAAAAATAGCCTGACAGATTTTTCCCATATGTCTTATAAAACCATCAAGATATATAAATAGTGCACAATTAAATTTTTTCTTCTCAGATAATGAATTTCCTTTTAAATTCAATTTGATGTGCTTTTTAAATAAACATTCCAAATATAAATGTATGCTTTAAAAAAAAAATCTCCTCAAGCCCCCCAAAACTCCCACAAATGTATACTTTAATGAAGTTAAATATATAAAATAAATTAGTTATTAACTTCTCCCAAAGGGATATTTATCTGCATTTTGTATATTTGTTATTTTGGAACAAAATTTTTGCTATTTAATCAATATTTGGATTATCTTTTTAATAAAATAATACCAATACTAGTAGCTACAAAGTTATCACATTTTACATAAATCTAGATCTATCATTTGAACTAAGTCTTCTCTTTCTGTTAAGATCCTGTTTATAAAATGAAGCCTGTTAATATATTTACCACTAACTTTGCAGTATCTCTCCAGTGAGGTTGCCACCAGCTTCTGAAAGGTCCTTCACTTTTCTCTGATTTAATTTTGATCCGTGTCAGGGATTTAGCCTTGTTCTATTAATTTGATGACACAGTTCTTAATCCTATTTACCTAACATTTTGAGATTAAGAGTATGGTTTAAAATTTGGTAGGATTTAGATAGAAACACTAGAGGGCGGGCTGTGCACGTGATCAGGAACAATGACCCTGAGTTACTTCATTTTACACAATTTTTTTTTTTAATTTAAAGTATAGTTGACATACAATATTACATTAGTTTTCAGGTAAACAGCATAGTGGTTTGACATTTATACACCTTATGAAATGATCATCATGATAAGTCTAGTTACCATACATCTGTCACCATACGAAGTAATTGTAATATTATTGACTATATTACCTATACTATAATAAATACAAATGTAAATAATGCTGCAATAAACATAGGGGTGCATATATCTTCTTGAATTAGTGTTCTCATTTTCTTCAGATCAATACCTAGAAGTGGAATTACTGAATCATATGGCAGTTTTTAATTTTTTGAGGAACTTCCATGCTGTTTTCCACAGCAACCGCACCAATTTATATTCCCACCAACAGTGCTTGAGGGTTCCTTTTTCTTCCCATCCTTGCCAACACTTGTTATTTCTTTTTGATACTAGCCATTCTGATGGGTATGAGGTGACATCCCATTGGGGTTTTGATTTGCATTTCCCTGATGATTAGTTATTTGAGCATCTTCTCATGTTTCTGTTGACCATCTGCATGTCTTCTTTGAAAAAATGTTTATTCAGGCCTCTGCTCATTTTTTAATCAGACTGTGGGGTTTTGGGTATTAAGTTGTATGAGTTCTTTGCACATTTTGGATATTAACCCTTATCGAATATATCATTTGCAAATATCTTCTTCCATTCAGTAGGTTCCCTTTTAGTTTTTTTTTTTTTTGATAGCTCCTTTGTTGTGCAAAACCTTTTTAGTTTGATGTAGTCTCTCTTGTTTGATTTTGCTTGTTGCCCTTTGCCTGAGGGGATAGATCCAAAAAAATACTGTTATGACCAATGTCCAGGAATTTACAAACTCTCTTTTCTTTTAGGAGTTTTATGGTTTTGGGTCTTACATTTAGGTCTTTAATACATTTTGAGTTTATTTTTGTGTATAGTGAAAGGAAGTGGTCTGGTTTCATTCTTTTGCATTTAGCTGTCTAGTTTATCCAACACCATTTGTTGAAGACATTGTTTTTTCCCCATTGAATTTTCTTGCCTCCTTTGTTGTAGATTAATTGACCATATACTTATTTCTTGGCTCTGTATTCATTTCCATTGATATATATCTGTTTTTGTGCTAATACCACACTGTTGTTTTTTTTTTTTTTTTTTTTAAGATTTTACTTATTTATTTGACAGAGAGAGATCACAAGTGGGCAGAGAGGCAGGCAGAGAGAGAGGGAGAAGCAGGATCCCCACTGAGCAGGAAGCCCAATTCGGGGCTTGATCCCCGACACTGAGACCATGACCTGATCTGAAGGCAAAGGTTCAACCCACTTAGCCACCCAGGCGCCCCAATACCACACTGTTTTGATTACCTTAGCTTCATAGTATAGCTTGAAATCAACCAAGCTGATACCTCCAGCTTTGTTCTTCTTTTTCAAGATTGCTTTGGCTATTCAGCGTCTTTGTGGTTCCATTCAGGATCATTTGTAGGATTATTTGTTCTAGTTCTGTGAGAAATGCTATTGGTGTTTTTGTAGGAATTGTATTGGAACTGTAGATTGCTTTGGGTAGTATGGACATTTTAACCGTATTAATTCTTCCAGCCCATGAGCATGGTATATTTATTTATGTCATCTTCAATTTCTTTCATCAATGCCTTATAGTTTTCAGAGAACATGTCTTTCACCCCTCTGGTTTTATTTCTATGTATTTGGTTCTTTTTGATGCACATGTAAATGAGATTTTCTGAATTTCTCTTTCTGCTAGTTCATTATCAATGCATAGAAATGCAGTAGATTGTTGTATATTGGTTTTGTATCCTGTAACTTTACTGAATTCATTTATTCTGGTAGTTTTTGGTAGAGTCTTTGGGTTTTCTATATATAGTATCATGTCATCTTTAAATAGTGACAGTTTTATTTCTTCCTTACTAATTTTTTTTTTCTTGTCTGATTGCTGTGGCCAGGATTTCTTTCTAGGTCTACGTGGAATAAAAGTGGCAAAAGTGGGCATCCTTGTCTTGTTCCTGATCTTAGAGGGGAAAGCTTTCAGCTTTTCACCATTGAGATTTTACTTACATGTGGAATCCAAAAACAAAACAAAACAAATGAACAAAAAAACAAAAAAACAGTCTCTTAAATACAGAGAACAAACTGGTGGTTGCCAGAAGGGAGGTGGCTGGGGAGATGGGAGGAATAGGTGAATGGGATTAAGAGTACCAACTTCCACTTATAAAATATATAAGTCATGGAGATTAAAAGTACAGCATAAGGAATTATAGTCAATACTATTGTAATAACATTCGAGACATATGGTGACCATGATAAGTGGTGAGTGTGAGTATTGTAAAGATTTGTCAAATCACCATGTTGTACAGATGAAACTAATATAGCTCTATATGTCAAGTAAACTTCAGTAACAAATTAAAAAAAAAATTAAAATGATGACATATCACAATCAAGTGGGATTTATTCCAAGGATGCAAGGATGGTTCAATATCTGCAAATCAATCAGCATTATTATACCAAATTAACAAAATTTGGATAGAAATCATACGATCATCTCAACAGATGCAGAAAAAGCATTGGACAAAATTTAACATCAATTTATGATGAAAACTCTCAAAAAAGCGGGTATAGAGGGAACATACCTTAACATAATGAAAGTCGTATATGACAAACCCACAGCTAACATCATACTCAATGGAATGGATGAATTGGGCGGGACAGGTCCACAGGGGACATCTGGGTAGGGTGAGTGGTGGTAGTAAGGTAGATGGGGAGTATGAAAATGCCATCCATCAGTGCCAGGCCAAGTGTAGAAGGAGAGTAAGGAAAATGGTGCCTGCAATCATTTCCATCTTCAGAGAAAATTCTTACAATCTTCTGTTCCTTTTTCACATGCCATAAAACTAGTCAATAAATCTCTTTTGCACATGGCTTGGGAGATTTTCATACTCCTCTCTCTGTGCTGGGTCTCAGAATGAGTGTGTTTGTGCAGAGGCTCTTTGGGAGTGCAGGCTCATTTCTCCTGGAGTTAAGCGCTACTGATTTATAAAGCCAGATGTTATGATGGCTCATCTTCCCTGTGCAGGACCCCAGAGCTGGGGTGCTTAGTGTGAGGCTTGAACCCCTTGCTCCTCAGAGAGAACCTCCACATTGTGACATTTCTCCCACTCGTGGCTCACTATACCAGCGGTGTGGGTCCTGACTAGATAGCATCTCTGTCCCTCCTACCTGTGTCGATGTGGCTTTAACTTTTCCTTTATATATTTAGATGTAGAAGAGCTATTCCACTAGTCTGCACATTGTTCTCAGAGAGAGTTGTTTTATATGTAGTTGAAATTTTTGTGTGTCCATGGGAGATGGTGAGTTCAGGATCTTCTTGCTCTGTCATCTTGATCTTCTCTCCTCTACAAAATATGTTTTGATAGGATTCATTAAAGCTTTCAATATATATTTTTTTTAAATTTGAAATTTATGATATGTATATTCCTATGTAGGCCAAACAATTTTTTTTGGAAATATAAGCCATAATATGAAATTGAGTAAGTAAATTCTTAGCTAAAACAATTTGAAGATTATTTATATAGTGTCTGATGTTTGGCATTTTTTTGAAGATATGCAAACACATTTTAAGTAGATATATGATAAAATCTAGCATATAAATAATGCAACAGATAGTATTTCAGGCCCCCTACAATTTGATAATTGATGGCTTGAATGAAAATTCAGCTAGTGATTTGTTTAACAACAATTTGGAGAACTCTTGGTCACCATAGCCAGTTATAGTCTGGGTCTCTCTGGCTACTGAAATCTCAAGATCATCATGGGTGCCTTTAAAGTTTTGAGGGACTAGCTGGTCAATACTTATTATGTGGTTAGTGCTTTCTAAGTGGGTCACACTGACTCTTCTGATCTGGTCGACCTACCTATCAAGGGCCCTTAGAAGTTGGTCCTTGTGTTTGAGCAAACTGCTGTTTGGATTTATCTATGTTCCACTTGGGCACCAGGATGGGCACAGGACACACCCAAAGTCCAGCCCACGCCCTATTTTAGAGGTCTTGATTACCTGCTAATTCTGTTTTAGTTGGAAACCTCTTAGCCTCTATTGGAAAACAGATCAACTCAAAGCAAAACTTGAAATATTATTATGTTAAGTAGCCTAATGTCACTTTTTTTTTAAGATTTTTTAATTTATTCATTTGACAGAGATCACAAGTAGGCAGAGAGGCAGGCAGAGAGAGAGGAAGGGAAGCAGGCTCCCTGCTGAGCAGAGAGCCCGACGTGGGGCTCAATCCCAGGACCCTGAGATCATGACCTGAGCTGAAGGCAGAGGCTTTAAACCACTGAGCCACCCAGGCACCCCATCACTTTTGAGCAACTATAGTCCACACCTGTCAACAGATGTGTCCTATCCTGAGAAGTGACTAGTTGGCCAATGGAAGAAACAGGGCTTTGGGTGTTTTTCTCAGGAAGAGAAGAGCACAGTTCTGGAAATGTTAGAGGAAATTATCCAGTGCTACTCTGACCCTGAGAGCCCTTGCACATTAGTTTGCTGTTGTCCATGTTTGGGACCATTTGAAGTCATGGCTGACATCTGCACACTCTTTCTCAGCAAATCCAAATTTTGTTGAAAAAGAAAACTGTTGGTTAGGAGGTCCAGTAGTTCATCCTAGAGTGGAGTTTTTTTTTTTGGTATTTTTTTCTCTCTGTAACCCATGTTCCCCCTTTAAGTGTAGTTTTTGAGAGCACAAGTTTATTGCTAACTAGTACTAAGTACTTTTAAAATATCCTGAAGCTTCCAAAAAGTTTCTTCCTGTAATTATTTCATCTGTTTTCACAGCTGCCATTTTGTTCTTAAGATTAAGCAATATTTCATATGAACCCCTTTACTTTTATAATTATGGTGTCATTATGTTTAAGATTTAAGTGGATTATAAAATATCACAAATAACAACTTGGTAACTAAGGAGCAAGGTCATCTTGGTTAAGAAGGACAGCAAGAAGATGTGTTCAATATCAACCAAGACATAGGCTGAAGAGTCAGACAGATGGACTTCAGAATGTCAGCTACACCACTAAGATCAGGCTTGGGCAGAGTGTCTTAGATATGTGGCCAAAATAAATATGTGGCCATACTAAAGTCACCCCAGATTGGATTTGTCCATCCTGCCTGCCACTGGCATAGCCAGACAACCTCTGGACTTCCTTTTGGGACGCTTACTTGGCAGAGAGCAGAAGAGGAAGCCTGTGCCATTTGTGCGGTTTCCTGTGTGCAGCCCAATTCCAAGATGCTATGTCAGTGGTCCCCTGCAGTTGTGCCACCCAGGAGCCCTGCATGTGTCCTTTAACACAAGCTGGGATTTGCTGACTTGCAGCAGTAAGGTCAGAAAGGGAAGGAAAGAGAGTGAATCACTAATGCATTCTCACAACCGATGAGATCATGGACTAGTGGATTCTCCATAAGTCAAATAACCTACTTTTGCTTGGGAAGGTGGGAGGCAGGACTGTTAACCCAGTAGAAGTTCCTCCCTAGTAACATGAAGATGTTCTCCTATACCAACACACACACACACACACACACACACACACACACACCCCAAAGATGGAATGCATGAAAGAAGTAAAATAAAAGGGGTGCCTGGGTGGCTCAGTGTGTTAAGCCTCTGGCTTCAGCTCAGATCATGATCTCAGTGTCCTGGGATGGAGCTTCGCGTTGGGCTCTCTGTCCAGCAGGGAGAGTTCTCCTTCTCTCTCTCTGCCTGTCTTTCTGCCTACTTGTGATCTTTTTCTCTGTCAAATAAATAAAGTATTTTTTAAAAAAGTAAAAGGCAAAAGATCAAATATTAAAGATCCAAATTAGGGATGCCTGGGTGGCACAGTGGATTAAGCCTCTACCTTCAGCTCAGGTCATGATCTCGGGGTCCTGGGATCGAGCCTCACATGGGGCTCTCTGCTCAGCAGGGAAGCTGCTTCCTCCTTTCTGCCTGCCTCTCTGCTTACTTATGGTCTATCTCTCTCTGTCAAATAAATAAAATCTTTAAAAAAGGGTCCAAATTATTTATGTGGATTATGTAGATTATAATAGTGATCAATTTCACTAGGTTTCTTTCTTTCCTTCCTCCCTTCCTTCTTTCTCTCTTTCCTTCTTTCTTTATCTTTGTTCATTTAGCCATTTATTTAATAAACTTGAAGTATATGATTCATATTACAAAGCTAAATTTGAGAAGTAGAGTTCTCTTTTAAAAATTGCTTCCTTGGGGCGCCTGGGTGGCTCAGTGGGTTAAAGCCTCTGCCTTCGGCTCAGGTCATGATCTCAGGGTCCTGGGATCAAGCCCCACATCAGGCTCTCTGCTCAGCAGGGAGCCTGCTTCCTCCTCTCTCTCTGCCTGCCTCTCAGCCTACTTGTAATCTCTGCCTGCCAAATAAATAAATAAAATATTTAAAAAAAAATTGCTTCCTTTAGGGATCCTGTGTGGCTCAGTTGGTTGGGTGTCAGCCTTCAGTTCGGGTCGTAAACCTGGAGTCCCGGGATGAAGTCCTGCATTGGGCCCCCTGCTTAGTGAAGAGTCAGCTTCTCTCTCTGCCCTTCATCCCCAACCCCCTCAAAGAAATCAATAAAATCTTTTTAAAAAATTGCTCCCTTTATAGGCAAAGTTTGACTAACTCACTGACAGAAAGGACCAGTGGTATAGTATAAAGGTCACTGATTTGAGAGGTCAGTTTTCATCAAAATCTCTGCCACTCTATACACTCCAGACATCTGTGTCCTCATCTAAAAATGATAAATAATAAAAAAAATAATCTCAACCGTTAACTCCAGTTCTAAAGTTCTGTGATTAATATTCACTTATTGTCACCAAGCTTCATCATAGTTTGAGTATAATAAATGAGTTGAATCAATCTGTAAAATAAAACATTACAGCGACCTTATCTCTCTTATAGAGTTGCTGAATGTGTTCTTTAGTTAATACAAATGAAAATATTGTGTTGAGCCATAGAACACATGTAACTGAAAGATAGACTTAAAACTTCCTTAAAAAAATTCAGACTGAACTAAAATTATTTTAGGCTCCTATAATATAGTCAGCAAAAGTAGGCACTGAACTCAGACTTCAAAATCTTTAATGAAAAAGATCAAGCTTGAATACAGTATGAAAAAATTATATCCCACTTAACCTCATTATAAAGTCAGAATTTATCTGTACAGATAAGTACTGCATAAATTTAATTATTGATCAGGATGCATATAAATACTAAATACATTCTAAAATTTCCATTATAGTCAGCATAGTGCTCCCCTTGTTTCCGGTGAGCTCAGCTCTCAGAATAGCGTATTCAGCAAATGTGTATGGGGCACCGATTATGTCCCACACATGGGGGAAATGACAGGAAGAAAACAGAGGCTTTCTGCTGTCTGAGAGTTCATGCTGCATTCTAATGGGAAGGAAAAGGACAATACACAAATAAGCATTAAGTAAGAACACATCAGAGAATGAAAGCTGTTACAAAAAAATAAAATGGGGTAATGTGATTTTTAAGTAATTTGAAAGGGGAGGGGCTACTATAGGTAGCCAGTCAAGGAAACTTTTAAACCAGTGCTTCTTAAACTTTATCATGTAAATGAACCACATGGGAATCTTGTGAAAATGAAAATTCTGATTCAGTATGTCTAGCTGGGACCTGGGATTCTTCATTTCAAATAAGATCCCATGTGATACCTATGGGTCTTGGACCACACTTTGAGAAGCAAGCATCTTAAGTATTTTTCCCCTATGGCATTCCCATACTTAAATCCCTTCAGTTAATTCTCATCGACCACAGAGGAAAAGTTCAGTCAGAGCTGTAACTCCTGGCTCAAAAGTCTCCAATGGCTTCCCATTTTCCTCAGAGCAAAATCCGAAGGATTTATAATGGCTTACAAGCCTCCTCAAGACGTTATCCCCTCTGAAACTATTTGCTCTCATCTCCCTTTGCTCTCTTCTTGTGATATCAACTCTAGCTTCCCTGGCCTTAATGATGTTCCTGGAGTATGTCAAGCGTGATCTTACTATTGGGCCTTTGCATGGCTAATCCCTGTGCCTTGAATGCTTTTCCTCCTTCCTTAACTCAACTGTGTGCACAAATTACCGTCTCAATGTGACCCATCCAATGACATGAGGTCTGTTTCCCTCTTTTTAAAACAGAGGACAATCAACTCCCCTGCATCTCATTCCTGGTCTCCCTTATACCCTCTTCTTATGCTTTTGCCATAACACTTAACAGCTGCTAACAGATTACAAAATTTATGTGTATATTATATGTATTACTTATTTGTATTCTTCTGAGAGGGCTTTGTTTCATAGTCTAATAAATCTCAAGTGCCTAGCACATTGTGTGTGTATGTGTGTGTGTGTGTGTATGAAATGAACAGAATTGCATAGCATACTTACATGGCCAGACTCTGGTCTATTTCTCCTATCTCTAACTGCTTCCTTCCCTATACTAAGTGGCCCAGCAGTCCTAAACTTCTAACAGTTACATGAATACTTCATAGTTTATTTTCTCTTTGTGCTACATTTTGCCCCTTCCAGGTCTTTCTTCCACTTTTTACTTATTCTTCAATGTTCAAGATCAAGATGCATTTACTTATTTCCATTCTTAGGACATTCTTGATAAGGCCCTGCTTTTCTATACCATTCTCCATTAATATACCTCTATTAATGCACACGCCCTCCTTTATTGCAAGGGTTTACATATCAAACCGGTCAAGGTCTGGAAACAGGAAACAGAAGGTACACTCAGATGAAATCGTAAGAATAATTTTATGAAGGGGCCATTTGCAGAAGTGGGCAGAGCTAAGGAAATGGATCACTGGATACAGGACCTCAGTGAGTGTTAGAACTTTGGAGAAGAGAATTGGAATATAGGGAACAGCCAGAGCAGTCACACCAAAACAATGTCCTCCATTCGCTGAACTCAGCCCAAAGCCATGAAGCTCTAGGGTGCCTCTGAGACATAGTTCCTAGAGACTGAATTCTGGGGACATTGAGGGAGGCAGAGAAACATAGAGAATGGATCTGTGGAGAGGGTGGCAAACAAAGGCCAATCAACACATATGTTCATCTCCCCTGTAGGTGGATGATTCCTGAGGGCAGGACCGTTTCTCATTCATCATTGTATCCCCAGAACCCAGCACAGGGCTTGGTTCAGAATGATCATTCAGTTAATTCTTGAGGATGTAAACTGTAACATTAGGGTGTATACTACATTTAATTGAATATTTGTAGGAAGGTAGGCAGGAAGGCTGGCAAGATAATTACTTTCAATTTTTGACCCATTTTCATTCATTTCCACACAGAATTTTTTAAAAGTTTCTTTTTTTTTTTTTTAAAGATTTTATTTATTTATTTGACAGAGAGAAATCACAAGTACACTGAGAGGCAGGCAGAGAGAGAGAGAGAAGGAAGCAGGCTCCCTGCTGAGCAGAGAGCCCGATGCGGGACTCAATCCCACGACCCTGAGATCATGACCTGAGCCGAAGGCAGCGGCTTAACCCACTGAGCCACCCAGGCGCCCTTAAAAAATGTTTCTTGATATCCTATCTAACTTAGATGACAATAGTATGAACAGGACAGAATCTACTAGAAGAGTTAATTTTGGTCATCCTGCTTTGCTGAGTTCAATCTAATAACCCCCAAGGCAACATAAACCTGGAAATAAAAGTACCCATGTGAGACTATCAGCCTAAGATCCAAAGCATTAGAATTACAAAATATTTCAATTAGTGATGCTTGTCTACTAATTGCACAACATTGCCTCTGGGTCCTGGCTCGAGGAGGCAATGACTAAAAACTTGTTGACCATATAGGGTCAGGTAGGTTTTTGAGACAGGGAGTAATCCAGATACTCTGATGATACCTGGGGGGCCATCAGGTAGGGTGACCAGCTGTCCTTGTTTGCTTGGTACTGTCCCAGTTTTAGCACTGAAAACCTTCAGCTTGAGGAACCCTCAGTCCCATGTCAACTGGGACAGTTGGGTACCCTACAATTAGGGTCAATCGAAAAATAGAGAGTGTGATCCCTCCTGATAGAATTTCTCTAAGAGGTGTTATTCAAAGATGACTCAAGCTACTGTAGCTCTTTGACAGTTCACTGATGAACTAGTCAAGAAGTCCTAAGAATTAGTCAAGTCCTAAAAACTAGTCAAGAAGTTCTAAGAAAAACCCTACACTGCCTGTATTCTCTTAACCTCAAACCTTGCAAAACAGCTTGATCTAATCGGGTCCTCAGGTGTAAAATCATGTATGGTAGCATATTCATAGAATTGACAAACCTTTCTTTGCACTGGTTTCCGGGTGTATTTCTAAACACTTTGCCAGCCTTCGCTGTAAACTGCAAGCCCTTATTCTAGCTATCTGCAGGAGGGATATACACAGGCAGCTCTTGTACCCATGGCCATTTCTGATCTCTGTATCTGCTAAGTGAGGAAATGGTTGAGAACAACTTAACTTTTTGCAGCAAGTCTAGCTTGTTCAAACTTTTGGCTGAACTACAGAAACTTGATACGCCATAAAACTGCCTGGTTCTTGAACAAGATAAACTTATTTTATTAGTGAAAACATCATATAGTTACCAATTTATGTATCCTTTATGTAAGTACAGGAAATATTTAGCCAATATATAGTACTTATAACTTATGAGAGATTTTAGAAGAAAAACTGGCAAGTGGATTGCTTTGAATTTTGGTGGGAAAGGTGAATGCTTCTGAAGCAAATAATAATAAAAAAGATCCAACTGCTGAGAACAGTAATAGCATGCAAATGATAACAGGTCAAACAACAGTTTGCTAAGATGAATAGATTAAATCAGTCCCCCAAATCAAGATTTGCCTATGTGATGTGATGTTAAGGGAAATAATTTAGTTAACACTTATGATTTAAATCATTATTAATTTTTATGATTATGGCAGTCACTGACATTTTGGGTGCTAAAAGGAAATAATTTAAATAATTGGAAAGTCAACTGTTTTGAAAGTTTTAAAAAATTTACTTAAGCTGCTTAAGTCGCCATCACCTGAGGAGAAAAACGAAGAGTTGCCTTTACTGGTTACACAGTGCCAGGCTCCCTGTTAGACATTTTACATAGAACCTCATTTAATCCTTTCAACCCTATGATATGAGTGTCATCCAACCTCATTTACACACAGGGGTCACAGAAATTAAGTAATTTGCCCAATGTCACAAAAATCTCTTTGTTTTTTCCACTGCATCATGTAATTGCCTTAGAAATAAAACCAAAATCACTTAAAGACATGTAAAAATACCATTCTAGTAATGATATTATTTTGCTTCTCTCTGTGTAATTTCATTGTATTTTGCTAATTAAAAATGAAGTTAAATAAGAAACCTGATATAACATTATAAGATCTATAATGATGCTTTTTGTGTATTTGTACCTTTAGTGCTTGTTGAATGGTGCTTGGTAATTCCACTCACTTTACTAATTTGCTCATATATTTCAATTTCTGAAATAGTTGCCAAAAGCCACTAAAAGGGAACAATGGGCATATTTTTAAAGCTTAATAAATCAAAACAATATGGGCACATGCTAAAGATTAATTTGGGATCATTTACATAAATGGCATTCTGGAAAATAAAAGGAGGGTTTTTTTTTTTTTTTTAAGCGCAGAAAAAGGAATGCAACCTATTTCTTACAAGGGCATATGAGTGGATCTCATATTCTCACACATGGCTTTGTTTTCAAATTCTTGAAAGTGCAGAAATTCTTTTAATTTAAAGGTGAGCCCATGGAAAATCTGGAACAGCTGTAGGAAACCATAGAGGAACGCAGTGCCACAGCCACCTTCTCAGCTTGCGACACTACCCCAGGGAGATCTGACCCTCCGCTCACCACTGTTCTAAATTATCAAAGAGAGGCACTTCTGTCCCCATTGCTACAAACAAGATGCTTCCATGGAATTCATGGTCTCATTAACTGATCCTGCCTAAGGGTTATTGAGTACAGAGAGAAACTTGACAACCCTTTGGACGCAAGAGGGACACCACGCTGTCCAAGGAAGAAGCCTCAGGAAGAGTCTAAGTTCAGCTGATGAGAAAGTAAGATGTGGAAAACAGCCGTATCTCAAAATGCTATCTGAGGGACACGGCAAAACATACCACCATGACTTTCTTCGAGGTCACACAAAGTTTAAGTGATTTTTACTATCCCGCATTCCAATGTGTCCTTCTCCATCAATGCATTTCCCATGGTAGTTCATCATTCTATATTTATGACATTTTTATTAGGTAACAGCATCTCATCTCTCTGAGTAAGTAATATGCTGCTGCATATTTCTGGTCACGGTCACAGTTTGGGACTGAGGGGTTTCATCCATCTTGGGGGAGTTTGAAAATCTTGTTCTTGAATGAGACAGGTAAAAAAATGGTCTTATTAGGATTTCTGTTTTCAATGTCCAAAGAAGAGTCCCTGGGAAAGAAAAAACAGATAAGAGAGCACTGGTGAGATCTATACGTTGGAAGTAGGCTAAGCTGGGGTAATCAGCTTAATCTAGCCCTAAATAGTGTACGCAGCTCTTTGTCTCATTTTCACCAGTAACCAGGGCCCATTAGGCACATGGATGGACAACAGGCGGCTCCTCCACGCTTCCACCAATGCTGAATTCTGCAGAACTGCGCGGAGAGTTCCATGAACTGTCCGAGCATTCATCACACATCCCTCTCACAGTGATTCATTTTCTGTCTGGCTTCCCCACCCTCCCCACCCCCCACCAATGGTTTTGTAGGGCTGGGCTGTCTCCCTGTGTTCACACTGCTGGCTGTTTTGACAAAGACAAGAAATGGGTTAGTATAGCCCAAGAGATCACCTGAGCTTTGCAGGCAGCCTCTGAAGGAGCCACCAGCATTTCCACGTTCCTGGGCAAGGACAGGAAGTGGCTTTGTTCTGCCTTCCAAGAGGCTGGACATCCACTGAGTTTGTCCTGCCTGATCTCAGAGGGGCTTTTCTGGCCCTCCAGAGAAGTGGGCAGGAGCAGCCAGAAGAGGAATGTCTCTAGCCTAGAGGATCTCACCCTTCACCTGTTGCTCATATGCGCTCCAGTGCTGCCCTCTGGAGGAATCTATGCCACCGGCCAGAAGTCAGCCCTATTCGTCCCAAGATAGTCTCCACCTGAAGCGGGGGAACCCAACAAGCTCGTAGGTTTTCTTTTCAGAGAAGCAGCTGCTACCAGGTCTGAAAGGAGAAGTGGCCATTTGGCCCCAGGTAAATGGCTGTCGTGAAGCAATTGTGGACCTACAGTAGAAAGAACATCCAGGTTTCCAAAAGAAGCTAGAAATACAGATTCTTGCCTGAGATTCCTGACTTTTCAAATTTGGCAAACTCACTCAATTGAAAAAAACAAAACAAAACAGAAAAACATTGTAATGGCAGGACCATGGGTAATGTATACAATGTCGTGTATAAATTAGAAAATAAAAGCACCCCTCTGGGCAGATAGAGCAGGACCAAAACCCCAGTGCCAAAGTGCCAAGTAAAAAGGTCCCCCTGAGCAGTTGCTCCCCGTGCTGCTGGCTTAACGAGCGAGTCCTGGCCGGGTTTCCTCCTCCCTTGCTTGCTGGCTGGGCGCTCGCGAAGGTTCACCCACACAGCTGCAGGCAGCTCTCACACCACTGCCAAGTGTGTTCATACAAGCCAGATTCTGCCCCTGGGTCTCAGGCTCACAAACTCTGTATGATGGAAGAGGTAGCTAGAGAGCAGGGAGGCCAACAGAAATTGCAACCCTACCCTTTCTAAGGGGCCATAAAACTTAAAAATATTTCCCCCTTCACTGGGTCCCCCAAACCTCCTCTCAGTCATCCTGGCTGGTGAATGTTGGATCAGTAGACATCAGGATTTTAGATGGCATTTTTTTTCTAAGGTCAATGTAGTCTGTATGTGAGAAGGATGTCTTTCTTTGTTTACTTTCTCTTTTTTGATACACTTCATTTATTATTATTATTCTTAATATCTTCCCTTTATTGGTCTGCTATGGGTCAGAGCACCTTATATACATTATTTCCTAAGTGCATGGAGATCTTCTATTTTGTACCTTCCTCCCCCCTCTATTTCTTAATAAATGCAAGAACAATTCTTTTATAAAGCAAAGAATGTATTTGTGTAATGTATAACTTTGAAAATCACAGTAACACCAGATGTGCATGTCCCAATGTGTGTTGTTCCTTCAAAATACTGTGTTGCCTTGGTGATTAGAGACTTACTCCAACGATGTCTTCATCAGTCATCACCTTTCCAATGCTTCTCTTTTGCAAGTACCTTCAAAGCCAGTTTACATACCATTCCAAGAAATTAGGCTTATCATTTCAGTGGCATCTACTGCTTTAATCCTTAAATGATAATATTCAGCCTTTCCAGACTTTTCAAGTCTGTTATCAGACTTGAGTACAAGTAACTTGAAGCGATTTCCAAAAATTAATTAACCCCAGTCTCAATGGAATTAGATTTGCTTCTTGAGAATGTTCACAAGAATATGCTGGATGTGGAGTACCTGGGTGGCTCAGTTGGTTAAGCATCTGCCTTCAGCCCAGATCATGATCTCAGGGTCCTGGGATCGAGCTTCGAGTCAGGGTCCCTGCTCAGTGGGAGTCTGTTTCTCCCTCTCCTCCCCACTCATGCTGTCTCTTGCTATTTGTCTCTCTCTCAAACAAATAAATAACATCTTAAAAGAAAAGAATATGCTGGATGTTTTAAGATTGTCTCCTAAATAGGGGTTCCAAAACTATTCTGAGCCCAGGAGCACCACTGATTGGGTATATGACCTTTAAAAGACATACCTTGCATTGGACTGGAAAGGTCCTGAGACGTTGATTAAACTAAATAAAGAGTTAGAATGGTAGAATCTGTAAGTTTTGAGTTTGGATTCAGGAGCCAGACAGACTGGGTTCAAATCTTCCTTTTGCCTCTTACTAGGTATATAAACTTGCACAAATTATCTCTTCATGTCTCAGTTTCCTCTTTTTTAAAGTGAAAGTGATAATTGAATGTGTAGGGGCTCCAAGAATACTGGGTGATATGGAATAAGGTGATACAGGTGAAAAGGATGAAAAGGGATACATCATGTAGACATTAATGAAAAGAAGCAGAAGAGCTATATTTGTATCAGGTAACTTAGACTTCAGAACAAATAAAATTACCAGAGACTGAGAGAAATATTAAATAATAATAAAAGAGCCATTCCACCAAGAAGTCATAGCAATCCTACATGTCTGCGTAACCAAACAACAGAGATGGAAAATATGTGAAGCAAATACTAATAGAACTGAAAGGAGAAATATACAAATCCCCAATTAAAATTGGAAACATCAACATCCCTCTCTCAACAAATGGTAAGATAGAAAATCATCAGTGTTATAGAAAGACTCATCCTCACCAACAACCAAGAGGAGCTGATCATCATTTATATAATAGGCATTCTAAGGATTCTTAAAAAAAGTGGACAATATGAAGGACTGTTGTGTATGTAGACAGAGAAATGGAAACTCTAGGAAAGAATTGGAAAAGAAAATCACAGACCTGTACCCCTGACACAATACATTATATGTTAAAAAACAAAAACAAAACTATGGTCCCTCCTCATCCACATTTCTAAATAAATGCAGCAACTTAACCAAAAAAGAAAAAAGAAAGAAAGAAATGAATAAATGAATAAATAAGAAATAGAAAACACTGAAACAGAAATGAAGAATGCCTTTCCTGGGTGCATTAACAGACTGGATGTAGCCAAGGAAAGAATGAGTAAGCCTGAAGATATGTCACTAGAAACTTCCAAAACTGCCCAAGTGCTGGCACAACAGGCACAAGAATGGAATAGTCATTGTGGCAGAGACAGAAATTATGCACAAGCCCAACAGCATAGCTGCTGACAAATGCAGAACAGCACTGCTCTCAAGGAGATCAGTTGGCTTCTTAATGTCAAGTAGCTTAACTGGATCCCTTCTACTTTGGAAAGACCAGGGACTCATCTTGATTGGACCAGACACATACTTTGGTCATGAGCTTGCCTTTTCTTACAGAGTTTCAGCTGACACCATATCTGGGTGTTTGTTCCACTGACACAGGATCCCACATAATATTACATTGGACCAAGGGACCCACTCCACAGGAAAGGAGGTGCGGTGACCAGTGATTCTTTCCAATATCTTCTTAAACATAACTAAGATGTCTTTAAGGGAAAACAACAAAAACCTTTTACTGTTCTCTGCTTATTTGGAGCATTCACTCTCTTGATATGTTTTTTAAAGAATGAGGGTAGGGAGGGTCCGAGGCAGAGGGAGAGAGAATTCTCAAGCAGACTCCCCAGTAAGCAAGGAGCCCGATGTGAAACTTGATCCTAGGGCCCAGAGATTACCACCCGAACCAAAATCAAGAGTCAGATGCTTAACCAACTGAGCCACCCAGGTGCCCCACTTTCTTGATATTATTACAACCTTAATACAGTCATATTTTCATCCTTGGCTCTAAGCTATGCTTTTCATGTTACATTTGTTATTAGAAAGCAAGGGCTTATCAATGAGGTCTCGACACACTTCATATAGATTTCTTTGGTCTGCTTCCTGCTCCTTTGTTGGGGTCATTTGTAATAGCCCAGTGGAAATTACTTTTTTTAGTTCTTTCCAAGCTTTACTACTGTGTTTCCTCATCTGCAGAAAGGTATCTGTAAGTTTTCTTTGAATTTCTTGTGTTTTACTTTTGTAAAGACTAGGCCATATGTAAAGAGTAAGACTGAGCCAGACATATATGACTAACTTCTCTTAAAATTCAAATTCAAGGGTGGCTCTGTCAGTCAAGCAACTGCCTTCAGCTCAGGTCATGATCCCAGAGTCCTAGGATTAATCCCCACATCACATAGGGCTCCCTGCTTAGTGAGAAGTTTGCTCCTCCCTCTCCCTCTGCCTGCCACTCCTCCCTGCTTATGTGCTCACTCTGTCAAAAAAAAAAAAAAAAAAAAATCTAAAAAAAAAAAATCTAAATTCAAATGCCAGTTTGGTCCTGCTCTCATCATCCCCCTTTCTCCTCTTTACCCTCCATCCTTTAAAGTATGAGTCAATTGAGAAGCAAGACTAATAGTTCATTGTGAAGTTCTTCCTTAGCAGTAAATGGGATTCAGAAATATTCTGGAGCTCCCTTCCCTTGTGTGGGATTGTGCCCTCAGGGCAACCCTTTATGTACTGGGCTACATACAGCCTCCACAGTTGACCCCAGGGCATTTGGGCAGCCCGACTGCTGGGCTTCAGCCCAGGTTCCTGGTTTTCACTTCTGTCCTCTGCTGGGACAGGAGCAGAGACTGAAACTAGGCCAGTTGGCTGAGGCTCTGACCCTTTTTCTTAGTTTCTGCCAACTTTCTTTGTTTCTGGTATTTCTACCTTGATCCATATATAGATCCTTGGGCCAAGATTCTGGTCAACAGGATGCCAGGAAGTCTTGCTTCCCAGAACGCCATACTCCTCCCCTTGCCTTTGGATCAGGCCCTTCAGATTGATGTGGACCCAAATTGCACCTGTATCCCCTATAACTGAACTTGAATCCACACCCAGACCCTGAACCTGAACTGTAAGCATTTGCAGCCTGATGAGTTCCTCGGCCCTGTGCCAGCCACCTCAGCAAAACTCTTTCTCACAACAAATGTCCACATACCCATCACTTCAGCTAGTACTACTGCTTTGACAAATTAGTCCCCGTTAATGAGAATTCAGCTCAGAGTAGTAGTTTCCCTGATTATATCCACCACCCTCTGAAGGGTACAATTGCTGGCAAAGCAAGTGAAAAATTTTCCAGAATTTCAACATTTATCTTAATGGGACTTTGTATGAAGATTTAATTTACATTCAGTTGTGACCAAAATATCTTGCCCATTTAATAGTTTTGTTGCCTATTATCAAAACGTTAACCTAGGTTGTATCTTAGCAGATTATATTATTTTCTCACAGTCATATTATTTAAATTCTCTCTAATTTCAGGTTTATAGACACTCAAAAGGGCTAGATTTCTTATTTCAAAACAAGAAAGGCTTAGTTTAGAACAGAAAACAAGTAGTATTAATACATACACACACCATAGTGAAACAGTGTTCTGGGATTATAAAATAAAGAATCACTTACATGCCAAATGCTCTGGCATCAACTATACACCAGAGGGGGAAAATCAAATCAAGAACTAAGATGTTCTAAGAATTAGCATGTAGACACTGGCATGTAATGTAAAGCAGTAATAAAGGGAAGGATATAATACAGTGTAACTAAAATGCTAACTGATCTTTCCAAGGACAGATAAGTAGCTTAAAATACGTTCCATTTTTACTAAACGAAGATCTTACATTTGTAAGATATTTACTCAAAATCACTAGTTAACTTTTTATGCAAATGATGCTTCGCTTGGGCCAATATTAAATTAAATTTTATTTTATAGCTCTGATATACATCTGGCCTTGGATAATACACAGTAGATAATTTATACACAAAGGAAGAGTCATTTGTATGTGAGGAAGTCAAAGAATAGACAAAACTGCATAATTTACCAACACCCAACTGCAAGCTTATTCTTTAGGAGAGCACCTTTCCTGAGCCTAGTAAGTGGCTGCACCATTCTTCTTCAAACCAATATTCAGTTAAATGAAAAGTAATGGCTAGAATGACATGCTGGCCAATTCCACCTCATCATGCTAAAAGAATGGCTCGAATTCAAGGAACAGAATGTGAAGCAAGATTAATATAAGGCCACCAAAGAAGTAACAAGGGAATCGCATGGCTCTTTGTCGCAAGAAGCCAACCTACCTTCCTTCAGCTCAATGGCTGTCCACCAAAGCAGGGCAGAAGGTGAGCCAGGGGACTGAAGCCTCAGGGCTCTTTATTCAACCTAAAGTACTCCAGGTCTGATTGCGAGAATTAGAAACCAAAACACTCACACTAACAAACTTCTTTAAAATTCTATAATTGAGCCAGAGATTTGGAAATAGAAGTATTTAAAGAAATTGGGGGTAAGAGGATAACGCTGTCCTCTAACTCGAGGTCCTACAAAACCGAATCAGAGAACCCAGCATGCCATTGGACTTCTCTACACATGCTTGCAGAAGAAAGTGACTTTAATACAAGCTGGTCTTTTTCATGATCCGAAGAAATTCTTCCTCGTTCACTTCGCCATCTCCATCCCGATCGGCTTCGTCTATCATTTCCTGCAGCTCCTCGTCGGTGAGGTTTTCCCCTAACTCGTTGGCCACGCGCTTTAGGTTTTTGAAGGAGATCTTCCCAGTTTCATCATCATCAAAGAGCCTGAAAGCCTTCAGGATTTCTTCTTTGGTGTCTTTCTCGGCCATCTTCTGAGTCATCACGGCCAAAAAGTCATTGAAGCTGATTTTCCCTGTGCCTTCTTTGTCTACTTCGGAGATCATCTTCTTCATCTCTTCCTTCCTGGGTTCAAAGCCCAGCGCTCTCATGGCCACCTTCAGCTCCTTCACGTCGATGGTCCCACTTCCGTCGGCATCGAAGAGGTCAAATGCTTCGCGAACTTCTTGCTTCTGATCTTCCGTGAGTTCAGGCTTAGGACCCACCTTTCTTTTCTGGCTGGTAGAGGCCACGTTTGACTTCTTGTAGCTGGAAGCCATCTTCTTTCGGCGGTTGTTACCTTTAACGGCGCCACTGCAGTCACTGCGCTTGCGCAGGGGTGACCCCTCCCTGGAGCGCAGGCGCGGGGCCTCTCCCCATGCATTCCCAAAGCTTTCCCTCACGGTCTCCCAGCGAGTTGCAGGTCAGTAAGGCGGCAAGTTCTGCGGCATCTTACTACGTTCTAACCCGCCGTTCCCTCGATTGTCGTCCAGTTTCCATGAGCTGAGACATGGGCCGGCAAGAAGTGACTGCAGCCACAGTTGTCTTCCATAATGCATTGTAACTTGCTGTGCTATCCGGGCCATTTGCCAGTACCCAGAAGACCATGTTTATAGGGTTATTTGGAAGTCCTTCTTCTCTCCTTTTCTATATAAATTAAAACAAGCAAACAAGCAAAACCAAACAAACAAACAAAAACCTTCGTGGAATTAAGAAAACAAAACAAAATTAAAAGCCCCCTCTTAGTCTGAGGTCACCTAAGGCGAAATTTAGGATAATCAAGATGGAGCTTGTCCCTGGGCATTAAATGCGGGGAAGAAGGAGAATCTTAAGTCACAGCATGTGCTCAACTTGACATAAATGGAAAACAGAAAAATGGAAAAAACAGAAAAAAATGGAAAAATTTTATATATAAAATTTGTAGAAATTTCTCTCCTGACATTACCCCCAACAATAATAAAACTTCACTGGCTTATTCAGCATATGCTGAAATATGAAATGTAATATCCAAATGTATGATTTACTTTCAGTGTTTCAATTTTATATACTCAGTGTAATTACACTCGAGTAACAGTCTTAATTTCATCCACTAGGCTTTTCATTTGGAGGGGGGTTGAAATACTACTTTCTGGTATTTTTTAAAGACTCTAGCAGCATATTATGCTCACTGTTTATCATCTAGTTGGGGCTGTGCTGAACCGCCCCCCTCCCCCACCGTTGTCCTGCTTTGGCCATGGAAATGGAAGCATATGGTGCAGCACATATTGGGACTAAAAATTGCCTCTGGGGAACAAAGAAGCAAGAGAAAAATGGGAGGTTTTTAAGTGGAAACAAAGGAAAGAATCCTCAAAAAAGCCCATAAAGGAATTTTTTTTAAAAAAATCTGATGTTTTAGCATTCTTTTCCCCCAAATCTCAATTTATTATTACTTGATCAGTTACCAAGAAGGCACTTTCAAAAGCTTTTATTGAAGAGTTTTTGTTTCCCCAGTATCTAGAACAGTGCTTGACACCTAGTAGGTAGATTAATAAATATTTGTTGAATAAGTGAATGGGAGTTACAATTGGTTTTAAAATCGTTCTAAATTGTGCAGATAAGACCAACCCCACCCCCACTCCCAGATTAAATTATGCTGGGAGTGTTTTATAAATTAAGTGTTGTTGTTTTTTAACTAGTGATCAGATATTATTTACATGATCTGTTTAATAGCTACATCTTACTACCTGCCCCAATTGATATGTGACATGATGGACTGAAGGCCTTAGTATAGGGTTTCTAAAAGTCAAGAAAACTTACCACTGGCATCTCCCATCTCCTGCCTCCCAGCATTTGTCACAGTGTCAACCCAAAGTAGACTTTGGCAAGTAGACACTGCCATTGCCTATCTTTCAACACTGCAAATCCTCCTGCTTTATTAACCAGGTCAAAAAGCCTGGGATATTACCCCAACCCCATGCCTTGTTATCTTTGTGACTTGAGAAAGTGACTTAACCTCCCAGGTTCAGTTGAGACATCTGCAAAGTAGACATAATAGTATAGCTTCCTAACAGGGCTCCTGTGCATGTTCTGTGAGCTACTCCAGGAATGGTTCCCTAGTGGGAACTAAACAGGGCTGGGTAATTGTTAGTTGAATCTGAATTTTTCCTAGACATTGTGCATTTCTTTTGACACCCACTCCTCTGCCCAAATTCAAGGCAAGCTATGATGTGTTGGGAAAAACTGAAGGATAGAAGCTGCCTTATATAGAGCTACATTTGGGCCAAGCTGAGCTCAAAGCAAAGCGGTTGTCATAGTTTCCAGATGTGTGTAATCAGCAGTCACAACTAGGGGCCACCAAGAGCACCCTTCATAGAAAACAGTGCCCTCAGCCAGAGTCAGCTGTTGCTGCAGAGTTACTTTATGTTCATAATCTGTAATCTGATTTAAAAAGGGAAGGTAATTTTACATGGATTGTGTGCCCAGCATGGCACTTGCTCCTTGCATTTGGGCTCATTAAATCCTTGCATCATTTCCCCATTCTGCAGATGAAGAATAATGAGGCCCACAAGAGGTTGGTAGCATATCCAGTGGTACACAGCCAATAAATTGTGGCTCTGGGATTTTAAACCTCGGCCTGTCTGAGTCCAGTGCTGAGGCTTTGTTCACCACACCATGCTTCCTTTTCTACAAATTGAGATTATTACCAAGAGTGTAGTATCACTGGGAAGATATGATCCTGCTCTTCTTCCCTAAATGTAATAATAATTAAGCATCTTGCCTAGAATGATTTAATAGGATTTTGTAGAATCTTAGATGGGGTCCCCTTCTGGGGTGAGTCAATGAAAAAAAGAGCAATATGCTTGATATTTACATTTATTTTTCCATTCTGCCTCATTCCATTCCCTGCGTTCAGCTCCTGGTACAAGGTAGCGAGAAGCAGTCTGGGCAAAGTCCTTTCAGTTGTCATCAGTGAGAGTCTATATAGTGCTTGTGAAATCAGCTTCATTGCCTGTAAGTCACATTTCAAGTTCCACTAAGAGCGACATGAAGTAAACAAGATGTCCTGGAAAATCAGTGGATAGGAGTGTTCTTGTTTTGTTTTTGCCCATTAAAGCTTTTGTACTGGAGTGTCCTAGGTAATATGCTAAATCAGTTGTTGATTTTCTGAGAGGGGGAGAGGAGATGTTTGTTTAATGGAATGGTCATGGAAGCTTAACGGCTGGAAGAGGGAAAAAAAGAGGTGCTGGGATTCCACAACAGGGTCTGGAGTCAGTCAAGACCAAGAGAAAGGACCCATGCAGCTTGCTTATTCCAAGTATTTGGTTTTCCATTTGACCTGCATGGCATTAAAAAAGGTGAGGCTCAGGAGTCTTTTAAAATTTAAGTTGCACTCAGCAAATTCAGCAAATTCCAGGTGCCACCCAAGGCAGAAAACATGCATAATGAAGTTTCTTTATTGCTGCCTATTTACTTTCCAACAAATGCAGAAGAGAGAAAATGCAAATGTTTGACACTTGTGCATAATAAGCAGGACAACTGTGCCAGTGTGGTGGATGGGTGATTCCCAAACCAACAGTAACAGAACTACGCTATTTATTCTTAAATACGTGGAGCCATTTACAAGAAATGGCCTCAGCAGCAAGAGTTTTACAATCCCAGTGGTCTCTGAATGAGACTGTGAAGTCCAGTCCAGTGACTCAACCCAAGCCTTTTTGGCAAGCCCAGGAATAGACTTAAGTGTCCAGCCAAAGGCTACATAATTTCTCATTTCATGAACCCCAGAAATAAAGAAATACTCCTCTCAGATACAAAATCAGGCTGTGTTTTAGAAAAGAATTTACCAGAATCTCACACTATTTCTCAAACTTTCACCCAGTTACTCCTAATAGCAAAGTAGATATAAAGGACTTCTTTGCGATCCAAAGAAACATTTGAAAGAAGCCTCCACCAAGCATGAAGGCCTTTATAATTCTGTGTTTTATCTTTTTAAAACAATGAATATTGTTTTTTGCTTCATAGAACATTTGCCAGTTCTATTATGGTTTTCAATGATTGACCATCAAGGAAATTGATTCCCTCGCAGAAAATGCACTTGTGACTTCAAGTATATCCTAAGGATGAAAGCAGGGGTGAGGAGAACCTTACATGTTTTAGAAAACTTGGATGGAGGATCTAATGTAGAGCTTGAGGTGGAAAAAATAAAGATTGACAGTGTTTCCCTTCCACTCCCAACGGAGGTCCACTCCACTTATACATCATTTGGATTTGGGAGAAATAAAAGAAGGAGGAAGGAAAAGTGTGGGGAAGAGAAGAAGGAAGGTAAATGCATGTCCAGAGCATTTTAAACTTAAGAGGGAGAGTGAAATTAAATGCATCCAATGAAAGAACGACTGCCCTCCCTTCTGGGAGCACAGATCAGTCCAAATTAAGCATTGGTCTGATGGAAGCACGCTGAGAAAAGATACAATCTATGTTGATATAAACTCAAAGCCAGACCTCATGGGATTTGTGAGCCAGCAATCATATTGCCCTGCTGTCTGCAGAGGGCCCCCAAGTGTGGGCATGCGACAGAGAATGCTGAACCAAGAGGCCTGGAAATGGCTTGCTTGGATTTTTAAAATATCTCCTAAACTAAGCTATTGACTTACCCTTTGATCCACCTTCGTTTATTCTCCAAGACCTCTGAGACATCAGCATCTTAACTGGCTCCAAGGTTGTTAACCAAGGAGAAGTTTCTGATTACCAGGGATTGAAAGGTCAAAAGCCCACAGGGGTGTTTGTAACACAAGATGAGCCAAGTGGGCTGCGTGTTCAGGGCGTCTTTAGGGATTAGCAGTGACCTGGAGAGTTTGTGCCCTTTTAAAAGACAACATTCAAATGTAAAAACAGAACAAACCAAAGAACTGCACAGGCCCAAGAAAACAGGTCTTGTGGAAAACAGGTCAGGGGGAACTTGGCCTGTGGCCGGCATGTTGTTTATCCAGTCCTTGCACTGGTCACTTCTGCTGGGGTTCATGTACTAAGGATGCCTCTCAGAGAAAAGGACAGAGAAAAAGGGAAGATTGCATCCTAGCTCAAAGCCTATTCATGCCTAGTTCCTTTAGTACAGCATAAAGATCGTTCCGGAAGGGAAGACCGTGCCAAGTCAGCCCCATAGGGGAAAGTGAACTGCTACAGATGCACTAATCTGTTTGATTTTCTCCCTTGAACCAGCCTGGAAAGGAGGAACCCTCCCTTCCTGCCATGTCTCCAAGTCCTCATCCACCAGCTTCCCTTTGGCCTAGGGGCCCCTGTGATTGGCGGTGAGACCCATCCAGGTCCTTTCTTAGAGGCCAGCCCTGAAGTCCTGTGCAAGGCACAGTGAGGGAGCAAAAAAGCTGGGACTGGGACCCTTTCCCACAGAGGCCCTTTCCCACATAGCCGTGTTTTCAGATTTCTCCCCAACTCATTGGAAATTGGGGAAACCAAATGAAAGTGACAGTAGAAGGAAACATAATGCATTTTGTGAAGAAGGGATTTGTATTAACCAAAAAATTTGAGAAGGTAGTAAGAATCAGTTCTATGACTGCAATGTATGTTTTAAAATAAGCTTCTGAACTAAATTATAGTTTTTCTGCATTTCAGAGTTTAGCAGTATGTCAGAAAACAAAGCATCAAAGGAAACCAGTAGGTCATGTTAGGAATCCCTTCATCAACAAGTAATCATATTACAGCTCCCTCCTGCTAAGCCTCTAAATGAGAAAGGGGGTACAAATTAGGGTAGGAGGAGATGATGTCTTCTCAGCCGTTTCAGTTGGCAACTGACCTCCCCACAGAGGTTTTTCATTCAGATGTTGGTTAAACATCTTTCGAAACTCAGTGGGTTCACCATGGGGGATTACTGTCCCTCTACTTTCTGTGATGTTCCGCATTTGCTACTTTGCATCTACAAAGTCCTTTCCAAATTCCTTTGGTTTCTGGATCATTCTTATCTGAAATCCATGTTCTTTTTTTTCCCCCTTGGCACTAGCCAGGGTTCCTTTTGCTCAGAATGCTATGCATGGGATAAAGTTTAGAATGGAAACTGGGTCATTTACTTGTGGTATTGTTTTCAGTTGCACCTTATACAAAGTGTTTGCCTGCCAGGGTGCTTTTGGACCCCATTGCATTAGTGTGAGTCCATAGTTGGTTAATTTTAAAGTTCCCCACATCCTCTAAGCATGGTTTCATACATGCACTTTGAAAAATAACTTAAGGATTTAAAAAAACAACTTAAGGATAACAGAGGGGAATGAGAGGGGAGAAAGAGAACAAGTGTTAGCTTTTAGATACAAACTTACACTTCCGACTCATCTACCAAGCTGGGTTGAAGAAGATGGGGAGGATTCATATTTTAACACAGATTTGTCTATGAGAATTTATCAAAATCCTGAGTATTTAGTGAATCCTTAAAAAGTGGTCATTATTTAGCCTTTCTTTCTGCTTAAAAGTTGTGAACATCCTGATTTCCTAGCAATCAACTTCTAGACACTAAGGCATAAACTAGACATTTTATCTTACATATTGTTCAAAACAAAGGAAAGGGCACTTTGGAATTCCTGGTTCATTAGGGATTAATTTAGAATACACAAAACAAATACATTTGAATTTAGCATGGAGAACTCCTGAAATTTACAAGGCGAAGATTAATGTCTAGATAAATGGAAGAAGATGAAGAACAAGTTCAGAATAGTATTCTTTAGCTTGATGAAAAAGTGAAGTGTGTAAACCTGGTGATTCACAGACCTGTACCCCTGGGGATAAAAATATATGTTCATAAAAAAAAAAAAAAAAAAAACAACTCACCAGCAGAAAGGTCTCTATCCTCCAAATGACTGTGGTTATTCCAGCTCTGCTGGTTTACTGGCAGCCCAGATGGGGAGAAGCCAGAGATGCTGCATCTATAGGTTACGTTTTAGTCTCAGACAAGTTGTCTAAATTACATCGGTGGTATGTAAGTACATAGGTAGTGCCCATATGGTCCATGGGCATGGGGCAGCAGTGAGGTGAGCTCAGAGCCCTGGGTGCCTGCCCTTGGAAACCAGCCCCACCCACTGCTAGGTGCATGACCTCAGGCAAAGTAAGCTCCAAATTCCTATAAAATGGGAGTGGAAAAGTAGTAAACTCACAAGATTGTGGTGGTGGTAAAGTGAGATAATCCATGTGATTTGGTGTCAGGGACTGAGCCACATGACAGTGAGATTTTTAAGGTGATTGTCATGTAGCTCAGGGCTCTGTCACCTGTTGGCTAACACCCAAATATTTTATTCACTGTCTAAACAGATCCCTCCAGTTTCATGTTTATAACTTACGATTACCAGGCTTCCTTTTTATTAGTTTCTAAAATAACAGTTGCTTAAATAAAAGAGATTTATTTCTCTCTTTTATATGGTCCCAGCTAACCTGGCTACTCAGATCGTCCCAGGACACCAAGCTCCTTCAGTATTACTGTTCCAACCCTAATATGCAGTTTGCCATTGTTACATGGTCTAAGGTGGCTCCCCATTACCAGCGTCCTCACCAGCAGGAAGGGAGATGTATTGGGTTCCTCTTGAGAAACGAATCCTCTCCACTCTACCTAACCACTCCTCTGGTGCCCATAACGGTGCAGGCTTTGCTAGTTTGCATAGGTGCGATCTGGCCATGCCTCACTTCAGCCCAAGCTTCTCACTTTTCTGTTCTGGAGCTTCTTGGACATCGTAGCAAGAACAAGCCAGTGGTGTGGGACGGCTAACACCTTGACTGATGGACGAGTACCAGTGGGTATCTCTCCCCTTGTGTCTCCCCATCAGAACGTACTGTGTCATTGAGTGCTAGTCACCTGTAATGGTGGCCAACTCTGTGACACATTCTTGTGTTGGCTCTCCCTCCTTTCTCGTCATACTTGCCTTTGTCACCTTCACTCCTGCTCCCTATTTAGGAATCACTTCCTAAATAAATCTGCAGTCAAGCTTTAGCTTCAGACTCTACTCCCAGGGGAGCCCAGGCCAAGAGAGGGGGCTCCACAAGACTTCCATGACCCAGAAGTGACCCACATCCCTTCTGCTCACACTCAACTGGACACATGTAGCTACCAGGCAGATTGAGAAGTGAATTTTCTCTCTTGCTCTCTTTTTTAAAGATGCATTTATTTATTTTAGAAAAAGAGAGGGTGAGAGAGAGAGAGTGTGTGTGAGCGCAGTGGGAAAGGGCAGAGACAGAGGGAGAAAGAGTCTCAAGCAGACTTTGCTGAACATGAAGCTGCGTGCAGCCTTACTCTCACCACCCTGAGATCGGACCTGAACTGAACCCAAGAGCTGGATCCCCAACCGACCATGCCACCCAGGTCCCCCAAAGTGCATTCTTTATTGTGGGCTGCCATGCTCCCAGCTAAAGTCCATGACTGCGGAGGACATCTCTGCACGTGATTCATGGGCCTATTTCTTTTAGTTAGACCGATGTGACTTTGCAGAATTAAATGCATCCTGCATAGACCAGGGGTTATGACCACTCAACTAAGGGACCTGAGATATTGTCTGCATTCATTGACTCATTTCCTATATGAACTTAAACAGGTTGCTTGAGTCTTCTGGGCCCAAATGTCTTTATTTGTAAAATGGTGATAGTAGTAACTCGTTTCATTCTGTGACTACATTACCTGACTGGACTTTGACAGAATGCAATCCGATTCACGCCCTGGGTGGGTGAGCTCACCCAGTCCACCATCCTGGGAAACCGTGATCAGCACCAGGTAAATATTTGGTGCTTAAGAGGTTACGCTGAAGTGAGCTTTTGCAGATCTTTTCTCTTCATTTCATCATTATTTTTTTTCTCTTCCAAAAGATTCTCCACCTTTGGAATTTATCCTTTTAAAAATAATCACAAGGAAAAAATGGCAGGGGAGAAAAGTTACCCATGACACTTGTTATGTGAGCCTAAGGGACAAAACTGCATTCTCTCTCTCCATCAATAACTTAAACTTTCAAACATGTAGGAATAGTTAAGGATTCCTTCTGGACTATTTTAAGGAGCAAATTTATTAGTTCTATAGCATCTCGTAATCCTGAGGTATTTAGGAAAACTACATTCTTTGGATTCTGAAACCCTGGCCGTTTCCCTGAGCTGCTTCAAACAATGTAGCTTTTGCTGACGGGGCACTCCCTGAGCCAGCAGTGTTGTTGAATTGTAAGTAAATAATCTTGACACAAATCTGTGGTTGACACACTGTCATACTATGTTTACTGCTCCAGAGGAGGGATTTATTCTGGGGATATTGAAAAATTCCATTGCTGTTTGGGGGAAAGTGACAATTGGGGTCACCCATAAATTAAAGTGATTGGCCTCTGTACCTAGATATGATCCAAAATATTGTGCGTGCTCTAAAATGTCATATGCGAAATAGAACAGTGCTGGATAAAGCTATATCATGCTACTAAATAAAAACAGATACCATGGATATGACATTTAAACTGCCAAGTTTGACTGCAGCTAGCAGCCATCCTTCTTCCAGGATTAATAACTAGGAGTTCTGAAGGTGGAACAGAAAAACTAACTTCAGTCCAATGGCATCCTGCTTTGGTTTAGCGTAGATTTCATGATGTAGTTTAGGTTGCCTTTAAAAAAAAAAAAAAAAGGTTTAGTTATTTATTTGAGAGCGAGAATGCATACGTGTGAGCTGGGGGAGGGGGCAGAGGGAGAGAAACTCAAGCTAACTCTGCACTGAGCTTGGAGCCCGACCTGGGACTGGATCTCACAACCTCTGAGATCATGACCTCAGCTGAAATCAAGAGTTGTCCACTCAACCCACTGAACCACCCAGGCACCCTTAGGTTGCCTTTTTAAAAAAGAATAGTTTAATATTTAATGAACCAGGTATGTCTGTCCTTGCAAGAAAGGTATTTGTTTTGTGAGTTTCTAAAAACCAGTTCCTACTCTACCATCTCTGTCTCTCCCCATGCCTGGCTCATTTGGGGGCCGGTCTGGCTTTGGGTGTGAGCAAGAACAGTCATGTAATGTGGAGTAGTGACAAATACTCAGGTGAAGAAGGCATCAGCCGCAGTCCTTGATTTCAGCAGAAACTTCTCTCCACTAACTCCATCTAAATCACAGCAACATGTAATTACAGAAAATCAAGAACAAAGCTAGGATTAAACTACAATATCCCTCTGTGCACATAACAACCTTCCTTTGATACCTTCTACAATCTTTTAAATAGCAAACGTGTGCTTTTTTTTTTTTTTTTCTTTAGGTGATTTCCATCTGTAGAATGATGGTCATAGAGACAGGAAAAAAGAGTTTTTCCACAATTGTGGAATATTCAGCAGAGAGCAGTTCAGCAGGGTGGAAAAAGCCAGAAGTGTTGCAAATAATCGTAGTACTGAGGATGATGCTTTAAAACAGTGGGGCAAGGCCTCCCCTCCCTGTGGGTCAGGGAGAGCCTCCTAGAGGAGGTCCCACTCCAGCATTCTGGGAAGGCACTTGTGAACTGTCCAGGAGGACAGAAGAGCAAGGGACTTTTTGATCAAGGGAATAACACCTACAGTACAAAGGAGTGGAAGCAAGAAAGTGAACAGCAGGTTCAGTAGGGGTTGAGTAGGGAATGTGTGCGTGGGTACGTGAGGAACGGGTATGCTTGAGGACAGTGTAAGCCCCTATGAGGTCTGCTGGGAACTCATATATGGAAGGCAGTGGGGTGGCAGGCACAAGCCACGGAGGTCGTGGGAAGGAGAATTAGAGCCATGGAATGTGGTAGTTTGGAGATGATAGTGCTCTCTGTTTTGTAGACCACCCAGTTCAGGTGGCTGATGGCCGGTATAGCACGGCAGGATACCCATAGTGTTTTATCGGTTTGTGTCTTCCCCTGACTCAGGGCTGCAGCAAAATCATGGAGGTCCTCAGCAGCAGCCAGAGAAGAAGTGGCCTCTTGCACAGTGTGTAGGATTGCCCAGAGCTGGCTCTCACCATCTCACCTCGGGTCACACCTGCCCTGCCAGCCTGGCTAGAACTTTTATGTCTTCATGCCTGCACATTTTATGAGTACTAGCTGCCTTCTCCATGTATAAAGAGCCAGCAAGGAGGTGCCTGGCGGGCTCAGTCTGTTGAGCATGCCACCCGTGATATCCAGGTGGTGAGTTTGAGCCCAGCACTGGGTGTAAGAGATTACTTTAAAAACAAAAAACAAAAACGGGCTGGTCTGCCTTTATTTCATTCCTCTTCCTTTTAAATCTACTGCTTTATTCTTTTTTTTTTTTTTAAGATTTTATTTATTATTTGACAGATCACAAGTAGGCAGTGAGGCAGGCACAGAGAGAAAGGGGGAGAAGCATAAATTAAAAGGGGGAGAAGCAGAGGGCTCGATCCCAGGATCCTGGGATCATGACCCAAGCCAAAGGCAGAGGCCCAACCCACTGAGCCACCCAGGCACCCCCTGCTTTATTCTTTATACCAGGGAATGCTGAACATTCAGACAATCAGTAAATATCCTCACTTGTTTCAGTGAGATTTCTCCACCCCTTCCTTCCTCCCTTCCCCCGCCTCAAGCGCACACAATCACTTGATCTTTAGGGACAATAGTATAAATGAACCCCCATGCGCTCATCACCCAGCTTCACCGATTACCAGCTCATGGTCAATATTTTCACACTTACCCCTATGCTCAGCTTACTTTGAAGCTATTCTCAGCATTTCATCTATAAATAGTTCAGTGTGAAAAGAAAAATTTGATTCCCATGCCAATCCAATGTCCCCCACTTTAGCTGTATTTAAAAGTATCATCTTTTCTGTTCATTGTCATCAGAACCCTTGTCTTCAATGAGCAATTTACTGAAAAGCCATTTGCCACTTAAAAATGCATTATATGTGCAAAATGTTTCTATAACATATAATATTAGAACTAAAAATAGAATAGTGTTAGAGCAAACACACATGTAACCATGACTGAGCTAGAGAGAGAGGAGTATTACCAGAATCTTTGAGGTCCTTTGTTTGTTTCTTATCTCTCCCTTCCAGTTACGTTCTGTCCTGAAACTGAGGCTCATCGTTTCCCCCACACAGAGCTGTGTGTGTCTTCACTATATGCAAGTTTGGACCTCCAAACAATATATTGTTTAGCTTTGCCTAATTGTGAACTTTTCATAGAAATAGAATCACTGAATCTTATAAACACAGTCATATAAAAACAAAAATCATATAGAAGTAAAAATCATTTAAATAGAATCACTGAAATATTGTTCTGTGACTTTTTCTACTTTAACTTTTTTTTTAATATTCATCCATGGATGCATACCTTAAACAGATTAAAAATGTTCTCTTCTATTGTTAGTTGTTGAGGTGTTTGTTTTATACTTCTGAATGGTAACTGGATTTTTATTTTTCTTTAAACAACCAATACATTTATTCATCTTTTACTTTAGATTCAGGGGAAGAATTTAGTGATTCATCATAACACCCAGTCTCATCCCCAAAAGTGCCCTCCTTAAAGCCCATCACTCATTTAGCCCATCTGCCTGCCCACCTCCCTTCCAGTAACCCTCAGTTTGTTCTCTGTGGTTAAGAGTCTGCTTTTTGGTTTGCCTCTCTTTTTTTCTCCCTCTGTTCATTACAATCTCTAGTTCAATCTACATCTTTACAAATGGCAAGATTTCATTCTTTTTTTTTTTTTTTTGTAGCTCACTAGTATTCCATTATCTCTATCTCTCTCTATATATACCACATCTTCTTCATTGATTCATCAATTGATTAATGTTTGGGCTCTTTCCTTACTTTGGCTACTATGGTAACTGGATTTTATTGAATTCTTTTTCTGCATATTCTGAGAAACCATGGTTTCCTTTTTGAAGCTGTCATATTACTTGGCTTTTTAACATTGAGGCAACCTTATATTCTGAATAAATCTAGCTTGGTCATAAAATATTATATTTTCATACATTACTGGCTACAAGTTGCTAATATTTTGTTTAAGGTTTTTCTTCAAGGTTTTTCTTCTATGTCCATGACTGAGATTAGCCAATATTCTTCCTTTCTCCAATTGGTCCTGGCCAAGTTTAGACATCAAGGTTAAGCTAGCATCGTGATAGGAATTTGGGATTAGTCTCTCTTTTTCTATAATCTGAAAATATTCTAAAACTTGGAATTGTTGAATCCTTGAATGTTAGTTAGAAGTCAACAGTAAAATAATGGGTCTAGTATTTTTTTCTGAGAGAATATTTTGAATTAACTCAATTACTTTTGTGAATTCAATTTCTTTAATGTCTATAAGGTCATTATGATTTTCCCTTTCTTCTTGAGTCAGTTTTGATCATGAAAATTTTTCTAGTAATTTGTGTATTTCACTTATGACTTTGACATGAAGTTAACTGTACATGGTATTATTACAAAGAATTTTAAATCTCTTCTGCAACTATAGTTATGTCTCCTTTCTATTCTTAACATTATTTATGAATGATTTATCTTTTTTCTTGTCCAGGCTTGCCAGAGGTTTGGCAATATTTGTCTTTTCAAATAATCAGTTTTTGGATTTGTTAATCCTCATTTGGTATAGGATTTCCTCCCATTAATATTTCTATCCTTTTTTAAAAAAAATCTACCTTTCTAAACTCATTGATTTATGTATTCACGTATTTATTTTACTGAAACATAGCTGACACAATGTTACATTAGTTTCAGTGTGCAATATAGTGATTCAATAACTGTGTTATGCTATGCTCACCATGAGTGTATATGTTTGCTATCTTTATTATAATTTTCTTCCTCTACTTTCTATTTTTTTCCCCTGCTCTTCTTTTTGCTCCTTTTAGGAGCGTACCTACCTTGCTAATTCTCAGCCTTTATTCTTTTTTTTTTTTTTAAGATTTTATTTATTTCGTTGACAGGCAGAGAGGCAGTCAGAGAGAAAGGTGGGGAAGCAGGGTCCCCACTGAGCAGAGATCCAGACGTGGGGCTCAATCCCAGGATCTTGAGATCATGACCTGAGCCAAAGGCAGAGGCTTAACCCACTGAGCCACTCAGGTGCCCCTCAGCCTTTATTCTTTATCATTATAAGCCTTTAAGGCTGTAAAATTTCTCCACACCCCTTTAGAATATCTAAATGTTTAATAAAGCAATAATTATTAATATGAGATATTATAAGCACTGTTAATGTTAAGCAATCTTTGCAGTGAGTTTACTAAGACATGAAATACATTTCATCATGTTTTAAAATTTTGGTTTAACAGCTTATAATACAACTACTTGAAAGCCTAGTTCTAAATTCAGTTTATTTCTATATTTCATTTTAATGATGATCACAGCTGAAATTGATACCTCACGATAACATAAAATACAAAAATGAAAGATGTGCATTGTTGGGTGTACTTACTAATGATGGTATCTTTATTTTTTAAATAGTTCTGGTACCAATTATGCAAAGTTTTTCTTAATATTTGATTAGGAAATTTCCATCTTCACTTATCTGTGGATGTTGCTTCTCTCTATATTTGGCAGATGGTTTAAAAAACACTGATATTCTTCATTTAGAAGAGTTTAAAAAAAATCTTTCTCCAAGCCCAAGTAGACAGATAAATGAGTTCTAAGAGGTGAAACATCTTTTCCGCAAGAAAGTTACATAATAATGGAAAGATTTCTAAACATACTTTGCACAGCCTATCTTTTCTCTCTTTTCTTTTTTTTTTTAATCTTTGACATAAAACATTTTACTAAGTTTCATTTCAGCGGAAGCCTCCATCTGCCTTATGGGTATTTCATTACATTTTATCCTAATCATAATTTTTTATGTCAAAGACCTAGATAGTAGAACACTTAGAAACACTTATTTTTATATGTTATTATTATATTTCAAACAGGCAGGTAGAAAAATTGAGAACATGAATTTCCTCCATCTCTTTATTTTTGACCCAGGTGGCTTTAGCATTCACTTACGTCTCTAGATAACTGAGTCCTGCAATGAGTGAGTTCCTACAATGCAGGAACACACAGTAGGCACTCAAGAAGTAATGGCTGGGAGAATGTGTAAATGAATGAATGAATGAATGACCTAATTGTTTGGCTTCCTCCATAGACTGATCTGAAGGGAGGGACCACTCCTTATCTTCCTTTGTAACCCAAGTATCTATCATAATGCTGGCACCCAGTAGGTGCAAGATATTTTTAGAAATAAAGGAAGGGTGAAACAGGAAGAACAGAAAGGAGAAAAGGGAGAGAGAGGAATTGTGGATGTTTGTATCTGGACGTCTCAGTTAAAAGGAGGGCTTATTAGTAAGTTTGGCCAGTTCAGTTTTAACCTTATTTACAGCCTTGTCAGTGCTTATTTTTAAGGAGAGCAGTCAAAGAAGATTCCTAGGGTAGCATTTACCTCTCTATAAGTGAAAATGGTTTCCCAAGGAATAGAGGAACTAGTGAATTCTATTTTCGTAGAGTCTCAAGGCTTCTCCTAAGGGTGTGGATTGGAAAGTAGAACTTTGCCTTTTGATGTGGTTCTTCCACTGTCTTGAAAGATAAAAAGCCACCAGAGGTTTGTGATTAGATAATCCACCCCCCTCCCCGCCCCCGCAGCCCTGGAAGTCTTGGTGGGCTAGGATCTGGGGATACTCTGAGTGGCTCAGAAGCGTGGGTGAATAAAGCCTCATGACTGAATGGTTTGAATGGTTGCCGATACTCAGTGCTGCGCGCTTACACGTGGGCTGTGCCGCCTCACAGGGGTCCTTCACCTCACGCCAGGCTGTTTAATCAACGCCTCTGACAAAGTTACACGGTTACCTGCGGGGAGACTCTCGTAATACTTTTGGAAACCAACCCACCGCGAGCTCTTGCTGTGAAAGTATTTAAATAATTAAAAACATTCCTCTATCAAAGGAGGCTCCTTCTGACAGTGGAATCCATAACTTTTGCTGCCTTTCTTTTCAAAACACTTAGATGAAAGAGATGGTTGTGTTTTGCGCAGCACTCACAACTTTTTTTTTTTTTTTTTAAATGAGGCCAAGCTTTGTTCAAAATATTTAGTGATGAAAATCTTAATAACCATAGGTTGGGGCACCCAGCTTCTTACTTCACTGTCTTCCTCCAAGAGGCACGAGTGGTATAAATGCGCTGAATAAGGAGAGGTTTGTATTTCCTTGTTTGGATCAGGAAAAGCTGTTTTTGTTTACACAGGAAGTCACTGGGCAGGAAATCTCAGCAGTAGGTTTCAGGCTCAAATCTCTGAAGATCCGTGAGAAGAGAAACAGAAGTGCCTGAATTCATACATACAAACACACACACACACAATCATCTTGTCTTACTCATTGTGGAGGAAATACAAACAGCCTTAAGAAAGGCCCTGAGGTTTAAGACGGGACGCATCTGGAGGGGTGGTCAAGAGGAGGATATGAGGACACCCAAGTGAGGAAAATACCACCCTCTGAGCATTTTTTTTTTTTAAAGGACAACCATTGTAACAGCAATAGCTTCCAAGACTGAAGGTATTGAAATTCACCCAGACAGATCCCGCTGGTCTGAAGCCCTCTCAGAATGAAAGGGCCCTGCTGTGGGGTTCTGAGGCGGAGCTGATGGGATTAATAAACCCCTGTAGATCTCAGATGGAGCAGGCACCAGCTTGGTAAGGTTTGTCCCTGGATTGTCACCCACGGTGAAAATTGGATAAAATGGAGAAGGGCATTGTCATGGCAACCGAAAGATGGTCATCAGGGAACCTGGAAAAAGGAAGCTTCTGTCTGCACACCACGGAGTGGACATTGTGTGGCAGGTTGTTCCAGCTACAGGAAGATCTCACTCTTTGCCTTAACAATTCTCCATCTTTCAAGCACACTTACAAGGAAAGGCAGGCCCTGACCTGTGGGCCAAGTATGACAGTCTCCATGGCAAACACATTGGCTATTGTAATTGAGAGATGCGTTACTCATTCATAAATCAATTTTCTCAAGTTTGCTTAGTGTAAACATTCATTCCCCAGGCGTCAACACCCCTAAATGAATGGATGAGAGGAAAGTTTTGAACCAAAAGATAAAATCTGAGAGCCAGCCTCCAGGCCTCTGGGACCTCATGACCTCAGCTGCCCCAAAGGCCCCAAATGACCCAAAGGGATGTCAGCTGAAGCAATGACTCCAGCCACCTCAAGTGCCCGGGGAAGAACTAAGAGGACAAATTTTAAAGTTGGCTAGATTAGGGGTGCCTGGGTGGCTCAGTGGGTTAAGCCGCTGCCTTCGGCTCAGGTCATGATCTCAGGGTCCTGGGATCGAGCCCCACATCGGGCTCTCTGCTCAGCAGGGAGCCTGCTTCCCTCTCTCTCTCTCTCTCTCTCTGCCTGCCTCTCTGCCTACTTGTGATCTCTGTCTGTCAAATAAATAAATAAAATCTTAAAAAAAAAAAAAGTTGGCTAGATTATTCCAGTGAGCAAGTAATTGTCCACTTCATGCCTTTTCTGACCTTGGTTTCAGCTTTTGGCATTAGTACCAGGGACACCCCCACATTCTATTATCTGAATCCTGGTCACCTTTATGGGGAACTTCACTGTTTATAAAGCCTTTTGCATTCATGATGTCATTTAGCCAATATAACAACTCTGAAAAGTAGGTGATATCACTATCCTCACTTCATGGACAGGAAACACAAGGCTCGGGGAAGGAAGTGAACTGCACATAGCCAGTCAGTAGGCAGCAGAGCTGGAACCTGAACGCTGATGTTCTGGTTTACCTCTGTTATGACACGTTGTTGTATCCTTAAACTACCAATAGACAAACTTCAGCCTCAAAGACCTGTGAAAATATTTCTATGCTTCCTTATCTGTAAATTGTAAAATGCATGACAATGTTAATATGTTAAGTACACTATTGAACATTCAAAACAACAGACGTTTTGAAAGGATAAAGAAATGAAATAAAAGGATGCTTTAAAAAGTCATACATTTTGTTTATTGATTAAGCAGAAACAAATTTTGCTATAATTACAATTATTAATAATTTTAATTTTTAGGGAGATATGATGATTAAAGCTTCAGTATTTATGAAAATCTTGATTTAACCTTTTGTGATAGAGTGATTTTCAAGTTTGGTCCTCAACATATTTTGATGCTTTTTATTTTGGAATAATTTTAGATTTATGAAAAGTTGCAAAGATAGTACAGAGTTGTGTATATCCCTTACCTGTTTCCCCCTACTGTAAACATCTTTAGTCGTGATGTCTTCCTGTGGCATATTGGATTTAGGAATGGACATTGATACTTTTTTGTTAACTAAACTCCAGACATATTTGGATTTCACTAGCTTTTCCATGTATGTCCTCTTTCTGCTCCAGGATTCAGTATAGGGTCCCATCTTGCTTGTCATCATCATGTCTCCCAGTTTCCTCTGATCTGTGATGGCTTCTCAGTCTTTCTTTGTTTTTTTATGACCTTGGCAGTCTCAAGAAGTATCAGCCAAGTAGCCTGTAGAATGGTTCCTCAATCTGTGTGTGTTTGATGAGATTAGACTGGGGGAATGGTTTTGGGGATTGAATATCAAGAGGTAAAGAGCCTTTTTGGTATCATGATGTGTATACATGATAACCATATGACATCACAGGGGATGTCAGCCGTCCCTTGGTTGAAGCAGTGTTTGCCAATCTTCACTGTGGAAGAACTACTTAGCCCTTTCTTTATGCTGTCAAATCACTATATGTAGCTCAAGTTCATAGCAGAGGGAAAATGAGCTGGGAAGTAAGCCCTACCTCCTGGAGGGGTAGAGTCTACGTACATTGTTTGGAATTTTTCTGTGCGGAAGATTTGTCTCTTCTCCTCTCATGCATGTATGCATTCAATCATTTATTTATATAAACATTAGCTCATGGATATTTATTTTATAGTTTGGGTTATAATCCAATACTATGTACCTATTTTGTTGCTCAAGCATTTCTAGCTTTGGCCATTGGGACTTTTTTTATATTGGCTCCTATGTCCCAGTTCATGCTCCAAGTTCATCTTGTATTTTCCCTGCCTCAACCCTGGAAATGATCATTTCTCCCAGGAGTCCTGGTTTTTTAAATTGTAGAATGTTATTTAGAAACCATTGTGTACTCACTGCTGTTGGAGTATTAATTCTGAGCCCATTCAATAGACGGAACTTAGGCATACACACACAGATGTGTACTAACTCATGTTTACCTGATATTTAGTTTTTAACAGGCAACATGGGAAAAGATTTCTTACAAAGATAAACAGACCCAGGGATGCCTGGGTGGCTCAGTTGGTTAAGCAGCTGCCTTCGGTTCAGGTCATGATCCCAGCATCCTGGGATCGAGTCCCACATCGGGCTCCTTGCTCCGCAGGGAGCCTGCTTCTCCCTCTGACTCTGCCTTCCACTCTGTCTGCCTGTGCTCGCTCTCGCTCGCTCTCTCTCTGACAAATAAATAAATAAAATCTTTAAAAAAAAAAAAAGATAAACAGACCCAAATAAAAGAATTGCATCACTGACTAAATTTCCTAAAACATGACACTTAATTTTCAGCTGTATCTACCAGTTACAAAAACATTTGTGTTCAAATTCATCTAGTAAGCCTAAATATTCACTGTTGTTAATCAGTTGGTTCTCACAAACTTAAAAATGTTGCTTTTCTGTACTGTGCATTCATAAGTAGATTCAAAATCTACAAATTCTCTTTCCAAGTTTTTAAAAAGTGCAGTTATCAGAGTTTTTAGAGATGACACACTATTTTGGGCAACAGAATTCCATAATCATGGAAATGTTTCCAGACATCCAGTTTTTTAATGTTTTTTTCTGTAGTACAAATTTTATTCAGACAGTTTATTTACTTTATTTATTTACTTTCTCATTCATTGGGAACATATCGGCTTTATTGTGAAATGACAGAGTGAGAGTGTTCATTATTTATTTACATATATATTTTATTGTGATAGGACATAAAAGTTATCATTTTAACCATTTATCAGTGGTACTATTTTATTGTTGTGGAACCATCATCACTTTCTATCTCCAGAACTTTTCATCTTGTAAACCTAAACATCTGCACTCATTAAGTAAGATCTCCATTTCCTTCTCCCTCCAGCCCCTGGCAACCGCCACTCCAGACTTTTTTCTCTCTCTGAATTTGACTATTCCAGTATCTCATATAAGTGGAACCACACAGTATTTTTCCTTTGGTAACGGATTTGTTTCACTTAGCACCAAGTCCTCAAGGTTTATCCGTGTTGTAGCAGGTGCAAGATTTTCCCTCCTTTCTGACTGAATCATAGTCTGTTGTACATACGTATCGTGTTTTTGTTTATCCATTCGAATGTCAGTGGACACTTGGCTGTTTCTACTGGTTTGGCTATTGTGAATAACACTGCTGTGAACATGAGGGTACAAATATGCCTTCAACTTCCTGCTTCCACTTCTTTTTTGGGCATATCCTCAGAAGTGGAATTCCTGGGTGATGTGGGTAATTTATGTTTTTTTTTTTTGAGATTTTTCTTGGTCATTTTCCCATCTCACTACAATCTCATTTTTATAAATCAGTCCAAACAAAGACATCTTGGAAACTGAAATATACCGAAAGTGAAGACAAAGAAGAGGGCATTATTCTTTTCTGAGTAAACATAGTGTCTGTGAGCCTAATAAACGGTTGGGATAGGGATCTTAAGACAGTATATGTTAAATCCTAGAAAATCTTAATTTTTCTTATTTTTAAAACGAATTTTAATATTCTCCAAAATCTTAATGTTTTCTTCTCACACACCAACGGACTGTTCTAGGTGGCACAGGAGAGGCAAACTGCAGTGGCAAACGAAGTTTCCAGTCTCAGGCCTCCCCCCCACCCCCTCTTGGGCCCTCCCAGCAGGCATCACTACCTACGCCCATTAATCAATCACTCAGGTTCCATCAACCCCTTGGTATCCCAGATCCTCAGCCCAAAACAACTTGCTGAGAGTTCATTCATTTTCTTAATTTTCTCATAAGCGAATATAACAGAAGGCTCTGAATTTCTGGGGCACTCGTGTCAGGACTTACAATAGGAATTTGCTCAAAGAAATGACCCTTGGCCTTGACACCTCTGATCAGTGTTGATAAACATTCAAAAGTTGCTAGAAGATTCTGAGATTAATTGATGCAGGTGGGACAGCTCCTGCTGGGACCTATATATAGAACTTTGGCTGTCTATACATATGACAGAAGAGTTACAAGCTATTCTTGTAACTTTCTTAGTAGCTCCTTAGCAGTAGCCCATGCAGAAAGTAGCAAGGTCAGAATGATGACTACTATTATGGACACTGCTATGTCTATGTGTTCAACTAGAATTTAGATTTGGAACAGGCTCGGAATTCTTTTTTTTTTTTTTTAAGATTTTCTTTATTTATTTGACAGAGAGAGAGCACAAGTAGGCAGAGAGGCAGGCAGAGAGAGAGGGGGAAGCAAGCTCCCTGCTGAGCAGGGAGCCCGATGCAGGGCTCCAACCCAGAACCCTGAGATCATGACCTGAGCCGAAGGCAGAGGCTTAACCCACTGAGCCACCCAGGTGTCCCAGGCTTGGAATTATTCTATTGCCATGCATGTAGAACTGACATATGAAAAGATGGCTTCTTTAATTTTTTTAGTTTATTTTTAAAAAAGACTTATTTATTTATTTTGACAGAGAAAGAGAGAGAGAGCACAAGCAGGGGGAGCAGCAGAGGGAGATGGAGAAGCAGGCTCCCTGCTGAGCCAGGAGCCCAATGCGGGACTGGATCCCAAGACCCTGAGATCATGACCTCGGCCGAAGGCAAATGCTTAACTGATGGAGCCACCCAGGCATCCCCCCAGCCATTTTTATAGTTTAGTGTGAGCCCACTTATGGAAACTGTCCGTCCATTTATTCATACAGCACATTTTCCTCAAACACTTTTGGTGCTTTTCTTGTGACAGGGTCTGCCAGGACATATATCAGCACCTTCTCCCGCTCCACCCCCACCCCAGGTCAATGCTGACAGTCTTCTGGCTAAAAAAAATGAGTCTTCTCATTTCAGCTTACTCATTTGGCAGAACCACCACAGCTACATGCCAATTCAAATAGAAAAGAGGGAAGGGGGGCATATGAAAAGGGGAGGGGGGAAACTATTTTCTAATTAATCAAGATGTACATACCACCACCCCATTTTTTTTTTTTACCTCTAAATAGCACTGTGCCCCACAAATGAACACTTGGGACTGCAACTCAGAAGTTAAGTCTTTCTAAGGATGCCTGGGTGGCTCAGTTGGTTAAGCCGATGCCTTCGGCTCAGGTCATGATTCCAGTGTCCTGGGATCGAGTCCCACATCAGGCTCCTTGCTCAGCGGGAGCCTGCATCTCCATCTGCCTCTGCCTGCCACTCTGTCTGCCTGTGCTCACTCTGACAAATAAATAAATAAAATCTTAAAAAAAAAAAAAAGAAGTTAAGTCTTTCTATACCAGGAAATAAAAATGAATCGATGTAAAAGAAACTGCAAAATAAATTGAGACCTTAACTATTGCTCTCTACTAGGAACATGTTCTTATGGATTAAACACTATACAACAACATTTTTTGTTTTGTGTTTTGTATCTTTTTTTATTGAGGTATAGTTGACACACAATGTTACATTAGTTTCAGGGACACAGTAGAGTGATTCAATGGCTCTATAGTTTATGCTATGTTCACCACAAGGGTAGCTACCAACTGTCCCCATACAGGGCTATCAAAAATATCACTGACTCCATTCCCTATGCTGTATCATTCATCCCCATGACTTATTCATTCCATAACTGACAGCCTATCCTTCCCACCCCCCTTCACCCACTTTGCCCATCCTCCTTCCCCTCTGGCAACCACCAGTTACAAATATCTTTCTTGTCAAGAACTTTTCTCCGTAATAAGGCAGAATTTTCAAAACTGTTCTTACCTCTGTACAGAAAATTTTCCCATTTTTTTTTCTGATGAAACTAACCTTTTTACCAATGCAAGGAAGATATCACACAGACCTACTACCTTCCATCCATACATTCAGCACTGGACACAAATTATATATATAAGTAAAGAGCTAGAGGACAGATCATTTCAGGTTGGGGGAGAAGGAGGGGTTTTGAGGAGGAGGGAACATGTAAGGTGGAATTTGAAAGAAAGGATGGCAGAAGGAGGGTATTCAGGGATGAAGAAATGGTTTGAGCAATCATGGGGAATGTTGGGTGTGTGAAAAACTCTGATAAGGACTGATAAAGACTGTTGGAACCAGAAAGCAGCTTTCCTAGAGTGTGAGGTGAAGGAGTGGCAAGGGTCCATTGTAGTGGAGTGAAAACATACTTCATTTCTAGGACGAGGGTCCTAATGTTATGGCTTCTCTGAGGTGGAAAAGGGAAAGCCAGATGGACATGAAGAACCTCAGGAAACCTTATGTTGCTTTCATGGTGTCAGGCAGAGGCAAGAGAACATTCCAAGTTTAACTCTAAGAAGTGCGTTTTGACAAAGCATCGTATATGATATGATCCAGTTTTCCTAAATGTACATTTTAAAACTTGTTCTCAGCTCATCTGCCCATCACCATGAAAGTCACAGGAGCACTGTCCAGGGGGATAAGAGGAGCAAGACTGTCAACATGATCTTTACCCCAGTGAGAAGATGCTCATCTTTGTAGGTAGTATTCAGTAATGTTTAATTCTTGGAGGTACTTGGCTTCACACTTTGACTACACTAATACTGCCCAAGCCAGTTTGGTGTCAAGTACCCCTAACATCTTGGCACCAAAGCCATTATCTGGGTCCAAACATGTTTTCCTCCAATTTCAGCTTCAGTAGGTCAGAATCCAACTAAAAGTCATACATAAGTAATCCATATCAAATAGGGAAATATGAAAACAACAAGATTTTAAGACAACATTGAACAGGCATTGATACCAGTTAGCTCTACCATTGGTATGCTGGATATTGTGATGTCTTCTCAACATCCATTCCCCCTTTTCTTGGTAACTCTTCCCATGTTAATTTAAATATCTACCCATCCAAAAACAGGTATGTGCATTAGCACTCTAACATGCTCAGAATGCCAGCACTAGCCTACAGTTGGGCAAAATCATCTAACATGAGGCCTGCTTTATAATAAAGCATTGAATGTCTCCTGTAATTTTATGATTACTCTATTGGAAGTGTAAAACAGAATGGCCATATGGGTACAAAATGGTTGTCAGTGTATCATTTGTTTACTCTGGGGATGGAGTGGCTGACTGGAAGCTATGCCGGGCATAAGAGGGTACCATACTATGCAGAAAAGGTCAGAATTTAAAGTTTGTACTATGAATGTATATTGCTTTTGCATGATTGCAAGGTCAAAAAATTGTAGGTTGAAGCACAAGTTGGAGGCCATCTACATCGGGAGAGGGCCTAAACTGGAGGGATCAGGGAAGGTTTCTGCATGAGTTACCTCCTGGGATGAGCCTGAAAGCAGGGTTGGGTGGGAAGGAAGAATGGGCATTGCAGGCATGAGGTTTTCACATCAGTCAAGTAAGAAGCTACAATTTTTAGAAACAGACTCTCTTACCTCAGAGGCCTTCCTCCGCGGGCACAAAGTAGAACAGGGTAAATGGTCATCCTTGGTCATATAACCCATGTCAGCATCTGAGTGAATAAGTCAGACCTCCAAAAGCCTCCTGGGGAGAGAGAGTTGTAGGTGGGGATTGAGGAATAGGGCATGTTGACAGCATTCCTACTGTGTGTCAAGAACTGTGTCAGATGTTTTACATACTTCGTCTACTACATTTAGTAATCATAACAATCCTCATTATAAAAAAAGATGCATTTGAAATTCTGATAGGATAAATCATTTTCCTAAGGTCATAAAGCGAGTAAGTGGTAGAGCAGGGATCTGAATTGAGGTCATTTTGGCTCTGAAGCTTCACTCTACATTTAGTTTTGCTTATGTAGACTCAGCTTGAAACTTCAGTTTGAATGAAACCACTTGGTATTAATTAGAAGAAGGAGAAATTGGCAAATGCTATTTTAAATGCTTTGAACAATTCTCTGGAGAGCACATTAAATACCCCAAAGCAAAGCAAAAATGTATATTAATAAGAACACAGCCATTCAAAAGGCAATTGTTCACCATCAGTTCCAAAAAGAATAAAAAAGGGGAGTTCAATTTCCCCAATTTTTCATGCCAAGTGCTCAGGCTCCAAGTTTCCCTCACTGCTCTTTCTTCACCTCTTCTCCTTACACATTACATGTTACAGCTTCATTCCATACGATGTAAGTGGTATTTATAGGAAATGCTGATCACTGCCAACAAGTGAATACTCACATTAAACACGATTTAAAACAACCTTTTCTGCAGTTGTTTATAATAACCTCTTGGAAGTTTGAAATTAAAATCTGTATCCCATCCAGCCTTTTTCCCGCCTCTTACATTACCCAAAGCCAAGAACTTGCCCTTGAACATACTTCAACTCCCCGGCACACCACTCTGACATGCTCTGTAGCTAATTATCTCAATCCCTAAATATTAGTCCTTTCTCTTGTCTTCTCTGGTTTCCTGGACAGGATTCACGCTCTCTGGGTATCTCATTGTTTATGTCAATGAACAAATGAACAATGTCCCTTAAACAGACTCCTTCTTCTTTGTTTTCCCTATCTTCCCTCAACACCTTTTCAATTAAATGTGCATGGAACTTCTCCTCTTTCACAGGAAGAGATCCAAAATTTGAGATAGTCCAATGTTCTCATTAAAGAGACAAGGTCATTGAGACCCAGGGAGATTATGTGATTAACCTAAACTCACACAAGACTTTTCCTTGGGTTTTGGTTCAATTTCCTTCTCACTGTCCTGTACCACCGACCACTGGTTCACACCCATCCCAACTGCTTGCCAATTGGATGTCAGATTGTGTCTGCCCAAAGCAAGGGGTATGTTCCATTTTCATTTTTCAAGTGACACATGGCATAGGGGAGGTCCAAGTGCAATTGTCTTGGGTGGTTTGTCTCATGGCCCAAACGCTGCATGTATGTTCCTTAATCTGCAACGAGTGCGCCTAAACCAAGGCAACTTCCCAAGTCCTTCCTTTGAAGCTGTTCACTGGTGTGTGGCATCCCTCTTCCAAGGGTGTTTTAAGAGGACAAGATTATAGCCTAAAAATTTCAAAGTATTGTAGAGGCAAAACTGTGAGGGTGGGTGGGCTGGGTGGGGCTTATAAGGCAGGGCTCAGAAATACTAAGCTATGCAAACATTTTGCTATGGAGGGTCTGGGAAGGATGTGGCAAAAAGAGTTTTGCTTTATTCCCATTGCTGTGAGGTCCTTTGAGACTATCGCTATTCATACAAACATAGCAAAATACTCAGGGAAAGAAACTATAAAAGGCAGATTTCTCTTCAACATGGCATTTGATACTAAGCAAACCTGCCCTCCTGCTGTTTGGGATCCCCATGTGACACTGGCCCAGTGTGGATATCGTCTTTTAAGCCTGAAATACTTGTAAATACTGGGAAACAGAAGGTGAGCTTTTTGACATCCCATGACATGGTGCTGGTATGGAAGGAAGAGTCCTAGCATCTGTATTTGGCAGGACAAGACCATGGTTAACCCACTCTCTTAGGCTGGCCTCATGAGCACGGAGATCGTGCCTGATTCAACACTCTGCTGTTGCTGTTTTGACTTTCTTAATAATTTTTTAAATGAGTCTCACATTTCATTTTGCACTGGGCCCCATAAATTAGGTAGCTAGCCCTGTCACTGCTCCTCCCTCACCCCATTAACTTCCATATACAGCTCCTTTTCTAAGCTAGACTGAAGGGACTATGTTCTATTCATGCTTGTTTCCCATCTGTGCCTACCAAACTGGATATCATTAGACCACAATTTTATTTTCTCCTTCACCAATGCCCAGCTTTATTAGGACTCAGAACCTCACTGCAAACCTAAGTATATACGGTAGCCTTAAATCTTATTTCTAAGCATTTTCTACCTCTAAGGCTCTATAATTCTCATTTTCTTCTTGAGTGGTGCCGACTAATTTTGTGACCAGGTTAATTAAGGCAACTCCTCAAAATTACTTTCAGAAGACTAAAAGGTTTCTTTCACCAGAAAGAAAAAGAAAAATGTCTTATAAAATTGTTTCAGAATATAAGATTGTTTAAAACCTTTTTCTAAAAGATGAATAAAAACCAGGTAGCTCTTTAAGTTTCAGTTGGCTAATGTTTAATATTTTCTTGTAAAAATCAGCATTTGGGTAAACTTCATGGGTAAAAGAAAACTACTGGTTATACTGAAGCTATTGGGAATAAGAACAAATAGATAATTTTATTTATTAACTGCATCTGGTTAATATCTTAATAGTCATTTAATATTTATTAAATTTTTTTATTAAATAGGTTTAATTTTAACAGTATTTAATAACTGGGTAACTAGTAACTAATGTCTTAAATGAACAAGACCCAAAATAAATCATAACAGGTAAAAAAAAAAAAAGTCAACATCAAAGATAATATGCTCTTACACAAGTCCCCTTAATCTCAAATCCAGGCTTTTCAAGTACAGGAAAGAAATCGAGCTCCTGCTTTTTCACATAACCCTGGGCTCTTCCTTGTTTCTGGAAAGTACAACAGCTTCCATCATTCACTTTAGGTGAAATGTGCTCCTTCCCATAGTAAATGTTGATCGTGGACCTCTTTGCACAAATCACTGGGACTGGTGCCATGTGGATAGAGAAGGGATGGGCTTCGTTCTTACCTTCGAGGAGTTCGTTCTCTAGGTGGGGATGCCAACACATACATTGACACCCCTGTGCCACCAGACTGAGTTTTGGCCAAGATGTGAGTCTGTCTTGAGTCATCTTTGCCTCGTACATGTCTAACGTGTATGGAACATCTAAGACGCAAGAGATGTTTCACAGCCGACTGGATGAATGAATGAGTTAATGAATGAAGTACTAATGAACTCCTCTTTTTCTCATAAATACCAGCTCTTCTTAGTTGGCACCAACTAAACCATTGAACAAGCACAACTTTCAGGGAGAAAATGTGTAGGTTGGTATGGAAGACTACATCAACCTGATCTTCTCTACTCTAATTATTTCACATTAACTTCAAATAGGAAAGGAGTCTTAACAAATGATTTAGATGTTACTGATGTTTTCTATCAGTAACATGAAGTCAGAGGCAGCCTTAATTCAACAATCCCAGATTGTCTGGATGAGATATGGTGTATATGTTAAGTAGATAATAAAATTATTACTCTTGCAGTATGGAAGGGACTTTGGAGACAAATCAGTATGGATCTTAAAAGCCAGGTTAAGGAATTTATGCTTTATGTAGCTATCACAAATTCTGTTATAGAAATGTATTTGTGGGCATGGAAGACATTTGGGATCTAGCACTAAGTGGGAAAAAAAGTCCAAAACATAGGCCCCCAAATAGCCTTAGCGTCACTTGATGTCACCACAATTGTAGATCTCCAGGGAGGGGCCTGTAGGTGGGCCTTCACTGGGCCTGACACCAAGAACAGCAGGCTCTGACTTGTATTTTTCATGTAATTACCATTGTTCCTGCTTTAAAATGTATCTATGCTCCTTCTACCCTCAGTTTCAGGATGCAATTAATTATAAAATAGAGAAGGCCTCAATTCCAGAGTATTACACTGAAGAGTAGACTTTGGATGAGTGGGTCCAAATTGGCCATGGTATTTCACATTGAGCCAGAAAGCACCATCTGAGCAAATAGACTTTTCTGGAATCATTTTAAAGTGCTGATCTCACACTTAAGAGCTTGTCACTCAAATGAGATCATTTCTGTTAATGCACATATAAATTTGTATAAAAAAATTGATCTTAAAATATAATTGACAGCAAGCATAGGAAGACGTTATGGAAAGCACATGGCCTAAGACTCCAGAGTTCACACCCTGCCCCTGCCATGTAATAGCCAGGTGATCCAGTGAGGGATACTTGTTTTTTCAACCTTGTTGTTTGTGTAAATTAAACAGGGGTTATAAAGAACCATTTGGTCTAATTCGTAGGCTAAGACCCAAATGGGAAAGTGCTTTGTAAAGTACAGAGCTTTATAAATATCAAAGGACTGTAATCAGATGATGGTGAAAACGTCTGGGTGTTGGGAGACTTGGGTTCTGGGTAGACAGCAGCTATGACAGATTCTATGGAGACAATCCCATGAGGTCTTCTGGCCTGAGGGCTCATGGTCAAATGCAGAGTTGGCCTAGGTACATTCCCATGATACTTCCAACATGAAAACTCTACTGTGTTAGAAAATAACCTTTGTGTTTCACTCTCATTTTTAGTTTTTCTCATATCATGAAAGAATGAGTCTTGAGTTTGATTTTCTGGGCTGTATGTGAGAGAGAATATGTAATGGAAGAGGGAAGTTGGAGAGGGTTTGGGAGAGGAGGGGAGAGATGGGAGGACTGGAGAGGAAACTGGGAAGGGGAAGAATGATAAGATAATACAACCAGGCATCACAAATTGGAAAAGCAGACCACCCAGAATTGAAGACCTGTTCTGAGAAAACAGGAACTGCATGTAAGGGGTGGATGTAGATGCCTTGGCAAGCCCTGCTCTTGCTGTGGGAGAAGCCATCAGGCTTCCTTCCTTCCACCTTCAGTTCTACCAAGGGTTGTCTCTGCCACACCAAGTGTTCCCTAGACCTGGACTTCGTGGGGTCTTTTGCTTTCTCAATTTGTTTCTCTGAGAAAGTCTTTGATCTATTTTAGATACAGTGGCTTTGATGAGTGAAGAGCCCCTTAGGAATAGAGACAAATCCACATTGAACTGTGGACAATTTTCTACTGAAATAGATTTCTCTCTACTGTTCTCAATTAAGAGTTTGTCTTCTGGGATTCAGCTTCAAAAGTTGCATTTTCTCCTTATGGATGTCAGAAAACTTGTGTTACATTTAGTATCCAGACAGCAAAAAACCCAACTGCATCTAGCTGCATCTTGCCAGGTGAAGAATAGCAGGACATCAGAGATGATACAATTTGGTTAGGGAGGTCGGACAAGCCAGTGTGTCCAGGCGGAGGCAAAAAAGGATCTTATTAGCCTGAATTATCCTGGAAGGTGAATGCAGAATGTAACTTTATTTCATCCTGCCTTTCCAGGCACACATTCTGAGAAAGAAAGAGCAAAAATTAAATTCACAAAACATGGCACTGTACCAGGGTCCTTTCAAGATTTAAGATGGAGAGAGCTAGAGATCCTGGATTCAGCTTCCAGAATCACAGAATGTAAGTGCTGAAGAGGACTCTCACCTTGCAAACAATGATTCAGAGGTCCAGAGGGGTTGAGGGACTTGCCTAAAGCCCTCAACTTGCTCAAGACAGAGCCATTGTGACTCAGGCCATTCTTTTCTTTCTACCACATCCCAGGGCCTGTTGAGTTAAAAAAGAATTTTGAGCCTGAAATATGATATGTCAAAAGCAGTGTGATAAAATGACATTATCAGTCAACTTGTCTGGCATCTAAATAAACCTTTGTTGTAAAAGTTTGAAGAAATAAATGCAAAAAGAGATCATCTGAAAGATACCCGTTTCAAGACAACAGAACCTCTAAGAATGGGTTTGTTATAAGATCTCTCCGTAAGGACATCTGTTGAAGAGTGGAAAATTGAGTCAAGCATGAATTCTAGAGTTGGATCAGACTTGGAGTCAGTTCTGACCCTCTCTCATCCCACCTTTGGGCAAGTTTCCTATTCCCTCAAGCCTCAGTGTCTAGGTATGTACAACAAGGAGACACATATTCTCGACCTCTTAGGGCTGCTGCGAAGACTGGGTGAAATTAAATACACATAAAATGCTAAGTACAATGCCTGACATATTGCGCACACCTAATAGACATTCACTATCACGATAATTCCAGTTACTGATTGATAGGGTAACCAAATCCTTTCATTCACTTCTGCGGTATTTTTTGAGCTTCTCTACCCCAGGCACAGAGGATAAAAGGGTGCATGTGATGCAGTGTTTGTCCTTAAAAATAAAAACAGACTGTCCCAAGGCAGGGAAAAAGCTAAGTTGGAGGCCCAAGGAGGGGTACTGGCTGTTCTGGGAGGGTTGAAGATATCTTTCTTGGAGAAGGCAAGGTCTGAATAAGGAGCAGTTAGCTAGTTAAAGGCGGTGGGAAGTGAGTAGGGTAGAATATGGGATCAGGGCTGGAGGGTGACAGGTACATGTGAAAGACGGTAGGCTGGGGGTAAGCACTGAGTCCTACCTGCCCTGTTGATGGCTCTTTTAATATGCATTTAGAAAAATTAGTTTCAATGAATGATGTTTCATAGTTTCAGTAAGTGTGCAGATTAAAGGCCGTTGCCAGATTAAAATGTATCCTGTAAGCGATGTGTTCGTATTTTTTGGATTGATCATGTGATTCAAAAGTGAACCACACAGAACTCTAATTGGGTTCATTTGAAGCACAAAATCAAAGTTGCACCAAGAAAAAGAAGTATTCACCAACGAGAGAAAGGGAAGGAGGGAGGGACAGAGGAAGGAACAGACGAAAAGGGAACAGAGAGCTGGAGGCGCTGAGAAAGGAGCAAGGAAAGGGAAGGCTGTTGGTTTGAAGTGAGAGTTTGTCGATGGAAACTGCTTTCCTTTCCTGCCTTATTTATTTTGAGCAGTTTTCTATATTTAGGATTGACATTTTCGTTTTGTAATAAACTGCATAGTTGATAATCACATTCCTATTAATGCTATTGTTCATGGAAATGGGACTGCTTTAGAAGATTCTGATTCTCAAGGGAGACTTCTGGACTCCCCAAGGAGACTGTCCCCTTCCTTCCTCCATTCCTCAGGACTGCTTACAAATCTCCCTACAGCGTGGACTCCCTTGCGACTATTACCTTCTGTCTTCACACTTGACAGTCAAATCCCCAAGATGCTTTGTAGCTACTGTCAGCATCTAGAATATTGTCAGTCACAAAATGGACAGTCATGAAACGTGTGTTAGTGTGTTGAATAAATGACTGACTCCTGACAATGAGTGGCTCTTATCTGAGGAAACATACTCCACTATGAGTTTTGTCTAGCAGTCTGTTTTATTTCTAGCTTGATCTAAGAACAATGAATAAAATAATGACATAATTTAAGAATAATTTGTAATGCTTAGACATACACTTTATCTGATAATCAAGATTTCATCCTGTTGAACCAAACCCAAATGTTTAATAAACATGATCACTCAATATCTCTCTCCTTTATCCAATCACAATTCATGTGTTGAAATTTCTTTTTTTTTTCTGCTTTAATTTTTTTAAAAGATTTTATTTATTTATTTGACAGATGGAGATTACAAGTAGGCAGAGAGGCAGGCAGAGAGAGAGGGGGGAAGCAGACTCCCTGCTGAGCAGAGAGCCCGATGCGGGGCTCAATCCCAGGACCCCGAGATCATGACCTGAGCTGAAGGCAGAGGCTTAACCCACTGAGCCACCCAGGCATCCCTAATTTTTTATATTTTATAAACATATAATATATTTTTATCCCCAGGGGTACAGGTCTGTGAATCGCCAGGTTTACACACTTCACAGCACTCACCAAAGCACATACCCTCCCCAATGTCCATAATCCCACCCCCCTTCTCCCAACCCTCCACTCCCCAGCAACCCTCAGTTTGTTTTGTGAGATTAAGAGTCACTTATGGTTTGTCTCCCTCCCAATCCCATCTTGTTTCATTTATTCTTCTCCTACCCCCTTAACGCCCCATGCTGCATCTCCACTTCCTCATATCAGAGAGAGCATATGATAGTTGTCTTTCTCCGCTTGACTTATTTCGCTAAGCATGATACCCTCTAGTTCCATCCACGTCGTCACAAATGGCAAGATTTCATTTCTTTTGATGGCTGCATAGTATTCCATTGTGTATATATACCACATCTTCTTTATCCATTCATCTGTTGATGGACATCTAGGTTCTTTCCATAGTCTGGCTATTGTAGACATTGCTGTTATAAACATTCGGGTGCACGTGCCCCTTCAGATCACTATGTTTGTATCTTTAAGGTAAATATCCAGTAGCGCAATTGCTGGGTCATAGAGCAGTTCTATTTTCAACATTTTGAGGAACCTCCATGCTGTTTTCCAGAGTGGTTGCATCAGCTTGCATTCCCACCAACAGTGTAGGAGGGTTCCCCTTTCTCTGCATTCTTGCCAGCATCTGTCATTTCCTGACTTGTTGATTTTAGCCATTCTGACTGGTGTGAGGTGGTATCTCATTGTGGTTTTGATTTGTATTTCCCTGATGCCGAGTGATATGGAGCACTTCTTCATGTGTCTGTTGGCCATCTGGATGTCTTCTTTGCAGAAATGTCTGTTCATGTCTTCTGCCCATTTCTTGATTGGATTATTTGTTCTTTGGGTGTTGAGTTTGCTAAGTTCTTTATAGATTTTGGACACTAGCCCTTTATCTGATATGTTGTTTGCAAATATCTTCTCCCATTCTGTCAGTTGTCTTTTGGTTTTGTTAACTGTTTCCTTTGCTGTGCAAAAGCTTTTGATCTTGATAAAATCCCAATAGTTCATTTTTGCCCTTGCTTCCCTTGCCTTTGGCGATGTTCCTAGGAAGATGCTGCTATGGCTGAGGTCAAAGAGGGTGCTGCCTGTGTTCTCCTCAAGGATTTTGATGGATTTCTTTCTCACATTGAGGTCGTTCATCCATTTTGAGTTTATTTTCATGTGTGGTGTAAGGAAATGTTCCAATTTCATTTTTCTGCATGTAGCTCTCCAATTTTCCCAACACCATTTATTGAAGAGGCTGTCTCAACCAGTATCAGAAGATTGGGATCATTCTCTGCTTATTTTCAGACCACAATGCTCTGAAGCTAGAACTCAATCACAAGAGGAAATTTGGAAAGAACCCAAATACATGGAGACTAAATAGCATCCTTCTAAAGAAGGAATGGGTCAACCAGGAAATTAAAGAAGAATTGAAAAAATTCATGGAAACAAATGATAATGAAAACACAACAGTTCAAAAATCTGTGGGACACAACAAAGGCAGTCCTGAGAGGAAAATATATAGCAATATAAGCCTTTCTCAAGAAACAAGAAAGGTCTCAGGTACACAACCTAACCCTACACCTAAAGGAGCTAGAGAAAGAACAAGAAAGAAACCCTAAACCAAGCAGGAGAAGAGAAATCATAAAGATCAGAACAGAAATTAATGAAATAGAAACCAAAAATCAATAGGACAAATCAACGAAACTAGGAGCTGGTTCTTTGAAAGAATTAATAAGATTGATAAACCCCTGGCCAGACTTATCAAAAAGAAAAGAGAAAGGACCCAAATAAATAAAATCATGAATGAAAGAGGAGAGATCACAACTAACACCAAAGAAATACAATTATAAGAACATACTATGAGCACCTCTACGCCAACAAATTTGACAATCTGGAAGAAATGGATGCATTCCTAGAGACATATAAACTACCACAACTGAACCAGGAAGAAATAGAAAGCCTGAACAGACCCATAACCAGTAAGGAGATTGAAACAGTCATCCAAAATCTCCAAACAAACAAAAGCCCAGGGCCAGACAGCTTCCTGGGGGAATTCTACCAAACATTTAAAGAAGAACTAATTCCTATTCTCCTGAAACTGTTCTAAAAAATAGAAATGGAAGGAAAACTTCCAAACTCATTTTATGAGGCCAGCATCACCTTGATCCCCAAACCAGACAAGGATCCCATCAAAAAAGAGAATTACAGACCAATATCCTTGATGAACACAGATGCAAAAATTCTCACCAAAATACTAGCCAATAGGATTCAACAGTACGTTAAAAGTATTATTCACCATGACCAAGTGGCACTTATTCCAGGGCTGCAAGGTTGGTTCAACATCTGCAAATCAATCAATGTGATACAACACATTAATAAAAGAAAGAACAAGAACCATATGATACTCTCAATAGATGCTGAAAAAGCATTTGACAAAGTACAGTGTCCCTTCCGGATCAAAACTCTTCAAAGTGTAGCGATAGAGGGTACATACCTCAATATTATCAAAGCCATCTATGAAAAACCCACTGCAAATATCATTCTCAATGAGGAAAAACTGAAAGCTTTTCTGTTAACATCAGGAACACAGCAGGGATGTCCATTATCAACACTGCTATTCAACATAGTACTAGAAGTCCTAGCCTCAGCAATCAGACAACAAAAGGAAATTAAAGGCATCCAAATCAGCAAAGAAGAAGTCAAACTATCACTCTTCGCAGATGATATGATACTATATGTGGAAAACCCAAAAGACTCCACTCCAAAACTGCTAGAACTTGTACAGGAATTCAGTAAAGTGTCAGGATATAAAATCAATGCACAGAAACCGGTTGCATTTCTCTACACCAACAACAAGACAGAAGAAAGAGAAATTAAGGAGTCAATCCCATTTACAATTGCACCAAAAACCATAAGATACCTAGGAATAAACCTAGCCAAAAAGGCTAAGAATCTATACTTAGAAAACTATAAAGTACTCATGAAAGAAATTGAGGAAGACACAAAGAAATGGAAAAATGTTCCATGCTCCTAGATTGGAAGAATAAATATTGTGAAAATGTCTATGCTACCTAAAGCAATCTATACATTTAATGCAATTCCTATCAAAGTACCATCCATCTTTTTCAAAATAATGGAATAAATAGTCCCAAAATGTATATGGAACCAGAAAAGACCTCGAATAGCCAAAGGAATATTGAAAAAGAAAGCCAACGTTGGTGGCATCACAATTCCAGACTTCAAGCTCTAATACAAAGCTGTCATCATCAAGACAGCATGGAATTGGCACAAAAACAGACACATAGATCAATGGAACAGAATAGAGAGCCCAGAAATAGACCCTCAACTCTATGGTCAACTAATCTTTGACAAAGCAAGAAAGAATGTCCAATGGAAAAAAGACAGCCTCTTTTTTTTTTTTTTTTTTTAAGATTTATTTACCTATTTTAGAGAGAAAGAAAGACAGAGAGAGCACAAGAGGGGCAGAGGGAGAGAAACTCAAGCAGACTCTGTGCTGAGGACAGAGCCCAACACGGGACTTGATCTCATGACCCTAAGCTGAAATCAAATTTGGACACTTAACCGACTGAGCCACCCATGCACCCCTGAAATTTCTTGAATCCAAAAAGTCGGTATCAGTATTTCTAATCTTGCATTTGGGTGTTTTTCACAATATGATGCATGTTTTTGTCTCTTTGATACATGGTGACTCCAACTGTGAAGATTTGTATTGCCAAGGCTGCTCCAGTCTGACATTTGAGCAACAAAGCAGGATGTATGCAGGACCAAGGTCATGAGGTGGTGGGGGGATTTGACATCAGGTCAAGGAACTCACCTGAGAATGCCAGGGGTTCAGTGAAAGTTGGTTTGCATTTCTAAGCATTTGGTGCAGAATCCAAAATAAGCTGACTGTCACGGGGAAGGAGTGGGTCATAAAACCAGATGGGTTGGGGTGCCCGTGTGGCTCAGTGGGTTAAAACCTCTGCCTTCGGCTCGGGTCATGATTCCAGGGTCATGGGATTGAGTCCCACATCAGGCTCTCTGCTTGGCAGGGAGCCTGCTTCCTCCTCTCTCTCTGCCTGCCTCTCTGCCTGATTGTGATCTCTGTCAAATAAATAAATAAAATCTTTAAAAAAAAAAAAAAACACCAAAAACCAGACAGGTCTGGGCTATCAGCACTGAAAAGTATCACAAAGTCTGTCCAAGCATGGATTCCCTCTACAATTTCTCCAGCCAGGGCCTGTCATGAGTAAGTTAATAGTCAGCCAAAGGAGCTCAGAGGCTAGGGGGTAAGGCTGGCCCTTTAAGGAATGAAGAGCTGATCAGAAACCAGAGCCTCCAGACAGAGACCTGGATTTTGGAGCAAACTACTGGCCCAAGGGGAAACTCCTCAAAATTTTCACCTAGAGTAGAAACTAAACTTAGAGGTTGGTTTGACCTGGGTCTTCAAGAATCAGGGAAGTGGTAGCTTTTGAGTAAAATGTCAGTGTGGGTGCAAAGAACAGACCTGGTTAGTTTGGACAATCATGAGGCTCACATCCTCTGAGTCTGGGGTGTGGGAACCTTGAGAGAGAGACCAATGCCATCGATAATTGTAAACAATCAGGGATTTCAAATTCTTAAGGAGCACACGATGTTAGATAAGACAGAAGAATTCAGTGGAGAGAAGATAATTGAATTAGCCAACATTCTTTTTTTTAATTTTAATTCCAGTACAGTTAACGTACAGTGTCACATTAGTTTCAGGTGTACAATATAGTGATTCGACAGTTCCATATATTTCTCAGTACTCATTAGGTTAAGTGTCCTTTTTTTTTTTTTAAGAATTTATTCTACTTATTTGAGAGAGTGGGTGGGGCAGAGCAGAGGGAGAGGGACAAGCAGACTCCATGCTTAGCTCAGAGCCCAACATGGTGCTTGACACGGGGCTTGATCCCAGGACCCCAAGATCATGACCTGAGGCAAAACCAAGAGTCAAATGCTTTAACCAACTGTGCCACCCAGGTGCCCAGATAAGTGTACTCTTAATCTCCTTCACCTGTTTCACTGATCCCCTCTACCCACCTCCCCTCTGGTAACTATCAGTTTGTTCTTTACAGCTAAGAGTCCACTTTTTGGTTTGTCTTTTTCTGTTGATGTTCATTTGTTTTGTTTCTTAAATTCCAGATGAATGCAATTATATGATATTTGTCTTTCTCTGACTTATTTCACTTAGCATTATACTCTCTAGCTCCATCCATGTCATTGCAAATGGCAAGATTTCATTCTTTTTTATAGCTGAGTAATATTCCATTGTGTGTGTGTGTGTGTGTGTATGTATGTGTGTGTGTGTATATGTATATATACATATATCACCTCTTTATCCATTCATCTATGGATGGATACTTGGGCTGCTTCCATAGCTTGGCTAATGTAAATAATGCTATTATAAATATAGGGGTGCACGTATCTTTTTGAATTAGTGTTTTATTCTTCATGTAAATATCCAGCAGTGGAATTACTGAATTATATAGTAATTCTATTTTTAATTTTTCCAGGAACCTGCATACTGTTTTCCACAGTGGCTGTCCCAGTTTTCATTCCCACCAACAGTGCACAAGTCCACACCCTCACCAATACCTACTGTTTCTTGTGTTGTGGATACTAGCCATTCTCACAGGTGTGAAGTGATACCTCATTGTGATTTTGATTTGATTTCCCTGATGATCAGTGATGTTGAGCATCTTTTCATGTACCTGCTGGCCATCTGGATGTCTTCTTTGGAGAAAAGTCTGTTCATGTCTTCTGGCTATTTTTAAAATGGATTATTTGGGGTTTTTTTGTGTGCTGAGTTGTATAAGTTTTTTCTATATTTTGGACACTAACCCTTTATCAGGCATGTCATTTGAAAATATCCCATTCAGTAAGTTGTCTTTTAGTTTTGATGATTGTTTCATTTGCTGTGCAACCTTTTTATTTTGATGTAGTCCCAATAGTTCATTTTTGCTTTTGTTTCCCTTGCCTCAGGAGACATATCTAGAAAAATACTGTGATGGCCAATGTCAGAGAAATTACGGTCTGTACTCTCTTCTAGAATTTTTATGGCTTTAGGTCTCACATTTAGGTTCTTAATTCATTTTGAGTTTATTTTTGTGTATGGTGTAAGAAAGTTGTCCAGTTTCATTCTTTTGCATTTAGCTATCTAGTTCTCCTACCACCATTTGTTGAAAAGATGAACTAGTCAACATTATAGACAGAGGCAGTTCAGTTAATCACAAAAATGAGGGACTTTTAAAAGCATCTGAAAAACTGATGATCAATAGTAACTGGTACTTACTGAGAGCTTGCTATGTTTTAAGTACTTTACATGTATTATCTTATTTAACCCTCTGACACTTCTGCAAGGACCTAGTATTGCTCTGACTTTATGCTTGAGGAATGTGAGATTCTTGGGGTGGTTTAACGACTTTCCCAATGTTACTCCACTGATCAGTGTCTTAACTGAGATTGAAATTCAGGCATTCATGACTCCAGAGCTTGTGGTCTGATCCCTCAGCTAGTGATACCAAACAGCTGTTCTGTGACTTAGTTGTGCCACAAACCCTTCTAGATGGGCCACCAACTTTTGGCCCATGTTTACCAGACACTCTTTTCTTCAGCTAAGGGTCTGCAACATGATAGAAATACCATGTCTTGGAGACCCAACTTGTTGTAGTAAGGCACATAGTCTACTGTCAATCCAACACCAAAGAAAGATATGTTTATATGTGAAGGACTTGCTTCCTGACCATACTGGAAGACAAGGTCAATAAATAGTTTTATTCTAATAGCAACTTTGTGGAAAGATAGCCAATCGAATAGTGGATACTAGTTGTTACACTTTTTAAAAAAGATATATTTTTAAAATTTATTTTTGAGAAATAGAGAGGGGGAGGGGTGGCAGGAGAAGGAGAAAATCTCCAAGAGACTCCCCGCTGGGTGTGGAGTCTGATATGGGGCTTGATCTCTGGACCCTGAGATCATGACCTGAGCCAAACTCAGAGTCAGATGTTCAGCTGAGCCACCCAGCTGACCCACTAGTTTTTGAACTTTAATGGTTTTGACAGAGCTACCCCATAATCTCTATAAGTGTTTAGCAAACACACAAAATTGTGACCTACCTCTGTATGCTAGGACCAACCACAGAGATCAAGTAATTATAATGGAAGATCCAGAAACTCAATAAATGGTTGCCAAAGGGGATTTCAACTAAATGAATCTTTATTCCTTAAAGGAGGTGAAGAAATAAGATTATTTACACATTCTTGAGATAGTTCTTGGTTGGCATGTTTCCTTAAGAACCGGTGCAATTTTGCTTTATCAAGAAGATTATAAAATACTGTTGAAGTGGTTGAAAAATGTTTCAAATGGTTTTTAGTAACAACAAATTTTACTAATTCATAAAAATATGAATAAAGAAATTAAGGGGGGGGGAAAGGGCTGTTTTGTGCTCAAAATATTCAAAAAATTTTCAGACTTAAAAACATTCCAGTGAGAATGTCTGTCTCTCTGTCCCTTGCTCCCTCTCTCTGACACAGAGATTCTTTGAATTTTTTTTAAGATTTTATTTTTGAGTAATCCCTACACCCAATGTGGGGCTCAAACTCAATGGGGGAATCAAGAGTCACATGCTCTAGTAACTGAGACAGCCAAGCTTCCCCCACACACATGTGAGTTAAAATTGGAAATAATGCACATGAATTCGTGAAACTTATATTACTATACTCTATTAAGTTATAGTTTTATACCTAACGTATAACTAAAATGTCATTCGGGCCTAGCAATAAAAGCAATTGGAATTTGGATTTTAGATTTTAGATTTTATTATTAGAAAAATGTCAGTGCATCTATAGGAGAAGGAAGGGAAAAATGAAGAGGGAAAATCAGAGGGGGAGATGAACCATAAGAAATTGTGGACCCCGAGAAACAAACTGAGAGTTTTGGGAAGGCTGAGGGGATGGGTGAGCCTGGTGGTGGGTATTAAGGAGGGCACAGATTGCAGGGAGCACTGGGAGTTATATGTAAACAATGAATCTTGGAACACTACATCAAAAACTATGATGTATTGTATGGTGACTAACGTAACACGATAAAAAAAAAAAAAAACCCACACAAGAAGTAGCGGGGAAAAAAAAAAAGACCAATAAAGCACTCCTATTGAGCAGCACAATTTTCAGTACTATTCTTTGGAAAGAGAAAATAAGGGTATTGGCCATGAAGAATCTAAGAGATCTCAATCACCTTTGAGAATAGAGGGAAAATGGTCAAAACAACCCATGCCAGCCACCGGGAGTTCACCCATCCTCATCCTGTCCCCTGCCTGTCCATTTCCCCTAGAACATGCTACACCTGCTTCTTATAAACTCCAAAGTGAATCCTGTGGTTCAGACAACATAGATGGGGTTAAAAGTAAACCCTCCAAGGTCAGACAGCCATGAGTTTGAGTCCTGGTTCTGGCCCTGATCACCTGGGGGGCCTTGAACAAGCTATTTAATTTTTCAGGGACTCAGTTTCCTCATCTATGAAATAGGAATAATAGTTACAATTGTACTCACAAAATAGCAGTGTTATGTGATCAATAAATATTAGCTATATATCCTTACTCCCAGAAGGCAAGTGCCTAGGAGGGTGTATGTTTGTTACATTTTTGAACTTCCCATATTTAACAGAGTGCCTTGCCTAAAGAAGTGACTGAATGAGGGTTGATGAATTCTGGCTGCCTCCTACAGCTTGTTGGTGGTAACTATAGACACAATTCAGGAGAGGTCTGAATATGGGAGGGAATGGAGTAGCTGAAGGCCAGTCTGTTCTCACTGACTTGGATGATTAATGGTTTGGGGTTTCTTTTTCCCTGGAAGATGTCTCATTTCCTTTATATAAATTTGCTTTGTAGTTATTTGGTACTCTCTGACTCTTGATTAATAAATCATGGATTCTCCAAACTGGGTCTTAGGTCTCATGGGTCCAACCTCTCACTAGCTTCAAAGGCCTATGAAGAGTTAACTGTGAAACTCCCTCCTCCTGCCCTCTTTCTTTTCTAACCCCTCTTGCTATAAATTACCAAACCTTTGGATATTTGGTAAATCAAAACCTAAAGAACTTTTTCATATACACATACCATTTTAAAAAGCTAAATTCCAACATAATTTGCACAAACAAATTATTTTCAAATTTCCTATCATTAAGCTCCATTTTCACATTGTTCCCCTTCTCAAAAGCTAGTCCTCTCTGTTCATTATAGAAATTAGATGTCTGGTAGAATCATTATGCATTTCATGTAGAAAATGAGACATGAGAAATGCTTCCTTCTGAGTTTGTACAAGTTCCATTTAGGGCAAAAAATTGAAGGGCCAGTATACTCTCTCTTAAAAACCAATCCTCCTTTTTCATTAGATGACTTTTCCTTTTCCTTTAGGAGTTGGTGTCAATGCTGCTTCCTCCTGGAAGCCTTCCCTGACTCCTACAAACTAGCTTAGGTGTCTTTCGTACAAAAATAACTGCTAAGAGTGCCATGCATTGTGTTAGGCTCTCTATATTCATTATCTGAATTATTCCTCAAACTATCCTGAGTGGTACTATTATAATCTCTATTTTGTACTTGAGAAAGCTGAGTATAGGGCAGGAAAGTAAGTTGGCAGAACAGGCATTCAAACACAGGCAACATGACTTCAGAGCCCTTGTTCCTAACTACTGTGCTATCTTACCTCCCAGAGTACTCCATACTTTTCCTGTCACCACACTTGCAGTACCTTCCCAATGTCCACCCCCTCTTCCAACTTCATGGCAACTTTCAGTTTAACTACACAGTCTCCATTCCTGGGCCCCCCGGGTAAAACACATGGGGCACTCTCACTCAGTTAACAAACACATCCCCTCCAGTTGCTCATAGTGATTGGTTCAGTGTAGGCACAGGTGCTAGGCTGGTCCAATCAGAAGAAATCTTGGGACTTTTGCTCATAGGCAGGGAATGCTGGGACACAGATTCCTTCTTCCCCACAGTAGTTGAGGATGTAGCCTGTAGCTTCAGACTTCCTTGAAGCCATCTGGGAATCATAAGTGAGTTCTGATGACCAAGGAGCCCATATCATGGAGTCAATGCTAAGAAATGAAGAGAAAGAAGTGCTGGGTCTGGTCACATGCTTTGGGCTGCCTGGATCAAACTTTGCTGAAGCCAGCATACTTCTGAAGGCACAGGCATATATAAATTTCTTTTGTAGCTGGGTCTCCTGGATGTCTCAGTTGGCTAAGTCTCCAACTCTTGATTTCAGCTCAGGGGCTAGAGGTCGGGCCTCAAGCTGGGCTCCATGCTCAGCGGGAGTCTGCTTGAGATTCTCTCTTCCCTGCCCCTCCCTCTGCTTGTGCTTACATGCATGCTCTCTTTCGCTTTATCAAATTAATAAATAAATCTTTAAAAATAAATTTCCTTTATTGTTAATGCAATTGGAGTTGGATTCTGTTACACTGGAAAGCTCCTTAACTCATCAGTATTACACATCATATTTTTCTTGCTTATTTAGTTGCTTCTCTCCCCCAACAATTGCTAAGATCTTTGAGGATAGAAACCACTCTATTTTGTCACTATTACTTTACCAGCGCTTGATTCCCAATAGACGTTGCATGAATGTTTGCTGAATTAATTAAAAAAAAAAAAAGGGAAATTTTAGTTGGTCAGGTGTGACCTGAATCAAACTTTTAGTTTACTTAATGAATTTCATGCCATGTACGGGTGTTTGAAATTTTCAGTGAGGACGTAAAAGTTTGGGGCAGCTAAGCCAGGCAGAGATTGAAATGAAAATTCTGACTTCTAAAATGACTTAGTACCACATTAGCTAATGTATCCATTGAATAGATTTTTACATCCTTAAAACAATAATATAAAATCCAAACAATTGCAAATAAGAGAGCCCCACTGAAATAAAATGATAATCAAATACTTTGAATAAAAAATATAAATACTACATTAAAGAATCAAAAGTAATGGTGTACAATATATACTTGGAGTAGAATGCCTTTTACCTGACAGTCTTCCTTTACATTTTGTTTTTAGTCTAAAACAATACATCAAAAAATCCCCCCAAACCCAGGATAAACTAGAAGCATTTATTAAAGCAACCATCAATTTCACTGCCATCATCTTTTGAGGCCCGAAACATCAAAGATTTACTGATGTCATCTATAAATAGTAATTTTCATGTGAATTATAGTTAAAATGTACATTCAAGGCATCCCAATGGCAGTGAGATGAGCCTCAAAGAACTCTTGGGGGTCATGCAGTCTATTTCCTCAACTACTAATGAGTAACCAGAAAACCTAGTTTAAAAAAAAAAAAAAGGCTCACCTGTGTTTAATCCTAAGGATTCAACAAGCATTTGTTGGTTGCATGCTCTATGTCAGATTTGGTGTTAGACATTGAAAAATAAAATATCTGTTTTCAAGAAGGTTACAGCATTCTTCTGTTTGGGAAAACAAATGTATGCAAACACACACCAATTAGTTGATTGGTTCTATCACTGAGACGTAACATCCGATTCCTTGAAGGTGAAAAGGATCAGTCAATTCTGGGGGTGAGGGGTTTGTGGAAGTTGTTTTCAGAACAGGAGGTTCCTGGGTCTTAATGATTCGCCAGATGAGCAGGGGAGAGGGAAGGAAGGGGGAGTGGAGGATGCTTGGCTTGGGCTAGTGGTCCAGGAAAAGGAATTTCTGTCATTGCAAAGGTCATGAAAAGAACCACGGAGCCAGAAAGAGTTGCCAGAGTCAAGGAACTGTGAATAGATTAGTAGCTAGAGCTGAGGCTTGGAGGGAATCAAGCCTGTCCTTCACACTACGCTGTGCTAAGGAGTCTGGACTTTATCCTCAAGCTAACTAAGAGATTTCTGGCTATGGAGTAATAGAATAAGGTGTGCATTTTAGTGAGCTGACTTCACAGATGGGATTGAGGGCTGGCATGTGCAGGAGTTGGTAGTCAGACTGGGAGCAGATACAGAAGGTGAAAAGAAAAGAATGAATGAAGATTCTGACTTGAGCAAAAGGATGAATGGTGTAGAATTAATCAGAAGTGGGATTACAGAAAATAGTGGTTTTGCGGGAAAGTGGTGAGTGGAATCTGTTTTGAGTGTATGTGGTATAAGTGCTTGATGAACGTGCGAGTAGAAATCTCTAGGAAAATTCTGGTCAAGATAGCATTGTGAGTTCATGTTTCAAAGCACCGTTTCCCCACTCCAAACACAGAGCAGTGATGGAAAGAATATACCTAGAGAAACTTGAAAAGGCATTGCTACCTCAAAAGTAAGATAAATACAACATTGGACCAGATTTAGAAAAGAATATAAAATGTTAAGCAGAACTGAAGCTGTGGCCTCCTGGGCTCAGTGTTTGGAAGCAGGTGGAGGTGGAGTTTATGTCTTGTCGGGTAATGAGGACTAAAAGAACTTGGGCAAGATAGAAAAAGTGAGCCAGTCTCACCCTTAGAAACCAGGGTCTGGTTTTAATTCCTGCATGAATGGAAACTGAAAATAGGTCCAACTATCCTGCCACTTGAGCCCCACCTGATACGAGCTTTATAGCTAGAGAGATTGGGAGACACAAATAAAGCTTACAACCAGTACCTGGTCCAAGTCATCCTCTGGCTCAAGGACTGGGTATAGGCTTGTCCATATGACTGGTTTGGGCCATATCTGAAGTAACTTGAAATATACCTGTGCTCTTGCACTTACCCTCTTGCTCTCTGATGATCTATCATGAGAGGACCATGAACCAGGTATGGATTGTCCCTTAGCCTAGGCTTCTGAATGGAAAATAGAAGCCAACCACAGCCCTAAGTACCTTTGGTCCCAGAGGGATGAGAGACACATGGAGCAGACCTAAAACTAAAAGGGTACCTGGAGCCCAGAAGCTGGTTCTTAGAACCTAGAGTCCAGCCAAGCCCAGCCAAGTGGCAGCCTGCCAGCAACCCCAAGTACTTGAGACTAAGTGGTCATGTTTTTAAGCTACTGAGTTTTGTTGTACAACATTGTTATGGTAATAGTTGCTAACACTTTATACTTTATCACATTTGTTTTCTTCACATGTTTTGAGAATATTGGTTTACAGGCTTATTTGAATGGGAATTCATCTTTATTTTCTGTGCTCATTGCCACCTGTGTAATAAATTTCAGAAGTCTCCATGCAGGCCCCCCTATGTCCAGAGTCAAGTCTTACTGACTCTTCAGGTCCTTTGCTAGAGTATGTGGTTGGCCTCACCTTCCCATCTGGGGGCTCAGGCTGAGGGACAACGGATATCTGGGTCATTTCCTCTCATATCAGATATTCAGAGTGGGAAGACAAGCCCAAGAGCATAGGTATACTTCAAGTTGCTTCAAATATGACCGAAGTGGACAAGTCCAAAATCAGGAGGCAGAGAAGTATACTCCACCCGCCATGAGACCACAGTAAAGGTATGAACATATAATCCTATTCCAGGGATGTTTTTAGAAAATCATACAAGTGGGATGCCTTAGTGGCTCAGTGGGTTAAGCATATGCCTTCAGCTCAGCTCATGATCCCAGAGTCCTGGGATTGAGTCCCCTTGTTGACTCCTTGCTCAGCAGGGAGTCTGCGTCTCCCTCTCCCTCGCCTGTACCCCTGCTCTATCTCAGAAATAAATAAAATCTAAAAAAAAAAAAAAAAAAAAAAAAAAAAAAAAAAGGAAATCATACAAGCAACTACAATGAATTTCATGCCAGTGAATTTGGAATTCTACATGAAAGGAAAAGATTTTGAAATATTTGGTAAGCAATTGGAAATTTGTGTCTGGAACTCAGAAAAGTCGAGGCAGGAAACAGAGGTCATCAGAAATAGCTACTGAAGTCTTCAAGGCAGAGCAGATAGCAAGATCCTTAGGAGTGTCCTGATTTCTGAAGCAAGGTAGATAGGGAGGAGCCACATTGAAAACCAAGAGTAGAGTAGACTTAGTGAGTGAATCAGAGACTTGTCGACACCTATCAGAGGGAAAAGAAACGTTCAAGAAGTTAAATGTCAATAGAAGAGAAGTTAAATGAATTAAGAATGGCGTGCGAAGTGCCCCCTGGAGTTGGCTCTTTGAATGGCTCGAATGACCTTTGTTATGTCAGGGCCAGCGCCACCGTGTGGCTGCAGATACGTGGCCACTCTGAAGAGGGAACAGGTCCTGGAAATGGACGCTGTAGGTGTCGATGACTTCAGAGGCTTGCCTCTGACGAAGAGAAAGAGTTTAGGAAGTAAAGGAACAATCTACAGGTAGAGAGAGAGAGAGAGAGAAATGATAGATGAGGGGGGCACATGAGAGCAGGAAGAGGTGGGGTTTGAGAACCCAGCTGGGAGTTGAGGCCGGCACACCAGATAAGGTGCCTCTTCCTGTGGTAATTAGGGGAAGTGTGAGGCCAGGTGCTAGGAAAGATAAGTTTAGAGGGATAGGGGCAAGGGAGACCACAGGAACTTGAGGGGATTCCTGCCAGATAACCTCTGATTTTTTGTAGAGAAGGAGACAAGGCCATCTGCTGAGAATAAGAAGGTGGGTGTCTAGCAGGGTTCTTGAGAAGGTTAGGAGAAGCTGCTAGGAAAATGGGGAAATGGGCTGCCCAGAGCATGCACAAGGACTCTGAGAGAGTCATGAGGCCCCAGAGAATTAGCTATGGTTTGCGCTGGGACCATAACCCTGGGGTCTGACTTGTGAGCATTTTCCTTACAGCACATTAAAATCTGGGATTCTAGAATCTTATTAAAATCTATAAAGATTCTATGAGCTCTACTTTCTCCATAGAAGATATTAAGTAAAAGGTAAGGATTATCTTTTAAGCTGTCCACATTCCCATGTTCTTGCAGCATTGTAGGTTTAGTTTAAAAATTCTTATTCTTGGGTGCCTGGGTGGCTCAGTGGGTTAAGCCGCTGCCTTCGGCTCAGGTCATGATCTCAGGTCCTGGGATCGAGTCCCGTGTCGGGCTCTCTGCTCAGCAGGGAGCCTGCTTCCCTCTCTCTCTCGGCCTGCCTCTCCATCTACTTGTGATTTCTCTCTGTCAAAATTAAAAATAAAAAATAAATCTTAAAAAAGAACTCTTATTCTTTTTCTTTTTCAGTCTTAAGTTTTTCATTCAGTGAAACTACAGTTATTGGAAAATCATATTCAATTTGAGATGAGCTTATTTTGAACACATTCTATCAGAATCTTAATGGAGCCTTATTCTCCATTGTCTTGGACTTAGAAAAGTCGTAGAACCCTTTTGACTTCAGCTTCTACTATATGGATACTAAATATTTCGATTGTATGTGATTGGAAATCTACAACTTTTAACATCTATAGAACAAATCAACTTAATGGGCGATCCAAGAATTCACAACACAGGAGCAATCAGCGAAGAACATTTTTCCAGTTCGGCAAAAAGTCTTTGCAAATAAAAGATCCCATAAAGTTATTTGCACTTCTGCTGCTCTTTTTAAGCAAATCTTTCAGAATATTGATATGCACTATTATGTGCTAAGAAAGCACATTCAAGATAAAAAAAAATTTAAGCTCAATGTATGATGTATTGCTTCAATGAAAGATGTAAATAACTGAAATGGAAAGAATGACTGGGTTTTAATCTTGAATAAAAAATGTAGTGTGGTCAAAAACGCCAATGAAAATGGCTAGTTATTTATAAGAAGGAATAAAATAAAATTTTGCCAATCTTGAAAGACTGTAATATCAACAGATAACACCACACAGGAATAAGACCATACTGTGAAACCTCACCAATCTTGATATACTTATTTGGAATTTGTAACAATTTTGACAAAAGCTTAATGCAAGTTTACCTTTTCACCATTATTAATCAAATTATAGTATAAACAATAGTCACAAAGTTAATGTTTAAATTACTTTAGAGAACAAATTCTCTATGTTCAAATATCTTGAGCAGACCATACTTAGTAACAATGTACATATGAATCATAAACAATTTAATCTATCCCTTAAGGTAGTTCTCCTCAAGATTTCCACTATTTTTGTACTTGTTTGATCTTAAAGATAAAACCATCTCCTTAGGGATATTCCATCATTCAGATTTTATATTAATTTTACTAGGCTCTTCTCTACCCAGCCAAATTGTTATTTCATATAAAATAATTGAAGATTATTTTGCCTTTGTTCAATTCGGTCTTCTGGTTTACCTTAAAAAAACAAAAATGGGAGATAATAAATATATTGAATAATTATGAGGAAAATTACTACAATTTGATGAGCTTCTCCTAAGTGATAGGAAATATGTGAAATATTTTATTTTATTTTATTTATTGGAGGTGGCAGAGGGAGAAGGAGAGAGAGGATCACAAGGAGGCTCCACACCCAGTGCAGAGCCAGATACGGGGCTCCATCTCATGACCCAGAGATCATGACCTGAGCTGAAGGCAAATGTCCAATGGACTGAGCCAAAGATGTCCATGAAAGGGTTCACTTTAAAGTTAGGTGAAACTGATGAACAGATAAATTAGCTCCTCTAGCTTTTGCTTCTATTTCAGTTGCATTTGAATACTCATTCATCTATTCATTCAACAGACATTTACTGAATGCTGACTATGCCCTGGGAATATCAGTGTGAACATATGGACAACGATGTACCTCTGAGGTAATCCATATTTCAAAAAGTGATCCAGCTACAAATGTGCATGTGTACATATATGTACATACGTATATACGTATGATCACTGACATATATATTTATAGCTGAACAATGTGAAAGTTGGAAATTCAGACATATTTTAAAAATACATATATATATATCATGCATCCAAAATGTATCTGAATTTCTAACTTTCACATTTTCTGTGTGTTTATTTTGTATTCAATAGTGTTTGTATGTATTTCATGTTAGAGTTTTTGAACCAAAAGTGACCTTGGAAATGACCTAGTCTAAAATCAGTCATTTTACGGTGAGGATTCTCACATCCAGAAAAGTCAGGGTCCTGCCCTCCATCAGACATCCACATCTCACAGAACCGGCCTTAGAGTCCAATTCCACTGGTCACCAGAGGGTGGCTTTGCTCACATCAACATGTTTCATCTCCAAAGCAAATGAATGACAAAGCCAAATGAAACAGGAAACCAAAGTAAATCCCTCTCATCTATGTCACTACAAAAGATATGCATTGAAAGCAAAAACAAACTCATATTTTATTTTATTTTTTAAAAACAGGTCGATCTGAAATGTCCAGGTGTAATATTTCTGAAGCTTGATAGAGCAATCACCAACATTTCGGGATTGGAATGGAGCTCCTGGTCATCCACCTGATAGCTCTCAGGTCATGAGGAGGGAATTGCTGTTTACCTCGAGATGCACTCTGGTCTCCAAAATGAGACTCAAGGGCCACATTTCTGTTTTCTAAGGCCCTTGGAAAGAGGGTCCAGTACCATCCTGAGAATCTCAGTGATTTGTAGAGGGCTAGAACAATCTCAGACTGATCCTCTGAATTGTGCAACATCAAATGGAATAAAATAGTGTTTTTTGTTTTTTTGTTTTTTGGACAAAACAGGTGAAGGAGCTCTCAGTCAGAGGTCTCTTTCAAAAGGCTGTTTGTTTAAACACTAAAGAAACAGAAACACTCACTGACAGAAACCTAAGCTTTTAAGGACTTAAAACCTATTTCTTTATCCAAAAAAAAAAAAAAAAACCCAAAACCAAAAACAAACAAAAAAAAAAACAAAAACAAAACAAACAAACAAACAAACAAAAACAAAACAAAACAAACAAAACTTTTCATGCAGATCTCAAGAAAAATCCCATCTCCGAGGATGGAGACAGAGCACCTGATGTCCATAGAGCACCATTAGTTCTTTATAGGATCCTAACATTTTAGTGGGCTTGCTCAATAGCACAATGGCTAGTCTGGGAAAACAAAGTCTATTCTTTGTCAAGTATGGGAGAGAATATGAAGGGACTCAGAAGACCAAACCATATAAGCCAATATTCTTCTCAAAAAATAAGTTTATTCTCCCATCATACCCAAAGGCTTGGTTTTCAGAGCACATGTCATCCACAGAAGTTCTATCCCAAGGGTTGTTTCATACATTTTGCTTTCCCTGCTCTGCATTTTTGGGGCATCTTCTTCCATTACTAATCCCCTTTCCATTTATTCAGTATTTCCTTGGGTTGTTAATTGCTAGAAGCTGTTGTTAACAAAAGTGAAGAAGACCTGGTCTTCCTCTAAAGATGCTCATGGTCATACCCATCAAGAAGCTCTACCGTGATGATTCTCCAAGTTCAGTGAGCACAAAAATCAGCTGGGGAGTGCTAGAAAATGGAATTACCCCAAGCCTCATCCTGAAACCTTCTGATTCAGGAGTCTGAGGTGAAGTTCAACCATGTCCACTTTATAAAAACACCCCTGAGTGATTCTGATATAGGTGGTTCTCAGATGCCATTGTTCAAGCCACTGGTTTGGAGGGAGACAAGATTTTTCATGCTCATTTGAATCTCAGTTTACCTTCAGCTCCCAGCTTTCCCTGCTACCTTCTTTCCTTCTGTGGCCTTTTTTCTGTATCTGTTATGACACTGGCCATCTCCCACTTTCTGTCTTTACAGTGGCTCCTTTCTGGAATGCCTTGCCTCACCTAACAGACTCCTGGATGCGGGACTGTCTGGCCCTAATTCGTATTCTCCACAGTGTGTAGCACAGTGCCAATTATTAATAATCATGCAGGTCTTCCTTCCTGGACAAAAGGGTTCAATTCTAAATGGAGAGTTGTTTTTCAAAGCAGACACAATGAAGTGTACTGATACAACAGAGAAAGGAGGATGTTTCTGGGGGCGGAATGCTAGGCTCAAGACTTCATAAGTACAATAAACATGATGTTTGGGGAGACACTAAATAGCTTGGCTGAAATGGAACAAAAGGGACTGCATAAGGACAGAAGAGAAATGAGTGGGTAAATGGGAAGTGGTGGTAGCACAGACTGTTGCTGGAAGGTACTGGCTGCCCGCCAGAGAGGAAACAGAGATGGTCAGAGATCGAGGTATTGGACTGATCTCTGTGCAAACTGACTACCACTCCTTCCCCTCCAATGTTCTGTCCTGCCTTGGTCTCCCTACCCTCTCAGCTTCTCCTTCACTTAAGGAGCCCTTTGTGTTCAACCTGTGTTCCCCATTCTCATATCATGGCCCAGAACCTCTCTAAATTTTAGGTCCTAGGCTGGGGAAACTATAGAGTTTCCCATCTCTCTTCTTGCCTCTCAGCCTGCTGGGTTTTGGAACCTGGAGCAGAGAAGAGGCAGCAGAGAGCATGGGGAGGCCAGCCTGGAGGGTTCTTGCTGAATTCCAGATGGGCATAGTGGTCTTTGCCTGGGTGATGGGGAGAAGTGGAGACGTGTGAGACATGTTCTGAAGGTGGAAGCAGAGCTTGGTGAGAACAGCTAAGGGAAGGAGAGAAGGCAAGTGTGATAGGGCTTTGTCATTCCTAAAAAGGAGATACTTAGCACAAGGTTGGGCTGAGGATTAAATGACATGATGCCTTCTCCAGGTTTATAATGTGAATGCAGGTTACAGTTGCTGCTGCTGGAGGTGGGGAGGCCTGAGCATGACCTGGAAGCCCTGTAGCCCATTTCTGCTAAGGATTTCAAAGCGTCTTCACTGGTGTGATTCAGTCCTTCCTAATCACACCATCCTCCCTCCTCTCCTGTACTGTCCCCTTCTCCTCCCAAGCCCCAGTTCAATCCTCAACTTCTCTCATAGATCTTGACCAGAGAAATTTTGGTTGGCTGATGATCTGTATGTGTCCACAGCCCTCATCCTATGAACCCCCCGAGTGGGACTCAGAGGAGGTGGCACGCAGGGGACTTATGGGACATACCCAAGAAGTTCTGACCTTTTTGTGCTGAAGGAGGTGATCATCCAGGAATGCTCCTTAAAACTGTCCTCTAAAGAATTGCCAAGCCTGCTTTTTCATCACAAGTTTGTTTCATTATAACAAACATCATAGATTTTGGGTTTTGTGGGATTTTTTAAATCTCATAATTTGTTAGAAATTTTTCTAACAAAATATAAATATAGAAAATGTGTGGTAATGTGAGACAGGAATCCATCAAAATCCTTGCGGAGAACACAGGCAGCAACCTCTTTGACCTCAGTCACAGCAACTTCTTCCCAGAAACTTCACCAAAGGCAAGGGAAATAAGGGCAAAAATGAACTATTTGTACTTCATCAAGATCAAAAGCTTCTGCACATCAAAGGAAACAGTCAACAAAACCAAAAGACAACTAACAGAATGGGAGAAGATATTCATAAATGACATATCAGTTAAAGGGCTAGTATCCAAAATCCATAAAGAACTTACCAAACTCAACACCCAAAGAATAAATAATCCAATCAAGAAATGGGTAGAGGACATGAACAGACATTTCTGCAAAGAAGACATCCAGATGGCCAACAGACACATGAAAAAGTGCTCCACATCACTCGATATCAGGGAAATACAAATCAAAACCACAATGAGATACCACCTCACACCAGACAGAATGGCTAAAATTAACAAGTCAGGAAATGACAGATGCTGGTGAGGATGCAGAGAAAGGGGAACGCTCCTATACTGTTGGTGGGAATGCAAGCTGGTGCAACCACTCTGGAAAAGTGGTTCCTCAACAAGTTAAAAATAGAGGTACCCTAGACCCAGCAATAGCACTACTGGGTCTTTACCCTAAAGATACAAATGCAGTGATCTGAGGGGCACTTGCACCCAAATGTTTACAACAGCAATGTTCACAATTGCCAAACTATGGAAAGAGCCTAGATGTCCATCAACAGATGAATGGATAAAGATGTGGTACACACACACACACACACACACACACAGAGGAATATTATGCAGCCACCAAAAAAAAGGTCTTTTTTTTTTTTTTTTTGCCATTTGCAACGATGTGGATGGAACTAGAGGGTATTATGTTAAGCGAAATAAGTCAATCAGAGAAAGACAATTATCATATGATCTCTCTGATATGAGGAATATGAGGGGCAGGATGGGGGTTCAGAGTGGTAGGGAGGGGAAAATGAAACAAGATGGGATCAGGAGGGAGACACACCATAAGGGACTCAATCTCAGGAAACAAACCGAGGGTTGCTGGGGGTGGGGGGAGGGAGAGGGATGGGGTGGCTGGATGATGGACATTGGGGAGGGTATGTGCTATGGTGAGTGCTGTGAATTGTATACGACTGATGATTCACAGACCTGCACCCCTGAAGCAAACAATACATTATATGTTAATAAGAGAATAAATAAATAAATAAGTAAATCAATAGAAGAAAATGTATGGTAAAATACAAATAAAACTTACCATCCTAACCATTTTTAAGTGTGTAGTTCAGTGGCATTAAGTGCATTCACATTATCACTCAAACATTACCACTACCCATCTCCAGAACCCTTCCTTTTGCAAACCTGAAATTCTGTAACAATTAAACACCAACTCTCCATTCACTCTTCCTCCTAACCCCTGGCAACCTCCATTCTATTTCCTGTCTTTATGCTTCGTTACTCCAGGCAACTCTTAGAAAAGGAATCATACAGTATTTGTCTTTTTGTAGTGGCTTTTTTCACTTAGCATAATGCTCTCAGTTCATTCATGCTGTATAGCGTGTTTCAGAATTTCCTTCCTTTTTTAGGGCTGAATAATATTCCATCATTAGTATGTACCACATTTTGTTTATCCATTCATCCATCGATGGACACTTTGATCACTTCTACCTTTTGGCCATTTTGAATAATACTGCTGTGCACCTGGGTCTACAAATATCTATTTGAGTCCTTGCTTCCAGTTCTTTTGGGCATATATCCAGAAGTACTACTGTTAGATCATATGTTAATTCCATGTTTCATTCTTTTTAAGGAAGCACCATGTTGTTTTCCATAGTGGTTATATCATTTTGCATTCTTACCATCAATGCACAAGGTTCTGATTCTTCACATCTTTGCCAACATTTGTTGTTTTCTGCTTTTTAACAAATATTTTTATTTTTATAATATTCATCTTAGTGGGTACAAAATGGTATCTCGTGGTAGTTTTGATTTGCATTTCCCTAGTGATTAAAGATGTTGAACATTTTTCCATGCTTATTGGCCATTTGTAAATCTTCAGAGAATGTCTATTTGAGTACTTTGCCCATTTTTGAAGTGGGTTGTTTTTTGTTGTTGAGTTGCAAGCATTCTTTATATATTCTGGATATTAATCCCTTACAAGATATATGATTTACAAATATTTTATCCCATTCTGTGGGTGGTCTCTTCACACTGTTGACAATGTGCTTTGATGCACAAGTTTTAAATTTTAATGAAATCCAGTTAATCTATATATTCTTTTACTGACTGTTTTTGCTGTCATAGCTATAATTTATGTTTTTAAAACAATTTTATAACTCAAATGCTGGAGCCAAAATCCTCTCCATTTTTCAGCTGGAGAAATTATTATGCACAGAAACTGATGGATTTACTCTACCCCAGCATAATCTGGGTTCTCTTTAGCAACCCTTACTTGCCCTGCAAGACAAGGCAGGTACCTTGTTGAGAGGTGGATGGAGCAAGTCCCTAGGGACCCTGTAGTTTAATCAACCCTTAAAGTGCTGTTTTTTGTCTTTTTCTCTGCTAGTCATGTAAAAGTGTCTCCCTGATGTTCGAAAGAAGGCTTCTGGAATGGAGAGTCTAAAATATTTAGAATGTATTCCTTTTTGGGCACTACGTTTTTCTAGAGCAGAATTCCCTGTTTAGAATTAATCAATGGGTTGTTTACAACGTGCTACCAAATCCTCAGGAGAGGAAATCTGAAAAGCTGCAACCACCGCCCAGGCAGAATTGTAGTGCTTTTGGTGTGCTAGTAAGCATATGGTCATTTTTCATTTCATCGTTGTGGAAGAAGTCGCGCAGCACCTCCCTCTCCACAGCTCCACTCACACTTAGTTTATGTTTTAAAGCAATAAAGCAACAAATGGGTCCGATTAGGGATTTCTAAAGGGGGGGGGAACCCCACACTGGGACTACATGATGGGCCACAATGAAAGGAACTTTCTAAGAAGCCACTCAATAGTCTCGCCCCCTTCAATATGATCAATTTCAGATCAATTTCAGGGGCAGTGGGTAGAAGGGTGACTTATTCCAACCGAGGGGAGAGTAGTGGGTTTTTGATCTCTCTTTTGGCGGTCTAAGAGTTGTAATGCTGCTCTGAGTTCTGTAAGGAGAGCATCTCATGGTGATTGCGGAATTAGCAACAGCTCTCCCCGGGTGACAGTGAGCGCGCTCGCCTGTGTCCCGTTTTCCCTTCCGGCGTGAACAAGCGCACCTGAAATCTTGGAATACCTAGGACGTTCTCGCTTTGGTTTAATCTTCTGACCCTCTCCATGCCTACCAGAGACGTTTGGGGAAGGGACAAGCTTACTCCGCCACCGCCGTGACGCTGTTGCTCCTCAACTCTCTCACCGCACGTTCTAGATACTTTGGGGTCTAGAAACAAGCCCAGCAACAGCACCGTCGCGCACAACACGGGTGAACATTTGACCGCCCGGGAGACGCTTTCTTCCAGCTTCGTTCCACCGCGGATCCGACGAGGCAAAGGGAGCCCTGGGGCGAGGCACCGCGCGGAGGAGAGACTGGGCGAGAGAGCCGCCCGGCAGGGGCGAGCGCGGGCCCGAGGGCGGGGCGGGCGCGAGAGGGCGCGAGGGGGCGTGGGCGCGGCCGCCCGCGCGCCCCGGCGGGCCAGGGGGAGGGGCGCTGGCGGGAGCGGCGCCTCCCGCCCGGGGTGAGCGGCGCGCGCGGCAGCCCCGCGGCACAGAGCGCCGAGCTGGGAGCGCAGGCCGGCGGTGCAGGCGGCGAGGGAGGGCTAGAGCGCAGACGTCCGACGCGCGGCGCGGCTGCCATGGGCGCGCAGTGACCGGCTGTTCAGCGCGAATTTTCTCGGCAGCGCGGAGCTCCTTGACTGGCCGTGCGTCTCCTCGGTCACCATGAAAGGTAGGACGGCGGCGGGCTGCGCGGGGCTGCGGGCCGGCAGGGCGGGCTTCGGGGCGCGCGGGAGGGGGCGGAGGTGCAAGCCTGCGCTTAACTTTCTCCGGGCAGAGGGCCAGAGGAGCGCGGCGCGGGGTTCGTGCGTGCACCCGTGGGACGCTCCTCGGTTCCGGAGTTGGGCACGGCAGGAGACCTAGATGTTCGGGGTGTTGGAGCGTGCAAGTAATCCCCTCCCCATCGTGTCTCTGCAAAGTAGTTTGGAGCCCTAAGTCGTTGTTTACGGATTCCAGTTCCCAACTTTTTAATTGAAAAAACATGCCGAAGAGAGGGGAGGCATCCTCATTCCCCCGAGTCAGTTTTCCGCTCTGCGGCGCTCCACTCTCTGTTCCGGGACCTCTCCTCCTGGCTGGTGCCGTTTCCCCATCCGAGAAGTCGACGTGCTGCCGGCTGGGTTGTTTCCTCCTGGACTCGGGGATGTTCTCAGTGCGTCCTCCCCACATCTGGCAATGATTAGGTGCCCGCGGAGTTCAGCTGGCTCAGAAAGTGCGTTTGGCATCTTTCTCCATCGGACCCACCGATTGGAAAATAACTGCTCTTCGTTCCGCGTCCCTTCCACGTGCCCGCCTGTGGAGCCGGTGTCCCCACGTGTGTTCAGAGGTGACACAAATCATCCCGCTGGTCGTCTCCGGAGCTGTGTCCTCTGCAGGCCGGCTTAGGGAAGTGTAGGATGTTACCGTACCTTTAAACTGAATCACAAGGAGAAGGACTTTGCGGGGCAGCTTTCTGTTTATTAGAAACATGAAGATTGGTTAGCAGAATTCTGATTTACATGCGAGATAAATAATTACAACAGAGGCATCAAAGTGAATCTTTTGGGGATGGGCCGACGTGGTGTTTACACAAGACTCGAGTCTCTGGTCTTGTACTAGGATAACACGTTTCAGATACCGCGCGGGCCGGGCCTGAGCGAGGGGGCTGGGTGTGAAGTGCCGTCCGACCGCGGTGACCACATTTCCAGCCGCCAGAGACCGGGCCATGCGATCGCTTTGACTTGCCAGGGTTGCTGTCCGAGGGAGGTGCCCGGGGAGCCCTACACTCTTGGAAAGTAACTTTTCCCTCTGGGTTTCTCTGAAAGGAAGTCCTCGCTAAACTATCCCGAGTGATAATGTCCTACCAATTAGGTGCCCTTCCAAGGTATTAGTTTCCTCATCAAGGAGACCCTAGGAATGGCAGGGACTGAATTCCAGGTGAAAAGTGGCCGTCCCCAGAAGAGAAACAAAAGATAGGATACACTTTTCTGGCTAGGGAATTTCGAAATGCAGTGGGGGATGTTTCTTCTTTTTCCTCTGTTTCTCTTCTCTCATTTACATTTTAGGAAACTCTTTCCTTGGCTAGCACTGATTAAAGGATCCTCCCAGCAAGGAAAGAGTTCACAGGCTACACATTACTTTGGGGCTCAGTTACCGTCATTTTAGCCAGAAGTTAATCCTCTCATTGCTGGTCACTGAGGCCAGTAGTCTTTGAACTGTTGGAAAAGATAAGCGAACTGCTCACTCCCTCAGTTCCTGAGTTGGTTCTTGAGCCCTGAAAATCTTGTTATGCTTTTTGACTGGGTAAATGACCGTTTTTTGCTGTTTGGGTATTTTTCAGTGTTATTAAAGAAAGACACGCCTGAAAGTCCTAAACGTATATTTGTGAGATTTACTCTGCATTCTGGATCAACTTGCAGACCCCCTGGCTCATTGCTTACCCTCTATGATCCAGGCACTGCCTAAAGCCCCCACATACCTTCTATCCCAGTGGGGGAGGGCTAATAAGGGACCTGTGAATCCCACGGTAGACTACTCACTTTGAAGTCCTCTTTTAAAAGGAAATATTCTGGAAGAAGTTTGCTTACCAACTGTTGCCATATAATTTACATTCATTTGTCTGTTTAGTAAAATGGGAAGGGAAGGAGACAGTAATAATTTTATAGAATCTACTAAGTGCCAGCCATGGTGCTATATCCTCTACAAAGCACTCTGTCAATTAATCTTCTCAACGATACTATGAGGTAGGTATTTGAACTCATATTATAGATGTGGAAACTGAGTGTAGAACAAACAGGAACTGGCAACCAGGAGTGTGGTAGGCACTGAAGACAAACTTTGCCAGTTTCCTTGTATTGCTTGGAAAGAGCTAGGACACCAGCTATGACAACTTCTGGTAGACCAGAAGAAAAGTAAATCTCAGACAATCGAGTAGCCAAGTAACCCGCATCTGGTACAGCAGCCAGGAAGGGGGTGGATCCAAGAAATTGGACACAAGCCTTCTGAAGCCAAGCACAGAGTATTTCTAGCCAGAGAGGAAGGACGCCTTTACCAAGTGGAATTATCTTGACATTTTGCCATTAGTTAACCAACGCAAAGCTTCCTTGGATTTGTGATTATGTTGCATAGTTATTAACTCGTTATACTTAAGAAAGCCAACATTTCATTAGAATTTAATTTCCCTAAATGATAGAGGCCAATGACAAGCCTTGCAAATGCTTAAAGTATTAACTTAAAACTTTTTTTAGACAAATAGAAAATTAGTGGACATGTTAGAAGTTACAGAAATTTTTCTTTCAGAAAAATTTAGCTTTTTTACGAGTCAGACACCTTTATAAGGTTTGACTTTCTGTTTGACTTTATAATTCCTATGTTTCATGGCCTGGGTAATAACCCTGGCTTTTGGAGTGTCATTCCATATCCGCCAGGAGTCACAGCGCCACCTATCTGTTGCATTCAGCAAATATTTGTCTCGGTCTTATTTCCTCCATCTCTGGAATCATAGGTACCAAAATAATGACATCATTATATATTTTCCAGAAGAAAATTACTTGCCTCATTGCTGCAATACTTGCAGTCTTCCAAACCGATTAAAACATGAAATTGGTTTTAATTTCCAGTTTCATTTTCAATTAGCTAGACCGCACCATTAATCTCATGGTTTTGGATAAATATTCACTTTCATTTTGAAGGAATCTGACTCCTCCAAAGTTAGGTGTGTTAATATTAAATCACATTTCTAGTTCTTAAAGTTGGGAATATTGGTGAGTTTTAAAGCAGCAGCACTTGTTGCCTAAGAGATGGCCAAAAACAACGACCAGCACATGGGACCACAGAGGTCCAAACCACCGTTCTAATTTAACACAGGGAGGAGGTTGGTGCCATCAAAACATAGTATTCAGCTGCTTATTTTTGTGTGCTTGTATATAAACATTTCTAAAATACTGTTGGCAATAATACTTTAAAAATGCTCTGGTAAGCAGTCTACTGCCGGTTGTTTTTCTGGACTCACAGACTCCTTGCCTTACCACTGTCTCTAAGATTTCTTGTCCTTAACTGGGATATGTAAACAATTGTGTAAGGGCTGACTGCACTGAAAGCATTATGTTTTATGAAAGGAACTGGAAACAAAATGAGGCCTTTTTCCCTTCACTGATTGGAACTGGGACTACCCTTCCTTTGGAAGGTGAATTTGCAATCTAATTATACTTTTGACTTTTCATTAGTTTGGGGATGCTTAACATTCTTAATCTGAGGCTTAATTATTGCTAAGTATAGATCTTTCCTGTGGTCTCCTCCTCAATTTCCCAAGACTGTGCCCTGCTTACCCTCCCCCCGCTCCTTAACCATGCAGCTCATCCACTGATAAGGTATGACTGGGAAAAGCTGGCAGATGATAGTTCTCAAGCTATAGCAAACCAGGTGCCTAATTTTCTGAATTAACACTTATTCTCATTAAAATAGTATTTTAAGACAGTTGATGCAGCTGTTGCCAAAGTAAGTTAAATGGCCCTCCAAGTTTTCAGATGGGAAAATAGACATTTAAATTTTGTGTTAGAAGAAAAGCATATTTTGCCTGGGGTGAACACAGCTTGTGAGTAGTCTCTCAGGGGGCAAATCTGACACATGTCTGCCCATGTTGGGAAGCAGGGGTGGGGTCCTGGGAGAGGAAGCCCAGAGCCGTGGCAGAGCACAGCCTTCCCGTTGGCGGTGTCTGTATCTGTGGTGCTTTTGGAAGTTCAGCTGGTGAATCAGAGTGGGAAGAATTGGACGGCCAGGTCGGGGGACAGCATTCTAGGCCTGAGAGATACACATCTACGAAGAGAGTCTACCCCCACCACGGGTCAGCTCTGCCAGGCTTATTCTGTCCTCTCCATCTTCTGCCATTCCAAAGGCCCAGGCTTACGGTCTCAGCTTCCAGAGTTCCTGTCTATGGCCCAGAACAGGGTCATGAGCTGGAAGATAAATGCCAGGGACGAGCTTGATCAGAACCATGGTTTATGCTTACCAGCAACTTGTTAGGTGTGACTGATGGCCACCTACATGCCCACTTATTATTTTTCTCTCTAATAATAGCTAACATTTACTGAACACCCGCCAAGCCAAGTGTTCTTATTTTCTCCATTTTTCAGATGGGAAAACTTAGGCTTAAAGAGGTATAGTTTCTTGTAGGGGCATCCAGCAAGTCAGTGGCAAAACTGGTATTCCAGGCAGTTTTAACTGATTCAGGCAGTCTGACTCCAGAAGCCGCATGTTACCCCTCTTGCTTAGACTTCTTAGCCAAACCCTAACATTCCACTCAATCAACACATCTTTGCTGAGTACCTACTGTGTGCTGCGTTCCAGTAGTTACTAAGTAGCAACACAGAGAAGGTCCTATCATCTGGACTCAGACATGTAATCATTTGGCGTCAAAGGTCTGAAGAAACTGATGTGCTCTTCAACCAGCCATGAGAGGATCCTCTTTAGACAGGAGCTCTGCAAAGATAAAGAAGATTCCAGGGTCGTTGTGGTGTGGAGAGTTTATCTTTAGGAGGTTTTGCTTATGACTGACTGACTGAATGTGAATGGCCCACTGAAGCCAGCAGCTCTGAAAACAGCCTCTACACCACAGTCCTGCTGACAGGTTTGCCAGGAGAAAATGGAACGTTGTCCGAAGTGCCATTTTCAAGAACAGACTTTAACCACCAGTAGGTGATCAGTTAAAAAAACCAATAAAAATAAAACAGTAGGAGTGGAGACAGTAATAAACATTTTGAGCAAGGGCTAGGGGAGGATAGATGTTTCTTCATAGAAAGTATTGCATTCTTTACTGCTGACAACACAGTTTCTGACCACACCAACAGAGCTTGAGGGAGGTAACTTTCAATCAAGCAGTGATTTGATTTCTGTGTCAGCGGGTGTTATTTGAAGAGCCCAAACCAATAGAGGACCTTGAAAGGGTCTTGCTGATTGCTTACGTAGGGGACCTTGGTAATTATATGGCAGTGAGAGCCAATGTTAACAGAAAGTAGTCCCAAATTTAAGATGCCAAAGAACTAATCCCTGAATTTATCATGCGTACTCAATCAGTACTCATTAGAATATAAAGGAAATGTGTTTTTCCACATGGAAGGAATTTTTAAAATTAAGTAAATTTATTGGACTGGGATTTATTAAATATGACTCCTTTATGCTTCCTGAATGGTTTGGGATTACAAATCTGTATCACATGAGGTCGTAGTCACTAGCACGAGAGATTGGACATTTGACATTCTGCCTAACTTGTCTTTGGCTTTCGTGGAAGCAGTTACACTTCTTTGAGTCTTAGTCACTTCCTTAAGACCTAGAAATGTTAGGAAACTCACAGATACTTATATAACAACTTATCATTCACCGGCAAAATAGTCCTGTCTTATAATGCAAAATACATACTTTAAAATACAACATTTCATAGAATGTCATCATACATAGTGATCCCAGGAGTTGAACCTGAGAATTCTAATGTGGTGACAAGGAGTCTGGACTGTGAAACCGGAGAGCCTGGTGGCCATATGCAAATTACCTAACCTTCCCTGAGGGGCCTGGTTTCCTTATCTGTCAAAGGGGGAACAGTAATAGCATCTGCCCAATGCCATTTTGTTAGTTTGTTTTTTTGGAGGATTCAATAGGTTAGGATAGATCAGTTCTTTAGAATGGTGTCCAATAGGTAAGGAAAATTCAGGACATTTTAGTTTTTGTAATACTGTGTAATTGTAACCTGCTGCTTCCTCTAGGCAGTAATATAATTGCCAGTTCTGAACCATTTAAGTTAATCAAGTGATACAGTTTATACCATGAAGAACAGAGCTCAGTTTTGAAAGGAAAGTAATTTTCAAATTATGAATGTGTTAAAACTGACCTCAGGGATAGGAGGGAGCTGTGCTTTCTATAGGAACAGTGTTCATGTTTGTCCACCTCCAGCGGCTCTCTCTCGTGTTCTTGTCATCATTTTAATGTAATGTTAATTAAAAAAACCCACCCCCCACCCTCCCACACACAAACCAGTCCTACTGAAAATGCAGGGACCATATTTACAGTGAATTTGCAATTCTAGTGAAATCATATGATTTTTCTCATTTATGATAGTCGTAGAAAATTGATTTAATATTTGTAAATACATTTGATTTGCTCATGAGCACTAATTTTCCTGGAGCACCTTTGTTCAGGTGCCTACTGATAATGACATAATATTTTAAAAATTTGTATCTCAAATGCAGTGCAGTTTTATCCAGTACCAATATGACATAAAAGAATCAAAACATAAAACAAATTTGTCTCTAAGGAACTATTAAGACGGGGCACCTGGGTGACTCAGTCATTAAGAGACTGTCTTTGGCTCAGGTCAGGATCCTAGGGTCCTGGGATTGAGCCCCACATTGGGCTCCCTGCTCAGCGGGAAGCCTTCTTCTCCCTCTCCCACTCCCCTTACCTGTGTTCCATCTCTTACTGTGTCTCTCTCTGTCAAATAAATAAAATCTTTATAAATATATTTATATTTCATATATATGTATAAAAAAAGGAACTATTAAGACAGGTATGTATATATTTTTTAAAACTGTATGAGATCATGTCTATTTCACTGCTAGTATTGATCTCCCATTAAGCTGTCGTATTTGTATTTTTTTTACTTTTTTGGGCCACCAAATCCTAACTTTCACTTATTCTTTAATATATTTAAATGTATTCAAATATTCTTTATATTAAATATATACAATGTTTAGCATAATACTGAGACATATTCAATATTTAGTACCTATATAGCCTGTCCTCAAGGAGCTTGCAGTCTGGTGGGCAGTGTAAGGCTTATGCGTAAACAACTGTAATCTAAGGTAAGATGTGAAAAGTGCCCTAGTTGAGATTCCGATAAATGTTGCCAGAGGGCATGGGAGGAGAGGGCAACCTGCCTGCAGTCAGGGATATTTTCCTTTGGAGGGATAATGCAACTTGATTCATTATCTTGAATGAGAGTTCATATTTCAGATTGCATTATTCTAATTGTAATTGAAGAGGCAAATGGTGCTTTGGGCCACTGCACAACCTTGCAGTATGACATCTCAGTATGGGAGATGAGAGAAAATTGAAGTTTTCTCAGACTTTGTCTCCTAAGCTTAATGTTGGTCTATCATTTGTAATTAATTACATTATATTGCTTTGGCATAATTGTTCAGATAACCTAAGTTATGGGATTTCTAACAAAACAGATGCGTCCTTTATGTTTGTCTGTCTGCCTGTATGTATGTATTTACTTATGTATTTACTGGGGGAGTTAGCCAAGACCAGTTATTTTTGCATGCCTCCAGAGAAATGGACAGCATTAGTTTTCCTTGACAAATGACCCGTGTATTTGAGGGCTTCCAGAGCCCTTACAAAATTTGAGGCAGTGATTAGTCTTCCTCCAGACTTTCTTATTATTCACCCTACCAATGTGACTGGATGAGGGGGTTCCCTCCTAAAAGAAAGGGAAGCATGTCCTTCTCCCTGTAGTTACCCACGATGGGTAGATGTGGGGATCAAGGTTTTGAGTATCATATTTGTTTCTTACTTTTTAAGTTGTTGAAGCTGGCTCCTGGGGGAAATCTGGTTTAGCCCCCACTACCAATTTAGTGGTAAAAGTAACAAAATACACACAACCACTTCAATTTTGTTGGACTGTAAAGAAGGAAAATGGTATTGTAGCTCTCTTTACCCTACAAGTAAGTATCTGCTGTTTTTACAAGCATCAGAATTATAAGTTGTGCCAGAAATTGGGGTCAGTTTGTGTCTATAATACTGACTAAAAGCAAAAAGCAAACAACAACAAAAAACACTTATACCACTGAACCAAAAAGTGATCCCATTGTGGAAAAACATAACATTTGAAAAGCAGCTGGGTAATTGAAATAAATCTTCTGTTATATTTGGAATAATCTAAAAGTATTTAAATGGCTACAAATTCCTTTTATCCATTTAGGGTAGGGTAGGGGAGAAGCCTGGAAGGCAGATCTAATTACCCCATCAAAATTATCCTGAACCTCTGTATTTTACTACACTGCATTGAGCTCTTGCAGAATACTTAACAAGTGGGGCCCAAAATTGCTAGTAGGGTAAAGCAAACTATACAAGGGGTCACATAAGGTTTTATATTTAGAAAGCTTTGAAGCCATGGCAGGTAGTACCAGTTTGGTTCTTAGGGTTAAATCAAGGTTAAAGAGTGTATGTCCTTGGGGTTATGGACATTGGGGAGGGTATGTGCTTTGGTGAGTGCTGTGAAGTGTGTAAACCTGGCGATTCACAGACCTGTACCCCTGGGGATAAAAATATATGTTTATAAAAAATAAAAAAATTTTAAAAAAAAGAGTGTATGTCTTCAGTTTTTGTAGCTCAAATTCATTAAGACACATTTTTTTTTTTTTTATTATCAACTGGATACTTCAGTGCCAGTTAGCTATAGACCATATTGAACCCACCCTGCATATTACCCTTGCTAACCAAAATTCCCTGCTGTTTACCTCCCCGGATGCTCCCTTCAGACGGCAACTTTGTGTCTTTTGAAACTCAATCACTGGGGCACCTGGGTGGCTCAGTAAGTTGGGCATCCGACTCTTGATTTCAGCTGGGGTCACGAGTTGAGCCGGAGTTCCAACTCAGGTCTTAGAATTCCAAAGCCCAAGCTTTACCAGTATATCACTCTAGCTTTAGGAGAAAAGTCTTCCCAAACACCACAGCAGTGTCCCAGGGGCTGTCCAAAATACTTAGTAACCTAGGTGACACTCTGTGGAGGCCACAGTTTCCCAGACCACTAACTCCATGAAAGCTTCTCCATGCAGCACTGGCCAATGAAGGGTGACTGTAGTAGACTCAGGGGCATTTGGCCCCAGGAGTGCAAGGGCACTTTCTCTTCTCCTCACCACCCAGCAGTGCTACAGTAGGTATTGGTGGTAGGAACACATGGGAAGAGCTAGCAGGAATGCTCCCAGCAGAGCACGTTCACCAGTTGGTTTGGAAGCAGTTAAACATTTTACCCACACCCCGATGGGACTATGCCGTTTTGTTCTAACAGTGATGGGTTTATAAGAACTGGGACTGCACTGAGGTAGAAAGAGCACAGAGTCACTGATGGCTGTGTAATCTGGACAGCATCACCGAACCCACCTTGGAAAGAACTCTGAACTCGGCCTGGCCTCTGTCCCCAGTCCTTCAGCCTGGCTCCTAAAAAAATGTCTGAACTCGTTCTGTTCAGTCTGGCCTTTGTCAGGACCTGCGGTGTACCAGGGATTGATGGCTGCAAGTCCAGACTTTGTATTCTGTTGCTGCAGGTTGAACTCCTCACGCTGGCTCTTTGCAGCGGGGTGGTCTTGGGTCCTCTGCACCTTCTCTGGCCATCGGCGATTGTAGGACCCGAGCACTTTCATTGTTGTCTACCTGCCTTTTATCTTCCATCCACATTCCCTTGTTTTTTGTTTGCTTTTTTTTTTTTTTAATCATAGTCAGACATGTACATAGTTCGAGGAGTTGACTAATATTTATTATGAATGAGATTTGTTATGAAAAATGGCAGTTGCCGGCCCGGCCCACCTTCATTTCATCATTTTCGAGTCCCGAGAGGCAGCCTCTTCAGAACATTTTTAGCATTTTCTTTTGGCATTTACTTTTCTTGCGGTTATCTACTAATGCCTAACAAACCTTCCCCAAACCCTGCAGCTTAAAACAACTGTTGTTTATTTGTTCAAGATTCTACAATTTGGGCTGGCCTCTGCTTCCTGAGGGGTTGGCCAGGCTGGCCGGCCTCACCCCCACGGCTGGGCATCAGCAGGGGTGGCTGGAACGGCTTCCTTCCAGTCATCGGCTCTCGTCCTCCAGAGATCTTCTCTTCTGGGGGAGCCCCCAGTCCTGCATGGTAGTCGGACTTTGCCCACCGTAGCTGCCTTCCAGGAGGGTGAAAACAGAAACTGAAGGGCATCTCAGGCTCGGTTCCTGAGGTCACCCATTGCCACTTCTGGCAAATTCCATCAGCCAAAGCAAGTTGTAGGGCCCTCCCAGATTCAAGAGAGTGGAAGTGGACTTGCACGTGGAGGGATGAAAAGAATTACTGGTAGTCCTTTATGCAGACCTTCTGCCACAGAGCCTTTTCTTTAAGTCCCATGCTTATGGCACTCTTCCTCCTCCTCTTCCTCCTCCTCCTCCTCATTACTACCATTATTTTGAGTTTAGGCATTATATATTGACTTCCCTTTATATCTGATAAGGATTTAGTCCTTTCACTCTTCATCTCCACCCAACACCCTCATGGACGCCTTCTGTTGCTCTCCATCATCTCGATATAGTCACATCACCGTCTTGATTAAAGCAATATTTAGTGTTCACTGCTGACTCCTATTTCTTTCTTGCATAACTTCTCTTCTTCTAGAGTTATTTTGTTTGCTTAGCTTCCTAGATATATACATGTCATCATCCATCCCGAATCTCTTCCAGTTTCCCGGATCTCTACGCAGGTGTTCACCTGTAGTAGATGTTCTCTCATTTCCATCTTTTTGAAGAAATCTTCCTTGGAGCCTTCTGACTTCCTCAGGGTTAGGGTTAGGTTAGGGTGTATAGTGTGCATGTATACGGGGGACACACACACACACACACACACACACACGTCTTTCTGGCTTTGTTCCTTATTTTAGTGGAATGCATTCTCCAATAATGTCTTGAGGAAAGTATGCATGAGAGGTACGTTTTAGAGGGATCTGTGGGTTTGAAGAAATCTTTATATTACCTATTTATTCATTTGAGAGATTTCTATGTAGGAAATAATTTAGCCTTAGAATTTTGAGGGCATTGATCTATTTTCTTTTAGCTTTGTTGTTGAGAAGTGAGGTAACTTTTTAAATTTTTTCTTTTTTTTTTTCCTTTAGGTAACCCCCCCCCCCTTTTCCCCTGTCTGGAAGCTTTCAGGATTTTCTTTTTGTCCTCGATGTTCTGAAATGTTGTAGTGATGTGCTTTGGAACAGATCTCTTTCCTTTGTGCTGGGAAGTAATAGGCCCTTTCTCTCTAAAGACTCCTATCCTTCAGTACTGAAAATTACTGTTAAGTTCTCCTTCTGATGGTTCTCTACCATCAAAGAAATATTCTTTTACCCAAAACACCTGTTACTTGAATATTGGACCCACTGAATGGATTCTCTAAACAATTATTTTTGGTCTTTGCTCCTTTTTTTTTTTTAAAAGATTTTATTTATTCATTTGACAGACAGAGATCACAAGTAGGCAGAGAAGCAGGCAGAGAGAGGAGGAAGCATGACCCTGGGATCATGACCGGAGCTGAAGGCAGAGGCTTTCACCCACTGAGCCACCCAGGCGCCACATCTTTGCTCTTTTCCATTTACTTGCTTTTTTCTTCCTACTCTCAGAATATGTCAACCCTATTTCCCAGCTCTTCTATTAGGTTTTTATTTTTGTGATCATACTTTTAATTTCCCAGAGCTTTTTCTTTTTCTCTGTGGTTCTTTCTTTGTTATAGCATCCTGTTCTAATTTTATGGATATGTTATCTTCTCTCACCTCTCTAAGGATTTTAATGGTAGAATATTTTTCTTGAAAATTTTATCATGTCACCTGTATTTCCTCCAGATTTCTTTATCTGATTTCTTTATTTTCCTCTTTGTCTTTTCATGTTAGAGGCTGTGTCAGATGTGTGGTGTCTTCTCATCTGTGGGAGCAGGTTATTATAAGGGTTAATTAGAACCTCTCTGTTTCCGTGGGATTTGTGAACTATGACTGTCACTCTAAGCTGAACTGGCTGGGCTGTTCCACCGGGGACCTCCCAGAATCAGAAACATTCGTTTGTTTTCCTCTTAACTGGTCAGATTTCCCAGGAAGAACCTTCCCGTCTTTGGCCTGAAGGGTCCACACTGGCTGACTGAGTGGGAGAGGAGGACCGTGTGTCTGGACATTCAGTGTGTAAACTTTCACCTTTCCCCCGATTCCACAACAGTCCCCTCATCTCAGCTGTTCCTGGTGTCCTCGAGACAAGTGACCTTTTGTTTTTAACTTCTCTGAATAACAAACCTTAGACCTTCTACTGTAGTCAGGGAGGGCCAGTTACCTAGCTTGGCAGGGGGACTTGGGAAGTCCAGCTGCTTTTTTTTTTTCCCCCTGCATACCACACAAACTATTTAAACTGTGTAAGTCAGTGGGGTTGTTTTGCTTTGTTTTAGTTTGGTATATTCACAGGCTTTGAAACTATCATTACAATAAATTTTAGAATATTTCTGTCACCCCCAAAAGAAATCCCATACCCATTAGCATTCACTCCCCATTTTCACCCTCCAGCCCTGGGCAGCCTTTGAGCTGCTTTCCAACTCCATGAATTTGTCTCGTGTAGACATTTCATTTCATAGAAATGGAGTTGTACACTATGCAATCTGTCATGACTGGCTTCTTCCACTTTGCATGATGTTTTCAAGGCCATCCACGTTGTGGTGTGTGTCAGTGTTTCCTTCCTTTTTATAGCTCAGTCATACTCCATTGTATGTCTCTATGCTAATTTATCCCTTCATCGTTTCGTGGACATTCAGGTTGTTTCCACTTTTCTCTGTTACGACTAATAACCGCTACGGACGTTTGTGTGCAAGGTTTTGTGTAGACATTGTCGTGTCTCTTGGGTTGTCGTGTCTCTTGGGTGTATGCCTAGAGCAGAATGGCTGCATCATACAGTGTCTCTTTGCTTCACCTTTTGAAGAACAGTCAGACCGTGTTCCAAAGTGACTGCACCATTTCACATTGTCACCATAGTGTAGGAGGCTTCTGATTTCTGTACATCCTTGCCACCATCTGTTATCTTTCTGGTTATAGTCAGCTGCTTCTTTCATATATGTTCATCGCATCCTCCTATTTTAGCCTTGCCTTGATTCTCCTTCAAGAGTGACCTGTGCTCCAGATTCCTTAGCCTTTTCAGGATTCTGTGGTGGAAAGCATTGCATCTTAGCTTTGCTGCTGCTAGCACAGGGGTCGGTTTCTTGGGTCTGTGAGGTCAGTGACTATCATGGTCAGTGACTATCTGGGTCTTAGTCTTGGTCTGTCTACTCATAAGTTGTGAGACCTGGAGTCAAGTTATATACCTGCCTCGAGGTTCAGTTTTCTCATCTGTAAAACAGAAGCATCGTGAAGAGGAAGTACCTGATATATAGGAGGTATTAACTAATTATTAGTTCTCTCATTTTCCATAAACATGGTGGATATTCAAAAAGAAAAAGATTTACGCTCTTTCCTTCAGGAATTCATTAGCTGGTAGTAGAGATAGACACAAGTATAACTCTAATCTACTTAATTCTCAACAACTACTGGGTATCTGTAACATGCTACAAATGCACTAGCTGCTGAGGGTACAACATGGCAAGTTTCCTGTTTTCTGTGTGGTGGCATGAAAACCAGAACTGGAATATGGGGCAGATGAAGGAAAGTACTGTCAGATGGATGCAAAGGGAGTGTATGGGAAGAAGAGGTAAATTCTAACTGTAGGGCATCACATACTCAGTCCTCAAACCGACTGAACGTCTTCACTTAACTCACTGAGATTTTCACATCCACAGGCCCTCCATCCTGTAAAGACAGTCTGGGTGCACTTAGCTTGGGCCTCTAGGGTGTGAGGAAAGGTTTTGAGAACAGAATAAAACACTGCACACCATGTCAGCCTTATCTGTCATCCTCAAACCATCTGTCTGCCACTGTGGGCCCCATTGTAGTGTTCTGCCCTCTAAAATGTTCCGTAGTTAGGAACACTTGACCTCTCATCTTCTCTCCTGGGGCTTGTGTAGCTTGATGTGGGTTGCCCACACAGCCACAGAGCCATCGGCTCTGGCCTCTTTCTCTTTCTCTGGCTCCGTCACCAGCATGAATGGTTTGTTTGTTGGCTGCACAGCTGGGAAAACGTGGCCGTGGGCCCTGGGGGCCCTAATGAACTGTGGGTAAGTATTACCTGACCGACTGCACCCAGGCTTTAAGGATATGAGAAAAGGATTCTAAGATTAGCTGTTGAAAACATGGAGTGAAACAAAATTAAACAAGTTTTTTTCCTCTTTCTATTAGCACTTCTCAGATCTCTAATAGTTTAAAAACCACGATGAATTGCCAAGAAAGGGGTATAGTATGCCGTGTTTCCCAAATTCTCTCTGTCCCTCCAAAGGGAAAACATTAAGAAGACTCACTTAAGATGCTTCTCTGTGAGAACTTCCCTGATCATCCAAGTGAGATGTGATCTGTGGTACTTGACGTAAACCCCTCAGAGTTCATGATTTTCTAGTTGTAGAGTTGGTTGAGATAAAACTTTATATTCTTTTAGTAGCTGCTGTAAGAATTCCTGATCCCCTTTTGGGATGAGGCTTAAGACAAGAACCAGGAGATCCTTGAGTCTTATTAGGGGTCACCTGGAAGGACTTTGTTTTCTTGAACCCCTGAATGAGTTTGAGTATGTTAATTTGGAGACAGAGCTGAATTGCTTTAATAACAAAAATATGAGACATCTGAAGTTCCCAGGGAAATTTCAGGAAGGAGACAGGAGTCAGTCAGACTAAATGCTGCATGGGAAAAAGATCAGAGAGGAAAAAGAAAACAAACAAACAAACTAATGGTAGGCCTGCTGAAAAGAAGCTTTGGCCGGGGGAGAACAGAAATGTCTAATGGGAAATTTTAAGCTATTTGCTGTGAGGGGTACAGCATAAATCACTCTTTTGTTTCCACTGTGACATCCTCAGTGATGCCTCCTTTGCAACATCTGTGTGTGAGTAGATCCTTCTGCAGATGGGACAGGATGGAGGGGAGGCTGGAGTTGGCAGGGGAGGCTGACATCTGGGTGGTACCATTCCCTGTGCTCCTGTCTTATCCACTCCACTAGGATCCAAGCATGTTGTTTATTGAATGAGTGAATAATAAATGCATGGATTTCTAAGCAGAAGCAGCAGATAAGGGTTTCTCATTAATCGAGACTAGACCAAGCTACTCAGCCATTAATATGATGGGATTACTTAGTAAAGCTGGCCCAGAGGAGCTTAACGTGTATTTGTAGAAATAACCAGTCACTGAGTGACTGAGAAAGGTGCTGTTCTCTGGGTGGCAAGCATGTTCTAACATGTAGAAAGAACTAAAGCATTAATCTTTGACATAAGGAGACTGCTTTAATTATGAAGACCTGGCCTTTTAGATTCCCAGCAAGATCTCTTCCCTGTTCTCTGAGTAAGGAAACGATGATAAAATACAGAGCTATCACACTTCTCATGTCTCTGCTGGAAGCAGTTGCTCTCTCCCTTGGGTTTTCAGAGCACCTCATTACACAGTAGTGCCCCAAGGCCCACTGCATTGCGTTGTCGATGTCCTACATCTTGGGTTTTCTCACGACATTTGAAGGTTCAGATAGATCCACGTCCTGCATCCCATTTGGGGTCTGAAAAAGAGGATCACAGAGGCTTTATTTCCCCCCTTGAAAGCCTGTCAGCTTCTTGAGGGAAGGAACCGGGTTTCACTCATTTCTGAAGCCCCTCTGCTTGGTGGTCTCTGGTCCAAATAAGTGCTTTTGAATTGAACCGCTTGCAGGGGGAGAGCTGAGTGCTGGCATGTCATGGTGACCGGCTCAAGAGAAGCTGATTTGGGTTCCCTGGAAAGTCCTCACCTTGACACCTTTACTTGTTGTCAGAAGTTGCCTGAGAAATCACGAGACCCAACCCTTGGAAGAACTGTAAAATGGGTTCCTTATCATTGTGATAAGGAATCACATTGCCTTTGTCTTGGTGGGGGTTGGGGGGGTGGTGGTCGATTCCCACCTTTTGGTAGAAAGCTTTGATGACCTATTACTTTTGTTTCCAGAGGGGCCTTCATTTAGGAATTCCCAGAACAAGGTTGTGTTTTGAAATGTATTTACTGGGAAACCATCTGTAGGTCCCAGTTATCCAATGGCAAGGAAGTGGGGAAAGATTCCGTTGTCACTGCAGAAGCCATGCTGTGCTCCTGAGATGCCACATTTAGACGTGACCCCGGATCCTGGCATCTGAGAGGGAGGGCTTTAGGCTCACTCAGTTCTGTGACGATAATGTAACCCTCTGGACAGCTGGTTATCCAGTCATCGTTCGACAAAGTTTATTTCGCCCCCGCTTTGTGGCAGGCATGGGGGATTTGTTCATGAAACAAAACAAAAAAGGTGTGTGCTCACAGAATGCATGATAACACCACACACACACACACACACACACACACACACAACATACACACTCAAGGATAGTATCAGAGAATAATATTAAAACAGGGTGGTATGACAGGGATGGCCAGATTGTGATCCAGAAAGGCATCCCAGAGATGTCACACTTCAGCCAAGACCTGAATTAGAAGGAGTCTCCTCAAAACAGGAGGAAGAGCATTCCAGCCGGAGGGAACAGCCAGTGAGGGGACTCTGTGGTCTTTCTCAGAAAGCATGGCATGCTCCAGGAGCAGAAGGACAAGTGTGAGGTGAGGGGAAGGTAGAGAGGATGGAGATTGAAGCCGTGGGATCCCTCACCCACCGCGTGCTTCTCTGCCTTCCCAGGGTTAACCCGTGTCTTTTCTTCTCCCACAGACGACTTTGCAGAAGAGGAGGAGGTGCAGTCCTTCGGTTACAAGAGGTTTGGTGAGTTCTAGCAAAGCTCTTTTCCTTCTCCATGCCTGATCTGGGTTGTGGTAACAGGCACGTGAATATATGTTCTGAGGTCCAGTTTTGGTTGGAAATGGAGTTTCTGTGTAACAGAGGATGATTTCTCGTAACCCTGATGGTAATGGAACAGGAGCTGTGCCCAGGCGTGGAAAGCAACGGGATGCTCTTGGGGTTCTCTGAATACAAACCGGATGGTTTAATATGTGGAACAATGGGCAAGATAACTCTGTGACAGGACAGAAGCAAAAATACACAACATTTCTCTGTTTTGATATTTGGAAAACATTTTTGCCCTCTTTTCTCGTCTCATGTCCATAACTTAGCGGATAAGTGAACTTAGTGGATAAGTGAGAGGAAGACTTTCTCCAGGAAACCAGGCAGACAGAGGTGCCCTGTGGTAGCCTGGAAAGTGCCCCCCAGACACATGTATGTCCGGATCTCTGGAATTTGCACGTTACCTTCGATGGCAAAAGGTGCTTTGCTGATGGGATTAAATTGAAGACCTTGAGATGGAGAGATTGTCCTGGGCTACCTGGTTGGGCTCTGAGCTCCATGGGAGTGTGCTCGTAAGAGGGAGGGAGAGGGATGTTAAATGACTGAGGAGAAGGTGGAGGGCAGGTGGGAGCACATCACTCCAGTGATGTGCTCTGACGGTGGGGAAGGGGCCACAGGCCAAGGACTACAGGTGGTCACTAGAAGCCAAAAAAGGCAAAGAAATGGATTTTCTGGTCCGAGCCTCAGGAGGGAGCACAGCCCTGCCAACATCTTGATTTCAGCTGACTGGAGTCGATTTCAGACTTCTGGCCCCTCAAACTGTGAGAGGAGAGCTTTGTGTTGTTTTAGGCCACCACGTGTGTGGAAATCTATTACGGCGGCCGGAGGGAACTGAAACACGGTCCTCCGTCTCTGAGGCTGCTGCACACCGTGCGAGTCTCTCTCCTACCGCGCGTCTCGTGCTCTGCACTGGGCTGCCAGTGAACACGGCAGGTTCCAGAGACAGCTCGAGGGAACTGGGCTTGTTCCATCCGGCTTGTTCCTGTGCCTTGGCAAGCGGAAAAGAAGAAGGATGGAGGAGAAAAGAATGAGTGAGTGAGTGTGTGTGTGTGTGTGTGTGTGAGAGAGAGAGAGAGAGAATGTAAAAGAGAATGAATCTACTTCCTGTTGTTTAAAACAAAACAAAACAAAAAAAACAACTCCTGGCTGGACTTTGATTTAAGTTAATAGTCCCCAGCTGCTTGGCTCCCTCATTGCTTTAGCATTCTTCCTTCTGGATATACTTCTGCATCTCTTTCTGTGCAGAAGTAGGGCTTTACAGTGGGAATGCAGTGGCATCAAGCCGACAGCTCCTCCATTCATGTGCTGGCAGAGATGCTCAGCACTTTCTCGCCAGTGTCCTTTATCTGCACGTTACCTGTTTCTGGACTGGTGCCCTGTGTTGCCCTGCTAGGGTGGGCTCACTCAACATGATAGCAGGAGCCAAGATGAACCCGGGAATTAAAAAGGGAAAGAAAGAACAGACCAAAATGCAAAGGTAGAAATAGGGGCGCCTGGGTGGCTCAGTCCGTTAAGTGTCTGCCTTGGGCTCAGGTCATGATCCCAGGGTCCTGGGATCAAGTCCTGCATGAGGCTCCTTGCTCAGCGGGGAGCCTGCTTCTCCCCCTGCCTGCTGCTCTCCCTGCTTTGTGCTCTCATGCTCTCTCTCTAGCAAATAAATAAATGTTAAAAAAAAAAAAAAAGAAGGTGGAAATAAAGAGGGAAATCAAACTTGTCAAAGAAGGCAAAATCAATATTGACATGCCTATTTTGGAAATCAGTAGGTTGCAGATATTTATTTGGACATTAGTTGAAATATGAAGAACCATGAGGGAAAGTTTCTTTAAGAAGAGTGACTGGGGGTGCCTGGGTGGCTCAGTGTGTTAAAGCCTCTGCCTTCGGCTCTGTTGTGATCCCAGGGTCCTGGGATGGAGCCCCACATCCAGCTTCTGCTCAGCAGGGAGCCTGCTTCTTCCTCTCTCTCTGCCTGCCTCTCTGCCTACTTGTGATGTCTGTCTGTCAAATAAATAAATAAAATCTTCAAAAACAAAAAGTGACCGGATGGCTGGGTGGATCAGGCGGTTGGGCATCTGCCTTCAGTTCCAGTCATGATCTCCAGGTCCTGGGATCAAACCCCATGTTGGGCTCCCAACCTGCTGGGAAGTCTGCCTCTCCCTTTCCCTCTCCCCATGCTTGTGTGCTCTATCTTTGTCTGTCTCTCAAATGAATTAATAAAATCTTTAAAAAAAAAAAAGTGACCTTGAGAGTAATTTTATTTAAAATTTCATGACTCCGTGACTAGCTACATGGGTGGGGATTTGGTGAAAAATACACACAAATAATAGTTGCTGGAAGATTTAATTATTATTAATTTATTTAATTATGTGTGGAAATCATAAACCGATGACTTAGAAGACACACGGTAACAACTTACCAGTCCTAGAGACCGTGAGCAGAGAGGCAGGGAGAGAGAGCAGGTGGTGCGGGTGGATGATGAGGGTGAAATTAATGTGGGGCATCTTGGAAAGGGTTATGAGAGAGGTGTCCCAGCATTGAGAGTTCTTGGGGTGAGTCTTTAGTCAAAGTGATGGATATCCAGCCGAGGGGTAGAGCAGAATTTTGGAGATGGAAGAGCCTTTGAGATTATTTAAAGCAGCCTTTCATTTTATAGATAAGTAAGGTGAGGCCCAGATAGACTCAGTCCTTGCTCAGCTGGACGCTGGGTTTTCTACCCCTCAGGCAAGCTAGTCTTGGGGAAGGGTCCCACAATGGGGCTGAGGTGATTTCTCATATCCTAGAAGGGTCCCTGCAATTCTAGAACCCTAAAGTGGACTGCAGCCCCATCATGGAGCCTCATTTTTGCAAGCCCCAGGACTCTGGTTCTGATTTTATTGAAGGTAAATGAGTTTTCAGTAGTAAGAAGTAGTCAAAGCTGGTCACTGAATGCTGCAGAACCCAGGAAGTCATTCCTCCAGATATGGTTCAACTTTAACCATTACAGGAAGACAGAGTCGAGGTAAGGTGGTGTAGGTGGGAGGAATCCAGAGACCCCACAGCCCTGTATGACCCCCCCACACACACTTACTCTTATGGCTTGAAACCCATCATTTACATGCTGTAGGCCTCAGATGCTGCATCTGTGCCATGGGCAGAGTGACCCCTGACGGGATGTAAGTTTACCTCACAGGCCTGTGGTGAGACTGAGAGAGATACCAGGCGGACCAGTGCTTTGAAAGTACAGCGCTATAGAAGCAAAGGTGCTGTTATCCCGCTTCTGAGATGAGGGGCTTTTGTCACTCTCCGGACATTTTGCTACAACCACTGCCAAATATCAAAGCGTGTCAGGTCTGAAAACTCATTCCTGAAGAGATGCAAAGGTAGGACTTACTTTTCAATGTGGTAATACCGACTTTTACTTTTGGTGAAGTAGACTAGGGTAACATACAGGATTTAGTTATTGTCTAATTTTAGGTATGTCTTGTTTATGATCTGCATAACTGAAATTAGACTACTGGTGAACCAGGGGTTCGTTATTCACAGGGCAAAGGGACTGCTCACTATTCTAGCAAATTGTTACTTGGTGGCTTGTTTCCAAAGGTATTTGATTTTTTGTTTTTTTGTTTTTTCATTTTTCAGTGTTCCAAGATTCATTGTTTACGCACCATATCCAGTGCTCCATGCAATCTGTGCCCTCCTTAATAGCCACCCCCAGGCTCACCCATCCCCCGCACCTCTCCCTTCCAAAACCCACAGTTTGTTGTAAATTGTTATTCAGAAGCATTTGCTACATGAAGTTGGGACTATTTGTGTAATAATACTGTGCTTTTGCAAATTTGGTACAAAATTACAGTAAAGAGCAGAATGGGTGATCTTAACCTGGAATCAGGTGTGGCATGGTATTATTTTAGGACAGTCATTCCCTATTCATTTGGGAAATTATTACTGCATTTCAGTCACAATGATGAATTTTTTCATTATAATAATGACTGTTTCTATAATATGTAATAATTATATAATAATATAATAATGACTATATATAAACTGTTTGTATATAAGTATATATAAATATATACTATATATATATATATATATAATATATATAGTAATGTAAAAATGACTGTTTTTCTTCAGTCTGTTTATATGTCATGCTTGTAAGCCCCTTTCCCAGAATTTCAGATATGTGTCTGCGGTGGGTGACAGACTTAAATCTGATGGGTTTGCGACTTGTTTCTCTGACAGAAACTTCACTGAGGGGAAACTCTGAAAGGTTAATGAAGGAAGCATCTTCAAGCTTTAATCAGGCTCTCAGGGCCAGCATTTCTCAGTCTCAGTATGCAGAGCTAATTAATTTGGGATGTAACTATAGTTACGATTTGCAGAGTTCATTCTTTGGAACACAAGGCACTGTATATTAATTTGTATCTTATATAGATAGAATACAATATAGAGTACAGTGATATTTTTCTACATATTTCTCAGTTACTCTTTTCTTTGCAAGTGTCCATATGGCTCTGGTATCTTTGTTATTATAGTGAGCAGAAAAGGAAGGAGAATTAATTCATATTATAAGGGGTAAATATAAATTTATAAAGTTTAGAATTTATGGTAAGTTGATCCAAGAATGTCTTCTAAAACCTTCTGATTAGTCATATGGTTAACACAAATGCATTCAAGTTTTGTTTTCTTAAATTCTTCTTCATTAAGATGATACAGAGTAGAAGCAACAAAGAATGTCATTTCCTTTCCAAGGGATAAGTGCATCAGAATTCCATAGGAGAAGGGGAGAAGTGTGGGAAGAGGAATGAGCCCCAGAACATGTGTAGAAATGATCATAGCAAATCCAGCTCACATTTGTATATCACATTTATCTTTCCAAAGGACAAACATATTTTTCTTTCGCAACAACTCCATGAGGCCAGCAGGCCAGGTGTTATCTTTCCTGTTTGTTGGCTGCTTTTTATCTTTCCTGGAGGCAGTGGGGGGCAGTGGTTAGGTGTATGGGCACTAGAACTAGGTGTATGGCTTTGGATTTGAGTTCCCAGACTCCCCAACTGTGTGACCTCAGGTGCATTATTGTGAAATCTGCTTCCTCATTTGTAAAGTTTGGGTCATAATAGGCCAGCTCCATGAAGCTGTGGAATTAAATGGGATGCTGAGTTCATTAGCACAGTGCCTTGCACACTAGGAACATCCCGTAACTGTTGACCATTATTTTAAAAGTTCCTTCTTGGGGCTTCTGGTCCTGCTGCTTGAACGTAGAGCCTAGGATTTAGTAGACACCTGGAACCTTCTGATATCCAGCAGCCTCATGAATTCTTGTTCTGTCATACCTCTTGCTGTACTGCTAAATACTACCGAGAGGCGAGAAGACCTAGCGACAGAAGCTCTGTGCCCCAGCTTCCCGGTGAGTGGTGTGGGTGTCTAATAGTAAGCACCATGCTGGATGTTTTGGGCCCCTCCCTCTAGAGCCTGCTTTTCCTTCTTTCTGTGCTGGGGCAAAAGAGCACCTAGACCTACTTTGTTTCCTTGGTTGCGTTGGGTTGTCTTGAGTTATCTTTGGAATCTGATCTGGTGTAATAATAAGATGTCCAAAGCTGGAATGGTAGAGGAGCAAGAAATCCATGTCTCCACCTGTGAAAATCATGGGTAGATTTAAGGGTTGCAAGTGACCAACTGGGGAGCAGCTGGAAACATCCATTGTTTGGATTTGACAAAACTGTGACACTTCCTTGGGGCTCCGTAGCCAGGAGTATTAATAGTGACGAGAGAAAAGGATCTGAAAAATTGCCAACTGTGGAACAGTAACAAAAAGTTGAAGCATTCTCTTTTTTAAGGAGAACTCAAGTCTTGTGTAAAAAAGTAAGTGGGAAAATTCTGAGAGAACTACTGAAAAATTATTTAGGGGTTACAGTTCCCAAAGGGGTATCAGATGCCTTTTTCTAAGTGTGTTCACCATTGTGTGCCCTTAAATAGTTCTGTTCACCTGCGACTTCACAGGCCTCCCTATACCCGTTGTTTCAAACACGCTGTGCTTTTTCTTTTCCCGTTTTCCCTTGAATGATCATTTCAAATTAGCAAGACTATCTGGACAGTGCTGGACATGTGGAAGCAGGCTCTGAAGTCTGTACAGAGCCCAGCCCTGCTCTAGAACGACCCCTAGCCTCCTTCTTACCTCTGCCATCCTCCAGACCATCCTCTAATGATATCGATGAAAAAACCTTGGCAACTGCCATTAAACCACCGAGCTGTTTCCTGCCAAGAGTTTTAGAGGAGCTTAATGTCTAAAAGTGTGAAAGGCCACACGGACTTCTGTCAGGAAGTCCAGTTCTGTCTGAGGTACACGGTGGGCTTCTGCTTTTGGTGTGGAGGAGTGAAAGAGTTCACTGAGAGGATACCAAACTCTCTTTGAGGAGCTGCCCAAGATGAACACTTGGATGCCTCAACTTCTCATTGTTTGGGCTTAGGGACCAGGCTGCCTGTCTCTTCTCTCCCAGGGCTCTTCTAGAAGCTTCATGTTTGGGTTTGAAGAAGGCCCTGCTTTGAAGTCATCTCCCTCCCCTACCTCCCTATCACCAGGACCTTTCAAGACTGACACCAGCAGAGCTCACCCCCTTTCCCTGATAGGAATGCCAGGAATTTCCATCATTTCCTTGGGGGAGAGATTAAATAAGCTCAGCATGGGACTGGCCTTTCAGAAGCACCTTTTTCAAGCATCTGTGAATGGAAATGGTTTAGGAATAGGCGAAGAACTGACCCTGGGCAGAGAGACAAGTTAGGGCAGGAAACAGGAGTCTGAAGTATCCCTGTGGGATTTCTTGGAAATGTTCAAGCCATTTGCATCACTTACTGGCAGGGTTTTATTTATGTGGCTTTTTAAGTCCTAATGAAGTTGATATTTTTTATTTTAGAAGAACTTGGTGTCAAATGGCTTGTGGAAAAGTAGACAAAAAAGAGCTTCTCAGTCAGAATCACCTTGAAGCTGGGGCCACCTGGGCAACTCAGTTAAGTGTCTGCCTTCAGCTCAGGTCCTTATCCCAGAGTCCTGGGATTGAGCCCCACACCAGGCTCTCTGCTCAGTGGGAGTCTGCAGGGAGTCTGCTTCTCCCTCTGCCTGCTGCTCCCCCTGCTTGTGTGTGCTCTCTCTCTCTCAAATAAGTAAATAAATAAAATCTTTAAAAAAGAAATAAAAGAATCACTGTGGAGGGGATTTGTAGAACTCCCACAGCCCCCCTACCCTCTGCTTCCAGTCAGGCAGGTAGGGTTTCCGAGACCCAAGAAAGGGAATTTGGTAGCTGTCACTTCCTTTTAAATAACTAAAAAGATTTCCTAATTTTTATCATTAGAGATAATATTCATGACCTCTCTTGCCCGCAGTGTTTTTCCAGGTTTTCACTTCTGCTCTCATCAAGAACTCACTGGTTAGGCCAGGTCCTCCCCACCTAGTGTTTTTTGCTCAGCAGTGTTAAAAAAAAAAAAAAAAAAAAATTTGTTCCACACGGTGGTCCCATGAGATTCTGATCTTTTAAAAACCATTTTCCCATAAGAAACCATTAAGAGTCGTTTCTCGGATATCTACTGCGTGCTAGGAAGTTTCCCTCTCAGTTAGTTCATTTAGTTTCTCAGGTGGAAATTACCTGCAGTTTACAAGTGAGGAGGGTTGAAGCCCATGGTGGAGTGGTCTGGCCAACATTTGAGTTCATCTGACTCCAGCACCCACTTATCTTTCTACTCTGTCCATGGCTGACACAGAGGCGTCCATTCTCAGGGCATCTCAAGATTTTGGTGGGAAAACAAACGATCATAGGTGTATGTGGCTTCAGTCCGCAGCTGTTTATACATGGGTTTATGTTTCATAACTCACGGTATGTATAGATTGAATGCTTGAGCCTGGTATTTTCCAACCATTTTAAGTCGAATTCCTCCCCACCCTTTCCTGGTTTGTATTCTGTTCTGAATCCTGGTAAGAGTGTGGGGAGGGAGAATAATTTGTTTTTCCTACAATTGGGTTGAAGCTGAATGTGGTTTGTTTTTATTTTTAGAAAAACGAAGGGAAAAAAAAAGATCTACTCAGCCATTTTTCTGTTCAGACAGCATGAAGGCATTAGGCTGTTTCCAGTGCTTAGTTGTTAGGGGTAGGGTGGGAAAGAGTGATTCCTTTTGGTAGCAACTCCTAGTAACTTAAAACAGACGAACTCTGCAACTTTCCTTGAAAGGCTTGAGTTGTTCATTTGGTGGCCTGGGAAAGGGAATGATGTCTGAGAGTCATGGGTTTTGAGGGAAGCCACGGCCCTCAGCTCGGTTGTGAACTAGGGTGGCTCTTGTCCTGCCTCACGTTTTCTGCCGGTGCCCCTTGCTCTTCAGGGCACTGGTGGGGCTTTAGCTTCGGACAGTCTGGTTTACGTGCTGGCTTTGCCCCTTACCAGCAAATCTCCAAACTCTCTAAGCCTCACTTTGCTTAGCTATGAAATGGGAATAGCAAGAAAACCTTCCTTGCAGGGCAGAGGAATTCTAAAATTTGTTAAGTAATATAGCAGGTCTGCACTGAACTGTGGTGGCCGTTTAACTGTAGACAACTCGCACTTGGCTTCGCTTCACTCCCCTCCCCTCCCCTCCCCTCTTCTCCCCTCCCCTCCTTTCCCCTCCCCTCCTCTCCCTTCTCTTCTCTTCCCTTCCCTTCTTTTTCCTTCTCTTCCTGCCCATGCCCCTCCCCCTTCCCTTCCCCAGGAACCAGCATCCCACTTGGCGCTCTCTGATCCCACCTTCTGTCCTCCCTCCCTCAAAACCTCACTGCCCTCACTCCGACTTACCAGTGCCATAACTTTATTTAGGGAATATCAAAGGAATCAATTTTCTTGCAGGTCTTTTTAAAAATAATGAAAGACTTGGCAGCCACCAAGCAAAGAATGTGTTTTAAGGAAAGTAACACACACTGCGAGGGGGGGCGGTGGCTGAGAGCAATTTTCATGGAGGGGGTGCCCTAGCATCCTCATGGCTGGGAGAATGTCCTCTGGGTTTTATTTCCAGCTTTGTCACTTAGTGGAGAGATAGCATGGGGGGGGGTTGACCACTCAGTGCCTCATCGTCCTCATCAAAAGTTAGGGGTGGTTAAAAAAAGATAGGGGTAGTTCAAGTATCTATCTGTAGGGGAGTTGTGAGAACCGAATGAGTGTGATCTGCCTCACACTTACAGAGAACCACATAAGAGTTTGTATCATAGAAAGTGACAGGAACGGTCACAAGGCGGCTGCAGCATTTCCAGTGGGTGAACAAGTCTTTGTTCCAGTGCCTTTTCGGAAGCAAGGAAGCTATGCCAGGCCTTTGGTAGACTCTCTGTCACAAGTCATTGGCCAACGTTGAGTCACAGTCTTTTCCTAAATACATTATGGACAAACGAATGGGCTGGCTCTGGTTGGCTTATCTAATCATTTGGAGTAGAATGAACAGTGAGGAAGTAAGTACTCTGATCACTATTGTTATGTGTAACTTAATATCTGTAATATCTAATATCACATAATAAATATACTATATGGTTACATCTATAATTTAATGTTAATTTAGACAATGGTTATTATTAAATAATAATGTGATTTCATTATAATCTGCTCCATTATTACTTATACTCTGTTCCACTTACAAAATTATCATGTTGTATATAACACAGGAAAAAATTCAGTTTACTCACAAAGTGATTACAAGTTTACTTTTTCTTTTGGTAGAAATTAAACACTTTTTTAAAATATTTCTTTTCAGCGTAACAGTACAAGTTTACTTTTAAGTGAATTATAATTTTGTAATAAATGGAGCTACAAGGTGCTGAACGCTGAAGACTACAACTCTCATATTTTCAGTGAATACAACTCTTGCCACAGGAAACATTGTGAAATTGGTGTCCTGTTCTGAGTCATAACTATAAACACTTTGTGCTTCTTCCGATGTTTTTCATTTTCATCCTTTTTATAAGTTTTTGAAAGTTGACATTTGGCCCTGATTGAAACAAGCTTCTCTTTTCATATTCTAGGATAGGTTTTTTCTTTTCTTTTCTTTTCTTTTTTTTTTTTTTGGTATAAATATTTCCATACACAGATCAGTTTCTTTCTGATGAAGATAAAGGACTAGAGACTTGTCAGGAAAAACAGGAGTATGGAGCTAGAAGTCGGCAAAAGTTCTGGCAGAAATTTAGACTCCAGTTTTACTCCAAATGCCTAAAGATGCCTCTGTTCTCTGATATTTTGAAATAACCTTTCTGTCACATTCTTTTTGTTCTTTTGTTCTGTGAAATGCATACGTAAAATTATTGTGGACATTTTAGATTGAGTCTTGAACCTGAGCTCAGGCATTCAAAGTAGTGTAAGTGAGGTACAAGCATACTCTTCCCCTTGGGACTTTCCTTCATTTTGTACTTGTAAGAGGATATTCTCCTTATCGCCATTTGGTCCTTTACTGGGACCATTTGAGGAGTACCATAAAGATGTAGTGATGGCTCTACCTCACATTTTACACAGAAGTCTTACCGTTGAATTGTTTTTGAAACCGTTGAGGGGAGTTGGGAATCCGTCTCATTCTGAGGAACATTCACTGACTGCCCTCCATGTGCTGTGAATTGTGGTACAAAGGTGAATAAAACAAGGTCCTTTTCCTGACTATTAATCATCATCAATGTTTATAATTCATTTTTTTTTCAGTTTCTCAGAACATAAGAAGTATCATAATCCTCATGAAAACAAAAACTGCTTTTAGAAATCTCCATACTGGTAATGGCCTCATTCATAAATCTCCTCAAAGGGTCCCCCCAAAGACTCATAAGGTAAAGATAGACTGGAGAGGTGCCATTTTGTGATGGAAATGATATGAACTGGGTGTCAGAGATCCGTGCATAAATCCTGCAAGTGGGAGTGAAAAAAGAGTAAAACAGTTGGGAAACAGGGTTCAGGGGGGAGGAGGGGGGTTGTCCCTTGGCCCAGAGAAAAGGTGACTGAAGCGTTAATGAGAGTTCGGGGAAGAGATTCAGGCAAGGAAGAGGGGCCTCACACAGTACTCTTTTCTTACAAAATATATGCACTTTATGAGATTTGCTGAGAAATTAAAGCAAGCAGTGTTCATGGGAAAATGTCATTCTAAGTCAATGCAATATGAAAATGATGTGACATTTATTAACTATCCATAACATGCTGAGCATCGTGCACAATAAAGAGGGGAGACATAGGCTTTGCCTTCGGGAATTTCAAATTTAATGAGAAGCAGAGTTTTCCAGCATTGGCACATTTGCATAAAAGAGAAATATCAGCCAAGACTACAAATTGTTTCCCCACCCACCAGCAGAATTTCAAAAGGCACAATAGAGGGCACCACATGCCAGATGGAATGTGAGCCGCCTCTTCTTTCTCCCTCCAGTGTTGTTGTAAGTTCGGTATTGGCAAAACTTCAGAGGTCTCCGGAGAAGGTTGGGAGCTCTCCTTGATGCGCATCCCTGTCCGTCTGTGCAAGTGAAGAAGGCATATGCAGAGTCCCCTTCCTTTGCCCCACAGGAAAGGTTCAGGATGAGGTGTACGAATCCATTTGATAGAAGCCCATGAAAGAAGGTTGGAAGGTAATTCCTGTCTCCGTATGGTGTACGCACCATTGATAACAGCTGTTTCCAAACTGCTGCCATGTGAATCCAGTCTGCTTATTGACAGCAGCTCTGTTCATTTAAAATGCAATTCTGAGAGTGTGGAACTGAATAATTTGGTTTGGAAGCCTTCTCTCTTGGTTGCACTTTTGCACATTTTGGTAGACCAAAAGGTACCTCCTATAAACAGTGAAGACTGTCCAGTAAGGATTTCGGGGAGCCCGAGTGACCTTAAACTCATAAATTGACACCACTAAGCCTTCATTTGCTTTTTTATGCAAGAGGGATGACAATACTACCTATGCTACAGTGGCATTCTGAGGGTTATTTCGTGTAAGTGAGGTACTTGGCAAAATACCTTAGAAGGTATTCTGCAGATGCTCCCTACTAATCAAAGGAGAAAGACAAAGAAAATTAGATTTTTTTTGAAAATTACTGAGTCCAGTAGTTCTTTTTTTTTTTTAAGATTATTTATTTATTTATTTATTTGACAGATAGATCACAAGTAGGCAGAGAGGCAGGCAGAGAAAGGAAGGGAAGCAGGCTCCCTGCTGAACAGAGAGCCCCATGCAGGGCTCGATCCCAGGACCCTGAGATCATGACCTGAGCCGAAAGCAGAGGCCTTAACCCACTGAGCCACCCAGGTGCCCCAAGTCTAGTAGTTCTTTTGCGCCATCTCTCCCATCCTCCCTCTCCCTCTTCCTCTCTGTCTACATGTGCACACCCCCCTACCTGTGTGTATGTGTGTGTGTGCATGCATGACTGGGTATTTGAAAAGATCTAGAAGATCTAGAATTAGAAGAATGTGGTCTTCACCATTTCAGAATTGTAGTCTTTTTTTCATCCATATTAACTAACTATGTGAATTTTGCAAAAGGATGTAAATGCTCTGGGTCTCAAAGAAGCTCTTCTGCAAAATGAAGAGGGTAGAGTAGGTGATTTTGAAGACTCTTCAGGCCATGCAGTGGATTAGTAGCTATAGTGTCCTCCAAAGTTCTGTTCTGCCCTTACATGTGATTTTAAATACATGATATTATTTTTTACTTTTTCTTTCACTTAACTTCAATTCAGAATAAATATTTTTGTGCCCTCACTTTAGTTATATTTTCCCAGTTCTCTGACACAAAAGTTAGTTGGCAAAAATTGGCAGATGGAAAACTTTCTTCTCATTAGTTTTGTTTGAAATATTAGTGATCTCATGATTATTGATTTTCCATTTGGTTATATGTTCCTTTCATGTAACTTTAGAAATTTTGAAACATTTTCTAGGCTTACATGTTTTGAAACTCACTTTATTCTAGATTTCTACACTCAGTCATGGAATAGTTTCGTCCCTCCCAGGTTCATAAAATCCATGGATAATTATTCAAATACACATGTCTGCAAATTTAACAAAAAGCATAACATTTCCATTAATAATCCCAAGAAAACTTGCAGTTTCTCCCAATTCAGTGATCTGTTTATATTTATCATATTATGAAATTTTTCTTCTCATGTTAATGAAAGACACATTGCATGAAAACATAAATCCATGAGTTATCAACAAAGGAAAAAAATCATTTTAGCCATGCTCCTTATTGAGAAGATGGCCCAGTGGGAGCTGTGACCTTCGTACCTTCTCAGGTTAATGACCAAGTATTAGAATCCACCAAAAAAAACAAAAAACAAAAAACAAACAAACAAACAAACAAACAAAAAACTGGGTGGTCTTCTGTGCTTTGCCAGCTTTTGTTCCTTCATCTGAGATTGTGGTTCTATAAAGTGGGACTGCTTATATTTTAAAAGCTTGTGAGCTAGTCCTTTTCCCAGCTGGGACATTATTAAATTGATTCCTTCCCTCTCTGCCTCTTTGTATATAGTTAATCTCACTTTCAAAATTTGCAATAAGTCAGCATTTAGAATGAAGGGAAGAAGAAAACAAAAAAGAGTATTAACCTTTATTTCCATTTTAATTACAATTACCTAGAAAAGGTGGATCCTGATAAACTGAAAGTCTCGGTCGTCATTTTTTTTTCCCATTTGCTGAGCCCACAGTTGGAGAGAGCTGAAGAATTTGAAGTTCTGGGGTGCTAAAGGAAGGATGAGAAGGGGAAAGACATGGGCTTGGGGAGAAAGGCAGGTGGCAGAGTGTGCTGCGGGCTTTGGAATTGGGGGTATGTGGTGATCTTATTTAGTCCTCAAGGGCAGGGATAATAGGCAGAAGGGAGTGAGCAAACCCTTGATTCCTTGTAATATCTTTTTAAAAATTTTTTTTAAGCCATAGTGTAAGTTCAGTGAGGACGGAAATTGTGCCTGTTTTGCTCGTTACTGTACCTAGGACAGTTCCTCAGCTCAACAAATATTTGAGAAAGGAAGAGCAAGGTATTTTGTATACTTAGGACATGCCTTGTACTCTGGGTGTTGTCTTAAATCTTCCCAAAGCTCACAATCTGGTGGACCTCTCCCCGAAGGCACCTCTGTATGGACAAAGAACATTTTCTAAAATTGACTTCAGGGAAGGCAGAGGCCCAGACCCCACGTCCAACAGTCAGTTACAGCACAGACTCAGATCCAGGAAAAGTAAAAGACAACAGGGGCTAAGTCTGAGAAGGGAGAAGACGAATTTGAGCTGACATTGGGGAGGAAGAGGTCAGAGAGGGTCCGTGTCAGAGGGGGAAGACTGAGTGAAACCCTGATCATCTGAACATCTCTAACCACGGAGCGACCAGATGTCTGCTGCTTCTTTAGAAAGACCCAGGGAGGGTCCTTTGGCTTCCTCTGAATTTACTTTATTTCTATTAAACTTAATGAAGAATGCAGAGCTCTGAGATACAAGTTCACCAGGAAGTGTTTCAGAAAGGATGGAGGCTTCTGATCGTCCCCTGCACTTTGGGGTGGACTGTTTAATCTGACTGCTTTCTTCCTCAAATCTCACTGAAATCCTGAAAGCTGTTGCTTATAAGAGACTCGTCTTTCAGAGATAGGAAAGGCTCGAAGAGCTTTGGATTGAAGGCACCTAGGATTGGAAAAGAAGGGTGTCAGGATATCAGGCAGGAACTCAGGAGAGTGTGAAACACAAACTTTCCATAATTAACAGTTTTCCTGAAGTCTATTCCTATCTCCCCTTTGTTTCTAGAAAGCAGGTGAGAAGGGGTCATCTATCTGTAGAGGGCCTTAAGGGAGACTGTCATCTGAGGAGAAACTGCCTTTAGATGGAGCTCCCTAGGGTAACAGTGGTCTCTAGAGCCCTTCCCTGGTGAGTTGCTTCCCGGGACCCTGGGGCTGTTGTGCCCCCTACCCCGCCCCTGCATGCTGGAAGAAAGTCTCAACCAAGTTCTGGGAAGAGAGGTAACTTTGACTAGGAATAGGAAGTTTCATGAGTCTTGGGTCCTCTGTGAGAGCTCATGGAATAAAATCCTAGAATATCTGTTATGAAACTATTATCTCCTAACCCTGTGCTGGAGTCTGGGGTTGTATTGCTAAGACACGGCATCATTATTTATGGTCCTCATGGTCTAACAGGGAGGAAAAAAAAATCAACATAGTCATACTGCAGTTTGAAAGATATTTGCAAGGAAATAGAGGACAGATAGAGGACCCCCATTCTGAAGTTACTAATTCTACAGAGGGTGGGGGAAGAAGTGTGATCAGAGAAAGGAACAGAGAAGGATGATTTGTTTGAGTGGAAGGGCATTAACATGAGGACATCTCCTGGCCATAAGTAGGAGAGCCTCAAGGTTGAGACAGAATGAGGATGTTGCCAGAGAATCAAGGAGCATTACATTCCTGTCTTTGTTGGGGAGATGGACTAGGGCCGGTGCCCCACAGGGAAACATACATACACCCACAAGCAGAGGTGCAGCTCCACCTCTGGAATCCAGTATCCAGGGATAATCGTAAGACGTTGCATTGCTTAGACTCCCAACAGGTGCTGGATGCCTGGGAGGATTCAGAGTAAGAAGGCTTGGTCCCTGCGGTCAGGAAGTTACAAGCGAGTTAAGAAGGCCCACGTTATTTCGCTAAGCATGATACGCTCTAGTTCCATCCACGTTGTCGCAAATGGCAAGATTTCATTTCTTTTGATGGCTGCATAGTATTCCATTGTACCCCTGGGGATAAAAATACATGTTTATAAAAAATAAAAAATTAAAAAAAAAAAAAGAATGCCCATGTTACTCATAGGTAATAATAGCAAACAATGCCAAGAGCGTGTATAGGTACCTCTCTATGGTGAAGGTGAGTCCAGAGGAAATTGGGAAAGAGAGAGGAAAGCCATTGCAGCCATCCTGGGCTCTGGGTTTGGAGAAGCAGGAGTTAGCTCAGGTGCATGTGGGGCTGGGAGAAAAGGCGTGCAGAGAGGGAAGCAGTCTTCCTACTCAGAGCTGGGGTTGCCATTAGGGTGTGATGTGGGTGTGTATGGAGCCTGGTGAGGGAGCTGAAAATTAGGCAGAAGAATTTAGACTTGACTCAGTTAAAATAACCCATCTCTGGGGCACCTGGGTGGCTCAGTGGGTTAAGCCTCTGCCTTCGGCTCAGGTCATGATCTCAGGGTCCTGGGATCGAGCCCCACATTGGGGCTCTGCTCATCAGGGAGCCTGCTTCCCCCCAATCTCTCTGCCTGCTGTTCTGCCTACTAGTGGTCTCTCTTTCTGTCAAATAAATAAAATCTTTAAAAAAAAAAAATCTCTGAGGGGCGCCCAGGTGGCATAGTCAGTGAAGCATCCGACTGTTGATTTCAACTCAGGTCATGGTTTCAGGGTCCTAGATTGAGCCCCATGTCAGGCTCCATGCTCAGCACAGAGCTGGCTTGAGATTCTTTGTCCCTGTCATCCTCCTGATTATGCCTGCTTGCTCTCTCTCTCTCTGAAATACATAAATCTTAAAAAAAAAAACCCGTTTCTGTAAGTGTTTTAACAGAGCCATCCATGTAGCAAAAATGTTCTTGAGGAGTATTGGGAGTGACTTATGGAATGTCAGCCCGCAGTGTCAAACCAGCAGAAGGAAGAGGCAGTGAAGGATCAGAGCTGTAAGCCGTCACCAGGGGACAGGCTGATACTGTACGAGTGATGATGGGAATGACGGGAGAGAGCCGCTGTCATCTGTGACTCCAAGATGTCTGCTGACTCTTACTGCGGTCCCTGATAATATCAGGCTCAGATAACATCAGGTTCAGAGGACAGCTAGGGAAGTGGCCACACAACCCGGTCCCCACCCCGTAGAGCAGAGGAATCCTGGCACTTGGTTGCTTAGGACCCAGGCGGCCACCTGTCATTGCATTGAGTCAAATGGGCAACTAATTATTTTTCTTTGTGTGTGGTTTACAACGTTCATGATTCGAATGGATCTTTTGGTTTGGTGGGTTATTGCCAGATGTCTTAATTAAATGCAACCATGAATAGTCAGGTGCAAATAAGAAACACTTTTTACTAAGCTGCTGTGACTTCAGGGGTGTGCCGGTGAGGTCTTGGAAACTTGGTTTGGAGGGACGACCAAACAGCAACAAACCAAGCCTAAAATAAAACAAGGTAAGAGAAGTGTGACATGAGCAGTCTGCGAGGGTGGTACTCGGCCACAGGTAAGCAAATGGCTTGACGCTGAAGGCTGGCTCTGAGTTTGGAAGCTCATTCGGGAAACCCAGCCTGAGGAGTAGGGGGTGTTGAGTTCGGGCTGAGCTGCCCAAGAGGACAGCGGGGTTGCAGCTCCTGCCTGTGCTTCTGCAGAACGTGCCACTGGACCCTCAGACCCCACTCCCCTCGTCCTGTGGAAAGAGCGGGCTCTTTGAAGTCTTCATTCTGAGATACTGCATTTTGCTTCTCTTACTACTCTGGTGAGGGAGAAAGTAACTTGAGCTGCTCTTCTTTGCCGCCTTTGCATAAAAGAAACATCCTTAAGTATTTCAACCATGGTTTGTACTGGTAGGATACCTCTGTATCCCTGTACGTCTGGTCCCATGCACAGTCTTGCATGAGCGCTGGAGAAAATGCGTGTGGTGTCCCGGCGCCTCAGACATCAAGTGGCAGTCTTCTTGCGTTTCGTTTGTTTTAGTAACAGCGTTATTGAGATAAATTCACATATCCCACAACTCACCAATTTAAAGTATACAGTTGGCTAGCTTTGAGTGTATTCAGCTGTGCAGTGATCACCACAATTGATATTAGGATATTTTCATCACCCCAGAAAGAAACCTTGTACCTATTAGCGATCACTCCCCACTTGCCTCCAACTCCCTCTATCCCATCGAAGTCCTTGGCTGACTTCTGACTCTGTGGATTTTCCTGTCCTGGAGGTTTCATAGAAACGGAATTGTACAATATGCAGTCCTCTCTCTGGCTTATTTCACTAAGCACCGTGTCTTCAGGTTCCATCTGTGTCGTAGTGCGTGTGATGACGTCTTTCCTGTTTCTTGCCGAGTAATACTCCGGTGTGTGGGTCTGCTCCATTTATTCATTCATCCTTTGATGGGCATTTGGCTTGTTTCTGCTTCTTGGCTCTACGAAGAGTGCTGTGATCCTGGATGTGCAGGGTTTTGGTGTGGACGTATGTTTTCAGTGTTCTCCAGTATGTGCCTAGGAACACAGCGGCTGAGTCATGTTTATGCAGTTCTGTGTTTAACCTTCTGAGGACCTGCAGACTGTATTTCCAAGTGGCTATGCCACTCCTTCACTGCTGAGTACCCTTATTTCCTTTACCCCAAACGGGAAGGAGAAAAACATCTTGAGTTAATTTGCTATATAGCGCCTTGGTGATTTGTAGTAACTAAAGAGGATAGAACTGAAATGACCCGAGAATGGTTTTAGGTATGGTGTTTTGTTTACATCTCAGTATCTGTACATTACAGTACACTTTAATTCCCCACCACGTGGAGAAGACGACCTGGTTAACATGCCTGTTCTCCTTTCCCTAAGTCAGTAAAGTGCAGGACGGTGCTGTTCTATGGGAGCTTGCCAGGGTGGTAGCCAGGAGCTGGGGGTGGCTCTTGGACCCTCAAAAATGTGGCTAGTTTACATTGACAAGTGCTGTGAGTCTAAAACCCACCCAGATTTGGAAACTGAATTTGAACAAAAGAACGTAAAATATAATTTTTATATAAATTACATGTTGAAATTACGTGGGATCTGTTGGGTTAAATAACATATAGTGTTAAAAATAACCTCACCTGTTTCTTTTTACTTTTTTTAATGTGGCTCCTAGGAAATTTTAAGTTACATGTGTGGCTTTTATTATATTTCTGTTGGGCAGTGCTGTTATAGATGATTTTTAAGACTTTGTTTTTTTTTGAACTACCGGTAAAGAAAAAAAGTTTAAATATCCTTTGGGTAGATTCAGATTATTAGCAAGTTTTTTGGTTTTTTTATTTTGTTTTTTGTTTTGTTCTGTTTTATTTTTTGAAGATTTCATTTATTTATCTGACAGGCAGAGATCACAAGTGGGCAGAAAGACAGGCAGAGACAGAGAGAGGAGGAAGCAGGCTTTCTGCTGAGCGGAGAGGCCGATGTAGGGCTCGATTCCAGGATCCCAGGATCATGACCTGAGCCAAAGGCAGAGGCTTTAACCCACTGAGCCACCCAGGTGCCCCTGTGTTTTTTTTTTTGTTGTTGTTGTTGTTGTTGTTGTTGTTTAATCACTGAAGAAAGATCAGGAATCCATTTGCCCCTTGACTGAAAGTAAGGGTGAGTCAGCTTTCCGCAGAAGGGCCCTGACCAAGCAACCTTCCCGCAAGATGAATTCATCAGCTAACCAACAAAATAAGAAAAAGCTTTCACAAATAGAAACATGACCATGAAGACATTAAAACAGAGTCCTGTGATAAGTGAATACGGTGCCCTCACTGACTCTCCCAGGAATGTGCTGGCCCTCTCTGTAGTAGAAGCCAGGGGAGTGATCAGTGGACACCGCAGGCCAAGAAAGGAAGAGGATGGCATATACGTGTGTGTGTGTGTGTGTGTGTGTGTGTGTGTGTGTCTATGGCAAACTACTGGGGAAATGTTGGGGGAGGTTGGTCTTTCAACGAGTATGTGTGGAGATTTCTTCACCATTAACCGGGTTGGCCCTGTGCTTCCCGCCTGCCTTTTTTGTTGTTGAAGGTCGGCTTTCAGATTACCAAGAACGCTATGTTGAAGGCATAACATACTTGGCAGCCCTCATCTGTAAAACACACATGATGTACTGGTGTTTTTAACCTCAAATATCTGGACATAAGGTTACCACTGGTGGTTTCATGATTCAAAACAGAGAACAGACCTATGTTTTGGCAACATCCCCAGGTAACATAATTTAGCTTGACTCCAGACCTTAAGACAGATAAATTCCTGAATTCTACTCCAATGGGAAGAAAACTTCTTCCCCTTTGGCTGAGGCAATCGCTGATGCGTAAAATGAAACTTGGGGCAGTGTTGGGGAAATGGATTCAAAAGGTGAGACAAAGTCCATAAAACCTTAGGGCATATAGTAAATGAAGAATCCTGATCTCTCCTGTGACCCATCCCAAGCGACCATGGAAAAAGAAGGATAAAAATAGGTGGGAGCCCATCAGGATTTTATTCTCAGTTGACAGCAGAGGGATTCCACGTATGTGTAAATGATGTCTCTTGTCAAAAACGTTCTTAACTGTTTTACTGGTGTTGTTTCCTTGAGCTCACTGCCAAATCAAAATAGCTCAGTCTATTTTCTTCGTTCTGCTGATGAGTTCTTAAGTGAAGGTTTGGAGGGTTAATCAATCACCACTCATCACTGGTCCACTTTAAAGGAAGAACCTCTGGGCATTCCCTCTGGGAAGTACCAGAAGGTCATTATGGTTTACTGAAAAACAAGATAATTAAGAGAGAGACCATGATTCAGTTAACTAATTTGTATGTTGAACACATGAGTTTTGTTAGATTTCCTGGTTGATTTTAGGGCCTACTTTACGAGCAATGATCCCCTTTGAGAAGCTCCTCAGCATCCATTTTCTGTCCTGTAGTCTCTTACCTCATAGCTGAGAGGCATGGGAGGGTCAGGAAATTATATCCTGGCCCTGGCTCCACTTCCATGAAGCTTCTGGAAGGTGGAGAAAAGAATAAACAGAGGTGTTCTACACATAGGCGAGACTTGCTGCCCTAGGTGTGCCCAGGAAGCCGGTTTGGGATCTCCTGACCTGGCCTGAGCAGAGTTTTAAGGTGGACAGAACTATTGCACATGTTCCTCTTACCTACACTCAGGTTTCACATACCAGAGTGCTGGCCTGTCTCTTCTGGGCATCCAGTCCCTTCATCCTTTCAGGTTCTCCTAGTGAGAAAAGCTGTCTGATTTATGATTTCACTTATAAATTCATCCCGCACATATGTACCAGGCACTGTGATGCTCATTTTTCTGGGTGGTCATTCATTCAAAAGGAGACCTTGGTGATAGGGCCCTGTGTGAAGAAGACCCCACCAATGACCTTCCAGACTTATAGCAAACTGACAGGGCAGAGACAATTCGTTGGCACCTTCACATCTTAGGATAAGACTTTCTCTGCTCACACCTAAATCCCTAAGTCCCTAAGTCCTTACTCCATCCAAGATGCTCATCAGAATCTGGGGGATCCAGCTCGATATATCCACCAGTTATTTCATTAGCAAGTAAGAACTCTGAGTTCCCACTGCTGGAAGTGAGAACCCCCAGGAGACTTGGTGGAGCAGAGAGGAAATTCGGAGAAATGGCTTCCTCGAGAAAAGAGACGTCGTAGGGAGTGATCGTCTGGGGAGAGAATCTTTGCTCAGAAATTCTTTGGACAGGAATATGGGTGAGAGAAGTCCAAAATAAGGACAGGCTTTTTCACAGGTGGAACTGTCCAACAGTCGTCCCGGCCACCCCATGAGTCACTACCAGCTCTTCTGTCCTGAACTGCCTTCCACTGGTGGAAGTCAGTCTGTGCTGCAGAGAGGGTCAGCCCAGATACTTCCAACAGCCTCTCCCCTCTCTCATTCCCCGCCACCCTCACATCTTCTCAGTCGTCGGAATAAGTCTGCAAGCTCAGGTGGAGAAAGGAGAATTGCTCTACATGGCCAGAAATCCCTGTCTGCTCAATCACGAAATTCCATTCGGTAGCAGTTAAAATGATCATTGCTTTTATAACATGAGAAACAAAACTATGTCCTTAGCAGGATGTTTCAAGGGTAAGTTAGGAAATTACTGATGCAGTGTTTAGTCTTGATAGGGTCCTCTGAAAGCATTCGTAAAAATTACTCATTTTATAGATAAGGAAACTTAGAAGAATAAAATAACTGCAATTGAGACCAGAAAAAAAAAATCACAAGTGAGCTGAACAGGTTTCCCTTTTTCCAGTTCTTGGGCTTGAGGTTTATCTAACATCCATAGTCCTTCTCTTGTGTGAACTCTTTCCTGGCATGGTACAGCTGGTCCCTTTGCCATAAAGAAAACACAGTACCTCTGGCAAACCACATCTTCATGCAGCCTTAGACATATTTATGTAACTCAGTCGGAAGAATTTAAAAAGATAAACTTCCAGTTCTTCAAACTTACTGTAACTTTTGAAAAATGACCTATATCCTGCCTGTAAGATATGCCATCCCCTTCATCATAAGCTCCAAAGAGTCAAAGATCCCGTTTTTGTTGGCAGTGTTATTGAGAAAGGCTGAATGAAGAAGGCTTGTTTTCATTCTACTGCACTTGGTGTGGAGTGCTGAGAAGCACAAGAGAGAGCAGCTGAGAAACGCCACGACCGTGGGGACCGGCAGGATCTCCATGGAAGGGTCCAGTCGGCTTCACTTACACCTCATTTTACATCAACGCTGGGCTTGGCGGGCATTTCCTGACAGCTCAGCAGATCCACCCATGGAGTTTATGGATTTTAGCAGTTGTCCCACCTCTGTTTCAGAGATGAGGAATTCTCACCAACGTAGTTTCGGTCCCCTCTCTGAATATGTGAGCTTTGCTTGACTACTGTATTCGGTTCCATCAGCTTCAGCATGTGACATGGACGTTCTTCAAGGCAGAGTTAAAAACATCTGCAGCCTAGAAATCAGCCGAGTTCCCCAGGGAGGGTGTTAAATCCAGAGTGTGCTGATCTGTTTCCTGTCTTTGTTATGATTTCTTCACTGTAACTGAATATCCTTTGGCGCTCCAGTGACTGGGTACGCTGGTGCAGCTGTGTCAGCAGGACAAGGACTGTTGGCTTGGGGGCTCCGCTAGCGTTGACGCAGTGAGCTTCCATGATCCCAGTCAGGCCTATTAATTTACAGGGCAAGGCCCTCCCTGTCTACACATTGGCGTGCCTCCCTGCGTAGGCCATGCTGTCAAACATAATCTAATTAAGGCTCATTAAGGGAGAGCAGTCACCTAGCTTTCCCGATCCTTGCCAAGGAAAAACTCCCAGGGACTTGGGCAAAAAAACCTTCTGAACAAAATGCCCATGAAAATGCTGCCTAAAAAGCAGGGAGATGTTTAAGAACCAGAAGGTGCTCCCAGGCTCACCTACAGAGAAGCGGCAGGGCCGACCACTTGAGCAGAGAGAGGGAGCTGTGGTCTCAGAATTGTGCCTTGTGTGGCCCTATCTGGATAGCTCTCACCTACCACCTGTATTTTATCGGCTTTCCACTTGCCTTCTCCCAGCCTTTCATTCTCCTGTGGGATCTCTCCAGAATCCAAAAGGTGAGCAGCCAAGGGGTTACCACTGCCCACAGCCCACAGTTTGGTCAGAATCTGCTCTTTGTTGAAGGAGAAAATGTGCCTTTTGGAAATCATGAAGATTACATAGTTTATTCTCAAAACACTGCATCAGCCATCAGAGGGCTTCCAGTAAGCTGTGAGAGCATTTAACCCGATGTGGGTCAGTGACCTTCTTGAGCTGAGGTGTGGGAAGGCTCCAGTGATGTGGAGAACAGATCACTGGTAACTTAGAAGTCATTCTGCTGTTTCCGGCACTGGAGGGAAAGTCTGGCCAATATTGAGTATTTCTCCAGAGGAGGTTTTTGGGCAGCTTTTCTCTCTTTGTGCAGAGTGTTTCATCTGTGTGGGCCTGGCTTATGAACATAAGTTGCTCACGGCACACTCTTGGTCCAAATTCCCCAGTGTTCCCTGACCAGGAAGGGGCTTGTGTTTTGTATGAGGGTTATAGGACTAAGCAGAGTGCAAGATGGAAATAAGTGATGTCTTATTTCATTAAGATTTTTTTTTAAAATTTTATTTATTTATTTGACAGAGAGAGCACAAGCAGGCAGAGGGAAAGAGAGACGTAGACTCCCCGCTGAGCAAGGAGACTGATGCAGGACTCGATCCCAGGATGCTGGGATCATGACCCGAGCCGAAGGCAGCCGCTTAACGAACTGAGCCACCCAGGCGCCCCTTCATTAAGATTTAAACAGAACATAGCACCAATAGTGTAGTTCCACACTGAGGATTTGGATGGGGTACAGCTACAGGGTGTCTGTTGGATTTTAATGCTGTCATGCCCCACCTCTGTGAGACAGGGTAAATGTGGGAGTCAGATGGTTTCTTTCAATTCCGTGGCTAAGTTCAATTCAGAAAAGTAGTAAAATGCTCTTTATAATGTATGGCAAGGACCTCTTAAACCAGTCAGCCGTCAGCCACGTGCTTTATAATCCCACCTGAGGGCTGACATATGGTCCGATTTCACACCCTGCCTGGGTATGCCTGATATACTTAAGTATTGTGTCATTTAAAATCGGTTGAGCTTTCTTGTTTAGAATAACATTAGAGCATCATGGTGCCTTTCATTTCTGTTTCTCTTTCAGTGTAGTTTTCCATTTAGCTACCACAGAGTCATGGAATGGGCAACGGTGATTTTTCACCTTGTTTCTGTCTGGCTCAGAGGTACCATCCGAATGATGATGTATGGTCTGTGATCCTAGAAGGTGGCCCTGCTTGTGGGGGTGATCGGGGTGCTTGGACATCAGGGAGATCAGGAACATTAGTGATCTTCAAGTATGATTCCAGCCAACATATATCCTTCATCTCTCTCTCTCTCTTTTTTTTTAAGATTTTATTTATTTATTTGACAGACAGAAATCACAAGTAGGCAGAGGCAGAGAGAGAGAGGAGGATGCAGGCTCCCCACTGAGCAGAGATACCAATGTGATGTGGGGCTCTATCCCAGGACCCTGAGATCATGACCTGAGCTGAAGGCAGAGGCTTTAACCCACTGAACCACCCAGGCGCCCCTCATTCATCTCTTTGGAAATAAAATTAAGAATCCTGAGTATAGGAAACTGTTTCAGGCCAATCTCAGTGATTCTACATCTATTTATTTGAGGTATTATTGAATATCTGTTACATGTCAGACTCTGTTTTAGGCTCTGGGAATACAGTGGAAAACAGAAAGTTCCTGTCTTCAACCAGGTTGAGGGGATAAGTAATAATCTAATGAGAAAATAATTCAAATAGTGACAGGTGCTATGGAGAAAAAGCAGGATGGAGGACTAGGGAGATGAGAGGTTGTTTTGGACAGGATGACTAAAGAAAGTCCCTTGGAGGAGGTGATGTTGGAACCACAGAGGTGAAGGTGGATGGTTGCTGTGATTTGGGGGAAGCATTATAGCCTGAGGGTATGGCAAATAAGAAGACCTTGAGGTGGATACAGCCTGGAGTGTCCTAGGAACAAAATTCAGCCAGATGTTGCTAGAATAAAATGAAGGGAGGTAGAGGAGATGAGGTCAAGAAGTGGGAGAGCCTAAAAGATCTTTTTTTTTTTTTAAGAGTAGATAACTTTCTTTTTAATTTTTTATTTTTTATAAACATATATTTTTATCCCCAGCGGTACAGGTCTGTGAATCACCTGGTTTACACACTTCACAGCACTCACCAAAGCACATACCCTCACCAATGTCCATAATCCCACCCCCTTCTCCCAACCCCCCTTCCCCCAGCAACCCTCAGTTTGTTTTGTAAGATTAAGAGTCACTTATGGCCTAAAATATCTTAAGACCTGGCATCTGTTCTTTAACCCGCTGAGGCACCCAGGTGCCCCAACCTGGCATCTGTTCTTAGGATTTTGGAGTCTTGGAAAAGCCTTTGTAGGGTTCAGCTAGTGTCCTGGTCTGACTTGCCGCTCATATTATAAGCCACTCTGATTCCTTTATGGAAAAGTGGGTGGGGGTATGGGGCGTGGGGAGGCAAGTGTGGAAGCAGGGAGACGTGAGAAGTTGTGTTAGGAGACCAGGTGGAAAGTAGTGGTGTCCTTGACGGGAGTGGTAGTCCTAGAGAAGTGCTAGGGTTTGGGGTGTGTTTTAGAGACAGAGCTGACTGGGCTTGCTGATGTAGGTGTAAGGGACGGAGTGAGGTCAGGAATGTTCAGGTGTTTAGCCTGTGCTGTTCATGTGTGTCAGGGGATGGGGAGATGGGGGCTGATCATTTTCCTCTTCCTCTTTTCTCTTTTTCTTTTCTTTTCGCCTCTTCTTTCCTTTCTTGATTAATTCCCAAATTGTAGACCTCTCCAACCTGGCTAGGAATAGATCCTATACTTGTGTCCTTGCTGATCTCCAGAATGAGCATGGTGACACTGATCATATGAGAGTGATTCAGAATTCTCGCTTGCTAAATTCACCATCACTTTTTTTTAAGCTTTTATTTATTTGACACAGAGAGATCTCAAGTAGGCAGAGCAGCAGGCATAGAGAGAGAGGGAAGCAGGTTCCCCGCCGAGCAGAGAGCAGGACGCGGGGCTCAATCCCAGGACCCCGAGATCATGACCTGTGCCGAAGGCAGAGGCTTTAACCTACTGAGCCACTCAGGTGCCCCTTCACCATCACTTTTAAGTAGGGGAAGTTGGAGTGTTTGGGGAATGTGGGCAGTAAACCACCAAATCTCAGAGACCTCTCTTTGTTGTTCAGAAGTTCATTGTGTATCAGAAGATGGATTTGGCAGTATGCAATGTAAACCCTCTAGTTTCCTCCTGGTTTTTAGGGTGATGTGTTTTGAATACATTCTTTTACCTTGTAGAATATTAGCTTCAAATTCCCGTGGGTCCCTGAGTGGCACTGTTTGGTGGGACGAAGGCAGTGTCCTTACCTTCTCTAAAGCAGCCTTGTGATCTTACTAGAAGTGTTTGGTTCCAAGGCCTTTGGGTGCTTGTGTGTCAGGAGAAACAGATGTGAAGTTCAATGGAAGAAAAGGACAAAGCAAAAAGCCATATTGACAGAACACAGTAATTTAAAATACAAACAAACCTGTAGGTCAGCCCTGGAGATCCAATCTTTGGATCCTGGCTTAGACTGGGAAAATTTTTGGTTTTGTCAGGCATAGTATCAGCTGATCTCTGCACTCCCACAGAATCCTGCCAGAGCCAACACCTGGAAACACAGGATTTCCAAAATTCTTCAGAAATGTTCTTTGATGGTGGTGGTGTGGGGAAGGAGGACACTGCTGCCGAAGAGGAAGTTTCTAGAACTTAAAGGAATCCAAAATAATAATAATGATGCTGATAACCATGATTCCATGAGTGCTTACATGTACCAGGCTCTGTGCTATACTTTGTATGCCTTGTCAGAGCAAATCCTTACTATAGTCCTATAGAGGAGATAATGAAGGGGGGAGGGTTTCCATTTTATTGATAAGGAAGCTGAGGCTTCAAGAGGTTGTATAAATTACCCATTGTTATAGGCTAGTAGGTGGAAGAAATGTGAAACCCAAGTCTGTCTGTTTTCAGAACCCAAGCTCTAATCTCAATCATATATGTACATATGTATATATATTTCACATACATGATTCCATATATATACATATATATTTCATATATATACATATAAATGTATATATATAAAACCAAAAATTTTCCCAGTCTAAGCCAGGACCCAATATATAAATGACCCAATATTTCATTTATATATTGGGTTCTGGCTTAGACTGGGAAAATTTTTGGTTTTGTCAGGGGTAGTATCAGCTGATCTCTGCACTCCCACAGAATCCTGCCAAAGCCAACACCTGGAAACACAGGATTTCCAAATATATATATCTATAATACATATAAATATATATATAACATATAATATATATGAAACTGTAGTGTGCAATGTTGATCTTCTTTTTCTAACACAGTCTGCGTGACTGATGATTAATACCAACATCTCTTCTGTTTACCACTAGACCATGCATAGTGGGGGGATTAAAAAATATGCAACATTGTTCTTTTTCTCAAGCAGCTTAGGTGTCAGAGAAAACATAATCTTAAAAAAATTAAGTGTCAGGCAGTAGGTAATGAAGGGTCTAATCAGAGCTACGGACAGATATCACAGATGCTGAAGGGAGAGCAAGACACTGTGAGGGACAGAGGCCAAGGTGATATTTTCCTTTATGAAGTAACTATCTTTTCAACTAATGGTGTATAAAACACCATCTTAACTAATACTTAGGATGTACCCTCTTTCAAAGTGTTGGCAAAATCCCCCTCCCAGAAATACTATCATAACATTTGTTTCAATAGGAGAATTTATCTCTAAATCCCAAGGAAGACCTGAATGGTATAGATTCAGTGTTGTGTATATAATGCAATTTCTTGAATGAGTTCACTGGTCATCATTTGCTCTATGAGTGTCTTCTACATGAATGTCTTCTATGGGTTCTGTGTGAGGCCAGTGGGATTCCAGGATGAATGAGATACAGCAAATGTAGTCAAGAAGCTCGGAAGATAGGAGGGCAAATGTGAGAAGTGCAAGACTAGAGGGTAGGAAATCAGTTAAGAGTCTGTTGCAGTAGCCCATTTGATAAGCACCTAAACTCTTTAAACCTAAAGGCTTTAGCTGGAGAGAGTGAGAGATGCTGATAAAATCAATAAATACTTACGCAGATAAAAAAAAAAAGTGACTCTGCACAGCAGAGGAAATGGTCAACAAAACAAAAAGACAAGGTACTGAATAGGAGAAGATATTTTCAAATGATATATCTGGTAAGGGGTTGTTAATATCCAAAATATATAATGACCTTATGTAACTCAACACCCAAAACACAAAGAATCCAATTTAAAAATGGGCAGAAGACATGAGTAGACATTTCTCCAAAGAAGACATCCAGATGGCCAACAGACACATGAAAAAACTCTCAATATAATTCATCCTCAGGAAAATGCACATCAAAACCACAATGAGATATCACCTCACACCTGTCAGAATGGCTAAAATCAACCAGAAACAACAGGTGTTGGCGAGGGTTTGGGAAAAAAGGAGCCCTTATACACTGTTGGTGGGAATGCAAACTGGTGCAGCCAATGTGGAAAACAGTATGGAAGTTCCTTGGAAAGTTAAAAATAGGATTACCTCATCATCCAGCAATTGCACTCTTGGCTATATACAAAGAATACAAAAACAGTAATTCAAAGGGATACATGCATCCCTATGGTTATAGCAGCATTATTTACAATAGCCAAGCTATGGAAACAGCCCTAGTGTCCATCAGTTGATGAATGGATAAGGAAGATGTGATGTGTGTGTGTGATGGAATATTATTCAGCCATAAAAAAGAATGAAATCTTGCTATTTGCAACAACACAGATGGAGCTAGAAAATATAATGCTAAGTGAAATAAGGCAGAGAATGACAAGTACCATATGATTTCACTCAGATGTGGAATTTAAGAAACAAATGAATGAACAAAGGAAAAAAGAGACCAAAAAGACCAGACTCTCAACTATAGAGGACAAACTGATGGTTACCAGAGGGAAGGAAGGTAAAAGGATGGGTGAGGTAGATGATGGGGAATAAGAGTACACTTATCATAATGAGCACTAATATATAGACTTGTTGGCTCACTATGTGTACACCTGAAACTGACATAACACTATATGTTCATTATACTGGAAATAAATAAGTAGGAAAAAAGAGTAATTTCATCCAAAAACCTGTTTATATATTGAAATGATAATATTTGGGACATGTTGGGTTAAATAAAATATAATTGAAATTAAAAATACATACATACATACTTAGGTGGTAAAATAAGTAGGATTCAGCATGGAGTTCAGAGGGAAAGCAAAGCATCAGGGATAACTCCAAGACTTCTGAACGGACCGGTGGTGGTGGTGTTGCCATCTCACGAATGGAGTACAGGAAGATCAATATGTTTTTCAGAAGGAGGATAAATTATATTTTGTATATGCTGAATTGGGGGTACTCATGGGTTGAATTATGTTGTCCCCCAAAATGTTGAAGTCCTAACTCTTACTATCTGTGGCTATGACTTGATTTGGAAATGGGGTCTTTGTAGATGATCAAGCTGAGATATCATTAGGGTGGGCTCTAATCCAATATGATGGGTGTCCTTCTAAAGAGGGGAGATTTGGACATAAAGGACATGCACACAAGAACATCATGTGACAAAGAAGACAGAAGCTTCTGTCTTGGCTTAGAAGCCAAGGAATGCCAAAGACTGCCGGAAAACCACTGGATGCTAGGGTAGGCACAGAGGAGATTCTCCGTCACAGCCCTCAGAAGGCACCAGTTCTGTGGATACTTTGATTTTGGACTTTCAGCCTCCAGAACTGTGAGGGAATAAGTTTCTGTAGCTTAAACCACCCAGTTTATGGTACTTTGTAATGGCAGCAGCCCTAGGAAACTAATACAGACTTTAGGAAATGTGGTGCTGTGGTAACAAATCCTTAAAAATGTGGAAGTGTCTTTGGGATTGGATAATGGGTAGAGGCTGGAGGAGGTCTGTGGTGCTTGCTAGAGAAAGATTGCCTTGGAGAGACTTTGGTAGAAACATGGATGTTACAGGTGATTCTGGTGAGGACTCAGAATAGGAGAGCTGGAGAGAGAGCCTCCATCTTCTTAGAGAATACATAAATCCTCGTGAACATATTGTTGCTAGAAACATGAATGCTAAAGTTGCTTCTTGTGAGCTTCTCAGATAGAAATGAGGAACATGTTATTTGAAACTGGAGGAAAGGCGATCTTTGTAATGAAGTGGGAGAGAACTTGGCTGACTGTGTTCTGTTGGACGGAAAGTAGAACTTGGAGCTGAGGAGATTTCTGAGAAAGCATTGAAACCATGACCTAGTGTCTCGTTGCTGCTTATAGCAAACTGTGAGAGGACAGAGATCCGTTGGAGAAGGAAATGTTAAGCATGAAAGAAACAGGACCTGAAGATTTGAAAAATTTTTAGCCTGTCTATATTACAGAAAAAAACAAGAAAGTGTGTACTGTGCAGATAACATCAGGGGTGTCAACCATCTCGGCAGAAATGTTGTCAGTGTGGGCTAAAGGGGACAGAGATGGGTGAAATGAGGGACGGCTGTCAGATCTCTAGGATTCTATAGGGAGGAAATGGATCAGTGGAGCTGTTTGACCACGAATGTCTGTTATCCTTTAAGAAATGGAAAGAATGACCCTGAAGGCAATTCAGAGCTCAACAGGGCTGATACCATCACCATGGTCCCTGAGGGCACAGATCTGGGGTGTCAGGGCTACCTCCTTGTTTCGGGGGGTGAACTGCAACCTGGGACTAAGGGGATGGGTCTGCCCTCCTGGTGGGCCTGGAGAACAGAGCATCAAGCCAAAGAGGATTATTGCCGAGCCTTAAAATCTTGTGGAATTTTCCTTGCTACTTTTCTGACTTCCTTGGGATAACATAGTCCCCCTTTATCCCTTCCAATTAGCGCCTTTTTGGAACAGGAATATGTATCCTATGCCTGTTCCAGTGTTGTATTTTGGAAGGAGCTTACCAGCTGTCCAGTTTCACAACTGTAGAGGAATTTTGCTCCAGGACGAATCTTATCCCAAGTGTCACTCGTAGCCGATTTGGATGATTTAGATGATGAGAGTTGGGACTTTTTTTTTTTTTAAGATTTTATTTATTTATTTGACAGAGAGAAATCACAAGTAGATGGAGAGGCAGGCAGAGAGAGAGAGAGAGGGAAGCAGGCTCCCTGCCGAGCAGAGAGCCCGATGCGGGACTCGATCTCAGGACCCCAAGATCATGACCTGAGCCGAAGGCAGCGGCTCAACCCACTGAGCCACCCAGGTGCCCCAAGAGTTGGGACTTTTGAGTTGATGCTGGAATGATGAAGACTTTGGGGGATGTAGTGATGAGGTCAGTGTATTTTGCATATGGGAGGGACATGAATTTTGAGGATCCAGAGAATAGACAAGTTATGAGTTGAATTGTGTCCCCCAAAAGAGACTGAAGTGCTAACCTCCCAGTACCGGTGGTTAATGACCTTATTTGGAACCAGGGTCTTTGTAGGTTAAGTTAAAATGAAGTCATTAGGGTGGGCCCTAATCCAGGATGACTGGTGACCTTACAAAGAGGAGCAGTCTGGACACAGAGGGCATCCACAGCAGGAGAATACCATGTAAAGATGAAAGCAGAGATCAGGGACATGCATCCGAAGCCAGGGAACACCAGCAGTTGCCAGCAAACCACCAGAGCCTAGGAAAGGCATGGAGAAGATTCTCTGTCATAGCCCTCGGAAGACATCAACCCTGCAAAACCCTGGCCCTTGGACTTCTAGGCTCCAGAACTGTGAAAGAACACATTTCTGTGGTGTTAAATCCTGCAGTTTGTGGTACTCTGTTACAGTTGTTCTAGGAAATTCATGCGTCCCTCTATCTACTTCCTGTGGTTGCCAAGACAAAGTATTGTACATTTCATTGCTTAAAAGAACAGAAATGTATCCTTTTATCGTTTGGGGGGCCAGAAGTCCAAAACCCGTTTTCACCAAACCAATATAAAGATGTCAGCTGGTTGGTTCCTTTCAGAAACTCTTGGAGGGAATCTGTTGCTTACATCTTCTAGCTTCTCGTGGTTGCTGGCACTCCATGGGTTTTGGCCCCATTAAGTCCATCTGCCTCTGCAGTCACTTTGCCTTCTTCTCTGTGCATTTGTCAAATTTGTCTCTGCCTCTCCCTTATAAGAACATTTGTGATTGTATTTTGGGCACACCCAGGTAATCCAGGATGATCTCCTCTTAGATTCCTCAATCTCTGCAAAGACTCTTTTTCCAAATAAGGTAACATTTACAGGATCTAGGAATTTGGATTTGATCTCTTTGGGGGCCATTATTAGCCTACCCCAAGTCCTCTGGTACCGAGGTTGAAGTGTCCAGTGGTCAGTCAGGTGTGAGTCTGAAGTCCACAGGAGAGGAAGTGACCAGAACATATGTGACAGTGAAAACCATAAAAAGTGGATATGATCGTGTACAGGGAGGATGAGGGGGCCAAGGACAGAACTCCAGAGAGTGTCCACTCTAAAGAGGTGGATGGAAGAAGATGATCCAGTCAGATGGACCAAAAAGATGATTTAGGGACAGAAACAGAACCAGAAAGGTATGGTGTACCTGGAAGCCAATGAAGGATTTTTTTTTTTTTAACAACTCCTTCACAGGCTACAACATGGGGTGAACCTTGAGAATATTATGCTAAATGAAATAAGCCAGTCACAAAAGGATGACTACTGCATATGTCACTTATATGAGAGTTACCCTGGAGTAGTCAGAATCACAGAGACAAAGAGCAGAATGATGGTTTCTCAGGGTTGGGGAGAGGGGGCAGTGGGCAGTTGCTGTTTAACGGGTTCAGAGTTTCAGTTTTGCAAGATGAAAAGAGTTCTGGAAATTGGTTGATCAACAATATGAATGTACTTAACACTACTGAACTGTATTCAAAGTAAGGTTAAGATGGTAGCTTTTGTGTGTTTTGTCACAATGAAAATAAGAGAAAGTTCTTGTAATTTAATTAATATTTTGTTCAGTGTCAACATTGTCCCTGTAAGTAATATAAATGTTTCCTAATGCAAGTGAAGGCAATCTGTGTCTATTTTTTTTTCATTAAATATTCTTTTTTCTTTTCTTTTCGTATCTTTTTTTTTTTTTTTTTTTTTTTTTTTTTAAGAGAGGGATGTAAGGCAGAGGGAGAGAATCTCAAGAAGATTCCACTCCTAGTATAGAGCCCAGTGCAGGGCTCAGTCCCACAATCCTGAGATCATGACCTGAGCCAAAATCAAGAGTCAGACTGTTAACTGACTGAGCCACCCAAGTGTCCTAAATATTCTATTAATAAATGATTTACCTAGCATACATACTTGACATGAGAATAAAAAGAGAAAAATGAAACTTAAGTGAAAGTTTTTTAAATCATAAGAAATAATGAAAGTTTTTTAGTAATATTCTCAATAGCAATATTATTTTCAAAATGTTATGTAATTTCTGGGGATATAATTTTTTTTTAAAGTGAAGAACGTTTCTTGGCTATACCTAAGCCAGAGTTCATATCAAGGTTCTATGAATTGCTTTATAGTAGAGAGGGGAAGCCAGGTCTGAGCGGGAGAACACACAGTGTTTGGATAACGTGGCCCGGACATTCTCACCTAAAGATCTGTGTGTATGCTACCGGTATCCCAGGGCTACCTCAGCATCCCATTTTCCCCACAAGAATGTAAGTTGGGGCCAGAGATGTCTAGATTTGTTTGAGTCTTCTGGAAGGCAGACACCAAGACAGAAGAAAAGTGTGAGACGTTGATTAGCAGAAATGTCTGTGAAGGATAATGGAGTGAGGAAGCCAAAGTAACCAGAGAGAGCCTTCAGACTATACAGGTCTGAATCTTGTGAGAAGAGAGGAGGAAGGAAGGATTGGGTAGAGGCCTCAGACTACAGTGCAGGTAGAAAGGGCCTCAGCCAAACTGATGGGAAGCCTGAGAGCAGAGGCTGCCTGTTAGAAGTGTTCCGTGTCCGGAAGCAGCCTTGATCTAGTGTCCCTACTATGCTTGGTCAGTGACTGAAAGCAGACCCACAACATGGTGGCCTCAGCAGGAACACTGTTGCAGATCCCAGAGGTGCAATGGCTGGCGGTCAGAGCAGGTTCTATCTTGAAGGGACATCTGAGGGGTGCCTCTCCATGACTGCACAATGATTTTACCCACATTCTAGAAAAGCATCTCAATACGGGAACCCCTGTGTGAGTTTGTTGAGGAAGCTTCATTACAATGGTCCATAAGGCAGCTAATAGTACTTCTGGGTCTCCAAGACCCTGCAGGTCTCCTTCAAGACAAGTTCTGATACGTTTGATGTTTCTCTATTTAGACTGTAAACAACAGTGAGAACAACATATTTTTCCTCAACCCAGCCTCAGAGAAAATCTCTCACACCAGAGTTATTTTTTAACTCATAGCGGGTTTTTTTTGATGCATTTAGAAATGTATGTTTTTGAATGTAGAAGTCTGTTGTAACATTCCATCCCCAAGGGATAATCATTGTTTTCAAGAAGATATATGTTCTATATTTTTTAAGGAAATGTTAATACAGTTGCTCCTTGAACAACCTGGGTTTACACTGCGTGGGTCCACTGACACACAGATTTTTTTAGAGTATAGCACTATAAATGAATTTTCTCTTCCTTATGATTTTCTGAATAGTTTTCTTTTCTCTAGCTTCCTTTATTATGAGGATACAGCATATAGTACATGAAACATACATGATAGTGGTAATCAACTGTTTATGTTATCTATAAGGCTTCTGGCCAAGTAGTTAAGTCTTCGTGGGGTCAAAAATTATATGCAGATTTTTTACTGCGTGGCTCGTCAGTGTCCCTAACTCTGCATTATTCACAGGTCAGCTGTGTATAGTCTTCAGTATGATTTCAGTGAAAGGCATGAATTCAAGTAAACAGTATTTATTTTCTTCCCATTCCAGGTGCCATTTCTGTGGGATCAGAAAAATGACCTTGTTTTGTATATCTAGCCACCAATTCTTTTTATTATTTGTGCATATACTCAGTATTACAATAGTCCTTCAATGAAAATTACTTTTAAAAGAAACCATAGAATTTATCCCTTTGTACACTGTAACAAAAGGCAGTGCTTTATTTTCATTAAGTTTATGTACAGGACAGTAATTTTTTAAACCTTTTAAAATCTAAGTCAGAAAGGACGTTTGTACTTGTATAATGGAAATAGAATCAGTTAAAAAGATTCCTCCCCACGAATTCCTATTAACCATTTTCATTTACTTAGTTGTTCTAATTTATACATATTTTTAGTCACGGACAATGCAGTTAGCCTCACAGACATCTCATATTATTGAAAGTCCCTCAGTAGTTGAATACCCTCTCCCCTTTGAATGCTACAGGAATTTGGACAATGACTGTGAAGTGTTTGGTAGAGGGTGTGGGGGTTGGACTACCCACATACCATGAAAAACAGAGAGCAGAGAAACATTACCTTTCAAGTAAATTTGGTTTTACAAAGAAGAGTCTGCGCCCAAGTATTCATTCACCACATACCCATTGAAGGTTTTAGGAAGTCAGCCTGTTTACACTGTATCTTAAGTCAAGGGTCCTATTTTTATACAAGGTTTGCCAAACCGAATTGTACTACAGCAGTGTTCTGCCAACACAAAGATTACAGGATCAGGCCCTTTGTGAGCAATTGTTTGCCAAACAGTCAGTCATGTTTTATCTAGACAACCCCAACCTCCCAGATTCATTTGGGAAACTCTATTGTGTTTATCCCACGATGATGACAAAGTGGTTAAAATAAAGATTACTGCACAAAGTAATACTTTTAAGAGAGACAAAAGGCATCGATCCAGACAGGCCTTTAGAGAAAGACACTCTGTGGCCACCACTTGGGTATTCGAAAGCAGCAGAATTACTGTTTTTCAGTTAGAGTAGTGCTGCATTCTGCTTTGAACTTTTTAGATACATAGTTTCATGCGTACTGTTCCCCAAAGTCAGATTTCTGTGCTTTCCCATTGCCATTTACCTTGACTGTTGGATTTTGTTTTTGTTTTTGTTTTTTTTTAAGTAGACTCCATGCCGAATGTGGGGCTTGAACTCACCATTCTGAGATCAAGACCTGAGCTGAGATGAAGAGTCAGAAACTTAACAGACTGAGCCACCACCTAGACACCCCGACTATTGGCATTTTTTAAAGAGAGTTCTAAGATACTTGATAATTATGAAAAATCAAGGTTAGAGTTTTTCTTCCCATAGGATTATATTATTGTTGTATTTTGCTAGAGGGGGGAAAATGATGAGTAGCTTTATATTTAATAAAACCAGAGATGACAGGACCTGCATTTATAGTTGTCCCTGTATGTTTACTACCTATTAGTAAGGGATCCAAGGGCTAGAAACTGCTTCTTTGTAATGTTATCAGGTAGTCTTAGAGAAGAGAAGAGAAGCTGGGGTTACCCCTCCTACTTTTGACAGTGGTCATCGAGAGCAGTACAGTACACCAGACTCACAGCACGCCGAGGTTACGCTCTGCTGTTTTTCCTGGAGTGCTTCTGTGGTGGATCTGTTTTACTTGGTCTGGCGAAGTCGTCAAATTCTATTCAAGAAGACAGACTGGGTGGCCTCCATTCAGCACGCCAGGCAAGAACTATGGGTGAATTTCCAGAAATGGTAGGCTACTCTGCTTTGCCTCTACCTCCATGAGAAGTGGAGAAGGTTCATACTGCCCCATAGAGAGTTAAGGGGAGACCTGATCGCCCTCTGATGAAGTCAGAGCCTACTCAGAGGAGCAGGGTCTGTCCCCATGTGGGAAGGTGCCACTGATACAAATATCTCTTAGATGGTATAACTGTGGCTGATCCCAACTTATGAATAGAAAAAGAGGATTTACTAAAAGATATAATTTTTGTTGGTTAACAAAGGCCATAAGCTAAGGAGAAAGCTTGAATGCATGTGTTATCTGCACAGCGTGAACAGTCTTTCAAAAGGAGGGATTCAACATGTTTTCATATGTTTTAAGCCCCTGTAATTCCCAGGAGGAATTACGACTCATGACTACGTCATTAAGTCACATGAACTAGAGGGGCCCATAAAGAGTCAGCATCTTGAATATGAGAAGAAAAACCAGTATAATCAAGAATAACTATGAGGGGGGCGCCTGGGTTGCTCAGTGGGTTAAAGCCTCTGCCTTAGGCTCAGGTCATGATCTCAGGGTCCTGGGATCAAGCCCCGCGTCGGGCTCTCTGCTTGGCAGGGAGTCTGCTTCCTCCTCTCTCTCTGCCTACTTGTGATCTCTGTCTGTCAAATAAATAAATAAAATCTTAAAAAAAAAAAAAAGAATAACTACGAGGGTGCCTGGGTGGCTCAGTTGGTTAAGTGTCTTCCTTTGGCTTAGGTCATGATCCTAGCATCCTGGGATCAAGCCCTGTATCAGGCTCCCTGCTCCCTAAAGAGCCCACTTCTCCCTCTCCCTCTGTCTGCTGCCCTGCTTATTTGTGCTCTCTCTCTACCTCTCTGTCGAATAAGTAAATAAATAAAATCTTTTTAAAAATCAAGAAAAACCAATACAATGAAAAAAATAATAAAAGAATAATTATGGGGGTGCTTGGGTGGCTCAGTCAGTTGAACATCTTACTCTTGATTTTGGCTCAGGTTATGTTTCAGGGTCTTGGAATCAAGCCCTGCATTAGGTCCCCACTCAGGGGGGAGTCTGCTTGAGATTCTATCATTCTCCCCCTGCCTCTCTGTGCACGTACACTTTCTCTCTATGTTGTTGCTCCCTCTCTCTGTCTCTAAAATAAATAAATAAATCAAGGGGTGCCTGGATGGCTTATTTGGTTAAGCACCTGCCTTCAGCTTGGGTCATGATCCCAGGGTCCTGGGATCCAGCCCTACCTCATGTTCCCTGCTCCGCCCCCCCACCCGCCACCTGCTGCTCCCCCTGCTTGTGCTCTCTGTCTTTGTCAAATGAATAAATAAGATCTCTAAAATAAATGAATGACTCTTGGGGTACCTGGGTGGTTCAGTGGGTTAGGCCTCTGCCTTTAGCTCAGGTCATGGTCTCAGGGTCCTGGGATGAAGCCCCATATCGGGCTTTCTGCTCAGCAGGGAGCCTGCTTCTCCCCCTCTCTCTATGCCTGCCTCTCTGCCTACTTGTGATCTCTGTCTGTCAAATAAACAAATAAACAAATAAAATATTTTTTTAAAAAAATAAATCTTTAAAAACAAACTATGAATGTGGTACATGTCATTCCAGGCAAACTGTCAAAGATTAATGCATTCTTTATTTTCAGAAGCCCATTAATGTGGTTATGCATTCCAGGCCCTTATATTCTGAAGAAAAATGGGTAAAATAATTCATAATGATTAGGGAGACATGGAAAATGTGAATGAAATAAATGGCTTTTTATTGTTTTTAGGGGTGCTTAATAATACAAATGAATGGCTGACAAAATGTTGCAATGTATGTTAAGATCAATGGACTTGCTCTAATAAGAAAATAATTTGCAATTAACACAGTAAATATTTCATGCGAGTAATCCTATAGTGTTGAAAGGTTTGGAAATTATTTTATAAAAGCAACAGAATATTCCTTTTTTTCATTTTGCACTTCACACTTTTTTTTTAAACAGATTTAATTTATTTATTTGAGAGAGAAAGGGAGACAGAATGAGAGAGTATGAGAGGGGAGGTCAGAGGGAGAAGCAGACTCCCCACAGAGCTGGGAGCCTGATGTGGGACTGGATCCCAGGACTCCAGGGTCATGACCTGAGCCGCTCAATCAAATGAGCCACCCAGGTGCCCCTGCACTTCACATTTGAATTAGTTACAAAACTTGTTTACATAGAGATGCCTGGGTAGCTCAGTGGGTTAAACCTCTGCCTTTGGCTCAGGTCATGGTCTCAGGGTCCTAAGATCGAGCCCTGAGTTGGGCTCTCTGCTCAGTGGAGAGCCTGCTTTCCACACGCCTCCACCTGCCTCTCTGCCTACTTGTGCTCTCTCTGTGTCAAATAAATAAAATCTTAAAAAAAATATATTTGCACGGATAAAAGATAAATGTCAGAATAATCTGACAGTTCTTCAGAAGAGTGGACATAATGTTTTTGAAACAGAAGAGCATGGAGGAAAAACAAAAAGAGGGAGGCAAAACATAAAACAAACTCTTTAACTGTAGAGGCCAACCTGAGGGTTGCTAGAGGGGTGGAGGGGTGGGGGGATGGGTTAAATGGGTGATGGGCATTAAGGAGGACACTTGTTGTGATGAGCAGTGGGTGTTAATTTTTCTTTCTTTTTTTTTTTTTTTTGAAGATTTTATTCATTTATTTGACAGAAAGAATTCACAAGTAGACAGAGAGAGAGGGAGAGGGAGAGGGAGAAGCAGGCCCCACCGAGCAGAGAGCCTGATGCGGGGCTCGATCCTAGGACACTGGGATCATAACCTGAACTGAAGGCAGAGCCTTAACCCACTGAGCCACCCAGGCGCCCCAGCAGTGGGTGTTAGATGCCAGTGAGGAATCATTAAATTCTACTTCTGAAACAAACAAACAAAAAACAACAACAACAACAACAACAAAAGGAAAAAAAAATTGGACATAAAGTTTTCGTGTGGCCCAGCAATTCTACTCTTAGATATTAAAACATGTCCACATAAAACTTGCACACAAATGTATATAGTAGCATTATTCACAGTAGCCAAAAAGTAGAAACAACTCAAATGTTATCAACTGATAAATGGATAAATAAAATGTAGTATAATCCTTAAAATGGAATTCCATTATTAAAAGGAAATAGTGGTACATGCTTCACCATAGATGAACCTTGACTATATTATGCTCAACAAAAGAAATCCTACACAAAACGATCCTATTCGTATGAAATGTCAGAACTGGCAAATCTATAACAACAAAGTAGAGTGGTTGTTAAGAGCAGGGTGGGCACAGGAGCTGGAGGACTGTTGGGGGGTATTTGGTTTCTTTCTGGGGTGATGAAAATGTCCTCAAGTTGCTTACAATGATAGTTGCACAACTCTGAAATATACTAAAACCCCGTGAACTCTTAAAATGAGTGAATTATATGGTATGTGATTATATCTCAACCAAATTACTCTGTTAAAAAAAAAGTTAAATGTCAGTCCATCCCTATCAGAACTTTGACAAACGTGAATAATTGGCATTCAGATGAACAAGAGCTTATATTACAATATAGACAACATCAGCAAGCTAAAAGGAGCAAGGCTGAGAAAAGGTAGCTTTAACCTAGGAGAAGCTGGTAATGTTTATTCCAGGGTGCTCTGAATCCCGCACTGGCTGGAATCTGCTCAGACACCCTTGGTGCCATTTGGAAGAACAAGTGCGTGTTCATGCACTCTCTGGCACGCGTTCCCCGGTGTTCTGTTCTCCATGTGAAAATTGTTGGCTCTGTCAGGTTTGATGACTTTATTATATATTCCCCCTCTGAAGGCAAACACCATGTGGGAAAAACATTTTCAGCTGGAAGAAACAAACCATGACTGTCATAAGGAGAGGGCAGCGAGTCATATTTGACCTCTGTTTTAAAGTAATATGCAAGAAAAAGTATCTTAATGAGTACAAATAGCTTAAATGGACAAAGTAAAACATAAGAGATCAAAGAGAAAGTATTTTCCAAGACGGAGAAAAACACTGTGTGTGTGTTCTCTTCTGTCAGATCTTGTGTACAGCTTAGAGAACTACGGTTGCCGTGGGTATGAGACCCAGTGAGATGATTTCAGGATATTGTTTATGACAACTCGAAATTTCTTGCTTTAAGGCAATGTGGAAATAGCATACGTCTATCTCATTTACATAGAGAGACATAATTTTTCAAATAGAAGTTGTTTTTACATTGGAGGTTAATTTTCTTGTTTTTCATACCTATACTTCTATTTTAGCCTTTTCTTTCTCAGCTCTATCCCATCTCCTGCTTCCCCCAACCAAACCAAACCAAACAGTGCAAAGAAACAACCAAAAAAATGTTACTCTAGAAAAAGTTGAGAGTGTCAGGACTGCAAACCACTTCTGGGAATATCATGCCTCAAAAATAAATTAATTTTATGTCAAGACTACTACTGATGTTTTATGTTTAACTGCAGTGCAAATATGGGCTCATGTCTTCTATCTGGGTGGCTTTGTTATTATTTTTTTAAATATTTTCCATTTGTTGAAGTTTTCACTAAGTTCTTCTACTTTTCTCTCCAGCCTGGTGAGTATCTTTATTTATTTTTTTTTTTAAAGAATTTATTTATTTATTTGACAGAGAGAGAGAGGAAACACAAGCAGGGAGAGTGGGAAAGGGAGAAGCAGGCGCCTCGGTGAGTAGGCAGCCTGATGCTGGGCTTGATCCCAGACCCTGGGATCATGACCTGAGCTGAAGGCAGACACTTAATGACTGAGCCACCCAGGCGCCCCCAGCCTGGTGAGTATCTTTATGAGCATAACTTCAAAGACTTTATCAGGTGTATTGCTTATCTCTATTTCATTTAGTTCTTTTTCTCAGGTTTTTGTCTTATTCTTTCTTTTGGAGCATATTCCTCTGTTTCCCCATTTTGCCTGACTTTCTATGTGTGTGTGTATGATTTAGGCAGGACGGCTACTTCTAAACTTGAAGGGATGGTCTTGTGTATGGTTAGCCCTTATGTAGACATTGTGTACTTGGTGAATTTGGCTGGCTGGTTGGAACTATGGCTGGTGTGGGCTGAGGGTTGGTGGTGCACACCATGTTGAGGCTGCCATGGTGGGATGGCTGGAGCTGAAGTGGATGTGGGCCAGGGCAGTCCTGAGGCTCTTTGCACAGAGAGTGCTCTAGAAGGACAGCTGAAGCTGAAGTGGGAACATGGCTTTATTGGCTGTGCACATGGCATATTGTTTCAATTATGTCAGCATTTTCACCCACCACAGCCTTTGCACTGGACCAGCTCTTAGCTAAGGAGTCTAAACTTTCCCCCATTGGTCTCCAAAGTGTAGTGTAAACATGTTTGCTTGATTTTTATCTGAAAAAAGAAAAAGACATTTAAGCTGTAATACTATTTGATATGGACATATATAAGTATATATAAGTTATAAGTAAAATACATATACTGAAGGACACTTTCTTATTACTTTGTTTCTGATAAGGATGTTTGAGCACAAAGTTTGGTGAGCACTCTCCTTTCTTCTTCACCTTCTCTAATCCTATTCTTATGCTCCAGCCTCATGCTTCATTTCCATTGTTTCCTTGTCTCACCCTGCACCATTAGCATAAGGGAACACAAGCACATATTTGGAGCCAAAAATACCCCAGGTTTCAGGAACGGACACACATTCCCATGAAAACCTAAGGAGAGCCACACTTCCAGAGCCAACTATTCTTAACCACCATTTCAATAGAAGGCCCAAGAGGATACTTAAATAAAAGGAGTGGTTTTATTTTACTAACCAAAAGACTTGAAAGTCGGATACAAGCTAATTGAGTTTCTTCCAGATTTGACCTATGGTTTCTTTCAGTCATGAAAAATCGATGCAGCCTCCATTTTTCCAGATTTGGAGATTGTAATCAATAATTTAACTCTAATCTGAAGATACTTATAGTCAGTTAAATACTCATCAAGTACATATTTTATTTAGATACTATAGGTAAAATTAGAGAAATATTTGTTCTTGAAGAGTTTATGCAGTAGTTGGAAAGAGACTATGCACATAGAGAATATGTATTTTTCATATACTGTATATATATTTCACATTAACACACATACAGAACATTAGCAAATACTCAAGATTATATATGAAACAGCCTTGGTTCATCAGTAAAAAGAGATGTCTCTCCTCCTAGCAGATGACTGGACCAAATGAACTCTTACAGTCATTTCTAGCTTTCCAAGAGATGGCCTAGGATTTTATGGAGGAGCTAGCAGGAAAATCCCAAGAGTTTGGGAGAAAACAGAAGTCACTTTGGGCCAGAGTACTTGGAGAAATTTTCACAAGCAAGATGAGACTTGAACTCACATTGGAGAAACAGGATATGCAAAGAACAAAGAGTAGGAACACACAAAACTTAGTAAGTAAGCCTTCTTTGCTCAGGGAACTATGTGCTGGAGCCATACATTGGCATGGGTTTTTCACTTAGTCCTGCCAGGCTGTTATTTGCCCAAGGTCATGGCAGTCAAGTACCAGAGGCAAGCTTCCTGCCTCTGCCCCTATCCCGTATACCAGTGACCTGTCCTGAGTAGGACAGGGAGGTTGTTTTAGGTCAGCTTAGAAAGTCTGGATGCTATCACATATTGAAACACATACTGCACTCTCTGTTTTAAGAGCATTAGCCTAGTTGCAGCATATAAATGGACTAAAAGAAAGGAAAGATTGGAATCAGGAACATTTGTGAGGAAATCTGCTGCTGTTACCTAGTTTGAGGTAAATAGGGTGAGGTGTGATGGCAAGGTCTCCAAGTAGAAATAAGCACAAAGAATTGAATCCATCCTGAGCTCAGGAGAGAAGTCAGGGCTGCAGATTAAGATACAGATGTGCTCTGTGTAGACGTCATAATTGAGGACTTGAATGTATAATCCATCTTTGTAGGAAATATTGTGGTGATGGAAGATCATTGAGCCAGTATGAATATGGAGGAGAGGAAATGCCAGCCTACATTTCACATTTGGTAACCTCTTCCTCCCTCCTTGTATCATTCTCTGACTGACTCCTTAGACATTCCCAGCACTGAGGAGTACAACACCAGCACACAGGCTCAGAATCCCTGAGTGTAACACTTCCATTTCCTAATGATGGTCATCAGAGGCGATATTTTTTATTAGATTACAGAACTTCTTTAAGAGAAGGAAGTGGTAACAGAAATCAGGATGATAATGTTGGAAGAGATTCTAGACATTTAACCACTAGTAGTTCAAGACTCAATTTAAGCATTACATTTCTCGGTCCCTTTGCTGCCTCTTCCCCACCTCCCACAGATTTGGGGGTCCCCTCTTTGGTGCTCCAGTGCCCTCATTCCATTCTTTTATTATGGCATTCCTTGTGTTGAGTAATAGTGTTTGTTACACTTGTCTGTCCTATAGACTCTCTACAATTTGAGGGGAGAGATTTTTGTCTTGTTCATCCTTATCCCCAGTACCTAATACAAAGTAGGTGCTCAATAAGTGTCTGTGGATTAACTGTCCTTCTGATCCCCCAATGTATTTTCTTCTTACAAATCCGGATAAGGAGCATTCCTGGTTTTCAAATGTATTGACTGAAAGAAATTCCTCTTCTGAATCTGATGAGATATTTAAACATTTGCCCAATTATGTAGATCAAAAGATATTATTTGTTTGCTGATAATTTGGGTTTAACTACAACTACATAAATAAAAATATTCTTATTTGTCCCAAAGTGAGTTTTTATTGGTGCACATTCACTGACAAAAGGAAAATATGAACTTGAAGTAGTCTAGACACGCCTTTGGTTAATGTAGGCTTGTGGACAGTGTCTTCTATGTTCATTCTCATGATGCCTTAAACTACGGTCTATTCACTGTAGAGAACAAGGACTGTGTCTGCTTTTTGTTCGCCTTTATATACCTGGTGTTATCTGCTGTGATAAATTCTTCCATGTGAGCACTAAATGATTAAGTCCATTGTTTCCTGAAGTCTGGTCCTTCACTCTTCAAAGGTGGCCTTTGAAAAAATGCCCTTGGTGTAGGAAAAGTTGCATAGCTTGGCCTTCTGCAGAGATGTGCAATGTGCATAACCCTGTTAAAGTGTGCATAGCACTTTGATGTGTGGCACTCTACAGCCCCATTGCAGAGCCTGTTTGACTTGATCTAACCCACTATTTCCCAGAATTTTCTGTAATCGTGAGTAGTTTAACCTTTCCAAGATTCAGGTATCTGATATGTACGAAGGAGATCATAAAATTTTATGGTATGTAACTCAAAGAAATGTTGGGGGACGCCTGGGTGGCTCAGTGGATTAAAGCCTTTGCCTTCAGCTCAGGTCATGATCCCAGGGTCCTGGGATCAAGCCCCGCATTAGGCTCCAGATCTGCTCAGCACGGAGCCTGCTTCCCTTCCTCTCTCTGCCTGCCTCTCTGCCTACTTGTGGTCTCTGTCGGTCCAAAAAAAAAAAGAAAGAAACATTGGAAGAATCCAATGCGTGAACATATTGAAAATGCTTTTACATAAAATTCTATTTAGATGTAATTTAGATGTCTATTAAAATGTATCATTTTCTAGTTATTATTACTGCATGTGCTATTCTCCAAATAGATGGTATGTGATTATATCTCTATAAACATTGTTAGGTAGGTAGGTAGAGAGAGGTAGAGTGATAAAATTGGAAAAATGAAAAATGTTCATACTCTGGAGACTGTGAGGTTTAGAAAATTTGAGTTGTTGTGACTATTAGGGCCTGATTCTTCTCTGTGCTCTGGGTTTTCTCTTCCTTCCTAGCCTGATTACCAGGAAATTACTTAATTTCCATCCATTTGCTTATTCATTCATTCATTCATTTATACAACAAATACTATTAAGCACTGAAGATGAAATACCATTTTGGTTGGTATAAGCATATGGAAAGTGCATATGAAGGAAATAAAAAATCTCTTAAGTTGTTCATGATTTTGGGGAAAAGGTAGACATGGAAACAAATAATTATAGAACAGTAAGGAATGTGCCATTGCAGACGGACATACAAAGCATGGTGAAGTGCACTTGATTCCCAGAGCAAGGGCCCCATCAGAGGAAGGTAGAGAAGTTTGAGTTGAATCTGGAAAAAGTTTCCCAGATAGACAAGGCATGTTAAGGGCAGCCAGTTCCTACTCAAAATTATAATTCCTGCTTCCTTTATTTATTATTCTTCCCTGCCAGTTGCTTCTGTAACTTCCCATAATCATGGCCTTGTCCCTGAACTTCAGGTCTGTTGTTTTATTCTTTCTGTGACTATTTGGAGAGATTCATTGAAAGTTTGTAGAAGAGGGGCGCTTGGGCTTTTATGGAATGAGAATTTTGGATCTTCCACTGTGTCTCCTTTTTTAATAAAGCACAGCTCAACTTGATGTGTAAATTTTCAAAGTACTGAAAGTTAAAATGACGCAGGTTCACTCAAGATTTTAATATGTTTAAAAATAATAAATAGTTGGCAGAAATATTGGGTATCTAGAAGTTAGAATGAATTTTAGCTCCATGATAAAGTACCCACTCAAATTTGAGGCTAAAAGCTATCAACTTAGAAGAAAAGAATTAAGAGAAGTAAATTATTAATTCATTTGTCAGTCCGGGTTGTAAGAGAATGAGGTTTATCCTGGCACTCTGACTTTACAACATCTGAAATCACTCATGTCCACTTTTTTAGATCCAACAGTATCTCTGTGGCCAAATTAATTTCTTTTTTACATTTATTTAAGAATATAGCTTTTACATTTCAATCTAGCACATATGTCATCTTATCCCTTTTATAATTTTTTTGAAAGTTAAACTCAAAATATATCCAAGAGTTCAAAGCTGAATTATAATCGACTATATACATGTAACATATGTATGTAGACTATAAATTTCTAAAAAGTATATTTCTTCAGAAATATGTGTGCTCTGGGATGACAGGTCAAACCTTTAAATTCTGCTTTCCTTAGCCTTTTTTATTAGTTGCCAGAGGAATTTAAAGATTTATTTTTTTACCCACTTTTGTAGCTCAAACAGTCCATTAAATGAATTAATAGATGAAAAAGAGCTTAAAAAAGTGCCTGGCATCTGGTAGGGGCTCAGTCAATGCAAGCTCGTGTCATTCCTATGATTTCTCCAAAGACTTTTCTTTTAACTCACATGCTGTGACATGAAGTATCACCATCTGGGTTGACTCAAGCCACTTACCCGAATCAGAATAAAACTTTTAGCCCTGGAGTCATTTCCTGTCCTTTCTAATTGTGCATAGGAATATACTAAAGAGAGATAACTCCACCAGCTATCAACTAAGCAAATGACTACGAATTCCTCATTCCATGTGTGTGCACACGCACCACCAACGCACTGAAAACCAACTTGAGAGGCTGAGAGAAAAGAGACTATGGAAATAGACTTAAAAAAAAAAAAATTTGGTGTAAGTGGAGAATCATGGGACAGGTCAAAATGGGCAGGGGAAAGAATTTTAGAGAAATGAAAATGTGGTGCAGGTGGCCACCCTGAAGCTAATTTAACTTGGGTCATCTCTGATCTCTTCCAGCTGTGAGCACGTGCATGTGGCCCAGTGGCCCAGATGTTCTTCCTCGGTCTTGATGTTGCACAGCCCATAAAATTAAAACAGGATTGGAATTTAATTCTGGGCCTTTCAGAGTCCAATCATCAATATTTAATGGGGCTGTTCTCTGAAAATATAGAGTCCTGCTAAGAGAGGCCCTGGTTTGGGCAAAGGAGCCTCCTCTAATTTCTGTAATTTCTCCTCCGTGACTACTGCCTTCCTTCCTTCACTGCCCTCAACCTCTCCAGTTTTATGCTTCTCAGAGAATTGCTCCTCGTCTCTGAAGCTCCTGGGTCCTGTAAATGTGTGCGCATTTCTAGGTATGAACTAGAGATCTCTGAAATGCACAAGTACTATGCAACTTTTTATAGCACAATTAATTGAAGATATTTAATGAGCATGCACTAGATATTTCGACATTGATGACTCAGGCAGCTACGTGAGGAATACAAATGAAACAACGAAGTATGGACCTTGGGCTCAGGAACGAAGCCGTCTGTTTGTATAGGAAAGATGAACACATGTAAGATCATCAAAGAACAGTACAAAATTCTTCTGTGGCTGTTCAGAGCAAAATAGCATGCTTCATTGGGAGAGCTATCTCTGGTTGTAACTTTTTTGACTCAGGTGACTCCTGGATAGGCTGGCGGTCAGGCCTGAAAATCCCAGCTGAACACAGAGGAGATCTGCGTCATATCTGTACCAAACTACATGTACAGTGGAAGGCCTCAGATCTAAGTTCCGGAAAGTCACCTTGTCTTTTTTCCTTTGTTACATGCAAAATAAGTCCCTTTTCTCTAGCTAGTCCCCTGGCAGAGCAGGGCCTATTTAACCAACATTTTCATCACTAAGTAGGCATCTTTCACAGTGCAGTAAGTTGACCAAAAGGCAGTGTTATGACAAAGACTTGAGGGCTAGCTGGAGCTCGTTTTGAAGCAATAGTCTGGTTGATATCCTATACCCATTAGTCACAGATTCTGACTTAAATTTTCTCCAGAGACAACACAGACACAAGGAAAACCAAAGGGGAGAGGTGAAGAGTTATTAAGAATATCTGACTGCCAGAAACACAGAGTCTTTTTTGGACATTTGCTAGGAGGAGGAGTTGAGGAGTCTAGATTTCAGTCCAAATTTCTGTTGTGTGTTCTCAGAAACAAGAGTGCAAAATTCCAGGAAATTCTTTAGCCTGACCCATCAGAGTAATAGACGTTGTATTTTGACACTTTTTGCATTTGGAAAACAAATGGAGTGTCTTTAACTTATGTGTAGCGGCTTACTCATTCTAATGCAATACTCGGATTTTAGAGATCCAGAAGGATTTTTTATCAAGCAGGCAAAATTCTGAGTGTTTTGTCTACCTCTGGATATTCAGGAGAAGATATGTATAACAAGAGACTTCAAATATATGTCAGACATACATATCTATGAATTTACCTTCTCATCCTTTCTCTATTAGACGTTCAGCTTAGTTACATTTTGTGAGTGTTTATAACATGTTCATTATGTGCAAGAGAGTTGAGAGTGTGCTAGGTGCTACAATCTTTAAGAAACTCAGAATTCAACTAGGGAAGGATAAGAGGATCATAATATCAGGAATAAGTACTAAATCAACACCCAAAAACTGAATCAGGGAAGTCAGTGAGATAAGAGGCCAAGAAGATTGGACTCGTGTTATGAGCTAAGCAGAGAGGATGAGCCCTGGCCTGGAGCAGGGGCCGTGTAGCACACTTCCGTGAATGGCAAGTGTTTGGGCTCACGTGGGGGATGTGGGGATGGCCAGGTTGGGAGTTGAAGCAGGAAAAGAATGGTTTAGACCAGATAAGTGGGGTGCAGTGAAGGTGATGTTGCCATCAAAGCCCATCTGAAGGGGCCTCCAAGGAAAAGGTAGCAAGGAAAAGGAAAATTGTGTGATTGCAAAAGAGAGTGAACTTCAAATAGCAGCTTTGGGATGATCATTTTGATGGCAGTGTGAGTAGGGATGTGATGAGAGAGAAGGGGTCAGATATAGGGGTTTGATTTTGACAGTCTGTTGCATCACACTTGGCAGGTGGTAGTGACAGCCTGAGCTGATCAGGACCATGATAAAGACCCGTTGTGAGAGAGCATGGTCAGGAGAGGCCTTGTGGAGGAAGAGTGGACCAGATGTGGCTGCTCTGACAATGCAGAGACATGGGGGATAGAAACTTAGACCCCAAGTTAGATCTGGTGCCAGGTTGATGATGAAAGCAAGACAGCCCCCATTAGGGGGATTTGTCATGAACACCCCATGTACTCCATGTATCTTTCTGGGTCATTATCAGCTATTATTGGTTTAAATATCTGCAATTTTAAGCACTATGTATCTTTTTATTTCTTGCATTTTCATACTATGCTTTAACCACTTTTCAGTTGTTGGCACATTCTTTCACAGTTTTGCATTATCAGTGGAAAACATATATTCTAATAATTGCTATTCCTTTTTCTCAGCCAATGAGAATGGCTTCATGATTTATGGACAATATTTTAGTAGTGTTATAGTAAGAGTAATAATGATGATGGCCTCATGTATTTGCTGTAATGACTCCCTCTTGGGGTGTGAGTTTGATTTTTGTGGTAGATTTTGCAGAGTTCTAAACCTTTCTTTCTTCTCTTTCCTCATAACTGGATTTAGAATATTACCACCTGCCGCAGGCAAATCTCTTCTCCATCCTTTTAATAAACAGGGCAGACCCGGATTCAGGAAGGGATGGTCAGAGCAGACCTCTAAAGGCTTCTGTTGTCTTCTGTAAGTGGTGACTGCTACAGTGATGGTCTTCTGGGCTGAGCAGTAACCTGACTTCAGGTCCTCCTGGGGATGCCAGAATTTTGCAAGAAACCAGGGATTTAGTTACCACAGGAGTCTCCAAAAAAACTGATAGAGCATGCCAGTAACCTTCAGACTATATTAGGTTTCTTGAGTCCATACCAGTCCTGCCTTCAACAAAGCCCCCAAGCATCCTTGGTTGGTATAGGAAGCCAAGAGACAGCCTTCCCTTCCCTTCCCGCCCCTTCCTTCCCTTTCCTTTCCCTTCATTCCTTCCTTTCTTTCTTTCCATTTAAAAAAAAATTAAATTCAACTAATTAACATATAATGTATTATTGGTTTCTGAGGTCAAGGTCAATGATTCGTCACTCTTATAGAATATCCACTGCTCATTACATCATGTGCCCTCCTTAATGTCCATCCAATGTCCAGTTACTCCATTCATTCTCCCGCTCCCCTCCAGCAGCCCTTGGTTTATTTCCTATGATTAAGAGTCTCTTATGGTTTGTTTAAGGGATAGCCTTTCTAAAGTGCTGAATTTTCAAATGCAAGGAAATAGGTGCTTTCCCTGAGGGAGTAGCAAAGTGGACAGTATGTGGTCATTTAAATGATATGACCTGGTCCTTTTTTCCCTTATTGAAAAAAAAAAAAAAAAGCAAGTTCAGGCTTAAACAAATGCTGCTTTTTATTTGCAGCCTCCTATTGATGTGATTCAGCATGTTAAGATTGATTTAAAAGGACTATCAGAGGTAAACAATAGGAATGACATAAAGAAGTTATGCAGAACTGACATTAAATTTGAGCATGATCTGAGTATAGTCAGTTCTGCCATCATGCAACATACTGCCTTTGTAGAAACCATCGCACTCTACAAAATCATGAGATAAAAACCACTGGCCAATGGGAAAAGTGGGATAAGGGGCATGGGGCACAACCCTTAAAAGCCTTACCACTGACATATTTTTAAAAAAAAAGATAAGGTCCTATGAAAAGGTCAGCACAGTTTTATACATGTTAAAGAAACACATGTTAAGAGATATATAAATATAACAGTAAACATGGCACTTTATGTTGAAGAGTTTGCCAGAGGAGGTTGATACCGGAAGGGTTGTGGCTTGTGAGTTTTTGTGAAGGGGTGGAAGGACGGTTGTCTGATATCAGATGGAAAATTATAACATCACATGTGGATGGATGTGGCTCACAACACGTGGTGAACTGAGGTAGCGGGGAGGTGCTTAATGTGTGTGCGCATGTGCGTGCACATGCGCATTTTGTGTATTCCAGAATGGCTCAGTTCAGTTGGATGGCGTTTTCTGCGTTCGCTTAGTGTTTGTCGCAGAAGAAACTGTGTATTAGCAAAAAAGTGAAATTCATGTTATGCTCCAATTGTTTTCTAATATATCAAATGGTTTGGAAAGAGTTTGTATTTTCAAAGTAGCAATATAGCAGAACTGGCTGTAATTTTACCCCTTAACTTTTATATAAGTTTTATATAATAGACCCAGCCAGGTTAAATGAGGTTTTGTAGCCAGATTAGAAGTTGAAACCAGGCTCCCTTTGTAGTAGGAATGTCCACATACCCTGTTGCTTGTTTGCTGTATTTTGTAAACTCTTGCTATTATCATTATTATTATTTTTTTTTTTTTGCCAGTGATAACATTGTTTTAATGGCCTTAAACATTTTTAACTGGCTTTAATGTAGATGCCAGCACTTAACAGAGTATCTGGAACTGAACAAATATTTGTTAGTAAATGAATGAATAAATTAATGAGGTTAGTGAATGGACATAGTCAAGTCCAGGTTCACTGTGGAAACATTTTCAGACCTGAGTCTGAAAATGGCCATGTTTGCTGTTGTATTTATATATTTCTTAACATGTGTTTCTTTAACATGTATAAAACTGTGCTAACCTTTTCATAGGACCTTATCTTTTTAAAAAAAATATGTCAGTGGTAAGGTTTTTGAGGATTATGCCCCATACCCCTTTTCCCACTTTTCCCATTGGCCAGTGGTTTTTATCCCATGATTTTGTCTAGATGGACATATAGAAAAGATACATGGGGGCACCTGGGTGGCTCAGGTCCCAGGGTCCTGGGATCAAGTCCCACTTCAGGCTCTCTGTTCAACGGGAGCCTGCTTCTTTCTCTCCCTCTGCCTGTCATTTCCTCTGTTTGTGCTCTCTCTCTCTCTGGCAAATAAATAAATAAAATCTTTAAAAATAGAAAAAAAAAGATACATGTTTGGAGTTAAGGATGGCTCTTACACTCTTCAAGGTTTCTTGGATTGGTTTGGATTTTAGTAAAATGATTAGGAGTATAGGCTTGTGACCTACCACAGACAAGTTATTTAACTTCCCTAGATAAAACTGGTATCTTCCTCATTGGCTTTCTGTAATTGTTAGATAAGATCATATATATAAATTACATATCACAGTGCCTGGTACATGGCAGTGGTTCAGTAAGTGTTAGCAATTATCATCATCATTATCAGTACTACAGCTGTTGCTGCTGCCAATGTGTGTTGGAAGGAACCAAGGATCAGTGAATGTGAGAGAAGGAGCCCTGGTACACTGAGCTGTGGCCTGGTTTTCCCAGCTACTTACTGGAGATCTCCAAACCAGATATGTGGTAGGATGTCAAACTCAACACGTCCAAAGTCAGACTCATTAACTCGTTCCCGATGTACTTCTCTTCATGAGTTCTAACCACTTTCATTGACTTACCCAAGCTAGATACCTCAGTGCTGCTTTCCTCTGTCCTCCCTCCTCCACATCCCATGGGTCATTCATTCATTCAGTTATGATTTTATTGAACACCAGCTGTGTGTCAGGCACTCTCCAAAGTGCCTCATGAAATAAACATGAATAAGGCATGATTCTTGTCCTGAAGAATCTTCAGTGTGTTATGAGATGAGATATAAAGTAGGAAGGAGGGGCACCTGGGTGGCTCAGTGGGTTAAAGCCTCTGCCTTCACTCCAGGTCATGATCCCTGAGTCCTAATATCGAGCCCCACATCAGGCTCTCTGCTCAGTGGGGGGCCTGCTTCTCTCTCTCTCTGCCTGCCTCTCTGCCTACTTGTGATCTCTGCCTGTCAAATAAATAAATAAAATATTAAAAAAAAAAGTAGGAAGGACCTGATCCAAATCCTACACAGTAGGCCAGTCAAGATAAAATGTGTTGACCAGCTATAAGAGGCCACATAATGCAATCATGGTTCCTGTATTTTGCTACCCTCTTAAGTACAAAGTGGATAACCATTAATGTGCAAAGATGATGAAGGGTATCATCAAGGGATCATTCTATATTTTTAAAATTTGGGTCCTTTGGGTTAACAAAGCATATTTGCTTTGCCAGGAACACTAGTTTTATTACTCGTTCTCCATTTGGAGTCCTAAAAACATTCTTCCACATGACAGTGACTATGCAGTAAAAGTTTTCCCTCTCTTTTAGAGTATTCAGTTCTTTAGTTGGATTTGTGTATGATAATCGTTTTCCGTGGTGATATGGAGGTAGGTTCAAAATAATTTTAAGTCAACTATTAAAAATCTTTTTAATTTAAAGAAGTTTTGAATTTAAGTTTTAAAAAATCTTTAAGTTTCTACTTTTTATATGCTTACTTGGATTAATAAATTTAGCTTAATCTATTCACACTCATATTCTTAGTAGTTTACTCTGTACAAATAAAACCTAAGAGATTTTCCATTCACTCTAATTTTCGAATGTAACGTATAATTGAAAAAGGAACATTATCTTTCAAATGTGCTATAAACAATATATTCATTAATAAATAATTAGGTAATTAGGAAAGAGCTCTGAAAAATAGAAGTTTTCAAAATAGGGATAATTAATAAGCAGAGTTATCTAGGTCCAGAGTCTGTAATTCTCTAAAGGATTTATTTATTGAGCATCTGCCTTGTGCCAGGCCCTGTTCTAGGAGCTGGGGATGCAGCAGTGAGCAAACAACAGCCAACCCTGAGGCAGTTCACTTTCTACTGGGAGAGATAGAAAACAAATGAACAAACAATAAACCTGTAATGCCAGGCAGTGATAAGAACTGTGAATTAAAGTAAGAGCAATAAGGGCCAGAAGCACTTGTGGGCTGTAGATTTCTAGGGATGGAAGCACAGAGCAGCAGGCTGAGGATGGCTTCACCCAGCTCACCCAGCAGGCCAGCTGGCCAGTGGGGAAAAAGGTAGGCTGTCTGGGGCCAGGGGACATAAGGACATGGTCTGTGGGCACGGCGGAGGCCGTGCCTGTGAAGCCCTTTTTGCCACGCCCCCATGGCCCTGAATTCCTGGGTGAGCAAGAAGAAACAGGGAAAATCCCAGTTCCAGCCAGCAGCCACATGCCATTAAATGAGAACTGAAGGGCGCCTGGGTGGCTCAGTGGGTTAAGCCGCTGCCTTCAGCTCAGTTCATGATCTCAGGGTCCTGGGATCGAGTCCCACATCTGGCTCTCTGCTCAGCAGGGAGCCTGCTTCCCTCTCTCTCTCTGCCTGCCTCTCTGCCTACTTGTGATCTCTCTCTCTGTCAAATAAATAAATAAAATCTTAAAAAATAAATAAAAGAGAATTGAATGAAGAGAGTTACTCCCATCGTAGAACATTTGGGACTTCAGATACGCTTTACCCTGAAATCGAGGAATGTAGAAATCAGGACCTGTAAAGAAACCAAGGATGTTTGGACTCTGACAGAAGCAGCTGATTTGTGAAAGCCTTTCTTCTTGGGGTTTCCTGTGGAGGAGGCACTGGCCCTCATTGAATGACTTCTTTCTAGAGTCTTTTAAAATTACAGAGGTGAAGCCCGTAAAGGGAGACCCTGTGTCCAGGGCAATAGGAAGGATCCTTGGCAAAGGAGGAACAACCAAACTCACCAGCGAGAACATGAAACAGACATGGATAGTTTGGGCTGATGTCAAAGTTCCCAATCTTGGGCTCTTTTCAAAACCTCAGATGGCAAGAAGTGCCATTTGATGGCAAATCTTCCATCAGAGCTTTTTGGCAGTATTCGAGCCATGGTTAGCCGAGCAGCAGATCAATTCTCATTTCAAACCAGAGACATTTTACCTTGAGACTCTAGAGAAAATGATGTCGCCCTCCACACATCGTCACAAGAAACCAGGTGAAGAATTTTTCAATTACTTCAAGCCTCCATCGCTCCTTCCATTCTCAGCCAGAAGCATCAATAGAAAGGAAAGGTTTGATACTATTCACACTCAGGAACTTGGAGAATTTTCATATCTGAACTTAGTGCCATTATTTTACTTACACATTAATTATAATTTATCACCTCATTTTTTTTTTTAAAGTAGGCTCCATGCCCAATGTGGGGCCTGAACTCAAGACTCTGTGTTCAGGAGTTACATGCTCTACTTCATGAGCCAGCCAGGCGCCCCTCGCATCATTTTAAATAAAAGATTTGCATAGTTTATAATTCTTTTACTGGAATGAAACTTCTAGTTTAAACAGACCTTTATGAATTTATAAGTTTATTTATACATGTAAAACTTTTTATACATTTATAAGCATGCCTTGTCTATGGAATGCAGATAAAAATCATCTCACCAAAAATAAATAAATAAATAAATAAATAAATAAATAAATAACAAGTAAAGGGTGCTAGACGAGACAGATGGGGGTGGTAGGGGATCTCGCACAGATTGTAGGGCTTCTCCTGGCTTGGTTGTTCGCTATGATTTCATTATTCACATAGCTTGGAATTAGATGCTCAAATTGACCTCCACCATCACAGTCCTACCTTCCCTTTCTCTCTGGTGCAGTTTCTCAGCTAGCCTGTGTTAGTAATGAATCACGTAAGAACATAGCTTTGTTCGCTTGTGTTGTTCACAATCAAATCAGCCAAGTATAGAGGTTGTCTGGTGTGGTACACATTGGTCTAACAGTAGTTTAGCTACTTTGAAATCTGCATCCTTACTAGTGGGGAGACAAAATGCTTTCATTAAGAAAGCACAAACACACAAAGAGATGGTTAACTGTGTCTTGATGTTAGCAAATTTTTAGTCTCAAATTCTACAGCTTCACGATCTCAGAGGGATTTTCCTTCTTACTGTTAAGGAAAAATCACTCCCCACTGCATTTTAAAGAATTAAAAGTTAAACTTGTATGTTAAGAATATTCACTTTGGCCTGTTAAAAACATTATGATTGCCCCCCCAAAAGGAGGCTTTTATAACCTTTTACATTTTTAAAATAAAAGCCTTCCATCTGGTTAAAAAATATCTTTAAAAAAATTCCTTTACTGTGTTTGTATTTCCTAGTAAATGTTATATTCGTTCTTTATAAAATTTGCTTGGGGGCAAGTTCATTTTGGCCTGATGTAATTTAATCCAAAGGGAGAAAAACACTTAAGTTAATGAAATCTTAACGGAAAGCCATTATGTTTTTATATAGTTTAGTGTTTTAATTACTATTGTACCAAATTATATTGGCTTATAATTTTTAATTTAAGTCTCAAAAAAAGATAGAGCCTTTAGTTACCTAATTAAATGCAATGCTGATTCATTTGGGAAATAATACTTTATTTAAAGTAATTCCTTTCAAATGAGCTCCAGCAGACATATGGCTGTATGTATCAATTGGGTTTAATTCCTTTTTTTTTAAAGATTTTATTTATTTATTTGACAAACAGAGATCACAAGTAGGCAGAGAGGCAGGCAGAGAGAGAGAAGAGGGGAAGCAGGCTCCTTGCTGAGCAGAGAGCCTGATGCGGGACCTGATTCCAGGACCCTGAGATCATGACCTGAGCTGAAGGCAGAGGCTTAACCCACTGAGCCACCCAGGCCCCCTGGATTTAATTTCTAATCAGTCACTTTTTTAGCCATAATAAGAGATTAGTTAGCATAAGTGACTCTTAATCTCACAAAAAACAAACTGAGGGTTGCTGGAGGGGGGGGGTTGGAGAAGGGGGGTGGGGTTATGGACATTGGGGAGGGTATGTGCTTTGGTGAGTGCTGTGAAGTGTGTAAACCTGGCGATTCACAGACCTGTACCCCTGGGGATAAAAATATATGTTTATAAAAAATAAAAAATTTTTTAAAAACACGATTTTTTTAAAAAAGAGATTAGTTAGCAATCATGGCATGTGTTCTGACCATTTGGTCAGTTACTCACTGAGTAACTTGAAGTAAACTGTTTTGAAGCACTATTTTTAATAAAAAGTTCTGATTTCTGTTTTCTTTGAAAATGGGAGATACCATAGAATCATATGAAAATCAACCTTTTTTGCCATCATTTAACTTGATCTGGAGAGAGATAAAATGTATAAATTTGTATTGCTTAGGTTTTTTAAGATTTTATTTCTGAAATTCAAGAGTTCTAATTTTTAAAGTTTCCTGGTATAAAGTTTGCAAACCACATATCCAGTAAAGGACTAATATCCAAAATACACAAGAAACTCATCCAATTCAATTTAAAAAAACCCCATCCCAATTAAAAATATTTCCCCCCATTTTGTAGTTTCCTTTTCATTTTGTCAATGATTTCCTTTGCTGTGCAGGAGTTTTTTAGTTTTATGTAGTCCTACTTCTTCATTTTTACTTTCCTTGCCTTCGCTTCTGGTGTCAAATCTAAAATATCATTGCTAAGACCAATGTCAATGAGCTTACATCTTATGTTTTCTTCTAGGGGTCTTGTGATTTCAGGTCTTATATGCAAGTCTTTAATCCATTTTGAGTTTATTTTTGTATGTGGTGTAAGATAGGGTTTCATTCTTTTGCATGTGGCTGTCCAGGTTTTCCCAATGCCATTTATTGAAGACCACTATTATTGTCCTTTATCATAAGTTGACCATATGATCGTGGGTCTGTTTCTAGGCTGTCTATTCTGTTCCACTGATCAGTGTGGCTGTTTTTATGCCAATACCATACAATTTTGATTACTGTGGCTTCATAACATAGTTTGAAATCGGGGGGCATGGTTCCTCCAGCTTTGTTCTTCTTTCTCAAGATTGCTCTGGCTCTTCAGGATCTTTGTGGCTCCATGCAGATTTTAGTATTGCTTCCTCCATTTCTGTGAAAATTCCATTGGAACTTTGATGGGGATTGCATTGACTTTGTAGATTGCTTTGGTAGTGTGGACATTTTAACATTCTTTAAATCCATGAACACAGAACATCTTTTCAGTTTTTCATTAATGTCTTATAGTTTTCAGTGTACAGATCTTTCATCTCCTTGGTTCGATTTATCCCTAGGTTGTTTTATTTATTTTTTTAATGCAGTTTTAAGTGGGATTGTTTTCTTAATTTTTTTCCTGATAGTTCATTGTTAATGCATAGAAATGTCGCTGATTTTTATATATTGATTTTTGTATCCTGCAACTACTCAAGTTGTTGATTATTTATAACCATATTTTGGTGTAGTCCTTAGGGTTTTCTATATATGGTATCATTGCATCTGCAAATAGAGACAATTTTACTTCTCTCTTTACAAATTGGTTGTATTTTTAAAAGGTTCTTTGAGTTTCATCTGTCTCCTCTAACCACTCCGTCTCATCCTAAATTGCACATAAACTCCATGGGAGCAAAGACTTCCTCTGTTTCTCTGTTTTTTGTTTTTTTTGTTTGTTTGTTTGTTTTTTAAATTTTATTTATTTACTTGAGGAAAGTGAGAGAGCATGAGAGGGGAGAGGGTCAGAGGGAGAAGCATACTCCCTGCTGAGCAGGGAACCTGAGGTGGGACTCGATCCTGCAACTCCAGGATCATGACCTGAGCTGAAGGCAGTCACCTAACCAACTGAGCCACCCAGGCACCCCTGTTTCTCTGTTTTAATCCAACACATAGAACAAGGCATAACCCATGGCCAACATTTAGTCAATATTTATTGGGAAAATGTCATTAAGTAGGAATTCCATGAGGGCAAATAACAGTTTGTGTAGAACTGTGCATTTTTTATAAGATTTTATTTATTTGTTCTTGAAAGACAGAGAAAGGAAGACAGAGGCAGAAGGAGAAGCAAGCTCCCTGGGAGACCATTGCAGGACTTGATCCCAGGACCCAGGATCACGACCTGAGCTAAAGGCAGATGCTTAACTGACTGAGCCATCCATGCACCCAGAATTGTGCATTTTATAAAAGATGATAATTTAATACCAAAGGCAACTTTGAAGGGGGTAAAGAATACCTCCCCAAAGACAGCCAGAGGGGAGAGTGGAATCCAGAGAGCACATCCCACCTGCACATGAATGTGGTGGGATAGGTTTGGCCTCTCCTTATTTGGGATAATGCCAAGCATGTGATAAGATGTCCAATAAGTGTTTGTTGCAGGAATTATTTAACTAGTTAATGGACTTGCTTTCAGTTATATTCAGTGTACATTTGAGGGTTAGTTATGAGCTGTGCCAATGATTGGGCAGATTCAAAGGTATGAATAAGAAAAGTTCTTTTTCCTCTAGAGATTAGTAATTACACAGATAAGCCTCCATCTTTGTAGTCCAGACACAGAATTTCACTTTCTTCCAAGAGCACTGCATCCCAGAGTCACTCCCCAGGGATTCACTAAAGAAACCTCTAAAAGGATCAGCCTATGGAGGTCACCCAAGGACAGCCCTGTCCACAGGGGCAAGATGTAGAACTCTTCCACCTGTGTATATTGGGTGACCTGTAATTCTTGCTGCTTTAAATGAGGACTTTCCCCCTCCTCAGAGGCCCACATTCAGCAACGGAAAGGGCAGGGACCCATTTACGTTGCTCTGTGTACATTGTCTTTGTTAGCATTGCGGGCATAGCTGAATATGTCCTTCTTGTCTCTCCATCTGATCTTCATCAACTCAGACTAACCAGAAAAGTTAAGTGTCTTGTCTGGGATAACCCTGTTTTTCAGTAGTTGAGCTAAGGCAAGAATGCACCCCTTCTCACTGTGGGGCCAGTGCTGTATCCAGGACACTCTCTTCCCCCCGCTCATGCTGTGTGGGAGACAGATAACATGGAGTACATCCCAAATCATCTATCCGTAGGATGTTGGTCAACATCCAAGATGAGAATGATTTTAACTTCAGGGTGCACGAACTGCAGACTGCCTCCCACAACTGCTCCAGAGGCCCTCACGTGCCCACCTCTGTCAGGGTCACATGGCTGCCCTAATTATTTCATTCCAGATATTGCAGACCCCAAGGAAATATCAACAGCAGTGGCCTCAGACACAAGTGATTCCCTCTCTAGTGACTATGGGACCTTGTGCCAGTTATCAAATTTCTCTAAACCTCTACTTTCTCATCTAGAGAACAGAGGTAATGAGTGCCTGCCTTGTGATGGTTGTGAGAATTAAATGTATGTAAAGACCTTAGTAAGGGCTTCTAGTACGTGCTCAAGAAATGTTAGCTGTTGTTAAAGGATGATTATTTTAAAACAGAAAATCATGACTCTTATATGTTATACATGTCAAATAAACAGGTGTCAAGGATTTTTTTTAAAGATTTTATTTATTTATTTGACAGAGAGAGAGAGATCACAAGTAGTCAGAGAGGCAGGAAGAGAGAGAGGGAAGCAGGCTCCCTGCTGAGCAGAGAGCCCAATGTGGGGGTTGATCCCAGGACCCTGAGATCATGACCTGAGTTGAAGGCAGAGGTTTAACCCACTGAGCCACCCAGGAGCCCAATGTGTCAAGGATTTATTTGATTCATTCTTTAATGAAAGAACAGTAATCTTGCAGCCAGGGCAAAGGAGAACCCAAAGGGCAGGTGCGTATGTAGGCGATTAGGATTGGGTTAGTAGATGCAAGATTGGGTTCTTCTGAAGAGAGAGGAAAATCAATTGCACTTCCAGTGGACAGAATTCATGTGCATGTCTATGGGTAAGAATGACATACATTCCTCTCAGTCATCTGCAACTTACAAGTTGTAAAGTAGCCCAAAGACCACGAAATGTGCAAAGACCTCATAGGTTCAGGTAATCTGGAAGGCTGCAGTAGGCAATGCCCAGTTTTCTGCTGATATCATCCGTTAGTCATTCGGATCCATTTGAAGCTTCTTCACAATCATCTTCTGCACAGTTTTTGTTATTGCTGGTTCCTTATTTGCATCCTAGGAATATTTTGAGGACCAGTAAGATAATGGATATGAAAACTTGCCATATAAGCTGTGGTATATATATATATATATTTTTTTTTCTCCCTGACGACATCAGATACCACTTTTTATTGTACTACAAAGACATCTAAAAAAAACATACAATTTGAAATGCTTTATTTTTGTGTGTTTCCTTGTTATTAACAAGGCTATTTAATAAAGTTAGGATTCCAGTGAAAGGAAGTTTTCATGAAAGCCTTCAGGATCAGTTGTATGTCATATAGCGGGAAGTAGCACTGAATTTGGCGTAAGACTTAATGACCTTATTTACAGCCTCCAAGAAATCCTTCTCGGTAGCAATTTTTCGCCATGCTCTGATGGCAAACATGCCAGCTTCTGTGCAGACGCTTCTAATCTCCGCACCAGTGCTATTTGGACACAGTCATGCTAACAATTCAAATCTGATATCTCTTTCGACACTCATTGAACGAGCATGAATCTTAAAAATGTGAGTCCGACCCTCTAGATCAGGTAAGCTGAATTCAATCTTTCTGTCCAGTCTCCCTGGCCTCATGAGTGCTGGATCCAGGGTGTCTGGTCTGTTAGTGGCCATCAGCACTTTAATGTTACCTCAAGGATCAAAACCGTCCAGCTGATTGATCAGTTCCAGCATTGTTTTCTGCACTTCGTTGTCTCCTCCAGCACCATCATCAAAATGAGCCCCTCCAATAGCATCAATTTCATCAAAGAAGATGAGGCAGGCTTTTTTCGTTCTGGCCATTTCAAAGAGCTCACGAACCATTCGAGCCCCCTCACCAACGTACTTCTGTACAAGTTCAGATCCAGTAACTCGAATGAAGCAAGCATCAGTCCTGTTAGCAACTGCCCGAGCACAGAGGGTCTTGCCTATACCAGGTGGCCCAAAGAGCAGCACACCCTTGGGAGGCTCAATGCCAAGGTTAACAAATCTTTCTGGATGAAGTAATGGGGTTTCAACTACTTCTCGAAGTTTCTCAATCTGTTCCTTACAGCCACCCACATCACTGTAAGTGACATCAGGTTTTTCTTCCACCTGCATCATGGTGACTGTTGGGTCAATCTTGGGAGGCAGCGGAATGTGAATCTGATACTTATTTCTGTCCACCCAACTCTCATCCCTTCTTCAATGTCGGTAGGTGCTACCTGATCTCTGAGGTCCACCACAAACTTGGCAAACTGCTTCACATTGATAATGTACTTTGGGTCCTCCGAGTCAGCATTGATTACCTTCGTACACCTTGCAACCTGCAAAGGCTGTTCACTCTGCAGTGTTTGCTTATCTGCAGCCAAATCCCAGAGTGCTGGTGGGGCCAGGCCAGTATCAGACTCTTTAATACCAGGGAGCTCATTAATTTTCTTGAGAAGTTGTTGAATGTCATCTTCAACCTGCTTTATCTGCCTAGAGTAAGTGCTTTGACCGTAAGTTTTCAGCAAGGCAATATCCCCCTCATCCAGAGCTCGGATAGGCTTGTCGTCCTTCTCCTCCTCTTTGGTTTTCCGCTGATCGGCACCGAGGTAATCCGGCATTTTTGTTGTTCCGAGGGCCTCAACTGCTCAGTCAGCTGTGGTATATTTTGCAAATAGTGGTTAGAATTAAAGAGATTGGTGAGGCCAACCTCCATTTTCAGTCCTACCTTGCTACTTTCTGTGTCATCTTGAGTGAGCCACTGAGAACTTCCGTGCCTCTCTTTCCTTAGCTATGTTAGTGCATTTAAGATTCATTGCACAAGGTTATTGTGAGAATTAGGTGAGGTTCTTTGTGGGAAAGTACTTTAGAAAATAAAAAATGCCATGTCAAGATGGGATGTGATTATATGATTGTTCTCAGCTTAGATTGGTTCATTTTTCTTTAAGAAGAGTCTATAAGAGATGGAGTGGTGAGTTCTTAAACTCACCAGGTCATTATTACTGCAAGTTGTAAATCACATGGAGAAGTCTTTAACTCAGTAATGGTGATTTATGGCACTCCTGTTGATCCAAAAGCACTTCTCCAATATTCACCCACATGTCCTGATGACTCCAGAGAGAAGTTCATGGTGCCAGGAGCAGTAATGTTGAAGAACATGGAGGCCATGTGTCCCTAATTAAACCTGTAAGGGCGATATTTTACTCTCCTCAACCTCTTCCCCTAGTGTTGTCATCCCAGAGTCTCCCCTGGTTATCCTGTAAAAAGAGATTCATTTAACCAGCCTGTAGAGACTCTCAGGAATTTGCGGGAATTGGGAAGGAAAGTCTTTGGCCCGGCACACTCCTTTCCTGGCCCAGTTCTGGGTTTTGTAACTGAGAAGGGATAAGGAGGGTTTGGAGTGAGTCCAGGACCTGACACTGAACACATTGAAAGGAGGTGAGCGAGCCTGGAGCGGGGGATGGGGTGGGTGGGCAGAACTGCTTAGCCTGCAAAGGAGCCGGTCATGGCATGACTCTAAGTATGGACAGATACCAGGCTTTCCAGCATGCCTGGTGCAGAAGAGGGTAACTTCAGTGACAGCTCATAGGTTATGGTTATGGAGACTGAAGTGCTGTCTGCCTATGCTTGGGAATGCTGTGGACACATTTACGAAGATTCTACCAAGTTTTTCTCCAGACATCTTGAAGAACAAGAATGGGTCTCTCTTAGTATGAAATATTATGGATCAGGTCCTCCCAGAGGCAGAGGCTTGATTCAACTCTGACGAAGGGAAAACCAGAGAGAAGAACACCACTCCTGATCCTACCTAGTTTATTAACAACTAACGGAGCCAAGTGAAGGTGGGAAAGCGATTGAGTAACTGAGCAGGCCTCCCTGTTTACCTGCACTTCCCTGTCCCCTGTGAGGGGACCCCAACATTTGTGACAGCATTTCTCATACTTCCTTCCTCTCCTTAGAGTGAGCTCCTCAAAGCCAGAGCCTTGGTTTTCCTCCGTTTGCCCTCAGGCCCTGGCATAAGACCTGACACGTAGTAGGGCTCAGCAATTATTTGTCACATGAGTACATTGATGATGACTCCATTGACAGACTGAGGTCAAGTCAACAGACACCTCCATGGCAGAGACACTGACAGAAACCCATTTAAAAGCCAAGTGAGCAGCCCAATCTTTGGGCTCGACTGTTCACCATAAAAATGTAAGGGAAGCCTGGGTCCAAATTTTAGTATTCATAGTGAGACTATTTTCAGCTTTCTCAGAGAAAGCATCTGTAAATAATCAGGCAGAAGCCTTTTATAAAACAACATAGAAAAACCTCAAAGACTATTCTAAGGCTGCAACATTTAAACAAGATTTTTAACCCATGGGGATGCCAAGATCAACAAGGAGCTTCCTGCACATAAAAGCCTGGAATTTCATAGCAGTGTGGGGGCAAAAGCTATGATCGCATTTCCCCCTTTCTAAATTATATACTGCTTCGTGTTAATGTGAGCAGAGGGCCGGGGCAGAGACAGGCCTGTGGGTTACGTAAGTCCCACTGCAGCCTCCATCCCTGCTGTAATCCAGCTGCCATGGTCACAGTGGTCAGGGGGAGTCACCAGGCTGGCTGGACTGAGAAGGCAGAAGGTCATTCGTGGGTCATGCCATGATTTAAGTACTGGATGTGATTTATAACTAGGCTTTCCCTCTACATAGAAAAGTGATCAGGGACATTTGTTGTGTAATTTTTTTCTCTCACTAGAAGATGTTGTTCTTAAAACTGAGTTCAGTGGCAGCTATAAAAGTCCATCTGTAGCACATCCCCAAATCACTGTCTTTTCCTTCCCATCTGGAAAGAGGAGCAAGAAATCAGATGAACTCTTTGGCTCTCTCAACCTGCATCATTGTCTCCTAGGGAGGAGAGATGGGTCTCTAGGTCACTTCTTTCCTGATCCCCGAATCAGGGACCACATCAACACATTCCGACTGGGCCAACCTCAGTTATAAGCAAAGGAAAAACAGAGTGCTCCTAAACTATCCCTACTATCAGGCCAGCCCTATGCATGTGTGACCAGTATGATATGAAATCTGCCCAAAGTTTCTCAAACTTCTCATACCTAAAACGTTACTTTTTTTTTAATTTATTTTTTTATTATGTTATGCTAGTCATCATTAGTTTCTGACGTAGGGTTCCATTAGTCATTGTTTACGTATAACCCCCAGTGCTCCTGCATACTTCTTAAGGCTCTTTTGGGGAGACAAGCACTACTAATCAGTTGCCATGTCTTGTTACCTGGGAAGGCTAATATTTGAACAACTATCATTATAACACCTGGTGGTACAATTAAAGAATAACTATTTATAGCCCAAAGGAGGATTTTTGAGGTTATTTTCTTAAAAAATAAGAACTTTACTTGGAAAAATAGTACATATGTTCATTTTAATTCTGTGTATTCTGGATTTGAGGGAAAGGCTACACCTTCATTTTCATACTCCTGGTTGGCACAGTGTTTGGAAGATGGTCTAGGCCCAATAAGTATTTTTTGAATCAGTGAGTGAAAAGAATATTCACAGAGCAAACGTCTCTGGGCTTGTTGGCTGTGAGTCCAATGGTGTCTTCCTTCTGCAGACTCTGAGAAATTTGTATAAACAAAAAGATCAGAGTGGGAATTTTAAAAGAACATTTATTATCATTTTTAATAATACATACATTTTAAGTTCATGAATACCATATCTAAAATTGTTCATGAACACACATATACTCCAATACTTCCATGGGCATATGCTTAGAATGTGATGCGTAGACTATATGCATGTGTATGTACATATCTGTGGATTTTTTTGAAGATATGGAAAATACAGTTAACAGTAATTATCTCTAAAGAGAGAGTAAATTCAAAAAAGATAAAGGGTACTTTCACATTTTATCTTATATATTTCTCATTTTTTGAATTCTTCTTAAAATGAGTATGCATTTGTGTGTCTTAATTCTTAACACATGGTCTGGCACTTAGCAAACATTTAGTCGATGTTAAACACACACATACGTGAATCAGCAAATTGAGTGGCCTAAAAGTTATACTCAAACATTTGACTTTGAGAGAGTTAGGAGTAGAATGATGATTAAGAAATTGAACTGAAGACCTGGGAAAAAGAGGACGTCATCATCTAGGACACTGGAAGAAGCTATCAGAAATAAAGGAATAGCTTTGGGTTGCTGTTGATAAACATATTTTCCAGTTTTAAAAACAAAAACGGCCCCAAATTAGCTATCCACTGTTACCAAATAGTATAGTATTATGTGGAGTAACATAGTATTACCCCTAATCCTAGGTGTTCCTATGGGTTTATCTACTGACTCCACAAAGGCCTAGCAAGAAGACCACTAATCCTAGTGACCTGCTAATCTGATAGGGCTAGACCGGCATGACAGTCTGAAAGGCCTTTATACTCACAGCCCTGTTCAGGCAACAGCTGGTTGGCTGGATCAACTGAAAAACTCATGAGACCATATGGAAAAGGAGACAATAATCTAGTGGTTCAACCACGGTCATCTGGCCTGTCCTGGAGCCTGATATCCAGAAACGGACATGATGAGTGTGAACTTCAACTCCAGTCCAGCTGGCATGACCCATTACATGCATGGAACCCTTTCTTGGCCCCTCATCTAGGAAATGAGTTGGCAATATTTAAAAATGCTTAAATAGGGGACGCCTGTGTGGCTCAGTGGGTTAAGCCGCTGCCTTCGGCTCAGGTCATGATCCCAGAGTCCTGGGATCTAGTCCCGCATGGGCTCCTTGCTCGGCAGGGATCCTGCTTCTCTCTCCGCCTCTGCCTGCCTCTCTGCCTGCTTGTGTGTACTCTCTCTCTCTCCTTCTCTCTGACAAATAAATAAATATATTTTTAAAAAAATTAAAATATTTTAAATTTTAAATTAGTTTAAATTAAATTTTAAAATATTTTAAATTAAAATATTTAAATTTAAAATATTTTTAAAAAATGCTTAAATGGCAGCTTGGCGGCCATTTGAAGCTAGTAGAAAGATCCCAACGGCAGAAATGTCTAGCTAAGGTTACCATCAGTAGTCAGTTGTTGGAATCACTTAAGTATTTCGATCAAGTGAAGAGAGTGCCACTTGGCCTCAGTCTGGGTGGCAGGGTCCTCTGAACCGTGGCTCCCACACAGGCATTCTGTGTATTACTCATGCTGTGAAGTACATGATGAAGCCACTGACTTCCTAAATTAAAGGCACGGGAAGCCAGACATGTAATTCTTTTAATTACACCTCCAAATTTCTCCTACATTCCTTTGGGTTTGCCTCCTGTTTGTCCATGTTTGCCTCCTGCTTCATCAACCTTCTGGCAGGAGATGAACAATCATGAACATAGGGGATCTGTAAAAGAAAGACCTCAGTTAATTTGTTTACACTATAGAAGAAAGAAGACACTTCTGGGGACGTTCAGAAGATACAAAATCTGATTTCTGTTGATAGTAGAGAAAATAATAGAACAGTTCATGGTAGAATTGAGACATACGTTTATACACTTTTTTGTCATTTGCTGTCTACTAGCATGGGTTGTTAATAAAACATTTGGCTTCTATCACCAGACAAGAGGGTTCAATTTTATCATGTATTTCTAGTAAAGTATATCCTTAAACTTAATATGTAGTTTTCATAACTCAGCAATAGAGACAGGCTTCATTTTTAGAAGATAGGCAGCCCTGAGCAACTCAAAGCTGTGTGTACACTTTTTATTTTATTTTATTTTATTTTATTTTGTTTTATTTTAGAGTGTGAACAGGGGAGTAGGGGCAAAGGGAGAGGGAGAGAGAATCTCAAGTAGGCTCCCCACAGAGTGCACAGCCCCATGTGGGTTCGACCTTGTGACCTTGAGATCATGACCTGAGCCACCCAGGTGCCCCATGTACACTTTTTAAAACTATGCAGCCATTCAGATATTTTATTTATAGGAACTAATTGAAGTAGGTACTTGGCAATCCATGTAACTTTTTCTGCTAGATGACTTGAGAAACTGACCTTCGGAATTACACAGCTGAGTTTCTGTTCTGTCTCTCAACTGTTCTCCTTTGTAAGGACAGTGGCATGGCTTGTCCTTCACAGTTTCTGTGGTGCTTTTCTGACTGTAATGCATTTCTGCATTCCCAGACCAGGCCTCACTGACATCAGTACACCAGTCAGAAGGTTGCTAGGTCTTGGTGCAAAGAAAAACCTCTCTATAATTTCATGGTCATTAAACTAGTATAATCTCACCCGTCCTTGATTCCCCCCGGTGCCCTTGACCTCAGCTAAATCTTTGAACATGTAACCCCTTTGAGTGATGTTCTGAGAATAACCATGTTGGATATGGCATGGCCTTTATTTGGGGGCCTGAGGGAAAGGAAAGACAGGACAGAAGAAACAGGATTGGCTAGTTGTAATAACCTCCAAGGGATTTGGACGATGGAGATGGTCTCTAGTTCCGAACCTGGGGTTAGGATGATTAAGGCAGAGGGATATCTAGTCCTGGGTTAAGAGAACAGATTGAGGAGATCTGGCTCTGGATTTTGGTTAGTTTGCCTCTCAAAGGCATGCTCCCAGCTGGGCCCTCTGCATCTCCAAGAATTGACTGGCCCAGGAGGGGCAGCAGTCTCCTTAGCTAGAAAGGGTTTTTGAAATGTTAAAACAATATAATGTACAAAAAATTAAAAAAATATATGCAATACAAATGAGTTTAGCATATTTGTCAGAATCTTTCTTATTTGGCGTTTGTGGAGTTGCTCAATTATCTGTCAAATGTGTTCTGAGTGATTTGCCTGTAGTGGTCTAACATGATTTTGAATGAGTGGTACAGTATTTATACAGTCCTAACTTACTGTCCGATATCAAGTTTAACCTCCACCTTGGGGGGAATCCAGAGCCTTCTTCCCCTTACCCAAAACCTTTTTGAGGGCTTTTATTAGACTTTTAGGCTTCTTTTTTTTCCTTTTGGATTTCTGCAGAAGAGATTTAGCTTATATAGGTTTTGTTGCTTTACCAAACTTAATGAGGCTTTTCCACTTTTTGTGTACTTGGAAATACTGAGGAATCATTCCAGTTTGCCATAATTTCTCAGACACTCATTGGCGGCTGGCCATAGGAAAATGTTTTCCTGTTCTAGGACTGAATCAACTGTGGGGCTGAAATTTCATTTTAGTGACACACACACTCATAAATTACCACCAAATATTTTATCGTTTCATGTTTGCATGATTTTCCAGTTATCATTTGCTGTGAAATACACCGCTCCAAAACTTAGTGGCATGAAACAATTTATTATTCTTTTATCTCTGATCTGTGCGTCCAGGACTTGGTACAGCTTGCCTCTGTAGCACCATCCTGGGGTTTCAGCTGGGATGATAGGAATGGCTGAGAATTCCAAAACTTGGGGTGGCCAGGCAGCTCTCTCTCTCCTCATATGGTCTCTCCTAGTGACTAGTGAGAGTTTTCTCACAGAACGGCAGTCTCAGGGTAGGCTTCCTGCATGGTAGCTCAGGACTCCAAAACTAAGTCTTCAGGAGTCAGAAAGTGCTAGCCTAAGGCTTAGCCTGGAAATTGGCATGGCACCGCATTCTTTCTGCCATATTGGTTACGTTGGTTAAGTTTTCACAGAGACACCCACACCCAACCCTGCAGATTCCAGGAGAGAGAGCAGACACTTCACCTCTCAACTGGAGGAATAATAAGGAATTTGTGGTTATCTCTAGTCTACCACAGGGCATTTTGCACATCGACCAAAAGGAGATTATTTTTATCTCATTCTGTACCTGCCTTAAAAAGGTAGATATTTGGGGGGCCTGGGCCTCAGTCGTTAAGCAGCTGCCTTGGGCTGTGGGATCAAGCCCCCCGACCCATAGGCTGCCTGCTCAGCAGGGAGACTGCTACTCCCTCCCCACTCCCCTTGCTTGTGTTCCCTCTCTCACTCTCTCTCTCTCTCTCTCTCTAAAATGAATTTAAAATATTTTTTTGAAAAAAAAATGGGTACTTACTCATCTGTGGCTCATTTCAGAGTTCTCAATGAAGGTTGTTGATCTTTTGATGAAAAAAAATTTTGACTTCAAACTCAAATTATAATTTGGTAATCCCCTAAGATATGTGTAGTGTATATTAGGATATTGAAATGTATATCCTTGCACTTGCTGGATATTTTCCAAAGAATTTTAAGTTATCTGTGATCTGATCCCTATATCTGTGCTTGGGTATTATTATCTTCATTTTGTAAATGAGGAAGCAGATGCTCTGAATGGCTACTCATGGTGGTAGAGGCAGGACCAGAATTAGGTTAGCTTTTCATCCTCTTTTTACGGACGGCTTCGTTGAATTCCTTGATATAGGTAGAAGCCAACGGCTATAATAAGGACTTTTAATAAATTTTGTCATTTTGGATGTTAATTTCCTGAAGTGAAGAAAGATCTTTTGCCTCAGGCAAATACTTGGTGTTTGCACAGTTCTTATACTTACAGAGTATTTTCACACTTACTATCTTCTTTATTCCACATGCCAATCTCCTGAGAGGTATTGTTGGTAGCACCACTTTTCAGATGAGGAAATGGAGGTACAGAGAGTTTAAGTAAACTGCTCATGGGTCATATGGCTGACTGCTGGAGCTGGTGCTCAAGCCCAGAACGTTAAATTCTGAATCCTATCATTTTTGCTTCTTGGATCCTCACTTCCCTACGCTTATATACCCAGTTTCTTGGCCTTTTAAAGCTTAGAACAGTATACAAATGGCTTAGTTGTAAAGACCAGGACCAGCCTCTTCAGGGACAAAAATGGAGGAGGCCCTAGAGGACTGAATATTCCACAGTGGTTAGAGAAAGGCACGAAAATTGGGGGCAGCGCCGGCATCATTAGAGGAAATGGGGAACACTCTAATCGTAGGCAGTTTCAACTTTGTTTCCAGGAAAAGCTAATACTGTTATGATTTCTCGTGATGCATGTGAAATCAGTTGCTATAGTAATGACCAGTGTTTCTTGGAATTTGCTGACAGCAACAGGCCTTAGGAGTGAAATTTCTCTGTTAATCATGCTTCTGAGGCTTATAGTAATGACTTAGCTCTACCATCTCAGTCCCTCTACCATGTCCGTTTCCCACCATGATCTCCTCCTGGCCAGAAGGAAGAGCAAGACAGGTCTCTGCTCATGTCACCAGATAGATATGTTGTCAGTGGCCTTGGGAACATGATTCAGCTGTGGCCATGTTTGAAGATAGGGGAAGGCAGAAGACAAGAGGGAGTTTGGAACCCAGGTCTGAACATATGTTGGTGAATATTTGTCTAGATCCAATATAGCCCATACTTGTGTAGTCGTCATAGAGACTAGGATATAAATTATTTCATTATTTGTTCAGCTGAAACAATGTTAATAAACATTTCCATTTTTCCATTTAGATATAGGCAATATTGCTGACAGTTGTTCATATGTACAGGACACATTTCCTGGTTCCACATTCTACCCCACTGCTACAAGTAGCCATCTTTCTCTCAAGCTTCTACCTGCATTGGGATCTTTGCAGTAGCTACTCCCTCTTGCCGGTAATCTTGGTATGACTAGCTCCTTATCATTTAGACCTGACTCGTTTTCAAATTATTATTATTATTATTGGGGCACCTGGGTGGCTCAGTTGGTTGGGCATCTGCCTTTGACTCAGGTCATGATCCCAGGGTCCTGGGATCGAGCCCACCTTGGGACTCCTTGCTCCACAGGGACTCTTCTCACTCTCCCTCTGCCTCTCCCCTTGCTCATGCTCTCTCTCTCTCAAATAAATAAATAAAATCTTCTAAAAAACTAAATTATTATTTCAGGACTTTTTAAAAGGTATAATTGACATATGACATTATATTAGTTATAGATGTACAACTTAATGATTTGATATTTGTATATATTGGGAAATGATCACTACAAATGAAGTACTTTACATCTATCACCTAAGGTAGTTACATATTTTTTATTATGATGAGAATTTTTAAGATTTACTCTCTTAACAACTTTCAAATATGCCATACATTATTGTTAACTATAGTCACCATACTGTTCGTTACATGTCCATGATGTATTTGTTTTTTGGATAGAATTTTGTACCTCTTGACACCTGTTACCCATTTCTCCCACCTCCACTCCCTGCCTCTGGCAATTACCAGTCTATTCTCTGATTCCAGGAGCTTGATTTCTTTGTTTTTTTGTTTTTGTTTCTTAGCTTCCATAAGTAAATAAGATCATATGGTATTTATCTTTCTCTGACTTCTTACAGTGAGCATACTGCCCTCCAGATTCATCCATGTTGTTGCAAATGGCAAGGTTCATTCTTTTTTATGGCTGAATAATAATGTAACTACTCAGAAATAGAATTTCCGGATTATATGGTAGTTCTATTATTAATTTTCTTAGGAAAGTCCATACTGTTTTCCATAGTGGCTGCACCAATTTACATTCCCAACAGCAGTGCACAGGGGTCTCTTTTCTCCACATCCTCATCAACACTCATTATTTCTTGTCTTTCTGATAATAGCCATTTTAATAGGTGTGGGTGTTTTATCTTGCAGTTTCGATTTGTATTTTATTCATGGCATCTGCTGGCCATCTGTATATCTTCTTTGTGAAAATACCTGTTTAGATCCTCTGCCTGTTTTTTAATCAGATTTTTTTAGTTTTTTTCTTGTGTTTCACTTGTCAATTATAGGAGTTCTCCATATATTTTGGACATTTTTATTTTGTTTTGCTAGTGAGTTATATTTTTTTGTTTGCTTTGCTAATGAGTTATAGGAGTTCATTTTGGATATTTTGGATATTTGGATATTTTGGATATTTTTATTTTGTTGATACTTTACTGTGCAAGAGCTTTTAGTTTGATGTGGTCTTATTTGTTTACTTTTGCTTTTGGTGTCAGATTTAAAAAAACAAGACCTTTGTCAAGGACCTTATACCTATCTTTTCTTCTAGGATTTTTATGGTTTTGGATCTTCCATTCACATTTTTAAACTATTTTGAGTTAATTTTTGTGTATGGTGTAAGATACTGTCCAGTCATTCTTTTACATATGGCTGTTCAGTTTGCTCAGTCATCCATCCATCCTAATTATGTATTGAAGAGACTGTCCATTTCCCATTGTATATTCTTTGTTTCTTTGTCATAATTGACCACATACGTGCAAGTTTTTTCAGCTTTCTCTATTCTCTTATATTGATCATTGTGACTGTTTTATGTCAGTACCATACTGTTTTGATTACTGTGACTTCATAATATAGTTTGAAATCAGGGAGCATCATGCTTTCAGCTTTGTTGTTCTTTCTCAAGATTGCTTTGGCTATTTGGGTCTTTTGTGACCACACAAATTTTGTAACTGTTTGTTCTATTTCTGTGAACAATGCCATTAGAATTTTGATGGGGGATTGCATTGACTCTGTAGATTGCTTTGGGTAGGATGGACATTTTATTGATTGACTGATTGATTATATGGAAATTTTAACAATATTCCTTGGATCAGTGAACACAATATTTAATTTATGTCCATTAATTCATTTCATTAATGTCTTAGAGTTTTCAGTGTACAGCTCTTTCATCTCCTTGGTTAAATTTATTCCCAAGTATTTTATTCATTTTGATGCCATTGTAAATGGGATTGTGTACTTAATTTTTTCTGGTAGTTTATTATTACTGTATGGAAATGGAATAGACTTTTGTATATTGGTTTTGTATCCTGCAACTTTGCTGAATTCATTCATTAGTTCTAACACTTTTTTGTGGAGTTTTTAGTGTTTTCTATATATAACATCACATCATCTGCAAATAATGAGTTTAATTCTTCCTTCCTAACTTGGATGCTTTTTTTTTTTTTTAAGATTTTATTTATTTATTTGACGGAGAGATCACAAATAGGCAGAGAGAGAGGGGGAAGCAGGCTCCCTGCTGAGCAGAGAACCTGATGCGGGGGCTCAATCCCAGGACCCTGGGATCATGACCTGAGCCGAAGGCAGAGGCTTTAACCCACTGAGCCACCCAGGCATCCCTCTAGCTTGCTTTTTATTTCCTCTTCTTGCCTAATTGCCCTGGCTGGGATTTCCAATATTGAATAAAGTGGTCAGCGAGGAGATCCTTGTCTTATTCCCAATCTTTGAGGAAAAGCTTACAGAGTTTTAGCATTGAGTATAACATTAGCTGTGGCCATATCATATGTGACCTTTATCATATGTGGCCTTTATTATACTGAGGTACATTCCCTCTATACTTATTGTTGAGAGGCGCTTTTTTGTTGAATTTTTTTTAAATCCTTTTCTGTATCTAGTAAGATGATCATAGGATTTTTATCCTTCATTTTATCATTTGGTGTGTCACAGTGATTGATTTTTGTGGATGTTAACCGTCATTCATCCTGGAATACATATTACTTAATGACTTAATCGTGGTGTATGATCCTTTTGATATATTGTTGAATTCAATTATGCTAATATTTTATTGAAGATTTTTATATTTATGTTCACTAGGGATATTGATATGTAATTTTCCTTCTTTTCTTTTCTTTTTTGGGGTGTGTGTGTGTGCATGTGCACATGCCCTCCTTTTCTGGTTTTGGTATTAGGATAATCCTGGCCTTCTAAAATAAGTTTGGAAGTGTTCTCTTCTCTATTTTTTGGAAGAGTTGAAGAAGGCTTGGTATTAATTCATCTTCAGATGTTTGGTAGAATTCAGTAATGATGTCTGCTTCTGGGTTTTGTTTGTTGGGAGGTTTTTGATTATTGACTCAATTTCCTTACTGGTAATCAGTCTGTTCAAATTTTCTGTTTCTTCATGATTCTGTCTTAGTAAGTTCTATGTAAGTTCTATGTTTCTAGGAATTTAGTCATTTCTTCTAGGTTGTAATTTGTTCGTGTATAGTCATCCATAGTAGTCTCTTACAATCCTCGTATTACTGTGGTAGGAGTTGTAATGTCTTCTTCATTTCTGTTTTCACATATTTTAGTCCTCTCTCTTTTTTTTCTTGGTGAGTCTAACTAAAGGTTTGTCAATTATATATTTTCAAAGAACCAGCTCTTAGTTTCATTGATGTATTCTATTATCTTTTAAGTCCCCATTTTATTTATTTCTGCTCTGATCTTTATTTCCTTTATTATACCAACTTTGTACTTTGTTTTTCTTTATCTAGCTCCTTGAGATATGAAATTAGGTTGTTTATTTGAGATTTTACTTGTTTTTGAGGTAGCATTCATTACTATGAATGCCCTTCTTAGAACTGCTTTTACTGTATCTCATACAGTTTGGTATGTTGCATTTCCATTTTTATTTGTCTCAAGGTATTTTTTTTTAATTTTGTCTTCAATGCATTGGTTGTTCAGTAGCATATTGTTTGTGAATTATTTGTGAATTTTCCAGTTTTCTTGTAGTTAATTTCTAATTTCATGCTCCTGTGGTCAGAAAAGGTGCTTGATATTATTTCAGTTCTTCTTAAATTCACTAACACTTGTTTCATGATCTATCTGAAGATAATGATATGATATCTATCATATAATAGATATGATAGATCTATCCTGGTAGATAGATAGATAGAGAAGATATGATCTATCCTGGTGGGTGTTCCATGTGCACTTGAGAAGAGTGTGTTTTCTGTTGCTTTCAGAGGGAATGTTCTATGTCTATCTGTTAGGTCCATCTGGTCTAACATGTTGTTAAGACCGATATTTCCTTATTTTCTATCTAGTAGACCTGTTCACCTCCTGACTTCTGAAGGACCCAATCTAAAAGTAGTCACTTTTGAGTCTCTGATATTTTTTGAGTACTATTTCATATTTTTGTGTTACTTTGTTTATTGTGCATCTCTTACCCACCCCCATACTCTCTCAGAAGCAAGTTCATGGAAAAGGGACCTTGTCTGTTGGTCACCACTGTAACCCTACAAACAATGACTGACCCACTGTTCAACAAATATGTGTCAAATTAATGAACTATTCTAGTTACTGCAGTTCTTCAAACCTGACATGCTTTCCCACACTTCCATGACTTTGCACATGCTGGACCCTCCACCTAGAAAACCCTTTTCCACCATTCTTCTTTTTCTGTAATTCCCCAATTAGTTTACCAGACTTTATCTTGTGCTGTTCAGAATGTAGGGCAAAATGAGTTTTCTAATTTTAATTTTATTATTATGATGATTATTTAAAAACTTTAAGAGACCTACCCTCTAATTAAGGACTTCGGTCTTCTCGATAGAGCTGGTACTTCCCCATGACGTATTCAAGAGAAGTATGTGAACAGTGTTCCAGCTGTGGGACAGCACAGAAGCAGGGAGTGAGAGAGAATGGGAAAAGTTGATACTGAGGAGGCACACCTGGACTTATCATGAGGGCATGAGCATGCATGGGCATGTAGGGCATGGATGAGACTCAACGCTTCATCGTGTGGATAGAAATTTGCAGTTTTCTCCCTGCCCGTAACAGAAGAGATTCCCTACCAGAGAGGAGGTACAGAAGCCACTTTCAATGACTTGTGAAATTCTTAAGTAAAATGTTGAGAGAGCAGTTAGAGACTGTAACTCAAAGGTATTATGACGGTGACTCATTACATCTCTTTTTCAACCTCTGACCTTCTTCACCTTTTTTTTCCTTCTTTTCTTCCACATCAGATAATCTCATTTAAGCCAGTTCTGTTTAATGTTTGAATCACTTGCAGTAACCAGCATGTGATAAGTACTTGCCTGGATGTGCCTGGCTGGTCTTTATTATTTTCAGTTTGCTTTTGCTTTTTGATGAAACAATTCTCAAACTAATTTTTTGTTCAATGCATGTCACATGTCAGTTTGGAAACTTGATCTGTTGGACCTTTGGGTTTTTTAAGGGGAAGAAAAAAAAAAGAAAAGCAACTGGAGAATGTAGAAAGAGTTTTAAAAAGTCATCTCTCCATCCTACAAATATTTCACCCACATCTAATAGCATGATGATAACTCATTTGAGGATGGTGAAAATCAGTAGCCTGACCAGGAACTAGTGCTGTCGATTATCATTTCTTATTTATTTTTCTTCAGTCCAACTTACTTTAAGCCTAACATATTCAACACCAGAGTATTGAGTAGTTGAAGAAAGACAGATGTGAATTACGGTTTAATTAGGTTCATATGTCACTATGACAGACAACTGAATAAACCTCCATGTTACTGCATATTTATCCAGAAAAGCTCTGCTAATCCATTTCTCTAGGCCTCCATTTCTTATCTTCAGATTAAAAAGTCAGACTAGTTGATAATTAAAAGCACTTCTATCTTTAAGGGTCAGTGTTTGCAGGAGAGTTTGGTTTTTGCTTGTTTTGTTTTGCTTTGGCTTGCTTTCTTTACCAGTTTGCAAGTCACCTCTGGAGCATTAAGTTTTTAAATTAAAATTTGTTTTGAAATCATTGTGAGTTCTTATGCAGTTGTAAGAAATAATACAGAATAATCCTGTATATTCTTTACCCAGTTTCCCCCAGTTGTAACATCTTGCAAGAACTGTAGGACAATATCACAACCAGAATATTGGCATTAGTAGAGTCAAGAAACAGAAAATGTCCATTGTCACAAGGTTCCCATATGTTTCCCTTATATAGATAGCTTTAATAACTTACCTCTGTTCCATCTTCTCTTAGCCCCAGGCAACCACTAATCAGTTGTCCATTTCTGTAGTTTTGTCATTTCAAGAAATGTGTAAATAGAATTATGCAATATAAACCTTTCATGGTTGGCTCTACCCCTAGTCCCCAACTAAGTATAATTCTCTATAGCCTCATTAAGATTATTGCATGTATCAATACTTCGTCCCTTTTTATTGGTGAGTAGTATTCCATGGGCTAGTCATTCATTCGTTGAAGGATATCTGGGTTTCCAGTTTGGATTATGAATAAAACTTCTATAAACATTTATTTACTGATCTGTATGAACATATTTTTCTGGGATAAATCCCTAGGATCCTATAGTATTTGCATATGTAGTTAAGAAACTATCAAAGTTTTTTTTCAGAGTAGCTGCATTGTTTTATGTTCCTCATTTACATTCCACATCCTCACCACCATTTGGTAGTATCACTGTTTTTTATTTTAGCTATTCTGATGGGTGTGTAGTGGTATATCATTGTGGCTTTAATTTACATTACTCTAATGGCTGATGATGTTGGATATCTTTTCATGTGCTTACTTACCATCTATCTATCTTTTTGGCAAAATGTCTCTTTGTGTCTTCTGCCTGTATTCCAATTGAATTATTTGCTTTTTAGTTTGAGTTTTTGAAAGTTCATTACATAGTCTGTACGAATTCTTTGAAAGTATGGTTTGCATATGTTTTCTCCCTCTCTGTAGCTTGTCTTTTTACTTGCCTAGCTGGAGATCCTAAAGATATTCTTCTATTTTTTTTGTCTGTAAGTTTTTTGTTTATATTTAAGTCTGTGATGCATTTCAGTTTTATATAAGATATGAGAATTGCCTATCGTTGTCCAGTAACTCCAGCACCATTTGTTGAAAATGCTATCTTTCCTCTGTTGAATGGCTTTTGTACCTTTACCAAAAATCAGTTGGTCATGTTTGTGGGAGTCTGTTTCTGGGTTCTCTATTCTTTTTTTTTTTTTTTTAGGTTCTCTGTTCTTAATTGCCTATACACTACAGTCTTTATTACTGTAGGTTTTTTTTTTTCTTAAGATTTTATTTATTTATTTGACAAAGAAAGAGAGATCACATGCAGGCAGAGAGAGAGGGGGAAGCAGGTTCCCTGCTGAGCAGACAGTGTGATGAGGGGCTCTATCCCAGGACCCTGAGATCATGACCTGAGCCAAAGCAGAGGCTTAACCCACTGAGCCACCCAGGCACCCTTCAAAAGTGTTTTAGCTATTTCAATTCTACTCCCTTTTGGGAGTTTTTCAATTATGAATTCATTTTTCTTAATACATACAGGCCTATTAAATTATTTCATGTTGGGTGAGTTGTTTTAGTTTGTGGAGGTTTTTGAGGAATTTGTTCATTTGATAGAAGTTGTCAAAAGGTATTCATGTAGTAATATTCCTTTACTATCTTTTTGGTGTCTATAGGGTTTATAATGATGTCCTTTTTTCCCTCCTGATTTTCTGATAATGGTACTTTACATACTTTTTCCTTTGTCAGGCCTACAGAGGATTTGTCAATTTTATTATCTTTGCAAAGAACCAGTTCTTTGATTTCCTGTTTTCTCTACTGTTTTTGCATTTTAATTTTCATTGGTTTCTGCTCTTATCTTTATTATTTCCTTCCATCTGCATTCTTTGGGTTTATTTTGTTTCTTTTTGGTTCTTGAGCAGGGAGATTATTGATTTGAGACTTCTCTTATAATGTATGCATTTAGTGCTATATATTTCCCCTCTCAGCACTGATTTAGCCGTGCCCCACAAATGCTGATATGTTGTATTTTCATTTTCATCAGTTCAGTGTATTTATTTCCTTGAGATTTCCTTTTTGACCCATGGATTCATTATCAGGTTGTTATTTAGTGTCAGTATTTGGAAAGTTTACTGTTATCTTTTTGTTACTGATTTCTAGTTTGAGTCCATGGTGATTAGAGAACACACTTGGTATGATTTCAACTCTTTTATTTTAATTTTTTATTTTTTATAAACATATATTTTTATCCCCAGGGGTACAGGTCTGTGAATCACCAGGTTTACACACTTCACAGCACTCACCCAATCAAATACCCTCCCCAAAGTCCATAATCCCACAGTGGGTAGAAGAAGAATAAATGATTTCAACTCTTTTAAATTGATGATGCTGTTTCATAAAAGCTCAGGGTTTGGTTTGTCTTGGTATATATGCTGTGTGCAGTTGTAAAGAATGCGTATCCTAGTGCACCTGGGTGGCTCAGTGGGTTAAAGCCTCTGCCTTCGGCTCAGGTCATGATCCCAGGGTCCTGGGATCTAGCCCTGCATCGGTGTCTCTACTCAATGGGGAGCCTGCTAACTCCTGTCTCTCTCTCTCTGCCTGCCTCTCCACCTACTTGTGATCTCTGTCTGTCAGATAAATAAAATCTTAAAAAGAAAAAAAAAAGAATGCGTATCCTACAGTTGTTGGATGGGGTGTTCTATAAATTATAATTAGATCCTGTTCGTTTTTGATGGCATTGAGTTCTTCTATGTCCTCCTGATTTGCTGTTGAAAATCAATTTCAACCAATTTTTGAAAGAATGGTGTTGAATTCCTTAACTGTAATTCTAAAGTTGTTTATTTCTCCTTTCAATTTTTAAAAAAGATTTTATTATTTATTTGACACAGACACAATGAGAGTTGAAACACAAGCAGAGGGAGTGGGAGAGGGAGAAGCAGGCTTCCGGCCGAGCAGGGAGTCCTATGTGGGGCTAGATCCCAGGACCCTGGGACCATGACCTGAGCCAAAGACAGATGCTTAGTGACTGAACCACCCAAGACCTCTCTCTTTTCAATTTTATCAGTTTTTGCTTCACCTATTCTGCAGTTCTGGTGTTTTGTGCACATAAATTTAGGATTCCTGTGTCTTCTTGGAGTGGCCTTGTTATTTTATAGTGTCCCTCTCTGTCTCTGGTCATTTTCTTGTAAGTCTAACTTATCTGATATTGATATAACCACTCCTGCTTTCCTTTGATTAATGTTTGCCTGCTATATCTTCTCTCATCCTCATAATTTCAACCTTCCTGTATTGCTGTTTTGAAATAAGTTTATTGTAGACAATGCATACATACTTGAGTCACATTTTTAAATCTGTTCTGCTCTTCTCTGTCTTTTAATTGGTTAATTTAGACTGTTTGCACTTAAAGTATTTATTAATATCATTATCATATCATTAATATGTTAGGGCTTTCGGTCATTGATCTCTCTGGGGTTTTTTTGTTTTGTTTTGTTTTAAGATTTTTTATTATTTATTTATTTAGCAGAGATCACAAGTAGGCAGAGAGAGAGAGGAGGAGGCAGGCTCCCCTCCAAGCAGAGAGTCTGATGCGGGGCTTGATCCCAGGATCCTGGGATTATGACCTGAGCCGAAGGCAGAGGCTTTAACCCACTGAGCCACCCAGGTGCCCCTATCTCTGTTTTTTACATCTCTGTTTTTTTGTGGGTTTTTTGTTGTTGTTTTGTTCTGTTTTGGTTTTTTTGCCTTCCTGTGGGTAGCTGAACATTTTTTAGAATTCCATTTTGATTTATCCATAGTGTTTTGGAGTGTATCTCTTTGGATAGCTTTCTCCTAGAGGCTGCTCTAGATATTACATTATGTATCTACATAGCTTATCAGAGCCTACTGCTGTTTCCTTCTTACCTAGTCAGCTGAGGTATAGCAACCTTACTTCCCTTTACCTCCCTCCATTTATAATACACTTGTCTTAAATAGTTTATCCACACACATTTGGAACCAAATCAAACAGTTTTGTTAATTTTGCTTCCCCATCAAACATATTTTAGAAAACTCCAAAGGAGAAGTCTGTTGAATTTATCCCTATTGTTGTGTACTGTCTCCTTTCTTGACATTCCATAACATCTTCTCTTCTGTTTCGAGAACTTTCTTTAGCTATCCTTTGAGAGTAGGTCTGCTAACCACAACTTTTCTTGGTTTTCCTTCCTCTGAGAATGTCTTCATTTCTCCCTTCCTTCCTGGAGTATGTTTTTGTGAGGTACAGGATTGTGCTTTCACTGTTGTTTTCTTTCAGCACTTGAAAAATCTCGTTCCCACTGCCATATTCTCTGAAGAGAAAGCCACTGTTTGAATTGCTTTCACCCTGTAGGTAACACGTTGTTTTTTTCTTCCTGCTTTCAAAATATTTTCTTTGCTTTTTGTTTTTAGAAGTTTAATGATGATGTGTGTTGGCATGGATTTCTTTGGCGTTCTCCTGTGTGGGATTCTTCTAAACTTGTAGGTTTATGTCTCTTGCCAAATTTGAGAAGTTTCCACAGCCATTATTTCTTCAAATACTTTTCCAGCTCCTCCCTCTTCCGCTTTTCATTCTAGGACTCTGATGACATGAATGTTAGATTTCCTAACAGGTTCCTGAGATTCTGTTAATTTTCTTTTTAGTCTATTTTCTCTATATTAAGATTGGGTAATTTTTACTCTCGTGTCTTCCATTTCCTTATTTCTTTCCTCTGTTCCCTCCATTCTGCTGTGGAGCCCCTCCAATGAGCTTTGTATTTTAGTTATATATATATATATATATATACACACACACATACACACACACGTGTATATTATATATATGTATATTTTATATATTATATATTATGTGTAAATGTGTTGTTGAAGTTTCCATTTCATTCTTTAGATAATCTGCTTTTTCACTAAAACTTTGTATTTCTTTTCTAAGTTTTTAACTTTTTTCATGTTTCAAATGTATTTGTAATTGTTCATAGAGGCAGTTATCATGGCTGTTTTAAAATCTTTGCTCAGCAATCCTAAAATCTCTTGTCATCTCAGTACTGGCATCTACAGTTGTCATTTTTTACTGAATTTGGGATTTTTCTATTTGTTGGTATGACAAGTGATTTTACTTGAACCTGGGATATTTTCATATTAGTTTATGAGACTCTGGATCTTATGGAAATCCTGTGTTTTAAGCTTTCTTGGGGCTTTGGCAGGGGAAGGGGTGGACATTGCCTTATTGCCATTTCAGTGGAGGCAGATCTGCAGGTCCTCCATTGGACCTCTGTTGATTGACACGTGAGGGGTGTCATTATCGCTCATTATTATCATTGCTCATTGTTAAGCATTAGTGCTAAGCAGGGGTGGAGGTTCCCCTTTGACACATGCAGGCACGGCAGCCTCATTATCAGTAGGACATAATGAAAGTCCGGACTCTCAACTGGGCATTCTCTGAGACGACCCTAGTGGAGATATTTGGACACCCTAGTACAGCCTCACAGATGTGGAAGTCTAAGCTCCCCACCTGGGTTTTGCTGGCAGAGGTGGAAGCTTGGCCACAGTTTTTTGTGTGTGGTGTTTGGCTGGAGTACAGTGTTTATTGATTTAAAAGTTTACTACCTTGTGAATCTGTCCCTTTCCTTGAGAAAGCAGGTTTCCTGGGGTGTTTGACATCCAAAGAGTTAAGTACAACTCACCACTGTGGTGTTCCATGTATCCTGAGATCTTCTAACTAGTCTGCCTTCTTCTCTTCCCCTTTCAGAGCCTTATATTTATTTAATATCTGATGTGTAGGGCTTTAGACTTACTTAGTGGGAGAAATGGGAGGAAATGGCGTCCACTTCGTCTTCCTGGAAGTTGGAAGTTCTGGAGCTCTCATTTTTAGTCAGCTTGGTTTTCGAGCTCAATATTGTATGAGTGTGCAGCACCACCTCACAAACCAGAAGGACCCTGACCCACCCGTGGAAAACATTTCTTTCTTGGATTTATGTGAAAGGAAAAGTGTCTACCTCATGGTTGTCACTTTATGCATAATTTCACTTAATCCTTAAAATAATAGCACAGGGAGGGTGTTATTAAGCCTGATTTGCAGATTGAGAACTGAAGTTTGGAGAAATTAAGTAACTTGTTCCAGATCACACAGTTTAGTAGTTGGCAGAGCCAGGGTGTAAAGCCAGTTTTGCTCACGTTTTTGTCCCACCACATGCCTCACTCAGCTTTTTAGCTTAACCAGGACAGAAATGACCTTACTGCTTCTTTTGCATGTCCATACCTAGTAAATCCCATGCAATTTGACCTCAGTTCTCAGTTAGGTAAAACATATTCATATAGGTGTGGTTTTCATGTATAAATGTAGAGGGGAGTCCTATTCCTACAGTAGGAAATTAATAAATACCTATAGGATCAAATTAGAGATCCCACCATGTTAATGTGTTCTAGAATTACCATATAAGTTGTGCCCACAATACAGTAGACTAATTCTTTAAGTAAATAAGTACGTACAAAATCCTAAGTAAAAAAAACTCATTGCTACTGTTTGTAGGAATACTTGCATTCTGGGGAAAGGAGACATATCTTTTACTTTTTCTTTTTTTTTTTTTTTTGTAAGATTTTATTTTTAAGTAATCTCTATACCCAATGTGAGTTTCAAACAACCCCAAGACCAAGAGTCGCATGCTCTACTGACCGAGTGAGTCAGGCACCCTGAAAGGAGACATTTCTTTAAGAACTTAAAACATTTGTCTGTTGACAGAATATCCAAATAATGTTCTTTTGGTTTTGAAAAATCATTGACTCCATTTAAGCTTAAAAAACTGGTAATAACTGTTGAACACAATCATTTCTGAGTTAGGCATTTCAAACTCTATTTTATTTATTTTTTTTTTTTTCAAACTCTATTTTAATGTGAGATAAATTGTGGCAGCTCTGTACAGATTACAGTGTTTAGACCCATTTTCTGTCCCTGAAATTTTATTTAAATCATCTTAATCTTTTTCTTCCCTTTCACTTTCCCCCTTTTTCTTTTCCCCCAGTACTTGGCAATACTTGAATTCCTTGGAGAGTTTCAGCTTTGAGACAGCTATGAATAATTCAGGTTTAATCCCGCATTCATTCTTTTTCAAGTTCAAAATCTGACATCTTTTTTTCTGTTTATAAACCACAGGAGTTTGGTACAAGATAGTGATTGAAAAGAAAGATGGCTAAAGGAGATGTGGTATGTGATGTATTATTTATTTATTGAAAACACAGATGGGATTACATGTATGATAGTCACGTTTTTGGTTCTCAAGTTTTAATAATACTTGATCCCTGCTGAGTTTAGAGGAAGAGAATGACCTTTGCTGGTATCCTCTCAGGGCCAGGCATTGTGCTGACCTTCTAAGAGTATCATCTCAGCCATCATTATCCCTAGTTTACCAGTTAGGAAATTGGGGGGAAAGGTAGTTTGCAAGAGGTTAAATAGCTGTGTGGTAGAACTAGAAATGAACCTAAGTCTTTCAGACCCTGAAGCCCATACTCTTTCCAGGACACTTTTCCCACACCATGCTAAAAAAATCCTCTTGGGGTACCTGAGTGGCTCAGTGGGTTAAAGCCTCTGCCTTCAGCTCAGGTCATGATCCCAGGGTCCTGGGATTGAGCCCTGCATGGGGCTCTCCAGTCAGCAGCGAGCCTGCTTCCTCCTCACTTTCTGCCTGCTTCTCTGCCTACTTGTGATCTCTGTCTGTCAAATAAATAAATAAAATCTTTGAAAAAAATCCTCTTAAGCTGAAAGCCAAAGAAATGATTTAACCTCTTGCATACTCCCTACTGAAAATTCATCTCCTAGGCTAGCACCAGCAATTGGATTCCATCTGTTCATCATTTGTCCAGCCACTTATTGTTTTCCTTCCTTTTTAGTCCAGAGCTTTGAGATTCTGACTACACATCAGATCACTGGGGAGTTTTTTTTTTAAATTATGTCAGATTCCACCCAACAGAGATTCTGATTATTGGCCTGGTATGACGCCCAGGCAGCTATTTTTAAAGTCCCCAAGTGTCTCTGATGTGAAGCCAGGATTGACACCTTGCAGTCTCATGGCTTCTATAATCTCTAACATTACTCCCTGTGATGGTTAATTTTGTGTATCTACTTGCCTGGGCCATGGGGTACCCAGACATTTGGTCAAATATTTATTCCAGGTGTATTTATGAGGGTGTTTCTGGATGAGATTAACATTTAAATCAGTGACCTGAGTAAAGCAGATTGCCCTCCTGGATATGGGTGGCCATCTACAATTAGTATAGACCTGAATAGAACAAAAAGACTGAGGCTGACTCTCTTGAGAGTAAATGGGTCCTGCTGTCTGACTTCCTTGAACTGGAACCTTGGTCTCTTCCTGACTTTGGACTGAACTGAAATACTGGTATTTCTTGGGTCTCAACTGGCTTGTAGTCTAGCTTACACCATTAGCTCCTGGGTCTATAGCTTGCCAACTGCAAATCTTGGGATTTCTCAACCTCCATAATTGCACAAGCCAATTCCTTATAATAAATTTTTTTCTATACGTATGTACATCTTCTTGGTTCTGTTTCTCTGGAGAACCATAGCTAATGCACTAACTTTTTAAAAAATATATTTTATCTATTTATTTGAGAGAGAGACAGAGAGCGAGCAAGAATGAGCAGAGGGGAGGGACAGAAGGAGAAGCAGACTCCTCATGGACCAGGGAGTCCAACACAGCGCTTGATCCCAGGACCCTGAGATCATGACATGAGCAGAAGTCAGATGCTTCACCGACTGAGCCACTTACTTTTTAACTAAGACTTCCCCACACCTTTTCATTCTCTGAGGTTTGTCATACTTTATGTCCCTTGAGGCATCACAAGGAAAACTTTTTTTTTTTTTAAAGATTTATCTATGTAGGGACACCTGGGTGGCTCAGTTGGCTAATCCACTGCCTTTGGCTCAGGTCATGATCCCAGAGTCCTGGGATGGGGTCCCACATGGGGCTCCTTGCTCGGCCAGGAGCCTGCTTCTCCCTCTCCCTGCTCTGCCTGCCTCTCCCCTTGCATGTGCTCGCTCTCGCTCGCTCTCTCTCTGACAAATAAAAAAAATTTTTTTAATATATTTATTTATGTTATTTATGTATTATATATAGAGAGAGTGGGGGAGGGGTGGAGGGAGAGGGAGAGAAAGAAACCTCAAGCAGACTCCCCACTGAGTGTGAAGCCCAACATGGGGCTCCATCCCAGAACCATGAGATCATGACCTCAGCCGAAATCAAGAGTTGGACACAACCAGTTGAGCCACCCAGGCTTCCCAGGAAGCTCTTTTAAAATGGGGTTGGGATGAACATTTCTTGAAGGTTCCACCTCAATACTGATGCAGAGGCTGCAGGTCAGCCTCACTTTCCTGCCCCTGTGCTTCTCTCAACCAGCTTGGTCTAATTCTTGGCCTTTGTACTTGTGCCTGTTCAGAGAAGCAGCTGTGAAATCAAAGAACAAAATACCTTTCTGTCAAAATGTAGCCTACCTAAAGTGGTATCATCACAGGAGGAGCTACCTGAGGGGTAAAGGCACCTTAATATTGCATGTCCACTGTTAACTCACATGGTCTAGTTGTCTCTCCTGGTGGTCTGGAGTCATTCTGCTCAGGGTATTGACCAGATGGCCACAGCTGAAATTGGCATCTAGAGAGCCCAGCACTGAGTGGGGAGGTGACCACCCAAAGACACAAGGGAAATATGAACCAAGGAGGGGTACAGACCAGTGCCACTGAGTGCCAAGCTGGTGTCACATGCAAGACAAGGAGCAAGCAGGGCACCAGAGAGGGAGGCAAAGACAAAGGTCAAAAACCTAGAAGATGTAGCCAGAGGAGAATAGGATGGTGTGGGGTAAGAGAACAATGGGAAGGTGAACCAGAAGTTCCCATTGTTGCATATCTGTGATTCATTTGTATTGGCCAACAGTCATATGACCATGAATGGATCATCCTGGTTGAAAGTCCTGTGTTGGAATGGCTAATTTTTCATTCAATTTTTTTCGGCCACATCCCTAGTCCTACTTTAAATTAAGTTGTGGCGCCATCCTGTCCTTTGGATATTTTGTTTTATTCAGTAACACAAGTTCATGACTTAGTCAAAAAAGCCTTAGTTTACAACACCATAAACCAGTTCCCCATAAATTTCTATCACACTGATAATATCTTTAAACATATGAAAGGCATTTTGGGATCCCGTATTGTTAGAGTAAATTTCAGTTTATTTTAGTGCCTTGTAAATAACTCACAGAGGAATGATCTTGTATTATCATTTGCTTTTTTTTTTTTTTTGCTATATTTTCCCAAGCTTTGAAAAATAATCACTAATAAACAAAGCCACAGAAATCATTCCCGTTCAGCGAAATAAACAGATTTCGTGGGATTAGAAGTCACCTAAATTCATCTAGGGGTGCATTCATGACTGTATTGTATTAGCACATCAGTGCTGCCATGTGTGCAGATAAAAGCATCGGTTTTCATTTCACGCTTAATTTTCAGATGATTTTGCTATTATTATTTTACCTAAAGTAAATTAAAAACCAACTAGGAAAACATTTGGGAGAAAAAAGGAAGATACTCTGGGTTGGATCTTAAGGTTCTTCCAATTCCATAGCAGGAAAGGGAAACCTATTCCAACCCCCCCCCCCTTTTTTTTAGTATCATAGGTTTGTGAGAACAAAATGTAACCATCAATTTTCCACGTTTGCTTTGCTTCAGAGGAATCAGAAGGCTGTCCAGGGATCTGGCAAACTTGGCCCTGGACAGAGTCTAGACATTATAGATTTAAAAGGATAATTTGTCTTTTATTTTTACCCAAACTGCATAATTTTTTCAGCTCTTCACTTTGGTTAGCTAATGGAAATACAACTTTTTAATTTCTTTGTCTCCATTTATCTTTTGGATTGAAATTTCCAAGAGAAATTAGATTCATGGTTTTCATTCAAAGCTGTCATTTTAGGACAGTTGAACAGCAAAGAGTCACTGAAGGTAAATAATAATAATAATAATAATCTTTGCTTAACACTCTCTTCTTTTGTGTATTTTTATAAGTGTGTAGTTGTGGTATTAGCACACCCAGGGCTATCTGTCTGCTGTATATTGGAAAGTTTGGCAAATGGTTGCTCCTAATCTGGATTTTCCCCACTCTGGGCATCAGAATCTTGTCTTTACAAGCATTTGTGTCCACCCAAGATGTATCTCTATAACAACCTCTGAAGTGTTATTACTGTTGTTGTTTAACCCAGGGTCTGTATGAAGACAACAAAGGAATTTCTTGGGAGTGATTAAAAACACACCCTTTGATAAGTAAAGACTTTATTTAACTTGTTGTGTACACACCACAAACCATAATGGTGGAATGGAATGAAGTGAGTTTTGCTATCAATTGCCAGTTCTGTCTCACTGAGAATTTCGTCACCTTTAACCAATGGTGCTTTGGTCCCATTTGAATCCATTCTGTCCTGACTTCATCCCAGTTGGTCTGGTTTACACTTCTTACTTCACGGTCTTTCATGAGCTGGTTACACAAAGCTGTTAGTCTTTGTTTCTTAGAGTCTAGTTCTTAAGAACCAAGTATCTAAAAGTCCTCTCAGCATTAACATTCTGAATGTTAAGGCTACAGAGGGGAAATTGAAAAGCCCTTTTGGAGGGCAGAGTAACTTAACCCCTTTTTAAATATATTTTTAAATTTAAATTCAATTAATTAACATAAACTATATTATTGGTTTTCAGAGGTAGAGGTCAGTGATTCATCAGTCTTATATAACACCCAGTGCTCATTACATCATGTGCCCTCCTTAATGTCCATCCAGTTACCCAGTTACCCTATTCTCCCTCCCCTCTCTCCTCCAGCAACTCTCAGTTTGTTTGCTAAGATTAAGAGTCTCTTATGATTTGTCTCCCTTTCTGATTTGTCTTGTTTTATTTTTTCCTCTTTTCCCCTATGATTCTCTGTTTTGTTTCTTAAATTCCACATATGAGTGAGATCATACGATAATTGTCTTTCTCTGATTAACTTATTTCCCTTAGCATAATACCCTCTAGTTCCATCTACTTTGTTGCAAATGGCAAGATTTAATTTCTTTTGGTGGCTGAGTAGTATTCCATTGTGTATATGTACATACATATGTATATATACACATACACCACATCTTCTTTATCCATTCATCTGTTGATGGACATCTAGGTTCTTGCCATAATTTGGCTATTGTGGACATTGCTCCATCCCAGGACCCTGGGGTCATAACCTGAGCTGAAGGCAGCTACTTAACAGCTGAGCCACCCAGGCACCCCAATCCCAATCTTTTGGTACTAGTTGAGATCTGATTTGTGACTCAGTATGTGGTCTATTTTGGAGAATGTTCCAAGTGTACTGGAAAAGAATGTGTATTCTGTTGCTTTAGGGTAGAATGCTCTGAATATATCTATGAAGTTCATCTGGTCCAGTGTGTCATTCAAAGCCCTTATTTCTTTGTTGATCTTCGGCTTAGATGATCTGTCAGTTGTGCTGAGGGGGGTGTTAAAGTCCCCTACAGTTATTATATTAGTATCAATGTGTTTCTTTAATTTTGTTATTAATCGGTTTACATAATTGGCTGCTCACATGTTAGGGGCATAAATATTCACAGTTGTTAGATCTTCTTGTTGGAGAGACCTTTTTTTTTTTTTTTTTAAAGATTGAATTTATTTATTTGACAAAGATCACAAGCAGGCAGAGAGGCAGGCAGAGAGAGAGGAGGAAGCAGGCTTCCTGGTGAGCAGAGAGCCTGACTCAGGGCTCGATCCCAGGACCCTGGGATCATGACCTGAGCTGAAGGCAGAGGCTTTAGCCTACTGAGCTACCCAGACACCTCTGGATAGACACTTTAAGTATGATATCATGTCCTTCCTCATCTCTTATTACAGTCTTTGGTTTAAAATCTAATTTGTCTGATATAAGGATTGTCACCGAGCTTTCTTTTGATGTCCATTAGCATGATAAATGGTTTTCCACCCCCTCATTTTAGGTCTGGAGGTGTCTTTGGGTCTAAAATGAGTCTCTTGCAGACAGTATATCAACGGGTCTCACATTTTTATCCAATCTGATAACCTGTGTGTTTTGATTGGGGCATTTATCCTGTTTGCACTTGGAGTAACTATTGAAAGATATGAATTTAGTGCCATTGTATCACCTGTAAAGTCACTGTTTCTGTATATTGTCTCCATTCCTTTTTGTGTTACTTTTTGGCTTTCTTTTTGCTTTAAGGATCCCCTTTAATATTTCTTGCAGGGCTGGTTTAGTGATCATAAATTCTTTTAGTTTCTGTTTGTCCTAGAAGCTTTTAATCTCTCCTTCTATTTTGAATGATATCCCTGATGGATAAAGTATTCTTGGCTACAAATTTTTCTCTTTTAGTAACCTGAATATATCATGCCAGTACTTTGTGGCCTACCAGATCTCTGTGGATAAGTCTTCTGCCAGTCTGACGTTTCTACTCTTGTAGGTTACAGACCCCTTGTCTCAAGCTGCTTTCAGGATTTTCTCTTTGTCTCTGAGATTTGCAAGTTTCGCTATTACATGTTGGAGGTATTAACCTATTTTTATTGATTTCAGGTGCCTCCTGGACTTGAATGCCTGTTTCCTTCCCCAGATTAGGGAAGTTCTCCACTATAATTTGCTTCAGTATACCTTCTGCCCTTTCTCTCTTTCTTCTTCTTCTGGAATCCCAATTATTCTAACATTGTTTCATCTTATGGTATCACTTATCTCTCGAATTCTCCCCTCCCAATCCAGTAGTGTTTATCTCTCTTTTTCTCATCTTCTTTATTCTCCATTATTTGGTCTTCTATATCACTAATTCTCTCTTCTGCCTCATTTATCCTAGCTGTTAGAGCCTCTGTTTTTTTATTGCATCTCATTAATAGCTTTTTAATTTCAACTTGATTAGATTTTAGGTCTTTTATTTCTCCAGAAAGGGATTCTCTACTGTCTTCTATGCTTTTTCCAAGCCCAGCTAGTATCTTTATAATCATTATTCTGAACTCCAGTTCTGACATCTTACAAATATCCGTGTCTATTAGGTCCTTGGCAGTTGGTGCTCCCTCTTGTCTTTTCTTTAGGTGAGTTTTTCTGTCTTGTCCTTCTGTTCTTATAGAAAGTGGTTGCTTTTCTATTTGTAAAGTTGCAGCTATTATTTTTTAGATCTCTGGTTGAGTTTGCAGGTCATCAGAATGATTTTATAGCTAGCTACCTGAATTCCTGGAACCAGATGAAATCAAGGTCTCCTACTCCTCTGCCATCTCGGACTCAGCTCAGAATAACTTAACCCTTAAAGAAGCAAATACGGAAGGCTCATTGTTAGAAGCACCAGCACTAGAAAACACTTTAGACACCGCCCCCCCCCCGCAGTTGGTAACTCAGGCCATGGCTGTTTAAACACTTTTTCCTCCTTTTTGTGTACACACCTGACCCACGAAGAGGCTTCCACGTACACAAACCCAAAAGGAGCAGAGTTTCACTGCTGCCCATGGTGGGGAATGAGGGGTGGGAATGAAATTGTATCAGCCATGGAGAGAGCCCTAATTCAACTACTGCTAAGACCTTTATTATGTGAAGGGGGAACATCTGGATCTTTTAGATCACCACCAGATTCCCAGTTGCAGTAGACAAGACATGGGCATCTTCTTTTCCTCAATTCTGGTTCATCTTTGTGTTATCTGGCCAGGTATCCTAAGTCCCCTCTTCCATACAGTTACATTGCAGCTTTGCTCTGCCATGGTCTGCTAAGATATAATTCTGAGTAGAATGGAATTACAAAATCATACAATGAACTTGAAGGAGTCCTGAAGGTTATTGAGTGCCCAACCTTCACTGTATGAATGAAGAAACCATAAACCATGGTAAAACTACAGTTGGACTCAAGAGTGTATTAATTGTGCTTTCCAGTGGATGGTTCTTCCTGCTGTCTTATGTTGGAGGTCTTTGGCAAAGCCAAGTGTTAACTCCTACAGAAGCCACTCATCCTTTGCAGGCACTCTTGGGTCCTCTGAGTTCCAGGTCATCATGTAGCACCACTAGTTTTTTAGCCTTCCTGTCCCTGAACCCTGAAGAAAGGGGGTTTGAAGCCTGCTATGAAGCCTCATGGAATATGACGTGGCCAGTGCCATGCCACAGGAATTATACTGAAGCAAGTATTTGAGCATATTCCCCTGAGGTGCTTTGTAGAGTATCTCTAAAGGATAAGCCAGCCCAGCTTCATAAGCAACATTGAGATGCCAAGAGGATGCATAGTGAATCTAATCTGGTGCTGGCACTGGCCCTGCCCATGACACCTGGAGACTTTTGGTCCAAGAAGATCATAGAACACTAAGTTCTTGGTGACAATTAGAAAGTATCTTTTCTGTTGATAATAATTGAACTTTCATGGGCAGCTAAGGAGCCAAGGACTGTTCAGCTTTTTGAAAACCTGGTCTGTTTCCCTTGGAATAGATGTTGCATCTCTGTAATGAAGCCAAAGGTAACTGCATTGCTTTGAGTGGCAAAATTACTGGAGATTTTACAGAGGAATTATTTAAAAGGCCAGCTGGTATGAGCTGGTTCCAGATCTGAAGAACTATAATGCAAATAAAAATATTTTATTTCACTCATGAATAACTAATTTCAGATACCTAAATACTAAGAAGGTGGAAGCAAGCCTGGGTGCAGATAGTATCAGAAAAAAGCACATGCAGTTCCTCAGTGAGAATTGCTGCTTCATGATCAGGAGACATTAATGTGCAAGACAGTCTACATTCCATTATCTCCTGCTTCCAGAGGCTCTAATGAGATTGATGTTCCCATGCAGATAAGTTCCAAGGAAATAAAATTCCATTAACTAATATGGTTTTGGTTTCTCTAGGAATAAAGAATGCATCTTAACAAAATAAGGAAGGAAAGTTTATTTTTCAGGAAGCTGAAACCATATGTTCCCAGATGCTGCCTTGCTCCAAAACTCGGGGAAAGAAGGTTAAGGCTACTTCTTTGGGAAAAAAGAAAACAGCAACACTCAAATCATTATTTCTTAAAACAGAACAACAAGCCCTCAAAAATAGTAAATGTTACTAGAACAATAATAAACAATGGCACAGATGCCCATCTTAAGAAATGCGGTCAGTCACGTCTTGCATTGCGCAACCAACAGCCATGTGCTCAGGCATTTCTGTGATGATTGAAGACACATTCCGAGTTGTAAACATCCATCACAGATTCAAGTATGCAGCTCAGGATTCCAGAACCACAGTCTGCCAGTTGTTGACCATTAGTGACATACCAAGTATTACTGAGATTGCTGCAAGATCTCTGGGTTTGCACGAAACAGCTGAAATATTACTCAGTATAAGAAAGTACCTGGGGTGAAATAACCCTTCTGGAAGCCTAATAAAGAAGAAAGGAAATGTGCCATTTAAAGCCAAAATTGCTTTCCTGAAGCATGGTCAAATCGTACATGAAACACAATGGCCTTTCCATGCCAGAGGAGTAATAGCTCATTTCCCCTGCACGCCCTGGACTCTCTTTTCCCGTAAGTTTTATTATATGTTTAAGTATACATTATTGGTCATTTTAAGTGCATGAACTTATGACAGATTAAAAGGATCTACTTACTCTAGAAACTGTTGAACACTCAATTGGCATAATTTAGACTCAAAGTCACTCTACTTTTAGAGCACGTCAGTGCTTTGTTATCCAGGACCTAGAGATGATCCAATGGAGAGTTTATCTAGGCCTTTTCCAGCTTCTGCATAAACACTTGCCACTGTCTTTTTGCAGTTTTACTCCTCCTGAGCACTCCCAAGAGCCCTGCGCTGGGGATGCAAATGGAGATGAAAAGGGTTAACTTTTATACAAAGAGAAAGCTGAAAGTTTAGCTAAAACTGTGTCAGGGGACTTTTTTAGGCTCTGAATAAATACAGCCTCTCCAGTCACTGCCCCCCATGTACACCCTTTTAACAAGGGTTGTCTGAGGGTTGAGCCAAGAACTGGGGTCTGTTGTAGGTTGAGCTGGTCCCAAGCAAACTGTGAACCAGATGAAAATTAATTTCCCAAGTGCTCCGCCACAGTCCTCACCACACATCTGTCCCAGCGCTTCCTTCCAGGCACTCAGCATCAGTCCAAATTTCAGACCCCTGCTTAACTAACAACGAGTAATAGCCAAGTCTGGCTCTGCCTCACAGCATCTACATTTTAACCAGGATTACAGCTCAAGCAAACAACCTGCCAGAGAGACTTAGAGAAAGCGTCCAATGAAGGTAGGGGCCGTGTGTGTTCCATTCATGTGTATATCCCCAGGGCCTGACCCTTAGGAGGAATTCAATAAATATTTGCTAAATGGACAAATAAACTAGTGAATGACAGGACATGGATGGCAGAGCATGGCCTGTCATTTGGGAAAGTTTGACAAGAAAGGACTCCAACTAGCAGGAACAGACCATGCAGGGGCACAGACCCGGGAGTGAGAAGTGCTCTCCCCGCCCACTTCCCTGCCACATACCACAGGCCACTGTCGCTGGTGGTCCCCACCCTAGTCATCTGAAATTCAGTCCTGAGACAGGGTGGAAAAAGTCCTCAACCTCAGACTCCTTTGTGCATTCTCTGGGATGACATTTTGGGTTTGGGTCTCTTTTGTGTTGTTTTTTGTTGGTTTATTTGGTTGGTTTTGTTTTTTGTAAATCATGTCTTAGGCTGCTGATAAAGTAGCCTGGTATGCATGGGTGGCCCCCAAATGCTTGGCATTATTTGAACCTGCTCTGTTGTCTTAAATTGATCTTAACAAGATCAGAGGAATTTGGATATGTTTAGGTTAAGGTTTAGATCTGCATACTACAGATAGATCAGCTTTTAGTTCCTTTTTTTCTTCTTGTATTATTTAAGTCCACGGGCACTTAGAATTTGGTATATAAACACTGCCAGGTAGTGCGAAAAGAGGCAGCATGTGGAACTTGAGGACCGAGCTGTGAGCTTCTCCACCAGAAAAGCGTGGAGATTCCAGAGATGGCTTCAGTTGGCTTCAATGTCAGTTTTCTTTTCATTCTTCAGCTAATTACTGACCTCATTGAATTTCATTGTGGACACCCCTGAGTCAGATAGTTCAGTGTGGACGCTAACTTATAGTTATGGTTAACTAGCTCCTCTGACTCTTCCACAGTTTAAATCTGCTTTTCCCGTCTGTGGAATTTTCCTGCAACTGACTGGGCTAAGTCAGCTGCCGACCCTTTCCCGCAGGTCCTCTTCCCTAGACCAGGCCTGCTGACTGCAGAGAGCTGCTTCTCCCTCCGAGAAAGGCTCATGCCCACAGAGGAGACCTGGGTCAGAAGGGCCAGTTTTCAAGCAATGAAGAAAAGTCTTCAGGGGCGCCTGGGTGGCTCAGTGGGTTAAGCCGCTGCCTTCGGCTCAGGTCATGATCTCAGGGTCCTGGGATCGAGTCCCGCATCGGGCTCTCTGATCAGCAGGGAGCCTGCTTCCCTCTCTCTCTCTCTGCCTACCTCTCCGACTACTTGTGATTTCTCTCTGTCAAATAAATAAATAAAATCTTAAAAAAAAAAAAAAAGTCTTCACTGGCAACATGGGAGAAATACGCTGATCTTGTGTTTTTACCATAGAAGTGGGTGGAAAGGGGGAATTTGTGGCTACTTCCTTTCATCTTGTTGGTGGTTGCTTTTCTTGGATAAAGTAGCAACATTCCTCAAAAACTAGAAATCATGACCCTTGAGACTGAAAATGTATAGAGCAGCTCTGATTTTTCAAACTTAGAATGGGGTGACAAAATCAATTTCCAGAAAGTGTTAGGACTGTAGGCATTATTATTGCTGAGGGAGAGGCAGTGGGGGTTGGTGGAAGGAGGAACAGCATGCCCATCGCCACTGTCTCACAGTTCCCATGCGTTTTGAAAGTGCCCATGGAGAAAAGACGAATGAAGACAGACCCTGCTTTGTTTTTTCAGCCTAGAAAGTTAGGTCATATACCTTACCTGCTTCCCTTAGGAGGCATTTGAAACGTTTGGACACAGAGTATCTATAACTTTCCTTCTCTTGCTAGAAAGTGCTCTGAACCAGAAGTAATGAAGATGAGGAGTCAACTGTGAAACTCTCATGTTTCTGGTGGCCCCAAAACCTTCTGCACTTTTTCCTGGTTGGGTGACATGGTATGAACCCTAAGTGAAAGAGTGAGCCAATCTTTAGACTTCTGTCTTCAAGTACTCAAAATCAAAGTCAGAGAGTACCCCCACGCTTGGTTACTGGTACCTAGTTAAATGGATTTAACAGTTGTATTTCCTAGTCTTAGCCTCCACAAATGGATATGTGGCTTTAAAAAGCTCTTATAAAGGAACCAGGGATTAAAGATAGCACTGTTTAACAGTACATCCCCAAGAAAATCAGACAAAAATGGCACAGGAAACTTTTCCATCATTCTTCCTGAAAATGATTTGCCAATCACATTACAGGGTGACAGTCTTACAGGGTAGAAACAGTGACAGTCTGATGTGTTTGCCAAGCAGTTGGCCGGAAAACCTTCAAAGTTATTAAGATGTCACTGGAGGATATGGATAAAAATGTACATGTATAATTATTATGATAGATCACATGCTAAGTGTATTTTGTGCCCTGAACTATTAAGTCATGATGATAGCCTGTGTAGATAATTTATAAGTTAGTGAAGAATAAATAAAGTCAGGAATTCGGGAGTTATATGTTCAAATGCTTGGAACCCCTTGCTCTAAGAAATGGTACCTACTAAGTTGACGGTCTAAGGTTGGTGGTCTGTTCCGAGGTAGGCGTGGCCTCCAGGGACAGACCCTCCTACAAACCAAGGGATGATAGAGGCCACTGACGAGAAGTGAGAGGATATATACAAATGAGGAGGACGGGAGATGTCCCTCTCTTTCCAGAGGGATGCAGAACTAAGGAAGCAACTTAAGAAAGTGGACACAAATTGACCAGAGAACCAGGTTCCGTCTAGGAGCTGGTTCTCGGGAAAGGTGAGTTTTAAGCTCATCTGGTCATGGAGGACCACTGAGTGCACCTCACCATCTCCCCTCTGTGGGTGGGACTCAGCATCCAGAGAACACACATAGAGGTATATATGATAGGTTTTGATTTGAACCTTTGGCCTTTTGCATTTCATCATCCCAGTATGGTCTTTACCCGTGAAGGCAAACAAACCTTGAGTTTCTATCACTTTTCAAGGTTTCTGGTAAGAAAAGGCCCGGGAGCTCTTGTCAGGACCGCTGTATTAGGTTTTGTAGGTTTTGCTCTGCAGAAAGTTTTCCAGAAGGCCTGATCTGCCTAAAAGGCACCTTTTTCTAACTCCTACAGAGGCGCTTACATTGAACTGCCATGGCTTTGCAGTGAATTTTGGCAGAATAGAGAAAAAAAAGAAAAAAAAAAGATCAAGCACTAAGTCTAATGAACTTTCACTCTTCAGCCAGGAGTGTGGCTTTATGAAGGCCCACTAAGGCAGGTTCACGTTGCATTCACCCTCAGTGTTGTTAGAGAAGCCACTTGAAATCAGATTAGGTGGTGGAGAGAAGCCCAGGGTGAGAATTGTATTGCTATCGCTAGGAGCCATCCCGAAGACAGCAGGGATGGATTTCATTTTGTGACCAAGACTTTTTGAGTTGCTGCACAAATGCCACTTGTTGCCAGGAACTAACAAGCCATGTTCTTCTCGTTGGTTACCTGCTGCCACTCTTTCCCAAACATGCTTGCTCTGGGATCCTCACCCCCTCAGATTGGCTAAGAGGGACAGTCAGTTGTGACCCAGGCTGGGAAGTGAAGGACAGCTCTCCAGAGGACCGGGACAGTGCCCTCTCCACTCAGAAAACTGGAAGCAAAGTGATCAAACTGAGAAGCACTGAGTGACCAGCCCGTCTCCCTGGCAGTTCTCCCTTCAGCACGGTGCGGTCTGGGTTGCAGAAGACCTGTAAATTGCACAGTAATGGCCGGTTCCTCAGCAGGAATAAACATGTGCTTTGAGTTTTCCAAATGAGTCAGACACACGCTGTGAGATAAATGCTGATAGCAAGCAGATGTGACGTTTGCTTTTCAAGAGGGACAGAGAGGGATCGTGTGTTGGCATCTTCCACACTCTTTGAGATGATGGACTGACACTTAATGGGGTCTGGTCCCTTAACAAGAAACATTGGGTGGTGGGTGACTTCCTCCCCCCCTCCATTCTTTCTTTCCATAAGAGGACTCTACATTTTAAGCCTTAAATGTAAACGTGTACTGGCTCCAATTTGTCGGCTGACTCTAATCGCCTCGGAACTTATATAAACTCTAGGTGAGTAATTTCCCCAAGTACAGTGCCCCCTTGGAATGTGTGTGCTGTGAACTCAGATTAAACTTTTAACCTCACATTTTTCTGGGAAGGATTATGATCCACATTTTTATTGTTTGAAAAAGGCCATCAGAAACTCCAAAATGTCTAGTGCCCTTTCCATGCTTGTTTGAATCGGTCCATCCACACATGAGCCTTTCCCTTGCGCTGTGTGTGCCCCAGGATTGTAGACACATGCGCCCCCCTGCCCTAGAACTGGGGTGTTGTGCCAGCATTGGAACCAGAAGGCACCAAACTCTTGTCTTCCGTAGGGCCCTTCCAACTGAATTGTAAACCATTCGTAGGGCCTTGTGTCTTCCCAGCTCAACTGCAGAAACCCTGAGTGTCTTTTTGCTGATGCACACCCTGTGCCAGTTGCCAAGTGACATACATAACACATTCATCAACAGAGCAGGAGGTCTGAGACCTAGTTTTCTGCTGCACTTTTCCACTCTTCTCTTTCATTCACCTCCTTTCCTTCTTCCAGCACTTGGGTCAGCAGATGCTAGGCTCTGCACACGCCTGCCCCCCTCCGCTCACCACCCCCCCAACCCAGTGTTTGCAGAATGAGTCCCAGATGCCAAGCTTGAAAATGTAACATTTCTTAGCAATCGTGTCCCTGTCCCTGTACACATTAACCACTTGCTCAAACCTTTTAGCTGAGTCTGTTAGCCCTTTAATACAGGGTTTTGTTTTTTGCTTTTTGTTTTTTGTTTTAACTGAGTTGGTAGAAACAAGTGAACTGGTTTATTCTCCCAGGTGCTTCTACTTTTTTGTACTTAATTTTTGTTTGAGGACGACCAAGAGCCAGCTGGTATGATACTGATGTCCTGGGAAGGACAGGGACTGAGTATCAAGCATTGGTTCTTTTGCCAGTTCATTGTGTAGTGTTGGGTAACTCAGTGTATCTGCTTGCCCATTTGTAGAGTGGAGGTGTTGGATGTAGTGGTCTTCCTGTTGAAACAGTAGTTGTCCTATTCGTTTTACTGTAAGGTTTCCAGGAAAACAAAGACCACGCAAAAGGCAAAGATGGGAAACCTCCAAGGAAGAACCTCCAAGGCATGTTAAAACATTGCTCTGCAAAGCTCTGTGAACATGTTCTGGTGTAACCTTCTTCTGCAAACACTGTGACGCTGTTTTCATGTTCCATCTCACCATCCCATGGATATTTTGGACTCTTGAACGAAAGAGAAATGATACTGGCACTGGAAGAACAAGGGAGGCTCTGGTAGCATCATTTCCATCCCATTGTTTGAAAATTGATTGACTAATTTGCTTTCTGGGTTAACTTTCCTTAGCATTCATCTGGACATTTACACCCTCTAGGTGGAACCCAGTATACCAGACTGCTTCCCATTTTCTGAGCCTCTCTTCTCTGTCATATGAAATCACAAAGCAGAACCTGGTGAAGATTTTTATGTTTTTGGCTTCATTTCATTGTTGTTGTGGTATTAGCCTCATCAATGCCACACAGCTGGAATTTGACCATGTAGCAAATCCATAGGCAAGTGTTGTGGGGGGAAAAAAGCATCCCTGTATTCCTGCCTCCAGAAGAGAGTTTGAGGTTTGGGGTCTGCTCTGAGGAAGGACTGATGGAAGACACCATCACCTGTACCTCCAGCAGCCACCACCATCACGCCCATGTGAATATTGCAAAGCAACTTGTTATCAATCTTGGTAACAAGCGTCCCAGAGGTCCCAGTGCTGGTGTTGCAACAGCAGTATTCATTAACCATTAGTTTTACAAACATATGTTGCACACCTATTGTATACCTGGATAGGCACTGGAGATACAAAGATATATGCAAATGGCCCTGCCTTCAAGGAGTTTATCACCTAGTAAACGACACAGGTGTATACATGGTGTGCCAGAATAGAATGTAAAAGCTACACTGGAGGCACAGATGAAAAGCTGTATAGGAACAGAGACCAGAATTCTGAGTTCTGCCAGGATTTCACTCAGCTAAGGGTATTCCAGGCAGAGGAATCTGCATGGGCAGATGCAGAGCAGCATAAAAGGACACGGCATAATCAAGGCATGATGAAGGTCAGTGTGATTGGTTACAGAGTCATGGTGGAAGATGGCAAAATACAAGGCTGGGAGGCTAGAGAGGCAGGTTGGGATCAGAAAGAGCCTTATGCAGGGACCATGAGTTAAATACACATTTGTTCTCCAGAAAATCCGGAGAGTTTACAGAAACACACATAATAAAATACATAAAGAAGAAATTGAATTGTAGGAAGTATGAACTATGAGGAGGGAAAAGAGCATGAAAGTTAGTTGTTCCTATATGGTTTATGTATAATTAGTTGTTACAGGTAGGACAGAAATTTGACACTGTGGGGCGCCTGGGTGGCTCATTTGGTTAAGTGTCTGACTCTTGATTTCAGTTCAGGTCATGATGAAGATTCTCTCTCCCTCTCTGCCTGTCCCCCTGCTCACAGATGCACATGTTCACTCTCTCTCTCTCAGGAAAATCTTAAAAAGATTTTCGCTCTGTACTTCCTAAATGCCACAGCAAAAAAAGAAACCCGAACTAATGAAAAAAGCCAGAGAAACGGGCTTTTGCTGGAACTAGGACCTAAGGGAAATTCATCCATTGATTCTTATCGAAGGCTCCATGGAGGGATACAGTGGAAATATCTTCAACCATATTCTTACACTAGCAATTTTTATAGAACTGTTTCTTGTAATGTCCCTCAGTGTTAAGCCAATGGCACATTGCCAAAGTGTAATTCAGTAAAAGCCGCTCTGCACAGGGCCATAGCAGTTCAGCCTAAGCCTGCTGCTTTGTGATCGTTTGGCTTGATGTACGGATATGATTTGCGATGTATAAAGGAAAAGAAGTTCTTCATATCTTTTGGGCAATCATCCATGAATATTATTTATTACAACAGGATCTTAAAAAGTATTGGACAGCAAGCAGTGAACTTAAGCTTCTATTCATCGTCAAAGACCTCAAGAACAAAAGAGTGTGAACCTTGGGTTATGCAACAGAAAAATCTTTTCCAAAGATGTTTAATCATGGAAGGAAAGTAATTGGTCATCCCGGACTAATGGTGTAATCCATGGCTCAGTTCCAGCTGACCTGGAATTAGGGCTGAGTTGCTAAGTAGAGTTCCCTGACCTGATAGCACGTGTCTTGCTGTGAACTCTAAGTTGAAGGTGGGAGCATAAATAAGTCCTTACATTATACAAAGAAAGCTGTGGGCTGAGCATCTTTTGACATTAGGCCCTTTTCCTCAGCAGCTGAGTCAATTATGTGAAACATAAATGTAGGTCCAACAGACTGTGGGTGTGTGTGTTTTGTTTTCGTCTCAGGAGGCCTGTGGCATGCACCAAATAGCATCTAAACTAAGAGTGTAAATTCCACTACACCTAAAAAACAAGTTCCACATATTTATGCAACACTGTACAATTTATAAAAGATATTTTGATCCTTCCCACCCAGTATCTAATTCGAATTACACAGAACTTTGAAGAGGACTGGTATGATTATCCCATAACACATATGAGAAAACTGAAGACTTGCGTAGTTTGGCATGCACGTGGGGTAGGAGAACAAGGATCATAACTTGACTCTTTTGATTTTAGTACACTTGTTTTTCTCTCTTCCAAGACACACCTGACTTACTCAAAGGAAGAACAAATTGTAGGTAGGGTATGATAACCACGCTCCGCAGCCACCAGGCTACAGTACGGCCAAATGGAAAAAATTCCATACACTGTAAGTAGGGAAGGCACCCTGCAGTTAACTCGGAAAAAAATATCAACTCCTTAGGCAGGAATGTGAGACGTCTGTTATGGAAAGACAAGCACTTCCTAGTTCCTGTAGTCCATGGGTGATCCCAGGTGTGCACTGGCCAGAGACAATCCAAGGGTCTGTTCTACCAGCCTTCTGTTTACCAAACATACCATGCATTGCCATGTATGATTGTGTGGACGCGCTTGTTCTCTGTATAATGTAAGATTAGTTGTACAGATATTGTAGAAACTTTAAACAATCTTATCTATTGATACCAAATGACCAAATCTTCCTGAAGGTACTTGTGGTAGCTATAAAGATGAACTTGAACTCTGTATATTGTAATAATTGCTTTTCCGAGTACTCTGCTTAAGTAAAAGTAAACTCTTTCTGTCTCCTGCCTACTTTTGCATTGAACTTCTGAAAAGCCAACTTGTGTCTAGTTGCTTTGGTGTGCAGCAGAGAATTTGTGGATATAGAATGTTTTCTCTTGGTTCCCCCCGAAAATACAAAGATAGGAAGTAAAATTCAGGCATCAATACCACCGCTGACATAATGCACTAAATTGTAAACTGGCATCCCAAAGGACAGGATCTCCTTCCCGATCAACCAGGGTTCTCATAACCAGAGAGTCATAGACACTCAAAGAGATGATCCCAAGACAGCACCATATATCCCCAGTTTGTTTCCAGGGGGAAATCCCAGATCTCAGTATGGCAGTCAGACCCATTAACTCATAACTTGTTGTTTATTCACTCAAAAATTGAGACTCTTTCGATGCAGTTACTTGCCAACGATACCCAAGAGCAGCCCGTCCCCAAATCAATCCAGGTAAAGCATTCCGGAATGTGTTTTCCGATTCTCTTCTCTGTTTGGGCATACAGTACCACTCACCCCTTTCCAGTTAGCATCCAGTTGGGTACTGACTCCTAAAAATGAGAGAATATATCATCTCCTGAGTCATTTTCAGTTCAAAACATTGGGAAGTCTACAAGGTGAAGGTTGCTGCACATCTGAAGAGCTTTCTTCTCTCCAGCCTCCCAAGTTGTTGAAGATGGAGTTCATGTTAAGTCAGTGGAAGTAAGACCCTCTGGCAGCCAAACCCGAGACTGGTTTGGAAAAGCCCACTCTTTAGAAATGACTTGGCAGTAGCTGGAAATTCATACACGAAAGATAGGAAAGGAAGGAAGAGAGAAAGAAGAGTGGAATCAGCTCCCTGTCAGTGCACAACTGCCCACAGCCATCTGCATGGTTCCTTCCTGACAGACACCAGTTTGCTGCCATGGAGATGATGTCTGAGCCACCACTGTGGTGGGAGAAGACTGTCCTTGTGCTACTATACCGTAACTAGGGTATTAGGAACACAGGGCCTTCTGAAGTCTTAGGGATTATAACACATGCACCAAAGGGGTCTTTGCTTTTGTTACCTTTTCATCTTGAAGTACAGAAAAGGGTCATTTGCAAAGTGATCCTTAGTGCCTTGAAATAGTTAATGGAACATCTTGAAAATGTCTGGGTCCCAGAGGGTCATTTTTGCTTTGAAAGATTCTGTTTTAAGGTTCTCATCTGGCCTCTTTTTCCAGAAATAGCTCTTAGAAGGACAGGCGTGTACGCCATCTCTGCTTCGGTAGCAAACCAGCGTTTGTGGAGCAGGACCGGCTTCCCTTCCCAGATTTTGGGGGCATCTGAGGCCTCCTGCTCTTGGGAAGTGCACATGTGATTGGGAGTAGTGTAGCCCCCTGCTGGGCAAAGCACTCATGGGGCCTGGGAAAGGCCTCAGGTTGATGTGGTGTCCTGTGAAAAAAGAGTCTGGCAGTGTGTTTGCTCCATGTTTTTATTTATTTGTGCTTTTAAAGTTAAAAAAAAAAAATTCCATCAGGATCTTCTCTTTGGCCTTTCAGTTAGAACAAAAGCCAATCAACAGAAAGTAATAGATGAGATCTGTGGGTACCATGGCAGAAAATGGATTTGCATTTGCGGCCTGAACTGTGAGGGTGATTTTGACTACCGATGAGATTTCCACATCCATTGGCCAGGCTCAGGGATTAGCAATTTTTCAGAAGGGCCATGCCAAGTTTTCAGCTCTGTTCTTCAGGCTTAAGTCTGTGGGTGGCATTTGAGTGAGCTTGATTCTCTCAGGGAGGAGAGGGAGCAGAGGGGATGGATGATTATTCTGAATCAGTGAGAGAAAACTAGGGATGACCTTATTTTTGTCCTGGTCGTTGGATTAAAGAATTTCCAAAGGGACTTGCTGTTACAGTAACTTGAAGAGCTTCTCTTTTAGCATATACAACACAATCTCATTTTTTAAAATTGTATCCTACAGCTTGGCTATGTGTGTGTGAAATGGATATGTGCTTCTTGCTTTTCAAACATCATCTCCTAATTCTGCCTAAAACAGCTTCCTTTTCAAAGTTACATTGATTGAAAGTCTATCATAATAAATTCAGTATCGTCAGTAAGCTTAACGTCCTTGGGAGAGTTGAGGTGAGTCGTTCTAGCTTCACAGTAAATTGTGAATAATGTAAACAGGTTGCTTTCCTTCTAACACCTGGTTTACACACTCTCCAGGAGAGGAAGAAGTATTTGTTGTAGAAGGAGGAGGTACTCAGAATCCAGGGGAATTCAGGAGGAGAGCAGCATGTGAGGAAATTTCACTGGCTGACAGGCACAGGAGGATACCAGGGGCAGGTAGATGGCATTCAGGAGAAAGAGGTAGGGGCAGGAGGACTCCAAAGATAAACTTCTTCCCATGTTGAAAGTACAAAGCAAACCCTGGTTTGGGAGGAAAGGCGTATGCTTTCCCAGCGGTTCCTTGGCCTGAAAGAAAGGGAGCAATGGTAGGTGAGAATTTTATAAGCAAAATCAGTTATTGTAATTACTGATGTGTCTACTCCTCTTCAAGTGTCCCAAGGAATCAGATTTTGTGACAAAACCTGGCTTTAATGTTACCTTAATGAGTTGGTAGCCTGTCATTGCCAGGAATGAGGAGAATAATGGAACCCTCCATTATTTCTCCACTGTTATCTCTATTTATTCCATCTCTGTGTGATACACTAGCTCTCAGACATTGGGTGGCCACAGGAGTTAATCAGATAGTTTCAGCAAACTAAAGCCAAGATTTACAAACATCACTGCATGTGTGCTTGGCATTTGAGGAGACCCACCTACATACAAAAACTTTGAGTGAATCTCTTCATAAAGAGGTGAGTGATTGATGCGAGCTCCTACTTGGAAGCCACAGGAGCATGCGTAGTATGGATGGCGCCATGCTAATTAAGACTAATGGCCAAGAGAGCCATTGCCGATGACCCAATTAGGCAGATTTAGTTGGAGATTATACGGATAACTCTGGCTAAGACATCAATCTAGTTCAATTTTACAAGGCTTCCATTTAAAATGAGGTGGTATTTGAGTATAATAAAATAGTATAATAAGTAGTTTACTGGGTCTTGCTATTGTGGAAGCTGAGTGCTACTCACAGCCTTAAAAGTTACCACTTCAGCTTGATTTTTTTTTTCATGGACTAATTATGTAGATGGCTTATTACCAAGTTCTTTTTGTTTATTATCCCTCCGGCTGTCCAACTGAGACCGTTACATGGTTCACTAGCCCCTTGGCAAGAAGGTACACATGAAGAAGGTGAAGCTCATGTCTGTCTCTCTGCCTAGCAGCAAATCTGGTAAACTGTTTTGTAGGGAAGATACCGAAACTATTGGCTGAAAACATACCTGTGTGTTCCCACATGGATTATATCTTCCTTCGATTCCCGTAGATCCCCAGTGTTAGAGCTGATCACTGGTAGGTAGGGTAAAAAGTAAACTCAGCAGCATTCTGCTTATATGACATTAGTTTTGTCACATGTAAAGGAAAACAGTGACACTCCAACGAGATGCTGAAGCATTTTAAAATTACACGATTTGCACAGTGATTACACTCATCAAAACCATTTTTGCCTATGTCTGTAAATACTGTCAACAGAGTTTCTCAATTTTCTTAGGGTACATTTTTTTATTTTTAAGTAGAAATACAGTCATCTACGGTTGTATCTGAATCAGAGGTGCTATGAGAGATTGATCAGTTCTCAAATGCGGCATAGAAAAACATCACTGGGGGATTGCACTACTGCATAAAAGCCTTCAACCCTTTCTTAAGTGGGGAGAGGGAAATCACGGTATTATGCTGGTGGAAATTTTATCATGAGGCTTAGACCAGAAGCAGATGTTTCTCTGTCTCTTGCCATTAAGCATGGGTTTTGGGAGTTGGGTGGATGAGAAAGGGGCACGAGAGGAGTAAGAAAAGGAAAAAGACCGATATAAGGCCACTCCAGTTTCTGCTAGTTTATTGCTTTTTCTCCTAGTGACTCTCAGTTACTGCCATATGCTAAATTCCTCAGTGCATTCTTCAGTTTCTTGTCCTGATGCAAGAAAAGGCCATCTTAAAGAAGGGCGTACGTTATCCCCCTTGGAAAAAGAAATAACAAATAATTAAGACCACAGCTCAGAGAGACCCAAGTTTATTGGCAATAAAAGGCAGCTGTGCTGACAGCTCTACCAATTAAGCTGCCAAAAGCGAGCATGTCACTGTGTTAGAAAACAGGACTGGAAACATCCAGGGATCTATATAAAGCTTGGACAACAGTCTAGAGAACATGGACAGCAGTATGGCACCCCACCTTTCAGCAGATGAAGTAGTTCTCCATTCTGGCTCAACAAAACTCCTCACCACGTGGAGAGCCCCTCAGGCCTCAGTCAGGTGTGCACCTGACCCCTTCCAGAGGCTCTGTGCCCCTACAAGGTGCCAGTAGGAACAAAAACTTTTCAGGAATTACAGTTTTTGTATACCTTGAGCTCCTGCAGGTGTGTTATTTTGTTAAATCTTCATAACCACACATAATTATGGGAAATATTAGCATGTTAGTGTCCATAGATGAGGAAACTGAGGCACAGACCTTCCAAATTCAGGTCTCCCTAGTTCCCATATCCATTCTTCATATCTAAGAGCATATGCTTCCTGATGAAACATCACAAAATGTTTGTTGTAGACCTGGCTGCCATGAATTTATGGCTTGAATTTGGACAAGTCATTGAACTTCTCTGGGCCTCACCTTTGTAGCTAAGAAATGAAAGGTCGTTCTTGCAAAAACTAAATATACTCTTACTGTACAATCCAGCAATCATAAACTTTGGCATTTACCCAAAGGAGATGATAACTTATGTCCACGTAAAACCTGTGCACAGATGTTTGTAGCAGCTTTATTCATCATTGACAAAACTTGTAAGCAACCAAGATGTCCTTCAGTAGATGAATGGATAAACTGTAGGCATCTAGATTATGGAGTATAATTGAGCACTAAAAAGAAAGGAGCTATCAAGCCATGAAAACACATGGAAGAGACATAAATATATACTATTAAGTGAAGGAAGCCAGGATGAAAAGGCTACATACAGTATGAATACAACTATGTGACATTCTAGAAAAGGCAAAACTGTGGAGACAGTAAAAATGTCAGAGGTTGTCAGGGGTTGTGAGGGAGGGAGGGATGAACACATGGAGCACAGCGTTTTTCAGGGCAATAAACTCTCCATGTAATGCCATAAAGGTAGATACACATCATTATACATTTGTCTAAACCCACAGAATTTTCCACATCAGGAATGAACTCTCATGTGAACTGCGGACTTTGGGCCATTATGATGTGTTCACGTAGGTACGTCACCTGTAACAAGTGTGCCACTCTGGTGGGTAGGGGGTGGGGATAATGGGGGAGGCTGTACAAGTTGAGGGGGATGCAGGAAGTACATGGGAAATCTCTGTAGCTTCCCCTCAATTTTGCTGCAAACCGAAAACTGCTCTAAAAAAAAAAATCTTAATTTTTTTTTAATGTTTACATGAGAGGGTATTAACTCTAAGGTCTCTTACTAAAGTGCTCCTCAACTGTAATGAGGCAAATGAATCACCTAAAGATCTTGCTAAGATGAGAGTCTGATTCAACAGGTCTGGGGAGAGTCCTGAGGTTCTACAAAGCTTCCAGGTGATGCTGGTGTTGCTGGTGCAGACAGCACTTTGAGGATGGAGGTCTTACAGCATCATCCTTCTGAGACTCCAAGAGGGCAGCAAGCATGTCTTCATCTTCCTGTCACTGCTGCATGCCCACATTGATTAGATGCCTTGCGTGTAATGATGTTAGGTACACTGGATGTAGTTAGTACAGAAAAGTAGCTCAAAGGGACGTGGTTGGATGGGAGCTTGTAACTTTGGCTGCTCAGTGACCCTCAGTCCTCTGAAGGTTCCTTCCTGTAGGACCAAACCAAGCCTGGCCTTCTCCCCACCCCAACCACGGCAGATTTCCTGTTGTAAGTTTATCAAAGGTGGACATACCCACCCTAACTCTGTCCCCAGCTCACTCTGACTGACTTGATCCAAAATGAAATTGACCATAAAGGACAGCTGGTAGATGCCTTTAGGAAACACCTAGTCTTCCAGAGATTTTAGTTTGCGTCTTAAATCACATCCTTCCCACATACCTTGCGACATATAAAGTTTCTGCCTCCACTCCAGCACCCTTCTGTGTTCTGGTAACCAATACCAGCACCTTATCAGCTGTCTGTGGTAGTGCCGTGCATTTATTTTTCCTTATGCAGTGGAAGTTACTACTCTTAGGAATGGTTACAGAGGCCAGAGGTCAGTTTTTCATTATCTCTATGGGGAAACATCCATAAACTCAAGACAAAAATATGGCATGAATTCAAAATTAATTTCTTTCTTTCTTTCTTCTTTTTTTTTTTAATCCCATTATAAATTCATTGTTTAGAGTTAGGTCTAATTAGGCTACTTCACAAATAGGGGCTTACTATGTTAAACCTATAAAGAAGTGGATGCTATTTTTTTAACCTGATCTTTTCTTATAATGCCCAAGAGGACAACACTATGTATTTTTGTACAACTATCAAGGGACAGAGGCAGCTCCAAATATTTGACCTAGATAAACAGATTACCATTCACTTCATCTGCAAATATAGGGATAATTAACTTGGACAACCATATAAACAGCAGGGGGCTCCTCCAGAGTGTCTGCCTTCTTAAATCAGCAGATAGCTCCCGGAGAGCGGCCGGCGAGGCCATGCAGCATAGCAGCCTTTCACTGCTGCATTTTGAATTGTTCTAATGAACTGTACGATATTGTGGAAAGAACTTTGGAGCATTTCGGTCGTCATGCCTTTACCAGTCATCATGCCTTTATTCTGCCATCCCAGCCCACTCTTGTTTCTCTGTTTGGCAAGGTTTATGATAGATTTGTTTTCCTGAGTTAGAACAAACATGTTTTCTTTGTTGGGGAAAGTTTGCAGTTTTGTCCATCACTCGCATCGAGCCCCAGGAATCACAGAGTGGAACCAACCTGAGAAGGGTTCAGTCCAATTCCCCACCCAGTGCCTGATTCCCCCTTATGGATCTCTGCCCAGTGGGGCCTCCCGCCAGTGGGGTCTGTGCTTGCACGCGTTCGGCTGTAGGTTGTGAGTTCCCTCAAGGTCTCCTCGTCTTTAAAGAGTTTTCTTAAGAAAGTTCTTCCTGAGATGGAGCTGAAACCCTTTCCCCTCTAGTTCCCATCCTTTAGTAGCCATGCAGGGAGAGCAAAACAATTTCCTCTGACACTTGACAGGGCTTCAGGTATTTTAAGTGTTGATTATACCTCCCTGAGTGTCCTCTCTTCATCTCCATGTCCCTTGCCAGTTGTCCTTATGTCACTATCCTGGTCACTGCCCTTTGAGCAGGCTCCCAAGTCTCTCTGGTACCATCCCCTGGGTTGAAGGGGGACCAGCCTTCTGGAGCAGTTGTTCTCAACCTTGGCTAAATGTTGGAGTCCCCTGGACTTCACTGACCTGGGGTCAAGATTTGTCCAGGCTTCTGGGGTACGTCAAAGGCAATGGAGGCTGAGTACCGCTATTTCTCATTTTTACCAGTCAGAGGCATTGCTGGCTGCATGGTTTGAGTGTAGAGAAGGAATGGGGAGGGTGGTTAGGGTGGAGGAGAAGCTGCAACCTTTTGTCGGACTGGCAGGTCTCTCCTTACGCTGGAACTAGTACTTCTTATTTGGCTTTTAGGCTTTCATCTTGAATTATTTTACGTTGATACAAAACCAGTATAATCATAACTTAAGTTTCACAGCTGAGCTAGGTGAGCTCATGGTGTTTCTGTTTCACGTTTTATCGTGTTTCTAGTAGATATTTTTTCTCTCTGGATGTTATGACAAGACATCTGGGGAGTCAGGAGGCGGGGTGCATCATCCCCCTCCTGAGATACCGCCCCTCTCTCCCTCTCTCTGCCTCTGCCGCACTGTATTCTTCACATTCGCTGCAGGAGAGCACTCGCAAATTGTGAATTTGCTGTTCACCTAAAAAAGACTCCTAGTCGGGCTGCCTGGGTGGCTCAGTGGGTTAAGCCTCTGCCTTCGGCTCAGGTCATGATCTAAGGGTTCTGGGTTATCGAGCCCCGCGTTGGCCTCTCTGCTCAGTGGGGAGCCTGTTTCTCCCCTTCCCTCTGCCTGTTTCTCTGTCTACTTGTGATCTCTCTCTCTCTCTGTCAAATAAATAAATAAAATCTTAAAAAAAAAAAAAAGACTCCTAGTTTTCTCCTCCTCATGCTACCTTCTCAGCCATTACCTCCATCTTATATTTTGACAATCTTTTTTTTTTTTAATTAAAAAATCACTTTTACTGATAAAGGCAAGGTCAGAGGATGTGGCTTAGGTGTGCCGCCACAATGAGTTTCTCAGTCGTGGACTCCAGAATTAGCTGGACTTTCCCACAGGCGGTACTAGAAAACCATAGACTTCTTATGTGGGGACTGGCTTGTAGAACGTGCTACATGGAGAAAAAGTGTGCCCTCTGTGAGCAAACAGACACCCTAAAAAGGTAGTTGCATTTTACAAGGAAAGAAGAAGAAGCAACTGTGATGTTTTGACCCAATATGTACCACATTGACCATAATCATTGTAAATGCACGGTTTCACTTAATCTGTCCAAAAATTCTGTGATGTGCACATAAGGATGGCCATGTTATAGATGAGGAAGCTGGTGCTTAGAAGGGCAAAGCACTAATAATTGGGGTGTCAGGATGGAAATGTGTGCCATGCCTTTCCCCCCTACACCATCCTGCTAAGGATGTTGAATTTCACTGTGTTGGGTTCACCCCAGAGTTGCAGGCTTTCAGTCTTTCTGAGTCCTGTTTGTGCATAGCATGCATTGGCTAAGTTAGGAAAACCTGCTCCACTGTGATGGAATGCAGAATGCTTAGGAGACATTCTACCTGCCTTTGAGCAACGTGCTATGTAAAGTAGTACAACAGACCATACCCTGGAGAAACTAATTGATCCTATATCCCTGACTCTGTGCATGAAAAGTAGAAAGAAGAGGGGGATTTATTTTTCATCAGTGTGTCTGAGTGATTTATACAGGTGGTTCCTAATTTGGAACAGGAAGGGTGATTTGTAAAGCAGATGTTTGATCATTTTAAAGATACATTTTGCCCTAGAAATAATATTTCATCTTCTGGCTATCTGCAACGCCTGTTTAACCTGCTGCCTACCTGGTTGTATTGTGACTACACTACTCCCAACTTCAGCATGAGCATGTTACAGATTATTATAGCAGTGTATTGCTAATTCCTAGCAAAGCTCCTATCTCCCCTGGGGTGGCAGTGGCTTTTTGCCTTGTTTTGTTGTTGTTGTTGTTGTTGTTGTTGTTGTTTTTTTTCAAGTTTCAGAATTTTTAGTATATTTTCCCTAAAAAGCCATTTTTTTTTCCTTATTTAATAAACATATATTTTTATCCCCAGGGGTACAGGTCTGTGAATCACCAGGTTTACACACTTCACAGCACTCACCAAATCACATACCCTCCCCAATGTCCATAATCCCACCCCCTTCTTGTTTAGTTTTTTTTTTTTAAGATCTCTAGAAGATCACAGACCTGGTATGCTTGTTTAACATGCCCATTCTTGACATTTGCTAATCCAGAAATTATTTTCCTGATGAGAGGCAAACAATTTTAGTGGAACACAAACTAGACCAAATTTCAGAACTACAGAACTTTTGAGTTCAAGTATCTAGATGGTTCTTTGCTTGTCCGTTCCATGCCAGACTTAGTGAAAATTGAGGTCTTGGAGCAGAATTATGTCTCCGTGCAATAGACTATTTCAAAAATTCCTCCATCCATAAATACTGACTTCTGCACTTTTCTGCACATGTTTTGGAATGCAAGGGGCCCCTTGCATTTACCTGCCTTTCTCTGAGTCTGGCTCCACCGGCTTTGACACTTATAAACGTCTCAACTGCTTACCTCAGCACCTTGGACATTTTGTGGTTCTTTGGGAAAGGGCTAATTAAAAATGAAATTTAAATGGGTGGAAATAATATATGACTCTTTGTATGGAACCACTAGCCAGGGGCTGGAACCACTGCCTAGAAGCCTGGAAAGGGACCAGGAGAGAGACTCTGCACAAGACCCTGTACCCCTCTCTCTGCTCTCACTCACTTTGCTCTAGCCACCCTCTCTCTGCAAACATACATATATTCTGCCTGAGTGGAAAGCTGAGGCCTGTGGATGGGAAACATCTAAGCACTTGAAGCCATTCATTTCTAGGCTTCTAACTTGATTTCTGATGTATGACTCACTCTTTCTTCACGTCCATCTCAACCTTGGGGCCCTAACTTTTAACCAGTGTCCTAACCTAGATCCCACAATCCTAGAGACCCAGGAGGTGATAAGGTGATGACATTGTGTGTGTGTGTCTGTGTGTGTGTGTGTGAGAGAGAGAGAGAGAGAGAGATATGTATACATATAGAATGCAAACAAATGATCATCTGAGTAGTCTGAACACATCTGGGGAAATTGCTGTGTGCGAGGCACTGGTTGCAAGAAGATGGAAGGTACAGTTCTAGTCTGGATTACAGTAAAAGATAATTAATGTAATGGGATGGCATTCAAGTGCCAGGAGAGGGAACCCTGTAGAAGTCAGGATTCCCAGAGGAGCTGGAGTTTTGAGATGGGTTAGAGAGGATGAGTAAAATTTGGGCAGGCAGACAGGCAGGGAGGCAAACAGGAGAAGGTGTTCCAAGCAGAGGGAAAAGCAGGAGACGGTGTTAGTGTATTCTGGAAGGCCCGAGTCCTCTGAAGTCTGAGCTAAGAATGCAGGAAGAAGACAGGAAGTGTTGGGCGGAGGTCCCTTCATGAAGGCCTTTAGGAGCCATGCAGTGGAGGTTGTATTTTATACTCTAGGCACTGGGAAGCTACTGAAAAATTTCAGGCAGGGGAAGAGAGACATGGCCAGACGTGTTGGGCATCAAAGCTGAGGCATGTATGCTAAAAATAATTCAAATCAGAGGGAAGTAGGATTCTTTCTTCATCATTGGAAAAAAAATAAATAAAGCTCTTACCTCAGCTTTGGGTAGAAATCTTTGCTTTTTCTTCCGGAAATACAGCTTCGTCTTCTCCTTTGTGGTTTCTGGGCTGGTACTTTCTTAATCGGGTCTTGCAAGCAAAGCTACCAGATGGCTCCTGTCCTTTGCGCCATCCTGGGCATGCCCGCCTGTCAGGGTTGATGAATGAACTCCTCCCTTGTCCTTCTGACCTTTGCTTTGCCACCTTCCCAACTGTGGGACTCCAGACTCTCTTGATCGAACCATCATGCATGGAGATTCATGGGCCCCCTTGGGAACAGACCACTTCTCTTAAATCACTTGTCAGAGGCACTGAGAGGTTGCTACTTAGTGGAACATTAGAAACAGTTTTAGTATTTTGAACTTTGACCTGAGTTCAATGTGATCACTCTGAAGTTGAGTCTTTCTCTTCTGCTCTTTATTCCTTTCATTTCTTCCTTTTCCTCTCCAATTCCAACCCCCTTTTTTTTCTTTTTTTTTTTTTTCCTTTTCCAAAATTTTTGGGTTGCATGTTCTAACTTTTTCTCCCAGTGAGGATCTATGTTGTGAAAAAGAATGACTAGTCTGGGCAGCTCTGGGCTGATGTGGGCATGGTGGTGGAAACCATCCTGCACATTTCCACCTTGCCCCACTCCCTCCTCAGTCAGGGGCACTCAGAGTTCTTCCAGGCAGTCCTGGGGGAAGGTTCTGGAAGGCACTGTCGGAAAGAAAGAACCAGAAGAAGGACATGGAACTGCTAAGAATCAAAGGGTCTGCTGCAGAGAGCTGGCTATGGGGGAAGAAGGAAAAGAAAGGTGAGAACTGAGAGGTAGCATTCTAGGAGTGAGACGAGAAGGGAGAATAGACTGGGAAGAAACACACCGTGTCGGAAGAGTCTTGAAAGGACAAAACAAAATACGGCACTCAGAATTTCCCCACAGAGAGCAGTACCGGCTGCTACGTGGAAGGAGCTAGTTATCTAAAACTATGACAAAAATTGCAAAGACTTGGATTGTAAGTTTCTGGAGGGTGGGGACTGGGTGCTCTTTGCTTCATTCTTTCTCCCTCTCGAGCCATGCCCTTCAGGACTCCATGTTGGTCTTCTGCTGAAGGATCTGTGGTGGCTGCATAGTCTTTGGGTTCGCAAAGCGGTACTCTTAGGGTTTTTACACAGTTTGACAGGAATGGAAGAATATTCTTCAAGGCCTGGCACCTGTCCTTGGAGCCACTTTCCCAAAACAGTGAAACAACTTAAAATAGCCATTCATCTGCCTACTTTTGTAACAGAACTTGTTTTTCATTCACAGCTGGGGCATGGAGTTCATCTTCTAATGTCCCATCAGCACTGTGTGGCCGGGCTTCCATGGAGCGGAGTGCCCTCCAGGAAAGGCTCCAGGCAGTGAGAGCTCTGTGTCAACAGTGGAAAGTGTGTGGGCTGCTCCGGGATATTCCACCCACAAGTAATTGCCGTGGTATTTTTAAAACGTCTCTGTCAGGACGTAGGCAGGGCTGGCGTTCAGCAGGGGGAGCACCATGGTATATCCCTTCTGACTGATCAGTGCCCATGCCAGAGCACTGATTAAATATGTGGACTATCAACCCTAGATACGGGGTTGAGGCTGAAATTGTACAGGGTCTTTCCTTCTGGTTGAACAGGTACTAGACTATGGGATTTTTTGACATATGAATTAAACTCCCCTCCCCACCCCCCCACCCCTGCCCATCGCCATCTCATTGGGGAAGGAGCATAGCCACCCCCCACCTACTTTTTCCCAACCCCACTCATTGCCAGGTTGGAACTCAGGAGAAGGACTTAAATGTGCCCAGCTCAGGGGGGGCTCAGGGCTGGAAGTTCCCAGTGCCGCTCACTGCCCCCCCCCCCCCCCCCGTCTTTCTTTGAAAGGCAAATGCTCCAAGTTCAGGCTCTGAATAGACAGAGGATTAAAGGCCTTTGAAGTCAAAAATAGGTCTTCAAAACTGCCAGCAGTAGCCAAAGATTCCCTCCTCTCCAGTGTGGGTCCAAAAACCCAGCCCAGCACACATCTCCCAAATACTTGGCGAAGCTCATTTCCTTTGCGCAGCAAGACCTATGCTGTGTTCGGGTCTCAGACTTGGATGCTGGGGAGCAGGCATTCCTGGAGGTTGGAGGGAGGTGGCTTCTGTGCTGACTGATACTCTGTGGAACACAGGAGTCTGTAACTTACTGGGATACGGCAGCGGGTGCTGTCCAGCTAGGGCTTCCAAGTTTGCTGGGGGTCCAGTTCTGACTTACATGGGTTCTTATGAGTTTGGGCCACGAGCAGGACTGATGGGCATCAGATCCCTTGGGCTCACTTGTGCTGAGTGCATCGTGTGCTGGTTGCTCTCCTGCCATCTGGAAGCCATTAGCATTGAAATGGTTTCGGCTGTGTGCTGTGTACTCGGTGTCGCAAGAGGCTCAGCCCAGCACAGCCCTGGTTCTGGGAGCCAGGAGCCCTTTACTTCCTGTATGATTTCCAGTTTAAAATCCAGTGAAGCCCTACCCTCCAGGCCATCATCAGGATCATCAGGTCCCCTTCTATCTCTGCCTCTTCCTCCCCTTTTGGAACTCAAGAGCAGTGATCCTTGTGGGGGCAAGGGGAGGTCCTGATATCTATCCTTGTGTCATTTCTCGCCCACCTTGTAGGTTTGAAGTGGGGATGCAAATAAGTCACTCTAAACAGCGACTCTAAAAAGCCCCCAGGAAAGGAGTTGGATTTTACTTCCTCTGCTGTGTGCATTTTGTACAATGGAATCTCTCAGGAGAACCCTCAGAAGAAATGGGGACTCAAGCCTCTAGCCACCTAAAGTCACAGTAATAACTACGTTGCAATAATCGCTGCCAGGGGTACCTGGTAATTAGCTAGGAGGAGCGTCTGCCCTACTTAGTCCTCATACAGCCCTGTGGCTGGGGACACCACGTCTCCGAGAGCTGCACTGCTAAGAAAGGAAACACTGGATTCTAACCAAGACCTTCACCATTCCAAAGCCCACACTCTTTCTGCTCTACAGGCTCGTGCCCCATTTAGGCCTCGGCAGGCTGGAAGCCCCAGGAGGGGACCGAGGAGCAAAGGAGGAACAAACATCTGCAATTCACACTAGATAGTCCAGTCATGGGTTTCTCTGAGGAAGCAAAATGATCTTTTGAAAGGAAACTCACGCAGTCCATCCGCTTCTTGCCAACACGAGTACAGTACAACCTGCCAAAAACAGCCAAACCTTGTTTGGGGTATGAAAGCAGCTGTTATAATAAAGGCCTCTGCTCTACCTCTTTTTCCTGTTATGGTAGAATGACTGTTTAAAGTAAATGTCTTCAATACATGGATTTTCTGGGGTCATGAAAACATTTTTTAATTGGCAGGCTCGATTACATTTTTTTGGTGAAGTGAGGAAGTAAACAGAATGCCACATGCCATTTCAGATTCACGTAGCACTAAGGTCTCTGGATCCTGGAAACTCTATTCCCTGCCCCCCAAAACCCTGGGGTTGGAGCCTTCTGAGGGATTGGGCTTGTTCCGGAACGAATGGTTCTCTGCCCCCTCTGCTATCCCAGGACTTAGAAAGCAAAGAGAGGGGAATGAGTGCACAGAACTGAATGTCAGATCTGGGTCTGAATCCTGGTTCCGCCAACTACTAATATGTCACCTCAGGGGAGTTATTCTGAACTTCAGTCTCCTGATCTGTAAAATGGCATGGTAGTAACTACTCATTAGGTTGTCGTGAAGTTTAAAACAGAATTCAGAATAATAGCCAACCTTTCTTTAATTCCTATCACATGCTCTGTGGTGTGAGGTGTCTTACATGTAGTAACTCATTTAATCTTCTCAACAGCCCCGTGGGCTGGGCACCAGGCCGGCCATGTTCTAGCCCCTGGGGATACAGTGGCGAGTGGCAACTGACAGAGTTCTCTGCCCTTGTGAAACCTATGTTCTTTTTGAGGAAAGACAGAAGAGAAGTAAAATAAATAATGTGATAAATGGTGCTTAGTGCCATGGAGAGAAACAAAACAGGGTTGGGAAGTGGAGGAGAGTAGTGTTGTCATTTTCAAAAGAATGATCAGGGAGAGTCTCTCTGACAAGACGGTATTTGAGTAAATGCTTTTTCAGAAAATGGTGGCGTGGAGGAAGGCGCAGGAAGCTATGAGGATATCCAGGAGAAAGAGTCCTAGACAGAGGAAAAGGCAGGTGTGAAGGCCCTCTAGCAGCGTGTCTGGTGTATCCAGGGTGCGGTGAAGAGACCAGTGTGGCTGGAGCTGAAGGAGCAGAGGGCAGAGCAGATGGGTTCGAGAGGTCAGGGGAGGGTGGACTGGATGGGGCTTCATGGGCCTCAGCGCCGTGTCTCGGTGAGAAGAGAAGCTACCAGAAGAGCTTGAGTAGACGAGGGGCATGATCAAGTTGAAGCAGATGTGTAGAAAGCACACTTCTGATTCATTCACTACAGCTGCTGCCCCTGCTGTTGGTTCCCACAAGGATATTTGCCAACTTTTTGAGTCTGTTTAACTGGGACATTACTTAACAGGACATCTGGGCCTCCACTGTCAACATCGTCCTTATTGATTTTAACAACAGATGAACTTTCCCCAGCTTCCCCTGTATCTGCGTCCAGCCTCCTCCCTCGGGAGGATTCCATCCTTTGCTGCCTCTCCGCATTGGATTGTCTTGAGGATGCTACTAAAGTTGCTGCATAGACGCCTGTGGTCTACACTTGTGATTCGTGATGTGAGTTCCATTTGCATTAGTTATTGGCCCAGGGACTCACAGATAAATACTACCTTGGCCAGGCAACCAGGGCAACCAATGGAACGCAAGGATGACAAAGGAGATGTTTGTCAATGGACTTGCTCCCTTTGTGACCAAGAACTCACTAGCCCCTGTAAATTCCTTTGGGAGAGGATTATGATATCCTGATATTCCTGTGAGTGGCTAGGCAATACAGATTCTGAGCTTCTAGAGCCCAGAGACCTCCTGAAGTAAAGTCCAAATATATGTCTGAGTGCATTTTTCTGGGGAGAGGTCATGACTTTCTAGCTGCTTCTTCCTAGAATGGCTTCATCACAACTGCAAGCCATATCTGCAACCTTGGATATGCTAGTGCATTAACCTATATGCAACCAGGGGACAATGTACACATTTTGAAGAAGGGGCCTAGCTTCCTAATATTAAGAATCTGTAATATCTCTATTTAACAAACGTTACTTGTAGGGTTTCCAAGACAGAAAGAGAAGTCGTAGTCTCTTAGAAGACATGGAATGTATTTTTGAGGGCATCAGGTGTGCTGTCACACAGGGTCTGTTTTGCCTCCTTTTGCTCAGTGACTAAACTGCTAGGAATTCCCCGGCTGTATTAGATCACTTATTCTCATATGCTCCTCATTGCCTTTGAAACACCTCCAATTTTAGCAATGCTTTACAGACATGCTCATGAGCCAAATCGTTTAAAACAACAACCTAGGCCTTAAGTGTTTGGAAGAACCCTTCCCCCACCATCCCCTCTGGTCCTTCGTGGAACAGGGCTCACATACAGGATGAGGTCCCAGCTGCAGAGGCGAACAAAGAGAACAACTTAACAGGGAAGCCTAGTGACTTTGCAACAGTCGGTGCTGGAAAGAGACGTTTCTGAAGCCATGCTGGCACCTGCAGACACATTTGGGTTCCAGACGCAGGGTGTGCATCTGCAGAGTACCTCAAGGTGGGATTCAGTGCATCCTGGGGACACATTAGTCCATGGGGCCCAGCTCAGAGAAGCCTTCCAGGGGTTCCTAGCCAGGACTTAGAGAAGTCAACAAAAGGATTTGTTGAGAATGACTGATCCCACGCCCTGGAATGCAAAGCCCGCACAGTTTATGGTACGTAATTATATACAATAAACTATAAAGGACATACAGTGGGTTTTGATATCAGGTTCCAGTTCTTCCTCACTAAAGGAACTGGTAAAAAACCCTTCATCATTGCGGCTAAGGAAATAGTTCTGGTCCTGTCTGAATCTGCTTCCATATGTCCCCACTGCCCCTTCCCCCGCTGTTTAGTGTCAACTGACGGAAGCGACGTCTGCCTCTCACATCAGGGTCAGAAGCGTCCGCAGGCCCCCCTCCCCCGTTTATCACTGTGGTGGGGAAGAAGTTAGGGCTATGATCAAATATGATAGAAACATGATCAAATGCAATAAGCTCATATTTTAGAAGTAGAGAAGATCCGCCATACAAATTATGAAACAGAGGTCTATGTATTTTGTTCTTCAGTTGCATAGAAATTTCACATTGTTTATCAAGATGAAAATTTTAAGAGGAGAACTATGACAAGGATACTTGCTACAGGTTCAGTCTGTGTTTCTGTCTGCCAGCACGGGCAACATTTCAGTTTTTGTCCTGGCCACAGGGGAGCCCTAGCCTCTGTTCCTCTCTAACCTGACTATATACTGTTAGAAGATAAACTGGGGCATATTAAGAATTTTGAGGACTGGGGCACCTGGGTGGCTCAGGGGGTTGAGCCTCTGCCTTCGGCTCAGGTCATGATCTCGGGGTCCTGGGATCGAGTCTGTTGTTGCGCTCTCTGCTCAGCAGGGAGCCTGCTTCCTCCTCTCTCTCTGCCTGCCTCTCTGCCTACTTGTCATCTCTCTGTGTGTGTCAAATAAATAAATAAAATCTTTTAAAAAAAATTTTTTTGAGGGCTGAAGCAGACATCTATTCAAATCAGGACAGCGACAAATCAGCAGTAGTTAGAAACGCTCCAACGACAGGAGCCAGGGGAGAGACTTCTGTGGAGAAGGTGCCCAGCAGCAAGGAAAGGACATCAATTGATTAGCTAATGCTTCGGCTAGTTGTTGCCTGTTGTGTGACTGGCTGTCCTTAGATGTCGATTCTGTAACCTAGAGGCATTTACAGACTTAGGTTTTGGTTTGCTCCTGTGGGCCACCAGGACGAGTGAGCCACCTCAGTCTGACGACCTCCTTGTCCAATTATTTTAACGATACCAGTCTCTCAGAGGCATTCAGTATCTTTTGCTACTGAGCTGTCCTCTGTGTTTCCTGGACCGATGGGAGGAGGTTTAACCTGTTTGCTAAAAGATCAGACCAAAACCTGGATCTCCTCTGTGTGAGCAATCAGTACATTTCCATGTCTCCTTGGCAGAAAGTGGCTTGAGGTACACCCTTGCCTCACCCGGTGTCGGGTGCACCCTCCAGAATGATGCAGCTGGGAAACTGTTTTATACCCACTTCTGCATGAACACCTCTCCCAGCAGGGGCACAGGGACTCAGAACCATGGTGCTTGACTTACTCGAAATGGGATAGTGCAGGAAAAATAAGCCAAGTCGGTTTGGTCTCTTCAATTTTGTTGTTTCATGAGGGAAGGAGGAGGGAGAGGCATTGAGGTTGAGGCAGGACTCTGAGTTGCATCTACCAAGAGAGAATACCTTCATTGTCTTGACATAGCACCCCCGATGGGTGGCGTCTGGCGTCTGTGCTGAGCCACCATGTTTGGGTCCCAGGTTGGGGGCCACCTGAGGCCACGTGGCCATGGGTCAGTGGGGTGGAGCGGGAGGGAGCTGCGTGGAAGCCGACGTCTCGCCCTGCTCTGAGGACAGGTATGCTGCTAGATCTCAAGCCTTGGTACTGGCCATTTGGGAGAAAGTCCCCACGCTGTAACAGCAGGAGCGAGACTGGTGTTCCTTTCTTTACCTAACAGACTTGCTTCGTTGTGCCCTTGATGTCCCAAGTAATGTTACACTACTTGTTTCATGCACTGGTTTGTTTTCCCTTTACTCTCGAGAACCCACTGTTCATTATCAACAGAAATGATCTCTGTCATCTTTGTGTCCCAGGGCGTGAGGCACAGACCTTCCCCCTCAGAGTCTCCCAGGTGGCTGGGCCACAGAGCACTCAGTGGTGGCAGCCTTCCTTATGGTGTCCTTCCCAAGGCCTGTTGTGGCTTATTTTCCTTTCCCTGTTGCCACAGCTCTCCCCTTTCTTATGTTATTTCTAGATAATCACAAATCTTTGCTCTCCTAAAAAAGAAAAGAAAAAGAAAAAAAATGGGGGTGGGTATTTCTTTTCCCCTGCTCTGAGAGCCTTTCCATCCTCCCTGAGGCCTGTACAGCTGAAGCCTTTGAAAGAAAGAGCCCTCCCTGAGGCCCTGACTCTCCTGGCCCCACTGGAGTGAACATTTCTCACAGGTGGTTGGTGCCACTCGTGATGTCCGTCTGGGCAGTGAGCAAGTGTGGAAATTGTCGGATCTTCCCACCAAGCTCAAAGCCGAGAAGATTTACTTCTCGTTCGTAGTCCTATAGATAGAATTGAGTAAATCTACAATCACATAGTCATTGGGGGCTCTGTATACCCTAGTAAATTAGTGCTTCTAATTTTATAAGCACTGTCATAACCACAGTTGTAAGTGGGATTTTTCCTTTTACTGGAGTATATGTTCCTGTGCTTTACTAGGTGTTGTTTATTAGGTGTTGTCTCCCCTAAGTGCTGTATAAAGTGACAGATTGTTTCAGGGCAACCGGTGGACTGTATTTACAGGTGGTTGGTTGTCTTTACTAGCTTTGCTGCCATAACACAACTACTTTCTGGCAGGAAGGAGCATTGTGTAGTAGCTGGGGTTATTAAGTCCAGACTTGATTTGATTCCTCATTTAGGAATGGATGCTTTGTCAATGACCAAATCCTTCTTTTTTAGTGCCTCTTGAGGGCCATGCATGTTGTGAGAGGAATGAAACAGCACTGTTTCAATTGCAAGATCACACTGCCCACCTGTCAGCAATAGGATGAGAGCATTTCCAACACTTCCAAGACTTCCTGGGGAAGTTTTGCTGGCCCAGGAAGGAAAAGCCCTGCTTAGACCCTGCTCTAGAAGGGGTGTGTGTCCTTGGTCTGCTGAGCTGCATCCATGCCTGGCATCCCATTGTGAAGTAGCCAATCCAGACAAACAGTTCTTGGGGTACCTGGGTGGCTCAGTCCGTTAAGCATCTGCCTTTGGCTCAGGTCATGATCTGGAGTCCTGGGATGGAGCCTGCTCAGTGGGGAGCCTGCTTCTCCCTTTCCCTTTGCCGCTCCCTCTGCTTATGCACATGCACTTGTGCTCCCCCTCTCTCAAATAAACAAAATCTTAAAAAAAGAAAGAAAAAGACAAGTACTTCTTAACTGGAAGGAACCACAAGATATTTTAAGAAAATAAAAAGCAATGAACTCACACATCTTAGGAGGAATTAATGTAAATGAATATATGCTACAAATTAGAAATGAAATACATGAATGACTCCTGACTGGGTGGTTCTGATACAGGTTTCAAATTCCATATTTACTGGGGTAAAGGAGAAAACCCTGATCTAGGTGTGGGGTGAGCAGCATTGTTAAGAGCTTGTCCTAAGCCTTTTCTTTCCACCTGTTTCCCCAGTTTACAGATCGAATTAGAAGCTGTTTGGCCATTTAGCAATAAGATGCATTTCTTTGAGCATGAAATAGAATTAAGTGATTATATCAACTAAGAAATTCATATTGGTGAAATTGTGTATTTATCTCCTGCATCTCTTATCTCCAATGAATAATAGACCAGAGCTAATGTGGCCTGGACCAGACTGTGCAGTTTTCTGCTACAAGAGGTCAAGTTCAAAAGGTATTTTGCCTCCACTGTTGGCAACTCCACTGGTATATTTCTGATGTTTTCCCGTTTCTGTCTCCAGGTCTGGTTGCTGCTGTCAGAAATTTGTACATTTCATGAATGTACCAAGGTCTTGTGCTCCTTTGGACTCTTGAATTTTTTCTGTCTGACAGCTGGAGTTTTAATCCCTGCATGAATGTAGGAGGTAAAGAGAATATCTTCCAGACTGAGGCTTCTCACTTGAAATCCCTTCCGCCATGGTGATTCCTTCCTCTGAATCTGCGTGTGTTCTCCACCACTGCCTGTCCTTAGGCTGATTCATCTGTGTTCGTAACTTTGCCATACTAACTTCATGCAGGTAACAGATCAGGCCAGTACTCTGTACATCATCCCCCAAGCAAGAGGGAAATTCACTTCCAGGGTGATTGGTCAGAGTTAAGTCAAACCTATATCTGTGGTATGACGTTAACAGACACATGGGACCTGAGCCCCGAACGTTGTCAGTTTCACCAGGAATCTAAGATGATCACACCCCACAGAGATGTGAATTTGAAGTATATTAAGTGTCCCTGGAACTTTTGAATTCCAAAACATCTAATGTGCACAAATAGCACTATTAAGAATGCACATATGATCTCTGTAACCCTTAGGGAGAGAAAAGAAATGACAAAGGTCCAGCATAGCCTTCACCCTGTCCAGTAACCCTGAACTTCTCTTGCGATTATGCCATTTGGACGGAGCTGTTTGATTTGTTTAAATGGGGTGGGTCAGTTGCAACAGGTTGAGAGGTGGGCCTCCAGGAGGCAAAAGCCCTGATTTTTGTAGCATGTGCTGATTTCTTTGGTGTAAATACTCCTGGCATGACCAGTTCCAAGCTGCCAATGGAAAGTCACTGACCATGGAGTTGCGAAGAGATACAAACACTTGGTTCTTACTCGTCGGCATCACTTGGTCCCAGCACATCCCTGAGGAATCTGGGAAACTGTGAATTTGAGTCGTGACTTAGAAATCTATTTTTTAAACCTCTCTCACTGTCAAGGAAATCACTTTGTTTGCGGGTGTGTGTGTCTATACAAATATGTGCATTTACCCATTTTTATCTAGTTATTTCAGTTTTAGATCATTTTCTAAATTTAACTCTGTCCTCTATGAATTTTTTACGAAGTCATGGAAAATTTTAATAAGCATACCTTTTCCCATTTACTTTCTATTCCATTTTAATTCGGTCACATGCCTTCTTGTTGTGTATCAGGTTTCCATTTTTATATTCCTTTGGCCTCCACAACCGTAGCTGCCTGCCCCATGGAAACATTTCTTGCTCTCTCCGTCCTTTGTCCAGACTTAATAACAAGTATGAATAAGAAGCTGGTGAACAGGGGGCTCTTCACGGAACCTGGGGACCTCACTCCTCTCCCTGCTGGGCCATTGTCCCTAAAATAGACCCCTCCTGCTTCCCTCATTATTTATTTGCCAGCCTTTCCTCATGTGGGTCATTTCAAGCTGATTGACCCATTTCTCATCACAGTTGAGAACTGAGGCTACATTCAGTGCAGAGCAGATAATTACTTTAAAACACCGACAGTAAAATCTGTTGCTCCGTCTTGGCTCCCTTTTCCCTTAATTTAAGTGTCCTCAACTATAGTCTTCGCTTGAAGAAAGTAAAAAACACCTATTCACAAAGGAATGAGGAATGTCTGTCAGGCTGATTGATATTTTCATTTACATGGAGGCCCTTTTTTCCCCCATCAAAACACTAGTTCTGTTGGTTTAAGAGACCAAGTAGGTATGTGAGAGAGGTAGATTAGTCTCCTCTTTCTGCCAGCACCTGCCCCACACATAATTTCCACATGTCCCAACACTGTTTCGGTGATAAACAGCGAACACACTATCATTAACTGCGACTTGCCCCCTTAACCGCCAGCTCAGCAGGGTTCCCCTCATCCTGGTATTAGCTCCTCAGCTGCCCCCAAAAGAACACTTTTTAAAGCAGGAGCATTCAAGGCAGGTGTTGAATTGTGGGTTTACATTTGTCATCTTGGCCCTGTCGGATTTAGTTTTACAAGTGCTAAAGGACAGAAAGTGGAGAAATGCTGTCCTCCTGCTTTAGATCTTGGGGTTCGCTGTGGGCTGGGCCAGGGTCTAAAGAATGCCTTGCGTTCCCGGGGATAGTAAACCCTATTACACTCCCCACGTCCTGAGGTGAACAGAAAACTCTTCCCTTCAGGCAGTGGGTACCTGATCATTTGGGAGGGCAGGGGTTCCCCGCGAGTGTCTGCATTTTGACTGTCGGGCCTCAGAGCTGAATGCTCTCCCAGTACGCCTACCCCCGGACAACAAGACAGATGGGCATGTCCCTCGTCACCTAGAAAGCTGGACCCAAAGGTGGGAAGGAAGGTCGTGAGTTCCAGGCATCCGAGAGCTGGTGGAGGCATGCTGCTTCCAACGTGTGTGTGACACAGTCCTTGAGGGAGTGACAGAGCCTATGATTACCCCTGCTGGGATCTATGTCACTGCAGTCATGGACTCGTTAAACTGCTTGACATGTAGAGCTCTAGAGAACTCCCTGGTGTGTTTAGAGAAATGCAAAAGCAATAGTGCAGAGAAATAAAATTCCCACACCACTGCAATGCAGTGGCCATGCAGACAGCCTTTAAAACACACACACACGCTCGCGCGCGCGCACGCACACTCACACACATACCTAGCTTTATCCGGTGTGAATCACACAGGTACTAAAGGGTTCAGGCGCAGCTGGGCTTGGGACGAGGCTGATGTTAGGACAGGATTCATTGAGGAGGAGATGGGTGAGCGAAGGTTTCAAAAGAAGTCATTTCATGGGGAGGAAAACTGTTGTGGGGAGAAGGAGGGCAAATCTCAAGACCTGGGGAAGGACTAAGCAGACCTTTGGAGGGTGCAGTGTGAGCTCCGCGTGGGTGTCCTGGGGCTCTTTCCCACACTCCCCCAAGCTTTTGCTTCTGATTTACTCTCTGAAGCCTCCTCCGACCACTGTTTTAAAACTGCTATCCACCACCCCTCCCACATGCTCTTTGCCTATTTCTGGCTTTATTGTTCTCCAAAGTGTTTTATCACCTCCTGGTACTCTACCATAGCCTCCTACTGGAGTGTAAGTTCCACAGGGACCAAGATTATTGTCCGTTTTGCTGAACGTTATACCGAGTGCTTTGTACATAATAGGTGCTCCATATTTATTTCTTTCCTTTTTAAAAAAAATTTATTTGTTTTTGGCAGAGGGAGCAGCAAAGGGAGAGAGAAAAGCAGACTCCCTTCCAAGTAGGGAGCCCCATGCGGGACTTAATTCCAAAACCCTGGGACCAGAACTTGAGCTGAAGGCAGACACTTAACCAACTGAGCCATCCAGGCACCCCTCCATACTTATTTCTTGAATACATGAATAATGGGATGGACCAAGAAAGAAGCATGGTAAAGTGGGCAGGGTTCAGGAACTAAATTAGATTTCCAGAGGAGAATCAGGAACCGGGAAGCCGAAAGCCAGGCCTGGCTCATGTGTGAGCGGGGAAGACCGTGAAGTTCACTGGACTGTAGTTTCCTCACTGTAAGATGGATGTTGGCCAAGATGACAGCCGATTTTCTTCCTAGTGCTGAGGTTCTTTGAACCTGCGTAGTTAGAGGATGCCAGCTGCTGTGCATCTTGGAATCTGCTGTGAGCCACCTGGACCTTACTGTGGCAGTGGAGATTGACCATGGTTTTCTGAAACATGGGCTCAAGCTGGTGTTGTAAGAGGTTTTTGCCAGTGTACTCCAGGCAGAATTTTTTGTTTGAGGGGGTATAAGAGGCTAGAGATAAATTAATGTTTTTAATCGCCATTTAATAAATCCTTCTTTCATTGCCTTCTTTCCACTGTCTTATCTCACCCAACTTCTGGAGGTAAGGACCACCATCCACAGATGAATGAGCCATTGGACACTGGCTTTTGTGGCTACTATATCACGTATTAGAAGCTCGGAAGAATCCTCAGTAGGAACAACAAACTTGTTTTGGTTTTGGACTTAAGCCATGCAAGCCCCCTGCATGTCTCACAGTTTGCCTTGAAATTATAAAACTATCTTCTCTTCCCAGCCTACCCCATTCCAAAAATTCCATCGCCATTGGGGGATGATTCTCATAAAGGGCTAAGAGACCTTACCAGCCAACCTCCAAGACAATCCTGACCTCTAACAGAGATAATGAGCATTTAGTGTGGAATTAACTTGCTGCTCAGTATGTCACCACAGAATAGTCAGAAATTACAGCCTGTAGAAGCCCCAGGCCTGTAATAGTTAACTTACTGGAGACTGAATTTTACTGCTCATTTCTGAGAAAGGCATCTTCTATCCATGTTTGAAAAGGTGTTTCTGCACCCCTTTATTTTGACAGAATACTTCTAGAAGCCTAACCTGTCAGCTTTCTATGGTTTATCTTGTTAGGCATCCTTTTTTTTTTAATTTTTTATTTTTTATAAACATATATTTTTATCCCCAGGGGTACAGGTCTGTGAATCGCCAGGTTTACACACTTCACAGCACTCATTGTTAGGCATCCTTAATCTTGCTTTGTTTTGCTTTCCATTTCTGGAAGTCAGTAAGCTTGGAGAAGCAGCATGTGATAACCCCCCAAGTTCATCTTACAGCTCAGACACTTACTGGCTTGGAGAGTCAACCTCTTTCACGGGCACCTTCCCAAAATTAGGGCCAGCTTTCCTACTTTGCAGAATCGTTGAAGGCATTGTAAGTAACCAGGAGAAGATGCCTGGCACCTCTCAGGGCCTCAGGACCAGCAGCCATCCCCAGCAGTTCCCCTTGCATTCGCGGCAGACTCTCACCCACTAAGCAAACGTCCAGTGGCCTTCCTCAGATACCTGCGCAGTGTCCGTGTCCAGCTCAGCTATACAACAGACTCTGATGGCCAGAGCTGGGGCTGCATTTTCGTAAGTCCTTTCCATTAAAAGACTCAGTGCCTAATCACAGAAGGACATTGTTTGGTAGTACCAGATAATGAAGCAGTCAGAGCTGCTGAAATATATCATCAGGATTGTTGACAGTTCACGCTGTGTCCCTAGAATAAAATGAGTAGGAACAGAGCCAAGAGGAAGGGGGCCAGCGAGGAGAGACAACTGCTGGAGATGTGATGCTTGAGCTCCCCGAGGACCAAGGATTCCTTCCCTCAGAATTCAAAGCATTTGTGTACAGTTCATATAATAAAGGATTTCTTCTTATAAAAACCAAAAATCATGGTGTTCTGTTGAGACACTATATATTCTGGGAGACTCTGTATGTATATTCTGAGCGGCTCATTGTATCTGGCTTTTGCCTATAATTCTTTTCAGTAGGCAGGGTATAAATGATAAATCGTAAACAAATACTACATACTCTTCTTTAAACATTAAATATCAAACCAGAACTGACTGCCATGTATAAATGTTTTAATGAAAAAAAACTATACCCTTGTTGACTGTGCAAGTTATTAATATAAGCTCAGAATGAGTGCTGAAGATTTCAGACTCCTAAAACTCTCTTCCAAATAATTTTTCTGGTTTGAGGACACTTTTATGAATACAGGGATGCAATGAGGCTTCATTTATTTTGTGCAGAAGGTTATTTCATTCCTCGGTCTTGTCCTGCTTCTGTTTTCATACTTCTCCACATCGTTTAGGAAACTTGGCCTAATGAGGTGTCCACCGCTGAGATTAATATTTGGGCAACTAAATTGCTGATTAATAAAAAAAAATTGTTGCTAACTAAATCCATATTCTGTCATTTAGCAAATGGCCTTTATAATAAGGAAAAATTAATTATTTGTGGGTTAAAGTATTTTATGTATTTAACTTTTGTTCTAGTGATATTACATAACATCCAAATAACTAACCAGGTTGTTAACTCTTACTATGTTGTTGCCTTTAAGGGCATTTTAATTATAGGAATTCATTTGAATCATCAGTTTTACTGTTAGAGCCAAATCATTCTCGTGGGCTTATGGGAATATATGCCACCAGGCAATAGATTAATAACTATAAAAAAACCACATGAAAAGGTCACTGCAAATCTCAGATCAAAACCTGTGGTTTTCTGGATTTTGCAACCCACCAGCTTTTTGAAGCTTCTCTCCAGTAACATGATCTTTACGGCAACACCACTGAGCTCTGTAGACATTTGTGATAATTCAGCCAGACCAGGAGTGTCCCACACTTGCCCACCGTGCCAGGCTTCCCCTGACAGGAAAGGGGACGGATCAGCATGAGTCCATATCAAAAGACAAGCGATCCTTCGGTGATGGCCGAAAAATACGATAGTGAAGGAAAGAGACACTTTTGTTCTCCAAAAAGATTGGAAAAACAGACTGGATTGGAGCCTGGACCGCAGCACTTGGGAGGGCTTTTTATGGAGAACCACAGCAGAAAGGAATTCTCTGCTGTTGAATTCTTCTGGCCCTTTGCACTGTCATTCCTACAGTATTTCAATTATTCTCTCCAACCAGCTAACCGCTGCCCCCTGATCAGTGGCCCCACCCGGCCCCCACTCTTCTTACTCTAAACATGTGTTATTGGAAACAGGGCAACCCGAGGAACCCGGAGTTTGAGCCCTGGGGACCGAATTGTCAGCCTATTCTGAACTTCCGTGGAATACCCAAGGAGTTAACCAGAGTGATTCTGATTTCACTGGGCCCCCAGACTTTCTTTTTCCTTTTTTCTTTTTCTTTTTGCATAATAAATACTTGGACACTAGAAAATACATTTAAAACATGAGCCAAGACTCAAGTTCAACGGGAGAGTGTTTGAGAGGGATAACCAATGCAGAAGCAGGGATCCTTCAGGCGCGTTCCGTCTGTGGCGTGCTGAATTGCAAATGTGCTATTCGGGCCAGGTTTTTTGATACATGAATTCTCCCGGTAAGGGGCAAGGCTGCTTCACTTCCTGCGCGGGAATGTCTTATCCACAGCAGCCTGCAGGTTGATTCCCTTGCCCTTCCCACCACCCCACCCCAGCCCACAGGAACAAAGCCCCCAGTCTCTGGAAAGTAATGCTGAGAAAACAAACAGTACAAAGGCGGGGAACAGGGGGATATCTCTCTCGAATGTTTTTTTGTGACCATCTAGGTTCACGGAGGAGGGGGTCCCCCAGCTTCGTGAGCCAGCAGGGTCTCTTTGTAGTAGGCATCTGTATGTTTGGCCAGATGTCCTCCCAGCGGAGGGCAGAGAGGGAAAGATAAAACAGAATTCTTATTAAAAATAAGTCTCTGGGGAGAGAAGAAACAAGACACAGAACGTGTGTCAAGTGGAAAGGAAGGCCAGGCGGTGCCATCTGATATTGATTAAATGCTTGATACAGTCAGCAGCGAGAAAGGCACATCGCGAGGAAGTGACCCTGCTCTTCAGAATATGAACCAGTGCAACTGTCCTCGACCAATCTGCATGAAGACATCATGCCCAGGAGGTCCAGCGGCAAACCCAATAGCAGCACACACGGCAGAGCAGAAGGGAAGGACCTTCACCCTGAGAGGGCAGACGCGTGGCTTGGGATTTGCTTTGCCTCACTGACCTCACTTTCCCCATCAATAACACAATGACACTTGACCAGATGACCTCCAAGCAGCTTTCTCACCCGAGATTCTCTTATCTACCCTAACCTCCCCTGTGACCAAATCTTCTGAGGCTCTTCTAATGGAATGCAAGAAATCGCCCTAGAGAGACATAAATAATTCACCCACCTACCGTCCTAAAATCCAAAAGGAAGGTAACCAACCCCCGCCCCCACATCAACCACAAAAGTGTCAGCCAGTCTTTTCCAAGGGAGTTCAGTCTAATGTCGCTGTGTCTATCATCCTTCTGTGCTTACCGTTGTCATCAAAGCAAGTTTCTGGGTTCTGGACAGGAGATGTGGCATGTTTGTGGGTCTACTTATACTTCCCCCCAATCCCAGTTCCAAAAATAGTTTCGCTCTGACTGACATAAGGGGTCTTTGTTTCATTTTAAGCTGCCGGATTATAGAGAGTCTAAGAGCTGATGGGTGTGTGTGTGTGTGTGTGTGTGTTCATTATTTAAGGAGGAGTTGTTAAAGTGTTTTGTTTTTTTCTCTTTGGCACTGTCGTGAGGATAGCAGTGTCTGAGTACAGGGTGAGGCTAGATTCCAGTGGAAGTGGAAGACGAAGCTCCCACTGAGATGAAAAGTTCTCACTGAGGACCATGGTAGTGAAGTAGAAAGGAAGGGACAACCAGAGAGAGTCACCATGGCAGAGCGGAGAGAGCATGGTGCTTAAAGTCAGTCAGATCCAAGTTTGAATCCTGCCTATGGTGTCTGTGGGATATCATTGCAGCTGTCACTGCCATGACTCCTTGAAGGGTGCTCGTGAATAAAGATGCCGTATGGAAAGCACCTGGCTCAGAATCTGGTAGAGCATAGACAGTACCAGATTAACCTACGGAGGAGATGACTGTGATAAAAATGTCTCACGGGAAGATTAGCAGGGCCTGGCAACTGAGTGAATTAAAGAATATAAGAGAAAACTCGAAGGTGTCTTGGAGTGGGGGATTGGGATAATGGTAGTATTTAGGGTGGAAGTTGGAGTTCTGGTTTGGTGGGGGTGGTATTGGATAGGGAGGTGGTGCTGAGACATCCAAAGGGCAGTTAAAGGGGGACGGAAAGGAAATAGAGTAAAAGAAATGGGAAAACCAATCCAGAGAACTTGATTTACTCTTGGTCTGTTTGAGTCAGATTTTACAGCTTTACCTTCAGAGGGCTGGCTAACCCAAGTTTGATCCAGCATGACCATCTTCTCAATAAGCTTTAGCTCTTCAAAATGTGTTTCTCTAATTAGGCATCTTCTGGACCTTGGGAGAAATGCAGAATCTTAGCTTCTGTCTCAGACCTACTAAATCAGAAATTTGCATTTCACAGTGTGTTCTGTAAGCACTTTGCAGTTTGAGAAGTACTGTTCTCAAGCATGGCGGCCAGAGCAGCAATGTCCGCATGCCCTGGGAACTTGTTAGAAATCCAAATTCTTAGGCACCTTCCCAGATGTCTTTCTTGAGGTAGAAAGGCTGTGTTCTGACAAGTCTGATGCACCCCAGAGTTTGAGAACCACTGCTCTAAATCATGGAACAGATGGAGTGAACCCCCTCCCCTTGAGTTTGTAGCTCAGAACACCAGAGAGATTGGTTAAACCCTGAAAATTAAATTGGAGTCATTGTTCTTTGCTGTTTCTCTCATCATATTGCATTAAACACAGCTGAAGAACTCTTTTCACCGAAGAAGGGCACCATGCGTAAAATTATAAACTGAAAGGGGGGAACTTTCGCTGTGGCTTAATCCTCACGATTTACCCATCAAAAGTTATTGAGCACAATTATAGGAGATCAGTCCTTTATGTGCTGTTGCTCCTGTGAGACGCTATTAGTAAAATGTACATAGGAAAATAAGGGATCTCCCGATATTCCTTACAATGTGATTTTCACATTAAAATGTCCACAGTCTCTGTCTTCTGTGTTTCTAATCAGTGTGACGGAAAGTTCCCTTTTTATAGGTTAGTTTCTGGAGTCGCTTGTGGAAGTGATAGTGGTTTACCACTTAGGCTAGAATGTTTTTCAAAAAGTTGAATAGTGAGCAGTCAAAATTTACCTCCTCTCATCAAAAATGTCCTTTTTTTTAGTTTCCTAATTGTTATTCAAATCACTATGATAATTTAAGTAAGGGTCAGTATCTGTTTTCTATATACATATGATATCCAAAAATATTATATACTGAGCATTTTAATCATAAAATTACCTCTATTTTCTGCTATAGGTTATAGAGCATTACAGCCAGGGACATTGTAAAACAGTGTGGATGGGGGCGGGATCACAGTATGTGGTAGTCGCCCATTTCCAGTTCTCTCCGGAACTGATTTTAGGTTTCCAGCAATTTGACAACCAGCTCCCCAAATTCCTACAAATGTAACAGTTGGTTCTTGTAAGCCAGTAGGAACTAGCTCAAGCATACTGCTGAAACAGACATCAAGGGACAGTCCAGTTTTTCTGGTTGGTTGTGTTTGAATTGCTATAGGTCCAATAAGAGCTGAAACAAGTCAATTTGGGTGTTTAAAATCTTTGATCATGTAGAGATTTTTATTGAAACGCTAATGATAATGGATTTGAAATTATTCTGACACAAAGTCACATGCCATTTCCAAGTCATTATTAAATACAGCGACATTAAACTACACCAACATAATGGTGATATTTAAAGTGCTTATGTTGCTAAAATGGTATGTTTAAAATACCACTCATCCTATGGGAAGGCATATGGGAAAATGAGTCTCCATCATAGTATTCGGGGCAACATGCAGAAAGATACTTTTGGAAATGATATCTCTGGTTACTGTTATTAAAATTTGACTTCTCTTACAGGTATTCAGGAAGGAACGCAGTGTACCAAATGTAAAAATAACTGGGCACTGAAGTTTTCTATCATATTATTATATGTTTTGTGTGCCTTGCTAACAATCACAGTAGCCATTTTGGGATACAAAGGTAAGTACTCTCTCCTTTTTCTTTCCAAATGGCACATTTCCCTTTATTAATTTAAACATTAAAAAAAAAACATGTTTGCAAGTATGAAGTATGTCATTAATACAACTCAAACGCAAAAGGAAGCGACATCATAAACTTTGTGTCTTGCGCTTCGTGTAGTTGTGGGATCTGAGTCCTTTTGAAGCATTTCCACAATCCTAAAGGTCCTCTATGAGTTATAAAGCTTTTTCCTCATTGTTGTGTTTTCCTACCTGTTTCTAGCTCCACCCTCTTCCTCAATCTTTTTTCATCTTATCTCTAAGAGGTCCTGTGGAAACCCTGGAGTCAGCACACAGGAAAATTATACTGACAGAGGGTAAGCCAAACACAAGATCTCCAGAGATACGACTTACTTCACCCCAGGGACTGGGCAGCTATTTTCCTTTTTTTCCCTTTTTTTCCCCTTTTTTTCTTCAGCACATTTACCGTGACCACTGTTGTTTATATAGCTCCGTAAAAATATTGCCCTGTAGAAGTTAAACATAGAGGGAGCACCGCCACCCCAATAATACTTTATGGGATGTTAGGTATTCTTTCAGAATGTCTTGTTTAAGGTCAGTGGAAGATTTTTACCTAAATCCTTCAGACTTGCAGACAAAGTGGATTTCCTTCTTCCCCTCCCCGCCCCACCACCCCACCCTTCCCAGACACCACAGGTAGAAGGTGTCATGATTCAGAATCACGAGCTGCATAAACCTTTTTATAGAAAACAGTCATGGAAGCCTTCCCATCAAAGATACATGACACAGATGTGTCGTCTGGTTTCAGCAAGAGGCAGGCATGGGGGCTGCTAATCTTCAAAACCTTCACTCAACCCCTATCCCGGCTGCCTTCCCTCAGAACTGACAGGTTAACAGTGGAGAATTCCCCCGTATTCCCTTCTCTGTTTCTTGGCTCATAGACACTCCTCCCTGGGGAGAGAAGTGAATTCCCTCCAACCTATAACTCCTCTTGCCTCTCCCCAAGTGTCTAGAGGCTTCCTGAGGAAACCCCATGTATTAAAATGAGAATGGGCTTTGGAGCCAGATGGTCCAAGCTAACTCTCGATTCCTCTATTTGTAAAACAATTGGGAGAGTTTATTCAATGTTTGCTGACATGCTGGGCATCACGCTAAGTCCTCCACATGGCTGTGTAACCTGGGTATGAATCATACCCTCTTTGAGTTTCCTATTTCTTACAATGACAGTAATACCACTTTTCAAGGAGTTTGGAATCAGCAAAGACGATGTCATTGAACCTGTCCAGTAGTTGGTTCTCGGAGATAGTGGCCATGTTTCTGTGTTTCTTGCTTCTTCATAACTGCATTTATACAGCTATAGAGCAGAATGGCAAAATGTTAAAAATACTTTGTATAGTTGAAGCTTGAAAGTCCCATTTCTGAGGCCAAATGCATGGAAAATTGCGTGCATCCTCTAGGGTGTTGACTGATGAATTTGAGCAGTGGAAATCTAGAAACTTACCAGGTCATTTTATCCATTTATGATTAGTTAATCCAACCTAAGACTAACAAAGTAAGCATTACGAAAGGTTATTAAATTGTGGCAAGGCAGGACAAGGGGTGGGGTAGGGAGTCTAGTGGGGAAAGGTGGGGTCTGTTATATCCTGGGTGAGTCAGACTGGCTCTCCTCCTTTACCAGGTTATTTAGAACACTACTTACTTCTCCACGTTTCCCAGAGAACCCAGATAAAGGAGGGTCTTGAGCTCAAATAGCCATTTAATAAGTACCTTTAGGGCTCACTACTGTGTGATATCATGAAAGCAAACAACTACTGGAAGAAAGTTGACAAAGGTTTAAAGAGCATATTACCATATGGTATTTTATAACTTTTCTCTCTGCAGAGAAATAAGATCTAGAATCTTTGTGCCTTTAGAATTGTACAGCAGTTCCAAAGCAGAGGGGATTTTCCCCCTTGGTATGTTTTTAAAGTTATTCCAAATATTTCCTCCATTTTTATGACATTGGAAAGCCCATCTCAGCTCGGGCATCTTGTGCACGTGCTGGCCCATTTGCTGAGAACACTTTTTTTCAGCTCTCCACCTAAAAGGACTCCTTTCCTTTCATGTCTCGGACATTTATCCCATAAGAAGCCCCAAAGGCTGAGTTAGGCCCTCCTGTTTGTTCCCAAAGCATTCCCTTATTTACACTTAGCCCCTGTCATACTCAGTCATGATGGCCAGTGGGCTTGTCTGTCCCACCACCCAAACTCTAAACTCCATGAAAACAAGAGACTCCTATCTTTAGTTTGTCATATCTTCCACTAACACCTAGACTCATGGTACTCATTAGGCACCAGTTAAAGTTACTGGATAAATTAATGAGAGGGAGGATGGATGGATGGATGGATGGATGAATGGATGGATTGTAGATCAGGGCTGACTTCTGTAAAGAATAAGTCAGTGCCCAGGGACCTGTAAACCATTCTGCATTTAAGGCATTGCTACCACTCAGAGCCCTACCTGGAAGTCTAAAATCCTAAAGATCAGCATGGCCTGCTCTCTGCGGGTGTAATCCACCCAGGATGAAGCAGGGAGGTGCTGAGGGAGCAAGTAGGAGTGGATGCAAGGAGATGGTCTTACTCCTTTTCCCTCCTGAAGGGGCCCCCATCCCTCAGGCATCTACTAACAAATACAAAATAATAACCACATGCAGTTTTGGTTCCCAAGCATAGTCTGAATGAACTAAAATGTGGGTATTTTCCAGATGTGTTTTCTCTTGTACAGCAGGTCTTCTTTCTTGCTGATAAGAGTCTAGCAACCCCACAGGGGAAGGGGCAGAAAGATAAGACCTGGTTTCTCCTTTCCCACATCTCCCTTTGAAGTCTAGAGAAACTCTTTCCATTTCAAAAAAGAAGAAAAAGAATATTCAAAGGAGATCTTTCTCTGAAGGAGAAGTTAGGAAGTACAATAGAAAGTGCTTTATGTATCAAAGTTGGCAAAGGCAACTCCATACTGTTTTCCTTAGAATAGTTTTTTTACTTCTCCTTTTATGTCACTTACACAACCACGAGTTAAGATATAACTAAAGTTCCTTCTGGAGAATTTGCTGCATAAGGCGGGGAACTGCTGAGTCACCCCCACAGGGCTGTACAGTGACTGTGACCCTAGAGGCTCATCAGCTGCTGTACAGAAAGTATGTTCTTGGATAATTCCAGCTTGGGGCATTCTCTGCCTTGGGCTCTTCTCCTTCCGTCATGGAGCTGCCATGGCAGACGCCATCTCCTAAGTTCAGTGGGTCATGTTTCCTCCAGAACATTCCGGAACAGGAAAATCAGCAGGCATCCATCTCAAGGGAATTAGGATAGAGAAGAAAGAAATCTGAATCTTTCTCAAGACAAATCTCCTTTAACTCAACATTCCTAGTCATTGAATGTCTACCTTGCTGCTAAGCTCTGCTAAAGTAGCAGAGACAGCTGGTTCGGTAGGCTTTCCACATGGGCATCAAGTCACACTGGGGGGCTCCTGTGAGAAGCCAGCATAACACCCAACAGCCAGATCTTCTGTACTTTTGTAGTGAGACCCGAAATAGCATTCAAGGTGGAAATGCCTTGATTGCATTCCAGGGCAGTGCAGCTGGTATTTCCGGAACTCCCAGGTCCCCACGCAGGGACAGGTTTCCCCCCTCAATACTGCCATCTGGGACAGAGACGCATGAGCACTAGGCAGGAGCTCTTCGCCCTGCCCTTGTTCCTTGTCCTCAGGGCCTGGAGCATGGACTATGTCTCTCATGAGAGATGACCATATTTAGGAAAATGAAGTACTAAATACAAGATAATGTGGAATTCTAGAGAAAGCATTCATTTTGGAATTAGATTTCCTGGACTGCCATCTCACTTGGTCCTTTACAAGCTGTGTAACCCTGGGCAAGTTACTGAACATCTCTGAGCCTCAGTATCTTCATCTGTAAAACAGCAGTTTTAAGGATTAACTTTGGTGATGGTGCAGTGTACCTTTCAAAGAGTAGGCACTTGGTAAACAGAGGCTGTTATTGCTGTTATTATTAGTGTGGTATAAAACCCAATTGTCAGGGAAGGCTTAGCACGTTGGGGTGGTGAGAGTGGAGTGGACCCTGAAGGACGGGTGGAATCATGACAAGGGAGAAGGAGGTTCATGGCCCAGGCCAAGGGACGGTACCAAAAGGCTTTTATAGAAAAGGTATGATTGTCAGATTATCCACGAGGATTAGGCTTTGGGTACTTGAAGAGGGCCAACTCCTTGGGTATGATTTCCGAAGCAGTAATGTTCTGAAGAAAAACTGACGAAACAGTTGCTAGGGGGTGTGGGGGATGGGTGAGCCTGTTGGTGGGTATTAAGGAGGCACCAATGGCATGGAGCACTGGGTGTCGTATGCAAACAATGAATCATGGAGCACTACATGGAGCACGTACATCAAATCATGGAGCACGTACATCAAAAACTAATGATGTACGGTATGGTGACTAACATAACACAATTTAAAAAAAAAAAGAAAGAATAAAGGGGAGCCCATGAAAAAAACAGACTGCTAGGAACTTTTCCGTTTAATGTGCATCTTCCTCATATCAGAAGGATCTACAGACCGAGATCTGCATCAATAGACTAGGAGTTTCTAGGGTAAGGGAGGATGGCTCTGTCACTGTTTTCCTGATTGACAACTTGTGCTGATAGGTTAAGAGTAAAAACCAACAAAAATGCTGTGTGCTATTACAGCAGGTGTTGTTCTGGATGCCCATCAGCCTGGTGTTTTTTATGCAGTAGCAAGCTGCCAGCTTTGCAGCCCTGAAGTTTGCAGCTTTAGACACAGATCCTATTTTTAAAATGCAGACACACACGCCCCAGTGCATGTAACCAGATCATTAGCCCCTGTGGCCAAGCCAATAGCTTCCTTGCTGCACCAAAGAGAAACCTAACAGATTTTCATTCTGTTTTTAACAAATGTATTTATTGCCTTTACACAAACCTGAATTCTCTGTCCATGACAGTTCTGTGTTTTTTAAAACTAAAATGGAAGGAAAATTAGAGAGGGTAGAAAATGACTGCCTGTCAGCATATTTAGAAGTTTCTTCGGCTTCCGGGAAAAAATGGGCAGGACTTAAGATACTGTGTGTGGTTTGAGGACAGACTGAGCCATGTGTTTTGATTTGAGAATCAAAACTGAATCTTAACTCATCAACATTTTATGCTTTTTTTTTTTTAAAGTTTAACTTTGCAAAATTACAGATGAAACATTGTGTTCCTCAGAGTTTGGGGGGATTTACAAATATGCATGACTATCTAACAGTCCTAAGATATAGATTATTATAACAATACCCCTCTTGTCTATATAGTCACTTTAAAAAAAAAGGACTCATAATTCAGCTGGCTGTTGTTCTTCTTGGGGTGTGGGGGTGGGGAGGGCTGATTTGTAAATCTGTTTGCAGGACCTCTAGCTCAGCCAGTTTTTCACAGGCCTCAGTAGCCAAGGGGCAGATTCTCACCAATTTAAATAAATAGCATAATAAACAAATATGTGTTGAACACCTACTAAGTGCCACACTAAGAGCTACAGATCAAACTGAATGCAAATTTTCCTGCCTTCAAGGATCTAATAGTAAACAAGCCAGGACCACACAGTGAAGTAAGTCCTATGGCAGAGAAAGGACTGCTTGCCAAGAGAATTTCTGAAAGATACACCGCAGCAAAGATTTCCCACAGAAGGTGATGAGCTGAGTCTCAAAGAGCAAGTAGGGCTTAACTTGGCAATGAGTCCAGGGAAGAACGTTCTAGGTAGAAAGAAGAGCACGTGGAAGGGCTTGGGTGAGAAAGAGCATTTGGTGCCTTGTACCCATTTCATTATAGCCACACTCTAGAAGCGTGAGGGGGACAGCAGGACAAGCTTCCCCAGGGAAGGTGCTAGAAGCCAGGGGGCTGGTTCACTTTGGGTCATACAGACACATGGGAGCATACTTCTGCTTCCTGAAAGGAGCCAGAAGAATCTTCTCATACAATCACGCATGGATGGAACACTTGAAGAATAAAAATAAATTGGCTCTGTTACCTCACAATTAATATACAAAATAGATTTCATGCTTAAAAAAAAAAAATGAAGTTCTTCTTTTCAGAAAGCCATCGATACCAAGACAGACTTGATCTTGAGTTGCTAGAGGTTGGATGTCGCAGGAGTCACTTTGGGAGAAACATGCTCTTACGCAATATTTTAGAAAGAAACTTGTATTCACACCCATAAAGAGCTGCCGTCTGAGAACAAATAAGAGCAGAAGCTTTTATTTAACACCGTGTCACTCTTTCCGTGTACAATCAAGAAAATGCTAAAAAAAAAAAAAAAAAAGTCTTCTTCATGAATAATTGTCTGGAAATCCATGTAGGGATTCTTCTTGGGAAATGACAAAGGACAGATTGGCTTGTCACCGAGGAAAAGCAGACTTTTCAAGGCCTCATGAAAGAGAGTGGCAAATGCTCTTGACTTTCTTTCCCTTCCTATTACAAAGACTATTTATTGAAGTAGCTACGTATTCTTTACTACAGACTTTTCTTCCACATAAATGTATACCACCTTCCAGGAATGGTAGGGAGTGTGATGAGTGATAAAACTTTGTAAATGATCACAGTGGTATACCTCCATCTATGAAAACTACTTTAGAAAACAATACAGATTGAGGATTTATATAATACATAAAAATTAAAGCCGAGCTCCAGATAACATCTAACACATCCAAGGCATTACAGAATCCTAAGTACAGTTAAGAACATACAATTCTCAGGGCACCTAGGTGGCTCAGTGGGTTAAAGCCTCTGTCTTTGGCTCTGATTCATGATCCCAGGGTCCTGGGATGGAGCCCCGCATCAGGGTCTCTGCTCAGTGGGAAGCCTGCCTGCCCCGCCCCCCACCCCCCGCCTCTCTTCCTACTTGTGATCTCTGTCAAATAAATAAATCTTTAAAACACACAATTCTCAACAAAATAACCTACCACTGGGTTTTGTAACGAGTAAATTATTTTTCAAGAATCGCGTTTCCCCCATATTTTATTTCATTTATACTTTTTGTTTCAATCTTTTCTTTTATTCCCTAATGAAATGTTTTTTTTCATTAAAACTGGAAAAATAAAATGTGAGCAGGTGTGTGTACTAATCCTTAATTCTTAAATCTTAGTTGTAGAAAAAATGGACAATGTTACGGGTGGCATGGAGACATCTCGCCAGACCTATGATGACAAGCTTACAGCAGTGGAAAGCGACCTGAAAAAATTAGGTAATCTGCAATAAGAATGAATCATTAAACTGAATCCTCTAATTCCATCTTAAATGACCGCCACTCTTTAGAACTATACTGCTGTAAATTCACATTCACCCAGAAGGATGTAAATTTTTGTGCTGTGTGCTGAGTCTTTACTCATGATTTTATTTAAAGGCTTCTACATTTTAACCTTAAGGAGCAATTTTGGAGTTCTTCTCCAAAAAACCACTCTGTGTGCCAATTAAAATCTGAAGATCAATCCTGATCAAAAAGGACCACACATAGATTTTAGTAAAAGCTCTTTAGAGCAAACCTACAGAGAAAGTTTCTAAGTATTTGCAAGGTGGATATTGGTATTGTCATCCTTAATTTATACAGGAGAAAATGGTGACTTAACCAGGAAGAAGAACAGCTGAGATGTGAACCTAGGGTAATTTTTAAAGTTTAAAATTTGTATATATGCTATAATTTTCATCTCAATAAAAAATAATAAGAGAAAAAAACAAAAAAATATCCTTTATAAAATGTTCAGTAAATTTGTACTTGAAATATTCTAAGCTGCATAGAAGAGCTACAGAAATCAATTTAAAAAATTAAAAGATTCCAACATATTTCTATACTTTGATTTTTATTTTCATTTTTTTAGGAAGGGATTAATGGTAAATTTAATAAACAGTAAGTTATTTCCTTCTTGACACCCTGCCCAGTGCTCTAAAATCTGATAAAATCCCCCTCCTTCTTTGAGAAAAGTGCTTAGGAAGTTAGCACCCTTCCCAACTTCCCAGGACCCACCTTGAATAGATACGTGGGTTTTACTAATGCAAAACACTCTGCATAGACCACAAATTTTATTTTTGACACACAGTTCATAACAGTTAAGTGTCTTTTGGATCTTTATGGTTCTCTTTTTGGTTTTTGGTTTTTTTTTTTTTAAAGATTTTATTTATTTATTTGAGAGAGAGACAGAGAGAGGGGCAACACCCAGGGGGAGTGGGAGAGGGAGAAGCAGGCTTCCCGCTGAGCAGGGAGCCTGATGTAGGACTTGATCCCAGGACCACAGGATCATGACCTTAGCTGAAGGCAGAAGCTTAATGACTGAGCCACCCAGGTGCCCCTCTTTGGGATCTTTGACTCCACCTGAGCATTTCTCCATACCACTAGTCTAAGTAATAAATATGTCTTATTCCAGGGGACCAAACTGGGAAGAAAGCTGTGAGCACCAACTCAGAACTCTCTACCTTCAGATCAGACATACTGGATCTTCGTCAGCAGCTACGTGAGATCACAGAGAAAACCAGCAAGAACAAAGACACTCTGGAGAAGTTACAGGCAAGTGGGGATGCCCTGGTGGACAGGCAGAGTCAACTGAAAGAAACTTTGGAGAATAACTCTTTCCTCATCACCACTGTGAACAAAACCCTCCAGGCGTATAATGGGTATGTCACAAATCTGCAGCAAGACACCAGCGTGCTGCAGGGCAACCTGCAGAGCCAAATGTACTCTCATAACGTGGTCGTTATGAACCTCAACAACCTGAACCTGACCCAGGTGCAGCAGAGGAACCTCATCACCAATCTGCAGCGGTCTGTGGATGACACGAGCCAGGCCATCCAGCGAATCAAGAATGACTTCCAAAATCTGCAGCAGGTTTTCCTTCAAGCCAAGAAGGACACTGATTGGCTGAAGGAGAAAGTGCAGAACTTACAGACACTGGCTGCCAATAACTCTGCTTTGGCCAAAGCTAACAACGACACCCTGGAGGATATGAACAGCCAGCTCAATTCATTCACGGGGCAGATGGACAACATCACCACAGCCTCCCAAGCCAACGAGCAGAACCTGAAAGACCTGCAGGACGTACACAAGGATGCGGAGAACAGGACGGCCATCAAGTTCAGCCAGCTGGAGGAACGCTTCCAGCTCTTTGAGACGGATATAGTGAACATCATTAGCAACATCAGTTACACTGCCCACTACCTGCGGACGCTGACCAGCAATCTGAATGAAGTCAGGACCACGTGCACTGATACACTGACCAAACACACAGATGATCTGACCTCCTTGAATAACACACTGGCCAACATCCGTTTGGATTCTGTTTCTCTCAGGATGCAGCAAGATATGATGAGGTCAAGGTTAGACACTGAAGTAGCCAACTTATCAGTGATTATGGAAGAAATGAAGCTGGTAGACTCCAAGCATGGTCAGCTCATCAAGAACTTTACAATACTACAAGGTAAGTGAAAATTCTGAGTGTACTCGTTTTAGTTACTGATTGGTATATAACAAATCACCCTAAAAGTCAGCAACTTAAAAACAGCGAACAGTTGCCATCTCACAGTTTGTGTGGATCAGGAATTCAGGAGTGGCTTAGCTGGGTGATTCTGGCTCGGTATCTCTTGTAAGGTTGTGTCAAGATATTGGCCAGGGCTGCAGTCATCTTGAACTCTTAATTGCGACTGAGGACCTCCTTCCAAGATAACTCATTCACATGGCTCTTGGCAGGAGGCCTTAGTTCCCTACTGGCTGTTGGCAAGAGATATTCGATCCTGGCGATGGGAAGTTGCTTAAGTGTTCTCACAGTATGGCAGCTGGCTGACTGCCGAGGAGGTGACCCAGGAGAAAGCACAAGAAAAAGCCACATGCTTTTTATGACCGAGCTTCAGAAGTCACATACTATCACTTCCATCATATCCTGCTCTTTAAAAATGTCATTAAGTCCAACCCACACTCAAGGGGCAGGTAGATTAAGCTCCACATCTTGAAAAGAGTTTTAACTGTGACTTTGTGGACAGCACTCAAAGGCAGTCCATTAACTATTTGCTGAATTTGGACTTTCTCAGCGCCTTGCTCTTTCAATGTCATTATAAATCGGGCTCCTTTGAAAGCAGGATTAATTTGTGTAGGTCACAGGGATTCCCGTTTCTAAGTGTGACGAGCAGATGGATGGTTGGCCATCACAGTAACCGTAAAGCCACAGAGGACAGAAAGAATGTGACCTGTGTGTAAAATCTGAGTTTTACTCCGATCCAGGTCACCCATGTAAATTGAAGATTCTTGGCTCAAATTAACTCTCCTTCTGAAGATTTGGGGCAACCATATATTAATAGCATTTTTCAGTCATGAACTATTTTCACTGCTTTTATGTTGAAAGTACTATGTGAAAGATGATGTACTAAGCACTCTGGGGCATGCAGAGAGGCCCAGATGGTCTTTGCCCTCAGGTAGCTTAAAATCAGGAGAATTTTAGAGTATCAGGAGATTGCCTGTAAGCAAAGAAATCCTGATGTTCAAAAAGAGGAAATGGATGCATAGCCACATTGTGTAGAATGGGGAATTGGTCTTCAAGGCTGAAAAGAGGTTGTTAAGAGGATAATTTGTGAGCTTTTGGGAAAGCAGCAATCATCAGAGTGAGTTCACTAAAAAGAAGGCAGAAATAATCTTATTTCTGCATATTAACAGAGTTGCTAGATTGTTTAAACTAGAAGAATAAGGGCACCTCTGTGGCTCAGTTGGTTGAGCGACTGCCTTTGGCTCAGGTCATGATCCCAGACTTCCAGGATCGAGTCCCGCATCGGGCTCCCAGCTCTTTGGAGAGTCTGCTTCTCCCTCTGGTCTTCTACTCTCTCATGCTCTCTCTCACTCATTCTCTCTCAAATAAATAAATAAAATTTTTTTAAAAACTAGAAGAATAAAAAAATAGCATATCTGGATTTTACGAAGACATTTGTCATTGATGCTGTCTAGAACAAGATGGAGAAAGTAGTTACTGAATTACAGCGCAGTTGGGTGAATTTATTGGTGATGTTGGTTTTCTATGCTATGTAACAAAGTGCAAACTCAGCAGCAAGGGACAATACCCATTTCTTATCTCATAGTATCTGTAGATCAGGTGTCTGGGTAAGGCTTGGGGCCTCTGCCCCTGTCATTGAGGGACTGAGGTTTCATCAGAGGCTTGACTGGGGAAATTCCGTTTCTGTGCTCCCTTGGGTGCTTGACAGTATTCATGTCCTTGCAAATGTGAGACTGAGGTTCTTGGAGTCTTTTGGGGGCAAGAAGGGGTACTGGCCTAGAGGTCACCTGCAGCCCCTTGTCATGTGACCATCCAACCACACCACAGCTTCTTCAAAACCGGCAGGGGAGTCTCTCATTCCAGTCTTCTGAGACAGTGTTATGTAATGTAATCTCATCTAATGGAAGTCAGGGGAGTGACATGCCATCACCTTTGCCATGTTCTGTTGGTTAGAAGCAAGTCACAGGTTGCACACTCAAGGGGAAGAAATGATACAAGGGCATGACTCATTGGGGGTGACCCTAGGGTGTGTCTTCCACAGAATGTGCATAAAGAATGGCAGTTCAGTGAGCCCCTGGGGGGCTGGCAGCAGGTCTGGATGGCAGAAGGCAGAGCCCCATTCAACAGCTTTATCAGTGACTAGCATGAGGATATAGATAACCTGATAATCCACTACTTGTGTGACATGAAACTACATTTACTAGCCCATGGATGCTAGAATCATAATCCAAAATGACCTGGAGAGGCTAGAATAGTTAAGAGCTTCCAACAAAATGGAAGAGATAGGGAATTGTAAAATCCCGCTTGAGGTTGGAAAAGGCCAGACAGACAGATGTTGATGGAAGAACATGTGCATGAAAAGCATGGTGGTTTTAATCGACTGTAAGCAAGTCACTGTGTCTGGCAGTGAATCTAATGTGATCTTTGATTATATCAATGAAAATGATAGTAGGTGATACCTTACGCTGTTCAGTATGGCAAGACTACCCCTGCAGGATAGTGTGTACTTTGAGGGACCTCTTTCAAAGGGTCAGTGACAGACCAGCATGCTCGAGAAAAATACACCCAGGATTATGGAGTCTAAATGTGGTTGGGGAAGGATTGCAAGACCCGGAAACGTTAACCTGTAGGAGACACTGTTTTAGTGGAGACAGGGCAGCTATCTACAGGTATTTAAAGACTATCATGTGGGGGGCGCCTAGGTGGCTCAGTGGATTAAAGCCTCTGCCTTTGGCTCAGGTCACGATCCCAGGGTCCTGGGATCGAGCCCCGCATCGCATCGGGCTCCCTGCTTAGCAGGGAGTCTGCTTCCTCCTCTCTCTGCCTACTTGTGATCTCCGTCTGTCAAATAAATAAATAAATAATCTTAAAAAAAAAAAAAGACTATTACGCGGAAGAAATTTCATGTGACATCTGAGGAGGCTGAAACAGGACTAGTGGGTATTCATGAATAGAAAACAAATTTTGGTTTTATGTGATGTTCCTTATAAAAATTGGTGTTGCCTGTAAATACAGTGGCTTCCCTGAGCAATATTGGTGTCTCAGCTCCAGAGTAGACAGACATCGTGGGTATGAGTCCTACTCTGAATAAGGGGCAGGCTTTCAGATAATCAAAGTTCTCCAGTGATTGCTTTAGTTTTTTCCTATTCTTTCTCAACCTAAATTCAAAAGAAGGGCAGATCTCTGTAGTTGGGCAACCACATAAACTAAGAGCTTTCTCAATTTCTCTTGGCACTGTGAAACCTTAGAAAATCCTGTTGCAGTACTCTGGATATTTTCTAGCTATAAGTTTTACAGTTTTATTATTCCATCCAGTTGCTAGCTTGCCTTCTACAAGTAAACTTCTAACATATTTAGTGTGTAGACAGTGTTGCTTGGCAGCTAAGGAAGTGTACGAAAAGCTTTTAACTGAAGATTTAGACCCTGGCTTTCAATTAGGTAATGTTTCCACTATTGTGATTATTTTTATTCACTAATATTGAGTGTGGATGCACTGAGAACTTGATTCAAACTCTGTAAGACAGGTACTTATTTATTTTCTTTCTTTTTTAATTTTTTTAAAGATTTTATTTATTTATTTGACAGATAGATATCACAAGTAGGCAGAGAGGCAGGTAGAGAGAGAGGGGGAAGCAGGCTCCCTGATGAGCAGAGAGCCTGATGTGGGGCTTGATCCCAGGACCCTGAGATCATGACCTGAGTGAAGGCAGAGGCTTTAACCCACTGAGCCACCCACGTGCCTCGATTTTCTTTCTTTTTTTAGAGAGTGTGTGTGAGCCAGGGGCAGGGAGGGGTTTGGTGAAAGGCATGAAAGAGAGAGAATCTGAAGCAGGCTTCATGCCCAGCACGGAGCCCACCGTGGAGCTCAGTCTCACAACACTGAGATCGTGACGGTTAACCAACTGAGCCACCTGGGCATCCCAAGTAAGATGGTACTTACAAGATTATCACCAGTTTATAGATGAAACTAAGGTTTGGAGAGGTGTTTAAGGAACTTGCTCAAATTCACAGAGATGGCAGCAGCTAAACAGGATCTGAGCCCAGGCTTTCTGGTGCCAGGGCCCATGCTGTTAACCCCATCTTGGATCACCAAAAGTACATGCCCTTCTTCTCCGTCCTCAGGTGCCCCTGGAGTCTGTGAGGGCAGGGAGCTGGGATTTCATTCTAAGTTCGGCAGGGAAGTTTTAGGCATGGTGGGGACATGATCTGATTTACATTTTTAAAAGGTCATTCTGGGTGTGGGGAGGGGAGTGAGGTGGAAGAAAGATAGATTACAGGGAGCAAGCAGGGCGACAAGGGTCCAGTGCGGGGCTCTGGGACAGTTATGGGTGACTTGGAGGTAAGAGAAATGGGTCTCCTCAGGAGTGTTATAGGCAGACCCAAGGGCAGGCTTGTCCTTCCTTGGCCATCAGGACCCTGACTGGCTTTAACCAGCTATGCTCCCCAAGGGGAAGAACCTACAGATGGAAGGGGATAGGAGTATTCAGAGTTCACATCAACCTGTTCTTGACCCCATTTGGTGCTCAGGATCCTGGAGTTTCCTACCCAACGTGTTCTTAGCCCAGAGGAGCAGCCTTGGCTTGCTTGTGGTGCTTGTGGAGGGGTGTGGACAGAAATGGAACACAGAAATGGAACATCAAGTGCTCAGTGCATCCACACTCAATATTAGTGAATAAAAATAATCACAATAGTGGAAACATTACCTAATTGAAAGCCAGGGTCTAAATCTTCAGTTAAAAAGCCTTGGTGCTTGTGGAGGGGTGTGGACAGAAATGGAACACAGGGTCAGGGGCTGATGTATGTGATTGGACAAGGCTGATGGTGGATCGATAGTGGAGGGTGAGGGAAAGAGAGGAGCAGAACGTCTTCTCGGTTTTTAGCTTGAGCACGTAGGCTCAAGGAAGGACAGACTGGGGAGGTCTGGGGAGGTTCCGGAAGAGAGGCCCATTTAGACATATTAAGTGGAACATGTCTACGAGGAGGAGGTTTCTGACTCTGTTTCTAAAACACTGGAGATCCTGGCTTCTGAATGCTATTTTCCTTTTCTCATTTGCCTTCTCCTGAAACTTTCATCCTTGGTCTTTTCATTACCTGTGCTTTTTGTGAATTGACCTCAGAAACATCTCTAGTTGCCCCCTTCTGTTCCGTCTGTTCAACTTCCTATAGAACAGGATTGTCCATGAGGTGTTCCCAGAGAACAAGAGACTGGGGGCAGGGCTCCATTTCCCAGTGCACTTCCTTGCTCCCTCTCGCCTTTTCCTCCAAGCAGATCTCTTCCCCGAGGAAGAGGGAGAGACAGGACAAAGCAGGAGGGAGGAGCCAGGATTGGATTCACTTTGGATTATGCTGGCCTTGCCTCTGCAAGGTTCAGAGTGCTCTCATGCTTTCTGGGACATCCTTTTGACTCGCACTTCATGAACCCTCATGCCTACGGGATGGCTCACAAGAGACACTGGCCTCATTGCAAAATAGAAGCGGAAGCTGACGGCTTGCACTAAACTAGGTGGTAATGTGGAAATAGACTTTAAGCTCCATGTTGAATCCCAGCAACAGTTATCTCTGTACCTGTAAACCAACAAAACAAAACAAACCTTACTAAGAATGCCTTATTTTTTGGTACAAATACTATAAATATTTTTAAGCTCATTATGTATATGGAGGACTTCGTATGTCATAATGCATAATGCGGAGAATGTGAAGTTGCCCCCTCCTCGCCCAGGCAGAGGGCCCCCTTCCCCTGCTCTTCTGAGAGAGGCATCAGATTCAGTAAGTGAGAACAAGAATTCTGGAATGGGACAGACCCAAACACAAACCACAAGTTCCTCATCCTCATCTGCATCTACCCTTTCAAGTGATGAGAACTTAAGGAGATAATGTAAATAAAGATTTTAGTGCAGTGCCTAGCAGGTGGTGGGCTAATATTCATACCCAAGTGTAAGTTCAGCACCTCTGCAAGATTTCCCCTCTTCTGCAGCCGCAGCCGCTACATCACAGTGGAAGACAACAGCTTCATGTGCCCAAGGAATAAAATTGTACAGAAGCAGGTCAACCTCGATTTGGGTCTAACAGTGCTTACTGCTGGTAGCCTGCGGCCCAGCCCTGGAGAGGACTCAGACTCAGGTGGTGCTGACAGCCAGCTTCAACTCATTTTTCAGTCCCGTGTTTTCAATATGCCAGGCATACTGCTGAGCCCTGGGTTCAGGGGTCTGCTTTCATTGTTACATCTCTTTAAGGTAGGAATTACCAGCAGTCTCCATTTGCAGGGCTGGGAACCATGGCACAGAGAGCCCGAGTAACTTTTCCAAGGTCAAGGAGCTAGTAAATTGTCAGTGCTTAACCTTGGATCTTTCTAGTTCCCAAAGCCGTGCTTCCACATGACCCCCCGCTGCCGTGTGATAATGAAAGAGAACAGACGGCATGTTGAGAAGTTGAAATGTGGGAGACTTTATTTTCAGGAGAGCAATTGGTAGAGGTTAAGTAAGAGACTGACATTTGAGCTGCTAGGAGGACTGAAAGGCTCAGGCAGGAGGCCTCAGTTTCTCTTGTTGCCAACCCTGTCCACTCTTGCCACGCTTCCTCAAACAAACCCGTTTATCTGAGGACCCTTCAGAGCAGGCACTGGAAGGCATAGAAGCAGACTGTTGCCAGGGGGTGAGAAATGGTGGTTTAAATATACCCTGTGGACAAGGGTGTGTTTGTGGAGAAAGAGCCTCTGGGGATTTCCACAAGGCTCTTAAACGTGAGGTTAAGAATTGAATTAATTTTCAAAATGATTGCCAAATAATATCCTGTCCATTTCCTAGTGAAATAAGGGCTTTGAAAGTACCTCAGTGAAACAGGATGACTTTTTCATAATGTAGGTATTTAGTAAATGTTTGATTAATTTAGATTTTTTAAATGAGAAGCAGAATGTCTCCAATTATATTACTAATTTTCTCTAGCTTCCAAACTTACCGGTAGCTAGAGGTTCTAAAATCAAGTCTCCAAAACTTTGGACGGCAGTAAGAATCAAAGCGGTTTCTCTACTTTCTGTCTTGTTGGCAAATAAATTGGAAACTTATCTCAAGGGTAGGACACAGGGCTGGGCCCTCCCCAAGGTCCACAGTTTGGTGTCCAAAACAGAAACAGCGCAGCGATTTAAAAATCATCTGTCCTCTTCTAACAGCTTGTTTGGAGGATTCCGGTGTCTCAGGCTCCCTGCTCTGGAAGGAGAGGAACACGGGGAGGCCTTGCCAGCAGTGAAATACAGGCTGCTCCCCGGCCTGGTCTAAGTCAGACTCAGACATTTCGGGAGCTTGGGCTGGCTTTGCCAGTACCGCAGTGTGTATCCTGGCATTTCAGAATGGGAACCAGGGAGCCACTCGCTTGGCCTTGAAAGCAACTCTCAAATTTGCTTTTGAGAGAGCCATCACACATGCCTCCACCTGGGAGCTAACACATTCTCAACTCTGAGGACAAGTCATTACTATGCATGCTTAGAAATACTCTTGTGTTATTTATCTCACTGTTTTGGTTTTAAGGCACTAGGGGTGGCTTGTCTTTTATTTCATTTTATTTTCACTTCAACAGCTGCCCAATAAAAGGTGCATGTAAGACCTCAAAGTCTGGGATCATCCAGATGCTAACAAGCGATACTACCATCCTGTGTCCTAGAGGAAGATATACCCATTAATAATCTCTTTTATGAGCATTAATAATCTGTTTTTCTGGATGTCCAGTACTGGCTTTTCGAGTGGTTTTAGCTCTTTTTTCTCAAGAATTTTTAAAAAGAAATAAGTAGGAAACATCTAGGTCTTAATGAGCAAAGTATGGTCTTACTGAATATGTAAGTATCAACTGAATCCTCTTACATATGGGGGACACATAGAATATGTTTTTATTTAGCTCAGCATTGGAAGGCCAGCTTCCTGCTCTAGCACCAAGACGATTTTCCCAAGGCTGGGGCAGCTGTGGATGAAGAAGTCAGTAACACGGTGCTTGCCAGGAGGTTATCCACAGTGATGAGTATTCAAACTAATTAAAACAGTCAGATAACTGATTTGTGATTGATGTAGTGCTTCATGCAATAATTAATTAATTAATTAATTAATTTAAAAAATCAGTTTTTATGCTTACCCAGCTGGCAAATGCCTCGCAAGTAAGATTTATCAAAGGCAACAACTTGCATCATCTTTTGACATCTTTTTCTTTCTTCCCCAAGATCTAGAAGTTAGCATCTGCCGATACTTTGCACTGGCTGTGGGATCCATGGTTGGTGCCATTCTTAAAATAAGCCAGTACTTTTGTGTGGAGTGAGTAGGGACATTTGAGCAGCACTTCAGAAGGAAATAGCTATATACCATAAACTACCCAACCCCAGAAAGAAATAAGATTAATGAAAAGTGGTCATCCTAGATGAGGTAGGTCTTGGATTCATATCAGGAGAGGAAGAGAGAACCGTGTGTCTTTGGAGGTCTGTCAGAAACCAGTGGAAGGTGTTCTGGGAGAAACAGAACTCCCTGTCACATTGGTCTGTCCCATTAGGTAGACAGACCCCTGAACAGTCTCTCTTCCAAGCACACAGGTAAACTCCTTTCCCATCACCTGCAAGTATAGTAACAAACCCAGTTGTGAGCCATTGAGAAACACTGATTGTTGGCAAAACCCATAAAAAGAATAAGGATAAAGAATCTCTAAAACCCTTGAATTTCCCAACAGACCTTCTCCATTATTTAGATTCCATAAGGCTGAACGTAGAACATTAAACAGAAATAGGTGAGAAGAAAAGGTACTTTTATTTTTGCTATTATTCTAACAAATTAGAATTTTTTTTTTTTTTTGGCCCGTTGTCAGTATCGTTCCACTAGAACTTCCACAATGCTACAACCATTATGTAGGAATGCATGCGCCACCTTCCCACTGTTAATCTCTAGGCTGCTATTTCTCGACTACACAAAGGAACTAAGATCCTTTTTCACAGAAGATAGATTTGGCAGTGAAAATCCACCTTCCTTATCTTTACTAATACACTTAATGAGCCTCTTCAGTTTAAAAAAGAAAAAGAAAAAACCCTCGGATTGTAGATGCAGAGACCATTGGATCAATTCTTAAACGTGAGTAGAGTCAAGAGAGACCAGTCTCCCCAGGGTCATTTCATAGTAGCAGCCAGGGTCATCCTGAGATGTAGACTGAGTGGAGCTATGCTTCTTAGAATAAGGTGAGGGATACCAGTCAGGCCATTTTCCTCCAGAAACCTCTCCCTTTTGGTCTCTCCTGGGACCCAAAATGTTGGCATTAGTGCGCTAGGTCTTTGGATCTGTGACGCACATTCATTTGGCAAACCCTGTCTGAAAAACGAGTATGCATGAGACATTGCTAGCTGCTAGTTGGGGAAGTGCCCTCAAAGAACAGACAAGAACTAAAAGTTGAGAGAAAAAGGAACCACTTCCACCTGGGAGGATTGTATGGTAGGCGGACCGGAATTTTCCAGATGGATGTAGGCAGAGGAAATTGTAAGAGCTGAGCTGCAGAAGGGCAGAGGAGGATGGAGTAAACACATGCAAGACCAGGCCGTGAAAGCCTTGATTTAACACCGGGTGACCAAGTAGTGGGGGCTGAATATTCTAGAGCAAGTGGAGATCAGATCATTGAGTAAGAAGGACAAATGTAGGAAACATGTGGAGTGGAGTCAAGGGAGAGGAATCAAAGGTAGGAAGAGCAGTTAAGAGGTTAGCACCCACACTGGGTCGTGATGAGTGACGGAAGAGATGGTTGTGATGACGTCATGAAAGGTGTAACAGTAAAGTGAGGATAAGGTCCGTTTTAGACACGCCAGGTTGCAGGTGCTGGCAAGACATCCCAGAGAAAGGGGGACCACCTGACTATGAGATAAGGACCAGGAGAGCTGACGATTGAGAAGCGCCAACAGGAACTGGGGGACAGAAGTCAGTGAGTTGGGTTCAGAGAGAAAATTTTTCATCACAAAGTCTTCTCAAGTCTCTTGCTTATGAAGCAGATAACCCTAGAAAGGGACACACTGAAACCAGTCCGAACCATTAGCATAAACTCTGTTACAGCTCAGTAGAATGCCAATAAATCCAAGGACGACATCATGGGTAGCCTTAAATAAGGAAATAAGCCTTAAATAAGGAAAGCTGAGTCCAGCGCCAAGGTTCTTGCTAAGGGAGAACAGAGATGGGTGGACTAGTTGGGGCCATGGATAGTGTGAGGGTACAGTGGATGTCCACTGAGGCTTAGAAAGGGGAATGGGTCAGAGAGATCGCCCTACGGAGGCAGGAAGGCCTACGTCACTGTTCTGTCTTGTCCAGCTGGTGGGGGACGACTGGGTAAGAGGGATCAAGAAAAACATAGGGTGGGAGCCCCACGCACGCTTCATCTCCCCAGCACTTCTGCCCAGCCAGCCTGAAAGGCTTTCTACTTCTATGGAAAGAATGAGTATTGATCTCTTTCACTTAACTCCTGTAGAACCGTGAGATTTCAGAAACTCAAGAATTCTGGAGAGTAGAATATTTGAGAATGGGGTCCTCCCAGGTCCAGTTGTTTCCACATAAGAAGGAATTCCTGGGCCAGCTCCACAGCTAGACTGTGACTGTCCACGTCTCATCCTCCTGGGTGTATCTGTCTTGACGAGCTAGTGTTGAGTAAGAAGTTTGGCGTCTCTGGCTCTACCTATCCTCACATGTGCTCTGGGAATCAAAAGTCATAGATGAAGGTCAGGTGACATAATGTATGTGAAAGTACCCTGAAAACTCATTCACTCTATAAATCCTGGTTGTGGTGTATTTGCGTGCAGTTCCCTGTTGCCCCTGAGAACTTACAGGAAAAACAATCTCAGGTTACGTGACCTTCTCTAGGATGATAAGGGAAAAGCAGATAGTTGCGTTCTTCCTTTGGGAATAAAGGATGTCCTTTTTTTCCCTTGCCTGCTCAACTTGATGGTCACCTGTTTTTTTTCTCTAGCCCACCTTCCCTGTTTGCATTATTAGACTAACAAGCTGGGAGAGAGGACACTCTTCTCAGCTCAGCCCGTCGAGCCCTTTCCCACCAAGACCCTCTGAGCCAAGAGTGAGGGATGCTCAGCAGCACAGTGGAGGAGACAAAAGGGCCAGCAGTGACAGGACAGAGAAGAGGCTGGCACCTGGTGTGCTGAGGGAGTTAGCAGGCTGGTGCCTCTCAACATTTGATGGCATCTTTCTTCAACTTTGTTCCCATAGCCCCTTGCACAGCACTTGGCATATAGCAGGTTGTTAATAAATATTAGTCACATTGAAACAAGATGGGATTGGGAGGGAGACAAACCATAAGTGACTCTTAATCTCACAAAACAAACTGAGGGCTGCTGGGGGGTGGGGGTTGGGAGAGGGGGGTGAGGTTATGGACATTGGGGAGGGTATGTGCTATGGTGAGTGCTGTGAAGTGTGTAAACCTGGCGATTCACAGACCTGTACCCCTGGGGATAAAAATGCATTATATGTTTATAAAAAATAAAGGGAAAAAAATGAAGATGATAATAATGTACCCCCCAAAATAAATAAATATTTGTCAAATTAATGAAAAGAAGGGGAAATCTGTGGGAGGGAATCCCCCAATCCCAACCTGCACAGTTTTTCTGCTGGTGACAGAAAAGTGCCAGACGACTAAGGGAACCCAGGTTAATGGTGTGATCACTGCTGTGGGGTCGGCGGGAAAAAGACATCTGTGGACACCAGAGGGCTGTGTGCCATTAAGAGATATTCTAAATGCTTGGATCAGAAAGGGTGAACTTAGTAAAGAAAACTTTCCATTAAAAAAAAAAACAAAACAAAACAAACAAAAAAACCGTCAACAACAGTATGGTGAAACAAGTAGCCCTCCTTAATGTATATACTTCAGAAAAAATCTATTTTTTTAGTTGGAGAGTTTTTAAGAAGATAAATTCTTCACCACTACTCACAGTGGATTTCATGTTCACACCACGTATGCTTTTTTATATTTTAGGTCCTCCTGGCCCCAGGGGTCCAAAAGGTGACAGAGGACAGCAGGGACCCCCTGGTCCCACTGGCAACAAAGGACAGAAAGGAGAGAAGGGGGAGCCTGGTCCACCTGGCCCCGCCGGTGAGAGGGGCCCAATTGGGCCCGCCGGCCCCCCTGGAGAACGTGGCGGCAAAGGCTCCAAGGGCCTGCAGGGCCCCAAAGGCTCCCGTGGATCCCCCGGGAAGCCTGGCCCTCAGGGCCCCAGTGGGGACCCAGGCCCCCCTGGCCCAACCGGCAAGGATGGACCCCCTGGCCCTCAGGGCCCTCCTGGCTTCCAGGGACTGCAGGGCACCGTGGGAGAGCCAGGGGTGCCTGGACCACGGGGGCTGCCAGGCTTGCCTGGGGTGCCTGGCATGCCGGGCCCAAAGGGTCCCCCCGGCCCCCCAGGCCCATCGGGGGCAGCGATGCCCCTAGCCCTGCAGAACGAGCCAACCCCCACACCTGAGGCTAATGGTAAGTCTGAGACTTCCCTCACACCCGGGGTCAGGGGGGCTCTGTGCACTTATGGCCAGCCCCAGCATGCAGCCCCGTGTGCCCCCGTGCCCCACTTTGCTTGGCTTTGAAGGCTCTGTGAGGGCAGCACATGGCCTTGGCCGCTCTCACAGACCTCTGCCCCTGGTGGGGTCTCTTGGGCACTTTGTGCTTCTCTGTAAACGCCATCATGTTCTATCACACTTGTTTATTTAGACGAGTCAGGCCCTTGGGGACAAATGCATCCCCTCCATGCAAGTCTGAGGCTGGCTCCCCCCAGCCAGTCTTGTTCTCATCGTATGCCCCTCAGTAACCGTGTAGATGGAACTTTCTGTCACTAAAGCCCAGACTGCCTGGTTTTGAGAGGGTGTTCTGGTGCTTCTACCTTTTTAAATTCAATTACCAAATTTGGATAATTTGGCAAAACCCTCAATGTCTGGTTAGTGACTAAGCCTATTTTTGTCTCCTTTGAATCACACCCAATTCCACTTGATTTCCTTAAGCACGACTCTGGTCGTCTTCGTTTTTTTCCACAAGCCCCGTTTTGGTTGTGGGTTCTCCCCTCTATCGATGGGTTCCATAGGACTCCAGACTGATGTGGCACATCTGTGGATGCTCAGCCTTTTGTTGTTTCTGTTCTGTCATTCTAAAGACTAATCCAGACGCAGAGGAACTAAGTCCCAGTGTCCGTAACTTTCCAGGCTCTGTAGTTCTTACTACTGTGTCCTCTGCGGCCTGCCGCCCTCCTCCCCACTAGCGTCTGCTCCCAGCCTGTCCAGCACGGGCAGGCGCACACATGGACGCGCGAACTGCTCCTGGCCTTGGAGGGAAGCAAGGCCAGAGCCACGGCCTCTTAAATATAACTGAAGAAGGGCGTAGTGTTTTGTATGTGTGTTGGTTTTTTTAATTAATATTTTAAACGTCTGTGCTCCTAGGCTGCCCCCCTCACTGGAAGAACTTCACGGACAAATGCTATTATTTTTCGGTTGAGAAAGAAATTTTTGAGGATGCAAAACTCTTCTGCGAAGACAAGTCTTCACATCTCGTTTTCATAAACACAAGAGAGGAACAGGTATGTTTGCAGTATGCTTGGAGAAAACTATCATTTAAGGATTGTTTACATCTGGAAATTGCATGCTTATCTGGGGATTCAAAAGTATCAAAAATCCGTAAGTCACATAAACACAGAAGGCCGCATTCTGGCGATTTGGGCTTTATCCAGTGACAAGAGCATTCGTGGCATGGGAATTAACGTCCTCTTGCTTCCACCTGGAAGATACTGCTGTATTAAGCCTGGAGAGGATGGCTCCTCCCAGTGGCTTCTCCCAGAAGAGCTGTAATATGGAAGAGAAGTCCGCTGGCTGGCACCAGACACCTGTGGAGAGAGAAGCCAAGGGGCGTGAGCACTATGTAGGGGTGGGTGCAGGGGATGAGGTGTGTGGCCTCAGCAGCAGAGAAGGCCCCAGGGCCGAGCTCCCTCATGATCACGCTGGTGACCACTCCCTAGGCCCCTACCATGGGCCGGGCACTGTACAAGGCATCTCTCCGTTAAACCTCACAGCAAGCCCAGAACCTGTGTATTATTATCCCCCTTTTACAGATAAGAAAACTGAGGCCCCATAAGGTTTAATGGCTTTATTCATAGGATGACAAGTAAATGCAGAGCTGAGACTGAAACTGAGGTCCCTCTAGCAACAATGCCAGTGCTCTCTGGTGCCACACTGTTCCAGTGACCTCCTTCCTTTTCCCTAAGTATCTTCAGCAGACGCAGCCCTGACAACGGATGTTTCCTGCACTAACTGGGGCTGGGCATCCAGTCAGAGGCCTGGGTTTTAGAATATGCAGACTTGGGTTCCGTCTCAGCTCAGCTGCTCACTACCTTGGTTGCTGGGAAGCTTACAGAAAGGTTTGTGGCACGTGGCCATGGGAGCTGGCCCGAGGAAGCGCTCGATAACGCCATGGCTGTTTGTGTCATCAGAACACTGGAGCGACAGGTGATAGAAAGGAATGGAGCCTGGTGGGATTCATTAAGTTGTCTGGGTGATTTAGAAGAAGAGGAGCATCCCTTAAATATCATTTACAAACCTATAGGAGGAAAACGTGTCCAAGCCCCCAACCACTGCAAAAAAAAAAAAAAAACCAGGTGCAATTAGAAAAAAAAAAGCAGAAGCATGTACACACCGTAACACACCTTCTCTTTTAAACGTCCTTTCTTGGGGTGCCTGGGTGGCTCAATGGGTTAAGTCCTCTGCCTTCAGCTCAGGTCATGATTCCAGAGTCCTGGGATCGAGCCCTGCATCGGGCTTTCTGCTCGGCGGGGGGCCTGCTTCTCTCTCTCTCTCTCTGCCTGCCTCTCTGTCTACTTGTGATCTCTGTCAAATAAATAAATAAAATCTTAAAAAATAAATAAAATAAACGTTCTTTCTTTTCCCCAAATGTTGCAAGGAAGGGGGCATTCCTCCAGATACCTGTTTCTCCCCCCCACCCCAATAATGACACACTGCCACTGATTTGTGTTTCAGCAATGGATAAAGAAGCAGATGGTAGGGAGAGCGAGCCACTGGATTGGCCTCACAGACTCAGAGCATGAAAACGAATGGAAGTGGCTGGATGGGACATCTCCAGAGTATAAGTGAGTGTTCAGAGCCTTCCAGGCTGTTCTCTGGTTCTCACCCCTTCTCTGGCCCCTTGCAATCTCTTCTTTAAACACCCTGTGTCTGCTACCCGTTGTGTATTTCCATGTGTGGTTGAGAATCAGTATGCTATAAACTACTTTTTGGGTTTGTTTTTTGTTTTTTTTCTTTTCATGGCATGAATTTTTTTTCATTCCTATGGAAAAAAAAAATCAGAGACTCGTAACATCTCGCAGTAGGGTAACTGTGGTGAGGTGTTCTCTTCCATTGCTGCTGTGAAGGATAAGACTACACCAGGCACGATGAGAGCTCGCCCCTCTTCAAGGGCCGGGAGCTCGCTTCAGGATAACAACATTGTCAGTGGCCCTGACCCCAGCTGGGCTTCTGGCCAGAGTGTGATTTATGAACTACAAGTTTGTGACAGATGCACCAGGAACAAAGATGTGGTGTGTGGGAGATAATCATCCTCTATGTGTTTGAGAAGTCCTTGTTAGTGTGGTGTGACCTGAATTCTATAAAGGCAGCAACAAAGAATGGAAACCTTTTACAATACCTGCACAGGCTCCCAGGCTCATGGAGACTTCTGGGCCCCTCTTTTCAACCGCTAGGGCTGTCCTCTCCACTCCTTCCTTAATACGACCCCAGGGCCAGGAGATGGCTGAATTGTACCAATTTGAATTTCACTTCTTCCAACTCCTGTTTTGCCTCTAATGAATGTGAAAATGTGCCACACATGGTACCACATGCAGCAGAATTTATGAAAACTCACCTCTAAATAACCAGCCTTTCCTTTGCTGGAGAAGAGAAGGCAGACCCTGCAGAGGCTCAAGCAGGCATGAGGGCGACATGGTTTGGAGGTTTGGAGGCAGCCACTATCACGGCATGGGGAGGAAACCGTGAGGTGCCTCAGGCTAAGACTGTGTCGGGAGTACTGAGGCTTGGCCTGTCCTGTTGTGGACAAGGACAGGGAGCCAGGGCCAGAGGTGGTGGAGAAGCCAGAGTGAGTGTCTAAAATGTTTCTGTGGGGGCGCCTGGTTGACTTAGCAGGTTAAGCATCCAACTCTTGAGATTTCAGCTCAGGCCACAATTTTAGGGTGTGAGGTCCAGCCCCAAGTGAGCTTGAGCTCCAAGGAAAGTCTGCTTGAGATTCTCTCTCCCCGCTCTGTCCCCTGCTCACTCACGTGTGCTCTCTAAAAAATAAATACATCTTTTTAAAATTTCTTTGAGAGAGAAAGAGCATGGGAGTGGGGGCAAAAGGAGAGGGAGAAGCAGACTCCCTACTGAGCCAAGGTATCCCCTGCCAACTCAGGGCTCTATCCCAGGACCTTGGGATTATGATCTGAGCCAAAGGCAGATGATTAACCGAATGAAACACCAGGCACCCCTAAATAAGTCTTAAAAAAATGCTTCCAGGGGTGCCTGGGTGGCTCAGTGGGTTAAAGGCTCTGCCTTCAGCTCAGGTCATGATCTCAGGGTCCTGGGATCAAGCCCCACATCAGGCTCGCTTCTCAACAGGGAGTCTGCTTCCCCCTCTCTCTGCCTTCCTCTCTGCTTACTTACGATCTCTCTCTCTGTCAAATAATAAAAACAAAAAAATGTTTCTGTGTGCATGTATCTGGGCACAGGGATACAAATCTTCCATATGACAAGCAAGATTAGAGGCAGAAACCAGAGTAAGGCCATTTCTTTACAGAACAGTGACTAAACATCAAGATGGAACACTGGAAGGTTTTCAGTCTGCTTGGGGTGAGCCTCGCAGTTCTCCCAAGGCAAATGGTTATCTTCCTGCTGGGCCAACTACATATCCTGTGTGCCCCCTCTGCACCTGTCCTTTGGGAGAGGGAGCTATAGCACACCCTGGCACTCGGGGGGTTAGCTGGCGGTCAAAGAAGAACACCCAGCACAGCACAATTAAATACCTCAGGAGACTCAAAACTGTTGGAAAGGTCAGCGGTAGAGATGGAAGACGGACGTTATTAAAGGAAAAAGATAAAACTGGTCTTAGACAAGATTGCCACCTCCTCTCTTATCAGTCAGTTATCTTTTGGTCTCTTCTCTAAATCCCATTTATCTATTTAAATGGAAGGATACGCAAGGGAATAATACTAAGCAGGTCTTCTCTCCAAAAGTCCTATTTATACAACTTCCTAGTAAAGTGAGATAAAGACTATCAGATGTCCCATCATTATACATTCAGGAATCACAGATCTCAAATTCTGTAAACAAAATTGGAATCAAACCCCCTGCGTTGCTGGCAGGGATTAGGCAAACGTCCATCAGCAGGATCCAGCAGCTCAGGCATTGTTGACATGGCCAAAGGGGTCCCACAAGGTTAATGGAAATACACACAGAAAAGCAGCCGTGAAAGTAACCTCTTTTTCCGTCCAACCTCATTTCTCGCTGGCATCACCATGGCGATTTTTAATTCATGGAGATTTTTAATTCACTTGTTTCTTGTCGATGACGTAAGTTCCATGAAGGCTGGAATTCTGTCTTCTCCCTGCACTGCAGGGTTGCCGTCATGTAGCTTCATCCTAGCACATAGTAGGTGCTCTGGGGAGATCTGCTGGACTGAATGTGTGAATGAGTATTTCTCATTCTCGCTCTCATTTCTCACTCTTGCTCCCTCCTAAGTATCATCCCTTTTTTACTCTCTTCAGTTGATGGTTTCATCTAGATTATCTATTTGTCACTAGATTACTTTTCATTTTTTAAAAATCACAATATGTATATATTTAGTGTGGGGGAGACAATTCTACCTCATCTTCTCACCCTTTAACTGTAAATTTTACCCATCCTTTCCCACTACCCTCTGGTCGTACCTGATACTCCTGTCAAAAGATGTAGGGCATAGTCCTTGTTCTTTCTTTATTAATGTAGTGTTATTACATTGATTGATTTGTGGATGTTGAACCAACCTTGCAGCCCAGTAATAAATCCCACTTGGTTGTGGTGAATAATCCTTTTAATGTACTGTTGGATCCTATTGGCTAGTATTTTGGTGAGAATTTTTGCATTCGTGTTCGTCAAGGATATTGGTCATGATTCTTCTTTTTGATGGGGCCTTTGGTTTGGGGATCAAGGTAATGCTGGCCTCATAAAATGAGTTTGGAACTATTCCTTCCATTCCTGCTTTCTGGTACAGTTTCAGGAGAATAGTTATTAAATCTTCTTTAAATGTTTGGTAGAATTCCCCTGGGAAGCAGTCTGGCCCTGGGCTTTTGTTTGTTGGGAGATTTTTGATGACTGCTTCAACCTTCATCAAGATCAAAAGCTTTTGCACAGCAAAGGAAATAGTCAACAAAACCAAAAGACAACAGACAGAATGGGAGAAGATATCTGCAAATGACGTATCAGCTAAAGGGCTAGTATCCAAAATCTATAAAGAACTTACCAAACTCAACATCCAAAGAACAAATAACCCAATCAAGAAATGGGCAGAGGGGACGCCTGGGTGGCTCAGTTGGTTGGGCAGCTGCCTTCGGTCCTGGGATCGAGTCCCACATCGGGCTCCTTGCTCGGCAGGGAGCCTGCTTCTCCCTCTGCCTCTGCCTGCCTCTTTTTCTGCCTGTGCTCGCTCGCTCTCTCTCCCTCTGTCTCTGACAAATAAATAAATAAAATCTTTAAAAAAAAAAAAAAAGCTTAAAAGAAATGGGCAGAGGACATGAACAGACATTTCTGCAAAGACAACATCCAGATGGCCAACAGACACATGAAAAAGTGCTCCACATCACTCAGCATCAGGGAAACAGAACTCAAAACCACAGTGAGATATCACCTCACACCAGTCACAATGGCTAAAATTAACAAGTCAGGAAACGACAGATGTTGGAGAGGATATGGAGAAAGGGGAACCCTCCTACACTGTTGGTGGGAATGCAAACTGGTGCAGCCACTCAGGAAAACAGTATGGAGGTTCTTCAAAGAGTTGAAAATAGGGCTACCCTATGACCCAGTAATTGCACTACAGGGTCTTTACCTTAAAGATACAAAGGTAGTGATCCAAAGGGGCACGTGCACCTGAATGTTTATAGCAGCAATGTCCACAATAGCCAAACTATGGAAAGAACCTAGATGTTCATCAACAGATGAGTGGATAAAGAAGATGAGGTATACACACACACACACACACACACACACACACACATACATACATACATACACACATATATACACACACACAATGGAATACTATGTGGCTATCAAAAAACCTAAAATCTTGCCATTTGCAATAACGTGGCTGGAACTAGAGGGTATTATGCTGAGCAAAATAAGTCAATCAGAGAAAGACAATTATCATGTGATCTCTCTGATATGAGAAATTTGAGAGGTAGGGTGGGAGTCATGGGTTAGGGAGGGAAAAAAATGAAACAAGATGGGATCAGAATGGAGACAAACCATAAGAGACTCTTAATCTCATGAAATAAACTGAGGGTTGCTGGGGGTTAGGGGGTAGGGATAGGGTGGCTGGGTTATGGACATTGGGGAGGGTATGTGCTATGGTGAGTGCTGTGAATGGTATAAGCCTGACAATTCACAGACCTCTACCCCTGGGGCAAATAATACATTATATATAGATAGATATAGATATAGATACAGATATGATATAGATAAAGAAAAAAATGACATAGGGCAATAGGGGCTGTGTCCTCAGGTGACCGTAGGACACCCTATGGCTGACAGGACAATGAGTAATTGTTTATGGGAAGAACCTTCCGCCGCACATGTTTTTTCAGACCCTCCACATGAGGCAAGCTTGTCTTCTCAGGCAGTAACCACAAGCTTTTATGCAAGAACCTGCTTCTTATAGAAAATTCAGCTTTCAAGTTTTGAGTCCTAGAAGCACATCTAATGTATTGTGTAGAAACAGAATTGAGAAGTGCAGACTCAGGCAAAGTGGTGTTTTGAGCTGCAGCATCCAAGTTAACAAGCCCCCAAGTGAACGCATCCTAAAGAAAACTTGTTTTTGAGCATTTCCCTCCCAAAAAAGGCAGGGAAATGGATCAGTCATTTTCAGTAAGATTAAATTATTATTTCTATCTAAAGCAGGCTGTCATAACCCAGGGTTGGTGGGTGTAAATTCTCAGAAATGTATATCAACAGTCCATCACTTTCCCTGCCTGACACTCTAACTGGTCACGGGCAAGGTATCAAAATGTGCAAGAATCCCCCTGGTTCTCTTGTGAGTGAGAGAGTGTGTGTATCATGTCCATTGAGTGCATGTATAGTCACACATACATGCACACACACACACACACACACACACACACTGGAAGGTTACTCATCTAACCATGTTGCCAGAAGGATTCACTCCCTCAGCATTCTGATGCAGCAGCTCAGTGAGTTGATTTCTCTGTGGCAAAGATAACAAGCCTTCAGGGAGATGCTGTTACCCACTACCCTGCAAAACAGCTGCTTTTTATTCTGAATAAGAACACTTCTTTTTTTTTTTTTTTTAAGATCTTATTTATTTATTTGGCAGACAGAGATCAGAAGTAGGCAGAGAGAGAGGAGGAAGCAGGCTCCCTGCTGAGCAGAGAGCCCGATGTGGGGCTCAATCCCAGGACCCCAGGATCATGACCTGAGCTGAAGGCAGAGGCTTTAACCCACTGAGCCACCCAGGCACCCCTGAATAAGAACACTCCTTAAACAGTGCAAATGACAGGATGCAGTTTTGTTTGTTACATTTCTCTGCTGCTCTTGGGTAAAGAAAACTGTGGTGTGACTTGCAAATAACACTCAATTTCTGTTTTATTAAAAGAAATTGGAAAGCTGGACAGCCAGATAACTGGGGTCATGGCCACGGGCCGGGAGAAGACTGTGCTGGGCTGATTTATGCTGGGCAGTGGAATGACTTCCAGTGTGAAGACATCAATAACTTCATTTGCGAAAAGGACAGAGAGACAGGTAAGCAGGAGCGGGGATCTGAGAGTGGGCTGCAGAGCCTACCTCCTGTTCAAGGGTGACATATACGGAGGGTAAGGGCTTTGAATGCAGGCTCTGCAATGGGGTTCTAGTCCTGGTTAGGCCGCTTGTTAGAGGGGAAGGTTGTAAACCCCAGGGAAATAGTAACAGTATCCTCTTCATGAGGTTGTTGTGAGAGCTTAAATAAGTTAATAAATGTGCCTCAAACGTACAGGAGGTATTAGACTAACTGTTCTAGGTCATTAGCTTGTAATATTGTCAGTTAACAAATTTGGTACCAGTGTCGTGCCTCTTTTGTAGATTCCACACACGGAGATTTTAGGCGGCCAACCGTTCAAGTCCACGTGTATTTATTGAGTGTCTAATCTGGGCCAGGGGCTATGCTAGATAATGGAAGGAGATGGTCTATACCCCTGAAAAGCCTGTAAGCCGAAGAAGCTTTTGGATGTATCTATTTTTTATTTTAAAAGATCCTTATCTAAAGCTTCACATAATACATGACCCTTTTCAGAATGGGACATCTTTGTTTTCTTCATCAGGACTAGATTTAAACATTTATGGTAGGAGTAGGCGGAAATGGGGAGTGAATCCCAATAAGTATGAATTTTTTGTGGAGTGATGAAATGTTCTAAAATTAGGTACTTCTAAATTGTACAAATTTGTGAATATACTAAAAACCACTGAACTGTATACCTTAGGTGGATGAATTTTATATGTGAATTATGTCTCATAAAACCTTTATGAAAGTGGTAGTGGCAAACAAAAAAACCTCAAATACATTTTCTCAAACTATTGTTGGTAGTAACCGGGGCACAGATTCTCCATACATCCATTCAACAGTCAGGCGTCTAACTCTTGATTTCAGCTCAGGTCATGAGTTCAGGGTCCTGATTTGAGCCTCACAGTGGGCTCTGCACTCAGCGGGGAGTCTGCTTGCGGATTTTCTCTCTCTCCCACCTCCCCCCCCACAACCATTCACACATGCAGTCTCTGCTTGCAGAAGCAACAGCAGCTTAGTTTCCTGTCCAGGGGCTTTGGCCTAAGGGGCGGCCTCCAGTTTAGACCACATCTAGGGGCCTGTGGGTGTGTTCCTCGGGAACGGAGGGTAGTGGCTGCAGCCCTTGCACACTATCCTTCAGACTCACTTAAGCTCACTGGCATCTCCCAGAAAGGAGCTTAGACCCTTGTCCAGTGCACCCGTGTTTGCAGCTGTCACCAGGGGCCATCTCTACATGGCTTGATTCCAGTGGCCTGTGAGTCTTATACTCATGGATCCCGCAGGACTGTAACCAGCAGAGAAAGAGTTCTTACACAGCTACCACCCCCCTCCAGGACACAGCAAGAGGTAACAGAACCAGGAGCTCCACTTTCTGTGAAGGACACCTGTCTGCTTATCACCATGACTGCAGACTGCAGCCTGAGGTACAGGCTTGTGATGAAGGACACCTGTAAGGCCTGAATGTAATCATTTCCAGAGGTCTGGAGGACAATCACTATCTCTATGCGCTCTCTCTGCTGTGCTCCAGAGCACCAGCATCTCCTGGAGAGGAGCTCTTGCATGTGTCTGGTGGGCTAGGGGACCTATCAGGTTGGCATACATCTGAGGCCTTCCTCGGGAACAGAGGCTGGGGGATGCCATCTCTGTGCTCTCCCTGTGCCCACAGGTATTTCTGCAAATGACCCCTCCAGATCATCTGGCCCTGGTGGCCTTCAGAGCTTACACATGTGGTCCCACAGGACTTTATCTATTTGTAGTCTTTAAACACTGCTGCCTGAAGGTCTGACTTCCAATCAGCCTGCATCTAGGTGCTGACTGTGATCTTCTCCTTTGGGACACTGACCTTGGCACACCCTCAACTATGGGGAGCTATTAAAAATATGGGGCGCCTGGGTGGCTCAGTGGTTTGGGCTGCTGCCTTCTGCTTGGGTCATGATCTCAGGGTCCTGGGATCGAGCCCCGCATCGGGCTCCCTGCTCTGCAGGAAGCCTGCTTCCCTCTCTCTCTCTCTGCCTGCCTCTCTGCCTACTTGTGATCTCTGTCTGTCAAATAAATAAATAAAATCTTTAAAAAATAAAAAATAAAATAAAATAAAATAGTCTGCTTGGACAATCAGAAAGTTTGAGAGACAACCAAGAGCTAGAGTGGGTTTGAACGGTAAGGTTCATCTCCTACACACGGCCGCTCCTTAAGACTGGGAGAGGTGGTCTCATCTAATGCATTGAAACCAGCAGATAGTCAAGGAAAATGAAGAAACGGAGGAAAATGTTCCAAACAAAAGAGCAAGATAAAACTTCGGCAGCAAGGGGGGAGCCCTTCATAAAGTGGAGATAAGTAACTTCCCTGATAAAGTGCTCACGGTAATGGCCATCAGGCTGCTCACTGGAATACTGGGGAAGATGATGGAATAGGAGGATCCTGAGTTCACCTTGTGGCAAAGACACCCAAGAGAGCATCTACCTCCATGTGACTAACTGAAAACTGGCAGAACAGACCTCCCATAGCTAATCACACAGAGGAGGTCACATCCTAAGAGAAGGGAGGGACAGAGGTGTGGTTGGAAACCAAACCCCCACTGTGATTAACAGAAAATGGGAGGGACATCACAAGCATGGTGAGGCGAGAGGATAGAACCCCACGCCAGGCACCTGGAGAGCAAAGGGAAACTGCGTCCCTACCCTTAAAATGTCAGCATACGTAACTCTACCCAAGACACAGCACAGAAGCAGTAGTGAAAAACACCTGGGACTGGGGCACCTGGGTGGCTCAGTGGGTTAAGCCGCTGCCTTCAGCTCAGGTCATGATCTCAGGGTCTTGGGATCGAGTCCCGCATCGGGCTCTCTGCTCAGCGGGGAGCCCGCTTCCCTCTCTCTCTCTCTGCCTGCCTCTCCATCTACTTGTGATTTCTCTCTGTCAAATAAATAAATAAAATCTTTAAAAAAAAAAAAAAACACCTGGGACTTACCTTAGAACATGTGCTGGAAGGGCAGGGATCTGAAGATTTCTCTAGGGACAAAGTACTGGTGGGCACCATTTCTTTTTCCCAGCCTAGATAGCCAAGGCAAGCCAAGGGTAGCAAGCGAAGGGGAGCCAGTGCTAACACTCTCCATCTACCTTACATGCTCTGCCCTGGCATTCTCCAGACCCCCTGCCTCCCAACCAGCACACCCACCCATCTCAGCAAGCATCCCTCCAGAGCAGGTCCTACCCTGCCACACCTGGGAGGCAACCCTGGCCTGGATACCACTACTCCAAAGTGACTCCTGCCCTGGGAAGATGAGGGGATATTCCTACAGCCAGCTGCACAGGGAACAAGCCTATCCTTTGGTGGGCCTGCTCTGATGCAGGCAGCTAGCCTGACTGCTGGCCCCACCCATTCGTGAACTCATGGTGGCTGCTGACAGGCCTCTCAACACCATAGGGAGCAAACCCTGCCTGGTGCACCCACAGCAGGCAAAGTGGGTCATCATAGCTGGTTGTGCTGAAGGCAGTTAGCTCAGCCACAACAGGAGGACACATGCAGCCCACACAGGGGATGCCCTTGGAGCACCTGGTTCTGTTGACCAGGGGGATTGCATGATAGCACATCACAGGACCTCTTTTACACAAGGCTACTACTTTCAAACCAGGAATTGAAGCTGACTGACCTAATACATAGAAACAAACAGACAAAATGAGGAGCCATAGGGATATGTCCCAAATAAAAGAACAAGATAAAATCACAATAAAAAGCTAAATGAATGGACATAAACAATATGGCTGATAAAGAATTCAAGGCAATGGTCATAAAGGTACTCTCTGCACTTGAGAAAAGAATGTATGAACTCAGAATGTCAACAAAGAGATAGAAAATACAAAAAGAACCAGCTGGATGGAAAGATTTCAGTAACAAAGAATACACTCGAGGGAATCAAGCAGATTAGAGGATGCAGAAGAACAGATCAGCAGTCTGGAAGACAGGGTAATGGAAAGTGGCCAAGCTGAACAGCAAAAAGAAAAAAGAATAAAAATTAGAGTAAGTTAAAGGGCATTCTGTAACATCATCAAGCATAATAACATGCACATTATAGGGATCCCAGAAGAGAGAAAAGGGCAGAATACTTACTCGAAAACTTCCCTAATCTAAGGAAGGAAACAGACATCCAGGCCCAAGAAGCACACAGAGCCTCTAACAAGATGGAGCCAAGGATATCTACACCAAGACACATAACAATTAAAAGATAATGAGAATCTATGGGCTAAGTGGGTAATGAGTATTAAGAGGGCACTTGTGATGAGCAGTGGGTATTACAGGTAAGTGATGAATCACTAAGTTCTACACCTGAAACCAATTTTACCATATATGATAACTAACCAGAATTTAAGTAAAAATCTGGTGGTTGGAAATCAAGAGAAAAGAAAACTGGTATTTGCAAGGGAAACCCCATAAGCCTTATCATTCATAATTGAAACACAGTTTCCCAGATAATCAAAAGCCAAAGGAGTTCATCACCACTAAACTAGCCTTACAAGAAATGTCAAAGGGACATCTTTAAGCTTAAAAAAAAAAGTGCTAATTAGTGACAAGAAAACATACAAAAGTATAAATCTTACTGGTAAGGATAAATAGTAAAAGTGGTGGATTAAGCTCTTATAAATCTGGTAGAAGGTTAAAAGACAAAGTAGTAAAAATAACTATAACTACAAAAATTAGGAATATACAAGATGAAATGTGACATCAAAAACAAAATGTGGGAAATGGGAGTAAAGATGTAGAGCTTTAGAATGCAAACTTAAGTTGTTTTCAAGTTAAAATAGACAGTTATAAATATAAGTAGTTACATGTAAGCTTCATGGTAACAATAAAGTAAAACCTGTAGTTGATACACAGAAGATAAAAAGAATCTAAGCATACCACTAAAGCAAGTCATCAAGTCACAAAATAAGAGAGCAAAAGAAATGAATAGAAAGGAACTATAAAACAACCAAAAAGCAGTTTTTTAAATGACTAAGTATACACCTATCAACTGTTGCTTTAAGTGAATGAAATAAATTAAATAAATGAATTAAATTTTCCTCAAAATCAGCTACATGAAGTAGCCAAATGGATAAGAAAACAAGACCCATGCATATGCTGCCAACAAAAGACTCACTTCATACATAAAGATACACACAGGCTGAAAATGAAGGAATGGAAAAAGATATACCAAGCAAACAGAAACCAAAAGAAAGAGGGGATAGCTATTTTATATCAGACAAAACAGAGTTTAAACAAAGACTATATAAGAGACATTACATAATAATAAAGGGGTCAGTCCAACAAGAGGCTATAACATTTATAAATATTTATGAACCCAATATAGGAGCACCTAAATATATGAAACAAAGATTTAACAGACCAAATAGACAGCAATAGCAGGGGACTTTATTACCCAACTTACCTCAATGGCTAGATCACCCAGACAGAAAATCAATGAGGAAACATCAGCCTTAAACAATGTATTAGACCATATAGACTGAACAGATATACCAAACACTCCATCAAAAATCAACAGAAGGGGCGCCTGGGTAGCTCAGTGGGTTAAGCCTCTGCCTTCGGCTCAGGTCGTGATCTCAGGATCCTGGGATCAAGCCCCGCATTGGACTCTCTGCTCAGTGGGGAGCCTGCTTCCCCCTCTCTCTCTCTGCCTGCCTCTCTGCCTACTTGTGACCTCTCTGTCAAATAAATAAATAAAATCTAAAAAAAAAAAAATCAACAGAAAACATATTCTTCTCAAATGTACATGAAGCATTTGAGAATGTACATATATTAGGCCACAAGACAAGTTAAATTAAATTTAAGAAGACTGAAATCCTACCAAACATCTTTTCTGACCACAGTGATATAAAAGTAGAAATCAATTACAAAAGGAAAACTGGAAAATTCACCAATATGTGAAGATTAAACAACATGCTACTAAATAAACCAGTAGATCAAAGAAGAGATCAAAAAATTCCTTGAGACAAATGAAAATGGAAATACAACATACCAAAACTTACAGGATGCTGCAAAAGCAGTTCTAAGAGACTTCATAGCAATAAATACCCACCTCCATAGACAAGAAAAGCTCAGATAAGTAACCTACGTTTACATCTCAAAGAACTAGAAAATGAAGTCCAAAGTTAGCAGAAGGTAGGAAATAACAAAAACAAGAGCAGAAGGGAATGCAATGCCGACTAAGACACCATAAAAGCTCAATGAAAATAAGAGCTGGTTCTTTAAAAAGGATAAAACTGACAAAACTATAGCTAGACTCACCAAGAAAAAGAGAGAGCAGACTCAATTTTAAGTAAAATCAGAAATGAAAGTAGAGATATTACAACTAATACCACAGAAATACAAAGATCATAGGAGACTATTCTGAACAATTATTGACAGGAAATTTGACAAGCTAGAAGAAATGGATAAATTCCTAGAAACATAAACCTACCAAGACTGAATAACAAAGAAAAGAGAATACATGAACAGACAGATTAGTAGTAAGGAGATTAAATCAGTAATCAAAAACTTCCCAACAAACAAGTCCACAGCCAGAGGGCTTTACTGGTGCATTCTATCACCAGTATAAAATCTGATTTTATACTATCAAACAATGCAAAGAATTAATACTATCCTTCTCAAACTTTTCGAAAAAAGAGAAGAGAGACTACTTCTAAACTAATTTTACAAAGCCATCATTATCTCAATACCAAAACCAGAGAAGTATGCCACAAGAAAATTACAGGCCAATATCTCTGATGAACATAGATGCAAAAATCCTCAACAAAATATCAGCAAACTGAATTCAACAATATGTTGAAAGGATAATACACCATGAGAAGTGGGATTTATTGCAAGGAGGCAGGGATGGTTCAATATCCATATATCAATCAGTGGGATACATTCACAAAATGAAGGATCAAAATAATACCTCAATAGATACAGAAAAGCATTTGACAAAATTCAGCCTCCATTTAGAATAAAATAACTCTCAACAAAGTGAATAGAGAGGCCTCAACATAATAAAGGTCTTAGAAGATAAGCCGATAGCTGACATCATACTCGATGGTGAAAAGCTGAAAACTTTCTGTCTAAGATCAGAAACAAGACAAGGATGTGCCCATTCTTGCCATTTTTGTTCAATGTAGTATTACATTGAACAAAAGCATTAAGGAAGGCATGTGATATGATGAGTACTGGGTGTTATATGCAACTAATGAATCTTTGAACACTATACCAAAAACTAATAAGGTACTATATGTTGGCTTTATGTTGTACTGTATGTACTAATGATATACTATATGTTGAATTTAAATTTTTAAAAATCCCATTCAACTAACATATTTTTTTATGAAGATAAAAGTGTTTTCAAGTGTATGGGGTGGGGTGGAGTCCTAACCAGAGACATTAGAGGGAAAAAAGAAAAGGCATCCAAATTAGAAAGGAAGAAGTAAAACTGTCACTATTCACAAATGGCATGATTTTATATATAGAAGATCCTAAAGATTCCACTAAACAAACAAACAAAACACCCATTAGAACTAGTAAATATATTCAGTAAAGTTGCAGGATAAAAAACCAGTATACCAATATCTGTTACATTTCCATACGCTAATTACGAATGCTAAGACAAATTAAGAAAACATCTCCACTCACAATTGCGTCAAAGAAAATACCTAGGAATAAATTAACCAAGGAGTGAAAGATCTGTACATTGAAACCTTATGAGACATTGATGAAAGAAATTGAAGATGACATAAATAAATGCAAAGATAGTCCATGCTCATGGATTGGAAGGATATTTTTAAACTGTCCATACTAGCCAAAGCAATTCAGTCCTATCCCTATCAAAATTCCATAGAGATCCATTCATCTGTTGATGGACATCTAAGTTCTTTCCATAGTTTGGCGATTGTGGACATTGCTGCTATAAACATTCGGGTGCACGTGCCCCTTTGGATCACTACGTTTGTATCTTTAGGGTAAATACCCAGTAGTGCAATTGCTGGGTCATAGGGCAGTTCTATTTTCAACATTTTGAGGAACCTCCATGCTGTTTTCCAGAGTGGCTGCACCAGCTTGCATTCCCACCAACAGTGTAGGGTTGCTGGGGGGAGGGGGTTTGGGAGAAGGGGGTGGGATTATGGACATTGGGGAGGGTATGTGCTTTGGTGAGTGCTGCGAAGTGTGTAAACCTGGTGATTCACAGACCTGTACCCCTGGGGATAAAAATATATGTTTATAAAAAATAAAAAATTAAAAAAAAATTCCATAGAGATTCTTCATAGAAATAGAACAATCCTAAAATCTGTATGAAACCACAAAAGACCCCAAAGAGCCAAAGCCATCTTAAGAATAAAAAAGCTAGAAGCATTTTGAAATGTGATTTCAAACTCTATTATAAAGGCACAGTAATGAGAACAGAACAGTATAGTACTGGCATAAAAACAGACATGTAGATTGTGGAACAGATCATGGACCAGAATAGAAAAATAAGCCCATACATATCTGGTCAATTAACTGACAAAGGAGCCAAGAATACATAACAGCAAAAGAACAGTATCTTCAATGACTAGTGTTAGGCAGACTGGAGCCATATGCAAAATCATGAAGTGTACATCATACACAAAAATTAACTCAAAATGGATTAAAGACTTAAGACCTGAAACCATAAAATCCCTAGAGGAAAACATAAGCAGTACGCCCCTTGACCATCAGTCTTGGTGATGATTTTTTTCATCTGACACCAAAAGCAAAGGCAACAAAGGCAAAAATAAACAATTGGAACTATATCAAACTAAAAAGCTCCTACACAGCAAAGGAAACTTTAGAAAAAATGAAAGGGGGACGCCTGGGTGGCTCAGTGGGTTAAAGCCTCTGCCTTCGGCTCAGGTCATGATCCCAGGGTCTTGGGATCGAGCCCCGCATCAGGCTCTTTGCTCATCGGGGAGCCTGCTTCCTCCTCTCTCTCTCTGCCTGCCTCTCTGCCTACTTGTGATCTCTGTCAAATAAATAAATAAAAATCTTTAAAAAAGAAAAAAATGAAAGGCAGCCCAACCCTCCATTAATAGATGAATGGATAAAGAAGATGTATTATATGTATACAATGGAATACTATTCAACAAAAAAGAATGAAATCTGGACATTTGCAATATCGTGGATGGAGCTAGAGGGTATTATGGTAAGCAAAATCATGAAGAGAAAGACAAATACCATATGATTACACACATGTGGATTTTAAGAAACAAAACAAATGAACACATGGAAAAAGAGAGAAAGACAAACCAAGGAATGGACTCTTAACTATAGAGAACAAACTGATGGCCACCAGAAGGGAGGTAGGCTGGGGGGGATGGGCATTTAAAATAGGTGATGGAGGTTAAGGAGTGCACTTATCATGATGAGCACCAGGGATTGTTGAATCACTGTATTATACACCTGAAATTAATATAACACTCTGTGTTAGCTGGAATTAAAATTAAAACTTGAAGAAGTTAAAAGAAAAATTCTTTTTCTAACTAAATGTGAGGACAGGTGTTAACTAGACTTGCTGTGGTGATCATTTCAGAATGTAAACAATTACCAAATCATATTGTACACCTGAAACATACTAATATGTGGTGTGTCAGCTATACCTCATTTAAAAAAAAAAAAAAAAAAAAAGAGGGACGCCTGGGTGGCTCAGTCGGTTGGACGACTGCCTTCGGCTCGGGTCATGATCCTGGAGTCCTGGGATCGAGTCCCGCATCGGACTCCCAGCTCCATGGGGAGTCTGCTTCTCTCTCTGACCTTCTCGTTCATGCGCTCTCTCACTGTCTCTCTCTCAAGTAAATAAATAAAATCTTTTTAAAAAAAAAAGAAAAAGAAATTAAAGTAGAGGGTGAGAAGTCACCCAGACTTGTCATTTGTTTGCCTTGTTTGGCCACTTGGGATTTGAGTGGAGCCCAGAATAGGCTTCTTCAAAAGGAAATTTACCTTTTAGTTAATCTGAATATGACCTTACAGGCATTTCTTTGAAAAAATAACTGAATGTTGTATTTTTTAATTTTTCCTATAAAAATACATGTTCCTTTTTTTTTGAATTGTACATTAATGGTGTTCTTTAAGAAAAACTAAATGCCCATTATTTTTCCTCTCTTTTAGTACTATCATCTGCATTATAATGGACTATGATGTAATAACATGAGCTAACTTCTGGATGGTTCTCAAAGGGAAAGGATACTGCTTTCTGATTGTATCACCTTCTCTCCAGATTGGGAAAAAAAGCACTGAAAACCAGTTTCTGAAAAGATTGACGGCTGGTTATCTCTACCATCCTCCTTTACTCAAGGACTTCAGAACCGAAATGTTCCCCCAGTATGATATATTGATTTTCAGTATGCAAATGGACTGAATCACATAGATGTTTCTCAGCCAGTAACTGTATAATTATGCAAATCACATCTTCCAAAGTATGGATTGCTCCAATCAGAAAAAAGGCTATCATTGGTTGTTGAGCTCTAAGAACTTAAACTGTATTGTGTGAACAGTACCTTACATTTCTAAAATCCCAGACATAAGAAAAATATGCAGACATACAGATATATAGGCCAACTCTTAGTGATAATATGAAATATACTTAAAGAGCTTTTAAAACTTTGTATTTTTGTACAAAATATTTGCCTTTTTACAATTTTTTCCTTTTCTTCCTTTTTTTTTTTTTTGTCCTTTAACCAATATAATACATGGAGCCAAAGAAAACAATAATGGTACTAATAAAAAAAACTCCTAGGGTTTCTTGTCAGATTTAATTCTACCCAATGGCAAAAAATTTTTTTTCAATTGTGGTTTTAAAAAAATATTAAATATATATGTGTATATATTTTTTAATGTAGCATTTCCTCAGAAGAGTCAATCACTTGAAATGTCTACAAATATCCTTTCAGATTTTTCCAGGGTACGGTCAAGCCTGAACATATACATGGCTCAGTCAGGTGGGCTGTGTATCGAGTCCATCACCAGCCAGCATTCTTGTGTGCCTGGCTGGGCCCGGAGGAAGTGGTCAACTCAGGATGTGCTTCTGCTTCATTTTGGTGGACGTTAGGGGTGGTAGAAAGGTATCTGTTGGAAAAGACAGAGCACCTAGAAAGCCTTGTTTTGTGGCTACGGTATGAATGTGTGTGGTATCAGACTCATAATAGAGTTGCTAATGATTGTCAGGAAAGTATAGCATCCTGTCAACCAAGGACAGAGATACAAGAAAGATGGGGAAAGCTATACGCTATCTGGAAAGTTTGTGTTTTCTTAATTCACCTTCCCAAAAGCATAACTCCAAGGCACATGCATAATGAAATGCAAGAGTCAACTTTTGGCCACTACATTGAACGACTGCAAGGAACCTTTCCTCTGAGTCCATCCTCCTCCTATTCCTTGACTTGCCATTGAAAAGTTTAACAAGAAATGTGCTGAAAATAGGCATTAGATATCATTGATTCTCAAAGGTAAGATTTCTATCCAACAGAATTCCTCTCCTCCCCTTCCAAGGAGCTTCCCAGGCAATGCTGCTACGTATCCCAAATAAAATGGTAAAAGAATAAAGACAGAGTTTGACTTTCACACCTGTAGCTGTGTGGACTATGTTGTCTTACCCCTGGTCACCATCCATGCCATCTCCCATCTCTGCAGCCCCAAGTGGCCATCTCCTCAGCACCTTTATGCCCTGATGCCCAGTCCATGTAGCCTGGTCAGGTGGACAGGACCCACTGGCATCTGGGCCCCATGATACAAGGCAAGCATTGGATTCTAGTACTTAGTCAGGCTCAAGACCATTCATAGATGAAACCCAATCCCTCAAGACCTTTCAGAGACTAAACCAAATCGCCTGTTTGTCCTTTTCCTGTTTAAGTAATTAAGATTCATGCCTAAAAGCAACTTAAATGTCTTCTGCCCCCATGAGAAGGGAATAGGTGTTTCCCACAGCTGGGACTGTTCCTGTCCTAGCCCTGAACTTACAGTGCTCTCGTTGTCAAGCACTACAGCAAGTGCTTGAGTCAGACAATTTCATGTCCTCCTCCCAGCAGCCTTATGAAGCAGGCTTTTCAACCCTCCCCACTGACAGAAAAGGGGAGGATCAGAAGAGATGACATCATTTTCTCGGTCACACCATCACCAGTGAGACAGGATTCAGATCTGAGCTCTGAAAATGATCTAATGTTCTTTAGAAACCAAGGACCTTCTTAATACCACCCTGAATAAAATCAGATCTGAGTATCTCACATTATAAGATGCCTCACATGCTTCTCTGTGCATTTAGCTATTTACACACCAGGCTTCTGTTCACCTACTCACAGCTGATGCTCTTTTGGGAGGAGAGATTTAATGAACTATGATGTCTTCAGGCACGTGATTTCCTACATGCTGAGAGAAGGGAATTTTTTCTTCCTTACTGGCTCTTGTAAAGGATGAATCCACACCAGGAGGGGGGGGAGGGGAAACCCTTTCTGCTTCTCTTACAAATATTCGTCTGTTCCCCCACCACCCTTCCAATTTGAAGGAGCTAAAATTTAAGCTAAATCAGACAACAAACAGTAATAGCCACTCCTATTTTAAAACCCAGATGTTTAAGGAAGTAGGAAGCTATATAAGTCAGGTAACAATACCGAGCATATCCTTTTTGCCTCAGATGACAAAGCTGGTCTCTTCTTGAAAAAGTAAGCATATTAACTCATTCATGACTCAAAGAAGTCACACAAGAAGAATATCAGTTTAAATATGTTTGGCATTTTCACCTACATTATCTCCTCTAATCTTCATACAAAACCTATTGCCCTTTATCTTTTTAAAGGATTTATTTATTTGAGACAGAGAGTACAAGTGGGGTGAGAGGGAGATTGAGAATCTCAAGCAGGAACCCCTCTGAGCATGGAGCCTGATGGGGGCTCGATCTCACAACCCTGAGATCATGACCCAAGCTGAAATCAAGAGTCCATGGTTTAACCGATGGAACCTCTCAGGGGCCCCTTGTCCCTACTTTAGAAATTAGAAAACAGGGACTACTTGGAAGACCTGTTGTTGCCCATATTGCTGTCACAGTAGCCTTCAAAAATGCAAATCTGATCCGGATCCTCATTCTTAATTCAAAATCCAAGTCCATCCTACCCCAAATCCTCAGCCTAGCACATTACAGAGAATCACGAGTTCCCACTCACACCTCCAGCCTTCCTCTGGCTGCAACCCCACCCTCCTTCCACAGGCACCCAAACAGCCTTCCAAGCCAGCTGCACTTACCCCACGCTCTTTCTCACCCCCACACTTCAACTGACTCCTTCCTCATCTTTTTTTCCTGGAAAGAACCTTCTTTAAGACTCAGCCCAAGCATCACTTCTTGCCTGATTCCTTTCCCAACAAACGCACCTTGAAAGTAGAGCTGATTCCTCTTTCCACGCCAAACACTATGCACAAGTGTGCTGGATGAAACAATAAAACTCCTTCCCTGGTTAGAGGTATACAGATTAGTTGCAAGACCAAAAAACGACTGAATTAGAAGAGAGGAAAGTGAATGTGGCCAGTCAGTTATAAAATCATAAAAGCACCAAAGAGTGGGAGAAGTCAAGCAAGAGAAATAAAGGAATTCATGTTACTCATAATTGCTTATTATACATCCATATATTGGATCTAAGTATATTATACATGTCATTCCATCAACATAAATGGAAGAAGATAGACTGAAAAAAATCAGATGATAAAACAGTTTCATCCTTTTACCAAAGTATGGCCCTGAGTCTGGGAAAAGCTTTAGAAACTTTTTCTAAATGGCAGTGTGATCAAGGATCTCTTCTCTTGCTATTATACTCAACAATTTTACAAGTACAGGTGGACTTCCCAGTGTTTTTGAGATGTTGCTGTATACAATAGTTCCATTTTCCTAGGAATAATCCCTTAATGGAATGGTATCATATTTATTCTATAAATCACAAAGGAGATATTGAAAAGATTTTGCTCGCCTCCTAGATATTCTTGTTCAAGTAAGTACATAGCATGCCCAGTTGGGCAAAAGTCCAGAAAAAAAGCAAGCTTAAGCAAACCAACTTTAGGGCCTGGGTGGCTCAGTTGGTTAAGCCTCTGCCTTTGGCTCAGGTCATGATCTCAGGGTCCTGGGATAGAGCCCCACTTCGGGCTCCCTGCTCAGTAGGGAGCCTGCTTCTTCCTCTCTTTCTGCCCCTCCTTCCTACTCATGAGCCCTCGCTCTCTTAAATATATATATATGTATGTATGTGTATATATATATGTATGTGTATGTGTATATATATATATATATATATATATATATATAATTTTTTTTTAAATGGGCATAACCAAAGGATCTCGATTTAGTCTTCTTGACCAGGTATGGAGAACTGTCCTTTGGCCAGTCTTCTAATCTTTGGTGCCAGAGTTTACTTTACTCTTTACATGTCACCCATTGCCGTGACCCACCGAATCATGGCTGGAAACTACAGGGAATTATAGGTGTCTTAGAATCAATTCCTGGAGCACCTGGGTGGCTCTGTGGGTTAAGCGGCTACCTTCAGCTCAGGTCATGACCCCGGGGTCCTGGGATCATGCCCCTCGTCCAGCTCCTCCCTCAGCAGGGAGCTTGCTTCTCCCTCTCCCTCTGCCTGCCGCTCCACCTGCTTGTGCTCTCTATCTCTGTCAAATAAATAAATGAAATATTTTTTTTAAATAAAATCAATTCCTGTGCCATGGAGCAGGAGCCACGCCAGGCCTGACAAGCCTCCCCTGGGTATCTGCTGCCCCGGCAGCCTGGGCTATAGAGAGAACACACATGGAACAAAATGGCCCCAACTAAGACATACCCACAGTGAGTAGAAAAGCCACCTCAACCTTCAGAGCCTTCAGCAGAGCTACCTGGCCAACCCACAGACCCATGAAACGTATGTTCCATTGAGATTTGGGGGTTGTTTATTACACAGCATTACTGAAGCAAGAGCTAACTGATAATAGGTCCTTGGGTTCTAACCCAATTACTCTATATATGGCTATTTTTGGTCTGTCCCTCCAGATCCCTTCTCCACCATTCTCCTGGGCTTTGGGAGGTAAATCTTTATGGGTTTCATTGGTTTCTGGTTTCCAATTGGTTTGGTCAATGAAATGGCAGGAGAGAAAGAGCAAAGTGGGCGATTTATTTCCCTGACCTACTTGCTGAACTTCTCCCTGCATCCCTCAGCTAAAGGCCACACATCCTGTTAGGTGGTCCAGCTCTCTCTCTGGGTCCAGAAGTGACAAATTCCTCTTACAACACCAACACCAACACCAACACACACACACACACACACACACACACACACACACACACACCCTCCCCCATAATTGTTCAAAGCTGTACCAACTTCAAGATTCCACACTATCCTTTATTATCTTCTCCAAACCTGCTGTAGCTTTGTCAATTACCCCTTTAATACACTCTCAATTACTCAGCTTTACTGCGCCATCTTTTCCTCATTGGACCCTGACTGATAACCTTTCTTCCTCTACCCCATCTCCACCTCGATGCCTCTACCCTGCCAAGCAGTGTGTTCCCCACTTTCTCTTCATGGATCAAAATGTGACTTCCCTTTCAAGGCACAACCCCTCTTTCAAAACACTTCCTCCAAAATCTCTACCTCCCAGTGACCTCTCCCTTCCCTTATCGCCCCAAGATCAATTGCTGAAACCACACCGTCAATACTTTGTTTTATACCAAAGCATAGCAGTGTGTAAGCTGTGCTCCAGGTAGCTAAAGGATCTTGTGAAGGTGCCACAGTAGTTGAGAGGAGGGTATTTGTGTAGCAGAGATCCAGATGCCTTTTCAGATGGCTATGTATTTATCTCGTATATGAGGTTTCTTCCGAAGTTCACTGTTTAAAAAAAAGTTAAAAATTTTGATACAGTACACTAATCTTTAATGTCTTATGCATTGAGTCATAGCTACTCAAAAGGCAGAAAAATCAATTTAAATATCTCCAAAATCAGGGAATTTGTGTTCTCCCTTTGCTATAGGGGCAGATGGATAATGGATAGATGGAAGGATTGAAGCACAGATGGATGCATCGGTGGGCAGGTGCACAGATGGTAGATGAATGGCGTGCATGAGTGGATGAATGGATACATGCCTCCATGGATAGAGAGATGGATGGAAGCATGTATGTGAAGGTTCTGGCCTCATCATAAGCAGTTTCTTCACAGGCTCTACCTACTTGCTCATGATCTATAGGAACATGTCTTTTTGCTCCTACACAAATCCCCCTGAAAGTATCTCTCCTGAAACTTTAAACTCCAAAAGGTCAACTAAAGGGAAGCTGAAGGTCACAAGGGATAAGGGCAGGGCTGGCTGAACTCAGCTGCACTAAGCAGCCCCAGATTGTACTGACGGAGATCTGAGGGGGAAAGGATGCAAGAGGAATGGCACAGAAGCCTGAAGCTAGGGGAACTCCTGCTCAGATCTGTGAAAAGTAAGAGTCCCCATAGCAAACATGTCTTTAAAAATCTGTAATTCTGGGGACACCTGGGTGGCTCAATTGGTTAAGCCACCTGATTTCAGCACAGTTGAACTTTGATCCTCAAAGTTGTGGGATCGAGCCCATGTTCGGTTCCACACTGGGCATGGAGCCTGCTTAAGATTCTCTCTCCCTCTCCTCCCCTCCCCTCCCTGCCACTCACTGTCTTTCTTTCTCTCTCACAAACAAACAAACAAACAAACAAAAAACTATTATTTACCCCCCCAATATTTCCAAGCTCCAACCATGTTTCCCAATTCTACCAGGATGTTCACAGATAGCAAAATGAATAATCATTTTTCTCTTGCTTAATCAAATCAGCATAGACAATGCTTATATGTGTTGTCATACTCATATTACCTTGTTTTTGATGGTGGCAATTACTTGTTCCTAAATAACTATTTGCTATGCCTTCATTTGAATAATACCATGTGAAAAGAAGCTGGTTTTTTTCTCCAAAGGTATAGTTTGAGACCCATTTTATAAAATAGTCTGGATTTCAGGTTGTATAAGGTGCCACTTAATAGACACTGCAAAGCAGTAATCATTTCCTACTGGAACTTCACCTGATTCAACTTTGTATCTACAGCTTCACAGAGTGAAATGTACCAAGAGTCCTGAATCAACAGGCACAAGGAATAGTGAATAGCACCTTCATACAGACCCTGACATTTCTCGAAAAGGAAAAAAAAAAAAACACAGAAAAATTAGATGATGGATGTGCAGATGGGTAGAAAGATAGCTAGCTATAGATAGATAGATATAGATAGAAAGAGAAATATAAATATAAATAAGAGATATATAAGATATAAATAAGAGATATATAAGAGAAAGATAAATATAGATAGAAATATAGAGAGAGAGAGAAAAAGACCGAGATTGAGGGTTGGCTAGGAGAAAGCTATTAGTTTTCAATCCAGAGTCCACTTGAAAGAGTTCTTTCAGTGGAAGAAGCCCTGCCCTCCAAGTCCACTGCAGTCCTTCACTTGCTCCCCACACCCAAGTTTTAGATTATCCTAGATCCGGAGAAGCTGGCTGCATGGCACATACCTTCCTGAGGGCATGAAAACCTCATCTGCCTCAAATCATTTTTGCTTACTTTTCAGCTCCATAACTATAGTGTTTGGAAGTTACAGACCCTCCAGAAATTACCTTTTTCTGTTTCTCTCACAGGCAACAAGATCACATGCATTGCATTTTTCACAGTCTACAGTAAGAACTAGTGCCTTGGCCAACTGGCCCTGGCTTTTGGGATGGCTGCTTCCTTCCTCCTAAGGGGACAATTTTCCTCCCCTGTAACTCAGCTCACTGACCTGTTACTCTGAAACAACAGGTACATAGGGAGACCAGAGCAGGAGAAGCCCAGAACCCAGCCTGTTATCCAAATGCAGGTAGCTCCAGGAGGAGATGTGTAGGGGTAGGCTGGTCCCAGCAACATAAAACCCCCATGGGAAGGCACTTGGCATCTATGAAAGGCAGGCAAGGTTGATCTTCTGCTGTCACCTCTACTGTGTATGAATGAACTCTAGGGTCTCATCCTTTCTGGTCCAGCCTCTTTGTGATTTCTGAGAAAGAATCTTGTACTTAATATATAATCTCTTAACATAAGAGATTATGTAAGAAAAGACCACTTCTCATAAGAAAATAAATCAATACCTCAAGATCAGTAAGATAATGTCCCAGATGCCACAGCCTTATATGTTCCTAAGCTTCACATTCTCGTAGGGCCCACATGGGTACCTGCTTCATCACAATAGGAAGGGGAGTGTTGCCCCTTTGACACTCATACCCAAGTATGGATCAAATCCCGTCCTTTCATTCTCTAGGTTAGGAGCTCTGAGAAAGTCTTTGAACTAAAGTCCAGAGCACAATAAGAGGCAAATAGTCACAAAGAGGAACCAATGGCTAGATGACCAGAGCTGACTGTCCACAGAAGATTCCAGAGTAAAGAAGTCTCACCTGGACTTCTCCCTCTCTACTTCCAGCTTGCCTCCAGGCATCACCTTTAAAACCTCCCATCCAAGAGCACCTTGCAGGGGGTATAGCTCTTTGGTAGAGCATTTGACTGCAAGAGCACCTTGCAGACATCCTACCCCCCTGAAGTGCCCTTCCCCTGCTTACAGAGACCCATCATCCACCCTGAGGGACACTCGTCTCAGGCTGTTGATACAAAGCAGACCTCAGCCTTCAGGCAAGATTCCAAAATCTCTCCACAGGGGTCTGAACCAGAATAACCAACCCCAATAACCACCCCAAAAGCCATTAATACAAGAAGAGGGGGAAGGGGTAAGGAGGGACAAGACAAAACTTAGTTAAAAGGCTAGAAAGTGGACATTTCACCCAAAGAAGCATGTCTCCAAAGCTGGACTCAGTTATTGTGGGGAAGAATCTGGAGATAGGGAATAAAAAGGAGGGGGTGACATTTATACATGAACCTTGATTTTTTTTCCCCTTATTTTTACAGGTCTTACTTTTATGGAGCAGTTACAGATTTATAGAGAAATGTATCAGAAAGTACAGAAACTGCGCCCTCTCCCTCCCATCTTGTTTTGGTGTAGTAGTACCTTTGTTACAGATGATGAACCGATATGGATACATTATTTTAACTAAGGCCCATAGTTCATATTAAGGTTACTCTTTGTGTTATGTACTTGTCGAAATCCATAGAATGTGCAAAGACAGGTGTCCATCATCACAGGATCATACAGAAGTTTCACAGCCCTAAAAATCCTGTACTTTACCTATAAATGAAACATGCTTGATGAGCAAAATATCAGAACAGGAGATCTGACAAAGACTTTTGCTAAAATCTGTGAATGTGAGGGCGCCTGGGTGGCTCAGTGGGTTAAGCCGCTGCCTTCGGCTCAGGTCATGATCTCAGGGTCCTGGGATCGAGTCCCGCATCAGGCTCTCTGCTCGGCAGGGAGCCTGCTTCCTCCTCTCTCTCTGCCTACTTGTGATCTCTCTCTGTCAAATAAATAAATAAAATCTTTAAAAAAAAAAAAATCTGGAGATGTGTCCTGAAAAGAAAAAAAAAGAAGAACTTTAAAAGACTCCCCTACTGACCCCACAAAATCACATTTGATCATTTGGATTCCCTTTTCAGTGGCAAGACTGACATCACGCAAACCCTGAACCCTCAAGGAGAGCTCAGTCCTGCATAGTTGCTCCACGGCCACTCCCTACACTTAAAGCCAGCCCTGGGAGGGTCTCGGGGGGCTGGCAGGGAAGAGAAAAGTCCCCAAGACAGTTCTCAGGAGCAGAGAAGCAAAGCCAGTGGCTTATTTATCCTCTCCCAAGGTCAGACAACCCCCCAAAGATCACCAGGAAACAAAGATTCTTCACATTATGTATCATCATATGGTGGTTTTCTTTGAGGATCTGCCTTTCCCAAGGGAAGGCTGAATGTGAAGCCAAGCAGGTAGAAATAGAACAGAGCAGAAGAAGTGGTTGAGAGCTGGGGAAGGAGAAGATACTTAGTGCACCCTGTTTTCATTTGGGGTGTTTTTTGTTTTTTTGTGGGTTTTTGTTTTGTTTTTTCCTTTGAGCTAGGATCTCAGAGCCCTACTGTAATACTTTCCAAAGCTTTCAGATTAATCACTTATCCTATGTGTGCATTGATCACCAGACAAGTTCCTAAATTAAACATGTTCGTATCACATCTTTACAAATGGAAGATGACTGGAAACCTGATATATACCAGTGTGTTTGTATATATACCACACACAGACACACACAAACACACACACAGACTCACACATGAAGCCCAGCTGAGCAATCCCATGCCTACCCATAGCAGCATCTGAACTCACTTATACACAAATCACCCCTCAGCAATCATTCCTTCCACCTTCGTCTTCACTCGTTACGGTACTCCCTGCCCTGGCTGTTAGAAATGTTTCCTACATGTCCGAGTCTTCCATTCTTCCCTGTACTCATCTGCTGGGCAGCCACAACAAAGTACCATTGGGTGGTGTAAGCACCAGCAATGAATTTTCTCATTGTTCTGGAGGCTAGATGGAGCTGTTGACAGGTTTCTCCCAAGTCATCTCTCCCTGGGTTGCAGATGGCCATCTTCTTGTGGGGAGCCCACATGATCTCTCCTCTGTGTGTGTTTGCATCCTCACCTCCTTTTCTTAGAAGGACATGGTCATATGAAGGTCCACCTTAATGACCTTATTGTACCTTAATTACCTCTATCTCCTAATAGAGTAACCTTCTGAGGTATTAGGGGTTAAGAGTTCAGTATATGAATTCTGGGGGATACAATCCAGCCCCAAACATTCTCCATGCCTCCTTCATTCTTAGTAAATGACTCTTTGTCCCACTTTATTAAAAATGTTGAGGCCAGATCTGGAGAGGAGTAAGATGGTGGAGGAGTAGACCTAAATATCATCAGGTCCTAGAAGTCCAGCTAGATAGTTATCAAACCATTCTAAACACGTACAAACTCAACAGAAGATAGAAGAGAAGAGCAGCAATCCTAGGAATAGAAAATTGACCACTTTCCGGAAGGTAGGATGTGTGGAGAAGTGACTCCAAGGCGACATATGGGAAGATAGACTGCAGAGGGAGGCATCAGCTCCTGGTAAGTGTGAGAGCAGCAGAGCACAAAACTGGAACTTTTACAAGCATGCTCCACTGAGGGACATCACCCCAGAGGCTAAGCAGGGGTGGAGCCCTCACGGGGACAGATTGGTCTCAGGACCTGCAGAGTCACAGAAAGACCAGGGGTGTCTGAGCGTGGCAGAGCTCCCAGGTATTAGAGCAGGGAAGCCAATTACAGAAACGGAGCTGAGGAGGGGACTCTCAGCTCAGGGTTACCTTAAACTGTGATCCACAGTCGGGCACAGTTGGACCACTGCTCTTTGAGCAGGGACCCCACAAGTGGCAGATCTGGGGAGACTCACCTTCTTCCTCAGGGAGGATCAGCATGGCAGAAATCTTCTGAGTTTAGAGACTCTCAATGGGGTCGTGTGCCAGAGATAGAAATGCCTGGTCACAGGCTGCGTGAGCTCACAGTATGGCCAGAGACCAGAGAGATGGGAGGGATTAACTGTTTTTCTCTGAGGGCGCACTGAGGAGTGGGTCCCTGAGCTCTTTGCTCCTATGGGGCAGGAGATTGGGAGGCCGCCATTTTCATTTCCATCCTCCAAAACTGTACAGAAAGCATTTAGGGAACAAAAGCTCCCAAGAGCAGATTACTTAGCCTGGCCCCTGGCAAGGGCAGTGCAATTCTGCCTCCAGCAAAGACATTTGAGAATCACTGCAATGGGCCCCTCGCCCAAAAGATCAGCAAGAACATCCAGCCAAGACCAAGTTCACTGATCAATGAGAACTGCGGAACTCCAGAGCTAAACGTAAACAACATATAGAATTCATGGCTTTTTCCCCCATGATTCTTTAGTCCTTCAAAGTTAAATTTCTTAAATTTTATTTTTTTCTTATTCTATTTTTTAAATTTTCCCTATTTTAATGTTTTAAACTATTTTATCTTATCAATTTTTAAAAACCTTTTATAATTTTCATTGTTATAGTCATATTTTATCCTTCCTTATATTTAACCTTGTTTTCTGAATACATACAGGGTTTTTTTTTTCTTTAAAATTTTGGGATACAGTTTCTTCTAATAGATCAAAATATATCCTAAATCTAGCACATAGCTTTGTTCTAGTCTCCAGCCTGATCACATTCTTTGCTCTTTATTTTTTCTTTTTGCAGCTAACGTCTAATCTTACCAATTCCTTTTTTAGAATCTTTTAATTTTCATCTTTACACTCATATTCCATCCCTTCATCATGTTTACACTTATTTGTGTGTGTGTGTATGTAGATATATATATATATAGGTTTTCATTTCTGTAGAATTTTGAGATGTAGTTTCTTCTAACAGACCAAAATACACCCCAAATCAAGCATGTGGCTCTGTGCTATTCACCAGTCTAATATATACGTATTTTTTTCTTTGTTTTTTCACCCCTGGTTTTGGGTCACTTCCAATTTGGTTAGTGCATATTTTCTGGGTCGTTGCTACCCTTTTAGTATTTTGTTCTCTCATTTGTCTATTCCTATGTGGATTAAATGACAAGGTGGAAAAACTCACCACAAAAAAAAGAACAAGAGGCAGTACTGATGGCTAGGGACCGAATCAATATGGACATTAGTAATATGTCAGAACTAGAGTTCAGAATGACAATCATCAAGGTGCTAGCTGGGCTCAAAAAAAGCATGGAAGATACTAGAGATCACTTTTTGGAGAAGGGAAATCCCTTTCCAGAGAAATCAAAGAAAACCTAACCAAATTAAAATTTAAAAAGCGATTAATGAGGTACAATAAAAAATGGAAGTTCTTACTGCTAGGATAAATGAGACAGAGGAGAGAATTAGTGATATAGAAGACCAAATGACAGAGAATAAAGAAAAGAGAGACAAACAACTACTGGGGTGGCAATCCTTATATCACGTAAATTAGATTTTAAGCCAAAGACTATAAGAGATGAGGAAGGACATTATATCATACTTAAAGGGTCTGTTTAATGAGAAGATCTAACAATTTTAAATATCTATGCCCCTAACATGGGAGCAACCAATTATATAAACCAATTAATAATAAAATCAAAGAAACACATCAACAATAATACAATAATAGTAAGAGATTTTAACCCCCCCCCACTGAAATGGACAGATCATCTAAGCAAAAGATGAATAAGGAAATAAAGGCTTTTATTTTTTTTTAAGATTTTATTTATTTATTTGACAAAGATCACAAGTAGGCAGAGAGGCAGGCGGGGGTGGGGGGAAAGCTGATTGATGCGGGACTCAATCCCAGGGCCCCGAGATCATGACCTGAGCTGAAAACAGAGGCTTAACCCACTGAGCCACCCAGGTGCCCCGAAATAAAGGCTTTAAATGACACACTGAACCAGATGGACATCACAGATATATTCAGAACATTCCATTCCAAAACAAGAGAACACACATTCTTCCCTAGTGCACATGGAACATTTTCCAGAATAGATCACATCCTGGGTCACAAATCAGGTCTCAACCAGTACCAAAAGATTGGGATCATTCCCTGCATATTTTCAGACCACAACGTTTTGAAGCTAGAACTCAATCACAAGAGGAAGGTTGGAAAGAACTCAAATACATGGAGGCTAAAGAGCATCTTACTAAAGAATGAATGTGCCAACCAGGAAACTAAAGAAGAATTGAAAAAAATTCATGGAAACAAATGAAAATGAAAACCCAAAATCTTTGGGACAAGCAAAGGTGGTCCTGAGAGGGAAGTACATAACAATACAAGCCTTTCTCAAGAAACAACAAAGGTCACAAGTACACAACCTAACCCTACACCTAAAGAAACTGGAGAAAGAACAGCAAAGAAAGTCTAAATCCAGCAGGAGAAGAGAAATAATAAAAATCAGAGGAGAAATCAATGAAATAGAAACTAAAAGAACAGTAGAACAAATCAATGAAAGTAGGAGCTGGTTCCTTGAAATACTAAGATTGATAAACCCCTGGCCAGACTTTAACAAAAAGAAAAGAAGGACCCTAATTAATAAAATCATGAGTGAAAGAGGAGAGATCACAACCAACACCAAAAAAATACAAACAATTATAAGAACATATTATAAGCAACTATACACCAACATTTTTGACAATCTGGAAGAAACAGATGCATTCCTAGAGACATATGAACTACCAAAACTGAACTAGGAAGAAATAGAAAAACCTGAACAGACCCATAACCAATAAGGAGATTGAAGGAGTCATCAAAAATCTCCTAACATGGGGCTCCTGGGTGGCTCAGTGGGTTAAAGCCTCTGCCTTCAGCTCAGGTCATGATCCCAGGGTCCATGATAGAGCCCCACGTAAGGTTCTTTGCTCAGCAGGGAGCCTCCTTCTCCCTCTCTCTCTGCCTGCCTCTCTGCCTACTTGTGATCTCTGTCTGTCAAATAAATAAATAAAATCTTTAAAAAAAAAAATCTCCCAACAAACAAGAGCCCAAGGCCAGATGACTTCCCAGGGAATTCTACCAAACATTTAAAGATGAATTAATACCTATTGTCCTGTAAAATAGAAATGGAAGGAAAACTTCCAAACTTATTTTATGAGACCAGCATTACCTTGATCCCCAAACCAAAGACTCCATCAAAAAGGAAAATTATAGACCAATATCCTTGATGAACATGGATGCAAAAATTCTCACCAAAATACTAGCCAATAGGATCTAACAGTACATTAAAAGGATTATGCACAATGACTAAGTGGGATTTATCCCTGGGCTAGAAGGGTGGTTCAACCTCCGCAAATCAATCAATGTGAAACAATACATTAATAAGAGAAAGAACAAGAACCAAATGATACTCTTGATAGATGCCAAAAAAATAATTTGACAAAGTATAGCATCCTTTCTTAATCAAAACTCTTCAAACTGGAAAAAATAAAAAAAACCTTCAAACTGTAGGGATGGAGGGCACATACCTCAATATCATAAAAGCCATCTATGAAAAATTCACAGCAAATATTCTCAATGGGGAAAAACTGAGAGCTTTTCCGCTAAGGTCAGGAATATGGCAAGGATGTACATTATCACCACTGTTATTCAATATAGTGCTAGAAGTCCTAGTCTCAGCATTCAGACAACAAAAAGAAATAAAAGGCATCCAAACTGGCAAAGAGGAAGTCAAACTATCACTCTTTGCAGGTGATAGGATACTTTATGTGGAAAACCTGAAAGACTCCACTCCGAATCTGCTAGAACTTGTACAGGAATTCAGTAAAGTGTCAGGATATAAAATCAATGCACAGAAATCAGTTGCATTTCTATACACCAACAACAAGACAGAAGAAAGAGAAATTAAGGAGTTCATCCCATTTACAATTACACCCAAAACCATAAGATACCTAGGAATAAAACTAATCAAAGAGGCAAAGAATCTGTACTCAGAAAACTATAATGTACTCATGAAAGAAATTGAGGAAGACACAAAGAAATGGAAAAACGTTCTATGCTCATGGATTGAAAGAACAAATATTGCGAAAATGTCTATGTGACCTAAAGCGATCTACAAACTTAATGCAACCCCTATCAAAATACCATCCATATTTTTCAAAGAAATGGAACAAATAATCTAAAAATTTTATGGAACCAGAAAAGACCCCGGAAAGCCAGAGGAATGTTGAAAAAGAAAGCCAAAGTTGGTGGCATCACCATTCCAGACTTCAAGCTCTATTACAAAGCTGTCATCATCAAGACAGTATGGTACTGGCACAAAAACAAACACATAGATCAATGGAACAGAATAGAGAGCCCAGGGACGCCTGGGTGGCTCAGTTGGTTAAGCAGCTGCCTTCGGCTCAGGTCATGATCCCAGCGTCCTGGGATGGAGTCCCACATCAGGCTCCTTGCTCAGCAGGGAGCCTGCTTCTTCCTCTGCCTGCCATTCTGTCTGCCTGTGCTCGCTCTCTCTCCCTCTCTCTCTCTCTGATAAATAAATAAAATCTTTAAAAAAATTTTTTTTAAATAAATAAATTAAAAAAAAAAAAAGAATAGAGAGCCCAGAAGTGGGCCATCAACTCTATGGCCAACTAATCTTCGACATAGCAGGAAAGAAAGTCCAGTGGAAAAAAGACAGTCTCTTCAACAAATAGTGTTGGGAAAATTGGACAGCCACATGCAGAAAAATGAAACTGGACCATTTCCTTACACCACACACAAACATAGACTCAAAATGGATGAAACACCTCAATATGAGACAGGAATCCATCAAAATCCTTGAGGAGAACACAGGCAGCAACCTCTTTGACCTCAGCCACAGCAACTTCTTCCTAGAAACATGGCCAAAGGCAAGGAAAGCAAGGGCAAAAATGAACTATTGGGACTTCATCAAGATCAAAAACTTTGTACAACAAAGGAAACAGTCAACAAAATCAAGAGACACTGACAGAATGGGAGAAGATATTTGCAAATGACATATCAGATAAAGGGCTAGTATCCAAAATCTATAAAGAACTTACCAAACTCAACATCCAAAGAATAACCTAATCAAGAAATGGGCAGAGGACATGAACAGACATTTCTGCAAAGAAGACATCCAAATGGCCAACAGACACATGAAAAAGTGCTCCATATCACTCGTCATCAGGGAAATATAAATCAAAACCACAATAAGTTACCACCTCACACCAGTCAGAATGGCTAAAATCAACAAGTCAGGAAATGACAGATGCTGGCGAGGATGCGGAGAAAGGGGAACCCTCCTACACTGTTGGTGGGAATGCAAGCTGGTGCAGCCACTCTGGAAAACAGTATGGAGGTTCCTCAAAAAGTTGAAAATAGAGCTATCCTATGACCCAGCAATCGTACTACTGGGTATTTACCTTAAAGATACAAACGTCGTGATCTAAAGGGACACGTGCACCCCAATGTTTGTAGCAACAATGTCCACAATACTAAACTGTGGAAAGAACCTAGATGTCCATCAACAGATGAATGGATAAAGAAGATGAGGTGTGTGTGTTTACACACACACACACAGACACACATACACACAATGGAATAATACTATGTAGCCATCAAAAACCCCCGAAATCTTGCCATTTGTGATGACATGGGTGGAACTAGAGGGTATTATGCTAAGCGAAATAAGGCAATCAGAGAAAAACAATTATCATATGATCTCCCTGATATGAGGAATTTGAGAGGCAGTGTGGGGGTTGCTGGGAGTAGAGAGGGAAAAAATAAAACAAGATGGGATCGGGATGGGGACAAACCATAAGAGATTCTTAATCTCATGAAATAAACTGAGGGTTGCTGGGAGGTTGAGGGCTAGGGCTAGTGTGGCTGGGTGATGGACATTGGGGAGAGTATGTGCTATGGTGAGTGCTGTGAAATGTGTAAGCCTAGTGATTCACAGACCTGTACCCCTGGGGCAAATAATACACTACATGTTAATTAAAAAAATTTTTTAAATGTTGAGGCCATTCAAATTGCACTCTTTAAACTTCATGCCCATTTTTTAAATCTCCTTTATAGATTTCACCCATCCCTCTGCCCACTACTCCTCTCATTTTTTTTTCTGTTTCTTAAATTCCACATGCGAGTGAAAGTATATGGTATTTGTCTTTCTCTGACTTACTTCACTTAGAATTTCTATGCCCATCCATGTTGTTGCAAATGTCAAGATATTCTTTTTTATGACTGAGCAATAGTCCACTGTGTGTTTGTGTTATAGATGTTCACCCTATCCTCTTTATCCATTCATCTATTGGTGGACACTAGGATTACTTCCATATTTTGACCATTGTAAGTAAGCAGTGCTGCAATAAACATAGGCTACATGTATCTTTTTGAATTAGTGTCTTCATTTTCTTTGGGTAAATACCCAGTAGTAGAATTACATGGATCACATGGTAATTCTATGTTTAATTTTGAGCAGAACCTCCATACAGTCTTTTGCAGGAGCCGTGCCAATTTACATTTGCATTAACAGTGTATGAGAGTTCCTTTTTCTCTGCATCCTTGCCAACACTTGTTATTTCCTGTGTCTTTGATTCTGGCCATTCTGACTGGTGTAAGGTGATGTGGTTTTGATTTTCGTTTCCCTGATGATCAGTGGTGTTGAGCATCTTTTCATGTGTCTGTTGGCCATCTGTGAGTATTTTTGGGAAAAAAAGTTTATTCAAGGTCTCTTCCCATTTTTAATCAAATTTTGGGGGTTTTTTGGTGGTGAGGTGTATAAATTCTTTACATATTTTAGATATTAATCCCTTATCAGATATATCATTTGCAAATATTTTCTCCAATTCACTAGGTTAACTTTTTGCTTTGTTGCTTGTTTCCTTTGCTGTGCAAAAACTTTTTACCTTGGTAGAGTCCTGATAGTTTATTTTTAATTTTGTTTCCTTTGCCTGGGGATACATATCTAGAAAAATGTGTCTACACCTTATGTCAAACATTATAGCCTATGTTTTCTTTTAGGAATTTCATGGTTTCAAGTAATTTCCTCCTGCCCATTTTAATACTTCTCTGTGCCTTCCCCTTTTCATTCCTTCTTTGTTGAGGAAGAAGTCCCTCCCACCTGGGCCACAGCCCTCCTATCTCCTTGTGTCCTTGACTTCATTCACACCTGTTCCCAGAACCAACTCACTGCACCCCAGGGAGGCACATCACCTCAGCAGCCCTGGGAATACACCATTCAAGAAACCCTTCTCTAGTATCTTCAGCCTCTCCTGATACTTGCTCCTTCCCCTCCTCCCCATCTATCTCATATCCCACCACCCCCCAATGTTTTTAAGGGAAGTAAAAATATAAAAAGTAACTCTCTTTCTCAAACTGCTATTCTATCTCCCTCATCTCCTACTAAAGACACACTTCTCAGAATGGCCTAGATCTGAAGCCTCCACTTCCCCTCTACCTTCCCACTCCTTTATGCCTTATAGACCTGGCTCCCTCTCCCCCTGCTCTCTGGAAAAAGTACTCTCCAAAGTCATCAGCAACTGCCTCCATTTTTGTGGGGATTAAGTTAGAAAATACAGATAAGGCTTTTAGTGCCCAGAATCTGGCCCATATGAGTACTTCTGCTTGTTAGTACTCATCCATCATCCTGCCCTCACTTGCTTCCCTCTGCCACACTGATATTTCCTTTGTGCCTCCATCTGTGGCTATGCTCCCAGGGACCTGGCCACCTCTGATTATAGAAAGAGCCCAAATGTCCAGGCCTGAGCTCCTCACAACTCAATGTATGCATCAACTGGCACTTCGCATACGCACCCACTGGTTGATGAGACTGTTGTTAGGTCAAGAGGCAGAAGCACGTAGCTGCCAACTATAGCTCGGCTTTGGTCCCTCAAATCTGCTCTCTCCTGATGCTCATCTGTAGCACAGATTCCTGTTTTTTCTAACTCATGGTCCACTGTGGCATTAAGAGGTCCTCAGTACCTTATGGAGAAAATACCACCTCTTTCTTATACCTATAAAGTCTGTTCTGCCCCTCTTCTCTTCCCTTCCAAGACCTATTACTCATCCGTTTTCTCAAGGCCAATTCTCTGTCTTTCCAGGAAAGCATTTTTGGTTTATTTTGATATTCGAGGTAGTTGGGAAAAAATAATTTATACAATAATTGAAGTCCAGGCAGTCCTGCTAAAAAAGGCAGAGGAATAAACCAGAATCTGCTGCTGCTTTTTTTTTTTTAAGATTTATTTAGAAAGAGAAAGAGCACTTGCATGAGTGGGGGAGGGACAAAGGGAGAGAGAGAGAGAGAATCCTCAAGCAGACTCCCCATTAAAAGGGGAGCCCAATGAGGGGCTCCCTCCCAGGACCCTGAGATTATGACCTGAGCTGAAATCAAGAGTTGGATACTTAATCAGGATCCACCCAGGCCCCCCTGGGATCTGCTTCTAATTTTAGATGGTCTGAGGTCCACAGAGGAGCAAAACCCCAGAATTTCTATATGTGTGATGAACTTCCCTAGGTAGATTACTTTTTAGCCACACATCCATCCACCCAATGAAATTGGGCTCTCCTTACAAATTCTTCCTCACATGCTAGGTCCCCCATGAAGACCCCAGTGGGAAATAATTTAACCTGCCATGCCCCTTTTTTCCTCTCTTAAGGTACTGACTTTGTGCCAATTATCTGAATATTTGTCTACCTCCCTACCCCACAGGTGATAGGTACTTCTTGAGGCGGGAGCTGGGACTTCCCTCTTTCACATTTCTATAGTCACTGGCCACTGTGCTCTGTATATCAGAGGCGCTGGATACATAGGAGTCAAATTGAATTAAGACAGGAACATGGGAGGAGGGGGAAGTAGGGAGTTACTAATCAACAGGCATAACGTTTCACTTAAGCAAGAGAAGTAAGTTCTTGAGAGGTCTGTTGGCCAACATCAAGCCAAAAGGCAACAATATTGTAAGCACAACAATACTGTGCACTTAAAGAAGGTTAAGAGGTGGAGATGCATATGAATTACACTTACTGTGGTGATCACTTTACAATATTAAATCATGATGTCATCCACCTAACACTGACACATCATGTGTCAATTACATCTCAGCAAAATATGTTGAGAGTTCCCACAATAAGAGAAGATTTTAAAAAGTTAAAAAAAAAAAAACCAGATCAGAATCCTAACTGATCTTTATTTAATCTGAACTTCAGCTTTTCATAATGTTTGTTTCAAGGAGAAAGGAAACAAGCAGTCAACGGTCTGTCACAGCAACAGAGGTCAGCCAGCCCCCAGAGGCTGCCTCTCTCCACCTGCACAGGTAGAGTGAGGCACCTCATTGAGGTCCAAGAAGGAACAGAGCTCTGTGAGGCCATTTGCCTTGGGAACCTGGCTGTCACAAGGCATTTAGGAAGCAGTTCCAGAAAGAAAAAGAAAAAAAAAAAGAATTAAAATCTGTCCTCCAAGATACAGGTAGCAGCCAGCCCTCCCAGGGTAAGATAACAAAGACTCCACATGCTTAGCGCACAGCTAGGGAGGGCTTACAAACTGACACTACTTAGTTAGAAAAGTTTACAAAGAATCTAAAAAAGGATTCTTTCATGGATGGCCATTGTTAGCCTGTCTTCAGAGGGGCAGCCCTTTTGGCTCTTCTCTTTTGCAGGAATTTTGGGACACCGACAGAATTTGGAGGAACCCTCATATCCTCACTTAAACCCTTTTTTCCACTCACTTCAACACCTTCTTTTTCCCGTGTTCTTCAATTGGCACCTTCCTCTATCCATATATCATTTATATAATGGTCAAGTACAATATATCCTTGCTTAGAACCTTCTCCCACTGGACACCCAGAAAAAAATATTTTAAGGATGTACACTCCTTGGGAGCTCTTAACAGTCAGCAATACCTCAGTGGAGCAAATGGATCAAGACTTCAGAGTCTGCAGTCTTGTGATGGGGGACAAAATCCAGCAGAGAGCAAACCTGTCCATGGTTATCTGAACCTCGGTCGCATTTGAAAAACCTCTGTCTTCATTCTTACCTCTCTGGGCTTCTCTGCAGCATTTGGACCTGCTAAAATGGAGAACTCCTTCCTTTTACAACTGTCCCCCTTCCTCAGATTTGTTTTGAAATCAGGCAGGCCTGGCCACTGACCTGTCTTGGAGTTCCACATCCTCCAATCTCTCTGGTATGCCCTGGGCCAGTGCCTGGCCTCTTGGGGCCTCTGCTTCCTCATCTCTGAGGATGCACAGTTGATATTTTGAGATACTACCCAACGTTTCTCCTCCTCCTCCTCCCTTGTGCCCTTCCCTTAACCATTTAGACAAAGAAACAGGATCCTATACTAATCTGTATTCAATCTGATCTTAAGCTTTTCATAATATTTGTTTCTAGGAAAAACCAAACAAAATGAAAGCAGTTCTGCATACATACTGTTCTTAGAGGGAAGACAAATGTGCTAAACTCAAAGAAGTAATTGCTCAACTGTGAGTTCTGAAGGATTCTTGTTAGAGCCTCATGCAGAGACATTATCTTGAAAACAAAACTTTTTTGTTACAGCAGGCAGGGGGTTTGAAAGAGAAAATGTTTGGGACAGAAAATGTTGAACTAGGATCCTTGAGAATTCTGCAGAGTGTATACTATGAACTAAAGAACAGGAAAAAATGTAGGATGACATTACAACATTTGTCTCTACTTGAAAAACAAAGATGGAGTCTCAATGATTTTAGGATGAAGAGTAAGCAAGGTTACAATCCATTTAGGTCCTTAAGAAGTGCCCCGTCCAGTGGCCCCTTCCACGGACCTAAAACCTTGGAGAGAAATCCCAGATAACCTTAAAGGTTGTCCAGAGCCAAAGAGCCCATTGTCTGGCTTCCCAAGGAGTAGCTCAGAATTCAAGTCTTGAAGAAAAGCCTCATGTCCAAAATGGCCCCAGAAGGCCAGCCTGACAATGACTAAGGAAATTTCCAGGTCAGGTAAACCACAGGAAAACCTCATAGAACCAGGAGCAAAAGGTTCCTGTGAGCCCCTCCATGAACAGGAAAATGAGCACAAGCCACAGTCCCAAAGGAGCCAGGGTTTGGGACACAAAGAGGGAGGAACGTGTGATTGTCACATATATGATAGGAAACCATGAAGACCACATAGACTAGAAAAGACAAACTTCTCAGGAAACACAGGAGACAGAGGCTGATGTCAACCCCTCCCCACCATGATGTCATATACACCAACACCCCAGAAACTTTGCTCACCTCACACACACACAAGGAGTGAAGGAGGGGACGGGGGAACTTGCACTTATTGAGTTGAGCTGACAACATGAAATTTTCTGCTCTTTGTGGAGGCTGAGATGTCATGACTTCTGAAGAAATGTTTCTATACGAAAAGTCAAGTGAACTCACTCTAAAATTTGAACTTGTCAAATGTGAAATAGGTGCGCCAAAACCTACTTCACAGAATAACTGCAAGTTTTTTTTTAACATTTTTTTAATTTATTTATTTGACAGAGAGAGATCACAAGTAGGCAGAGAGGCAGGCAGAGAGAGAGGAGGAAGCAGGCTCTCCACGGAACAGAGAGCCCGATGTGGGGCCCGATCCCAGGACCCTGGGATCATGACCCGAGCCAAAGGCAGAGGCTTTAACCCACTGAGCCACCCAGGTGCCCCAGAATAACTGCAAGTTTTAAAGGGGCAAAGATCTTGGTGTTGCCTTCCTGTGGCACTTTCTTTCAGTTCTCTGGCTCAGATAAAGAAATAACAGGGTTTCAATCCTCCCAGACACCTAATAATATGGCCCAGAGAGCAGCTGAGCAGATTCATGGACAGAGGAGTGTGGCGGTTCCCGCAGAAGCAGGGTAAGACCTACCCACAGAGAAGGTGGGACCCTGGGTAGAAAGCAGGGACGAAATCATGTTTTTAAAGAGCGAGGCTGACAAATAACTCAACCCACCCAGAGAATTTGCAGTCTCTGACTCAAGACCCTCAGTAAATGATTGGATGTCCTCCTCGGCACTGTATTTGGAAGAGATTTGGGACGGAAAAGAGGAGAAAGCAGTTTTTATCTTTCCACACTCATTCTACACAAGGAGTCAGCATATTACTGCCCATGGCCCAAATACGGATCACTGTTTGTTTGTTTAAAGATTTGATTTACTTATTTGACAGAGATCACAAGTAGGCAGAGAGGCAGGTGGGGATGGGGGGTGGGAAGCAGACTCCCCGCTGAGGGGCTCGATCCCAGGACCCTGAGATCATGACCTGAGCGGAAGGCAGAGGCTTAACACACTGAGCCACCAAGGCGCCCCCACTGTTTGTTTTTAAAAACAAAGTTTTATTGGAACACAGCTATGCTCATTGGTTTATGTGTTGTCCAACTATGGCTGCCTTTGAACTGTCACAGTGAGCTGTATAGTTGCAGCGAGACCATGTAGCCTGCAAAGCTGAAAATAGTTCCTGTCTGATCCTTCAAGGAAAAAGTTTGCCAGCCACTGTACTAGACAGTAACAACTCGTACTTTTATAGAGCTTAGAATGTATTTCCCACACGTAATTTCATTAACTTTAAACAAACATCTCAATGGATTAGGATATTTTATCCACCATAGCATCATTGTGTTGCTACATGTTTCCAACCTTATAACAATTAGGAAGCTGAGGTTCTAGGTGTTAATGGACTTGGTGCTGAATAACAGAGAAGTCCTCGAACCCAGTGCTGTTTCCATCCCCCTCACTTGCCATGTTCCTTACATGAATAACATCCTCAACATGACCTGATGGAAGTCTTTTTTTTTTTTTTTATAAAGATTGACTGACTGATTGACTGATTGGGGGAGGTGGGGGGTGGGCATAGAGAAAGGAACAAGAAGACTCTACTGAACAAGGAGACCAACAAGGGGCTCAAACCTATGACCCATGAGATTTTGACCTGAAATCATGAAATCATGGGTTGGATGCTCAACTAACTGACCCATTCAGGTGACCCTCGTGACCTGATGAAAGTCTCAACAGACTCAAAATCTTCTCAAGGAGCATTAACAAAGTAGTACTTTTTCAATAAATTCTGTTGTGTAACCACAACAGCACCACTCATCCGAAATGCTCGCCTCGGCTCACCCTTAGAAGTGCTCACCCAACCCAAGGCCACATCAAGGGTCACACTTATGGAAATGAGGTGGGTTATACAGCAATGTGCCCCAAGCTGCAGAAGGAATACATCTTCCCAAAGGCATTTTATAAAAAGAGCATGTCAATGTAGGACTGCCCAAAGATTAAAAACATAATTCTCATGCAAATAATACAGTGGGCACATGTTGTTAATGAGGGCTCTGGCAAGACAGAAAAACTGGCTGAAAGGCATACAGAAGAAATGAATACATACAGGCAATGAAGAAAAGGACTGCTAGCAGAAATATAGCAGCTTTGTTCATAATGCCAAAAACTAGAAGCAACCAAGATGTCCTTCAGTAAGTGAATGGATAAACAAACTGTGCTACATTGTGCAATGGAATATTAGTCAGTGACAAAAAGAAATGAGCAACAAGCCACAAAAAAACCATGAAGGAAATTTAAATGCATACTGCTAAGTAAAAGGTCAAATACTATAGGACTCCAATTATTGGACATTCTGGAAAAGGCAGAACTGTGGAAACAGTAAAAAGATCAGCAGCTGCCAGGAGGAAGGGAAGAGAGAAGAATGGATAGGTAGAGTACAGAGGATTTTTTTAAGACAGTAAAACTGTATGATACTTAACATTATACATTTATCAAAGCCCATAAAGCTTTCTAGCATGAAGAGGGCATCCTAATGTGTGGAAAAGTTTTAAAAATCATTGAGGTGCTTGGGGGAATCCCAGGATGGAATGCTGGCCATGACCTGAGAATCTGGCTGTATGACAAACATGGGAAACAACCTCACTGGACAGGGAGGGTGGGGAGGAGGGTCAGGGGTGGGGTTACTGACCTAAGTCACTGGAAATGAGTGGAACCTGTAAGACTAAAGGCAGAAGGAGCTGGGTGTAAACACTGTACCCCAGCAGATGAAATGGTTTCCCATGGGGGCATGGATTAACAATTCTGATGTTGCATTACGTGAATCTTAGAATTGAACACTTAAATGAATGGATGGTGGGTGGTAGGAATCAGGCTTCCCACTCTTGAAGTGAGAATTTACGGGGAATTCAGGGGAGGAGGCCAGAATGACTCATGTGGTTGGAATTGGAGACATCCAGAAGAACTCATGTTCAGTTTCATATGGTTACAGAGGGTTACATACAGAAACATTCACAGACATGTGTGTACATATACACACATATATAATATACGTGTGTGTATACGTTAATATACATACATGTATTTCCCTCCTGTCAGCTGAGAGGGTTCAGGAGAAACAATACCCCATTAACAACCCAAAAAACTGGCGCCTAGGAGACATGAGTCCCTATAAAAAGGATATAAATAAATGTTTCAATAAATTAGCAATCGGGGGAGAAACAAACCCCCCTGAAGAAGAATTCCAAACAATTTATGGAGACCCTCCACCCTCAAGGAGGCAGAGCAAAACTCGGGACTCTAGGGATGGACTACATGCCATGGTACATGAACTACATTCCAGAGAGGACAGAGTTAAAAGGGGGAAGAAAAGAGATGTGTGCAGTGGAGACACGTGACAAACACTACCTCTGCCAGGTGCTCTGGGCCAACATTAGCAGTTGTATATCATTTTGATATAACGTTGATAGGATGTACCCTTGATAGGGTGTAATGACAATGGCACTTTATCTCTGTGGTCTTTTCCCCAAGCCTATAAAACTAGTCTAATCATGCAAAAACACTGGATGCATTCCCATAGATACGGGATCAGGACTCCTTAAAATTGTCAAGATCATCAAAAATAATGAACGACCTAGCAACTGCCGCAGCCGAGAAGCGCCTACAGAGACTTGACCATTATATGGGATGTGGTATCCTGGTGGGATCATGGGATAGAAAGAGACATCTGGTCAAAACTAAGGGAATCGAAGTCAAATATGGAGTCTGCCGAATTATAAGGTAATAATATTGGTTTGTTATTTATAACACATGTATTTTATTATTAACGTAAGATGTTAAAAATAAGGAAAAGTGGGTTCATACAGGATACAAGGGAACCCTCAGCACTAGCTTCTCAATTTTTCCATAAATCTAAAACTGTTATAAATAATACAGTCTAGGGTGCCTGGGTGGCTCAGTGGGTTAAGCCTCTGCCTTCAGCTCAAGTCATGATCTCAGGGTCCTGGGATCAAGCCCCACATCAAGCTCTTTGCTTGGTGGGGAGCCTGCTTCCCCCTCTCTCTCTGCCTACTTGTGATCTCTCTCTCTCTGTCAAATAAATAAAATCTTAAAAAAAAAAATAGAGTCTAGGGTGCTGGGTCATGATTGCAGCATCCTAGGATAGAGTTCCGTATCAGGCTCCTTGCTCAGTAGGGAGTCTGCTTCTCCCTCTCCCTCTGCTCCTCCCCCACTGCTCATGCTCGCTCTCTCTTAGACTCTCTCTCTCTCTGTCTCAAATAAATCAAATCTTTAAAAAACACAGTCTATTCTTTAAAAGATTGAAGATGCTAAGTTAGCTACAAAAACTACACTTCAGAGCAATAAGGCTACAATCTTTGGGGTTATCTCTCCAGCCAGAGAGAAACCATCTGCCTATGCATAGAAATTCATCCTACTTTATTTCCAAGTTTTGCATCATTTTCTCTTAACAACGGTAACACATACTGTTTTCTTCACAGAAATCACCACGACTAGCTAGATCCGTGGTTCTAACTGATGAGTCATAGAAAGGACATTGGCATCTTGCAAACCCACTGCTAATATGAAGTCAAATACTGTAAATTTCAATTTTTTGGCACAACCAGAATATCTCATGTTACAGAGCTGTTCAAAAGAGGAAACACAGAAGTAAGACGGTTGCTATGTGAAACATACAGTCAGGCAGTAAAATACAGATTTTTAATCAATCCAATACTAAAGGCAAATGTTATGATAACTTAAACATGTGAGCAAAAGACCAAGACCGTGAAAAGGTCATCTCAAACAAACACATGGGTCTGAAAAACCGCCAGGTGAAAGTCATAGAATTGTGAAGGCTTTCCCAGACCCCACCGGCAAGCACTCCCCCTAGCAGTGATCACGTCCAATATATGGCTTGTTTCCTGTTGTTTTGAGTATTTCAATCCCTTCATGCATGCCACCAAAATTCTATAATGGGAGAAAGGGCTGGAACCCAAAAGGTAGTGAGTCACTGAACCAGACCGTCAAAATGTCAAAAACTAAGAGAATGTGAGAAAGATGGGGAAAGCGTTAAGAGGTTAATAGATTGTTGACCTTAACCAGAGTCTTTCATGGTTAGGCAAAAACACTTCCCAGTTCACCCACGCCTATGACTGCATTTCAAGAAGATAGCTCCCATGTTGGAGAATTCATCTCCCAGCAGCCGATCCCAGGAGAGACCAATGAAGGGGTGGAGGGAGAGCAATTTTTCATTTTGCTAAGCCTCAGACCACTGTCGACGTTGTAATTATATTACGCTTGCTGTTTATTTTGATAATTTATTGGGGTAAGGTACACGGGATAATTGAAAAACTAAATTCAGTCAGTCAGTTACCAAAACATTCAACTGGTTTATGTGTGGGGCAATAAAGTGGGAAAGTGACACAGCACCCAAATTGTAGCCATGTGCGACTTGGCTTTTTGACTTGGGGAAAGAAAATGGTTAAGCTCGAAAGATTGTATTTCTCTCTGTCATTCGCTCTGACGCTGAAGGAATAATGAGTTCCTGCTGGGGACACAGTGGCTCGGGGAGGCAAGCACAGAGGTGGTTTGGTGCGTTTCCAAAGCTGTGTGTGAGCCTTCACCACGAGACCCTGGTTCTGCGGCACGGACGGTCAGTGAACCTTGCTGAAACTGGCTGGGAGTGCCACGTGCTAATAGACTGACATTGCCCCGAGCTCCCCAAGCACGGCTCAAACGTGAATTAACATGAGCTCCTTTACGACAGAAAGCAAAGCAGTCGTGCAATCCTATAGTCGCCAAAGATTCATAGAGTCAACCACACAGGACCTCCTGGCTTTGGTTCAGAACCTTTGTCAGGTGCTAGGGATCTCTCTTGAGTTCCCTGGAAAGCAGATCTCAAGATAGTCTTCATTTCCCTTCTGTACCACCCACTCTAGTTTCTGTGGCTCTTGGCCAGTGCTCCAGACAGCCGAGGCTGCCTGCCTGATGGGCCCATGAGCCAGCACCTCAGCCTGAGCCCTGAGCTGCCTTGCCCTCATCAAGCCATAGCTAGCTTTCAAAGTTGCCCAGTTACTTTTACCCCATGGAAGCACCAAGACACACCTAAACGAGTCCTCTGGGTTCTAGTCAATTCCTCCATGCTCTTATTATTTTGGAGCAACCCACTCCTCATGGTAACTGAGGTCAATTCGGCCCACCAGTGCAATAATCTTCTTTTTTGTCAGTTCTTCCACTGACAGGAAGAGACTAAAATGACCCACCCAAGTTCACACACAGCCTAGTGTTTCCCTTGTGGGAACCAGGAACTTTAATATGGCAGAGCCTGAAGTTGCAAGCTTGAGAAGCAGGGACTGAGAGGCTCCACACCTACTTCCTCCCCTTGGTTCCTGTCTCTGTTAATTCTAAGTCTTGGGAACATAGAGCCACTGGTTTAGTGAAAATACTACACACTAAGACAGCCGCACTCCAGCCCCACAGGTTATTGCCCTCAAGGCCCCTGGCTAAGCCTTCAATAATATCTTCACTGTCCCACTGGACTAGCTGCTCCTGGTTAAGCAACCACCTGGTAAGACCAGTGGCTCTCTGGTCCTGAACCCATTTTGACAGAGTTAAGCAGGATGCCACGACTATAGATCAGGAACTGTCTGAGCCCTTGGATGGTCGTTCTCACAGAGACACGTGGGCAAGGCAGGTGTCAATTCAGTATGGACTAACTGAAACTGAAATCCCCCTGCCACCCAGTGGGTGGTCTGGTGTCCTCAAGGCTCATCATGGGTTCCCCACCGCCACAAAACAAGACCCCTTGTCTAGCTCATTTATTGAGAGCGTCCCCTGCAGCAGAAGTTCTCTGGTGGGCATTAAGGTAGGATCCAAAGCAACACAAACTTGGTTGTGCCCACAGTCTCATCCCTGTTCCCCAGATTATCTTATCACGGACCTTCCAATCTGGTTCCTTCAGGGCCAGGGCCCTGACCTGACCAAGCAGCCAAGAAATTTACCCTTGTAACCCAGTTCATAGCCATCTGTATCTCAAGCTGCTTCTCCCTTTTCATAAAGTGAGCCTCCAAGTATGTGGTTTGTATCTCTGCCCACTGGAACAATTGCCATTGCCACTTTCTGTTAAGGCCACCCTGAGAGGGGTTCTCACATGGCAGTGGTCCATTCCCAGCAAGCACAGAGATCCTGCGATCCTTCTCTTCCACTGTGCTGGTAAACGGGTGGTAGATGGCTGATTAACTTCTCTGCTGTGGTAGGTTCCGGGCAGAGACGTGATAGGAGTGAGGCTCTTTGGCACTGAAGTCTGTACTTTTCCTTGGCGACCTACCCTGCCAACCCGGAGAGCAGCCCTGGGCTGGGGAACACATGGTCTCATCCTATAAGCGCTTACCCGGTGGGTGGTCACTCCTCCTCTAGTGACTGGCCAGAACGGGACAGCCTCCACGGACGGAGCAGGTCACACAAATATGTGGGCACCAAACCCTCACTCTGTCCAGTTTTGGGGGACTCACTTGAAGCTGCAGCTGTGATTACCCCTTTGAGTGCAATTGCGATAGGAGAATGAAAAACCACAGTTTGGTTTGGGCCAATCCTGGTTCACAAATTGTGTTTGCGAGAGAGCTGAGGGGTTGGCATTCCTAAGAGAACAGAAAAGTGAAGAAATTTGTAAGGGGTCTGCTTTGTGTTGATTTTTCCAGGGATTTTGAAGTTGCTGGATGCTTGAAGTATTGAGTGACTAATTTCCCTTCCTTTTTTTTTTCCCCTAAAATCTCACATGGTAAACATTTATTTCCTGAAAACCCGCCAAAAGAATAATTTTTTCAGAGTTGGAATATCATTTTAAAATGTAAAATGAAGTCCTGATAGTAAATATTCTCGATGCTGGCGCTTGAATCTACATAAAGCAACTTAAGAAGAATTGCCTTCTTTCGGTTTCAGGCTTTGAAAGTTTTAAGAGAAGGAGACTGAGGGAGAATTCCAAATGCTTCTGAAGTGCTTATTTTTCTCTAAAATCCAGGCTTACGTTTTGGATGAGAACGGTCAATCCAGGACAGTTGGCAACTCCAGGTAGAAATGTGTCTACGATTTGTTTTTAGTTGTGTTATTACACCTTTCAAGCCAAGGATGCAGACTGGCAGTGCCCTAGAGGAGGGAGAGAACCAGACACCACCCCCACCTCCCCTCTGGGAAGGCCTCCAGACACAGCCTGGAACAGGACCATGCTGGAATCAACCCAAACCAGGCCTCCCTGTGCAGCCCTCAGTCAGATCTGATTTAGGGCAACATGCTCAGAACCATTCTTCACTTGTGCCCACTCTGGTGGTCTGGTCTAGGGGTACCCACAGATTTGCTAAAAGGGTGTTGGTCTGGGTCCTGAGAAGTACCTCTGCCAAGTCCATCATTTAGGTTGGAGGATGGTGATAACATACCATGGGACACTGCCTGTTTCGGCCATTTAGTGAAGGTGTCAGCCTTTCACTGCGAAAAGTGCCGACTGAAAGTAAGGTGTTTTGTCTCGAGAGATAGATATACAACTCGCCTGGAATTTAAAAATGTTTCCAAGAAATAATAATACAACTTATTTAATGAAAATGAAATAATGTAAGTGCCCTGTATCTTGTGAAATTCCTTCGATGAATAAGTCACATTACTTCTGGACTGTTGGAAGGCCAACTTTTCACTGTACAAATTGCCAGTGGATCATTTGGGAAAAGAACCAGAAGGTCAGGAAGAGCTCTTTATCACACTAATGGGGAAAGACACACAAAGCATGACCCAGATCTAAAAAGGGGCCAGCACTCCTAGTGGATGCCATTCATGGTTGAGTTGAGGAGGCTGCTGCCTGGGAGCAAGACAAAGAACATGATGGAGAAGAGGTTGGGGGGGAATACTGCCCAGGGTGAGACATAATGGGGAGACCAGGAGGACCTGGAAAGGGTCTGCCTTAAGGAAAGAAAACAAGATGTCAAAGGCTTTCCATTTTTCTAGCCTCTTCCCTTCCCTCCTCCTTCTGAAAATCTGAATCCAACCAAACAACCTGTTTGACTGCGTATTAATTCGGATCACCCTAGTTGCTCTAACAAACAGCCCCTCTAAAAAGACTACAATGGCTTAAAGAACACAGAAGTTTATTTCTTGCGCATAATTCAATGTGGGAGGGAGATTCCTAGTCGTTTGGCAGCTCTCTTCCACATGCCGACTCAGGAACTCAGGCTGCATCGTATTGGGGCTGTGTCATCGCCAGTCTTGTCACCTTCGACACAGAGACACTAAAGGGGACAAGTATGAAGAGGGCACACCTGCCTTTTAAAAACCCTAGCTCAAAAGTGACATGGACACTTCCACTCACAAACCGTTGGCTAGAACTTATTGCATTCTATGCCAACCTGCAAGGGCACATAAGAGCTGTAGGTGCACACCCAAGAAAAAGAAGAAATGGATTTTTTGGTTAATGGCAAGCCTCTGCTTAGAAGCAGATAAATCTCTTAATCCTTTTTGCACGAGTACCTGTTGCTGTGCACTGCCGGGCTGGTGGTAAGTAAACATCTGTGAGACAAGGAAGCCTTGAGTGATACCGAAATCCTAGGAACAACAATAATTGTAATAATTGGGCACCTGGGTGGCTCAGTTGGTTAAACGACCGCCTTTGGCTCAGGTCATGATCCCACAGTCCTGGGATCGAGTCCCACTTCGGGCTCCCTCTGATCCTCCCCCTCTCCTGCTCTCTCGTTCTCTCTCAAATATTTTTTTTAAAAATAGTAATAATAAAAACATTTATTGGGAGCCTTACTGTGTGTACCTTTCTAAGTTACTTACACATAGTATTTAATTTAATCTTCCAAGTTTTGTGTTCTTTTACAGATGAGGAAACTGAGGCACAGAAAGACGCGAGCAACCTTCCGAAAGTCATATAGCTCATAAGTGGCGGAGCTAGATTCTGAATCCAGATTCCTCATTCTTATCCACTATATTCTGTTGCCTCCCTGAGTATAACTTTTAAACACAACTTTCATTCATATACACAGAAACCAGCTTTTAGAATTTTATAAACCAAAGTTTAGCATAACATAACATAGTGTATCTCAAAGTGAATTCTTAGCCGGGGTCTGCTGAATTCATGATGACAATTTAAAATTTTCGAGTTTCTATCATAATGATAACCTTTTAGAAATATTTCATGGGGGGGGATGAATCTCAGTCTGCAAAACTGTGTATGGAAAAAATATATTGCTTGATCTTCTCTCGCCCTCTTTTTTTTTTTTTTTTTTGTCTCTTTAAGGGTGGGAACCCAGCTGCCAATCACCCTCCTGGCATACCCAATGCTGAGGCAGCTGACTTTTCTTTTTAAGTTTTCATTTTAATCCCAGTTAGTTAACATACAGTGTTGTATTAGTCGCAGATGTACAATACAGTAACAGTAGTTCCACGCATCACCCCGTGCTCATCACGAGAATGGCACTCCTCCATCCCCATCACCTATTTCACAATCCCCCTACCCCTCTCTCCTCTGGTAACCATGATTTTGTTCTCTGTAGTTAAGAGTCTGTTTCTTGCTGTGTCTCTATTTTTTTTCCCTTTGCTTGTTTGCAACACCATTGTGTTCACACGGCATTTATCTTTCTCTGACTGACTTATTTCATTTAGCATGGTACCCTCTAATTCCATCCATGTCATCACAAATGGCAAGATTTCATTGTTTCAGAGCTGAGTAATACTCCACTGGGTGCGTGTGTGTGCGCACGCGCATGCGCGCATATACACACATACCATGTCTTTATCCATTCAACAATCAATGGACACTTGGGCTGCTTCCATATCTTGGCCGTTGTAAATAATGCTGCAATAAACTCAGGGATGCATGAATCCCTTTGAATTAGTGTTCTTGTAGCCTCAGGTGACTTTTTTTTAAAGATTTTATTTATTTATTTGACAGAGAGAGATCACAAGTAGACGCAGAGGCAGGCAGAGAGAGAGGGAAGCAGGCTCCCTGCCGAACAGAGAGCCTGATGCGGGACTCGATCTCAGGACCCTGAGATCATGACCCGAGCCAAAGGCAGTGGCTTAACCCACTGAGCCACCCAGGCGCCCCCTCAGGTGACTTTTTAAGCCCCAGCAGGCTCCAAGTCTGCTGGTTAAACAAGCTCATGGAATTCAGCCCCTCTGGTTTTCAAGGCCAATGTTATGGAGATTCATTTTCCCTGTAAGGGCTTCCTGGTGCTTTCCCCTGTCCCACCTGCTACTCCCTACCTCCCGTGGGCAGCTCCCAACCACCATTTCTGTCCTTCCGAACCTCTCCAGTGCAACTTCTTCTCTACATTTAGTTGTGGAGTTTGTTCCGCTAGTCTTCAAATTGCTCTCTGGTTTACTGACTCAGAGGTGAGGGGTAACTAGTTGTAAACATGGCTGGGGGTAAGCTTGGGCCCGCATACTCTGCCCGCCATCTTGCACCCCCTCCTGCTTAATTTTCTATAATTAAACTTATTTCTAACTTGAGTCCACCATTTCACCAGGAAACCAGACCACCTCAAGTCTCCTTGCTCCCCTCACCTCACATCTCCGGGGTTTTGTCCCAACTCTGCAACCCTTCGCAGAACCCAAACACCAACACGTGGGGGGCTATATGGGAGGAAGGACATCTGTCCAAATAAGAAGCCACTAAGGTGTGACCCTCCGATCTCATGCCACTGCCTCCCACTGACCAAACTGAAGAAGCCAAAAGTCAAGAGGGCCCAGTCATGTAGCTCGTAAGGATCAGCCCCCAAGAGCACTGATGAAGTTGAAGGAAAAGGGAGAGTAGATCTGTAGGTACGAATGAAGGAAAAGTTATTACACCGAAGAATAGTATACTCAAAACTGGTTCTTTCATTGGAAGGCTTAAGGAACAAAAATCAAGAAAGCTTATAAATAGTCTCTGCTTCTCTGACCCATCAGCTCTCTCTGTGAGGTCATAGGAATAGAACCCTAAGTGCCTGCTTGAGTGGCTGAAGTAAGAAGAAAGAGAAGGGCTGGAGATAACACAGAAACCAATCAAGAAATAACTCAATATTTTCTCTCACAATATAAGCACATTTTGAATCATCTAGATGGTTATCTATTACCATGAGATTTCAGGACCTGCATTTCAGGACCTAATAATGTATTAGCTTCAAGTATTTTTTTTGTTTATTAACTCCTCTATTTGATAAACATTTCTTGAGCACCTACTATGTGCCAGACTCTATTCTACACAGCAAGAATACAACAAGGAAGACAGACAGAGGACCCACCCTCAAAGAATGAATATTCCAAAAACATAGTCCTATTTTTATTGTCATGAGCTAAAGAAGAACAGAGGTGAATTTCATAACAAAATAATCACTTAGGTCAAGTAAAGGCTAAATCATATCACAATGTTCTGCAAAAATCTTGGGTTTTAACAGTAGTTCGAAGAGAAACAATAATGTTAAAATAGAATCATCACACAGCATATAGAAACACCAAACTGAAAAGAGCCTGCACAGTAAAAATCAATATTACATTTATACTGCAAGCCTCATTTTTAGTGCAAAAAAACTATACTAATTGTTCATTATCAATATTATCTGAATTTTTTATTCTATTAGATGTATACATTTGTTTTTAGTTCTGTGGTTATATAAATGCCATATGCATGAGATATTTACTTCTAGTTTTATGTTTATTCACTCAAGAAACATGAAATAATTTTAGCCAACATGAAGTGTCTGCAGAAATATTTTTCTTAAAAAAATAGTTTATTCTCAAGAAACAATAAGCACTGGCAAGGATATGGAGAAAAAGGAACCCTCTTGCACTGTTGGTGGGAATGCAAACTGGTGCAGCCACTGTGGAAAACAGTATGAAGGTTCCTCAAAAAATTAAAAATAGAATTATTCTGTGATCTGGGAATTGCACGACTGGGTATTTACCCCAAAACAAAACAAAACAAAAACGCTAATTCAAAGGAATATATGCATGCCTATGTTTATTGCAGCATTATTCACAATAGCCAGATTATGGAAGCAGAACAAGTGTCTACTGACTGCTGAATGGATAAAGAGGTAGTAGATATACACAATGGAATAGTATTCTGTCATAAAAAAGAATAAAATCTAACATGGATGGAACTAGAGAGTATGACACTAGGTGAAATCAGTCACAGAAAGAAAAATACCATATGCACTCACTCATATGTGGATTTAAGAAACAAAACAGATGTGCAAAGGAGGAAAAAAAGGAAGAAAAAGACAAAGCAAGAAAAAGACTCTTAATAGGGACAACAAGCCATTGGTTACCAGAGGGGACATAGATAGAGCTATGGGGGGAATAGGGAGTGGGAATGAAAGAAAAAGAAAAAAGAAAGACAGAGGTCTAGTGAGCGTCAATCATTGCTGAAGCTCATCTAGCTATTAAAATATACTATAAATTTTAAAAAAGTTTATTCTTCATTCAAATGTAGGAAACTCGGGCATAGCTGATTGGACTTAATGTTATTCAAATCTCAGCTTCCCCCACTTACCACTGGGTTATTCAATCTCTATTGGAATCTATCCCCTCCTCTATGAAATGGGGATAATAGCATCATAGGGACCGTGTCTGGAATTAAATGAGGAAAGGCATTTCAATGCGTCATCTGGCACTTCCCTTTCCCATAACATTTTTTAAATGAGTGATAAAAAGAAAATACTTGAAATGATAAACTAATAAGGCCATTTCTTTAAAGAATTCCTTCCTCTCAAGAAAATGGAACCATATTTTGCCTGGAAACTTCTAGAGTCTCATCAACTAGAAAACGGTTCAACCCACAAAGAGAAAAGAGGAAGAAACCACAATAAGAAAGTCTAAATAAGTAAGAAAAGCAACGCTCATGTTAGAAATCTATGGGAAAATCTAGCTTCCAATTTTTGAGGAAGAAATGAAAAGGGAATGTTGAAGAAAGACTCCATCAAAGTTTCTGCTCCTACACAGCATGCTCAAATAGCAGTACGCTACCTTAAGAATTTAAAAAAGGAATGTTGTTTCTCTAGAATTGCCCATTCTGAGCACCCAGATTCTCCCTGTAGTAGTTTGGGTGGGGGTTGTTGTTCCTTACTTTCAAGGCCCTTTTGGTCTTTACATTTGCAAAAGCTCAAAGTTCATTCCAAGTCTAGCCTTTATTTTTTTTCTTTTTTAAAGATTTAATTTATTTATTTGACAGAAAGAGAGATCACAAGTAGGCAGAGAGGCAGGCAGAGAAAGAGAAGGAAGCAGGCTTCCTGCTGAGCAGAGAGCCCAATGTGGGGGATCATGACCTGAGCCAAAGGCAGAGGCTTTAACCCACTGAGCCACCCAGGTGCCCCAAAGTCTAGCCTTTAAATACAGCTGCTCATTTGATTTGTTAACCCAGGTAATATCTTCTATTCTCTTAGCCCTGTGTTCTTCTATGCCCTCTAACTAGGGAGTTCAGAGTTGGAACTTTAGTTACTGTTTCCCTCAGTTTTTTTTTCTCTCTCTCTAACTATATTCTGGGGTCAAAGGAGATGGATTTATTTTGCTCCGTTTGGAAGGAAGAATCATTTTCTTGTTGTAATTCAAGTTAAAAATGGAGTTCCACACTGCATAATGCATCAAAATTACATCCCCCATCCTCTGCCCCACTCCCTCACACACATTCTAGAAAAACTACTCAGCACTGGAACTCAGAGCAGATGCAACCAACACAGTTGAATAAACCAAGGAGGGACAACCACAGCAGGTGATAAAACTAAGTTTTAAACCCAAGAAGGATTTGACTAGTTGGAGGAGAGGAGAATGGCATTCTAGAGGAAGTAAAGATTATGCAAAAGTTATTAGACATAAAAGGAACTGAGAGTACCTCAGTCTGACTGCAGAGTATGTGCTTATGAGAAGAAGCAAGATGAGAGAAGTGTCATAATGACTTTGGAGTCAAAAACACTCCAGTTCAAACTTTAGCTGTTGTAAAGATTTACGTTCTCAGTCTTGGTTTCCTCATTTGCATACAATATTTCAAAAAGGAATAAATGAGATCATATATATATAATATGAAAGAAAATATCATAAGTATGCTCAGCATATTGTAACTAAGTATTAATATTTATATATAATATAGTAACTAAGTACTAATATTCATATATATTTCTAAGGAATATATATGACTATTGTACCTTTTGCACAAGGCTGACAGATTAGTCAGGGCCACATTATTAATAGTTTTGAATGTGGAGCTAATTCAACCAGGTCTTGAAAGCTATTTGGAGTCACTGACGGATTTTTAGCTGGGAATGGATTGATCAGGTTTCTGTTTTCATTAGGGCAGACATTCAAGTACAAGGCAGTGTGCTAAGCACTGTGGGGAAAGTGTTCCAATGAAAATGCTATCTAGATTCCCTATGATTCATTGCCATTGACACTGACAATTTACTGGAGGTCTAACTTCAAAACAGGAAACTCCTTGCTATTTTCCATTTACAAAGTGGGTGGAAGGAAGTCGGCTGGCATTGGGTGAAGACACATTGTAGCGGAAAGTCTAACCAAGCTGCAGAGACATCCAGCAAGCTGCGGAGACCTTCTCCAGCCCTGAAGGATTTAATGTGGTTCATTTTCCTCTACGAGGTACTCGTGAATAGAACAATGCTAGTGAGAAAATCACAAAACCTCATGCAACAATCATAACTTTGTAATTGCTCCTGTACAGATACATATCACTTATTTTTTAAACTGGCCCTAGAGGAACTCCTTGAAAGAAAAACACCATCAAGGTGAGCCTAAAACTGCTAGATGCTCAGGACTAACAAGAATCAAGTATTCTAAGGCAGCACTAGTCCATCATTCTCTCTAATAACTTACTTAAAATTTGCATTGACTAAGGCAGTTGAAGATCTGGACCAGAATCCACTTTGGGCAGGAATACATCTAAATACAAAAAGTTCACTTCTTTTGGTCTCAGTTTTTTCACTACAGGACTACAGGGGAAATATTTCCATGCAAATGCTGACCTCTTGTGGTCAAAACCAGTTACTTCAAAGAAAGTACCCAATGGAATTTAAGATAATGGATTATGGATAGAAAGAGGCAAAGCAAGTTAAATGATCATATTTTAAGGCCAAAAAAAAAAAAAACCCCACCAAAAAAAACACAAAAAACAAAAAACACCCTTCATCCACAAAATGCTTTTTCCTTGGAGATGCACAGAACTTTCTTTCTTTCTTCCACAGTATTTCTCATTTTGTCTATTATATTCCTATTGAAAATTATAAAACATGATCACTCCCACTAGGGAAAGAGATTTATTCCCACTGAAACAAGTACATGTAGTTCCTTCATTTTTCCTGCCTTACACACTCATTGACTATTTAAATTTTATTTAAATTTATTGAAATTATTAAATTCACTGATTGACATTTGGTATTTCTAGTCTTGCAGCATCACTAACAGTACAAGAAACATTATTATACACATCTCTTTGTATACATGTGTAGGAAATTCTTTTGTATTTATACCTCAGGTGGAATTATTGGATTGAAAGGTATTACATCTTCGATCCTTCTAGAGTGTCAAGTTCTTTTCCAAAGTGGTTGGACCAGATTACATTTCTATCGGTTGAATATACAAGCCCCACTTACTCACCAACAATTCATCAGGCTTTTTAACTTATGCTAATCTGACAGATCAGAAAATAATAACAGCATTATTTTATGCATTTCCCTGATTCTTTGTGAGGTTAGCAGCTTTTCATGTTTCCTCTTCTCTATGAATTTCCTGTTTACATCTTTTGCCATTTTTAACTTGGTTGTTTGCCATTTTTTCATTGATTTTAAGGATTTCAATACATGCTAGACATTAATTGTTCATGATATGAGTTGTAAATATCTTCTACCACTCTAAGTTCCATCTTTCCATTTTTATTATGATGTCTTTGATGAGCTGAAATTAATTTTAAAGTAGCCAACATTATCAATTCTTCCTTTATGGTTTATGTTTTTTGTATTTTGAAAAATCTCTTCCAACTCTAAGGCATTTAGGATATTTTCTAAATAACTTTATTTTGCATTTTATAATATATCTTTAATTCACCTGGATTTTTCTATATAATAAAAGGGATCCATTTTTATTTTTTTCCACATCTGAATAACCAATTCTCACAGAATGATTTATCCCATTTCCATACACACTGTTAGTCACAGCATCTTATTAATGAGATACAACGAAACATTAAGTTTCTACTTATATGTGGGTCTGTTTGGAGGCTCCTGGATATAGTCTTTCATTACTCTATCTTTTCCTAAACTATTACTACAGCATCTAATTTCTATGGCTATAATAAACTGATATCTGGTAGGGTAATTTTTAATTTTTTCCAGTGTTCCTGAGGAATAATTGACAAAAGTTGTATAAAGTATACAAGTCTTTCTTGTTTTTGTGTAGCTGACATACAATATGATATTCCTTTCAGGTATACTGCACAGTGATTCAACATTTAGATACATTATGAAGTGATCATCATGATAGATCTAATTGCCTTCTGTCACCATACAAATCTGTTACATATTATTAACTATATTCCCTATGCTGTACATTGAATCCCCTTGTCTTTATTCTATAACTAGAAGTTCGTACCTTTTCATCCTTTCCCATATTTCCTCCATTCTCCCACCCCTTCCCCTCTGGCAACCATCAGACTGTTCTCTGTATCTATGAATCCATTTCTGTTTTGTTTTAAATTTTTTTTTTTTTAGATTCTACATATAAGTGAAACCACAGGGTATTTGTCTTTTTTTGTTGATCTTACTTCACTTAGCTTAATACCCTCTAGGTCTATCCATATTGTCATAAATAGCAAGGTTTCATTCTTTTTAATGGCTGAGTAATATTCCATCATATGTATGTGGGTATGTACACACACAGGCATCTTTTATATTCATCTACTGGTGAACACTTATCTATTGATGAACACATATCTTGACCATTGTAAATAATGTTGCAACGAACACAGAGGTGCGTATCTTTTAGAATTAGTGTTTGTTTTCTTCAGATAAATACCCAGCAGTAGAATTTTGGATCATGTGGTAGTTCTATTTTTAATTTTTTGAGGTACCGCCATACTGTTGTCCACAGTGGCTGCACCATTTTGCATACCCCAACAGTGGACAAAGATTCCTGCCTCTCCACATCTTCACCAAGACTTGTTATCTTTTGACTCTTTGATAGCAGCCATTCTAACGAGTGTGAGGGGATATCCCACTGAGGTTTTGTGTTGTTGTTATTGTTGTTGTTTTACAATTTATGTATGTATGTATGTATGTATGTACGTCAGAGAGAAATAGAGAGCACAAGCGGGAGGAGGGACAAAGTGAGAAAGAGAATCTCAAGCAGACTCTGCACTGAGCCTGGAGCCTGACATGAGGCTTGACCTCATGACCCTGAGATCATGACCTGAGCTAAAATCAAAAGTTATGCTTAACAGACTAAGCCACCCAGGCCCCTCACTACTGAGGTTTTGATTAGCACTTTCCTGATGAAAGGATGCTTAGGGATGTTAAAACACCTTTCCATGTACCTACTAACCATGTTTATGCTTCCTTTGGAGAAATGGCTGTTGAGGTTCTTTGCCCACTTTTTTAACTGGATTGTTTTTGTGTTTTTGCTGATGAGCTGAATTCCATATATACCCTGAATATTGACACCTTATCAGATGTATGGCTTGCAAATGCTTTCTGCTATTCCATAAGCTCTTTACTTTTGTTTCCTTTGCTGTCCAGAAGCTTTTTTTGTTTGATGCTCTCCTAATTTATTTTTGCTTTTCTTGCCAGTGGTTTGGAATCATATCCAAAAAAGTCATTGCTCACACAAATAGCAAGAAGTTCTTTCTTCCCTCCCCCATGCTCTTTCTAAATTAAAAATAAATCAATATTTTTTAAAGAAACTTTTTCCTTATGCTTCCTTTTAGCTGTTTTATAGTTTTAGCTGTGGCATTTAAGTCTTTAATCCATTTTGGTTAGTTTTTGTATATGGTATGAGATAAGGACCAGTTTCATCCTTCTATATATGAATATCCAGTTTTCCCAATGCTATTTATTGAAAAGATCATCCTTTCCCCCATCAGGATCATGTATCTTGGGCATCCCTGTTAAAGATCAGTTAACCACATATGCATAGATTCATTTGGGGGCTCTCTATTCTGTTCAGTTGGCCTATCTGACTGTTATAATGCCAATGCCATATTATTTTGTTTGCTGTAACTTTGCCATATATTTTGAAAACATATACTTCAGATCATACATGGGAAGCTCCCAAGGAGCTTGTGAACCAACAATTGGTAAGCCAGCCAGGAAACCAAAGACACAAGCCTTGGGAAAGAGGAATCCATAGGGAAAATCCCAAGTTGGCCACTGACCTCTCTGTAACTGGTGTATCCTATGCATCTGATGCTTGTGGACTGCCATGTGAGTACAGGAATACCATAAAAACACTGGCTGCTTTAATGAGCTTGTTTGAGAAACCGAACATAGCACACTGTGGCAAAGAAGGGAAACATGGCTGCCACGGTGGGCTGGCCACCATGCCCAACTAAAGGCTGAAGCTCAAGTTAGACAGTTAGAAGAGCTAAAGTTAGAGAAGGGAGGTTCAAGTGTCTACTGGTCTGCTAGCTTTGAGGCTGGGAGGAGACCAGGGTAATAAGTTGGAAACTATTTTACACAAGATTCTTTGGATAAAGCCTGATTCAGATGCTAAGAGGTAGAATCTCAGGGAAAGTAATGAGAAGGAAGAGGAAGATGTGGTGATTGATGAGGAAATAGACTCACGTCCAAGCCAACTGACCCCTAATATAAGGGAATATTTTAAATAGCAATTACCGGCAAACTCTTAGAAGAAAATATATATTATTTTTCTGTTCCTTGAGGTTGTAAATCTTTGAAAAGTAAACCCCAGGAAACAACCAAAACACTGCCCACAGAGTTAAAAATTTTAAAGAAGAGAGAGAGAGAGAGAATTTCAATACCAAAAGTACACTGGTACAAAATTAGAATTTGGTTTTCTCTCCACTAAAAGGACGAAGTTTTCTTAGATTTTTGGTCTGCTCTTAATAGGAACCTGTAAAAATGCTTTTCTTTATCTCTAATGTAATCTGCCTAAAAAAAAAAAATCTGTGTTTTGCCTTTATCAGGTCTTTGAATATTTAAGAAAACAGAGTCTTCTCCATTAAGAGAGCTAAGTTTTTACAACTATAACTTTTTAGATGTTAAATCTCATGGTAAGTACTGTCAAATAAGAAGTGACACTAAAGTTTCTATCTTATTTGTATGAAATTCCTAAAAATCTGTTAGGTCCTAATATAATGTCATTAGTCATAATTTTAAAATACATATCACAGTAGTAACCAAAATTCCTTACATTAAAATGGACTCTCATCAGATCTTTAACCTTGGCCATTTTTAAGTCTTTGTCATTTACAATTATTAACTGATGCTTTGACCAAAAAAATGTGTTCCTGTAGGGGCGCCTGGGTGGCTCAGTGGGTTAAGCCGCTGCCTTCAGCTCAGGTCATGATCTCAGGGTCCTGGGATCGAGTCCCACATCGGGCTCTCTGCTCAGCAGGGAGCCTGCTTCCTCCTCCCTCTGCCTGCCTCTCTGCCTGCCTCTCTGCCTACTTGTGATCTCTCTCTGTCAAATAAATAAATAAAACCTTTAAAAAAATAAAAAAGAATGTGTTCCTGTAAAAGTCCTTCATCTGCAAGATTTGTGGAAAAGACTTTTTTTTCTGATAACTAAGTTTAATTTGCACTCATATAGGAGGGACAAATAAACCTTTCAGGTTCAGAAAGAGGCAAGATGGCAGAGGAATAGTGGACTGAAATGACATCAGGTAGCAGGAGTTCAACTAGATAGTTATCAAACAATTCCAAACACTACAAACTCAACAGGAGATAGAAGAGAAGAAGAGCAGCAATTCTAGAAACAGAAAATCAACCACTTTTTGAAATATAGGACATGTGGAGAAGTGAATCTGAAGTGATGGGAAGATAGACCATAGGGAGAGGGGCCGGCTCCTGGCAAGCAGTGGAGCAGCAGAGCACAAAACCAGAACTTCTAGAAGTCTGCTCCACTGAAGGACGTCACTCCAGAGGCTAAGCATAAGTGGAGGCCTCTCAGGGACAGTGTGGTCTCAGGACCCATAAGGTCCTCTGAAAGATTGGGGGTGTCTGGTAGCAGAGCTCGAAGGTATCAGAGTGGGGAAGCCAACTACAGAGACAGAGCCCAGGAATGAGCTCTCAGCTCAGGGTTACCTTAAACTGTGATCCGCAGCACAGTCAGACCACGGCTCTTTGAGCAAGGACCCCACAAGTGGCAGATCCAGGGAGACTCACTGTCCTCTGGAGGCAGGAATCTGCTGGGTTTGGAAACTCCAAACAGGGCCATGCACCAGAGACCAAAACACTCGGTCACAGGCTGGGTGAGCCCAGAGCATAGCTGGAGACCAGGGAGACAGGAGAGATCGACCCCTTTTTCTGAGGGCACACTGAGGAGTGAGGCCCCGAGCTCTCGGCTCCTCCAGGCTGGAGATTGGGAGGCTGTCATTTTCATTCCCTGTCCTCCAGAGCTCTACAGAAAGCATTCAGGAAACATAACATTCACAGAGTGAAATTGAGCAGATTACTTAGCCCAGCCCCTGGCAAGGGCGGTGCAATTCCACCTGGGGCAAAGACACTTGAAAATCATTACAATAGGCTCCTCCGCCAAAGATCAGCAAGAACATCCGCCAAGACCAAGCAGACTGATCAATGAGAACAGCGGAACTCCAGAGATAGGGGAAAGCAGTGAATGGAATTCCTGGCTTCCTCCCCATGATCCTTTAGTCTTGCAAAGTTAAATTAAATTTTTAAATTTTTTTAATTGTATTTTTTTCTTATTCTTATTTTTTTAACTTTTCCTCTTTTAACACTTTTTAAGTAGCTTATCTTAACAACACCTTTCTTTAAAAAAATCTTTTAAGGGGTGCCTGGGTGGTTCAGTGGGTTAAGCCTCTGCCTTTGGTTCAGGTCATGATCCCAGGGTCCTGGGATCAAGCCCTGCATCGGGCTCTCTGCTCAGTGGGGAGCCTGCTTCCCTCTCTCTGTCTGCCTCTCTGCCTACTTGTGATCTCTGTATGTCAAATAAATAAATAAATAAATATTTTTAAAAAATCTTTTTAAACCTTCATTATTATAGTCATATTTTATCCTTCCTCATATTTAACCTTATTTTTTGTATACATATAGGGTTTTTTTTTCCTAAAAAATTTTGGGGTACAATTTCTTCTAATAGATCAAAATATACCCTAAATCTAGCCTAGGGCTTTGATCTAGTTTCCAGCCTGAACCCATTCTTTCCTCTCCCTCCCCTGCCTTTTTTTCTTCTTTCTTTTTCCAACTGTCTTATCAATTCCTTTTTTAGAATTTTTTTTTAAAATTCTCATCTTTACAGTCATATTCTACCCTTTGGTCATGTTTACCCTTATTTTTGTATATATATAAGTTTTTCTTTCTTTAAAATTTTGGGAGGTAGTTTCTTCTAAGAGACCAAAATCAAAATCAAAATCAAGAGGGTGGCTCTGTTCTAGTCACCAGTCTAATATATAAATATATATATATTATATAAAATATATATATATATATTTTTTAATTTCTTTTTACCCCCAGTTTGGGGTCTCTTCTGATTTGGTTAGTGTACATTTTTCTGGGGTCTTTGCCACCCTTTTTGTACTTTATTCTATCATTCATACATTCTTTTTTTTTTTTTTAAGATTTTATTTATTTATTTGACAGAGAGAAATCACAAGCAGGCAGAGAGGCAGGCAGAGAGAGAGAGAGGAGGAAGCAGGCTCCCCGCTGAGCAGAGAGCCCGATGTGGGACTCGATCCCAGGACCCCGAGATCATGACCTGAGCCGAAGGCAGCGGCTTAACCGACTGAGCCACCCAGGCGCCCCTATCATTCATACATTCTTATCTGGATAAAATGACAAAGCAAAAAAAAACTCACTATAAAAAAGAGGCAGTACCAATGGCTAGGGACCTAATCAAAACAGACATTGGTAATATGTCAGATCTAGAGTTTAGAATGACAATTCTCAAGGTGCTACCTGGGCTTAAAAAAGGCATGGAGGATATTAGACAAACCCTAGAGAAATAAAATCCCTTTCTGGAGAAATAAAAGAACTAAAATCTAACCAAGCTGAAATTTAAAAAAGGAATTAATGAAGTGCAATAAAAAATGGAGGCTGCTACTGCTAGGATAAATGAGGCAGAAGAGAGAATTACTGATATAGAAGACCAAGTGATGGGGAATAAAGAAGATGAGCAAAAGAGAGACAAACAACATTAGAATAATTGGGATTCCAGAAGAAGAAAAGAGGGGAGCAGAAGGTATATTGCAGAGAATTATTGGAGAGAATTTCCCTAATATGGCAAAGGGAACAAGCATCAAAATCCAGGAGTTGCAGAGAACCCCCCTCAAAATCAATAAGAATAGGTCCACACCCTGTCATCTAATAGTAAAATTTACAACTCTTAGGGACAAAGAGAAAATCCTAAAAGCAACCCAAGACAAGAAGTCTGTAACATACAATGGTAAAAATATTAGACTGGCAGCAGACTTCTCCACAGAGACCTGGCAGGCCAGAAAGAACTAGCATGATATATTCAGAGCACTAAATGAGAAAAATATGCAGCCAAGAATACTATATCCAGCTAGGCTATCATTGAAAATAGAAGGAGAGATAAAAAGCTTCCAGAACAAACGAAAATGAAAAGAATTTGCAAACTCCAAACCAGTCCTACAGGAAATATTGAAAGGGGTCCTCTAAGCAAAGAGTGAGGCCAAAAATAGTAGACCAGAAAGGACCAGAGACAATATACAGTAACAGTCAACTTACAGGCAAGACAATGGCAGTAAATTCATATCTTTCAATAGTTACCCTGAATGTCAATGGGCTCAATGCCCCAATCAAAAGACACAGCGTATCAGAATGGATTACAAAAACAAAACCCATCAATATGCTATCTTTAAGAAACTCATTTTAGACCCAAGACACCTCCAGATTAAAAGTGAGGGAGTGGAAAACCATTTACCATGCTAATGGACATCAAAAGTAAGCTGGGGTGGCAATCCTTATATCACATAAATTAGATTTTAAGCTAAAGACTATAATAAGAGATGAGGAAGGACACAATATCATACTCAAAGGGTCTGTCCAACAAGAAGATCTAACAATTTTAAGTGTCTCTGCCCCTAACATGGGAGCAGCCAACTATATAAACCAATTAATAATGAAACCCAAGAAACACATCGACAATAATACAATAATAGTAGGGGACTTTAACACCCCCCTCACTGAAATGGACATATCATCCAAGCAAAAGATCAAAAAGGAAATAAAGGTCTTAGATTGCATACTGGACTAGATGGACATCTCAGATATATTCAGAACATTCCATCCCAAAGCAACACAATTCACATTCTTCTCTAGTGCACATGGAACATTCTCCAGAATAGATCACATCCTGGTTCACAAATCAAGTCTTAACCAGTACCAAAAGACTGGGATCATTCCCTGAATATTTTCAGACCACAATGCTCAGAAGCTAGAATTCAATCACAAGAGGAAAGTTGGAAAGAACTCAAATATATGGAGGCTAAAGAGCATCCTACTAAAGAATGAATGTGCCAATCAGGAAATTAAAGAATTGAAAAAATTCATGGAAACAAATGATAATGAAAACACAACTGTTCAAAATCTGTGGGACACAGCAAAAGCAGTCCTGAGAAGAAAGTATATAGTGATAGCCTTTCTCAAGAAACAAGAAAGGTCTCTAGTACACACCCTACATCTAGAGTAGCTGGAGAAAGAACATCAAAGAAACCCTAAACCCAGCAGGAGAGGATAAATAATAAAGATCAGAGCAGATATCAATAAAATAGAAACCAAAAGAACAGTAGAACAAATCAATGAAAGTAGGAGCTGGTTCTTTGAAAGAATTAATGAGATTGTTAAACCCCTGGCCAGACTTATCAAAAAGAAAAGAAAAAGGACCAAAATAAATAAAATCATGAATGATAGAGGAGAGATCACAACTAACACCAAAGAAATACAAACAATTATAAGAACATATTATAAACAACTACACATCAGCAAATTTGACAATCTGGAAAAAATGGATGCATTCCTAGAGACATATAAACTACCAAAACTGAACCAGGAAGAAATAGAAAACCTGAACAGACCCATAACCAGTAAGGAGATTGAAGCAGTCATCAAAAATCTCCCAACAAGAGCCCAGAGCCAGACAGCTTTGCAGGAGAATTTTACCAAACATTTAAAGAATAATTGATGATGATGAACATTTTTTCATGTGTCTGATAGCCATTTGTATGTCTTGATTGGAGAAGTGTCTGTCCTGGGTATTTACCCCAAAGATACAGATGTCGTGAAAAGAACGGCCATCTGTACCCCAATGTTTATAGCAGCAATGGCCATGGTCACCAAACTATGGAAAGAACCAAGATGCCCTTCAACGGACAAATGGATAAGGAAGATGTGGTCCATATACACTATGGAGTATTATGCCTCCATCAGAAAGGATGAATACCCAACTTTTGTAGCAACATGGACAGGACTGGAAGAGATTATGCTGAGTGAAATAAGTCAAGCAGGGAGAGTCAATTATCATATGGTTTCACTTATTTGTGGAGTATAGGTTTGAAGTGGCGGGGGTGTGGGAGGTTGGGGTACCAGGTGGTGGGTATTATAGAGGGCACAGATTGCATGGAGCACTGGGTGTGGTGAAAAAATAATGAATACTATTTTTCTGAAAATAAATAAATTTAAAAATATATTTTAAAAAAATAAAGAATAATTAATACCTATTCTCCTGAAACTGTTCCAAAAAATATAAATGGAAGGAAAACTAGCAAACTCATTTTATGAGGGCAGCATTACCTTGATCCCAAAACCAGACAAAGACCTCATCAAAAAGGGAAATTACAGACCTATATCCTTGATGAACGCAGATGTGAAAATTCTCATCAAAATACTAGCCAATAGGATCCAACAGCACATTAAAAGGATTATTTTTTTAATTAATTTATTTAACAGAAAGAGAGAACATAAGTAGGCAGAGAGGCAGGAAAAGAGAGAGAAAGAGGAGGAAGGAGGCTCCCCGCTGAGCAGAGAGCCTGACATGGGGCTCGATCCCAGGACCCTGGGATCACGACCTGAGCCGAAGGCAGAGGCTTTAACCCATTGAGCCACCCAGGCACCCCATTAAAAGGATTATTCACCACGACCAAGTAGGATTTATTCCTGGACTGCATGGTTGGTTCAACATACACAAATCAATCAATGTGATACAATGTGATACCATACATTAATAAAAGAAAGAACAAGAACCATATGATACTCTCAATAGATGGTGAAAAAGCATTTGATAAAGTACAGCATCCTTTCCTAATCAAAACTCTTCACAGTGTAGGCATGGAGGGTACATTCCTCAATATCATCAAAGCCACCTATGAAAAACCCTCAGCAAATATCATTCTCAATGGGGAAAAACAGAGAGCTTTTCCCCTAAGGTCAGAAACACAGCAGGAATGTCCACTATCACCAATGCTATTCAACATAGTACTAGAAGTCCTAGCCTCAGCAGTCAGACAACAACAACAACAACAAAAATTAAAGGCATCCAAATCAGCAAAGAAGAAGTTAAACTCTCACTCTTTGCAGATGATATGATACTTTATGTGGAAAACCAAAAGACTCCACTACGAATCTGCTAGAACTTGTACAGGAATTCAGTAAAGTATCAGGATATAAAATCAATGTGCAGAAATCAGTTGCATTTCTACACACCAAGAGCAAGACAGAAGAAGAGAAATTAAGGAGTCAATCCCATTTACAATTGCACCCCAAACCATAATATACCTAGGAATAAACTTAACCAAAGAGGCAAAGAATCTGTACTCAGAAAACTATAATGTACTCATGAAAGAAACTGAGGAAGACACAAAGAAATGGAAAAACATTCCATGCTCATGGATGGGAAGAACAAATATTGTGAAAATGTCTATGCTACCTAAAGCAATCTACACATTTAATGCGATCCCTATCAAAATACCATCCATATTTTTCAAAGAAATGGAACAAATAATCCTAAAATTTATATAAAACCAGAAAAGACCTCGAATAGCCAGAGGAATGTTGAAAAAGAAAGCCAAAGTTGGTGGCATCATCATTCCAGACTTCAAGCTCTATTTCAAAGCTGTCATCATCAAAACAGTATGGTACTGGCACAAAAACAAACACATAGATCAATGGAACAGAATAGAGAGCCCAGAAGTGGACCCTCAACTCTATGGCCAACTAATCTTCGACATAGCAGGAAAGAAAGTCCAGTGGAAAAAAGACAGTCTCTTCAACAAATAGTGTTGGGAAAATTGGACAGCCACATGCAGAAAAATGAAACTAGACCATTTCCTTACACCACACACAAACATAGACTCAAAATGGATGAAACACCTCAATGTGAGACAGGAATCCATCAAAATCCTTGAGGAGAACACAGGCAGCAATCTCTTCTTCCTCAGTCACAGCCAAAACATCGCCAAAGGCAAAGGAAGCAAGGGCAAAAATGAACTATTGGGAGTTCATCAAGATCAAAAGCTTTTGCACAGCAAAGGAAACAGTCAAAAAAATCAAAAGACAACTGACAGAATGGGAGAAGATATTTGCAAATGACATATCAGATAAAGGGCTAGTATCCAAAATCTATAAAGAACTTATCAAACTCAACCTCCAAAGAACAAATAACATAATCAAGAAATGGACAGAGGACATGAACAGACATTTCTGCAAAGAAGACATCCAGATGGCCAACAGACACATGAAAAAATGCTCCACATCACTCATCATCACGTAAATACAAATCAAAACCACAATGAGATACCACCTCACACCAGTCACAATGGCTAAAATTAACAAGTCAGGAAACAACAGATATTGGAGAGGATATGGAGAAAGGGGAATCCTCCAAGCTGGTGCAACCACTCTGGAAAACAGCATGGAGGTTCCTCAAAATGTTGAAAATAGAACTGCCCTATAACCCAGCAATCGCACTACTGGGTATTTACCCTAAAGATACAAATGTAGTGATCCAAAGAGGCACGTGCACCCGAATGTCTATAGCAGCAATGTCCACAATAGCCAAACTATGGAAAGAACCTAGATGTCCATCAACAGATGAATGGATAAAGAAGAGGTAGAATATATATACAATTGAATATTATGAACTCTTGCCATTTGCAATGACATGGATGGAACTAGAGGGTATTATGCTGAGCGAAATAAGTCAATCAGAGAAAGACAATTATCATATGATCTCCCTGATATGAGGAATTTGAGAGGCAGAGTGGGGGATTCAGGGGGGTGGGTAGGGAAGGAAAAAAATGAACCAAGATGGGATCGGGAGGGAAACAAACCATAAGAGACTCTTAATCTCACAAAATAAACTGAGGGTTGCCGGCGGGGTCGGTGGGTAGGGATAGGGTTGCTGGGTTATGGACATTGGGGAGGGTATGTGCTATGGTGAGGCTGTGAAATGTATAAACCTGGTGATTCACAGACCTGTACCCCTGGGGCTAATAATACATTATAGGTTTATTAAAAATTTTTTTAATTATTAAAAAAAAGACTATCTGGATGATAAATGTGAATGAACCCAGTTAAGGCCTTTATATAAATTTTAAGATCTGGTGGCCAAGTATGGAGATCTACTCTTCTTGCTGCCATCCAAATCAAACTTCATATAGAAGTTCCCTTGCCTATTAAACCTGCCACCTACCAATCTGGAGTGGCCTGCTTATTTCTTCAGTCTTTTCTGCCCTCCTTCTGTGGGGGTCGGTTTCAGATTACAACTGGCAAGCTACGGAGGAGCTCCTGACCAAGCCAGCATCTTTGTCTTGTTCCCGAGCTTAGAGGAAGAGCACTCATCTTTTCACCATTAGGTATGATAACTGTGGGTTTTACATATACGACCTTTATTATGTTGAGGTAAATTCTTTCCATACCTAATTTATTGAGCGTTTTTATCATGAAAGGATATTGAATCTTTGACTGTCAAATGTTTTTTCTGCATCTATTGAAATTATCATGTGATGTTATCCTTCATTCCATTAAGGTGGTATATTTATTACATTTATTCATTTGCATGTATTGAACTACCCTTGCATCCCAGGAATAAATTCCACTTGGTCATCGTGTATAATAATTTTAGTGCTATTGAATTTGGTTTGTATTTTATGGCAGATTTTTGTATCTATCTTCATTAAGGATATTGACCTTTAGTTTTCTTTCTTGTGGATCTTCTCTGGTTTTGGTATCAAGGTAATGTTGGTCTCATTTGGAAGCGTTCCCTCCTCTTCAATTATTTGGAAGAATTTGAGGATTGGCATTAATTCTTTAAATGTTTGGTAAAATTCACCAGTAAAACCATCTGGTCCTGGGCTTTTGCTTATTGGGAGGTTTTTTGATTATGGATTTAATCTCCTTCCTAGTTACAGGTCTGATTAGACTTTATTTCTTCATGATTCATTCTTGGTAAGTTTCATGTTTCTAGTAAGTCACTCATTCTTTTTTAAAGATTTTATTTATTTGATAGACAGAGATCACAAGTAGGCAGAGAGGCAGGCAGAGAGAGAGAGAGAGGAAGGACAGCAGGCTCCCTGTTGAGCAGAGAGCCCTGATGCGGGGCTCGATCCCAGGACCCTGAGACCATGACCTGAGCCGAAGGCAGAGGCTTAACCTACTGAGCCATCCAGGCCTCCCAATTCACTCATTTCTTATAGGTTCTCAGGCTTGGTGTCTAACTGTTCATTAAAGTCTCATGATCCTTTTTATTTCTGACATCAATTGCAATGTCTTCTCTTTCATTAATTTGATGTCGAGCCTTTTTAGTCTAGCTAAGAGTTTGTCAATTTTATCTCTTAAAAAAACCAACTCTTAGTTTCACTGATTTTTTTTCCTATTGTTTTTCTATTCTCTATTTCACCTAATTTCCAAGTCATTCAAAGGCCCTCCTTTTCCACGGCACCTGGGTGGCTCAGTCTGTTATGCATCCGACTCTTGGTTTTGGCTCAAGTCATGATCTCAGGGTCCTGGAATAGGCCCTACCTTGGGCCACATGCTTGTCAGGGAGTCTGCCTGAGATTCTTTACCTCTTCTTCTGCTCCTTCTCCTACTCTCACTCTCTCAAACAAATAAAATCTTAAAAATCTTCCATTTCCAATTCCATTTACACCTTTCTCAAAAATCAAGTGGCCAACTGTCTGAGTCTATTTTTTGACTCTCTTCTGTTTCTCTGGTCTACTTTTTTTATCCTTATTATTTTATTGACATCGTTACAATAGTTTTATAGAAAATCTCCAAATCTGGTCGTGTAGTTCCTACTCATGGTCAAATAAATAAACATTATCCTAGGTACTTTAAATTCAAGATTATCCTAGGTACTTTAAATCTTTTGGATGTCTTTTTTACAATCTGCTTACCAATTTCTACAAAATATTTGCTGGGATTTTTTATTAAGATTTTACTGAACCAATTCAACAACTGGTTAAATTGATCAATTTGGAAGACCATTTTGGAAAGAATTGATACTTTTTCAGTACTGAATCTTCAAATCCAGCCACATTATTTGTCTTTTCATTTATTCATGTCTTCTTTTTCTCAGCAATGTTTTAAAATTTTTACATTTTTTATTAAATTCATCCCTAGGTATTTGATGGGGTTTATGCTATTAAAAATGTATTTTTAAACTTTATTTTCCAAACTTTTAAGAATATTACAAAGAAAGAAAACTAGATTGATCTTATATCCTATAATCTTGCTAAACTCTCTTATTAGTACTAATATTCATTTTAATATACTTTTTAATACCTTTTAATTTCCTACATTAAAAAAATCATGCCATTTGCAGATAAAGACACCTGTATTTCTTCCTTTTGAATTCTTGTCTTTTGTCGTTGTTTTTTTGTGTGTGTTAATACATTGTCTAGGACCTTCATTATAATGTTGAATAAGAGTGATGATTCTGAACATCATTATCTTCCAGATTTTAGGGGCAAAGATTTCCATATTTTACTATTATTATGTTGGCTGAAGACTTTTTTTTTAAAGATTTTATTTATTTATTTGAACACGAGTAGACAGAGAGGTAGGCAGAGAGAGAGAGGGAAGCAGGCTCCCTGCTGAGCAGAGAGCCCGATGTGTTGCTCAATCCCAGGACCCTGGGATCATGACCTGAGCCGAAGGCAGAAGCTTTAATCCACTGAAGCACCCAGATGCTCCTAGCTGAAGATTTTTTTAAATACCTTTTATCAGACTGAACATTTTCTTTTTATTCCTAGTTTGTGGATTTTTTAAAAAATTATGAATGGATGTTGTTTTATCATTTTTCCTGTATCTACTGAAATGCTTATATATTTTCTCCTTTATTCTTCTTTAAATTTTTATTTTTTATTAACATATAATGTATTATTAGTCCCAGGAGTACAGGTATGTGAATTGCCAGGTTTACACACTTCACAGCACTCACCATAGCATGTACCTTCCCCAATGTCCATAACCCAACCACCCTCTCCCTACCCCTCTCCCCCTGGCAACCCTGTTTGTTTTGTGTTTCTCCTTTATTCTGATAACATGGTGATATATTTCTAATATTAAACCAAATATATAGTTCAAATATTTATGAAATATAAATATGAAATATATTAATAATAATATTAAACTAAACTTATATTCCTTACTTGCTAATGATGTACTCACTCACCTTTTGATATATTGCTGGATTTGAGTTTTTTCTTTTGGGACTTTTGTATCTAAGTTGATAAGGGGCATTAGTCTGTAATTTTATTTTCTTATAATGTACTTCTAAAACTGAAATCAAAATTATGCTAGGCTCATAAAACAAGTTGGTAAATATCTATTCATGGTTCATTCTCTAAAAGATCTTGGTATAAAATTACTTCTTGTATAATAAAATTTACCAGTGGAGCCCTCTAGACCTGGAGTTTGCTCTCAGGAAATGTTTTTATATAGATTTTTATTCATTCAATTTCTTTAACAGAAATAGCACTATTTATATGTTTATTTCTTTGTCAGTTTTGGTAACCTGTGTTTCATAAAAAATTTCCAAAATTTAAAAAGTTGTCAGATTTATTGCCTCAAAAATGTAGGAGAAAGCATTATGGAGGGATTATTAGATAGTTAATTTTACTTTGAATTTCATGATTTTGTGACATCTGTAATGGATTGTTATTTTTCCCCCTCATTCCAAGTAAATATTCACTTCATATCTAATTTTTTATTTGTAATTCTGTAATTACAAAATTTGTAATTTTGTGTTATTATCCTTAAAGACCAAACTGTATAAACTTCAGGCTCGATCCATCCCTCCTTTTATGTATCTCTATTTTTGTCTCTACCATCATAATTTTTAATTTACTAGATATACATGTGTATATACTTAAACATATGCTCATTCTTTCTCCATCTAAAACACACACACACACACACAGGAGAGCTTGAGGTGGAGCAGGAGAGGGGGAGACGGAGGAAGAGGAGACAGAGGGAAGGAGAAGGGAAGGGAAGGAATGAGATTTTGCAGTGTTCCAGTCTTCTAACTCTTGTTAATTTGAACTTTTTTTTTCTTATTATCTTCTCCAGTGATCTGGGGGTATACATATTATCTTAGATTCTACTAAGAGTTATCATTTATGTTTTTAAAATCTATATAATTTAATGTACTTTTTTAACTTGGCTAAGACCCAACTAAATAGTTTTATTTTGGTTCCCCTTATGTATGATTAAGAATTCAGCACATTTTCTCCCTTATATGGACATCCTTGGTTCTGCCTCCTGTCCCCTGGACCTGCTTTTTACTCTCGTCACTGCTGACAGCCAGCTCCACACAGTGATTCACCTCGGCTGCATCATACATCTTCTTTTTCTGCCTCAAGGTTTCTCCAGTATTGCGCTATTTCAAGAAACCCTGTGGGAACACTCTATATGCTCCTGCATACACAACAGCAATGGCCTATAAGTCAGCCTTTGATGACTAGAGATTCGAAGTCAGTGCATAAATGCCTTTTGGGGGGCAGGCAATTTGGAGGCACATTATATACAGCTTCTCAAAAGATTCCAGCACCATGGACCTCCATTCGCCTACAGCAATGACTGATAATACTATAAGGTAGCTTTGTGATGGCCTTTTCCTCCTCTGAGTCTCCCTACTTCAACTGCTTCCGTGGATCATATTTCAAATAATTTATATGGACAGGAGTTGGCTTACTTTGGGGGTTAAGCCAAACCAAAACACTCTTTTTCTATCCCTCTCCCAAACTTCCCAAGCTCTGTTAAAATAAACTGAGGTCTTAGCATCACCAATACCACAGAAAAGGAATCCTATTTATGAGAACACTTACTGCTCACATAATGATAGGCTCCTATTCACGTCTACAGACATTCAGGTCATGCCTTACCTAAGAAGGGGCATGCCTACTACTTGCCTGGGCAACCAGAAAAAAGATCTACTACCGCTCTGAGGTAAAAATCCAAATACAGACTTCACCTGTACCTCATGGGAGGCAAGTAAGGCACACACGTGCTAGACCATAATCTCCAGTGCACTGGATCCTTTAAGAGTCAATCCACCCTATTCACAACATCCGAGGGGTGGCCCTGCCTCCTCTTTGTGGGATTGAGAAATAAAAAGAAAACTAAAAAATAACTGTTGTAGATGAGACCTACCTCAGTTCCTGCATTAATCCAGTCTCTCTGACAGCAAATAAAAGAACTATAACTCCAAACAGCCTTAAACTATTATAAAAGGAAATTATTTGTGTGAAGACGCTACTGAAGCAGTCACCTGACATGAAAAAGAGCAGTGCTCTGACTCTTCTGCAATTGATCTTTTCCCAACACTTTCCCATCCTCTCTTCTCACGGCATCTCTCCTTCCCAACTAACATCTTTTTCCTCCTCTTTCCATTTCCTATAGCCCAGCTTTCAGCACTGTTTCTGTGTGTTGGCCTCATTTGCTCTTTTGGCAGATGGGCTCAGTCCAAGTGATAAGGATGATGGCAACAGTAGCTCAAAATTCACCACAGCCCCTGAGGTGACAGAAATTGTACTGGACAGCCAGAAGGGCCAATGGATATCATCCCACTGGCTGTCTGGCATCCAAAGACCCTTTCTAATTGAAGGGAAATCCCAATTGGGGTTTACTACTGAAGCTGAAAGCAAGGAGGGCCAGGTATCACTTTTCCTCTTCTCTGGAAGCTAGAACTTGAACAGAAGAGCCACTCAGATACTCCCAGCCATGATCTCAGACCTAGAGGAAGAGGTGCAAAGTTTGAGGACTAGAGGTGATGCAGGACAGCTGCAGCACCATGATGTGGTGGTGAGTGCTCTGTGATGTGATGGCAAGTGTCTACCGACCACAGAAACCAGGAACAGAGCCAAACCACTGAAGGTGGCATTAGTAGGGGCATCTTAAGACTGATGGTATATATATTTTTTAAGATTTTATTTCTTTGAGAGAGAGAGAGCAAGCAGTAGCAGAAAGGAAGGGCAGAGGGAGAGGGAGAAGCAGTGCCTCCACCCCGCCCCAGCCAGGGAGCCCAACTTGGGATAGGGCTTAATCCCCGGACCCAAGATCAAAACCAAAGCTGAAGGCAGATGCTTAACCAACTCAGACACCCAGGTGCCTAAGACTGATGGTATGTCTTGCTTCCATTGAGGCCTGCCCAAGCTTCATCTCTAGTCTTTGTTGTATTAACTTCTGGATACCCTTCCAAAAAATTACTTTATGAAGCACTAACCAGAGTATGTTTCCCTGCTGTTTATAAAACTCTTAATGACAGACATATTTTCCAGACACAGAAGAAAAATTGTAAAGAGTTGCTACTAGCTAAGCCATCATACGCCCACCACTGTTTTGTCTGTTAAAAGAATGGGGTGAAGGGGGGGTGGGAATGGCAAGTCAAATGGGAAACGTAGGGGCTGAACAGCCCCTGCAATAGTTCTTAGAACTGAGCCATCTTGACCTTCATTTATAAACATGAATCCATAATGAAAAATCACCAGTAACATGAAGGAAATCAGATGCTCCACAGAGTGAAAGCATTGTGGTCAACGAAAGCAAAGGACTCTTTGAGACAATTAATGCAAATAATAGAGAACTTTCAAAACAAACTTTTGTGTGTTCAGTGAGATTCCAGAAGGCTAGAGTATACCATAGAGGAGAATGAAACTCCAGTGAAATACAAGGTCCTGAACAATCTGGCCCTGACCATGTCTCCAACCTCGTTGTCCACTGCTTTCCATCCTGCTCCCACGATGCTGCTTTTCGATTCTCAAATATGCTAACCTCCTTCCTAACACGAGGCCATTGTGCACACTGCTCCTTCTACCTGGGATGATCTTTCTTACCTTCCCCTTCCAAGTCCCACTCTCAAAAATACAACTAATGCCTTTCCATCCTTTAAGTTTTGGCTTTCATATGACTCCCTCAGAGAAGCCTTTTTTGACAACTCTATTTATATCCTGCTCAAGCACGATCTGCCTGAGTCTCACACTCCTTTGATTCTGAGTGACCATGGGCTAAGTTACTTCAGCGCCGTTCAAGCTCTTCACCTATAGACTGGGAATAATAAAGAGTAAACCTCCTAAGTTTGCTGGGAAAATTACGAGAGTTCACGATGCAAAGCACTTAGAACTGGAGCACACAACCACACTCAGTAGATGCTATAATTCCCTGCATGGCATTTATCACACAATGAAATTGTTACATTTTTATTTACTTTTTAAAAAAATCTGCTCTTCTGCAGCATCACAGCTCCATGAGGGCAATAACTCTGTTTTGTTCACAGTGCCTTGTTCATATTTACTTGTTGAGAATAAACAAATGAAAATATTTTCCAAAAATGAATGAATAAAACATGATTATATGAGTACCCTAGGATACGGTTGTGGCCCTGGAAATGTTCCACTCAGATCTTTTTGCTGTAGGGAGCACACATGACTGACAGCCCTCACTGCTAATATCTGGATCCACCACACTGGCATGGAGGCCAGACTTTCTGAGGGCTGCTTCTAGTCAATGACTGAGCATGGCAGAGGTCCTAGTGCAGGCTCATTCCAGAAAACTGCAACACTCTTCTGACAAGAAGTTTGACGTGAGGACTCCTCATCGGCAAAGTCAGACCTTTCTTGGAGCTGCACTTCACTCAGAAACTTCCTACCTATGCCTCCCTCCTTCCCTCTTTCCTTCCACAGGTATCAGTCCCACATTGTGGTCCAGAGGCTTTTCTTCCTGCCCCTGCTCCCTTCATAACAAATGCTTGCACGTTAATCCTGTGCTGGTGTCTGCTTCTTGGTAGACCCAAACTACCACAGTCAGAACCTTCCGAAGCGCACCCTGAGGTGAGAATTTGTGAGCAAATCATTTAACTGTTGTTGGGAGAAGCCAGTAAGGGAGGGAGAGAAAGAATCAGGACAAGAAAGGGGAACAAGTCAAACAATGGTACTATTTCATGCAAAATCTCTGCCTAACCCTGGAGGGAAGGTAGGCTTACCAGGGCAAGGAAGACATCCAATTCATCCATTTCTGTGAACTCAAATTATGCTCATCTGTGTGTTTCAACCAAGCTTACCACACAGGATTTTATAGTGTACACTAGATAATGACATTTACAGTACTTAAAATGTAATAAAATACTACATATATAATCAATAATATTGTATTTGTGCCTGGTGGATAGTAGGCACACAATAAATATGTATTGAATGACTAGTACAATACAAAATGCTTGAAAACTGCCAACAACCTATTAAAAAATAGAGTAGCCACATATAGTTTCCATATAATTCCTTTTTCCACAAAAATTAAGTCCCAAATATGTACAAAGTTCTATCCCTCTTCCATTTTTATACTTTACAGTTCTACTCCTCTCCAAATGCAGGAATCTCTTTTTGCTCAACTTTTCCTCTCAAACATCAGTTCTGTTTCAATCCACTCAAGTTACAAATAGAAAAGGAAAGATGGCTAGTGTCCAGAACATGAACCAGCAAAAGTGGCAATCCAACATCCACATGTAGCTGGTGAGCATTTCCTTAGGCCCAGACTAGAGGATAAAGAGAACAAAAGACTAAGCTATCTCCTCGGTCCTTTTCTGTCATCATCCCAACAGTAAATTGAATCCCAGTGAAAGTACACCAAAGAAAAGAAGGGGAATCATGATGTGAATGCTTCGAATTTATCTAAGCCACCAAGCCTACAATTCTCATTGGAGGGTATTTGCTAAGGGAGGCAGTCCCTGTTCCACCTTACCTCGCTAAGAGAAACAGGTGCTCATTAACTATAAGTGAGGTTGCTATGTGTCACTGGATGTCTGCCCTTTGAGTGTTATTACATACTTTTGAAAACTCATAATGTTTTGTTATGACTATATGATCCACATCCTTAGTGGACTATAAGGAAATAATTTATGGGACAATAATTAGGCCTGTGGCTTGGTAATGATCCAAGAGTTAAGACTTGAGAAGAATACAGGCTGTGGAAATAAAGCTAGGCCCAATTCCCAAATTAATTTTCTCTAGCCATGTGAGCTACAACAGAGGAACCTCTTTCCTATATATAATTACATGGAATATGGTTATAAAGAGTAGAAATACCACAAGAAATTGTCATAAAACTTGAGCATTATCTGTGATAATATAATATAGTGTAATGAGCATGAAACTTGAAATCAAAACTCCTGGGTAGTCTTATTTTGCTGACTGACTATCAAGAACCCTTAAGTTTGCTTCCTCATGGATGAATTAATTGTAGGATAATTGTATTACCCACCTCAAAATATCATATAGAGGATCAAATGTGGTAATACAGTCAAGTGCATTTGGAATTATAAAACATTTATTTACATGATCTAAATGCTACAATATTTTTACTATAGTGTTTTTTTTATCATAATGGAACTAATGGATTATTTATTTTTAAATTTTTTATTTTTTATAAACATATATTTTTATTCCCAGGGGTACAGGTCTGAATCACCAGGTTTACACACTTCACAGCATACTATAGTGGTTTTTGATGCATACCTTTCAAAAATGCATTCTCTATTTCTTGGCCTTATTGAATATAATCTTATTCTGAATTTTCAAGATCATACCAATGTTTTTGATGTTTCTGCCTTTTTTTAAAGCTATCTAGTGCTATAATGGTACATTTTTATTTATTTTTTTAAAGATCTTATTTATCTATTTGACAGAGATCATAAGCAGGCAGAGAGACAGGCAGAGAGAGGAGGAAGCAGGCTCCCTGCTGAGCAGAGAGCCCGATGTGGGGCTCGATCCCAGGACCCTCAGATCATGACCTGAGCTGAAGGCAGAGGCTTTAACCACTGAGCCACCCAGGTGCCCCAGTGGTACATTTTTGTTTTTTATTTTTATTTTTTTTAAAGATTTTATTTATTTATTTGACAGAGATCACAAGTAGGCAGAGAGGCAGGCAGAGAGAGAGGAGGAAGCAGGCTCCCTGCTGAGCAGAGAGCCCGACGTGGGGCTCGATCCCAGGACCCTCAGATCATGACCTGAGCTGAAGGCAGAGGCTTTAACCCACTGAGCCACCCAGGCGCCCCCAAATGGTACATTTTTAAAAACAGGTTTTCTTTTTAAATTTTCACTATTGTACAATATACATAAAATTTAGTATTTTAATCATTTTTAAGTGTACAATTCAGTGGCATTAAGTAATTCAGATTGTTGTGTAATCATTATGACTATCCATCTTTAGAACTTTGTCATCATCCCAAGCTAAAATCTGCACCCATTAAACAGTAAGTCCCCATTGTCACCTGATTACTTTTTTCCCATACTCTTTCATCTGCTGTTGCTTCACTCATTAGCAGAAAAACATGTTCATTTCTCTCCACTCCAAAATTTACTGCCAGTAATAACTTGCTATAAAAGCTGTTTTTAAAAAAGATTTTTACTTATTTGACAGAGCACAAGCATGGGGAGCAGTAGGGAGAGGGAGAAGTAGGCTCTTTGCAGAATAGGAAGCCCAATGCGGGCTCAATTCCAGGACCCTGGAATCATGACCTGAGCCAAAGGCAGACACTTAACCAAGTGAGCCATCCAGGCACACCCTATAAAAGCCAATTTTTTTAAAAAGATTTTATTTATTAATTTGACAGAGAGATCACAAGTAGGCAGAGAGGCAGGCAGAGAGAGCAGGGGTGGGGTGGTAAGAAGCAGGCTCTCCGTTGAGCAGAGAGCGTGATGTGGGGCTCGGTCCCGGGACCCCCCAGACCATGACCTGAGCTGAAGGCAGAGGCCTTAACCCACTGAGCCACCCAGGTGCCCCATAGAAGCCATTTTCAACCCCATAACATTCTTTGGCCTCAAACATTAATACAATTGAGTTTCAGCTGGACTCTTCAGCCCTCTTTCCGTGCAGAACCCAATATTACAGTCAAAATGAATGGCTGTCTTTCACTGCACCTTCTCTCTTCCACACTTCTACTCATACCATTCCTTCCACTGGGAAGCTTTCTCCTATTTATTCTTTGCTACTCCCACCTACGTCTATTGGAATCCTTCAAGGTCCAATTCATCCAATCTATCTTCTCTGCAAAGCCTCCTTGACCACTACATATGGTATTGATTCTCTCTTTTGATCACTTATAGGAGCTATTATCTAAATTAGTCATGATAATAACCTTAGTTATTTCTTTTGGGTCAACTGGAGTTCCTCAAAAAAGAATTAAGCTATAGTACTCTGTTCATTCCATTATTTGTTCAAATATTTGTTATTCATTCAACAAATAGTATCCACTGTGTACAAAGTGCCTAACAGATGTTTGCTGAATAAGCAAATAGAATTCTAAGTCACTGGGCTTTGATGAATGATTCAAGAAATTCCAGCTCTTCTTCTGTTTGAATTCTTGTTAAAAAAAAAAAAAAAAGAAAGAAAAAGAAAAAGACAAACTTATTTACCTTTCAGGTCTTAGTTGTGATCCAGATAGTTAATAGTCATCTGTAATATAATAATAATCCTATTTCATCATCTACCTATTAAATCAATTAATACCAGGTTTTTCAGCCAATTTGGAATTTAAGTCATACAAACTTGAATGATTCTGTTGATTCTAAAGAAGACTGTAATGCTTCAGGTAGCCACCATCGTTCACAATTCCCACTTAAGGGCAAGACTATGCAAAGTTATCTTTTGGTTAAGCTTCCTGTATTCTTGTTCGACGTCAGCGAAGGGAGAAGGTACACACGGAAGGGAATAAGAGCGTTTAGGTCAGTGTTGCTTTTCCCACAGCATAATTCCCACGGAGAAAATTAACTGCCGCTTGGCTTTTCATCGGTCAAGCCTTTCCAGCGCGGAGACAAGGGAGGAAGTTGCCGAGGAGAAAGGATTTTGGAACCGGTGCCTCTACCCTGGACGCAGTGCCACCCCATTTTTAAAAAAAACACCGAGCACTGCATTCCTCTTCGGTCTTTCGCTTTCAGCCGAGTCCTCTATGTGCAGCAAAGTTACTGCTGGTACCAAGATACTGATACTAATACTCCTATTCTCACTGAAGCCACGTTTGTTCTCAGTGTTTCCTGTGCGCTTTCCGACAGTCCCGAGAAACGGGCATTCGTTCTGTTTCACAGAGGAGGGAACTGCTCCTCAGCTACAGAGCCCAGTGAGCTACACGGTCCATTAACTAACTGCTCGGCAAGGCAGCAGCTAAGACCACTCCGTCGGGGAGAACGACTGCAGTCCGGAGATCACGGGCACTGCCCTCACCTCCCCAGCCTGACGCACTCCCTGATAAACCACCTGCCCCGGATTCCCAGGCGGCGGTTACCTTCCCGAGGGACTCCGTAAGCCTTACTAGCCGTCATTCACCCAGCTTCCCCAATCAGGAAAATCACTGCAGGTGCGCGTCCCGGCCTAGTCCCCCCGGCCTAGTCCCCGCCAGGCAGCACTGAGCTTACAGGGCGAAGACGCCCATATGCCGTCACCCCAAAGGTTCTCCACGAATCCCGACTGACCACATAGTGCTTGACTCAGTCTTCCAACGGCGGCTGAACTCTCCCCATAGTAGCTCCCAGCCCCCACCGACCCACCCCTTGGCTCAAAGGCCGCTCTAGCCGCTCACGGAGACACAATCTCGTTGCTCCCGCTTGACGTCATCCGCGGGCGCCGCAGCGCGGTGGCGGGCACGCGCAGCCGAGAAGATGTCTCCGACGCCGCCGCTTTTTAGTTTGCCCGAAGCGCGGACGCGGTTTACGGTGAGCGCACGGGGGGCGGGTGGGGCTCTAACCCGGCTCTATCTTTTTCCTCCTCTCCCAGAAAAATACCCGAATTTTGCCCTGGGGTAAAACGGGAACTGAGGTGTGTACGGCGCGGTGTAGGCTCCTGGCCCCGTCGGGGGCTGGGAGGTGGGAAAGACGCATTACTTGCCTCTTCCGTGCGTCCTGTGCTGTCTGCCGCCGTCCTTCTGCTCGCAGGTCTCTGAACCCGGCGTTCTGAGCGCCTTTGTGACCCGCGTGGAGGACTCATCCGCAGACTGCCTCCGGTGCGGTCGAGCTCTTCTGCAGTGCTCGCTTAGCCGGACAGGTGTCTCTAGAATTACCTGAGGGTCAGGACGCCAGTGGTTTTAGTCCAGAGAATTGGCTCCTGCTCCGCCTCTTAATCTGCCAGGCGGTGGTCCCGGCCCCTTACTCACCACCCTTTAAACCTCCATAGCTCACTCCCTAAGAGATTAACAAGGAGCTCCTGAGTAGGAAGAGGCAAACAAATCAGCTTGGGAATTGTTGCCGGCTGTCATTTTATTCTTACACAATGAGGAAGAGTAGTTTGAGCGTTTGGGGAAACGCCTTTGCACAGCGTTTTCATGTTAGCTTATTTAACTCAGAATAGCACAGTGAAGTAGGTGAAGTTCTGTTAACCCTGGTGGTTGAGATAGAACTTGAGACCACAGACACACACACCCCAAGAAGTAAGGTGATGAACTTCGCTGGTGTCTCTGACTTCAGGCCCAGTATTCTTGTGTTGCCCATCAGAGCATGAAGAACCCTGTTCTGAGTGGGTTGCCTGTATTTCTTTTCAGAATTTGCGCCAATATTTCGAGTCATGATTCAACTACTCAAATATTTAATTGTGCTTACCTAGTTCTAGTAACACCAGAATAAAAAGTTTTCTTGTGTGCAGGTTATTTTTAAATTCCATACAATGAGGGTTTGTTTGTTTGTTAACCAGGTTATATTTTGTTTATGCCTTCAGAGTCTTTTTTTTTTTTTTTCTGTGTATTTTGCTGTAATCCCTGGTGCTCTGAAATTCTGCTAAGTAACTACTAGAAATATCCAGTATTATATTAGTCCCTGAGGGGATTTGAGATTAGCTGGTGCAGTGGCTCTTAAGGTTCAGTGTGCAATGGAATCACTTGGAGATTCTGGTTCAGTAGGTCTGGAATGGAGCCTGAACCCTGCATTTCTCCTAAGTTTCCAGGTAATGCCACTGCTGCTGTTAGTAATAAGCATCTACCATAGCCCCCTTATTTAAGAGGAAACTGAAGCACAAGGAAGTAAGGAGATATGCCCAAGATGACACAGTCTGCTCTTGGCAGAGTCAGGAATGGACATTTCCAGTGTAAATCAAACTCATGGGAGTAATGAGATGGCTTTCCAAGTGTATGTGAATTTTTGCAGAATGAATTACTTTGCAATATTTTTGTCTTTCATATTTCTTTTTTAAGGTTTTATTTTTAAATAATCCCTATACCTGAAGGGGGGTTTGAACTTAAAACCCCCGTGTCAAGAGTAACATGCTCTACCTAGGAACCAAAACCTCCTTTTTATTGTTTTGGCTTAAGGTTATGACTAAGACAATTAGCAAGTATACCTTGTTGACTATGTGTCAGGGACTGGGTTGTTCAAACTAGAGAAGGAAGGGCTTGCAGTGGGTCTTGAAGAATGGATAGAATTTTCACGAGCATGGGAAGAACAATGAGTGAATACTTGATAATGAAAAAAGTAGGTAGACCTTATTGGAGACTGTGTTAGGTGGTAGTGGGAAATAAGGGTGGATAGACTGAGGGATATAACGTCAAGGACCTTGAGAGGGAGCTATGACATTTTAAAACCAAAGCTTATAAATAAGAGCACTGGGGTGGGGGGGAGGGGGGGAGGTAGAATACGCTCATGAATGTGATATTTAAAGAATTGGTAGGAGGGAAAGCCTGAAATGAGAAAGGCTCGTTGGCAAGCTCTCATCAAGTTTAAAGTGATGAGAGTCTGTATAATTAAGTGGCATTTGAATAAGAACCAATAGAATGATAGGTAGTTTTTTCCCAAGTATAAGTGTTTCCAGTTAGACATACTGTTGATTAGTGATGTTTTTCAGTAAATAATGAGCAAAAATCTTTCCACTGACATGCTATTTTTATTTTTCTAGAAGTCTACCAGAGAGGCTCTAAACAACAAAAATATCAAGCCATTGTTGAGTACCTTCAGCCAATTACCTGGCAGGTAAGGCATTGATATCCATAAAATACACTTGCCGAGATCGTTATACGTTACCTTAAGCTGTTTGAAAAATGCAGGTGTCTTTTGTTTTTAATAGTGAAAATGAAAAAAAATGTACCCTTGACCAAGCTTTCAGAGGTGTTCTAGAAGAAGAAATTGTAAGTATGTTTTTCTTTACTGTTAAAATTTTGTTGCCAAATTAATCAGTGTTATTTTTTAAGTTGCTTTTATCCTCAGAGTGGATATTTATACAAGATTATTTTTTCTACAGTGAGCTTGCTACTTTGTGAAAGCTGATTTGCTCATAGCATAAGAATTATGTAATAGTTAAGATTTTGACAGCACAAGTATAATTTAAGGGTTTGGTTTAATGAATGAGCTCTCTCCAAGTGAATATAAGAAAAGTTGTTATGAGATTTCCTGAGCAAGAACTGTATTTGAAGGTGGGCACTCTCACATTGCTGTATGAACAGTGACACATTTTTTTGGTAGCATCAAAGGTCTAGTCCAAGGATGTTCATCAAGGGAGCTGGGATTCTATGTCCTCATTTTCCTATGGTAGCCTCATCAGTTAGCATACAAAAAAACCAGAGTCTATCCAACTTGAGTAGAAAAATTTAACCTAAACATGAAAATTCTGAATTTATTTACCATTTGAGGGGCACCCAAAGGAAGGGAAAACTTTCAGCAGTTTATTCTTGGTTAAGTGAAAGTTGTGTCCCAAGAAGTTAGATCCTTTTTTAATGGCCAAATACAACGTTCCTTTCTTTTGAACAGTTCTGTATCAAAACTTATTTTTGTCATCCTCTTCAGACCTAGGCACTTACATGTTGTAAGGCCTTAATGTGGGCAAGTTACTTTGCTTTTCTGAGCCTCAGTCTCCTATGTAAGAGGGAATATAACATTCTTTCAAGGTTGTATAAAACAACACATAATGAACACTCAAAAAAATGCTAGTTTCTATAATGTTATAGAATCTAAGTACTACCTCCCGTCTATTAAAATCTTTACTTAGACATATTGATGCACCAGTACAATTAATTCCCCTGCCCCTGCCTTTGCCCTGTGCCATTGATTGATATGGCCTCAGCACTTCTGTACTTGATTAGCTTGTAGCCATCATCATGCTAATGTAACCGTCTTCCTAAGACCAGTGGATTTTAAGTGAATCACCTTTTATTTATAATCACTCTTATTATTTACTGGATCTATTTTAACAATTAATGATTCTATTACTATTAGTCATTTTTTATATTTTCATCTTAGAAAGTAATTTTGTTTTCTATAAGAAATATGTTTATCTTCTATTTCTTATGCTTTAATGTCAGAGGATGTGTTTGTATTGTTACCGAACTAGTCTTGACTCTGGCCCCTAAATCAAATTGTTTTTTCCTCTGTTGGTAGATAAATCACTCATCATGTGAAAACGTTTTAGCTATTATTTCTCTTGCTATTGGGGGAGTAACTGAAGGTAAGTTCAGTGTTGTTTTTCTAAAGTAATCATGGACGTGACATGCTTTATTCAGAACTTACTCTCCCTATACCTCTCCATCTATTTGATTTTGTTCATTTTTCAAGTTCTGCCTACCACCTTTGCCAGGAAGTTGTCCCAATGAAATTAGCTCACACTTCCTCATCTCTAGTATACTGCACACATTTTGGCACTTTATTTGTTCTCCAGTTGTTTCATTCATTCAGTAAATATTTATTGAGCATCTACTATGTGCCTGGTACTGAGGTAGGACTAAAAGATTCAATGGTAAAGAAAACACATCCCTGCCTATAAGGAGCTCAGTGGCTAATGGAGGAAATGGATGTGTAAATTTTTTACTGAGGTATGATTACTGTGAAGTGTGGTTGAAGTTTCTAAACTCTAAAGGAATCAGGAAAGCTGTAACAGGAGCTGGGATGTGAAGATTGATGGGTTTGTCAGGCAGAAAGGGAAGGAAATACATAGCTATGTAAAGGTGAGTTCAGCCTGGCTGAAGAGTGGGATGGAGCAGAAGGGTGAGAGGATGATGACTGTGGTGAGGAAGGAAACAGGGGAGGTAGCTTAGGGTCATTTGCGAAGAGCTTTGTATACCATGCAAATGGCTGGGGTGCACCCAGGTTGTGAAAATGCTGGGGGAATCACACTATGGTCCAGTTCATCCCATGCACACAGGGAGCTGTGGAGGAAGAGTTAGATTGGGAGAGACTGCTGGCAGAAATACTAGTTAGGGGAATGGTTAAAATGGTTGCAGTGGCAGTGGAGGATAATTTCAAGAATAAAAAAAGGCATATAGGAAGTACACAGTGCCTAACACATGGTAGGAGCTCATTAAATATTTGCAGAAAGAAGCAGTGACGTGTAAAGCATTGCTTATGTATTTATTATTTTGATACCTATTCCTACAAAAACTAGACCATTCAAGGTAAAAATGGTTTGCTGGTGTAGCAGCAAGCCATTCTGTGAACTTAAGCATAATTCATAAATTCTAACTTCACACATTAAACTTTTATACAAGATGTTCATTCATTCAGCATACTTGAATGGGTGCTGCAGTGGATGGTTCCTTGCCCAGTTTCTGTCAAACAGCAGTCTGCTTAGTTCATTGATTACTTTGATGTGTTACTCTTGTAGACTTGTAATATTTTTAACTCTTGAATTTGTACAGTCTATTTTTAGAACGTTTACGTTAGTTGAGAAAGATAAGGATTTCTGATTAAAGCTTAGATGCTTTTTTCTTTTAATTGGATGGGAAAAAGTCCTTCTGGAGAGAGATTATTATTGTATTCTTTATGTGACATGTTTTCAAATTATCCATAAATATGTTTTGTTGAATTCAACCCAGCAGATATTTATTGAGCTTCTGTTTAGTGTCAGACACTCTCCTGGTTAAAAAGTATAAAAATGCCTGCCCTCAGAAAGCTCGTTGTCTACCTAAAAATAAACAAGATATGATAAATGCTATAATTTATTTATACTGTGCTTTTCAGAAGTGTAGATGGGCTGGCCTGTTGAAAAGTATCAGGAGTTATTTTTAGATATACTGATACTTACTGTGTGCTTTGAAAGATGGAGCAGGAATTTGCCATGTGATAGGAAGAAGACTGAATAGACAGAAAAAAGCATTGTATACAAAACCATAGAAGTATCAACATAACAGGATACTTAGGAACTGAAGAGAGTATCTGTGGACAAGGTTAAGATGACGCAAAGAGGGCATGCAGAGGCTGGGGTGCATGCAGGTTGTGAAAATGCTGGGGAAATCACACTATAGTCCAGTTCATCAGAGTCATCCGTGAATCTCTGTTTTAAATGAGATTGCAAAGCCTGAGCTTAGTTTTACTGAATCAGAATCTTGGCAGTGGAATCTAGCTAATTTTCTTAATTTATATAATTAAACATGAGTTAATTTATGTCAAACTGTGCTGCAACTACAGGCAGGAGTATACCTCTCAAAGCAGGCATTAGGTCAAACAGGGCATATAGTATCTCAACCTTCAGTGGTGAGGGAGTTCAGCAGATGTCTGCTCTCATCTCTGGTTTTCCTTCTCCCCTCTGTAATGTCCGTGGCAGGTGGTCATCTAGCATCTATGCCAATTGATGGGGCGTACTGTTTTGATTTCTATTAGATAGTCTTGTCAGGTTTCCCTTAAACTAAGTTGCAATCTGCTTCTTTATGCCACCCACTGGTTCTTGGCAATTCCCTCACATCACATTCCAGATGTGATCATACCAGTGCAGAGTGGAGCTGGATATATTACTTCCCTTTTTTGAACATACTATATTAACTGCAGTGTTTGGGGCTTACAGTGCTCCCCAGATATTTTCTTTGCATACCACGCTTAAAAGGCTACTTTTCTTAAACACTAAATGAAGTGTTAGTGTTACCTTTAAATAGAATAAGCAGGGAGATGAAAATATGTTTAGCTAGTCCAGATGACCTTTTCTTTAAAAAAATGTTTAATTTATTGCTTTAATGACTTTGGAAATACAACTTTTTACTATACCATTCTTTCCCCCGAAACAGTGCTTTTATTTTAAAATGTTTATTAGTTGAAATCAGTATCAGACTTTTTTATTATCTTTTTTGAAGGTAAATCACAAAAATATTTAGCAACATTAGGGAACATTTGGAAATGAGCAAAGGAAAAATATGATTCATAATTCCTCTACTTTAAAAAACTACCATTCATTTTGGTATATGTTTTTAGTTTCTCTAGTCTTTTTAAAAATTACTTTTATTATTGTTGTGACCATAATATACGTACAGTTTTGAATCCTGCCTTTTTCACTTAACATTATATCATAAGCATTTTCCAAGTTATTATAGTCATCATAACCATCGTTTTTAATTGGCTGCATTATATTCTTTTGAATAGCTTAGTGGTGAAGAAAACAGACTGTGGAGCCAGACTGCCTGGGTTCGTATCCCAGCTCTACCACTTACTGGCTCTATGGCCTTGGGCAAGTTATTTAACTTCTCTGTGTCTCAGTTTTCCCATTCTGTAAACTAGAGGTGATATTATCTGCCTCATAAGGTTATAAGGATTAAATATGTTAGTATAAGTAAAGCACTTAGTGTGCCTGACATATAGTAAATGCTCTAGAAGTGTTAATCAAGAATTATCATCATCATTATTATTGAGTGCACATACCAAAATTTACCTAAGTATGTCCCATTTGGGGACTTTTAGGTTGCTTCCATTTCTTGTCTCTTAAAAATTTGTTAGGAGTGACTAAGTAAGTGTAGATATTTTTCAGAATTATTTTGCATGGGCTATTTTACTGTACAGTTTTTTTTTTTTAACTGTTAAATTGGCTTGTGCTCCACTTGAAGGTATTTGTACCGCCTCTACACCTTTTGTATTGTTGGGAGATGTTTTGGATTGTCTTCCTTTGGATCAGTGTGACACTATATTCACTTTTGTGGAAAAAAATGTTGCTACTTGGAAATCAGTAAGTGCCTTCGTTTCTTTTTCTGCTAACACCTTTCTGTAGATCCAGAGTTCAGAAGATAGATTTTCTTTTTTTTTTTTTTTGCTTATATTTTAGTATTGCTCACTGCCAAAAATTTGTCCTTCTGAGGGAATTCTATTGCTGTCTTGAGGGGCCAAGTGAAAAGTCATGGTGTAGAAAAAGTTGAAGTGTAAAATTTGAGTAGAACAATTAATTTGAAAATGCACACTTTCATGTGTTTAAAACAGTTATTTAGTATCATGTTTTGTTATATACATGCAAATGTATTTAATAGAAAATGCTATTTGTGGGGAAAATAGTGAAAGTGGGATAGTAGACTCAGTGTATGTCAGTAATTAATATCGTACTTGCTGTGACTTATTGAAGAGTTCAGAACTTCCTGAATGATAATAGTAATCTCTGTCTTAATTTCAGAACACATTCTATTCTGCTGGGAAAAACTATTTACTACGTATGTGCAATGGTAAGTAATTCAGTTGTAAATGATTGTTTTTTAAAACATGTTTTTTTTTTAATTTAATTTTATTTTTGTGTGTGTGTTCCAAAATTCATTGTTTATGTGTTTAAAAAAAAAAAAACAGGTGGTTGAATTAAACACAAGTGATAAAATTTTAAAAACAGATTAGTGTCTTCATTTTTAAATAACGGACTGATTTATTACAACTCATCATTCCCTTTAAGTTGAACTGTTCCTGGGGTGCCTGGGTGGCTCAGTGGGTTGAGCCTCTGCCTTCAGCTCAGTTATGGTTGGGTCAGGTCATGGTCTTAGGGTCCTTGGATCGAGCCCCACGTCGGGCTCTCTGCTCAGCAGGGAGCCTGCTTCCCCCTCTCTGCCTGCTTGTGATCTCTCTCTCTCTGTGTCAAATAAATAAATAAAATCTTTAAAAAAAATTAAACTGTTCCTGTTGTGGGTGTAAACTTAAAACCAAAATAAAATTTAGTAAAGTTTATCTTGCCCATGCTAAATTCATTTTATTCCTGATTTTTTTTTTTTTTTAAGATTTTATTTATTTATTTGTCAGAGAGAGAGGGAAAACATAAGCAGGCAGAGCGGCAGGCAGAGGCAGAGAGAGAAGCAGGCTCCCACTGAGCAAGGAGCCCAATGCGGGACTCGATCCCAGGACCCTGGGATCATGACCTGAGCTGAAGGCAGCGGCTTATTAACCAACTGAGCCACCCAGGCGTCCCCCTGATTTTTTTTTTTTTTTAATTCCTGATTTTTTTTAAAGCTTTTTTGGAACAATAGTTTGTACTACCAATTTTGATGACTGCTTTAAAAGGAAAATACTCTTGACAGACTAACAAATCTGGGTATAGTTATAATCAACAGAATGATTTCCTATAACCTCATTTCCATATATTGTTAGACCTCCTGAGAAGATTATCAAAATCCCAGAATACAGTCTTCTGTGGACGAATTCAGCTCTTTTTGGCCAGGCTTTTCCCTTTATCTGAGAAATCAGGTAAGCTTTTATACATTAACTAATGCTTTGAAGGAAAATCTATTTCAGTTTTTAATGGATTAGAAGCTGCTCTGATGATATAGTGATGTGTGATTATATGTGATGATACAATACAGGTAACCTTTAAAGTCTCTGATTTTTTTTTTTTTTTTGAAGTATAGTTGACATGTATTAGTTTCAAATGTACAACATAGTAATTTAACAGTTGATTCTTTTCAGGTTCCAAGCTTATTAATAATAAAAATGTGTAGTTGAATAACACATATGTAGATATGAACTGTCAGGTCTCTATTTATATTATAATGTATGCTGATTTTTCTGCTTCCATTTTCTCCCTCACAGTCACTATTTAGGCACACTTATTTCATTTCTTTTACCATTTTTTATTGTGAAATACAGCATTCATATAGAAAAATGCATAAAATAAATGTATACTGTAATTATTCTGAATTAGATCCTTCTGTAACCACTGTCAAACTCCAGAAATGGAATATAACCAGTTCTCCAGAGCTCTCCACATTCTGTTCACATATGCCAGATTTAATACCTCTTTCCTTTAGTCTTCCTTTCCTTAATGTCCGGCTAATATACCACCTACTTCATATGTTGTTGTGAGGACTAAATGAATTAAAGTACATGAAAAGCTTACAACAGTGCGTGCATGTAGTGATACCCACAGTATATGCTGGCAGTGGTTTCTGAATGTTTCCTTTTTTGTCACACTAGATCTGTGTTCTTTTTTTCCTTTCCTACTTATTTAATGTGATCAAGATTAATTTAGATTACTAAAATACTTACTGCTTGTATTTCTGATCTTCTAGTTGTGAAAAATCTCCCCCTTGGACTTTTCTTTAGTGAAGGTCTATGTTTTGTCTGAAAATCTTTATTCTTGAAGAGTGATTTCAATACATAGAGTGATTTCAATACAAAAGATTGTAGGTTGGCACTAGATAGAGGATTTCATGGTGTGTGAGATAATCCTGTCTTCTGACTTCTCTTGTTGTAGACAACACAAATATCAGTGTAACCTCTTGGAAGATAATCTAGATTTTTTTTTTCTCTCTTTGATCTTAAGATTTTTTTTCTTGGCTTTGGGTTCTTTGGGGTTTTTTTTCCAGTTGTACTATGAGGTATCTTACTGTGGATTTCTTTATCATGTTTGAGATTTGTGGGAATCTTAAATTGTGGATTAGTGTCTCATCCAGTTTGTAAAATTTTAGCCATTATTTTGTCAAATATTGTGTATGCCTTTTTCTTTTCTTTCTGGAATTCTAGTAAACATTATTACACCTTGTCCATATCCTCTGTCTCTTATTTTTTCTATATTTTCATCTATTTATCTCTAGTTGTCACTTCTGAATAGTTTCTTCAGAATGGTTTTCCAGTTCACTCTTTCTTAAGCTATGGGTGATCAGCTGCTAAATGAATTTTTAATTTTAGTTTTTGTTGTTTTCATTGTATTTTATTTTTATTTTTCACTTGTTGAAGGTCTTTTTAAAGTGTGCTGTGTCAGTTTCTAGTTTCTTATTCCCCACTCGTATTTTCAAACTTATTCTTTAGTTTTTTAACCAGGATAAGCATTGTTATGTATCTGATCATTCTAGTACCTTCAGGCTTTGTGGGTTTGTTTCTGCTGTTCCTCAGGATGTCTTATCTGTTTGAGTATCTGGTGAGTGTTGGATGTTACATTTGAGATAATATTGAGGGATTAGTTTTAAGGTCTCGGATAGATACTTTTCTCCAGATAGAGTTCTCATTGCTTCTGCCAGGCACCTTTAGAAGGAGGCTATCACCAGTCTTTCAAACATTGAGAATACTTGGCACTGAACTATAGTTTGGTTTATTTTAACCCGATACTTAAAACCCTACAGGTTCCTAGCATTGAAGATGGCTGGTGGGATTTATTAGATTCCCTACCTTTTTTGGGCCCAGATTTGTTTTTAAAATTCTAGCTTCGTGAAAGCTACAAAAAGGGTAGCTCAGTTTTACAACTGATTCTTCTCTGCTTGGTAGATGTACTTAAGATAGAAGTGGCTTTAAGTATTGATGATGCATTGCTTATCTTACTTGCCTTCTGGATGTTTGCCACATATTCCTTTCTTGTCAGCTCTTTACTGTTTAAAACAAAACAAAACAGCATTTTTTACTTCATTGCCTTGAATAGGATGTGAACGTGGTTTATACCCTGTGAATTTTCATGGAATTAATGTAATTTATCCAAGTTTTTAGTTGGTTTTGTAGTGTTGATCTGAATTAATTAGCTAATTTGGCCTTTTGTTTCTGGAAACTCACCTTTTTCATTTTTTTAAAAGCTTTCAACATGTGAGTCCACATATCATACAAATCACCATTTAAAGTGTACAATTCATTGTTTTTTTAGCATGTTGACAGGGTTATACAACAATGACTACAGTCTAATTTTTAAACATTTTTCCTACCCTGTACCTAGTAACTGTCACTCCCCCCACTCATCATCATTCTTATCCTCTCCTCAGGCCCTAAAGAACCATGAATTTGCTTGTTCTCTATAGATTCTGGACATTTAAAAAATGGAATAATGAAATATGTGGTCTTTTATTGACTGGGTTTTTTCTTTTAAGATTTTATTTATTTATTTGTCAGAGATCTCAAGTAGGTGGAGAGGCAGGCAGGGAGAGGGAGAAGCAGGCTCCCTGCTGAGCATATAGCCCGATGCAGGGCTCAATCCCAGGACCCTGGGATCATGACCTGAGCCACAGGCAGAGGCTTTAACCCACTGATCCACCCAGGGGCCCCTTGACTGGCTTTTTTAACTTGGCATAACGTTTTCAAGATTTATCTGTTATAGCATGTATCAGGATTTCATTTTTTTCAATATTCTCAATATGGATATGTCACATTTTGTTTTTCCATTCAGTTGATGGACATTTGGGTGGTTTCTGCCCTTTTTGCCTATTATGAGTAATGCTGCTGTGAACTTTTGTTTATAAGATTTTATTTGGACATATATTTTCATTTCTCTTTCGCATATACCTAGAGTGAAATTAGTAAGTCATGTGGTAACTCTGTATTTAAATTTTTGATGAACTACCAAACTGTTTTGCAAAGAAGCTGCACCATTTTACAATCCTGTCATCAATGCATATGGGTTCCAATTTTTCCACATCCTTGTTAACACTTACTGTTATCTTAATTTTTTTTATTATAGCCATCTTAGTTGATATGAAGTGGTATCTTGTGGTTTTGATTGGCATTTTCCTAATGACTAGAGATGTTAAGCATCTTTTCATGTGCTTACTGGTCATTTGTATGTCTTCCTTGAAGAAATGGCTAATTTCCATTTTTAAAACTGGATTGTCTTTTTCTTAATCAGATGTATGAGTTCTCTTTCTATTGTAGGTAGTACACTCTTATCAGATATGTAATTTGCAGATATTTTCTCCCATTCTGTGTATTTCCTTTCACTTTTTGATAGTTATTGTTTGCAGCAGAGAAGTTTTATATTTTGATGAAGTTTGATATATCTATCTCTTCCTTTGTTGCCTGTGCTCTTAGTGTCATGTCTAAGAAATCATTGTCTAACCTAAGGTCTAAAATATTTATTCTTGTGTTTTCTTATAAGAGATTTAGCTCTGTGCTCCATTTTGAGTTAATTTTTGTTTATGGTCTGAGGTGGGAGTCCCGTTTCATTCTTCTGTGTGTTAACACCCAGTTGTCCCAGCATCATTTGTTGCAAAAACCATTCTTTCCCTATTGAATTGGCATCTCACCTTCTTTAGGCCTTCAAAATCCCAGGGTCAGTAGAACCTTAGGGTGTTGACTCTAACTCTTCCCTCTGTAAACCTTTTTGTTCTTTAGTGTCACACTACTGACTTTTTTTTTTTAAGATTTTATTTATTTATTTGACAGAGAGATCACAAGTAGGCAGAGAGAGGAGGAAGCAGGCTTCCTGCTGAGCAGAGAGCCCAATATGGGGCTCAGTCCCAGGACCCTGGGATCGCGACCAGAGCCAAAGGCAGAGGCTCTAACCCACTGAGCCACCCAGGCGCCCCCATTGATGGTCTCAATTTTACTTGCGCAGGAAGCCTCTCTTTCAGCATCTAATCTAAACCTGCCACTGCAGTCACCCATTATCACCACCTGATTTCAGATCTCTTCCATCTGGCATTTTCAGTGTATTTGTGTTTTTTACTTCTGTGATCTCTATGTCTAGAACAGTGCTGGATACCTAGTTGCCATTTAAATCTGTGATAAATGAAGGCTGTGTTTTGTGAAACTAAATGTGCCCCTTCCTAAGTACTAATTTGTAGTTTCTTTTCTGGAAGTTACAGAAGATAGAAGAATAAGAACAAGATTTCAATTCTCAGCTTTTTTTTTTTTTTTTTTAATGCATAATCTAAATTTGGTTGTGTTATGGCCTCATAAAATGTAGCTGGATTTAGAATGTTAATTTTTTTTAGGGATATGTGAATTTAGTTCAGGAAGGAGAGTGGCCTGTAAATTTCCTTTCCTATAATGATCTTGTTAGATTTTTTGTAGCGGATTAAACTACTTTTATAAAATGAATTGAAAGTTTTCACATTTTCTTCTTTTCTGGATGAGTTGGAGTAATTGTGTATTATTTCTTTCGTGAATGTTTGGTAGAATTTATGAGTAGAAAAGCCACAATAAAGTTTTGTGGCTATGGATTTGATTTATGTAACAGATTTGGAACTATTCAGACTTTTCATTTTTTCTTGAGACAATTTTGGTAACTTTCCCTCTGGGAATTTGTGAATATTATCTAAAATTTCAAATGTATATTATTTGTAGCTTTGTTTTTCTTTTCTATTTTTTTAATTGAAGTATAATTAACATACAGTGTTCCGTTAGTTTCAAATGTATGATATAATGATTCAGGAATTCTATTACTCAGTGCTCATCAAGATAAGTGTGCTCTTAATCCCCTTTATTTGTAGACCTCATCATTTTTTAAAAAAACATTTTAAAGATTTTTTTTTTTTAATTTATTTGACAGAGAGAGCTCACAAGTAGCAGAGAGGCAGGCAGAGAGAGAGGAGGAAGCAGGCTCCCTGCTGAGCAGAGAGCCCGGTGCGGGGCTCAATCCCAGGACCCTGAGATCATGACCTGAGCTGAAGGCAGTGGCTTAACCCACTGAGCCACCCAGGCACCCCTTAAAGAACATTTTAGACTTCTCTTTCAATGTACAGCATTACTAATTTGGCAAGACAGAGAGAAACCATTTTTTCTTTCTCTTATTGACTCTTTGAAAAACTAATAATATATTGCTAAGGGTAGCTTTAAACAATATATATCCTTTAATAAATGTTTTTAAATTTAATTTCTAAATTATAAAAATAACAAAACCTATTTCAGGAAATTTGGAAGATGAAGGAAAAAAAGTTGTTTATAATTAATCCTACCACCCTAACACAAGCTAGGTTGGCATTTTGAGATATTTTCTTAGGATTTGGAAATCAAGTATGGTGTTATTTCTGACTTGATCTTTTGTTTCATTATGGATTTATCGTTTTATATGTTTTGGTTATATGACAACAGAGTTACAGTCTTAAGTCTAGTTGTTTGGTGAATTGCTTTGAAAATCTTTTCTTCTCTTTAATAGGTCTTAACTTGCAGAGTCAGTTTAATCTGGAAAATGTTACTGTTTTCAATACCAATGAGCAGGAAAGCACCCTGGGTCAGAAGGTGAGGCTGATAAGAAATCTTACCTTATAAATCAAAACTTATAAAATCTAATCATATTTTAAGTATGTCCTAAGATAACTCCTGTGAATGGGTATTCAAAGTCACCAAAAATTTTGAAACCTTTTTTTCTAATTTATAGAAATAATTTGTATTCTGTGTAGAGAATGCAGACAAAACAGAAATATTTAAAAAAGAAAGTACAACTATCCCATAATCCAAGGCCCCAAAGATAACCACTCTTAGCATGTCTTAGTCTTTATAGGACTTACTGTGTGTATAGTTTTATTCTAAAACTGAGGTCATACAATACATATTATTCTGAAATTCATTTTCTTCTTTTAACAATAAAGTTTTTTTTGTTTTGTTTTTTTAGATTTTATTTATTTATTTGACAGAGATCACAAGTAGGCAGAGAGGCAGGCAGAGAGACAGGAAAGGAAGCAGGCTCCCTGCTGAGCAGAAGGCCAATGTGGGGCTCGATCCCAGGACCCTGGGATCATGACCTGAGCTGAAGGCAGAGGCTTTAACCCACTGAGCCACCCAGGCACCCCTTCTTTTAACATTATAAAATGGATGCATTTCTGTATCAGTACATTTAGATCTTAGTGTTTTAATGGTTCATATTAAGTCTTCTAAGTATATTTATCATAATCCTTTCTATGGGCATTTAGTGAAAAATGGTTAACAGTATTACAGTGAATAATACTGTATATAGCATTGCTAAATTATCAGGTGTTGCCTTAGGATAAAATCCAGTAAATGAAATTGTTGTGTCGAATGTATGCATATATCAGATTTTGATAGCTGTTGACCAGTTACTTCTCAAAAAGTTTATACCTCTTATATCATCACCAGTGGCACTTGGAGAATATCTGTCCATTTTCCCACAGCCTCATCCTGGGAATTACCAATTTTTAAAAATCATTGCTTAATTGATATACACTTGAAAAGTAAATGTTTGTTTTAAACTACGTTTCCTTTGTTATTAGTGAAATTGAGGGACCTACTATATATATATTGGAATTTATTTTTCTTCTGTGCCAATTAGAAACAGTGAGAAAGAGGATAACTTATTCATGCCATGTGCCCATTTTACTTTTGAAATGTCTTTTTCTTACTGATGTATAGAAGCTCATATTGAATATTATTAATTCATTGCCTACCATTTTGTTGATTTTTTTTCTCAGTTTATAGTTTTTCTTATAACTTTATTTATGGTGCCTTTACTGTATAGAACTTTTAAGTTTGGATATAATATTAATGCTTGTTTGTCTTCTGTTTAGTTGTTTCTAGTCTTGTGTCATGCTAAAGGCTTCCACTCCAGAAGAATAAGTTATTGTTTCTTTCTTTTGATGCTTTTGTGATTTATTTTTTAAATAAATCTTTAATCCAGCATGAATGTTGGTATATGAAATAGGTTGTGTTATGATTTTATTTTTTCCAAACAGTGAGCCAGTTAACTCAGAACCATTTGTTAAATAAATAATCCGTATTTGTCCACTGATTTTTAAAAGCTATAATCAACTTTATTTTTAAAGATTATTTATGATATATCCAAAAGACAGTCCATAGTTGGCAAATTTCTGGACATTTAGCACTTGTTCTGCACTTAGGAACAAGTTATGAAGTTTGAAAAATTATTAATTAGATATAGCTAATATCTCATAGTAAATTAGATTTCCTAAGGAACATAATTTGTTCCTTAAAATGTAATGATTATGAATTTGGAAATGATGTTGACTTAAGATTTCTTTAAATTTTAGAGGCAGGGTGGGGGTCTTAGTGGCCAGGGGGGGATGAAAATGAAACAAGGTGGAGAATCAGGAGGGAGACATACCATAAGGGACTCTTAATCTTGGGAAATGAACTGAGGTTTGCTGGGAGGTGGAGGGGTTGGGATAGGGTGGCTGGGTTATGGACATTGTGGGGGTATGTGCTATGGTGAGTGCTGTGAAGTGTGTAAGACTGATGATTCAAAGATCTGTACCCCTGATGGAAATAATACATTATATGTTAATTAAAAAAATTTTTTTTAATTTTGTCTTTCACTTTTATGTATCTTTTGGTGCTTCTTGGACAATTTCATATAAACTTGTTATTTTGAATTTCTCACTGTAGAGCTAGACACTCAGCATATCCTTAAGTGTTCCCCAATAATAAGAGTTCTCTGTGGGGTTGGGGAGAATTTTTATAGTCCAATGAAAATTGGGGACAAAACTACTTAGGTATACTTCAAGTTATTTACTGCAGTTCTTCAGAGTTCTTAATATACTATATGTAAGTATATAATACACTTCTGTCTAAAAGATCATCATATATATTTCTAAAATGTATTTTGCCATAGACCCTTTATTCCCATAGAGAATCTACAGACCATGTTTGAAGAAATACTGATTTAAAACTTTCTGCATATCTTCATGGCTATCTTATATCATCGTTGTACTGCTCTTGAGTTCTCAGATCCTTGTCACATAGAATTGCCATTGCCTTAAAGATTAACTGTCTAGACAGAAGTGCAACTAGATTCTCTTAACAGTGTTTGTCTAGCGATGTGTGAATGATGTTATTCCAGCATGTCTTCTGGCTGACAACTGCTTTGTGACAGACTGTACATTTTTTAAAATTTAGCACACTGAGGATAGAGAAGAAGGAATGGATGTAGAAGAAGGTGAGATGGGAGATGATGAAGCTCCAACAACTTGGTGAGTTTTAGAAGTTCAGATTTTGTGATTTACAAAACTAAAACTTAAAAACTTATCAAGTACTAGTGTCCGGATATACACAAGGAGGAAGAAATCACGCTTCAGATTTATTTGTATTTTTTATGTGTATTACTTAAAATTATAAATCCTAAATCATTAATATGCTCTTTAGTTGGTTTCTAAATTACATGCGGACAGTTCATTGTTTACATGGTCTATTGTTTGCATATTCCTAATATTTGGAAAGCCAACCATAGGCAACCTAGATACTTTTTCCCTTTTTCCTTCCATTTAACTTGATGGACTTCGTGCCTGTGGATAATGAGCTGACTTCTTAATGAAGTGGAAGGAATTAGTAACCTCCTTTCCGTCTTCTCCCCTTCCCACTCTCGTCTCTTGTTTCCTATCTCATCTGCTAACTCTGTGCTTTCTTTCCAAATAATTTTTTTCCTAATGCTGATGAGAAGGAATGAGGAAGAGAAAAAGGGAGACATGAAGGAAAGTTTTTACTTCCAGGTGTCTGAGGTAGCAAAAGTTATCATCAGTTGCAATTGAATTTCTGGAGGATCAAGAAGAGTTTCCAATATCTGCACAGGGAGATGTATTCCTGGCATCCCGGGTTTCAGATTCAAACACATATCTCCAAGAAACTTTGAGAGTAGTGTGCCTCCAGGCTGAATTCCAGTCCTAGTTCGTGTAACCTTAAGCAAATTACCTAACTTCCCTGAAACTCAGTTTCAGGGTCTTTAAAATGTAGTAATGCCACCTACCTGCTTGTTGAGATTATTAGATGAGATGCTGCTTGGACATGGTCTGTTAAGGTACAACATAGTTATCCTTATTATTACCATAGTTGTTGATGTTATATATAATGATATATGGAAAGCACTTAGTGTTTATTCAGTTGCCATTATTACTAGCTGTAGTTCTGTGTTTTGGGTTTGGTGTTTTTTGGGTTTTTTTTTTTGGAAGACCTGTTTGTTCATGTACATTATGGATAGAGTATACTTTTGGGGTCTAACCTGAGCAACATAAAGGACTAAGGTAGTAAGCTCCAACATAACAGGTCACCTGAAATGTTAAAAAGAGCCACCAAAGACAAACTGTCCAATGGGGTTTTGTCTAGTTGGACTCTGCTGAAGCCTTTATAGATATGTCAGCCCCATTGATTGTTTATTAGCTGGTCCCAGTGGCAGAAAAATCACTTAAACAGGATTCAACATTCAGCTGCCTCTCAGTCTGTCACAATCATTATATTTTCTTTTTTTTTTTTTTCCTTTTTTTATTGAAATGAAGTCGACATACAATATTACATTGGTTTCAGGTATACAACACAGTGATTCAACGTTTATACACATTAGAAAGTGATCACCAGGATAAGTCTAGCTACCATCTGTCAACCATACAATTACAATATTGTTGTATTGTTGACTGTATTCCCTATGCTATACTTTACATTCGAGTGAGTTACTTATTTCAAAACTGCAAGTTTTACCTTTAATCTCCTTCACTATTTTTTGAATGGAGGAAGAGATTGGGAAATTACTTTTTGACAAAGCAGTGTGACCAACTGTATCACCAGAGTATTTTAGACACTGTAATTTACAAAGAACATATTACCCATATATCTATGATATGAAGCCCATTTCAGATTTGGCTCAAATATACCAGCAAAAAATTTTGTATTAAAAAAATTCTAATATAATCTAAAATCACTAATTGAACATCTAAAAAAACATGTCAAGTTGCAGAACATCTTGGTTAAAATAGTTATAAAACATTTTATTTTTACATTAACTTTCACCTTAATTTGTTATGGCTTGCATATACAATAAGTAGTCACATTTGCTTTGTGCGGATAAATGCAGAATCCAAATGTATCTGTGGAATGGTGAAGTTAGAAGGCACATTGCAGTAAGTCCAAACATTAAAGGAGGGTAAAGAAGTGTTGACATTGAGTGTAGACAACTCTTTCAAGATGTTTAGATATGAAGGAATAGCCATGGAGGCACAGCATGGATTGGAACTTTCAGAGGAAAAAATGTTAGTGTCTCAACTATAAAAGTTTCCTGGTAGTCATATATATATATATATATATTTTTTTTTTTTTTTTAAGATTTTATTTATTTGTTAGAGAGACAGAGAGAGATACAGAGCGCAAGCACAGGCAGACAGAGTGGCAGGCTAGAGGCAGAGGGAGAAGCAGGCTCCCTGCCGAGTAAGGAGCCCGATGCGGGACTCGATCCCAGGACGTTGAGATCATGACCTGAGCCGAAGGCAGCCGCTCAACCAACTGAGCCATCCAGGTGTCCCCCTGGTAGTCATATATTAATACTACTTTCAAATTTCTTCTATGAGGCATCTCAAATAAATACTAGGCCAACTAAAAATAAAAGGAGAGATAGCAGAAGCTTTTACAAGTAGGAGATGATAATTAACACCTTAGATTATTGTTAGTATCAAACATTAAATTAAAATGTGAGTTTTCTGGCAACCAAAACAGTAGTGGACCATACAATGGTTACATAATTCTCATTCTCTGATTAGAGGTAGTGTCCCATTTCTTAACAGGCCAACTTTCCTTATACTACAATTCAAGAGGTATTTATTATATTCTTATATGTGGTAACTGATTAACATTTTATGTGTGTGCATATAACTATATGTATAAAACTATATAAAATCTTCAAAAGCAGTTTTGTTTCATCCTTTATTAAGTGTATGGAACTACACAAATAATAGTCATAGTACTATTTTATGGGTGTAAATCATTTTTATATGTGGCTTTTTCTTTTTTCCAATTCACTTACACATTTTGGAAAATGTTCCTTTTGTGGCTTTGGTTTTCTGGTGTGTGTGGCTTTTTTTTTTTTAACTTGATCTGTAGAAAACCCAAACTTACAACCTTATTGTTATAAATGAATAAAATCACTTCAGTTATAGAAAATAGTTTATGTCAGTTGATGTTCAGATAATTATTTTCCTGTTTTCAGAGTTGTTACTAGGAAAGAGTGTAGAAAGAGTGAAAGTTAACATACCCATTAGATTCTTTCAAATACTGTTGGTTCTTGATAAAAGTTCTGGCAGGAGCTGGATTTTGGTCAATTAAAAGTTGTCAGTACTCTTCATTATTGATTTGAAGGAAGATCCACATGTTTCAAATACTAGTAATTGGTCTAGCAAAGTTAGTGTTCTTTTATCAAAATTAGCTAGCTTGCTTAATTATTTACCTTTATACATAATTCAGAGCGATCGTAATCTGGGTAAGTACCTAAGCATAACTTCAAGCCTCTTGTGTAAAATAAAATGCATGCAATCTACACTGCTATTTCCTTGCAGACCAAGGACTTTTTCAATTATTGCCAAGTTCACAGCTTAGTTCCAGACAGTTAACAGTTGTCAGAAGTGTGAATGTAAGATAAGTGATCTGTTACTGTGTGTGTAGATGTGTGAGGGTTTTTTAATTGATATGCCAATTAATATAAATTTAATAAAATTCTTTAAGCAGGCATTTTATGATACCAACTAGTAGTTGTAATCTTAACCGTATGTGAATTAGAGTCATGGTGAGAATCTTTGTCAGATGTGCTTCCATATGTTATACTAAACTACTTTTCCCTTTGTCATTCTTAACAAATGCCTTTTAAGACATTTTTGTAGAAAACTGATTTTTTACGTTAGCAAATTATTTTTTACTTTTCTACTCTAACCTTCCTTTACATGTATATATAAAGTAAGGCATTTTTCAGTCTTTTAAACTTTACACTCCCATCCAAGAAAGCTTAAAAAGTACATGACAAAAATTATACTTGTTTAATTTACTATAATCCTTTAAAATGCATTATGATATGGCCCATGATACTCCATAGTCATTAAAGTAATTTTAAATATACCCATCTCAAAGGTGAAGAGTGGAAGATTACTTATTTCCTATTACTGACCAGAAGTTAAGACCCTTAATATTGTAGTACTGTGTGGATCACTAAACCCCCTTCCTGTTTCCCACATAAAATTACAGTCTTCCTTAGAACACTTGTATGGCTGTGATGCTTAGAAAAAATGCTAACTGTAATCCATAGATTCAATTTATTAAGTTTATTTAGAAAGAATAGAAGGTAGTACACAATTGTGTTTACAAGTAAAATTAATTTTACAAAGGTGATGTTGAAAATTTTTGTGGATATTTGAGGATATGAGATAGTCAATACCTAAAGCATTTTTGATAATGGCTTTTTGGAGTGATATAGATTTTATCAAAAACAAAAATCTCTTGGGTAAAAAAGTCTAAAATGTTTTAACTTTTAAAATTAAAACATAGTATAACGATTTTGGTAAATTTAAAAATTAAAAGAATGTATTGATACTGCAGATTTGTAGCAGTGAAATTGCAAATTGAATTAGTAATGCTGTAATAAAGACACTAAACAGGAGGCAATTTATTTATATATGTATATATAAATATAAGTTTATATATATATACAGTTGATATGTATTTTACATATTTGTCTCATGCCATGGCTTTTAGCTTAGGTTCAAGGTGATATTAGCTTAAACAATGTGGAAGTTGATATCTTTCTTATGGAAAAGTCTGGAGACAGGCATTTCAGAGCTGGGAGATCGCCTAGGGACCTATGTTCCTCCTAACTTCTTGTCCCACCTTTTCTTGGTGTGTGTTCTTTTTGTCTGTAGTCCATGTGACTCATCATCATATCTGCATTCTGGCCAGCAGAAAGGGGAAAAGGAAAATGATAAAACATGGCCCAAAATTTGCACATATGACTTTTACTCCCAACTAGCCAGAACTTAACCACAGGGCCATACCTAGTTGCAAGAGAGGTTGAGAAAGATAGTCTTTAGCTCTGAATAAACATGTACTGGGGCACAGTTCAAGGGTTCTACCACTATAGATAAACTGGGTCTGTTAGGGTCTATGAATCCCCTGAAATTGTTTATAAAAGTCTGTTTAAGTGCACTTCTCTGGGGAAAGGAGCTGTAGCTTTCGTCAGCTTCTTCGAGGGGTATATGACCTAAAGTTAGGAGCACTTAGATTATTTCTAAAAGAACTTAAGTGATTTATTTAACATAACATTTATTTTATTAGCTCCATTCCAATTGATTACAACCTGTATCGAAAATTCTGGTCACTTCAGGATTACTTCAGGAACCCTGTGCAATGCTATGAGAAGATTTCATGGAAAACTTTTCTTAAGGTGAGTTCAGTCATAGACTACCCAAAACCCTATATTCTACAGTTAATGGCAGAAGCAAAACTTGTCTCATATCCAGCATACTTTTTATTATATAATTTTATCTCTTACATTTTTATGCCTATTTCATATTGTTAAATCACTGATTTTGTGGAGTAGTTTGTAAATGACTTAGGGATTTAAAAGCTCCTAATTACAGACTTGGGTTTTTTTGTTTGTTTCTACATAGTATTATCAACATGAACTGATGAATTTTTGTCAAATATAGTGTCTTTACTTTGCACAAAATTATTTCAAGTATCCTGTTAGAACAGGGGTTGCAAACTAATGGCTATACTAATGGCTATAGGCCAAATCCAGGCTCCTGCCTGTTTTCCTAGACAGAGATACTGGCACACAGCCATGCTAATATTTACAGCTGTTTGTGTGCTGTAATGGCAGACTTGAGTAGTGTGACTGGGACCATATCAGCCATATAGCCTGTGAAAATTAATAGAAGGAAACCTCATTTAAAATGGAATCAGGTAGCCAGTAGAGGAACTCTCGTATTCTGCACTAGTTGTCATTTGCAGAGCCAACTGTAAGAGATGGACCTTGCCAGTCAAAGTACTTTACTATCCCAACAGAAGGAAGGAAGATTTCTTCCTCTCCCAGCAACAGTCCAGACAATGAGAGGCAGTCACAGCTCAGCCAATGAGAAGCCACTATACTTGGAACTCCCAGTTTAGTCCAATGGACTTGTAGTTTATAATAGCCCCTACTGATTCCTCCTTTCTGCTATAAAAGAGCATTCCTCTTTGTTCTCTCAGACCTGGAGCTTGCTTGTCCCAGATTACAGTTCTTAGCTGTTCCCAAATAAACCCCCCCCCTTTTTTTTTGCTGGTGAAATAATAGTTTAATTTTATTTTGAGGAATTATTTATTTTAGAGAATATGAGCAGGAGAGGCTAAGGGAGAGTGAGAAAGAACCTCAGGCAGACTCCACCCTGAGCACAGAGCCTGATGTGGGGCCTGATATAAGGACCCTGAGATCATGACCTGAACTAAAACAAAGAGCCAGACACTTAACCAGCTGTGGCACCCAGGCCACCTTTGGTGGTTTCATTTTGAAGGTTAACAAGCCTATGGGTTACCTTGCAGTCTCAGTCAGTAGAACATGCTACTCTTGATTTCAGGGTTGTAAATTCAGGTCACACTTGGGGTGTAGAGATTCCTTAAAAATAAAATCTTAAAAAAAAAAAAAAAGGTTAACAAGCCTAACATACTTATTATCAGAAAAAAATGGGTGATTCTTGTTTTGTAGTAATTCTCTTTATTTCTTTTATTTAGCTACTTAAATATCAGTTGTCATTTTTGGTTGTAGTCAAAATCCAAGGTAAATAGGTAGCTCCCTAAAAGTAGCATGGTATGTATTCAGATTAAGTGGTGAGTGAGAAATCATGTGGGATTATTCCCCAGCTGGATAGGATTTGACATCATTGTTTTATGGTCACAGCGTTTAGCCCAAGAAATGCTTGAGCATTTTCCACAACCGGTTAAACATCTAATTTCACTTTTAAATTTCTGTATACTTTCAAAGCATTATTTTCTGTGTTTGCCCCTTAAACAAACTGCATAAGAAATTACGTTTCTTTAGTAGAGAGTTTATTCTTGTTTTGACAATACATGAACTCTTCATACCAAGTAGTTTTAATCCCATTTGCCATCACAGTTTTTCTTATTTAATGTGCTTTACAGTGTGCATACTTGATTAACTATGAGTAAATTTTAAGTATTTTGATATAGAAAAGCACTAAAAAAATTATTGGGCAATAATGCCAAATCAAACTAATTGGTATTTTTACTTTGCAGTATTCTGAAGAAGTTCTAGCTGTCTTTAAGAGTTATAAATTAGATGATACTCAGGCCTCCAGGAAAAAGATGGAAGAATTAAAAACAGGAGGAGAACATGTATATTTTGCAAAATTTTTAACAAGTGAAAAGGTATAAATTTTTCTTTTTTGCTAAGCATAAGTAATGGTCTTTTTTTTTTTCTATTTAGCTGATACTCTTTTTAAGTTAAGTTTCATAGAAATCTGGTAATTATTAGTTTGAGAATTCAAAACTTGTGAATTCCTTGCACAAGTAAGAGTAATTTGATTTCAGAGGTGAAAGAAGTTGTTCTGCATTGTCTGTTTTGTAGGCTTATTTTACAGTTTAATTTTCAGGTGTATATATTTTGAACCTCAAGTTAGGATTTAATTTGCATTTATGAGAACAATATTTTATAATTAGTTTATCATTTAAGAACAAATAAGGGGTGTAAACATTCCCTGCAGTAAATTTTGTTCAGATACAGTGCTAAGGGATTATGTAAATTTTCTAGTCAAGATGACACATTAAGAGTGTGTTTTGACTTAACTTCCTTAGCTCCAAACACATAGAAATGATAGGTAAAATATGAAAGGAGAAAAAAGACAAAGCTGGCCTTCCAGAAACAAGAAAAGTATCTTAATGGACTAGAAACACCAAGTAGTAAGTGAAACTGAAGTCTCAGGCCTGCTGGCCTCATCCCAAGCAGGAGGTGACACCCAGGAGTTTGTCTACAAGTGATAGACACCCGGTGTCTTTCATGTGGGTCCAGCGACCAGAGCCAGATTCACTGCTTGAAGCCAAGATCTTGGGGGGAACTTCACTTACCTTTGAAAAGAAGCTAAGAAAAAATGTTACCAATCTTCTTTCTGCCCAGGGCTGTGGATTCATAGGAAGCTCTGGGTCCAGCTTTGTGTTGGTTTGCTCTGTACGGGATGTATGATATCTGCAATATACTAATGAAATAGTTGGCTCCAGAAATTCATCATAAGGCCTTTCCCAAACTTGACTCCAGAGGTCCTGGTGGAAGCAAATGCAAAACTACTGACAAGAAAGGATGTACACAGGGAGAAAGAAGGAGAAGTGAACAAAACAAAAGCCTCTCATTCAAAACTCTGATACATTGCCATTTCAAAATTCATAAAGAAATTCAATACTAGGAAAGATCACTAACCAAATCAATTATTGGGATATACATGTATTTATTTCAGATACACGGCTTGGCCATGACTTTTAAAAAACTTTAAAATCATATAGCATCCACTGAGAATGAGTAAAAAATTGTGAAACTGAAATAGGCAGAAATGAAATAGAATGACTGACTATGAAAACTAATTGAGAGACTTAGAAATGAAAAATGTGATTATCTAAACCAAAGCAGAACATACAGAATTAAACTATAGATTGGACATAGAGGAAAAGAGAACTAGTGACTGGAAGATGATAATAATAAGTTCACCCAGAACATCCAGATATGGGGTGTGGGGTGGGGAGAGATGGGAGGTGTTTGTTAACTTGGAAGGAGCAGTTAAGAGCAAGGCATGGTCAATTGAGAAATTGCGGCAAATATCCAATAGGATTTTTAAAGAACAAAATAGAGGGAATGGTAGGGAAACTATATTGAAAAGAATTAAAGGTAATAACCAAGTTCTCAGATTAAAAGTATGCTACAGCATACAAGTTGTATGCTACAACTTTATCCAGCAGGATAAAGAAAGTTAAATCCATACTTCAGTACATCATGCTATAATTTCAGGGATAAAGAGAAAAACTTAAAAACCAAAGGAAAACAACTTGTGGTTCCTAAACAGCAAAAAGCTAAAGGGTGCACAGGAAGGAATATAGACAATTTTGTAAACCCAACTCATGGCAGGAAGGGAGAAAAAAATACAAAAAAGTAGGTAGAAGTAAATCCAACTATATCAATAATAGGAAGTATAAACAGATTTAAGACAAATGATTTATCAGAATGGATTTTTTTTTTTTAAACTCTGGCCATATTTGTTAACAGAAATATATAAAAACTCTTTGGTTGAATAAAGAATTCAAAATTTTTACTTTACCTTATTTAGAAGAGGGGAAGAAAATCCCAAAGCTCTTCTAGCTTTAACAAAGGACCTTTCTAAAGACACACTTCAGAAAGCCTAGATGTCTATTTAAATAATAACTAGGGCAAAATACTTCCAAAATAAAACCAGTAAAATTTCTGTATCCTTTTAGGAGTTACAAGTTACATTTTTCAGGACATGACAACTGTTTGAAAACTCTGGATGTTGTTAAAAGTTCTTTGAATAAATAACATTTCTAAGGACATTTTAACAATAGAAAACAATGAGAATATACACCTTTCAGAGAAATGTCTATGGTGGATATTAATTCTATATCTTTGTACTGGTTTCTATGTACCACTTTCTTTGTACTGGTTTCTATGTACCACTTTCTCAGAACTGGCTCTCTCTGTAGTTTCTTTATTGATTCTTTGTGAGCTTTCTTTCACCAGCAGTTAGGAGAGCGTGAGCTTTCCAGGGTTAAGCTCTGGAATTCTATTACTTAATACCATGAGGGGTAAAAACAGCTTTGAGAAGCTTCATACTTTATAATATGGAAAAGAGAAAAGGCACAGAGAATTGTAACAAAGAGAATGTGAAGCATGTAATGTTTTGTATCTTCAGTTTTCTTAAACTTAGATCTGTATAAGAACCCTTCTTATACATTCTTCCTATTTTTACAGTATATTTGTGGTGTTTACTATTCAGTATCAAAATGAAAATATGTGTAGTGCATTACCTATAGCATTAAAAGTATGCACCATATTGTAAGTTTTACTGTTCTCTGAAAGAAGCCTTCCACATCTCTGCAATACTTTACACAATGTTTTAAACCCATTTGATACACTTGCACATCTAATGGGAATGTTATTACCCAGAAACATTGTGTTTTGCTTACATGAATGTGATCATACTTTTCCTTAGGGAAGGAGAATCAATATCAGTGCGCAGAAAGGATGATACAACCTTTATAGTTATAAACAGGCATTTATATGGTAACCACAGGTAGGCGCGGGTTCTACAAATAAAATTAGGTGTTTTTGTAACTTATCATACCTTCTTTCTCAAAATGGGATATTTCTTCTAGAAACAGAGTGGTATTGTAATTTTCAAGGGCCCCTTTTTTATGCTGCTTTGGGTATGATTGTGAACACTAAGTTCTAACTACAGTTTTGTTATTAGCATAGTAAAATAATTCAGTAGCAGTCACTGAATGTAGTGCTGAGGAATTTGGGGCTTTTTGTTTCTTTTTGGGTTTTTTGGTGGAGAAGTACCTGTTCCTTCAGGTTAGTCCAGAGTCATACTCAGAAATTTTTAAGGGAGAATTTCACCTCTAATTATCTAATTTATCAAACCTACGTGAAAGTCACTGGTATTGTAGAGATCCCTCCTTCGGCACTATGTCGCATGTAAATGCAGAACCAACATTTTAAAGTATTTAAGTACCATGATATTAACACGATAGTTAACATAATATTAAAAGGAATGTATTCTGGAATTGAGTTCTCAAAGCAAAGAGTACTACTAATAACTAGGTGTAGACATCAGGATTGCCCAGTTCTTCACAGTACTAACTCTTGTTTCCTGGGGAGTTGAGACTCTGTCCAAATGGAAAAGATGAGGTAGAATACTTGGCAGCCAGCAGTTACCAGAGTAGCCACCAGTCCCACAATATTGATCTTAGTGTGGGCATTAAGGCCTTTCTTGTTCGAGGCGGGGGGGGGGGGGGGGGGGGGGGGGGGGGGGGGGATGGGGGGGGGATAGCAGCCTGCCCAGACTCTGCATTGTGTGCAGAACTCTCAAGTAAAGACTTTTTAGTCATTTAAAAAAAGAGAATTCCTGGTAGAAAGTTGTTCTGCCTTAAATGTTTTATACTTTCTGTATCCATTTGAGAAGTATCTGAGGTTGAAATCTTCGCAGTGAAGGCGAAGATAGGTCCATTCCTTTATGACACATATTACAGCTTAGTTAGGAACAGACAGGCTAATCCGTATCCTATAATTTTGTCTCATTAGTTGTTTCCTGGGAGCCTCCCTTTAAACTGGTCTGGGAGGTTTTTTGGACAGCTCTAGAACATGGTTTGAGTTTTCTTTGTCTGCAGGCCAGAGATAGAGCCAGCCCTCCAGCAAATTCCAGGACTTTATTGTGAGATTCTTGTAGGTCATTATCAAGGTCTGAAATTTAAATAGAAACTAGATTGTTGGTCCCTGTGCCTTGAGACAAAACAGTTAATAGCAAAAGCTGTTAAATAGGCAGGGGCTAACATTTTCTTTTGGTTCCAAGATGGAAGAAGTTCTTATTTTAAGAATCATATAAGGACTCAGCAACTCCTAGCAGAACTGGAGTGATATTTTTTACTAATTGATATTTTCTTCTTTTTTTTTTTTTTTTTTAGATTTTATTTATTTATTTGTCAGAGAGCGAGCAAGCGCGAGCGAGCACAGGCAGACAGAGTGGAAGGCAGAGTCAGAGGGAGTAGCAGGCTCCCTGCGGAGCAAGGAGCCCGATGCGGGACTCGATCCCAGGACGCTGGGATCATGACCTGAGCCGAAGGCAGCTGCTTAACCAACTGAGCCACCCAGGCGTCCCCTAATTGATATTTTCTACCAGTGAACCTTAACGTAAATCAGTCATTGAGCTTTACGTCTTGACACTGCCCATCTGAGTCAGCTGATAGGACTTCTCACAGCTGTGACTGAAATGGTTTGACAGACTTGATTTGGGCTTTGATATAATTGAACGTAAGGCCCATTAATATTGGGCCTTGTGTGGCCACTGAGAAATGCAAAGTAAATGGAAACTTTTTTGGCCTACCATTAATATTTCTTGAGAGAGAGCAGGTTATCGATCTCACTGTTGTATAAGCTATAGATAATGTGTCTAGACTTGTCACTTGAATTATGTACAGACTTTTGGGTTACTTTATTTTTCAGAGTTTATTTGGTTGTTTGCCTATCTCTGCTATGGGCAGTGAAGGCATTGATGAATCTTCAGAGCTTTACAAACTTTGCAGTTTGAAGTGTTTCACCTACACTTAAGTCAGTTTTAGCATGTGGGTATGTACCCATCCATCTGAAAAGATAAATGCATAAGACTAAGAGTTTTGTTTTGTTTTGTTTTAGAAAGGAACACAATAACATTTTTTTAAAGATTTTATTTATTTATTTGACAGAGATCACAAGTAGGCAGAGAGGCAGGCAGAGAGAGGGGGGGGGGAGCAGGCTCCCCGCTGAGCAGAGATCCCGCTGCAGGGCTCCATCCCAGGAGGCTGGGATCATGACCTGAGCTAAACGCAAAGGCTTTAACCCACTGAGCCACCCAAGTGCCCCAAGACTAAGAGTTTTCAATATGATTAACTTTTTTTATGTGAAAAAATCTGTCTGAAGTGGTCCTCAAAGGCATGAGCTGTGCTCTCAATTGTGACACTTTGTACTTTGTGGGCCTGACAAATAGGGCAGCTCTTTAAATATCATTGAGCATATTGGAAAATTTAGAGCATACTCATCACTCTGTTGTTTTTAGAATCCCCTCTGTTTGTGATTCTAGCCATGGTTATGTTATGCAAGCAAGATTAAAAAAAAGTCTAATCTCTGGTGCTGCCAAGCAGCGATCTAGGAAAGACTGCAGAAATGGTATAAAAAGTACCCATAGGCCATGGATTTGGAGCCTGATTCTGAAGAAGGACAAAGTCTAAAAGAGTTGCCCAGGACACTGGTTAATTGATAAGATAAAGATAAGAGCAAAGATAGAATGAAAAATGGCCTAACCTTTCTGGGTCATTATCCAGAGTCATAGAAACTAATAATCATTTCTGTTAATTATTAATAACATTAAAATCTTTGCTCTCATCTCATTTTATGTGGTCAAGATTTACACAAAAGCATAAAATAGTCAGTATATTCATAAATGTAAACAGTTCTTTAAAGAGAAAATGTGCTTTGATGAGGGCAGTGATTATTACCACCTGACAGAATGTATGGAAGGCAAAGAACATTTTCCTACCCTTGAGAACGGACTGAATCCCAGGAACTTAATTTTGTCTTTCTGAGTTAATCAAGTTCCCTCCTCTTAAATGTTTTTAAACTTTAAATATACGTTAATATTTATGTTTTAATATATCAAATAGTATGTTTAATGACAGTATTCATGTTTTAAAACTAGTCTTTAAAATAATTTTATCGGGCGCCTGAGTGGCTCAGGGGGTTAAGCCGCTGCCTTCGGCTCAGGTCATGATCTCAGGGTCCTGGGATCGAGTCCCGCATCGGGCTCTCTGCTCAGCGGGGAGCCTGCTTCCTCCTCTCTCTCTCTCTGCCTGCCTCTCTGCCTACTTGTGATCTCTCTGTCAAATAAATAAAATCTTTAAAAAAATAAAAAAATAAAAATAAATAAAATAATTTTATCAAGTACTTTAAAAGTACACACTGATTTCATCCTAATTTGAGTGTTCTAAAGGATAAATGTGTTTATATATAGTGAGAGAGACTTAGGTTGAAAACACATAGGAATTGGATGGCTCAGTGAGTTAAGCCTCTTCCTTCGGCTCAGGTCAAGCAGATCTCAGGGTCCTTTGATTGAGCCCCGCATCGGGCTCTCTGCTCAGCAGGGAATCTGCTCCCCCACCCTGCCTGCCTCTCTGCCTACTTGTGATCTCTCTCTCTGTTAAATAAATAAATAAATAAAATCTTCAAAACACACACACACACATACATAGGAATGATATAGTGGTTAGGTACTTCTTATTTCTTTCCATATCTGAATTTTAATGTCTTTAGAAGTTTCTTAAGGAAACTACAGATTATTGAAACTTTACCAAATAGCAAAGGAGTATTCAGTAGAGTCACATAATTTGCAGTATTGTCTGAGGTTTAAATATATATAAAGAGAGACATTGGTTATTTAATCACAACTTGATTTAGTTCACCTGTGTTTGTTTAAGTAATCCTAAATCTTTGTAGGGGTAACCACATAACCTGTATTGGTTAGGAAATTCCAGTTAATTTAGGCTTTTGTAGGCCAAAAAGAAGTCTTGCATTTACTAAAATAAATAATTTGTATTTTACATTAATTTGATGTATTAGGGGAAAGAGATTTAAAATGTAAATTTTTGGTATTTATTTTACTGAGGGATATTAAGTCCTCTAAATCTCCTTAAAAGTATGAGTACAGAAGGTTTTCTTAGAATCTTTTAATTTATAACCATAGCTGTAAGCAGCTTTTTTAACTAAAGCAAAAGAGTTGACAGGTAATATCTCTGCTTTGCTGTGGACATACTTTCTTTGTCCTGTAACTCAGCTGGGACACTGAGATCTTTAAAATTAGATTCTTCATTTTTTTTTAACTTTTTTTTCCTCTGAAGGAAAGTTTTTAAAAAATTATTAATAAATAGGAGTACTATGTAAGTCTGTTAGTTTTTATGTAATAGGTTATATATTCTTTTTCTCCAGAAATCAGATGTCTGATAATTTAGTTGAATAAGATATATGAACCTATTCCAGGTAGGAAACTGCTTTACAGTTTAGTCTGCTAAACCCTAATTCAATATCCAACATTTGTGAAAATTAAAAGTTTAAATGATGGCACTTTTTTAAAGTAATAACTCTGGAACCTGTATTTCTCCCGGTTTGGGGAGAAAATGGTTATATTCAAAGCATTTGGAGTTGTGGCTTATTTCTGTCTTAATTGTCCAAAAAGAGTTTTTCACAGCTCTCCCAGAAACATAAGAACTTAGTGATGCTGGGGCACCTGGGTGACTCAGTTGGTTAAACGTCCCAACTCTTTTTTTTTTTTTTTTTAAGATTTTATTTATTTATTTAACAGACAGAGAATACAAGTAGGCAGAGAAGCAGGCAGAGAGAGAGAGGAAAGCAGACTCCCTGCTGAGCAGAGAGCCCAATGGGGGGCTCAATCCCACAACCCTGAAATCATGACCTGAGCCGAAGGCAGAGGCTTAACCCTCTGAGCCACCCAGGTGCCCAAGCATCCCAACTCTTGATTTTGGCTCAGATCATTATCTCAGGGTCCTGAGATTGAGCCCTGGGTCAGACTCCATGCTCAGCTGGGAGTCTGCTTAAGAGTCTCTCTCTCTCCCTCTGTCCCTCCACACTTACCGCCACAACCACCCCCAACACGTGTGTATGTGCTCTCAAAAAAAAAAAAAAGGAATTTAGTGGTGTCTTTTTTTTTTTTTTTTAAGATTTTATTTATTTATTTGACAGAGAGAAATTACAAGTACACTGAGAGGCAGGCAGAGAGAGAGAGAAGGATAGTGGTGTCTTTAAACAATTTAAGAAGGACTCTAATATACTTGAGAGATTTTATACTTTCTTAGAATCTCTCAAGACACGCAGTTGACTTGAATTTTATGCCTCATACTAATACACTCATTACTTTTGGCGAAATCTGCAACTCCTACAGCCGTACTACTTAGGCATCAGAAAGACTGCTGCCTGATTCCTACTCCCTGACCCATAATTCAATGGGCTTTCACAAAAACAAAAAAAAATGAGCCTAATACTCAGTCAACAGAAGAAATTATTAATATTAAAATTGATAGCTTTTTATCAGAAGTTATTAGGCAAACTAGAGATTATACAGGACACTTATTTACCAAGGAAAGGAAACATTCTCACTGCTCAAAAAAGGCATGTAGAAACCCATTTCACTGAGGGCTCAAGAGTAAAACAGACTCATATCTATACAGATGCTTTCAGCTTCCCATGTACTCAGTTGTCATTGGTTTATTTGTCTTCCAGGGAGCAGAAGTTTCCTTTTAAAGAGTTTTGTGTCTTAGAATTGTCCCCTTCCTAGTTCATGTGCAATACATAACTAAGCTTTGTAATTCCAAAGGGTTGCATTAAGAACGAAGAATAATAGAGGTGCCTGAGGCCTCTGCCTTCAGCTCAGGTAGTGATCTCAGGGTCCTGGGATCGAGCCCCACATAGGGCTCTCTGCTCAGTGGGGAGCCTGCTTCCTCCTATCTTTCAAGCCTGCCTCTCTGCCTACTTGTGATCTCTGTCTGTCAAGTGAATGAATAAAATCTTTAGAGGAAAAAAAAAAAAGAATGAAGAAAAATAGACCTAAGTAGCTTATGTGGAAAAGAACACAGGATGAAAAGAGACATATGAAGCTAGAATTAACAACAACAAAACAGCTACATAAATACCAAATAAAATAGAATTTAAGGCACAAAGCTTAAATAGGATAAAGGATACTACATTAACGAGTCACCAAGATGTCATGAACTCCTATGCATTCAAAATCTATTAAGAAAAAAAGCAGTCTCCCACTGTGGTGCTCAGTGAAGACCTGGCCAAAGTACAGCAAGCTGTGTGCATGCTGAGCAACACCGCAGCCATTGCTGAGGCCTGGGCTCACCTGGACTGTAAGGTTGACCTGAGGTTCTTTGAACAAGCGTGCCTTTGTTCACTGGTATGTGTGGGAGGGCATGGAGGAAGGAGAGTTTTCTGAGGCCCGTGAGGACATGACTGCTCTTGAGAGGGATTCTGAGGAGGTTGGAGAGGATAGTGCTGAGGGAGATGAGGGTGAAGAGTATTAGCCTTTCTCTACGATTTTACACTCTCTTGTCTTAGGACTGTCATATTTCTGTTCTGGAGGCTGTCTTTTGTGGCTCTAACTTGTTAATAAAAGTGATGTTTCTATTTAAAAGCTAAAAGAAAAAACTTGTAAAATTGTGAAAGAAAAAACTTGTAAAATTATGAGAAGTTGGCAGATCATAAATTTTAATCAAGTGCCTTAATCAAAACTGATGGGATGATTAGTAAGTATATGGAAGATTTGAACAACAAAAATAATCTTGATTTACTGATGGATAAAGCAGACCAGTATTAAGAAGTATATGATAGATTTGAACAATAAAAGTAATAAGCTTATTATAGTATATATGGAAACTTGTACACAAGAAATAGAGATAATTATTCTGTTTTAATACATATGGAACATTCACAAAATTTGACTGTGTACTAGGCCATACAGGAAATCTTAGCAAATTTGAAAGGTTCTATATCATGCAGAGCACATTCTCTGGCCACAGTGCAGTTAAATTAGAACTATAAAAAGGATGGCTTAAAGGAGGTAACTTACCAAGTTGAAAAGCTTTCCCTAGGAATTAAAGAGGAAATCAAAAATGGAAACTCTAAATTTGCTGTAAAGATATTGTATAGCAGAACTGTATTATAATGTCAGATGTGTGGGTTACAAATAAGTGAGAAGTAAAGAGAAAATTACACCTTTAACTACATTAATGAAAAATTTAAGAATGACGAATTGAGAATACCATTCGAGAAGCTAGGTACAGATCTTAAGAAAGTAGAAGTAAATAATAATTGTACAAATTGATGAAGTAGAGCAAGGAAAATATAGGACTTCAGTAAAACCAAAATCTGTTTCTTTTTAAAGAAAAATTATATAGAAACAATTTATAAAAATATTATAGAGCAGGCCTGAAAGGAAAAAAGGTGAAAAGGTACCAGTAAACAATAAGATGAATAAATAACAAAAATGGGCATAATTGAAAACATAGAAATAGTGAATATATATAAGAGAATGTATTCTGAACAACTTCTGCTGATATCTTTTTAAATCTAAAGAAATAGTAACTCTGTAGAAAAATCTAATCACCAAATAGACTCAGAAAGAAATAGAAAACTTGAATAAGCAAGTAATTATTAGAGAAATTGTAGTCAGAAAATGATACCTTTTGAATGACATCAGGCTGATTTTTTTACTCACATACTATCAGCTCTTCGAGGAATAGATGTAAGTGAAAATTTTGAGAGGTAAGAAGAAGAAGAAAAGCAACCAGGTCCTTAATATGAGATTGATGTAACTTTTAAATAAAACCCCAGTAAGGATAGAACAGGAAAGAAGTATATATATATCAGTCTCACAAATAGAGATGAAAAAAATTTAACTCAATAAATCAAAAGTAATTATTTTATTTAAGTATAGGCTAAATAGGATTTATCCCAGGAATGTAAGTTCAACATCAGAAAGATTAATACCAAATTAACAGCCTTAAGGTTTAAAGGTTTAAATATTTTAAAACTATATGATATCTCATATGACAAGAAATTCTTACAGTAAAATCTAATGTTCAGTACAAAAACAAATCAGAAGTAGAAGGGGATATTCCTAACTTAAGGGGATTAATAAAAACTCTGTGACAAGTATCATACATAATGATCAAACTTTGAGAGATATTCCTAGTAAACTCAAGAACAAGGCATGGATGTCTACTAACAGTATTTCTGTTCAACATAATAGTGGTGGACCTAGTCATTTCAATATAAGCTACAGAGCACTGAGAGTGAATTCACTGGAGCAGAGGTCGGCAAATCTGGTTTCCCACCTGTTTGGGTTTTTGTGTTTATTGGTTTTTTAAAAGATTTTATTTATTTATTTGACAGAGAGAGATCACAGGCAGGCAGTGCTCGAGAGAGAGAGAAGCAGGCTCCCTGCTGAGCAGGGGGCCCAACACGGGGCTTGATCCCAGGACCCTGAGATCATGACCTGAGCCAAAGGCAAGACTCAACCCACCGAGCCACCCAGGCACCCTTCCCGCCTGTTTTTATAAATGAGTTTTAGTGGAGCCCACAGCGGCTTTCTATTTATCCGCATGTTGTCAGTGGCTGCTTCTGCATAGGCACAGCAGAAGGCAGTGGTTGTGATGGAGACTCTGGACCCACAGAGCCTAAAATAATTTGCTAACTGGCCCTTCGCAGGAATTTGCCAACCCCCGCACTAGGGCTACATGTATTAAGTTGTATAAATTTCAAACATAATGTCATGTGAAAATAGCTTATTGCAGAATAATATGTATCAGATAGAGTTTGAACACATGCAAAATATCTCAGTATATTATTTATGGATACTACTTATGTAGTATTAGTATAAATGTTCATGACAATCATAAACACCAAATGCACGGTAGCATTTACCACAGTAGAGGGAAAGATGGGGAGCAGAAAAGGGAGGTTACCGAGGAGGCTTCACCAGTTTCAGTAATAACTCTTTAACAAACATGGAACAGGTGAAAATGTTAGGATTTGATACATTACTGGATAGGGGGACATGAAAATTACATAACTTACCTGTACTATTTTGAAATTTAAAATTTTTCACAATTTGAAAATTAAATAATTTGATACAGCTAATGTGTTAATGACAAGTCAGTAATATTTTAATGAGAATGTGCTTAGTATTTATTCTAGTACAGATTTTACTTTCTGTAAAGTGATAGGAATGAAAAATTTCATATTTTAATTTTACCAGGAATATTATTTACATATACAGTTTATTGACAGAAAGGCACAGAAAGACTAAGAAGAATAGCATGACCCTTATTTAGGTTTAGAGTAATAATCAGGAATGCTGAGGCCTGAGCTGATATGTGCAGTCAGATGTCCTTAGACAATAAAAGGCCCTTTGTTCAAGAAACAAAGACAACAAAGAAATATTTGACCCATGATGTAACTGGTGTAATTTTTTAAATAGCTAAAGAAAAGTAGAAATTAGAAAATACACATTATGGAAGAAAGAGTACAGTTGAGTGTGCCAGTTTGTCTCAGCTCTGTCTCTAACTAGCTGTGTGATCTTGCAGAGGTCCTGGTTTTCAGAAGCATAATGTGAAGCAGTTAGCTTGAATGAGCACACTTGTCCCCTCCCGCCTCGGATTCAGTGTCTTGTTGACTCCGGTTTTCAGTCCTTTGTTCCGATCAAAAAATACCTTCCAACAGAAACAAATGTGTGGGACTTAAAGCCTGAGATAGATGAAGAGTTCATACACAGCACCTAGCCACTCCAGCGCATTTCTTCAAACCAGGCGGCTTGTCTGTCGTTACTCCGTATTGAACTACTTTAGGTCTTCGAACAGGCCAGTCTCTTACTGGGCTCAGAGTCTTGGTACCTCCTGTTTGTTTCTCCTTGCATACTCCAACTAGAGATTTGCCCCTGTGCTTTATAGTTGTGTTTTTACCCGACGGTTTTCCTAGAGTTGCCTAGGCAAATGGATAGTGGAGCCTCTTACTGAATTAGCCAACAATGGAGAAGAGCAGACTTTGTGGGGAAAATTGCTGTGTTTTCCTTTGAACATGAAATCTGATCCAGTGTCAGTTGAATATTCAAATAGAGATAAACAGCAGCTTCTCTAAGTATACAGATGTGGAGATTAGGAACACAGTCTAGGTTGAGAGTGTAGATTTGTTATACAGTATAGTTACCAGTTTATATATGGTAATTCAAGGAAAAATATAGACTGAAAAGAAAAGAAAACATCATACTGAGTCCTGAAGAAAACCAATTAAATTTAAGGGGTGGGATAGTTAGGGAAGAGGAAGAATGTTGAAGAGTAGCCAGTGAGATTGGAGGAAAACTGGGAAAGTATGTCCTCATGGAAGCCAAGCACATAGAGTAGGATGAGGACTTGTGGAGGGAAAAAAAGCGTTCATGGGGCCAGGGTAGGGGGTCAAGCAAGGGGTGTTCACTGAATCTAACAATAAGTCATTGGTGATCTTGGCAAAAACACTGTCAGTGAATTGGTGAACTAGGAAGCCACAGATATGGCAAGTGGAGGGGTGAGTTGAAACAGTGAATGTAGCCATTGAAGAAGTTTGGCTGTTCAATGAGGGTGGGGAGAGGCTGAGGAGCTCTTTGAGAGTCTCATTGAAACTCAGTTAATTTAGGGAGATTGGGATGTCCAGATGTGCGTGAAGCTAAAGCTTCCAGTTTAATATATTTTTTTCATTGAAGGTGTCCGTAGTTAATGTACTGAGAGTGAGAGGGTGGTGAAGTAATGCTTCTGATAAGTCGAAAGGATTTGTTGTGGAGAAGAGGAGAGAATAATAGCCTTGGAGAGTAAAGAAAGATTGCGGATTAGAGACCAGTTTTAAGGTGGAGGCAAGAGCACAGCTGTGCTACCATCTGCAGAGCTGTGTGGTTTGTATTTTCTTTCAGGCAGCTCACCCGCATCCTGCATGGGAAGTCTTAGTGTGGATAGAGGGTGAGTAACTTAGTCTGATCTGGGGTTACCATTTTGCACCGTAGATGTGACAGAAGTGTGGCACAAAGGTGTTGAGGAAGTTGGCAACAAGGTAGTTGAATAGATAAACCAAAAAGGCAGGACCAGGGCTCAGCCACCTGCAGCCACAGGCTAAATCTGACTGCTTGTTTTGTTTTTTCATTTTAAATGTTTATAAAAGTTCCTGTGTAATATCTTATAATATGCCCTCTTGGCTCACCTAGACTAAAATATGTACCAAGAAAAGTTTGCTGATCCCTTATCTCAACCAAAATAGGGTTACAGTAAAAACAGAATGGGACTGACAGGTGGACATAGAGGGTTCAGGGACTGAAGGTCTCAGTCAGTATCTTGGGATAGCTGAGTAGGAGACTGAGAATAGGAGGCTGTAGTGAGAGGATTGTGAGTTCAAGGTTTCAGAGCTGGGGCAGCTAGCTGTGCTTGAGCTTTTGGCCATGGTAGTAGGACCACAGTAGAAGCCATGGCTATCCATGGAACTGTCAAGGAACTTGAGAGCCTGGGTGGGGATGATGAAGTCACCCAGGAATTGTAGGAAAGGAAGTCTGGGAATTGTGCCATTCAGATTGGGATGAGGTAGTTAATCTGATAAATAACAAAATCAAAGAGTCAATCTCTAAAGGGGAGGCACACCAGACTAGAAGGCCAGTGATGTTTAAAAAGGTGAAAGTCAAGCAGAGAGAGTCTATCGTATGGTTTCACTTAACTTGTGGAGTATAAGGAATAACACAGAGGACATTGGGAAATGGAGAGGAGAAGTGAGTTGCGGGAAATTGGAGGGGGAGACAAACCATGAGAGACTGTGGACTCTGAGAAACAAACTGAGGGTTTTGGAGGGGAGGGGGGTCGGGGGGGGTGAACCTGGTGGTGGGTATTATGGAGGGCATGTATTATAGGGAGCACTGGGTGTGGTGCATAAATAATGAATTTTGGAACACTGAAAAAAATAAATAATGAATGAAATGGGGGGGGGGGGAAGGTGGGAGTGGCTAGTGAATGTTAGGTAATGGAAGCATATAGCCAAAGGAACTTAGGACGTTCAACTGGATTCCATTCCTAGGGCTTTCAGGTGTCTTATGGGTTGGTCATTCATTTAAAATAAGGCACCTTTCCATTGTTGCTCTAGCTCAGGAAGGCCAAAGCAGGGCATCTTTGTGGATAATAGACTTCAGCGTTCCTCAGTGCTCTAGGGACATAATCAGCCTGACTGCCTTCATGCTGGAAGCCGTTCTTATTGATCACCTAGGGGCAAGGTTGTTGAACGACTTTCTCATAAGAGACCTTCAAGTCCTTTCTGTTGCTGAGTCTGTGATAATACAAATATGATACAGTTTTCTCTAAAATAGAAGGAAATAGCCCACTTAATTCACAGATGATTTTTCACTTGTAATTCCTTGTTTATTACTAAGCACCAGCTAGCTCTGTTGCAGGCACTTCGTAGGGCTACAAAAATGAGCATCCCTTGGTGTTATCTATGTATGGACCACTCTCTAGCCATCGTTTCTTTATATATGAGCACGTGGCAGCCATGCTTTGACCTATGTCTGTTTCTGCTCTGCTTCATCTTGACTTCGGAACCACAGATGTAATAGTGCTAGGTACCAACATAAATATCTCATGGCATAAAATGCCTAAAAACTCTGAAGCCTTTGTTCCTCTGTCTCAGGGCTTGTGCGGTAATGCCTCATACTCAGTGAGCCCTCAGCAAATGTTTTTTTAATTAAAATCTTTCATTTTTACAATAGCATAACCTATACCTTTATGCAAAACTTGAATTTAATGTGTTTTGTGTTTGTGTGCCTATTTTTCAACTAGTTGATGGATTTACAACTGAGTGACAGTAACTTTCGTCGACACATCCTGTTGCAATATCTCATTTTATTCCAGTATCTCAAGGGGCAGGTCAAATTCAAAAGGTAAGTTCATATGGGTGGGTAGTAAATGATTTCTGAACAGCCCTCTCTGAAAGAGGACTCACATATATATTTTTCTTATGTATCAGACACATTTAATGCGTGAGGGTCACATCCCTGAAATCTCCTTTTGCAGCAACTCTGGATAGTCAGAGGCTTTTCTTAGAGATTCTGGATGTGAGGATCGTTGTTTCAGAGAAAGGTGTTGACTAGATCTGCTGTCAGTGGCAGTCAGACGTGCTGAGCACTGAGGTTGCTGGGGTCCTCCGCTGTATGGGTGCATCTCTGTGCCCGACTTCCACCATTCACCTCTCACCTCACTCAGGCATCTCCAAACCTGATGGGAAGACTAAGCCTGTAATACTTTCATGAGGTGTGAAACGGTCTAAGACATCAGAACTCAAAAAAAGTGAAGTAAATCTTTGAAGAACAGAGGAGTTCCAGTTTCTTTGGGGTTTTAGAAACCCTAATCAGCTCCTCGGCTTCCTAAGTACCTCCACCTGCAGCACAGACCACTGCCTCTTAACCTACCCATAATTGAAGTCGAGTTAATCATTACTTGATGGCATTTTTAAGTTTGCAAAGCAATGTTGCATTTTTAGTTGTGTGAAAAACGTGCCTTTACTACCTGCTAGCTTTGAGTCCTACTTTCATGACACAGTGGGTACAGTTCAGCTTTCAGACTTGTGATTTTAAGATGACACATAGCAAGTACTCAATATGTTATTTCTTATCCTTCTGTTGTTGAGTTTCAATATAGCAGGGCAGGAGGAGGAGGGACTTTGGAGCCAGACCTAGGTTTGAATTCAAGCTTTATCTGTATGGTCTCTGTTTAATAAGCATACATTCTCATTCTGAGAAGTAAATGAATAACTCATCTAAAGTGCTCATCCTGGCACAGTAGTTTGTCACCGTTTACTGCCTGGCTATAAAGCATTCGGTGCTAGTGAAAGCTGGAGTAATTGTCCCCATTAACACTTTGGGTCTGCCTTCAGCTTTCTCTAAGGTTTTCTATTCCTGTCTTTGTTGTTGTTGTTGTTTTAAGATTTTATTTATCCATTTGACAGAGAGAGATCACAAGTAGGCAGACAGGCAGGCGGGGGTTGGGGGAGGGGGCAGGCTCCCTGCTGAGCAGAGCCCGATGTGGGGCTCGATCCCAGGACCCTGAGATCATGACCTGAGCCGAAGGCAGAGGCTTAACCCACTGAGCCACCCAGGCGCCCCTCTGTTCTTGTCTTTTGATTGCCTTTTGGAGCAGTGTATCTGAATGTACAACATGGAGAATAATATGTTGTTATTCTCTCTGAGGTTTTCATTCCATATTAAATTTCTTATTTTAGGAAACACTCATTGCTCTGTTCATAGTTAATCAGACTGATTGTCATCCTCCTTCATATACCTTTGTGTCTTAAATTCTAACCATCTTAAATGAAATGCAAGAATTTTCTCTTACAATCCTCTCATTTGTGATTGTTCTTATCTTGGTAATTTTTGACACTATTTGACACTTTTGGTTAACTTACCTATTATGTGCCTTGGGTTTTTATAAGACCGTATGTAAGCCTTAAAATTGAATATACATTGCTGTAACTCAAGCCCGTTTTTGTTGCTTTGTTCCCTAGTTCAAACTATGTTTTAACTGATGAGCAATCACTCTGGATTGAAGATACTACAAAATCAGTGTATCAAGTAAGTTCAACATGCAACAAACCCATGATTGAACAAAATGGAAATTTAGAATTTTCTTTGTTTCAGCCCCAAATAGGAAAATAAGGATAAAGTTAAGCTCAGGTACAAGACCACAAACACTTCTTGGTCCTCTGCCTACAAACCACTCCTATGATGCAGAAAGTTGTTGAAAGCTTAGTATATTCTTTCTAATCACAGCTACTATCTGAAAACCCCCCCGATGGAGAAAGATTTTCAAAGATGGTAGAGGTATGTGTTTTATATTTACATAGTCTTCTTAGCACCAAATAGAATTTCAAAGGCCTTCATTACACAAATTAATTTCTGTGTTTTTCCCAGCATATATTAAATACTGAAGAAAACTGGAACTCATGGAAAAATGAAGGCTGCCCAAGTTTTGTGAAAGAAAGGTAAATATATACTCATCTCAAGCACTATGAGAAGAAAGACATTTCAAAATACAGTTTGACGTGATTATTTTACATCATGTACAGATGTATATATGTATTTCATAGTAAAAAGCAAATGTTTAACTCTGTAAGAATACAACCGTTTTTACTTCTAGTTGAATCTTTCACCTCAGATTTCTTGTCATTAAGTTTCCAGAACAGATTAATCTATTATTATTGGGAAAAAATGGTATAAACCCACTCCTTGTAATTTGTCCCTGGATGTGGCATTTTTGTCTTCTGATGAGTGTTCTATAATAATAGAAAACATTTATGTTTTTATGGGAAGAAAACAATAATTGAATTTTCTTTTACATTAAACACTTTTTATGTGTGCTATCCATTTGTAATTCCAGTGTGTTTTATTCACCACAGAACGTCAGACACCAAGCCAACAAGAGTAGCTCGCAAGAGAACAGCACCAGAAGACTTCCTAGGGAAAGGACCCAACAAAAAGATTTTGATGGGAAAGTAGGTTTACCTGTCTCCATATGTAGGATGGTATTTTTTTTTTTTTTTAAGATGTTAGTGTAAGACCCTCCCCAGTTTCTGTGTTTTTCACATTTTTTGTGTGTTTGATACATACATAAATGACTGAAACAAACCACACGCTCTCAATCTCAAGGGCCCTTTACATGGATTCACATAGATAGATAAGCTACCATTTTGTCTCCTGCTTCCCAAATCCATGGCTCTAGACTGTTCTGATTTTTCCATGTCACAGACAGTATAATTGCTATTAGATCGATCCAGCTCACTTCCAGTTGCTGCAAGGTAGCATGCTCCTTCAATTTCTGTTACCTTCCAGTTAATTATTCATTGCTTTATATTCTGCTTGAATATTTTTAGAACAAATGATTGTTATCATTAAAGACAAGCATATGTAGAAAGTTTGCCAAATACCAAAAATTAATGAAGAAAGTTAAAGCTCATTCTGTCACCCCTTAAAAATTCACTGTTTAAGTATTTTTGCAACCTTAAGGTATATGAGGATGATGTCCATTAAAAATGTTTTTATGTGTCTGTTTTGCAGTGAGGAGTTAACAAGGCTTTGGAATCTCTGTCCTGATAATATGGAAGCTTGCAAATCAGAGACAAGGCAAGTTTAACATGTTTCACATGAGGTACTGCTTTACTCAAATGTTAAGTGAATGAAATTAATTTGTTATGGTTGATTTTGGCATAGCAGACTATGGCTTCCCACCATGAAACACCTAGAAGTGTGGATAAAATACTTTTAGAAATCACAGGAAAATACAAATTCACAAAAGAAGAAGGTTAGGGAACCAAAAACCAAAGTATGAGCCAATATGGGTGTTTCTAGCTGGAAAGCTTGCAGATGCATCCCACTTTGGGAAGCCAGGGAGCTTGGGTTTTAAGAGCCATGAAAGACAGAAAGTGGGGCCTTCAGCCTGCAGAGTTGTTACTGAGTCTCCTTTGAATAAAACTGAGGCCCTTGAAGCACTGTACTAAACATAAACAAAGAGCATACTGGGGAGGTGGGACTTGTTCACTGGGCCAGGAAATAAGCTTGTCCATTTCTAGCTGAGGTGTGGGTGAAAAGAAAAACAGTCCACCTGGAGAAACAATAACCACAGGTCTGCTGTCATGCAGCCCTCCAGTTTGAATTTATACCACTGGCCTGTAAAGGAACGCCGTAGCTGAGGGGGTGAATTCAGATGTCTCAGTCTGATGTTACAAAGCTTTCTGGAGGTCATACCTTCAACCTAAGCCATACAAGGATCCTACAGATAGAAGTCTGAAGATACTCAAGCATCTGAACTTAAAACATTCAAGAAAACAATATACCATGAGAAAGAATCAGCAGGTGGAACAAACAAACAACAGAAGTTAGACAACCACTTCAGATAATGAAAACATCCAGTAAATACAGCTTAAAATAAGTATGTTTAAGATAGTTAAAGATATATTGGGACGCCTGGGTGGCTCAGTTGGTTAAGCAGCTGCCTTCGGCTCAGGTCATGATCCCAGGGTCCTGGGATCGAGTCTCACATCGGGCTCCTTGCTCCGCAGGGAGCCTGCTTCTCCCTCTGACTCTGCCTTCCACTCTGTCTGCCTGTGCTCGCTCTCACTCTCTCTCTCTTACAAATAAATAAATAAAATCTTTAAAAAAAAAAAAAAAAAGATAGTTAAAGATATAGAAGAAGGAATTGAAACTTAAAAAGGAACAGGACACTCTCAGGAGCAAATAAATTTGAAAAAAAAAATTCTAGCAATAAAAAAAAAGTCATTGAAATTTTAAGATTTAATAGGCATGTTAAATATTAGACTAGAATGTTACATATGAAGATAGAGATAATGAATAACAACTTCTATTAAGCATGCTTGCTAAGTATGTAAAAGAAACAGAATATATAGCTTTTAGATGAGAACAAAAGGAAGTAAGAAAACAAACAATCAAATAAAAATAGGCAAGGAGAAAGACGTACATAACAAACAAGTGATGGAACTTAGGTATAAAACAAATATAGTTAAAAGAAATTCAGGTACAACAATAAAGGGAAATGGACTTTCTAGTTCAAAGATAGAAGTTGGTATTCTATTTTAAAAGCCCATCTATGGAGCACCTGGGTGGTTCAGTGGGTTAAGCCTCTGCCTTCGGCTCAGGTCATGATCCCAGGGTCTTGGGATCAAGCCCCGCATCGGGCTCTCTGCTCAGCGGGGAGCCTGCTTTCCTCTTTTCTCTCTCTGCCTGCCTCTCTGCCTACTTGTGATCTCTGTCTGTCAAGTAGATAAAGTCTTTAAAAATAAATAAATAAATAAAAGCCCATCTATATGTTATTTGTAAGAAACACCTTAAGGATATGGAAAGGCTGAAACTAAAAAAAAAAAAGAAAAGAAAACTGATATAGGAAGGATAGTTATATTGATATCAGACAGAAGAGTCTTAAAAGTGCAGAAAGATACAAGAAAAAAATGCATCAGAAATAGATATTCTAAGCCTTGTTTCTAAAAAATATAGTTTCAAGAAACTGACAGAATTAGAATGAGAAATTAACCAATCCATCATCCTGACACTTCATTTTGACACATCTGCAAAATGTTTTACTAGAATTTTGACACTCAGTACTTTCAGTATTTAGAAAGTTTGCTCAAAAAAACTTAGGATTTAACAAGATGATTAACAGACTTGTCTTACAGAAAACAGAAATGCATTTTTTTTATGACTTTATTTATTTGACAGCAAGAGAGAGAACACAAGCAGGGGGGAGTGGGAGAGGGAGAAGCAAGCTTCCCACTGAGCAGGGAGCCCAATGCAGGGCTCAGTCCAGGACCCTGGGATCATGACCTGAGCCGAAGGCAGACGCTTAACTGAGCCACCTAGGCACTCCCAGAAATGCATTGAAATTCTACGTGAGTAACAAAATATATTTTAAAAGCTTTCAGATACTTCTAAGTAACGCCAGAATCAAAGAAATCCTATGGGGCCCCTAGATGGCTCAGCCTTTGGCTCTGGTCATAATCCTGGAATCCTTGGATGGAGCCCACATCGGGCTTTCTGCTCGGCGGGGAGCCTGCTTCCCCCTCTCTCTCTGCCTGCTTCTTTGCCTACTTGTGATCTCTCTCTGCCAAATAAATAAATTCTTTAAAAAAAAAAAATCATATGCCAGTGATGCTGGTGGGAGCCTAAATTGGTACTGCCACTTTGGAAAACAATTTGGAAGTAACTAGAAATTAAAGATGTGCATACCATACATACTGACAATTCCACTCCTGGGTTGGTTGATCTTAAAGTAGTTCTTTTAAAACTACAAGTTGAGAATTGCTGATTTGTGAGGTCAGTTCATTAGTTGCTACTGGCATTTTTCTTAGTGGAACAAAATACATTTTTGTGAAACATTAGTTTTACTTACATATTATGATACACATACTTGCATTTGTGTTTTGGGTTGTAATATCAAGTTAATTCCTTACTGTGGGTTGTAGGAGAGGTTTGAAGACCATAGTGTCTAAAGAAACTCATTCACCTGCACAAATGAGACTGGTACCAGGATGTTCATTTAGCAATGTCATAGCAAAAATGGGGAACCACCTAAATATCAAAGGGAGAATGGATAATGTGTGATATTTGTGTAGGGGTCGGGCATCAGAATGAGGTTGAGGACTATTGCATCCGATAGACATGCTTCAGAAAAATCAGGGTTAGAAGTTTGAAAAGCTTCAAAACAGTATACACTCAATTTAAAAAAAAAAACAAAAACCTAAGTGATAAATATCAGATTTGAAGTGCGGCCACCTCTGGGGAAAGAGAACGAGATCAGAAAGGGGAGTTGTATTTGTAGTGTCTGTAAAACACTACATAAATACTGGTAGATTTTTTTATTTGTATGTATTTTTATTTGTATATATTTTAATTGCATATATATATATTTGTAGTTATTTTTATATATTTGTATTTGTAAAACACATACATATATATGGCAGTGCCTGGGAGGTTTGTTCTGTTTTTAGTCTTGATTGCTCGTGGTATAGTTGACCCTCGAACAGGGGTTAGGGTGACAACCCCCACACAGTAAAAAATGCATAAGTAACTTTTGATTCCCTCAAAACTTCAGTAGCCTACTGTTGATTGGAAGCCTTACTCATAACATGTATAGGTGATATATTGATATACAAAACATGAATACATTTTGTATGTTATATGTATTATATACTGTATTCTTAAATACTGTATTCTTAAGGTAAGGGAAGCTGGAGAAAAAAATACTAAAATATTAAGGAAGAAAAAACACATTTAGAGTACTGTATTTATTTTTTTAAAATCCACAAATAAGTGGACCCACACAGTTCAAACTCAGTGATGTTCAAGGATCAATTGTATAAGTAATTTTTAAACTAATAAATGGTTCCAAACACTGATCAATGATAGTCTGGTTGGGATTTTAGTGTCCCCTTGCTTTGTCTAGTGTGATAGATAAAAGAGTGGTGGTCAACTCCAAGGAAACCTTCCAGCCCTCTTAATGTTTACTAGTTAGAGAGTGTGTTATTGTAATGAAAGTTCTAAGATTGGGTGCTTGAGCTTTCCTTACAGAGCCCATTTTTCTAGTTTTTAGTCAAAATGTCTTATAATCAGACCCTTGGGTCTTATTTATTTGCTTGTATCAAAATCTTATTTCTAAAACCAAATTCCGGAAAGAGACAATTAAAAACCAACCACACTTTCATGGGAATGACCTAAAATAAGCTCACAGTTAAATAAATCTCAGTGTGGCCTGGGTATTAGTGTAGGTTTTATGAATTCTGGCTTAAAGAAAAAAAGTCCTTGAATACGGACACTGGATGTGACATTTTCCTCCTTGCTGGGGAAATTCAAATGCTGTGAAAGCCCCAGCTGCCCCTGACCAAGTAATCTTACAGGATAGAGCCCAGTGACTGTTAGTGAGACATTACATGGAGTGTAGTATATGACATGATGCAGGAGCGCACTGACTGTTGTCCTCTTTGAGAAGTTCCATTCTGAGTCATTTACCTCCTTAAAAAATCGGGAGTTCCTAAGTAACATAACTCAAGTGTGGGTAATATTAGGATCTTTCATTGCCACTATTTTAGGAGTACTTATTATTAAGAACAAACATATATGATCCTCACTAGTTGTTTTTTTAACACTCAGGGAATACATGCCAACTTTGGAGGAATTTTTTGAAGAAGCCATTGAACAGGCAGACCCTGAGAACATGGTTGAAAATGAATACAAGTAAGTAGTATTTATTATGAGCTAACATTCTACAATATTTTTTTAGGAATTGTATGTACATTAGAACACTAATCAAGGGAGACCATTGATAGGTGAGTACTTTTCCTCCTAGGTGAATTTATGTACCAGGTTCATGTAGGTACACATTCCTGATTTCAGTGGCCATGCCCACTGACCAGCATGACAGAATCACACTTGTTTTGAAAATTAAGAACAATCGCCTTGGGCCTCCACCTTCCCGCGAATAATCCTCTTTTCCCCTTCAAATCAGTGCCTCCTGAGACATGCTGATAGCTGTTGCCTTCATTTCCTCACCCCCCATTCCCTTGTCAGCTCACTGCCACTGGGTAGTCTCCCTGTCCCTCCACTGAGGTAGCGGTTGTCAAGGTCATAGCATCTTTTTTTCAACCTCCCAGCATTTCCCACTTTTCTCTCCTTCCATAATGTATTCTCTTGACACCCACTCAACTACACTCCTGCCTCGCTGCGTAAGAGCTGGCTCCCCATCCACTCTGCCTAACTCCCAGATTTTGGAGTAAACTTAGGGCTCAGTCTCGGGTTTTTCATCTAATCTAGGCAACACCACATAGCCGTTTTTAAAGTTTTTCTTTTTAAGAGTTTATTTATTTACTTACTTTAGAGAGAGTTTACAAGCAAGGTGAGGGGCAAAGGGAGAGACTCTCAAACAGACTCCATGGTGAGGGTGGAGCCCTGCGTGGGACTTGATCTCACAAACCTGAGATCATGACCTGAACAGAAACTAAGAGCTGGGCCCTCAACTAACTGAGCTACCCATGTACCTAGCCGCATGGCTATTTCTTTTCTTTCTTTTTTAAATTTTTTTAAATTTTAATTTTAAGATTTTATTTGAGAGAATGAGCACAAGCAGAGAGAGAGAAGCAGGCTCCCTGCTGAGCTGGGATCATGACCTTAGCCGAAGGTAGATGCTTAACTGACTGAACCACCCAGGTTCCCCAGCCCCATGGTTTTAAATAGGCATTGTGGTATCATATTTTAAGGGCAAGGGCTTTGTCAGATTGCCTGGGTTCCAATCCAAGACACTTTTGTCACTCATTGGCTAGACTGCTAGGGCAACTGTAACCCCTTTCTGCTTGTTCTCTCATTGCTACGTAGTAATAACACCCATTTCAGGGGGTTATTCTGAGGATTAAATAAGATGATTCACTTTGAACCACATAGGACATGTAGTTAGCATGCAGTAAATAGAGCGCTGTTACTAGTGTGACCTTGTGACTAGTTGTGAGTTAGTTACTATGATCTCTTAATGAAGGATGCTCTGGTCAGTTCTCCAGCATGAGAATTGTGATTTTTAAACTCAAAAAGTCTGGTCTCCTGCTTAAAACTGTTTCAGTGACTGCCTGGAATAAACCCAGACTCCTTACTGGAGCCTAAAAGACCTCAGTTTGGCTGCTGCCAACTTTGAACCACATTTCCTTTGTTCATTTTCTCTCTGCTCTTGCTTCACCAGCCAGGTTTCTGTTCTTCGACTCAAAAAGGTCGTTCCACTTCAGGACCTTGGCATTTGCTATTATGTTTACTTGAAACTTCTGCCCAGGCTATTCCTGTGGTATGGGCTCACTTCATCTCTCCTTGGAGATACTGCCTAAGGGCAGTTTTCCCTGGGCCGAAAGCTCCTCACCTGAAATTTTCATTTATGTTCTCATCCTTACCACTGTGTGAAATTCTTATACCTTGTGTTTATCAATAGCAGTGATACTTGCCAGTACATTTACACATTCACTGTCTGTCAGGGACTCCCTGAGCACTTACCGTATTTACCTCTATGGTAGAAACTGCCCCTATCTCCATTTTACAGTTAAACAAAGTGAGGCAGAGAGTGAATCATGTATTGAAGTTCTCATCTAGTAAATGCCAGAGCCAGGAAATCACTCTGGCCTCAAGGCCCTGCTTCTGACTGCAAGATTATAGTGTCTCAAGTGTTCAGGGTACCCATAAGGTCTGAGTGTTGTTGAGTGAATGCAGGTTAGATAGTTCTCCACGAACCTTGGTTTCAGAACCTGAGTGTTATGGATTCCTGGAGAGTAAGAAAGTTTGTATGTATAACTGGTGGGGAATTTTGAAAATGCTTAAAAAGACTGAAACTGCTTAAATGGAAAGTTGTCAGAGAGATAGGCTGGTTAACTGATCAGGCAAAGCCTTATACTATGACATTAAGTTGGCAAGACCACAGTGTAAGAGTAGTTTTGCAAGTTTAGCACTTGTTAAAATTAGAGGCTCATTTGTAAGAGAGGACTAAATAAACCAGTTGCTATCCTTAAGAACTTAGGGGGATCTTCACAATTTGTGCCCTGGATTCTTCTGCAGCATGGCTGGTTCTGGAACATTATTTTTAGCATTTGTGAGGTTTCCATTCTCCCTGTGCGGCACTGCTGTGCTTCATTAGGGAACAGTTTGTGGACTCTGTCATCACTGCTCACTGGGGTGGCTATTCCAGGTTTCCCCCTTTTGGTTTTGGAACCATTTTTATTCATTGAGTTTGGTATTAAGCAAATTAAAATGAGATGTTTATATAAACGGAAAATGACATACTGAATATGGTCAAAACCTTTAGATGGCATTGCCAGTATATCAACTCACTGAATATAGTAAACCTATTTTTTCCAGAGGTAGATGATTACTGTCCTGCACACAGAACCTCATTACTATCACATACCAGCTTTTTAAAGTAAAATGTATATAAACTTTCCAGATGTGTTTGTTGCATAAGAACCTGCCTCATCAGATTCTGATTTCTAATGTTCATTTGTAAGTGTACTGCACCCTTAGAGGTTCTTTAGGAATAAGATCAGAATAAAGAGAATGGTGCCTTCAGCTACTTAACCTAATTTACTGTGGGACATTCTATATTCTAAACTGGAAGGCATATAGAAATTTTTAAAAAAACCCAAAATTACAAGACTGACATTTCTTTTCCTAGGGCTGTGAACAATTCAAATTATGGTTGGAGAGCCCTGAGACTATTAGCACGGAGAAGCCCTCACTTCTTCCAGCCAACCAACCAGCAATTTAAAAGTTTGCCAGAGTATCTCGAAAACATGGTAATAAAGCTAGCAAAGGAATTACCAGTAAGTAATATCCATCAGCGTTTTCATAGTCTTTAGTTGTTATTTTACTTAAAAGTACTATCGCTAAGAAGCTGAATTTATAGTTCATTGTATGGGAAAAAACCACCTACAAACCTTCATATTTAAGAATAAGGAAAAATGCATTTTGGTGTACATTTATAGGAGTACATAAATTGATAAATCTTTTTGTAAGGCATGTAATTTAATTTTAAAGCTCACAGTATTTTGGTTAAATAGTTATCTCACCTGTAAACTCAGACATGAATTTCTCCTGTCTGCCAGTGTGTTGTCTTTTATCAAACAGGATCTCTTACGGGTAGCAGTAGGCACCTTGACCTTTCTACTCTGTTCTCTTTGCCAATACAATTTTCTCATTGTATTACTACAATATGGTAAAACTATCCTGCAGAATTTCTCAATTTTTAAGGACCTGGTTGCTTCCCTAGTTTTCTCTAGTCCATTGTTACTGTACACTAGATGTTTGCAAATCATCTTTCATCTTCCCATACTCCTTAGTGGCTCCCTTTTTCCCAGGTGTGGGGGAAGAGGAGTCTATCCCATCCACTCCTTCTCCAGGTTAACACCATCCCACATTCGTGATCCTTACCAGACATTCACATGTATCGTGCTCAAGGATAAAGTTCTGGGCCCTGTATGTGGAATCTCAGCCACTCATGTCTAAACCAGTAGTATCCCCCAGTTATTTTACAAGCTGGCATTCTTTTAAACTTTCTTCTTCCTCATTTTAGCCTCCTTCTGAAGAAATAAAAACAGGTGAGGATGAAGATGAGGAAGATAATGATGCTTTACTGAAGGAAAATGAAAGTAAGAATTGAATTTTCTTGGCTATTTTACAAAATTGGAAAAGATTGGGGTTCTTTGTTGAGAGGTACGTTATTTGATCTACTTCTCAACTTCTAACATTTATCTCAGCTGTTTCTTATAGTGAGGAATTTTAAACATTGCTTGACAACTTCTAAAATATTACACTTTATGCAATAAAATTTAGAAGTGATGGGAAGGGAAGTATTTACATTTTGAGGGCGACTCACCTGTTAATGGAGGGGGGCAGTTAGCTGCTTTTCAGGGGAGGCCTTCGTTATTAAAATAAAGGCAACAGCTTTCATTTTAAAAGTACTGCTACCTAGTGATCATGTCTGTTAGAACAGTATTTACCCCATGGAAAATACAGAAAGGAATTATTCTACTTCTAAAATAAAGCTTATGAAAGGTGATTAATAGTTCAGTGGCCCTGTATCTTCCCAGTTCTGTTGTATATTTTGAACTGTACATGTCCTCACACTTTGTACATAATTCACATCTCCTGTGTTTCCTAGGCCCTGATGTCCGACGAGACAAACCTGTAACAGGGGAACAAATAGAGGCGTTTGCCAGTAAACTGGGCGAGCAATGGAAGATTCTGGCTCCCTACTTGGAAATGAAAGACTCGGAAATTAGACAAATTGAGTGTGACAGCGAAGACATGAAGATGAGAGCTAAGCAGCTACTGGTCGCCTGGCAAGATCAGGAGGGAGTACATGCAACACCTGAGAATCTGATGAATGCACTGAATAAGTCCGGATTAAGTGACCTTGCAGAAAGTCTAACTAATGACAATGAGACAAATAGTTAGCTTCTTTCTTTTTTTTTTTTTTTTTATTAAAACTGTGATAAGATTTTGTTACCAAGCAGCATTTGATAAGAGGTCCAATGGTTTTGGTAAACAATAAACATTTTTGTAACAGTTGTTGTACAGTTGCCTGGTGCTCCAAGAATAACAGAATGTGTATCTTGATAACTGATCTCAGGGTTTCAGGAGAAGGGAATAGGCTGGGAAAGTGGACTAAATAAAGTGACTTCAAGGTCACATATTTTTGTTAAAATATAATGAAAGTCACTAAGCAATCTTTAGGGAGCATGGTGTTTCCTAAGATACACCATGCCAACTGCGTTTCCTACATGCCATTAGTAGTTACAAAATTTAACTTGCTCTTCTGGAAATCCCAGAATGACTTTCTGAAATCATATGACTGCTCTAGTCTTATTTTTGCTTTAAAGCAGAGGATCAGCAAACGATAGCCCATTTCCCACTTATTTTTACAAGTAAAATTTGAGCAGCACACAACTCTGCTGACTTAAGTACAGCTCCGTTTACGCTACAACAGCTGAAGTTAGTTATGTCAAAGATATGGTCTGCAAAACTGGAAATATTTACTATCCACCCCACCCACTACAGAAAATGTTTGCCAGCCCCCAACTTTAGAGGAAATAGGATGAAGTCTAAAAAATCCTAAGTCCTTAAAATAGGGCTGCATACTCCCAGGACTGATGTGAAGTTTGAGATGTAGGTAAAAGCAATCTATAAACAGCAAAGCACTATGTAATAATGGCTGGAAACAGTACCATCTACTTTTCTTGTTGCCACTTAAGTGTAATTATAGGGGTCTAACATTAGGGCATTATTGTTTTGTATCCTGAAAGCCTACTAAGTGGATATTCTACCATAAATGTTCTCGCTTGGGCGTAACCTCACTGGCTAGTCAACAGTGATACACCACTGCTCTAATAGCAGAAGGGCCTCAGTGCTCATGGCACAGCATAGAAGGCACACTCAGGAATTGACATTTTCTCAACCACTTTCCCCTTCTCAAAGAACTTATATGCAAGGCTGAACTCTAAAACAGCCTTACTTAAGGGTATAAAATTTAAAACACAGTATAGGTCCAATTTCTTTAAAAAAAAAAAAATCTTTGGAATAATGCTTATTTGGATCAAATAAAATGAAATCAATTTTTATAAGGAATTACAGTTTTAAACTTTTAATTCCATTCAAGGCATATACTTTGTTCTAAACCTACCTCATCTATCTACCAACTACAGCATCCTGCAAATCAGAAACTAGAATTCTAATTGCTAAATTTATGTCCTCAGAATTGTTCAGACCAAGTAAGACTGAATAAGAAAGTCAGAGTCACAAGCATCATAACAATATCTAAGAATCATTACACTTCTCAGGGTCTCCTCATCCCCATTCTAATCTGCACTCTCCACCAAGGCAAAGGGAGTACTGATTACCAGTAACTATCATTTAGCTGAAGAAGCTACATACAAATAAGTTTCCCCGAAATCATTTTATCCCCTAGTGTTCTCAGATATTATCACATTGTTCAAAGTTGAGAGGAAAATGGCCACTATTCTCTAGGAATCTAATAGTTACCAGTGCTATGCTCTGCAGAGCATGAAGACAGCATAAGTATAAGCATAAGATTTCATGATAATCCCCAAACTTCATTTTATACACCTCACTCAAAATCAGAGACAAATAGCTAATTTCCTATCCTCTGTCTAGCAATCAGGGCCCTTGAAACAAAGGTGAGGAATTAATTAATTAGAATGTGTTAAAATATAAGAAACCTACCACAATGAAACATCACTTACTCTTGGCACTTTCACCATCACTTTAAAAATCATTGCTGTTATTCAATTCTGAGATAAGACATTAAGATTTTGGGACTAGACGAGAGTAAAGACATCAACTGAGCCAAAGAAAAGAGACCAATAAACATCGTTGCATTCAGCATCCAAAGAACTCCATTAATTTTACAACTTTATATTTCTTTTAAACAGAACATAATGTGAGAAGGCAGAAGAGAACATTTTTAAATGGATGCTTAACAGCAGAGTAAAACTAACCATGTGCAGCAACTGCTTGCTATTAAATACACCTAAACAAGCCAAGCTCCAACACTCAGACAAAAGACTTGAGGTCAGAAGCTGTTAGTCCCTCTTTTTTTTTTTATTAAATATCCTCATTTTCTAAAAATAAGCAACCAGAGCTTGTCAACGTTTTTTAAGGTTGATTACTACAAAACCATTGCCAAGTTAAATATACAAACCATAGTACATCAGAGAGACACAATAATGAATGTATAATCAAATGTACTATTACTGATCACAATTTATTTTAAAGTCATGAAAAGCCAGCAACAGTCAGGCTGGACAAATACTTGATTGTACCCATGTTTCCATGGGTGTGGGCAGCAGCACTGAGTAACACAATGAGAGCAACACTTACTTCCTTTCCACCTTCCTGGCAAAATTTTTGTTAGATAAGGCAAAGGATGGGCAGCTATGAATCACTGGTGGTTTGAACCATGCAAGAACAACAACAACAAAAAGAGTAGTAGGTGTGCAAAAAACATCTGATTGCTGAATCCTGGGCTGAAAAGGCAGGGGGAAAAAATTTATCACAGAAGGTAATGGCTGAAAGGCATTTCAAATCAGAATTTTTAAAGATTAATGCAAGAAATAAGCTTTTTTAAAATGTCTTCCTGCAACCTTTGTACAGGGCAACACAGTCCCAAAGGCAATTTCCTTTTTTCTGTAATTTTTTTAGGTTGATCCAGAGTGGCCTGCTTTACCCTCTTTTGTTCCACATGAGAGGGGAAACACATAACACCACCTAAATATCTTCCTCTACAGCTCTGGATTATAGAAATGATCAACAAATAACATTTATTTCACACCTAAACATAAATAGCTAAAATGAAGATTACTGTTCACTTTCCTCTTCCATTATTTCAACTCTGCGAGGCCCATAGAGTAAAACATATGCTATGTGCCAGTCTCCACCACCAGAAAGCCGTAAGATATCCTCTGGTGTCACGATGCTGACCTTATCATCATCAAACTTAATCCATTCATCTAAAGAGCAAGAGAAGAAAATGAAATTAATATTTTATTACATGGTTTTCTCAGTTCCATTCCAAAAAAGGTACTGAGTAATTTTATTATGTACAGCAGTATTCCACCTGCCATACTAATGGTTTTCAAAGTGTGATCCAGATGCCACTCAGGTTTTCAAAACCATTTCAGGGGTACCATGAAGGTCACAATTTTTTTTATCACCACTAGAGCATTATTTGCCTTTATCCCCTCATTCTTTCAAGTGTGCTTTGGAATTTTCCAGAAGAAACAGGATGTGTGATAAAGCAAGAGACTAAATGCAGAAACAGGAGGATCCAGCTGTCTCCTAATAAGCCAGACAAAGCAGGCCTACAAAAACAAATCAATACTATTTCTTGCTGTTTTTTTGTTTTTGGAAAATACTGTTATCTTTGTTACTTATGTGGTATGTAATGGGTTTATTACTGCCAGTTTCCAATTAGTTAATTTCTGAATTTTAATTTCTATTATAGTAAATATTAAACAGAATCCTCAAACAAAAGCTCTTTGTGGATCTCAACAATTAAGAATGTAAAGAGGTTCTGACACTAAAAAGTTTGAAAACCGCTGTGCTATAAAATTTGTACTAAACTGCTAAAATAATTAAACAATTGGGGAAACAAACAAAACAAACCAGAAACAAAAAGCAGAATCCTTACCTTGTTTCCTTTTCACCCATGATACATAATGGCCAGAAGAGCTAGACCTTCCCTGATGTGTTAACACTGCTTGTAAGTCATAGTATCCACAATTATTGGAGCCAATGTCTAAAGAAAGATGTAAATCCCACAATATTAGACAATGAAGAGATGTGCTTTCTCCAGCTAGGTAGCAAGCAAGAAGTCTGAAGGTTAGCCTATTATTAGAATTCAGTAAGATTCTACAGTTCAAAGTTAAGGATTTATGGAAGGTATTTTAAGAAGTATGGTATTCACAGAACTATAAATAGACTGATTTTTACTGCATGTCTAATTTAAGGTAACGTATTTTAAGAAATCTTTCTTTTTTAAAAAAAAGCATGATATCAAAAAAAATAGGTAAGTTTGTCAAGACAGTAATTTTACCTTAAACACACAAATACACACACAGAGAGAACTCAATTGAAATGATTTTTTTTCCACTTACCATCAGCAAAAGAAAAAGGCTCATATTTAACTTCTTTCTGGGGACTACTCTTTTTGTCACTCTGAAGGGAAAAAATTTAATTTTAAATCATGACGCTGGAAATAAAATTTGTATTCTCAGTAAGTATTCATTTCCACAAATATTTATTGGCTACAATGCAAAACACTACCTTACAAAATTACTAAAATGATATAACTATAGTTAAAACTATAAACCCAAAGAAGCTACACTTAATATACAGTCTTGTATGCACAGTAACAGACCCTCTGATTCTAAGACAAACTATGAGCTGCTAAACCTACAGCATACCAGTGAATATAGCAGTACAGATAAACAGCTCTCTAGGGTAGGAAAGGAAAACCCAACTCTATATTTTTACCAAAATACTATTATAAACCACAAAGGATTTAAAAAAAAAAGTACCACAACGAAACAAAAGTCAAATTACTGCAAAAAACGTTAAACCTACTAAGACATGGCCGCCTGCTCAAATGAAATGAGTACTGAAAGAGACAGGATTTACTATTTTAGACAAAGATTTTTGGTGGGAATTCCCTGCCTCAATCCAGTTCAGTTTAATATAAAAATAGTAAACTTATCTAGGCATATGGACACAAAGTTATTAAAAACTACAATGGCGATGAACACAATGCAAGTAGATTAAAGATAGCTGGAGTGACAAGTTAAAGGCTCCTACAACAAAAAAATGGCAATTAAGTCAACGAAGAAACCTTCCTTTTTGTCTTAAAATTTCACACCTAGGGCAACCATAGAAAAAGATATACAGAGAAAAATATTTTTTTAAAAAATTGAAGATAAGTCAAATTAGTTTTCTATTATATGTTCAAGTAAACCTACAAGGCAATGGGGAGAAGTGAAAAACAGAAGAGAAAGTAAAATATAACAGATTAAACTAACAAATCAAGTTATATTAAATGTAAATGGTCTAAATATACCAATAAAAGATATAACAGTATGTTAAAAAACATGACCAACTCTATGCTGTATATAAGAAACTCTTCAAATATAGTAATATAGGCAAATTTAAAATAAAATACAGAAAGACATCATGCAAACATTAACAGAAACAAAGCAGCACTGACAATATTAATATCAGAAAAGTAAACTTCAGAATAAAGAAAATTACCAAGGACAGAGAGGGACATTGCATAATATAAAAAGGTCACTCCACCAAGAATACTTAGCAATCTTAAAGATGTATACACCAAATAAAAGAATTACAAAACATGCAAAGCAAAAGCTGACAGAACTGAATGGAGAAACACATAAAAGTCACAATTTCAGCTTCCTCACTCATCTCATAAAAACTAATAGAACAACTAGACAGAAAAACAGCATCATTACAGAACATGCAAGACCACCATCAACCAACTGGATCTAATCAACATCTATAGAAAATTCATTCCATTCAACAACAGTAGAATACAATTTCCCCCCCAAGTACCCATGGAACATATACCAAGATAGAGCACATCCTAAACCATAAAGCAAACTTGAACAAATTTAAAGGAATCTAAATCACACAAGTGCTTTCTCTCACAATGAAATCAAACTAGAAGCAGTAACAGCAAGATAATAGATAAATTTCCAAATATTTGGAAACTAAACCAGACACTTATGAATAATCCAAGGTCGAAGAGAAGTCTCAAGGGAGATTTTTTAAAAATACAAGGAGTAGAGAGGTGCCTGGGTGGTTCAGCTGGGTAAGCAGCTCAGGTCCCGATCAATGCCCCACATAGGGCGCCCTGATTCGGGAAGTCTGCTTCTTCCTCCTCTACGTCAGCCCCACCCCAGTCCCTGCAAATGCTCTCTCTCGTTCTTGTGCCCTCTGTAATAAATCAGTAAAACCCTAAAAAAAAAAAAAAAAAAAAAAAAAAAAAAAAAAAAAAAAGGAACAGAATGAAAATGCAAATACAATGTAACAATTTATAGGACACCCTGAAAGCACTGCTGAGACAAACTTTACAGCACTAAATATATACATTAGGGGAAAGTTTGAAGTAAAAAACCTAAGCTCTCACAATTTAAGAACCTAGAAAAAAGAAAACAAAATAAAACCCAAACAAACAAGCAGAAGAAGAGTAGAGATCATTAATATTACAGAAAAACAGAGATAAATCCATTTAGCCAGTTCTTTGAAAAGACCATAAAACTGACAATCCTCTAACAAAACTGACAAAGGAAAAAGAAAAAAAGACAAATTACTAGTATCAGGAATAAAACAGAGGACAGATATATCATTACAGACCCTGTAGACATCAAAATAAATAAACAGGCCGCCTGGGTGGCTCAGTGGGTTAAAGCCTCTGTCTTCGGCTCAGGTCATGATCCCAGGATCCTGGGATTGAGCCTCACATCCGGCTCTCTGCTCAGCAGGGAGCCTGCTTCCTCCTCTCTCTGCCTGCTTCTCTGCCTACTTGTAATCTCTATCTGTCTAATGAATAAATAAAATCTTTCAATAAATAAATAAATAAATAACTACAATTAACAACTACAACACAATATTGACAAGCTATATAAAATGGATCAATTCCAAGAAAACAAAGTGACCAAAACAAACCTAATACAAAACACATCATTTGAATAGCCCATAACTACAAAGGAAGGTAAATATTTAATTTAAAAATGTCTGGGAGGGGCACCTGGCTCAGTGTGTTAAAGTCTCTGCCTTCGGCTCAGGTCATAATCCCAGGGTCCTGGGATCGAGCCCCACATCGGGATCTCTGCTCCGTGACCCGCCTCCCCCAACTGCCTGCCTCTCTAGCTACCTGTGATCTCTGTCAAATAAGTAAATAAATAAATAAAATCTTTTTAAAAAAAAAGTCTGGGGGGAAAAAATCTCCAGGCTTTTTCATGAATGTTCTACCAAATCTTTAAAAAAAGGAATTAACACTAATTCTACACAATCTCTTTCAAAAAATAAAAGAGGTAAAAAAGAAACAATAAACCAATTCAGCAAAGGAGAGGATACAAGATCAATATACAATAATCAATTACAAATAATCCCAAAATGAAATTAAGCAATGCCACTTACTCAAACATCAAAAAAGAATAAAATACTTAAGAATAATGTTAGCCAAAGTACAAGATTTATAGACTATAAACTATAAGACATGTTGAGAAAAATTAATGAACATGCAAATAAATACAAAGACATATCAAATTCATGGACTGCCAAGACTTAATGCTGTTAAAACAGGAATCCTTCCCAAAATGATCTACAGATTCAATGCAATCCCATAAAAATTCCAACTGTTTTTTTTTTTGAAGTAACAGACACGCTGATCCTAAAATTATAGAAATACAAGAGATTCATAAAGCCAAAACAATCTTGAAAAGAAGAAAAGCTGAAAAGTGTCAGATTTTGCTGCATCCTTACTGCAAAATTATAGTAATCAAGACTGTGGTACTGGCATAAGGAAAGACACAAAGAACTGTGAAATAAAACTGAGATTCCAGCAATATATGTATCTATAGTCAACTGATTCTTTTTACAAGGGCCCCAACACCATTCAGTGGGGAAAGAACAGGCTACTCACACGCAATGGAATGAATGTGGATATGTACCTCACCCCACATACAAAAATTAACCCAGAATGGATCAAAAACCTAAATGGGAAGAACTAAAACTACAAAACTCTTAAAAGAAAAACAGATATAGATCTTTGCCTTTTACTAGGCAATGGTTTCTTAGATATGACACCAAAAGCAAGAACCACCAAAGAAAACAATACACTGGATTACCTAAAATGAAAAACTTTTCCTTTGCAAAAGACCCTTAAGAAGATGAAAAGACAAAGACAAGGAGAAAATATATGAAAGCCATGTATCTGACAAAGGATTAGTATTTATAATATAAAGAACTCTCAAAATTTAAGAGTGAAAAATAGAAAATAATAGAATATAAAGAACTATTTCACCAAAGAGGATACACAGATGGCAAATAAACACATGAAGACACACTGAACATCATTAGCCATTAGGAAAAAGCAAATTAAAAACCACAATGATGTATCACTGCAAACCTAACCAAATGGCTAAAATAAAGAATATTGACACCACCAAATTCTAGCAAGAATGCACAATGTGGATCAGTCATATACTGCTAATGAGCATCTAAAATGGTATAGTCCCTATGGAAAATCTTTGACACTTTCTTCAAAAATAAAATGTAGAGGGGCGCCTGGGTGGCTTAGTGGGTTGAGGCCTCTGCCTTCAGCTCAGGTCATGGTCTCAGGGTCCCGGGATCGAGCCCCGCGTCGGGCTCTCTGCTTAGTGGGAAGCCTGCTTCCTCCTCTCTCTGCCTGCCTCTCTGCCTACTTGTGATCTCTGTCAAATGAATAAAATCTTAAAGAAAAAAAAAAAAATTAAATGTACAACTACCATGCTATCTAGCAATTTTACTACTGGGTATCTATTCCCAGAGAAATGAAAGATTATGTTTACACTAAAACTGGTACATGAGGGATGCCTTAGTGGCTATGTCGATTAACTGCCTTCGGCTCAGGTCATGATCCCAGAGTCCTGCTCTCTGCTCAGCCCGGAGTTTGCTTCTCCCTCTCTGCCCCTACCGCTGCTCAGGCTCTCAAATAAATAAATAATCTTTTTTTAAAATGGTACCTGAATACTTACAGTAGCTTTATGGCAAAATAAATGAAACTAGAAAGAATCCAGCTCTCCTTCAACAGCTGAACGATTAAGCAAGATATGGTATATGCATACCATGGAATACTCCTCAGCAACAAAAAAGGACCTGCTGCTATACAAAATGACCTGGGCTAATTTCGTGAGAATTATGTATGCTGAGAAAAAAATCCCAAAAGGTTACATACTATATGATTTCATTTATATAGTGTTATATATATATAATATATATATATATCCATTTTCTATATATATTATATATATAACACTATATATATATATATATATAAAAAATCCCAAAAGGTTACATACTATATGATTTCATTTATATAGTGTTATATATATATATAATATATATATATCCATTTTCTATATATATTATATATATATATAATGGATATATAGATATAGATATACAGATACCCCATTTCATATCTTAAAATGACGAAACTATAGAAATGGAGAACAGATGAGTAGTTGCTAGGAATTGAGGCGGCGGCAGGGGCCAAAGGAAAGTGGGTGTGGCTACTACGGGGCAGTATGTGGAATCTTTGTAGGGATGGGAATGTACTGTATCTAGACTACATCCAAGTTAATGTCCAAATCATGATACTGTATTACTGTTTTGCAAGATACTACCATAGGATAAACTTGGTAAAAGATACCTGGATCTCTACTTTTTTTTTCTTTTTAAATATTCATTTATTTGACAGAGAGAGAGAACATGGGCACAAGAAGGGGGAGTGGCAGGCAGAGGGAGAAGAAGCAGGGAGCTGAGCAGGGAGCCCAATGCAAGGCTCAAAGACAGGACCCTGGGATCATGACCTGAGTAGAGGGCGGTCACTTAACTAACTGAGCCACCCAGGTCCCCCTCTTCATATTATTTCTTATAAATGCATGTGATTCCACAATTATCTCAAAATAAAATTTAATGTTTTTTAAAAAAGCAATTAACACACACATACAGCAACTGCAGAAGAATATAAATATATACAGTATCACACTGGAAATATTTCTAGTTTCCAGAAAGATCTTTTTTACCGTGGGGGGGGTGGAATCCAACACGGTTCAGCTGTACCCTAAAGTAATACAACTTATTAAAGTTTCTTAAGGTTGTGATTTTAGCAGTTACAGGCAGGCATACAATCAGCACTTATTAAAAGATACAATTTATCACACCTGTCAGAATGGCTAAAATTAACAACACAAAACAACAGTTGTTGGTGAGGATGCAGAGAAAAGGGGAACCGGTCTTGCACTGCTGGTGAGAAGCCACTCTGGAACAGTTATCGAAGTTCCTTAAAAAGTTAAAAATAGAAATACCCTACAATCCAGTAATTGCACAATTAAGTATTTACCAAAAGAATACAAAAAGATAGATTCGATTTGAAGGGGCACATACATCCTGATGTTGACAGCAGCATTATCAACAACAGTCAAACTATGGAAAGAGCCCAAATGTCTACTGGATAAAGATACGTGTACATACACACACGCACGCATGCGCACAGGAATATTACTCAACCATCAAAAAGAAGGACATCCTGCCATTTGCAATGACGTGTATGGAGCTAGAGTGTATTACACTAAGTGAAATGAGTCCATCAGAAAAAGACAAACACCATTATGATCTCACTCATGTGGAATTTAAAAAACAAAATGGATAAATAGAGGGGAAGGGAGGGGAAAAAAAAGAGAGAAACAAACCATAAAAGACTCTTAACCATACAGAACAAAGTGAGGGTTGATGGAGGGAGGCAGGTGGGAGATGGACTAGATGATGATGGAAATTAAGAAGAGCACTTGTTATGATGACCACTGGGTGTTATATACAAGTGATGAATCACTGAGTTCTACCCTGAAACCAATATTGCGCTCTGTTAACTAACCTGAATTTAAATAAAAATTAAAAGATACACTTATTTAACTATAGGCATAGATGAGTCAATATTCTACACCACTAATTCCATCTAAAAATAGAGGTAAATCCATGACTTACAAGGAAAACAGTAAAATACACTGAAAATACTAGGCAAGATTTTATGTGAAATGCTCTGAGGAGATACATATAAAAGGAATACAGGTTACAGACTACAGGAGAAAAAATATTAACCTTACTCTACCATAAGGGGCCTATTTACCATAACTAGAGTCCTTTTTCTTATACCAAAATACACCTAAAACTTTGTGTATATGCTAAGTAAACTACAGGTTCATCCATTTTTACTAAGAGATTAACAAATTACGGACATTAACATGGTAACTGCTGAATATTAATTAAAGACTAAACTATTAAGATGAGAAAATCAGCAAAAAGAACCTACTGTCTTTGGCTGCTGATTCACTTTTTTATCTTCTAGATCCTTGAATTTTGATCGAAAAGAGACCATTTTCTCCTGAAGTTCTGGGGTACACAGTTCATACACATCCAACATAAGAGGAAATTTTACATCCTATATACAAAAAGAAAAAATATGTGTCAACACACTTATAAAAGTAGCTATTTAAAATATCTTCATGCTTTTACAGTAGTACTTTCACAATTCAAATGAAGTTGATAATAAAATTTATTAAAAAATCACTTGGAAATCTATGCAGCTGAAAACATCATAGTGCCTATTTTCAAAATCAGTTACCAATTTTTTTAAAAAATAAGCTCCACGCCTAATGTGGGGCTTGAATTTACAACCCTAAGATCAAGAGTCGCACGCTCTACTGAGTGAGCTAACCAGGCACCTCCTGGTCATAACTTTTTAAGATTAAAAAAATCTGTTTAGCTTTTTTTCCAATTAAACCCATGACTCTGACCACAGAAGAGTTACCAAAACATACATGACAAAAGAAGCATTTCAGAAATACAGCACATCAGCCTCAGTGAAAATGGATACCTACAACTAAAAATGGAATCAATTTACAAATGGGGGTCACTTAATGACTTTCTGTAATGTGAATACACCTTTACACAGAAATAAGTGATACAGTTCAATAACTAATATTAATACAGAAAGTTGGGGTGCCTGGGTGGCCCAGTGGGTTAAAGCCTCTGCTTTCGGCTCAGGTCATGATCCTAGGGTTCTGGGATCGAGCCCCACATCGGGCTCTCTGCTCAGCGGGGAGCCTGCTTCCCCCTCTCTCTGTCTCTGCCTGCCTCTCTGCCTACTTGTGATCTCTGTCAAAAAAATAAATAAAATCTTTAAAAAAAAAATACATAAAGTTAACAGTATTAAATATTCTAAATACATTTAACCTTATTGTATAATAGTAAGTATATCTGATATTGTATTATGAATTTTAGCTCAGGAGGTTAGGATTACATTTACCTCCCCCAGGGACCATGGAGTGTGGATATGTAGCAGAGCTACAGCTCTACAAAACAGTTACATCATAAGGTTGGCTCTTACTCAAGAAACTACAATTATTGCACTAGAGAATGCAGCATGCCTTCTTCCCCACACTCCCATCCTCCAAACCTGCTGGGTCAGTATCTGTGGAGTTGAGGATCTGCTCAAGAGCAGTATTTCTGGGGAGTGGAGGGCATCCATGAGAACTAATTGGGAATCTTTTGAACAATTTTTAGGACCTCAGGCCCTACCTAATCAAACACTAGGGGTGGGCTGGTGGTGAAAGTCAGGCATGTATATGTTTAAAAATAAAAAGGATGGGGCGCCTGGGGGGGGTTAGTCAGTTACTCATCTGTCTTCAGCTCAGGTCATGATCCCAGAGTCCTGGGATCAAGTCCAGCATCAGCTCACTGCTCAGTGGGGAGTCTGCTTCTCTCTCTACCTCCTGCTCTCCCTGCCTGTGTGCGCTCACTCTCTAACAAATAAGTAAAATCTTAAAAAAAGAAAAGAAAAGAACCACTTGTCTATTGTTAATAACTTCCATACTTAGAATATTTCAAAGAAAGTTTCTCCCTAAAGGAAGAAAGAAATCTACTGTGAATTAGGGATTGCTGTCAAAGAATTACAATGTTTATTATACTGAAGTTCATTACTAACCTTAAGAACTTTAGCATTCACAGATTCCTTCTCTTTATAAAAAAATCGAACCATCTGAATAGTCAAGTAAGCAGGTAGTCGGCTGATCTTAGACTGAGGGAAAAAAAATGCAAGAAATCCTGTCACATGCAAATACAATACAAGTTTTTAATGTCTTGGTTTGGCAAAAACAAAGACTGGGTAAAATTTTTTAGAAATTTTTCATCAAAATGGATTTAATTTCAAAAGGAATGCACAACTTACAGATTTTATATATAAAGCATTTCTTTGCAATGTTGGAGACTGTTTAGTGATTTCTTCCTGAAGTCGCTAAAAAAAGAACATAACAGGAGACCAAACATTTTTAGTTTTAAAGAATATTTTTCTGCAATATAGAATCACACTTTTTTCCCTAAAGTAAGCTCTAAACCCAAAGTGGGGCTCGAACTGATGACCTCAAGAATCAAGAGTCAATGCCAGCAAGGTACCCTTAGAAGCACACTTTTAGTTCTTTTAAAAATTAGTATTCCTTAATAGACAACATGCATAGATAGATTCATACCACTGAAAAATAATTTCAATGAAGACTATGTAGGAAAGTTTTTAGATATGAGTCAGTTCTTAAAAGGTATCAATTTATACTGGTGTGAACTCCTCAGAATGTAAATAATGTTTGATGTTTTAAATTGTAACACAAATGCTGCTCAGATTCTGAGTTTACAATGTATTTTATATAACATAAAAAAGCCTTTATGGCTTCTGCCTATATACAGATTATCAGAATACTCATACAGAAGGACAATTATGAGAAGGTAGGAAACCCCTGTTCCTTATTCTTTATGTATAAAAGCCTTCTAGAAGCAATTATTCTCAAATGAGAAAAGTTACACAGAAAACCTGTTAATCTAACAAATGTGGAAAAGACTTTAGCCACTATACATATCTTAACCATTGTGTCTGCCTTTCCGTTTTTTACAGTCTGTGTGACACTCAGCAAGACAGTTATCCCCTCTGGGCATCATATGGAAATGATGATAATACCTATATCATAGTGCTGTTGTTAGAACTACATAAGTTAGGTACATGTAAAAAAAACATGGACAACTATTTGGCATATATTCTATATTCAACAGACATAAGCTAGCTACTATTTCTAATTTTTAAAAAAGCACTACTAATGTGCTCTGCTTTGTAAGAACATTAATACACAAGAAATTAGAGTTAAAAATTTACTGTTACTGTTCACTGTAAGCACGTTACTTGTATAAAAAATTAATTTTTAAAAATTACTAATTTCATTACCAAAGGAATCACTGTGTACCTTTTTAACATTTAATCAAGTCTGTTTGGCAACAAAAAGGTAAAGAAATATGGAGTCAAATCACTCTAGAATAATCAGAACCAATGATGATAATCCATCTAAACAGTGGGAAAGATAACATCTCATAAATACATGCTTCTCAAGAACATGTATCTGGTGTGATGTTACTCATCAGGTAAGCTACACATATTATCGATCCAATCCACTACCCAACCACTACCAATCCACTATCATCTAGAAGTTCCAAGTATATCTAGTTTTCTTCTGGGATTTTATAAAATTATGAAGAAAAGTATCATCCTGGAGAGTCCCTGCCAAAACATTCCATTCTATACTCTCCAATTACAGTTATGCTTCTTGTTTTGATGTCCTGAAACTTGCACATTATAACCTGCTATAGTACTCTTAGTGATTAGCTATTATTAAGCTTTTAAAATGAACTTCTCTTAAAAGTATGCCTCACTACAGTCCCCCTCAGTATCACAGGGCAGAGAATATTACTTTCTATTTGCCTCTTATGTCTGCATTTACCAACAACTCCCCTAATTGATCTTAACCTGAACTGTAGATGGGAACTCCCTAATGACAAATTATCGTTTATCAATGCAATCCCTGCCCCAATTCATTGCCTATCCTTCAAAACATGTACATATTTCCCAAACCATATCAAAGTACTAAATTCACAAGCCAAACTTTTATATTTTGTCAATCTGCTCATTAGAGTGCATTCTATAGTATGAAAATGGGGTAAGAGTGCTAACTGGAGAATCAGAGAATCAAATTCTAGACCCAGCTCTACCACAAAGCAATGAAGTCACTTACATTCCAGGGCCTCAACTGCAATACTGGTAAAAGGCAGAGGGCCCACGTGGCCTGATTTACACAGTACGATCCAAGTTTATACCTTGTCATTACTAATAAACCCTCATTAAATACCCTCAGAGGCCTCCTGCAATGCTCTTGTTTGACCTAACAATACACAACCTTGTGTTATGTGTGTTTCTATTTAATGACAATTCATGGTCTTCATAGCCAACTATACTATAACTCATCCCTAAATGAAGCTTATCCAACATTTTCTCCTTAAGGCTTATCTAAATAAACATTCACACAGAGCCTTCTTGGGCTTAGAACACTAGACAGCACTTCAGCGATATGGCTGAAGGCCTATTTTAAATAGCACATCACCAATAAAAAGCAAAAGATTGAAAAAAAAAATGCAGGTACTAAAATTACTATAAAAGGACACTTGTTAACAGTATGAACTGAAACAAGAAAGCAAAGCATCACCTTTTTGGAGCTCAGGTGAGACTGTCTGGCAACCCAAAATTTTTGCCAGTCAGAGCAGGTCTACAAATGACCATGAAAGCACCCAAGTACTGATGTTAAGAGTTACAAATACATTTTAGCAAGTAAGTGCATCTGCAAATGCAGAATCCATTTATAATGAGGATCAACTGTAACTGATCTTACCAATTTAAGTCCTGTAAAAAGATACTTGACTTCTTGATTGATAAAACAGCTAAGCTGAAGCTGATTTTCCTTTCCTTTAGTGACCTCTTCTTCTTCAGATTCTGTACATTTCATGCTTTGAGAAATAAGATAAGGAATATCCCAACAGGTAATCAATCTGCTATAATATAATAAATTATATGTTGAACATAATAAATTATCCCCTTGCTATTAAAATTAATAGCATCAATATTTGCAAATGATATCTGATACAGGGGGAGTATCCAAAATATATAAAGAACTTATACAACCCGAAAATAATAATTCAATTTAAAAATGGGCAGAAGATATAGAGAATTAGACATTTCTCCAAAGACACAGAGAAGGCCAACACATGAAAAGATGCTCAGTGTCAACTCATCATCAGGGAAATGAAAATCAAAACCACAATGTCACCTCACACTTTTATCAGAATAGCTAAAATCAAAAACATGAAAAACAAATGCTGGGGTCACTGTGTGGCTAGCTGTAAACATCCGACTCTTGATTTCATCTTAGGTGGTATCTTGGAGTTGAGAGATTGACCCCCACGTCAGGCTCTGCACTGGACATGGAGCCTACTTAAGATTCTCCCTCCCCCCACCCCACCTCTCTCTCTCCCTCTGAGGGGGGCCGGAAAAATCAAGTGTTGGCGAGGAAAAGGAACTCTCATACACATCTGTGGGTGGGAATGCAAACTGGTGTAGCCACTATGGAAAACAGTATGGAGTTTCCTCAAATAATTAAAAATAGAACCGCCTTGGGGTGCCTGGGTGGCTCAGTGGGTTAAGGCCTCTGTCTTTGACTCAGGTCATGATCCCGGGGTCCTGGGATGGAGCCCTGCATCAGGCTCACTGCTCAGCAGGGAACCTGCTTCCTCCTCTCTCTCCACCTGCCTCTCTGCCTACTTGTGATATTGTCTGTCAAATAAATAAATAAAATCTTAAAAAAAAAAAAAAAACCCTCAAAAAATTAAAAATAGAACTACCATTTAATCTAGTAATTCCACTACTAGGTATCTGCACAAAGAATACAAAAACCTACTTTGAAAAGACATATGTACCCTTATGTTTATTGCAGTATTATTTACCATAGCCAAATTATGGAAGCAACCCAACTATCTATCAATAGATGAATGGATAAAGAGGATGTGGGAAGTATCTACAATGGAATATTATTCAGCCATAAAAAAGAATGGAATCTTGCTATTTACAACAACATAGATGGATCAAAGGTGTATAATAAAAGTGAAGTAATTCAGTCAGAGTAAGAAATACTATTATTTCACTCTCAACAAGAATAAACGAGGTTGGGTGAGGGTCTGGATGAAACAGTTGATAGGGATTAAGACCTATTGTAATGAGCACTGAGTAATGTAGAGAATTGTTGCATCACTATATCATACATCTGAAACCAATGTAACACTGGATGTTAATTATACTGAAATTTTAAAAATAGCATTATCCACTGGTATTTTAAACATTTTGTTTTCCCACATTTGTTTCAACATACTTTAAAGTGCTTCATGCACTTAATAATATGAGTAATGAATAATAAAAGTAATAAAAGGATAAACTAAACAAATGTAAGTTGGTACTTATACAGTCTTAAAATGGTTTTAACACAAAAATATATAAAAAGAAATCTAAGTTTCCACCCATGACCTAGAAAATAGTCCTTCCCTGAATTCATGAATTCATGCTTTATGAATTAGTTCAATTTTATATATATAATCTGGCTGATATACTGTTTCATACAATAAAAAATTAATTTCCTATGAAGTGAATTAATGAGGCTGACTAAAGATATTCTTAGGAAAAAATAATATCCTTAAAGTGTACATTTATCTAGGGACACCTGGGTGGCTCAGTTGGCTAAGCAGCTGCCTTCGGCTCAGGTCATGATCCCGGCACCCTGGGATCTAGTCCCACATTGGGCTCCTTGCTCGGCAGGGAGGATTGCTTCTCCCTCTGACTCTGCCTGCCACTCTGTCTGCCTGTGCTCTCTCTCTGACAAACAGATTAAAAAAAAAAAAAAAAAAGAAGTGTACATTTCTCTAACTTTAGGATTTCTCTGATGGGGGATTTTTCCAAATTCCTAAGTTTCATTATATCTTTTAGGCATAAAAGCCTCTGAGGAATTTATCTATATACCCCACCCACCACTCCAATGAGTCGACAAGGCTACTGGTACCAATTCACTTCTAGTAAGTTATGAGTACATCTCTACAAATCTTGGCTCATAAGGATACGTAGTTTCAAATTCAACTCCGAAGAACTGATCAATTAAGCTTTTCTTTTTAGAAGGTGTCACTGCTGATGCAGATGAAGACTCTGTCTGCAAAAATTAAAATGAAATAAAAATTCTAATTTTTCTTTATATAGGTACTAATGTATATTTTCCCCACACAATCCAGTTTAGTAAATACATATTTAGGCTTTTAAAAATGTAATCCCTTTCTGGGAAATCCTTCTACTGTTCAAAAAACAATACCAAAAGACTATAGATGTTCAGTAATATCAATTAAGTTTAATAAATAATACAATGCATTCAAGTGTCAAATGCAAGCTTTCAAATTCTAACTACAGGCTGAGCATCCAAAGTATTCAAATACATGTCTATTAGGATAAATTTATTTCAAGCTTTTGGCATGGGGGAGAGTATAATTATCAAGGTATAATGAAAATCTATAATCACAAACATGTCAATTACCTCTTTAACAGAATCATCCTCTATGGCTTCCAATTTCTGTTGCAATACTCGCATCATTTGTATCCAACATTCATTAGCATCCTGTAATTTAAAAAATGACAAAGTAAATAATCCTGGCTGTTGATAATGTTTTATCTACAAAATCCTTCCAAAAGAATTACTGGTTCCTTAGGGAAGGGGAAGAAAGCGGTTTTTTATTTAAAAATATTAAGTCAAACTAGATTATTATACGATCTTCAGAACAATGAGGAATTCCAAAATATTCATTTATTCAAGAGATGTTTACTGAGCTCTTCCTTATGCTAACTACTGTTTTAGACACAGGAATAAACAGCAGTAACCAAAACAGAAAACGTTCTCAATGGGAACATAAACAAAATATAACAAATTCACCTAAAGAAAAGAGTTACGAGTTAAAAAAGCAGTATGAAAAAAATAATAAAAATAACAATAAAAAAAGCAATATGGGAACAGAAAATGATGAAGGGAAAGAAGTATGCTATTTCAATAGGCAAGTCAAGGAAATGTCTGTGATGCCTTGACATTTTAGCCATGAGACCTGAGTGAGGTCAGGAAGCAAGCCATGCACTATCTGAGAGCCAAAGAAATAAGAGCAAAGACCCTGCATAAAGATGGTACTGGAGGGTTTAAAAAGGTAAGTAGGAAGCCAGTGTGTTTGAGAGTCAAAAGAAGTAAGCGAGAGAGAGAGTGGCAGACAAGAGCTCAGACAGGGACACAGGACCTCGATTATTCAGGACTAGAACAGAAAATCACTAGGAGGTAACAAACAAGGGACCAAGATAACCCTATTTACATTTTATAGACTCTGGAGACTGTGTGGAGAAGCACTGCAGGGGGACAAAAAACAGAAGCAAGGTAATAGTTAACAGACCACTACAGCCAAGAAATGAGGATGATGTGAACCACAGAGGACTTGAAAATTGGAGCATGTTTGGAAATACAAATAAACACAGTAAGTGTACAACACCTAAGTTTTACATTTACAAAATGAAAACCACAGAACCTTGCCCTGTTTACCTGTTGAAGATATTGGCCTTGTTCACCCTTCTCTGCAAACTGTGGAAAAGCCATGTGCAAAAACTGCAGTAGAATAATAGGTGGAATACTAGAAGAAGTTTTATCCATGGATTCAAACAAATCTCTAAGGGCTTAAAAACAAAGCAAACACTGCTTTAATATGTAATATTTAATACTTAATATGACATATGTAATACATGTTACTGTATATTAATTCTAGATTAATACAAACAAAAACTGCTGAGTAATATTTTTAAGTATATCTACTACTTCTGTAGTTGTCAAATTCACAATAAGAAAAAGATATGTTTGGGGGCACCTGGGTGGCTCAGTAGCTAAACGTCTGCCTTTGGCTCAGGTCATGATCCCAGAGTCCTGGGATCCAGCACCACATTGGGCTCCCTGCTCAGCAGTAAGCCTGCTTCTCCCTCTCCTACTCCCCCTGCTTGTGTTCCCTCTCTTGCTGTTTCTCGCTCTCTGTCAAAAAAATAAATTAAAAAAAAATTTTTTTTTAATTTGTTTTTAAATCTTGAAGAACTGACCAGACTTTATAATGTAATGACTAACTATAAACAACTTCTGAGTCCTACCCCTCAGTCTCTCTCTCCTTGCCAGGCTTTGTCTTCCCAAACAAAGCAGGGCATATTCATTCACTAGAGCAAACACATAACCTCTGTCTAGAGATCAAACAGGCTAATGTTACTGTTCTGGTACTATGCCATTATCAGGTCATCAGGTCACCACTCTCAACCTACCTCCTTTTAAGCCTGTACTTGGTTCCCATCTACTCAACTCCTAAATTTTAAAATCTGTTAAGCATACTTCATGACTCTATTGATAGCTAAAAACCAAAATTAATTTGCCTTCTTCAAAATCTTTCCTCCATCATCTTCTCTCACCTTCATAATTCTCATCGTCAGTCACAGCCCTGCTCTGGGAGTTGAGAATACTTTTCCTCTGCTGACTTCCTAGCTATCACACCTTGCCTTTACTTCAAGTACAGCAAAATTCTAGTCTAGCCTCTCCTGACTTGTTTTATTAACTAATATGTGAAATGTTATCTACCATTATGATATAAATGGAAGACCCACAAATACTATCTCAGCACAAAGCCAGTGTTTAATAAAATGTTCCCAAATAAGACAACTAAACATGGTGTTTAAAATATTCTGGGGGTACTCCTCGGTGGCTCAGTCAGTTAAGCATCTGCCATGGCTCTCGTCATGATCCCAGTTTTCTGGGATCAAGTTCCACATCAGGGTCCCTGCTTAATGGAGAGTCTGCTTCTCCATCTCCCTCTGCTGCTCCCCCTGCTTGTGTGCATGTGTGCTGACAAATAAATAAAATCTTTAAAAAAACTTTTGGGAGAAGGAATAGCTAAAATCCTATATCACTACCAATCTAATGTTTCTTAAAATAGAAAAGCCCAAATTGTAGTAACACTTTAAGGTACACATTACTCAAAATAAAAAATGACTTAAGATTTAATGTATACCATAAACAGCATCTCAAAGTACTTCATTAGTTTGAAATAAAAAAGTCAAAATGCACTCACTGTACATTAAGAGACTAGGTGGACATGACAACTAAATGCAAATCAATATGTGATCCTAAACTGGATCCCGAAGCAAAATAGAAAAACAACTTTATAACGGGCAATATTGGGTCAACTGACAAAATTTACGTCATTTGTATTTTAGAGTACTTTATCCATGTTAAACTCCTACCTAGACTTTGAAAAATGGGGATTGTCTTGTGGTTATGAATGTCCTTTTTCTTGGGAAATACATACTAAAGTATTCAGGAATAAGACAGGATGTCTGTACCTTACTCTCAAATGGCTCAGAAAAAAAGAACACTGTTACAGAGAATGATGAACCAGCGTGAAAAAAAGTTTGTAATTGGTGAATTCCTGGAATTGTTCTTTGTGCTAATTTTAAATTTAGCACAGAATAAAATTTAAAAATGAAGAACAGTATCTTTCATCCCTTCACTACAAGACTCATAGGTTACTGGAGAAGTTGCTGCCATTCTGAGTTACTCTCAGATACACAAGCAATCAAGTGAACTAGGTATAAGTGATCATATTTTTCTCATTAAAAACTTCATTTCAACAAATAAATCTACTTTCGGGAAAAAAAGGTCAAAGGAAAATCTCTAACTCCAAATGACACAAAGAAACCTACTGTTTATAGTATTACAAATGAACAGCTGACCACAATGAGATACTACTTCACACCCCTAGGCTGGCTATAATCAAAGACAGACAATACCAAGTATTATTAAGAAAAATTGGAACCCTCATTCATGGGAGAAATATAAAATGATGCCAACTGCTTTGGAAAACAGGCTGGCAGTTCCTCAAAAAGTTAAATATAGTTATCATATGGCCCAGCAATTCCACTCCCAGATATGCACCCAAGAGAAATAAAAACATTATGTCCACAGGAAAGTTTGTAAAAATTTTCAGCAATACTTGTAATAGTCAAAAAGTAGAAACCACCCACATGTCTATCAGGGATGGAAGGACAAATGGAATGTGATATATCCCTACAATGGAATCTTACTCAGCAATTAAAAGGAAAAAAAGTACTAATACATACTAAAATGTCAATGAACCTTGAAAACATTCTAAGTGAAAGAAGCCAGACAAAAAAGACCACATACTATATAATTCCATTTATGTCAAAAGTTCAGAATAGGTAAATATACTGAGACTGACAGTAGATTAATGGTTGCACACAGCTGGAAGTGGTGAGGAGAAAACAGATTGAGTGTTAAATGTTATAGTTTCTTTTTCAAGACCACAAAAACATTCTAAAATTGTGGTAATGGCTGCACAGCTCCGCATATACTAAAATAACACTGAATTACACACTTAAGTGGGTGAACTTTATGGGATGTGAATTTTATCTCCATAAAGCTGTTACCCTTGGGGCACCTGGGTGGCTCAGTGGGTTAAGTCTCTGCCTTCGGCTCAGGTCATGATCCCAGGGTCTTGGGATCGAGCCCCACATCAGGCTCTCTGCTCAGTGGGGAGCCTGCTTCCTCCTCTCTCTCTGCCTGCCTCTCTGCCTACTTGTGATCTCTGTCAAATAAATAAATTAAATATTTTTTTAAAAAAAGCTGTTACCCTCTACCCCAAGAAAGGCATGGCTATAAAAATACCCTATACCAACCTAACCTAATGATTTGAGAGTATTCATTTTTAAAACCAGCCCAGAACAAATGGGGACAAAATATATGGTCTCATGTAATGAAGAAATAAGTTATTTCTATCCTTTAAGAATTTGTTTTTCCTTATACTTCATACTATTTCCTTACACTAACACCCACTAAGACGCTCTCTTATAATGACTGTATCTACAATAAAACCTCTCTCTGTATATCCAGAGATATATTTTACTAATAGAACCTAAAGCCAAAATTAATTTTAATCCAAAAAATCCAGACTATTTTTCAGAAAAAACAGACATCATTGGTTTATAATTTGAATAATAAAATGGGCCCTTAAGTTGCTTAACACTAAGTATAAGTACTCCAGTTTTCAATGAGATGTTTTACAAAATATCTTTTGTAAACTGAAAGTTACTAAACGAACTGAGTGAAAAGTAACATTTCTTGTTACTACACTGTCCTATCAGAAAGGCATATATTTAAGATACTGACCTGCAGTAATATACTGTGCTGAAGCCATTTCCCCTGAAGCTCTCAAGGCACCTGCATACCTGGGAACATTAAGGCAGAATTAAATAGGATTCAATTCACTCTAAAACTCAAAAGGAAAGAAATTAATTAAAAGAGTTTATAGTGACACCCTCAACTGCAACTTAATCTGAGTTGTTTCCATCTTTTATCTTCTTTCCTTCTGGTTTTATTCCTATAACCCTTATATGGGCAAAAAAGGAACACTAGGAAAAAAGGGAATTTAGATGAATGAAGCCTACTTGAAATTCTTTATCCTAACTTATTTAAAAAAAAATTTTTTTTCCTGAAAACAATGTGAAACAAAACGTACATTCTTAATGTCCATTATTACAAAGAAAATAAAATACACTTTCAGAAATAAGAAAAAAACCTTAGGTCAAAAACATTAAATCAAAATTAATACACCTACATTCAGCATTCACTTGTTATATAACCTTAAATAAGTCACTTAATTTTCAAGTCCATCAGCTACCTATATACTGCAGTGTTTCTATGAAATGACTTCTAAATTCACTTTCAATTTATAATCCTCATTTAATTTAGAACAGCACAAAGGACTGGCCATCCAAAGGAAATAAACAATAGTATTCACTCATACAATGTCTTATGACACAGGATCAGAAATTATCATTCAGATAATATCAAACACTTGAGAGGTAGGGGAATGACTGCCTATTCACTATGATTAAAACAGCCAGTGGAGGGGCACCTGGGTGGCTCAGTCAGTTAAGCATCTGCCTTTGGCTCAGGTCATGATCCCATGGTCCTGGTATCGAGCCCCTCACTGAGCTCCCTGTAGCAGGAAGCTTGCTTCTCCCTCTCCCCTGGCTTTTGTTCCCTTTCTTGCTGCCTCTCTGTCAAATAAATAAATAGAGCCTTAAAAAACAAAACAAAAGAAAACACCCACTGGAGGGACTAAAATGAGAAAGACTGAAATCAACCAAGAGTGGCAATAACGTGGACCAACCAAACTATCCATACCATCAATAACATGGATAAACTTCAAAGACTATGATGGTGAACTAAGCCAAATCTCTGTACATTTAACTTCCAGAATGCACAAAACTAGTAAGAGGTCAGTAGCTGCTTGTAGAGCTGGGTGGTAGAGGGGATGAGGACTGGGAAAAGATACAAGTACAAAAACATCCTGAGATGAGGGAAATGTTCTACAGTTTGTAAAATGGGTTACAGAGAATTTGCACTTATCAAAACTGATCACACCAAACACAAGATATTTCATATTTACTATATGTAAATATTTCCATTTAAAAACAAAAAACCTCTGTGCTACATAAGTAGAATGAAAGAGGTCACAGAAAATATGCTAAATTATATCCAATTAAGAAGTTCTGTTTTTCTCTTTTGTTTATTTAGATCTTTCAGAAATTGCTGTGACTTTTTTTTAATTTTTAATATACAATTCATGTCTAAATTACATATGTTCTTTTTAAAAAGGGAAAATCATTAATAGTTTCCCACTCAGTTTACAACTACCTAAAAGGCATTTTTGAAGTTGAAGTACCAATAAAGCAAGTGTATCCCAAAACATCGGTGAAGTACGTAATGACACAACTGCTGCTGTTACTGATTTTACTTCTAGTTACAGGGTGACACTGCTAAGTAACTATTCCTACATTTATTGCAAAGGCTACACTAATAATTTTTTCTTAATAACTGAGAATGGAAAATCATGAGTGATTTAATAGCATTCCCCCACAAAAAACTCTCATTACACCAACATTTATTTTCTAAGTAATAAAACCATCCAATAAACCAAATAATATTAACAATTAAACTTTACAAAGAATAACTGTTAGAAAGTAAAAGAACTGACATGAGTACTGAGAGATGTAACAGAAATACATAAAAAAAGGTACCTTTTCTACTCTTTATCAAGTCAACAATATATAAAAATTAAGTAATGACATAGAAAATCTGAATATAATTCATCAACTTAATGTCTACTAATACTTTATCACCTACAAAAAGAGTATGCCTTGACTCCTCTACCACCTGTGAAATATTCACATCAATCATACATCAGCTCAACCCAAACATTCATCAACAGAAAAATGGATAATTATTTGGTAGTATGTGCATACAATGGTATACTATACAGCATATATATGAATGAACTACAAATACACAGTTACCCAAAAATAATGAGCTAGACCCAAATGAACACAATCTATGTTTCTGTTCACAAAGCGTTCCAAACAGGCAAAATTAATCCATGAGGTTAAAAGCCACACTAGTATTAACAATTTTGAACAGAAAGGTGGAGTAGCAATCAGGAAGGGAGAGTCGTGAGGGGATTTTTAGAAGCCCATAGGGTTCTGTTTGTATTGGTTACACAGATGTGTTCACTCTAGGATAGTTCGTTTGTATTCTTTTTTGTATGTTAATGTCTGTTAAATTAGAAAATTGGGGGTCAAAAGGAAGAGCTTTTACAGTCTTTAAAAAAAAACATATCTGAACAGCCTCATCTAATGAATAGGGAATAGAGGCCAACACTCAAAACTAAATACTTTCATTAGTACAAAAGAACAAATAAATGATCTAAGCATACAACTTAAAATAAAACAGCCTAAGGAAAACAAATAAATCAAAACAAACAAAAAAAGGATAGTCAGACAATGAAAAGAACTGACTGAATAAACCTACTAACTGATTTCTGTGAAAAATAAAATATACAAACCTCTGGCAATGGTAAATTTGTATGTATAAATTTCTATATATCTAGCAAATAAGAAGTGAAAATAGGGGAAAATACAGGTCCAAAATAGAGAACTCTTATGCTAAAATATCTTAAAGACATTAAGGACAAATTCATAGGAAAACAAATTTAAAAAACTGACCCTAAAAGACACAGAAAATGTACATTTAAAACGCAAAAAAAAAAAAAAAAAAAAAAGGTTGGGTCCAACCAATTTTATAGTTAAGTTCTATCAAGAACAGATCATTCCTATACAAATCTGAAAATGCAAGTAAAATAACAACCTAGTAATTGCTAATGAAAAAACTATGTGGTACTTCCCAAAAGGTGCCTTGCCAATCTCCAGTAAGATAAAAAAATGTCCACGAGATACTGTTTTTCGTAACTCACAGAATTTAAGGGTAATTTTTATTATATACACTTTTCACTTTAAGTTCTAAATTCAGAACTCCTACATTATCATGAGGTTCCACTATTGGGCAGCATCAACCAAATCAGATTTTACCTGCAGCTCTGGTTCCTGGCCATCATTGCCTCTTCAGCTAACCCAGTCTATTTCCTTTCTAGCCTTTATAACATATATCCTACTCTCCAGAACCTGCCAAATAAAAATCCTTAAGTATTTAAGCATAAGCTTCAGCACCACCAGTTGTAAAACATCTTCCATGGAAATTTTCCTCTCTTCTTCATTCCTATTTTATCAGTTAGTGCCATTTCTCCAAAGACATACAACCCCATCCATGTCCTCTTGTATTAAGTTAGTTAAGTACAATGGTTTCCAACCTCTTGTAAAATCTAAGCATTCAAAAAATACTTCATCTGGTTTCAAGAACACTGAATCAACAGGATGAAATTTCCCCTGCTTATTATACAAAACTCAGAGAAATAACTCCAAAACATGGAAGAGTTCTCTTTCGAATAGAAGCTAGAAGGTATCCCAGGTGAAAAAAGTACAGAGGAAGTCTTGGAAAAAGGGCTAGTCTCTCCCAAGTAGCCACCTTCTAGGGCAGGGAGGGGCCCAACAAGCTGCTCATTAGATCATTTGCAATTGGGACATGGTTGCCTAAGTACACAATCTTCAAACAAATACGAGATCAATCCTTAACATCTCAAGAGAACAGCTGAAATCGAAAGGACCAAATTGGCTGGGTAGGAGGGAGGTAAGAAGAGTACTACAGAGCCTCAGAGAAATAAAAGCAGGAATCATCCAAAATTAAGAACAGGAGATTAAAGAAAAGAAGGTTGTGATAAATAAGAAGCTGTGAAACAAAGCTAATGCACAAATCAGTGAAATGTACAATCGAACTGACACACTCTTCTGGAACACAGCACATAAAAATAAAAAAATAAAAGTGCAAAGGAAAAAAAAGAAATGTGAAAAATAGATCCAGAAATTCTACTATTCAGAATATCAGGGAAGCTATATAAAATAGAGAAGCTTTCTCTCAACAAGAATCAAGAATGTCCAAAATTTAAGACAAGAGTCCTCAGAATGAAAGGGCTTACTCAGGGAACCTAGGTAGCTCAGCCGGTTAAGTGTCAGGGTCAAATCACAATCCCAGGGTCCTGGGACAGAGTCCCACATTGGCCTCCCTGCTCCGTGAAGAGTCTGCTTCTCTCTCTGCCCCCCTTTCCTGCCCATCCATTCGCACTCTCTCTCTCTTTCCCTCTCTAAAATAAATAAATAAAATCTTTTAAAAAAAAAGAAAAAGAAAAAGTGCTCACTCAGCACTAAATAAGATAAAAAAGAAAATCCCACACCTACCCTATTGGAAAACCATGAAAAACAAAAATAAAGGAAAAACCCTAAAAGTTATTAACAGAAAAGAATAAGAAATAAAACTGATACTAGATCTTTTATCAGTAACTAGCCGCATAGGAAAATAGTGGAGAAATAACTACAAACCCCTGAGGAAAAATAACTTTGGCTTTAACATTTCCCTACAAAGTAGTTCTGAAACAGTACCAAACTTGAAGGCCTTTCTCAATTAAGACCGTTAAGTGCCTGGAAGACAGGTCCTGTGTCTTGTACACTAATAAGTACATCAGCTACAATCTAGGCAATTTCCTAAGTACTTGACAACTATCCACTTTAGAGAAATTCAGAAAACCTTCAGTTACTCTCAGGTTTCTATATAATCCTTCTCTCTCCTCTCTACTGCTCAGTTCTATCAAAGCATTTCCCAAGCCACTAAGAAAAAAAAAAAAAAAAAAAAAAAAAAATCAACATTCACAAAGCTGGCTAAGAATCCAAACTGCAGTTTACAACTCTAACTTACACTAAGAAGTGACAGTGCATATATCAAGACAGTTGCAATAAATTTAGTCAGAATTCAGTTCTATATTTTTAAGTTACATATTTAGACTCACCGAGAAGTGATTCTCATTTATAGACTTTCACAGGCTTTCAAAACATGGATAATTGTTTATTCTTTTTACTTTTATATATGGTATAAAACAAAGTTTTACTTCTTTGTAAAATCATTACTCACTAGCATTAGGACAAATCAATACAAATCAATGTATTTATTTCTAAACTAGAACTGAGAGTCCAGAAATAAATCTTATCACATACATCTTATGATGTATAAAAATTATCAAATGATTTTTAAAAGGTGCTAACGCAATTCCACAGGGAAAAGAGTAGTCTTCAACAAGTGGTGCTTGAAAAACTAGATATCAGTTTGCAAAAGAATGGGATGGAATATCAACTACCAACCCCCGACTATACATAAAAATTAACTGAAAATGGATCAGAATAAAAATGGGTCAGAGACCTAAATTTAAGAGCTTAAAACTCTTAACAAAATAGAAGTAAATATTTGTGACCTAGGATTAGTCAATAGTTTCACCCGTAAGATATACACACACAAAACACAAATATTAAATTAATCAAAAATAAAAACTTTTGTGTTACAAAACAGCATCAAGAAAGTGAAGACAAGGGGCGCCTGGGTGGCTCAGTGGGTTAAAGCCTCTGCCTTCGGCTCAGGTCATGATCCCAGGGTCTTGGGATCAAGCCCTGCATCGGGTTCTCTGCTCAGCAGCGAGCCTGCTTCCCTTCCTCTCTCTCTCTACCTGCCTCTCTGCCTACTTGTGATCTCTGTCTGTCAAATAAATAATAAATAAAGTCTTTAAAAAAAAAAAAGTGAAGACAACTCACAAAATGAAAAATTTATAAATTATCTATGTGAAAAAGGACTTATATCCAGAATATATAAAGAACACTTAGAACTGAATAACAAAAAGATGAACCATTTAAAACACAGGCAAAGGATTTAAACAGACATCTCTCCAAAGATATACATGCCAGTAAGCACATGAAAGGATGCTCAACATCACTAGTCATGATGTAAATGCAAAAGACAACTACAAATGAGAGACGATTTTACCCTTAGGATGACTATAATCAAAGACATACAATAACAATATTGGCATGGAGGTGGAGAAATTGGAACTCCCTTACATTGGTGATAAAATGGTGCCTAGCAGGTTTGATAGTTCCTCAAAATGTTGTTTAACATAGTTACTACGTGGTCAAGCAAGCCACTCATAGCCAAAAGAAATGAAAAAAAACTGGTCTGCACAAAAACTTGTCCTTGAATGTTCATGGTAGCATTACTCAAAGGAGCTACAAACTAGAAACAAATCAAATGTTAACAGATGAACTGATCAATAAAATGCAGTATGTTCATTAATAATGGGCTATTAATTCAGACATAAAAAAGAATAAGGTACTGATACATACTACAATATGAATAAACCCAGAAAATATTATGCTAAGTAAAAGAATCCAGTCACAAAAAGTTACCCATTGTATGATTCCATTTATATGAAATGCCCAGAATAGGAAAATCTGTAAGATAGAAAGTAGGGAAATGGTTGCCTAAAGCTGGAGGTAAGAATGGTAAAATGAGTGACTGCCTGTGAATATAAGGTTTCTTTGTGGGTGGGGGGAAGAAAAGATCCTAAAATTAGACTGTTGTGATGGTTGTACAACCTGCTGAATAAAGACCATTGAACTGAATATTTTAAAGGGATGAACTATATTGGGGCGCCTGGGTGGCTCAGTGGTTAAGCCGCTGCCTTCGGCTCAGGTCATGATCTCAGGGTCCTGGGATCAAGTCCCACATCGGGCTCTCTGCTCAGCAGGGAGCCTGCTTCCTCCTCTCTCTCTCTGCCTGCCTCTCTGCCTACTTGTGATTTCTGTCAAATAAATAAATAAAATCTTAAAAAAATAAAATAAAATAAAGGGATGAACTATACAATAAAGGAGTATCTCAGTCAAGTTGCTAAAAAATTATACCCACATTTATACACAAAACACTACTCATCAAAATGTGAGTGTCCCTTACCCCCCACCAAAAGGACTCCCATTTATCTTCTGTCTTACCTTTTAAGGGCATCTTTGAGTTCAGGCACAGAACGAATACATTGAACTGTAGCATTCATGTAGCAAGTGTTACCAAGGTTTGTCAATCCACATGGTAATTCCATCTGAAAAGGACATGGATTAAAACATTTTTATAAAATGACAGAGCATATATAAAATCACTAAAGTTCACACTTCGAAGTGTAATTTGCCAACTCATACCAATTTATATTCCAACTTTACCCATAAGTAAAAGTTTTATACTCCTAACAGAAATGTTCACTTGCATTATGTTGACATGGTTTTAATTCCCTTCTTAAAAATATTGAAAGCCTTTTTTCCCATAAAATAATAGTACTGTTAGCACTGCCCAACACTTATTTATTAAAGACACTAATTGACTTTGCACTGAATTATCCAATTATATCAGGACTCCTCAAGCCAATTTCAAAAATAAAACCTTTTAGTTTTAAAAACATACATCTTGGGGAGCCCCAGGAGCTCCACGTTCATTGTGGAAACTGCTGGAGATTTTCTCTCCCTCTCCCCTGCCCCACACAACTCACCCATGTGCTCTAATAAGATCTTCAAAATAAACAAGAACATATATCTTGATATTACCAATTAAATCTTCAAAACACTTATTTTTTTAAAAGATTTATTTATTTTAGAGAGACAGTGTGGCACTTGAGCAGGGGAAGGGACAAAGGAAGAGGGAGAGAATCTCAAGCAGACTCTTCTTAGAGGTGGAGCCCATCATAGGGCTTGATTCCACAACCCTGATATCATGACCTGAGCTGAAATCAAGAGTCAGACGCTTAACCGACTGAGCTACCCAGGCGTCCCAAACCTTTAAAACGTATAGATGCTACTTTGTGAAAGGCATCTTAGTACCTGTAGCAATCATTTTTATACAAAACGTGGTTATATCTTACCGCAGATGCTAACTGTTCTTCTGTCATGTCTTCTACAAAGACAGTTTTAGCTGAGGGTTCCTCAGGAAGAGCATCTGCTGACCCCATCATTAGTAGAGTCATACCCTGTTTTAAAAAAAATTTCATTTCATAAAAATGCTCAGACATTGATAATGCTTATGTCCAATGAAAGAAGCCAGACACAGAAAAATAAAACATATTGTATGCTTGTATTTGCCAGAAAAGGTAAATCTACAGACACAAGGCAGACTAGCAATTACTAAGGCTAAAGGTGGGAAGAGGGAGTGACTTTAAACAGACACCTATTTCTTTCTGGGGTGATGGAAATGTTCTAAAATTAGATTGTGGTGAAGGCACACAACTCTTGTCAATACTAAAAATCAGCAACAGTTTAAAAAAAAAAAGTACTGAGGTGGCTGCTTCAAGCCAAAGGTCCCCTGCTTATATCCAAAGGGGCACAAGGAAACTTTTCAGAATGATAAAACTTCTCTATCTTGATTGTTGTGGTAGTTACATGACTGTATAGAACTACCCAAATTCAAGAATGAAAGGTTGGTTTACTATTTAAGAGTCGATGTATTTATTTCACCACATTAACAGATTAAAGGGAAAAAAATGATACTTGCAATAGATATGGAAAAAGTATTTGAAAAATTCAACTCCCATTCATGAACAAAAATTCTCAGCGAATTACAAATAGAGAACTTCCTCAAACTAATGATGAACATCTATAAAACAACTCCAACAAAAACTGGAGATTTTTCTCCCAGGATCAGGAAAAAAAACAATGATGTGTACAATGTCAACCACTTCTACTCAACATTGTGCTGAACATCCTAACCGGTGTAAAGCAAGGGGAAAAAAAAAGAAATAAAAGGCATGCAGATTAAAAAGGAAAAAATAAAACCATTCTTATTTCAAGATGATTGTATCCTACCTACATAATCCTAAACACTAATATGTAAAAATCAACAAAATCACAGGATACAAGATCAATATACAATAATTAATTCTATTTGTATATGTTAGCAATAAATAACTGGAAAATGAGATTTGAAAAATGCCATTTATGATAGCATCAAATACCATGAAATACTTTATGACATTTAAAAAAAGTACGATCCTGTACTGAAAATAAAATGGTGCCTGAGTGGCTCAGCTAATTAAGCATCCAACTCTTAGTTTCAGCTCAGGTCATTAGCTCATGGGTTTTGAGATCAAGCCCCTTGTTGGGCTCCATGCTCAGCAAGGAGTCTGCTTGAAGATTTTCTCCCTTTGCCCCTCCCCTGATGCACATGCATGTGTATACATATTCTCTCTCTCAAATAAAAAGATCTTTAAAAAAAGAAAAAAAAAAACAGGGCCCCTGGGTGGTTCAGTACGTGAAATGTCTGCCTTTGGCTCAGGTCATGATCCCAGGGTCCTGGGATCAAGCCCTGCATCGGGCAGGGAGTCTGCTTGGCAGGGAGTCTGCTTCTCTCTCCTCTGCCCCCCACTCAAGCACATACTTCTGTTCTCAATACATAAAATCTTTAAAACAAAAGAAAAAATATATATAAAACATTGTTGTGGGAAATTTTTTTCAGGAGATTCAAGATGTCCTAATTTGGGGGTCCCTAGCTGGCTCTCCGTCAGTTAAGCATCCGACTCTTGATTTGGGCTCAGGTCACTATCTCAGGGTTGTGAGATCAAGCCCGACATGGGGCTCCATGCTGGGCATGAAGCCTGCTTAAGATTCTCTTCCCCTCTCCCAATGCCACTGCTCCTCCCCCGCCACTCATGCATACAAGTTCTCTCTCAAAATAGAAAAATGTTTAAAAAAATTTTTTTAAAGGGGCACCTTGGTGGCTCAGTGGGTTAAAGCCTCTGCCTTCGGCTCAGGTCATGATCCCAGGGTCCTGGGATCGAGCCCCATATTGGGCTCTCTGCTCAGCGGGGAGCCTGCTTCCCTTCCTCTCTCTCTCTGCCTGCCTCTGTGCCTACCTGTGATCTCTGTCAAATAAATAAATTAAAAAAAAAAATTTTTTTAAAGACATCCCAGTTTGATATATAGTATCAATGTAATTCCAATCAAAATCCCAGAAGACTCTTGTAGAAAATGAACTGAATCTCAAATGTCCAAAGGACATGCAAAGACTTTAGAATAGCCAGTAAGTGTTGGAAAAGAACAACAATCTGGACTTCTACTGCTTGATTTCAAGTCTTGAATAATCAAGACGGTGGGGAGTGGGTACTGGTGTAAAGGTACATATACAAATCAACAGAACAAAATCCAGAAACAGACTTAGATGTGCTCATACAACTGAACACTCATATGAAAACAATAAACCTTAACCACTGCTTAACAACAAACACAAGAGTCTGCTCAAAACAGATGATATACCTAAGTATAAAAGATAAAACTTGTAAAAGTTTCAGAAAACCGAAGTCTCTTGTGACCTTGACACAGGCAAAGATTTCTTAGATGGGATACAAACAGTCAAAACCATAAAAGAAAGAAACCTGATAAGTGATACTTGAACAAAATTTAAAATTTCTACTCAAAAAAACATTTTTAAAAAGACAAAAAAATCAAAAACTGAAAGAAAGTATCACAGCAGATATATCTCACAAAAGACTTGATCCCAGTAGGTATTCTTTATATGCAAGTAAGAAAATAACCCATTTAAAAATACATAAAGATCTGAACAGACGTTTCACAAAAAGATATAAAAGGTGCCAATAAGGTTAAAGCATTCAATACCATCAGTCATCATATAAATGTAAACTAAAACCATAAGGAAGTATCACTACACACCCACCAGAATGACTAAAACAAAAATGACTGACAACAGTCAAATGCTGTGATGGCAGAACAACTGGATCTATCATATACCATTCATAAGAATGTAGAATGGTATAACCATCACTTTAGAAAGTATTTGGCAGTTTCTTACAAAGTTAAACACATTCTTAACCATAAGACACAGCAATTTCACTCACAGGTTATTTATTCAAGGAAAAGGAAAATGTGCATCTACAAAAATGAAGGTTCCCAGCAGTTCTGTTCATAACAGTCAAAAAGTAGAAACAAAAATATCCATTAACAGATGAACATGCGTGCACACACACACACATAAAAGGGACCAAAATTTTACAATGACAAAACTACCCAATATATGGAATTGTAGTCTCAAAAAAGAGGAGAGAGAAGGGCACATAGAAAACAACCTTAAATAGATAAAATTTTCCAAATTTAATAAAAACTATAAACTCACAAATCCAAGAAACTCAAACAGAATAAATATAAGCAAACCTCTCCAAGACATGTAATTAAATCATTAAAAAGCAATCTAAAAAGCATCAGGAGGAACAAGACATACTATATGTAAAGGAATTAAGAATGAAAACTATGCAGATCAGAAGACATTTTTCATGTATTCAAAGAAAAAGTGTTAATCTTGAAATCTATACCTATCAAATATGTCTTTCAAAAATAAAGGTGAAATAAAGAGCTTTTCAGAAAAACAAAAGTAGAGAAAATTCATAGACATGCTCTGTAAGAAACGTGTAAGTTCTTGAAGCAGAAGAAAATGGTATCTGATGGAAATCTATATTTGCATCCAAAGGAAGAATGCCAAAAATGGTAAATGAGTTTTAAACATTTTTACTCTCTTTAAATAATAAATGACTATTTAAGGCAAAAATAGGAATGAAGTATAAGATTTCTAACATGTGGAAGTAAACTGTATGACAACAATAGCACCAAGGACCAGGGAAATGGAAACATACTATTTTAAGAATCTTATACTATACCTGAAGTCATTTGTTATTTAAGGCAGAGGATGATTAAAGATATGTAATATAAATCCTAGAGGAGTGGCTCAAAGTCATCATCTTAGTACCCTTATACCAAGAGTCAGCAAACTTTTCCTATTAAGGACCACATAATAAACATTTTAGGCTTTCTGGGCTATATACAGTCCATTAAAAATGAGCAATAAACTCAGATGACCAAAATAACATTGGTATGTTCTGGGACTACACAGAACCAAATGAGAAATATGTAACAGAAATGTATTAGAAAAAGGCCCAAATAATTGGAGATGAAACAACATAATTCTAAATAATGTATAGGTAAAAGAGCAAAAAACTAAATCAAAAAAACACCCACAACATAAGAAAATATTTAACTGCATAATAAAAACAGAGCACATCTAAAGTTGTGGCTACAACTACAAGTGATTAAACAGAAAATAATAATTTTAAGTGTCTACATAAGGAAAGAAGGTATTAAAAAAAATCAATGATTTAAGCACACACTTTAAAAAGAAAATGAAGCAATTTAAACCAAATGTAGAAAAGAAAATAACATAGAGTAAATATCAATAAAGTGGAAAATGGATAATATATGAAGTAAACAAAGTAAACAACTGAAAAGAGTAATTGATAAATCCTTAGCAACACTGACCAAAAACAAAACACCAAAGACTTATCAGGTATGGGAAGGTATGGGAAATAAAGATAACAGATATAAAAGAATAATTAATGAACAGTCTGGATATTATGAACAACTTCATGCCAATAAATTCAATATATTTAAACAAATTTTCTCAAAGAGAAAATTCACCAAAACTGGCATAAAAAACAGAAAATCTAAATACCCTTTATCTATTAAAGAAGTTAAATATCAATCAAATTCTTAAAGAAAATCCAGGTCCAGATAAAATTCACTAGTAAATTATTTCAAGTATTTACAGAAATGCCAATCTTACACAAACTCATTTAGAAAAGAAAGGGCAATACATTCCCAAATAAAAATATTAATACCTCTCATGAACATATATACAAATATCTTTATTTTTTAAATGAGAAAATTAAATCCAGCAATGTATAAAGGAGATAAATAAATCATGACTCAGTGGGTTTGTCCCAGTTCTCAAAGTGTTTGTGAACCCCTACTGGTCTCTGAGATTCTTTTACAGAGCCAGCAAGGTCAAACCTATTTTCATAATACTACGACGTTACTGTCCCTTTTTCAGTGCTGACATCTGCACTACTGGTGGTAAATCACTTGAGGCTAAAAATTTTTAACAGTTTAGCACATATCAAAGTAATGATATAAAATAAATTGGTAAAAATGATTATTGATTTTATTAAATCTTGACCTTTGAATACATTTCTTTGTGATATTCTGTGTTATGAAATGGGAATTTCCCATTCAAAAAAGACTTATTTTCCTGGCAACCAAGATCTCCTTCAGCAGGTGAATAAAACTCTGGTACATCCATAAAATGGACTATATTCAGCACTAAAAAGAACTATACTATATAAGCCATGAAGAGACATGGAGGAAATTTAAATACATATTACTAAGTGAAAGAAAGGTCACATCTTGTAGGATTCCCAATACATGACACTCTGGAAAAAGGCAAAACAATGGAGACAGTAAAAATATCAATCGTTGTCAGGGGGTTGAAGGGATGAAAAGGCAGAGCACACAGAATTTGGGGGACAATAAAACTACTCTGTATGACACTATAATGGTGAATACATGTCATTATACATTTGTCCAAACTCACAGAATGTATAACACCAACAGTAAATCCTCACGTAAAGCCTGGACTTTGGGCAACAATGAGGTGTCAATATAAGTTCATCAATTGTAACAAATGTGGGATGCCTGGGGGGGCTCAGTTGGTTAAGTTGCCTTTAGGTCAGGTCATGAAGCAGGAACCCAGGATCAAGTCCCACATGGGGCTCCTTGCTCAGCAGGGAGCCTGCTTCTCCCTCTGCCTGCTGTGCCCCCTGCTTGTGTGCTCACACACGTGCCTGCACTCTCTCTCTCTCTGACAAATAAAATCTTAAAAAAAAAAAAAAAATTATAACAAATGCGCCATCCTGATAGGAGATGTTGGTAATGGAGGAGGCTTCTGCCTGTGTGGGGAAGAGGATATATGGGAAAGCTCTGTTTTTTCCACTCAGTCTTTGCTGTGAACCTAAAACTGTTCTGCAAAATAAATCTATTAAAAATATATCAGAGGAGGGGCACCTGAGTGGCTTAGTTGGTTAAGCATCTGTCTTCTGCTCAGGTCATGATCCCAGGGTCCTGGGATTGAGCCCCGCATTAGGCTCCCTGCTCAGTCACAGAAACCTGCTTTTCCCTCTCCCTCTGCCTGCTGCTCTGCCTACTTATGCTCTCTCTGTCAAATAAATAAAATCTTAAAAATAAAAGATATATGGGGCACCTGGGTAGCTCTGTTGGTTAAGCATCCAATGTTTGATGTCCAACTCAATTTTGGCTAAGGTCACAATGTCAAAGTTGTGAGATGGAGACCTGTCAGGCTCTTGCTAGGCATAGAGCCTGCTTAAGATTCTCTTTCTCTTTTTCGGCCCCTACCCACTCCTTCTCTAAATAAATTACATACATACACACATATGAAAATAATCAATAGAAATAAGACATCTGATATCAAAAACATGATCATTTTCTTCAGGATAGCTTATGTTAAATGTATGAGTTGCAAATAGACTTGTTACTTTTTCAGTATCATTTTACTTAAAACTACAAATTATGGGTTTTTATACTCAAGTATTTAGCCAATATTTCTCAAATAAATGAAGTGAGCTTGCTGCTTTAGGAAAAATAAATGACTACATAAAGTTGCCAATGACAAAATCAGAGCTTTCGAGTGAAAATTTGAATTTTATATCTATCACTATATACTTGGCACCTTTTGAATTATAGCCAAGTAGATTTCTATGCACAAAAAGTCACTGATGTGGTTTCTACCACAAACTAACCAATAATTAGCTATTACATGTTGAGTCTGGGTATACTATGAAAGATGAATGTTCACTATTTTATCAGAAAAGATACCTCCTTTTTGAAACTATGTGAGGCCAGATTTATTACACATACCTCAACTAAAACAACTTATCTCAGCAGACTGAATGTAAAAGCAATTATGAGAATTCGATTATCTTCTATTAAGACAGATTTTCAAGAGATTTGCGAAAATATAGAGCACTGCCAGTCCTTTCCCAATATTTCTAGGGAAACATTTAAAAATACAAAATTAACATATAATGGGTTTGTAATAAATAAACTTTTTAGGGCGCCTGGGTGGCTCAGTGGGTTAAGCCACTGCCTTCGGCTCCGTTCATGATCTCAGGGTCCTGGGATCGAGTCCCACATCGGGCTCTCTGCTCAGCAGGGAGCCTGCTTCCTCCTCTCTCTCTCTCTCTCTGACTGCCTCTCTGCCTACTTGTGATCTCTCTCTCTGTCAAATAAATAAATTTTTTAAAAAAGTTGTTTAAATAAACTTTTAAAATTTGTTTTAATTTCTAATATGATAAATGCCAATAGATATAAACTAATATATATGAAACTCTTTGGGGTTTAAAAATAATAATTTTTAAGAGGACAATTAGGGCTGCAAAAAAAAAATTTGAGGGTTGCACATCCCAGGAATGCAATATTTAACAATTAAAAATCAATGAGGGGTGCCTGAGTAGCTCAGTCAGTTAAGCGTCTGCCTTCCGCTCAGGCCATGATCTCAGGTCCTGGGATAGAGCCCTACATCTGGCTCCCCGCTAGGTAGGGAGTCTGCTTCTCCCTCTCGTTCATGCACTCTCTCGCTGTCTCTCAAATACATAAATAAATAAACACACTTAAAAAAATTAAAAATGGGGGTACCCAAGTGGCTCAGTGGGTTAAAGTCTCTGCCTTCGGCTGAGGTCATGATCCCAGAGTCCTGGGATGGAGCCCCGCATCCGGCTCTCTGCTCAGCAGAGAGCCTGTTTCCCTTCCTCTCTCTCTGCCTGCCTCTCTGCCTGTTAAATAAATAACTACAATCTTTAAAAAAGAAAAAAAAAGAAGAATAAAAAATCAATGAGATTAACCAGACTATCAGAATAAAGTAGGAAAATCGTATGATCTTTTTTAAAACTTAACAAAATTCGACAGCCATTCGTAATTTTAAAAGTCCTAGTGAACAAGTTAGGATAAGACAAAGATGACCATTCTCACCACTTTCTATTCAACATTGTATTATAAGAAGTCCTAGCCTAGGAAATAAGGCAATAATAAGAAATGAAAGTCATAAAGATTGGAAAGGAAGAAGTAAAAATACCTCTATCTGCAGATAACATGCTCCTGTACATAAAAAAAAAAACCCCAGTGGAATCCAGAAAATAACTAATGAAACTATTAAGTGAATTTAGCAAGGTCACAGGATGAAAATAAACTACATTTTTATAACCTACCCATGAACACTGGAAAACAAAATTTTTTTTTAAATATCATTTAACAGCCACGAAACCTTAAGTCCAAAGAATCTAACAAAAACCATGAAGATCCTACACTAAGAAGCTACAAACTCAGTTTAGGAGAATATAAAGACCTAAACAGAGTACATCATTTTAAGGATTCTATACTAAATACTGTTAAGATGGCCATTTTCCCCAAACTGAACAAAGAACCAATACGATCTTAAAATTCCAAGAGTCCATTTGTAAAAACTGACACTTATTCTAAAATCAAAAGGAAATGCAAAGCTAAAATATTCTTGCAGAAGTTGGAGAACTTATGCTATCTCATTTCAAGACTTATTAAAAGCTTTAATCACTAAGACATATGTGTACTAGCATGAAAGAGGATATATCAATATCAATGAAAGAGGAATCCAAAAGTAAATCTGCCATGGATTCTCCCAAGACAAGTCAATCGGAAAAAGAGTATTTTCAATAAATAGTGCTGGTGTTCCACTGGATACATCTATGGAAAAAAAGCATCTGCAACACATTTGTATATAATAATTAAGAAACTGAATTATAGTAAATGCTCTTAGGATAATACTTACATTTTTTATTTTGAGGTTTCCCCAATCATCATCCTGTTTTAAAAACAAATGAAAAACATTTAACCACCCCTGTATAATCTGAACATATTCTAATAATCAATGAATTTTAAGCTACTCCAAAATAGAATGTTTTTGCAGATTTTTACTTATTTAAAAAATAATTTTATTTAAAAAATTACTTATTAAAAAAAGTAATTTTTACTTAAAATTACTATAATCAAAAGTATTTTGTTTTAAATGCAGTGTTACAGTCAGTAAGTCTTATAATTGCTTTAACTACACTGGGGGCTTGTGGGGGGGGGGAGAAAAAATGAAAATAAAAGGGGACCAAGAGGGAGACAAACCTTAGGAGACTCAATCTCAGGAAACAAACTGAGGGTTGCTGGGGGGTGGCAAAGTGGGGAAGATAGAGTGGCTGGGTTATGAACACTGGGGAGGGTATATGCTATGGTGAGTGCTGTGAATTGTGTTAAGACTGAAGAGTCACAGACCTGTACCCCTGAAACAAATAATACATTATCTGTTAATAATTTCAAAAAAACAATTGCTTAAACTACCAAAGACACAATCTAAACAATAAACCTGACTATACTAAACCTTGATGATAGATACTAATTTTTCTCCATGTTTGTTATATGTATGCACCCAGCAAAACTAGTAATTAGCTTATGTGACAGGAATTAAGAGTAACTTATGAAATAAGGTCTAAATATAATTACAATGATTATATAATTTACTGTCTAAAGCAGGAGATTCTTTTTTTTTCTTTTTTTTTTCAAAGCAGATTCTTAAGAATTAAAGTGCTATTAAAAATTATACCAGGAATACCAGAAGCAAACTACCCTTCATGACATCTGCTGTGTCCACAAATGTTTTTTTCAAGTCCCAAATTTCACATCTATGAAGTAATTAAATATTTTCACTTCAATATACTCAATTAAAACAATTTTTTTAATGCCATGATTTGCCCCCAGACATCTTGGCCTACCGCATACTGCAGCTAAACTCTTTACCTTCACAGAATAACGTCATTTCCACATAACTTCTTTTTCAGACAAAATGCCAGGCACCCAATATACTTCCCTTTAGTAGTGCCAATTTTTTCTTTCATGCTTCAAAGTGCAACAGTAACTTCCTAAATATCCTTCTCAGTTTAAGGTCCATTTCTATTAATCAAAAGGAATGATAACTATATACATGCTCCCTCAGTTCCCTTATCTGAGGTCACACAAAGCTGAAAAAATGAACCGATATTTGCTTGGCTTGTAAATCACATGCTCTTCTGGTAACCTGCTATACGTTACTTAAATCTGTCTGATGCTAAGTTTTCTCATTTATTAAATTATAAAATACATTTATTCTCATTTTTCCAATATACAGAGTTGAGAATTAAAGAAAATAAAAGCCTGGCACAAAATAATTATTCTGTAAGTGATTACTATTAGTAGTCAATTTCATTTAATTACTATTTCTCTGTAATTCTCCATAGCACACCACCAGTATACAGCTCATCACAAATTCAGTTATCGAGCCACTAATGACTAAAAAGCTCATAATGCAACTTGGAGGGGAAACAATGTTTTCTTCACCAACATCAATTTCACTGCCCACCTGACAGGGGCAATCAAGCCACATCTCTAAAGTTAACTATAGCTCTTGGCATTTCACACCTAACTCTTGAGGGTATTGTCTTTTTAAAACTATACTTCCATAGTTTTACAAATAGTAATACTTGCATGTTTTTGTGGCCCATCACCAATGACACCAGGAAGCTTAGATTCCTAACTGTAGTCAATATGACCATCCCAAGGAAACTAAAGGAAAAATTATGTTTGCTCTCTCTTTTAACAGAAATATTTTCTCCTACCTCCAAACAGGTTTTACATAGCAATTACTCCCTAAGTGATAAGAGCCCTTTTTCAATGAGTAGAATATGAAACAGGCCAAAAAAATTAAGTTTTACAGTATTCCAGAAACGAGGCTTTGGTAAAGATGTTGAACTATTCTGAATTTCAACATTTGAATGCATGTACAAAAATACCTTCTGTAGTCTTTTTTTTTTAATCTACCATATTGTCCCATATTTTTAAGAGATAAAATTTTCTCCACCCCATAACAGAAAACTACTAAAGGTGTATACATTTTTATATTAATCTAAACAAAATATTTTTAACACACCCTCACCAGGAAAAAAATCCAAACAACAGAGATAAATGGAAATTCCCAACTCCCCTGACTCCTATGAGTATTCAGTGATACAATGCATTTTAAAATAAAAACTTTAATGATGCTTCTATAATATAGTTCTTTGAAATGGCTACAGTGTTCCTTTCTACACAAACATGAATAAGAAAGTTTTAAATTCACAGACTATACACTCTCAACAAATTAAAAAATATATATACCTCAAATGCTACATTTTCTGGTATTTGTTTCCACTAATTATATATTGTATATAATGAAAATTTGGACTAAATTTTACCTTCAATGTTCCTCCTTTCACCATAACTTTCTGTCTGGCCGGCTGGACACCAGTGAGTGCAAAAAGCTGAGCCTTGAACACCATTGGAGGTTCATCAGTGTTCAATTCTACACCTTCAAATTTCTCCTTTCCCCATTTCACAGTAACTGCAAACAAAACCATAATTTATTTTTTTCATTTATAAAAATAAGGCATATTTTAAAAAATAAAATAAAATAAAGCATATTTAAAACAGGTGTAGGAATGCAGACTCTGAATTTAAAGAAGAAAGGTTCCATGGGAGAATTGAAAGGTATGGTTCCTATGCAAGAGGTGGTCAAATATTAGGGGCACCTGGGTGGCTCAGTGGGTTAAAGCCTCTGCCTTCGGCTCAGGTCATGATCCCAGGGTCCTGGGATGGAGCCCCACATCGGGCTCTCTGCTCAGTGGGGAGCCTGCTTCCTCCTCTCTCTCTCTGCCTGCCTCTCCACCTACTTGAGATCTCTGTCTGTCAAATAAATAAATAAAATCTTTAAAAAAAAAAAAATCCAAAAATCAAAAGATGCAGAAATTTCAAAATTAAAAAAATACAGAAATCTTTCTTCAGTCATTTAGATGGCTATTAAAAAAAAGAAGCCAACAAAGAAGAAAACATCATGTGCTGGTGACAATGTAGAAAAACTAGAACCCTTGAACATTCCTGATGGGAATATAAAACAGTACAGCCACTGCAGAAAAAAGTATGGTCGTTCCTCAAAAAATTAAACTTACCATATGATCCAGGAATTCCATTTCTAAGTATATACTCAAAAGTATGAAGCAGGGACTCAAACTGCTATCTGTATACCCCTGTTCATAGTGCATTATTCCCAAAAGACTCAAAGATGTGAGTGAACCAAGTGTCCATTAACAGATAAACAAAATGTGGTACAGACCTACAATGGATATTATTCAGCCTTAAAAAGTAATGAAATTCTTATACATACTATACATCACATGGATGAACCTTGGAGACATTATGCTAAACAAAGTAAGCCAGATGCCAAAAGTCAAACATTATGATTTCCCTTATGTGAGGTACCTACAGTGGTCAAATTCATAGACAGAAAGTAGGATAGTGGTTGCCAGGAGGCTGGAAGGAAGAGGAAATGGAGAGTTATTGTTCAATGGGTACAGAATTTCAGTGTAGGTACATGAAAAAGCTCTGAAGGTGGATGGTGAGGACAGTTACACAACAATATGAATGTACTTAATGCCAAAAATGTACACTTAAAAATGGTTTAAGCAGTACATTTTTGGTTACATATATTTTACCATATAATAAAAAAAGTCTATTGGCCTCATGAAATACCTAACTTTTGAAATAACATAAAAGTAAGTAAACACAATATACATAGCTTGCCACTGAAAACTTCATACCTACTCAAATAAGAATCTCACAAGAGTTGTCTGTTTTTCCAATAAAACCAAAATATGAAAAACTAATCCTTACTCCAAATCCCAACTCCTTCACTAGTTCAATTAATGTGTTTAACATTCATTCAATAAGCCCCAGAACAAGCTCTAGGAAGATTCTATGAACTTAGAATCTAATAAAAGAGAGAAAAGGGGGAGAAAAGGTAAAAATAATTAATAATATAATATAAATATAAATATAAATATTATAAATGTTAGAGGATCACAAAGGAATGCTTCATGAGTGAAAGACTGCCTGGAGGAAGTTGTAACTTCTCTCTGAGTTGAGTCTCAAAGAAAAAATTAAGTGTTAGCCTAAAGATAAGCATTCCTGGAAAAGATAAGAAAAACATCAAAAGCATAAAACTGCATTTTGTGCTCTGAGATTTAAGTAATTCCCTGAGAGAGGGGGGAGGAAACTGAAACTGGAAGCTGACCAAGGAGAAAGTCACAAAAGATAACATGTCATGCTAAAACATACAGGCTTTGGGTTTTATGTTAGAGAAATGCAGTATCTGTGAAAGGTTTTCATAAACGCCACTTTAGTCTGGTTTGAACATCAGAATGTTCTAGCAGCAGCTGGCAAAAATGGGTTTGAAGAGGACACAACTGTAATTTTGAAATAAACTAGGAACAGAGAACAATGTACAAGCAAAAGATTAAACTAAAACAGTACTAGAAATAATGAGGAGGAACCTATCTGAAATTAATTTAGCTGTGTCACCATGAGCAAGTTACTTAAACTTTTTGTTTATCCATCAAAGAGAATTATACTGGTGTCACAGGTTATGCTGAAGGTTAAAACAAAGCAACATGTATAAAAATACTAGCTTTGTGCCAGGTATACAGGTGTCCATTAATTTTAACAGCACTTATCCTTAACCATATATGAATCTATTTAATTTTCTACTAACACTTATGAAATAGTACTTAAAATATTATTTTAATATAGGGTTTTTTGGCAGAACCTGAAAAATATAAATTCTCAATATGGAGAGGTCAAAGAAGAAACCTTAGAAACCTACTTCAATTCTCTCATTTTGGAAATAAGGGAAGGATATGGTTAAAATGTATAAGACAGAACTTAATGTTAAGATACAGGGTTTGGTGAATACAAGTATTTCTTGAGGGGAACAAAGAGAGGCTGCTGGTGTTGTATGAGTCTACCAGTGTGTTTAAGTATTAGCATACACTGGTATTTATCGCCATCACTTAATTAATAACCCCTCAATTCTACATTGCATAAATAGAATATTTCAAGTACCATTCTGCTGTTAATCTTGGCTTTAGAAAGAGGTTGAGCAATCATTAAAGCGCTCCGTTTAAGATTCTAGAACACCAAGAATCCACATCGAAATTAAACACTGTTCCTTTGATTCATATCATTCTTTGGAAATGCTGAATCTTCAATAAAGAAATTATGATGGAGTTAGGAATGGCCAATGAATCACACATTGACTGCGAACCGAAGTCACCACATACGTTTTAGGTGCCATTTTGAAAAAGACTAAGAACAGCAAGGTCCATTAACTAACTGAAAATGTGATCCCTGGCTAATACCTTGGCCTGCCTCAAGCAAAATTAAAAAAAAAAAAAGCCAAATGCCGCTTAAAAGGAAATGACGCCTGCGGGTATTTGTGTTCATCTAAGTCTCAAAGCTTAACATCATTCTTCAGACGTAGAAACCCAATAGAACGTTTGATGAAAACAGTAAGTTCACAATCTACCTCGGGATAAAACTGAAATTGGTACAAAAGGGGTGTTTGAGCCAAAAGCAGCAAAGGGGAAGCTATCGGAAGCTGTTAAGGGAAACCCGAAGCACCCTGAAAGCTAACCGTCCATCCGAAGTCCCTTTCCCCAGGCTTCCCCCTCCCGACCCTCTCCTTCCGCAGCTACCACTGACGAGTCCAAGCAAATCCCACTACACCTCTAGCCTGGTCCCGGGGGCCTCGGGACACACCCTCCCCTCTCCTGGCTCCCTAGGACATGACAGAAAAACTATTCTGCAGAGTCACCACTCCCAGAAGCTGACTCGCGCTCCCCATCCCCACTCCCACCCACTCGGGCCGGAGGGGACAGCGATCCCTCAGGTTGCAGAGCTCGGCAACAGCAGATGGAGAGGAAGGGGCCACGGTCGTCGCCCGCCGCAGTAGCCCCAGCCAATGCCTGACCGTCCCCTCCCCAGCCCCATGCTCAGCCGGGTGCTGGCCCCGCAGGCCCGGCCTACTCAGAGGCCTAGCGCAGGACGGAAGTGCAGGGCGAGGAAGGAGCTCACCGGAATAAAGCGGCATGGCGGCGGAAGAGGCGGCGGCGGTGCAGGAAGGCTGGGCCTGGCAAGGGCAACGAAGGGAGAGGAACGCGATGTAGCTGTGGCGGCGGCCAAGGCAGAGGCGCGGTAGTGGCGGCAGCACGGGTGCGACGAGAGTCTCATTCAAACCGGCCACTGGCGATGACGCAGCAACACGCAGTTTGCCCGCCGCGGAACCACAGGGCGACTGCAGGAGAAGCCCCGGCGCGTAGAGCCAGCGAGGCGGGGCCTGCAAGGTGGAGAGCTGAGGGAGGTGGGAGCGGAGCCGCGCGCGGCGGCGGGCAGGCGCGGGCACGCGGCCCCGGCGCCAGTACAGGTGCACGCCTGCGCATTGCCCTGTGCTGCCCGCGCCCGCCACAAAGTGGGCTGGCCCTGTCCTCCTGGCCCCCGCTGGATGCCAGCCATGTGCCCCGCAGCTGTCCTTTTAAGAAAGTCTTTCTCCCCTTTTTCGAAAGAGGGCTTCGATTGGAGCTGGGCGTTTCTTTCCCCTTGTTCATATACCCGGTAAAAAAAATACCTCAGGCCTTGCTCCAACCCCCCCACCCCCCCCCACCCCCGTCACCTGGGTCTACTTAATAAAAAATACCCCGCTCTCCCTTTTAGGATTTTGTGACAAAATGCGTGTCAGAAGACTTTGAATGCTGCAGAGATAGGTCTGCCTGGATTGTAATGTGTTACTGTTGTTCCTCAAAACCGGTTTGGACTCCAGGTTGAATCCAGTGAGAAGAAAAAATTAAAATAATTAAAAAGAAAATAATTAAATAAAATGCCCTACGATGGTGAGAGTTGCCCATAGCCTTTCACTTACTTGTCTTGGACCGGTTTCCCCAATCTGGAAAAAGGGAATTCAACTGGATTGTTTCTGAGGCCTCTTCAAACTCAAAATTGTCATGGGAAAGGTAATTTCAAGCATTCTAGTTGAGAAGTAGAGCTTATAAGTTAAAGGAGAAATTTCAAAGAAATTCACGTCAAATTTGGGGTACTTTCTTGCCTCATACAGGCTTTATTACTATTCTAAATGCTGCAAAAGTGTTGAAACTGTCCATAATTTAAGACGTAAATTGTCCACATTTCAAAACGCTACAACCCATTCAGAGACCAATTTTATGAATATACATCAGGAGTCTTATTCACCCTTCACTACATCAAGACATATGAGCATAGGATCCAAAATGTGATGGAAACAACACAACGATGCTATAGAATTTTTTTAAAAGATTTTATTTATTTATTTGACAGACAGAGATCACAAGTAGGCAGAGAGGCAGGCAGAGAGAGAGGAGGAAGCAGGCTCCCTGATGCACACAGAGCCGGATGCAGGGCTCGATCCCGAACCCTGGGATCATGACCTGAGCTGAAGGCAGAGGCTTTAACCCACTGAGCCACCCAGGCACCCCTAGAGTATCTTCTAAAGTGATGTAATATTCAGGGGAAACAGTTTATCAAACTTACTGAGCATTATGATTGCAAGTACCTAAATTTAAAATTAACAGTCATAAAGACTCGCCTGCATCCAGTTATTACTAGCTGTGTGACCTCTCAACTCCAGTTTCCGTCTTTGAAATCAAGAATAATAGCTGTATTATAGGATTCTTCTGAAGATTAAGTAAGATACATATAGAAGATGCTTAGCACAGTGCATTGCACCTAGTATAGCAATTACAGATTACACAATAAAAACTCCAGAGGGATTTTGTAGGGTATGGTTAGAGCACCAGACCATGGGTAGCTTTATTCTCTATTTCCCAAATGTTCAGTCATATACTTCTATAAAATATATCTTTTTATTTAATTTTAATTCCAGTGTAGTTACCATACAGTGCTCTATTAGTTTGGGATATAAAATACAGCGAGTCAACAATTCCATACAACAAACACACAGTGCTTATCACACATGGACTTCTTGACCCCATCACCTGTTTCTCCCACTCCTGACCCTCATCCCCTCTAGTAACCATCCCATTGTTCTCTCTATAATTAAGAGTCTTGTTCTTGGCTTGTTTCTTTTTCCTAAAATATATATTTAAAAATATATTGGAGGGGTGCCTGGGTGGCTTAGTCGGTTGAGCCACTGCCTTCGGCTCAGGTCATGATCCCAGGGTCCTGGGATGGAGCCCTGCATTGGAATCCTTGCTCAGCAGGAAGCCTGCTTCTCCCTCTCCCTCTGACCCTGCTTGTATTCCCTCTCTTGCCATATTTCTGTCAAATAAATAAATAAAATCTTTTTTTAAAATATATATATATAAGAAAGATCCCTTATGGGAAAAATCTTTGTTGCTCTGTATGTTGTTCACATTAAGGGAGGTCCTAAAGATGGAAAGATGACTCTGCAAATCCTCCCTATACTGTGCTCTCATTGTACCCTGTTTTCCCTCCAGTAACTTTCATCAAACCTATGTTTCTTTAATGTCCGTATTCCCCCACCAACCTATGAACAGAAATCATGGCTGTTCTGTAGGCAATCTGGAATTATTTGATGCTATGAGAACTGGATGTGAGAGCAACCAGTTTTAAACTTAACTCATTCTATACACACCCAGAGAGTCTTCCAGAACAAGTCCATTTTCACTCACATTGACCAATGCTTCAGTAAAACTAACTTCTTTCCTGGTTGTAGGATCAAGAACCTGAGTTTAAGACAAATGGAACAGAGTAAAGATGTGGACCAGTGCTAGCAACTAAAAGGAAGTATGAGGGGTGCCTGGGTGGCTCAGTGGGTAAAACCTCTGCCTTCAGCTCAGGTCAAGATCCCAGGACCTGGGATTGAGCCCCACATTGGGCGCTCTGCTCAACAGGGAGCCTGCCTCTCTGCCTCTCTGATCTTGATCTGTCAAATAAATAAATAAGATGTTTCTAAATAAATAAATAAATAAAAGGAAGCATGAAAGGAAATTTGCATAGCTAGCCTTCCCGGATGTCAGCAGGAACAGTAGATGATAGTAAATTTACCCTATATACTGTCTGTTACTAAGCCCTGGTCTCTATATGTCTAATGGATGGAATCTTCTGCTTAAGATTGACCTCTTTAAATAATGAATATATTAGTAATATCTTAACCTGCATGCTTGTAAATAAATAAATAATGTTGGTGAAATATAGACAAGTATCAGTATAGTTTTTCTTAAAATATTTTATTTTTTTATTTGACAGAGAGAGAGTAGGCAGGGGTGGGGGAAGCAGGCTCCCTGCTGAGCAGATAGTCCAGCAGAATAGTTTTTATTGGTGAACTACCTATGGTAGCTTGCATAAAATGCCCCCTCCTTATCCAGCTAATAGAAATCCTACCCAACTTTAAGGTCTCTGTTTAATGGTAATTCTTTCATCTGTACTTAAAGCGTCCTCCTACAATTACCCCTTTCCATCAAGTGGTATTACATTGTAACTGTTTGATCCTCTTATTCAACAAGTACATATTATGTGCAGAACACTCAACACAGAATCTGTAAATACACAGATGAAATCAAACAAAGATCTTGCCCTCATAAGACTGAGAATCTAATAGGTATATTGAAATATGCACAGGTTGGGGGGGCACTTGGCTGGCTCAATCAGTAGAGTATGGGACTCTTGATCTTGGGTCATGAGTTCAAACCCCATGTTGGGTGTAAAGACTACTAAAAAATAAAGCCTTTTAAAATGAAATAAATGTGCACAAATTAACTCCATGGCTCTCTGAATTAGAGCTCTTGGCTGTAAACAGTGGGAGGAATTGATTGGTAGAATATAGGGTAAGCTAACAGAATCAGTAGGAACACCTGTGAACTAATCACAGATAATGAATAGGAACCAAGGAGTAGCAGCGAACACAGGCAAGGTCATGTCACAAAAACACTCTGGCCACTTCTGCCAACACCTCCATGAGTAATTTCTAATTCCTTTTCCACCTCAATCCCTCAAGATTCTGTGTCCTGATTAAGAATATATAATTAGGGTGCCTGAGTGGCTCAGTCGGTTACACATCAGTTTTCGGCTCAGGTCATGATCCCAGGATTCTGGGATTGAGTCCCTCATTGGGCTCCCTGGTTGGTGGGGAGTCTACTTTTCCCTCTGACCCTCCTCACACTCTTTCTCTCAATCTCCCTCTCTCCCTCAAATAAATAAATAAAATCTTAAAAAAAAAACCCAATATATAATTAGCTAATGATGAGGAAAGGATTGTCTGGCTCTGCCTCCCATGTAGACGTATTGGGATACAGGATGTGGGCTGCCCAAAATGCAATAACCGTGTATTTGTCTTCTATTGCTACTGTAACAGATTATCACAAACTAAGTGGCCTGGACAAAACAAATGTATCATCTCACTGCTCCAGCCAACAGAGTTCAACAGTGGTCTCAATCTTTAGGTATTGGTAAGATTGTACTCTTTCCAGCTGTAGGGGAGAATGCAGTTCTTACCTTTTCCAGATACTAGAGGATGCCCACATTCCATGTCTCCCTGTCCCCTTCCAGCAATGCCATCCCTTCGAGCCCTGCTTCCATCCTCATAGCTCTGCCTCTCACTCTGATCCTCTGCCTTCCTCTTTATAAGGATGCTATATTCCATTGGTTCCACCTGGATAACTCAGGGTAATCTTCTCATTTTAAAATCCTTAATTTAATCACACTCTGCAGACTTCCTTTTGACATACAAGGTAACATATTCATGGGTTCAGGAGATTAAGACATTAAGATATCTTTAGGGGAGCATTATTTTGTCCTATGAAAACAAAACTAAACAAACAAAAAACAACACCCAAACTAGCAATATCCAATACACTTTCTGGTAGTTTCTGTAATTTTTATATTCTTATGTCTTTTTTCCTCTACTAAATTATAAACTCGAGGGGAGAAGCCCAGCTTTAAATAATTTGGAAATAAATATACATTATCCAAATGACTTATTTTTCTATGAGAACATATTTATATGCATAAAATCTAAATTATTTACATACCAAATATATATACATATATAATATTGTTTATTTTATATATATTTATACATATAAATCTATCTTGGAACAGTATTTGCCTATAAAATATGTTCATAAGTATTTCCTAATGAATTCCTAAATGAATGCATGCCCTACTTTTAGCTCAACAGATGAAGCAAATTATGTTAGGCTGAATCTTATGCTACTATAACAAAAAGACCCTAAAATTCAATAGCTCAAAGAAGATAACAGGTTGTGGAGGAGTGGTAGGGAAAGCAATGGCTATACTTCACGAGGTTATTCAAAAACCAACATTCCACCATATAGTTCTTCTGCTATCTCCAAAAGCAGCACTTCTCTAAGTTTAATGTGAATGGGAATCACCTGAGAGCTTGTTAAAATGAAGATTCTGATTCAGTAGTTCCTTGTTCCTCGATGAAATTTAAGATACTGGGGCGCCTGGGTGGCTCAGTGGGTTAAGCCGCTGCCTTCTGCTCAGGTCATGATCTCAGGGTCCTGGGATCGAGTCCCGCATCGGGCTCTCTGCTCAGCAGGGAGCCTGCTTCCTCCTCTCTCTCTCTGCCTGCCTCTCTGCCTACTTGTGATCTCTCTCTGTCAAATAAATAAATAAAATCTTTTAAAAAAAAGTGTTGTTTTTTTTTAAAGAAATTTAAGATACTAACACACTATTTTGAGCAGTAAGGCATTGAGGGACTTGTCTTTTCCTAATTGTTTGAGGATGGACTGCAGGTACATCTGAGATTCAGCTCCCAGGAAGAAGAAATGGAAGGGGAAAAAAAAGCGCAGGGTAGCAATCTCTTTTTAAGCGAAAGTAATGGGAGGGATGTGCATAAATCACTTCCAATTCACATTCCATTGGTGCAAACAGTTTTATGGCCTAACTGTATGGAGTTCTGGGAAATGTAGTCTCTGACAGGGCAGGGGTATTACTCAAGCTTACACTCTACCATTATGCAAGAAGGAGAAAATGGACTTAGGTGGAAAAATGTTGAATTCCTTTGTAAGTAATCTTCAAGCTTATGAAGTTTTCTTAAGACATGTGACAAAATTCCTAGGTGTTTAATTTTCTCACCTGTAAAATGAAAATTATATTATTTGTCTCCGGATGCTCATTGTCATAAGATTTATTTTTTAATTTTTTTAATTAAATTATTTATTTTCAGAAAAGCAATATTCATTATTTTTTCACCACACCCAGTGCTCCATGCAATCTGTGCCCTCTCTAATACCCACCACCTTGTACCCCAACCTCCCACTCCCCTGCCACTTCAAACCCCTCAGATTGTTTTTCAGAGTCCATAGTCTCTCATGATTCACCTCCCCTTCCAATTTACCCCAACTCCCTTCTCCTCTCTAACACCCCTTGTCCTCCATGATATTTGTTATGCTCCACAAATAAGTGGAACCATATGATAATTGACTCTCTCAGCTTGACTTATTTCACTCAGCATAATCTCTTCCAGTCCCATCCATGTTGCTACAAAAGTTGGGTATTCATCGTTTCTTTTTTTCTTAATATTTTATTTATTTATTTGACAGAGAGAGATCACAAGTCGGCGGAGAGTCAGGCAGAGAGAGAGAGAGAAGCAGGCTCCCGCCGAGCAAAGAGCCCGATGCGGGGCTCGATCCCAGAACACTGAGATCATGACCTGAGCCGAAGGCAGCGGCCCAATCCACTGAGCCACCCAGGCGCCCCGGGTATTCATCCTTTCTGATGGACGCATAATACTCCATAGTGTATATGGACCACATCTTCTTTTTCCATTCGTCCGTTGAAGGGCATCTTGTTTCTTTCCATAGTTTGGCGACCGTGGCCATTGCTGCTATAAACATTGGGGTACAGATGACCCTTCTTTTCATGTCATTGTCATAAGACTTAAACCATTAGTTGAGTACATATACGTTGGGAATAATGACCAAATAGAGCTGAACAAATACCAGGTGCACTGATATGTTTATACATCTACTTCTAGGCTAAGTTCAGCTCCAGAAGCTTTACTTAGTGAACCTAAAACAGGCGAAGCAAATGATTCGTAATCCTCATCTTCAAAAAGTTTCTTTCAGGGTGCCTGGGCGACTCAGTCGGTTAAGCGTCTACCTTTGACTCAGGTCATGGTCTCAAGGTCCTGGGATCTAGCCCCGTATCAGGCTCCTGCTCAGCAGGGAGTCTGCTTCTCCCTCTCCCTCTACCTCTCCTCTGGTGCTCTCCCTCTCAAATAAATAAATAAAATCTTTTTTAAAAAGGTTTCTTTCAAAAACAAAATTCTGCACAACCAGATGCAAACAGTTCTGGCTCAACATTTCCCTACCCATACATTCTGCCACCATTAAATTCAATCATGCTTTCTTGTCTTCCATTTTTTGTCCCCAAAAGTCAACTAATCATTTAAATTTAATGATTTAAATATTGGAATCAAGTTCTCCCCACTTCCTCTCCACTTACTCACATCTCACCTCCATAATACAAACTGCAAAGTCTCTGAGCAATTGCTTTTTGCATAATTCATTTAACATTTAATAGTTACTGTGTTTTCTATGTATGCATATAACAGATATATTTCATCCTTCCATCTAGGCTGTGAATACTTCTTTGTTCTTCCTTCAGAAATATTTCATAGTTAATTCAGTTAGAGAATTCAGGATCATAGTGTACTCTGAAGTAATTAGATCACTAACTATCTGTGTATTATCTACCCCCCTCTTTTCCATTTCTGTATGCTCAAGGTCTGCCACAGACCTAGGAAGGAGTAGGCATCTTACATATTTGCTCAACAGTGGATTACATGTGTTGGTGATAGGCTTTCCGAGCAGAAAGAAACTGAAGCAAGTGGGAGGCAGTCGGGGACAGAAGGATTCTAGAGAAACAGAAAAAGCAAAACCTCAAAGCAATCAAATTCATTCATTTAATAATTTCTTGTTGATTGTCTACTCATGGGCCTTGCATTGCAGGAGTTCATGGTCTACCAGAAAATGTAGAAAAAATATTAAAGTAGGTAATAACTGTATGTGGAGGGTAGGAAGGAAACCGACTAGAATAGAGCAGAAGACACACACGGGGCTGTGGCAGTAGATAACGTGGGGTGGGTAAAATGGGATGTGATTATAGAGCCTGAGTGCTGGGATAAAACATTTCATCGCAGTTACGTGGGATTTTCTAGCTCCTTAAAGCCACATGCCACCACAAACAAGAAAAGTTATATTGAAATTTCCATATGTTAGATTTTCCCAGATTATCTCTCATTCCAGAGCAATCATTTGACCTGTCAATGATTCTTACATAGGGATCCCTGTTCATCAAAGCAGAAAAGCCACTTCACTGTTTTCTACTTTTACAATTAGTAAAGTAATACACGTACAAGGTTTAACATTCCAACATGACAGGAAAATATTTAAAGATAAATGAAACTCTCTCTCTCCCCATCCCATCCTCAAACCTACTTCTCACAGGCAACTGACTTTAACCTTTTATGATTTTAGAACTTCTTTGTGGTCACCTTCATAATTCTAAATAATGTGTTTAAAACTCTATTTGTTTACTTATCAAGTTTAAGCAATATCAATTAATACCCCTTATAAAATATGAGGATATGGCTTTTTCTGAGCTATCCACCTCCTCTTCCCGTTTGCCCACCTTCTTCCAATTTTTATAGTTATAATTCCTTTATTGGTTACTTTAAAATCGGTCACCTACTTAAACCTCCATTTCCCGTTCTTCGAACCTTAGGAGTTTCTTGACTGCAACTGCATCAGATAAGGATACAGCTTTCCCCACCCCTTTGTATCTCCCCTTCCACATTCCAGTATCTTCCAGCCATTCAACACTCTTACGAACTAAATGATTATCAACAACAGAAACTAAGAATATTATGATATCAACAAGAAATGGACAAAAACCAGAGTAGCTCCAGGGGGCCAGGAAGCAAGAAGGAGGTGATGACAATGACAGTCTGCTTGGGATGATGCTGATTAGATAAGGGAATTCTTCCATCCTACGATTAATATCATCTCACTTAAGAATCCTTTCAGTCTCCACTAAACTATATCACCTAAACCACCCTACATAGGTGATGAGCTCTCTTCCTTAAGTACTGTACAACTTTAATATTTTTTCTAGTGAGTTTCTGAAAATGGTGAATCCTTTTATTCTATATTTAACTGCAAATATCTTTATTTTAATCTTATTCTTGATGCTATCTTAACCAATGGGGATTAGCAAATTGATGTAATTTTCCCTTGGCACTTTGAAGATATTATTTCATTGTCTTTTATCATCTTGCTGATGAGACTTTATTTTTTTTAAAGATTTTTCTTTATTTATTTGACAGACAGAGATCACAAGTAGGCAGAGAGGCAGGCAGAGAGAGAGGGGGAAGCAGGCTCCCCCCTGTGCAGAGAGCCTGATGCGGGACTTGATTCTAGGACTCTGAGATCATGACCTGAGCTGAAGGCAGAGGCTTTAACCCACTGAGCCACCCAGATGCCCTGAAACTTTTTTTTTTTTTAAGATTTTATTTATTTGACAGACAGAGACCACAAGTAGACAGAGAGCTAGGCAGAGAGAGACAGAGAAGCAGGCTCCCCGCTGAGCAGACTCAATCCAGGACCCTGGGATCATGACCTGAGCCAAAGGCAGAGGCTTTAACCCACTGAGCCACCCAGACTCCCAGTGACTTTATTTTTTAGTTTGTTATTTTGTAGGTATTGTCTTTTCTTTCTGGTAACTCTTAGAATATGTCTGGGTGTGTATTTCTTTTAATTTATCCTTCTCAATACAAGGGATAAACTCTTGAACTAAGGACTTACATTTTTTAATATTACTTATTCTCTCTTTGGGAATTATAATAGCAGTTTTGTTGAAAATTTCCTATCCTTCATTTCTCTTTTCTGGTCTTTCATATTTTTAATCTTTTTATCTCCCTGTGGTAAACTCTATCTGAATGCTCAGTACTATCTTCTGTATCATTTATTCTTTCTTTGATTATGCCTAGTCTACAGTTTTTCCCATCTATTCTTTTGTATTTTAACAATGATATTTTACATTTTCAGGATTAATTATTGGCTTTTTAAAATAATTTTTTATCTTGATTTGTGTAATATTTGCCTATATTATATTCATAATTTTTTGGCCTTTTTAAAGAAATTAGAATTTTTTAAAGTTTTATTTTAAAGATTTTATTTATTTACTTATTTTAGAGAAAGAGAACACGAGAAGAGAGGGAGGGGCAGAGGGAGAAGCAGACTCTGCACTGAGCGCAGAGCCCAACACAGGGCTCACTCAATCTCACGACCCTGAGGTCATGACCTGAGCAGAGATCAAGACTCAGACGCTTAACTGACTCAGCTACCCAGGTACCCTAAAAAACAGATTTTTTCCTTCATACTAATTCTTTTGTTGTCATGACTGTTTTAATGACAACTTATTGTTTTGAAATAATTTCAAATTTACAGTAAATTTGCAAGAATAATACAAAGAACTATTTACCCTTCACTCAGATTCATCAGTTGTTAACATTTTGCCATATGGCCTTTTCTACCCATCAATCATCTAAATACACTCTCATGCTTTTTCTGAATCACTTGAGAGTAAGTTGTACATACAATGTCCCTTTAGGCCTAAAGACTTCGGTGTATGTTCCCTAGGAACAGGGACACTCACTTAAATAACCATAGCACAATTACCAAAATCAAGATATTCAACATTAATACAATAACACTATTACCTAATATGTAGGCATTCCTCGAATTGTGCAATTTATTGCAATTCTTTTCTAGTCCCGGATCCACTCCAGGATCATGCATTGATTGCATTTAGTTTTTTGCTCTTTGATCCCAAACAAGTACCCAGCCTAACTGCAAAGTCTTTAAAGGCTTCTTTATAAAATTAAATTAATGTAGAATAAAATCATAATGTAGAATAAAATCATAATGCCAGTTAGTACAATGAACGTCTATATTACCAGTATCCAGACTTAACCAAAATTCAACATTTGCTTAATTGCTTCATCTACCTTTTTCCCTCTTTATTTTCTTAGTTAAGTAAATAAATAAATATTTCCTCAGGTAAGCATCTTTAAAAATATATGGATTTTTCTTATATAGCCACAATGTCACTTAACAAAATAATAATTTCTTGGAAATATCTACAATTGACTTCAAATGTTTGTTTGTTTGGTTGGTTCTTTCTAGAATCAGGATTTAATGAAATCCATGTATTACATTATGTTATTTCTCCCAGTTTTCTTTTAAAATAAAGCAGCTCCCGCTTTTCCCTCCCTCACTTTATTTTTAATTTTTTATTGACTTTTTAAAAAGCCAGGTAAATTGTTCCATACTATAAAATGTCCCACATTCTAGAGTTGTTGGTTTGCTTCTTAGTGGCATCATTTGTTTTCCTTTATACCTAATATTTTTTTAAAAGATTTTATTTATTGGGGTGCCTGGGTGGCTCAGTGGATTAAAGCCTCTGCCTTCAGCTCAGGCCGTGATCCCAGGGTCCTGGGATCGAGACCCACATCGGGCTCTCTGCTCGGCAGGGAGCCTGCCTCTCCTCTCTCTGTTCCTGCCTCTCTGCCTCCTTGTGATCTCTGTCTGTCAAATAAATAAATAAAAATCTTTAAAAAAAAAAGATTTTATTTATTTATTTGACAGACAGAGATCACAAGGAGGCAGAGAGGCAGGCAGAGAGAGAGAGAGGAGGAAGCAGGCTCCCTGCCGAGCAGAGAGCCGGATGTGAGGCTCAATCTCAGGACCCTGGGATCATGACCTGAACAGAAGGCAGAGGCTTTAACCCACTGAGCCACCCAGGTGCCCCCATACCTAATATTTTTTGTAAAAATAAATGAATTCTGGAGTCTGAATGAAGTTCTGGTTGAGCAGTACTCGGAGTGAAATAGTCCATACACATATATGCAATTGTATATTCTTTCTTTCTTTCTCCATCAATAAATTTACATTGATGCTAACTTCTATTCCAGATTGCTTATGCATTTCCAAAACTCCAGCTTAATCTTGTCCCATTTCTCATTGTTTTAAGGTCCATTGCCTAGATTTGTGGGATTCTTTGTGGGGTGGTGTAGGGTGGCATCTAACACATGATCCTTATAGTGAGTCTTTGGCCTTGATCAAAAGAGACAAAAATAACTAAATATAACTTACAGTATAAGTAAAATAATGCCAAAGCTTCACCAACAATTTTTTTCCCCACAAAAGCATGTAAAATTGGTCAAAAGCATGTTGTATTCAAGGATATTGATATTAGACAAGTCTAGCAATACCATTACTTATGAAATGAGTAAAATATCCTTCAATCACTTCTTACTACAACCCCAGCTCCTGTTCCTTCATTACTCATCTTTAATTATGTAAACAATTTTTAAGTATGATATATCTGGTATTATACTCATAAGCAAAACTATTTTTGATAAGGTTTTAATCAAGTATAATTATTTAGGTATCCCTTTAAATTATTTAAAACTGGTGCCCATGCATATTTACTTATTTAACATATTAAAGTTTCAAACTATCTAGTATAGCTTGATTTTTTAAAAAATATTTTATTTATTCATTTGACAGACAGAGATCACAAGTAGGCAGAGAGGCCGGAGGGGGTTGGGGGAAGCAGGCTTACTGCCGAGCAGGGAGCCCAATGCAGGGCTCGATCCCAGGACCCTGAGATCATGACCTGAGCTTAAGGCAGAGGCTTAATCTTCTGACCACCCAGGAACCCCTATAACTTGATTTTTAAATGTGAAAAGGCATCTACAAAATTTCTGAAATGGACCTTTGCTTTCACAGCTCTTACAGTGAGGTGGGGTATGTCTATTCTGGAAAATAAATCAGGTGACTATGAAAGAAATATTTCATTATCCAGTACAGAAATGTCTATCCTCTCTCTAAACTAATTTGAAATCAAAGTCTGAGATTCTTGTAAACTTCTAAGTTGCCAGTATCCTCAATAAACAATTCCCCTCTCTGAGGCACCTGAGTGGCTCAGTTGGTTGAGCATCTGATTCTTGATCTCGACTGAGGTCTTGATCTGAAGATTGTGAATTCAATCCCATCATTGGGCTTCACGCTGGGCATGCCTCCCACTAAGAAAGGAAATAAAAGAAGAAAGAGAGAGAGAGAGAAAGAAAGAAAGGAAGGAAGGAAGGAAGATAGATATAAGGTACTTTTATTTCAGTCACTTTTTTTTCTGTTTTAAATATCAACATACATCTTGAAGTTCATTTTATTGATTGAATAGTGCACTTGAAGGTATAAGTTTTTACTGTATTCTCTCTGACAAATCAACAATAAGGTAAATAATGATTTGACTATCACGTAATTTGGAGGAAAATTTCTGGAACACTGAAGCAGAAAATCAAAATGGAAAACTGGTTGTAATGACAAAAGCAGTAGTTTAAAATTGTTCATTTGCTCTCAAGTGTTTTCTTGGTTATGACAGGATGTACTGTCAAAAAATCACAGTGGTGTTCTTGTTTTCCTGCTAGCGACTCACCTGGGAACCATAGCAACAAAACTAAAATATTTCTTCTCTAAGAAACCTACGCATATGTTAACAAAGATTGGTGGTGGGTGGTGTGGTTGGGAGGGAAACAGGAGAAAAATATGTAGACACTTCCCAAAGAAAAACAGACTCTTTTAATCATGTATTTTCATTCCCAATTTATTTTTCATCCTCACATTCAGAGTTCTTTGATTCCACGGAAGAGTTCATCATGTTTACGCTAAAATTTCTTGTAGTAATCATTCCTGTATGTTATTTTCCACCATACACCTATTTACCAAATCCATTTTATGGTTTTTACTCTTTTTTTAAAAATAAAAATTTTGTGAAATTTCCTGGTCTTCCCCATGGAGAACTAGAGCAACCGGTAGCTCTGAGGAACAGTAATGCTTTTTCCTCTTGCCTTGATGGAAAGATTTTTCTTTCTTGGTTGGAAAGATTTTTTTCTTGATTTTTCCCTTACCCTTTGTCCCCTCTCTGTGCAGGTAGTGGATGTGGATCTGACCTCACGTGAACCTGGCATAACCAATCAGAACTCTGCTTCCCTCTGCCATAGTGATAGGCTCAAGGATGAACATATGACTCAAGCAGTGAGAGGATTTCCCCAGGTCCCTGGATTGATTAGGCTTTTGGCTGAGATACTACACTTCTAGAATGGAAGCCTGGTGCTTTAGTGACTGTGTTAGTAGAAGGTTGACCCAGAGGAGAAAATAGCCAAAGACATAAGGATTCTGATAATATCATTTAAGCCCCTGGATTCATGGTCAAAGTCAACTTTTCCACTAAACGTTTTAATTATGTGAGTCAATATATTTACTCTTCTTTAACCAGTTTGGGTTGGGTTCTCTATTTGCAGCCAAAGGATTCCTTATACAAAAGCATATGTTGTAAAAATGATATCCTAACACAAGTTCCGTCTTTACATTTTTTTTCCCCACACATGGTTAAATGTTTCCTGTAAGGGTGCTTGGGAGGCTCAGTCAGTTAAGCATCTGCCTTCACCTCAGGTCATGATCCCAGGGTCCTGGAATCAGGTCCTGCATTGGGCTCTCTGCTCTGTGGGGAGCCTGCTTCTCCGTCTACCTGTTGTTATCCCCCCTGCTTATGCATGCTCTCTCGCTCTCTCTGGTAAAGGAAATAAAATCTTTAAAAAACAAGTGTTTTCCATAATTTTTTTATATACTGAATGATACCATGTGCTCTAAATTACTAAAAATCACACCATCTTAATAACTCAATTTTGGAAACAAAGCACTATCTGTGGTAGAAGAAGCATTCAATTATGAGCTGGGAGACTTGGGTTCTATCCTACTTTGTATCTAACTGCAGTTTAGGACATGGATATGTTGCAGTGTCTTCCCTGGATATTGATACTGTAAGTAGCTTGAGTTGGACTGTCCTTACGGCACTTCTAACATTAAATTTTTGTCACTCTTAGAAATACAGCCCAGAGCGGGAAAATGGAAGAGACTCTATTAAATAGGAAGTAATAGATAAGCAAAAACATTTTTCTTTCAGTAAAACAATATTAATTTCAGGTGCTCATGTATAAAATCTTTTATATTTTAGGTCAAAGGAAAAAACTGTAGTAAGATCATTATTGTTCTCTGGTATTTCTTGCACTTCCCTATTGGACTATGATGTATCCTCACCCCCTTAATGGCAGGTTTGGCCTTGTGACTTGCTTTGGCTGTGTGATATGAATGGAAGTGACACGTGTGATGTCTGGGCAGAAGAGTTCACTCGTGGGTCACGTGTTCTCTTTTCCTTTGCGGTGATAATCCTCGATGTGCCAGATGGACTGTGCTCCATCACCCAGGGTTCCAGACTGAATAGGATGTGGAACAAAGCTGCTGCTTTGTGTCCATAAGGGACACGCACTGTGAGAGAAAAATAAACCTTTGTGTTTGTAAGCCACTGAGATCTGGGGAATTGTTTGATACCGCAGCATAATCCCGCCTCCCCTGACTGACGTTGCAGTGGTGACTAGGCAAAGCTGCACTAGGATCATCATGCAGGCTAAGACTAAGGCTAGCACTGTATTAACACAGAAAACCTGTACCATCATTTTTTTCTCCAAATTTTTTTCTAAACTTAGTTGATTAGATGTCAATTGTATTACTTAATAGTAAAAACATAGGGCCTGCAATAGTGCCAGAATTATAAAGGAGCCTCATGTATAGAAGTTTAGTAACAGGAAGCTTCTTCAAGCCTGAACTGATTTTATGTGAAAAGAAATTGCAATCGAAATAAGAAATAATGAAAAAAAAAAAAAAAGAAAGAAGAAAGAACGATTTTAAAAGTGAGGCTGAAAAATTTTTTTTAAATGAAAGTGAGACTTATAGGTGGAAGCTGTGAAATCCTGAGACTTAAATCCTAAGTGATTATATAAATTCCCTCAGGAGTTGGAAAAGAGGTTAAAAATGCCATCTAGACAGAAGTACAGCAACACTTGAAGCAATTATAATAAATTGTGTTCTAACTATGTATAAAACTTAATTGTAATCTCCTTTTGGATTCTAAAAGAATATATTGAACACTAATAATTAATATACATGAAGCCTATAGAAATAGAGATTACTAGTTCATGAGGCATTATTAACAGATGAATTACTGATTGTGAACAATTTTATGTGCCATGCTCTGAGGTAGGGAGTAGACTCTACTGAAGAAAAAAAAAAAAAAGGACTCTGAGGGAGCTTGCAAAGAAAAATGCTTTGAATACAATAACAGAAACTATCCCATAATGAAGGAAGTTTTTTTTTTTTTACACCATTTATGAATGGTGATTTTGAAAATATTTTCCTTGAAAAAAATAACATGAACATTGAAATATAATTAATGATTGGCTAGGATTTCTAAATTAGAGCCCTAAAATTAGAAACAATGAGATAAGACTCCTTATCTAACTATGAGGACCTTCAGTGAGTAATATCTGATGCATTACTTCCATATCCTAACTAACTCTGAAATACATTTCTCTTTTGGCCAACTCAAATCTATTATCATAAGGATGTAAAATTATGGAAACCATAGTTCTAGTATAAAACCAAGTTGACACAACACAAAACCACAGGGAATTTTTCAGACTTTTCTTACATCGTACTTACCTTTCCATGTCTGTACATACAAATCTAATTTCAGTTTATATCATGTGCATACAGAATTTTATAATTCAGATGTTCATAAACTCAGATATTTTTACTTTAATTCTTTATTATGACAAAGACAATGATATAAATGGTCACATGACACTCTTATAAGAAATATAGCCTTTGTTTTGCTATATAAAATAACATCTACATGCAGGTATACCTCAGAGACAGAATGCTGCAAAAAAACCTATATTGCCATAGAGTAAGTCAAATGAATTTTTTGGTAACTCATGCATATAAAACTTGTGTTTACACTAGACTATAGTCTATTAAATGCACAACATTATTCTGAAAGAAAAAATAATGTACATACCTTAATTTCAAATGTTGTTGTTGCTAAAAAATACTAAACATCATCTGAGCTTCAGGAAGTCAATCTTTTTGCTGGGGGAGGATTTTGCCTCCATGTTTTGGCTGCTGATCATGGTGGTGGTTGCGCAGGTTTGGGGTGGCTGGGCCAATTTCTTAAAATAAGACAACCATGAAGTTTGCCATATCGATTGACTCTTCCTTTCACAAATGACTTCTCTGTAGCATGAATGCTGTTGGACAGCATTTTACCCATAGAACTTCTTTCCAAACTGGAGTCAATCCTCTCAAAGCCAACCACTGCTTTTGTTTAGGAAAGATTCTAAACCCATTATCGTCATCTCAACAATCTTCACAGCATTTTCACCACGCGTAGATCCCCTCTCAAGAAACCACTCTTTGCTCATCCATTAGAAGCAACTCTTCACCCATTCAAATTTGATCATGAGTTTGCACACCCTCAGGCTCCACTTCTAATGCTGCTTCTCTTGCTGTTTCCACCACATCTGCAGTGACTTCCTCCACTGAAGTCTAGAACCCCTCAAAGTCACCCGTGAGTGTTGGAATCAATTTCTGAAATTCTGGTAATGTTAATATTTTGACTTCTTACCATGAATCATGAATGTTCCTAATGCCATCTAGAATGGTGAATCACTTCTAGAAGTTTCCAATCAACTTTCCTCTGATCCATCAGAACAATTCTCTCTATGGCAGCTGTGGCTTTATGAAACAGTTCTTAAATCACAAGACTTGAAAGACAAAATTACCTTTTCATCCACGAGCTACAGAATGTAGAAGGAATGTTAAGTTAACAGGCATGAAAGCCACATTGATCTCTTTGTACATCTCCATCAGAGCTCTTGGGTGACCAGGTGTATTGGCAATGAGCAGTAATATTTTGAAAGAAATCTTTTTTCTGAGCAGTGGTTTCAGAGTGGGATTAAAATATTCAGTCAATCACTTGTAAACAAACGTGGTGTCATCTAGGCTTTGTTGTTCCATTTCTAGAGCACAGGCAGATTAGATTTAGCATAATTCTTCAGGGCCCTAGGATTTTCAGAATGCTCAACTTCAGAATGGCTTCAACTTAAAGTTACCAGCTGCATTAGTCCCTACGAGGAGAGCTAGGCTGTCCTCTGAAGCTTTGAAGCCAGGCACTGACTTCTCCCCTATAATTGTGAAAGGCCAAGACGGCATCTTCTTCCGATAGAAGAAGGCGATTTCATCCACATTGAAAATCTGTTGTTCAGTGTAGCCACCTTCAGTAATGATCTTAGCTAGATCTTCTGAACCACTTGTGGTTTGTTTCACTTTGCACTTTGATGTTTAAGGAAACCTCTGCCAGGTTCAAACTTTTCTCCTGCAGTTTCCTCACCTCTCTCAGCCCTCAAAGATTTGGAGAGAAAGTTAGGCCTGGCTCTGGATTGAGTTTTGGCTTAAAGGAATGTTGTGGCTCCTTTCGTCTTCTATCCAGACAACTCAAACTTTCTATCAGCACTAAGACTGTTTTGCTTTCTTATCATTCATGTGTTCACTGAAGTAGCACTTTTAATTTCCTTCAAGAACTTTTCCTTTGCATTCACAACCTGGCTTACTGTTTGACACAAAGGCCTAGCTTTCAGTCTATTGTGGCTTGCAACATGCCTTCCTCACTGAACTTAATCATTTCTAGCTTTTAATTTGAAGTGTGAGACATGTGGCTCTTTTCACTTAAACACATAGAGGCCATTGAGGGTTACGAATTGATCTAATTTCAATATTGTTCTGTCTTAGGGATAAGGGAGGTCTGAGAAGAGGGAGGAAGATAAAGGGAAGGCCAGTGAGTGAAGCAGTCAGAGCACACACATTTATTTTATCTATTTATTGCTTTAAACAACTCTACCCCCAGCGTGGCCTTGAACTCACGACCCTGAGATCAAGAGTCACAAGCTCTAATGACTGAGCCAGATGGGTGACCCAACCACAATTATTGATTAAGTTGGCCATACTACAGTGGTGGATCATGGTGACCCCAAACAATTACAATAGTAACATAAAAAAATCACTTTTCACAGATTACCATGACAAATATAATAATAATAATGAAAAAAGTTTGAAGTATCGTGAAAATTACCAAAATGTGACACAGAGAAAGGAAGAGAACAAATGCTGTTGGAAAAATGACACTGATAGAATTGGTTGATGCAGGGTTGCCACAAACCTTCAAATTGTAGAAAATGCAGTGTTTGTAGAAAGTGCAATAACATGACGGAAGCCTGTATATTTTCTCCTGTTTTCCAAAGAAGATAAGACATTTACTATTAATACAGTGACCATTTCTCCCAGATTACACTGGTTGTCTTGGTATAACTAAACCCCTTACTCTTTCAAAACATCCCAGCTTGACAATATATGGAGTCACTCTACTACCAGTCATTCATATTTGGGGTCTTTGCCCTTATCCACTAGATGGCACTGGAACCCAGGATCTTATCTTGATCCAGGAAGATGGGAGGCATCTGGAATTTAATCCACAGAGGTTGCCCCTAATACTGCTAATCCTTCTGTTACCTACTTTAGATGCTACCATTGAAACTGTCCGCAGAGCCTGGGCTCTTCATGATTAGTCTTCCTTGGTACTCACACAGCCAGCCCTGTATAATCCCCATATAAAATCCACCTGGGGTCCGGGACCCTCCATAGGCTCCTTCTCACCCTCCCCACCCACCTTCCTTCCACATCCTGGATTAGTTTGGACCATCTTCCAATGTCCCTTAATTTATAGCACCAACATTCTTTGCTTCTCCTTTAAACCATTCAACTGAATTCTCCTTTAGGGATGCAGACCAATCAAGATAAACCCTGGGTTGGAGTTATGTTCCAGGGGGCCCTGAAGCACAAATGTGATGATGAGGGGACACTAATATCTTGGTAATATACTGCATTAAGTTTAATGTACTGCATTAAATTTCCTTATGTATGCATATCTTGGTGCATATGTGCAAGCATTTCAATGGGACCAATTTATAGATATTTTATCAAAAGGCATATACATATTTTAAGCCACTTTATTGAGGTATGATTGACATGGATAAAGTTCTACATATTTAATGTATACAACTTGATTAATTTGAAGATGAGTACACATACATGAAACCATTACCACAATTATGACATAAACATATCCCTCACTTTCAGAAGTCTTCCCACCCGCTTTATTTACTTATTGTATGTGTCATAAGAACATCGTAAGATCTGCCATCTTAGCAAGTTTTTTTTTTAATTTTATTTATTTATCAGAGAGAGAGAGGGGAAGAGAGAGAGCACAGGCAGACAGAATGGCAGGCAGAGGCAGAGAGAGAAGCAGGCTCCCTGCTGAGCAAAGAGCCCGATGTGGGACTCGATCCCAGGACGCTGGGATCATGACCTGAGCTGAAGGCAGCTGCTTTACCAACTGAGCCACCCAGGTGTCCCTTAGCAAGTTTTTAAGTATACAATTCAGTGTTATTAAACATAAGTACTATGCTTAACAGTAGATATCTAGGACATATTCATCCTGCAAAACTGCAACTTTGTACACTTCAACTAACACCTCTCCATTTCTTCTTCTCAGATTCTCTGCTTCTATGAGTTTAACTATTTTTTAGATTCCTCATATAAATAGGATCATGTAGTATTTGTTCTCTGGTGTCTGGCTTATTTCATCTACCAGACTCATTCTGTTATCACAAGTGGCAGGATTTTCTTCTCTTTCATGGCTGAATAATATTCCATTGTGAGTATATACTATATTTTCTTTATCCATTCATCCACTGATGGACATTTAGGTTGTTTCCATGTCGCCAGTATTATAAACAGTGCTACAGAGACCATGGGAATGCAGATATTTCTTAAAGGTACTAATTTCAATCCCTTTGGATAGCTATCCTGAAGCAGAATTAATAGATCATATGATGTTTCTATTTTTATTTTTCTTAGAAACCTCCATATCATTTTTATAGTGACTTCACTAATTTACACTCTGACCAACAGTGTACAAAGGTTCCCTTTTCTTCATGTCCTCACTACATGAAAATATCATATTTTTAAAAAAGATTTTATTTATTTATTGTATATAGAGAGAGTGAGAGGAGGGGGAGGGGTAAATGAAGAGGGAGAGAGAGAATCTCAAGCGACTTTGCACTGAGCAGTGAGCCCGACATGGGGCTCAATCTCACAGCCTCACTGATATGCACGACATGAGCTGAAATCAAAAGTCTGATACTTAACCAGCTGAGACACCCAGGTACCCCCCACCTTTTTCTTTTTTAATAATAGCATCCTAACAGATGTGAGGTGATATCTCATTGTGGTTTTAATTTGTTTTTCCCTGATAATTAGTAATACTGAATACCTTTTCAAATACCTGTTGGCCATTTATATATCTTCTTCAGCGAAACAGCTGTTCAGGTCCCTTGCCCATTTTTAAAATCAAGTTATTTGGTTGTTTTCACTATTGTTTGAGTTCCTAATATTTCTTGAATATTATCCATTCATCAGATACATGGCTTGCAAATATTTTCTTCTGTTCCATAGGTTGTCTTTCAGTTTGTTAATTTTCTCCTTTCCTGTGCAGAAGTTCAGTTTGATGTAACTACATTTGTCTATTTTGCTTTTGTTGCCTGTTGCAATGCCTACATTGCATATGTACATTGCTTTGGTTTGTATGTACATTTTAATAATAAAAATTCTTCCAATCCATGAACATAGAATGTACTTCCATTTATTTGTATCTTTAAAAAATTTTCTTTTGTCAGTGTTTTATAATTTTCAGTGTACCAATCTTCCACCTCAAGTTTATTCCTAAATATTTTCTTCTTATACTTTTTAAAGATTTTATTTATTTCTCAGAGAGAGAGCACAAGCAGGGGGAGTAGCAGGCAGAAGGGGAAGCAGAGTCCCCACTGAGCAAGGAGCCACATGTGGGACTTGATCCTGGCTCCCTGGAATCATGACCTGAGCTGAGGTCATGTGGGTTAAGGCAGACCTTAACCAACTGAGCCACCCAGGGATCCCCTAAATATTTTATTCTTTTTTATATGTTTGCATATGGGATTGTTTTGATTTAGGTATCTTGTCTTTTTCTTGATTAACTTCTCTGGTTAAAACTTCTAGTACTATGTTGAATAGAAGTATCAAGAGGGAGCATCTTTGTCTTATCTTGATCTTAAAGGAAAAGCTTTCAGTTTTTTACCATTGAGTATGATGTTAATGGTAGGTTTTTTATATATGACCTTTTATATCTTCTATATCCTATTCAGTGACAGTTTTTATCATAAAAGAATATTTAGTTTGGTCAAATACTTTGTCGACATTGATCAAATGTAGATGTTGAGATGATCATGTGATTTTTATCTTTCATTCTTTTAATTAATGGATCACACTGATTGATTTGCATATGTTGAACTATCCTTGCATTTCCAAGGATAAGTTATGTATATCTTTTTAATGTTCAATTGAATTCAATTTTCTAATATTTTGTTAAGAATTTTTGAATCTATATTCATCAGGGATATTGGCTTTTTTCTTCCATTGTGATGTCTTTAACTGGTTTTGGTATCAGGGTGATGCTGGCTTTGTAAGTTTGGAAGCCTTCCCCCTCTTTCAATGTTTAGGAACCAACAGTTTAAGATGGATTAGTATTAATTCTTCCTTAAATATTTGGTAGAATTCAACAGTGAAGCCATCTGGTACTGGGATTTCCTTTTTTGGGAATTTTTTTTTTTTTTTAAATTGAGTCCATCTTCTTTGTTATTGGTCTCTTCCAGCTTACTATTTCTTCTTGATTCAGCCTTGGAACTTTGTTTGTCTCTAAGAACTTATTGATTTCTTCTAGATCATCCAATTTTTTGCAAATAATTGTTCAGAACTGTCCCTGATTATTTTTTAATTTGAGGCATTAGTTGTAATATATCCTCTTTCATTTCTAATTTTATTTATTTGAGTATTCTTTTTTCTTAGTTTAGCTAAGGGTTTATTTGTTTTTAAGATTTAATTTTTAAGTAATCTTTACACCCAACATGCAGCTCAAACTCACAACCCCAAGATCAAGAGTCACATGCTCTACTGACAGATACAGTCAGGTGTCCCATGAAGGGCTTATATTTACGAACCTTTTCAGAAAATCAACCCTTAGTTTTGTAAAATTTTCTATTGTTTTTCTAGTTTCTATTTCATTTATTTCTGCTCATCTTTATTTCTTTTCGTCTGCTAATTAGGCTTAGTTTCTTCCTTTTTTATAAGTTTAATAACTAACTATAAAGTTAGTTATTTCAGATCTTTCTTTCTTTTTAATGTGGGCGTTTGTCACCATAAAACTCCCTTACTACTGCTTTCATTGCATCCCATAATTTTTCATGTGTTGTGTTTTCTCATGATATTTTCTAATTTCCCTTTGATTTCTTCTTTGATCCAATGGTTATTTGAGTGTATTATTTAATTTCCATATATTTATGAATTTTCCCATCTTCTTGCATTATTAATTTCTAGTTTCATTCCACTGTGTTTGGAAAAAATATTTGGGATGATTTCAATCTTGCTAAATTTGTTAAGCTTTGTCTTTCAACATAGGATCTATCCTAGAGAATGTTGGGTGTGTACTTGAGAAGAATGTGTATTGTGCTGCTCTTGGATGAAGTGTTCTGCATATATCTATCAGGCCCATTTGGTTTTTAATGTTATTCAATTCCGCTTATTCATTCACCCTGTCTAGATGTTATACCCTTAAATGAAAATGGGGTATTGAAGTCTCCTTCTATTACTGTATTGCTATCTATTTCTCCCTTCATATCTGTTAATGTTTGCTTTATAAATTTAGAAGCTCTGATGTTGGGTGCCTACATATTCATAACTGTTCTATCTTCCTGTTGAATTGGCCCTTTTATCATTATATAATGTATATCATTATATCATTCTATATGTACATATAATGTATATATATGTATGTATTGTTGTATCATTATATAATTATATCTATAATTGACCCTTTTATCATTATATGTGTATAGAAATATATACACATATATATTCTAAATATATATAGAACACATATATCTTTGTCTCTTTTTAGTTTTTTTTTTTTTTAAAGATTTTATTACCCATTTGACAGAGAAAGATCACAAGTAAGGCAGAGAAACAGGCAGAGAGAGGAAGGGAAGCAGGCTCTCCACTGAGCAGGGAACCTGATATGGGGCTTGATCCCAGAACCCTGGGATCATGACCTGAACCAAAGGCAGAGGCTTTAAACAACCGAGCCACCCAGGTGCCCCAAGTCTCTTGTTAGTTTTTGACTTAAAGTCTATTTGTCTGCTATAAATATAGCCACCTCTGTTCTCTTTTGGTTACTATTTGCATGGAATATAATTTTTCATCCCTTAATTTTTAGCCTATGTATGCCTTTTTAAAAAAGATTTATTTATTTTGAGAGAGAGAGAGCAGGAATGTGGGGAGGGGTAGAGGGAGAGAGAGAATCTCAGGCTGACTCCTTGCTGAGTGTGGAGCCCCACACTGGGTTTGATTCTGGGACTGGGAGATCATGACCTGAGCTGAAATTAAGAGTCAGCCACTCGGGGCGCCTGGGAGGCTCAGTGGGTTAAAGCCTCTGCCTTCGGCACAGGTCATGATCCCAGGATCCTGGGATTGAGCCCCACATCGGGCTCTCTGCTCAGTGAGGAGCCTGCTCCCCCCCCCCCACCCCCGCTCTGCCTGCCTCTTTGCCTACTTGTGATCTCTGTCAATAAATAAATAAAAATCTAAAAAAAAAAAAAAAGTCAGTCACTCAACCAATTGAGTCACCCAGGTGCCCCTAGCCTATGTGTGTCTTATATGTGAATCTAAAGTGAGTTCCTTTTATTTTTTTTAATTTTTAAAAAAGATTTACTTATTTACTTGAGAGGGACAGAGAGATAGAGGGGAGGCAGTAGCAGAGGGAGAGAGAGAATCTCGAGCAGACTTCAAAGTGAGCACAGACCCCAGCTGGGGGCTCAATCCCTGACCCTGAGACCATGACCAGAGCTGGAATCAAGACTCCCACGATCAGCTGACTCAGCCACCCAGACACCCCTAAAATGAGTTCCTTTTAGACAGATGCAGCTCCATCTAATTTTTTTTCTCCATTCAGCCATTCTATGTCTTTTAAATGGGGAGTTTAATTCCTTTGCATCTAAAGTAATGATGGTCAGGTAAGGACACCATACTGCCATTTCATTAATCATTCTCAGTCTGTTTTGTAGTTCATTTTCCCCTTTCTAACTCTCTTGCTATCTTCTGTTGTGATTTGATGAGTTTTCATATTGTTATGTTTTGATTCCTTTTTCTTTTGTACATTTTCTTTAGGTATTTTCTTTGTAACTGCTCTGATGCTTACATAAAACATAACAGTCCATTTTAAAGCTTCAATTGCATAAAAATACTTTTACCTCATACACATACACTTCATTATTGATGTTATTGGCATTATATTATCGATGTCATAATTTGTATCTTTTATATTACATATGTATTAACAGATTTTTTTCAGTTGTAGTTATTCTTAAAACTTTTATCTATTAACTTATTCTAGGGTTAAATTTGCACCACCGTTACAGTATAACATTTATTCTGTGTTTATCTATATATTTACCTTTACCTGTGAGATTTATTTATTTTTTAAGATTTAATTTATTTATTTATTTATTTATTTGAGAGAGAGAGAGAGAACATGAGAAGGGGGGGGGCAGCGGAGATGGAGAAGCAGGCTCCCTGCAAGCAGATCCCAGGACCCTGTGATCAGGACCTGAGCTGAAGGCAGATGCTTAACTGACTGAGACACTGGGATGTCCCTACCAGTGAGATTTATACATTCATATGCTTTTGTGTTGCTGTTTAGCATTCTTTCATTTCAACCTGAGGAACTTTCTTTAGCACTTCTTGTGAGGCATGTCTTGTGGTGACAAACTTCCTTAGTGTTACTTGTCTGGAGTCTAACTCTCCTCCTTTTTTAAATAACAGTTTTGCCAGGTATAGTGTTCTTGGTTGGCAGTTTGCTGTTACTTTTGTTGTTTGTGTACCTTGAATAAATCATCCTACTCTCTTGTGACCTGCTAGGTTTATGCTGAAAAATCTGTTCATAATCTTTTGGGCATTCCTTGTAGGCAATGAGCTCCTTTTCTCTTGCTGCTTTTAAAATTTGTTTTTTGTGTTTCACTTTTGACAATTTAATTATAAGTGTTTCAGTGTAGACCTCTTTAGGTTTGCCAGTCTTGGGGGTTTTGAGCTTCATGCATCTGGATGTCCATTCCCTCCCCATATTTGAAGAGTTTTCAACATTATTTCTTTAAATAAGCTTTCTCTTCCTTTCTCTTTCTCTGATTCTTCTGGGATTCCAATATGCATATATTGCTTTTCTTGATAGTATGCCTTAAGTCCTATAGCCTTTCTTCATTTATTTTTTCATTCTTTCCTCTTTTTGCCCCTCTGACTGGATAATTTAAGTTGATGTCTTTAAAATATAAATCAACCAATCAGTCTTGAGTTCATTGAATCTTTTGCTTGAGTCTGCTTTTAGAGCTCTCTGTTACATTTTTTCATTTCATTTATTGTATTTGTCAGCCCTAGAATTTCAGTTCAGTTCTTATTTTATGGTTTCCCTTGGTGTCTATGTTCTTTTGCTGTTCATTGAGTTTCTCTAAGATTATTATTTTGGGGGGGCCTGGGTGGCTCAGTGGGTTAGGCCACTGCCTTTGGTTCAGGTCCTGATCTCAGGGTCCTAGGATCAAGCCCCGCATCGGGCTCCTTGCTCAGTGGGGAGCCTGCTCTCTGCCTCTGCCTGCCTCTCTGCCTGCTTGTGATCTCTGTCTCTGTCTCTCTCTCTCTCTCTCTGTCAAATAAATAAATAAATAAAATCTTTAAAAATAAAGATTATTATTTTGAATTCTTTGTCAGGCAATTCATAGATCAAGCCCCGCATCGGGCTCCTTGCTCAGTGGGGAGCCTGCTCTCTGCCTCTGCCTGCCTCTCTGCCTGCTTGTGATCTCTGTCTCTCTCTGTCTCTCTCTCTCTGTCAAATAAATAAATAAATAAAATCTTAAAAAAAAAAGATTATTATTTTGAATTCTTTTTTTTTTAAAAAGATTTTATTTATTTATTTGACAGAGAGAAATCACAAGTAGATGGAGAGGCAGGCAGAGAGAGAGAGAGGGAAGCAGGCTCCCTGCTGAGCAGAGAGCCCGATGCGGGACTCGATCCCAGGACCCTGAGATCATGACCTGAGCCGAAGGCAGCAGCTTAACCCACTGAGCCACCCAGGCGCCCCTATTTTGAATTCTTTGTCAGGGAATTCATAGATCTCCATTTCCTTGGGATTGGTTTTTGGAAATTTATTTTCTGCCTTTAGTTGTGTTGTTTCCCTAACCTTCATGTCCCTTATAGCCTTGTATTAATATCTGTGCATTTGAAGAAGTAGTCATCTCTTCTAGGCTTTATTGACTTGCTTTCAGAATAAACGAGAGATTCTGCAGTTTCTCAGAAGGTATGAACACATTTGCTGGTGTGGAAGTTTTAGGATTGTGTGCTTTCTCCCTACACTGCAGTGTTGTGCCACGTGCTTAAGAGTCAACCACTCCTTTTACTAATGGCTGTGCTCTGAGATGCTGTGATGATGACCACAAGCGTCACGCCTCTCCCTCCCTCCTGAAGGAGCAATCTTAAGGTTGTGCACTTCTCCCAGTCTTGCAGAGTCAAGCCAACTTCTGAGATCCTTGATGGCTATGAGATCCATGAGCCATCTGTGAGAGCATGTGGAGCTGCCATCTGCAGGGGCAGTGGGCACCAGGCACGGGGGTCTGTGGGCTGCCAAAGGTCTCATTGACCAAAGTCTTTGAGCCTTCACCCCTTCTTTGTTCTTAGCTGCCCCATGTTATTTAGCTATATCTATTCCCTCAGCATTCTTAGTGAGGTGAAACACCCTCTTGAGGAGTGCCCCAGAAGGCTGGGGAAGCTGGATGCTCACATCATTCTCTGTTTCCCCTGTGAGAGAAATCAGGCACCAAAAGCAGCTCTCTCAGTGCTAAGCTGTGCCAGTTGGAGGAGGGGTGACAACAGTTAAATTGAAAGTGTTCGTACCTGGGCTACCTGGGTGGCTCAGTGGGTTAAGCCTCTGCCTTTGGCTCAGGTCCTCATCTCAGGGTCCTGAGCTTGACATTGGGCTCTCTGCTCAGCGGGGAGTCTGTTGCCCCCCCCCCACCGCCTGCTGCTCTGCCTACTTGTGATCTGTCAAATAAATAAAAAAATTAAAAAAAAAAAAAGAAGAAAGTATTCTTACTCTTTTCAATGCAGCCACTCTTGGATTTTGTGCTCCATTGGGAGGCTGGATATTCTCAACTAGACTCCAGAGGTCTCATAAAGGTGATTTTATCCATGTGTATTTGTTAAATTGGTGTTTGTCAGGGTATGAAGGCTGGGTCCTCCTATTGTGCCATCTTGATGATGACATATACATATATATTTTTAAAGTATTTATAAATACTACCAAAATAAATTTCACCTGATTAACAACTATTTTCCCATTTCTTGAAGACACTAATTAAAATGATTAAAAAACATAAACTTAATGGGCAAAAAATGGGCTATTTGGTTTTAATCTATAGTTTATCAGCCATTTATATATTTAAATAAATTTTTATTCATTACCTTTAGCTTATTTTTCTATAGGATTTTCTCCGCCACCCCACCATACTGTCTGTCCTTCCTTCTTTCCTTCATTTTTTTAAACTGTGGACTGGCAGGATTTTTAGAATTTTAATCTTCTGAGGAGCCTGGGTGCCTCAGTTGGTTAAACGTCTGCCTTTGGTTCAGGTCATGATCTCAGGGTCCTGGGATTTAGCCCCGCATCTGGCTCCCTGCTCACAGGGGAGCCCCTTCTCTTATCCCTCTGCCTGCCACTCCTCCTGCTTGTGCTCTCATTCTGTGTCAAATAAATCTTCACAAAAATTTAATCTATTTTTTCAAATATTTTTGCAGTCATTTATAGTTTAATTTTGCCTCAGGAGTCTTTGATGGCATAGACCTTTACATTTTTACATATGAAGTATGCTAAATGTTACATTTTTGACAGCACTGAAAATTCAGATGGTTTTAAATACTAGACATAATACAACTAGGTGAAATGGCCCAGGTAGGACTGGAGGAACTGGGAAGTATATGCCCTATCAAAAATGGGTCAGGTGGGGCATCTGGGTGGCTCAGAAGATTAAAATGTCTGCCTTCCACCCAGGTCATGATCCTGGTGTCCTGGGATCAAGCCCCATGTTGGGCTCTTGGCTCAGTGAGAAGCCTGCTTCTCCCTCTCCCTTTCCCTCTGCTCATTCTCTCTCTCTCAAAATGAGTAAGTAAAATTTTTAAAAAACAAATGGCTTAGGCAACTGCTTCTGTGCATGATTCAAGTCCAGTGGTACCCAAACTTACTCTTGACAAAGAATTACTGGAAATTGGGTTTTAACTTAAATATTCCAATTTAAAAACTAGCAACTAAACAGTTTAAAAATGCTGTATGAGTCTAACAAAACAATTATGAAGGCTGAATATTACTAAGATCTCTTGTTCTTTTCCAGTTGATTTTTATGAACATTTTTGGTAAACAATCACATAACTAGCAAATAAAGACAGATTTACTTCTTCCTTTCAGTATTTGTAATACTTCTTTCTTTTTCTTATCTGTTATTTGTTAGGATTCTTAGAATTTGGTTCAATAGTAAGAATCCTAGTCTTGTTCTGGAGTTTGATGGTTTCTTGTTAATTGTGTTTTTTCTAAGTTGACGGACCACTTTTATAGTTAAATAGGAATTACTATGTAAATAATTTGTAAAAATTATGTGGTTAAGATAATAATTACTGCTGATATGCTAGTATGTGGTTTTAACTTTTTGAGCATTTGTGGTGCAAGTGTGGATTAACTAATTTAAAAAAATGTGAATCAATGAGAAATATAATTTTAAGTGTATGATTATGAAGATGTTCCAACTTTTCTATTACATCAAATCACTTTCTTGAAAGCCTGGCTGGGATGTTTATGCCACTAAAATAGAAAAGATTTTAATTATAGTTTAACAATGTTATTTTTGCATAAATATTTTTTCTGCTTAGAAAATAAAAAATAGTGAAGCTGACTTAAAACTAATTACCAGGGGTTTCTACATGAAGATTTACATAAATAAAATGTTTAAATTTGGGAGGCAACTGTTACTATACTAAGTTTTTTTTTTTTTTTTAAGATTTTATTTATTTATTTGACAGAGAGAAATCACAAGTAGATGGAGAGGCAGGCAGAGAGAGAGGAGGAAGCAGGCTCTCTGCTGAGCAGAGAGCCCGATGTGGGACTCGATCCCAGGACTCTGAGATCATGACCTGAGCCGAAGGCAGCGGCTTAACCCACTGAGCCACCCAGGCGCCCCTACTATACTAAGTTCTAATGCTTTTATTTCTTATAATGAAATAGATTATAAGCACCATAAATAGCAATAATGAATGAAATAAACAAGTTATAGAATATTACAAATGAAAAATATAGTCATTTATATAAATGTAAAGCCACATACAACTTTATATGCAGATATATACATATTCAGTAAAGGGCTGAGATATGAATAATAATACGTATCAAAAATTTTTTTAAAGATTTTATTTATTTATTTGACAGAGATCACAAGTAGGCAGAGAGAGAGAGAGGAAGCCGGCTTTCTGCTGAGCAGAGAGCCCGATTTGAGGCTCGATCCCAGGACCCTGGGATCATGACCTTAGCCAAAGGCAGAGGTTTTAACCCACTGAGCCACCCAGGCACCCCTAATACAAATCAAATTAATGGCAGTTACTGCTTTGTGGAGGAAGGGAAGAGAATAGGAATGGGGAGGAGGAACTAAAAGATCTTTGATTAAATGTTTTTCTGTTAAGAGCAATTTGAAGCAAATCGCTGATTCTGGATGGTAGATATAAAAATACATTACATATATATATATATATATATATATTAAAGATTTTATTTATTTGAGAGAGTGAGAGAGAGCATGAGAGGGGAGAAGGTTGGAGGGAGAAGCAGACTCTCCATGGAGCCAGGAGCCCGACACGGGACTAGATCCTGGGACTCTGGGATCACGACCCTAGTCGAAGGCAGTCACCCAACCGAGACCCGCCCAGGCGCCCCACATTTTACATTCTTTTGCAGACTTAAAAATACCAATATTGTGAGTATAGTTAGTAAAATAAATGGGCCTTCCCCCCAACCCCCAGTATTTATTTGTCAGATTAACAGAGAGAGGCCACGAGTGGGAATGGAGGACAGAGAGAGAAGTTTCCTAAGGAGGGAGTAAAACATGGGGCTCAATCCAAGGACCCTGGAATCATGACCTGAGCCAAAGGCAGACACTTAACTGTCTGAGTCACCCAGGCGCCCTTGTTATTATAAAATATCTAATGATATGAAAATGAGGACATATTTTACCAAGCAGAATTTGATTGCCATTTTTTTTTTTTTTTTTTTTTTTTAAGTTAGGTTATTTTAAGCTGTAACTTCAAATAATGACAAAGTGACTCACACTTAACAGCCTGTAAATAAGGACAGTGGCTGTTCTCTTTCTAGCCCAGAGCCCCTGGTCTCAGCACAAATTTGCAGGTGTGGTAAATGTGCACACTTGATGCTGAACCTCTTAGTATGTCTTCCTGTAGTAAAGTGGACAGGGAAGTGAGAGTACATTTCCCCAAATTCCTTGCAGCTGGAGTTCTGAATGTGATTGTTTTGGACAAGAAAATGTACCCACAGAAGACAAGTGAGATGATGACAATGATTTTTCCGGCAGTGCTGAGATTCCAGTGTCCAGACACAAGGTTCGTAAGTGGGAAGAATAGTGGAAATCATCTAACTTGGTGTAGATTGCAGCAGGCATAGCAAAAATACTGTCAAGAACTAGAAGTAGAGTGCCTTCCTGATCAAGGCACTCTCCTGGTCCTTGCCATGTTGATATACTTTGGGATTAAGTGGTTTTCTTTCCTATTTTTAAAAATTTTATTTATTTAACAGAGAGAGAATAAAAGATCATAAGCAGGGGAGTGGCAGAGGGAAAGGGAGAAGCAGGTTCCCTACAGAGCAGGGAGCCCAATGTGGGGCTAGATCCCAGGGTCCTGAGGTCATGACCTGAGCCCAAGGCAGACACTTGACTGAGAAACCCAGGCACCCCTAAGTGGTTTTCTGAACTTAGAAGAGAAGCAGCCTTCTTGGCTGACCTGGTTCTACAATGTGGCATTTAGAATCATGCCTCAAATATCTGTTAGTTCTCAAAAGAGTTTCATGCTCAGGTTAATTTTTCTTTTTAATGTCCTCTCCTTAAACTAATTAGAATTAACTGTTCTCTGTACTTTACTGGACCTTGTACAGAACCAAACACTGTATACTAACAATATAGCAAGCAGCATGAGGTTCACACTCCTGTCAGTTCTCCTTGCCCTCCAAGGAGATGCAGATGCACAGTGGCCCAAGGGGTTGCTGAGCATGCAGTGGGTTTGCATTACAGATGAGGAACCTTAAGTTTAGAGTACCTGAATCTTTTATAAGGAACATAAGCAAATCTGCCAGCTTTTGCTCTAGGGGGAGATACTATCTTTTATTATACTGGATAGTAAACAACTTGCCTTTCTTTGAGGCAGACATATTGTCCAAGGCTGTTGATTATACAAATCTCTTTGGTAAAGATAGACCAGAACTAAAGCTGCCAGAGCCACTGCTCACAGGACATGGAAAAATGCAAGAGACCCACAGAGAACTGTTTTCCAACAGACATTACTCAACTCTTCAACTGTAGCCACTAGTTTTAGAGCCAAACCACATTTTCTTTTAAAAATCCACTTTAATCTAATCATGGACTTTAACGAACATTTATTTACAGTCAGGGACTAATTTATAACATGGTTTCTATTCATTTCAGCCACGAGAAAACACCAGTCATATTAAAGGTATCCATCCATAAATTACTTTTATTTCTCATTAAATGAGCAGAGTCATTAGCATATTAATAACAGATATGTTTATTATTACATATCCATCAGTGCGGCTTTCAATACCACTTTAAACATGCATATCATCCTAGAGACGAATCAGTTTTCCAGTGCTTCTTATTTGATACACATTACTGCAAAGCCATTATAAATTACTGAGGAGGTATTTGGTTAAAAAAATAAACAATAAATCATACTGCCCATATGTATGAATCAACTCTTGTTATTGGACAAGAGTTTAACAGTATTTATCTGGTAATTCCTATGTTAACTGGAAAACATCACAGATGTATTGCCATAATTTTCTTTTATATTGACATAAACCTACATATCTTGCAGAATTTTATAAAGTCATTCATTATTGTAGCAGGTAGTTTAATGCAAAGATTGTACTCAATTTGTGAAAGTCCAACAAAACTCTAAATATTTTAAATTAAACCAATTATCAATGAAGAACCCACTGACACAAAATTTCTTGAAAATACGTTCTTTTGAAATTTCTACATTTAGTCATGGCAGTAAAATAATTCTTTCAAATTAAGGCACTAAAAGGGCAATGCAACTCCCATTGAAAGTGTTCTAAGAATAATTTACATTTCAAACAGTGCATACATTTCTTATATGTTTGTTAACTTAATGTCTTTGTCATTTAAAACCACAAAGAAATACATTATACAATTACAGAAATGATGTACCCCACAAAAACGCTTTTAAAACTTGGTTCTTTTGTACAGTTAGTTCCTAACGTCTCTAGTAGTAAAATAACTCAATATGGCTTGGCAAAAATGCATAGATTAAATGTAAATTTTTATTTTTTTGCCTTCTCCCATTTCCCCAATCTACAAACGTGCTGAAACACATACAGTATTTTGTAAAGCATAATGTAAAATAATTATTCTCCATAAGTCTGCCACGGGCAATCAAAAGTGAGGCTTTTAAATTCTACAGTGAGGGCACTGAAGTCAAGTGATGTCACTGCTTTCTTGAAATAGTTTTGTATAGTCTTGCAAGAGCACAAAGACTGAAGTCATTTAAAAGAATTTCAGTTGTCTCATTTTGAGATATTTTCTTTACTCCTTCCATGAGCTGATCTTCATAGTGATGGCCATTCCACTTGAAAGTGAAAGTCCCTTCCTCTCACTCCTATGAGGAAAACTGTGTTCTATCATGATTGACAGGCGTTTTTTTAGAAATTCAAAAAGGCAGCACCTTTTTAAAAAAATATACCTACCTAAGCTTTCCCCCAATTGTACTTGCATTACACAGTAATAATTAATCTAATCTACCTGTAGGCAAACCCGCAATTAAAAACAGAACAAAACAAAACAACAACAACAACAAAAACCCTCAGTGTGCTTTTGTGCCAAAGCAAGAACAGAATAACAGCAATCTTAACCCTGAAGCCTGTGATATTTGTGTCAAAGGAACAGCCTGTCTGCTCTGCATGGTTAAAGAAGCCTGGTTTATCAGGTAGCATTCCACATGATTCCACAAGGCGTTAGGCCACATGGTTAACTGCTGGAGAGGGAAGGGGGGCAGAAAAAGAAAAAAAATGTAATTAAGGAAATATACTCAGTTTAAAAATACAAGAAACAAAATTGTAGGGAGAGGTAAATATAAATTATCTTTATATGTGATTAAGAAATACACAAAATTTGGAAAATAGGAAAAGGAAAAATATAATTAGCATCATTTTCTTCTTACTTATACTCTATTTCAAACACATGGTCCTTTTTTGTTTTGTTTTTTACAAAGCTATAATTCAATTTTAAGTAATTTTGGGTGCAGCTTTATCTTATACAGGAGAGAGGTGATAACAGGATTTTACAGAAGTCAGTCAGGAGTGAGGTGATAATACCCTGGAGTAGTAAAGGTGGCTGAAGAATACAGATGGTGTAATACCTACCACTCATTTCAAAGGATCAGACTCAGTTATTGGTAATAAGGAGTAAAGGAATGGGATGAACTTGACATTAACAGAGAGGCAAATCTATGTCAGGCCTCAGCTTCCTCAAATCAATATTCCTCTTATATAGGGATTAAACTCTAGGTAAGTTGGTATTTGGTAAAGAAGAAAAAATTTAGGCTTTAGAATTGGCTAAAAATAGGTTTCAACCCTGACTATGCCACTAGCTTGATGTGGGATCTTGTCCAAGTGGCTTAATTCCTATGGGCCTCATTTATTTATGTATGAGAACTGAATGAGATATCTATCATAACCTCTCTTGAGGAAGGGACTTAATTATGTCCTATAATTGTTTATTATAACATATAAATATTTTTGAAAAAATTCTATCAAAACCAGTTAAAAAAAAGAGGTGTATACTTAACTGGGAAGTTTATTTGCAACACCATCATCAGTGATACCAAAATAATAATTTTTTTTTTTAAAGATTTTATTTATTTATTTGTCAGAGAGAGAGCGAGCGGGAGCGAGCACAGGCAGACAGAGTGGAAGGCAGAGTCAGAGGGAGAAGCAGGCTCCCTGCGGAGCAAGGAGCCCGATGTGGGACTCGATCCCAGGACGCTGGGATCATGACCTGAGCCGAAGGCAGCTGCTTAACCAACTGAGCCACCCAGGCGTCCCCCAAAATAATAATTTTGATTAAAAAAAAAATCTATGCCAGGGGCTCCTGGTGGCTCAGTGGGTTAAAGCTTCTGCCTTCAGCTCAGGTCATGATCTCAGGGTCCTGGGATCAAGCCTCGCATTGGGCTCTCTGCTCAGCAGGAAGCCTGCTTCCTCCTCTCTCTCTGCCTGCCTCTCTGCCTACTTGTGATCTCTGTCTGTCAAATAAAGAAATAAAAAAAATCTTAAAAAAAAAAAAATCTATGCCAACATAGTTAAACTTAAAGAAGAGAAGAGCAAAGTTTTATATGAATCTATTTACATTTAAAAAGGGTGACAATCCGCAAGTTGTTTAAAAAATTAAGGTCTAAGTATGGGCCATATATACCAACCAATGATAGCAAAATCTGACATAGATGTGGAATTAAATATGACATTTATAAATATTATCAACTTCAAACAGGAATCAAAGTAGTTTGTAAAGTTATTTTAAGTCATATATTATAAATACTTAGCTACAAATGATGCCCTCTATAAGGAAAAGAACAATTAGATTTTAGATTTAATAGATACAAATCACTTTCACACTGTCCCAGAGGTTAACACTACAATCCTTACCTAGTTTTTCCGGATGTATTTTTGACCGCTTTTCGGAAAGACTGATTTGCAGTAGATCTTGTAGAAAGTGTTCGAGGGGATGCACGAACAAAACCAGATGGTGGATTCTTAGGGATTTTCTTTACCAAATGTGTCACCCATTTTTTTTGTTCATCCTGAGAACATGCTAACAGCAGCATATCTCTTGCTGATGTTACATCATAACTTACTATGTTAAAAAAAAAAAAAAGACAAAGTCATACAATACCTAAAATGGCTCTACTGAAGCATAATTTTGTAAGTTCTTAAAATTTTAAGATTTACTATGCTTAATTGAGCTTGGAAAATATCTCTTTTTCCTTAATTAAGGCCTAACATTTAAAAAGAAAACATTGGTCACAAACTATTAAGAAAAATAAAAACAGAAATAAAAAAAATGCAGAAGTGAAACAAATTAATGTATTTTTAGAACATAAGTTTCTTATCTTAAAATAGCTGTTGCCTGTATTCTTTCCGTCAGGCTACCTCTGCTAATCTAGAGGCCATTTTGTCTATGATCCAGCATGTTGGTCTAGGCAGTGAAAACCAGACAAAAAGAAAACAAGTATGAAGAAAAAACTCATGGAGGAATAATACAGTGGAACTCACCTATAGTCCTTCTCTCCAATTTAGAGTAATTTCTTAGAGGTACATTTTTTATAAAGGGGGTAATGCTCTTTAAAAACATGTGTTCAAAGCTAAATCTGTAACTGTGAAGTGACAGCCACATGTTGCTTCACCATGTCAAAATATTACTTCTTACAACCTCTTTTCAAATTGGTGTAGAAAATGCTACACTTGAAGAAACTATTTAAATGGGACTTAATTTTCCAATTTTTTATAAACTGTGAAAATAATTTTTATGCCTTACCTTTACAGGGAGAAATTAAGTCCTCTTTCTTATCTAAGTGATCTCTGTGGCACTTAACATGGCATCTTCGACATTCTAGGGCAGGAGGTGGCTTAAAAACATGCCAGAGAGGTTTGGCACAGGCCTCACAGTTGGCAGGAAAGTGGTAGAGTGTAGGAATGAACTCATGGCCTTTGTGGTTTTGAAAATTAGTCTTTTCAGCTTGCTGTACTGGTTCCATCTCTACATCTTTTCTACATTCACCTTCATTTGCATATAGGATCTACATTCAGGAATGGTAAAACAAAAGATTTTAAAAAGTCTTAATTTGTACATAAAAGTTTCACATGTATAAAAAGCATTGGTAATATTTGCATTTACTTCACAAAATGCACTTAGTACTTAAGTAAAAGATCTATTATGGTTTTTACCTGGAATATTTTAGGAATTTCTTCAGTTTCAGCCCTGTAAACATCTCCTTGGGTTACAGGTCGAACGTGAAACAATTTACTAAAATAAAAATAAGTATGATTTAAGCTATTACAAAAACTCACCTACAGTAAAAGACAGACATTTCATTAAAGAAGACATAGAGATAGCAAATAAGAACATTACAAGATGTTCAACATCATTAGTCATCAGAGAAATGCAAATTAAAATTACAGTATCACTATATACCTGATAAATTTAAAAAGTAAAAATAGTAATAATGCCAAATGCTGATGAAGATGCAGAGAAACTACACTATTCACACAATTATTGCAAAAATGTAAAAGCTGCAGAGCCACTTAGAAAAACAGGATGGCACTTTCTTACAAAACTAAACAAACATATGCTTAACATATGACCCAGCATTTGCACTCCTGGGCCTTCATTCCAGAGGAAAAATAATTTATATTTATAAAAAAACTTGTGCATAAATGTTCACAGCAGCTTGATTTATAATAGCCAATTGCTGAAAATAACCCAAATGAATGGTTAAACAAACTGTGGTACATTCACACCATGGAATATTACTCAACAATAAAGAGAAATAAACAACTTGGATGAATCTCAAGAGCATTATGTTGAGTGAAAAGAGCCAATCTCAAAGTTTACATACTATCTGATTCCATTTATATAACATTCTTGAAATTACAAAACTACAGAGATGGAGAACAGAGAACAGGTAGCCTGGGATTAGAGTGGGAAGGAGAAAGGGCCCTTGTTATGGCTACAAAAGGGTAGCAAGATGGGTCCCTGTAATGGAACTGTTCTGTAACTGGTAGTGTTCATATGAATCCATATATGTGATAAAGGCTTATAGATTAGAAAGAAGCACACGATTATATTTGTAGAAAAGTCCTGTGGAATCCACCAAACACCCCAACAAAACTAGTAAGTAAACAGCAAGATTAAAGAATTCAAGATCAATATATAAAAATGAGTAGTACTGGAACAACTAGATATCTACATGGAAAAACACACACCTACACATTCAAAACTAACCTCAACTGCATCCTCTTATCAAACACAAAAGTAAATTTTGAGATTAATTATAACTTAAATATAAAGCCTAGAACAATAAAATTCCTCAAAGAGAACACAGAATACCATCACAACCTTTGGGTAGGCAAAATTTCTTAGACTACAAAAGGCTGTAATTCTTAAAACTGGTTTCCATTAAAAGATACCATAAAGAAAATGGTATAAATTTCTTTACGGTATCTTTTAAACTTCATATAAATTTACATGAAGTTCTAGAATGGGCAAAACTTGATAATAAAATTCAGATGATCTTTTTCTTCCTCCTGAAAAAAGTGGGCTTTCTAAGGGTTGGAAATTCTCTTTATCTTGTTTTACATGGGTGTTTGTAATTGTCAAAAATCAGTGAACACAATACTTAAGATGTATGCATTTTTATCACACAAAAATTCTGCCTCAATAAAAAAGTAAAATAACCAACTTTCATCAATCTGAAAGTACTTAACTTTTGAAGTTGAAAGACGGTATCTTTAATATTAGTGTTTATGTATTATTCCACCTAAGTTGATCATTTAAATTTTCAAAACTAATGCATCTTTTAGACATTAGGAAAAAAAAAAATATGGTACTGGCACAAGAACAGATACACAGATCAACTGAAAAGCATAGTGAGCCCAGAAATAAACACATGCCTTTTAAGATGAATTAAACTACAACGAAGGAGGCAAGAAAACAAAATGGGAAAAAGTCTCTTCAACAAATGGTGCTGGGAAAACTGGACAGCTACATGCAAAAGAATGAAACCGGACCACTTTCTTTTACCAAACACACAAATAAACTCAGAATGGAGGAAAGACCTAAATATGAGACCTGAAACCATAAAACTCCTAGAAGAAAACATAGGTAGTAATCTCTTTGCCATAAGTCACAGAAACATTTCTCTAGATAGGTCTCCTTTGGCAGGGAAAGTAAAGCAAAATTAAACTCTTTGGACTACATAAAAAAGGCTTTTTACATAGCAAAAAAAATAAAAAAAAATCAATAAAACAAGAAGATAACTTACTGAATGGGAGAAGATACTTGTAAATGATCTATGGATTAAGGGGTTAATATAAAAAATATATACAGAACGTACACAATTCAACACCCCCCCCCAATAACCCAATTAAAAATGGGCAGAGGAGGGGCACCTGGGTGGCTCAGTTGGTTAAGCATCTGCCTTTGGCTCTGTTCATGATCCTGGGGTCTTTGGATCGAGCCCCACCTCAGGCTCCCTCCTCAGCAGGCAGTCTGCTGTTTCTCTCTTTCTTCCTCTGCCCTCCCCCTCCCCCAGCTTATGTTCGCTCCTCTCTTTCACTTGTTCTCTCAAATAAATAAAATCTTAAAAAAACGGGCAGAGGGCATACATTTTTCTAAAGAAGACATACAGATAGCCAAAAAACACATGAGAAAATGCTCAATATCCGTAATCGTCAGGGAAATGCAAATAGAAACAACAATGAGGTATCACCCTATACCTGTCAGAATGACTAGGTTTAAAAATACAAGAAATAACAAGTATTGACAAGGATGTAGAGAAAAAGGAACCCTCATGCACTGCTGGTGGGAATGTAAGCTGGAGCAGACACTGTGGAAGATAGTATGAAGGTGTTTTAAAATATTAAAAATAGAATAACCATATGCTCCAATAATTCCATTACTGCGTTTTTACCCAAAGAATATGAAAATACTAATTCAAAAATAGTAATACAATATATGAACCCCTATGTTTATTGCAGCATTATTTTTAACAGCCAAGATATGGAAGCAACACAAGTGTACAACCATAGGTGAAAAGGTTATTCAGCCATAACAAAATAAAACAAAACAAGAAATCTTGCCATTTGCAGCAATATATGTGGAGTCAAGAAAGTATAAAACTAAATCAAATAAGTCAGAGAAAGACAAATACCATATGACTTCACTTATATGTGGACTTTAAAAAACAAAACAAATGAACAAAGAAAAAAAAACAACTAAAAAACCAGACTTAAATATAGAAAACATTTAAACTGATGGTTACCAGAGGGGAGGTGGGTGGGACAGTGGGGCAAATACTAAATGAAGAGGATTAGGATTATACTTATTGTGGTAAGTAATGAGGAATGCTCAGAATTGTTCACTCACTTTGCTATATGCCTGAAACTAATATAACACTATATATTAATTATACTTGAAAAAGAGAGAAAAATTGAGAAATAAAATTTCAGTACTCTTTGGTAGTTGCTTAATTCTTTTTATATTCTAGCTATAACTGACTTCACAAATGTTCAATTCTAAAGGAATGGCAATACTTCATTTTAAGTTTATATTTTTCATGAATAGCACCCACATTTCACTTTGAATTTATATTTTGTTGTATATTTTATCTTTTCTACTACTTCTTTTACCTACTACTTCTTACTATCTGTAAGCTCCTTAAAAATGGAACCATCTCACTCATCTTTGTACAATCTATAAGACCCATAATGATACAGGCAGCAGTGCTTAAGAAAAGGTTTTAGAATGAATACAAAGGAAAAAGCCTGTTTATTAAAGGCCTCTATTAAAAACAAAAGATATATTTACATTTCCTTAACAATGACTACATAATTATATATAGTACTTGTGGAGATGCTCTTAGAACCTAAAACCAATCAACCCTTGAAATAAAAAATGTGTCTTTAGAATACACGAATCAGCTATGCAAAATTTTCCCTCTCACATTTTGCTAAAGATGTAATGCAAAGTTTTAAAGTTTGTTAACAGAAGTATGCAACATTATTTAACAAAATATAAACTAAATTCTAAGTCTAGGGGTGCCTGGTGGCTCAGCTGGTTAAGCAGCTGACTTCAACTCAGGTCATAACCTTAGGCTTCTGGGATGGAGCCCCATGTTGGGCTCCCTGCTCAGTGGGGAGTCTGCTTCTCCCTTTGCCCCTCCCCCTACTGGAGCTCTCTCTCTCTCAAATAAATAAAATCTGAAAAAAGAAAACCTAAATTATAAGTATAAAAATAATTATCATAAGTTAATATTTAACGGATTTAAAATTCAACCAAAGGCAACTTACTCTATATCCAATACCATGGATGGACTGGATTGTTCCTTATCTTGTTCATCATTATAGAACAAAATTTTTTTGCTGCTCACCACAACATACTGAAATGAGAAAAAAAATGGGAATATATATACAAGCACCATTAACTTGGTTTAAAATAATAAGCACAATACTTGACATTTGTGTCCAAAATGTACTGTACTAATCTGAGATCAATGCTAAAAATAGATCAGTTAATACAAGTTCTATGCTTTAAAAGCAAAATACATAACAGAATATCAATTAGAAAAAGTGAAGAATATAATACCTGCTTCTTCCAGCCATATCGTTTGATATTTCCTCGATTTGGTATTGAAAGCCAACCTTCAATTCTTGACTCTAGGAGAAAAAGAATATATTGTCTTCAGTCTTAAGTTGTAACAAGAGGAAAAGCTATTACATGTTGTCTGACAGCATGCAGCAACAGACATTTGAACACAGCTAAATGAATAAGTGCTATAATTTGCTCTTCCATGCTTCAATAACACAAATCAACTTTAATGGCCATACAAATATTGCAGAAAAAAATCCCAAGCCACTTTTCCCATATAATTAACATTTAGTACTCAATTATAAAAGTATGAGGTAAAACAATACCCTTAAGAGCCAGGCAAGACTGGAATGGATTGCAGCTTAAATGGGATATGATACAGAAGACTTTAAATATCATTTAACACTCATAAAAATACTAAGCAAAAAAAAAAAATGCAGCAAGTGGAACAAATCAGAGCGATGATTTACACAAGAAAGAGCAAGCAAAAGTACAGAGAAGTATCCTATTACTCACAGAAGATAAGAATAGAAGATAAATAAATAAGGAATGCAGGCAGAATCAACTAGATATAAAGAATAAGAGACAAGCATTTTATTTGTTTTCTCAGCACAATATTCTGATAAACTTTTTGTAAAGCACCTATAAAATTTCAATAAAACTTTCCAAATCTGGTTGGGGACTACTTAATTCTAGAGTTAAGTCCAAATGCAATTCTTACCAAACTAAAGAGATATAAACGAAGTCTTTTAAGTATGTTATACCAGAATTTGATCAACAGCAAAAGAACATAGAATTGAGTTGGTTAGCTGCTAATATATTAACCAGTTTGTGCATATTAGAAATTCCTTGACAAATTCAATCAAGGCATTTAAAAATAAACATTATTACTATTTAAATACAATTAATGCTTATTAGAAATATCTGGAGGAAAAGAAGACTGTTAGAAATGATTATTTTATATTAGGTTAGAAATAAGAGCATTTAATTGTTTTCTGTACCTATCTTTAATATTTAAGACACAAAAGAACAGAAAAGTAGTCGATTTTCAAGTATAATGCTCAAATCATGACCCTAATGGGAATATATAATGTCTTTCTCCACATAAACCACTGTAAAACATCTAAGTCTTAGAGTAATTAAAATAGGTAACATTTACTGAACATTTATGGTTTGACATATGCTTTCCAAGTAATATTCTACATTTCAAACCTATTATCCCATGAATATATATTACATTCCTACGAATACAGGATAGGATAGCTTCTACTATCATTCTCCATTTACAAAAGAAGACACTAAGGTTTAGAAAGGAAACAGACTTGCTCAAGAGTATCCTCTATTAGTAACTGTCAAAACAGTAGGTTTACCCTAATTTCTGAGCTTGTGTTCCTAGAATATAATGCTACTCTGTCCTTTAGCTAAAAAGCTTTGCAGTTAATTGAATCAGAAATAATATTCTTCTTGTTCTAACTTCTTCCACGCACCTAATGTCCTTTAGTTTTGTTATTCCCCTTAATCTAAACTGTAGTTGTAAAGGTGGAGAAGATAATGAGAAACCTGAGCTCAAAATGATCCTCCTCTTCTCCCAACATTTTTCTCAGTTGTTGTTAATTTAGTTCAGCAATAATTATTTCGTCTTCTTAGGTAGTTCCTTGATAAGTTTTGTAAGATCAGGGACCATATCATAACACTATTTTTATACACCTCAAGATATCTGAGACACAAGAGTAGATAGGTACTTGACAGATATTTGTTGATTATTTTGCAATTTTTTTTCTGAATTAGCCAGTCACTCTCATAAATAATTGTTATAATTTAAAAACCAAAGGGCAGCTTAATATTAAATAATATGCAGAAGGTTGCTAGTCACTCACAAATATTCTATCTTACAAAAGCAACAAGTTATCGATAGGAAAATTTCCCTGTAGTGTGTCCCAAACTGCAGCTCTTACTCCTCCTAAGTCTATTTAATCAAGTAATTCCTCACAAAAAAGATGTGAAAGTCACTGAAATCTTGACATTTATATAAAACTGTGTATGCCAAAATACCCCATCCTCCAGTTATTTCTCTATGAGAATAAATGCCAAAATTATTTATAACTTTTGGTTGTAGGTTCTTTAGAAACAGAGCTAAGGAACCATCCCAAAATATTTTAATTGTATTCATAAGTGATATAAAAAAGGAAATTAATCAATGCTCAAGACTTCAGATGCATTATCTCCAAACCACTGATTCGATCTGGGCACATCAGAAGCTGTTATATACTCAAATACTTGAAACACACTAAGAAATCCACTATTTACAGGTTTAAATTACATAGACTGAGATAAAGCTAGATGGAGAGAGAATGATGCAGATAATCCATAAGAGACAATGAGTATTAATAGAATGTTGAATATCAAGTGTTTTCTCTAGTGCTTCATCTGCTTTTACATTCTTTTCAGATTATTAGCTCAGTGGTTCCAAAAGAAGAGAAAGAGAAAGAACAAGGGAGGAGAGGCAGTTATCATGTTAATCTTTTTATCATCGAGGCAATGGGAAAATCTTAACCCAAGTGTAACTTTTATATTTATACTGTACTAAGATACAACCTGCTACAGAACCAAAAAGAGGGTGAAGACATAAAGGAATCAGGCGAATAACAGTGATTTTAAGAACTTCACAGGATTGTACGACAGATCATTTTTTCCTAAGTTTTTTTTAGAATTAGGAAACTTAAGAGGAATCATCTAGTTAAGGACAAGATGCCCACTAAGGTTATAGAGGCTTAACCCTAGGTATACATGGTAATTAAATGAGAATCTTTATATTGAATGATGAAATCTATTACTAAGTCATATTATCAGTTCATCCACTCAACATCTTTTTTTTTTGAAGATTTTCTTTATTTGACAGAGAGAGAGCGAGCGAGCAAGTGAGCGAGCAAGCTCAAACAGGGGAGCAGCAGGCTGAGCAGGAAGGAGAAGCAAGCTCCCTGCTAAGCAGAGAGCATGACATGGGGCTAGATTCCAGGACTCTGGGATCATGACCTGAGGCAAAGGTGCCCTGATCCACCCAACTTCTTGGGGGAAAAAAAACCCAAAACAACAACAAAAAACATCTCAGGGTATTTGCATGGCTTAGCTGGTTAAAACATCCAACTCTTGGTTTCAGCTCAGGTCATGATCACAAGGCCCCGGCACTGAGCCCCACCTCAATCTCCTTCTCTCTCTCTGACCTTCTTCCTCCTTTCCACCTGCATGCACAACATGCATGTGTGTTCTCTCTTTCTCTCTCTAAATAATCTTAAAAAAAAATCTTGTGGGGTGCCTGGGTGGCTCAGTCGTTAAGTGTCTGCCTTCAGCTCAGGTCATGATCCCGGGGTCCTGGGATTGAGCCCCACATCGGGCTCCCTGCTCAGTGGGAAGCCTGCTTCTCCCTCTCCCACTCCTCTGCTGTATTCCCTCTCTTGCTGTATCTCTCTGTCAAATAAATAAAATCTTTAAAAGAAAAAAAAAAAATCTTGCTGCGCTAAAAAAATGATCCATATTTCAAAAAGCCTTTGTTTTAACTGTTAAGTAAATGTATGCCCTACAAAGTTCTCCCTTTTCAGCCTGTAGTTCAATTAACTAATTTTCTAAACTAAGTAAAATTAATCATTAGTCATTATCTTCAAAAATTTTAGATACTTGAATCATATGTAACTCTCTTAAATTAAGAGCGACTATCAGAATTCTTTAACAGTTCTTCCTAGATATGACAGCAAAACCTTAACTTTATTTGCCAATGCCCATTTTTAAGTTCTAGTAAATTGGTTTTTTTAATGGTAACTTTTTTTTTTTTTAAAGATTTTATTTATTTATTTGACAGAGAGAGATCACAAGTAAGCAGAGAGGCAGGCAGAGAGAGAGAGAGAGAGGGAAGCAGGCTCCCTGCTGAGCAGAGAGCCCGATGCAGGACTCGATCCCAGGACCCTGAGATCATGACCTGAGCCGAAGGCAGCGGCTTAACCCACTGAGCCACCCAGGCGCCCCTCTTTTTTTTTTTTTTTTAAAGATTTTATTTATTTGACAGAGAGACACACAGCAAGAGAGGGAACACAAGCAGAGGGAATAGGAGAATGAGAAGCAGTTTCCCACTGAGCAGGGAACCTGATGCAGGGCTCGATCCCAGAACCCTAGGATCATGACCTGAGCCGAAGGCAGACACGTAATGGCTGAGCCATCCAAGCACCCCAAGTTCTAGTAAATAGATTTAGAACAGATTTTTAATTTACTAAGCAAAACATCTGATGCAAAAATGGGTTAAAAAAATAAAGATTTTCCATTACTGTCTACGTACAGTGTGAAAGTTAGCACAACAGAGATCTTTGTAAAGTTTCAAGACTAAAAGTGCACTAATAAGAGACAGGGATAACTGACTTTCTCATTTTATAGCAATGAAGAATGCCCACCAGTATTATTTTTTCCTTCACTTGGTTTGAATTTTGAAAACCTTACAACAGAATCTCTGAAAATACACAGCTATTCTAAGTGATATAACTCAGAATGGAGTCAGTAGCAACATTTTACAGTTTCTTTGCCGACTTATTCCTAAATGGATTAGGTCAGGATTCAGAAATTTAAATGGAGCCCTAATTTAAGTCTGCCAATCAAACCATCTGATCATCCTGAGTTTAACTTTCTTGAATAAGCCAGAATGGAAGACAAAAACTCGTCACCTGCCTCCTCTTTAGATGTCTCCCAAACGAATCATTCAATTTAAATTATTCTAAGTAATATTCATCAATAAAGTCTCTGCAATGTTTAACCTAATATAAAGAAAACCAAGGCAAACATAATAAGACATTATAATCAAAGTTAAACGTAAATGGGTGGAATAAAGACAAAAACCTGGTCAGGCTATTTAACTTCCACTAAATTGAGTAAGAATTCCTTTACTGAATAACTCAAGACACAGCTTGGGATTAATGAAGAGGGACTCTGAGCTACAATTTCAAGAATGTAGCAAAACATCCCTAAAAGTCATACTCTGATGATTGAAACTAACTTTTGAAAGATTTTCAAACAACAGCTGAAGCAAGAGGTTCTTATTAAATCCAAACTGATCCTCTGATAAAGGACATGCACCTACAAGATTTTCAAGACGCAGGAGGTTTCAGAGAACTAATAATGGGAAAACAGAAGGAACTCCTTGACCGTTTTAATAAGAAATTTCACTCTCTGTCCTTTCTCAGATATCTAATTTGGGGCTAGCAAAGACACAAAAGGAAGAGGGCAGGGATGACATGGTATACAAGAGTTAAATCTAACACATTATTCAGGAAACACATAAATTAAAATCGATGTTCATATTTATGACCATGTGAACAAAGCTTCTAAAACCTTGACCAAAGGATATGTAGATGTCAAATGTATGTGTGTGTATATTTATACCCTATTTATTCCTAAATTGAACTTATGTGTATTGCCTACCTCTGTTAAAAAAATATAAATGTACGGGGGTGCCTGGGTGGCTCAGTGGGTTAAAGCTCTGCCTTCAGCTCAGGTCACGATCCCGGGTCCCAAGATCGAGGCCCGCAAGGGGTTCTCTGCTCAGCAGAGAGCCTGCTTACCACCCGCGCTCTGCCCTCTGCCTGCTGCTCCTCTGTCTACTTGTGATCTCTCTGTCATATAAATAAATAAAATCTTGAAAAAATATATAAATGTACTATAACTTACACTATAATAAACCCAAGAATGGATGTTTATTTTTAAATTTACTCTTTACTGGGGAAAAAAAAAGACAAAGGAAAAAAGTCTGAAATGCTACATACTCACTTTTGTCTTCAATTGACTACCCCCTCACTGCATCTCTCAATCCTTTTTAATCTATTTCTCTAAATTTGAAACTTAAAGTCTGACCAAAGTTTATCAAAACTACATTAGAAAGGTCTCTCTCTATAGGCTGCTGTGGTTTTGATTATTAAGCCCAGTTCTTAGTTTTTGTACAACAATACAAAAAAACAAAAACATAAACATTAAAGAGCTGTTACTCATGAAAACATAATTTTCTTTAAATAGTGAAAGGTAAAAGCAGCAGCTTCAACTTTCACCATGGAGTTAAGTGTTCATAGGTTCATAAGGTTCTTCAAGATTTTTATTCAGATACAGCCTCTTAGATTCACTTTAATAGCCTAAGATTTCTTTCGACTGCTCTTATTCTATAAAATGCAGACATAATCAGACTTTGGCTATCAGAAACAGAAACATCTTAAGGTCCATGGAAAAAAATGACAAAGGGTAGAAAGTTAAATGAAAGAAACATACATTAATTTCCATGTCTTTAATCAAACCTGAATGAACAGGAATATTCTTACCTGGAAGGTTTCCATCAGTTTCATCAGCACTAGGAAAACTAGCAACACTTGTAGAATCCGAAAGGTCCAAAAGTTTAGCACGCAATTGCTCTATATCACTCTCTTTGCTAGCCAATTGCATCTGAAGCTCATTCTTATGTGCACATTCTTCTACCAATTGCTATTTTGAAAAATACAAAAAATGACTATCAAATTCCCAGCATTAAGAAATTAAGAATTAATGGAACTGTAAATGTTAAAGAATCTAAAGTTACTCTTCCTAAAAAATTAATGTAAGCTTCATGAATGCTAAATACTACAGATTATGATATAATTGTAAAAATGTAAGTTCTCTTCCTCAGTAATACATTGCTTGGGTAACCTCCTTTTCTTCTTGCTTTAAACAAATCTTTTGTTTTAATTTTTAAATACAAAGCAGCTGGGACCTGAGTAGCTCAGCTGGTTAAGCACCCAACTCTTGATTTTGGCTTAGGTCATGATTGAAGGCTTTTGAGACTGAGCCTCACACATCAGGCTCTGTGCTGGGCGGGGAGCCTGCTTAAGATTCTCTCTTGCCCTCTTTGTCTGCTGGGCTCCCCTCCCTCTCTCAAAATAAATAAATACATAAATACATACATACATACATACAAAGCATCAAAAACCAAACACCAAACACCTGTTAAAAACAACAGGAAATGCTTTTACGGCTCCAAATGAAGTAGTTTAAAAGGTACAGAAAGCTGCTCAGGACGGTAAAACCACAAATGATAGCCAGTGCTTGTATCTAAATCAGTCTAGGTCCAGAGACCATGTTCTTAATTTTGTACTATTAACAAACCAGGAAATATAAAAAAATTAAGTTTGAAATTTTGATTTCCGAAAAGTGAGTCCTGATTAGAGAAAACAAAAAATCTATAATACTTCAAATCCTCTATCTCAACTATACTTAGTATTTTCCTAGTCCTATCTTCTATTTCAGTCTAACGTCAAAGAGGCAAACCTTTGGTAGATTCTCTCGAAGCAGCATCTTTAATCAAGCACATGCTAATGGGTAAAAATTACTCAAATTATCATGGTTAATAGATAAGAGTATCTTTCTAGTTTTTCAAGATCACAGTTCATATCAGAGTCATAAAAATCAATCTGTGGACTCTACAATCCTGAATATGCATTTTTATACTAAAAAATCTAGATAAAGATCAACATATGACAGGTATAAATAGCAATGACAAATTAAGCAAATAATCCTGCAAACACACACACACATACACACACACACACACACACACACACACAAACCTTACCGCCTGCATGTCATTCAGTTCCTTCTGATGTTTCACTACCATCTGGTTGAATTTCTCTCTTTCTTGGTTGAGTTCCAGTTGTAGCTTTCGATTTTCCTTCTCCTTCTTTCTCAAATCCTGTGTATTAGCTTTCTTTCTATCAATTTTAAAATCTTTCCGATTCATTATTTCTGCCAACTTGTTAACAGCCTATTAAAATATTAATAAAGGTCTATATCATCTAATTATATACTATAATCTAATTATACCTAATTTAAATCTCCACTAAAATATATTTTTCTTTCCTTCAAAATCAGAAAGCAGGACTCTGTGTGTAAGGATAAGAACCTAATGAAGGCTGGGACATGATAACTGGTAGCATGAGTAACTATTACTGTTTTATCTCACTCAAATGTAAGAACCAAATAGGCTTGCAAAAATCCATTTATCATTCAACAATTATCCAGCACTTGTTATAATGTAGGCACTCTGACTGGTACTAGATATAAAAATATACAAGGGCGCCTGGGTGGCACAGTTGGTTGGGCCTCTGACTCTTGGTTTCTGCTCAGGTTGTGATCTCAGTGTAGTGGATAGAGCCCAGGATCAGGTTCTGCGTTCAGTGCGGAGTCTGCTAGGAATTCTCTCTCTCTCTAATAAATAAATATATCTTAAAAAAAAAAAATAGAATACACAGTTATGCCCCGAGGTTACATCCATCATCCCTAATCTGGTGGAGGAGCCAGACAAGCAAGCATTATAATAGAGAATGGTGAGTAAAAAGAAAAGAGGCAAAAGGATGCTATGAGAGCAGTACCTAACTGAAACTTGGGAGGTCAGGGATGGCTTCCTGGTGTACCTGCTATGTGTCCACATATGTTTCTTAAAAAGACAAACAGGAGTTGAATAAGCAAAATGAAACCATATTAAAGAGGGGAGTCAGGGACAGCCAAGAATGGCATTACTATCAGATGAAAGATAATAATTTTTTTCTTCTGGACAAGGAGAAAAGTAAGCAGACAGGGAAGCAGACTAGGCCATACTGAGGCCCCTTTGCATGTAAGAGGGAATATAAATGTTAGCTGAGGCTAACCCCCTCTGCCAGAGGAAAGAATATATTCAAAATGAGACAGAAGTCTTAAAAACATTAAGCTACATAAACTAAAACGTAAGTCATGGTATTTTCAGCAATGATGTTAAAAAAAAAAAAAAAAAAGATTTTTTCCATTAAAATAGAAAAAAGGGGACGCCTGGGTAGCTCAGTCTGTTAAGCTGTTCAGCTCAGTTCATGATCCCAGGTTTCTGGGATCAAGTCCCACATCAGGCTCCTTGCTTGGCAGGCAGCCTGCTTTTCTCTCCGCCTCTGCCTGCCACTCTGCCTGCTTGTGCATGCGCTTACTCTCCCTCGCTCTCTGACAAATAAATAAATGAATAAAATCTTAAGAAAACATGCCTTTAAAAGAAAAATAGAAAATAACCTGAGCCACTATCATTTCCATGTAGATTTGGTCCTATCTAGGATGGGGAGTCCATAAATTTTTCAATGCAGTAAAAACTTACTTCACTGAACTCATAATGAGTATTTTCTTTTTACAATAGTAAATCTAACATATTACAAGAAAAAATCAAACACAAAAATGTATTATGAAGAAAGTGAAAAGCCCTTGTGGTATGTATCATCCATCAAAGAGCACCTCTGCTTAAGTCTCTTCTTTCAATCTGCTGGGTGTGTATTTAAATTTTCCCTATGCATATATAAACTGATTACAAATCTAATTAAATTTAAAAACAGAATCATGCTGTACATTCTGTGCTGCGACTTGCTTTTTAAACTTGATTTTAGGGGCGCCTGGGTGGCTCAGTGGGTTCAAGCCTCTGCCTTCAGCTCCGGTTGTAATCCCAGGGTCCTGGGATTGAGCCCCGCATCGGGCTCTCTGCTCAGCAGGGAGCCTGCTTCCTTCTCTCTCTGTCTGCCTCTCTGCCTACTTGTGATCTCTGTCTGTCAAATAAATAAATAAAATCTTTTAAAAAATTTTTGATTTTATATCATACATCATAGGAAATATTTTCCTATGTCATTATGTATTATTTAATTTACTTTTTTTAAAAAAAATGTATTTGACAGAGCGAAAGAGAAGCAGGGGGAGATGCAGAGGGAGAGGGAGAAGCAGACTCTCCACTGAACACGGAGCCTGACATGGTACTTGATCCCAGGAATCTGGGATCATGACCCAAGACGAAGGCAGATGCTTAAGCGACTCAGCCACCCAAGTGCCCCTATTTCATTTATTTTTAATGGCTTCTTTGCATTGCATGGATGTATTATGATTTGTCAATACTATGCTGATGGGTGGTTGGGTTAATTTTACTTTTCACCATTAAAAATGTCATTGCATAATTACATCTGTATATACTTCTTTTGAGCATTTGTGGAGTTTTTAATATAGGATAAATTCCTAATGTGCAATTACTAGGTCAAAGAATATGCACATTAAAACGTGTTAGTCTGTGTTAATCATTCTCATAGTTTACTCCCTCAAAAACTATACAAATAAACTTTCCCCATGTTCTTGCCAAATAGGATTGTATCTAATTTAAATGTGCCCATTTGTCAAAAACATACCTCATTATTACTTTAATTTCTATTTCTTGGCTTACTGTTATGGTTGAGCTTCTTAAAATTCTTTACTGTTTCTTTTTCTTTCAAATGCCCTCCTTTTTTCCACATTAAATTGCCTTTTTAAAATTTGGAGATATTCTTTATATTTATCTGTATTTTCTATAAATATTCTACTTAGTTTTTTTTCTTTCAGCTTATGTTGTTTTGGATTCCAGAGACTTGAATTTTTGTGTAATAAACGTCAAATGTCAATCTTTTTTCTTCATGGTCTCTGTATATAAAGGTACACAGAACTTCCACTGAAGGATTATCAACAGATATTAAGTGCATTTTTGAAAGATTAATCTGGTTGCAACATAAAAAACTGCTGAGATGGAGACCAGGTAAGTGGTAAAGGGGTATTACAAATGTTTAATAAAAAAGTAAAAAAATACTGGGACGCCTGGGTGGCTCAGTCTGTTAAGCATCTGCCTTTGGCTCAGGTCATGATACCAGGGTCTTAGGATTGAGTCCTGCATCAGGGTCCTTGCTCAGTGGGAAGCCTGTTTCTCTTTCTCCCTGATGCTCCCCCTGCTTATACATACTCTCTCTCTCTCTGGTGAATAAATAAATAAAATCTTAAAAAAAAAAAAAGGTAAAAACATTTATTTTATCATAAAATCAACTGAGATACACAATATGTTATGAAGAATTTAAACTACTAGATAACTCAATAAAATGTAAGATATCAAGTTAAATCTGATCTAGCTGCTTCACTAAATACACAGTAAAATGATACAGCCACCCCTATAGTTTATTTATTCCTAGTTCTTCTCTTTTGGCTTCAGTCAAGTGTTTTCACTAAGCTTTCCTACCGTCAATTATAGGTCTTCTGTACAATCTAAAATATGTTTTTACTAGTCAAATGATCAGGAAAGCTACTTTCTTTCTCCTTTATTAAAATTCTAGTTAGTTAACATATAGTGTAGTATTAGTTTCTGGACAGAAATTGATGATTCATCACTTATATTAACTAACCCAGTGCTCATCACAAGTGTCCTCCTTAATGCCTGTCACCCATTTAGCCTACCCCCCCACCTCCTCTCTAGCAACCCTAAGATTGTTCTCTATAGTTAAGAGTCTCTCTTATGGTTTGTGTCCCTCTCTTTTTTTTTTTCATTCCCCTATATTCATTTGTTTTCTTAAATTATACTCATCAGTGAAATCATGTGGTATTTTGTCTTTCTCTGACTAATTCTGCTTAGCATAATACAGTACAGTTCTCTCCCTGTGGCTGCAAATGGTAAGATTTCATTCTTTCTTTTTTTAAGACTGACTACTATTCCACCTATCTATCTATCTCACATCTTCTTTCTTAACTCAATTGAAATCCAATTTTCTGAAAAGTCTTCTATATTGAATGAAGAAAGAATATTACATTATTTGTTCCAGTGAAAAGTCTGAACATTATAACCTAAGTTTTAAGAAAAAGTACACAAAAAAATATTAATTTCTGAATATATGATATTCAAATAAAACATTTGGAAAAGGCTAAGAGAGCATGTATACCTGCGTTTTAAGGGTTCTTTCTGTATTGATAATCTTTTCAAAGGCAGCCTTAAGATTACTGATCTCCTCCTCCTTCTTCAATTTATATTCTGTTAATAAATTATATAAAGTGTTATTATATGACATTAAATTGTGTTCCAAATTAACAATGTTCTTTACTTAAATTAGTATATACTACATAACTTTTAGTAACTTCGTAAAGATAATTCTTTTTTGTTCAGCTTTACTGAGCTATAACTGACAGATCTGTAAGATACTTAAGCTGTACAACATGATTTGATACAAGTATACATCATGAAAGGATTCTACCATCAAGTTACTGAACACATCCATCACCTCACATACCATTTTTGGGGCTGAGAACATTTAAGTTCTAAATTATCTTAAGATAATTCTTAAGGCTACAAGAGTTATTTAACATTTGAAAACAAATTTCAAAAACCTAACACACAATATGAATAGCTCAAGATTTACCACTGAACTTGATGAAACATTATGATTAAAAAAGAAAAACAGAAACAAAAAACCTTACGTACCCTCCTCTGCCCTCCTCATTTTATCGGTTATCTCTTCATTTTCTTTTCTTAATACTTCAATATCTTTGGTTAACATGCTGGTTGTTTCTTCAAGCTTAACAAAATACACAAAGGTTTAAGTTACATTCACTTTGCTAGTCTTGTATTTAAAATAATGACCTTAAAAAAACCCAAAAACTGCATTCTCCTTAAATGTGGAGTCAGATACTGCTTTGTTATAAAAATGCCTGGGTTCTGGTTTAACGTAAGTGGATATACTTAAATTCAAATATACTTCATTTAACCTTCATAAGAATCTTGTAGAATAGGTATTATTTCCCTCTTTCTTTCTTTCTTTCTTTTTTTTTTTTAATAAAAGTAGACTCTACACCCAACATGGGACTCAAATTCACAACTCCAAGATCAAGAGTCACATGATATACTGACTGAGGCAGCCAGGCACCCTGGTATTATTTCTATTTTATAGACAAAGAATCTGAGGATTAAGGTAGTAACGTAAATTGCCAAGACCATGTAACTTCTCAGAGGCAGAGCTAAGCTTTGAACCCAGGACTTCTAATACCAGAGCACTTCATGGTAACTTCAAAAGAAAAATCTAACTCCCCTTTCAATCTCCATGATCTATATAGAAAATAGTGTAAATTTCAGGAATAGTAATTGTAGTACTGGTTTTCTGAGATTAATTTGTAGATATCCATAAAGAATTTCTCATCCCAAAACAGTTTCTGAGTTTTATAAAATTGTGGTCACAAAGTCTGTTGCAATGTATTAAGATAATACAACAAATAAATTTAACCCAAGGATTTCTTTACATAAAATATATTAAGATCTATAGCTAGAGGGGCGCCTGGGTGGCTGAGTGGGTTAAAGCCTCTGCTTTTGGCTCAGGTCATAATCCCAGGGTCCTGGGATCGAGCCCCGCACTGGGCTCTCTGCTCAGCAGGATAACTGCTTTCCTTCCTCTCTCTCTCTGACTGCCTCTCTGCCTATTTGTGATCTCTGTCTGTCAAAATAAATTAAAAAAAAAAAAGATCTATAGCTAGAAAGAGAAAAACCACATTACACTGAATAAGAATTTCAGTCATTAAAAAATCATTAACAATGGTTTTGGATTATATAAACTATTTTATACATAAGTATAGATTGACCACTCTGTATAAGTCAAAGTAAATACATATGCACACATATTCACCCTAACACTAAGATGTGACCTATTTTGATTTAGATAAATTTCAGTCATAAAACTTACCTGACAATCACACTTACCCGACTAACAGTATGATCTTTATCTGTAATCTCTTGTCTATTTCTGGAAGCAGCTTTCTTGCTTTCTTGGGTTAATTCAAAATACTGTTCTTCTAGAAGCCCTCGAGCCAACTGCTCAGACTCAGCTTTTGTTTCTGCTAGATCCAGCTGAGTAGCAAGAGTTTCCCTGCAATAGATTTATAAGAGAAATGGTTATAAAAAAATTCAGTTATTTTTCCAACTTAATGATATGCTTAAAGAAGACAACTATATTTAAACAATAAGAATTAAGTATTTTATTGCTTAAAATAAAATTCATTATTGAATCCAATGCAAAAATTCTATAAAAGTAATAAATTTAACTTCTAACATTTTGAAAAACTGTACAAGTAAAGAACTCTTTAATCCTGTACCTGCTGTTGTGCTTAACTAAGAAAAGGTAGTAAAGCAATGGCAAGCAGTCTACTTTTGAAAACGAACTTGTTGTGGATTTAGAATGGAAGGTAGCATAGGAGAGAGGAAAAGTAATAGGCTTGTAAACCAGGTGGCCAGACCTTAACCCTTATCATCCCTGTTCTTCACTAATTGGGTAAGGACACGGGGCAAATTTCTTACATTTCCTGGAGCTCAATTTAATCAAACCTGTAAAATGAGAGGGTTAAATGATTTTTGAGATCCTTTCAGTTCTGAAATGTAATGAGATTATGATGACTTATAAATAGATTTGTAAACCACTATAAACTATTCTAGGAATGCTCCTTGGGAATTATACTTTAAAGCTTTTTGGAACTGACATTCAGACCAGGACCAGATCATTCCAGTTTGCTTGCTCTTCCTAAAGAACTTCTGTTCAATAAACTCTCTGAGTCATGACTGTATCTTCCCTATATACAGTAGATACTCAATAAATGTTTGCTAAGTGAATGAATGACTTCCAACTATTTTTACTAAGGGAATGATAAGAATGAAATTTTCTTTTTTTTTTTTTTTTAAAGATTTTATTTATTTATTTGACAGAGATCACAAGTAGGCAGAGAGGCAGGCAGAGAGAGAGGAAGGGAAGCAGGCTCCCTACTGAGCAGAGAGCCCAATGTGGGGCTTGATCCCAGGACCTGAGCTGAAGGCAGAGGCTTTAACCCACTGAGCCACCCAGGCGCCTCAAATGAAATTTTCTTTCTCAAGGTTAAGGAGGGAGACATATACTAACTACAAAAAAAAAAAAAAAAAAAAAAAAGAAGAAAATTATTCATTTGTCCGCATTTACCTAAATGTTTACTATGTGTCAAACACCCCTGTCTGAATTAAGACATATAGTAGTAACAAAGTCTCTGCCCTGAGAAAGCATATATTAATGGGATGAAAGAAGCAATTTAAAAAAGATGAACAGTACATAGCATGCCACAGAGAACAAAATAAAACAAAAAAGGTGGAAGAGGCTATGAATGTGCATTTTATACAGGGTGATCAAGGAGGCCTCTTTGCTAAGAAGACATGTGAGAAGAGATATGAAGGAAGTAAGGGAGTGAGCTATGCAGGTATCTGAAAATACAGGGCTAATGTGGAAGAAATCTCTAATAACAAATGCCCTAAGTTTGGTCTGAAAGAAGCTTATGTGAGTGAGGTGAGAGATGAAGGAAAGTTGTGAGAAATGAATTGAGAGAAGTGGGGAGAGAGAACAGACCTTGTAAGGCTTTCTATGACAGTATAGGGAACTTTGGCTTTTACTTTGAGTATTTGGTTTTAAAAAGATCATTCTGGCTGCAGTTTTAAGATAAGACTGTTGGGGGACAATGGCAGAAGCAAGGATCTCAGCTAGGAGGCTAATGAAAGTACCAAAACTGGAGACGGTGGCAATATGGATCAGGCTGAAAAATGGTACAAGTGAGAACTGATTAGATTCTGGATATACTTTTTTTTTTTTTTAAAGATTTTATTTATTTATTTGACACACAGAGATCACAAGTAGGCAGAGAGGCAGGCAGAGAGAGAGAGGAAGAAGCAGACCCCCCGTCAAGCAGAGAGCTCGATGCGGGGCTCGATCCCAGGATCCTGGGATCATGACCTGAGCTGAAGGCAGAGGCTTTAACCCACTGGGCCACTCAGGCACCGCTGGATATACTTTTAAATTACAGGTAAATAGGCTTTTTAAATGGACTGCACATAGAGTATAAGAAAAAAAAAAAGAAGTTTAGGATAATTTCAAGTTTTTTTTTATTTAAACAACTGGAAATAATGGAATTGCTAAAATGAAATGGGGGAAAACAGGGAGGAGCAGGTCGGCAAGGTATGGGAATCAGGAGTTTTTTCTGGACATGTTACAAATGAGATGCTTATTAAACATTCAAGTGGAGTCAAACAGACGGCTGGACATACAAGTCTGGAATTTGGGGAGAATGTGCTTGTACACTGATGCTATTTAAAGCCATGAAGCTGGATGAGAACAAGGAAAGAGTGATCCCTTGGGCCCTCCAAACTTTAAAGGTCTCAGAGAGGGGAAGGGACAAAGGAGCAAAGGAGGTTAAAAGTAGCCAGTTCAGTAAGAAAAAATGCCATGTGATGTCACAGAAGCCAACTGAAGAAATTTTGTCAAGAGAGAGTAATCAACTATGTCAACAGCTACTGTTAAATAAGATAAGGACTGAGAATTGACTATTGTCTTTAACTATTAGGAAGTCATCAGTAACCATGGGAAGGGTTATTTTGGTAGCATCTTGAGTGCAGAAGTCTGGAATGAGCTAGAGAGAGAAAGGGAGAAGAGGAACTGAATATAAATGGTATGTCACCTTTCAAAGAAGTCTGCTACAAAAGGAGGCAGAAAAATAGGATGGCAGCTGGAAGTAAAATGCACTTAGAAGATGGCTATTTTTTACAAAGATGTTTAATGTATGTTTACATAACAATGAAAATTACTGTATGAAGGAAAAAAATGAACCCAGGAAAGGTGAGGATTCCTGAAGTCATATTTTTATGTAGGCAGAAAATGGGATCGAGGTGGTTAAAAGCACATTTTGTTTATTTACATCAGTCAAGGAAGGCAGGGTTTATAGCTACAGAGGAAGACAGGTTAGTAGCTATGAGGGTGGGACAGAGCAGAAGTTCTCAACTTCTAGGAAGCAAGGCCGTTTGTTGAGTGTGAGGATGAGGACAGGTTGCTGAAGATCTGAGGAGAAAGCAGAAGATATGAAATAGCTATCTCAAAGTGCAGAGAAGTTAGTATGTTAGGAAAAGATAGGAAGTACTGCCAATGTTAATTAAGTCTATGATCCTAGCGGTAGTTCTGGGCTATTATAACACAAGGTTTGAGATTGACAAATGTACTCCTACCTGGGCTTACTGCTTTGTAGCAAATTCAGGTAAATGTATCTAAGTTATATATAAAATGCCAGAAAACCTATTTATCCCAAATTACAGTTCTATCCCTGGCTATGCATATGTGCAAGAGAAAAAAAAGAAACAATAAGATGGTTCAGGGTAAAACTGTCTGCAGCTATAGCCATTCAACTTCCTTCACAACTCCCCATAAATAAAAGACTTGTCTTTACCAATGCCTAAGGCCAATCTGTCACCTTTATTCTCCTGCCTCCTTAATGAAATCAATTTATTAATGACTCCTTTTTCTTCTAGGTTATAAGATTATAAGCAGGAGCTTTGTTCTTGTTCACTGCAGTACTGAAGTCTCCAGCCCACAGAAAGTGCTCAGAAATTTTGTTTCAGTCAATGAATAGATGTGTAACTTTCCCCACTCTGGTATCTTTCCCATATCTCATTTAAATATGCTCAAATCTCTGCTATCTTTAAAAAGAAATGGCTCTTTTTCAACTTCTCCTCTAGCTATTGTTCTATCTCCTTGCCTCAACAACCATATTTCTTGAATTTTTTAATTTAAGAAATATTTACTGACCATCTACTATGTTCTAGGTACAATTCCAGGTGCTCTATATTTAACAGTGAAACAGAGTTAAGGACAAAACATTTAAAAATTCCTTTCTTTGCTGAGCTTAAGTTATAGCAGAGAGAAAAACAGTAAGTAAAGTAAGTCACCAAATGCTATAATATACTGGGAAGGGAAAAGTGCTACAGAGAAAAACAAAACATGTAAGGAAGTACTAAACTGGGCAGCAAGGTGGGGTGGGGAAGTTTGCACAATTTTAGGAAGGATATTCAGGGAAGGCCCCTCTGAGATGACATTTAGACCTAGGCCTGAAGAGGGTGAAGGAGCATGCCATGTGGATACTCAGAGGAAAAATGTTCTAGGAAGAGGGGAGAGCAAGTCCATAAGCCCTGAGGCAGAAGAGTAACTGATTAGTTTGCTGAACGGTAGGAGGTAAATAGGGCTACTGTCTACGCTTGGTCTCCACTTCTACCCTTACCCTTATATTCATTCTTATTACCATTTAGGAACTGTTCTCAACAAAATAACTAATAACCTTAAATATAATGGACAATTTATTTTTTACCTGACCTTTTTGAGTATTTGGCACTTTAAATCACTTTGTCTTCTTTGAAGTATTCTATTTTCCTAGACTTTGTGATCCTATTCTGTTTTCCCCTTGTATTACTGGTTACTTCTTACATTCCCTTCCTCTGCCCTTTCTTTGGAAGTAAAGGTGCTAGAAGTCTATCATCAGCCTTTACATCTTCTCATCCTACAGTAGGGATTATAGCTTGTTACCTGAGAGGGTAAAATGAGTCCACATAAGTGTTCCTCCAGACATACAATTAAAATAAATTTGGGCCAACATTTTACATAAAATTCAGATTTCTGGCTCCTTTTGAAAAATCAGATCTTGTAATACTGAATCAATGTTACCATGTGGCAGCAAGTGGTTAAAACTGAGATGAATTCCTCAGTTTGTTATAATACAACTTACACATTGAACATACCCAACTAGCTTCAAATTAGGTAAATGGGTGGTACTGTAAGTTCATGAGTTAATAAACTTTGATGTACATAATCACCTTAACAAATCTCATCTATCTCTGTTTCAGTATATGACAATGACTGTCAAATCAGCTTCAAGTCCTTCCTTATCTTTTCTCTGAGCTCTGAAGCAATTTCAGAACCATTTCTCTTGGGACAACCCACAGGCACTGCCTATAACAGGTCTGAAATGGAAAAAATCGTGTCTCCCCTTGTTTCACAAATTTGGCATTCCTTAACTCAGGGGCCAGTGCTACCATCACCCCAACTTCCCTGGTCAAAAACTTGAGAACCCACCTGAAATCTTCCCCAACTTTTGTCCCTACACTCCTAAATCTACAAGTCCTATTGCCTCTACTTCCTATTTTCCCCATGTACTTGCCTCTCCTTTTACTGTCAACTTCCACTATAATTTTACATTTAGATTTTCCAATGGTTACATAATTCAACTTCCTGTATCCGCCAGTTCTGCCTCTAATCCATTCTCCACTTCAAAGAATGAAGCTTTCTAAGACACTACCTTGTCAGTTCCTAGCACTTTGTTATAGACACTTACCTTAATTACATTTGTTTCCTGACTAGATTCTGAAGTACTTGAGGGTAAGAACCATAACTTACTAATGATCATATCACTGGCATGAAGCATAGTACTTACCACACTAGTGGTGATCAGTATATCTCTTTTAAATAGATCAAACAAGGGCAAACTTATCAACCCTATAGAACAATATGGCATGTGGAAGATTGGGTGCTCTCTTTACAGTGAATGCACACAACATGGGACTGCATACTACACTGCAGACACCATACAAATGATAGGCAATAGACTATAACAGGGGTCTATCACTGTCACAGAGACTAACCAGAAAATGTACCTTTGCTCCTACCTTAGATACCACTAAATATATTAAAGATCTAAGCACTAAGTGCCTATGGTTGTTAACAACACAAAGAAACAATCAGACGGTACAATTATGTATGAGGCAGTCTTCACCCCTGTATAAATCAGACCTGAATATGACTAAGACTCCCAGTTAGGGATGTCCAATTAAGTTTTCTATGAGGATAGAAATGTTCTGTACACCTGTGCTGTCAAATATGGTTGACACTAGCTAAATGTGACTGCTGGCCACCTGAAATGGGGCTAGTACACCTGAAAAACTAAATTTTAAACTTCATTTAAATAAATTTAAATTTTTAAAAATAAGTTTAAATTTAAATGGCTACATAAAATACATAAAATTACATATTATACATACATACATAATACATAAAATTAAATAATAAGTTCAATTTAAATGGCTACATAAAACCAGGGGCTATCATATTGGATAGCACAGTTCTAGATTTAACCATAGATTTGCAGGAAACACAGAACAAGAATGTTCAACTGTGGAAATGGAATCAATAAAATCAGTGCAACTGAGGAAAATTACACAGGAAAAATGACCCAGTTCCATCAACAAATAAGTGTTACGATAGTGATTATTTAGTGGTGGGGGAAGAAGAGGCAATACAGTGGGCTTTTAAAGTGGATAGCAAGGTTCTCTTTCATGGGTGGTAATTATAATAACATTTGTCATATAATTCATAGATCTGTGCATGTTACAATATTTAATGTATTTTTGGTTTCAGCAATAAAATGATTAAATTTTTAAAATTTCTACATGAAAAGAGAATATAAAAATGTCAGAAAACTAGTTTTAATATCTGTTCCACCTAGCTATAAGAAGTTGTTATACTTAAATAGCTTTAGGTCTTCTTCTAAGGCCCTAAGCAGATATGCAATGGAACTTAACCTGCCTAATAACTAAAAGGGAGACCCTAAATACCTTTACATAGCATAAAAGAAGGACTTACAAGTACAGCATGAACTATTTAAATACAAATAGATGTTTAAAGATTGAGAGACCCTTGAAAACAATTTAATGTTTAGAGTTTACCAAATCTCTGTACAATTACCATAGCGTTAATGTAGGACTTCTTCACCATAAAGAGAAAAATCAGTCTAAATTTAGTTTGATTTGTTCAGAATTAGCCTAATGAGATTTGCTGTATCATTCCCATCAGAATAATGGCAAATCTACTCTCTATTTTTAAACTTAAAGAATGCTATGATGTAATAGTGATTCTTGTTCTAAAGAAAAATGGATGACATACTTTTCACTTTGTAGTTCTTGTATTTTCTTTAAACTTTCTCTGTTTTTTTCTTCAATTTCTTCTTTAAGTTCCTTTACCTGGGTTTTATAAAGTGTCTGCAAAATAAGTGATTGGGAGAAAGAAATGTTTATGAGGAGTTTAAAAAGTTTGGTAGTTTCTTATAAAGTTAAACAACATACAATCCAACAATTCTATTCCCAAGTAATTACCCAAGACAAATGCAAGCATATATCCACACAAAATCTTGTACATGAATTTTCACTGCAGCCTTATCACAAATTGTAAACAATCAGGTTCATCAACAGATGAATTTTAAAAATTGTGGAGTATCCATACTGAATGATAAAAAGGAATGACCTGCTGATACAAATTACATAATACACCTAAAAAATATTTTGCTGAGTGAAAAAAAAAAAAACAGGTGCTAAAGACTATATACTGCATGATTCCATGTATGTGGAATCTGGAGCAGGTAAAAATAGTCAATTGTGACAGAAAGCAAAATCAGTGGTTACCTGGAAATAGAGGTAAGTGGGGAAGAGGGACTGCAAAGGGCCACTGGGAATTTGTGGTGAAAGAAGGTTTTACATGTTCATTTTGGTGGTTGTCACATAGTATACACATTTGTCAAAACATACACTTTAAATTGCTACGAGTAACTGTATAGAAATTATATCTCAAGGACATTAAATATTATATTGATTTGGGAAAACATTATAAAGAAACTTAGCAAGCACTATTCATTTAAAAGTTATATCAATTCTTAAAGTGAATAATGTTAGAAAAACCACTTCTCTTTTTGGGTAGGTGGGATTGAGTGGGCGGTTGAGAGACATGAACAAAATACCAAAACAAGATTCATCAAACATTCCGCTAACAAGTAATACATACTTATTATAGAACAATGGTCCTTATAAAATTCATTCAGCTTTTGCCAACTCCAACAACAAATATTTAACAGATATGAGGGAGCATTAGACCCATGTTCTGTTAAGGTGCTGTGATTATAAAGGGAACTTCCAGTTCTGCAGTCTTTTTTTGTAAACTATCCTTTTTCATATATAAGATAAGGAAAAAAAATAGTAAGGACCAGCAAATAGCTATGGAGAATTACTTTTAAACTGTGAACTTACTTATCCCTCTAAGAAATAGCACTTCTCTAGGAGAAAAGTACAAATTTTTCAATGGGAATGTAAATAAAAGAGGTATTAGATTATTCTGTGAAAGTATATGGACAAGAAAGTGTGCATGGTATTACACACCACTGCAGAAGTGGTCTTTGAACAAGTAAGATTAATCTCTACCCAAGGAAAAATTTTTCAGTAATACCAAATTTTTTTATAATTTAAAAACATATTTCAGTGATAGTCTAACAAGTCAAGAAACAGGCAAAAAACAGAAAGTCAGTCACCATGTTTTTATTTAGGACAGGAGCAGAGTACACCATGAAGCTCTGATCATGTGAAAAGTTCTGTAGAGCTCTACTAGTGTTCAGTTTCTTTGTTAAGGAAATAATTATTTCCAATATTGTTCAGTTGGTTTCTAGGACATGTTCACCAATACAACTCAAACTCTCTCACTTAACTGCACTTAAGACTTGTAGAAAAGGCAGCTGCCAGGGTTAATAGTAATGGAGAAGCTAGGTAAATGTTAAGTTGAAATGGTGGAGTATAAATTTGGCAACCAAAAGAAATAAAAAATGCAGCAGCTTTAATAAAATCTCAAAGCACTGGCTATAAATGTTAAAGTAGTAGTGAAAATAAGCTGCAGCCAATAAGAGTTAGAACGACTTCTACAGAGGAAAAAGCAAAACAGATACATGAAGTGCATACAGGGAGCTAAAACAAGACCACAGCTGTTGAGCATTAACTCTACCTATAACTGTATGCAGTTATACCTACAAATGTAACATGCATACATGAACCATGCATGAAAATACTGACACTCCAACCACCCCTTAATGAAGTCTTATATATAGCTTTAGTTTGAAGCAATTCTAGAAATATTTCACAAAAATGGTAATTTCTTTACAACTTACACAGACCATGAACTCAGATTCAGAAATGAAATGTAGAGATGGGGAGATTAAAAGGGGGAGAAAACCAGTTCATGGTCATTTGAAAAAATGTCACAATTCACATTAAAAATCTTAATATCTTGTTCCAAGCGAAGTGTTAAAAATGATTCTTACCGAGAAATATTGCTCAGCTTCAAGCTGATCTTGTAGCTCCCGCATCTGTCCTTCATTTCCTCTATACTGTCTTCAGGTAAAAGAGAAAACAGTAAATGAGTGCTATTTACATTGGGCTTTATATTATTCTCTATTAATTAAAGTTGCTAAAAATAAAAATGTTTACTAAAATGACCTTTGCTTTTTAAAAACTGTATTTTCTTACAAAGTATTACTTTTATGATTCTATTTGTCAGATCATGCTGTCTGGTTCCATTTTGTTCCTTATAAAGTGATACCATGCAAAGTAGAGGAAACTGTTTTCTACTGAAGGTGACTTTTAGGAGAATGTTAATTGTGGATTAATCCAAGTTGCAACAATAAAAATGATACTTCTATAAAAATGATAAATTTTTATAGAGAAAAGCATTCTTAGAATATATTTTATTTTAATTTTAGAAGATTTTATTTATTTATTTGTCAAAAAGAGAGACAGAGCACAAGCAGGGGGAGATGCAGGCAGAGGGAGAAGCAGGCTCCGTATTGTGTAAGGAGCTCAACCCGGGACTCGATCCCAGAACCCTGGGATCATGACCGGAGCTGAAGGCAGAAGTTTAATTGACTGAGTCACCCAGGTGTCCTTTAGGGATACATTTTAAGTGTCTTATGTAGTGAAGTAAGCAAATAAAAAGAGGGGACATGAAAATATTTAATAAATATTAATAATATTACATATGCTATGCATTACATATACATATAGTACTATACATGATATCCAAAAAAGCACGGGGATGGGGCTGGAAATGAAAAACCAGGTAAGGAATAAGAAAGGAGGCAAGAACAATAACTGATAAAGGAGAAGGAACACAGACACATCTACATATATATAATACACACGTGAACATGATTCACTCAGAAACAGATAAGACAGTTATCTGTTACCTGACAATGCAACCCACAGATATACACTGCCAAGGATAAACAATTGTGTCTGTATCTGCTAGGTTTTCATATTAGACAGCAATAGCTTTGTATCTACCAAGGCATATGGTTGATAAAAGGACATAATAAATGTTCACTGAATGGTGAGTGAAAGTTATTTTGGGAGAACTATAAAACACATTACACAAAAATGATGGCTCTAAAAGGCAGAAAAGAATTTCGCCAAAATAAATGCAACAAAACAAAACACGACAATTTTATTCAAGCATTACTATGTTGTAAATGAAGGTGTCAAAGGAAGATATTTTAATAGAAACCCAAAGGAAATAAAAACACATGACTTGGCATAAGATACACACATCTTTGACATTAAATTTCTGAAGGATGTCTTTATACAAATTCTGCAAGCAATAATGACACCTTGCTTTGTCTCCACTTCAAGTAAGCGAACGAACACATCATATCGCAGAGTGGAAGAAAAAAAGGTACTTTGCATTCGGAGATGAACCGAAGGAACAAAAAGAGACAGATACAGGGTCATCATGTCTAACTCTAGCTTCTAGAATAAAGAAACACTGAACATTTCCCATAAGGTACTGAACCCTGTCCCTGATTTTTGTAATTCAAGTGTCAACAAACATGTCTAGTAGGTATGAAAATCATATGCCAAATCTGTAGCTTTTGGTTTTATGGTAAAGTCATTAAGTAGTCTTGATAATCTCCTTTTTTCTCCTTTTAACGATCTCTACTCTAAATGAATTTTTCTGAAGTTTTCCTTTCACAAACTCCAAATACAATATTTCTATACACAGAAAATGTCAAACATAAGCAAATACATAACACAAATAAGAAAAATGTTATTTTTGAGACTTACTTTGTAAGCTGAGCTAATTCAAATTCTAATAATCTCTTTGCTTCCAATAAAGTATTTATTTCCTGTTTCATTTGCTTTTCTTGACCTTTTAAATTGTCTGCTTCAAATGCTTGAGTCTTCAATTCATTCTGTAATAACAACCGCTTGTTTGATTCCTGCTCCAGTTGAAGGGACAGATTCTTAACCTGTGAATGAGAAAAATAATTGGGATCTTAAATTTCACTATTTATTTATTTATTTAGACTTATTCATTTGAGAGAGAGAGAATGGGGGGCAAGGAGGGGAGAGTGCAAAGGGAGAGAGGTACTTTTATTTTCTAAAAGTATTTTCACCTATAGCCTCCCATTTTAAGTTTAAAGACTATCAATACCTCGGTCCCCAAGTTTCCCATTACTACTCAATAAGTCTTTTCTTCTCTGGATACATCAAGTCCTTTTTTGTCCTTCACTTTAGGTAAGGACACTTCACTTCGCTCATTAATCACTCTTTTATTATCATCACCACTGATAATGTTCCCTTTACCAACTCTGGCTTCTGACTCTCAGACAATTAACCTTTGAGGTCTTACTCAATAATTAAATAATGGTAATATCTCATCCCTCCTATAATAAACCACAAGGATATAATATCATTTTATCTTTTTATTTACCGCTTTCTAAAAGTGTACCCTGTGCTTTCTATCAATATAAACTGGTCAAAACTCTGTGGTTTAACACTTTTGTTGAAATCTAAGAGCAACTGTGCCTCTTTGGGATTACGAGGTAACTTTACAGTAAAGGTTGTTTTTGTTTTTTAAAAGCAGAATGGTGATGGTCCCAGGGTTGGAACTGAGACCTGCCTGGGGCTTCCTATTCAGCGGAGAGTCTACTTCTTTCTCTCCCTCTGCTCCTGTGGGTTCTCTCTCTCTCTCACAGTAAATAAAATCTTAAAAAAAAAAAAAAAAAAGCAGATGGTCAGATTCTTCAGGGGAGGAGCTAAAACACTTCTACAGAGTTGTACTGTCATAGTGCAAAATGACATAGACCTTATGGTGTGAATGTTCACTAAACTATTTGTAGAGGAAAATCCTAGGAGGTAAGGGTGTAGTGGTGACCTCAGAGCAGTGAATACATATACATTCAGGTTATTTCACTCAAATCTTCTCGACGGTGTTTAAATTACAGAAAATAACTTTTCAGTCATAATTTATGATTGCTTCTCTTTTTTAAGATGAATAAAACCAGTACTATTCTTCTTACTTCATCCTCCATCCTTTCTTTATTTTCAGTCAAATGCTCAAGCTTCTGCTGAGATTGTTTCAGATCAACATCTAGCATTGAACACTGTTTCTCAATCTGAACAACTCTATTTTCAGCCTTCTCTCGAGCTTCTCTCTCTTCCTTCAGCTTTTTTTCCATTTCTGTGGAAAAAAAAAAAGTTATACATATTTTCATTTTCATGGGCTGTATAAAACAAATTGGTGCCAAAAATCCCTACTGTTTTTGTCCTGGGATTCTAATAGAGCTATTCACTATAGAAGTCCTAATGTTATTTGAATTGTTTGTATAGTAGGATCTTTAAAGGAAGGGAGTTATAAATTGTAATAAAGTAATAAAACTCCTAAATCCAGCCCATGCCAATGATATGAGAAATTATTCAGAGCCATTTTCAGACCAGAAGGTGAAAATATAGCTGGGAAAAAAGTGAACTAATAAGAAAAATGGGGGTAGTGCGGATAAAAGCAGAAAAGTAAGGCAGTGGTTATTCATCTCTACCTTGCATTGTTCCAGAACAGTGGACTTAAGGCCGATAGGAATTCTAATTTATGCATCTCTGATAAACAAGATTCCATGGTAGTATAATAATACCTACTTTCATCATTAGCAGAAGATATTAGCCTACAGTGAGGCTCCTTTTTTGAGATTTGGTAACTAAAGTTCTGAGAGGTTAAATTTCCAAGGTTTTAAACCTATTAAGTTGCATTTAAACCTACTAAGTTGCACCAAATGACTCAAACTTAATGAGTCTGCTTTTCTACTCTCAGAGCGTGACCTCAAGGTGATAAAACAGAAACCATTAGAATAGAACTTCCTCATCTTTCCCCCCAAACCTACCAACAACTTAGCCACACCAATAATCATCACCTCTTAATTCCCACCTCTAATCAAACATAAATCTATCCACTTCTGTTCTGGACTCTGTTTCTTCAATTATTTCATCTCTTCTCTGCCTCAACAATTACCTGCTTCCAAATGAATCACTGCCATCAACAGAATAATCTTATTATCTCCCCTCCTAAAATATCCTCTACTGATCTCATATCCCTTCTCAGCTCCCATCCATCTCTGTTCATGAACCTCTGAAAGAGTTATCTACATTTATTGTCTCCAATGCCTCATCTACTACCCATTTATTACTTTCCATTTGGCTTTTATCTCCTGCATTCCACTGAAACTGCTCTGTATGATAACCAACGACGTCCACCTTGTAAAACGCAGAGGACACACAATGTTCATGTCTTCATCTTTACCGACCTTAACAGAATTCAATATACTGAACAACTTCCTCACTTTTCTAATACTCTTCAAGTTCTAATACCATACTCTTTTGGCATTCCTGTGACCCCTTTGGCTGTTCTTTCTTGGCTTCCTTTGCTGGGTTTTCCTCTTTTATCTGACCTCCAAATGTTAGGCTACCTTAAGGGCTCCTTATGATTCCTTTTCTATTCTGCCTTTTTTCTTCCCTTAGCTGATCTCATCAAGTTCTCCATATAGCTCTATATGTATGGCTCCTGAACTGTACCTCACCTCTGAGATCCAGACATAGACTATTTGATGTCTCCACCTATATATCTAATACGCTTTTCAAAGTTCACATATCTAAACAAACAACTTTATTTCCCTCCCCTCCTAAACCCCTCCAATCTCAAGTCATCTCAAAGTCAGAATGTATTAACATCTGTCCGGCTGTTAAAATTAAAAAGCTTGAGTCTTGATTCCTTCTTTTTCCTCTTTCCATCCAATTCTTTACCAACTCTTACCTTCTGTATGTCCATTTCTTTCTAGCTCTACTACCACAAATGCCTACAGACTAGAGCCTTCTAGTTGATCTCCTTTTTAAACTGTTTTCTCTCTCAAAAGCATTTTCCACACAGTAGTAGGAGTGGTCTTTTAAAGACATAAATTACACATTCCAGCACAGCTCAAAACACTACAATGGCTATCCACTATTCTTAGAATAAGAGTATTAAACTTATCACCTCTTCTACCTGGAACATACTTCCTCCTGCTCTTTCAATAGATGGATCATTTTGACTCATATATTTAGTTCAGAGAGGCCTTTCCTCAAAATCACATCTAACATAGCAATTCCTGGAAACTATCACATGGCATTTTCTTCATATTAATGATTACAATCTGTACCTATTTTCATTTATTTGCTTTTTTGCTTATCTCCACCATTAGAATATAATCTCTAAGAGACAGGGTTCTTATCAGTCTTATTCTGTGGTATATACTCCCAGGTATGCCTGGTCTATAGTAGACAGCCAATAATTAACAAATGTGAAAGAAAAAAAAGTAGTTTAATATGGCTGAAACACGAAATACACGTAAGAAAGTGCAGAGCAGCAAGGCTATAAAGAAAGATTAAGTGCTAACCCAAAGATTCTTTATGTCATGAGAAGTCTGACATGTATCTTGCAAACACTGAAAAGACAAAAGGATTTTAAGAATGACTAGCACAGTTAAGATTTTAATTTCAAAAAGATTTTTTTTTCAGTTAAGATTTTAATTTCAAAAGTGATCACTCCTAAGTGGGAATGATAGACTGACAAACAGAACAATTCCTGGCATAGAAATAATTAAAAGTTTGCTGCAACAGATCAAGCAAAGGGTAGACATCCCCATGAACTAAAAGAGAAAAGGAAAAGAATATATTGTTTATATTACTTGGAAGCAGAAATGCTAAATGATTCTAAGACTTCTGGCTTGGGTTCTTGGATGTTGCATATCACCATCTTTAACCATAATAATAATATTTCCTGGTTACTGAAAACTTTCTTTTTTCTTTCTATTTATTTACTTTAGAGAGAGAGTGTGCAAGTGGGGGGAGGGAGAAGAGAGGGGGGACAGGGAGATAAAACCTTAAGCAGGCTCCCCGCTAAGTGCAGAGCTTGATGCTGGGCTCGATCCCAGGATCCTAAGATCATGACCTAAGCTGAAATCAAGAGTCAGTCAGATGTTTAACCAACTGAGTAACCCGGGATCCCTCCATTTATTGAAAGCTTTCTATGTACAGGCACTTTACATGCATTTGTTCACTTAATATTTTTTTTTTTAAAGATTTTATTTATTTATTTGACAGACAGAGATCACAAGTAGGCAGAGAGGCAGGCAGAGAGAGAGGAGGAAGCAGGCTCCCTGCTGAGCAGAGAGCCCGACGTGGGACTCGATCCCAGGACCCTGAGATCATGACCTGAGCCGAAGGCAGCGGCTTAATCCACTGAGCCACCCAGGCGCCCCCACTTAATATTTTTTTTAATAGTCACAGAGTAGCTTTGTTTGATTGATTCGAAGCCTAGACTGCTAAAAACTATACAGCCATCAACTAGCATCATGAGAATAAGAGATAAGAGTAGGTTTGACAGATAAAATCTTATGTTTTTCCCTTGAATGAACTGAATTTAATATATTTTTAAAAGATTTTATTTATTTTGAGAGAGAGTATGCAAGTGGGGGGGAAGCAGAGGGACAGAATCTCAAGCATATTCTCACTGAATGCAGAGCCGACATGGGGCCATTGGAGCTCAATCTTGTGACCCTGAGGATCATGACCTGAGCCAAAATCAAGAGTCAGACATTTAACTGAATGACCTACCCAGGCGTCCCTTGAAAAAACTGAATTTAAAGTGTCAAGTGACACTTGCAGATTGTAGCTGGTTATGAAGAAGTGCAAGGTGAAAAAAAGGAAAATGCCTCTTTCTAAAAGTCTGGCTCTAAAGGGAGGGAATAAAACAATGGCAGTTAGTAAGGATCATGTATTATTACAGGAGTTTTACTTTATCTTTTTTTTTAAGATGTTCTTTATATGATAGAGGAGAGAGAGAGAGAGCACTCAAGTGGGAGAGGGGCAGAAGGAAAGAAGCAGCAAACTACCAGCTGCGCAGGGAGCCTGATGTAGGGCTCAATCCCTACCTGAACCTAAGGCAGGCATTTAACCAACTGAGCCCCCAGGTGCCCACCCTTTTTATCTTTTTTAAATGGAAGGGACTTGCACATGTTCATAAGAAAGGCTTCAGGGGCATCTGCATGGCTCAGTTGGTTAAGTAGTCTGCCTTTGGCTCAGGTCATGATCCCAGGGCCCTCAGATCCAGCCCCATGGCAGGCTCCCTGCTCAGTGGAGAGCCTGCTTCTCTCTCTCTCTGCCCCTCCCCACTGCTCATGCGCTTTTGCTCTATCTCAAATAAATGAATAAGATCTTAAAAAACAAACAAGAAAGGATTCAGTAGAGGAAAAGGGTTAAGGATAAAGAAGAGGAAAGACAGAAGATGAGATAGGAAGAGACTAACTCTGAGTACAGCTAGCATGGATTAGCCAGAACAAGAGGAGGATCAGTATCTTCTAAGATGAAAGACAAGGAAGATGAGTAAAGAAGTAGACAGGCTAATTAAGTAAGAGAACAGGACTTTGGGAGTTCAACCTATGCTTTCACTATTTCTTTTTGAGATAAAAGTTCAACTAAAAGTGGAGTGATAAAGAAATGGCATATACATCTGAGAACAGAAATAAAAGTCTGAGAGAAGGACAATGAATGATGTACTAAAAACTGACAGCTCAAATGAAGTTGAAGATAATGCATTGGGCTAAGCCCCATCTAAAGAATTACTTGAAGTGAAGAAAGTTTGTTGGTTGTTCTGCTCTAAGGTTGTGTTTAGAGGCATACCCAGAGTACAGTGGAAATACAAAGAAATTAGAAAGTTGAGGGTACAAAGCAAGAAAGCAAAGGAACAAAAAGATAATGAGTTCCAGAATGGATCAGGAAGGAAATGAAGGAAAGGGCTAAAATATACTAGGACCTAAGAGAGATTCCAATAACATTTATAGGAAATGGAGGGTAACAGAATGAGGGGAAATAGAACGAGAAATTTAATAAAATGGAAGGTATTGCAGCGCCTGGGTGGCTCAGGCTGGGTGTCCCAGGTCTTGATTTCAGCATGATCTCAGGAGTGTGAAATAAGGCCCCATACTCAGCAGGATGTCTGTTCCAGACACTCTCTACCTCTACAACCCCTGCAACTAAAATAAATAAATAAATAATCTTTTAAAAGGAAAAAATAAGGGATCAAAAGAGAAAAAAAGAGAAGTATCTTTTTACTAGATCACAATTTATAATTTCTAAGTGTTTATACTATTATAAAATGAAATCTTAAATGCATTCTTTTGGTAGGCATTACTAAAAAAATTAATCATGTAGAAAATATTAAAACTGACACTTACCACACATTGCAACAGACTTTGCCTCTTCAATAGATTGATGTTTGTCAGTTAAACGAGCTTTAGTTACTTTATGTTCATTTACCTCTTGTTCTAAACGTTGTTGTAATGATTTAAGCTTATAGTTTAAATCTATCTCTAAATTATTTTTTTCCTGTAAAATGAAAATGAGTTATGTAATACACTATGCAAAAGACATATTATTAAATATTACATTATTTAATATTCTGTAAGAGATAATATATGAATCACATGGGCCTGAAATGTGATATCATATTTACTTAAATATTTTTATTTAGGACATAATTTTATTTTTCATACTTTCTTGTATATTTCATATTATTTCTAATGTCTTACTTTAAAAAACAAGATAAGCACATACAAGTAAAAGCAAAATATCACCCCCACCACTCCTGGAAGAGTTGTGGTGGTGGTTATATTCAAGAGGGCTCAATGTTAGGATCAGAAATAAACAGGACAATTCTTTGGTTCACTAAAAAAAATATGTGCTGCTACTTTAAAAAAATTTAAATTCAGATTAAAATCTACACTAATTTACATTAAATTAAGATTAAATTAAATCTACACCTAGATTTACATTGCCTTGACAAAAGGACAGGTCAAAAAGTATTCCATTTGTTTGGGTGCATCTTCTACTCTTCCATCTTTCATCCTACATCCGCATTTACATCAGGCTTAGATGTACTACTCTGATTATCACAAAACATGTCCAAAGGACAAAATAAGTGGTGCATTTTCTGACCATTTATCTGAGGATCTAGTAAACCTATATTTCAGGGAGGAATTGAAAAATGTGAGAGCCAGATCTGCATATTATCTATTTAATCCTTTTCTTAGCAAGGTAAGGACAGAGGACCAATGATATTTCTGATTAGTGAGAAAACTATAGATAAAGGGCAAACATATATGCTCTTTACTACTTTGCTAACTTTTACCATTAGAATGGAAAAAGTACACGTGGTCTACCATACAGCTATCCTTTGTTTTCTTTTTTCATAAGGCTAGTAAGGTTCAGCACCTTCATCTTACCCAAGTACAAAAGCATGGGAGGAAAATTTCTACATGAAAAGATATTTCCAGGGACACCTGGGTGGCTCAGTGGGTTAAAGCCTCTGCCTTAGGCTCAGGTCATGATCCCAGGGTCCTGGGATCAAGCCCTGCATCAGGCTCTCTGCTCAGCAGGGAGCCTGCTTCCCTTTCTCTCTCTCTGCCTGCCTCTCTGCCTACTTGTGATCTCTGTCAAATTAAAAAAAAAAAAAAAATTAAAAAAAAAGAAAAGATATTTCCGAACAAAATTAATTTGTGATGATCAGATAATATCAAATATCTAGTACTCTTCAAGGTTAAAAACAAACAAAAATAGCACAATAAAAAGCACTAAACACACATACACCCCCATAAAACCACCATCAACTATAAAAAGTTTTAGAAAGTTTATAAATATTAGGAATTAAGAATGAAAAAAAATGAAATCTATTTTATAAAAATACATTGTAATACCATTGAAATCTATTTTATAAAAATACATTGTAAAAATACATTGTAATACCTGTAATATCTAATACACTGTAAAATCTATTTTATAAAAATACATTGTAATACAGTACACAGTATCTCATAATTGGCACATGTTAAATCATTTACCTTTTCTGAGTGATTAAGCATGTCTTGAGCTTCTTTTCTTTCTCCTTCCACTCTTTCAAGATTATGTTTGAGATGCTTCACCTCCTCTTGTAAAGATGTAATTCGAGCTATTAAGTGAGAAGAAAGTTCAAGTCGTCACAAAGTCATCAAAAAAAAGAGTTTGTTTTTCTTTTTCAGAATGACCATTAAGACAAAAAAGTTTTAGGGGCACTTGGATGACTCAGTTGTTAAGCACTGGACTCTTGGCTTTGGCTCAGGTCATGATCTCAGGGTCAAGCCCAAACATGGGCTCCACACTCGGCATGGAGCCTGCTTGAGATCCCCCCGACCTTCCCCTAGAGCTCACGCATGCTCTCTCTCTAAAATAATAAAGAAAATCTTTTAAAAAAGGACAAAGTTTTAAAATTTCCTGATTAGGTAGAATTTATTAAATTATAAATTACTATTAAATTTTTATTATCAAAATATATTTTTATTTATAATTAATTTATTTGATGTTTTCTTGGGAATATATACAATAACTACAATGTGCAGTAATAAAAATGTTAAGGCTCATTGAAAATCATCCAGTATATATTCCTCATTTCACAAATGATCAAAGAGATGGAGCCTGAGCTTGGTCCAGAAATCAGACAGGAGTCCTTATTAAGTGTTCTTTTCCATCATATTAAGAGTAAGACCCTTTAGTTAATTAAGGCAAGTATTCAGTAGTCTTTATGTGCCAGACATTCTGAAAAGCCTTAATTACTTTTAAGCTCAGTGAAGCCATACTCTGTTTTTTATAGGAAACTGAGATTTAAGGAATTCAAGTGCTCTAAATGACACTTGGTTTTAACCTACCACCTGGGGCTCATGCCATGCAATGATGGCAACTTAAATATTCAGTAACTCTCTTCATTAGAACATGCTTGAGGCCTTACATGTTTTTAATGCATAAGTATTTAATAAATGCACAAGTTTAACTAGATTTAACACAGAATCTAGTATTAATGAATATAAGAACCTATTTTCTTATTCTGTGATTCAAAGCAACCTAGGATTCAACAGGAAATGGATAAAGCACCCCCAAAAAGCCAGGAAAAATCCTATACTGCTCTAAGTTCAGTGTTTAACTTGCTGGACCTGCCAAGATTTCAATGTATTCTACCTGTCTCTATATTTTAGTGTTTCTGAACTAGTTCTTTAATGAACAAATGACTATCACATCTTTGGCACCTGAATGCTTTGCTGGGCTAGTTCTAGGATTGAGAGAGCAATGAAATAAATTTATTTAAACACAAATATACAGATAATACTGGCATTATGTTCATGTACAAAAAAGAAACACCCGCCAGTTTCTTTCAAATGACTGAGCAAAAAATAAAAATTATTTATGTGTTTGTATGGACAGAGAAAAAGCTAGGGTGGCAGTATGTTTAAATGTTGAAGTACTAGCAAAAAAATGCTTCCTTCAGTATTTAAAATAAATAATAGGCTTTAAGTATCTGTACAAAGATGGTAATTTCAGGTTAAACAGAATTTTTCAAGTAGAATAAGATTAATATAAACCAACTCCTAAGAAGAAAAAGGAAAATACAGATGAAGAATCCTATATAGAATCCTAATAAGCTTATGAAAGACATATTAAATAAAAGTTTTTTCATTTATTCTATTTTTAAAAACATGCCAAGAAAATATAACTTGTGTCATAAAAACAAAAAGGCTTCATATATAAAAGTTATAAAAATATTGTGAAAGGAGGAAGAACCAAAATTTCAGGTATCATAACACAAACTGACTGAAACATTTAAGCTTCTAGAAGAGAAGAGGGAGTACCTTCACGATTTAATCAGACAATTTAACAGGTCACAATAAAGGTAAAAGTACAAACTGGACTACATTGAAAAGAACAAAAAGTAAGACCTCCTGTTCGTAAGCAGACAGCATTTAAAAGTGAAAAGGCAAAACAAAGAGAGGGAGAAAACAACTATGATACATGTATTTGATAGAGGACTAATACCTAGTGCTCATAAAAAACAATAATAGCAAACAATCCAATTAAAAAAGAGGCCAAAGACATGAACAGCACATCACAAACTATCAATAAACATGTAGAGCTGCTCAATTTTAGACACCAGGAAAATGCAAATTAACCCATAAGGAAATACCATCACACCCCATTAGAATGGCTAAAACATCAATGCTGACATATTCAGTGGGGAATGAATATTGTCCTTAATGAGGAAGTGGAGCAACTGGAACTGTCATACACCCCTGGTGAATGTAAACTTGGGTAGCTACTTTGATATATACAGGCATACTCAGAAATACTGTGGGTTGAGTTTCAGACCACAGCAATAAAGTGAATATCTCGATGAAGTCAACTGAATTAATTTTTTGGTTTCCTGGTACATATAAAAGTTACACTTACACAACACTCTAGAGCCTATTAATTGCACAATAGCATTTTGCCTTAAAAATGTACATACCTTAATTTAAAAATACTTTTTGCTAAAAAATACTGACCATTATCTGAGCTTCCAGGAGTCAATCGTTTTGCTGGGGGAGGGTTTTGCCTCCATGTTTTGGCTGCTGATCATGGTGGTGGTTACTAAGGTTTGGGGTGCCTGAGACAATTTCTTAAAATAAGACAACCATGAAGTTTGCCGTATCGATTGACTCTTCCTTTCACAAGACTTCTCTGTAGCATGAATGCTGTTGGACAGCATTTTACCCATAGAACTTCTTTCCAAACTGGAGTCAATCCTCTCAAAGCCAACCCCTGCTTTTGTTTAGGAAAGATTCTAAACCCATTATCATCATCTCAACAATCTTCACAGCATTTTCACCACGCGTAGATCCCCTCTCAAGAAACCACTCTTTGCTCATCCATTAGAAGCAACTCTTCACCCATTCAAATTTGATCATGAGTTTGCACACATTCAGGCTCCACTTCTAATGCTGCTTCTCTTGCTGTTTCTACCACATCTGCAGTGACTTCCTCCACTGAAGTCTAGAACCCCTCAAAGTCACCCGTGAGTGTTGGAATCAATTTCTGAAATTCTGGTAATGTTAATATTTTGACTTCTTACCATGAATCATGAATGTTCCTAATGCCATCTAGAATGGTGAATCACTTCTAGAAGTTTCCAATCAACTTTCCTCTGATCCATCAGAACAATTCTCTCTATGGCAGCTGTGGCTTTATGAAACATAGTTCTTAAATCACAAGACTCGAAAGACAAAATTACCCTTTCATCCACGAGCTACAGAAGGAATGTTAAGTTAACAGGCATGAAAGCCACATTGATCTCTTTGTACATCTCCATCAGAGCTCTTGGGTGACCAGGTGTATTGGCAATGAGCAGTAATATTTTGAAAGAAATCTTTTTTCTGAGCAGTGGTTTCAGAGTGGGATTAAAATATTCAGTCAATCACTTGTAAACAAACGTGGTGTCATCTAGGCTTTGTTGTTCCATTTCTAGAGCACAGGCAGATTAGATTTAGCATAATTCTTCAGGGCCCTGGGATTTTCAGAATGCTCAACTTCAGAATGGCTTCAACTTAAAGTTACCAGCTGCATTAGTCCCTACGAGGAGAGCTAGGCTGTCCTCTGAAGCTTTGAAGCCAAGCACTGACTTCTCCCCTAAAATTGTGAAAGGCCAAAACGGCATCTTCTTCCGATAGAAGAAGGCGATTTCATCTACATTGAAAATCTGTTGTTCAGTGTAGCCACCTTCAGTAATGATCTTAGCTAGATCTTCTGAACCACTTGTGGTTTGTTTCACTTTGCACTTTGATGTTTAAGGAAACCTCTGCCAGGTTCAAACTTTTCTCCTGCAGTTTCCTCACCTCTCTCAGCCCTCAAAGATTTGGAGAGAAAGTTAGGCCTAGCTCTGGATTGAGCTTTGGCTTAAGGGAATGTTGTGGTTCCTTTGATCTTCTATCCAGACAACTCAAACCTTCTATCAGCACTAAGACTGTTTTGCTTTCTTATCATTCATGTGTTCACTGAAGTAGCACTTTTAATTTCCTTCAAGAACTTTTCCTTTGCATTCACAACCTGGCTTACTATTTGACACAAAGGCCTAGCTTTCAGCCTATTGTGGCTTTCAACATGCCTTCCTCACTGAGCTTACTCATTTCTAGTTCTTGAGTTAAATAGACACGCAACTCTTTCCTTCCCTTGAATACTTAAGCAGTTATTGTTGGTAACTGTGAACTGGCCTCATTTCAGTATTGTTGTGCCTCAATGAACAAAGGCCCAAGAAGAGAGAGAGAGAGGCAGGAGAAAGGCTGGCAGGTAGAGCAGTCAGCACACACACAACATTTATCAATTAAATCTGTGATCTTTTATGGATGTGGTTCATGGCACCCCAAAACAATCACAATAGTAACACCAAAGATCACTGATCAGAGTTCATTTTAATATATGTAATTATAATGAAAAAGTTGGAAATATTTAAAGAATTACCAAAATGTGACCCACAGACATGAACAAATGATGTTGGAAAATAGTGCTAAAAGACTTCCTCAATGCAGGGTTGCTGTAAATTGCTCAATTTATTAAAAAAGGCAGTTATATCAAAGTGTTATAAAGCAAAGAGCAATAAACACAGCAGGTCTATACTTGGGATATTTTTACTAAAACTAAACACATTCTATGACTCTGCCACTCCTAATTGTATACCAACAAAACGCACAGGTATGATAACCAAAAAACATGTACAAGAAAATTCCTATAAGTGCTATTCATAATAGCCCCCAAATGGAAATAACTGCAGTATACATGTTTTTACCATAGAATAAATGATAAACTGCAGTGGTCATAACTAATAAATGGAATACCACACAGCAAGAAGAACAAACCATTGCCTATACAACAATACAGACAAATCTCATAAACATAGGAGTAATCAAAGAAACCAGACACAAAAGAGTGTTTACTGTATGATTCTATTCATAAAAAGCTCAAAAACAAGCAATCACTAGTCTCAAGTGAGCATCAATAAAAATACTTCAATGGACTAACACATTTCAAATATATTAAAATCCAGGAGTTCATAAATATATTTAAAAATGTCACTGGGCATCTTTGGAGGATAGAGAATCCTTTATTAAAAGGAATGAATCATGTATTTCATCTTTCTTTTATAAGCTGTACCTGTATGTACTACATGAATGATGAGAAATGCTTATCTTTTTAGCAGTATTCCAGGTAACAAATGAATGAGGAATGATAAAATTTGGTCATCACAGCTGAAAACTCTTAAATAGACACAGGATCTAGGCAACAATCATTAATGGCTACTGATATCACAAAATAATACAGCCAGATTTTATCTGCCTCCTGGTGCTTAAATAATATTGCTTACAAGTATTCTTGCCAAAGCCCTACCTAAAATAGATCAAGTCTCCAGAAGTTCCAGCTTAGAGTACCAGAAGAGACAGAGCAACATGTTAACTGACAGCAGTAGACAGAATCAGCAAAATTCAGAAGGAGATGTTCAATAAAATAAATTTTAACTTAATTTCTTCACATAACAGCAACAACAAACTAAAAAGAATAAAAAAGGGAGGGGGAATCTATAGATAAAAGAAGCCTAAGGAACACATTAATGAAATGCAATGTGTAGACCTTGATAGGATCCAAATTCAAACAAAATAAATACAAGAACAGCAACAGATTATGGGACTGCCGGAGGAATGTGAGCACTGACGACCAGGTATGTTACAATATTGTCACCTTTTTTCCAGGTTTCATGATATTGTGGTTATTTTTTTCTTTAAGAATCTTCAAGACATACTGAAATATTTATAAACTAAACAAAGTAATGTCTGAGATTTGCTTCAAAATAATTTAGTGTCAGAGGTTTTGGGTATAAAAAAAACAAGACCGGCTGCTAGATGATTACTGAAGCTGGATGTTGAGTTCACTGAGTCATTATAATATTCTACTATGGTATATGTCTGAAATATTCCAAATTACAAAGTTAAGAAGCTGACTAAACAATAGTTTTTTAAAAATCTTTTTCAAATGGTTAATTTAAAAAATTCATTTTTTTTGCATTTCAATCTAAGAATCAATAACTTAACTACTAGATGAAGAGCTTATAATTTCATTTAAAATTTTGATTCCTTCATGACATTTCAATCTTTGTCCACTTGCTTTGTTTAAGCCTTGAAATCCTAAACTTTTGGAATCCAGTGTTTGTCTGCTACAGCAGCCTTTCTGAAATATGAGTCCAGGTGTTGGCAAACTTCAGGCCCTCAAGCTGTTTTTCTATAGACATGAAGCTAAGAATGCTTTTTCATTTTTAAAGGGTTGTAAAAGGTAAAAAAGAATATATAACAGAGATACATATGTGGCCTACAGAACCTAAAACAGTTATTAACCAATTGTGTTTTAGGAGTCATTTCCCATACATACATTGAAGCTTCTGCCTACTATGTATACATGGAAGACATTCAACTAAGAAATAATCATGACCTTGTCAGAAGCCCAACATCAAACTATGAGAAATTAAAAAAACAAAACAAAACAAAAGCTATGAGAAATTTATACCTGAGGGACCTGAAATTCCTTAGGAACTATAAAGAATTAATATAGAAACTAAGTTCTTTTTTTACCATGATATATCTTTGTATATATGTTGAATCTCATGTAAATTGTGTGCACTTTTAAATGCATAGGAGTTCTGAGTCACATTTAAATTAAAAACTAAACTGAAGTTTAGGGAGCACTGAAATAGGATAAACATCAACAATAAAGCATGTTATAAACTTTCCTTAACTTCACCAACATCTAAAAATTAAAAATTAGATTCAGTTAAAACCACTGTTGATAAACGTATGGATCATGGTCTCTTCCTTGAAAGCAAAGGCACTTCAAAGTTCAATCATACCCAAAAGATCACAGACTTAAAGAATTTAAAAACTGGAATGATATCTGAGTCACCTATTCTAATTTCTCTGGTTTGTAGATACAGAAGGCAGGTGAAGTGACTTTTACACAGGTAGTAAGTTGTATATAAAAAAGCTGGGAGGGCCGCCTGGGTGGTGCAGTCAGTTGAAAGTCCGATTCTTGGTTTCCACTGGGGTTGTGATCTTAGGGTCTCAGGATCCAGCCCTGCCTCAAGCTTCGTAGTCAGTGTGGAGTCTGTATGAGTCTGTTTGGGAAACTCTCTCCCACTGATGCACCCTCCCTGTCCCTGCACCCTCTTTCTCAAATTAATCAATCTTAAAAAGAAAAGCCTAGAGAAGCAATTTAGGAAAGTGAAGTATGAAGTTTTTAAAATACATATATAAGGTTACTTTCTCAGTTTTATATTCAGATCTATTTTAAGCCTAGTCCCTGAGAAATAAGATTGCACAACACTCAGCTAAAAACCAAAGGGAGATCCTAATTTCCGTTTCCATAGTCACAAAAACTGACCCTAACCTCTCTCCACAGAATTATAGCTAATATCAAGCCCCAAGAGACCCTGAACTACATTCCCATCCTGTGACTAAGGTTAAAAGGACTACCCCTCCCCCAAATTTCCCCTGAGCCATCTGGCAACTTCCCTGCATATCTGTTTTGATTAGGTAGTATGGATGCTGTTGCTAATAGGAATAGAAAAATATGTGAGAAGTTGGGAGAGGCAGGGATCTTTTTGAAAATGAATTCATTATATTACCATTACCAAAACTGTTCCTTTACTATTAGTTACATTCAATCTTTTTCCTTTTAGATTAAAAAAGACTGCTGATATTTGTAGTCGTAAACTTCCCAAGAACCTAATCCTTTATTCTTAGTGGGATTGTTTCTGTAAATGAGTTTCTATTTCTGCCAACAATGCACAAGGAATTCCCAGGTTTTAATAGTGATAATCTTCTCTCTGGATTAGTCCCACTTTGAGTAAGGCTTTTGTAAATTAGGTACATTTTAAAATTAAGTTCGTGGTAATCCAGCTGTAAAATTGGAAATACCACATTACTGACCTCACAGGGGTGCCTGTCACGGTGAACAAATTATAGTATGACAGAAAAGTAAGCATTATCCTGAAAGAGAGAGAAACCACTTCAAGATCGCTTTTTTTTTTTTTTTTTGGAGAGAGAGTGCATGTGAATCTCAGGCAGGCTCTAGGCCCAGCGCAGAGCCCAACACAGGGATGGATCTCATGTCCCTGAGATCATGACGTGTGCCAAAATCGAGTCAGATGCTTAACCAGCTGAGCCACCCAGGTGCCCAAGATCATTTTCTTAGAGAATAATATGATCAAAACTATGTTACTTTATACTTAAAAATGATTAATATGGTAAATGCTTTAGCCACAATTAAAAATAAACATTTAAAAACTATCTTCTGTTGATAAAATGTGGCATTCACAAAGTGGAATATTATTCATCCTTAAAATGGAAGAAAAATTCTCTTTTAAATTTGAATTTTTTAAACTGAAGTATAATTACAGTATTATAGTAGTTCCTGGTATACAATACAATGATTCTACAATTCAATACATTACTCAGTGCTCATTGGTTAAGTGTGCTCTTAATCCCCTTCACCACCTATGTCACCCACATCCCTCTAGCAACCACCAGTTTGTTCTCCGTATCTAAGTGCCTATTTTTTGTCTTTTGTTTCTTAAATTCCACTTATGAGGGGCGCCTAGTGGCTCAGTGGGTTAAAACCTCTGCCTGCGGCTCAGGCCATGATCCCAGGGTCCTAGGATCGAGCCCCACATTGGGCTTTCTGCTCAGCAGGGAGCCTGCTTTCACCTCTCTCTCTCTGCCTGCCTCTCTGCCCACTTGTGATTTCTGTCTGTCAAATAAATAAATTAAAATCTTTAAAAAAAAAATTCACTTATGAGTGAAATCAAATGGTATTTGTCTTTCTCTGACTTACTTCAATCAGCATTATACCCTCCTTCTTTTTTATGGCTGAGTAATTATTCCATTGTGCATATATATACATATATATACATACACACACACACCACATGTTCTATATCCATTCATCTATGGAGGGACACTTAGGTTACTTCCATATCTTGGCTACTGTAAATGTGGCAATAAACATAGGGGCACATGTATCTTTTTCAAATTAGTGTTTTTGTATTCTATGGGTAAATAACCAGTAGTGGAATTACTGGATCATGTAATAATTCTGTATTTTTTCTTTTTTAAAAAGACTTATTTATTTTAGAAAAAGAGAGTAAGCACAGGAGGTGGAGGGGTAGAGGGAGCCAGAGAGAAAATATCCCCAGCAGACTCTCCACTGAGTGCGGAGCCTGACCCTGGCTCAATCCCCAGGACCCTGAGATCGTGACCTAAGTCAAATCAAGAGCTGGATGCTTAACTGACTGAGCCACCCAGGTGCCCCTAGTAATTCTATTTTTAATTATTGAGAAACCTCCACAGTTTTCCACAGTGGCTGCACCAATGTGCATTCCCACCAAAGGTGGGAGAGGCACAGGAGGGATCCTTTTTCTCCATATCTAAAAAAGAAGAAAATTCTGATACATGTCATAACACAGATAAATCTTAAGAATATTACACTAAGATGAAAAACACAGATACAAAAGGATAAATATTGTATGACTCCCCTTTTATGAGACAGTCAAATTAATAGAGTAGAATGGTGGTTACCAGGGGCTGGAAGGAGGGAGAATGGGAAGTTATGATTTAATTGGCATAGAATTTTAGTTTGGGATGAAAAAAAGGTTCTGGAGATGTAGAGTAGTGATGGTTGCACAAAAATGTGACTGGACTTTATGCCACTGAACTGTACACTTAAAAATGGTTAAAACAGTAAATTTTATGTTATGTATATTTTACCATAATAAGAAAAAAATATTACCTTGAAGGTCTCCAATCATCTCAGAATCATGACCTCTGTCTCTTCGTTCAGCTTCTAATACAGCTTGCAGCTGGTAATAGTCCTTGTCCGTCTGTGTCTTGGAATTCTCTAAAATTCTATTTCTCTCCTGCAATTCTCTGTTTAGGGACTCTAGCTGACTAACTGACTTACTCATCTCTGTGTGACTCTTCCTTAACCTGACAGCTGTGTCTGATTCTGTTCTAAGTAAGTCATTGGCTTCTTCTAGCTATTGGGGGGAAAAAAAAGAGCAAGAGAATAGGTTTTTGACCAAAATACCAACTTATTTTAATTAATCATAATTTAAAAAAATCTTATTCCAAAAGCTCACCTGCTTTTGTAATTGTGCCAGCTTCTCATTAGCAAGCTGTGAATTTTGACTGACTTTCTTTAAGTCTTCCAACTGATCCTTTAATGTAGAAACTAGAAAATGAAGGAAAAAATTTAGAAATTAGAAAGTTGTCATAGAGGAAACATATAAATCCTTTAGAAAAATGAAACTGAGGGGGCGCCTGGGTGGCTCAGTGGGTTAAAGCCTCTGCCTTCAGCTCAGGTCATGATCTCAGGGTCCTGGGATCAAGCCCCACATCCGGCTCTCTGCTCAGCAGGGAGCTGTTTCCTCCTCTCTCTCTGCCTGCCTCTCTGTCTACTTGTGATCTCTGTCGGTCAAACAAATAAATAAAATCTTTAAAAAAAAAAAAAAATGAAACCGAGTCTTAGGCCACAGTCAGTTACATTAGGTTCACTCCCAAAGCCAACTTTCATCATGGAAGTATTTATACTTAAATTCAACAATAGAGAATGTAGCAGATTTGTTTCCATTGTTGTAATACTTCAAATTTTTTAAATACCTTAATAAAGTCAATCTCTTAGTGAAATGTTATAAACCTAGCTCTATTATTTATTTTTGAATAGCACAAATCTTTGAATAGTTCAATATCTGAAAAATGGGTCAAAATTCAAAAGGTACCAAATGGTCTGGGGTGTAGAATAAGCCTTCCCCCCTCCATGGTCTCAGTCCCTCTACCTGTCCTCCTACACAATTATTACTTAATTCTTACATACTCTTTCTAAGACAGTGTCTATAGCCTAAAACATAAAAACACAAACATTAATATGTTTTCGCATGCATTTCTATACACCCATTCAAGCATATCTAAATAAGCTTTTTTTAAAAAAAAGATTTTATTTATTTACTTGACAGAAAGAGAGAGGTCACAAGTAGGCAGAGAAAGAGAGGGGAAGCAGGCTCCCTGCTCAGCAGAGAGCCCAATGCGGGGCTGGATCCCAGGACCCGGAGATCATGACCTGAGCCGAAGGCAGAGGCTTAAACCACTATGCCACCCAGGCAACCCTCTAAATAAGCACTCATGTTTTAAACAATCTTTACTATTTTTTTCGATTAAAGATACATCTTAGACATAATGCTATAAATATCTTGTTTATATGTCAGCATATGTATGCACAAATGCATACATAAAATAAACTAGAAATGAAATCACTGGATCAAAGGGTGTAGAAGCAAAAGCTATTTTAAATGTTTTTCTAATACTAATATGAAAACACATGAAATCTTAGTTAATGGTTCTCAAATGGCTGCTTGTTAGATAGAAGTACCTGGAGAGCTTATACAAGAAACCAAGGCCCAGGCCACATTATCTAGATCAACTAAATTAGAATTTCCGGAGCTTAGGCATCAGTAGTCTTTAAAGCTTCCCAAGAGATTCCAATATGCACACAAGGATGAAAATCACTCTTTTAGCTAAAACATTATTACTGACTTTGATATGTTATACATTTATCTTGGGACATGGGTAATTAGTTCATCAGGTGTCTTAGGATTGTGGCTTCAAGAATATATCATAGGCCCTAAATTTAAGACAACCTCATGACAAAGACTTCAAGAACAGTGTTAGAAATTCCAGGGCTTTTCAAAAGTAGTAATAATTTACCTTCATTTTCTACATTCCTCCTTTTCTCATTTTCCTGTTCCGCTTTTCTCTGGTACTCATTAATTCTATGCTGTAGCAACATTTTCTCCTTCTCAATCTGAGAAACTGTAGATTCTAGGTTTCTTCTTTGATTCCCCTGAAAACATAAGGATACAAGTCACCATTGCAAATTAAACTATTTATTTAGAGGAATACTGTGTTTTTTAAAAATAAAACACACAAAGACTTAAGACGGATATTTTGTTTCAAAATCAGAAAATACCGCTAATGACAACTTTCTAAGAACAGAATTAGCTAGCCTTATAAGAGATAGAACCCCCTTTTCAAACCAGATATGGAAATTTTTCAGATTTTTAAATCCATAATATAAAAATGAATCTTATCAGAGAGCTGCTTTATTAGTTTAAGATGACCAGAGAGCATTGTATTACCAATATTTTGGTTGATTTACAATTCTAAATTAAAGACATTAGGTATGAAAGATAATAATTACACATTTGATAATTAAATGGTGTAGAACTCAAATGGTACCAGATGCTAGTGTGTCTCCCTTAATCCTCTTCCTGTCTCAACAATTTACCTTTTCTAAGATGTTCTATGTATCTATATACTAATGGATATTAAAAAACAATGAAGGAAATACTTATTTTAGAAAATGAAACCACACAAGAAGGTAGGGTTAAAGAAAAAAAAAAAATACCCAAACCACCACCATATTGTTTCTGAGTTACCATTTCCAGCATTTCTTGCTTTTGATGCTTCATTTTTATCTTTAAGACTCCACACTGGGGTAACTTCCTTTCTTGTGTTTTTTTCTGGGCTTCCCCATCACCAATCAAAACTCATATTTTAAGTAAATGCTGTTAGATTTAGTAAAATTTGAGGAGATCATCCAAGGTCTTTCCAATTCGAAGATTAACTTAATTTTTTTCATTTTTAAAGTTTGAAATAATTATACATTTCAGAAGGTTGCAAAAATAGTACTGAGAGGTTTCATGAACACTTCATGAAACTCATGAAATTCTAGTTTCATTCCCCTAACATAGATTTTATGTAACAACAGTACAGTAACAGATCAGGAAATTGATACTCAGTTAAAGTGTGTGTAGTCCTACGTTATTCTAGCTCATGTGTAGATTCGCGTAACCACCACACCAGTCAAGATAGAGAACTGTTCCATCAGCAAAACCAACTCCTTCTAGCCAGCCACTACTTATAGCTGCACACATCACCCTTCTCCCACCACCCATATCCCTGGCAACCAATAATAGGTCCTCCATCTGTATTAATTTTGTCATTTTTTGAGAATGTTATATTAACGGAATCATACAGTATGGACTTTTTGGGACTCGCTTTTTACAGTGAATATAATGCCCATGAGATCCATCTGGGTTGTATGTTATCAATAGTTCATGCCTTTTTGTTGCTGAGTAGTACACCATGATACAGATATATCAAAGTTGGTTCGACCATTCACCTATGGTAAGGACATTGTGATTATTTCTAGTTTTTGGCTATTAACAAATAAGGCTATTATGAACAAGAGTACACAGGTTTTTTGAGGATCTGTTTTCAGCTTTTCTGGGATAAATGCCCAAAAGTGCAATTGCTGGGTCACCTGGTAGTTGCATGTTTAGTATTTTAGGAAACTGCCAAAGTATTTTCCAGATTGACTGTACAACTTTACATTCCCATCTATAATGTATGAATGAACCAGTTTTCCTGTATTCTTGCCAGTTTTAGTACTGATACTATTTTTTATTCTACTTGTTCTAATGATTATAAAATGATATCTCATGGTAGTTTTATTTGCATTTCCCTCATGGTTAATGATGTTAAACATCTTTTCATGTGTTTGTTATCTACTCTGAGAAAAGATACATGTATTCTGCCAATTTTCAAATGGGATATTTGTTTATTTACTGTTAAGCTTTAGAGTTCTTTAAATATTCTACAGATTCCTTTTTGAGATACATAGTTTCCAGTCTATATCTTGTCACTTCATCTTCTTATCATGGTCTTTCACAGAACAAATCCTGATGAAGTCCAATTTGTTGAATTACTATTCTTATGTGAATCATGTTTGTGGTGTCATGTCTAAGAACTTTTCACCAAGCTGTAAGTCCCAAGAATTTTCACTTTTTTTTCCTAAAAGTTTTATGTTCACCTTTAAATGTATGACCCATTTTGAGTTAATTTTTACATAAAATATGAGACTTAAGTTGAGGTTCATATCTTGGTCTATGGATATCCAAATTGCTTTTGAACCTTTGTAAAAAGTCAGTAGGCTGTAAACAAGAGATAACAATGTGTGGTTATCTCTGTAGTACTCTCTTGGTTAGATTTAGTTATCTGGGTAATTCTAGTTTCATAAAACTCATTGGGGAGTGTTCCCTTCTTTTATATATTTGGGAAGAGATAGTGTAGAACTGGTACTAATTCTCCTTAAAACATTTGGTAGATCTCTCTAGTAAAACCACCTGGTCCTGGAGATTACTTTTTGGACAACTTTTATTTTTATGTTTTTTAAAGACTTATTTGAGAAAGAGAGAGAGCATGCGTATGTGACCTAGTTGGGGGAGAGGCAGAGGAGAGAGCATCTTCAAGCAGACTCTCCACTGAATATGGAGCCTCATGGGGAGCTCAATCCCACAACCCATAAGATGGTCATGACGTAAGCCAAAACCAAGAGTCAGATGCTTAACCAAATGACCCACCCAGGAATCCCTAACTTTTGGGAAACTTTTAAATTATGAATTCATGATCGTTATATAGGGCTATTCAAATACTCTATTTCACATTGTGTGAGCTGTGGTAGTTTATACTTTTGCAGTCACATGCTCTACCACTGAGCTATACCCTCTAGTTTGTACTTTTGGAGGAACTAGTCCAGTTTACCTAAATTTCACACTTATATGTTTAGGATTGTTTGTAGCATTCCTTTATAATCCTTTTGATTATCTATAGGGAGTCTAGTAATATGCCTGCCCTGTTTTATTCCTGATACTGATCATTTGTGTCCTCTTTTTCCTCTATCAATCTTGCTAGAGGTGTGTCAATTTTCCAAACAGCTGGCTTTCTGTTTTCATTGATTTTCCCTACTGTTTTTATTTTCAATTCCTTTGGTCACTGCTCTTATCTTTATTTCCCCTTCTGTCTAGCTTTGGGTTTATTTTGCACTTCTACATTCTTGAGGTAGAAGCTCTGATGACTGATTTGAGATTTTTTTCATCTTTTTAAATGTGTGCCTTTAGTGTATAAATCTCCCTTAGGCACTATGTCAGCTGCATCCCACAACTTTTGATATTTTATTTTCATTGTTCAAGTATTTTTTTAAAGATGAAGAACAATAACTTATTTTATTATTGAGGTATAGTTAACACACAATGTTGTGTTAGTTTCAGGAGTACAACACAACAATTTGACAGTTCTCAATGTACGTGTAGTCACCATATAACATTATTACAATATACCTAGCTATATTCCCTATGTCATACATTTTATCTTCATGACTTATTTATTTTATAACTGGAAGTTTGTACCTCTTAATCCTCTTCACCTACTACATCACCCATATCCCAACAACCTTCAGTTTGTTCTCTGTATTTAAGAGTCTGTTTTTTTGTTTTGTTTTCTAGTTTCTACATATAAATGAAATTATATAGTCTCTTTCTCTGTCTGTCTTATTTCACTAAGCATAAAACCCTCTTGGACCATCTATCTTGTTGCAAATGACAAGATTTCGTTTTTTCTTATAAGCTATAACTCTTCAATATAACTTTATGAGGGGGCACCTGGGTGGCTCAGTGCTTCTGAAGGTGCTCTCTCCCTTTCCCTCAGCCCTTCCTCCTGCTTGTGCTTTCTCTCTCAAATAAACAAACAAATCTTAAAAACAAAACAAAACAAATAAACATCAACTTTATGGGACATAATTAACATTCCAACATATTCTTCCATTCCCATTAAGACTTACTCTTTGATCTATGGATTATTTAGAACTGTGTTGTTTAGTTTCCATATGTTTGCAGATTTGCCCAATATCTGTTAGTCATTCTAGTTTGATTACATTTTGGTCAGAGAACACACTCTATGATTTTAATTTTTTTAATTTGTCGAAGTTTGTTCGGGATATGGTCTATGTTGGTATGTATTGAGTGTTTGAAAAGAATGTGTATTTTGCTGTTGTTGGGTACAAGATTCTAGAACTGTTAAAAAGATCTTGTTGGCTGATGGTGTGGTTGAGTTCTCCTGTACATGGATTTTTGGTCTATACAGTGATACTGGAGTCTCCAACATAATTGTGGATTTGTCTATCTTTTCAGTTTTATCAGCTTTTATTTCACATATTTTATAGCTCTGTTATTTGGTGGATACAAATTTATGAATGCTATGCCTTCTTAGTGGATTGAATTTTATCTGTTTTTTAGAAATGAAATATCCAAAGCTGAGGATTTGCAAAATGGATTTCTTACATACTTAGAGCTTAATAAATTGTGCTACATACACACTGACCAATGTAAGTTGGTGAAATATTGTACCTATTTGTATTACATGTGTATGTATGTATGTATATATATATATATATATATGTATTAAATGTATATGCATATCCAAAGCTACAAATGAAAAAAACAAAAAACAAGCCACTGACAAATACTATTCCTTAAGAAAAGAGAAAATGAAGACAGCACAAAACCATTAAAAGATTAAATCTGAAAAAAAAAAAAAGGAAGAAATCAACAAGGCTATAAAAAGTATACTTCTTTTTAGGGTACTCTCTATACACATAATGAAAAGACATTATAAGGTGATCAAAAGGAAGACAATGTATTATATATTTGCAAACAAACAACTGATTCATGAAATGTTTCCCTACTAAAGACTTATTAGGTGATCATGGAAAACATGAGTAATTCTAAAATCAATACATTCCCCATTTGATCACATAAAATTATGTTAAAGTCCTTTTAAAAAGGACTTTTTAAAAATTGTACTCTTTCCTCTTTTCTATTTGTCTCTTTCTGCTGTAGCTCCAGATCCCATTTGATTCTCTTGCTCCTTTCTCACTTTTCAAATGTTAAGAACCACTGAAATGAAATTTATGTACTAAAATTTTAACATGGTTCTAAAATAAAAGTACACACACAAAGGAAACAGAAGTATAATCTAATCTATATCAGTTGAAGCTGCAGCTCCTAAGTAATGCTTCATCAGAGTTCTTTGACTCTCTTCTATACATCAACGTATAAAGTTCAAATGCAATTTTCTTAGAAAACAAAACAATCTGAAAAAGGAAAAAACTCTCAAAAAGGAAAACTTCTGATTAGAAAACAAAAAGTACCTCTTCATCCAATTCTTTCATTATCTTGTCTAGCTTTATCTTTGAAGTTCTGTAAAAACAAGAGCAGTAAAGATTAGAAATATGTTTTTTATTGCCCAGTGGTGGAATACCACATTCATTACTTTCCCACTTAACAAAGATGTCTTAACATCTTTGGTGCTGTGGATTCCTTTGGCAGTCTAGGGAAGCCTGTGGCCTTTTCTCAAAATAATGTATTTTAAAATATAAAATAAAATCTAGGATTTAAAAAAACCAAAAATACATTAAAATTCAGTCTTAAGTTTAAAAAAATACATGAGGGTGACCAGGTGGCTCAGTCAGTTAAGGTTTCAACTTTTGAATTTTGGCTCAGGTCATGATCTCAGGGTCATGAGAGGTCGAGCCCTGTTTAAGACCACCCCCTCTCCATGCTCGCCGGCATATGGGCGCCCTCTCTCTCTGTCTCTCCTTTAAATAAATAAATAAAATGTATGTTTCAGTAGTATGTGTGCTTCTTTATTAATACATTAAACCACAAGATCTAGTGGTAGTAATTTCAAAGTAGTGATAAGCGCAAATGATATTTAGGAATAACAACTATAATATATGAAAATATTTATGGTATCTATTAGTAATAAAAAATTCACAACTATTGCTAATAAATGTAGACTACTGCTTTTGTTTATAGTAGAAAGAAATGCTGAATTTTCCTTATAAGTTATGGAAAACACTTTTTCTCATCCAAGTTTAAGAACTTGAATTCTATCCATGCACCCTCTGGGGGAGGTCTACGGATTCCAAGTTAAGGATCCTTGAACTCCCTCACACAGTACTTGCTAATAAATAAAAATTAGCTACTTAAGCTTTATACAAGATTAAATAATGAAGGGCAACGTGGCATATATAACCGAGTAAATGTACCATGGAACAACCCAGTCAAAAAATTGAGATAAACTGAAAGTGTATTATCTCCACAATTTGTTTTCTTTGGCTCTGAACACAATCCTTGGCTTCAAATCTGCATGTACAATGTTTCACATGGATGCTTCATCAAATACCTCACTCAGCATGCCCAAAATGTTATTCCCTCTGCTCCACACCCTTACCCCATATCATTTTGTTTTTTTCTAGGTATCCCTAAGACATAACCTAAGATTCATCCTTGACTCATCTTCCTCTCTCATTCCCATTTAGTTGAATAAATGTCAAGTGCTGCCAACTAACCAGAGTTCTTCTTAAAAAGTAAAATTTTATCAGTTTTTTACTTAGTTGAATGACTTTCAATATTTTTCCATCATCTTCAGGATATATTCCAAGTTCCTTAGCTTGTCAAAAACAAAGTCCTCTAAGACCTAGATTCTGTCAACCTTCCTACCCCCATCTCAGGCTTCCCCCTTTCCCCCAACATTTTCCTATCATTGCAGGCCACTCTGACCATTCCTACTTCTTCCTCAAATTGATACCCTACACTACCACAATCACTAGTTTAATTTTGGGTAAAGAAACTTCTTGTCATATTTATTTCCATTTCCTTCCCTTATTTCCATATTTCATAATTGGGAATTTTTTCCAAATCCTGGGATCAGTTAATTATTTACTTATATTGTGTTTTTTTCTGAAAAAAGTTTGTATTATATACTTATGTTTTTAATCTATCCGGAACAGTTTGCAATGAGAATATTACTTGTTTCCTCTTTGGCTCAATCACAAAATTGCAAGTTCCCCAATTCCATTTGTTGAATACTTATTAATCTCTATGTTACTGCTGTATTTCATTTGTTCAATACCATCCACAAAAAATATAAAGTTATTGTTTGTAGTTAATCAACATTTTGCTAGGTTATTTCAAATAGTTTTGATTATATATTTCATAAATATACAGATTCTTATTAGATTTAATGAATCTTACATTTAATAACATTTATATTTTAGGAAGCACCTTATTTAATGTCAACTAATTTGCCCTTTCAGTCAGATAATTAAAATGGCAGAAAAAAGTAACAAGTCAGGCACTAAGTGAATCAGCATTATAGTTTTTTAATCAAAACTGCCAGGAACAAATGCACTTTAAATATTATGAGGACAATATATCTGTAACTAATGCCAACTTAAATATTACTTTCCAATTCTAGCCAAGACATTCTTCATTGAATGAATATAACCAGCAACTTTTAAACCTCCACTTCATTTCCAATTACTTTTCAAGTGTTTTACAGAGGGCAAGTTTTAAAATAAGTATGTGCTATACAATTTTTAGTATTAAAAATATAAAAAGTACTTTCTCACCTGCACTTCTGCTCCATTTCATCTTTTAATTGCATTTCATTATGCAGCTGTTCTTCCAGCTTATAAATTGTTTTTTGCAAATTTTCCTGCTTTAATTAAAAACAAAATAAAACAAAACTCATCCTACTAAGAATATTCATAGAGAACTTAAAAATAACAAATATGTTACCATTCCTTTTTCCTTTCTATCTGAAATTGCTATTAACTTAATAAGCATTTTTTCAACACCTAGAAATATGTCAGGCACTGTGGTAGGCATTAGTAATATAAAAAATTAAGATTTGGTCCCTGTGCTCAAGAGGCTAAGAATTAAACAGAGGGGCATAAAGGAATAGGAGGGTGAAAAGAACCTACAATAATCCAAAGACACAAACAAATATTACAATATAATGTGGTGATGACAGGGTTATATATAAGATGTTCTGAAGGAGGGAAGGGGTCACATCTAATTCTGCCAGGAAAATGTAATGTTTGAGATCAGACCTATAAGATAAAGATATTTACTAAGTGGAGAAGGCAGTAGAAAAAAAGGCATTTTAGACAGAATGAATGAGTCTAAAAGTATAGAAGAAGAAAATATGATATATTTTGTATACAGAAATTAATAAAGTATATGCAGAGCACAGAACATAATACAGAGAATGAGTCTCATAAAATCTGAAAAGGTGAGCGAGACTATGATTATTGTAGGCAAAAACAGTAGTTAGGGACTTTAACCTTTAAGAATTTTAAAATGGCAAACAACATAGTACTGGCATTTTAGAACCATCACTTCAGTAACAATAAGGTGAAGAGAGTAGAGGGCAGACAAATTCTAATCAAAGTAACCAGTTAACAGGATTTTGAGATGGTTCAGGCAAGAGTATATACGATTGACATGAGGCAGAGGCTACAGGAAAGAAGAGGAGGAAATGAATAACTGTGTTAGTCAGAAGGTAGAATTTATAACCTAACAACTGATTAGAAATAAGAAAAGAGATGAATAACTGCAGCATACGGAATATAGTCAGTTACATTATAATAAAAATGTATGGTGACAGTTGGCAACTACACTTAGTTACAGTGAGCATTGTGTAATGTATAGAATTGTCAAGTCACTATGTTGTATACCTGGAACTACTGTATCACTGTATGTCAACTATACTTCAATAATAAAAAATTTTTAAAGATCAAAGTAGGATTATTTTCTAAAAAGTGTCAACATAAGAAAGAAAGGCGAAAGAAAGGCAGGAAGGAAGGAAGGAAAAAGAAAGAAGAGAAGAGGAACAGAGTACCATACAAAAGATAGGCAACACAGTAAGAACTGCTGAGGAAGGGTTAGAGAGAGAACTATTGAATTTAGCTCTGGCCTAGACTGAGGTACCTGAAAGAAGCACAAAAAGAGAAATCCAGTCAAAGAGAGAGAGGAGAGATACAGGTCTGGAGTTTAGAAGAGCAAGCTGTACATACACAAGATTACTTATAGAAAATGATCAGAAAGCAAAGATCAGAATCACCTTGAGAAACATTTAACAACTAAAGGCGGCGCGGAGGAGCGGGGAGGTGGAAGAGGAGGAAGGAAGAGAGCCTGCAAAAAGGACTGAAAATATAATCTAAAGCGGTGGGAAGGAAATAATGGGAACATCAAAGAGTTATGGAAGTTCCAAGGAGGAGGGATTATCAGTGTCATTTGCAGTAAAAAAGAAAATTTAAGACAGGAATGAAAATTATTCATTCTATTTGTCAACTGCAACGCTGTTCATTAGCATCTCTGCTGGAAGGCTTTAAAGGAAGAGTTGAAAATTAAATTAGTTGACTTTTCTATTTATCTCCATGTTAACAGAAACAGTAAGAGACACCAAAGTTTTCTACTTCCCCTGTGATCTTACCAGAGCAAGATAAAAGATAGCAGCAGCCAGTGACAGGAACTCCTGGCAATTACCACTGAACAAGATCAGCCCAAAGAAACACGATTCCACTAAATATTTTTTAAAGTTCTATGTACTACTAATCCTACAGATAAGTAATACAGTGAGAGCTGGGTTATAGCAGCTCCTTACCATCACCCTCCTTAGGTCAAGTTTCTTTCAAGATTTCTGAGCTTGGGAAATAGCTCTGGTGTGATAAGAATTTAAAAGAGAGATCGTCAAAAGAGCTAACAAGTCCTCATACAGTCCATTCTCCTTTTCTTCCACTCTCCCTTCACCTTGCATGTTCTCTTAATTAAAGAATAAATGTATCAAGGAGAAAGAATTACATCAGCTTTTAAAAACCGACTGCTACCTCTTCCCCTCCCCCCAATACGTAGGCTACAGTACAAGAGTTTAAAGAATGGTCCAACAGTGGCCAAATAATTACTTCTAGTATTTTTTTAAGTAAGCTCTATACCCAACATGGGGCTTGAACTCACAACCCCGAGATCGAGTCAAACTCTACCAAATGAGCCAGCCAAGCACCACAATTAATGTCTAATATTTTAAAGAAGAGTCCTGGTCAACCCAAAAGGACTTTGTCTCAAATCTAAGTAAGATTTTTTTTTAAATGTCTCATGAACATAAGCTATATTGACAATAAAAAGGACTCCTGTCTCTAGTATTTACTTTCAACAGTAATCTTCAGTGGACAAATCAGATGCTTGACTGGAATATACATTTGCTCCCTCTCCTTTCTAGCCATGAAATCCATCCTCTGCCCTACTTTTGCCTTGTAATCTACAGATTTCATTACCTGGATTTTACTGCCCTGTGACTTTAGGGTTCATTTGAACATATGAGAGACACCAGCAGCAAATCAGAAGGTGGGAGGAAGAAAATAATCATTCTCCCCACCCTTTGTCATATTGTGGTGCTGGCAGTATTCCATATTCTATGTTCCTTTTTGATGATGGTAGACTTTTCTGAGCTGTGGTAACAATACTTGTATCTCTTTGTCCCTTTAGACTGGGGACAATAACTTCCCCTTGCTGATAATCAATGGGTATTTTTGTATCCTTTATTCACTGCTCCCCTTGATCCTGCTCATAGCACTGTAAATAGCCCTTTCGTTAAACTCTCTTAATAAATAAACAAAATGTGATATATTCAGACACTAGAATATATTCAGTCTTAAAAAGGAATCAATTCCGATACATGTTACAATATGGAGAAATCCTGAGGATATTATGGCTAAGTCAAATAAGCCAATCACCAAAAGTCCAAATTGTATGATTCCACTTACATGAGGTACCTACTAGCATAATCAAATTCATAGAGACAGAGAAAGTAGGATAGTGGTTACTCAGGGCTGCAGGGAGTAGAATAAAGAGTTTAATGTGTATGAAGTTTTACTCTGGAATGAAGAAAAAGTTCTGGAGACAGATGGTGGTAGTTATATAATAATGTAAAGGTGATTAATGACAATGAATTGTACTCTTAAAAACTAAATTTTATGTTATGTATATTTTATCATATACACAAAACTTGCTTTAGTTAAGGCTTCTGAATGTGTAATCTTTTGATGTCAAGATCCTTACTGATAAACTGATTTATTATAAATTCCTAATTCCAAAGATTAGAAAGACTTTCACTGTCAATATGTGTAGCAATTTATAGTTTACTAATGACCTCCACATAAAATATTCCCCTTGATATTCAGGCAAGAAATCAAGTTGGAAGGAGACAATAAGTAAAAAGTGCTATCAAAATTTAAGTTCACTAACTACACATTCAGAAGCAATACATACTTACTTAAATATCATGTACACAAAATATACCATCCACAAAACAATTTTTTATAAAGTAATAAGAAAATACCTACCAAGCTTTTATCCACATTGGGGCTACTTCGGTTATCATTAGGATTTGCTGAAGATAAGTATCTGAGAGGAAAAGAGTTTTTAAAAGTAAAAAAAAAAACAACCAAAAAACTCTTCAATATTCAATAACAACCAGTAATATATGCTATGTGCCTATTTTTTTGTGCAGTATTGTACTTGCTATGCTTTTTCAAAGTTGAGTACAAATTCATAATTCTTTACTTAGGAAGTAAAAAGTGATACATATGTTAAATAAAATCCCCAGTTAGGTCAGAAGCAGCACTCTGTAATTATACACTTTATTATTCCTGCAGCAAAACATATGACTATTCATACCAAGTAGGATAAATTAAAAACCAAGAATCTCCAGTTAGTTCAAATTAGGTTTTTGGCCATGAGAGCAGCTTATGGAAGCTTTTGCCACCAAACAAATCACTAAGATGTTTTCAGTTTTTAGAGCTTTGTGGTTTTATTTGTTTTTATTTTTTTAAGTAGGCTCCATGCCCAGGACTTGGACTCACAACCCTGACATCATGACCTGAGGCAAATCAAGAGTCAGGACACTTAACTGACTGAGCCACCCAGGTCCCCCAGTTTTTAGAGATTTTTGGATTAGGGATTGGGGATAAGGAATTGCTGACTTGTAAAGACATGAACAGAACTTCTCTCCCTGCCTCAATTATTCTTCAGCCAAGGATGATACTGCCTTTCTGGACAAAAAAGAGTTTTGCCTTAAGTGGTTAACATAACCTAAAGTTCAGGTGATGTCCTGCTAATCTTTTGAGACTCTAAGGCTTACAGGGTTCTTTCTTTAAATCCACTAAAGTCAGAATTACATCTAAGATAGTAGTGACCTTTAGAAGTCTTTATACATGAGATTAACACATTTAAACAGGTCATATAAAAAAAATTTTCTAAGCTCCCAAATGTTATATATAGGTGAGTTACTACGGCTGCTTCTGCTACTGCCTCTAACATGCTACAACTACCACTATTAATTCTTCTATCATAACCACCACTACAGTCACCACATTGGTTCATTAGGAGAAAACCCTCAAAAAGAAATCAAATAGCTACTATATACTTCTTAGTTGTTATAGGGCAGCTATTATCAGCTACATATTCATTATATATGAATTCAATGCATTCATTAATAATTAAAAAAAGAAGAAGAAAAGTTCCTTTAAGTACCATTAAACACATATTACAGTGCTCTAAAACAAAACAAAACAGGAAAATATATCACTTTTATGTTTTCTTTGGAAAATTACTTAGATCAACTACAGAATCAAATAATGAGAAGGCAGTAATAGGCACTAAGTAGCAGATTTGTAGAGAAATGGTCCCATTTAAAAAATGACAAATTCTAGGTTTAGCAGAACTTCACTCCATTAACTACCAAATGTCTCAGAAATTCAGTGTGGGATTCCACAACATGTAATGTAAATAAAAGCATATAGCAGCACCAGTGAAACCTGAATTAGATATGAAAACAGACCATTTGATCCCTAAGATCTTCTAAATTATGATATACTATACAAACTAAAGTTAATATTTGGCCTCTACAAAGTTAATAATATAACTTTGAATACAGCACTGGAAATGTTAAGGACACTACCATTCATTCTTCAATGTACACATCCATTCATTCTTCTACTTTTTGTCTTATTTTTTCTTTCAAAGTTATTTTATATATTATATTGCTGCTTTCATACAGAATTTGGTCATTTAGGTAACTTATGAAAAGTTTTAGATTATTACAAATATAGCTAAAAGTTTAACCTTTAAACTATTAAAAATCATTCTTCACTTATGGAAGAATGGAAGATCTTTATTTCAACAATAAAGATCTCTAACTTTTGGTAATTGGAATTATGTTTGGATTTCAGAAGCAAGAATTTCAGAAGTTTCCTATTTCAGCCAGTAACTCATATTTATATATTATCATAAGGCTAATCAGTATTTTGCTGATTCTTAAAGATTAACCACACCTTTAACCATTCATGTAATAGGCAATTACTAAACAACATTATGTTATTCAATAAGACAATGGTACTGAAGAATAGAATGCAATGTCTGCTTCTGAGAAACTTAGAAATTAGTTTGGGATATGCATCATATAGATACAAGGAAAAACCAGAGAACATAATCAAGTACATGACAATGTACTGTTACAAACAGTATATATAATGTTTATTTAACTCAAGATTACTTTTGTATAGATAAACCCAAATAAAGTCATTAACTGCTATGAACTACAGAAAATCCAAAAACATTGAGAGTTACTTATATCAACATTTCAAGTGCTTCAGAAATCAAGCCAGAGAAAAACTGATAAAAATAGGAAGGAAGGATGAATTTTTTTTGTAAAAATTCACCCTGAAACTTGTCACTGCATTTCAATATAAAATAGCTACAATATTATATTCCTGGGTGCTGGTGGGTAAGGATTAAAATACTGGACTTTACTAGGAGTCAAAAGTCAAGTACTACCTGTAATACTTGATGCAACAAAAAGTATTCAGTACTGTCTTATAGCTGGATTATAGGAGAAATATCCTAAGGTAGGATTAAATTGCATTCCTGTTTTCTAAACTTGAATCGGCTCTTACAAAAAAGTTTTGACTAAAATGACAAAATGCTTCACTTTAAAATATTATCCATTTCCTCACTAGGATATGAGCATCTTAAGAGAAGGTACTAACCATATTTTATTCATCTTTCTCCCTGCACCTTGGTGCTTAATAAATACTTGACAAAAAATAAGTTGGCAAACATGTTTTTTGTTTTTTTTTAAGCCCATCCTTTTTTTTTTAATAAACATATAATATATTTTTAGTTGGCAAACATGTTTGTTGAATGAATGAATGAATGCTCTTGAATGAGATAATGTCAAATGTTTAATTTATATCTCACGTCCATTTGAAGACTAAACCTATCATTAGCTCATACTATTAACAGCTAACATTAACTGAGTGCTAATGTTCCAAATGTCCTACTGTTTTAATTAAACTTACAGTAATGCTGTGAGACAAGTATTATCATCATCATCATCCCTATTTTTGAGGAAATGGAGGCATAAAAGGTTGAAATTATTTGCCCAAGGTCACAAGGTCTCACATGAAAGACATGGTAAATTCATTTAGTGATTTTTGGTGAGGAATCACTTAATTTTTGCATTACTAAAAATTATAGGCCTTTGTTAACATCAATATAGTAATGGTAACCCTGGAAAACTATTTGTTGTTCCGAAATGTATTATAAAACCAGAGCTCTCTGGATGATGAGATTAACCAAAATATTAGTATTGATATAATCTTTTAATATATTAATTGCTGTTAACTTGAACACATATATAATGCATTATTCAGCAACAATTTCTGAAACACAATATCCTGATAATGGAGAAGTCTAAAAGGAATGAACTATGAAATAATACAATTATCATGCATCACTGAAAAACAGCATATTATGGTATCTCTTAATATACCATTAAATGTTCTTGAAGTGATTTTTAGATATCCCTAAGAAAATAATAGACCACAACAAAATTATTACCTACCCCTGAAATCAATGCTTAGCATACTCACCTACGATTGCTATAATATGTAAATCCTACAAAAGGTAATTGATTGCCAACAAAAGCTTTAGGTATGGGGAATGTTTCTTCATCTCCTTTATCTTCTTCCAAGTCATCAAAATTACTTGTATCAATGTCACTACTTAAATCAGGTACAACTGGTGCTACAGCTAAAAATGGAAAGAAAATTAGTAGTTCCTTCAAACTTAATATTAAAATAAAGGAAAGCAAAGATTCCATACCAACTACTAAGTGTCTTACATACAAATTAAGTTGCAAACTACAAATTCCAAATGGGTTGAACCTTATTTTAGTTGATTATATTAGATTATTAATCAACTGATACTGATCATTCTAATTCTATGAAACAATTACCTTCAAAATCACCTATAATTATTATCTGTATTTCAAGTTTAAATTGAATATTACAAGTATTGGGGTTTTAAAATACATCAAAATATAAAATATGCAAAAGCAGTTAGGACTACAGAAAAGATTTTCAGAAACCATAGCATACTAAATTGTACTCAAAGATTCAAAGTTGATTGGTTTCAAATATAATATTTTTTTTGTTAATCTGCTGTATAGCAAGTCAGAAATTAAGGTTATGTCTTCATAGCCCTGGATAGACCTATTTGGTATTGAAATATATTTGTTCATCTAAAATCCAGATGGTCTGTTATCACTTCCCCAACTGATTATCTCTATAATATTAAGTCACAAGGAGCAATGTATTTTGAATTGCATTTTCAGGCTAGCCACCTTCCCTGAATTAAGTCATTAAGCGATAACTCAATGAGTTATTTATGAAATGGCTATTTAGGAAAAAAGGGCAGAGATACAAAACGGATACAATTTTCAAGAGTTATAAACCTGATGGAAAGTAAGGCTCATATATACTTAAACAAAACCAAATATGGCAATGCTTCAGTTTTCATAATATGGGAGAAAATACCATTTGAAAGCAACACTACTACTATCTTAATTTGGAGCTTGAATATGCTACAGAGAGCCATCTAAAAATACATTTTAGAACAAAATGTGTTTCAGTTAAAGATATAATAGTATTAAGAAAACATGGGTGGCACTGTTGATTAAACATCGGCCTTCGGCTTAGGTCATGATGCTGGGGGTCCTGGGATCAAGCCCCACATTGGGCTCCCTCCTCAGTGGGGAGTCTGATTCTCCCTCTGCCTCTACCTGCCACTCCCCCTTGCTTGTGTTCTCTCTCTCTCTCTGCCAAAAGCATTACAGAAATATCAACAAAATGGTAAATAATTTAGACACAATCAAATCATATTGCCCCCAAGAAAAAGATGGAAGATGAGCAACAAAAAATAACTGACCTGGTTTCATGGTATTAATCTCTTATATAAAGGAGTAATTTTTCTGGGTTTTCCAGATAAGAAATAACTACTGTTGTGGATCTCAGATATGGTGAATTATTTGATGAATTCAGGAATGAAACAACACATTTAATTAACCCAAAGAAGCTATAATACTAACAATGAATAGGGAAAGATCTTTTGCACCATTCTCTTTTCTTAATGACCAGGAAAACAGCCTGACAAGACAGTTCTAGCTTCCAAATAGTACTAACTGCCTAATTTGTAAAATGGGCAGGTAGGGAGGGGAAGCTAGTTGTCACTCCTTGTGAAGTAAATAAATCAGTAATAGTCTTGGCATAAATTCTACTTTAAAACAGTGGTTCTCAATTCTGAAACGATCTTGCTCCCCTTGGGGACATGTGGCAATGACTGAATACATTTTTGGCTGTCATAACTGGGGGAGATGTGCTGCTGGCATCTAGCGGTTTGTAAAGATCAGGGATACTGCTAAAGATCCAAGAAAGTTCAGGACAGCCCACACAAAAAAGATTTATCTGGTCTAGTGTTCATGGTAAAAAGCCCTACTTTAAAATTATCATATAGGATTGATTTAAAAGGAAACAGAGGAAGGCTGGTGAATTTTCTTTTGCTGTTTCAGATGAATCTAGTCTTTTTATAGACTGTATACCATTTCAGAGTAGTTTTAAAATGAGACAAATTCTGTTTAAATTCTGAGATACAAGTAAGGGAATTTCTGGGAGAATTACAAAAATAATACTTCATCTACATTTAAAGCATAACATTTAGGTTTTATAGAACACCCTATAATCATGCCAGAACTAACATATAAGAATAAGGATAAAGATAGCTTTACAGAATTATTATTGATACACAGAGTAACCTATTTATAAAAATTTACCTTTCCATAAATAACTGGTAATACAGGAATCATGTTCCATAAAAAGAATCTAGCTGATGTTTAAAAAAAAAAAATGGCAGAGTAGGAAGCTCTAAGAAACCACCTTTTCATTGAAGTAGACATTATGCTGGCAAAAACTATCATAAGCAACTTTTTCAGAACTCTGAAATCTAAGAAAAAACTTACAAGAAGCAAAGGAATGTTTAATAAAGAAAGAAGCTACTAAATTTTGGCATTTCAGGAATTGTCATTGGCTGACCAGTGACATAACAATGGAAAACAGTCTTCAGTGATCATACAAGACAAGGAATACAGACTTTGTAAAAGTAGTTTGAAAAACTTATTAACAAATGCATGACTGAAGTCCATAATAAGAAACAACAGCAAATCTGGGGAGGGGGAAATCTGATTTCCAGAGTTATATTATGCTGTTCAACATGTCTAGTTTTCAAAAAAAAAAATTACAAAGGATGTAAAGAAACAGAAAAAGCATGGAGTATTCACAGAGAATAAAGAATGTCAGAAAACATCACTGAGGAAACCCAATATTAGATTTATTACACAGACTTTAAACAGTCTTAAATATTCTCAAAGAGCTAAAGGAAACTATGGACAAAGAACTAAAGGAAACCAGGAGTATGATATCTTAATAACTACAAAAGTACAACAGCTGAAACTACAAATACACTAGAAGGGTTCAACAGCAAATCTGAGCAGGCAGAGGAACCAGGGAACTTAAGTAAGACCACTAATATTATCAAGTGTAGGGAAAAAAAGAAAACAACGAAAAAGTGAACTCTTGGGATACCATAAAGCATACGAACATACACATTATGAAATTCTCAAGAAAGGAGAGTAAGAGGCAGAAAGAATATTTAAAGAAATAATGGCTCCAGGGGTGCCTGGGTGGCTCAGTCATTAAGCATCTGCCTTCAGCTCAGACTGTGATCCCTGGATCGAGTCCCACATCAGGCTCCCTGCTTGGAAGGAGGCCTGCGTCTCCCTCTCCCACTACTCCAGCTTGTGTTCCCTCTCTGGCTGTCTCTCTCTATGTCAATTAAATAAATAAAATCTTAAAAAAGAAAAGAAATAATGGTTCCAAACTAACCAATCTGATGAAACATGAATCCACACAACCAACAAGCTCAATGAACTCCAAGTAAGAAAAATTCAGATCCACATCACGACACATTATAATAAATTTTGAAAAGACAAAGATAGAATCTTGAAAGCAAGAGAAAAGTGACTTGTCATACATACACAAGGAATCCTCGATTAGATTAAGAGCCCATTTCTTTCTTTCTTTCTTTCTTTCTTCTTTCTTTCTGTTATTTATTTATTTATTTATTTTTTAACAGGACCACAACTCAGGGCCTGAACTCACAGCCCTGAGATCAAGACCTACACTGAGATCAAGAGCCAGACACTTAACCAACTGAGCCATGCAGGCTCTCCTTAAGAGCCTATGTCTAAGCAGAAACTTGAAGGCCAGAAGGCAGTGGAACAACATATTTAAAGTGCTGAAACAATGGTTCAGCAAGAATTCTACATCTGGCAAAATTATTCTTTAAAAATGAAGGACAAATTAAAGAGATTACCCCAGGTAAGGGAAAGATCAGAGACTGCTGCTAGTAAACCTATCCTATAAGAATTGTTGAGTTTTTTAAGGTTGAAATGAAAAGACAGTAGACATTAACTCAAAGCTTTGTGAAGAAATAAAGGTAACCACACAGGTAAATGCAAGAGCCAGCATTACGTATTTTTCTTTATAAATCCACTTTTCCTCCTATAGGGCTTAAAAGAAATATGCCTGAAACAATTATAAATTTATGTTAATGAGCACAGACTATATAAAGATGTAATCTTTATATTTATGTTATTGTGACAATAACAACACAAAGGGAGAAAAAGGATTTGTAGAGAAATGGGTTTTTTTTCCCCTTAAGATTTTATTTGTCAGAATAAAAAATTAAAAATTAAAAAAAATAACAAGGAATTTAGTAATAATCAATAAAATAAATAATTGAAAAAAAAAAAGATTTTATTTGTCAGAGAGAAAGCAAGCATAAGCAGGAGGACTGGCAGGCAGAGGGAGAAGCAGGCTTCCCACTGAGCAAGGAGCCTGATACAGAACTCGATCCTAGGACCCTGAAAGGACCTGAGCTGAAGGCAGATGCTTAACTGACTGAGCCACCCAGGCATACCTAGAAGCAGTTTTTTTATGTTTCTGACAGTAAATTGTATCAATTCAACCTACACTGTTATCATTTTAGGATACTAAATGTAATCTCCAGGATAATCACCATAAGAAAATGACTAAATAATATACAGAAAATGAATTGAAGAGGGAATCAAAACAGCACACTATGAAATAATCCAGTAGACAAAATAGGTGTCAGTAATGCAGGGGCCGAGGAATAGAAAGAAAAAATACAGAAAAAAGAACAATGGCAAAAGTCTTTACATATAATATTTACTTTAAATGAATTAAAGTCACTAATTAAAAGGTAGAGACTGGACGAATGGATTAATAAAACTGATCCATTTACACGCAGTATATGGAGACTCACTTTAGATTGAATGACATAAATACATTAGAAGAATGAAAGAAAATATTCCATGGGAAAAAAAGCTGGGGTGCCTACACTAATATCAGACAAAAAAGACATATAAGACTGTTAAAATAGTGAAAACTAGGGCATACTGATGATACTAATAAAAGGGTTAATTAATCAAAAGATAAAACAATTATAAACATGTATGCATGAACAACATAGCTCCAAAATGTATGTAATAAAAAATGACATAAATGGAGAAACAGTTCTAAAATAATGCTTGGAGTAATCAATAACCCACTTTCCATAAATGAACAGAACATTTAAACAAAAGATGAATAAGAAAATGCAGGACATGAACAATATCATAAACCAACAAGATATAACAGACATATAAAGCTCAATCCACCATCAACAGCAGAATACATTGCACATGAGAAATTCTCCAGGACAAACTATATGTTAGGCCAAAAAACAACCTAATAAATTTAAAGAGACTGAAATCATACAAGTATCTTCACCAAGCCACGATGGAATAAAACAAGATATCAACAAGAGAAGACTACAAGTTTCACAAATACCTGGAAAACAGCAAACTCTTTTGTTGCAAGTTTTTATTTAAATTCTAGTTAATATATATTGTAATATTAGTTGTAGAAGTAGAATTTAGTGATTCATCACTTACATATAACACCCAGTGCTCATCACAACAAGTGCCCATCACCCATTTAACCCACCTCTTCTCCAGTAAGCATCAGTTTGTTCTCTATAGTTAAGAGTCTGTTTCTTGGTTTATCTCTTTTTTCTTCATTTGTTTGTTTGGTTTCTTAAATTCCACGAGTTAAATCATATGGTATTTGTCTTTCCCACTCTGACTCCACCCATATCATTGCAAATGGCAAGATTTTGTTCTTTTTTATGGCTAAGTAATATTCCACTGCATGCACATGTGCACGTGTGTGCACACACACATATACATGTATATATACACCTCGCATCTTCTTTATCCATTCATCAGCTGATGGACATTGGGCTGTTTCCATAATTTGGATATTGTTGATAATGCTGCTATCAACATCGGGATGCATGTGTCCCTCTGAATAAGTATTTTTCTATCCTTTGGGTAAATATCTAGTGGTGCCATTGTTGGATCATAGGGTAGTTCTTTTTTAACTTTCTGCAGAACCTCCATACTGTTTTCCAGAGTGGCTCCCCCAGTATGCATTATTCCTACCAATAGTGTAAGAGGGTTTCCCTTTCTCCACACTCTCACCAATATTTGTTATTTCCTTGTGTTGTTAATTTTTGCCATTCTGACAGGTGTCAAATGGTATCTTGTTGTAGTTTGATTTGTATTTCCCTGATAATGAGTGATATTGAGCATCTTTTTACGTAGCCATTAAACATTGGATGTCTTCTATGGATAAATGCCTATTCAGGTCTTCTGCCCATTTCTTAACTGGATCATTTATTTTTGGGGTGTTCAGTTTGATAAGTTCTTTATAGATTTTGGATACTAACACTTCATCAGATATGTCATTTGCAAACATCTCCCATTCTGAAAGTTGCCTTTTAGTTTTGTTGACTGTTTCCTATGCTGTACAGAAGGTTTTTATCTTGATTAAAGTTCATTTTTGTTTTTATACCCCTTGCCTCTGGGGATGTATCTAGAAAGAAGTTGCTGCCGATGTCAAAGTGGTGAAAACAACATACTCTTAAAAAAAAACCAATGAGTCAAAGAAGGAATCATAAGGGAGATTAGAGAAAATGCTTTGAGAACAAATGAAAATGAGAACCACACCAAACTTATGGGATTCAGTGAAATCAGTACTCACAAAAATTTTAGTTGTAAATGCCTACATGAAAAAAAAGGGAGAGAAAGATCTCAAATCAATAACCCAGCTGACACACTAAGGAACCAGAAAAAGAAGAGCAAACTAAGCCCAGGGCTATAGTAAGGAAGAGCAATACAGAATAGATTGTGGATAAAATATAGAATACAAAATTGATAGTGAAAGCGACAAAGATCAACAAAATTGACAAATCTTTTACTAGACTAAGGTGCAAAAAAGAGAAGACAAATTAGAAATGAAAGTGGGGATATAACTACCGACTTTCTACAAATAACAATAAAAGGAAAATCTACAAGGGCTTCTGGATGGCTCAGTCAGTTGAGTGTCTGACTCCTGATTTTGTCGGGGGGTCATGATAGCAAGATTGTGAGAACAATCCCGCATCAGGCTCCACACTAAAGCAAGGGGAGAGGGGTCTGCTGGAGATTCTCTCTCCCTCTCTCTCTCCCTCTGCCTCTAACCCTGCTTGCGTTCTCTCTCTCTAAAAAAACCAAACAAAATTAAAAAAAAAAAAACTTTAAAAGAAAAAAACTACAATTGTACATCAACATGTTAGATAACCTAGATTAAATGATAAGTTCCTAGAAACACATGAACTACCAAAACTTATTTGAAAAAGAGAATCTGAACAAACCTGTAAGAGATTTAATAAATAACAAAAAATGTCCCAACAAAGAAAAAAAATCCAAGACAAGACTGTTTCACAGCCGAATTCTACCAAACATATAGTTTGGGAGTTTAATGCCAATCCTTCTCTAACTCTTCCAAAAAATAGAAGGAACACAAATTCATTCCATGAGGCCAGAATTATTCTGACTCCATAGCCAGATCAAGACCACACACACACACACACACACACACACACGTGCGCCCACGTGTGCGCACACACACACACAGAGCCAATGTCATACTCACTAGTGAAAGACTGAAAGCTTTTCTGCTGTGATCAAGAGCAAGACAAGGACTCTGTCTCACAACTTCTATTCAACACAGTATTACAAATTCCAATCAGAGCAATTAGGCAAATACATGAAACAAAAGGCATCCTCATTGGAAACACAATCAATGCAACCATTACCCAAAACTCCAATGTCCTTTATCACACACCTGGAAAAACCCACTTTAAAACTCATGCGGAAACCTCAAGTGATCCCAAATAGGCAAAACAATCCTGGAAAAGCAGAGAGCTTTTCCACGCCCTGATTTCAAAGGCTACTAGAAATCTATTGCAATCAAAACAGTATAGTACTGGCATGAAGACAGTTCAATGGTGTATCATAGAAAGACTAGAAATAAAGCCTCACATACGTGGTCAAATGATTTGAGAAGGGTGCAAGACCACTTAATAAAAAAGGAGTTTTTTCAACAAATGATAGTGTAGGAAAACTGGATATTGACATGCAAAACAATGAAGATAGACTCTACCTAACAACATATACAAAAATTCACTCAAAACAATGGAAGGCAATGACTCCAACATTTATTTGTATACCAGTGACCAGAAAAGCATTATTCACAATAGCTAAAAGGTACAAGCATTTCAAGCGTCTGTCAATATGTGAATAGATTTTTTTTACAATGTGGTATACATGCACAGTAAAATATTATTCAGCCTTAAAACAGAACAAAATTCTGGCATGTCCTGTAACATGGATGAACCTTGAAGACAAGCTAAGTGAAATACATCAACCACAAAAAAATAAATATTATAGGATTCTACTTATTTGAGGTAACCAGAATAAACTCATAAGCTCAGAAAGTAGAATAGTGGCTACTGGGGGCTGGGGTTAAAGGAGAATGGAGAACTACTGTTTAATGTGTGACGAAATCTAGCTTGGGATGATAAGAAAGTTCCAGAGATGGATGGTAGAAATGGCTGCACAATAAGGTGAAGGTGCTTAATGCCACAAACTATACTGTTAAAAATGGCTAAAATGGTAAATTTTGTTATATATACTTTACCACAATAAAAAGATAATTTTTCTTAAAGTTTATGCTTTGAAAACATGACCCCAACGTAATACTGAGAAAGTCTAAACTCCTATGACCCTGAAACTTGCTAGATCCTAGATTCTTTACCTATGAAGCCTACAGTGATAATTTCTCCCATAAAAATGTACAACTCTAAAAGAGAGGACACTAAACTTAATTAATCCACAGAACCTGGAATGGCATATATGTGGTTACAAACAACAAATTTTATTTGTTTTTAAATAAATGGAAAATTTACCACATGAGCTGACAGTCACTCCTGTTACCATCTTGTGTCATTTCCCACCAGCTATAGGTGGATTAGGTAAAATATCTGATCTCAAATGATACCATGAATGGTAAAATGTTTTTGCAAATTACCATATTATTATATTTAACACAGTATTACTAATAATGTATCTGTTATATGTAATAAATGTTACCATATTATTTTCCCCAAAATTTAACTGCCAAGAATGTTGATTCCCTACATTTCTACTTTGTATAATACTGAATGGTATTACTTAAATGGCACATGGTATTCCAGAAGAGCTAAGGCTTTTGGATTCACATAGATTTGAATCCTGACACTGTCGTCTACTAGCAGTGTGACCTGCAGCAGGTTATTTAGGTCCTCTCATTTCTTCTGTTTTCTTTCTTCAATCTCACTCCTTCAATTCTATTTTAAATGAGTAAAAAAGTAATTTTACAATCTTAATACTCTGTGCCGCTAAATTAAGAGTGAATAAGATCAGGAAGCTCATGGAAATTCTGCCAAAAAACCAATCTATTTTGTACCCTGCTCCCACACCACCAAGGAACAGATGGTGAAGATTAATTGCCATTGTAGCTTATAGACATGTAAGTGGTAAAATATCAAAAAAACTATTATTTGGAAAAGTTAAGCAATTCTGCCAAAGAAAATTGGAGAGTCAAAATTAAAAAGAATTATAAATGTTATATAATTTTTAAAAGCTTAGCAGGTCAGAGAGGTCAGTTCACAGTAAAAGTATTCTTGGTATTTTAGGGGTGGGAAGTGAACAAAGGGTAGGAAGAGGGAAGGGGAAGAAGAGAACAGTAAGTTCTACTGACTTCAATTTTTTTCTTTCTTTCTTCTTCTTTTTTTTTTTAACAATAACCACAAAATAGAAGGTATTAGGATTAGGAAAAGATATCAAAATATTTATGTCTGTTAAATCTAAGTACACTACAGTAAAATCATAGATAATACAGATTTTTCTAAAAAGATTTTATTTATTTATTTGACAGACAGAGATCACAAGCAGGCAGAGAGGCAGGCAGAGAGAGAGGAGGAAGCAGGCTCCCTGCTGAGCAGAGAGCCCAATGTGGGGCTAGATCCCAGGATACTGAGCCGAAGGCAGAGGCTTTAACCCACTGAGCCACCCAGGTGCCCCAGATAATATAGATTAAAAAACAAAACAAAACAAAAACTTAAGTATCAGTAATACTAATAAAATTACCTCATTATAGAAACTTTTTTTTTTTTTAGATTATATTTATTTATTTCTCAGAGAGAATGAGAACACAAGCAAGGGGAGCTGCAGGAAGAGGGAGAGGCAGGCTCCCTGAAGAGCAAGGAGCCTGACACGGGACTCAATCCTAGGACTCTGGGAACATGACCTGAGCCAAAGGCAGATGCTTAACCAACTGAGCCACCCAGGTGTCCCTAGAAATTCTTTAAATAGAAAGTTTGTTTGATTTAAATCAATAAAGTAATACACTGTAACTGTTTTTAAATTAACATGAAATTACATTAAAGAGGTAATAACAATATCATAAAATGCCACTGATTTGGACTCCCCAGTTCCAGGATACTATGACCTCCACAAGGTAAAAAAATCTTTGATCACTGGAGTTTTTTCCTAGTGCTTGAAATAGAACAGCGCTCAGCATATACAGCAGGTGTTCAATGTTTGTTGACTAGGTTACCTCCTCTCCTAATTAATACCAGCTTTTCAATACACAAAAGGAAGTATGTCCTCCCTACTTTTTTGAGCAATTTTCTCTGATTATTCTATAGTTATTTATACATTGTTTCACTTTGAGAAAGAATTTAAACCAATACAAAAGATACTTTGTATTTTCTTCAGTAGCCTTTCAAATTTTCTTCAGATTATAATCATATTTGTCTGTTTTCAGCTTTCTTCAACTTCTAAGAGCACAGCTTGGAAAAAAAAAACCCAACCCCACAAAGTTTTTCAATGCAACCATTCATCATCTCACCATACTCATCTCTGTCTTTGCCAACAGTTTCTCATGGAGCAGGAAGACAACAATCATGTCACATTTACTGACATGGAAATTATCTATTTCCCAGTGTATAACTACTAACAAATTCTCTCAACGTCAAGCTGCTCCTATAGCTTTCCCAGAGAGCAGGTCATTCAATGTCATTCTTAATAGTGTAATTTCCTAATTTCCCAATAATTTATTTCCCCTTTTCCCTTCTCAGTCAATTGTATAGCTTGTATATAGTGTATGTGCTATACCCGAAGGTAGTATAACTATTTCTTTAAAAATATTTGATAACTAGGATACTTCCCTAAAATTGGCAAAAACTATGATCTGTTTCTTTAAAATTAACAAGATTCTTTCCCCCATGAACTTTTCCCTCACAGTCTCAACTAGATAGGCAGACCTTAAGACAAATAATAACTACTTAATTTGTAACTGTTTCTAAACCACACAGCTTAGTTAATTACCATTATTAAGGTTTACTGCTGTTGTACAGCAGGAATTTAGGAGCTGGTGGTATACATTATCCTTTCTGTGAAAAAAGGAAAAAAAATCTTGAGACTTCAACAGGAGGAAGATGAATTATTGGCCGTCCAAATCCATGAAGATGTTGGGCACATTGGGTACCACTATAATTTTAATTCAGCCATGATGAACAAGGTTTTCTATGAATCATCTCATTATTTTAACTGCTTTTTGAAATAGGGAAATGTTCTCAACTGACTGAAAAAAAATTCTTGCATACTACATGCTTTCATGTCTGAACTGCAAACTGCAAGTCTGATGGACTAATTAAATTCTGGTATTTATCAATAATAGGACCACATATTTTGTATTTTAAGTCTAGTAAAAAAAAGATAATAACTTATCTCTTCACAGGAAATATATTTTATTTTTATTTTTTTTAAGATTTTATTTATTTATTTGACAGACAGAGATCACAAGTAGGCAGAGAGGCAGGCAGAGAGAGAGACAGAGAGGGAAGCAGGCTCCCTGCTGAGCAGAGAGCCCAATGTGGTGCTCGATCCCAGGACCCTGAGATCATGACCCGAGCTGAAGGCAGCGGCTTAACCCACTGAGCCACCCAGGTGCCCCAGGAAATATATTTTAATTACCCTGTATTTACTTACTTTCTTCACATTGAGATATCAAAATATAAGACACAATGCAATTTAACAAAGATCAAATATCAAATTATAACTGCCAAGACCAATTCCATCTCATGTATATGGTCGTTCATCTTGGGTCTCTCAAATGAAATATCAGAGAAGTAGCAGTACAATTTTCCCAATATTATCAAATATTCTCTCTTTAATTAGAGTAGGATAATGTCCATAACCGCTTCTGTGTACTTTAGATTTTCATCAAATATACACATATATTAGCAAGGCAGTATTTACAAGACTGTATTTACTACAACTACTTTCAAATATCCACTGTAATGTGTGAGAAAAAATAACTTACTGTCTCTGAGTGTCTCCCAAGCCCATTGATCATTTTTGAAGAAGAGATGTCGTTTGATTTCTTCAACACCATTTCGCCCTAATCTCACCTCTCTGAATAGAGAGGGGGGAAAAAGTTATTAACCATTTAAGATATTATTATTATAACCTGTCCAGATATACTTATGGGCACAATGTTAAATCTGTGCATAATGATAAAAATAGTTCTACATCACCTTGAAATTATATTGGTTTTCAGTAAGCTATGGATAATACTGAAGAGTTTTTTTAAAAAACATGAAAAACAGACTTGTTGATACTCCATGACTTTTCTATTGACAAAGAAAATCCTAATAATCATTCACTTTGCTTCATTAGCATAATGAATAAAACACAATGAATTTTCTTGACAGCTCTTAACCATTGTGGTAGTTAGACATTTTTTGCAACCAACAACTTTACATCACATCAAAAGCTAACAAAAACTCAGAAAGACATCTTAAATTTAAAATCTCCTGTTCATAAGCTATTATAAATATTTCTGACCTATCAGAAACCAATGATTAACTAATTCTTGACATTACTACAAAACAGAGTTTTAACGGGATTCCTGGCCTCTTAGGTAAACATATAAATAAAATGTTTAAAAATATGCCTTTAGTAGATTTGGAAAGGGAACTTAGGAACTTCTGTTTTCTACTTCAGTGCCTATTAACAAGAATAGCCCGAATTCCAAATCTTTTCATGAGTTAAAAGATAAACTGCTTTTGATATAATGTGACACCTTCTGAACAAACATTCACTGACTCTCCCAGACTGGATCAGGGAACCTCTCCATGGTTCTATGATAGACAGGCAGTACTTAACTCAGAGTACTTAACTTTCTGTACAATAAACATCTCATTCACTTGTCTGTTTCCCTCAAAGGAGTATGAGGCAGTGAAGAGTGGCTGTGTATCTTTTTCATTTCTATATTCCTAGCACCTAATACACAGCACAGTACTTATATTTATAAAGCACATGTACTAAAATGTAAAAATATGAAAGACTATACATTTCAGGCTCTAAAGGACCATATGTAGGGGAGTACATTTAATATTAAAGTGAATCTGAAATTGAAATATATGTAAAAGCACTAGGCCCTTTTAAATTAACAATATACAATATACAAACATAAATATTAATAATTTTAATAACATGATTTTAGTAAGTCATGTGGTTCATGTTTAAATTTAAAAAGTAAACCATAAGGGTACACATAACATACTATTTTTGTTTCTAAAACACATACATGAATATACATTTATAAAAATCCTTACTGAATCTGAAAGACATCATACCAATGACCATCTCTAGAGGTAAGGAGGTCGGAAATACATACATCTTTATAGGTTTGCACTATTTACTTAATTTCAACAAACATAAAATCGTATATAATTAAATCTTTTTTCCAGCTCTACTGAGGTATAACTGACAAAAATCTTAAGATATGTAAAGTGTAAAAAGTGTTTTGACATATGTGCACATTGTGAAAGGATTCTCCCACTGAGAATTAACACATCTATCACATCATCTATTTACCTTTCTTTTTGGTAAGAACATTTAAATTCTACTCTCTTAGCAAATTTCAACTATACAATACTGAATTATCTTAAATGGCATCAATTAGAAAATGCGTAATTTTTCCATCACTAGGAAAAAAATGTTACTAATTAAGACATGGTAGTATAAGATGTACTCTAATTTCAGAGATGTTACATGTCAAAAAACCCTCAGACTCAAGAAAATATAATTTTTATACTTGACCAAATTAAAAATTCAACAATGAACCTTAAAAAAAAAAAATCATCTGATCTAGCCATCAAAAAAGAGTATTATCCCAATTTCCTAGGTAACGCAAGTGATTAGAGATCCAGAAAGCCATCCAGAATATCACAAAACACTGTATTTCACTATCATTAATGATTTGGGGAATGGTATTATTTTTATTCCACCAGTTCAACTACAGGAGCTGAGATACACACCTCAAATACTGAGCAGCAAAATGAGAATTTCCTTAGAATAAATTAAAGTTCAATGTTAAGATTGTTTACCTGTCAGTAAGGAAGGCACAAATAAGATTTTTTGCTTCTTTTGATATATCATTATCATCAGGAAAGGTAAGTGAATTTTTATGATTCATAATCTTACTGTAAGTTCCAACCAGAGAATCTGCATAAAAAGGTGTATCACCTGAAAAAATTGATAGGGAAAACAAAATAAGATACACTAAAAAAAACAGTTTCAAAGGAAAAGAGTCAATGTTACATGTTTAAAGATTACTATATATGCATTAAAGACATACACTTAATATATAAAAAAGAAATAACATCACAAAGTTGCTTAAATCTTCTAAATAGCTTTTAAAAACACACAAGGCAGGTTTCAATTAGTTTGTTTTCTACAAACAAAATTAACTTTGCTTAATGCAATAAATGCCTTATTAGAAGAAGCCAAATGGCTAACTTCTGGGATGAACAACTATCTTAGAGGTATACAAAATTCTCCTTTACTTACCTACAAGCATTTCATATAAAAATACCCCAACTGACCACCAGTCACATTCTCGTCCATAATAGCCATCACCACCTTGAGATTTTAATACTTCAGGGGAAATGTAATCAGGTGTTCCAACTGCTGTATCACATCGTACCATACCTTCCTAAAAAAAAGAAGCAGGTTAACTTCTGAACTAGAATACATATATAAATTCTGAATTATTTAAAATGACTTTCCTAATAAAACCTATAGAACTCTGCATCTTTGGGCTATAAAATATATCAAAACCTAATGCAAACTTGACAAAAATGAACACATAGGCTAATCACATATACATATTATATACACAATGTATTCAAAATATGTGTGTGCTTGCGTTTCTAGATACATTAGTGATTTTTACATCGTAATATTACTCTAGAAAGACACACTGCCACCCAGTTGTGCCAATATAATGACCTCATCATAACTGCAGAGACCAAGTATATAAGCCAATGCAAGCAGATTAAGGGACTGATAGGAAGAATCACTTGATAACATTAATATATAATACTGATTAAACTTTTTCTAACTAAAATAGTCATTCAATCTAACCATGCTTGAAACTGTAAAAAAAACATATGAGTCAACTGTACAAATATAAAAATGCAGAAGTATGTGTAATGGAAAAGGGTGTAATAATACTGAGCACATTGAATATCTACTTAATATGCAATTTAACTCTCCAAAAAAAAAAAAAAAAAAGCCCAAAACTAAGTGTAAAGACTATATATACCTATTACTTATTTTCGCTGATATTAATGCAACAGAATTATAATTAGATGTTCACACAGAAGTTCTCATGTAGTGTTTCCTTCTAAGCAATAATTTTCCTTTTAAAATAATAAATACAACTTTTTGGCTATTGTTCTGTGGTAAGTTTCCAAGAATATTAACTATTTCAACTGAAACAAGTAGCATATTTGCCACTTCAGCTAGAAGTATGTTATTTATTTTGTAAATAATGAGGATAGATGGTATCTTTTAAAATTAACTCCCAAAATAAGCAATAAGATCTTCTACATGTTAACAGGCTAAGTAAAACACTAAAAAATACACATATCACTGAAATCCAGTTTTTATGAAAGTCTAATTTTAATACTGGTCTTAGTATTTAATGATGAGTTTCACTCCTAGTTACCAGCAATACTATGTATTAGAGTTGTTATAAAAGGTTTAATAAATATGGCAATCAACACTTAAGTGTTGAGAGGAAAATATAAATCACTTACAATCAAGTTACTAATTAAACACTGAAATCCTGGCATCTATTTTAACAAATAAGACAGGTCGTATCAATTCTGTACAAGTCTAGCTATGGTTAGTACATTCTTACAGCATTTTCTAAAAAGCAGTTATCTTGAATTAGCAAAATTATTTAACCTTATTCATCTTCATACAAGTACCAAAATCTGCTAACTTCAAATGTCCAGATTTATCCAGCAGCATGTTATCAGGTTTCACATCTCTGAGGGAGGAAAAAAACAGTGTTTCTAAAACCAGACACTGATAAAAATTCTATGAGGCAGTTATTTTAGGCCCTATATCCCCAGTCATTGTGGATAAGGCCATTTTTGATTTGTATGTGCTCACTCTGTCCATATCTATAAATTGAATTTCAGCAGGGAAATTCCTTTATATGTCAATGCCTTAGAGAAAGGCATTTAATATCCCCCTTTCTTTTAAAAAGAGTTTGATTCTTCCAAGGAGGAAAGCAAACCATCTGAGAGAGAATAACCATAAAAAAACACAATATTCAGACATTAAAAAAATAACTGAAACACACTTTTTAACTTAAGTACATAAATAACCCCAGGACAGGATCTAAATCACTTTCATTTTTGTATCCCTGGCACTTAGCACAGCAACTGCATTGGATTCAAGTGATGTTTGTAAAACAAATGAAACTGTTCTTTTATCAAATAAATATGATCTATTCACTAATTAAAAGCAACTTATTTGTATATTAAAAATTTTGAATATAAAAAACGAATCAAAAGCAAATTAATTTGCATATAAAAAATTAAAAGTATTTAACTGGCACATACCTCAGAAAACCAGCCTATAATTTTTATTTTTCAGAACCAAATAAAAGTATATAATCAGATTAAGGGAAATTAAAGAATACATTTATATCAACATTAAACTGAAATAATAAAACTCTGAATTTCGATTTAAATTCTGAAATACCACTTATCTCACATGGAGAATAGGTGGGTTTTGAGTAGGAAATGTCAACCTAATAAAGTTTAAGTACTTTTCAGCTTCCCCTGCCCTCCAACAAATGAAAAAACTTAAAGCGTTTTTATCTTTACCTATGAATGAAACCCATGGAATGGATTGCATCCAATGCAAGAACTACTTCTGCAGTATAGAATCGTGCCCATTTTTCAGGCACATCATAGTTGCTCATTAAGTTTACAAGATCTCCACCAGGCATGTACTCCATCACCATGTAGAGATAACGATCATCTTGGAATGCATAAAAAAGCTATACAAATACAAGAAAATCATTAAGATTAAGCAAAACTTTCATTTAAAAAATGACAAAAATACTAATGTTAAAATTTAATTAAAATAGTCAAATTGCAGTAACTAAGGTACTCTTAAAAAAACAAAACACACAAACATAAACATCACAAAGTCCCCTGCATATGCAAAGGAACTGTGGTTATTTCTGAGGAGTCAGATCAAAACTGTTTTCTCTACACATTGCTACACTAATTCAATTTTTTACAGTGAGAATTTTTAAAAATTATAGTAGCTTCAACAAAGAATATACAAGTGACCTAAGCAAAGAGATTATAATTCTGATATAACGTATGCTCCTATGAGGTCTACTGTTAAATTTATATCTACACAATAATTCTCAAGAAGTCTGAAAAACTGGACTACATGCTCAGCTGTCCATTAGCTATGTGACTGGGCAATTTATTTAACCTCCCTAAGTCCCTGTCACTATAATCCCTTCCAGAAAAATGTAAGGGACTATACCCTGTTTGACTTTTATATGGGCTACTTCGTCAGAGTCTGGACCTAGTAATGGCAGTTTGCAAACACAAAATGTCTAATCAGGAGAAACATAAATTAATCTGTAAATGGAGATATACCAAGGATTAACTGCCTTTCAGAGTTGTTAAAAAGATCAGTGAATGTAGAAAGCACCTGGTATAACAGACGCTCAGTACGTAATAGTCAATGGGAGGAGGAGCAGTAAAATAAGTAACAGGAAGAGGGCAGCAGCTAGAGTCAAGCAGGAAGAGTGAAATCCATTGACAGGAAATTGGCAAGAATACCAGGTATAAATGTATTTATGTGACCTAGCTTGAGTTAAAAAAAAAAAAAAAAAAAGCAAATTTACAAAAGAACATTTTAAGTAAACATGAGATCAGAATCAAACTAAAATAAAATAGAGCCCTAGAGAAAATGATACTTTATTTACACAGACATGTGTCTTAAAATCTTCTTGTTTCACTTTTAAATAGTGTTTAATGGTTTTAGTTACAGACTTGGTTATTTTAAAAAGATATTTTAGGGATGGATGAGAAACTAAGCGGCATCCCAAGGTCAGCCCAGATTAAAGTATTTAATTTACCATTTGGGTACCACAATTAAAGAAACAATGTTGCTTTGGTGGTAGTTTTCTTGACAATGTGTCAAGAAAAACAAAGCTTCAAATAGCAAGTTGTAAATGTTAAAATTATGTCCTATGTCTTTTAACCACCTACAGAACACTTAAGATTTTCTGTATTACTGGGTTTTTTTTTAAAGATTTTATTTATTTTTTTGACAGACAGAAATCACAAGTAGGCAGAGAGGCAGGCAGAGAGAGGGGGGGGAAGCAGGCTCCCCGCTGAGCAGAGAGCCCGATGCGGGGCTCGATCCCAGGACCCAGGCGCCCCATATATCACTGGTTCTTAACCAGAGGAAAATAACTGTCACCTAACCACCCATCCCCATCCCAACATCACCAGGTAAATGTTCAACTATGTCTAAATACAGTTTTGGTTGTTATGAATGATAGGCAGCCTGTGGAGAGGTGCTACTGGCATCACCCCCGTAGAAGTCAGGGACGCTGCTGAAAATTTGATAATGCATAGGACAGCCCACAAAACAAAGTGATAGCCCAAAATGTCAGTGATACCAAGCCTGAAAAATCTCTGCTCCACACAGCTGATAAAAACAGAGCAGATGGGCTCTTGGGTGGCTCAGTCCTAAAGCGTCTGCCTTCAGCTTGGGTCATGATCCCAGGTCCTAGGATTGAGTGCTACATCAGGCTCCCTACTCAATGGAAAGCCTGCTTCTCCCTCTCCCACTTCCCCTGCTTGTGTTCCCTCTCTCGCTGTGTCTCTGTCAAATAAATAAAATCTTAAAACAAACAAACAAAAAAACCAGAGCTGACATTTCAAGTATAAAAAGTCATACATAACTCTTAAATATTTTCCATATCCTTTTTATTTCAATTACTGCTGTTTTTATTTAGGACACTGTTCATTATATCCTGTAAATTCATGTTAAAAATTTAGAAATGATCTAGTCCACCCAACAGCTGTTTTTTTTTAAACCAGAAGATTTACTTCCCCCCATATGCATCCTTACATAACCCCAATACATAAGACATAAAATATGGAGCTGCTCTAGTTGAGGCAGAAAAGGAAAACCCATATTATAACCTCCTCAAATTCCTGCTTGTCCCAATGATTCCACCTAAGGTATTCTCCACAGGTGAAAATAACCAATCTAAGCCAACTTCCACATTTTTGAGCAAGGGAGATGTTTTTGACAGTTAAGACTAGAACTTAAAACTACTGACTTCTACTGTATTCTCCTTCCCACTGAAAAACCTACAGCCAACACATTATTTGAAGGATTACCTTAACTCCCCTCTTCCTTCATTTTCCCATTCCTTCCTCTCCACAAATGAGACAAATAGATGAATAGATGGTTAAATAAACAGAATATAAGAGGATATCATATCTGGGGAAAAAACTTAAATTTCAACATTAAATAAAGTATCTATCAGAAGATGATAATATATGACTTTCCTCAATCAAAGCAGATTATTTAAATTTTCTAATATTTAAAGTCTACAGGCACATGAATTATTTTGCTTTGGCCTTACTTTCTCCTCCTAGAGACAATTCAATAAAATTAAATTTTATGACTTAAAAAAAGTAACAATATGTTAGACAATTCTGTAATTGCCAAATAAACTCTCTATTACGTTCTAGAAAACAAATTAAGCTTCTCCAATATTTTTAGTTACAAATTATTACAGAAATAATGAAACAGCAGCAAAATCATACCTGGACGACCCAAGGGCTGTTAGCAAAAGCCATGATGTCCCTTTCTTCCCAGAAAAAAGCAGAATCGGATCTCTTAATCATTTCAAATTTACTGAGAAGCTTCATAGCATATACCTTCCTGGTGGATTTATGTCTTACCTTTAAAATTGCAAACAGAAAGTAATGAACTTTTTGCCCAGTGTTTACCAGAACAATTTACCAAATGATTTTAACACCTTGTTAAATATAACATTACTGTTCTAGTTTTTTGGTTTTTTTTTTAATCTCTTCCCAATTAGATGTCAAGGCTTCAATGACCAGAAAGCAAGTAATGTTAGAAAAAAGTCTTTATTTCCTATATGATAGCACACTCCCCTTTCTCCACCCTGTTATGCACGGTGCTTTCTATTTATAAAGCTTAGGATTCCATAACATTTTAGAAGTCTAATATTACAAGTAAAGATTTTTCTTCTGACACTTGAAACCTCTTCTCTCCCATGGATGCTTGGGGAAAATATTTCATACTACTGCTGAATTTGGCTCTGAATTTGGCTGAATTTTATTTATTGTGTCTTTATCTGTATGAAAAGAAAAGTGTGACTTTAAATCATTGAAGCATTACAACAGTTTATTTTACATTAAAGTTCTTGAAAAACAAAAAATATTAAGAATTACTTTATAATAAACAGTTACAAAAGAAACGTTCAACGCATTAACTAGACTTTCACATCCTTTGGCAAGACTGCCTAGAGCAATTTAAAGCAATAATTTTATAAAAACCAATATCATCTCACATTATGTTAGACACACAAATGGATTTTTAATTTTATTGCTTTTTAATCTCATTATAATAACCTACCAATTGTACTTCTCCAAATGCACCTCTACCAATCACCTTCACTACTTCATAGTCTTCAGCTTTCATTCGTAAATCTCTAATTTTATTTATTGTGTCTTTATCTGTATGAAAAGAAAAGTGTGACTTTAAATCATTGAAGCATTACAACAGTTTATTTTACATTAAAGTTCTTGAAAAACAAAAAATATTAAGAATTACTTTATAATAAACAGTTACAAAAGAAACGTTCAACGCATTAAGCATGAGCACAGGGTGTGGTGTATAAACAATGAATGCTGGAATACTGAAGAAATAAAATACAAAATAGAAAAAAGGAATTGTTCTAGATAAATTCTGGGATGACTTCACTCTAGCTAATAAAATATTTTCATTAAAATCTAACTTGGTAGATATTTCAGAAAATAAATACACTACTAACACACATGGAGGACAACAGTTAAGTAAAGAGCAAATCTGCACTGAAGAATCATGGGTACATATTTTGGATTAGTGAAATAAAATTTTCTTTTTATCAAGGCAGTTTTGATAATCTCTTCAAGAAAATATACATAATTGAAGCTATCCAATGTTGAAAAAAATACTTGCATCAATACGTTTCTATTTGAACCTAGATTTTAACTTAAAACACACAGTGCAAATCACTGCAATTATTTATATAAACCTGTCACGCTACAAACTACAATAATTTACAAATCCCCACTGGAAAGATATTCTAATTCCTAATTTGGTCATAGATTAAAATAGGGCTATTTTAATCCACATGGGTCAACACTGGCATGAGATTACATGGAAAAGCTTCACATTTCAGAATGTACAAAATACAGAACAGCTATTAAACTGAAGTTCTAGCTGTTAATAAAAACTCTATATTATATTTGTGTCTTTCTTTTTAAAAGTACATTTAAACTCAAGTGTTTGTGTGCCTTATGACCAATAAACACATGCAAATGCAAATTTTTACACAAAGGTAACATAAGTACACTTTAGGTTACATATCAACTGCAAGATGCATCAGAAAGATACAGAAATAATATACTGCACAATTATTTGTGTCTACCATATAGGCTCTATAGAATCACTGTAGATTATATATAAAGATAACTTTAAAACATAGTTTCTCCTCTTAAGGAGTTTAAACTCTAGCAAATGGAACAGAAACAAACAATGAAAAAGAAAGTATTAAAAAAAAAAAAGGCTCTAAGGAAGATAAGCACAGAGTTGTAGAAAACTAAGACACTTAACCCAAACCTGCCTGAGAAGGAGGTGGCTAGAAAAGGCTTTCTGAAAATGGTAACACCCAAAACAAGCTAAAATGAAGCACAGCAGTTAGCCAGGTGGGGGGAAGACAACAAAATACTACAAGGCAGATGGGCCATACAAGCAAAGGCACAGAGGAACCACATACAAGAAGCTCTGTGCTGCGGAAGTATCAAGTTTGTGATAAGTGTTCAAAGGAGACGCTGGAGAGCCCCAAACTGGTTAAGAAGCTTGAATTTTACCTGTAGGCCAGCAGTTACAGAACTAGTATTTAGTCAGAAAAAAATATTTTCTCACAATACAATTTAAAGCAATTCAATTTTATAGAAAAGAAAGTGCTCTGCTTCAGGAAGGTAGTGGTGCAGTAGTCAGGATATCAGAGAGGGTCTGGAGTTTCATCTACTTTATACTGTTCCATAAAGCAACCCCTTCGAGTCCTGTGGGATCTACTGGGAACTGAGAAGCACCATGAAGAGAAATAAGGCAGAAAAACGACAGTCAAATTTACATTTCAGCTAAACCACTCTGGGAAATATTTAAAAAGATGAACTCAATAAGAACGAGACTGGGGGTGGGGAGAATTTTAGGAGTACTGTAAATTTTCAGATGATAGTTTATAAAGTCCTGAACCAGGATGTGTTACATAATAGCCTGTGAGGTTGAGAAAGTATCCCTAGCTCTAGTTATGGGAGGTTTAGAGCCATAAATAGGCTGAAAAGTCTGTTTGAGCTCAGAAAATATATCTGCTGCAAATTTATGTGGGAATGATGATCTTGCTTCCTGTTTTAATTTCTAACAGCACAGGAAGTATATAAAGCAGCTTGATACATGATTCAAACAACATTAGTTGTCAAAATGGCTTTATTACATTTAAGTATGGCATCAAAGTGTTGTTTTGCCTTTTAGTTTTAGGCTGTATTCATTAAGAAACATTAACAAGAAATAACTTCCAAAGTCTATTAGTATTTAATGAAAACTCAGTTAACAATTGGGAGTGGCTCTAAAAGCCTTCAACTTGGTCTCTATCTTAGCTCGTGCTGCCATAAAAAATACCACAGACTGAGTGGTTTAAACAATATTCATTCATTTTTTTCACAGTTCTAGAGCCTGAAGTCCAAGAGCAGGGGACCAGCATGTTTGATTTTGTTATGCCTCTTTTCTTGGCTTCTTGGCAGCTGCCATCTGTGTGTTCACTTGACCTCCTCTAGTGTGGATGTGGGACAAGGTAAGGATCAGTGTCCTACCCTTATGAGCCCCACCCTTATGACCTCATTTAACCTTAACTGCCTCCTTACTGACCCTATCTTCAAAAACAGTCATTAGGGTGTTAAGGCTTCAACATATGAATGGTAGGTGCAGGGGACAACACACAATTCAGTCCCCATAACAGTCCTTAAAAAAATAAAGAGCAAAACACACACACACAATTAAACAGCACCACCACTAAGACATCGACTTAGTTTATACTGAGATAAACTGGATGTTTAGCTACAATTTCTGATAAAAATTCACAGAACTGATGATGTAAGGCCATAAGAGTAAATGTGTGTACCACCCACACTGTGGTTCAATAACACATGATAGATTCAAATATTTTCCACAAAGTACCTGCTAATATACAATACAAAATAACTGTAGGCTTTAAAGGCCTTGTTTTCATAAGCTTTGTCAGTTTGTCCAACTAAGCCTTTTTCTGTACTATCCATAATTTTAACTACTATCACTTGTAACACACCTCAGCAGACTCCTCTTTAAGCTGCAATTAGTATTTTCTCAACTTCTTTAAAAATATTCTTGCCATGAAGACTACATAGGATAATTCTTCCCCTTCAAACTTAGCACTGATTCCTCAAATAAACAAGAGTCAAGGAAAATCACTCAAAGTTGTTTATCTTATTTTTTAATTGACTTGATGTTGCTCTCAATGACCTCAGTTCTTTGAGCAATGGTTCTTGCCAAAAAGCTAACAGTCTTAAGGAAATTTTTCTCTCTACAGTTTTTTTGTTTGTTTTTGTTTTTACTGCAGCAAACACTCACCATTAGTGAATGGCTTTCCCTGTTTGGCTAATAATCACTCACGAACTAATAATGTAAGGTCACAGCCCCATTCCTTTTTTATTTTTATGAAGAAAATTCTCTGATGAGGGGCGCCTGGGTGGCTCAGTGGGTTAAGCCACTGCCTTCAGCTCAGGTCATGATCTCAGGGACCTGGGATCAAGCCCCGCCTCCGGCTCTCTGCTCTCTCTCTCTCTCTCTCTTTCTGCCTGCCTCTCTGCCTACTTGTGATCTCTCTCTCTCTCTCTCTGTCAAATAAATAAATAAATAAATCTTTTAAAAAAAAATTCTCTGATGAGATATTCCATTTCAACTTTTCCATTTTTTCTGACTGTTGCTTTCCTGTGAGTTGGGAATATTATAAGGACTCACTCTGGTAACATCAATATATATTTTTCTAGCACAGGTACAGTGTCACTGCAAAATAAACACAATGCTTTGCCTTTTAACTTCACAAAAACAATCCACAGTCCACTGTGCCTCAAAATGACAACATTCAAAGTTCAGTTTTCTTTTTTTGTTTTTGACACAAGTGGTATGCACTTGCAATAAAAAATAAAATGCTGTGGTATGGTGACAATACATGAAAACTGTTCCATTTAACTGTACCACTTTGTAGCAGTGTGAACCAGTAACAATGTCTTGTATGATTTCTGTTACAACTACTCAATTCAGCCACTGGAGCACAAAACCAGTCACAGACAATACATGAGAATGAATGTGGCAATGTCCCAATAAAACTTTATTTATGGACACTGAAATCTGAATTTTATATAACTTTCACATGTCAAGACATATATTTCTTCTTTTGACCCTTCATCAATCATTTTAAAAATATAAAAAACGTTCTTTGTTCATAAGACATACAAAAACAGGTGGTGGGCCAGATTTAGCCTTTGGGCTATATCAATCCCTGCTCTAATTTGAAACCCAGCTCCCCACAAAGGACACTGATTTCCTTGCAGCTCTCAAGTGGTGACCTTTACATTTACTCGCAAGCCTTATACCATTGGCCCTGAAAGTGGGATAGGTGAACTCCACTACTATCTCTATACCCCCATCTGCCAGCTTTGATTTTCATGTTACTAGGTTGCATTTCCCACTACCTCTCATTATTGCTGTAACCTGCTGACTCTCAGGTCATAACATTTCATTGTCAGACAATTTTAATTTTAGTTCCTGGTTTACTAACCTCTCCAGGATTCACCTGTTTTTATTATACTTTATTAAATTCTTAGAGCTTTTATTATATCCATGGGTGACACTTCTAATAACCTGGTCTCTCAATACCTTTAATTTCTCTTCTTGTACATTATGATCTCATCCTGTACCTTATCTTAGACACTCATTTCCATGGTCACATACTAGTTCTTACATTATCAGTAATTATAATCCTCCCATAATTTCAATTTCAAATCTTACACTCTTGGAGTACTCCTTAGCAGTTTTCCTGTTCAACTCCCAATCCCCAGCCCCACCAAGACCTCCAATCCACTCACCCTATCCCATCTTACTACACCTCACTGCACTGACTGCTTCTCTTTTGTCTCTCTCCAGATTAAATTACAGTCATTACAATCACTCTCTTGCATACACCTTGGTTCTCTTCTGCTTCACTACACTTAGTTTGGCAAAATCATGATTCTAGTTAAATCCAAGTCTTCAACTAACTTTGTCAGTACCTATGCAGTTAAATAAATCTGCAAAAATACATAAAATCATGCTGACTGATCCACTTTAAATTCCCAATCACAAATCTAAAGCTGGCTCCTAATTCTGCTTGGCATATTTCACGGTCTGTTCACTCTCCACTCTGCTAGAAACCGTATTTTACATTTTCTTCCATCTTCCCAAACCTTGCGCAGCACTCCCACTGATCCTCATTTGTAGCTAAGATGTTTTGGCTACTACCCTGAATCAAATAAAACAATCAGAAGAAAACTGCCACAGATTTACCACCATACACGCATATATATTTAACTGCCAGCATGTGCAGGTATATATTTGGTCACCCTTTGCTATAGGAGAATACTGTTATTTTTATAACAATCTTTCCATCAGTGGTATCACATCCTTTCTCACTAGTTCAAGGTTTTGGCTCCAGCAATACTACCCTCTTTCTCTTCTATCATTAATTTTACCCTTTTCTAACCAGAATCTATCATACTTATTTTCTTTTTTTTATTTTTATTTTTATTTAAAGATTTTATTTATTTATTTGACAGAGAAAGACCACAAGTAGGCAGAGAGGCACAGAGAGAGAGGAGGAAGCAGGCTCCGCGCTGAGCAGAGAGCCCGACGCGGGACTCGATCCCAGGACCCCAAGACCATGACCCGAGCCGAAGGCAGCGGCTTAACCCACTGAGCCACCCAGGTGCCCCTATCATGCTTATTTTCATTCTCACCTTAAATCTCCTCACCCTACTTCTCTCACAAGCTTCTTCTGCCCCATTACTCAACTTCACTACAGCAAAAGCCCTTAAATGTCCTCTCAGTTTCTAAGTCTTTCTACATGTCTGCTTTTTAAATCCAGTTAGGAGGGATCTGGCCACTACCTTTCTATCAAAGCTGCTTGTCAAAGTCACAAGCTACCTACCACCATGTTGCTAAATCCAATGACAAATTCTCAGTTCTCATATTGAGATATCAGCAGCTTTTGACAGTTTGGTCTCTGCTGGTATACTTTCTTTACTTGACTTCCACATTCTTCCAACCATGCTAAGGATAATTTTTCCAACCTCATTAGCATTTCTCAGTTGCCTTTGCTGGCTCCTCCTCCTCTCCCAGAGTTAACACTAAGCATCTCAAGTCTTAATCTTTCACAGTGTTTTCTTCTCTGTTTACTTTTATTTCTTTGGTAGCCTTTAAAAGCCATCTACATGTCAAGCAATTTTATGGATAGTCCAGATCTCTCTCTAAAGCTTTGGGCTTATATATTCAATTGCTTATAAAATATATCTGCTTGGGTAACAGACCTCTCAAATTTAATGTGTATGAAACTGAAGAGATGGTTTCACCCAAAACCTCTACCTGTATTTCTGTTAACAGTTCAATTTTGCTGAAATTTAGGAAGCATTCTTGACTCCATTTTTTCCCTTGCACACCACATCCTATCATTCAGGAAAACATGTTAGCTCTACTTCTGAAATATTATATTATCTCCAATCTGATGACTTTCCACTCTCAACACTGCTAATATGCTGGACCAAGCCACTATCACCTCTTCCTAGAATTACTACAATCACTTCTTAACAGATTTCACTGTGTCTATCCTTTACTCTCCATACTCCATACTTTATTCTTAACCCTAGGTGATAATCTTAAAAACACAAGTCAGAGCATGTCACTCCTCTGCACAAAACTCTCTAATGCCTTGCCATCTCAGCCAGAGTAAAAGTCAAAGACCTTACAATGGCCAACAAGACTCTACATGACCTAGTCTATTTCCTTACTTCTCTGACATCATCCTACTATTCTTGCTCAATCCTCCCCAGCCACAATGGCTTCTCCCTCTGCCTCTCGAACATGCCAGACATATTCTACCCAAAGCCTTCACACTGGCTGTTCCTCTGTATGCCATTCCCTTCCCTCAAACATCTGCTTGGCTAATTCTCTCAAGTACTTCAACAGTGTTCTCAAATGTCATGTTTCAGTGAATCCCAAGCTAGTCACTTATTTAAAACTGTAAAATTCTCAGAAGTTCCAATCCTTCTTATAATGTTCTATGTTCTTCCCATAATAAGTAACAACTTGTTATTTACAGAATTTGTCTCATGCAAAATTATAAATTTGGCAAGCCCTCATTAATTCCAAGACAAATAAATAGGATTATACAACCATTAGACCCTTTTACCAATGTCTGATTGTCTACTTTGTTGAGCTAGGTGATGCTGGCTGAAAGCTAAGATTCAGAGATGTGAGATATTACTCCACAGCACAGTAAGCAAAGCATGAAATGGGTAAACTGAGTCACAAATAGACAACATAAGTCTTGAAAGGCTACTAGCTAGCTAATCAGTCCCTAAATAATCCCCAGTTAGCAAAAGAGGCAGAAAGATTGAGAATTTATAGTTTCAGGGTTACCAGCAATTCAAAATGATTTCAATCAGACTCTTCAATCTCACTTTCTAGAAATCAAATGGATGATTTTTCTTAAAAATCTCTAAAAAAAAGTCACAATTCATATCAAATAAATTCTACTTCTAGAAATTTATCCTAAGGAAGTTAGATATAATGTGGAACCAAGATTTTTACAATAAAGTTTTTTAAAATGTAAAGATTAAATAATTTTCTATACATATAATGAAGTATTAGGCAACATTTAAAACTGTGTTAAAAAAATAAAACAAGACGGAATCAGAAAGGGAGACAAACTGTAAGAGACTTTTAATCTTAGGAAACAAACTGAGGGTTACTGGAAGAGAGAGGGGTGGGAGGATGGGGTAACTGGGTGATGGACATTAAGGAGGGCACGTGATGTAATGAGCATTGGGTATTATATAAGGCTGATGAATCACTGACCTCTGCCTCTGAAACCAATAATACATTATATGTTAATTGAATTTAAATAAAAAAGAATAATCACATAGAATGATACTCAACATATAATGTTGAGGAAATAAACAGAATAAACTGCACAAATATATAAACAAGTATATACTGGCATGTGTGAACAGAAAAAAACCAGAAGGAAATATAGCAAAATATCTGTAATCACTTCTAAGTGCAGTGGGGTTTCAGTTATTTTATTCCTCACACTTTCTATGTATTTCAAATTTTCTATAATGACTATTGCTTTCTAATGAGAAAAAGACATATCCACCTAGTCTAAGATCTGAGAATATAAAGTGCACCATAATTTTATGTACCACTACAGACTGTGAGAAACATCCTAATTGTTAAGTAAGTTTTTTTAAATGTCAGGATGAAATACAGTAATAAAAGCTATGAATAAACTGACCAAAATACTGCTATTCTTTGCCTAAAGCAACCTAGTGTACCTTGTGTACTTTTAGAGTGGTCAAAGCATCCCTAAAAAGCACGAAAATTACATAAAACTTACCTAGAAAATGTACAATGTAATATTCAATTCCATAAAAATCTGACTGTTTTAATGCAAAAATTATTTTATGCCCAAATCTTCAAATAAAATTCAAACTCCAGGAAGATGAGCCATGTTTTGCCAGTGTACACACACACAGACACACATACACACAGTAATCCAGTTTAAGACACTGATTGGGGAGGGGGAGGAATCCAAATTCTTATAGCATAAAACGGGCTTTTAGACCTTGTTACTATCTGGTTCTCCAGTCTTTTATTTCTAGATACTCCCCCCAACAGGCTACCAATGCCCACTTATTTGCAATTGTTCACCTTACCATACTGCTTCATATCTCCATACCTTACCATACCTTCATATCTCCATACCATATTGATCATCAGTCTAAAATGACTTGCCCCACGTTATTTGACCAACTTACTATCAAACAAGATCTACTCCTCTATCTCCTCTTCAGCCATTGTTGATCTCAAGTAGACATGCTAACTCCCTCTTCCTTTGAAATACCACAATGTCTCTATTACTTCATCTATCAGTCTGGACTGAAATTGTTTATACAGCTATGTTTCTTTATTATACAGTACATTCCCATTTCCTTAAGGATAGAGACCACACTTCATTCATGGGTATGTCCTTGATGTACCTACATGCTCAATGCTATTTACTGAAACATTAAAAACATTTAATGGTATTAAATGCTACTTCCTGAAACATTAAAAACATTTAATGATATTACTTATAAATGGAGACAAATCAACTGCATGCAGCTCTTACCTATTCAGGAACAACAGAAAAGCTAGTCATTTTTATTTACTCCAAAACAATGAAAGTATATATCTAAAAACCAATCTTGGATTTTTCAAAACACTAAACATAGAATTACCATATGACTCAGCAATTCCACTTCTAGCTATTTACCCAAGAGAAATGAAAACACATGTCCACAGAAAAACTTGCACACAAATGTTCATAGCAGCAGTATGCATGACAGCCAGAAAGTAGAAAAAATATGAATGTTTATCAAGAGATGAACAATATGTGGTAAGTATATCTACACAATGGAATATTGCTTGGCAATTAAAAAGTATATGTGCTACAACATAGATAAATCTTGAATAATATACCATACTAAGTTCAAAAAGTCAGTCACAAAAGACTACATGCATAATTCCATCTATAGGTAATGTTCATTATGTATGGCAAATCTATACTGACATAAAACAGATTAATCATTGGCTAGGACTTGGGGAGCTTAGGGATAAAATGGGAGTGACTGCTAATGCAAATGGGGTTTTTTTAAGAGGTAATGAAATGTTCTAAAAGTGACTGGTAATGGCTGCACAACTCTAAAAATATATACACACACACACACAAAACAATGAATTGTATACTTTAAATGGATGAATTCTATATTACATAAATTCTATCTCAACAAAGCTATTTAACAAATCAGTCTTGGGTTTGCAATGATCTTTACATTAACACCAAAAGCATAATCCGTAACAGAAATAACTGATAAATTAGGCTATCAAAATAAAAAAATTCTGCTGTGTGAAAGACAGTATATACAACCTTTTGGGTCTGGAGGTGGAGCTTATTGATCCCCCTGCCCTTTAACAAAGGCTGAGCTAGTGATCAGATTCCAAACGATAGGGTATGGAAAGGAAAAATAATAACTTTCTAGGAGAGAAGCCTGGCAGACTACTATTTTAAACCAAGTGATAAAAGTTAACATTACCACTGATAATCATGGTATCATAAACCTATAAACCCAGTTTAACATCAGACATAAACTGTGGGACATTCTACAAAATACCTGATCAGTAATATTCAAAACTGTCAAGGTCATTAAAAAAAATATGCAAAGACTGAGAAACTATCATAGACTAGATGAGAAGGAGAAATGACAGCTGAATACAAGGCAGTATTCTATACTGGATTCTGGAACCAAAACCACAAGAGATTAATGGAAAAACTAAGGTATGTAATTAGTTATCAGTAGTATGCCAATTTTAATTTGTTAGTTCTGTCAATGTGCTATGTTACATAAAATGTTAACATTCGGTAAACCTGTGTACAGGGCATACAGGAATCTTTATGCTTGCAACTTCCCTATAAGTTTATAATATGATTTATCTTAAAAATAAATAAAGGCGGCGGGGGGAGGGGATGCCTGGGTGGCTCAGTTGGTTAAGCGACTGTCTTCAGCCTAGGCCATGATCCTGGAGTCCCGGGATCCAGTCCCACATCAGGCTCCCTGCTCCTCCTCCCCCTCTGCCTGCCTCTCTGCCTACTTGTGATCTCTGCCTTTCAAATACATAAATAAGTAAATCTTTTTAAAATAGATCGATAAAATAAATAGGATACTTAATATTTCTTTTTTAAAAAATCTAATTTAGTAGTAATAACTTCAAACTAGCTTTTGTAATATCCTAGGTCATACTACATAATTCATTCAATTTTATGGCTTCATTTTAAAATCCCAACTTTTATACTACCTTTTGGTATAAACTGCATTTGGCACTATATACCAAATGTAAATTGGATACAACTTTTGACTCAGCAATTCCTGGATTCACTCCAAAGAAAGAAGCAGCAAGTATACACCAAACTGTATACACAAAAATGTTCATGACAGCCTTATTTATACTAGTGAAAAACTGGAAGGAATTTAAGTGTCCACCATTACAGAAAATTTTTTAAATTAAGGTACACTAAATGGAATATATTCATTTCTTAAACTATGTTATCTATACTTATTCACATATAAAGATATTTTGCAACTCACTTTTTACAGAACACATTGTGGGATAGCTGACAAATCTCTCCTACTGATTCATATTTGTGTTCTAACTTTTTGATCTAATCATTTATATTTACTATGATGAACATTCCTGTGTATTTGCAGAGCTGTTTTGCAGGATACATTTAAGTAAATAAAAGATTAGGTTACGCTCATGAACTCTTTCAGTTTTAAAATATACTGCCCAACTGCCCTTCAAATTAATGCACTAATTTTCATTTCTCACTCACTCATTCAGATGGGGGGTGTCTTTTTCTTATTTTAACTCATATTTGTTGAGATAGTAATATATTTATTCAACTGTTAACTGTTCAATGGTCATTTATAACCTTTCTCCTTCATACTACATATTCAGCTACTTTGTCCATTTAAAAAAATTGTTTCTCTTATTGATTCTTCTTATATTGGTAATATACTATAATTTTTTTCAATTTGTCTACATTATTTATTTTTTAAGAGATTTTATTTATTTATTTGACAGAGAGAGATCACAGGTAGGCAGAAAGGCACGCAGACAGAGAGAGAGAGAGGAGGAAGCAGGCTCCCCGCTGAGGAGAGAGCCAGATGCGGGACTCAATCCCAGGACCCCGAGATCATGACCCGAGCCGAAGGCAGAGGCCCAACCCACTGAGCCACCCAGGCGCCCATCTACGTTCTTTATATATCTGTCTTTCCTTATATATAGTTTTGGAAAGGCAAAAATCTGTCAGTGTTTCCTTTATAGTTATATGCTAGTCATAGAGCCCTTCTTTTAAAAAAAAAAACAATGCCTACTTGAAGACTATCTAATTTCATTTAGTACCTTAATCTTTACATTTCTAATAAAGAATGAAACTCATTTTCTCTTCATATGGATATCCAATACGAATTACTGAATAAGCTACCTTTTCCCCAATGACATGTTAAGCTTATATCAAATTTTCATATAATAAAAAAGTATGCTTCTTCACCCTCTATGATAATCTATTGATCTTCATGTCCTTCAAGAAAGTACTATTTTTCTTACACTTCACTAGAGAATTCAAGAATTAATCCCAATATATTATGACTATAAACCTGTCCCCAACTCCCAGAAACAGTAATACATTTGCCATTCAAGTGCTAGAGTTACCAAACTATGCAAGCCATTCATGACCTAATATGCAAAAAAAAATTAAGTCTGCCGAAACCTTACTACATTTCAACACTTTCTGGCTGGAATATGTCCCACATTATGCAGACTCCTATATGTACCTTAATATTAAGCTGCGGAGGAGTCTTGTTGTTGTTGTTTTAAGATTTATTTATTTATTTGAGAGAGAGAGAGAGAGAACGAGTGAGCATACAGGCAAGAGTGCAGGAGGGGCAGAGGGAGAGAATCTTTAAGCTGACTTCCTGTTGAGAGTGGCCTGACACAGGTCAGATGCTTAACTGACTGAGCCACCCACACACCCCGAAATTTGTCCTTTTTAAATGTAGAACAGTATATATAGGTAGTACATAAATTCTTTTACAATTGTTGCTCCTTAGAATTCCTGAATAAGTATAGACTTCTAGCTATATCAAACTTTATATTCCAAGCAGGTGAAAACCATCTTTAGTTTTACTAGAGATAATGTAATATACATCTTCAATATTATAGTATGTAATGAGACAATCTTAGGAGAAACTAGTCACAAACATTAAAATGAGGGCTCTTCTATTAAGTCATAAAGTCTTGTGATGTTTCGTTTGAATTATTATCATGATCTTAAAGTGAGAAAAAGTCTTCCCTTTACTATTGAGCAATATGTACCTTTTGTGTAATTCTACAAGGAGCTAAGGCAAACACAGTCAAGTTGTTTTTGCTTCCCTGGATAAACAATGGATTCTTTGATGAATCAGCAGAATATGCTGAACTGAAAATAATGTATTTCTCCTTTACATTTTTAATACAAAATAACTGCTTACTAATTTTATTTATTTATTTATTTATTTATTTTAATTTTTGACTGAAAGACAGAAATTACAAGTAAGCAGAGGCAGGCAGAGAGAGAGGGGGAAGCAGGTTCCCCGCCAAGCAGAAAGCCCGATGTAGGCTCCATCCCAGGACCCTGGGATCATGACCTGAGCCGAAGGCAGAGGCTTTAACCCACTGAGGCACCCAGGCGCCCCCTGCTTACTAATTTTAATCACCAACCAATGAACAGCTAATTTAAAGCTAATAGTAACATTCAACTATCATAATCGTTTAATAAGTAAAAAGGCTTCATGATTTTACAAATTTTAAAAGTACGGAGAAGAAACATTTTATGTTTTGAAATCTGCCAAAGTGACATATTAAAACTTGGAAGGAGGAATAAACTTTCTAAACTTTCTAATGGCCATTACTGCCTGTTTACATAAAAACAAATACCTAATTATCTGTAATCCATGAAATCTCATTTTTGGAAGGAGATTAAGAAAGCAGCCACTACAGAAAAGGTTAAATTCCATTTTACAAAACATTAAATTATTATATGATTGGTTACCAAATATAATTACTTGGAAAAATAAAAACTTTAGCTACAACCCTTTTACAATGATAAATGTAATCCTTTAATATAATAATTTAATATGATGATACAATGATTTACCCTTTAAAATGATAAAAGAAACTTTAGAAAAAAAACTTATTTTCCACATCTCAACTGAAATTATATTGTTCTTGCCAACTGTGGCTTATTCGTCAATTTACCTATATGCTTGTTCTTGATTTGATAATTTTACATGGGTGGCTTTTTTAGAAATCACTATTCTGAGACAGTTTAACAATGACTAAATATGTATATCATCAACTCTAAGCTACTGATTACATCTGGAAGAGGAAGACATGAGGCCCAAGGCCTAGGTTGTAACTTAACATCTTATTTTGAACAAAAGACCAGAAGCAAATAGAGCAAAATATTAACTACTAATTTAACAGTGATCATGTATACACAGATATATATCAATTCATCTGAAATATGTGGTAATAAAAAACAATTTAAAAAGACAATGATCATATCCCAACTATATTAACAATAGAATACTTTCTAGATCATCTCTAACAAGTCAACATTTAACCTCTAATACATTCAACAAATATTTAATGTGTACCTAATATTTAGCCAGGTTTTGCAACACAAGTACAACTGCCCCTGGTCTCATGACACTTCCAGTTTAGTGATGAGGAAAGAAGAGCAATGGATATCAATCAGATAATCACACAAATAAATATAACTTAACTGTGATAAGTGCCTAAGAGACCATGAAAGTACATTTCTAGCAACAGTACATCTGACCTAGCTCCAGGGGCTAGGAAATGAAAGCGAATGCTTATTTGAAACTTAAACTCTTTTAAGTTGGATGGGGTTAGAAGGAATTTTAGAAAGAGGAAAACAACATCTAAAAGTATTGTGGAGAAGGTATAAGAGTGTTTTATAGAAACGAACTATAAGCAGTGTGGTGAAGGCAGAAGAAAACAAAGGAGTAGCTGTACAGGTAAGAATGTAACTTGAAAAGTCATACAGAAGGTTGTACGAAAGGCTGGGAGTGATATTTGACTTAAGCAATTTGCAGTTGAAAAAGAATTCTCTGGCAGCAACGCAGAAAACCAACAGTAAATGGGGAAAACAGAGAAACTGAGAACAGAGAGATTTAACTGAGATCAATCAATGGAGATGATGAAGTCTGAACAAGAACAGCAGTAACAGAAAATAAAGTTCAAGCCTCTGTGTGAAGACTGCTATTGACCAAAATCCACATTCATGGGTGTTTTCTTCAGTTTATAAATAAGACCATTTGTTTATGTTTAATCTTCCGGCAGCTCCACTATTCTGCAAAGGTTTTCTAAAGATCCTCAACACATCAGCACATTCATTCGCTATTCTAGGGTGTAATCTGCCTAGATCTGGGGCTGTAACCTACCATTTCAGTCTTTTCTGCTGTCCTCCTTAACCCTTCCCACTTATCATCAACCAAGTTCAATTTATACCAAATTCCTGCTTCCTCAAAGATAACATGTTTTTAGATGGCTCTCTGACTTAACAAATGCTATTCCCTCTCTGCCTGAATTGTTCTTCCTCAATTAAGAAATCTAGCCAATGGGCACCTCGGTCACTCAGACGATTGGGCAGCAGGTTCTTGGTTTGGCTCAGGTCTTAGTATCTCAAATAAATCTTTAAAAGAAATCTAGTCTGGTCTTTTAAGACTCCATTCAAATACTACTTAAGTAGTATTTGTTAAGTAGTATTAAGTACTTTTGTTTGTTAAGTAGTATGAAGGCTTTCTTTACTATCTCAAGATCTGTGTATCATTACATTCTCTACAAAATTCAATTATAAAAGTACACATTTATAAAAAGTATATATATAAAAGTTACTATTTGTTCCTGTATTTCCCTTCACAAGATAGTAAGATCTACAGTTTTAAAGAAAAACACTGTCTCATTCTTCATGTCTGTAGTGACTGGACATGAAAAAAAATTTTCAAGAATAAATGGTGTCACAGGGGTGCTGGGGTGACTCAATCTGCCAAGTGTCCAACACTTGGTTTCCACTCTGGTGGTGATCTCAGAGTCGTGGGATGGAGCCCTGCTTTGGGATCCACACTGGGTGTGGAGCCTGCTGGAAATTCTCTCTCTCCCCCTCTCCCTCCGCCCCTTCCCACCACCCCCAGCTCTCTTGAAAGGGAAGGAAGGAAGGAAAGATGGATGGGAGAAATGAAGGAAGAGAGAGTGGGAGGAAGGGAGAGAGAGAAAGGTGGTGGTGTGTAGTAAATTTATCACTCTCTCATACATCTTCAACCCATTACTCTAAATGGAGAAGGATGAGCAGGGGAAGTTACTTTTGTTGTCTGAAGAATTTCTCACAAGTGTTGGCTCATCACAGGCTTTTGGTCTAACCCATTTTTTACAGATTTATGCTACTCTTTCACATTTATCTCTGGATATGTATTCATACTTGATATGGTTGTTTCCAATCAATCTGAGCTAAGAACTTCTGTAGAGGGGCACTGGGTGGCTCAGGGGGTTAAGTCTCTGCCTTTGGTTCAGGTCATGATCTCAGGGTCCTGGGATCAAGCCCTACATCGGGTTCTCTGCTCAACGGGGAGCCTGCTTCCCCCTCTCTGTCTGCCTGCTTCTCTGCCTACTTATGATCTCTCTCTCTCCCTCTGTCAAGTAAATAAATAAAAATCTAGGGGCACCTGGGTGGCTCAGTGGGTTGAGCCGCTGCCTTCAGCTCAGGTCATGATCTCAGGGTCTTGGGATCAAGTCCCGCATTGGGCTCTCTGCTCAGCGGAGAGCCTGCTTCCCCCCTCTCTCTCTCTGTCTACTTGTGATCTCTCTCTCTCTGTGTCAAATAAATAAATAAATAAATAAATCTTAAATAAAAATCTAAAAAACAAACGAACAACTAACAACAACAACAACAAAACCCAGAAACTTCTGTAGGATAACCCTGATTTCTTGAGCTAAAACTCTCTTATATTTACTCCTTTTTGAAATGCATCCCTCACCTGGAATCACTATTAATAGGATATATCTTTTAAGTAAGTTTGATTAAATCTCTAAGCTTGGAGGGGCGCCTGGGTGGCTCAGTGGGTTAAAGCCTCTGCCTTCAGCTCAGGTCATGATCCCAGGGTTCTGGGATCGAGCCCCGCATCAGGCTCTCTGCTCCTCAGGGAGCCTGCTTCCTCCTCTTTCTCTGCCTGCCTCTCTGTCTCCTTGTGATCTCTGTCAATAAATAAAATCTTTAAGGGAAAAAAAAAAAATCTCTAAGCTTGGAGCACGTGCCTAACCATGTCCAGCATTTTCTCCTTCATTAATATAAAGTCTTGGACAGTAGTTCTCAACTGAGAGCAATTTTGATGCCCAGGGGACATTTGGCAGTCTTGAGACATTTTTGGTTATCACAACCGAAGGAAGGAGATGAGTATGCTCATCTGGCATCTAGAAGGCAGAGGCCAGGGATGCTACTAAATACCCTACAATGTAAAGGACCAGCCCCCTCCTCACAATAGAGTTATCTGACCCAAAATGTCAACAGTGCCATTTCTCAGGAAATCTGGTCTAAAATGAACTGAATGCTTTGTCTCAAAGTCTCTGTCAAATCCCAAATGCTACCATTTCAGACTTTTTGGAACAACTCTGAATAGCTAATTATTGTCATATTTTCTCAATAAATAAATAATTGATAAAGAAAATAAAAAGTCTATCTACTGTTAATATGCTTTTATAAGTAGACAGCTGCTACACCATCACTACCAGAGCTAATATGCTACTTCTGTAATCTGTGAGGAATGCTATAGTACGCAACCATAAAAAAACATATCCAGGTTATTTTTTTTATACAAACAAATGCTCTCTACCACATTTTTACTCTCAGGTTCATGGAATTTCTCATACAATGCTCTTCCCTCTCTATTATCTTCTTTTAGACTGGTTAGATTTGTTTAATAAGTTTGCCTTTCTACTAACATAATTATAAATCCTATGCCTCAAATCTCAGTGTAATGGTTTACAAACATATAAAGTCATAATCAGTTTCCAAATACTCCCTTTCTCTTTCTTCTGATGCACTCCCCAAACACGTTTCTTCTAAAATGTAACTAATTCCCACCATTTTATCTGGATCTCTCTCTAGTGCCTACTTAAAATTCACCTTAAAATCTTTATTAGTTATGTGAGGATGATAAACATTTTCTCTGTATTCCTTATTATTCGGGTATCATACACCAGAGTCCAGAAAAGCAAATCTTTATATTTAACTATTTATTCAGTAAATGGTCACAGTTTCCCATTTCCCTTACAGTCTGTAAACATTCTTCAACACAAAGAGATGAAAATTAACAACCTGTAATATAGTTAGGCCTGAAGTTTAAAATATTTCAAACTGCTATACTTTAAAGCTGTTATACCCTAGTGCGACTTCAGTTGGATTACTAAAGAGAAAGATTTTATCCCATATTCCAGGTGTATCCTTATATCACTATATCTGATATCTGTCAACAAAAAGCAATTCAAAGCAAACATTCACCCTCAGTAAAAAAAACTCTGATGTACTTACTAATGAAAGCAATAAATACCCAAATAATTGAATTTCAGAATATAAAATCCTATCATTCTATGAAGATCTATTACTCTGTGTTAAGTATTACATAAATACAACTTGAGCTGAAGGGGAATGTTATGTCATATAAACAGAATCATATAGTATATACTCTTTTATGCCTGGCTTTTTCCACTTATCACCCTGCTTCTGAAATTTATTGATGTTTTGTACATATCAGTTAATTTATTCCTTTTAACTGTTAAATATTCCATTATATGAATGTACCAAAATTTGTTTATCCACTACCAACTGATGGGCATTTAAGTAGCTTCCAGTCTATAGCAATTTTGAATAAAGCCGCCTTTAACATTCTCATAGAGCAATTTGTGTAGACACATACTTCCGTTTCTCTTGGATAAAAACCCAAAAGTGGGATTCCTGGATCATAAGGTAAATGTATGTATAACTCTATCGGAAAAACGCCAAATTGTTTGCCAGAGTGCCTTACCATTTTACAAACCACCCAGCAATGTCCTAGAGTTCAGCTGCTCCACATTTTCACATATACTTGATACTGTCAGTTTTTAAAAAATTTTTGTTATTTTAATAGATATGTAACAGTATCTCATTGTGGCCATAATTTGAAATTATCCAATGACTAAACATGTTGTATATTGGCCAACTGTGCATCTTCTTTGGAGAAATGTCTACTCAAAAATGTTCATTTTTAAATTGGGTTACCTTTCTAATGTTGACTTGTAAGACTTACTTACATATTCTATATACACTCCTTTATCAGGTATACAATATGTCAACATTTTCTCCCATTGTGGGTTGTCTTTTCATTCCCTTGACAGTGTCCTTTGAAGTACAAAAGTTTTTAATTTTATGATGTCCATTTTATTTGCTTTTCTTTTGTTGCTTGTACCTTCAGTATTATATCTAAGAAACTGAATAATTCAAGGGCATGAAGATTTATGCCAACATTTTCTTCTAAAGGTTTTATAGCTTGGTTCTAACATTCTGAATTTTGCATATGGTGTAAGATAGGAATCCAACTTCATTCTTTTACATATAGATACCCAGTTGTCTGAGCACCATTTGTTGAAAGACTATTCTTTCTCCTTTCATGTGTTTTGCAACTATTTTCTCCCAATCTATGGCTCATATTTTCATTTTCCTAGCAGTATCTTCTAAAAAAATTTTTTTTTTAATTTTGAAGCCTAATCTATCTTCTTTTAAAAGTGGTTTGTGTTATTTGTGTCCCATCTAAGAAAGTCTTGCCTAAATGGTCACAAATATTTTCTGTGTTTTTTTCTAGAAGTCCTACTTTTGCTCTTAAGTCTAGCCTATGAAAAATTTTGAGGTGCTTTTTGTATGGCATGAAGTAAGGTCCAAATTCTGAATTACCTTGTCACCTCTGCTGAAAATAAGTTGACTATATGTATGGGTCTATTTCTGGATTCTCTATTTTGTTCCATTTATTTATGTTTATTCTTTCATTAATATTATATTGTCTTCATCTTGAAAATGCTATAGTGTTAGTTCTCCAGCTTTGCTCTTACTTTCCAAAATTGCTTTGGCTAGTATTCTAGATCCTTCACATTCTCATATGAATTTTAGAATTCCCAGTCACTTTATACAAAAAAACAAAACAAAACAAAAAAACCTGCTTACGTTATGAGAATACATGGATTCTATTTATAAGTTAATATGGGGACTCTCAATATTTTTTTACTGAACTGCCCAATCCATGAACATTGAATATCCACTTTTCCTTTCAGGTCTTCTGTAATTTCTCAGTAATATTATGTAGTTTTCAGCCTGTAAGTGTTACACATATTTTTGTCAAATTTATCCCTAAATTTGTCATGTTTTTGCTTCTCTTGTAAATGGTACTACATTTGTTACATCAACTTCAAACTGGTTGTCGCTAATATATAGAAAGACAATTGCTTTCTGCATATTAATCTTCTAATTTGCAGTCTTACTAAAACTTTTTGGGTAGAATCTTAAGATTTTTGTATATACAAAACATGGTGTCTGAAAACAAATTTTTTTACTTCATGATTTTTCTTTATTTTACCTTATTGCACTAGCTAGAACCTCCACAACAATGTTGAATGAATGTGGTAATAAGAGAAGATAGATTTGCCTCTTCCTGATCTTAGGGGCAAAGAATTTAGTCATACACAATTAAATACAATCTAACTGCTTGTTTTTTGTAGATTCTCTTAATCACTACAAGGAAGTTTCCTTCAATTCCTAGTTTGCAGAGATGTATTTTTTAATCAAAAATGGATACTGAATTTTATCAAATGTTTTTTATTTCCTGCAGTGATATTATGGATTTTCTTTTTTATTATGTTAATGTGGTAAATTACACTAATTGATTTTTGAAACTTGAACTAATTTTACAATGCAATCCTAGTATAGCCCTCTTTCGTCACAATTTTTACATAATGGTTAGATATAATTTGCTAAAATTTTGTCACGTTACTCTCTTTACTTTTCTCCAATTTAAAAACTAGATAGGTTTATCAGTTAAAAGTTTACTTTAGGCTTTATACTTCCATTTTATTTTACTTATTTCTACTGTGGCTATTGATATTTCTATTTTAAAATGTAATAATATAAAGGCATATTATGAAAGCAGAAATGGTGCACAGTAAAATGAGTAATAAATTAAGAAAACGTGTTCCAATCCTTGTTGCCTACTTTACAAAATCACACAGCCCCTCCTTTGTACCAATGAACATTTATTCCTTGCCTCTCATCAAATAAGAAATGGTCAAGAAGACGTCTCCACCTTTTTAATTCCTTTGCTCTATATTTAAGTAGAAGGTAAACAAATGTAAACAGTAATAAAATTCTCCTGTAATTTCAGTAAGATGTGAGAAATTAAGAAATTTATAGTTAAAAAGTTCCCAATTCAGGTTCCGGCACCAATTCCAAATCAAAATTCAGCTGAATAATTATTTTTATAAAAAACAGATACTTTAAAAAATTAAATTGATAGGTAAAATTCTGAGGCAATATTTCAAAATATAAAAATGATAAACATAACAAAGTAAAAAGATCTGACTAGAAAAAGAAATTTTTCTAACAAAACATATGCGACCAAAATTGAATGATAACACTAAAACCAGCCCAACCCAAATATATCACTATGTACAGTTTAGGAACAAAAATAAAGAAATAGAATGGAAAGATTTTATGATTTAAATTTTATTATTTTTTAAGATAAAAAGTTTGAAACTATCTTAATAAATTCTCTAATCAAATTTTAAGTGATAAAATCTAAATATCAAAATCTAAAAAGGTTTTTAGAAAAGAAACTGTAAAGCCTAAATATATACCAGCTTTCATGGAGAAACAATGGTATCTCTCAGTGGCAGGAGAGTTTTTCATGTGCAATCTGTTCTTAACTGCCGGTATTAAAACATAATGGCTAATAATTTACAAAAGAAAAATAGAGGATAAATATAACACTATTGAAATTCAATGTGCATGTATGTATATTATTATTTGAACATACTTACTTTAGCTATTACTTTTCATTCCCTTTTCTGCAAAATATTTTATAAAATATTCTCCTGCTAGGAACTCAAATTAATAAACTAATTAATAACGTTTCTTTCCTATTTCCTGCTCACTTTACATAGGAATTTTAGATGAAATAACGAGAGTAGACAGAAGAAAAAAATTTTAAAAAGATGGGCTTGAATTATTTAAGTGAAGATTTTGTTATATACAGTCTGTCATTAACCTCCACAAAAATATTACTTACATCTGCTTAAAAAGTTGTCAATATTTTTGTTTTTTCTTAAGGCAGGAAAATCCAAATCATATACCAAAGCATCCAATCCATCCTAAACAAATAAACAAACAAACAGTTAGTTTTTTGGATCACACTATGAACACTTCCCTTTTTTATGAGTAAAGAGTAGAACATATGCTTTAACATTTAATTGCATGAGTTGGAAACTGAACATGGAAAAATAGGTAATAATACTAATGCTGTTGACTGCCTGAAGAGACCAACTCACCCAATAACTGGTTTTTCAAAATTCAGTTTGCACAGATCTAAAGAAAAAGCTCCTCGGTTACTACAAATTTATCTTTCTTTAAGATGCATTTCCTAGGGGCGCCTGGGTGGCTCAGCGAGTTAAAGTTTCTGCCTTTGGCTCAGGTCATGATCCCAAGATCCTGGGATGGAGCCCCACATTGGGCTCTCTGCTCAGCAGGGAGCCTGTTTCCCCCTCTTTCTCTCTGCCTGCCTCTCTGCCTACTTATGATCTCTGTCAAATAAATAAATAAAATCTTTAAAAAAAAAAAGAAGATAGATTTCCTAGAGTCATCGAAGCAATTTGAGTATTTCTGGTAATACTTTTTACGGGAAAAAAGATAAAACCTTTTTACAAAAACACTATTTTTAGAAAGACCAGCTGATACTTGCTCTATTCAAAAGGGAAAACCAAACCCAGGGTGCCTGGTTGGCTCAGTTGGTTAAGCGACTGCCTGCAGCTCAGGTCATGATCCTGGAGTCCCAAGATCAAATCCCAAATCAGGCTCCCTGCTCAATGGAGAGGGTGTTTCCCCCTTCACCCTCCCATCTCTTGTGCTCTCTTTCACTCTCTCTCAAATAAACTAAAAAAAAAAAAGGAAAATCAAACCAATAAACATGTGAACTATTTTCTAGTAAAAGACAAATTAAATATGATTTTTTAAAAAAGAACTTTAAATTCTTTAAGGCAGAAACCACAGTTAAAATCTCAATTTTTCCTACAGCACCTTGCAGAAGGACTGACAAGAAGGTATAACATTTACATTAAGCCAGTGATTTTTATGCTCAATAGCAATGGCATTACATTATCTAAGAAATCTTTTTCTTAAAGCTTCAGTGCATCAGGTCCCTCCCCAAAATTAGACTATAGAGTAGTCCAAGTACTACTGACGACACAAGAAAAATTTTAGGTAAAATTTTGGTACTATAAAGTTGTCTGGAAGCTGGTGCAGCCACTCTGGAAAACAGCATGGAGGTTCCTCAAAATGTTGAAAATAGAACTGCCCTATGACCCAGCAATTGCACTATTGGGTATTTACCCTAAAGATACAAATGTAGTGATCCAAAGGGACACATGCACCCGAATGTTTATAGCAGCAATGTCCACAATAGCCAAACAATAATCTCAATGTTATTACATTTTATAACAACTGTTATTTTAAGAGTTCCTAGGAAACATCTACTTCCAAAGACACACGCAAATTTTAAAAGATTCAGAATTAAATTATAATAGCTTAAACTGTTTTCTAATATCAAATGAAACATTAAAAGCAAGAGAAACACATATTAAATTTTACTTACATGCTCTCTTTGGTAAACATATCGGGAACAACTGCTTCCAATCTTATCCCATGTAAGTTTCTTTTTAATTATAAATGTTAAGCACAAAAGAACCTCAAAAAATTACCTTGTTAAACAACTTTACCAAATAGCAATTAGAAATATTAACTGACTTGTCCCAATACTAGCTAGCAAGTTGTATCAAAATCAAAATGCTAACTCTTACTTCAGTAGTTAAAGATATAATATGACCATGATGAAAAGATGACTGAAAAAATCCTGAACCTCTTAAAAATGAAGTTAGGAATTGAAAATAAGTATGTCTATTCAAAAAACAAAACAATACACAAGTCATTCTTCTAATTATAACTAGAAAGGACACTGGCTAGGACCCAAACCTGTTTGCTTTATTACACCACTACTCACTCCTGTGAATGACCTTCCTTAAATTACCCTATAAAAACTAACAGTTCCCCTGTCTTACAGTTACTTTTTACTTCAATCTTCAAGCTAGATTTTAAATGCCTTGAGTAAGGTAAGCCCCAGAACTGAGCATCACATTTTACTTGTAATATAGTAGTAAGACTGCTGGCTCTCCTATACTTCGACAATTATTCCCCCTTCCACCTTCCTAATTTAACTGTGATTTTGTTCAAGCCACCCAACTTCCTCCATGAGTTTCCAACAAGTGGGAAGACCTTCCTCGGCTTCAAGAGCTGGTTCTTAATAGTCTAATCTAAACCCAACATCATGGCCCATTACTCTTGCCAGTGTTTACTTTAAATACAGGAACATGGTAATAATCCGTCACAGAAGACATGAGGGAAAACCTACAGAAGGATTGTAGGGGAAAGTTTCTTCTCTCTTAAAAAGTAATACATGTAAGAAATATCTTCCTTTCAAGAGAAATTGTCATGTCTGTATGTGACACCTAAAACAACAGCTGCCATCTTGCAGCCTCAAAGAAGTTGGTAGAAGACAAAGCCAAGCACAAGGAGGGCAATAGAGCCAAGGATGGAGGGAACCTGGGTCCCTGATGATGTTCATTCAATAACTGAATTAATTCCACCCATTCCTGAGATAATGAATTGTCTGATTCGATTGCACTGGATTTTTTTTCTAAAGATTTTATTTATCTATTTATTTGACACAGAGAAAGACAGTGAGAGGGGGAATATAGACAGGGGGAGTGGGAGAGGGAGAAGCAGGCTTCCCACTGAGCAGGAAGCCTAATGTGGGGCTCGATCCCAGGACCCTGGGATCATGACCTGAGCTGAAAGCAGACAGTTAATGAGTGAGCCACCCAGGTGCCCCTGCATTGGTTTTTCTGTTTCTTATAACTTAAAGCATCCTAACTAAAATACATAAATGTCACTGAACTGAAACAGCATTAACCAATGCATAAGTTATAGCGATTTGTCGCACTGAAAGAAAAGGTGAGAGAATTGCCCATTCAATAGTAATTACAGGGGCAAGATGGGGCTAAAAAGAGTGTCACTCTTTGGTAAATGTTGTTTGTATAACTGGACATAAGTATGGAGATGAATGATTTTTGAGTCATGCTTAATAATAAAATGAATTCCAGATGGGTTGAAAGAATTCAACCATGAAGATATAAAGGAAAAACATTTTAAAGAAAAAAACAGAGTATACCTGCATGCTACTTTTGGGAGGACAAGTCAAATAACCTTTCTGAGGTTTTCTCTTTTGTAAAATAAGGATAATAACTACCTACAATTCATAATGGATTAGTGAGAATTAAATGAGTGAAGTAAGTAAAGTGACCCTTAATGGTCCCATTTCCCTTTATTTCTCTGACATCTGCAGGTTTTAAAAATTAGTCTCACTATGGCTAGAAATGACATAAAGAGAAAAATAGACATCTTAGTCATGCAGTCATAAAACTCTAAGAGTAAATCTCAGGTCGCTATGCTATATAAACCCTTCTCCAACACAGTAATCCCCATCTATGATTTTTTTTTTTTTTTAAACATCAGGTATCTGACTTTTGCTTGGCTACAGAATTTAATCACACATTTGTTAATGGAAAACCAGATGTCTCCACTAATTGTATATGGTGAGTAGGTGTCTGGACCTATAACCACACACTTTAAATTTATAGTAGTATGACATAGTATATGGCTTTCAGGATCATCCATAAGCAAAATTTATGTCTTTTATCAGAGAAATAAGGACAAAAAGGTATCCAGTGTAATCTAAAGCATGTACAAAACAGAGGCTATGGGGAGTCAAGAAACTGTGATGGAGGAGGAGGACACAGGTTTCCACTATCAAGTAGTGGATAAATTATACAAGGTATGTCTACTTCCAACCATAAATTGGGGCAAGGAATTCTGACTTTATTCAACACTCTAAAGTTCCTTTAGTAATGAGTAAGACTTCCCCACTTCCTAAAGTCCATATTCTAGTACCAGAACTCAGGATCTTAACAGAAATTAACATTCCTCCAGGTGGCAAAAACAATTTACAAAGCATGTAGTCCTACTGCTCCTTCACTTAACTGTATTATTTAGGCTGAAGGAAAGCTACCCTCTACTTTCACAACATGCCTGTTTTATAGTTTTATCATCGATTTAAGAACTGAAGAAGAAGGATACATAGAGAGGAACCAAAGTCAAAGAATTACAATAATTAAATTCTTTACTACTCATAGTTGAACAATGAGAATAGACCAGTTATAGCTGGTCTACCATCATTTTGAATGAGACTAGTCACATTGGAGAAGTACTTTCACATAAACACATAAAGGAAAGCATAATTAATTACAGATTTAACAAATTTGTAATTACAAATTACAAATTTAATATCTAAGGACCAAACATTTCACATTTCCTAAGAAGCACTGATATTAAGAGGAAAAGATCTCACAACAACTTAAGCAAAAGAACCAGTAGGAGAAAATTACTCAACTAAACACTGTTACAAACTTTAGTTCTCTGGATAATTTTGAATTACAAAATTCTATGTAAATAAAATATTATTTCTTCTATGTAAAGTATCATTTAGGATCAAGTCCATTAGTATTATTCATTTGTTATAAGCTAGGAGAATATAATGGCAGGAGGAAAGCAAGATATACTACATGTAAAAACACTCATTTTTATGTTAAATTTCAAAATCTAACTGGTTACTGTTCTAAATCTACTTCTTTGTTTTGTTTTTTTTTGTTTTTTAAGAAACTACCAAAAACACCATGAAAACGATTGCAGTAAAACCAGGGGTCTCTGAAAACCAAACTACTTCTAAAACAGGCTATCCTGGTACTAAAAGACTGACGTCAAACCCTTTTTTAAAAAAATTTCCTATGCTGGGGAACCTGGGTGGATCAGTGGGTTAAAGCCTCTGCCTTCGGCTCGGGTCATGATCCTGGGATCCTGAGATAGAGCCCCACATCGGGCTCTCTGCTTGGCAGGGAGCCTGCTTCCCCCCATTTCTCTGTCTGCCTCTCTGTCTACTTGTGATCGCTGTCTGTCAAATAAATAAATAAAATCTTTTAAAAAAAAATTCTTATGCTATACTTTTTATCACTGTGACTTATTTATAACTGGAAATCTTTGCCTCTTAATCCCCTTCATCTGTCTCACCCACTGCCCCACACGCATTCCCTCTGACACGCAGTAGTTTGTCCTGTATATTTGAGTTTGTTTTTTCACTTACTTTATTTTTCAGATTCCACATAGAAGTGAAATCATGAGGTATTTGTCTTTGACCTATTTTGCTTAGCATAATATCCTCCAAGTCCATCCATGTTGTCACACATGGCTACATCTCATTCTTTTTCATGGTTGAGTAATGTGCTAGTGTGTGTCTGTCTGCATGTGTGCCTGTGTGTGTATGATCATATCTTCTTTACCCATTCATCTACCAATGGAAACATATCACGCCTACTACAAATAATGATGCAATAAACACAGGAGTACATTTATCTTTTCAAAACAATGTCTTCATTTTCTTTTTTCTTTTTTAAGTAGGCTCCATGCCCAGCATAGAGCCCAACATGGGATTTGAACTCATGACCCTGAGATCAAGACCTGAGCTGAGATCAAGAGTCAGATGCTCAACTGACGGAGCCATCCAGGTGACCCTCATTTTCTTTAGGTAAATATCCAGTAGTAGAAATACTGGACCATATGTAATTCTATTTTTAATTTTTTGAGGAATTTCCACACTATTTTCCACAGTGGCTACACCAATTTACATTCCCACCAACAGTACAGGTTGGAACACTTTTCTCCACATCCTTGCCAACACTTACTTTTCCTCTTTTATTTGATACTAGCTCTTCTGACTAGTGTGAGGTGGTATCTCATTGTGGTTTTGGTTTGCACTTCCCTGATGATTAGTGACTGTTGGTTATCTGGATGGGTTCTTTGAAAGAATGTTTATTCATATCCTATGCCCCTTTTTATTTTCTTTTAAAGCTTTTATTTATTTATTTGACAGACAAAGATCACAAGTGGCAGAGAGGCAGGCAGAGAGAGAGGAGGAAGCAGGCTCCCTGCTGAGCAGAGAGCCTGATGCGGGGCTCAATCCCAGGACCTTGAGATCACGACCTGAGCCTAAGGCAGAGGCTTTAACACACTGAGCCACCCAGGCACCTCCCTATGCCCCCTTTTAAATCAAATTGGGTTTTATGTTCTTTGATATTAACTCCTTATTGAATATATCATTTGCGAATGTCTTCTCCCATTCACTAGCTTGCTTTTTTGTTTTGCTGATGGTTTCCTTTCCTTTTTATTTTGGTGTAGTCCCAATAGTTTATTTTTACTTTTATTTCCCTCGCCTGAGGAGACATATCCATAAATGTACTCTAAGGCTAATGTCCAAGAGATTACTGCCTATATTTTCTTCTAGGAGTTTTATAGTTTCATGTCTCACATTTAGGTCTTTAATGCATTTTGAATTTATTTTTGTGTATAGTGTGAGGGAAAAGTACAGTTTCATTCTTTTGCCTTAGCTGTCCAGTTTCCCCAGCACCATTTATTAAAAAGAATTTCTTTTCCCCCAGTGTATATTCTTGCCTCCTCAGTTGTTGATTAACTGACCACACAGGCATGGCCTTACTTCTGAGTTCTCTATCTGTTCCACTGATCTTTCTATTTTTGTTCCAGTACCATACTGTTTTGATCACTACAGCTTTGTAGTATCTTGCAATTTAGGATTATACTACCTCCAGCTTTGTTTTTCTTCCTCAAGACTGCTTTGGCAATTTGAGGTCTTTTGTGGTTCCATACAAATTTTTGGATTGTTTATACCAATTCTGGAAAAAAAAAATTGCTATTGCTATTTTTTTTAAAAAAAGATTATTTATTTATTTATTTGACAGAGATCACAAGTAGGCGAAGAGGCAGGCAGAGAGGGAAGGGGGAAGCAGGCTCCCCGCTGAGCAGAGAGCCCGATGTGGGGCTCGATCCCAGGACCCTGAGATCATGACCTGAGCCGAAGGCAGAGACTTTAACCCACTGAGCCACCCAGGCGCCCCATGCTATTGCTATTTTGAAAGGGATTGCACTGAATCTATAGATCACTTCAGGTAGTGTGAATACTTTAACAATACTAATTCTTCCATTCCATGAACATGGTATATCTTTCCATTTGTTTGATGGAAAGCTGTTTTGATAATAGACAATATACCATTTAAAGAAAATGAGCATATTTTGATGTCTTCAACTAGGTAAAGAGGGAAGGAATTTCTCAAAAATTAAGCACTGATACGAAAATGAAAACAGAATTTCCTCAGAAAATTTTAACAACTTCTGATATTAAATGTGATTAAAATCTTTTTTTTTAAAGATTTTATTATTTATTTGACAGAGAGAAATCACAAGTAGGCAGGAGGAAGCAGGCTCCCTGCCGAGCAGAGAGCCCAATGCAGGACTCGATCCCAGGACCCCGAGATCATGACCTGAACCAAAGGCAGCGGCTTAACCCACTGAACCACCCAGGCGCCCCAATTAAAATCTTTTTAACTTGTCTGACATGACTACATCCATGCCAGTATTTTCTAGAACATTTACAGTGCAAAAAAAGTATGTATTCTAAATACTCAGTAAAACATACAATGGTTCTTTCCAATCAGTCTTCAGGTATACCTTTCCAGCCTCATTTTCTCTGTATGCAAGCATCTAGGTTTGGCCCAGTGTGCTCCAGCTATTTCCCAAATAGGTCACGCTCCTTCTACCCCACTGCTTTTATGGTTACTCTTTTCTCCAGCTGGAATGTGAACAGTACTTATATTCAAACTGTCTCAAATGTTGCTTACCTTGTGCTCTTTCCCCAACATGCTAAGAAAATATTAATAATCACCTCTTATGTGCTTCCTATTATAGGAATTGTTGTATTTGTTATAATTATGTATAGGCCTCCCTTCTATTCTATAGGAAAACAGACGTAATAGTGATAACAGCAATAATAATAAATACTTCCTGTATCCGGGAGTTCACTGGTTAGGTAGAAAAAGTAAGTATTACAGGATCCTCAGTGTCATAACTAGGTACTACATGAACTGAGAAAGGACAGTTTAACCAAACTGGACTTCAAGGCAGAGATGAAATTTGAGCTGATCCTTAAAAACAGAATTAAGGAAGAATCAGACAGAGGTAAGCAAGGCAATCTAGGAGAGAGGAAAGGCAAGGAGAATTTAGAAAATGAGAACAGAATACTCTGGACCCAAAAGGGTGAAAAGAAGGAAATGCAGGACACAAAGCTGTGAAGATGGGTTACAGAATGTACATTAAAGGTATAACATACCAGGCTAAGAATCTGAGTATTTATCTTCTGATATCCATTTGGAACCACAGGAATTTTGAGGGTAAAGAGAGTGAGTGACATGACTGGTTTTTATTTTACTAAAGCCTGGCAAGGATAAAGATGATAAATTTGAACAGGAAGAGACAGGTATAGAAATGAGGAATAAGGAGGATACTATGGTAACAAAAGCACAAGAAAATGAAAGTCTGAACTTAACTTGAGCAACAAGGGGGAGCCTGGGTGGCTCAGTTGTCGCAAAGTTCTGGGATCTAACCCCACACTGGGCTCCCAGCTCAGGGGGGAGCCTACTTTTCTCTTTCCCACTGCCTTCACCCCACTCTTGCTCTCACTCTCTCATAAATAAATAAAATCTTTTAAAAAAGATTTACAAAGGAGTGCCTGGGTGGTTCAGTCAGTTGACCATCTGGCTCTTGGATGTGGCTCATGTCAGGACCTCAGGGTCATGGGATCTTCAGTGCAAAGTCTGCTTCAGGTTCTCTCTCCCTCTGCCCCTTCCTACACATATGCACTCTTTCTCGCACTCTCTCTAAAATGAAAAAATAAAATCTTAAAAAAAATTTTTTAAATCATAAAAAAATAAGTTGGAGCAAAAAGTATGGAGCATTAAAACAAAAGAACCTGGTGAGTGACCAAAAGAGAAAAAGGAAGGGTTAAGAGTGATTATGTGATTAGAAAAACAACTATTTACATCTTCTATTTTAGGTGAGTAGTGACTTTATTAACCGAGGCAGATAATATATTTTGGAAAGATAAATATTTTAGATATACAAATTTGAGGTTCCTGTAGAATATCATTTTATGGAAAATGATATGGAAGTTGAAAATGAGTAGGAGTTCAACAGAGTGATTGGACTGATACAAATTTGTGTGTAATGAGAACACACTTAAATCCATGAAAACAGATGCAATTACCCAGTGAGTATAAACAATGGGAGAATGGAAAAAGAGTAAAGAATAGCACCCTGGGGAACATTAGCTTCTGAGAGGTAAGCAGGCAAATATGGTTAACAAGCAGTCAGAAAGGTGAAAGGAACATAATAGCATCACGAAACCTGAGATAATTCTATAACTTAAAAGCAGACTGAAATGCCAAAAAGAAGTCAAACAGAATGAAATAAGCAATAGAAGCCAAGTAATTTGTAATTAAATATGATTTAAGATGGTTACATGGTTGCATAGTAATGTGAATATACTTAATGTCACTGAAGTATAAACTCACAAATAATTTAAATGCTAAGTTTCATGTTATATATATTTTACTACAATTTTTTTAAAAGTCCTATTGAACATCAACAAAATGGTGGACTAGTAAGCTCCAAGCTGTCATTCCCCACTGAAACAAAATAGAATGAAAAAAACACCCAGACGCTCTCTGAACTAACTTTTCTGCGACTTAGAAAAACAATCAAAGGTTTAGAGCAGTCAAGCAAATGCCCAATTAAGTATAAAAGCAATCTTCAAATGGTAGAAAGTTTTGTGACATTTTTAGTCACTCTTGTCCCACTTCCGCCGAATGGGAGCGAGCTTAGTCTTGAGCAGGCTGCAGATTGGTTCCCACTTCCCTTATCTTCAATCAAAGGAAGCAGAGTAAAACCATATTGGTAAGTTACCATATATATCTGTTCTGAACTGTCTGGAGAATGCCTGAAAGACTAAGGCAAGAACATCATCTGTTTTGCATAACTTGGAACACAGGCCAAAAAAAAAAAAAAAAAAAAGTGGGCACTCTCATAAAATCATAAAAGCTGTACAACTACAATAAACCACAGATACCTGTGACAAGAGATTATAGTAGAAATGCACAACAGACTGTCTAGACCCGGAAGAGAAACTGGGATGAAACTCCTTGGAAATTTAAAAAGAAAAGGTCACTATCAGTCTTAAATAGAATGGCATAAACCAGCTTCTAGTGGGCAGAAAAATTAATGGAGGGGTGGCCTGGGTGACTCAGTCAGATTTTGGCTCAGGTGATGATCTCAGGGTTCTGAGACTGGGCCTCCACCCTGGCCATGGAGCCTGTTCAACCCCCTGCACTCTCCCTAAGTGTACACACTCTCTCCCTAAATAAATACATACATACATACATACATACATACATACATACATAAAGGAAAATGAACAAATAATGGCCAAAAGAAAGGAGAAAGATTAGAAGCTTGCATGATTAGAACCTAAACTTGATGGAATACTGGTACGTAGAAGAGATAAAGATTGATAGAAGATAAATGACTGAGGATCCAAGAAATATTAAGGAGTATAGAATGATGAAACAAAGATGTGACATTAACCTTGTAAAAAAGAAAAATAGAAAAATATTTCTATGTAAATATTATCCTCTCAAAAGGAAAAGGAGTCATATTCTAATCTAGAACACTTAATAGCAAGTTATTAGCCCCACACAGCCTCAATGCTCTCATTTGTAAAGCAAAGATAACTACAGTAACTATTATACAGGGCTGTTACAAAAATCTGATATATCCTTAGTAAATCACAGAAACATACTCACAGGTAATTTGATTTTCCTCCCTATAACTTTATAGGTGTATAGACACAGATGAACATAAGCTAGACTTTCTCTTGGTATGAATAAATGAAAAAGTTCTTATGATTTGATCTTACTCTGGGAAAGAGTGTTTGTTGTTTTTCAAAGTACTCTTTCAAATGACTGGGTATTTTTTTCTTTAGGGAATAATAAATGGATGTCATATGTTCTTTAGTTAGCAGCAGTACAACAATATTTTTAAAAAAGCAAATGTTATCTTCTTAAAGTTCCTATGAAAATTTTCATAAAATCAGAATTTTTTTCCTTTAAGAAGGCTCCATGCTCAGCATGGAGCCCAAAACAGGGCTTGAATTCACAATTCTGAGATTAAGACCTGAGCTGAGATCAAGAGTTGGAGACTTAAGCATATGAGCCACCCAGGCACCCCATCCAGATCTTGATAATTTGGGGATAAATGGGGACACCTGGGTGGCTCAGTCAGTTAAGCAGCCGACTCTTGGATTCAGCTCAGATCATGATCTTAGGGTCCTGAGATCAAGCTCCACGTCGGGCTCCACACTTAGCAGGGAGTCTGCTTGTAGATTCTCTCTCTCTCTCTCTTTCCCTCTGTCCCTACCCATGCTTGTGCACTTGCTCTTTCTGTCTCTCTTTCTAAAATAGATAAATGAATAAATCTTAAAAAAATAATAATAAGAGGAAAAAAAGAACTGAGACTCAGACCTGTGGAATCGTAACAAAAGATTTAACATTTGTATCACAGAAAAGAAAGAGAATATAAAAAGGATTAAAATAAATGAAGGCTAAAAATTTCCTACATTTGGCAAAAGACATAAACCTACATACTGAAGAAACTAACAAGACTGATCCAAATAAATCCAAACAAATAAAAAACTGTCAGACTAGAATTCTGTACCCAGCAAAAAGAGAAATCAAAGAAGGGGAGCAGGAGGCACGGGCTTTCAGTAATAGGATGAATAAGTCATGGGGATAAAAGGTAAAGCATAAGGAATATAGTCAAATGGTATTGTAATAGTATTGCATGGTAAAAAAAAAAGTAATGTATGGTAATAAATGTCTAACCACTTGGGCTGTACACCTGAAACTAATTTAACATTGCAAGACAACTATACTTCAATTAATAAAATGTATAAAAAATGAGATAACGTTGGGCTGACTGGATGGCTCTGACGGTTAAGCATCTAACTCTTGATTTCGATTCAGGTCATGATCTCAGGATCATGAAATTGAACCCCACATGGGGCTCTACCTTAGTGGAGAGTCTGCTTCTCTCCCTCTGCCCCTCCCCCAGCTTGCACACACTTGCGTTACTCTCTCTCTAAAAAATAAAAAAAATCTTGAAGGAAAAAAAAAGAGGGGTGCCCAGGAGGCTCAGAGGATTAAATATCTGTCTTTGGCTCAGGTCATGATCCCAGTGTTCTGAGATGGAGCCCAAGATGGGATCCCTGCTCAGCAGGTAGCCTGCTTCTCCCTCTCCCTCTGCCCCCTCCTCTGTTCTTGTGCACATGTGCTCTCTCACAAATAAATAAAATCTTAAAAAAAAAAAATATATATATATATATATATATAGTCAGATGACAGAAAACTAAGAAATTTGTTATGAGCAGACCTAAAATAACGGTTAAAGGAAATTCTCTAAATAAAAAGAAAATGATGAATGAAAGAATCTTAAGATACAAGAAAGAACAAATGAAAAGAGTAAAAATATGAGAAAATACAATACACTGTCATTTTCTTAAAAGCTGAAGCAAAAATGATAATGTTCTCTAGTTGTTTCTCAATGTATATAAGGTGATATTAAAGAGGACTATGAACAGGAGGATAAATTAACATAAACTAGGTAAGATTTCTACCCTTCACTCAAACTAGTAAAATGTCAACACCAATCAAATGTGATGTTACAAATGTCTAATTTAATACCCAGAGTAACCAATGAGAAAGCTATACAAAGAAGTATATACACACAAAAGCACTGTAGATAAATCAAAACAGAATAATAATAAATGTTCAAGTAGGTGAATAGGGAGCCAGAAAAACAAAAAATGGGAAGTTTAAACAAAAAACAGAACAGCATGTTTAAGCCCTAAAATTACAATTACATTAAATGTAAATAGTCTGAAGCAAAATTCAAGTTAAAAGACAGATTATCAGAGCTGATAAATAAAACATGACCAATCTACAGAAAGGAAACTTACCTCAAATGTAACAATATAGGTAGATTAAAAATAAAGGGGTAAGAAGCAATATACCATGCAAACAATAATCAAAAATAAGCTGGAGTTGATATATTATTCTGAAACAAAACAGACTTCAGAGCAAAGAAAATTACCGGGAACAGAATGGGAAATCATGGGCGCCTGGGTGGCTCAGTGGGTTAAGCCGCTGCCTTCGGCTCAGGTCATGATCTCAGGGTCCTGGGATCGAGTCCCGTATCGGGCTCTCTGCTCAGCAGGGAGCCTGCTTCCTTCTCTCTCTCTCTGCCTGCCTCTCAGTGTACTTGTAATTTCTCTCTGTCAAATAAATAAATAAAATCTTAAAAAAAAAAAAAAAAAAGAATGGGAAATCATGTGATGATAAAAGAGTGACTCCATTAAGAAGGCACAGGAAACTTAAATGAGCATGTTCTAGACAAGAGAAGTACAAAATATGTGAAGCAAAAATGGATAGAAATGAAAAGAAATATATAAATCCACAATTTTAATTGGAGAACACCACACTCCTCTCTCAGCAATTGTTAGAACTAGACAGAAAATCAGCAAGAACTCAACAACGCCAATGAACTAACAGGGTCTAATTAACGTTTACAGAATATTCCATCCAACAATGGCAAAATACACATTCCTTATAAGTGGTCACAGAACCTACCAAGTTAGGCCAAATCCTGTACCATACCTCAATCCTCAACAAATTTTTTTTAAAGATTTTATTTATTTGACAGACAGAGATCACAAGTAGGCAGAGAGGCAGGCAGAGAGAGGGGGAAGAAGGCTCCCCACTGAGCAAAGAGCCCAGGACCCTGGGATCATAACCTGAGCTGAAGGCAGAGGCTTTAAACCATTGAGCCACCCAGGCACCCCTCCTCAACAAATTTTTAAGAATTAAAATCATATAGTGTGTTCTCTGACCAAAATGTAATCAAACTAGAGCAAACAATAGAAAGATAGTAGGGAAAGTCCAAAGCACTTGCAAACTAAGTAACATGTTTCTAAATAATCCATGGTCAAAAGAAAGTCTCAAGGGAAATAACAATATACACTGAACTGAATGAAAATAAAAGTACAACATACCAAAATTTGTGGAACACAGCTAAAGGAGTGCTGAAAAAAAAAAAATGTCTGTCACTAAATACTCATTCATTAGAAAAGCATGAATTTGAATCACCTGAGCTCCTTTCTCAAAAAACTGGAAGAGCACAAAAAAATTAAAGCAAATATAAAAAAGGAAGCAATAAAGATAAAAACAAAAACCAATTAAACCGAACATAGAAAAACAAAAGTGAAAATTCAATAAAACAAAAAGCCAGTTCTTTGACAAGATCAATTAACTGACAACCCTCTAGCAAGAATGACAAGACACAAAGTACCAATAGGCACTATCATACAGATCCTGCAGCTATACAAAGAGTAATAAGGAAATATTATGAACAACTCCACATACAAATCTGACTTCAATAAAATAGACAATTCCTTAAACAACACAAACTACCCCAACTAACCCAATATCAATAAGATAATTTAAATAGTACCATTAGTTTCAATAATGTAACAGCAACCAAAGAAGAAATCTCCAGAGCCAGGTGGTTTCACTGGAGAGGTCTACCAAATGTTTAGAGAATTACCACCAATTCTATGCAGTCTCCTTCAGAAAAAAGAAAAGGAGAAAACACTTTCAAACTTATTTTATGCAGCTAATAGTACCCTGCTCCCAAATGAGACAAAGTATGAAGAACAAAAAATACAGACCAATTATCTTTTATGAATATGAATATATTCAGTAATATATAAAATCATACACCATAACCAACAAAAGCTTATCCCAAAGAAACAAGAATTATTCAGTATTCAAAAATCAATCAGCATTATTTACAATAGCCAAGACATGGAAGCAACCTAAGTGTCCATCAATGAATGAGTGGACGAGGAAAATGTGGTATATGTATACACAAACACAGAGGAATATAATTCAGCCATAAAAAAGGACAGAATCTTACCATTTGTGACAACATAGATGGACCTTGAGGGCATTATGTTAAGTCAAATAAGTTCAGAGAAAGAGAAATACCATATGATCTCACATATGTGTGGAATCTAAAAAAACAAGACCCCACAGATAAGAAAACAGTGGTTGCCACAGGCAAGAGATAGGGGGTGGACAAAATGGGTGAAGGCAGCAAAAATAATAATAATAATAATACAAATTCCAGTTATGAAATAAGTCATGGGGATATAATATATATAGCATGGTAACCACAATTAATAATACTGTATTGTATATTTGAAAGTTGTTCAGAGAGTAAATCTTAATTAAATATTCTAATCATAAGAAAAAAAATTCTGCATGTGGTAATGTATGTTGACTAGACTTACTGTGATCATTTCACAATGGAGGCAAATATTGAATTATTATGTTATGCACTTCAAACTAACAATGATGTATGTCAATTACAAACTTAAAAAAACTTTTAAAATCAATATAATTCACATGAAAAACTAAAGAAAAATATGTATCAACAAATGCAGAAAATGTACTGGAGAAAATCCAATACTTGCTGATGAGAAAAACTCTCAGAAAACTAGGAATACCTCAAGTTATATATATATATATATTTTTTTAAAGATTTTATTTATTTATTTGACAGAGAGAAATCACAAGTAGACGGAGAGGCAGCCATAGAGAGAGAGAGATAGGGAAGTAGGCTCCCTGCTGAGCAGAGAGCCCAACGCGGGACCCGATCCCAGGACCCTGAGATCATGGCCTGAGCCGAAGGCAGCGGCTTAACCCACTGAGCCACCCAGGCGCCCCTCAAGTTATATTTTTTTAAAAATCTACAAAAAAACCCTTAAAACTAATATCAAACCTAATAGTGAAAGACTATGTTTCCCCTCAAAAATCAAGAACAAGGCAAGGATGTCCTATCTTACCACTCTTATTCAATAGAGCACTCAAACTCATAGCCAGTTCAATAAAGCAAATAAGGGAAATAAAAGGCATACAAATGAGAAAGGAAAAAAATAAGTGTCCATATTTACAGATAATATGATTACCTATGCATTAAAGTCTCAAGATACAACAAAACAAAAACAAAAAAAAAACGCCTAGAACTAATAAGTGAGTTCTACAAGGTCATAACATCAACATGCAAAAATTAACGTTTCTATCTATTAACAATGAACATGAAACCAAAACTAAAATATAACTCCATTTACATTTAGTTAAATTAAAAAAGGGAATATTTAAGTATAAATCTAACAAAACATGTATAGGACTTAACTGAAAACCAAGAAACACTGATGAAAGAAATAAAAAAAGATCTAAATAAATGAAGAGACATGGGTTGGGAAATTCAGTATCCTACGACATCTAACTTCCTCAAGCTGACACATAGGTTTAACACAATTCCTATCAAATCCCAGCAAGTTTTGTAGATATAAGCAAAATTTTTCTATGATTTTTCTTTTTATTAGAAAAGCTAAAACAAATTTTTAGGAAGAATAATGTGGAAGAACAACTACATCCAAGTTTAAGACTTATACAGCTATAATAAAAACAATGTGCTATTCACAGAAGGACAGACCTGTAGATCAATGGAACAGAACAGAAAGACCAGAAATAGATTCACACAAGTATAGCCAAAAGCAATTCAGTGGAAGAAAGTACTTTTTTTTTTTTTTGAAAAGGAGCCTTTTCGGGGCGCCTGGGTGGCTCAGTGGGTTAAAGCCTCTGCCTTCAGCTCAGGTCATGATCCCAGGGTACTGGGATCAAGCCCCGTATCAGGCTCTCTGCTCAGCGGGGAGCCTGCTTCCTCCTCTCTCTCTGCCTGCCTCTCTGCCTACTTGTGATCTGTCAAATAAATAAATCTTTAAAAAAAAGAAAAGAAAAGAAAAAAGAAAAGGAGCCTTTTCAACAAATCTTGCTGAAGAACTGGATATCCATAAAAATGAACCTCCATCTAAATTTCATTACCTCATACAAAAACTAACTCAAACTGGATCACTGATTTTAAACAATAAAGAGTAAGGTTTTTTCCAATTTATTTTATTTCCATTCCAGTATACTAATATACAATGTTATATTAATCTCAGGTGAACGATACAGTGATTCAACGATTCTATGCATTATTCAGTGCTCATCATGATAAGCATACTCTTAATCCCCTTCACCTATTCCACTATCCCCCCACCCACCTACTCCCTGGTAACCCTCAGTTTGTTCTTTATAGATAAAATCTATTTTTCGGTTTGTCTCTTGTTTTTTTGTTGTTGCTCATTTGTTCTGTTCCTTAAACTCCACATATAAGTGAAATCATATGGCATTTGTCTTTCCACGACTAACTTATTTCACTCAGCATTATCCCCTCTACATCCATATTGTTGCAAAAAAGCAAAATTTCATTCTTCTTAAGGCTGAATAGCATTCCACTGTGTGTATACGTATGGTATATATGGTAAATACATGTGTATATATATATGCGTTGTGTGCATGTATATATATGTATGTGTCCATCTGGTATGTATGTATATAGACATAAATGGATACATGTTATACATACCTTACACATAATACACACACACACACACACACACACACACAAACATGCATCTTCTTCATCCATCCACTGATGGATACTGAGTTGCTTCAATATTCTGACTACTGTAAATAATGCTGCAATGAACATAGGAGTGCATGTATCTTTTTGATTTATAAGGTAACATTTAGGGAAAAAAACAAAACACGGTGAAATAGTGGGAGACCCACAGATTACTGAAGACTTCTGAGACGGGACAGAAAAAGCATGATCCATTAAAAAAAATTGATAAATTGGACTTAACCAAATTTAACAGCTTTTGCTCTGCAAAAGGTCCAGGTAAGAGGATAAAAAGACAAGTCAAATACTGGGAAAAAATATTTGAAAACCACATATACTAGAACACTTAAAGAACTCTTGAAGCTCATCAATAAAAACAGTCTGATCAGAAATGGGCAGAAGTGGGGTGCTGGTGGCTCAGTAGGTTAGGCCTCTGCCTTCAGCTCAGGTCATGGTCTCAGGGTCCTGGGATTGAGCCTCTATGCACAGGGCTCTCTGCTCAGCAGGGAGTCTGCATCCCCCACCCCTTCTCTCTGCCTGCCTCTATGCCTACTTGTGATCTCTTTCAAATAGACAAATAAAATATTTTTAAAAAAAGAAAGAAAGAAAGGCAAAAAAGGGTCCCTGGGTGGCTCAGTCAGTTAAGCATCTGCCTTCAGCCCGGGTCATGATCCCGGGTCCTGGGACTGAGTCCCATGGCAGGCTCCCCTGCTCAGCAGGGAGTCTGCTTCTCCCTCTCCCTCTGTTCCCCCCACCTGCTCATGCTCTCTTTCCCATACTCCCTCTCTCTTTCAAATAAATACATAAAATCTTAAAAAAAAAAAAAGAAATGAGCAAAATATATGAACAGACATTTCACCACAGAGATGAAATGCCAAATAAATAAAATCTTTTAAAAAATTAAAATAAAATAAATTTTAAAAATTTAAAAAAAGGAAAAAGAATTACAATTCCAATGTTGATGAAGATGCATCTGGAACTCTCATACACTGCAAGTGGCTATTTAAAATAGCAGGGCCACTCTGAAAAACTGTTTCATAGGAAGTATTATATGACCTGGCATTTGCACTCATGGGCATTTATCCTAGAAAAATGAAAACACTGTCCATGCAAAAACCTGTACATAAATGCTCATAACAGTGTTATCTCTAATAGCAAATGAAGAGGAATGACAAAAGTGTTTTCAATAGGTGAATAAGAAAACAAGCCATAGTTATCCATACCATGGAATAATACTATTATTAAAAATAATGAACTGAAGGATGCAACAACTTGAATGTATGACAGGGGCATTATGATGAGTGAAAAATACTCGTCTCCGAAGGTCACATACCTTATGATTTCATTCTAATAACATTTGTCAAAGAATAAAATTAGGGATCCCCATCTCTAAAACAAGAGATTAACAGTTGCCAGGGTTTAGGGATGTGTTTGTGGCTGGGGGGGGGGGGTGGGTAATACTGAGGGTGTAAAGGAGATCTTTGCAGTAATGGAATAGTTCTGTACCTTGATTGTGGCCATGGCTATAGAAATCTACACATGTGAAAAATGACACAGAACCATACACTGCACACTGAATCAGTTGCAATTTCCTGGTTTTGATACTGTACTACAGATATGTAAAATGTAGCCACTGTGGGAAACTAGGTGAAGAGTATGCTGGACCCCACTGCAACTTCCTATGAATCTGTAATTATTTCAAGACAAAAGTTAAAAAAAAAAAAAATACAAACAACAGTTGCCAATGCCAAAATAACACACAGGTTAAAATGATCTCACAATGATTTTCAGAGCAGCTATTATTAAAACGCTTCAAAAAATAAGGGCAAACACTATTAGAATTAATGAAGATAGTATAGTCAATAAATAACTAAATGGAGGATACCTGGGTGGCTCAGTTGGTTAAGTAGCCTCCTCTGGCTTAGGTCATAATCCCAGATTCCCCGGACTGAGCCCCACATCAGGCTCCCTGTTCAACTGGGAGTCTGTTTCTCCCTCTCACCCTCCCTGCGCTTGTGTGCACATGTTCTCTCTCTTTCAAATAAATGAATAAAATCTTTAAAAAAAAAAAAACAAAAAGAACTAAATGGAAACTTTGGATTGGAAAAATATAATAACCAAAATAAAAAACACACCTGAAAACTTGATAGCAACATGGAGATGACTCCCTATACCTGAAGACTGATTAACCACGACAACGAGAAAAAGAAATTTTTTAAATGAACAGAGCCTTTAGAACCTGGGTGATGACACCAAAACAGGGAACATTTATGTAATCAGAGTCCTAAAAGAACAGAAGAAAGCATGGTGCAGGAAAAATATTTGAGGAAACAAATGTTGAAAACTTCCCATATTGTCAGAAAGGCATAAACCTACAAATTCAAGAAGGTCAACAAACCACAACAGTATAAATACAAATGAATCCACTTCCAGACACATTATAATCAAACTGCTGAAAACTAAAGACAAAGAAAACACCTTGAGAGCAGTCAGAGGAAAATGGCTCATTACTTACAGAAGAAGAATGAGCTGGATGACTAGATTTAACACCAGAAACTATGTGAAACATAGTAACAACAAAAAAAGTGGAACACCATTTTTAAAGTGTTGAAAGAACTGTCAACCCAGAATTCTACAGCCACTGAAAAACTCCTGTTAAGAATGAAATAAAATTTTGACAGGAAGAAAAATAGAATTCATAGTCAGCTGACCTGCCTGCTGTAAAAAAAGCTACACATGGAGGAAAACAAAGTCCTAAAGGAAATTATTTAGGCAGAAAGAAAAGGATAGAAGGAAACTCGGAACATGAGCAAAGAAAGAAGAGCAACAGAAATGATAGGTATCTGTTTTTCTTCTATTGAACTATTTAAACTGTTTTTTGAAAGCAAAAATTATAACATTTTCTGTTGGAGTTTTCAATGTTTAAAGCTGCAATAGCATAAGACAACTGCAATAAAGGATAAAGGGTAAGATTTTTATATTAACATGAAGTGGTTGGATACTGATTCCACGTAGACGGTGAAAAGTTAAGTACATATATTCAAATCCCCAGAACAGCAGCCACTAAAAAAACTACACAAAAGATATCAAAAACACAAAAGATAAAATGGAATACTAAAAAGTGTATAAATAACCCGAAAGAAAGCAAGAAGAAAACAAGAACAGACACAAACGGAAGAAGCACAAAACAAATTATAAAACGAATGACTTAAGTCCCAATGCATTAATAATTACATTAAATATCAATATTCTTAACACACTTAACATGCATTAAAAGATCATCAGAATGGATTTTTTAAAATAAATCCACTACATGTTAGTATAAATATTTTTGTGAAAACTTTTAATTGATAAGAAAAATAGCATTGTTTTATATTGTTTACAAATCCCTTTTGTCTGGCTTACAAGAAGACAGCTCTCATCTACTTCTGCATTTAATCTGTTGCAATACATTATTTTGGTTAGGGTTCATGTAGCTATTAAGCTGGAAAAGAGTATTTTTTTTTTTTAAAGAGTTTATTTTTAAGTAATCTCCACACCCAGGGATGCCTGGGTGGCTCAGTAGTTTGGGCATCTGCTTTCGGCTCAGGTCATGATCCCAGAATCCTGGGATCGAGTCCGGCATCGGGCTCCCTGCTCAGTGGGGAAACTGCATCTCCCTCTGCCTGCTGTCCCCCTGCTTGCATGCTCTCTCATTCTCTCTCTCTCTGACAAATAAATAAATAAATATCTTTAAAGAAAAAAAAAAAAATCTCCATACCCAACATGGGACTCAAACTCACAATCTTGACATCAAGAGTCACGCTCTACCAACTGAGCCAGCCAGACTCCCTAAGAGTACTTTAATAGCATTTTCAGATAATTGTGAAAATTCTTCACTATAACACAAAATTTGACAAGTGGTATTTCTTTTTCCCTGCATTTTAAAAAATTATTTTTATTAACACATAATGTATTATTTGCCCCAGGGGTACAGGTGTGTGAATCATCAGGCTTATACATTTCACAGCACTCACCATAGCACACACCCTCCCCAATGACCATAACCCAGCCGCTACCCTGCCTCAGTTTGTTTTGTGAGATTAAGAGTCTCTTATGGTTTGTCTCCCACCCAATCCCATCCTGTTTCATTTTTTCCGACAAGTAGTATTTCTTAAAGGTTAGTTTCAATACGGGATCTTTTGGACTCTCTTTGCAATATTAAAATGTACTGGTCTATCTTGCACTTTGAGTAGATCTTTTCTCATGAATGATTTTACAACATCACATATCAGTCATTTAGAATATACTGGCTCATTGAATTATGAGCTCTTCCAAATACTGACATATTTCATCATACAATATTGAAAAATCACATTTGTTAATGTCATCACCAACCTCACAAAGAAGTCTTTAGGCCCTGGGAAGCTGTCGAGGTCAGGGTGGCAGATACAACTTTTCCAAAATTCTAATTTTCACCTAAAAGCTCTAATTTTATCACTGGCCACAAATATTATTAGTTGTTTTCTAGCCATCATACTTCAAAATCCAGTTAGCAGAGGTTCTTCCCCAGTAACACATACATACACGTAAGTAAAGCCACACAAAGACACATCCGTCATATTCAAAGACCATATTACTGAAAGTGCCAAGTATATGTTCGGTTCTGACATGGGTTAATCCCTTTACCAATTAAGTTTTTTTTTCCTTTTTTAAAAGTCAGTTTTATTGAGGTATAATGTATGTAAAGTAAAATTCATCCTTTTCAGGTTTACAGTTCTATGAATCTTGACAAACACAGTTCTATAACTGCCATGACCATCATCACAATCAAGATAGCGAACACTTGCATCACCCTAAATATTCTCTCATACCTCCCCTATTTTATCCCTAGCCCCTGAACAATGTTCAGTTCTTCTACAGGACAGTAATCCAAATACAAGGATATTAACCTTTTTAACATTTTCCCAAAGTCATCCCAAATGTTATTTCATACCAATACAGGAAAATATTACTATTGTCTACGGCTAATCATGTGCACAATGTTGTTTTGTTACTACACATTTAATTCTACTTCAGCTCACCAATATTTCGTAGCTCAGACTGCCTACCAACATTCACTTTCCAAACATGTCAAATTCCACAAAGATATATTTTAGCAGGCAACTATTTGAATCTTGCAATCCACTGCAGCTTCTATCAAAGAAATGGCTCCTACCCCTCATTCTGTCAAGTTCCAGATCACTGCTTCTCAGATAAAATATTATAGGACTTACTTTACCATTCAACCCACTTAACACATTAAGATATTTCCCCTCCTATTTCATGTCTCATTTTCCCCACTTCATTATTTACCAATCCCCATACTTTTCGGTCAGTTTAAATATTTTTCATTTAGTGTATTTTGTGTACAAAGCACCCTCTTAAGACTATGGAAACACTTCTCTCTGCAGCACATCTACAATCCTGGTGTTTCCACTATACTATAGACTAAGTATCAGAAAGTCTGCCACTTAGTGGCTATATGCTGTTAAGCAAATTCATTTACCTTTTCTAAGGTTTAATTTCATTTACACAGTGACAATAATATATGCCTCACCCAGCACATGAGATTGCTGTAAACATTAAATTATGAATTTGTAAAGTCTTATAAAAATAGTTATTACAGGCTTTTGGTCCCTCGTCCAAAATTCATATATCAAGGGGAAAAACACACCTATATCTTATACAGACCACTTGTAGTTTTTAAAATGTTATGCCCCGAGAACAGACACAGCTTAGATTTAAATAAATTACCAATTATACCGTATCTCTTAACATCATGTCAGTCATTCTTGACTTTTGTCACAGAAACATTTTCTAGTAATTCAACAATAAACAAATATTTATTGAAAACTTAAAATATGCCAGGTACTCTTCCAAGAACTAGTGACACATCAATGAACAAGACAATCAGGTACCAGGTCTCACAGAGCTAACATGTTGAGCATCCATGTCTCAAAGTATAATAGCTCTGAAGCCCAAGAGCTATTTAAGTAATCAAATAGTAATCAAATCAAATCAAAAGTAATCAAGTCAAATTTGTTTTCACAAATCAAAATGTGTTTTCATTTAGGAAAAAAAAATTTTAATCTCATAAGAACAGTAAATTTACAATCTCTTCTGAATTTGTAAAAAAGAAAAATTCTGTATTTTATATGGTAAATGATTCTTTTATAGCCTCTGCACATCTAAACAATTTCTTCATAAGTTCCTAAGAAAACAGCAGGACCTTTCCTTTTGGCAGGCAAAGGAACAAGGTACTGGGAGTACAACGATGATTTGATTCTTTATCAAATTTGACTCTCCTCCCCACCCCCCAAAAATCAGCTCAAACAAAATAAAACAAAACCAGCTTTCTCAGAAAATGCTATCATATGACCTGTTTTTCCTTAAACTTTACTTTAAAAAAGAGAAAACAGGGGCACCTGGGTGGCTCAGTCAGTTAAGTGTCTGCCTTCAGCCCAGGTCATGATCTCAGGATCCTGGATTGAGCCCAGGGTTGGGCTCTGTGAATGGTGGGGAGTCTGCTTCTCCCTCTGGTCACGCTTTCTCTTTCTCTCAAATAAAATCTTTAAGAAATAGAAGAAAGGAAGGAAGGAAGGAAGAGAGAGAGAGAGAGAAAGGAAGGAAGAAAGAGAGAAAGAAAGAAAGAAAGGAAGGAAAGGAGAGGAGAGAAGAAAGGAAGGGAAGGAGGGATGGAGAGAGGAAGAAACGAAGAGAGGGAGGGAGAAAGAAAGAAAGAAAAGAAAAGAATTTCTTAAATTGGAGGTTGTTTTTCCACCTAATCCTACTTGATTTTGTTTTCCTCACAGCAGATTCCAAAATGAGATATATGGAGGAGGCATAATATCTAGCTACTTGGCAATTATTCGGTCCTTCCCAAACCTGGCTATGCAATCACCTAAGCCCTGTTGAAAATACATATTTCAGCATACTTGTATCTCTTAACTCCAATTCTCATATAGTAGGGCTGTGGTTAAGCCTACAAGAATCTGTATTTGGTTTTGATGTATCTGATTCATGAATAGGCACTTGGAAAATTTTCAGTGTGTCACCCGAAGATTTATCATTACAGGAAAAGCACCAGGATGCTGGGATGGCTCAGTTGGTTAAGTGTCTGCCTTTGGCTCAGATCATGATCCCAGGGTGCTGGGATGGAGTCTTACAAGATCCGACAGCAGGCACCTTGCTCAGGAAGGAGCCTACTTCTGCGTCTGCCTGCTGTTCTCCCTGCTTGTGCTCACTCTCTTGCTCGCTCTCTCTCTCTCTGACAAATAAATAAAATCTTTAAGGAAAAAAAGAAAAAAAAAAGGCAAAGCACCACACAGACATCCCTCCATTAAAGGATCAGATGTTATCCCAGCTATAGTCTTGAGTTGGCAGTCTTTGGAAACTAGCTGACAATACTTACTCTAATTCTAGTGTCAGGTAACTTAATTTCGGTAAAAAAAAAGTTCATTTCCAAAAAAAAAAAAAAAAGAATAAACTACCATTACCTGGGATCCTCCTGATGAGGAGTCTCTACCTAATGTGGTAGATACTTGTTGTTTGGAACTGTCAGCATGTCATTTCCCTTTCTTGTGGTAACTGAACTCCAATTTCTACCCCTGCATTACACAACTCTAATATATCTTGGCACAAGGTGTCTCACCCTCAGTATTGAGAGTGGAGTACATGATGAAGGCAAAACCTTATTAGTAAAGCATATTCTAACTACCGTGATTGGTTCAAGTATGGGCACATGACTTGAGCTGGCCAAATCGGTTAGAGACTTCATTTGAAGGTTAGAAGAAAAGGCTTTTTCTTTCCATTGTACCTGAACAAGTCAAGTTGGAAGCTAAACTGGCAATCATCCTACAATCAGAGTAAGTTATTTGAGATGAAAGACAATACTAAAGAAGCAGATCTGGAAAACCAGCAACGAACCACATCATTTAAAGCCCTGAAAAAAAAAAAAAAAAAGACATTCCCAAAGCTAGAATCTACCTATATATAAAGTATTCAGATACAATAAATGTTCTTTATTGCTTAAGCTAATTTGGTTTGGGTTTTTAGTCCTTTACAACCTAAAGACTCCTAGTTAATACAGGTAAAAAGGAATACAAATCTTTTTTTTTTTAAAGATTTTATTTATTTATTTGATAGACAGAGATTACAAGTAGACAGGGAGGCAAGCGGGGGGTGGGGGGGTGGGGGCGGGGGAAACAGACTCCCGGCTGAGCAGAGAGCCCGATTTGAGGCTCCATCCCAGGACGCTGAGATAGTGACCTGAGCCAAAGGCAGAGGCTTAACCCACTGAGCCACCTCAGGTGCCCCAAAGGAATACAAACCTTTACAGGCATTAGCCTTCACGTCACTAAATCTAATGGCTATTCCCCAACTATTATAAGGAAGAAAGAGGCAGGGACTGAGCTTGAATGCTACAATTACAAAATAAGCTGCTTTTACTTAGATTATAATTATAATTCATTTAGTTATAATAAATAATTTATTCTAAAACTATCCAAGAAAACCCACATGAGGTTATTAACTTCTTCCTCCTTCTACTAGGAAGATAGTAGAAGCTTTGTGGGATGCACCTAAATATGGGTATACCAAAAGAGCCAATTAGCAACCCGGAGTGGCAAGACACCCACCTACAGACAAAAAAGCTTTGGGGCCAGGCCAGATGAGCACAGGGCATGAGATCAAAAGGAACCAAGGGGAAGCCATTTATCATCAGCTTACAGTATTGTTTTTGTGAGATTTCAACCTCTGTTTTACAGATCATCACATTTAATGTTCATCACTACCTTATTAATTATTTTGAACTCCATTTTATAGTTTGAAGAAAGAGTTGTTGTAAAAGTTTAAGTGATTTATCCAAGGTCAAAGAAAAGAAGAAAGGAAGAAGGAAGAAAGGAAGAAGGGGTGGAATAATGAACATGTCTTAACTGCTTGCCGTGTCCCACTGCCCTTGTTTTCCCAGAAACTGCCTCCCCATTCTCATAGTTCTCAAGGGATCCTGCCCTCCTGATTACAAGTGATTAAGGACGGGCCCCTGACCCAAGCCAAACCAATGACTCTTTTGCACCAGAGCTCCCTGAATTTGAGACTCAAAGACTTGAAAATCAGTGGCTGAAGCTGAAGCTATTAGATACAAAAGCTCTACTGCTCTGAGCAGCCATATTTTCCACAAGTGACTAAAACCAGTCTACAATGAGAGAGAGTAACACAAATATATCAAAAACTAATGATGTACTGTATGGTGACTAACATAAGATAATAAAAGAAAGAAAAGAAAGAATAAGAAAATAAAGGGAGAGAGCTTTGTTTGCACTGGAGGCCCAAGCTCTAGTTCTTACTGAAGTTCAACTGAATCTGAGATCAGGTTTCCCTGAATCGATAAATTCTTTTTGCCTAGGAAAATTCAAGTTGAGTTCTATCATCTGTAACTGTCAAGAATCCGAACTAATTTGGAGGAAAAGAACGGGGGTATAGGATGAGGTGATAATCATTCACAACAACTGACAAGTATTTTTGAACAATAAAGTCCAAAACTGTAATAAGCCCTCAAGGAATTCTCATTAGAGAGGTAAGAACAACACTCAAGACAGACTCATACAAGATAGCGGTGGTAAGTTCTGAACTACAGAAGACAATTACAAATATTATAGGAGTTCAAAAAAGTAAATAAAAGTATAACACAGTTGTGACTTAAGAATATACAGATGAGGGATGCCTGGGTGGCTCAGTTGGTTGGATGACTGCTTTTGGCTCAGGTCATGATCCCGGAGTCCCAGGATCGAGACCCGCATCGGGCTCCCAGCTCCACAGGGAGTCTGCTTCTCCCTCTGACCTTCTCCTCGCTCATGCTCTCTCTCTCACTGCCTGTCTCTCAAATAAACAAATAAAATCTGAAAAAAAAAAAAAAAAAAGAATATACAGATGAAAAAGGAAATTGGTGAGGCGAATACAGAAGAAAACTCAGAAAGAGAGAGAGGAAAAAAAAATAAGGCCTGGAACTGTGAGAGCAAAGGAGCAAAGGTAAGGAAAAGCAGGCAACATGAAGTAGAAACTGAAAAAACCACCTGGACCACTCTACCTTGGAGAGCAACAGGAAGTAAGGCTAAGTAAATAGGGAAGGTAAGACCACCTGACAAAAAGCACTAAAGTTAAGAAAAAGAAACACACAGTATGGATTATATTGGCAAACTGCTAGGATGTCCCACTAATTCAAGAATGTTGGGTTAAAAATTTGGACTTGGGCAGAGCAGCAATAACAGAAAACAAAGAAAAGAGTTTAAAAACATATTTCAAAAGAAGAATCCCATTCTACTCTTTTCCGAAGTTTTTTTTTTTTTTTTTTTTTTTTTTTTTTTTAAAGATTTTATTTATTTATTTGTCAGAGAGAGAGCGAGCGAGAGCGAGCATAGGCAGACAGAGTGGAAGGCAGAGTCAGAGGGAGAAGCAGGCTCCCTGCGGAGCAAGGAGCCCGATGTGGGACTCGATCCCAGGACGCTGGGATCATGACCTGAGCCGAAGGCAGCTGCTTAACCAACTGAGCCACCCAGGCGTCCCTTTTCCGAAGTTTTTAAGCAGTATTGCTAAATACAGAGGAACCTTCATCAAATCTGTAATATAAAGGTAAAGAAAATAGTAACTATCACTATCTGGATGAAACTACAGCACCTGCATATAAATTATTTCATTTATCCTCATAATTAAAACCTATGAAGTAAATATTATAATGATTCTCATTTGGCAGATTAAATATATTCAGGGTCAAAGAAGTTAGATAACTTGCCCAAGATCACGCAACTAAATAAAAAGCTGGCCTATGGTGTGGGGAGGTGGATAATAACACACTTGGTCAGCACAAAAGTCCTTTTTCCCAGGACAAATTACGAAGATATATAATGATGACAATGAGGATGATAATGATAGCTAACATCCACTAAATGCTGGGAACTATGCAAAGCACGTTACATGCATTATCGCAGTTAATACTCCTAACAGCCCTGTAAAAGTCTATGATTAATCTTATTTGAGGATGATGTGTTGAGTCTTAAAAAAACAAAACAAAACAAAACTAAGAACTTTACCCAATAATCACTAAGTTGTACACCTGAAACTAATGTAACATTATGCGTCAGCTGTGCTCAAATTAAAAAAAAAAAGAAAAAAAAAAAGCCACCAGGCTTATAAACAGCTGACCTGGGTAAGGTTCAAAATCAGACAGTCATACTCCACAGCATGTTCGTAACCACTATACTATACTGCCTCTATGATTACAGATTACTAGAAATAAGCAAAGGAAATAAAATTAGGCTGATACGAGTAAACACTTTTAGAGTAGATGATAAAAATCAGAGAAACATTTTCTTTGTACTCCTGCTGAAGTAGTAAAATTTAAGCAATTAATGACAGAACAGGTGATGTATAATTAAGACAGAATTTCTTGGTAAGGTTGGAAACGTAAATTTGTATCCAAAGACAAATTAATCTAAAGATGGTTAATTAGTGAACTTTGTATTATATTTCTAAAGAAAACCAAAGTTCAGAAAGTGGATATTATCTGTAAAAGGCCATATAATTTTTCAATTTACAATTTACAGAGTCAATCAGATGAGTATATTCAAGGCCTCAGATCCCCCAACCCCATTCCAATCAGCTCAGTTTTTCTTTAACTATATCATACCCACGTTCTTAGAAATCAAAAGTGTAATCTCTGAGTGTTGTTAGAACTAAGATTTTTCATGTAAAAGAAATATAAACTCAAAGTGATGATAAACTGAAATTGGAATTATCAATGTATTTTTTCTTCTTCCCAAAAATAAAAACTCATTGTTCTATTCATTAAACAAGAACAAGAAGCAATTTCATCTCAGCAACGATGAATATCCCTAGAATTCATATTGTGGTCTCAGACAATCATTCCCCACTAAAAGGAAAGGAATGGCTGGCTTCCAATGGGGCAAGAAATGTACAAGATGAGCCTGGGCATCTTTTATTTAAAAAAAAAACAAAAAACAAACCCAAAACAAACAAACAAAAAAACAAACAAGGAAGCTCTATCAAAGATTATTACAGTCATATACAAATTAGATGGGAATGTACTGATTTCCTTGATTATTGTCTATATCTTTGTAAATAGTCCCTTCCTTAAAGTTCTCTCAAATACCCGTTTGTGCCACATCTATCACACTAAGGCTCCAAATTACCTTACTTGGAGAAGTGGCAGTAAAGGAGAAAAACTAAAACATCCATCCTGTATTTTATAAATTGTATTTCATGGTAAGCAAACAGCCCTACAGACTGAGTGAAAGTTCTTAAATTCTTAAGTTCTCTTAATAGAAGAATTATAGTTAATAAATGTAAAAGGAATAATAGAATTAGAAAGTCATTATTTTGCTATCCCTAATGAAATGATTGATTCAATGAAGATTATAAGTGGATGGATGAAAGGATGAAGAAGGATTTTACAAAGCAAATGATTACAGGCAATTACCACCCAAAGGCACTGATCAACCTTAACATCACTGAGGGTGGGCTAGCCAGGTATTATAGGCTTCCTGACATGAAGTAAGAAAACACAATCTATGACTAAAAATGTGAAGCAATTAAATCAAGCTTTTAGATCTTACTACCAATTATAAGAAATATGGAAGATACAGGAGTAAATTAAATGACTTCACCAGGAAATAACAACAAAAATCCAGGATGTGACACACTATATAGTACCAACAACCTAGTTTTTTCAACAAGAAAATGTAAGGGCAGATAAGATACAGGGAGAAGACTGCACTATACTAAAAAGAGACCTCACAAACAAAAGGAAGATGTAGACTTTGGATCCAGATTTTTAAAAAGCAACTTTAATTTTGTTAGACGTGATAACGGCTATGGTGAGAATGAAGAAAATGTTTTCTGTTCTTTTTTAGAGATACTTACTGATGTATGTAGGGATGAAATGATAATATCTGGAATTTACTTTAAAATATTTTGGTAAGAAAAATGGTGATAAATAAAGCAAGTTTAATAAAATTTTGAAAATTTCAGAATCTAGGTAATGGGAGTTCATAATACTATTTTCCCTACTTCTATGTATGTTTGAAATTTTTCATTACAAAATTATCAAACTAAACAAAAATATTCTTTCCTATAGTTTTCAAACTTGAGTATGTCTAAGAATCCACAACTCATCCCAAAGAATCCTAGGACTCATCCCAAAAAATTCTGATTTTGTTTGTCTGGGCATGGGTCCAGATTCCATTTTTAACAAGTCCTCAAGTGAATCTGATACAGAGAATCTACAGACACATAGCTGAAAATTATACACTTAGACTACTTTACCACAAGTCTTTAAATATATCCCAAACCTTAAAGGAAAGGCATGATCATATCTTACCTCCCCTGTAAGCCTTACCCCACTCCTGTCTGCTCAAAATTTACCCTTTTCCTGAGACTACCAATTCTACAAACCAAGACCCATGTTTGTTTGTACTCACACAGTGTCCCCAGGGCCTATCAGAGTGCCCAGTACCCAATACACACCAGATAAACATTTGTTGAATGAATGAATGAATTAATGAATAACAGCAAAGAGAAAAAGGAAGAGTTAAATGAGGTCCACTATTTCAAAATTAGTTCCTCTGAGATAAACTTTCAATTTCTTTCCGAAAGTCAATACAGGAGTATGGAATAAAGTCTATAAAGTATGGGAATAAAACAGTACAATAAAAATAAACGAGGAATAAAGAGGCAGCACAGGTTAGTATACCTTTTAAAAGAAGACACAAGTTTAAGACAACCTCTCACCCTCTGAGATATCAACTTTGGATTTTCAAATTTGAACATCTATGTCTCACTGTTTAGAAACTGCAATGAAAATGTACTCCTAAATTTCACAATCTCCAACAGGCAGGCCAGGTGTATTAGAGAAGTAAACTACGTGTATACACTGTAATGGATATGCAAATAAGTAACTCAATTACTACCTTCTCTGTTGAAAAAGTGTTATGGACACAAGTCACAAATGCAAAAATAAAAAAGTGCCAAATATAACAATTAACAATTAGTTTAAGATGATCTTGCAAGGCTATACAGAACTAGTTCTAAAAATAGTGATTACCAAAGATCATTCCTATTTTTATATTTCTACCCCAACACCATTTAACTTTTAAATTCTATTAAGTAATGAATCAATGACACAACTTTTTAAGTTTTTAAAGAAGTATAATAAACAAAGACTCACAGAATTTTTAGAGACACAATGGACATCAGCAACTATATGGCCCAACCCTTCATTCTACAAAGGGGGAAACTGAAGCCCTCTCTTGGTCACAGAAAGAAATTAACAGCAAAACAAGTTTATGCCAATGCTCTCAATTTTCAATCCAGAAGTTTTTTTGTTGTCTTTTTTTTTAGTATACCATGCAAATGGCATATTTCAAAAAATATTTTCCATTGTGAAATGCACCATTTACCTTGTACACACAAGTGTGGCACCCATCAGCTATGCTCTGTACTTAAACTAAATGGATGTACCTCTTTTTTAGTGAGGATGGGAATGGGGAAGTAGAGCCAACTGACTACTTCAGCAACAGAACTCCATATGTACATCTTCTGACATGTGGAGTTTTCAGCCATATATGAAAACAGAATCTCATTTTTACCGTATGTACACATAGCAAAACTTACAATTATAAAACTAAACTGTAAAGTTGTGCAAAAACTAATCTAAAATTGAGAATTTACTCTTTGTTCATTACAAATTTTTTTATGTGGTTCCTTCTTCTGAATTAAAAACATTTCTGACTCAAGAGATTAATGAATGGTCCAATTCATGTCTCAGCTGTTACTCTGAGCCACCTCTCTATACACCCACAGGATACTTGTAGTGCAAGAGGGCCTATTTACAGAATGCATACTGAAAAGTACAAAAGATACACAAAGAAAGAGGACAAGATAACAACTAAATATCTGCAAACCAGCTCCCAACTGCCTTTCTTATAAACCCCTGGCACAAAGTATGTATGTTATAAATCATGACTTAATAGTCTCCAAAAGTCCCTCCCCATTCTACTCAGTCCCAACTAAATGTCTCCGTTTTTAGTTACAACTGGTTTGGACAGTTCAGTAAAATACAGCTGGATTATTAATTTATGGGCATGGCTTGAGGTGCCAGTATTATTCTGCACTCACAGAAGAAAATAAATATCAACTTCCAACCTAAACAGTCACTAGCATAAATAGGAATACTATAAATATGACAAAGATAGTAATTACCAATTAACAAATGCTTACTAAATGCCATATGCTGTGATAACTGCTTTGTCTATAATATTTTGTCCTTACAACAATCTAGTAGTATTATTCCCTCACTTTCCTTAAGAGGAAATAAACTCTTGACAGGTTAAAGTAACTCATCTAAAATTATCTAGCAAGTACATGGCAGAGACTACATTTGAATCCAAGTTTAAAGCCTACATAAAGATTCATTGAATGAATGAATGGAATAATTTGTTTAAAAAAATTACATACTGATACCCAAATTAACCAGGTATGCAATTGGTACTGGTTAACACCCATTAACTCATAAATTATGAACACTGGCAGGCATACAGCTTTAGGTTCAAAGATTTAATGACCTCGGGTCTTTTCATTTCACTAATATAACCCCAAATGTGATCAATTTAACTAGTACAATACACAGAGGGATTAAACAGCAATAATCTAGTATCAGGAATGCTAGCCAAAATCAGTTGAAATAATCTAACATGTAGCAAAGACTTGTTAAAGTTCACAACAAAAATTCCAGGTGAGTGACAGGTAGAGTAGCGGTATCAATGATAAGTATATGGAAGAAAGCTCTTTTAGTATATGAGAAATTTAAGTGGTAACATGATATCCGAGGACAGATGCCTGATGGGCAGTCAGATATTAGGATTTTTTTAATCAGATATTTAGGATTTTTTTGTTTAAATATTTTATTTGTCAGAGGCACAGAGAAAGAAAATAAGCAGGGTGAGAGGCAGGCAGGCATATAAATTATATGAGAAAAGATTGGTCAGCCACTTACCAGGGCTTCTTCCAGCTATATTACTTTATAACTACTAATACTCAACATTAGGATCTCAACCGCTCACCAAGGAGCCCACTTGAGATTCTCTTTCTCCTTCTGCCCCTCCCCCTGCTCACACACTCTCCTCTCTCTCTCAAAAAATAAGGAAATAAAAACTTTTAAAAAGGGAGAGAGATCCGCCAGCAGACTCTTCTGAAACCAAGTTTTGGGAACTTTCATTTGAAGAGTGGATGTACTCAAGTGAAGAACAAACAATTTCTTGATATCACACACACACACGACCCTAGAAATTGAATGCTGCACATAGCCCGTTAATACATACTCAATAAGTATCAATTAAATAAATCAACAATGGCCAAAATAATAAAGAAAGGCAACCAACTTAAAAGTGGTATCATCCCTACAAAAGATGTCCAAAGTCCAGATAGGAAAGAGTAAAAACAGACTCACTAAAAAAAGGAAAAGGTATCTGATAGGTCATTCTGAATGGTAGAATGAATGAATACTTAATGACAAACAAAATACCATGCAAAGAAAAATCAGGCTAGACACTATAAAACTGAAAAAAGGATTTGTCTCCAAAGAAAAAATTCAATCTTTATCAAGTCCAGATTAATAGAGTAACAAAATTTCAACACGTATCAATAAACAGTTATGGAACCAAACAGAAAAGAGAATCAAGACTGTAAGACTACAAGGGGCTTGGGGGGGAGGGGTCTGTCTTTTGACTATTCTTCCAAATGTTCTTTCACAAGTCTTAGGTTCCAAGATACCTGGCTGTCCTAACTCTGAAAAGGCCCTGACTGCTGACTTTCTTGACTCTTCCTCTTTGTTCAACTTTCATCTTTAACCATTTATCATCATATTAACTTCAACTTGCAACTCTGTGCAAATGATTTCTAAATTGTTATCTTTAATTATGAGCTCAGTTTCCTATCTCCAATAGCCTCCAGGTCATTTCCCTGTGGCTGTCCCACCACTATCCTTTGAAACACAACCTGAAATCAAACTGTTGCCTTTTCTTCCCAAGAGATTTCCAAACCTGACACTTCTTGTTTTCAACAGTCTCCCTATAACCTAGCCTCAAAGTTTTTTTAGCATCATCTAACTGTTTTCTCTCACTTTGGTTCCCTCTTCTCCCCAACCCGGAAAATCAAGTTCTACCAATTCTTCTTTTCCTATTTTAATGCCCCAATTTGGGACTTCAATAATTTCTGTGCTATTAATTTGTTAAAAAGTCCCCAATCTTAACTCTCTGATCTCTTTTTACACACTCCATCCTGCATACAACTACCAGATTCATCTTCATTCATCCTGGCACAGTATTGTTTACAAATATTTAATAGCCACAACATAATGAAGAAAACCTAAACTCCTATAGCCCAGCAATCAAATCCTCCACATTCTAGCCCTAGTCTATGTTTCCAAGCTCATTCCCTAACCATGTCACAGCCAATCACATCCTCTATTCATGCTATCCTCTACTCACCCTCTGAATGCCCTCTATATAGATCCTATCCACTGACATAAAGCACACTCTGGCCCTCACAACACACTCTTCCTTTCAATAACCAAGAGCATGTATCATCTACACCAATTATTTGAATTCTGTCACACATTTTTTTTTCAGTCTGCAAGGTGTTCTGCTCTATTTCTGTGTATAAATGCAAGATTAAGTCTAGTTTTCCTAGATAGACTGGACTTTCAAGAATCCATGCCTTATAGGGACACCTGGGTGGCTCAGTTGGTTAAGCGGCTGCCTTCGGCTCAGGTCATGATCCCAGCGTCCTGGGATCGAGTCCCACATCGGGCTCCTTGCTTGGCCGGGAGCCTGCTTCTCCCTCTGCCTCTGCCTGCCACTCTGTCTGCCTGTGCTTGCTCTCGCTTCTCTCTCTATGACAAATAAATAAAATAAAATCTTTAAAAAAAAAAAAGAAAAAAGAATCCATGCCTTATATTTCTTCGTATCTTCCACATTTCAACAAATCTCTGAGGTTCCCACCAATGAAACTAAGGCAGAGGCTATCCAACAACTTAAAAAGAAAAACCAAAAAACCCCTCCCTATACCACTATTTCATGGAATGAGATCAAAAAGCAAAACAGAATCAAAGATACATGGAAACTGGGTAAACATTAAAAGAATTGGGCGTCTTGAAACAAATTCTTAGTAGAAAGATGTGTTCTAATTCCTTCCACTTCTCTCATTCAATAAGATATTGTATTAAGCATCCACCATCCTGTTTCTCAGTATGAAAAGCATGCATAACGCAGGTGAGACATTTCAAATACATAACCCACAAGACTCTCCTTTCACCATCAAGGATGCTAAAAGTAATTCTGAAAGCGTTGGAAAGAAATTTTCTGGTAAAAGAGTACACATTTAAAAATATACACAGATATTTACAGTAACTAAAAGGCATGTTAACTTTAAATGATTAATATTCCTGATTCAAGATGAGATTTTTAAATATGATTTCTCTTAATGGCATTGTTTTGTTCACTTAATCCCATATATTGTATACATCTAACATTAATTTTCTGAGGAGGCTGTAAATAATTATTCGTATACATACCCCCGTAACCTTAGAGATTATGTGGTTTCGTTTGGACAAAACAGAATTATTATACAACTTTTAGTTGTTCAGTAAAGTAAAAGGAGAAACTCGCTTACAGAGTTTGCAACTATTAGTATCAGGGAAAGTCGATAAAACCTAAAAACTGTAATTATTAACAGAAGTGTAATCAATTAAAGATCTTTAAGAATTTGGCCTTTCATTTCATAAAAACCTCCTCAGAATGTTTTAAAAATGATAATGGTAAGCCCACCAGCACCAAAAAGGGCAGTTACGATAAAATATCTGTGCGCTACTCTTGTAATCAACTATACTGTAAAAGAGTTAATAATGTGGTGACCTACGAGTTATCTTAGGTCTTAACACTTAACAGTCCAGCAAAAAGTTCCTCCACTACTCAAATCACCTATGACATTTTGGCTTAAAAATCACTTCCTCAATATCGATTCTCCATTATCACTGCCAAGTCTAAAAACTAAACCCTCGGGAGCTAAATCGCTCTAGGTGGAAAGTAGTCTTTCCAGTATTACTGTCAAACCGATCAAAAAGATTAATACTACTAAGACCGTCATTCAACAAACTATACATGCAGAAATAACTGACGTGGTAACTTTTTACGTGATGCCTGCAACAGAAGTTTATAAATATCTTTTGTAGAGTAATGAACTGAGTCAGAGCTAAAAGTTCAGAGAGTAGTTAGTACAGGGCCAGTCCAAAGATAAATAAGGCCACGGCATGAGATTTTAGACAGCGGACTGTTCAGGAAAACCAGCAGATTCTGGTGTTTTCCAAGATTATGCACACCTGAAACTTTCTTTTGCAAGTAACTAGACTGAAAGCAAGAGGACGGCATATACAGAAGCCCAGAGAAGCAAAAGACAACTGCTACTCACCAGCAAACAATCCGAATTCACTTCCGATTTGGGATCCCGCAGCAGGTTGTCGATTTTTTCAAATCGAGTCTCAAAACTGTCCCCAGTCGACATGTTGCTGCTACTGTGACAATACCCTCGCACCAGCACCAGCAGCGGAAAGCAATTTCAACCAACTTCCTCCGGCGGTGGGTTCGCGGCCGCGGGGCGGTGAAGCCGGAACCTCAGGGTCACCAGGTGCGCCCGGTTCCCCTTCTTCCCCCTCACTGAGGGGATCTCCGCTCTCCAGACCCCCGGCCGGGGGCAACGGCGACCCACAGCCGCTCCGGCGCCCAAAGTCTCATCCCACCCGGTAGCCCCTCACGACAGCCGAAAGCGCCGTCGCCACCAGCCTCGTTGCTCCGGCGAGGTGCTTCAGCCTAGCGGGCCCCAGCCGCCTTCGCCTTGGAGGGTTCCCCGTCCCGAGATGGGCAGGAGGTGGGAGAGAAAGAGAAGCAGGGTGGAGACTGCTCCGGGCAGCAGGGGAGGGAGAAGAGGAAAGGCGAAAGCGAAGGGCGGGTGCGGAGCTGTGCCAGCTGCAGCCGCCGCTTGGGCCACGGGCCCGACCCGTTCCGCTCAGAGGCTCTCTAGGCGGTCTAGCCCCGCATCCCCGGCTTTCCTTGGCGCGACCCGACGCACCAATCCGACTCTGCCAAGAGCTGGTTCCCGCGGGATAGGCTCACTCTCCCATTTTGTACCGTCGCTACTAGGGCTGCTGCCGCGCTGTTCTGCGGGGCAGGGCGAGGTCGGTGCCCGATGGAAACTTAGTAAAGACTGGAGAGCGGGCGGTGAGGAAGACGAGAGTCGGGTCCCGGCGGCGGCTGATCGGGGAGCTTCTGGGAAGGGCTGCGTCCCCTGCCCGGGAGAGGGCGAGTCGCGGCGGCGAAAGCCTGGGGGGGTGGGGCGATAGGGGCCGAGAGGGACTAATATGTCCGCCTTCCTGTTCAAACAAACGGAGACCGCCGGCGCAGACTGCGCATGCGGGGCGCGGACGCTCGGAAGGAGAATCGGTCCCGCGCTGCGCGCGCGCGCGCGCGCGCGCGCACAAGCCGTCGTCTCCGCAGGGCGGGGCTGGGCCGGGACGGGCCGGGACGGGCGGGGCGGAAGGCGGGGCACGCACGGGGCCTCGCGGTCCGACGCCGAAGGCTGGTAGCTGGGAGGAGCCGACAGGGTGCGACGGGCGTCACCGCCCTCGCCCCAGCGGGCTGCGGGGAGCGAAGTAGAGCTCTTGAGATGGGGAGGAGGTCGGGGTAGGTTTGGCGAGGGGGTGCCGAGTAGAGGGGCGGGGCTGTGCCTCTGGTCGCATCCTAAGCTGCTGCCTCAGCTCTGCTTCCTCTAGGCTGCAGCCGTCCGGAGCTTTCTGACGAGAAAGGAGTGCTTGATATTGTTATTTTGCTAATAGATTCTTTTCTAGGCAAGAGGCCATGGGGCGCCTGGGTGGCTCAGTGGGTTAAGCCGCTGCCTTCGGCTCAGGTCATGATCTCAGGGTCCTGGGATCGAGCCCCACATCGGGTTCTCTGCTCTGCAGGGAGCCTGCTTCCCCTCTCTCTCTGCCTGCCTCTCTGCCTACTTGTGATCTGTCTATTGAATAAATAAAAATCTTTAAAAAAAAAAAAAAAAAAAAAAAAAAAAAAAAAAAAAAAAAAAAAAAAAAAAAGAGGCCTTTTCGCCGGCAGGCAGCAGCATTTTAGCACCAACGGAGTTTGTTTTTCGGTAGTACTTCATCGTCGGCCCCCCGGGAACACCAGCGTTTAAACGGTCTGCGATTCCATGGGAAAATTACGAAGCAGTGCAGTACTGAACCCTCCTCAGCCGAGCGTGTGTATCAGGGGAGCACTAAAATACTAACTCCGGAAGATGTAGTCCATAGAAGTCAAGTTCAGTTTGTTTAAAAAAGAAAAGAACCTCATTTAAAAAATCAATATTTTTAAGTTACTCATACGACTTCTTCCACACCATTATCACTCCAGTTATAGTTCTCTTTGATGTGTGATCCTGCCTGTTTCAATTTCAAAAAAAAAAAGCTCAGTGCCACTTAAAATTGTGATTTGAACAGAACCAATGTAGAATATGAAAATTATGGGCATTTCCTCTTAAGTCAATTGCTTCATTGACTGTGGTGTGAGGGTTGAAAGACATGTTACTCAATCTGCTGATAATCTTTAGGGCTGTCCGCGGGAAATCTACCTTAATTTGTTCCTGGTCAATCTTTAGTTTGGCTCATAGGTCAAATTAAAGATTGCTAGAAATAGAAAGCAGGGAGGGAGCCCGAGTGGCTCAGTCGGTTAGGCGTCTGCTTCGGCTGGGGTCATGATCGCAGAGTCTAGGAATCGAGCCCATGTATGTCAGGAAGCCTGCCCTCTGCCTGCTGCTCTGCCTGCTTGGCTTTCTAGCTCTCCATCAAATTAATAAAATCTTTTTTAAAAAAGAAAAAAAAAATAGAAAACACGAATATGTTTCCCCACACTGGAAAATGCTATGGATGAACCAGTTTTCTTCCTCTGTAAAAAAACATTGCATGGCTTCTGAACAGTCCACTAACTTCATGGTGTGAGTCAGAAGTTAGGAAAATGTTTTATTGTTTGAAAAATGACTTTTCTATTTTCACTTTATTATATACAGGAAATATTTAGATACAAAAACCACTGTATAAATCACAATAGGAAGTAAGTCATCACAAAAATCATAGCAAAGCGACAACTAGACAAAACTCAGGTATTTTATTAAATGCTTTTGCAGTGACTTTTCTTGGCTCCAGTATTTAAAGCTGGTCATGTGAATTAAATTTATTTTTAAGCATAGGGCTTAAAATAAATCTGGCAGTTGCCCTAAAGTAAATTTCCTAAACTCTGCTTGTCCTTTTTTATTACCATTTTTAGGTATTCTTTGGAATTTTGTTGTTTCTCAGAGAACTGTGAGCATTATGTTGCTTTCCATTGAACACATATGAAAAAGTGCAGGTAGCTAAGACAATATATGAGTGACACTGATAAATATAAGTGGATTGAAAACCAATGTGGCAAAGCTACTGGAAATATATGTGAGGCCTATGTATTTTGCTTTTTTATAAGATTAATCTGGTGATTGTAACTCCCAAATAGTCGTCTTTTACCATAAGAAAGATGGACTCCATATCAATTTTCTTTTAAATAAAAAAGTCCTCACCTGTCATAAGGTATAATCATGACATTTAAGTTCCTTTGCAACTTTTAAATTCTGTTGTCTAGTTATGGCTAATCTCTTCAACAACATTGTGGATATTTGCGATCACCTTTAAAGTATATATTAAGATTCTAAGTGCAATAGAATGTACCATTAATTATACATACTGAACGTTTACCATATGCTAGGCATTACTATATGCATTTTATACATAGAATCCAATTAAAACTTCAAAAGAATTCTGCTGATACCTACATTATGGATGGGGAAACTGAAGTGGAGAAAGATATGTTACTTGTGAGGTCATGACAGATCCAGATTGGAATAGAGACAGTCAGACTCCAGAGTCCCCATTCTTAACAGTTGAATATGCTAATGCTATCCAATCCTAGTACAATAAGTGTATCATAACTGTCCTATTTACATTAGCACAGATTTAAATGATTCTATGTAAAAGAGGGAATTATAAAATTTGCAATATTCTCAGTATAATTATAGTCCCTAGGGAAAGATGTGAAAATGATTTAGCAAGGTTCAGAATAAAGAGGACCTTGACAATGTTCAACAATAGTGGCTTGACTAGAGGTTTCCAAACACTGGGTCCAGAACCAGTGATACTCCTTGGTGGAGTTTTCCTGAACTACAGCAAAATGAGAATAATTATTACATATTTTTATAAAGTAAGCAGTTCTATTTAAAGCTGCTGTTCAGTCTGAAATTATTTTTACTACTTTTTTTTTTAATGTACCTTTTAGAAACAAAAGTAATAGTAAATGGTATAGTTTTTAATGTTCTTACTTGGAAATTTAAACTTACAGAGTTAGCAATTCTATGCAAATACATAGATTAAGTTAATTATATCTTAATTTTTCTGGCTTTGGGAATTCAAACATCTGGAAACATTTAGTTTAGATGAGACTCATGCTAGGACCCAATAGAGAGACTGTAGTGCTGAAAGAATTTGAATGAGGCATATTTGGGAAAGATCATGGAAAAATCAAAAAGATTTGGGTGTAGACTTGTGAATAGTGAAAGACAATTAAGTTCAGCATTCTTTAGTTTTGGTTATTTGGTAGGAAATAGACTCAGTTTAATGTGTATGGAATTTCTTTCATAAACACTGATGTGGTAGCTAGCTTCCAAAGATGGCCCCCAGTGAACTGTGTCTCCCAGGATGCATGGCCTCCTGGAGTTCCCTCCTACACTGAATCGAGGCTGGGGCCTTGTGAGCTGTTCTAACCAATAGAATGCAGCAAAAATGGCACTGTGCCAATATCAGGCCCAACTTTGACAGTTTGCCTGGCAACCAACAATTTAGTGCTCTGGGATATCCAACTAAACTGAGGTCACCATGGTGTGAGGAAATTCACGATTACTAACCACAAGAAATCACATGGAGGACAACGGAGGAGTCCAGCAGACCCTCAGAACAGAGACTCCAGACTTAAGACCCAAGTCAAGCCATTCCAGCAGCCCCTGGGCATCTGAAACCCCCAGATGATGCTACATGGAACAGAAACAAGTTAATCCCTCCAAGCACACAGTAGAATCATGAAGAAATAATGAAGTGATCACTACTTTGAGCCACTAAGTTTTGGGGTAGTTTCTCAGCAATAAATGAATCCAAATGCCTGGATTTCAGGGAAAGAATCATTCATAAATATGTATATAGATAAATATATATTTCATGCTTTTTAGTATTATCCACTATATAAGGAAGCTGCCCATAATGGAGTGTTGTAAAAGAATGACAAATTCACTGTCATTGTTTACTGTCAATTACTGTCAATGTCAAACATTGTCAATGTTTACTGTCTTCAACAAAACCTTTATTCAAAAGAATTATAAAAGCTTTTTAAACAAATACTTCCAGATTTTAAAAAAGTATTATGAAGGGCACCTGGGTGGCTCAGTGGGTTAAAGCCTCTGCGTTTGGCTTGGGTCATGGTCCCAGGGTCCCGGAATTGAGCCCCGCATTGGCCTCTCCGCTCAGCAGGGAGTCGGCTTCCCTCTCTCTCTCTGCCTGCCTCTCTGCCGACTTGTGATCTCTGTCTGTCAAATAAATAAATAAATCTTTTTTTTTTTTAAAAAAGGTATTAAGAATTTATGCTCCCATATAAACACATTTTTAGGGCACCTGAGTGGCTCACTCAGTTAAACTTTTGCCTTCGGCTCAGGTCATGATTCCAGGGTCCTGAGATGGAACCCCACATCAGTCTCCCTGCTCAGTGGGGGCTCTCTTTCTCCCTTTTCCTCTGTCCCTGTCCCCCCCACCTCGTACTCTCTCCCTCACTTGCTATCTCTCTCTCTCAAGAAAATAAGTAAAATCTTAAAAAATAAAGTTTAAAAAACACATTTTTACCTGTACTTTTATATTTTCTCAATTTTGTGCATAATCATGCCTATCCTGTTTAAAAATAAATACTAAAATTTCAGGTACATACTGTAAATTGCATATCAGTTGTAATTCATTACCATAAATTGCATGCAATTTCAAAAATGCATACCACAAATGTGCTAAGAATGTGATGTGGCTAAGTTCCTATAGAAACTTTAGCTAACATTTCCAAGAAAGTATGATACTTATTATATTTAACACAGCTTTCCAAAAGGGCAGTAAAAAATTTTTTTAATGTAGAACAGCTTCACTTGATTCTGAACAACTTTAATGAACAGACAGTTGTAAAAAATTGAGGTTCTGTTTTAAGAGCTTGGTTTTATATGATTAATATTTACCCCAATATAGTATATATGTACTTTTTTTTCTAGATCTGAGAAGTGAATCAGGAAGACCATATTCCTTTACCTGAGAGGACTCCTTATGAGATCAGCCAAGCTATTCTTTTCTTTCCACAGGACAGTCAGGCTTGGGAGTCAGTGTAGTTGGTCATTTTTAGATCCATTACAGCCTGGGTACTGCCTAGGCATAGTTGGGAATTTCAGCATCTATCAAGATTAAAGCAAGAAAAAGTGTAGAGCACACAGTGAGGAGAGTGCCTTAAGGGCTTCTCCTGACTCACCCTGAATGCCTTCCTCCAACATCTGTTTTTTATTTCTTAGAAGCTGCTATTCCATTCAACTGCAAAATACTTGCATTGACCCTAGAAACAGAATGGAGAAATAGAAAGAAACAGATTTCTGTAAAACAATTATTTTCTCGCTCTATGTCATTACCATCTCGGGGACCCTACAAATGTCACACAAGCCCAAGCATGCAAATCACTGACAGTACAATTTTTTCCAAGGACGAGGACTGTTATGTTTATGGAACCCCTGAGATGGTGGGTACATGACCACAATTAGAGAGGGAAGCCCAGATCAAGGAGATTATAACAGATATACACAGATGGTCTCATACTGTTTCCCATTTTTTGCAACAGCCTTCCATCCAATTTTTCCCTTCCTACCTAGCACCACTCCACTAAGTCCCAAGACTAAATGTGCTTTCTGACCCACTGCTTTTTAGGTTCTTACATCTTCCTCTTTAAGGCCCTTTCATAGAAGAATTGCCTTTTTTGGCAGCAACAGGCTCATCACCCAGTATCTACTTCCCTTTTTTATTCATCACAACTTTTGTCAATCATCTCAGTCCCAAATTTAGGACTTCCATACCTGAAAACAGAAAAGTGTCTGCTTTCAACGTTGCACCATTTTGATCTCCCTTCCATCATTCAAAGACTTCCCAAAATATAGCATCTTTCCTAAAGTTTCTGTAACTTGAAGAGAGGCACTGATTCTTCATATTCACCCATCAACATAGAAACATTACCCACATATACTCTATATATTCTTTTTTAATAACCATGACACTTTTTGCACTTTAGCCCCCCCCCCCATCTTTTTTTTTTTTTTTGGAGACAGTGTAAATAATCTGCTAGTTGAATTTATACATTTGCTTTGTTTATGTGTTCTTGTCACTGCTGTCTTATACACTCCCTAGGGAATAGGCTAGGACTTTAAAAGCAATAATCATGTTTTTCTTTTCATTACAAAAATAGTACACACTTATTTTTAAGATTTTGGAAAATATGAAGAAGTAAAACAGAACAAAAGAGTTGAGAAATTCTGAGGAACCAATGATACTCTCTCAGTCTTTCCAGGCCAAAATGGTTCTCATCTCAGCTTCCTGTGGGTCTATTTTATTCTTCTTACTCTGTCATTGAACTGATTCTTTTTACTCCTCCCTGTGCAAAAGCCAAATATTATCAACTTCAGCATCATACACATATAGTGAATTTAAGTCCTTACAGAGGTCATGAAGTAGTTCTAGTTCCAATCCATGTTCTGTAAAATTTTACATAATTATTTTTATATAGTTAATACATGCATATGACATATAAATCCAAAAGATACAGTATGATACATAATGAAAAGTAATTCTTCCTCCCACCTCTGTCCACAAGCCACTAGTTCCCCCACACAAAAGGGAATGGTTGTTTGGTTTCTTGTATTCTTTCCCTAAGTACACAATCATTTGTATTTGTTACATAGACTTTTCTCTCAATGATGTTTTTTCTCCTTGTTTTGACAATGTACCTTAGAGATTGTTCTATATCAGTAACTATAAAACTGTCTCATTCGTTTTAACAAATATAGGGTAGTTCATTTTTACATGCACCATTTAGTTAACCAATACCTTACTAATGGACATTTATGTTGATTCCAACCTTTTGCTATTCCAAACAATGCTGTAATGAATACTTTTATGCGCAAGTCTCTCCTCACTTATTTGTTTTGATTTGTCTTGCAATTAAATGATTTTGTCATTATTTTTTTTAAAGTTCTCATAGTTCTATGGTTTTCGTTATTTTTTTCTTTTTTTAAAATTCCTACTTAGTCATGGTTTTTGCTTTCTATATTTTTCTATATAACTTTGAACTAATGTTTCCTTTTGCTTCAAAATGATTTTGATTTAGGGATAAAGATTTCTTGTTTTTAGTCTACTAATAGTTATCCTTAAACATAAACAATGTTGAGGGGTCCCTGAGTGGCTCATCTGGTTAAGCATCTGCATTAGGCTCAGGGAATGATCCCCGCATTGTGGGATCGAGTGCTGCATGTAGCTGCCATCAAGCCCCCCATCAAGCCCTGCATCGGACCCCTCATCTGGCTCCCTGTGTGGCAGTGAGCCTGCTTCTCCCTTTTCCTCCTCCCTTTTCCTCTTCCTCCCTTTTTCTCTCTACTGTTTGTGCACACTCTGTCTCTCAAATAAATAAATAAAATCTTTTTTAAAAACCATAAACAGGGTGCTTGGGTGGCTCAGTGGGTTAAGCCTCTGCCTTTTGCTCAGGTCGTGGTCTCAGGGGGTCTGGGATCCAGCCCCAAATTGGGCTTTCTGCTCAGCAGGGAGCCTGCTTCCCCCTTTCCATCTGCCTGCCTCTCTGCCTGCCTGTGATCTTCTCTCTCTCTCTGTCAAATAAATAAATAAATCTTAAAAAAAAAAAAACAGAAACAATGTCAAATATGCATTTTTATGATTATAAATTTTAAGAATAAAACTATAACTTTTGAGACCTTACCATTTAGACAAGAAAGCACATTTTTCTGCCCAATTTTATCTTTCCTTCTTCTTTTTTTTTGTTTTTATTTTATTATTAATTATTTTTATTAACATATAATGTATTATTTGCCGCAGGGGTACAGGTCTGTGAATCGTCAGGCATACACTCCTCCTTTTTAAAAAACACTATAATCTTTTATGTTTGACTATATTACCTTCAGGTTCGTAACTAAATTACAAATTAAATTTCTTTCTGTACGTTTAATTTCTATATTTGCTTCCAGTCCTTGTAGAGAATCTGTTTTCTCACATTTTAAGCTTTACTCATTTTTTGGTAGTCTAAAATAAAACCTTAAATAATTTTTAAAAAATATTTTATTTATTTATTTGACAGACAGAGATGACAAGTAGGCAGAAAGGCAGGCAGAGAGAGAGGAGGAAGCAGATTCCCTGCTGAGCAGAGAGCCTGATGTGGGGCTTGATCCCAAGACCCTGAGATCATGACCTGAGCTGAAGACAGAGGCTTTAACCCACTGAGCCACCCAGGTGCCCCAAACCTTAAATAATTTTAAAATAAAGAACACTTAGTTGAGATCTCTAAGAACATCTGTTGTCCTCACACATCAATGAAAACATGGATAGGCAAGGTTTTTTGGGTCCACAAATTTTTGCCCTAAAAATTCATTAAATTTCCTCCATTATCTTTTTTAGACTTACTTCTACTGAGGAAATTAAAAGACCAAACTGTGTCTTGCTGTTTTATTGGCAACATTTTCTAGCTTAGCTCTTGTAGGATTCTTTATGTAATTTATTTTTAAGACTTTATTTATGTATTTAAGAGACAGAGATCACAAGAGAGCATGAGCAGGGGAAGGGGCAGAGAGAGAGGGAGAAGCAGACTCCCTGCTGAGCAAGAACCCTGATGGCAGACAATTAACGGACTGAGCCACCCAGGCAAGCGCCCCTCTTTGTGTATTTCTGAAATTTAAGGACTTCATTGGAATAATCCTAGAGGTGCATCTCTTATCATTTTTTTTTTCCTAAAAAAGGGAACTCTTTAAAGGGCTTGGGTCTTTTTTCACCTCGGTAAAATTTTCATGTATATTAGTTCATTGCACATGATCTGTTTATCTCATCACCTTTTTTTTTTTAAGATTATTTATTTATTTGACAGATAGAGATCACAAACAGGCAGAGAGAGAGAGAGGAGAAAGCAGGCTCCCCGCTGAACAGAGAGCCGGATGCATGGCTCAATCCCAGGACCCTGGTATCATGACCAGAGCTGAAGGCGGAGGCTTTAACCCACTGAGCCACCCAGGCACCCCATCTCATCATCTTCTTTTAAAGGAACATGTATTGGTAATACTTGGACTCTCAACTTTGTCCTCATCTCTCTTTATTTCTCTTTGTCCTTTTATTTCCTACATTTTGGGAAAGCATCTCAAATTTGTATTCTGAAACACTGATTTGATTTTCTGCATCAAGAAGTCTGCTCTATACTGCCCCCCCAATGGTTTTTATTTGAGTTGCTGCACTTCTAAATTTTAGAAGGCTTTTCTAGCTTGTTTTCTTTTCACAGTCTGTTCTTGTTTCAATTTAGCCTGCTTTCTCTTTTTTTAATAGCTTGTATTTCATAGACATGGATTTGAGATATAACATATCTATTAACATGCATAAACCTTAACTGTACCACTCAATAGAGTTGTACATATAAATACACTCATGTGAACGTTGCCCCAATTATAGAATACTTTCAGCACTCCCAAATATTTCCTTATTCTTCCTATCTATAAATCGCTTACCAAGCTTAATTAATATTCTGATTTCTATCACCATAAATTGGTTATATCATGATTAGATTAGGTTATATGTTTTAGAATTTCACAGAAATGGTATCATATAGTATATACTCTTTTGTGACTGACTTCTTTAGTTTTTATAGATTTTTGTGACTTTTTTATTATAGTAAAATATATATAGAACAAAATTTACCATTTTAACTATTTTAAGTGTACAGTAAAGTGACATTAAGTATACTCACATTATTGTTCCACCATCCATCCATCTCCAGAACTTTCCATCCTCTCAAACTGAAATTCTGTATCCATTAAATACTTACTTCTCATTCCCTCCTCCCCTCGGCCCTAGGTGACCAATGTTCTACTTTTTGTCTCTGTGAATTTGACCATTCTAGGTACCTCATATAAATGGAATCATGTAATATCTATCCTTTTGTGTCTGGCTTATCTCTCTTAGCGTAATGTCTTCAAGCTCATTTATATTGTACCATGTGTAAGAATTTCATTCCTTTTTAAGGCTAAATCTTATCTCATTGTACATATATACTACATTTATTCATCTACTCATTTGTCAATGGACATGTAGATTATTTTTTTTAAGATTTTATTTATTTATTTGACAAATAGAGAGAGATCACAAGTAGGCAGAGAGGCAGGCAGAAAGAGAGGAGGAAGCAGGCTCCCTGCTGAGCAGAGAGTCCGATGCCATGTGGGGCTCAATCTCGAACCCTGAGATCATGACCCGAGCTGAAGGCAGAGGATTTAACCCACCAAGCCACCAAGGTGCCCCAGACATGTAGATTATTTTTTTTAACTTTCTAATGTTTCTTCCTGTTCCTATAATAAATCAGTATTAGATGAGGATAAAGACTTCAAAGACAGATTCTTTCCCTTGTGTTTTACTGCATACAAAAATGTATTTCATACATCCCACTTTTTTCCTCCCTTTTTTTTTTTCAACTTGGAGTTGGGAGAAAAATATTTAGGCCCAGAGTTTGAAAAAAAAGATAAAGTATAGAGTTTTGCTGTTTAGTTCTCCACCATCTAACTTAGGTACTGACTGACTTGCCTCTAATATTCTTTGATTTGATATATACAGCCTTATGTCAGTTTTTATTGTTTAATAGGCATTTTTCTTGTGTAGTTCCTTTGAAATGAAATAGAATCACTTCCTAATTCTTTATTGGAAAGAGGATGTGTAACCTACAGAATGTAACTGTATTTATTCTTTAATGACACTGAGTGGTGCACGACAACTTTACCCCTCCCTCAGTTTTCACTGCTTTTAATGTTCCTCTACCTCACCTGAAATTCTTTACCTTTGAGAGGACTACATATACTAAGGTCCCATTCTTTTTGTCCTAGCTGATAATGTGCTGGGGATTATAGAAATTGAATTAAGAGACATTGTTATGAAAGGAAGGGACACTCTGATTGTTCAGAAGTCTGTTTCCACACAGTGAAGGCCATGTCTGTCTACCTTTCTCATTTGTGAAGCTCTCTGTTCCCAAATTATGGGTAGCAATGAGGGGAATCATGGGGCAAGTTATGATACAGAGTTCCTTCTACCTATTTTCTGGCTGTGCTTTCCTGATTCAAAAGATGCTGCATACCTGATAGATCCATTCTGTTTCTTAATTTGGCATTATTAAAAACTTAATAATAGAAATATTTCCAGGAATCTCTCTTATGACTGACTTTTATTCTTTATTTTGGAGTTTGTTGTGCATTTTCATCTTTTGGAAGTACTTAGTGAATATTTAATAGAAATTGGGAGAAGAACTATTAAGTGCCTTAACTACTCAGCTGTCATCCTAACCTTAAAGTATGACTCCAAGATTGTTTAATTTTTTGTATAATCTAGGTTTTATAAGACACTCAAGGGAGAGTCTCTTCCCCCACTAGCCTGATACCTTAAATGCAAATATTAAAACAATTTATTTGTGTTAAGTACTTGCCATTGTCAGGAGCCTCATGAAATGCAAAGATTCTCCAAAGGGATAAAATAGATCAGCATCATTTTGGTTTGATAACTTAAAGTCATCAAGCAAAGCTAGTTTGCTCTGGCAGTGAGGGAGTGAAGCACAAAAGCTCATGACAGCTAGTGTACTCTAGAGGACTCAGACCACCACTTTAAATTAGGGAAGCAGAAACACTTATACTGCTCTGATCCTTCCCCAGTGCCCCTGGGCAATCCCTGACAAGTCCTCAGTACCTCCTATACAGAGGATCTCCAACTAGTTTATAAGCATCAGAGAAGAGTTGGAAAGCACCATCATATATGGCCAACTGCTTTATGTCTTTACTGCAAACCAGTGATTCTTTGTGTTTTACCAATGTAAATCTTAGTTCTTATGACATGTTATGACATAGTCCATTAGGAAAAACAGATGAAAGTGGACTGCTCTAGGGGCGCCTGGATGGCTCAGTTGGTTAATTGTCTGCCTTTGTTCAGGTCGTGATCCTGGAGTCCTGGAATCAATCTCTCCTCCCCTCTGCCAAAATCAGGCTCCCTGCTCAGGGAGCCTACTACTCCCTCTCCTTCTGTCCCTCCCCCAACACGCATGTGTGTGCATGTGCTCTCTCTCTAATAAATACATAAAATCTAATAAAACAAACAAACAAAAAAGAAGTGGTCTATTCTAATTGAAACAGGAAGTAGTGGCAGAGAGTATATCTTCTCTGCACTACTTTTGGTCCCGAATGGGCTCCATGGAATAGCATAATGCTAAATCACTATTCTAGACATCACTAAAGGATGTTTGCGTAAGCTACTCACTGAAGAAGAGTATGAGAAAGGGCATCGAGATATCTCAGCATAACTAGAATGCTTGAGGTCTGACTTTGGTCAGTTATTTTAAGAATACACTTGATTGGTATTGTCTATACTTAGCACTCTTACCCGTTCCTACCCCAGGCAACTACAGAGGGAGTTCCACTGGGCTGTATGATCTCTAAGACCTTCCTCTTCCATTATATTAGTTTTGTATATCTTAACAGACATCCTTGGAAAATGTTTTCCTTACGTCTACTCTCAAAATGTGACTTCCAATTCTGATCAAATTAGAGCACTTCCGGTATGGCTTATCTCTCTGATTACAACTAAAAACTCTGGACAAAATACACAAAAACAATGACCTGAGGATTCTTAAAAAGTCTATGAAAGCAGGCAGATTGTGGAGTCAAAACTTGAAGAAACAACACATTTGAGAATGAGTGTTCTGTTGTTACCCCTTTTTTTTTTCTTGGCTTTGCCCCAAGGGCAGGCCCATCCTGCAGAACTGTTCAGCAGCAGTGATATGAGCAGGTAAAACTCTAAAAAGAAACCTCCCCTTTCTGCACAGAAGAATTGGGAAAAGGGACCTCTGCAGGGACAGAGAACAGAAGAGGAAACCTGGAAGGAAGTGAGGTTGAGAAGAGAATTCCTTAATACTGTGTAAGAAACTATACCAGTGTATAGTTTCTTGAGCTGGATATTCACAGGACAGACCCAACGCTGCCTAGAAAATGCTTTGAGAATTGAACTAAGATTTAAACCTCCCACCCGTCTCAGAGGGAAATAAAGGGAGTCCACCAACATGGATCACTGCACAATCAGTCAGGACTGCTGTATATCTTTATTACCTCAAGGGGTAGGTGATGTAGGCATCATAGCCAAAGAGGCATGCAGCAGCAAGGCCCAGTGCCCCTGCAATGATTATGGAGCGATTTCCTCTGTTGACAAGGACAACAATGGAGGTGATTAGGTAGAGGGTGACGGCAATGAGGGACCGGAAGAAATCAATCCAAGGCCAGTTGATGGATTGTATCTTGGTGGGTAAGTCACACATGTAGATGACAAAGAAGATCTCAGCAAGGATCATCTCAACCACTGACAGAGTGGAGTATCCTGGTGTTGAGATGCTGAACCAGATTAGAATCACCAGGCACAATATAGTCTCAGCAAATAGGAGAGTTCCCTTTCTGGTGCACAAGAAATTAGTGAAGGTAGTACAGCAGCCACGGGCTGAGGTGCGCTCAGACTCCACCATGGCGAGACCTGGAGTTCCTAGAGACTCGAAGGATCTGCACACTTGAAGGAGGGTTCCAGGATGCTGTTCACCCAGCTGTTTTGCTTGCTGTCTAAAAAATGGTTTTGAAAACTTGCAGTCTGAAGCTGAGTTGACCACCTGCTAAAACAGTAATGATGATGATTATGATGGTGATACTACTACTAATAATACCCCTTAGAGAATTTTAATAGGATTCATATCTACACAATTTAATAATCAAAAAGTCCAGAATACAATTCAAAATTACCTGATAAGCAAATAACTAAGAAATGTGGTTCTTTGGGAATTATTAAGGGAAAAGACAATGAACAGGTACAAACTCTAAGATAACACAGATGCTGAAATTTAAAGACTTTAAAACAATAGGTACCATAATAAGCTCCATGAGACAAAGGTAAACACACACTAAATAAAATGCATAGAAAGATAAAAGTACTCAGCAAAAAATTTAAATTATAAAAAAAGAACAAAATATCTTTAAAACATCCAATCTCTGAAATTTACTGGCTGAACTCAATAGGAGAATGAAGATGACAGAGAAAAGGGTCAGTGAACTTGTAGATTAATGGAAATCCTTCAGTCTGAAGAACAAAGAGGAAAAAATTGGGAAGAGATGAATAGAACTTCAGGAAGTCATGGGACTATATAAAAAAAATCTGACATTTATAATAGTGGAGTCCTATAAAGAAACTGATGCAGAAAAAATTTTTAAGGAAACAATGGCTGAAAACTTCCTAAATTTTGTGAGAAACATTAACTTGTATATTTAAGAAGTTAACATAAAACAGAATAAACTCAAAGAAAATCACACCCAGACACATTATAATCAAATTACTGAAAATTAAATGTAAAGAAAAAAAATCTTGAAGGCAGCTAAGGAAAAAATGACAAATATAGGAAAACAATGATGTTAATAATGATGGTGGAATTCTCATCAGAAACCATGGAGAACAGAAAATAGTAGAACAACATTTTTTAAATGATAGGAAAGAACTATTAACCCAACATTCTATATCCAGCAAAACTATCCTTCAGGAATGAAGGAAACATAAAGACCTTCTTAGATGAAGATGAACTAAAAGAACACATGGTAACTAAAAGAAATGATAAAATTCTTCAGACTGAAGGAAAAAAATACTAGAAGAAACTTGGAACTTTAGGAATGAAAGAAAAATAAAAACTGTAATATCTGAGTAAATTTAGAATACTTTTTTAAAAGTTCCTTAAAATATGTGTAATTATTTTTTTAACATTTTTTGAAGTAGGCTCCACACTCAATGTGGGGCTTTAACTCATGACCCTGAGATCAAGAGTTGCAGACTCTACTGAGCCAGCCAGTTACCCCCAAAATATGTGTAATTATTGGAAGAAAAATTTTCACATTGTCTGATAGGGTTTTATTTTTAATTTTTTATTTATTTGAGAAAGAGAGACAGAACAAGCAATGGGAAAGGTCAGAAGGAGTGGGAGAAGCAGGCTTCCTACTGAGCAGAGAGCCCAACATGGGACATGGGCAGTTGGGTTCCATGCCCAGCAGGGAGTCTGCTGGAGATTCTCTCTCTCCCTCTCCTGCTGCTGTTCCCCTGCTTGTGTGCTCCCTCCCTCCCTCCTTCCTTCCCTTCCTCCCTCTCTCTTTAATAAACAAATAAATTCTTAAAAAATAAATTTAAAAAATGAATGCATGTTAATTTAAAACACATGACAGCTATAGCATAAAGGGAAAAGAGTATGGGATTTATGTAGTTGTAAACTTCTACATATTACTTAAAAATTAAAGCATTACTCTAAGTAGACTCTAAAATGTTAAATATTCTACTGTACTATCAAGAGCAGTGTTTAAAATATAAAATAGAATATAAATAGATAAAATATAATATAAAAGTAAAGCCGTTTAACTATCCAAAAACAGGTAGGAAAGAGGAAAAATGCAAACAAAAAATATGTAGAAAAATAGTAGGCCTAAAACCAACCACACCAATTATATTATAATTATATTAAATAATTATTTTAAATGTATATGGTAAACACACCAATTAAAAGATAAAAGTAGATAAATTGGATTTAAAAAATCTACATGTTCTTCTCAGGAAACCTAGTTTAAATATTAAAAAAAGTAAAAAATGAATGGATGGAAAAGATGTATTATGCAAACAATGATCAAAAGGAATTCAGAGTAGCTAGTTTTTTTTAAAAGATTTTATTTATTTATTTATTTATTTATTTGAGAGAGAGAGATTCTTTCTCCCACACATGAGTTGAGGGAGGGCAGTGAGAGAGGGAGAAGCAGAATCCCCACTGAGTAGGGATCCCTACTTGGGGTTTGATCCCAAGACCCTAAGATCATGACCTAAGCCAAAGGCAGATGTTTAACCGACTGAGGCATCCAGGTGCCCCTGGAGTGGGTATTTTAATATTAGACAAGGTAAACTGCCAAACAAAGAATATTATTAGGATAAAAAAAAATGACATTAGAGAATTGTAAGATGGTCACTTACCAAGAAGACATAAGAATATTAAGTGGGTACACACAAAATACCTGGAAGCAAAAACAAAAATTTTTTTTAAGATTTTTATTTATTTATTTGACAAAGAGACAGCGAGAGCGGAAACACAAGCTGGGGGAGTGGGAGAGGGAGAAACAGGCTTCCTGCTAAGCAGGGAGCCCAGTGTAGGGCTTGATCCCAGGACCCTGGGACCATGACCTAAGCGGAAAGCAGGTGCTTAATGACTGAGCCACCCAGGCACCCCAGCAAGAACACATCTTGACAAATTCAAGTAAATTAAAACAATACAAAGTATTTTAATTGAACATAATTAAATATTATAAATCAACAACAGAAAGATCATTCTCTTAGTTTTGCATATGGGTGTCAAATTGATCACAGTTGCTGAAAAACTAATTTTTCACCACTGAGTTCTTTGACAAACCTATAAAAAGCCAGTTGACCAATTTGTATGAAACTAAACTCTGTTTTATTCAGTGGGTCTATATGTTTATCCTTTACTAGTGCTATACTGTCCTGATAACCATAGATTTATAGTAAGTTTAAATCAGGTAGTGTGTTTTCCCATTTCAAAATTGTTTTGGCTATTGTAGGTCCTTTATGAAATTTTAGAATCAACTTGCTAATACTCTGTTGAGATTTCAATGGACATTACATTAAAATTATAGATCAATTTGGGCAAATTAATATTCTAATAAGCCTTCCAATCCATTAATATAGTATACTCTCCATTTGTTTGGGTCTTCTTCTATTTCTTACATCAATAATTTACAATTTTTAGCATATATGTTGCTAGATTATACCTAAATATTTCATATTTTTATGTTATCATAGTTTTCTTTTTTTAAAAAGATTTTATTTGAGAGAGAGTGTGAGCAAGCATGAGCAGGGTGGAGATGCAGAGAGAGAGGGACAAGCAGACTCCCCACTGAGTGGGGAGCCCAAAATGGGGCTTGATCCCAGAACCCTGAGATCATAAATGAGCTCAAAAATGAGCCAAAGACAATGCTTAACCAACTGAGCCACCCAGGCGCCCCACTATCATAGAGTTTTCGAATTTCAATTTCTAATAGTTTTTGCTACTTTATTAAAGTAGAATTGATGTTTGTATATTGACCTTGAATCTTATGACTCTCCTAAATTCACTTACTATCTCCAATAGCTTCTTATACATTCTTTGGGGTTCTCTATTTGTTATCAATCAATAAAGAGAGGTTTCTTTCTTTTCAGTCTGTGTTTATATTTCGTTTTCTTGTCTTTTTGCACTGGGTTGTCCCTCTAGTACAGTGTTAGATAAAAGCAATGAGGGTGGACATCCTTTCTTTGCCTGATCATAAAGAAAAGCATTCAGTCTTTCACCATTATGTTAGTTACAGATGTTCTCTACTAAAATAGGGGAAGTTTCTTTTTATTCTTAGTTTGATAAGCTTTCTAAAAATTCAAGTATAGATGTTTTTTCCGCACCTCTTGAGATGATTATGTGGTTTTCCTTTTGTATTTTGTTGGTATGGTAAATTATAGATTTACCAAAAAAACAGATTTTTAAAAAAAGATTTTGTTTGTTTATTTATTTGACAGACAGAGATCACTAGTAGATAGAAAGGCAGGCAGAGAGAGAGGGGGAAGCAGGCTCCCCACCAAGCAGAGAGCCTGATTCGGGGCTCTATCCCAGGACCCTGGGATCATGACCAAATATTTGAGGATTTTCCTGATACTGACCCAATCCACTGAGCCACCCAGGCACCCCCCCAAAAAAACAGATTTGTAAATGTTAAACCAACATTCCATTTCTTGGATAAACCCAAACTTATCATGATGTTTTATCCTTTCTATGTATTGCTGGATTCAATTTACTAAAATTTTGAAGGTTTTGTTGCGACTGTGTTTATATTACATTTCTTTCTTTCTTTTTCTTTTTTGCTTGTTGTATTATCATGGCAATGCTAGACTCATAAAATAAATTGGGAAAGGTTCCTTCCCCTACCATTTTCTGGTAGAGTTTGTATGGAATTGATATATTTCTAAATATTTTGTATTAGAGTGTTGTTTGTTGGAATTTTTAAGCTGTAAATTTCATTTCTTTAGTAGATATTTAGGTTATCCATTTCTTCTTGAAGGAGTTTTATTAATCTTTGTTTTTCAAAGAATTGCTCTATTTCATCTAAGTTATTTTATTTCTGGAAATCAATTTTTTTCATCATATTCCTCTATTGCCCTCATAATGTTTGTAGTGTTTGTAGTGATGGACCCTATTTCATTCTTAATATCAGGGTAGTTGGTATCTTCTCTTTTTTCTTAGTCAGTTTGGCAGGATGTTTCTAAATTCTATTGTTTTTTTCAAGGTCATTTGGATTTTTTTTGTTTTCTTTATTATTTTTCTGTTTTCAAATGTATTGATTTCTATTCTTACCTTTATTATTTCCTTCCTTCCTTTGCATTTAATTTGCTTCCCTTTTTCTAGATTCTTTTTTTTTTTTTTTTTGAGGAGGGGAGGGGCAAAAGAAGAGGTAGAAAGAGAATCCCAAGCAACTCTGAGATCATGACTGGAGCCAAAATCAAGAGTCAGCTGCTTAACTGACTAAGCCACCAGGCAGTCCTCATCCCTTTATTCTAGATTCTATTTTTTTTAAAAGATTTTATTTATTTATTTGACAGACAGAGATCACAAGTAGGCAGAGAGGCAGGCAGAGAGAGAGAGAGAGAGAGGGAAGCAGGCTTCCTGCGGAGCAGAGAGCCCGATGCGGGGCTCGATCCCAGGACCCTGAGATCATGACCCGAGCCGAAGGCAGTAGCCCAAACCACTGAGCCACCCAGGCGCCCCATCTAGATTCTATTTTTTTAAAAATATTTTATTTATTTATTTGACACAGAGAGAGAGAGAGATCACAAGTAAGCAGAGAGGCAGGCAGAGAGAGGAGGAAGCAGGCTCACTACTGAGCAGAAAGCCTGATGTGGGGCTCAATCCTAGGAAACTGGGATCATGACCTGAGCCGAAGGCACAAGCTTAACCCACTGAGCCAACCAGGCGCCCCTTTATTCTAGATTCTTTTTTTTTTTTTTTTAAGATTTTATTTATTTATTTGTCAGGGATAGAGGGAGAGAGAGCGAGCGAGCACAGGCAGACAGAGAGGCAGGCAGAGGCAGAGGGAGAAGCAGGCTCCCCTGCAGAGCAAGGAGCCCGATGTGGGACTCGATCCCAGGACACTGGGATCATGACCTGAGCTGAAGACAGCTGCTTAACCAACTGAGCCACCCAGGCGTCCCAATATTCTAGATTCTTAAGCTGCAATCTTAGGCTACTGATTTTAGATCTTTGTCTAATACAAGCATTGTTTCTATAAATTTCCCTTTAAGTACTGGCTACATTCCACAAATTTTTATATGCTATATTTTCATTCAGTTTTAAATATTTTCTAACTCCTCTTAAAATTTCCTCTTTGGCACCTGGTTTATTTAGAAATGCATTGTTTAATTTCTAAATATTTGAGGATTTTCCTGATACTTTTCTATTATTTTCTTGTTTAATTTTGTTTTGTTAGATAACATAGTTTTAATATGTTTAATAATAATTTTTTCCCTAATTGATTTTATCCACTGTGGTAAATGATACATAATATGAAATCTATCATTTTAATCTTTTTAAGTGTATAGTTCTATGGCTTTTCACACATTCACAATGCTGTGTAACTATTACCACGATCTGCTTCTAGAACTTTTTAATTATTTCTAATAGAAACTCGGCACTTATTAAACAAAAATTCTTCCTTCTCTCCAGCCCCTTGCATCTGTATCCTACTTTCTGTCTCTATGAATTTGCCTATTCTAATATGGTTTTTTTTTTTTTAAAGATTATTTATTTATTTATTTGACAGACAGAGATCACAAGTAGGCAGAGAGGCAGGCAGAGAGAGAGAGGAAGCAGGCTCCCTGCTGAGCAGAGAGCCCGATGTGGGGCTCGATCCCAGGACTCTGGGATCATGACCCGAGCCGAAGGCAGAGGCTTTAACCCACTGAGCCACCCAGGCGCCCCTCTAATATGGTTTTAAGTCTTTAAATTTGTTAAGATTTGCTTTATGATCCAGACTGTGGTCTTTCTTAATAAATGTTCCATGTGCATTTTAAAAAATTTATATTCTACTGATGGCAGAATATTTTATAAATGATCAAGTTGGTCGAAAGTATCATTTTTTCATACTCTATTGATTTTTTATTATATTGTTCTATTGATTTCTGAGAAAGAAGTACTGATACCTCCATGTATAAATTTCCCTTTAGTTCTATAAGTTTTTGCTTCATATATTTTGAAACCCTATTTTTAGGTTCATACACATTTAGGATTGTTACATCTTTTTGATGAGTTCTCCATTTATAGTTATGTAATATCTCTCTTTGTCCATGCTAATACTTCTTTTTCCAAATCTTTTTCAATATAAGCTCTCCAGATTCACAAACTGGAACTTCTCCCTCTTACACTCTCACATATCTTAATCTACTTTTGTCAGATAACTACGTAGTTTACATGTTTCTAAATACAGAACTATTTGGCTTTCAGAACAAGTTGAGAGCTGTGTAGTGACTGAAACACATGCCCTCCAAATTTAAGGCGATCTCACAGTAGCAAAAGAGAAAAATTTTAGAAAGCATTCTGTGGAGGTTAGTTGACATAATAGCTTGAAAAAATTGAAGTTCTGTATGGAACACTTTATTTTTCTTACATTTCGGGATCTCTAGCCTGTTCCTTGTCCTGTTTTCCCCGAAATTGTGTTCTAGTAAACATCAGAGGGACTGAGCATCAGAGTGACCCCTAATGCCAAAGTATACACACTCCCACTCCCTAAATGCCAACCTAAATTCCTGAGGGAGCCAGGATTGGCTTGATATCTATTTCTGGATCTCAAAATAGTGGAGAGTTCTGTTAGGTTGTTTTTAGTCCTAACAAGGCAGCATTGGCCATCAGAGCTTGCTGTGTCAATGGTAGAGGAAATAGTAATCCCTTGCCACCTATTCTTTTTTTTTTTTTTTAAGATTTTATTTATTTATTTGACAGAGATCACAAGTAGGCAGAGAGGCAGGCAAAGAGAGAGAGGGTGAAGCAGGCTCCCTGCTGAGCAGAGAGCCCGATGCGGGACTCCATCCCAGGACCCTGAGATCATGACCTGAACCGAAGGCAGCGACTTAACCCACTGAGCCACCCAGGCGCCCACCTTGCCATCTATTCTTGACCATTATTTCCACCGCATGGGGCTTTTAAAAAAAAAATCACTATAAACCAGAAAATAACTCTGCCTAGAGAAAGGGAAAACTATCTTTGCCGTGATTTGGCAGAAAAATCAAATGATGAAAATGGGGAGTATCCTTTCTGAGTCTAAAATTTTTTGCCTGGAATATGAGAATTATGATAATGCCTGCATCAGATGTTTCTGTGAGAAACAAATAAGATAATTGATAAGAAATAATTTAATGAACTGTAGAACTCTAATATTAGTTATTAATATTGCTGGTTATAGTACCTATAAGACCTATCATCTTAATAATTCAGTTTTAGCTGGGAAAGATGATGCCTTTATTTGGCTTATATTTCTTTCAGATTCCTTTCTTGCTTTATGGAGAGAAACAACTGGTATTTCAACAAATTTTTTTCTTTCAGTTTTATTGAAATATAATTGATATACAGCACTGTATATTTGAGCAAATAGCATGATGATTTGACTTACATATATTGCAAGTAAATTAATATTTTTAAAGATGTATTTATTTATTCGAGAGAGAGAGAGAGAGCATGAGTGGGAGGGGCAGAGGGAGAGGGAGAGAAAATCTGAAGCACACTTAGCACTGAGTGTGGAGCCTAACATGGGGCTCAATCTCAAGACCCACATACTATGACTTGAGCCAAAACAAAGAGTCCTACACTTAACCAGCTGCACCACCCAGGCACCCCACACGCAAATTATGTTTAAAAGTCTTTTATCCTTTATAGCAATTCCTCTGCTTTCTATTTTTAATGAGATGATTCAATCTGTCTGTATTCTTTTCAATGAATCCATGTTCACTTAAAGGTATTTTAAGAAAACAAAATATTTCTATGAATACACATGGTACATCTTATCTTTAAAAGACTAAATTTGAAAAGCTAGAAATCTTTCTTCAGCTATTTCTAAAATATATCACCCCTAAATACCAGTCTTCACGTTCTCAGAATTCATATTCAATCATCACTACATCTCAAGATATATATATATACATAACTTCTGTTTCAGATGAGGTCAGCTGGAATAGTCTTACTGTGTAATCAGGATTTTTAGACTGTGCAAAACATAGTATTTTTTTTCCTATGGAAGTATAATTGACATACAGTATCCTGTTAGTTTCAAGTGTATATCATAATGACTCAATATTTTTATACATTACAAAATTATTTCCATGATGAGTCTAGTTATTATCTGTCACCATACAAAGTTATTGAAATATTATTGACTATATTCCCTATGCTGTATATTATATCCCCATGAGTTCCTTAATTTATTACTGGAAGTTTGTACATCTTAATCCTCTTCACCTATTTTACCCTGCAAAGCACAGTTACTTTTTTTTTTTTTTTTGAAGATTTATTTGTTTGTTTGAGAGAGAAAGGAAGAGAGTGTGAGCAGGGGGGGGCAGACAGTGGGAGAGGAAGAGAGAATCCTCAAGCAAACTTCCTGCTGAGCATGGAGCCAAAGCCTGGATGTGGGGCTCAATCCCAGGACCCTGAAATCATGATCTGAGCCTAAATCAAGAGTCTGCTGCTTAACCAACTGAGCTACACAGATGCCCCCTTGCAAAGCATAGTTTTAAAGTCTCTGCACATAAAATATATGTGGGTTTTGAAATATGTGAGGTTGATGAAAAAAATTAAAGTACAAAAAATTACATTTTAAAATAATTTATTGAGCACAAATTATAATGAATTGCTTACATTATTCAGAATTAGTGGGTTCAGCACCATCTTTTTGAACACCATGTATTGACATAAACTTTGTTCATGGAAACTATAAGAAACAATTGAAAGCATAATCTAAAAAAGTTTTGACTTATGATGAGCACTGGGTGTTATATGTAAGTGATGTATCACTAAATTCTACTCCTGAAACCAATATTACATTATTATATGTTAACTAACTAGAATTTAAATGAAAACTTAAAATAAAATAAAAATTGAAATCAACACAGCCTTAAAGAATATAGTTACAAAGAAATAAAAATATTTTTTTAAAAGTTCTCCAAATTAGGTTGCTTGTTTGGAATTAATTTTGACTGGGATTTTCTGTACAAATTTGGAATGTAAAATTTTTTTCAATTACTTGATTAACTCAACTGCTTGTACTCTAAATTAATTGGAGTTTAATGCATTTTTCACTGAATTGGCAATTGGGAAAGGGAAAATGTATTCATAATGACTAAGAATTGGCACTCATGAAAAGTAAAAAAACAATTATTTATAAGTGGATTGTTCATTTCATTATTCAGTTTCTCACTATTACTATATAATGATCAGATTTCTAAATAGAAGCATACCAAAAGATTAAAAATTTTAATTATAAACACTTTTTAAGTTTTTTCATAAGGAGACAAATACAGTTTTTTCACTAAGATATACTATTTATTTTAAAAGTTTATAAATTACATGGAATAAAATATCAGAAAGGTGTTGGGTGAATGTATTAATAGTCAATATTTATAATTTAATAAATATTTGTTATATTTACCAATGTTTATTAAGCCCTTATTATGTGCCTATGTATTTGTAGATTTTTTTTTTAAAGATTTTATTTATTTATTTGACAGAGAGAGATCACAAGCAGGCAGAGAGGCAGGCAGAGAGAGAGAGAGAGATGAGGAAGCAGGCTCTCTGCTGAGCAGAGAGCCAGATGCGGGACTCGATCCCAGGACCCTGAGATCATGACGTGAGCCGAAGGCAGCAGCTTAACCCACTGAGCCACCCAGGCGCCCTATTTGTAGATTTTTATCTGATTATCATAACCCTCTGACATATCTCCATTTTATAGATAAAGACATTAAGCCTCAGAATATGAATTCACTTATACATGTCAGGAAGCCAGTATAAGATAGAAATATAATTTGAATAAGATGTCTGACTTCATAGTCTGTGAATTTGCATGTGTTTGAATATATTTGTGTATGTGTGTTTGTTTTAATATACAAGTAAAGACTCTGTACTATTTTCAGTTGCATTAAAAAAGGAAGCTAAAAATTTTTCCTTTTTCTAGTACCTAGTATGAAGGACCAAATATTTATACAATTTTTAAGGTTTTTCAAAAATATGGTGTGTATAGTTACATTGCATATCTTATGAGTACACTTATGTTTTTTATATTCTTTGACCTTGAAGGAATATTCTTATCTGATATTTTAATAGAAGTATGGTATCCTTGGGGCATCTGGATGGCTTAGTTGGTTAAGCATCTGCCTCTGGCTCAGGTCATGATCCCAGGCTCCTGGGATGGAGCCCCACATCAGGCTCCCTGTTCAGCAGGGAGTCTGCTTCTCCCTCTCCCTCTGCTCCTCCCCCCACCCTGGCTCAAATAAATAAAATCTTTTTAAAAAAAGGTTTTTTAACATTATAAAGTTTTGACATTATAACATAGTTTTAACATTATAAAAATCAAACATTAAACTACTTTATAAACATTATAAAAGTATGAAAAATTTGAAAAACCAAACCATTCGAGAGGCTGAGAAGCCAAGTTTAGATGTGCTGTAAAACATACTAAATAACTTGGGGTGCCTGGCTGGCTCTGTTGGTTGGGTGACTGACCTGCTTTCAGCTCAGGTCATGATTCTGGAGTCCCAGGATCAAATCCCATATCAGGCTCCAAGCTCCATGGGTAGTCTGCTTCTCCCTCTGACCTTCTCCCCTCTCATGCTCTCTCTCTCTCAAATAAATAAAAAAAATCCTTAAAAAAATACTAAATAACTCACAAAGAGGAGTTCTAAATATCTATATTTAAAAAAAAGATTTTATTTATTGATTTGAGAGAGAGCATGTGCTCATGAGGTAGGGAGGGGCTGAGGGAGAGGGAGTAGCAGACTCCCCGCTGAGCAGAGAGCCTGATGCAGGACTCTATTTCAGGACCCCGAGATCATGACCTGAGCTGAAGGCAGAGGCCTACCCCACTGAGCCACCCAAGGACCCCTAAATATTTCCATTTTTGAAAAGAATTTTAATAGACTTTATTTTTTAGAATGATTTTGGGTTTAGCAAAGTTGAGTGGGAAGCACAGAACGTTCCCATATATCCCTGCCTCTGAAATGCAAAGGCTCTTCTACTTAACATCCTGTACCTAAGTGACACATTTGTTATAACTGATGGCCCAACAATGATGGATCATTATCATTCAAAGTCCATAGTTTACGTTAGGGTTCAGTCTTAGTGTTTTACATTCTATGGGCATGGACCAATATATAATGACATGTAGTCATCACCATAATAGTGTCAAACTGAGTAGTTTCATTGCCCTCCAAATCCTCTGTGCTGTACCTGTTCATGCTTTTCTCCCCACAACCACTGACATCACTAACATTTTTACTGTTTCTATAGTTTTGCCTTTTCCAGAATGTCATATGGCTGGAGTCATGTAGTGTGTAACCTTTTCGGATTGGCTTCTTTCACTTAGTAATATGCATTTAATTTTCCTCTGTATCTTTCCATGGCTTAATAGCGCTTTTTAAAAAGATTATATTTATTTATTTGAGAAAGCGAGCAAGCGTGTGTGCCTGCGTGGATGCGAGGGGAGGGACAGAAAGGGAAGGAGAGGAAGAGGGAAAGAGTCCCAAGCGTGGAGCCCCAGGTGGGACTTGATCTCATGACCCTGAGCCAAAACCAAGAGTGGGATGCTTAACTGCCTGAGCCACCCAGGCTCCCTGTATAGCTCTTTTTAAGTGCTGAATAAAATTCCAATGTCTGGTTGTACTAAAGTTAATCTATTCACCCACTAAAAGACATATTGGTTGCTCCAAGTTTTGACAACTATAAATAAATCTGCTATAAACATCTATGTGCAGGTTTTTGTGTGGACATAAGTTTTCAACTCCTTTGGGCAAATACTATGGCATGCAATTACTGGATTGTATGGTAAGAATATGTTTAATTTTATAGGAAAGTGCCAAACTGTCTTCCAAAGCGGCTGTACTATTTTGCATTCGACCAGCAGTGAAGGGAAGCTGCTATTGATCTATATTCTCTGTCAGCATTTAATGTTGCCAATGTTTCACATTTTAGCCATTCTCACAGGTGCATGATGGTGATTCCTTCGATTTTCAGTTCCCTACTGACATATGCTGTTGAGCATCTTTTCATATACTTATTTGCCACCTGTACATCTTCTTTGGTGAGGTGTCTGTTTAGGTCTTTTGTTCACTTTTAAATTGGATTGTTCACTTTCTTGCTGTTGAGTTTTAAGGATTCTCCGTATACTTTGGATAAGTGTCCTTTATCAGATATTGTGCAAAATATTTACAAATATTTTCCCCCATTCTGCAACATGTCTGCTCATTCTGCTGTCCTCGTGTTTTTCAGAGTAGAAGTTTTTAATTTCAATGAAGCCCAAGTTATCAGTTATTCATTTCATGGATCATGCCTTTCAATGTTGTATGTAAAAGCTCATCACCATACCGAGATCATGGAATTTCTCTTATGTTCTCTTCCAGGAATTTTATAGTTATTGTTTTACATTTTATATTTACATGAGATTCCTTTTGAGTTCATTTTTGTGAAGACTGTAAGGTGTCCAGATTCATTTTGTGTGTGTGTATGGATGCCCAGTTGTTCCAGTAGCATTTGTTGAAAAGACAATCATGGCTCCATTTTATTGCCTTCGCTCCCTTGTCAAAGATCTGTTGACTATATCATTGTAAGTCTGTTTCTAGGCTTTTCATTCCATTCCATCGGTCCATTTATCTATTCTTCTACCAATACCAAACGATCTTGATTATATTAGATCCACAGTAAGTTTTAATTGGTGTTTTAGATCATTTACATTCAATGTAATAGTTATTTTAGGACTTAAATGTGCCATTTTATTTTTTTGTTTTGTGTTTATTGTCTTTTTTGCTCTTCTGTGTTCCTTTTTCTGCTTCCTAATAGTTTACCTGATCAATTTTTATAGTTCCATTTTTATGTATGGTACATTTGCATTTATCTCTTTGAATAGATTTTTAGTCATCATTCTAGGTATTACATTTCATATATGTACAACCTATCACAGTTTAGTGTTGTTGATGATTTACCAGTTCAAATAAACCGTGTTTATCTTTATATCCCTTTAACCTCCCATTTTTAATGTAATTGTCTTAAATATTGCCTTTACATACAGTTAGAACCACAGCAGGCATTGAGACATCATCCAGGGTGGTCCTGACCAAATCAGAGAAGACTTTAAAAGAAACATTAGAGACCACATTCCCACTACTCTGTTGTCCATGAGGGCCCTTGGGGAGCGGAAAGTGGTCCTGTACCAACACCTAGCAAGAAAGTGGGAATCTCTGTCTTACAACTGCAAGAAAGTGAATTCTGCCAACAACTTGTTGCAGTTTGTTACACAGGGATAGAAAACTAGTACACAATTCTTGCTTTTGAGTTGGGGTAGGTGGAACTAGAGCAGCTTTGAGTCTATGGCCATTTTTGTCCCTCTACTGAGGCAAAACCTTTCTGGCCAACATTCTGTGAATTAGGAGGATTTCTACTCTAGATAGGGAACAGGTATCATTCCCATCAATGGATTAACTCCAGGGATTATTTCTTTTAAACCTTTTCATTGTTCTTTCCCCCAGCCTCAGGTAGTGTCTTATGTGTAAATGTTAATCAGTACTCAGCGGAAGACTCTCAAAAGAGAGAAATCTCTTCAGTCTCTGGAGTTCTTTCTCTTTGAAGCTCCAGTACTTTTCCTTGTAGACAATAGGCACCCTGGTCACCTAAGAGTCCTGGCTCAGGGAGGTTCCTTCTGCCTGAGCTGTGGCCTGGAAACTCCCTCTGGCTAAGCTGGGGCCATCATAGGGCTCATTTTACTTGAGTTCACCCAAGAATCACAGGAGCATCATTCTTCCATCTAAAACCTGAGGACTATGTAGGAATCTATAGACAAAAGGCTAATTTAAGAGAAATTCTACACTGATTTTCATGGGTCAATATACAGGGAGATATGGAGATCATGGTGTGTTTGGGTAAATGTGAATAGTTTTAGCATTTGCAAGTGTTTAGAAAAAGTAAACCAAAGCAACTTTATTCTTCAGTATTTATTGAATGTCTAATCTGTGCCATGCTCTGCTAGACTCTTGGGCTCTAGTGATGAGCACAAGGAGGTCCAGTCCCTGATCCTATGTAGCTAATGGCCAACATCAAGTGCTGTATTGTCTAATGTAGAATGTATGTGTCAAATAAAATAGCATCCGATTATCTTATCAAGGCATGCCAAGTAATTCTTAAGATGCAAACACATGAAGCAGCAATTCCAGGTTGAATTCTTTTTCAGCACACTATTAACCCACTTCTCATCACTAGTGGCCTAAACATCTGCCCTGTGCTCAGGGAATGCAAACTAATGTTAATATTGGTTTCATCAGACATAGAAGTGAAGGGCAAAAGGAAGAAAAGAGGAAAGAAGGCAAGTCTTGTGCCCCCAGAGGCAATTAAACACATTTTTTTCTATCTCTTGTTTTCTACGTATTATCCATGCTACTCTTTTTATTAGTCCATTATGTTTAGCTCTGTTGAATACTGGCCTAGAGTGATGTTGAACAGAATACGTTTCCCATTGCTGACTTTCTCTTCTATCTACAGAGACCTGTATTCATAGTAAATGGATTTCTCATGGGAAGTTATTTGCAATTTTGGTAAACAACATGGCTTAGTGAATCTAAAACAAACAAATATAGAAGAATAAGGGACTGGGTTGAGGGTATTTAGGGAGGGGGAATCTGTTGAACCCTGTTACTAATGAGTTACTCTTTTCTAAGCATTGCACATGTGTTTCAAATAGATCTCAAGAGGAGTTTGTATATCACTTTTTAAAAAGATTTTATTTATTCTTTTGAGACAGAGAGATACAGAGAGAGAGCATGAGCAGGGGGAGAAGCAGACTCCCTGCTGAGCCTGGAGCCGGACACGGGCTCGATCCCAGGACCTGGAAATCATGACCTGAGCCAAGGCAGACACTTTAACCATCTGAGCCACCCAAGTGCCCTGTGTATCATTTTTCAGAGGAGAAGGGAAAGAAAAATTTAATACTCTTTCTGCTCTTATCTCATTGAGTGCTTTTTTTTTTTTTTTTTTTTTTTTTGGTTCTAATGTATTCTTCCTCAAAAGGGCAGAATCCAGGCCTGGTGCAGTGTGAGAGAAGGGGTTAGTCTGTTCTATAAACTGTTAGAGAGATTTAAAAAATAGGCAATCTAATTGACTCATACGTGGCTCACAGCCATATAAATGCTTACAAAATTGCTTCTTGCGCAGCAGTAGTGACCACAGAGAAGCAGAAGTAAAATGGAGGCAAGTGAGATGAGAACTCTTAGGAAATCTTTAACAGGACTTTAAAACCCTTGTCAAACCTTTTGTTTAACTTTGTGCAAAAAACATCCTTTAGAAAATTAAATGCACTTCAAGGAGCATACTCCAAGTTGAAATTCACATACTTTGCCTCAAAATAATACCTCTTTGGTGTTAAAGTCTGTCTCTACAAATACATTGCCTTTTAGAACAAACTGCTGCAGAAAAACAATTTTTTTTTTTCACAAAGAACTGTGACTCCATTGTTACTAGGAGATTTGTAATCTGTTTTAAACATGTTACTAAAATAGAAGTTGACATAACTACTGAATTTGCTGTTTATATTTAATTAAAGGCATTGCTAAAATAAAATATATTTGGGTGTTTCTTAAAGCTATTAGCAACATGCACATTTATAACTTTCTCTATATTCACTTTTTTTATTGAAGCATATTGGACATATAATACTGTATTAATTTCATTAAATTCACTTTTTTCCCCCTGTATTCACTTTTAACAAAAATGTTCTTGTTGTCTTTTTCAAGACTCTCTGTCTTTATATTGACTGGCTTTATCTATGATTATTTCCTCCTTTCTCTGTGTGCTCTGCTCAAAGTTGCCTCATACCTTCACTCCACATTATTTGTTCTTTCCTTATCAACCATACTACAAAAAAGTTCCTTCATCTGTGCTTTGCTTTTACTAATTAATTAAATGTAATCAGGTGAAATACAATATAATTCATGTATAGTTTTAATCTCTAAATTGGTTGGTTTGTCACCAACTTGGAAGTAGGAAATTATTTCCCTCTGTGTAAGACTTCATTATAAAAGCCTATGTTGTCATAATGATAACAATATAGTTACTCAACATGTTCTTTGTTACAAAAAAATATTTCCACAGTTACTAAAGACATTTTTCAGGCATCCACTTGAATTTCTAAACTAATTCTCTGATTTGTTTCATTACCCTCCTGTGTTAGTTTTTACCAATTCCTAGAAATTTGTATCATCATTTTAAGTTAAAATGAAAAACTGAACCTCCTTTAGGAATGAAACTAAGACCTGAGATTCATTATTAAAATGATAATTTTTTTTTTTTTTTTGCTTCTGGTGATTTAGTAATGAAAAACTTAAAAATATTTTGTGTGTGTGTGTGTATGACTTTCTAGACTATGACACCAACAATAAAAGTGTCGAACCATTCTAAAGGAATAGAAGTTTTATTTAAATATTTGATTTCTTAGGGCAGCTGGGTGGCTCAGTCAATAGAGATCTGACTCTTGATTTCCCTTCAGGTCATAATCCCAGGGACATGAGATCAAGCCTTGCATCAGACTTTGTTCTCAGCACAGTTACAAATCCTATCGAGTTTCTGCTCTGGCCTCAGAAAATTCACCCTGGATGCTATACCACAGCTAGTTCCAATCATGTGAAATTTCCTGTGAGTCTCAGAAGATATTTTGAACATTTTCCAATCAAAGGTCTTAAGTGTTCTCATAAAATTTAGGTATTACAATTAAAATATGTGGGAAAATGGAAGCTATAACTTTCAAATCACCACCAGGATATGTCCTGTCCTCTTTCTCCTACTCCTTGTGGCTACTCATGGAGGCAGAGGTCAACTAAAGTTTTGGGAAAATACTGCACTATTTAACCCAAAGAAGGCAGCAAGAGCAGAGCCATAGGTCATAACATTAGCTACTTCCATCAAAGTTTTGATCCTTCCTTTAGAAGAGCCAACAGTTAAAGAAACTTAATTCCAGCCCATCTAGAAGAAAAGTAAATGTGAATAAATTTAACTCCTACATTGCTGTTATCTTACCTTCCAAATCACTGATTGCTTAAGAGAATAATCTGTTTTCTCGTTCACTGCCAGGTTTACATATATGGGCCTCGCTTTTCTCTGAAACAGAAAGGCTGTCACTTAAGTGCTGTAGGTAGGCCCTTTACCTGTGTTGACAGAACTCCACAGGGCAGGCCAGGCAAATGAATGGGGTTGTTGCTAGGACACCAGGCTGTTTCCAGGACAGCAGCCCATTGCTGTTTGCTATTCTCTTGACTAACTAACAATACACCTGTTCCTTAAGAAATAGCTTATTTTCCTTCATTGCAAAGCAAACACAGAGTGGGAAATCACACAGCTGCATGTCTGCACCTTCTCTGTAGCTTTCCAGGAGGAATACAATACACCAAATATAATTTAATTTGTGGAAGGGGAATTCATATACCCATACAATATCTAAATCTTCGTATATAATAAAATATTTATGTGACTGTTTGAATCATTTTTATAATTCTAGTGCACCATATGTCACACAGGATGTGAGGCAACAATGCATATTCTTTTGTAGCCACCCAAGATTTATTCTACAAGTGCATATAGGGTGACCGTTTTTTAAAAATGAGTTTCTCAAAACTACACATGATGGTTTCCAACAGAACTCACCATTTCCCCCCTTCTACTTGCATCTAATTTTCACCAAAATTATTACCACTGCTGTCTACGATTGCTAACCAGGCCTGCAACTAAGGTGCCTATCCACAGAAAGTAGGAAGGCCCCCATTTTCAGGGGCATGTAAGTGCTCTGTTGCCAACATCTACCCAAAGGTGATAAGTATCTAAGTCAAGTGTGCCAAAATCTACATCAAAAGCAAGTCTCCCAGGGTGCCTGGGTAGCTCAGTGGGCTAAGTGTCTGCCTTGGGTTTTGGTCATGGTCTCAGGGTTTAGGATTGAGCCCCAAATCAGGCTTCCTGCTCAGTGGAGAGGCATGCTTCTCTCTCTCCCACTCCCCCTGCTTGTGTTCCCTTTCTCATGCATGCTCTCTCTCTGTCAAATAAATAAATGAAATCTTAAAAAAAAAAAAAAAAAGAGCAAATCTCCTTCTACTGATGAAATCACTAATTCCAAGGGTTCCTAATCTTTCAACAGTTTTGACGCCCTCCTTTATTGTCTCCCCAGTCCCCTAAGACTAAAGCGTAAGTCTGTGGGAAACTGGGCTAGAGGACAGTTTAGTTGACAGACACTGCCTTATTCAGAACTATCCGTCTCTTCCAACACAGCCTATCCAAGCAGGAGCCTTGGTTCTTCACGTAAACAGACTTCTACAGCCCAAACACTGTTCCTTAAAACGTGCACACATATTCACTTTGGATTATAGGTAAATAAATTTCAGTTTGAGATGGAATTTGAACAGCATGTGATTCCACTCTTTGGAAAGCATGTTCACTTGATATCATATCTTCATTATGTGGTATTTAAAGCTATTGATTATTAGTGTATCTATTGGATAACTGAGAGTTTGACACAGTTCACAAGGTTATATAACCAAACCCAATGGATTACAAAGATACGATGATTCACTGTAGCTACAAAACCACTTCATAGAGAAGTGATCATTCTCCTGCTTTCAAAGGGTCTCTGTAGTGCCTGAAAATAGAGTTCAAAGAGCTTCCCTTCTTGCCCAGTAAGTGCATCGTTCACAAGTTTCATTCTGGAGGTTCGCTCAGCTTTTTTTACTCTGCTTCAATCTGGGGTAAGACTTGCCTAAAGGCATCTGGACTCTTTTCCCACTATAAATAAGAGGTCCCACACATATCAGGTATAGAAAAGGGAGTAAAACCCTTAGGATTAGGGTTTATCCATCAGAGTAGTTATGCTGCTCTATCTGATTTTGACTTGAACCAAGATTCTTTCTTGCTCCATCCACTTTAGTTGCTTTCCTGAGCATGACCACCCAAGCTCGTGGCATTGTAAACTAGGTTCTCATGATCTCTTCTCTACTGCCTTCAGTTTGTCTCATTCTGATGCAACCAACACTGTGATCATTTGCCTTCCCTTCTCAAAAGCATGAAATGATTCCCTACTGCAGAGGTCAACAATCTATAACCTGCGCATCGAATCTGGCCGCCTGAAGCTTTGTACAGCTTGTGAACTAAGAATGGTTTTTACATGTGAACATTTGTAATGCATTTGTTGGGTACACTAACCTTGAACCCCAATCTAGCAAAACGTGATCCCCAAAAGAATTTTGTACTATAGTCCTATATTACAAAAAGTACTCTATTCTTCTTCTTAACATCATTATTATTATATTTGGATTTCACTGTGAGAATTTGTTCTCTCTCTTGTTGTTTAAGTACTTACATAATACCCTTGATTTTGCCTCTTGGCCTGCAAAGACTGAAGTATTTGCTATCTGGATCTTTAGAGAAAAAAGGTTGTTGGCCTGTGCCTTAGCACATTTAGAGTAAATCTGAATCTTGTAACCTGAGGTTCAAAAACTTTTTCATAATCTCGCACTTGACCGCAACCTATACTTTCACTGATCTATTTATTGTTCTACGCTTTCCTGCCTATTCTCTTTGTCCTTTTCTCTTTCTCTGCAATGTCCTTCCCCTTCCATCTCTTGATACTAACGCCATCCCCTTTCTATGAAGTCTTTTGAGATTTCCACTGCTTGATTACATTTTCTCCTCATTTCTCTTGTATGTTACAGTATACCTTAGGTATAATCAGTCTTCAGCTAATTAGGGTAATAAGACTACATAAGTGTTGGGGGCAAGAGTGGAGGAGGAAATAATATAGGCTGTCAAAGTTAGAATATGTCTTAAAGTGGATATAAGGTAAACTTATTCGCTTGCGATTAAGTCTGATGTATAGTGAGCACTTTCTTACCTACCTTTCCAGAAGTCGTTCACCCGCCTTCTAACCACAGCCCAATGTCCAGGCCACATGATCTGAGAGTAGTTCTGCCCTCAGTCTATGAAGAAGTACATGACTTTGGCTTAAGTCATCAGTGCATTACATCTCCTTTGCCAAAGTGGTCAGGGTGCACATATGACTTGGGCTAATCTGGAGTGAATCTTCGGGCCTTTGCTTGGAATACTTGGAAATACAAAGTGGAAATACATCGCCTTCTACAACCATCTTGCAACCAGAATGGGAGAAACCATCCAAGAATGGAATCAGAATAAAGGAAGAGGAGCCAAAATCAAAAGGGAAAAACAGAAAGTTTAATAACATCATTTGGTCCTTTATATCCACCTGCATCTGAACCTCGACCTAACTATGGACTTCAAGGTTAGATAGCCATCTAATTTCCTTTTCTGAAAACTAGTTTGGGTGAGGGCTTCTGACCTTAGGGACCATAAGATCCTGATAAAAGAACACATCAATCAGTCTGTACGTGTCTTTCAGAAGTATGACAAGAATTCAAATCCAGTTGTCTGGAAGAGAACAAGACAGGAAGAAGTACATGGTGCCGGCTGCTGCTGGTGGTGTTTGGTGCCTCCACTCTCATCATTCTCTCCCTCTCTGCTAAGCAAACATGCAATGTGCTACAAGAAATTACAGGATAAGTTCATTTTTAAAAATCTGAAAAGCAAATGAGTCATTTGACCCCCATCCCATATAAAATTCAAGATCACATTTACCTACACATAATTAGAAAGGAAAGTATTGTTACTAGGTTGACATAATGCAGCAAGGTTTGCAGTTCATAACAATATATCAAAGTTTTCATTGATTCATCGTCATTTTATGTTATTGTACTTATTTATTTATTTACTTAAGAGAGAGCAAGGGGGCCCTAGTAGGGGGTTGTTTTTATTTATTTATTTAAGAGAGAGTGAGGAGGTGCTAGAAGGGGGCAAGCCAGAGGAGAAGGAAGAGGGAGAGAGAATCTCAAGCAGACTCCACACTGAGCACGGAGCCTGACACTGGGCTCAATCCCACGACCCTGAGAGCATAAACTGAGCCTAAACCAAGAGGTGGACACTCATCCAGCCAGGTGCCTCCATTTTAAATATAGACATACACATGTAAGTCTGAATATGTTCACCTGTATTTATCATGTTTGAACTTAAAGTGGTTTAGTCCAGTGCTAACTTATTGAAAATTAATCGTAGTGTATAGAACTAGCCAGAGATAGGTGGTACATGGGAGTAATAGGAAAATGCCCTTAAAACCAGAACTTGTTCTTCTGGCCATAATGGAATAACAGAAGCTAGATTTACCCTTCCACCTCAAACAGCTTGGATACAGTTGGTGTACAGACATTGGACAATAAGCAGCACAGGACAGCCCATAAGGGAGATAAGGGGACAAATGAGGTGAGAGCCCAAGGGATACCACAGCTCACAGGCAGCAATGCAGGCAAGAGGAACACAGGCCAAAGCCAATAGTCTCATTGGATTGGGGAGCAAGAACTGAGAGTTTCAGGAGGCTGAAGCAACTGAAATTTACAGGTAAAACATCAGAGAAGTGAGAGCTACATTGAGAGAGTCATAATTCTCAGAGCTTTGCAGAGAAAACCTCTCACGTTTTAATCTCGGTGTGGGAAATCTATTGAGGCTGAGGAGAGAATCACTGGAAAGGGGCAGGAGGAAAATCCCTACAGGGTTATTCCCACAGGGCTGAAAATAGTTCAGGTTTCCACTGATACTGGATAAAGTGTTCAGAAGAGCAGTGTTTCAGTAGTGAAGTCACGTAAGCTCTGGACTCAAGGCTGTTCAGACGAAGTAGATCAACGGGTACCTGAGGCTAGGGATAGAAATGGGAGATTTATTACAAATTGCCTTGCAGGAAATTTTTTGGAGTGACAGAGAGGTACTAAAAATAGAGTGTAGTGATGATTACACAACTGTACAAATTTACCGAACACCATTCTGATGAGCGAGTCTAATGGGTGTTGGTTTTTTTTTAAGATTTTTTTTTTTTAATGATTTTCTTTATTTATTTGACACAGAGAGAGAGAGACAGTGAAAGAGGGAACACAAGCAGGGGGGAGTGAGAGAGGAAGAAGCTGGCTTCCTGCTTAGCAATGAGTCTGATGCGGGACTTGATCCCAGGACCCAGAACCATGACCTGAGCTGAAGGCAGATGCTTAACAACTGAGCCACCCAGGTGACCCTAATGGGTGTATTTTATCATATATTAATTATATCTCAATAGAGCTGTTAACAACCAACCAAACAAGATTACTCTGTGGCTACACCTATATCATTGAAATCATTTTCAAGTATCTTTTACAGTTTGGGCTGTGATTTGACTCTTCCATTTGACTAAGTTCATCAAAGATAAGGACTGAAACTTGCACACCTTTGCAACTTCTCCACTTATTAGCTGGGTCTCCTGCTCATAAAAAATATTCAATACATATTTATTGAGTGTTTTAGGACCTTTTTTTTTTTTTTTTGCTTCCTGGATTTTTAGTTTGGCTCTTCCTTGCTAGCCTAACTTAACTGCATGCCATATTTTACCGCCACAAATACTAAACATACAAAGTATACTACTATTTGCCCTTGAATACACTTTTTTTAAACACTGTTCTAGTATAAAGGCCTGTTATTTGTCATTGGGTAGCAGGGTCTGAAGAGACAAACAAATTGAGCAAAAGACAAGGACCGATTTGTGTTTCCAGTAGCATCAAAAGTAATGAATATGGTGCAAAAAAAAAAAAAGGGCAGAGATGAAGATGGTGCTATTTTAACACTAACTGTTATATTTACTTAAACTATTCCTTCCTTTTCCCATCAGATACGTTCACTCTACAAGGGGAAAAATAGTAAAGCTTCCTATTCATCTGGCTTAGGAAAGAAAAAAGAAAAATGAAAAAAAAAAAAAGAAATTTTTTCCAGAAACCAGAAAGTCTGCAGAAGGACACACCTTGTCCTAATCAGATATCAAAACAAACAGAGCAACTCATAGAAACCACTTCAAATAAAGTATTCCTCTTACCCAAAATTCTTGGGGAAAAAAATAAAACCAAGAAAATATGACTGTCCTATGTAAACTAAATAAAAATAAGGTATAATTGTGGGCAAAAGTCCCTTGAAACAGATGGAATTAGTTCTGCCACTGAAAACAAACAAATCTTGTCCTGAAGTAGTAAACAGATGAATCACAAATACTAGCTAACATGGTCTAAAATTCATACAGAATACCAGTCACCTATCTTGACATCATAGTCATGAAATCCTTGACAGTTCTCTTCTGTTTTATTTTTTTTTAAAGATTTATTTATTTATTTATCTATTTGACAGAGAGAGAGATCACAAGTAGGCAGAGAGGCAGACGGGGGGTGGGGGGGAAGCAGGCTCCCTGCTGAGAAGAGAGCCCGATGCAGGGCTTGATCCTAGGACCCTGAGATCATGACCTGAGTCAAAGGCAGAGGCTTAACCCACCAAGCCACCCAGACACCCCCTAAAATTTTAGAGAAAGAAAAACTTATATATATACAAATAAACACGATGAAGGGATGGAATATGATTGTAAAGATGAAAATTTAAAAAGACTCTAAAAAAGAAATTGATAAGGTAAGAAGTTGGTTGAAAAAAAGAAAAGAAAAAAAGAGTAAAGAATGTGATCAGGCTGGAGACTAGAACAAAGCTATGCCCTATACTTTGATCTATTAGAATAAATTGTATCCCAAAATTTTAAAGAAAAATACCCCTATATGTATAAAAAAAATAAGGTTAAATACAATGAAGGGATAAACTCTGACTATAACAATGAAAATTTAAAAAGATTTAAAAAGGTATTGATAAGATAAAGATAGCTAAAAATGTTAAAAAAGGAAAGAGCAAAATTTTTAAAAACTAGAATAAGAAAAAATAAAATAAAATAAATTTAATTTTGAAAGACTAAAGGATCATGCGGAAAAGGCCATGAATTCTATGTGTTGATTTTCCCTAGCTCTGGAGTTCCACAGTTCTTATTGGTCAGTGAACTTGTTCTTGGCTGGATGCTCTTGCTGATCTTCTGGGGGAAGGGCTTCTTGCAATGATTCTCAAATGTCTTTGCCTCAGGTGGAATTGCACCACCCTTGCCAGGGGCCAGGCTAAGGAATCTGTTTGGGTTTGCTCTCAGGAGCTTTTGTTCCCTGAATGATTTCCATAGAGCTTTGGAGGATGGGAATGAAAATGGCAGCCTCCCAATCTTCAGCCTGGAGGAGCAGAGAGCTCAGGGCCTCACTTCTCAGTGTGCCTTCAGAGAGAAGCGGTCAGTCCCTCCCATCTCCCTGGTCTCTCGCCACACTCGGAGCTTACATGGCCTGTGACTGACATTTTTATTTCTGATGCAAGGCTCTGTTTGGAGTCTCCAAACCCAGCTGATTCCTGCAGCACATTCCTGAGCTGCTCCTCTGGGATCAAGAAGTTGAGTCTCCCGGATTTGCTGCTTGTTGGGTCCCTGCCCGAAGAGCAGTGGCCCAACTCTGCCTCAGATCATGGTTTAAGGTAAACCTGCATTGAGCCTCCCTTCCTTGGCTCCATCTCTATAGCTGAGGTCCTGAGACCTGATGATATTTAGATCTCCTACTTCTCCACCATCTTGCTCCTCCACCTCTCTCTCCATAGAATTGTTAAGTAGATCAAATTTTATTATAAATTTTGCATAACATACATATCAAAATTGAAAAAAAACCTAAAGGCTAATCGTTTTTTTCTAATTTAAAATCAACTAATTAACATTAGTGTATTATTAGTTTAAGAGGTATTTAGTGATTCATCAGTTGCATATAATACCCAGTGCTCATTCCATCAAGTGCCCTCCTTAATGCCCATCACCCAGTTATCTCATCCCCCCACCCCTCTCCCATCCAGCAATCCTCGATTTGTCTCTTACAGTTTAGAGTCCTTTATGGTTTGTCTCCCTCTCTGATTTTGTCTTATTCTATTTTTCCTTCCCTTCCCCCGTGTCCATTTTTTTTCTTATTGAAATTCCACATATGAGTGAAATCATATGATACTTATCTTTCTCTGACTAAAGAAGAGATGGTACATATATAGTGGAATATTACTCAGTGATCAAAAAGAATGAAATCTTACCATTTGCAACAATATGGCTGGAAGTAGAGCTTTGGGTTTTTATTAAAAATATATTTATTGGGAGGGGCGCCTGGGTGGCTCCATCATTAAGTGTCTGCCTTTGGCTCAGGTCATGGTCCTAGGGTCATGGGATCAAACCCACATCAGTGGCCTTGCTCCATGGGAAGCCTGTTCTCCCTCTCCCACTCCCCCTGTTTGTGTTCCCTTTCTCACTGTGTGTCTCTCAGTCAAAAACAAAACAAAATAAAATAAAATCTTAAAAAAAAGATTTATTTATTGGGGTGCCTGGGTGGTTCATTTCGTTAAACATCGAACTTCCCCTTAGATCACGATCTCAGGGTCCTGGCATAGAACCCCATGTAGGGCTCACCTGGAAGTCTGCTTGCCCCTCAGGCTCTCCCCCTGACTCATGCCCTCTCTGTTTCTCTTCTCACAAATAAATAAAAATATTTTAAAAATAGATTTGTTTATTTATCTGAGAGAGAGAGAGAGAGAGCATGGGCAAGTGGGGAGAGAGGCAGAAGGAGAGAGAATCCTGAAGCAGACTCCCCACTGAACACTGAGCCCACTGCAGGTCTCAATCCTGGGACCCTGAGATCATGACCTGAGCCAAAAATCAAAAGTCAGCCACATAACTGACTGAGCCACCCAGGCGCCCCAGGCTAACAGTTAAAACAAAACCAAAACCAAAACTAGAACCCAATTAAAATAAAAATGATTTTAATGTTACTCTGTTGATTCCAATGTATGTAACAACCTAGCCTTTTTGCTTAAATATACTGTATATTTTGATGTGTCAACTCTCTAATAAATTATAATCACACAATTCTATATCACATCCATATTCAGACTATATGGACAGGAATGATCTTATATACAGGTAAGTGATGATGTGTTTGAAGGGTTGCAGGAAAATAAGCCCTTGTTGAGTACTTTCCTCATATGTTGTTTGATGCCTGAAATTCCACTATATTAATAGTAAATAGTGGTAGTCGCAGAGGCTGTAATAGTGACTGCATATTAAGCAACTACTGTATTAGTCTCTGACACATGCTTTTTATATGTTGCACAACTTAACCTGGAAATTTTGCAAGGCTGAGATGCTTTATTCTCAATTTACAGACAATGAAGTTAAGCTCAATGATATTAAATGACTTGCTCAAGATTATTGAGCCTATGGGAGACAAAGCTGAGATTTCTACAGGTTTGGGGCACTTCAAAACTCTTTCCTCTGGCCCATACAGCCTTCCAATGGTCAGCATGTCTTCCCATCATCCAAGAATAGCCAGGGTATCTGTGGGCTACCCGACTGGAATGGAGCTTGCAGGTATGTTTAGTGCTCCAACACTATGACACTTTAGGAGGTTTCTCAGAAAAACATGAGTTGTAAAATAAATGTCAGGAGATCTGGTAATACTGGAGCCCATAAATCCATTTGCCAACAGTCTACAGGAGCTGGGCACCCTCTTTGAGAGAGGCTGGGGCTCTCCTTTGGCTCCACCTCCACCATCTCCCTGCTTTCCTAAGATGCCACCCGCTTTGCTCATTTACATCATCTGTCCTGCCCCTGTGCTTTGATTACCACTACTTTAGGTTTAGGCTTTGTTCCTTGTAATGACCTCTAGGAAGGAGCACTTGAAGTCATATTAGTCATTTATATTTTCTTGGGAATATATCTGACATATTGCTGAGAACAGGAAAGAAAAGGTGGCTGGAAGTAACTAAACCAAACTAAAAAGGGGAGGAATGAAGACTAATGGAAAGGGAGATTCTTGGTGTCAAATATAATTAGGATTCTTCACAAATTCACTTGGAGCTGATTTTGCGAGGAACAACATTTCTTTTGCTAGGTAGAGGTGAAAACATTTGTCTATGAAAGCCCATGCATTGGGCCACCTTGGTGGCTCAGTTGGTGAAAATTTCTGCCTTAAGCTTAGGTCATGATCTCAGGATCCTGGGATTGAACTCCATGTTAGGCTCCTTGCTCAGCAAGGAGTCTGTTTCTCTCTCCCTCCACCCCTCCCCACTGCTTGCACGGGTGCACTCTGTCTCCTTTGCTCTCTCTCAAATAAATAAACAAAATCTTTAAGAAAAAGACAGAAAAAAAGCCCACACGTGGAACTCTTGCCTAGACTGCTCCCTACACATCCTAAAGAAGATTTGGCCAGATTATTTCTGGCCTTATGAAAATTCTGCAAGTTTTTTTTACTGCTTAAAAATTTCGAGGTCTGTTTATATTTTTAAAAGCTTGTTTATCTTTCCCAGTAAGACTTTTAGATGCATTCAAATGAGAAAGAGGGAAATATTTTGGCAAAAAGGCATATTGTGTCACAGTGCATCTGAATGTAAGCCACATAAAAGCAGTTTAACATCCTTCTGGGTCTTGTCTGGGAGGGCAAGGCAAATACTTTGCTCCTTGGGGCTTTGATTCCATTCCACATGACAGCCTCATCTACACACCAGAAAAATGATCTGAGCTATGTTATCACTGGGAAAAGGTGGCTCTAGCATTAGCAATGGAAGTGTGTAGGCATATGTTAAAAGAAAGAAAACACATTTCTCATGGAACATGAGGTGCATGGAGTATGTAGTAAAAGCATTAAAATAACACTCGACTATATTATCAGGAATTCCATTTTAATTTCTTCAGTTTGGGGTTTTACAAGTTGGGTGGAATAGGGAGAAACTTGAAAGTCTGGAGACAAAAGTAAAAACTAAACAAATAAAATTTAGAAAGGGGTTGAGGAGATGGGAGGTCAGGGAAGAGCAAAAGGCAAGTGAGATGAATTCAAAATAAAAGAAGAGCCACCATGACCAGAGCTCTTTCTACAAATGATCCCTCATTGAGATATTTAACCTTTGTGACAATAATGTGACTGATTACTTCACATCAAAATAATATTTATAGGGCGCCTGGGTGGCTCAGTGGGTTAAGCCGCTGCCTTCGTCTCAGGTCATGATCTCAGGGTCCTGGGATCGAGTCCCACGTCTGGCTCTCTGCTTAGCAGGGAGCCTGCTTCCCCCTCTCTCTGCCTGCCTCTCTGCCTACTTGTGATCTTTCTCTCTGTCAAATAAATAAATAAAATCCTTTTAAAAATATTTATAATTTGTTGTTTCAGAAATTCTTCTGCTAAATCCTAGTCACTGGCCCAACTTAGGATCTATAACTTAGAGGTACGAAGTGCTTCTCAACTTTATTTATTTATTTATTTATTTGACAGACAGATCACAAGTAGGCAGAGAGGCAGGCAGAGAAAGAGGGGGAAGCAGGCTCCCCACCAAGCAGACAGCCTGATATGGGGGACCCTGGGATCAAGACCTGAGCCGAAGGCAGAGGCTTTAACCCACTGAGCCACCCAGGTGCCCCAGTGCTTCTCAACTTTTAAAGAGATAGTTATTTCACTTCTTATATTTGACTCCTGATAAAACACCACCACACTGGGACACCTGAGTGGCTCAGTAAGTAAAGCATCTGCCTTCTTCTCAGGTTGTGGTCCTGGGGTCCTGGGGTCCTGGGGTCCAGGACCACCATTGGGCTTCCTGCTTGGTGGGGAGTCTCCTTCTCCCTCTCCCTGCCACTACCCCTGCCCCCACTTGTGCTCTTTCTCTCTCTCAAATAAATGAAACCTTAAAAAAAAAAAAAAAAAAGAAAGAAAGAAAAGAAAAGAAAAAGAAACACCACCACTAATTTTACTAAAAATACCTGTCCTTAGAATCTGAAATAAGAAGTATGTGGTACTTTGAAACTTTATTTCATATAAGATGCAGAGTCCTCCATTTTGGCACATGGGACTGAAAGCCACTTCTATCTTTGCAATTCACCGAGGTTAGTTCGCTCTGTATATAGGATCACAGTCATCATCAAGCTCTTGTTTTCTTTCCATTGTCTTTCTTGGCTCAGTGGCTGCATCCTCACACATAACACATTGGTGGTAAATAACATCTGAGGGTCCAACAGGACATTTTGAAATACCAGCATGGCAGGGCTTATTTCTTTAACAGGTGTGCATGTGAATCTAGGGCTTGTCCCTGACATAGAAGTCACAGCCTTTTAGGACAGGTTTGAAGCCAAGGTAGCTAATATTGAAGGGCCAGATCTGCTCTAATCACACCAAAACTTAAATATGGCAGAATTTTCTTGAAGAATTAGATCGCTTTCTAAAGAAGGACTGAAGCCTGTAGTTTGGAAATGTAAAGTGGTATCTAACAATTGACATGGCTTTATCAATGATAGAGTTTGTGGTTGTTTTTTAAATCTTGCAATATTTGTTTAAAAAAAATACTCTTGAGAGGAAAAAAGTAGTTTGGTTAGTCCAAGATTAGATTTTTAGTGTCACATTACCACTAACAATGGTGGATTATTATCATGGCTAGAATAAAATTTTGCATCAGGAATTTTATTTTACATATAGGAAAGCAAACTCCAATTTTTATTTTATGAGTCTTCGTTTAAACATTTTTATTCCTATATCCTTCAGGAGTTGTGCACAAAAGCATCTGTTGGTGTGTTCTTGGGGACCACTATCATTTTTTTAAATTGAAGTACAGTTAACATAGAATGTTATGTTATTTTCAAACAGAGGAGACCACTCTCTTGCTAGACTCCATGATTCCAAGTTAACTCATTCTTCAAAACCCAACTCAAAGAAAAGATACATGTACAAGACTGTCCTTCATAGTAATACCTATCACAATAGATAGTTGTAAATCAACCTAAATATCTTACAGTAAAGGATATTTATGTAAAGGAATACAGGAAAGGAATACTATGTAACCAGTTTATTTCTTTTTTTGATGGTTAATGATATGGGAAAATGCTTAAGACATATGTTGATTGAAAAGAATGAACAACAAAATTTTATATACAATATGAACTCAAATCATACACATACACACAAAACAAGCACTGCAGAATGTCAGCTGTGGTTTCCACTGGGTGGTGGGGTATTAAGTGATTTTTAAAATCTTTTAGAGACTTCTCTATATTTTTAAAATTCTCTACAATGGATTTGTTACTTTCACAATTAAAAGAAAGCCAATAGGGGTGCCTGGGTGGTTCAGCAGGTTAAAGCCTCTGTCTTCCACTCAGGTCATGATCCCGGGTCCTGGGATCAAGCTCCACTTTGGGCTCTCTGCTCAGCAGGGAGCCTGTTTCCTCCTCTCTCTCTCTCTCTCTCTCTGTCTGCCCCTTTCCCTACTTGTGATCTCTGTCTGTCAAATAAATAAATAAAATCTTAAAAAAAAAAGAAAGCCAATAAATGATAATATAACTTTACAAGATCCAGCTCAAATGTTTCCTCTCTGAGGCCTTCACCAACAAGTGTTGTTCTTCCTTCATATTCATATAAAACTTAGTATATATCACTCCTACCATTCTCTACTCTGAGCCAGAATGATTGTCGAGAAAGTAAATCTTCTGTCCCAGCAGTTCTACTTCTAGATATCTACCTAAGAGAAATGAAAACATATATCCATTCAAAAACTTGTACACAAGTGTTCATAACAGCATTATCCATAATAGCCCCAAAGTGGACACAACCCAAATAACCATCAACTGATGAACAGACAAATAAAATGCACATACTTATAATGGGTGGTAGGCAAACCACTGTATCCAAATTCCCAGGATCTGTGAATATATTATATTACACGGCAACAGGGAATTACTAAGGAGCAGCTAAAATTAAGTTTGCTAATCAGCTGACCTTGAAATAGGGAGATTATTCTGGGTTATTCATGGGGCCCCAATGTAGTCACAAAGATTCTTAAGAGTGGAAGAGGGAAGAAGGACAATTGGGGTTATATAATGTGAGAGGACTCAATCTGCTGTTTCTGGCTTTGAAGATGGAAGGGGACCACTAGCCAAGAAACGTGGGCATCTTCTAGAAGCTGAAAAAGGTATGGACACAGATTCTTCTCCAGCGCTTCCAGAAAAGTGTGCTTCCCTGACGACACCTTGATTTTAGCCCAGTGACACCAACACCAGACTTCTGACTATAGAACTGTAAGATAACAAATCTGCATCATTTTAAGCCACTAAGTTTGTACTAAATTGTTACAACAGCAATAGAAAACTAAAACAAATGTTATTTACAAAAAAAGGAGCAATTACTGATACATGCTACAACATGGATTGAAAACGTTAAGCTAAATAAATGAACCCAGTCACAGTAGCTTGTATATTGCATGGTTCCATGCAATATGTGTCCATGAAATGTCCAGAATAGGCAAATCTGTACACACAGAATGACTTCTCTTTGCCTACAGGTGGAGAGGGGGGTGTGACTGTTAATGGGTACAGAGTTTATTTTTGGAGACATGAAATGTCCTAAAGTTGATTGTGATGATGGGAGCACAACTCAGGGAATATACTAAGAATGATATGATATGTGCATTATATCTCAATAAAGCATTCATACAAATATATATGCATGAATATATGTGTGTGCATACACACATGTTTGTGTGTGCACACACATGTATTTTCTACAGGAAAATCTTCAATGGTTTTGCTGCCCTAAAAATGAAAATCTATTAAAATTTTTTTTTAATTGAAGGGAGTCTTGGGGCCCTGTGTGGCAACTACAGGATCTGAAGATCCAATCAGAGTCTCTGATGAAGAGGGGAAAGCATAGGCCTGAAAAAGTACTCAAAGAAGTTATGGTTGAAAACTTCTCAAATCTGGCAAGAGATAAAAACCTACAGATTCAAGAAGCTGAGTAAAACCCCAGTGAGATAAATCCTAAGGAACCCACACCAAGACCATAGCCAAGTATCTGAAAACTAAAGACAATGAAAAAAAATCTTCAAAGCAAAAAGGAACAACACTTTGTTAATAAAGGAATAATAATTCAAAAGACAGTAAAGGTCTTATCATCAGATACCCTGGAGGCCAACAAAACTGACACAACACCAACACAAACTGGTCTAGATAATGCAGCAAACATAGCCCCTCGTTACCTGGTCCTTATTCATCCTAGCGGCAGCCTTTGCCACTTTCTAGTATGTATCCCAGGACCCAGACATACTAAATGATTTGTAGTTTTTCTCATCTCTGTACCTTTGCAAAAGTTGATTTTCTGCCTAGAATATCCTTAGCCCTCTTCTTTATCATACCTCCTCCTGTTAGCTTTTCTGTACTCAGTTTTAATTTTACCTATGGGAAGATTCTCCTGCATCATTCCTCAAGGTGAGGTGAGTCCTCTTTGACAATTTCTTATATTTGTTGGTCTCCTCTATTAGACCATAAACTCTTAAAGTCTTATTCTTAATAGCTAGTATAGGATCTAGCACATGCTGGCACTAAATTTATTAAAAAATATTTACTGATGATTACTATCTCAATTACAATGCCTCCTGGATTGTATTATAAATTGTGTCCTTACTTTTTCAATAGATCATGACCTTCTCACTCTTAGTCAACTTTGCATTCCTTAGGCAACACAATTCCAAGTTTGTAACAAATACTCTATAATAGAATTGATGGATGGGGTGCTTGGGTGGCTCAGTGAGTTGAGCATTTGACTCTTGATTTCATCTCAGGTCATGATCTTGGGGTTTTGAGATTGAGCCCCTTCTGGGCTTAAAGCCTGCTTGGGGGTTCTCTCTCTCCCTCTCCCTCTGCCCCTCTGACACCCCACTTCTCTCATGCTGCTTACAAGCACACACTCTTTCTCAAAAAAAAAAAAAAAATAGATGGATTGATGTTATGCATAATAGTTTTTATGTTCCTTAACAAATTTATTAGAAAACACAAGCCTCAGTTTTTTGCTTTTTTAGGACAGTGACATTTCAATGGCTTTGGTAAAGTCCCAGAATGTGCTTTTAAAAGTGACAATTTATGCTGCAAGCATGATTTAAATATATAGAAACATGTCAATAATTAATTTATCTAATTCAGAAAGATTTCATTCTACAGAGAAATATAATTTGTAAAGGAGAAGTATGATCCAGATAATTAAAACTCACATATAACTAAAGTAATTTAACAATTGAACATCTTTCCCTGACAGACACTAATTCAAAACAATCTGTCTTTGTTTGTAGGATGTGATTGAAACCTCAGCAGCAAATAGAATTCACTGGTCCATTATATGAACACAAAGGCTGTTAGAATGTGCATGCCTGGTAAGTATTAAACACTGAGATTCATGGGTCCAGTGGAACAGTGTTTTATAAACTCAATCAGTCTTTATTACAGAAGCAATAACAAATGCTTTCACAGAAATAATCATCATACTCATCATATCACAAAGAGTTCATGTAATTCAAATCTGAATTGCCACATTTGAATGATCAAATATACTTTTATATAAAATAGTAATAATATTTTAATTTTGAAATCATTGTAAATGATGGTTGATTCAGGAAGACTTATGGGAAATAATCATATTATATACCCATTAACAGATGAAGAAACCAAGGCACAGAAATGGTGAGTGACTTGTTCAAAATCACATCAGTAAAAAGTGGTGGGTCCGACCCGATGCCAAAGTTTTCTGGCTTTCAATCTGGGATTCTTCCCTTTGTAGCCTGCAATCTGCATCATTTTAAGCATGTGTTGGAGACCCATCATAATACAAATTGAAAAGTTTATAGAGGAGATGAGGACTTCAAGTCCCACTGATGACCAGCTAACTGATGTGGTCATCAAGTTCAATGACCAGCTAACTTGATGATGTTAGGTGCCAGAGTCAATGGGTTGTCCCCAGATTTGGGCTTCCCAGACCTCATGGACTGAATCAGGCTGAATCATTGGGTTGGCAATGACACAGCTCACAGAGGCTCAGAAGTGAGTGACAGGGTTTTAAAGGAAGTGAGTTAGTCTTGAAAAAAAAACTGTTTCCCCTGACTTTTTAGACCAGCTAAATTACAGCCAGCTTCCCTAGGACATAAACTAATTTACTTGTACTTATGGGCACCAGTCATTGCACTAAGTGCTTTACTCATTTCATCTCACTTTATCTCCACAAGAATTCAGTGAAACACATACCATTGCTACCATCTTGTTTTATAGATGAGGAAACTATAATTTAAGGGAGGTTAAGTAATTTGCTCAAGATCAGGAAGTAGCAAGAGTTAAAAGAAAGAATTCAATCAAGAGAGTAAGACTCCAGAGCTCAAGCTATTACCCTCTTGTCTTTGAACATGAAAACTGTTGAGGTTGTCCTATGATGATTTCCCACCCCTGTTGAGCCCAGCTGTGAGGACCACCACAAAGATTTTACATGATTTCAGACTAACAGGTTGCAAAACAAATAGCAGAAGTAAAATATACATTTTAGGTTAACATAAGAATTTACTAAGCTTTAATGTGATAATAGAATATCATTCAGCAATAAAAAGGAATGAACTATGTACACATGTAACAACACAAATGAATCTAAAAAGCGTTGTGCTGGGAAGCCTGGGTAGGTCAGTCGGTTGGGCCGCTGCCTTCAGCTCAGGTCATGATCCCAGGGTCGTGGGATCGAGTACCACGTCGGGCTCCTTGCTCGGCAGGGAGTCTGCTTCTCTCCGCCTCTGCCTGCCAGTCTGCCTGCTTGTGCGCTCTCTCTCTCTCTCTCTCTCTCTCTCTCACACAAATATATAAATAAATAAAATCTTTAAAAAGCACTGTGCTAAGGGAAAGAAACCAGATTCAAGAGATTCTATACTATAGGATTTTATTTATATGACATTCTGGAAAAGATAAAACTATAAGAACAACAACAAAAAAATACATTGGTGGTTTACTAGGGGCTCAGGATGGAGAGAGGGGTTAACTACAAAAGAGAACAAGGCGGGGCACCTGGGTGGCTCAGTGGGCTAAGCCGCTGCCTTCGACTCAGGTCATGATCTCAGGGTCCTCGGATCGAGCCCCGCATCGGGCTCTCTGCTTGGCAAGAAGCCTGCTTCCCCCTCTCTCTCTGCCTGCCTCTCTGCCTACTTGTGGTCTCTCTGTCAAACAAATAAATAAAAATCTTTAAAAAAAGAGAGAGAGAGAACAACAGAGCTTTGGGAGATGATGAAAATATTCTGTATATCTGTATATTTTTGAACTTCTTATAATGTGTTCCTAAAAAGGTGAATTTTCTGTGTATATGAGTCATTAAACCAGACTTTTAAAAACTAAAAATAAATATGGTCTCTAAAGCAGTGTTTTTCAAATCTCCATTAGCAAGATACAACCCATCAACGAGATGTGAATTCCATTTATAGAGTTGTGATTGGCATTTTAAAAAGTGAAATAGAATAGGAGCACCTGGGTGGTTTAGCTGGTTAAGTATCTGACTCTTGGTCTCAGCTCAGGTCTTAATCCCAGGGTCATGAGCTCAAGCCCCATCTTGGGCTCCACATTGGTCATGGAAATTACTTTAAAAAAAAAAAAAAAGGTGAGATAGAATAGGAAATATTAGAGTCATTACACACAGTGAAAGGAATATTGTTAAGGAAGTATTTGCTTCTGTTTCATGCATATATATGTGCTATAATGAAATAGCAGAAAAATGGAAATGTTTTTTAATGGAAATGTTTTTTAATGGAAGGAATTAAACTGGAAACTGGTTACACAAATAATGAAAAAGCTGAGAAGCCAAACTGGGGAAGACGATACAACCCAGAGATCAACAATGGCAGAAACCACTAATCCCTTTTGACTGGAGGGACATAGGAACATAACAGTGTTGTTGGGTCCCAGAGCTGGGGTCATCCAGCAGAAGCTAAAATCGTAGGACATTTTGGCTGGAGCTGGAGCCAGAGGGAAGACCCAGCCACTGTCAGAGATGCGCTCGAGGCAGAGAAAGATGGAGGGAATTGTCCTCGCTTTTCTGTTCCCCTCACCCACCAGTGTCAGAGCTGCACACGGGTGGCACCCAGCCAGAAGTCAGTTACCATAACCTGGGAGCCTTGGAAATACAGCCTTTTGGGATCATCATCCTTGAAACACGGCAGAAAAAGAGAAGAATAAGGAATGGATTTGACGGCAGATAGTCCCAGGGCTGGCGCAGCTGTGAAGTAAAATGTATTTCTGATCAAAGGTCAGATTTCAAAAGGTTTAAAAGCCATTGCTCTAGAGGACAAAGCTATTTCTGTGTTGTTGTCTCTCTATACAGGAAGAATAAAAATCACACTTTGACCGTTACAGGATGCCACATTTTGCCTTTTTGTATGTGCTTGAAAAGGCAGTTTGAACTAAAGGAGTTGGATTGGGAGACTAACCCACTTCTCTCCTTTGTGTTGGAGTTAGCCATATCAAGATCTCTTAGTAGCAAAGGGAAAACTCCTGGCAGATGTAGATGGAATTTAGGCTAGGGAAAACAGAGCAGGAAGGAAGTACACAAATGACAAATGTGTGAGCAAAGAAATGAAATGCTTTTCTCCAACGGTGTGGAAGGAAAATTATAACAGTTAAAAACTGGTATGCTGGGTATCAAGTCGTTTCTGTCAGCAGGTATTAGTGAAATGGATCCTGAAAACGGCCCGGATCTGCAAGGAATAGTTGCCATAATCCCGCAACACCAACTTGTTCCCCACTCTGATGACTATTCACTTCTTCCCATTCCAAAGCTTTGACCTTGAACTATTTGCAGTTTCTGATCTCAAGAAATAGCTCCCAAGCCTCCCTCGTTAAGTCAAGCCTAATGCTTGATTCCTTGTGTTTAAAAACACTCAGTGCTGCTCTCTCCTCCTGCCTTCTGAGATGCCAAAAGAAAAGAAAACAAAGGGGAGGAAGACAGCCTGGGCTCCTGCTGTCCTGAAGAAGCAGGAGGCCAAGAAGGTGGTCAATCCTCTTTTGGAGAAAAGGACCAAGAATTTGGGCGTCAGACAGGACATCCAGCCCAAAAGAGACCTCACTCATTTTGTCAAATCACTACATCTGGCTCCAGTGGCAAAGGGCTATTCCCTGTAAATGTCTCAAAGTGCCTCATGTGATTGACCAGTTCGCCCAGGCCTTGGACAGCCAAACAGCTACTCAACTGCTTACACTCACCCACAGACACAGACCAGACACAAAGTAATAGAGGAAGCAGGAATCGGCCGGGGTTGAGAAGAAAGCTACTGGCGAAGCAGATATCCCCACTAAGAGGCCGCCTGTCCTTCAAGCTGGGGTTAATATGTTACCACCTTGGTGGAAAACAAGAAGTCTCAACTGGTAGTGATTGTCCATGATGTGGATCCCATTAAAATGGTTGTCTTCCTGCCTGTCCTGTGTTGTAAGATGGGGGTTCCCTACTGCATTACTCCAGGCCAGGCTGGAGTGTTTGATCCCCAGGAAGACATGCACCATTCTGGCTTCCCCTGGTTAACTATGAAGACAAAGGAGCTCTGGCTAAGCTGGTAGACTCTATCAGGACCAATTACAAAGACAGGATGAGATCCACCATCACCGAGGAGGCAAGATCCTGGATCCTAAATCGGTGGCTTGCATTGCCACGCTGGAAAAGGTAAAAAGGCTAAAGAACTGGCCACCAGACTGGGCTAAGTGTATGCTGTTGAATTTCCTGTACGTAAAAGTGATAAAAAATTCTCTTCCACAAAAAAATAAAAATAAAAACATGCAGTGCTCACTTTTGGACATCTCCATCTACACCAGTCATGTAGGAGGAATGTACTTCAATCTGTTTCTTTCCTGTCTAGTCAACTTCTGTGATTTTAAAATATGGTCTGGGGAATATTGTTTTAAATTCAACAGCATCGTTAGCAAGAGTTCTTTTTAAAAAGTCAGTGCGTATTGGGTGGATGGATGGATGGGGGGGGTGAAAGGATGGATGGGTGGGTGGATGGATGGGTGGGTGGATGGATGGATGGATAGAGGCCGAGTGAGTAAATCTCTCTTCTAAGTTCCCGCCTGCCAGGCTCAGGGGGTCTCCTCCAGCCAGCTTCCTGGTTCTGACCATCAGCGCTCCACTGTGCTGCCATCTAGCGGTAGCACGACTTCCGTGTGAGAAAGGTCCTTGCCGGAAAACAAGGCTGGTCTGCAAAATGAAAGTGAATGTTACAGTTCTTTTTCTGGATCCAGCCACTTATGGCTCCTCATTCGGCTATCTTTAATAGTAATAGCACTTCACCTTGATGCTTAACACATATACAAAGAACACTCACAGGATTATATAAATCGATGTCACCAGCTCTGGCACCCTATGGTACGATAGGTCCTTCTCAGTACAATAAATGCCAAAGGTCTCGGCATGTTTTGACGCACAGTCAATAGGCTCGTGATTTCTAAAAATGTGATAACCAGCTGTTTTTAGGGGAAAGTATAACCACTTTATTGCTTCCAAACTTTAGTTTCAATTTGATGACGCTTTAAAAAAAACCACACTTTTCCCCTCTATATAAACACTAACATCTTAATTGTAACAAAACCCACATTTATCCCAGAATATAATCATATAAAAATAAAATAAAATGGTTGCAAAGTTTAGGAAACCAGATGTGTAAAATAGGGACTCCACACCTGGGCATCCTGCCCCCTAGCCAAGTTGACACACAAAATCAACCATCACATGAGTGTGGTGTGAGCCTCCTTTGATCCATTGTACTGTTCTGTCATGGACTCTTTTCATCTGTAGACTCATGTGCTTCAGTTCTGAGACATTGTATTGATTTTTTGTTTTGAACCCTCTCTTCTGCATTTTCTTCTCTATTTCTGGATTGCTATGATTTAGATTTTAGAACTTCTGGCTGGACTGCCAAAGTTTCTATCCACTTTTACCATTTTTTCACCTTGTTTACTGGAAAACTTCCTTAATTTTTTCTTTCAACACTTTTCTTGAGTTTTTAGTCTCATTATCATGTTTTTAGTTTTAAGAGATTTTCTTTTTCCTTTGAGGGATCTCTGCAGTCTTCTAAAACAGTATCCTATTCTTGTTTCACAGGCGGTATCTTTTCTTATCTCTGGCTATTAACCACCGCATTCCTTTCAAAAAGTGTTTTTTTTTTTTTTTTCTCTCTCGAATGGTCCGTTTCCTCTGAGTTGCTTTTTTTTCTGCTTATTTCTTTGGTTTCTCTCTTCCATATTGGAGACTTCCCTCGGATGTCTGGTTGTTTTCATTTCCTCAAGAGTAAGGAACTAAAAATCTGCTTGCTGGGCCTGAGCAGGGAGGGGAAAGGGAACACTTCATAATGGAGTAGTTGGGGATTTCTACTGTCAGTCTCTTTAGTCTTGGTTTAGTGGGCTGGTCAAATTCCTTGAACACTTTTCTGGTCTCCTTTCATACAAACAAGGTTGACAGTTGCTGACTGGGAAAAGAGGCCAAGGTATCTCAGGACCTGTTTTCAGTACGATGTGCTCCATTCACAGTTCTACCTGGTGGCGTCTGTGCTCATCTCTCCTGACAATGAACCCCCATTCTCACAAGGGCTCCCCGATGGCCCAAATACGGAGTAGGGAGGAGACCCGGGGTCCAATTACTTAATCGATTCTCAGCCAGCTGTCCTATTTCCAGCTCTTTTCTATTTCCACTTCCTGACCTCCACAGGTGGCAGAGGCTGCCACTACTGGACCCCACCGGAGATCCTGCAGGGTAAATGAGAATGAATGTCAGCTTTCTGGGCTGCTGCCTGATGATTCTGTTTTGGGGAGTTTGGGGGAGTTTGTATCACCCCATCTGTTTTGTAGCTTCAAAATCTTGCTTCTCTCATCTCCTTGCTCTTTTCTCTCCATCCTGGTGAGTTTCTGCCTTCCTGACACCCCCTTCGCTGCTGTTTTAGTAGGGTCTGGAGAAAGAGCAAAAGTAGATGACTGCCTGTAATTACTGTCTTTACCCGGAAGGCCTAGAGTGGGATCTTTAAAAATAATGTCTGTTGATGAAGTTTCTATTCATTTAAAAATTCTTTAAATGTTTTTAAAGTAGGGAAATTCAGATTTTTTTTTTTTAGCCGAACATAATTAACTTTGTGTAGATGATTTCTTCCCTTGTTTCTAAACTTCAGAACTCTTTGTCCTATGTTAAGATTTGGTAAATATTTACTTGGGTCTGTCCGAAGTAACCATGGGGTTTTTTGGCACCAGCTTCCCATTTTCTAGTGGTGATTTTGTCCTATCCCTCCTTCTGGAGTGCTCCCAGGGCCTTTGAGAATCCCCATGATGCCCTCTGTTCACTAACATTCTCAGCCAAGACCCTTTCCTTCCTTCTGTGTTGGCTCCCAATGCTTCAAGCTTCTCCAGTTCCTTCCACCATATCAAAATGTACTTGTCCAGGGTCTTCTTTCATTATACTCTGCTCTTTCTTAGCTAACTAAAGGCACCAAGAACTGCTCAGAGGAACTTTACATTCATTATTGATTTAATCCTTATGACAACCTAGTGTGATAGATATTATTAGTCCCATTTCATAGATTAATACACTGAGGCTTAGAGAAGTTAAGCCTCTCTTATCCAGGATCGGAAGACTGGTAAGTCAAGGCAGTACAACAGCTTTAAAGACTGCGTACATTCTCCCTACTTACTGTGCTAACTCACACAGTGAGACATTTAACAAATTTTAATGGCTATTTTTAAGACCATATTTTAACCTAAACAGCAAGCCTAGGAGTGAACATTTCAAAGACAGCAAAAGTTTTGGGCAGCAGGGCCTCTTATCGCCATGTAGGGTTACCTTTCTTCTCCCATCCACCCCCACAGAATGCAGTGTCGATTTGGCATTTTTAACACTGCAGCTAAAGATCATAAAAATAAAGCCATCTACAATCATGAAAAGATCTGTGGGAGCTCCGTTATAAACTATAGCACTCGGGCCGAGAAAGACAAGCTTTTAAGCAGGGTATTTAGATATGTTGGCGTGTTATTAGACACATACTTGGGCCCATCCTCCACTTCACCTCTGTGTTTTCAATTCAAAAAAGGATTTTTATTCTTCACGGAAACAAATGATATCAAAATCACAAGGCATCTTCTCTGATTATTTCCATCTAAGGTTATATAAACACACAGTATTTATGATTTCATACACATTTTTTATCCTTACTGGGCTACGTTGGTTTCCAGGAATGAATAGCAGAGTATTCTAGATCTCCTCCAGGGATTTCTCATTACCCCCTCCTGTAACCCAGAATGCTCAGCTCCTCCACCTCTGACACCAAGTTGATCAGATCCCCTAGTTTCACACACAAATACACACATTAAAGGACGATGGTGTGCACTGCATGGGACATCAGAATAATAAGACAGACTCTTTCTTCCAAAAGCTCATGTTCTAGAAAAGAGAGACATATAATATGTGATAAAAATGTAGGAAAAAAATTTTAATTTTTTTCCAGGTGAACTCCATGACCAGCATGGGACTTGAACTCACAACCCTGAGATCAGGTTCACATGCTCCATGGACTGAGCCAGCCAGGCGCCCCAAGGAAAAAATATTTTTAAAATCCATTCCTGAATTTCCTTTTTATACTTCCAGACAAAGAATGAGAGTTTTGAACTCTTTTCTTCCTTTCTGCTCCAACCCCCCATCAAAACAAAACAAAACAAAACAAAACACCAACAACCCTGGAATCTTCTCATACCTCCTCTTCTCTCAGTAAATGGCAGTGGGAGAGGGAGAGAGAATTCCAGGCAGACTCCCCGCTGAGCAGGAGCTGGAGGCAGGGCTAGATCTCACCAACCATGAGATCATGACCTGAGCCCAAATCAACTGTCTGGCGCTTAACGGACTGAGTCACCCAGGCATCCCTTGTCACACTGATTTCTTTCTTGGACTGCTACAAATACTTCTCAAATGGTCTCTGCTTTCCTTTCTTCCATTTTTGCTTCATGACAATCTGTTCTTCACACAGCAGACAGAAGCTCCCTTAAAAGTGCACATCAGCTTCTGTTTCAACCATATGGAGTAACTGGGTCTGAAGAACACTGGACAAAAATGTCTTTAATGCCCGCTTTCACACATTAGACAACCGGCAGCCCAGGCCTGTGGCCTCTGACAGAAAGGACACAATCCAATGAACCATGAGATTGTCCCAGGTCTCTTTAGGCAGTTTCCAGGTGTGGTGGAGATGGCAGGAATCCACACAGACCCCAGGAGTCTTACTGGATTGGACAGACAGGAATGACAGCTGGGAGAGGCCAAAGCAGCTAGAATTCGCACAGCACCATTTCTAGAAAAGATTTTACTTTCCACTTCAAATTTCCTTGGCTACTATGTTGCAAATCAACTGACCCTGTTGGAGTGTGTCTATTTCTTAGCTTCAATTTCAGTTCCCTTTATCTATTTATCAATCATTACATCATTACCACAGAGTCTAAATTAGCACAGCTTTAAACAGCCCTGTGATGAGGTGGCATGTAGCTTCCAGCTTTCTTCTTTTTCAAGGCCGTTAGTGTAGGTCTTTTATATTTCCAGAAAATTTTTAGAATAGCTTGTCAATTCCTTGAAAAAAAGCCTGTTCGGATATTTACTAGAATTGTGTTGAATTCAAAGATCACTTTTGGATGACTATTAATCTAATTATATTATATTTTCTAATGTGTGATGATGATATAACCTTCTACTTGTTTAGATTTTCTCTTTTTTTTAATAAGTGTTTTTTTTTAATTTATTTGTCAGAAAGAGAGAAAGCAAGCATAAGCGGGGGGAGTGGCGAGGGAGAGGGAGAAGCAGGCTCCCTACTGAGCAAGGAGCCCCACACCAGGACTTGATCTCAGGACCCTGGGATCATAACTTCAGCCAAAGGCAGATGCTTAACCCACTGAGTCACCCAGGTGTCCCTAGATTTTCTTTACTATCTCTTATCAATGTTTGTATTTATCACTGTAGAAGTCTTACACAATTTTTGTAAATTTAATCTTACGTAGTTCATTTTTTATACTATTATAAATGGCATCTTAAAATTTCGTTTTCTAATTATTTGCTGGTAAATAGAAATATGATTATTTTTTTATATTAAGCTTATATTCTATGACCTTGTTAAAATTCACATATTAAATCTTCTAGTTTTTTGTACATTCACTTTGTTGTTTCTGTATAAACTATCCTATCATTTGTAAATAAACAGTTTTACTTCCTCCTTTAATTCCATTATGGCCAGGAAACATACTCTGTAAAATTTCAATTTTTTTTTTTTGACATTTTGCGAGACTTGTTTTATGGTTTAGTATGTACCCATATTCAAAACTTTTCCAGAGGGGCACCTGGGTGGCTCAGTGGGTTAAAGCCTCTGCCTTCGGCTCAGGTCATGATCCCAGGGTCCTGGGATTGAGCTCCACATCAGGCTCTCTTCTCGGCAGGGAGCCTGCTTCCCTTCCTCTCTCTGCCTACCTCTACTTGTGATCTCTCTCTGTCAAATAAATAAATAAATCTTTCAAAAAAAAAAAAAAAACCAAAACACTTTTCTAGATGCACTTTAAAAATGTTTTTCCAATGGGGCACCTGGGTGGTGTGGTCAGTTAACCTTCTGACTTTTGGTTTTGGCTCAGATTGTGATCTCAGGGTCATGGGATGAGTCCCACATTGGGCTCCCACATTGGGCTCCCTCATCTGTCTCCACACTCGGCATGGACTCTGATTAACTTTCTCCCTCTTCCTCTGCCCCTCCCTGCTGCATGCTCTCTTTCTCTCAAGTAAATAAATAAATCCTTAAAAATGTTTTTCCATGTCTTCTGGCATCTATTGTTTCTTGTGAAATATCATTTCCATGATGAAATACCATCATCCATCATTGCTCATCTACACGAAATGTTTTTTCTTTTTGGTATCTCTTTTAGTTTTTGGTAGCTGGACTATGATGTACTTAGTTGTGACTTTCTTGTATTTTTCTATTTATCTTGCCTGGAATGTGTTGAGCTTCTTGAGTAGGTAAGTTATTTCCACAAATATGTGGAAATTTTAACTGTTTTTTTCTTTAGCTCTTTTTTTGGTCCCATTCTCTTTCTTTTCTCATTCCGAGACTCAATGTGCACTTGTATCAGATCACTTCAAATGTCCCATTATTTGTTTATCATTTGTAATGTTCATGATTTGTAATCATTTAATTATTTCCCTTCCTTTTCCAGGACATATCATTTCTAATGATTTTTTTTCAAATTCATGACTGTAGTGGTCATGAGAATATCCTCCCAGGCCACCAGCTACCAGGAGCATACTTGAGTGAGGACCTGAGCTATTATATTGTGAAATATTGTAAAATTCATTCCTGTTTGTGCTTAGGCCACACCTCTCATGGGTTGCTGCTGTACAAACACTGAGGAACCCTGTGAGGGCTCCTGTTGTTTTGAGGACTCCCCATTAGGCTTCCTGAACTTTCCTTAGACTACATGACACCTAAATTTCCTTCCTTCTCTCCTTCATTCCAGGTCAGACTTGTAGTGTGATAGGACAGCTATCACAGCCTCCCCGAGTCCCCTTCCCATTCTCTATATGAAGCATTTTCTCTGAACCCATTCTTAATGTCTGCTTTGAGGGGCACCTGGAGTAACACAGGTGAAATCAGGAGTGGTCTGAGAAAGCAGGAGGTAAGATGAAGATTTAAGTCGGGCTTGCCTGCCACCTGGCATACAAATAGAATATGACCCTTGGCAGGTGGAACAAGGAAAGTCTCTAGCAGAAGGCAGAGCTCAGCTCCTGAAAGCTTTAGTGGTGGTGAACCAGGAAAATCCATCAATGGAGAGCAATGTTAAAGGTAAGGTAATACGGACATACGTGCACACTGTGTTCTGGGACCTACTGCTGCATCTGCACATTGAGGGTACACTTGCCATGAATGTGTGGCAGGGAAAAAGGCAAACCTGCTCCTGGGAAACACAGGACGCTTCCGATGGCTGACGTTGGCTCAAGGATTCTCTACTGTTCTTTCCAAGCCTCCATTAGACTGCACAGACTGTCCATCTAGCAAATCTTCCTTTGGTCTCTCCTTCACTTGGAATCACACTTGAATCCAGGCTGAACCACTGATCTTGGGGTCATGAGCAGGCAACCCTTGATCTCGGGGTCATGAGTTTGAGCCCTGCGTGGGGTATAGAGATCACTTAAATAAATAATTAAATAAAAACTTAAAAAATGTCTCTGTTGACATTCCTCATATATTAGTCAGTCATTGTCCCACTACTTTTCATCAATTTCTTAATGGAGAAAAAATAGCCCAATTTATTATCTAAACAAACTATCTTTTGATCTAAAATATAATTGTGAAGGGACAAATCTGTCAGAGGTTTTTAATTTTTTTTAAAGATTTTTATTTATTTTTTGGTAGACAGCAAGAGAGGGAACACAAGCAGGGAAAGTGAGAGAGAGAGAAGCAGCCTTCCTGCCAAGCAGGGAGCCCGATGCAGGGCTCGATCCCAGAACCCGAGGATCATGACCTGAGCCGAAGGCAGACGCTTAACACCTGAGCCTCTCAGGTGCCCCAAGATGTTTTTGATTTTGAACTTCAAGATTTTAATCTAGTGATTCCACTTCTGAGTATATATCTGAAGGAAATAAAATGACTATTTTGATAAGATACATGCATCCCATGTTCACTGCAGCATTACTTAAAATAGCCATGACCTGGGGCACCTTGGTGACTCAGTGGATTAAGCCTCTGCCTTTGGCTCAGGTCATGATCTCAGGGTCCTGGGATCAAGCCCCACATCGGGCTCTCTGCTCTGCAGGGAGCCTGCTTCCCCCCACCCCACCTCTCTCTGCCTACTCTCTCTGTCAAATAAAAAAATAAAATCTTAAAAAAAAAATAGCCATGACCTGGGAACCACCCATCGGTGGATGAATGGTAAAGAAAGTAGTATATATATATATATATATATATATATATATATATGTAATACATTATATACATATATACCTATATCTATATATAATGGACTATTTTTCAGCCATTAAAGTAAAAAAAGGAAATTCTGCTGTTTGCAACTACATAGATGAAGCTTGAGGGCATTATGCAAGTGAAATAAGTCAGACAGAGAAAGATAAATGTACCATCTCATTTGTATGTGGAATCTAAAAAAAAACAAAGTCATGGAAGCAGGAATCCTGTTGGTGGTTGCCAAAGATAGAGGTTGGAGTTGGGGTGGAAAAAATAGGTGAAGGTGATCAGAAGGTACAAATTTTCAATTACAAGATAAATAAATTCTGAAGATATAATGTACAGCATGGTGACTGTAGTTAACAATACTGTATTGTATATTTGAAAGTTGCTAAGAGTAGATCTTAAAAGTTCTCATCATAAGAAAAAACATTGTAACTATCTGAGGGGATAGTATTACCTAAACTTATTGTGGTAATAGTTTTAATGACTAAAGTATGAGTTTCTTGGGGAAACGATTTCCTATGTGATTCTGAGAGGGCTGACCAATCATACAGGACATTGTCTTTACTACTATTGGGATGTGCCATAATTCAGAATGTATCCTCCCTCTAGACACCATGACTGGTTCAAGTGATAGGCACATGATTGAAGTCAAGCCAATATTACTCTTCGGGGAGGGTCAGTATGAGACGATGGAGGGAAAGAAGGTTTTGTTTGTTTCTCTGTTGTCATTAGTTTTATATTCAAATTAATTCTACAATGATTTCTTTTGTCTCTGCATGGAAATGAAGTCAATACAGAATAAAATATCTTAAGACATAAAGAGAGCCCAGGGACTCTTGGGTGGTTCAGTTGGTTAAGCATCTGCCTTTGGCTCAGGTCATGATCCCAGGGTCCTGGGACCAAGTCCATGCCAAACAAGAGCCAGCTTCTCCCTCTGCCTGCAGCTCCCTCTGCTTGTGCTTTGTCTCTTTCTCTCGATCTCTCTCTCTCTCAAATAAATAAATAAAATCTTGAAAAAAAAAAAAAAAAAAGAGAGAGCCCACTGAAGACATGGCATTTGGATCCAGCCATGCCTAGAGCTAGTCCATCCCCAGAGACATCAGGTTACATGGTAATGAAATCTTTTCCTTTTATTAGTTTAGGTAAAGTTCCTATTTCTTGTGAAAGAATCCTGGTTAATATAATTAATAAATATAACAATAAATATAATATGTATTCATTTGGTACTACAGTAGTATTTGTATAGCTAGGCCATAAAATACAATCTCTAATATACTGATCCTTCTGTGAATTACATTTCGATCTTGAAGAAATTGTATCTTTTCTTTCTAATATATTTTAGACAAATCCAACTCCAAATCATTTTTTTTCCACTAGACGTTAATGATATCTTTCCCATCCATGCTCCTGATTTATACTGGATACCCTTCCTGGGTAATCTTATTCACGGCCATTGTTTCAGCAACCACCTCTGTGCTGATAAACCTAATTTCACATGTCTTGTTTGATCCTCTCCTTAAAGCATTAAGAACCAGATACTCAATTGCCTTTGGCAAGAACGCTTTTTCCCATGCACCTCAAAGTTAACTTATCAAAATGAAATCAATAATCTTTCCCACTAACCATGCTTTTTCTTATAATTTATAATTATTAATTAGGGGCACATGGATGGCTCAGTCAGTTAAGAGTCTGCCTTCAGCTCAGGTCATGATCCCAGGGTCCTGGGATGGAGTTCTGCTTTGGGCTCCCTGCTCAGTGAGGAGTCTGCTTCTCTCTCTCCTCCTCTCCTTGCTCGTGCTCTCTTTCTCTCTCTCTCTCTGTCTCAGATAAGCAAATAAATAAATCTTTAACAAAGAAATAAAAATATTAATTAATGAACATAGAATCTACATGACCTCAGAAAGAAGATGATATCATTGACTCTGCCCTTCACCTTTTATATATAATCAAGCCAGCAAGTCCATTATTGATTTGGTCTCAGTGATTTAATAATTACTAATTATTTATTAAATCATCTTCTCTTTGCTACTACCACCATCTACTATAGTAACATCTAATTTTAGTCTTAGCCCGCCCTCCCTAGACATCTTCCATTTATGCCATAGCTCCATCTGAACTGAAAGGCTGTCTCTAAGGTGGCTTCCCATTATGCAGAAATTACAAACTTTTCTTGTAATTTTGTCTCCCTCTCCTGCTTCCCTTCCAGATGCTCAGTGTCCCCTGCTTTACACTGGAGCCATTGAGCTTGTTCCACAATATTGTTCTGTAACTTGATTTTCTACCTTGACTCATACTGCTGTCTTTTGAGCTCTTCCCATTGCTATTGTCAGTGTGACTTTCCTCTTTCTTTATGTATCAGTCCAGGCAGGAGCTACTACAGGAGGACACTCCTGAATCTCTGAAATGACATTAGAGACTTGAGGCTCTCAGAAATTATGCGCCTATTCTTGATGATGATGATGATTGCTGCAGTAACCTTTTTTATTTGTCTCCTTCTCATTCATGCTTATGCTGTATTCAATATCTGGTAGGCAGGGTAAAATGATGAAAATATAGGCACACCTTGGAGATATTGCCCCCTTGATCCCAAAATATCACAATAAAAGAGAAAATCATGATAAAGTGAGTCAAATGAAATGTTTGGTTTCTCAGCACATGAAAGTTATGTTTACATTATGCTTTATATATATATATATATATATATACACACAAATATACAAAGTCTATTCAGTATGTCATAGTATTATGTCTAAAAAAAGTACAAAGCTTAATTAAATAATACTTTGTTGCTGAAAAGTACTAACCATCATCTGAACTTTCAGGGAGTCATACTCTACCTGCTGTGGAGGGTCTTGTTTCCATGTTGATGGCTCCTGACTGATTAGGGTGGCTGTGGCAAAATCTTAACATGACAATGAAATTTTCCCCATCGAGTCATTTTTCTTTTCTTTTCTTTTTTTAAGATTTTATTTATTTATTTGACAGACAGAGATCACAAGTAGGCAGAGAGGTGGCAGAGAGAGAGGAGGAGGAAGGCTCCCTGCTGAGCAGAGAGCCTGATGTGGGGCTCGATCCGAGGACCCTGTAATCATGACCTGAGCCAAAGGCAGAGGCTTTAACCCACTGAGCCACCCAGGCGCCTCCAAGTGATTTTTCATGAGTGAATCCCCTCATGAGTGATTTGTCTGTGACATGTGATGCTGTTTGATAGCACTTTGCCCACAGTAGAACTTCTTTCAAAATTGGAGTCAGTCTCTTCAAACCCTGCTGCTACTTGATCCACCCAGTTTATGGTATATTCTAAATCCTTTTTTGTCATTTCAACAGTCTTCACGGAATCTTCACCAGGAGTAGATTCCTTCTCCAGGATCACGGTCTGTGCTCACCCATAAGAAACACCTTCTCACCTTGTGAATATTCTGTCCTGGGCTTGCAGCAATTCAGTCACATCTTCAGGCTCCACTCCTAATGCTGCTTCTCCTGCTGTTTCCATCATCTCTGCTGTGACTTCCTCCACTGAAGTCTTGCATACCTGAAAGTCATCTATGAGGGTTGGAATCAACTTTCCCCAAACTCCTGGTAATGGTGATATTTTGACCTCTTCCCATGAATCATCAATGTTCTTAATGGCATCTAGGATGGTGAATCCTTTCCAGGTTTTCATCTGACTTTGCCCAGATCCATCAGAGGAATCACTGTCTAGGGCAGCTATAGCCTTGAGAAATTAATTTCTTCAATATTAAGATTGAAAGTCAGTATTACTCCTTGATCCATGGGCTGCAGAATGGATGTTGAGTTAGAAGGCATGGAAACCATATTCATCTCATTGTATCTCATTGTACATCTCCATCAGAGCTCTTGGGTGACCAGGAGCATTGTCAGTGAGCAGTAATATTTTGAAAGGAATCTTCTTTTCTTAGTAGTAGGTCTAAACAGTGACCTCAAAATACCCAGTAAACCATGTCATAACCAAATATGCTGTCATCCAGGCTTTGTTATTCATTTCTAGAACACAGGCAGAGGAGTTTTAGCATAGTTCTTCAGGGCCCTGGGATTGTCAGACTGGCAGAGGAGCTTTGGCTCCAATTTAAAGTCCTCAGCTGCAGTAGTCCCTAACAAGACAGTCAGCCTGTCCTTTGAAGCTTTGAAGTCAGGCCTTGACTTCTCCTCTCCAACTGTGAGAGGCCAAGATGGCATCTTGTTCCAATAGAAGGTTGTTTCTTCTACATTGAAAATCTGTTGGTCAGTGTAGTCACCTTCAGCAATGACCTTAGTTAGAGCTTCTGGGTCACTTGCTGTGGCTTCTCCATCAGCACTTGCTGCTTCACCTTGCACGTGGATGTCATGGAGGCGGCTTCTTGCCTTAAACTTCATGATCTACCCTCTGCCAGCTTCAGACTTCTCTCCTGCAGCTGCCTCACCTCTCTCAGCCTTCCCAGAATACCAAAGAGTCAGGGCCTTGCACTGGATTCAGCTTCGGCTTAAAGGAATGTTGTGGTTCATCTGATCTTCTATCCAGACCACTCAAACTTTCTCCATCTCAGCAATCGGGCTATTTTGCTTTCTTATCACTGGCGTGCTCACTGGGTTCATGATTTTAACTCCTTCAAGAACTTTTCCTTTGCATTCACAGCATGGCTTACTATTTAGCACAAGAGGCCTAGTTTGCAGCCTAGCATGGCTTTTTTTTTTTTTTTTTAAAGATTTTATTTATTTATTTGACAGGCAGAGATCACAAGTAGGCAGAGAGGCAGGCAGAGAGAGAGGAGGAAGCAGGCTCCCTGCTGAGCAGAGAACCCGATGCGGGGCTCCATCCCAGGACCCTGGGATCATGACCTGAGCCGAAGGCAGAGGCTTAACCCACTGAGCCACCCAGGCACCCCCTAGCATGGCTTTTAACATGCCTTCCTCACTAAGCTTAATTATTTCTAGCTTTTGATTTAAAGTGTGAGATATGTGCCTCTTCCTTTCACTTGAACACTTCGAGGCCATTGTAGATTAGTAATTGGCTTAATTTCAATATTGTTGAATTTGTTGAATTGTTGGGGACTTCGGAGGCCTGAGGGGAGGGAGAGAGACAGGAAATGACAGGTAGGTTAAGTGGTCAGAGCACACACAACGTTTGTCAATTAACGTGCTAACTAACGTTCTAACTAACTTTAACTAACTAACTAACTAACTAACATTAACTAACGTTCTATGTCTCATATAGGTAGTTCGTGATGCCCTAAAACAATTATGATGATAACATCAAAGATCACTGATTACAGATCGTCATAACAAATAAAGATGATGAAATAAATATATATCTACATAAAGATAATGAAAAACTTTGAAGCATTATGAGAATTACCCAAAGATAGAAAGAAAGTGAGCAAATACAATTGAAAACATGGCGCTGAGGGATGGGTTGACCAAGAGTTCCCGCAGTAGTCAGTTGCAGATTCTCCCATTGAACACTAGATGGAGCTCTGATCTTTTGTTTGAAAAAATGAACACCTGCTTTACCTCTAAACCCTGGTTTTAAAAAATTATCCTTTGCCTGGTTGAATCTTAGGGTTTAAAAAACAAGCTATCTGTCAGCCTAAAGTTTTCTTTAAACCAACTTTTTAGACTTATACAGATTCAACAATGGTTAAATGTCAAAACGAGAGCTATTCAAATTTATTTTTAAAAATCCGCTAAGCGATTTCTTGAGTTAGCTTACCGTGGCCCACCAGCTGGCATTTGCTGATTATCAGAAGGAATTTATTAATTTTTAAAAGTATGTAATTAATTTTATCTTTGAAAACATGGAACTTTGGAAAAGGGCTGAAAATTGTCTTTATATTTTTTTCTAACCTTCACAAAATATAAACTCACCTTTTGTAATAAGAATAGTAAATAATCCACGCCCCCCCCCCCCCAGAATATGACTCTGCCGTCAAAAAGAATGAAATCTTGCCATTTACAATGTTGTTGATGGAGCTATGAAGTATTATACTAAGTGGAATAAGTTACAGAAAGACAAATACAGTATGATTTCACTCACATGTGTAATTTAAGAATTAAAACAAGCATGGGGGAATGGGAGAGAGAGGCAAACCAAGAAACAGACTTTTTATAGAGAACAAACTAATCGTTACCAGAGGGGAGGTAGGGGGGATGGGTGAAATAGGTGATGGGGATTAAAGAGTGTACTTGGAGCACCAGGTGTTACATGGAAGTGTTGAAACACTAAATTGTACACCTGAAACTAATATTACACTGGATGTTAACTGGAATTTAAATAAAAGCTAAAAAAAAAAAAAGAGTAAATATTTTATGATTTACTATGATTATGCACAGAAACTTCAAAGTATTCAATAACCTAAAAGTGGTCTGAAATATACCAAAACAATACTGTATCAAGGGGAAGACATTTAGAACATGCTTTAAAAAGCAAAGTATTGATAGTGATTTGATTATTTATTTATTTTTTAATTTTTTATTTTTTATAAACATAAATTTTTATCCCCAGGGGTACAGGTCTGTGTGATTATTTTTTTAAAGTATTTTTAAATATTTCTTATACAGAGGAAGACTCACATTATATTATTTTAAAAAAGTATTTCGTTTATTTCTTTTGAGAGAGAACAGAGAGAGAGGGAGAGAGCATGAGTGGGGGAGGGGCAAAGGGAGAAGGACAAGCAGACTCCCCACTGAGCAGTGAGCCTGATGTGATCCCAGGACCTTGAGATCATGACCTGACCCAAAGACAGATGCTTAACCAACTAAGCCACCTAGGCACCCCTATATTAACTTTTTTTTTTTAAAAGATTATATTTATTTATTTGACAGACAGAGATCACAAGTAGGCAGAGAGGCAGGCAGAGAGAGAGGAGGAAGCAGGCTCCCCACGGAGGAGAGAGCCCGATGTGGGGCTTGATTCCAGGACCCTGGGATCAGGACCTGAGCTGAAGGCAGAGGCTTTAACCCACTGAGCCACCCAGGCATCCCCCCTATATTAACTTTTATTTCTTTCTCAAACAAATCTCCCAGTTTACCAGCTTTGTAAATGGTCTCATCTAATTATTCTAACCTAAAATTTGGTGGTCATTCTTGATTTTTTCCTTTTCTCCTCTCCTCCAAATGCAAATCATTAACAAAGCCTATTGGTTCTGCCACCAAATCTAATCTTCGTCGCCTCTGCCACCACCGTGGTCCAAGCTACTGGCTGTCACCAACAGGCAGCTCTCTTTCTGAAGCTCTCTTTGTCCAAGCACCTAAATCTACTAAAAGCCTTCAATTCTGTCGGGGAAAAGACTTATTCCATTTAAAATGTATTCTACATGAAGCCCTTAAGGAGCAACCTCAGGTAAAAACTCCTTACAAATTTGAACTAATCTAAAAAAGTTCACATACTGAAAAGAACCATGAACCGCTGTGATCCCAGGAACATCACATAACCATCCAAATCAGTACTTTAAGGGAAGAGAATTCAACATCACTGCCTTTCTATTACAGCAGATGTCACTGATAATGCTCTTCTCTTTGTTGAACTCTAAATGATCAGAACTGCCAAAATGGGGTTATTTGTATTAGTGAAAGAACACTGAGTCTTGAAAGTTTTTCTTTTGTGGCAATAATGCTTTTTGTTATACCTTGAATGGAGTTTCTTCAAATAATTGAAAATTTCATATTTTAATCAAACAGCTCAGCTTCTGTAATTCACTTTTTGAACATCTAACAAGCCTCTGCTCTGTGGTGATTGAGATAGAGACAGCAATTTTTTTTCCTTTCCTTAAAAAGGAGTAATTTCTCCCATAAAATTTACTGAGTGCAGTATAGGGTAGGCCAATCTTTTAAGTTTTCCTGGAAATTTATTTTTAGCTTTATTTAGCAGATCAACCTTCAGCCTAGAACTAAATAACATTTGTATTTCATTGCCTGATAGAACAGAGAGACTGAGAATCATATTTTAAGGGATTGGAGTGACGTGTCCCTATCATCTTCAATTTTCATTTGTCTCTCAGGATCTTCTGATTCTACTTATCTTTCACCAAGTTCTTTGATTCAAGTTTAGCACAGAGAAAGAATATTAAATACATATATAATTATCTGAAAATAATGTTTAAGCATCATGGTTAATGCATAGAGTTTTTTTTCCCCTCCAAATTTAAAGTGCTTTCTAATATTTGTATAAAATTAAAAAGGGGGGGAAAAAGCTTTCGTTTTTATTCCAAAAATTTTTCCTGCAGCACTGGATAAAGGAAGTAGGGAACAACTTGACCAGATTATGGTAGTCTACATTATAAATAGGAGTCCTGCCCAACCCTATGAATAAGGTATTACTATCCTGCCTTAAGGTGAGAGAACTGAAATCAGTAATGTTAAGTAACTACCTAAAGTCACAGAGCCAGTATTACAGTACATGTACTAACCCAGTTTGTTTGTTTGTTTTTAACCTATTTTCTTTTATGCCTTTTCCCCCAAATCTTGAGATCCCCCAAATCTTGAAAAACTTACAAGCTTTGGGATGCCTGGGTGGCTCAGTCGGTTAAGCATCTGCCTTTGGCTCTGAGCCCATCAGGCTCCTTGCTAAGCAAGGAGCCTGCTTCTTCCTCGGCCTGCCGCGCCCCTGCTTGTGCTCTTTCTTTCTGACAAATAAACAAATACAAATCTTGAAAGAACAAAAACAAAACCTACAGGCTTCAAGTGTTTGGGAGATTTTGACTCCTTGGCATTTTCTGTCCCTTTCAATAAACTAGTTTAAAAAGAAACATGAGGGGCACCTCGTAGCTCAGTTGGTTAAGCCTCTGCCTTCAGCTCAGGTCATGATCTCAGGGTCCTGGTATTGGGCCCCACATTGGGTTCTCTGCTAAGCAGGGAGCCTGCGTCCCCCTCTGCTCCCTGCTTGTGCTCTCTCTTGCTATGTCTCTCTCTCTCTCTTTCTCAAATAAATAAATAAAATCTTAAAGAAAATAGAGTAGCACTTCAAGATCCCAACATGACCAAATGCCAAAGGACAGATGAGAACATGTGAGATAAGGCGACCGTGTGTTGGGCCCATAGAGGCGTTGTGCAATGGATGATCAGGTCAGTTTATGATTGTAGTTATTAGCATATGGATATATAATTAGCAATAATTAATTCATTGTTGTATTTGCAGAACTTTCCTCTTAAATTCTGTTATTTTCCAGGAGGCTTGCTTTATTTATTTAAGAAATGTTGGCCATTAGATTGAAGTGTCCCTGAAAACTGAAATATTATCCATTTAAATTGTAGCCATAATTATAGACATGTATACCTTAATTTTTTATCCCTTATTTTACTCCCAGGGAAAATGTTTAAATTAAACTTAGCTTTTCTTCCTCACTATCTTCGTTGTGATATTCAGTCTCAACCAAAGCAAAACATACTTGGACACGAGGGTCCACAGATATTAAAGGGAAATTCATTTTGTCTTGATTATAAGACAACTTAAATTTAGAATTTTGACATATGCATTCTCTAGGCAAGATCTAAAGAACTTCTAATAACTATTTGGTGTTTCTAATAATAGATAAGTAAAAAAAAAACACTCCATCTAAATAAGAAGGGAAAAAAAATCCTTGTGAAACTTGGGCCTTTAAGATGTTAGAGGACGTTAGAGGAAAAAACATATAGGCTTAAAAATAATAGTTGGGACAATATTAAAGCTATTGAATGAGGATTTAGGTTTCTCTTCCTCCTCCTGCCAAACACAACAGTGCTATTAAGGGAAGTAACACCTATTTAAAGGATGTTAAGAAAGTAAAATTTTGTTTTGTTTCACACCCATAGTCTAACATTGGAGCTTCAGGTCTGTCCGATGACACCTTTTGCAATTACGGTGGCAGATGCTGGTCTGTATGGAGTCCCAAGAGAATTCCAGGCTCTGGGCTTAAAGTATTGGTTTCTCTTTGATATGGAAGGCTTGAGAATCCTCCTCCCCGCCCTTCCCAAAACCTTTATTTCCCTGCTTCCCTTCCCAAACTCAGGTTCTGCAAAAACCTTTCATTAAACTTTCTGTTTATTCCCTTTCAAAAACCCATCTTATTTCTGCTAATTGCCCGAGGAGAGAGCGGGGCTGGAGATTCTGACAACATCTGAAGAGAATAGAAATAAAATAGTGTTTGCTTCTATAATGGTGAGTAAACACGAAAGCTAAATTCTTGTCAGTTTTTATAACTAGGTCATTATGACTTATCACTAAATTTGTTTTCGTTTGGAATTCTCTACCATATGAATGTCTGTATTCTTGAAGCTGGTCAGTGTCTAACAAAGAGTACAGGAAACAAGAACAAAGTGCTCGGATTAATTAAGATGCTTATAAGGGCATTAACAGCCCCTTTCAAATCTGCCATAATCAAAGACGGAAGAGGATTCGTTTGGTGATATTACTTTTTCGCAAGGTATTCTTGCCTTGGTTTCCAGGGTTTACATAAGGAGAATGAAAGGACTCTCCAGTCTTCAGGACGCCCACCCCCGTCTTCACTGCAGTACGTCAAAAATAAAATACAATTTGGCAGTTCAAGAAAGTTTATTTTTTTTTTAAAGATTTTATTTTTATTTATTTGAGAGAGAGCGCCCACATGGGTGGGTGGGGGAGGGGCAGGCACAGGGAGAAGCAGACTCCCCACTAAGCAAGGAGCCCCATGGGGGAACTTGGTCCTAGCACCCTGAGATCAGGGCCCCAGCACAGGGCAGAGGGCCAACCGACTGAGCCGCCCAGGCACCCCAAGCAATTTGATGCTTTTCGAGTATTTGAAAGAGATTTTTAGAATGTTCTGAATGACATGGGAGATGAAATGTGTATGGCAGGCACTGGCTATTTTTGCCTGCCCAGAATCATTTCCCCTTCTTCAGGTAATGATGTCTGGATTTTCCTATGGGAAAAGCTTCCAAGTGCCATTCTCAGTAGGTGTGGTCTCTGACTACGGGAGACCAGCTCCCTGGTTCAAGACTTGATGCTGTGACCCAGTCCTAATTAATAAGAGTTGCTGTGACTGGTTCAGCGGTAAGTATGTGTGACTCTTTGTAATGACAGTCAGCCTTGGCTCTCTTCCTAGAGCAATGGAGAATAATATGCATGCTTAGCTTACTAAGTTGTTCAGATATAAGTTCCAAGTTTTTAGGGGCCACCTTCACTGATACTTGGGAAGAAGCTGCCTGACCTCATTCTCTCAGAGAAAATCAGGGTCAAGAGATGGTGAGAAACCAAGTTGTGATGATGTTGTTTAAACACCCAGGTTCAAATGTACTTCTAAATCCTACTTTACCCATAGATTCTTTATTTATATTGGGCAAAGTAATCTCTTTTTTGTTTAGCTAATTTGAATTGGGGTTCTGTCACTTGCAACCAAAATAATTATAACTAATGCAGAAAGTAAAGGTAGAGGGGATCTGGAGGAGTGCATGGTAGAGTTAACCTGTTCTCCAGAAAGTGAGAGTCTGCTTGGAAAGGAGTCACAGCCAGCATATAAAAAAATAAAGCAAATAACAAAATGCCAAGTTATATGACGCAAATCCCAAAACTTTAACAAATGCAAAGGCCAACTTTCTCTGATGTATCTGGGAGAGAAGATAACAGAGAAGGTAGACTCTCAGCCTTAAAGGACAAGTAGGAATTTAAATAAGAGAAAATGTCAAGGAAGGGGATTCCAGCCAGGAAAAGCCTGAAAAGCAAAACACTGAGATGCAAAGGTGCATGTTGAAAGTAGGGTATAATAAAGAAATCCCCTAGATTGGAGTACAAGTGTAGTGGTAGAGGTCACTGAAAGCCAAACTGCAGAGGTGAATGGGACCTTGAATGTCAAACAGAAAATTTATAGTTTTTTAGGGCAGACATTAAAGAACCCCCACATAAGTTTGAAGCAGTGATTACGTATTAAGGAGAGACATTTGTCCGGCAGTGTTGTGAATGAGGGGTAGTTTGCGAATATGAGAGAGACTGAGGTCAACGTTCCTAGTGATGTAGCCACTATCATAGTTAAACAATTGATTTATTATTTTATAAGACTGTGTTTCACCTCCTTGATTAAATTCATTCCTAGGTATTTTACTCTTCTGTAAATGGAACTATTTTCTAAATTTGTTTTCCCTGGTAGCTCATTACTAATGTAGAGAAATGCCATAGACCTTTGTGTCCTGCAACTTTAATGAATTTATTAGTTCTATAGTTTTTTTTTTTAAGATTTTATTTATTTATTTGACAGACAGAGATCACAAGTAGGCAGAGAGACAGGCAGAGAAAGAGGAGGAAGCAGGTTCCCTGCTGAGCAGAGAGCCCGACGTGGGGCTGGATCCCAGGACCCCGAGATCATGACCTGAGCCGAAAGCAGAGGCTTTAACCCAGTGAGCCACCCAGGTGCCCCAGTTCTATAGTTTTTTTGATGGGTGTTTAGGGTTTTCTCTATATAGTATCACATCATCTACAAATAGTGACAGTTCTACTGCTTATTTTCCAATTTGAATGCCTTTTCTTTTTCTTGCATAATTACTCTAGTTAGGACTTCCAATACTATGTGGAATAAAACTGGCAAGAGTGGGCATCCTTGTCTTATTCCTGATCTTAGAAGGAGAGCTTTTAGCAGTTCATTACTGAGTATGATGTTAGCTGTGAGCTTGTCTCTTACTTATGTTAAAATAACTTTGGTTTACAAAAATGATGAGATAATGAAAAGTAAGGCATAACTGGGTTCTTTTTGAAGTCCGTAGTCACTGGTATATAGCAACTACACATTTAAAAAACCAATTGAAATGAAATATAATGTTAGAAAACATGAGCACATCAGACATTTGTACCAAGATCAGGATGTTCTAAGGCTTATTAACTGGTTGGCTTTTAAAGAGTATATAAGCTACAAATCAACATGATTTACTTGGCTTCCATTTTCCCTATATCAGCCAGTTAAAGCCTCAGTGCCCATGAAGAATTTCCAACAGAAGAAAAGCAAGAACAAATTAATAATTTTTTAAAAGCGGGTTTAACTGTTATCTCTGAACTATCTCCTATCCATATCCAATTGCCTTTCAGTTGTCACCAGTTCTGCTGAAGTTCAGATCCTTATACCTCAACCCTAGGTTGTTGAAGTGTGTTCCTCGTTTCCTTGTCTTCTTTCTCTTTCCACTCTAACTCATGTACTGCTCTCAGATAATCTTCCTAAATTACAGCTTAGATCATATCAATTCCCTGCTCCAAAAACGTAACACTTTCCCATTGCCTTCCAAAAGCTTTAATGGGGTATTCAAGGTCATCCAGAGGTCTGTCCTCAATTTCCCTCCCCTGCTTGATTTCTCAGCACATCCTGCTTGTCCCGCACACTCCGACAAGTCAAACTTTATCTTCCTTCCTGGACAAAAGCACAGCTTTTCTGCTTATCTGCTTTACTCACACAATCCCTTTACCTGGGATACCTGCCATGCTAATCTCTATCTGCTAAAATCTCTCCACTGCCTTTCAGACCTAACATAAAACCTTTATGAAACTGCCTTTAAGGCCTCTACCTTTGCCTTCCTTGGGGTTCCCATAGTTTTCTGTTTTAACCTCTCGGGGCACACTTCACATGATCTCATACACAGTAGCTGAGGATCTGTCTTCCCCCAGCTTGACAATAAGCATTTGAGGGACCAAATCTTACTCATTTTTTATCTTTGTAGCACCAGGGTAAACTTTGCTTTTTAAAAAATTTTTAGATTATTTATTTATTTATTTGACAGAGTTCCCAAGTAGGCAGAGAGGCAGGCAGAGAGAGAGAGGAGGAAGCAGGCTCCCTGCTGAGCAGAGAGCTCGATTCGGGGCTTGATCCCAGGACCCTGAGATCATGACCTGAGCCGAAGGCAGAGGCCTAACCCACTGAGCCACCCAGGTGCCCCTATCCCTTTATTTTAATGAAGTACATTCTCTCATAGTTACTGGAGAAAGAATGTGTGGAAGGTAAATCTTTGAGAATTTGCTTGAGTGACAATGTCTTTATTGGATCTTCCCATTTTACTGATAGCTTTGCCAAGTCTAAAATATCACTTGGAGGGGCACCTGGGTGGCTCAGTGGGTTAAGCCTCTGCCTTCAGTTCAGGTCATGATCCCAGGGGCCTGGGATCGAGCCTTGCATCAGGCTCCCTGCCTTGCAGGAAGCCTGCTTCTCCCTCTCTCACTCCCCTTGCTTATGTTCCTCTCTCGCTGTCTTTCTCTCTCTGTCAAATAAATAATAAATAATCTTAAAAAAAATTTTTTTAAACCCTTTCTTTTCTTTTTTAAAAATATTTTATTTATTTATTTGAGAGATAGTGAATGAGAGGAAGAGAGCATCCGAAACTGACTCTGCACTAAACACTGAGCCTGATGCTTGGCTCAATCCCACAACCGTGAGATAGTGACCAGAGCCTAAACCAAGAATAGGACGCTCAACTGACAGCCACTCAGGGGGCCACCCCCTTTATTATTTTCTTAATAGGGTTTTAATAGGATGCAAAAATAAATGAATGAGTTGAATTTGTCATTTTTGCCCATAAATTGACTTTAATTGAAATGTTCTATTCTAAGTCTAAAACTATATTATTTTTGTTTTGTTTTTGTACACGACTAAATGTTGAAATTGGGATTATTTCCCAGCAGTGACCATATTTAAGTTTATACGATGGTATAAACCCTTTATCTAACTATGCCTTTTAGTTTCGGTTTAGTTAGGTATTTGGGGAGCGAACTGCAATATAGAGGGGGGGACACATATCTGGCCCTGACCCTGAGCATATCTTTCTAGATTTCCTTAACCTTTAAACTCTAGGGTGCTTCTAAGAAAATAGGTAACAAATTCAGGAATTACTTTAGCTGTTGCAAATAAGAAGCTAGCAACATCATTGCTTTAGTGAAAATCTCATGGATCAGTCAGTATAGCTATAGAGTGGGATTAGGGAATGAGAAAATATTTACTTGGCATTTCCCATCCTTATATGCTTCTTCTGGGAGGGTGAGGTTATGAACATATATTGCATTTATAAAAAGAAATTCCACCTCCTCCAGATCATTTATTCATTCACAAATATTTTTCAGAGCCATCTGTGTGCCAGGAATTTGGCAACAAAAAAGACAAAATCTCTGTTACTCTATGTTTAAACTGTCTGAAAAACCACCAGACTGTTTTTCTCAAGTGCACCATTTTACATTCCCACCAGCAGTGTTTGAAGGTTTTAATTTCTCCACAGTCTCACTAACATTTATTATTATTTATCTTTTTTATTATAGCCATGTTAGTGGATGCGAAGTAGTATCTTATTGGATTTGTATTTTACTGATGGCTAATGAAGTCAAACTTCTATTCATGTGCTGACTGGATATTTGTATCTCTTCTCTGGAGAAATTCTTGTTCAGATCATTAGCCCATTAGCACCCCCCCCTTTCTTTTGAAGATCTAGCTATTCACTTTAGACAGAGAGAGAGAAAGAACACACACACAGGGCGGTGGGGGTCGGGGGATGGGCAGAGGGAGAAGGAGAGAGAGAGTCCCAAGCAGATTCCATCCTAAGAGCAAAGCCCAGCACAGGGCTCAGTCTTACAACCCCAAGATCATGACTCAAACCAAAGCCCAGAGTTGGACGCTTTAACTGACTGTGCCGCTCAAGTGCCCTCAGCCCATTTTACAATGGGTTATGTATCATTTTATTACTGAATTTTAAGAATTTTTTGTATATTCTAATACAAGTCTCTTATCAGATATATGATTTATACATACTTTTTCCTATTATGTAGGTTGTCATTTCACTTCCTTGATTTTGTCTTTTATTTACTTTTTTCATTATCTTTTTTTTTTTTGGTGTTCCAAGATTCATTGTTTATGCAGCACACCCAAATACTCCATGCAATATGTGCCCTCCTTAATACCCACCACCAGGCTTACCCAACCCCCTACTCCCTTCCCCTCCAAAACCCTGTTTGTTTCTCAGTGTTCACAGTCTCTCATGGTTTGTTTCCCCTCCAATTTCTCCCAACTCACTTCTCCTCTCCATCTCCCAATGTCTTCAGTGTTATTCCTCATGCTCCACAAGTAAGTGAAACCATATGATAATTGACTCTCTCTGCTTGATTTATTTTACTCAACATAATCTCTTCCAGTCCTGCGCATGTTGATACAAAAGTTAGGTATTCATCCTTTCTGATGGAGGCATAATTCTCCATTGTATATACGGACCATATCTTCTTTATTAATTCTTCTGTTGAAGGGCATCTTGGTTCTTTCCACAGTTTGGTGACTGCGGCAGTTGTTGCTATGAACATTGGGGTACAGATGGCCTTTCTTTTCACTACATCTGTATCTTAGGGGTAAATACCCAGTAGTGCAATTACAGGGTCATAGGGTAGCTCTATTTTTAATTTCTTAAGGAATCTCCACACTGTTTTCCAAAGTAGCTGCACAACTTGGATTCCCACCAACAGTGTAAGAGGGTTCCCCTTTCTCTACATCCTCTCCAACACTTATTGTTTCCTGTCTTGTTGATTTTGTCCATTCTAACTGATGTAAGGTGGTATCTCAATGCTGTTTTGATTTGAATCTCCCTGATGGCTAATGATGATGAGCATTTTTTCATGTGTCTGCTAGCTATTTGTATGTCTTCTTTGGAGAAGTGTCTGTTCATGTCTTGTGCCCATTTTTTGACATGATTATCTCTTTTGTATGTGTTGAGTTTGAGAAGTTCTTTATAGATCTTGGATATCAGCCCTTTGTCTATAGTGTCATTTGAGAATATCTTCTCCCATTCCCTGGGTTGCCTCTTTGCTTGACTGTTTCCTTTGCTGTGCAGAAGCTTTTGATCTTGATAAAGTCCGAAAAGTTCATTTTCACTTTTGTTATCTTTGCCTTTGGAGATGTGTCTTGAAAGAAGTTGCTGATGTTGAAGTGATTTTGCCTTTTAAAACATGAAAGTTTTTAATTTTGATGAATTTCAATATATCTGTTTCTTTTGTTACTTATGTTTTTGTTGTAATTCACTCCTACTCTATTTTTATTTTATTTTTTTGAAGATTTTATTTATTTATTTGAGAGAGGGAGAGAGCGAGTAAGATGGCATGAGCAGGTGGGAGGGGCAGAGGGAGAAGTCGATTCCCCACTGAGCAAGGAGACCACATGGGGCTCTATCCTAGGACCCTGTGATTATGACCTGAACTGAAGGAAGATATTAACTGACTAAGCCACCCAGGTACCCCTTCCACCCCCATTTTAAAGACAGGAACACTGAGGTTCAATTTGCCTAATGTCATAGAATGAGTAAGTAGAAGAGCTGGAATTCAAACCCAAAAGTTTAGTTTCAATTTCATGCACCTAACTGCTTCATTATGTTGCTTTCTGGGGGTCTGATTTTTCTCAACTTATATTGTTATTTTAGAGATAATCACTTTAACTAGAATTCTAAAGTTCTATTTGTATCTTGTAGAGAACTACCAAATGGAAGGCAACATGGATGTAATTAACAAGGCATTCTGCTTTATGTTTATCTTTTCAAATTGTTTTTACCATAAGAGGAATTCAATTCTCATCATAGTCTGTAATAAGGGTAAAATTAAATGTCACCACTACTGAATATTTCAACTTGCTATAATTTATAAATTATTGCATAATACAGATAGGTAAACAAGACCTAGCTCTACTTCTTTGTCCAGTCTTATCTCTCTCTACCCTCTAACCACATTAATTGTTTCTCCATTACTAGACTACTTGGTTCCTATTACCCTTATTTCTAACTCCTACATACCTCAGATCTCACTTTAAATTATCAGTTTTTCAAGAAATTTGTCACTGCTTCTCTAATCTAAATTAACTTCCTGATAAATGCTTTCATAGCTCTCTATATTCTTTCTTTGATGACATATACTATAATTGTAATCATGTTGTTCTTTATATGTCTGTCTTCACCAACACATTTAAACTAGGTAGCCATCCTGATTACTTATGCACCATCTTATTTCCAACACCCAAAAAGAGCCTAGCATCTAGTGATCACTTTGTTTTATTTTTTTAATAAACTATATGCATCTTATTGATAACTTTAGAAATAATAAACCAAATTATTGGCCTGATTCTGCTAATGGAGAAATGGAAAATTGAACAAACTTATTTATAGACCACTAAAATAATAGAATATTATTAAATTTTAATTTTTTTTTTAAAAAAGGTAATTTTTAGAAAAAGTAATAGCTTAGTGATTGAAAGTGTGCTTGTTTATTCATATTCTGGACAGCCTATCTTCTTTGCCTCCAGTTCTGTCCCTCCTGCAATGTTCACCTCTGTCCCATTTTCTTCATGAAGTCTTCTTTTATGTTGGAAATTCCCAGTGACTCTTACCCTTTCACCGAATTTTGGTGGCAATTAAAGTCCAAGGCCTCCAGGTCAGCTCTGGATCATATATATCACTTTGTATTGTTCACAGTTGTTTCCAATGTTAGTCTTATCTTACCTTATTAAATTGTAAATCCCTCAAGGGGAGGAACTGTATCTTTACACATCTTCTATAACCTTCAGAGTGCCTACAGCAGTGCTGAAAACATGGTACCTACACAATCCACATGCATCCATTTGTTTGTGGCAGAAACAACGAATTAATCTGACGGTGTTGGTCCGTATCAATCAAAGATGTATGTCTATCAAAAATTGGAATTCCTAGGAGGAGTGGAAAATCCCACTTTATGGGTACTGGGTCTGTTTAAACATTTTTAGTACAGGGCTTGTCCTCTAACCAAAACTGGCCTGGATTGTCAGCGATAGGGAGGGATAGAAGCTTCATTTCTTCCTTTTCAGCATCTCTCAGGTCTTGCCATCGAACAGGCGAAAACATAATTTAAACTATCCATACTCTGGGATCAGCTTTTCTTTGATAAAGATAATTTTTTTTAAAAGATTTTATTTATTTATTTGACAGACAGAGATCTGAAGTAGGCAGAGAGGCAGGCAGAGAGAGAGAAATAAGGAAGCAGGGAGGCGGATGCAGCTCTGGATCCCAGGACCCTCCTAGGACCCGAGCCAAAGGCAGAGGCTTTAACCCACTGAGCCACCCAGACACCCTGAGAAAGACAATTTAACTTGAGTGTTCAAAAGCAGCTGCTTTGTATTTGGGGGGCATGTACTTAATTAATCTGAGGCCAAACTATTAGAATAAAACCAGTATTCCACTTTATTACTGAGTAAGTCCATCTGATCTCCGAACAGATTGGGAGCATGACATGTACTTGTCTTGCTGCTTTGATGAGCTTCTTAATGATCCACTGGAATGCTGACAGGTTCAAGCAATATCCCTTGGGCAAAGGCAGCCCAGCTTACTGTGGACCCCTAGCCACGACTGCCAAAGGTTATTGCTAGCCATACAAGCTGAGAGAGGAATTCTGCACTAAAGGTAGAAGATGGAAGGTGGGGCTGCTTTCCTAATCTCCCCCGTTGTATTCAACTGGTCATTTGGGAGGCATTCAAAAGTATTTCTTGAGATTCTAGGATGTGTCCAAAGTGACTGGTAAGAAAAGTAAGAATCGGTTTTAACAGTCTAGGAGCTTGCAATCTGTTTAGGGAGATAAGATATACACACAGGGCATGTAGGTAACAATGGAAGACAGAGTTTGATTACATATTGATTGGAGAAGGGCATCATCACTGTGAAGGGGGGTTTGTCAGGCAAGACTCTAGGGTAGTGGGGACCCTGCTGAACCTTGAAAGAGCTGTTTCCAGTGATATTTCAGAGTCTAGTGCACTAACCACTACACAATCAAATAGTGAGATTTTCATAGCTTGGTGATTAACAGGTAACTTACTTTCCCCAATAATTTAATTTACATCAGATGCCTAGTTACTTGATTTACATAAACAGGTTTAAGTCAGGTAAGACTGAGTGTGTAGTATTTTTCACTATGAGTCTAGCTGCAGACATGAAGGTAAGGCTAGATTGTTTTTGCCTATGATCACTGAGAGTTCAAAAGCAAAGTTGAAATAATTGAAAGTTGATTTAAAAAAACGACAGATAGCTTACCTACCTGTAAGTGTCTCTAAGTAAATAAAGAACTGTTTCTGTAAGCAAATCACTTTATCTCTGGGCTCTCCCTTTCTATAAAAATGAGGACATTGGTCTGGAGCAGTGTTTTAAAGAGGTTCAACAAAATGTTAATAAATATTATACAAACAAACAAACAAATGAGGCTCCATGATCATTTAAATTTCAGAAATATTAGGTTAAACAAAGTTATACTGATTCTTACCATAGAATTTCTTACAGCCTTTATTATGACTATTTGAATTTGAGTTTTCAAGATAAGGATAGAGCACATGCCATTTCCCAAACTTATTTTGCCATTGAATAGCTCTTTTATGAAACATCATATAAGACTGTATTCTGAAAACTAAATTCAGGAAATAACAATGCCTTTTATGGTTTAAAAATGCTGTAATTCCACATGTGTACATTAAATGTATATTTTGATCTATAAAAAACTCAAGTATTTTACTAGTATTAATTTCACTTTGAATTGATAAGAATTATATGATTTTTATGCATTGCAAACTTAAAAAACATGTTCAGTTTTTTCCTCAGGTAACCCAAACCAAATTGCCATTATGGGTAAATCTGTATTATACTAAAACACTGAAATGGTGCCAGGTACATAATTGAAGATCAATACTTGTTTTGGGTATCAATTTTAGAATCTCTTGATTCTCTACTGCTTTCTCTAAGGATAGACACTTATAGACTAGTTTTTGTGCTTAAGTTTTTCCATTAAATGGGCTCCGTTTGATATATGTTGAGAATTACCTGATTAAAATAATAGTTAAGTCTAAGAAAAGTTATCTTTTTATTACATAAGACCTGGAGCTTTATTTATGATTTTGTAATTTGATAACTACTGGAAAGATTTTTTTTAAGAAACTAAAAATTTAAAAAAAAGGTTGCCAAGTTACCTTTGTTTGTTTGTTTCAATTTACATGAGAAAAAACTTTACCCTGCATTGAGGTGTCACAGCCTCTGAGGTTTTGTAAGACTCCTGCTGATTGACCCTACCCTTGACCTTAGCTCCAAAGCCCTGCTCCCTTCTGACATGCTAGTGTAGAGAATTTATTTATTTTAACACTAGGGAGCCAGAATTCCAGAAATATTCTTACAAAAAGCCCCAAGATGTATATACCAAATCTTCAACTCCACATGACTGAGAGGCTTCCACTAACTATCCTGGGCTCCATGGATATGGGTCAGTTTTGAGAAGTAGAATCTAGAAGGGTGTGAAAGAGCTCCAGTAGAAAATGGCCTTTTGATCATGAAGGAAAAATGAAAATAAGCATATTTTAATAGCAGAGACCTTGCAGTAAAAGGAGTCAGGGCTGCAGTCTCATAAGTAATTTAGGTAATATTTGCCAAAGCACGAAAGCAGTTTCAGGAACAATTCTCTGTTTGATCTGCCTGCCTCTACCTGTTGATTCACATTCTCTCCCACAAATCCTGCTAATTTTACCATAGGATTATAAAGTGCAACTTAGTATGCATTTTTTACTTAAAAAAAAATCTTTTAAAAATTTGATTGGATAATGCTCATTAAACATTTGTAAAATGTACAAAAAGTACAAAAAAAAGTAAAGTTATCTAGATGATGTTATCCAAATACTGATACTATTAATAATTTAATAAATTGGGGAGCTGAGGTGGCTCAGCCAGTTAGGCCTCCAACTCTTGGTTTCAGCTCACATCCTGATCTTGGGGTTGTGAGATGGAGCGCCCATGTTGGGTTCCTTGCTCAGCAGGGAGTCTGCTTAAGATTCTCTCTCCCCCTGCCCCTCCCCCCTGCATGCTCTCATGCTCCTGCTCTCTCTCTCTCTCTCTAAAGTAAAAAAATAAAAAATAAAAATTTATTAAATTTCTGTTAGCTTTTTTTTGTAATGGGAGTCTCTTTTTATTCATTTGTAAATATTATTTTATTATTTTTTTTAAAGATTTATTTTTATTTATTTATTTGACACACACAGAGAGAGAGAGAAAGAGCACAAGGAGGGGCAACAGAGAGGAAGTGAGAAGCAGACTTCCTGCTGAGCAGGGAGCCCGATGTGGGACTCAATCCCAGGATCCTGGGATCATGACCTGAGCCGAAGGCAGACACTTAACCATCTGAGCCACCCAGACGCCCCTCTAATTATTTATTTATTTATTTATTTATTTGACAGCCAGAGATCACAAGTAGGCAGAGAGGCAGGCAGAGAGAGAGAGTTGGGGGAGAAGCAGGCTCCCTGCTGAGCAGAGAGCCTGATGTGGGGCTTGATCCAAGGACTCTGAGATCATGACCTGAGCTGAAGGCAGAGGCTGAACCCACTGAGCCACCCAGGTGCCCCTGTAATTATTTTTTTAAAGGTAGATTATTTATGGAGATCGAGAAAGAGAGAGCATGAGTGGGGGTAGGGGAAAAGGGAGAGGGAGAAGCAGGAGGGGCTTGATCCCAGGACCCTGAAATTAATCCCAGTTTTGACTCCTTGCTCAGTGGGAATCCTGCTTTTCCCTTTGCCTGCTGCTCCCCCTGCTTGCACCTCTCTCTGACAAATGAATACATAAAATCTTAAAAAAAAAAATGACAAAAATCTTTACCCTTGTGTAGCACACAGTCTAGGAGAGAAAACAGATAATATACAAATAAATGAATAATAAAATATAAGTAGTAATAAGTACCTTGAAAAAAAATAAAACAATGTAAAGGAATAAAGTAGTGTAAAGCAGTGACAAGGGTGTTATTTTACATAGTCTCTCTGAGAAGGTACTGTTTAAGCAGAGAACTGAAAAAGACTAAGAGTTAAAGTGTGTTATAGGGCACTTGGATGGCTCGGTCAGTTAAGCATCTATCTTTGGCTCAGATTATGATCTCAGGGTCCTGGGATTGAGCCCTACATTGGGCTCTCTGCTCCATGGGGAGTCCACTTCTCTCTCTCACTCTTCCTTTGTGCTCTCCCCCCACCTCTCCAATACATAAATAAAATCTTAAAAAAAAAATAAGTAAAGTATGTTACTTTCTGAATAAACAGATTTCAAGGCAGAAATAACTGAACTGGCAAAGACCCTTAGGCTGGAGGGGCTTGAAGGAACACTAGGAAGAGTAATGAAAGTGAGTGCAGCTTGTGGAGCGAGAACATGGCAGGAAATCAGGTTGGAAAGAGAGTCTGGGCTCAGATAGGATCATTTAGGCCTTGGTAAGGAGATTGACTTTTATTCTCAGTAACACGGGTATGCCTGTACAGACAGGGGGCAGGGGGTATGGGTAGGGCAAGTGGATAGAAACTAGGAGTCCATTGCAAACATCCAGGAGTTTCAGACCAAGGTGGTATCAGGATAGGGAAGTGAGAAGTGGTCATATTGGGAATATTATTAAGGCAGGATCAAGGATCCTATTAATGCAAGGATCAAGGATCCTATTAATGCAAGGATCAAGGATGACTCCAGATTTTGACATGGAGTGATAGGAGTGCTTTAAGTTCATAGGAAAATGAGCAAAGTGTTATGACAGCACATAGGACAAGTAATTACTTACGACTGGGATTATCAAAGAAAATCGGTGAGCATTGAAGGGTGAAAAACCTTCAATTCAACAGACACCTCTGGTGCAAAATTTAGAGAGGCCCTCACTCTCAGGGTGGTAGAAATGCAGGGCTGGCACCTGGGAGGGAGTGTTTTCCTTATCTTTTGCACCCTCGGGGGCCTTGTTTGTCTCACCCTAGTCCCAGCTCTGGTACTCAAAGAAGAGGTAAGTGTTCATTCAGGCTGGAGAAATGGCAGAAGCAAAGACAGGAAATATAAGAGGCTGGTGAAAAGATTGCTGCAATTCTCTGGACAAGAGAAGTCAGAAGTGTTGGAATTCCAGAGAAGCTTCTAGGCTCTTAGGCCCCAGCAGCTTCCTATTACCCCCCCACCCCCCACCCCCGCTTTTTTGGCAGGCCCTAAGGGTAGCCTACTTGTCTTTTCTTTTTTATGTTGCTATTGCCTCTGCATCCTTTTGTCATTTTCTTTCACAAGACTGGCTGTAGAGATAAGTATGCCTTCCATAAATTCCTTCTTCCTCAGATATCCAGAGGCAAACAACCTGGTCCTTATGGGTTTTTTGGAATTTATCATTAATCACTAAGGAATCTTAATAAACATAGAGAAGCTTCAAAGTTAAGAAATTCCTAATATCCGGGGCTCCGGGGCAGCTCAGTCAGTTGAGCGTCTGCCTTCGGCTCCAGTCATGATGATCCGGGGGTCCTGCGACGGAGCTCGCACTGGTCTCCCTGTTTAGTGGGAAGCCTGCTTCTCCCTCTACCACTGCCTGTCCCTCCCCTTCCTTGTGCTCATTCTCTCTCTCTGTCAAATAAATAAAATCTTTAAAAAAGAGAAATTCTTAATATTCAACATATATAAAGTGTTCATACAACTTCATAGCAAACAAAAACAAAAACAAAACCCAAACAATTTGATTAAAAAGTGGGTAGAAGGTCTGAACGGACTTTTTTCCAAAGAAGACATGCAGATGGCCAACAGGTACATAAAAAAATGGTCAACATCACTAATTATCAGGAAAGTGCAAATCAAAACCACAATAAGATATCACCTCACACCTGTCAGAATGGCTGTTATCAAAAAGACAAGAGATAACAAATGCTGGCGTAGATGTAGAGAAAAGGGAGCCCTCTCACACTATTGGTGGGAATTTAAGTTGGTGTGGCCACCATGGAGAACAGTATGGAGGTTCTTCAAAAAATTAAAAATAGGAATACCATATTATCTAGTGATTCCACTTCTGGAAATTGGTCTAATTTGTTTAAAAAATGAAAACACTAACTCAAAAAGATATATGCACGTTCATGTTTTTTTTGTATCATTATTTACAATAGCCAAGGTATGGAAACAATTCAAGTGTCCACTGACAGATGAATGGATAAAGAAAAGGTGGTGTATATAAACCATGGAATATTATTTAGTTATAAGAAGTATGAAATCTTGCCATTTGTGATAGATGAATGGATCATGCTAAGTAAGTAAGTCAGACATAAAAACACAAATACTGTATGGCCTCACTTATATGTGGAGTTTAACCTCTACCCCTCACCCCCAAGAAAACAAGCTCTAGATGCAGAGAACAAATTGGTGGTTGCCAGACAGAGGTGGGGTCGGGGGCAAGGACAAAATAGGTGAAAGGAATCAAAAGCTACAATTTTCCAGTTATAAAATAAGTAAGTCATGAGGATGTAATGTACAGCATAGCAACTAGAGTTAATAATAATGTATTTCATATTTGAAAGTTGCTGGGATGCCTGGGTGGCTTACTCAGTTAAGTATCTCCCTTTGGCTCAGATCATAATCCCAGGGTCGTGGGATCAAGTACCGACTTGAGCTTTTTCCTCAGTGGAGAGCTGCTTCTCCCTCTGCCTGCCCCTCCCTCTGCTTGTTCCTTCTCTTTCTCTCTCTCTCTCATTCTCTCTCTTTGACAAATAAGTAAATAAATAAATAAAAAGAGGTTTATTTTTTAAAATTTTGATAAGAGACTAGATTTTGAAAGTTCTCATCATAAGAAAAAAAGTCTGTAATAATACGTAGTGACATATTAACTAGACTTCTTGTGGTGATCATTTTGCAGTATATACAAATATTGAGTCATTATGTTGTACATCTGAAACAAGTGTAAGGTATATCAATTATACCTCAATTAACCTCAATTTAAAAAGTTGTACTGGTAAAAGAAAAAGAGAATATTCTTAAAGTTTGTAACAGTCTTAGTTATGACTCTATGCCTAAGATGGTCATGAAACATCTGGCAAAATCTCCGTATTAACTTGCTCAGGCTGCCATACGAAAGTACCACAAATTGGGTGGTGTAAACAACAGAAATTTACTGTCTTACCCTTCTGCTGGAAATCCAAGATCAAAGTGTCAGCAAGGCTGATTCCTTCTAAAAGCTGTTAAGAAAAGTCTGTTCCATGCCTTTCTCCCAGCTTCTGGTGGATGGCTGGCAATTTTGATGTTTTATTTGGTTTGTAGATGTATTACCTAATCTCTGTCTTTATCTTCATACAGTATTCTTTCTGTGTGCCTGTCTGGGTCCAAATTTGTCTTTTTTATAAGGACTTCAGTCATTGAATTAGAAGCCTACCCTACTCCAGTCCGAGCTCATTCTAATTTAACTAATTACATCTGCAATGATCCTATTTCAAAATAAGGTCACATTCTGAGGTACTGGGAGTTAGGACTTTAACTTGTGAATTTTGGGAGGGCATAACTGAACCCAAATTTCCTTCACAATTTTTTAATCCCTGAAGATAGAGCATCAAATTGCCTCTTCTTTAACATACAAACCTTAAGATCCTATCAGGCTAGTTTTACACCCTTTCTTAAGGACAAAGAGAAGGCGTTGAATCGTGCTTGGAGGGAGAGTAGACTCTGGAGGCACTGCCAGGTTCATGTATCTTGACTATGCCACATACTAACGGTAGCATCAGGAAAAACAAAATCGTTTAACTTGTGTCTTAATTTTCTTTCATGTAAAATGAGGATAATAATACTACTTACCACATAAGGTTATAAGAATGAAACTAGTTAAAACATGTAAAGAGCTTAAGACTGCCTGGAATATCATGAGCACTATATAAAATTGCAATAAAAATGGGAGAGGGGAGGGCACCTGGGTGGCTCAGTGGGTTAAGCCTCTGCCTTCAGCTTGGGTCATGATCTCAGGGTCCTGGGATCAAGGACCCTGATCCCAGCCTGATCGGTGGGAGGGATCCCTGATCAAGGCTCCCTGATCGGTGGGGAGCCTGCTTCCCCCTCTCTCTGCCTGCCTCTGCCTACTTGTGATCTCTGTCTGTCAAATAAATAAAATCTTAAAAAAAAAAAATGGGGGGGGATGTGATCAGAGTACTATTTTTTTAAAGATTTTATTTATTTGAGGGAGAGAGAGTGAGCAAGTGAGAGAGAAAGAGAGAGAGAGCACGAGCAGGGAAAGAGGGAGAAGCAGGCTCCATGCGGAAGAGGGAGCCCAACATGGCCCTCAATCCCAGGACTCTGGGATCATGACCTGAGCTGAAGGCAGACATCTAACCCACTGAGCCACCACAGTGCCCCCAGAGTTCTGTTTTTAAAAATCCTATCAGGGTAGAATATTAGGGTTCCAATTTCTCTATATCCTTGCCAACACTTGTTTTTTCCTGTGTTTTTTACAGTAACCATCCTAAATGTGTGTGAGGTGATTTCTCATTGAGGTACTGATTTGCTTTTCTCTGATTTCTAGTGATGTTGAGGTGCGTGTTGCCCATTTATTTATCTACTGTGAGAAATGTCTATTCAAGTTCTTTGTCTGCTTTTTAAATTGGGTTTAGGTTTTTGTTTTTGTTGAGTTATAGGAGTTCTTTATATATTCTGTATATTAACCCCTTATCAGTTATATGATTTGCAGATATTTTCTCTCATCCCAGAGGCTGGCTTTTCACTTTGCTGTTTGTGTCCTTTGATGCACAGAAGTTTTAAATTTTGATGTATTTCACTGTATCTATTTTTACTTCTGTTGTCTATGCTTTTGGTCATACCCAATTTATTGCCAAATCAAATATCATGAACTCCTGGGTTTTTAATAAGTGTATCCTTGTTGTTCATAATGTCTAGCTAATCTACAATAGCAAATTAAATTTATCTTTAGTCAGAAAGATTTTTAAAACATCAAGTAGATTTATGTTAGTTATCTTTTTTTAATTTTTAGTTTTCTAAGTTAGGGTCAAAAATTATGGCTCAAGACTAAGATTTCCATTCTTCAGAACCTGTTAAGATGTTCATTGTGGCTTAGAACATTTTAGTATTTTAAGTATTTTGGGACTTTAGAGAAGAATGTGTATGCTATGGTTTTAGAGTTCAAAGTTATCTGTATATATCACATCTGTGTTTTGTTGTATTACCAGATCCTCTTCTTTCTATTTATTTTTGGTCCATGAGATCTGTCAAATTCTTAGAGAAAGGGATTTAAATGTTTAAAATAAATTCTTTTATTCCCATTTGTATTTTTTTTAGATATTTTGATATTACATATTTGTACTTTGGAATTAGCAGATTGAGGTTGGAATTCCATACCCATCTACACTGTGTGACATTGAGGATACCTAATCTCTCTAAAGCCTATAATCAGCATCTGCAAAATATAAGTGTTAATTATAGTCACTCCATAGCTTGTAAGAATTCCTTGAGAAAATCCTTAGTTAAGTGCCTAGCATTTAGTGAGTGTTCAATAAATATTCACCATTCTTCTTATTGTTCCTTTTATCAAAGTAAACTAGTCTTATTTTCCTACTTGGTGCTTACTTTTTAATCATGCATTTCACTTTGATTTTATTTTGCTTTTGTTTCTTTTTGTCGGCATTTTCTTGTAACTTTACTTGCCATCCACTTATTTTCAATTTTTCTGTGTTGTTTTATTTCCAGTATTAGGATTAGGATTAGGAGAGTAGAATTAAAGAATAGAGAATAGGAGAATAGAATTAATAAAATTAAATAGAATTAAATTTTCTCTTGAATCTTCACTCTGATTTTTTTTGTCTTTCTATAGGAAGATTTAGCTTGTGTGATTTATTGTTATTAATGCTAAGAATATATTCAGACATCTTATTTTCTGTTTATTATGCTTTATCGTTTTTTCCTCTTTTCCTGACTTTTGTCATTTTGGTTAAATTTCCTTTGTATGTTTTCCCTCCTCAAATAATTTGAAAGTTTCACAACCAAATATGGCCATTATCATTAAAATTTTAAAAATCGAACCAATATGTGCTTATGAATATAAAGTTAAAAGGGTACATATTCTTGCCTTATTCTCCTCCCCAAACACATTGAAACAGTTAGAATTTTCCGTCCAGGGATCCATACCTCCCACATTTGTTCAAATAAACTGGAACTTTAAATCTAGACTATTTTTAATATTTAAATTTTTGCTTTCCTATGCTACGAACCCTGTGTTAATATGTACATTAGATTTTATGAAAACTATCAGTAATTATTTATTTACAAAATTAAATGAAATAAAATAATTTTTATACTTTACTGGGTTTTTACTCTCCCGTGTTTTTTCATTGCAAGCAACGTCAAATGCATTGCAAAGAAACTTAATAGCAAGTAGAATTTTTGTTCCTTTTTTTTTTTTAAAGATTTTATTTATTTTTTTGACAGACACAGATCACAAGTAGTCAGGGAGGCAAGTAGAGAGAGAGGAGGAAGCTGACTCCTTGCTGAGCAGAGAGCCCCACATGGGGCTCGATCCCAGGATCCTGGGATCATGACCTGAGCTGAAGGCAGAGGCTTTTACCCACTGAGCCATCCAGGCATCCCAGAATTTTTGTTCTTTTAACAAAACTCTGAGGCAAGTTTGAAACACAGCTTGATAAAGGTTTTAACTCTAGTTTTGATTTTCTCAAATCTGCCATCTTCCTCATGTTATCTTCCTTTGTGGTATTGGGGTGGTTATAGCAATTTAGGCTTTGCAAAAGCACATCACACAGTGAGAATGGTAGAATTATTTTCCTAAACCTTTAAATGAAGCATCACCCTTTACTTTAATTGGAGTAGTCCAAAACAAACTTTGTGACAAGAAAATGCCATATGTATTCATTGGTTTAGACCTATATTATTGTCCATTCTTGATCCAATCACAAGATTAAGGCAAAGGAAATTATAGTGTGCACCAAAGTGTTACCCAATGGGAAAGTATGGTGTGGGAGGCAACTAACTATACTACAGCTTTGTCTGGAATGCCAACTGATACAGTTTTCCTTCATAGTCCTTCCTTCACAGTCCTATAAATATTTTTCTTATAATGTTGCAGATTAGATGTCAGAAGACGATCTAATTATTATTTTTTTAAAAGATTTTATTTATTTATTTGACAGACAGAGATCACAAGTAGGCAGAGAGGCAGGCAGAGAGAGAGGGGGAAGGAGGCTCCCTGCAGAGCAGAGAGCCCAATGCGGGGCTCGATCTCAGGACCCTGGGATCATGACTTGAGCCAAAGGCAGAGGCTTTAACCCACTGAGCCATCCAGGTTCCCCCACATAATTTTATTTTTTAACCCTAAAGCAGAAATTTCACAAGGATATGTGTAAGTGTATCAAATAATCTTGCCCTTTCAAGCTGAATACAGAAATTTATAAATTTATATTTATCTCCGGATAATTTTCTTCTAGTATCTGTTTAAATACTGCCTCCCCATTTTAACTCACATATAATAAAACTTAACCTTTTTAAAAAAGATTTTATTTATTTATTTATTTGTCAGAGAGAGAGAAAGCGCAGGCACAAGTAGGGGGAGTGGCAGGCAGAGGGAGCAGCAGACTCCCCACTGAGCAGGGAGCTTGAAGCGGGACTCAATCCCAGGACCCTGGGATCATGACCTGACCCGAAAGCAGACACTTAACCATCTGAGTCACCCAGGTGTTCCAAAATTTACCCTTTTAAAATGTACAATCCGTTGGTTTTGAGTATGTATATTCAGAGTTGTGCAACCATCACCACAATCAGTTTTAAAACATTTTCATCACCCCAAAAAGAAACACAGACCCATTAGCACTTATTCTCCATTTCTCCCCAAACCTCCTAGCCTCAGGTAGCCCCTAACTTACCCCCTATCTCTGTGGATTTTCCTACTCTAGACATTTTGTATAATTGGAATAATAGAATATGTGGCCATTTTTTTTTATGTTATTTATTATTTATGTTTGACCTTTTCCACTTAGGATAATCTTCTCAAGTTTCATCTATTTTGGAGCATGCATCACTACTTCCTCTTTTAAAAACAATGACTGAACAATAGTTCATCGTACAGATGTACCATCTTGTTTATCCTTTTATGGGTTGGTGCACATCTTTGGCTACTATGGATAACGCTGTTATAAACATTTGTGTAAAAAGTTTTTGTGTGAATATTTTAAATTCTCTTGGGTGTATATCTAGGAGTGGGATTGCTGGGTCACATTATAATTCTACTTAATTTTTTGAGGAACTGGTGAATCATTTCCCACAGTGGCTCTGTCATTTTACACTCCTACAAGCAAAGGATAAGGGTTCCAATTTCTCCATATCTTTGCTCACATTTGTTATTGTATTTTTAAAAACAAATTTTAAAACTTCTTTCTTATTATGGTGAACTATATATAACATAAAATTTATAATTTTAACCATTTTTAAGGATATAGTTTTGTATAGTCCTGTGACATTAAATACCTTCACATTTTTGGGCTTCCATCCCCATCATCCATCTGCAGGACTTTCTTCATGTCTTACTCTAACCTTAACCGTACCCATTACACAATACCTCCACATCACTTCCCCCACCTTGGCGCCAGCCCAACCACCACTCTACTTTCTGTCTCTATGAATTTGGCTCCTCTAGGTACCTCAGAGAAGTCGAATCATATTCTATTTGTCCTTTGTGACTGGTTTATTTCGCTTAGCATGATGTCTTCAATATTCATCCATGCTGTTGTATGTCAGAATTTCCTTCCTTTTTAAAGATGAATAGCATTCCATTGTTATTTTCTGTTTTATTCTGTTTTGCTAATGGCTGTTCTAATGGGTATAAAGTGATATTTCATTGTGGTTTTGATTTATCTTTCCCTAGTGGCTAATTATGTTGAGTGTCTTTTTGTATGCTTATTAGCCATTTGACAATCTTCTCTGGAGAAATGTCTGTTCAAATCTTTTTGATTTCATTTTTCATTTGGATTAGTTGTCTTTTTATTGTTCAGTTGTAAGAGTTCTTAATATATTTTGGATAATAGATTTTTATCATACCTATAATTTACAAATATTTTCTCCCACATTGTGGGTTATCTTTTCACTTTCTTAATACTAGCCTTGGGGTACAAAAGGCTTTTTAAGAAAATCATTTATTTATTTGAGAGAGTATGCATTAGTGGGGGGGTGCAGAGGGAGAGGGAAAGGGAGAAGCAGACTCCCTGCTGAGCTCAGAGCCCAATTCGGTCCTCTATCCCAGGACCTAGAGATCATAACCTGAACCCAAATCAGACCCTCAACCGACTGAGCCACCTAGGTGCCCCTGATACACAAAAGCATTTGATTTTATGAACCAATTTATCTGATTTTGCCTTGTTGCTTGTGCTTTTGGTGTCATGTTAGGAAACCGTTGCCTAATGCAAAGTCAAAGAACTCTGTAAATAGAGTTTTAGACTTTCAGCTTTTACATTATATTTAAGATCCATTTTGAATAGATTTTTATATCTGTTGGAAGGCAGATTATTTTGATACCCTTGTTGCAAGTCAATTAACCATAGATTCATGGATTCATTTCTGGACTCTCAATTCTATTCCATTGATTTATAGGTCTATCTTTATGTCAGTTCCACTGTCTTTTTTTTTTTCTTAAATTTTATTTATTTATTTGTTAGTGTGAGAGAGAGAGAGAGAGCACAGTCAAGCAGAGTGTCAGGCAGAGGCAGAGGGAGAAGCAGGCTCCCCGTGGAGCAAGGAGCCTGATGCGGGACTCGATTCCAGGACACTGGGATCATGACCTGAGCTGAAGGCAGATTCTCAACTGACTGAGCCACCCAGGCATCCCAGTTCCACTCTGTTTTATTGTAACTTTGTAATGAGGTTTAAAATTGGGAAGTTCATTCTTCTGACCTTCTTAATTTTTATTTTTTTATTTTCTTTTTTCAAAGACTTTATTTATTTGAGGGAGAGAGTGTGCACATGAGCATCAGGGAGAGGCAGAGGAAGAAGCAGGCTCCCTGCTGAGTAGGGAGCACGACGTGGGGCTCCATCCCAGGACCCTGGGATCATGACCTGAGCCGACGGCAGGTGCTTAACTGACTGAGCCACCCAGATGCCCCTGACCTTCTTAATTTAAAAAAAAAAAATTGTTTTGACTATTCTGAGTCTCTTGAATTTCACTACAAATTGTAGGGCCAGCCTGTCATTTTCTACAAAAATAAAACAAGACAAAACAAAACCAGCTGGAATTTTGATAGAAGTTGTGTCGAATCTAGATCAGTTTGGAGTTTATAGATACCTTAAGAATATTAACTCCAACAACACATGATATGTTTCCATTTATTTAGGTCTTTAGTTTCTTTTAAGGATGTTTTGTTGTATACTACAAAATAGATATTGTATATCACAATTATATTAATATATAACATTTATTCCATCTTTTTAAAAAAATATTTATTTATTTGAGTGAGAGAGAAGGGGGAGGGGCAGAAGGAGAGGGAGAGAGAGAGAATCTTCAAACAGACTCCTTGCTGAGTGTGGAATTCAAGACAGGACTGGCTCTCAGGATGCCAAGATCATGACCTGAGCTAAAATCGAGAGTCAGATGCTTAACCAGCTGAGCCCCTCAGGTGCCCCATATCATCTATTCCATCTTGCTTCTAAAACTTCCAACATATGAATTTGGATCTCCTGGATCTTTTAAAAATATTTATCTTTTCTTCCATATTTTCTACTTTTTTGTTGTTGTTGTTGTTCTACATATTGGAAGGACTCTTTGAGATGGTCTTATAATTAATTAATTAAGTTTTCAGCATGATCTTTTCTTCTATTAACTGCTTCTGTAGTCTTTTCAACTTAAAATATTCATGTACTTTTTAATTTCTGAGGATATTCTGGTCTCAGATTGCTCTATTTTCAACCTGTCTTTATCACTCTTTAAATTTCACTAAGAACATGAACAGGTTCTTTAAAAATATTTTCTCCTATTTCCTACATTAACTCCATTTTAGTGAGTGATATCTGCTTTAATTTGGCCTCTTCTTTCAAACAATAGATTTCCTCCTAATGGTTATCTGATTTATCTGCTCATATTTATAAAGGAAGATCTAGATCACTCACGGCTGGTAACTGGCATCCCATCTGAAATTAATTTCAATTTCCCACAGTGAGTCTTTTCTTTTTCTTCTTAAGATTTTATTTATTTATTTGACAGAGATCACAAGTAGGCAGAGAGGCAGGAAGAGAGAGAGGGGGAACCAGGCTCCCTGCTGAGCAAAGAGTCCAATGCGGACTCGATCCCAGGACCCTGGTATCATGACCTGAGCCAAAGGCAGAGGCTTAACCCACTGAGCCACGCAGGTGCACCCCCACAATGAGTCTTATCCTCTGAGGATGGTGGTTCTAGGTTGGAATTTGGTTTCCCTCAATGAACTGGTAGGAAAGTAGTGCCCATCTTCCTCCTCAGAGATAATGGTTGATGGTAGACAGGATGCTGAGTTACCAAGCTTCAAACCTTAAGTTGAGAGAAAAAGGTACAGAGAGAGGAAGCAAGGGAATAAAGTATTGGAAACTACATCCAGGAAAGAACTTTGGGTGTGACTGTTGGCACATGGAACTCGATGGAAGCAAATAAATATGAAGTCTACTATGTATCTGAGGAACTGCTTTGGCAGATAAGCCACAAGCTTGGCCTTAAAAACCTTTAATTGTAAAAGAATTCTCTGGATCCCAAACTTGTACTGCCAGGAAATGAGCAAGGAAAACTGTGAAGTCTCCAAGGAGGGAGTACATCCCCAAGCTCACTTCAGAAGTGGCCATGAAGGATATTGAACAAGAAAGAGTCTTCCAGAGTGTGGAACAAGGACTACAGAAATTAATGCAGAAGGGTGTACATCCTTGAAAGCAGAACCAGAACATAATTATAGAACTTCTCCCATTGCTGAGACAGAGGATCATCACAATAACAACTTGGAAGGATTCTATTATTTATAAGGTCCCCAACTGTTGTGAATCTCATATTTTTCACTGAATTTGAATTCTGATGCAGAATATCTATGGAGAAGTATTTGGGAATCATTGTCACAGAGAACAGTGGAAGAATTTGCAGCAGTTAACATTTTATAGTTTGCCAGGTATTGTGCATTGTCAAAATCCGCATGGTTTCTCTCTGAGGTATGTACTATTGTGATGTTATTCTACAGATGGGGACACTAAGCTGGAGTCAAATAACTTGGGCAAGGTTACATAATAGGTTGGTCTTGGAGCCAGGACCCAGAGTGCTCACTCAGCACTATCATATTTTATAATCACAGAAATCTATTGGGCATGATGGGGGATATATAAACCCAGGAGAGATTTATATTCAAACAAATAAATTCAGGGAAAGGGAATGTATTATCTAATAAAGGAGACATTAAAATGTTTTCAATCCAGAAATCGATGAGTATCACTAACTTTTAACCTTGGTAGAGACTTGTTTTGTTTTTTGATGAACCTTAGTTCCCACAATACCATCTAGCCCACAATATGGGTTTAATAAATATGTACTGAATGAATGAAGAATGAATACCAGAGCTCTGTAATGTTAATCTAAGGTCCTTGAATAAATCTGCCAAATTTGCTTTTACATCTCCAGAGCCTAGCGTGCTCAGCACTCCACAATGGTCCTTCAACTAAACTGAAAGAAAATTGCACTGTAGTTTTGTTTTAAGGCTACTCATTGTTGCGAGTTTCCTTATCTTTAAAGTGGATGGTGTCCCTCTCCCCAACTCTACAGAGCTTGTGAGGGATTGAGTTTTTCAAAAGTTTCTCTCACCTGCTTTAACCTCTTGTGAGCTTAGTTTGTATACGCAAGGTTAACTTGAAATCTCAGGTTTCTACTAACTCATTTCCATATGTATGTGTAGTTCTCATGGTGAGTGTGGATTCCTTTTTGAGATGTTGAGCTATACTGTTAATCATCTGCATCTCTCTATGCTGTAGTTGTTTAAAACTCGTATTGATTTCATTTACTAAGCCTGTATTGTGTGCTAGATCCAGAACTGTGGGAATACAGCAGTGATTGAAAGCCGTGTTTCCTGCCCCTGTGGCACATTAAAAGTGTTTCTATGTGATTTTAAAGACCTGACAATAGGGATTTGATTGTAAAACAAACCAAAAAACCATTTCTGCTTCTTATCACCACAAGGAACAAAATGATTTTAAAGAAAATGGCAGTTGAGCGTCTCTTCCCAGTGGAGGAGGGAGAGAACACAAATGAAATCACAAACAAATCGCTTGCTTTTGCTAGTCATAATTGAACTATGCCTAAGTTATTTTGTGGTGATTCCACACTTCTGGTCAATTCCCTTTGGATCGACCAAAAGAGAAGGGCGGGGGGGAGGGGAGGAAGGGGTATTACATTTCGGTTCTTAAAAAAAAAAAAAAAAATACAAGACAAGCAAACGAATGGTACTGACTTAGAGATCATAGAGATCATATGAGGTCTACTTTAATTGAAGTTGTCTTTAAACTATAATTGACAATGATACCGTAACAATAGACTGATAAGCAACCCGCTGTAGCTTCCTTATTTCCACCAACGTGCTGAGCTACCCGGGGCTATACTTGCCCCCAAGACACTAAAAGTAGATCAACTTCTCTTTACCTAGACTCTTCTACCACATGTAGCTTGGAGCTGTTTCTTCCAGGGGGCGGGCAGTTCAGTAAAGGAGTCTAGCAGCCTATCTCTGGCAACAATGACAGTTTTTAAAATGGAACTACATCTCTACTAACAGATACCACCAGCTGTGAAAAGTGGAGCGCAATCTGTCACTACAGGCCGGCCGAGCATCTCTTGAGAACGTTTGTTCCCGGCGCACCCGTCATGGTCCAGGGCCTGCTGGAAGTGGCTGCGGGTGGGGCGGACGATCCCTCCGTATCACGGAGGCTCCGGACAAGCCACCGCGAGCAGGCAGCCTTCCCCAGCGCCCGGCCGGGGTCCGCTGGCTGGGGGGATGGGGGGGGCGTGCTCATCTAGGAGGTGCAAAATTTGGCTCTGGCCCGGAGCTCCCGGGTTTGTTTAGTTTTGTCCGCGTCCTGCCCCCCGCCCTACCCCCCTTCGTGCAAAAGGCCAAGGGTTTTTGACCCACCATTGCCCAGGCCGAGTTCACCCTTAAGGCCCTTTAGCCGCCGTCCTGCGGACAGAGAAAGCAATCGCGCAATGAAGCGAGAGCACTCTGTGAATTAACGCGGAATCCGCGAGAAAATAATTTTTCTTCCCGGCTGAGCGCGTCAGCCGCACTCTGGGGGGCAATCCTCCACACCCTCCACACTACCCTCCACACCCCACAGTGGCCACACACATCATTTGGGTCGTAGAGTTTGGAAATGGAGGCGTGAGCACAGGGGACTGAGGAGGGGAAGGGGCGTCGTTGGAAAGGGTGTGTGTGGGGGGGATGTCCTCAAGGAGATCCCCCATCGCGCTCACTGTCCTCAAGGAGGGAAAAGGAGCCCTAAAGGCCACTCGCGGGCGCGAGGGCTGCGGGAGGCCGAGAGGCGGGGCAGGGGGGAGGGGGCGCGGGGGTCCCCGCCGCGGAGATTCTGGGGAAGCGGGAGGGGCAGCACCTGAGGAATCCGCCTCCGGCCGCGGCGGCAGCCGCCTCGCTCCGCCCCGGGGAACTGAGCGCGCGGCAAGCGCGCCTGCCAGAGAGACGCCAGCCACCGGCGGCGCTAGCACCTCGAAGAGGGCGGCCGGAGCGAGCGCAGCGCTGCGCTGGGACCCGGACTGGGGGTGGGGAGACGAGCCCCGGCCGAGGCGAGGGCCACCCCCTGGTTCTCTGCCCTAGCGCCCCGCCAGGGCCAGGTGAGCTGCTGCGGGGACTCCGGGGCGCGGGCGCGGGGAGGCGGGGAGGAGAGGTGGCGAGCCGGACGCGAGCGCACGCCTCTGCCCGGCAGGAGCTGCCCTTTGGCGGGCTGTGGACACCCTGCCTGCGCGGGGAAGCGCTGCAGCTGACTTTTTCTGGAGGACTGGGAAGGCGGAGCGGGTGTGTGAGCGCCCCTGTGTTTGCGTGGCGAGGGCAGGCGCCAGTGGCAGCCTCGGATCCAAACCCCTTCTCCCTGCCGCCTTGCGTCAGCCCTCTGAGGGGACCGAGCCCGTGCGGTCCGCGCCCGGAGGCCAGAGGCCTGTCACCGCGGGCTCTTCTCGCCGCCTTTGTGGCGGGAGCGAGGAAGCCCGAGCGTGGGATGGGAGAGGCTCCGGCACGGCGGGGAGCGCCGAGGTGGAGGCGGCGGGGGGCGCGCCGTGGTCCTGTTTCCCCGAGCCTAAGGGGCTTGTGAGGGGATCGCCCGGCGGGTGGAGGGCAGGCAGGAGGCGCGGAGGTGACGGGGGTTGGGGGAAAGGATGAAGAGAGCTCAGCTTGGGAAAGTTGAGAGCGTCCAGCGGTGGCTGGGCGGTCGCTCAGTGTCCATGGGTTTCTTTTCTCCACATCCAATGTCACTTCGTCACCAGCGCGCGCGCGTCTCCAGCCATCATTTCCATTTTTCTGTGAGTGGTGGAGGACCACTCTTAATCTGAATGAGACACAAAGGGTTGTGTTGACAGCTGATCCTGACGCAAATAGACAGCGAGGTGAGGTATGTGCTCTGGCCTGGCAAGGGTGATGATGAGGCAGTTTGTTAAAGTAAATCAATTCCCTTAGTCCCTCTTCCGAGCTCTCCATTAAAATAAATTATCTGTATAGATTCAGTTCATGGGGCTTCTCCGTTAAATCAAGCCCAAGGAAGGTCCAGAACGATTCATCTGCCTCCAACTGAGGTGGACGGATCCTGGAGAAACTCATTCAGTCATACTCCTTTCCTGTATGAACGTGACTGTCACAAGGTCCTTATCCACCCTACCCTAAGTTCTCCGTCTCCAGTTCAAAAGACAGACACCAAAATTTCATTTCTATTTTTACAACTTTAGAGCCCCCCCGCCCCGAAATCCCACTTAAATCTCATGTTAAAACCTAGCTATTTGAATGGGGAAGAGGTTTTCTGTAAAAAAATTTTAAATTAAATGACCCCTTAAAAACCTCTCATCCCTCCGAACATTTTCTTATACTTTAGATCCTGGAATTCTGCTTTGAGTTTTGTGACTGTGTTCTTTTTCTTTCTGAAAATTTCTATGTGTTTTTACAAGTTGCAATACTGGAAAGTTTTTAAAAGAGAAAAAAACGTTGAAATAGTTGTTTCATTGGAAATGTTTATGATAGAATTATATGAATATAGGCATGTTTAAAGGGACATTTAATTTTTTTTAAAGAAATAAGTATTTATTTATTTATTTGTTTATTTATTTATTTATGAGAGACAGAAAGAGAGAAAGAGAGAGAGGCAGAGGGAGAAGCAGGCTGCCTGAGGAGCAGGGAGCCCAATATGGGACTCTATCCCAGGACCCTGGGATCATGACCTGAGCTGAAGGTAGATGTTTAACCATTTAACCGACTGAGCCACCCAGGTGCCGTAAAGGACATTTTAAATTAATATTGAAAAGTAATGTGCATAGGGTTAAGAGTTTCACAGTGTAAAGTAAGTTTTCCCTTTCCCACTCCATAGCCCCAATGCCCTCCTTCCCAGAGGCAATTCTTGTATATTCTTCCATACATCTTCTATTTAAATGGAATTAATTATGAAAATAAAGGATGAAAGGAATGGAGTATAAGACTGAACTACATATCAATGGTGATGACTATGTGATACCCATTCATGATGACTTCAGAACCTCTTATTTGGCCTAAGGCACTTATTGCAGGAGAAGATCAGTTAGAATGCTAAAAATCTTGAAACAAATATACTGTGGAAAGCAGAACTGTTAAAGGATGATCTCTGCCTCTGCCCCCACCATCACTAGTTTCTCTACACTGTTTTTTTTTTTTTTTAAGATTTTATTTTTTATTTGACAGACAGAGATCACAAGTAGGCAGAGAGGCAGGCGGGGTTTGGGGATTAGGAAGCAGGCTCCCTGCTGAGCAGAGAGCCCAATGGGATGGGATGGCATGGTGGGGCTCCACCCCAGGACCCTGGGACCATGACCTGAGCCGAAGGCAGAGGCTTTAACCCACTGAGCCACCCAGGTGCCCCTCTCCACTGTTTTTAATAGCCATTAAAAAAAATTTTTTTTCCCCTCCATTTTGGAGCTCTTTATGAAGTAAAGGACGAGCACTGTAACTAACTATGTCCAGGGAAGTATATTATCAGAATACATTGAAAAGACATATGTAAACACTCCCATTGACATAAGATAATACAGAAATTTAGTGGTAAGGGAGAAATATGAAAACCAAGTTTAAGATATTTGAGCACATCTAGTTCCAGGCTTGTACTTATAAACTAGCTAAATGAAGTAACTTTCTTAGAAATGCTTTTTCCCCCCTCAGTTAAATAAACAAACTGAACTACTTGGTTTCTAAGGGTCCTTTTAAATCTAAAATTTTATTATTAAAATAGCACTTCTGTAGATGTTCTATGATTGACTAAGGATAACCAGTTGGACCTGTGTGTACTAGAGAGTAGAGTGACAAAAAATTTCCCGATTTGTAGATTCATAACAAGGAAATTAGAGGGGTTTAAACTACATTCCTGTTCTTATAAGATTGATATCATTGAAAAACAGCTACTTCACTTTCCCACAAAATGTCTGTTTATGTTATTGATAGAGACCAAACCCTAAGCTGAATGGGCCTCTCTCTGTGTATCACCTTGTATGGCTAAGGAGAGAGAATTTTCTTTATAGTTCATGTTGCAGATTTTTAGGGAAATTACTCTTACCAAACTCTTACTTTTCTTTTTGGTAATCTTAATTTTTTTCTTTTCACTTGTGTACTTCAAAAGAAGTTGACATAATTTACTTAGTAATTCTCACAAGCATTTAGAATGTGAATATCCCTACAGCTGGTTTATTTACTTTGTAAGTATTCACTTAGAGATCATGTTCTTAGTAGGAAACTTTTCTGATCTCTAAAACACCTGCAAACTCTGGGTTGATGATCCCTGGATCGGTTCAGGGAGCTGAGGAGTGATTGCAATGTTATGAAAATAAAAAAGAATTAGTCGCTTTTGGTCACTGTATATGATCTCAATTAAGTTTTTTTGAAAGTACCCTGTTATAAGTCAGAGAAAGACAAATACCATGATTTCTCTCTTATGTGGAATTTAAGAAACAAAACAGATGAACATATGGGGGAGGAGAGGGAAACAAACCATAATAGACTTAAAGATAGAGAACGAACTGAGGGTTGTTGAAGGGAGGCAGGTGGGGGATGGGCTAGATGGGTGGATACTTGTTATGATGAGCATTGGGTGTTGTATGTAAGTAATGAATTGCTGAATTTTACTCCTGAAGCCAATATTGCATTGTTTGTTAACTAACTAGAATTTAAATAAAAATTTGAAAAGAAAAAATATATATATACTGTAAATGGTTATTGCAAAAATCATTGATGTTAAGAAGTCACATACTTTAGAGCTTCAGAATCGCCAATAAGGAATATTGTGTAATTACTTTGAATAAGTCTTTAATATGAATAAATTATTAGTGAAGTTTTAGGAATGTTTGACTGGGATGATAAGAATATAAACTAGGAGAATGAGTTTGTAAGGTAAGGTGCTTAGAGTAATCTTGATTGACAAGACTGACAAAAGTAAAAGAAAATTAAGTTCTAGCAGAAAGTTCTAAAATAGTAGTAGTTTTTATTTCTTCCAGCTCCATTCTCAGTCTTGCCATATGAATATATTTTTTTATAAATGTCTTATCATATTACAGATACATTTCTGTCCTGATTTTTTGTCAACATTTTTAATAATTTACTCCCTATTATTCGTAGTAATTTTATAATAGTTTATCCAGTTAATGTACCATAATTTACTTAGCCCTTCCTCTACTTGGGAATTTTTCAGTGTTTAAAAATAATATGATGGGGCACCTGGATGGCTCAGTGGGTTAAAGCCTCTGCCTTCAGCTCAGGTCATGATCTCAGCGTCCTGGGATGGAGCCCCGCATTGGGCTCTCTGCTCTGTGGGGAGTCTGCTTCCTCCTCTCTACCTGCTTGTGATCTCTGTCTGTCAAATAAATAAATAAAATCTTAAAAAAATATATGATGACTGTCCGCATGAATGTACTTTTCTTCTCCTTCCTTCTTTCCTTCCTTCCTTCCTTTGGACAATTTCTTCAGAGAGGCAGTATGGTATAATTGTAAATGGGTGGACTCTAAAATTAAAGATTCAGAGTTCAGAAACTCACTCCATCACTTACTGGCAAAATAATTTATAATTTTTCTTCTCAGAACTTTTGCTTCTTGACTTATAAAATGTGTATACTAATAGTTCTCTACAAGGCTAAGATAGAAAGCAATAACATGATAAAAACACAAGTAAATGTTAGCTCTTATTTTTAATAGAACATTTCCAGATTCCTGGTAAGTTCCAAGTTACTTTCCAAAAGGATTATACAGTTTATACTGCCATTAACAATCTATGTGCATGCTTATGTCGTTTTAAAACATTTATGTTATTGTGACTAATTTGATCAATGTAAAATTGTATCCCTTTGTTTGATTTGTATTTCTTTGGTCTTGTGCAAAGTGAGAGGTTTTTTTTTCAGCAGTATTGCTACATTTTTCTAAATGGAGTGGTAGACATTTCACCGCCTCAGTCATTTTGAGTTGTACTATGAGGTGGGCATATAGAACAGGTCAGTTACACTGCTAGTGAAGACTGAATCAAATGTTCCAATAGTTTCTTTCAAATTAATTGTAGTTTTGTTTGTTTGTTTGTTTTGTTTTCTATTTTCAGTCTACGGTAACTGTTATTAGTTATTATTATTTTAAATCTTAGGAAAGTAGCTGCTGAAGTTAATAATGTATCAGTTCTACCTAAGTGAAAATGTAGTCTTCTCTTTTTTCCCCTATAGGGGCTGATTTATAATTAGCATTATTGTGATCACAATTTGGTGAATTTTTACTAGGAATGCTTTTCAAAACTTGAGGGGAAAGCCAGAGAGAAGGTTTCATGAGCCCTAATCGTGGTATCTTTTGGCTACAAATGGATAATGAAGTTATTCCCTCTGACTTGAGTTCTTATATAGTCAAGGTAATTTAGACTACACAAAAGCATGCCCTTGTAAGTTCTGGAGTTCCAGCAGCCCTGATATTTCTGGCAAACACACACCCAATGTGGATAACAGCAGCTCTTTGTGCTGCTGAGCCCCAGGAGGGCTCCCTATTGTGTACTCTTCCTTCCCTCCCATTCTTGACTGACTGGTGATAGCAACTCCTCCAAGTCCAGATGTGAAGCTCCCACAGGGACTCCTCTCTTCTACCCAACTCTGTATTTACCACTATTACCTACCCCTTTAGCATATTTGCTTTTGCTCTATGATGTGGAGATTCAGTATCTTTTCAAGGTTGTGGTTTCAGATTTTATTTTTTAAATTTTCTATGCTTTATGAGTGTTTTCAACCATCCATAGGGTAGAGACTATGGGCATGATTAACATAGATTAACATATAATCAGCATTTGATACTTGTTTGTTGCTGTGAACCATATCTTATATGGTCTTTCCTCTTCCTGGGCATGATTCTATTTTTATGGTGCCAGTTGTGTCCTGGATTGCTACATTTGCCTATATTACCCAGTTTGGGAATTAGGAAACCTGCTTGTGCTAGCTCTTTTAATTTCTTATGTATTTGGGTAAATTCTTAACTCCTGTGCCTTATTTTTCTTATATAAAATGGAACCATTATTTACTGCTCTAATTATCAACTTTCTGCACAGGATTGTTATAAATATAAAAAGAAATAATAAATGTGGACATGTTTTGGGAAGAAAGGATATACAAATTCATTAACAAAAAAAGAATATTACACATTATCAAGATGCTTCAGGAGTGTCCGTACCTTTGAGAAAACTTCACCTCAATGTAGAACTGCACTTGGAGCTTGAAGTTAGATGAAAATTCTTGGGGCCCAACCCAAACTATTGAGTCAGAAACTCTGGGGACAGGGCCAACTGATCTGTATTTTAAGAACCATTCTGGTGCTGAACCACTGCTTTAGGGAGTAGGAAATGTCAACAACCACTAGAAAAATATTTTTCTGTTAAATATTAGTTATAAAATAACCTAGAAATTTCATAACATCACTTTAGCATGCCAAGTATGAAATGAAATTTAGTCATTATTATTAGCTGCTGTTTGCCTTTTAATCACTCAGAATTTAACTCAGAATAGTTGTAAACTCAGGTGCCTGTAAAGGTCAAGTAGGTAATCTGAGTGAGTGAAGCAAACACCTGTAAAATCATATGGGCTAACAGGTTCTGGTGGACAAGGAAGTCTGAAAGCAGTAGATTTCTAAGACTTTTTACTGATTTTTTTGTCCCATGGGACTGTGTGTCACTGTTGCCAGATGATTTCATTTTTCAAATGGAGCTGAAAATTCATATTTTAAAATGAATTTAAATATTGCCAAGAAATTGTAAGAAAACAGAGGCCCAACAAAACAAATTTGGAAAGCAAGATAATTTCCAACCTCTCAGTTAATTAACATGGGTGAAAATATTTGCATTGGAATGAGTATGATGACAGAAGAAACATCTCTATTCAACATTATTAGTAAAGAAATACTTATGAAAACCACACACTTTTAAACTTTCAGATTATGAAGATTCAATAGATAAACAAAATCTAGTGTTGGCATTGGGGTAAAGAATGGTCACTGTTACACAGTAAGTATACTTATAGCTTTTCTGGAGAGCAATTTGGCATCATGGATAAGACCTAAATGTCTCTTTTTACCCTGTCCAATATGGTTGTGCCTTGCCACATGTGGCTATTTAAGCTTAAATTAGTATTATATAAAACTAAAGATTCAGTTTCTCAATTGTGCCAATCATATTTCAAGTGCTTAATAGCTGCATGTGGCTAGTGGTTACCACATTGGACTGTGAAGATATAGATGTCCATCGCTGGAGGATGTTCTATTGGACAATGTTGGTTCAAACTCTTTGTCTCAAATTTCCCTCCTAGGAATTTGCTAGAAAGAAATAATTAGACAAATGAGCCAAGGAATATGACAAAAATATCACCAGAATCATTATTTATAGAGCAAAAAAATTAGACACAAACTAAACCTCATGTTTTTATTAAAAATCAAGTTGCAATAAATATCCATGATATATAGATAAATAAAAATATTTTTATCGTAGAATCATTTCATTTATTTGGGTAGATAGCTTAAGCACACAGAGATTAGAGGAACGACTTTTCTCTTCTGACATGCATGAGTAGAATGAAGCTTTCCCTCTTCTAGCTTGCAGCTCTTCTTATACTTAGAACAGGCTGGATTTCACTAAAACTTGGGCAGAGGCACTTGGTAACTACTCTAGGCTCTATCAGTATCACGTGGGTTCCTCTTAGAAATTCAGAATCTCAGGCCTCCCTCCAAACCTATTGAATCATCAGAGTCTCTGGCAGGGCCCAGGAATCTCTATTAACAAGTCCACCTTCTGTCTGTATTTGCCTTCTATTGCTGAATGCTTCAGGCTTCATTTGTTTTGTCTTGGGCAAATGAAACCTCGTTGAACTCTGTTCAGGTGCCATTCTAGATACTGAGGATACCACACAGTGATGAAAACTAACAAATTCTCCTGCTCTTTTGGGAATCAAACAATAAGCGAGAGAAAATGAGCAAACCGTTGTATTTTAGATCGCAAGAAGTGCTAGAGAGGAAGATGAAGCAGCAAAGGGAATTAGAAGGTGAGATAGGAGCTGTGATTCTCTGTAAGGTACAACTGAGAGGTGACACCTGCGTGAGTCCTGAAGTCTGTGTGAATCATTGGAAAGTTGAGAGGAAGAGTCTTCTCACCTGTTGTGGCAAGGAGGCCACAGCCACTGAAGGGGAGAGGCAAGCGAGGGAGGGAGTGGGGGATTAGGTCAGAGAGGTAGTCTAGATCTTCTGACTTCAGAATTCTTTGTTCTCTCTAGTGTACCACACTTCTCAAATTCTTTGGTTAATCAGTTTGTAAAGAGATCAGACATCCTTAAATTCGCTGTTCTTCAGTGCGATTTGTCAACACCTGCCTTACTTGCCCGGGGTGCTTGTTAAATGAGGATTATTGGTCTCTTAACCTACTGAATGAGAGTTTCTGGGGTGGGACCCTGGATTGTGCATTTTAACAATCTTCCCACGTGGTTTTAGGGACGTAAGAATCTTAGAAACACTTCTCACAATTATCATCCTGTGCATTCAGTTTTTATAGAGGAGGAATGCCTAAAATTGTCACCACTGTAGAGGTCATGAGCAGAAGATGTAATTGGTGTAATGTCTCATTTATTTCTTATTTTTAAACCAATTAAACCAATACCACTTACAGTAAGTTTATGTCTATATCTCTACTGGAATATTCAGGGAACTTGGAGACCATTACTCTCATTCTTACCCACCATAGAGGGTGGGTGAATCTTTTCACTTCAGAATTGTATCGCCCCCTCATCCCATCTGTTCTGTTTTTTGTTCAAAAGGGTCAATTCAAATGAATTTGATTTTTTCATCCTGTCTGTTCTCTATCTCTCTTTTTCCCTCTCTCTCTTTCTTACCTCTTGTTTTTCCTCCCTTCTTAAAATCTAACCACCCTGAATTAAATACCATTAATGTTTTGGTGGTAATTCTTTTACGCACTTATTCAGTATATTTATATATATTCTCCAAAACAAATAATTTTACATCATGGGGTCATATTCTGTTTTTCAAAAAGCTATAGTCACATCTTTTAAAAAATTCAGGGCGCCTAAATTCCCTCTTTTCCCTCCCCTTTAGCCAAACAGTGTGGCAAATCTGCTCTTTCTTTTGTTAAAACTTTTTCCACGATCATGTAACCTTATATTGTATGTTTTGAGCATCTTATATATGCTGCCATACTTTATATATGTAATCTATCATTGCATACATATTAAAAATCATGTTTCTTTTCTTTTTTTAAAAAAAGATTTTATTTATTTATTTGACAGAGAGAGATCACAAGTAGGCAGAGAGGCAGGCAGAGAGAGAGAGAGGAGGAAGCAGGCTCCCTGCTGAGCAGAAAGCCTGATGTGGGGCTCGATCCCAGGATCCTGGGATCATGACCTGAGCTGAAGGCAGAGGCTTTAACCTGCTGAGCCACCCAGGTGCCCCTCATGTTTCTTTTTTTACTTAATAAAACACAGGGATATATTTCTAAGTCAACTGGCATAGCTTTTATTTATTCTTTTAATGACTACATGATATTCTGTAGTATATATATATATTTTCCACAGTTAAACACCCATTACTTTATTGAAGGGCATTTATTTTAACTAAACAGAAGACTCAGGTTCTTTAGGTCGTTCTCTGCCATGCTCAGCCTGATGGCATTTGTCTTCCATCTTGTCTCTTCATTACCCCAAGGTTTCAGTGGCACACCCAAACCTCACACAGTTTTAACTAGAGTCTGTAAAATGTTCTTTTACTTCAGGCTAAACTCTTTTTGAAAGAGTTTACCCACATACATAGATGTCCCAAATTGCATTGGCCAGAATTTACTACATGCTCATGTGTAAACCAGTCACTGATAAGGAAAAGGGAAATACCATGACTGGTACAGAATAACCAAGATTCACCCCAGAGCCTGGGGAAAGGTCCACTCTCTTAAGTAACCATGTAAAACCTCTGGGGTTGTTCATATTGAAGATTAGGAATGGCTCAATTAGGCAACTAGCAATATGTACCATGAAATCCAATTTCCTTTAAGGTTCTTCATAATCTGACCTCATGATAATATAATATAAAACCTCTGTTTTAGACAAGCCAATCGATTGTCTCCCCTGCTTATATATCCTACTCATGTACATTCCTATCTATGGCTTGGCTCATGTTTCTCTTAAAAATCTCTTCTAGGGCACCTGGGTGGCTCAGATGGTTAAGCCTCTGCCTTTGGCTCAGGTCATGATCCCAGGGTTCTGGGATCGAGTTCTGCATTGGGTTCCCTGCTCAACGGGGAGCCTGCTTCTCCCTCTCTCTCTGCTGGTTCCCCCTGCTTGTGCACTCTCTCTCTCTCACTGTCAAATAAATAAATAAATAAATAATAAAATCTTAAAAAAAAAAATCTCTTCTAGTTCTCCAGAGCTGGCTGTGGCTATTTAAATTAAAATTAAAGTTAAATAAAATAAAAAGTTTAGTTTCTCAGACACACTAATCACATTTCAAGAGCTTAATGGCCACATGTGGATAGTAGCTACTATTTTGGACAACACAGATGTTGAATAATTCTGTTGTTGCCAGAAGTTCTGTTGGACAGCACTGCTTTAGAGATTCTTGCAAATCATACCTATTATTTAACACAGAGTTTGCCAAACTATGGCCACCTATATGAGAATCAAGTGGAGATGCTGTTTAAATGCAGATTTTAAGCCTTAGGGGTAGGTCCCAGGCCACTTCCATGCCCAGGAATGCTGAAGAACCACAGCCTTGAGGTCTAAACTTTATTTTATTTCTTTTATGGAGATATACTAAATATGGGAATTTTCATTTTCTTCTACCCTAAACTTCAATAACATTCATAATTTATATATCACAGTTTTGGAATTACTATAGATATTTATACTTAATATATAACATATGTAGAATATAGTATATACATACATATATAATTACTATAGATATTTATATTCTCTAATTATTTCAGAAAGCATTTTTTCTGATAATTAGAGGATAGGTCCCTTTAGAGAAGGTACTATGGCTTTTTATAGTCTGTATTTTCCAAAATGACTAATATAGTGTTGGATACATGGTAAACACAAAGTATTCACTGATTAATTACACTCTACAGAACTGACAGTCTACATTCTATATGTAACTGGTAATTCTTTGAAAGATCATAACAGTGTCTGGCATATTGGAGATGAAAGATAAATGATGGTAAGAATGTTTCCATAATATTCTTCCTCAATTTCACTTGTTGGGAATACACCTGAAAATTCAGCATGGATTTCTGACACATGTTATAGAAAGATATTCCTTATAAAGTTTAGATCTGCAGGATTTTTGTAAATAGTTACTTTGAAAAGTGCTCTGATCCCTTGGTTCTCTAGTGAAACATCAATTAATCAAACCTCTGGAGCCATGGTTGGCTCCAACAACAGGTAGTTGTTCTACTCTGATGATGTAGTAATCACTTCAAAATTGTTGGAGCAGGAGGTTAAGGTCTCAGCACATTAAAGAATGACTAGACCTATAACTTCACAAGTTGGGGCACACTGAAAGATCAAGGTAGACCAGTAATATTACTACTAGAATAGTAAGAGAGCAGCAGCATTTCACTTTTTTTTTTTTTTTTTACAGATCACAAGTAGGCAGAGAGGCAGGCAAAGAGAGAGGGGGGAAGCAGGCAGGGAGCAGAGAGCCCAATGTGGGGCTCGATCCTAGGACCCTGGGATCGTGACCTGAGCTGAAGGCAGAGGCTTTAACCCACTGAGCCACCCAGGCATCCCAGCATTTCACTTTTAAGACTAATATAGGGAATGTTTCTTTTACATTCTCTTGTACATAATTTTACTGGTTGTATTATTCCATGGGTTGATACCAAAACAAACAACTACATTTTCTGATAGGCTCATCACCTTAAAATGGAAAACTAATCTAGTTTCTAATTTAAGAAGTAAAATTTCAGGGTGTTTGAGTGGCTCAGTCAGTTAAGCTCTGACTTTGGCTCAGGTCATGATCTCAGGGTCCTAGGATTGAGCCCCATGTCTGTTGGGCTCCTTGCATAGCAGGGAGCCAGCTTCTCCCACTTCTTTTCCCTCTGCCCCTTCCCCTGTTTGTGCTCTCTCTCTTAAATAAATAAATAATGTTAAAAAAAAAAAAAAGAAATAAAATCTCTACCAAAAATAACAATTTTCCTCTTAAACTCTTTTTTTTTAAAAAATATTTTATTTATTTATTTGACAGACAGAGATCACAAGTGGCAGAGAGGCAGGCAGAGAGAGAGAGGAGGAAGCAGGCTCCCCACTGAGCAGAGCCCCCAATGTGGGGCTCCATCACAGGACCCTGGAATCATGACCTGAGCCGAAGGCAGAGGCTTTAACCCACTGAACCACCCAGGCGTCCCTCCTCTTAAACTCTTGATATATTTTGACTCTAAGACAGTTGATTGATAATTTGATTCCAAAAGTCAGATTTCCGAGATAATCGATCAACTCACTAAGCATGATTCCTGATATAAAATAGACCCTCAGGAAACATTAGGCTTTTTTCCTCATCAGACTTGCTGAATTGCAATCCTCTGACTTCATCAGAGAGTACCAATTTGTATTAAATGTTTTGCCTCTTTAATATTCCCAAGTTCTTTATTTTCTAGAAAAGTTGGACCATGTAAATACCAACTTTTCTCCCCCATAGTCATATAAATGGAATGATTACTATGAGGTGTGATAGTTTCATAGTATTCTTGGTCAAAAGATATAAGAAGTTGTTTGATATGGACAGGTATTAAAGGGACCAAGTTGGAGTCTGGAAGCATAGTGTCTGGGTCATGGTATTTCAGATATTCTAACTGTTTGAGGTTTTTCTGCCATCATAAAGCCTCATGAGTCAGTGGTATGCCTTATCTCAGCCTCTCCCTCCAGAGCAGTAACTGTGACTGAACAGGGTAATACATGGTGTGGTTGCATAGCTGGCATTTCAGAGAGTGTGTATATATGTCAGAGAATGTCTGCATGTACAAAACATAACCTTTAATTAAAAAAAAACCATAAAGGTCTTTAAGACCCATATATTATTCTCTTCTTAGTCCTTTCCTACTATTTAATCACTGAATTTATAGCAGAAATGAAGAATTTAGCCCCCAAATTTAATAAAAATTAATGTATACTACTTCAGGCATTGTGCACATATCATTTCTAATCCTCACAACAGTCTTGTAAAGTAGGCATCGTGATTCTTATTTTTACAGCTAAGAAAACTCAGCCTTTCTCAGCTAAGGAGGTTCAGAAAGGTTTAAGTAAATTTCACAAGAGCCTATAGGTAGTAGGTGGAAAAGTCAGAATTCCAACCTAGGGCTGGCTGGTTTCCTAGTCTTTGTTCTTTCCTTGCAAATCATATTCTTGGTTACATGTCTCATTACTCAACTAGACGATTGTAAGTTCTGGATGTCAGGAATTGTATCTCGTGTTTTGTATTATCCAGAAAGGTAGCTTTTGGCAAATGTTGCTCCTCTTGTTGAAGATAGTGTAAATAGGTGCTAATGAACATATTAACTCTTTCAGAACACCAGAGGATCAGCTAACACCTTATTTTGGAGAAACAGACTGTACCAAGGCTATTGCCTGGTTAGTAAGGAATGTAGTTGGGGTCAAATCTTGGATGTACTTACCAAATGTGAATAAACACTCCATGAGTACAAGTACTTTGTCCCTTTTGCTCACTACTCTGTCTCTATACCTAAAATCATCATGTATTTGTTCCTTAATGAATATTTGGTAACGAATAACTAAAGGGCTTCTGTAGGGCCATGTTCCCTTTTTTCCATGGCTGTGGAATCCATCTTTAACGTGGGCCAAACTTCTTTCATTAAGGCACAGACTCCAAGGGAGCTGGGAGGAGGGGTGGTAGATGGAATAACATAAGCTTACTACCTCAACCGGAAATACTGAAATGAGGACCATGCCCCATGGAAGCTAGGTCAGTAGCATTATCTTTTGAATGAAGAATGCTAACAAGGAAAGATAAATCCAAAACAGTTCTGTTGCAGAGGTGAATAGAGATGCATTTCATTTTCTCTTCTTTCTGAATTTTACAAAATGATGATGTCTTTGTATTCCTCCATATGTGATCAGTTCATCATCAAATTTACGTCTTTCCAAGTTAACCTTCATATTTTAGGGGATACAGGCTTCACATTTGTCAATAAATATTCTAGTTAATAAAAAGTCATTGGAAGTCAGGACTCCTGGGTGGTGCAATCTGTAGAACATCTGGCTCTCGGTTTTGGCTCTGGGTGTGAGATGGAAGAACTCAGCTCAGAGTCTGCTGGAGACTCTCTCTCTCCATCTCCTCCTGTGCATACCCCCCTGCCTCCACACTCTTTCCTCCTCCCTAAAATAAATAAATAGATCTTTAAAAAATAATCATTCATTTTCAGGATAATAATGCATGATAGAAGAGAGCCATGCAATGGAAATTCTGGAAAAAATGATTTGAAACATGTGACAGACAAATCTCTTATACTGTATAAATGTTACAATTCCTTTTGCTCATTAGATTTCAAATGGATCAGACTTCCAAAATCAAACAGCGGGGGCTTACTTTAGATACTGTTACATTAGAGATTACCAGATATCTGTATGGTGTTTACACTTGGGAAGCTAAAGTTCACGAATTGCAAACAGGCACCATAATTCTATCTTAAAGTTTGTGTTTAACCTTTACTGATTTTTTTTTTAAGGCTTTGAAGTAATAATTGGCAATAGCAATAGTAATATCAAACTTCCTCTCATTTCATTTGCATAAAAAGTACTGCCTCAAATACATTTGTCAGTTCCTTAAAAATAATTTTTCTCTTCATAATTTTCCTACTGAGCAAGATATTTTTATCCAGTGGGAATAATAGAATTTTCTATTGGGCAGGAAATTAAAAATGAAAGTCAACTTAATAAGTTGTGCTTATTATAAGTTGTGCTGTGAAAAAAGAGAAAGGAGAATAAAGAACTATCTCTGACCTTAGAGAAGCCTACAATCTAGTTAAAATGCATTTATGAAGCTTTTGGTTTTGTAGATTCAGATCTAGTTTTGTTTTAACCAAGTTCTTGAAACTGTTACTAATGTAGTAGGTTTATATAACATAATACGTTAGGGTGTATCATTTGTTCTGTTACCAAAATTATAAAAGAATTCAAATGCACTGATATCTAATGGGGATTTAATGTCCACTCATTTTTTTAAACTAGAAGACATTTTTAACTTTGTTCACGAAGCCTTGAATGTAAAATGTGAAGCAGTGCTGTTAATGTTAAAGAAATCATGGTACGAGTCTTAAGCTTGGTAATGGCACTTCATGGACATTAAGGTATCTATAAATAAAACCCAAACTGTGACATATATTTTGTATATATGAGTTTGGTGACTATTCAACTCATATTTTTGTTGTTGTTGTTGCTTATATAGCAGAAACTAATTTTAGTAAATAAGCTCATTTTGAGATGTTATTTTGTGGTAAATTTAAGTTATAAGAAATTATCATTTAGAAAGACAATGAGTAAAAGCTTACTTTGACCTTAGTCTATGTTTAAAGCACATTTACAGTTATATGAGATTACCTACTTAATTGATATATTACTATTCACTAAAGCATATCGATTTTATTCAGAAATAAACATTAAGAGCACAGATCAAAAACATTTTCTTAAAAATGCAATTCACTCTTTGAAATTTGGATTCTCATCCATTTTTCATCAGTGAAAGTATGCACATTCTAATTTGACCCTTGATATATGTTTCTCATTATGTACAGTAATAAAAAAATAATAAGATTAATCAGCACCATATTTACCATAAATATGTTGCCTTTTTACAAATTTTCTTTGACTTGAATGGAATTAAATTTTCTGCCTGATGTTGTGGACCACTAGAGAAAGGAAGATAAATGTTAAGGAAAGAAAAAGATAAAAGAAAATAAAAGACTTAAATGTTAAATGGAACTCACTGCTATTTACAATAATATTTTGGTTTCAAACTCTTGTTATTTTATGTTAGGGCTTATTAAAGAACAAGACCGTAATTTAGTCTGCTAAATTCTAACTCATTACATTAATTTAGTCATTTATTATTGTTACTATAGTGTTTGTTTTTCTCTTATTTAAAGCTGGTTTTCCAGAAACTTACAAGGATGAGAACTCTGTTCTGACTTGACTTTTTTGTTGGTAGAATTAATTCTATTTTGATCTGGTCAGAGATACTTTTCCCTTAACTCTTACATTAAGTTAAAGTGTTAACATATAAATCCTATTGCAATGATATGTAAATAAAGCAGACTTAAAATAGTTGGGTAGTCACAATTTTCTCTCCCTAAGAATTAGAGATTTAAATCTCTGAAAACACTAATGTGTGTGGGATGGTTATGATAGTCCAGCTGCCTTTGTGTGTGTTTCATTTAAATGTAAATTTATCTTAGAGACTCTAAAGATGAGCTCAGAAAGTAGAGAATTTTAATTTGAATAGTCATTTTCTTCTTTTTTTCACAAATAGTGAAGTAAAACCTTATTTTACACTAAAGAAAAAAACTTGTTAAACAAGCCAAAACTCAACTACCTTATTTAAAAGGTTCTTAATGGATTATTAATTTTTTCTCATTAGCAGTTTTTCCAAGATGATAAATTATATTAAAAGAAAATTAGTTTATATGCTGTTAAAACACATATAATAGCAATTCAACAATATCCAGTATGATACTGAATATTACTTTGTAGTACTACATAAACGAAAATAGTAGTATTTTAAAAAGAAATTAGGTTTCTAAAATATATTTTAAATAACTACATCTGAGATATTAAAACAAAAAAACTACTGAACCACGGTGACATGTATCACACATGCACATATCTATATACGATATTTATATTTAGATTATATTTTTAGCCACTACTTAAAATTTAGTATGATACCATAATTATAAATCAACTTTCAGGAACGATTTCTGAGGGACAGTTTTTAAAAAGAAGTTTACACTTTTCACTATTCCCTTTAAGACAGAAGGTCAAGATTCAAAGCTCTAACTTGGCTTCATTTTATGCTCAGTTGTTGACATTGTGTAAGCTAGAATGTTCGCTTAAGGGGGGTTACCTTGTATTGACTTTAGCAGCTTTTTCTACTTCCCTGCAATAAAACAGACCATTTGTGTGAGTTGCTGTTGATTGCATATTTTGAAGTCATTTTTGTCTTTAGCCATTGCATTACCAGCCTGTGATTATCTTGTGTAAAAAAAACAAACAGACAAAAAACTCTTTGATCTACCCTAACCTTTCTATATGTAAATTTTGGAAAAGTGGCTCTGTAGCATGCCCATAAAATGTACTCCTGCATTGACATTTCCAAAGTAATTAAAAAAAGGATTATAAAGTTTACTAAAGGAATTGCTGTTTGTTGGTTGATAAAATTTACTTAGGTCACATAAATGTAAATATTTTCCAAGCAACTGTTACAGAGTCAAGGGTTCTCTTCAAAGAAAAGAACTTTGTTTATAACCTAAATATCTTTCTTTTATACAGTTAGGAATAAGTAAAGGAGAGTTTTCTGAATATTTTTATTGCAAGATCTTGAATTTTTATTTAGGCCATTCTTTAATACATATCTTTCCGTAGCATATTTGCAGATCCTAAGACACAATTCTGCATACTTAACTTTAATTAATAGCTGCTGTTTGAGAATTTAAAACTGAATTTTGTAGTAGGAGTGTGAAATATGTATTTCCAGTAGTATAATTTACAGATTCTGTGATACGAGGTCAGACTCATTGGTTTATAATAAAAATCAGTAAATCTTTTTGTTGGTGGCTTGTTATTGGAAGAAGCATTTCTGGGTTATAAACCACAAAACTCTTTTTCAAGGTTGTTAGTGGTCAGTTGGTATAAATGAATGTGATACATTAGTTTTCTCTAGGTTCATTCCTATTTGGTCTTACTGTTTGAGAAAAAAACAGTAGGTGAGGACAAATTGGTGTGAATATTTTTAACCACTCCACTTGGTAAAAACTTCATGCCATGTCTAAGAAACAAATACTGGGCTTCAGAGGTATTTTCCTTTCAGTAACTGTTGCATAGCAGTTTTCTTATTTAGCTTTTTTAGGATGTTATGTTTCACTAAATTAGATGCTGTTGTGATAGGAAGTGGTATAGATAATTGTAAAAAGTTTATACCTTCCATGAAGGGTTATTACCTGGTAACCAAAAATGCTGTCTGAATCTATTTTTGTAGTGCCAGGGAGAGTGGGGGATGGGGAGAATGAAACTTGAATCAGTGACCATCTGGCCCAGATTTGGCTGATTTCCTGTGCACTGCCCTTTGTTTCAGCCAGACAATGGATTTGTTCCTTTTACAGATAAGAACTCTGTTGATGACTTTGTGCTGAATCAGCAGGTTTGGTTTGGGATTTCAAGCATAGACTCATATTGAGGGGTTTTCTGCTTTTCTGTCATCATTATGCTTGTCTTCACATAATATAAAAATATACTTAAGGTTCTTTTCTATAGTTTATAGAGTGGTAGGATTGCAGACAAGTCAAATAAAATAATTGGGAATGTAGATTTCTGGTTTGATATTGCCTTTCTCAAACATTGACATTTTCCTTACTGTAGTTTCCAAAATTAATACCTCCCTGATTGTGATTTTTGATAAATCTTTATTTGAATGCTTCTTTATGTCTGAACTTGAGTTTTCCACTTGAATCTTTGATGATTTAAATTTACTGTTGTTCTAATCTGTGCTGGGCTTTTATGGTGTGGTTATGCAAACGTCAAATTTTCTCTGACATCTGTTGACATACATCGGCAAATAACGTCTTAGGGTGTTAGAGCTATTTTCCTGACTTTAAACACTACATAATCATCAGGAGACTATTAAAAAAAAAAAATGGTTACTGACTAGAAGCAGGGAACTTTGCTGCCCAGCGTTCTAAGTAAGCCAAGTACCAGTTTCTGTAGGTTATCTCCGAAGCAATAGAGATCAGAGTGTGCTTAACTGTCACTTTTCCAGAAGAAAGAGGACATTTCAATGCTACCATCTTGCTGTGTGGCCAAGAAGTATAAAAGTAATCATTTTTACTTCTGAAATTTTAAGAGGATTATTGGCAAAGTTTAAGTCAATCTTTAGTTCAACTCATCGGTTTACAGCTGAACTGCCAACTAGCCGTCCAGTACAGAAATTTCTCCAGAAATTTCTGAAACCTCTTATAACTTTAAAATTAAGCATTGATCAAGGGACTGCTTTGAGATCTAATCTGTAATTCTTTTATGTTGATAAAGGAATGTTCGTTAGGTAAAATCAAGGGGACTGATCATAAGAAAAAAGCTTCTTAATAGTTCCACCAGGATCTAATTATGTAGCAGATGGGACCACACAGCACACTGCACTGTCATTTGATGCAATTAATTTTAGGTCTGCATGCACCAAAGGTGAATGACAACAAATGGCACAAAATGCTGGTTTGCATTCACACAGGGAAGTGTCTATTCATATATGTTGCTTCCCTTCTCTTTTAGATGTTTTTAATCGACTGCTTGCTCTATTTGATACGAATAGGGCCTCTGAATTGCTGGTTTGGTTTAAATGCATGGGTGGTTTCGGATACGAAGATGTTACAGATGTTAATTGGAATAGCATATTCAGATTTGGAGAATAGTTAAATCTAGAACAGGCAGACTTAAATAGTGACAATGACAACAACACTGAGACAAGTTCTACTCCCTTTTCTCTCCTGCTTTTATCAGACTAGTTCAGGGAACTAGTTCGAGGTAGAGGGGAAGGTCTTATCCTTTCCCCCCCACCCCCTCCTGGTCACCCTTTACCCCCCAACCTCTGACTCTCCTTCAAATCTCACTGAGGAATTATAGTCTCTACAGAGGCTTGGTTGCAGATGCCTGGAAAGTTTACACTGCAGAGAGTTGTTTTGTTTGGCATAGCTAATCAGGAGCCAGGCTGGAATTGCTCATAGCTGTCATTCAGGTTTTGTTTCAAAGTCCAAGGACCTGCTGGGAAAAACAAAAAGCTAATGAAAGCTGACTGTATTTAGGCCTCAAATCTGTGGAATCTGAAATGATGTCCTGACAGTGTATTCTTATTCTTCCACATTCTTGCCGTTACTAAGGAAACAGATTTTTAGAGGCTTTCCATCTTCATTGTCAAGTATTTGCTACACTTATTGTTGTTTTTCAGATTAGAGCAATTCAGATTATCCCCTTTTGAGATGAAGGAAAAGAGAAAATAATGGAAATAAAATGTCTGAATCAATTACCCTGAATGCTAGTAAGATCAGGGTTTGTTTTTTTTTTTTTTTTGATAACTTTAAATTTTTTAGATTCATACCACATATTAAAATTTAGGACAAGATCTCCATTTCCCCAGGTTTTTGAGGGCTGCATGTGTGAAAATCACATTCCTGTAATATGAAATAGTAAATATTCATGTAATCAATAATGAATACATTTTATGGGAAGGAGCGATATATCCTATCTTTAAGATCTTCCTTCTTGAATAACAAACCAAATTATATGAACCACTGATGTGCATCAGCTCTTGTCTGTAAATGGGAAAATTAAGTAACATGAGAAGATGGACTTTGATGAATCCCAAAATTGGTCTTTTGATATTTGTTTTCACAAAAAGATGTTTTGCCTTGTTAGCACTCATATATGAAAATGCTGTTGTTTTTACAGTCAGGAGACCATTTGGGGCACATATTCCCAATGGTTTGATAAGTGACAAAGCAAAAGATAATTTTTTAGAGACAAGGTGTTCTTTGGGTTGACTTTAGATTTGAGAATCCCCAGGGATCCTCCTCAGTAGTGCTATATAGCCTTTATGAATTTTCTTATCAAGGTACTGAATCATTGAAAGATGACACACTTTTTTCAGACTTAACAAACATCTTTGTCAGGTACTTTCTCTCCTGTAGCATTAACGGCAATATTGAAATGATCTAGTTTTGGTACTGCCCAGATCGTATTCCTCATTTGGTATCAACACAGCAGAAGCCTACTTTCACAGAGATAAGATCTGGCTTAATTTTCTTCCGAGAAATATAAGAGAGTGGGCAGCTGGCTGTATGGAAAAGAACCAGTTAAGAGTCTGGAGAAGTATTCAAAGTGTGTCAGGAGGCCCTCATTTTAATTTCTGTATCTTTGTTCATGCTGACTTCTCAGCTTGGAATTTTATCTTCTCTCCTCTCTACCTAAATCCTACATTTCTCGAGGTCCAATTCAGGTCCTTCTTCATTCACTAAGCCCTCTTTAACTTCTGTTGCTGCCCTAAGAGCAGTATCCTTAGCTGATCACAATATCTAAAGAATTATGTTTAGATACAGTTTCTACATTTTCAGGGAAAGAGTGACCAGGATGGGGGAGATAGGGAAGAAAATTGCATAAAGGGAGTAGACAATTTGAAAGGGGCAAGTTTAATCCAAGAAGATTTAGAGAGAAAAGATAGCTGTATTCAGGGACTGATATGTGCAGCTGGAATTAGGTTTACTCTGATTACCTCTAAAGTAGTGGCTTTCAAATTTTGCTCTGCAGAGTTACAGGCATTCTTGATGTGCCTTGGGGGGCACCTGGGTGGCTCAGTGGGTTAAAGCCTCTGCCTTCTGCTCAGGTCATGATCCCAGGGTCCTGGGATTGAGCCCCGCATTGGGCTCTCTGCTCCGCAGGGAGCCTGCTTCCTCCTCTCTCTGCCTGCCTCTCTGCTTACTTGTGATTTCTCTCTGTCAAATAAATAAATAAAATCTTAAAAAAATTTTTTTTTTGATGTGCCTTGGGTTGCAGTGGGGTAGAGCAGGGGGCACTAGAGGACATTGCAGCTCCCAACAGAAGAATTCTACTTTTAACTGCTTTATACACTGGGTTTTTGCTTGATGTTTCTTTTGTTATTTTTTTTCTAATTTATTTATTTATTTATTTGACACAGAGAGAGAGAGAGAGCAGAACGGGCAGAGAGGCAAGCAGAGGGAGAGGAAGAAGCAGGTTCCCTGCTGAGCAGAGAGCCCGATGAGGGGCTCCATCCTAGGATCCTGGGATCATGACCTGAGCTGAAGGCAGCTACTTAACTGGCTGAGCCACTCAGGTCCCCCTTGATATTTCTTTTAAAGGCAAATTGCACTGCTTTAAGGTTTTTACTCTCTGCTGTATAGAATAAGTAGAGGAGAGTTTGTGTTCAATATAGGATAAAATGTTTAAGCTATAAGAGACTTTAAAAAATTAAATGGAGTATTATGTGAAATTTGAGTTCCACATTGATCAGAAGCTTAATAGCTTAATGTCCCCTGCCAAGGATTTTGGATGATTTATGCTTATGGGGAGAGGTTGAGTTGGGTACCATCTTCCCTAGATTTCCTTCAGTTCTAAGATTGTGTGATTGATTTCTTCTTTTATTGTTAATATCAGATGATTTGATACTTAGCTGAACTCAGTTGGGTTTTTGGGTAAATCTTACCTCCCCATTAAATCATAAATCTCCAGAGCAGGAACAATGTCTTCACTGGTTTTGAAATCTTCAGATCCCAGCACAGATGTAGGGGCTCAGTAAATACCTGTTGATACAAGAAATAACTGCAAGAAGCACATGCTTGATTGCCTTGTGACCTCTTCCAATCATAAAGTGTGATAAGGGAAGGTATTTGCAAGAATTTTTTTTTTCCACTATTGCTTTCTGCCCTCCAGGAATAGTAGAAATGACAAAGGAGATTTAAGATAAGCTCCCCGCCCCCATCCCCGCTCCGTTGGTGACCAGGAGGCCAGAATAAGACTGTGTCTAAAAAAGTGGACATGACCTCCCTCTTCTCCTTCCTTTAGCACCCTGAAGCCTTGAATGTGGAAATCATAACTCTCCAAATTGAGAAACTGAGACATAATAGAAGGGCAAAATGAGAGTTCCAGATATCCCAAGTACAGATAGGGAAATGCGTTATAAGAAGATCACATCATCAGTCTGGACTCTTGGGGCTTTTTCCTTTATATTTCATTTGTTCCGATGTTGTTGAGAACTAGAATTAAAGAGTATGAATTATAGGACAACTTTCCAGGATCAGAATCTAGTAATCATGGTAGAATTGATAGGGGACACAGGTGCTTGATGAGCACAGTGTAATCTGAAATAGCCCTTTCCCTCATAGGAGACATTTTCTATTTCTTCTCTTTGTATTGGATAGAAAAGGGCAAAGTGTTTCAGCTCCTGGTGCATTGCCTTATGCCTAGAGAACACTTAAGTGCTTTTTTAATTGAGTTGAATTTTATTAATGGAACTTTCAGAGCCATTTACCAGTTCCATTGTGGGTGAAAATATTCATCATTGCTTTAAGTCTCCACCATACTTCTCTAAACTCAGGACGTGAATTTAGGGGCAAGTTTTATGATATCAGTATCTTACAGTTCAAATGGGGAAATTGGTCACATCTAAAAGCAAACAGCCTTGTGAAAGATCTCTGTCCAAGTTGTTCGTTCTTGATAAATGACAAGGAGAATGCCTGGAGCCAGTAATGATTCCAGCATTAAGGAAGTCTTACTATACCCTCAGGGAGAGGGATACTTTCATTGGGTGAGTAGTTGGAAATCCCAAGTATGTGTGCTATAATAATATCTGAGTACCTGAGTAATGTCCCCTATAGGCAAATGTAAAAATGAGATACTTTGGGGGCACCTGCGTGGTTCAGATAGTTGGGCCTCTGTCTTCAGCTCAGTCATGGTCTTGGGGTTCTGGGTTCGAAACCCAAATCAGGCTTTCTGCTCAGCGGGAAGCCTGCTTCTCCCTCTTCCTCTACTACTACCTCTGCTTGTGCTCTCTTGCTCTCTGTGTCAAATAAATAAATAAAATATTTTTTAAAAAATGAGTATACCGGGGCACCTATGTGGCTCAGTGGGTTAAGCCTATGCCTTCGGCTTCATGTCATGGTCTCAGGGTCCTGGGATAGAGCCCCGCATTGGGCTCTCTGCTCAGCGGGGAGCCTGCTTCCCTATCTCTCTCTGCCTGCCTCTCTGTCTACTTATGATCTTTTTCAAATAAATAAATAAAATCCTAAAAAAAATGAGTATACTTTTATTATTTGCCTCAAACATTACATTCATCTCTATGGGATGTGCACAGTGACCAACACTCATTTAAATGCTAACGTCCTGTTTCAGCTTGTTGAATTCTGAAAAAGCAATCTGGGATGGTGTTCTGGTGAGTTACCCTTTAAGATAGCATTATTGTCTTTATTGTTATTAACAAAATGTATTACTTACATTTAAGGAGTTCAAAATTTAGTGAACTAGTTTGTATCCTATTAGATATGCCTCTCTGTTTTAGCAGTTTTGACATTGAAATGTAACTATTTGACACCTCTGTAACAATCCAAGGGAGGAAGTATATAATTCTTCAGGGTGAAGAATAAGTTTTGTTTGCTTTGAGGAACTAGTACGCATCCTCTTCTCTGTTGTTAAAAGAATGTTGAAATAAAAGATCACTGTGTTTCCCTTTTTATTTAGCCTGGTTTCCTAGGTGCTATGTTGGATGCTGGACTATATTTACTGGTTAGCATATTTGATTCCTTCTGTCTGGTGGGCCTGAACTTTCTTTTACTTTCTGTTACACAGTATATATCTCTTCTTAGAGCCAGTACACATCCATTTGGGGAAGAGAGAAGGTACAAATAAATTCAATTTATTATAACCATTAAACTATTCCCAAAGAGTCAAGATCATGCCCCTCAGCACAATGAGATAGTGCCCCGGTCATAATACACACCTGAAAATGTTTTTTTGAATGAATGAAGCTCAACAAGGGTTTAAAAATGTCAGGGAGACTATTTGAGAGGGAAAATTAGAGATGCTATCTTGAAAGAAGAGACATTTATGTTAGACTGAGAAATGAATAGAGTTCTGACAGGCAGAGATGGGCTGGTGAATTTTTTTAGGGAAGTAAATTGCATGAGCAGAGATGTGGAAACAGAAAGACGTGGCCCATGTTCTCATCATGGTGAATGATCCATTTTGGAGAAGCAAAGGGAAGGTGAAAGGAGTGTTGGGAGAGATCCCGACCCACTACGGCTGCTGGAATGGCCATCTTGGCCATTGCTAGCTCTTGTCTCTTTATCATCTTGTCTGGAGTGAAGCTCCAGAGTCCACAAGCCCAATAGTTCCCAGGACAGGAAAGGGCACACAGGCCATACCCCTCTAGTGTCCTCTCATATCCCGCCCTTGACTCTTAGTCGTTTACTCTAATCCTTTACTTAAAACAACTTAGCTGTGATGTTATTTTAACCCTGCCTAAAACCCAAGCAGTCCAAAGGCTGTCGTGCAACCTTAATTATCTTTAGTTTACTCACCAGGAAGCCCTGAACATAAAGCACATTTGCATCCATAGGAAGCAGACATCCTCTCACAGATAATGGATTATTTCATTACTTGAAGTTGTATGGCTGAAATTTAGATGTAGTTAAAACAAAAGCTTATATTTATTAAGCAGTATGTGCCAAGCACTCTATTAAGTACTTATACTTAGACTCATGATGTCATTTAGTCCTTATTGCTATCCTTAGTATATGTTCTACTCTTTTATTTCGGTAATGAGGAAAAAAATGGTCAGAATTTAGTATTATTTAAGTTCACAGTAGGTGCCAGAGCTGGGATCTCAGTCTAGGAAGTCTTACTGCAAAGCCTGAGCTCTCAGCCAATACACTGTGCTGATTTAAAGAAACACATTAAGGGGTTCCTGGGTGGAGTGGTTGGCTGAGCATCTGATTCTTGGCTTCAACTCAGGTCGTGATCTCAGGAACATGAGATTGAGCCCTCCATCAAGCTCCATGCTCAATAGAGTCTGCTTAAGACTCTTTCTCCCTCTCCCAGTGCCCCTTCCCCCTGCTTGCTCTCTCTTTCTCAAATTAATCAAACAATCTTTAAAAAGATAGAGAAGCACATTAAAAAAGTGTGAGAGATGAAATGTTGTTCCATGTTCAATAGATGAACAGGATGCAGGACACTCCCCCTATGTCTGCTGAGCTAGAACTAGGCAGCTTGGCCTTCCTTCACTGCAGGAAAGGCTAGAAAGCTAAGGAACATGACCTTCAGGGTGAGTTTAGATCAATCAAAATCCTCTGCCTAGAGCTGCATGCATTGGCTCCCCAATCAAAACTGGGGTCCTGTTAGCAAAGAAGAAGGGGGGGGTGAGTTTTTGAAAAGTGACTGAAAGAGAGTATTTGTCACCCTCATATTCTTTAAAATTCTGATTGACTATATACTACCCTCAACCTTCTACCTCACAGCAGAATGATTCATCCGGATAAGCTGACTGCTGCAACAAAATCCTCAAAATTTCAGTGGCTTAATTAGTTCCTTTTTCACCTTGCAGTCCAACATGGTGAGTTGTTTCTCCTTGGGGTTGCTCAAGGATCTCGATCCTTTCATCTTCTATTGCCATCTTCGAATTCCAGCCCCAGGATCCCCTGGAAGGAGGAGAGTGTAGGGAAAGCCCACAACGCTTAACTGTCTGGCCACCACATTGGACGCATTCCATTGGGAGAACTAGGAAATGCTGTTTGGCTGTGTCTCTAGGGAGAGGAAGTGGTGAGCATCCTGTCAGTTTCTGTCGTACTCTGGCTGATTGAAATTTAGTTGTCTTGAAGACAGTTGACAGATGGATAAAGGGATTCTTTACAAATGTGAAAAGCGAATTTCACAAGAAGTTATAAATAAATGAGACTTACTATCTCTTGTTATTTCTCAAAGATATTTCACATCATAATTCTTTTTATAGACGGTTAAAATATGGATAGTTAAGTTTCAAGTATATTTCCAAAAAGCCTTCCCTGACCTCTCCAGATTACAAGCAACCTGCTGTATTTACTTCTGTGCTGCTCCTTGGCTTTAATTAGTTGGCATGAATCTCACTTGGCTGTTAAATTCTCAGAGGGCACAGACCATATACAATGCATCTTTCAATCACCAGGGCTTAATGCCTACAAAATAACTAATGAACCTGTGGGATTGGATGACCGATTAAATGGATAAATGGATGAATGAATGTATTGACAGTAGTACAACTTTAATTCAGACTAAAAGGAGAAAGGCTAGTTTTGAATTCATAAAAATTTTGATTTATAGAATTTTCATGAAAATATTTTTTTTATCTGCAGCATAAATAATCATTTAACTAGCTTCTCACACATAATTAACATTATAATAATGGTATCTAGTTGTATACAAATGATTATGTGGCAAAAATCTTAAAATTTTTTCAAATATAATACTATATGTTAACTAACTGGAATTAAAAACATAAAAAAAATTTTTTTTCATAAATAGATTAAGCATATTAGTTAAATCTGAGTGGTCCTGAAGGTCACCTGTGTGGAGAATAGGCTAGTGAGATTTTTATTTCACTAGTAATATTTGTATATTTACTACTTTAACTTTTTATTCATTGACTCAACCAATATGAAGTGAGTTCCTACTCAAAGAGAGGTACTTATACACATACTAGTATATAATTATACAATTGTATGGTTTTTATAATTGGGATGAGGGCTACAAAGGCAAAGAGTAACAAGAGTGCATGTTTTTGAGTACCTACTGTCTTTATTGAGATGAAAAGGAAGAACAACACCAAGGTAGAGAAGAGTTGCAGGAAGAGCCCTTCACAGTGTGAAAGGGGTTCAGGAAGGACACTTGACACATGGGAGGAACTGAGAAGAGAAGGTCAGGGCTGCCTGGACTGGGGAGAGGCACAGAGGTAGCAAAGGGTCAGACTCTGGACCTCACAGGTCATGTTAAGGCTTTGGACCTTGCTTTAATCCATTAGCTCATGTGATTCAAAAGGCAAAGTACTGTTTAAGATGGCATCATACAATAAAACTTTCAACAAGAAAACATTTTGGAATAAAATGTACAAATACAATAAGTACAATTTTTATTTCTAAGTTAAAAAAATACCACCCTGATGGGGTGCCTGGGTGGTGTAATTGGTTAAGTTCTGTCTCCTGGTTTTAGCTCCCTTCGTGATCTCAGGGTTGTGAGATTGAGCCCTACCTGGGGCTCTCCGCTCAGTGTGAATCTTCTTGGACATCTCTCTTCTTTTCCCTCTGCCCCTCCCCACTGCAAATAAATAAATCATTTTTAAAAATACCACACTTGGAACAATGGTGAAAAATTTTTTGGAACTGTTGGTTATGCCTCATGAAGGAAGGAAAAGAAACTAAGATTGACAGAAAGGTGATGGGAGATGGATTTAAATAAGTGGGGGTAAGGAATGGAGTTCCAGCTCAATCTCACTTTTTAAAAATTATTTTATTTTATTTATGGGCGTGTCTGTGTGTGAGGGGTGGAGGGGAGAGACAATCAGACTCCACACTGAACGCAGAGCCCAACGGAGGGCTTGATCCCATGACTCCGAGATCATGACCTGAGGTGAAATCAGGAGTCAGAAGCTTAACCAACGGACCCATCTAGGTGCTGTCAATCTCACTTTTTAAATCAGAATAATTTCCAGATGACTGAAAGCTATCAAAAAACAATAGCTAACATTAATTTAGTTTATACTATGTGTCAAGCCCTGATTTAAGCATTTTTTATTATATTGTACATGTTTTACTTATGCCATCCTTAGAGCAGCCCTGTAAATTAGGAGTTATTTCCCCCCCAATTTTAAGACAATGGACACCTTGCTACAGGCACTAAAAACCTCGGCATTCTGGCTCCAGAGTTTGTGTCCTTTTTTTTTTTTTTTTTTTTAAAGATTTCATTTATTTATTTATTCAAGAGAGAGATTGAAAGCACGAGTGGGGGGAGGGTCAGAGGGAGAAGAAGAGGCAGATTCCCTGCTGAGCAGGGATTCCCAAGGAGGAGCTCAATCCCAGGACCCTGGGATCATGACCTGAGCTGAAGGCAGACACTTAACTGACTGAGCCACCCAGGTGTCCCCAGAGTTTGTGTTCTTATCCATCACACACATATTCTTTGAAACTTCAAGGAAAAAGCAAAGGTAAGTATTTATATGATATTAATATAGGGAAGATCATTCTAAACATGATTATAAAGCCAAAAGCAAAGGAAAAAATTGATAGATTTGACTACATGAATATATTTATTTAAACTTTTATATTTCCCCTAAATATCCAAAACAAAAAAATATATGTATAAGCAAGAAGAAAAAATAGTCAGTGTATATAAAAGAGTGTTAATATTCTTTGTATATAAAGTATTCTTGAGTCAGTGAAAAAGAACAAATCCACTGAAAGAAAATAGTATAGAGGTCAACAAACTGGTCCTGGACTAAAACCAATCCACCATGTGTATTGAAAGTAAAGTTTTGTTGGAGTATAGCATGTACATTTGTTTGCATATTATCCATGTTTGCTTTTGAGCTACAACTCAGAATTGAATAATTGTGTTAACAAAACTTGCACTGTTTACTATCTGATCCTTTATAGAAAAAGTTTCCTGACCTCTGATGTGGAGAAATAGCCACCTTTGGTGGTCTTGAAAACAATGTAGAGTCTTTTTCCTTTGGAAGGCTTTGGATGGCCAAAGAATGGAGTAGTTGGTCTCTTAAGATCACCCCTCACCTCCATCTGGTTTCATCTTGAACTCGTTTTGGGTTGAATTATTTCATGGGAATGCCCGTGGACATCTGTTTTTTCTTATGTATTTAGTTTGATTGGATGTGTGCTCCTACCTTTCAACTCTTTTCTCTATAGCACCAGCTCTTCCATGGTAAACAAACCGTAGAGCTCTCAGCGTTTTCAAGACATATTCTCTGGCTTTCCTCACTGCTTGACTCTCCAACCATCCACTTTTCTCTGCTCTTACATCCAGGTTGTTGACTTTTAAGGAAGAAATTCACACAGCTAGGGCAATTGATAACAGCTACATTTATGGTCTCTCATCTCTGCTAGGAATTCTGTCCTGAAATCCTGCCTGATCCCAAATGAGCTTTTCCCCAATTACTTCTAACAGCTGGTCTGCCTAAACTTCTTCTCTTATTTCAACACTCCTGTTCCCCTGCCAGCTCTCCCATAAAAGAACTTGCCTTCTACGTCACAGATGAAAATGACGTCTTTCTGCAATAAATACTAGGTCCCAACCTTTTCTGATTCCCTGGTGTGAAGAGGCCATCTATGATACCTTCCTTCCACTTTATCCCCAACATTTTTTCTCTAAACTCTTTTCTTTCCTGTAGCTTATAAATTAATGTATGCTTTCTACAAAAAAAAGTGGAAGAAGGAAGGAAGAGAAGGAGGCAGAAAGGAAGGGAAAAAGAAGAGATTAAGAGAGAAAGAGAAAGATGAGATAAAGACAAAGAGAGGGAAGCTGGAAGGAGGAGGAAAGGAGGAAAAAAAGAAAAGGCAGAAAGGAAGATTTTTGATCTTCCTTTAGGTCTCACCCTCCTCATCAATTGGCTTTGCACATCTCTCTTTCCCCTCACAGCCCTGCTTCTGAATACATGCTCTGTATTTGTTACTGTTTCCTCACACAGGTTGTTATATGATTTAGTCTCTTGTGAAGCCCATGAAGGTGCCCCAGCCAAGTTTTTCCCTTCTATTCCTGTCCTGTTGGGCTCATTTGAATTTATGATACAGTTGACTGTTAATTAATTAATTCATTCTTCTTCTTCTTTTTTTTTTTTTTTTTTTTTTTTTTTTTTTTTTTTTTTTTTAGAATCTAGGGTCGAGTAGAGGGGCAGAGGGAATGAGAGAATCTCAAACAGACTCCCAAGTGAGGAACCCCATGTGGGGCTGGATCTCACAACCCTGAGATCATGACCTGAACTGAAATCAAGAGTTGGACACTTAACTAGCTGAGCCACGCAGGTGTCCCTTAACTCATTCTTAAAACCTGCTTTACTTTCTTTGTTGACACTACTCTCTTTTGGCTTCTCTCTCTTTTTTTTCCTTAAGTGCTCTGCATGCTGTTACTCATTTTTCCACCTCTTAAATAGCATTCCATCTTTAGTCTTCCATTACATATTCTTCCTAGGCAATCTCATCTGTATGCTAATGACTCACAAATATCTATCCCCAGCCTAATCTTTTTGCAGAGTTCTCCATCAAGTGCCTACTGGAGTATCTACCTGCCTAGATGTCCTAATGTCATTTCAAACTGAACATAGCAAAATTCAGCTCCCCATGATCCCTGTCATGCCATGCCGTACTGTACCCTGTCATAATTACATGAGCCACTGTGTTGTCTAACTGCCCAAGTCCATTTGGAGCTTCTTAAGAGCAAGGACCACATGTTTCATCTCTATGTCTTCAATGTTCAGTACATTGAGATTGTTGAGTAAATGTGTGAGAGAATGAAAGTAATGGAGATAAGTGAAAACAAGAAAGGATGGAACTTATTTCAGAGTGAAGTGTTCCCAGCAGAAATCACAAATAATCCATCAGTAGTTTGTCTTCTGAAATGAACTGAGTCTGGGAAGTTGGCTGGATGATGAAGTATTGAAAACATTCTCCTTACTAGAGCCTGTCAATAAAACACAACAAAAACTCATGAGCTTGTTGAAACTGACAAAGTAGCTATGACAGATGATTTCTTATTTAGTACTTAAGCTGTTTAGGCTTGTGGATTGTAGGATAGTAAGGCTACAACAGCATTCTCCTCACAATATGAAGTTTAGCATAAACATCGAAAATTTTACATTTAGCACTGAGCAGTTTTACCTGGTACCTGAATTCTTGATACTTGGTGGCACTGAGAACACTTAGTATAAAATGTTCCAGGTGTAAAATGTTCTGATATCAAGTATTCTTTGAGTGTTTAAGTCAGAATAGTAATCCTTGAACAGTTTGTTACACCAGTTACAAAAATATACAAGAGAGAAAACACTAGTCACCTTGTATTATAAAGTAGAGAAATTATGTCCTCAGAGTCCAGATTTTAATTACTAAAGAGGCAATCAGATGTCATAAAGAAAAGATATATATGCCATGCTTAGACCAGAAACTCAGTTTCTGAGTTTAAAACTCAGATTATTTTAATGCTAATAGTAATGTTTTACTAGTCAAGACTTTTAGAAATTTCAAATTAATGAACATGAATTTTAGTCACATCAGAATAGTAAAACTTCCTATACAACTGAACACATGTTCTATAAAGTAATTATATGTATCTAAATATTTGTCAGAAAGAATTTTCTAACAACTATTTTTTTGTTTTTGTTTTTGAAGATTTTATTTATTTATTTGCCAGAGAGAGCGAGCGAGAGCGAGCACAGGCAGACAGAGTGGAAGGCAGAGTCAGAGGGAGAAGCAGGCTCCCTGCGGAGCAAGGAGCCCGATGTGGGACTCGATCCCAGGTCGCTGGGATCATGACCTGAGCTGAAGGCAGCTGCTTAACCAACTGAGCCACCCAGGCATCCCCTAACAAATATTTTTTATAAAAATCATTCACAGTGTGAATCTTCCATTGGTGAAAAAGTATCATTAATATATTATCAAACCCAATGTTTAAAGTAATACTAACAAGGCAGTTTACCTCATCACTTCAGAACCTTCCTTGTTTAAATTAAATATAACATTTTAGAAAATTTGGGAAGTAGAGAAAAAGGAAATCTATAATTCTACTGATTTCATATAGCTTTTTGCAGAAATATTTTTCATAGTTGTAATTATATATGTAATTTTGTATTCTTTTAAAATTAGTATTTATTTCATGAATATTTTTCTGTGATGCTACTAAATAATTATGATTAACATTTTATAAGGCAGCCTGATACTATTGCTATACTATAATTTATTTAACCATTTACTTATTGGGTAATTTAGATGAGATATAATTTTTTAGTTGGTGCTTATAGACCCTCTCCACCATACTTTGTACTTTTTTCTTATGGTAGATTTCTAAACATAAAATTGCTTGAGTTGAAAGTTAAACTTTTAGAGACATAATAGCATAAAGATCTCCCAACAGATTTTTTGAATTTATAGTAACCCTGTAATATAAGAACAGCAATTTTATTGCTAATTTAGCAGTATTTTAAAGAGTCTTTATTGGTTATTTTGTTTTGTTTTAGGTAATAGACTGTTTTTTAGAGTTGTTTTAGGTTTACAGGAAAATGGAGCAGACCGTACAAAGCGGGGGCGGTCATCTGGGTAGCTCAGTCATCCAAGCACTGCCTGCTTTTGGCTCAGATCATGATCCCAGAGTACTGGGATCAAGCCGCACATCAGGCTCTCTCTCTCTCTGTGTCAAATAAATGAATAAAATCTTTTAAAAAAAAAGTACAGAGGGTTCACAGATACTCTCTGTACTCTTTCCCCCTATTATCAACATCTTTCATTAGTATAGTATGTGTGTTACAATTGATGAATAAATATTGATATTTTTATGATGTTTTTCTGAAATATATTTTTTAATTTTTATTTTTATCATTTTTGTTTTTAATTTTTAATTTTAATTTTTAAATTAACTTTTTAATTTTTAATAAATATTTATATCTTATTAACTAAAGTTCATAGTTTATGTTACAATTCATTGGTTTTTATAGTTCTATAGATTTTAACAAATGTGTAATGTCATGTATCAACCATTGCCATATTGTACAGAATGTTTGACTGCTCTAAAAATCTACACTTATCCATCCTTCCACAAGACACTAGCAGCTACTGTCTCTGTAGTTTTGCCTTTTCCTGAATGTTGGATAGTTGGCATCATATGTTAGGTAGTCTCCTCAAATTGGCTTTTTTTGTTTAGCAGTAAGCATTTATGTTTCCTCCATATCTTGATAGCTTGTTTCTTTTTGTCACTGAAAAATATTCTGTTGTATGAATGTACCACAGCTTATCCATTCAGCTTTTGAAGAACATCTTGGCTGCTTCTAGTTTATGCAATGATGAATAAAGCTGTTATAAACATTTGTGTGCAGGTTTTTTTTTTTTTTTTTTTTTTTGTGGACATACATTTTCAACTCACTTGGGTAAAGTAAATGTTTTTACATCTACCTGTTATGGTTTTATGCATGTATTCTCTTCTATCTCTGAAGGTACTTATAAAATAAATGTTTAATCACTTTTTTCCCCCCTGTGGAGTCTATTTCCCCAAGTTGCTTTTGTTTATTTTGACCCCTGTATTCTATGTTTGAGGTTTTCTACGGCTGTTTGGTGTTCTGGCTGTGTGCTCTTATTTCAGAGCCGTGCCTGCTAACGCTGATAAGAAGCTTGATCCCAGGGTGCATCTTGCTACCTATGGGCTATTTCACTAAGAAAAGCTCACTGTTATATGTTAAGTCTTTCCTCTGGGACTGGTTAGATTCTCCAGAGTGAAATCTTCTAACCTCCTGCCTTGATAATATAGGACTGGTTGCCATCTTTCTGGAAGCTGAGTTGGAGAAGTCTGGAGGTGGGTAGACTCTGGTTTCGGTATATAACAGGTTCACCTAATCTCTCTGTTTGCAGAATGGTACCCCCCACTTTCAACTGTGCTTGTCTAGCTTTCTATAGAATCAGGGAGATATAGTTGCCTACTTGGACTTGGGGAAAGGATCTGTGGATTTATCTGATTCTTAAAAGAAAATTCCAGTTAATCCTCCTGTTTGTAGCCTCACCTTTATCCTCATACCTGAAAACTAACGTGGCAGTGCCTTGGGGAGAGATATGTGGCTAACTGTGTAAACTGGTTGTTCCTTAGCTTAACTTGGGATTCACCTTTCTTAATGCTGTGAGGTCATCAGCTTATCCATCTGCTTAAAAATTTTGTTGCTGATCCTTTGCTTCTGTTATCTCTTGTCCTTACAAATTCATGCCTTAAAAAAACCCTGTACTATACTTTTAGTTGGGTTTTGGTAGGAAGTGAAAGTAAATGCATTTGTACCATCTGCCATAGTTATGTGAAGTTCTTATACATCCTTTTAAAAACAGAAATCAAAACCAAAACCTTTCTCTATAGGCGGTAGATGCTAATTGGTTAAAATTTTCAGAAAAAAATATTTTTAATAAAGTCAATTAATATTTTCTGGAAAGGGACCACTGTGCAAATTTTGATGCATGTCCATTCTGACTTTTTGGTGTAAATACATAAACATCTGATTTATTTTTATTATTTTTTTCATTTGTGTAAAAAATGCAATTGTGTCTATAAAGCTAGCAGATCAGTGGTGAAGGGAGGGGAGTTGGGAGTGGGGATTGGCTGCAAACAGATAGGGAACTTTAGGGGGTAATGAACATGTCCCAAACCTGAATTGTGGTGATGGTTGCTTAGCTCTATAAATTTACTAAACACTATTGGTAGGTATATTTTATAGTATATAAATTATGACAATAGATTTGCTTTAAAAATTCCACACTGACTAGCAAAAACAAAAACATGATTTTATCACACCATACATCTTTTTTTACTTAAAAATATATTATGGACAACTTTTATGTCAACAAATTTATACCTATAGAACAAAATCATAAATGTATAATTAACAAAATGTATTTCTCCCAGCTCTTTTCCCATCACCTTGCAAAATATCATAGGAGATCCCACTTTCATAATACATTTTATGTGTGCTTTTTTACATTCTTGTTCATAGATTTATATATTGATGCATAGCTGTAACTATTACATACAGTTTAACACTGTAATTATAAAGCAATATTCTAATCACTTTTCCATATGCTACATAATACTTCATAGGGTACATGTGTCATGCACTAATAACCATATCCCTGTGTTTGAGCACTCAGACTGTTTCAGGATTTCTGTTGTTAAAAATAATGATGTAATAATGATAACTTTATGCATATGGTTTTTCCTTTTCCTTTTTTTAAAAAATTCTTTCCTTAGGATAAGGCCGTAGGAAGCCTCTATTGCTCTTGAACTAAAACATAAGTAACTTTAGAATTAAATAAAAAATTGGCTTGTATATAATTCCCTTTAGATGTATTTCAAAAGATTCTTTGTGAGAACCTACCATTTGCTATTATTACCTTCTAAGTTGTTCTTTATTATGGCCTCTGATAGTTTTGCTGAACATATTTTATTTTATTTTTAATCAGATATACTTATTTGAAGTGAAGACAGGCAGGGATTTTGTGAAAAAAAAAAAAAAAAAAAAAAAAAAAAAAAAAAAACAAAAACAAAAACAAAAACACCCAATATTGTTTTCTCTAGTGGAAAGGCATCAACAACCTCATAGTGTTTTCATCCTATTTAAAATTTACAAATGGAGGAGTTTATAGAACAAACTTAACAGAACCTACCTTGAGTTTGGTGACCTCAGATTTCTAATGTCTATTCTTCTTAACTAATTGTCTGTATGGAGATATCACATCACTGATTTGCAGCTGTGCTTTACTGGATATGCTGAGAAGCCTTTTAAGTTGAAATGTTAGTTTAAAAATGTTAACTTAACATTAATGGATTAATTATGAATGGCTCCCACAGGGCCAAGTGGGAAGGTGACTAGGTGTTCTGGGGGAAGGCTCCAGGAGTTCTCAGAATCCAGGAAATATAGTTTACCCATACTCAGGTCACTGGAGGCAGGCCGTCTAGGGATTTTATTCTTCTGAAATGACCAATCACCCACAGACTGAATTACTGGCTTTAGGACACTGTGCTCAATGGATGACTTAGATGGTAGGATTTCAGGAAGCCCAAGGTCAAGTTAGTTCCAAAGGAACAATACATGTTTTTTATAACCTTCCCTGCACTTCCCTCTGTGCTATAACCAGGGCATGACAGCTGAGACCTTGTCACCAACACTTTCAAATATAATTTAAAAAGATTATCCTAGGGGCGCCTGGGTGGCTCAGTGGATTAAGCCGCTGCCTTCGGCTCAGGTCATGATCTCAGTGTCCTGGGATCGAGCCCCGCATCGGGCTCTCTGCTCAGCAGGGAGCCTGCTTCCCCCTCTGTCTCTGCCTGCCTCTCTGCCTACTTGTGATCTCTCTCTCTCTCTGTCAAATAAAATAAAAATAAAATCTTAAAAAAAAAAAAAAGATTATCCTAATGTTAAAGCTAGCCCCCTCCCCTCCTTGGCAAATATGCCCCCTTCTCTCCCCTCTTCAGTCCTTGGGTGGCCTCAAAACCCAACATCAAGGGCAGAGGGCATTCTATTTTCTACCCCTTCGTGTGTGTGATGCCTGTTAGTCCTTCACCCCCCCACACTCCATTTTACCCCCTAATTGATTCAAAGGCCTGCTTTTGTTTTTGTTTTTAAAAAACAGCTTTATTGAGGTATAATTTACATACCATGAAATTCACTCATTTGAAATGTACAGTCCCATGGTTTCTGGTATTTGCACAGTTGTGTGACTGTCACCATGATCTATTTTAGAACATATTTATCACCCCAAAAAAGAAACCCATATTCGTTATCAGTTAGCTGCCCCCCCAAATCTCCTAGCCCCTAAGTAATCACTAATGTATTTTCTATCACTATAGATTTATCACTATAGTCTAGACATTTCAGATAAATGGAATCATATATGTGACCTTCTGTGACTGGCTTCTTTCACTAAACGTAGTGTTTTCAAGGTTCAGCCATGTTGTAGCATGCATTGGTACTTCAATTTTTCATTGCCAAATACTATTATTTTGTATGGATATACCACATATTCTTTATCCATTCATCAGTTGATGGGAATTTTGAGTTGTTTCTTCTTTTTAGCTGTTATAAAAAATGCTTAATGCTGCTACATACATTTGTGTACAAATTATGTGTGAATGTGTTTCATTTTTCTTGGTGTATACCTAGGACTGGATTTGCTGGGTCATATGGTAACTCTATGTTTAACATTTTAAAAAACTAGCAAACTATTTTCCACAGTTACTGTACCATTTTAAGTTTCCACGAACCATGTATGAAGGTTGCAATTTTCCAACATTTTTATTGTCTGCCTTTTTAATTTTAGTTACACTAATGGATATGAAATATCTCATTGTGGTTTTGATTTCCATTGTCCTACTGGCTAATGACGTTGAGCATTTTGTATGTTTTTCTTGGAGAAGTATCTGTTCAAATCTTTGCCCATTTTTTGATTGGACTACTTGTCTTTTTTTGTTGAATTGTAAGAATTCATTACATATTCTGACTATAAGGCTTTTAACACATACATGATTTACAAATGTCTTCTCCTGGGGTGCCTGGGTGGCTCAGGAGGTTAAAGCCTCTGCCTTAGGCTCAGGTCATGATCCTAGGGTCCTGGGATCGAACCCCGCATTGGGCTCTCTGCTCAGCAGGGAGCCTGCTTCCTCCTCTCTCTCTGCCTGCCTCTTTGCCTACTTGTGATCTGTCAAATAAATAAATAAAAATTTTTAAAAAACAACAACAACAACAAATGTCTTCTCCCAGTCTCCCATTCTATGGGTTGTCTTTTCATTTTCTTGATAGTGTCCTTTGAAGCATAAAGGTTTTTATTTTGATGATTTCAAGTTTATCTGTTCATTATTTTGTTGCTTGTGCTTTTAGTTTCATGGCTTAGAAAGCATTGCCTAAGCCAGGTCACAGAGATTTACACCTATGTTTGCTTCTAAGAGTTTCATAGTTTCAGCTTTTACATTTAGGTCTATGATCCATTTTGAGTCAATTTTTATGTATAGTATAATATAGGGGTTCAACTTCATTCTTTGTATGTTTTGGCACCATTGTTGAAAGATTCTTCTTTCTCAATTGAATTACCTAGAATTCATTATAAAAAATCAATTGACCATAAAGGTTTTTTTTTTTCCCCCTGAACCCTCAGTTGTATAAATTGATTGATCTATATGTCTACATTTATGGCACTAGCACACAGTCATGATTACTGTAGCTTTGAGTTACATTTTGAAATTGGAGTACAAGTCTTCTAATTTTGTTCTTTTTAAAGATTGTTTTAGCTATTTCTGGTCCCTTGAATGTCTATATTAATTTTAGGATCCGTGTGTCACTTTCTGCAAAAAGCCAGCTGTGGTTTTCATAGGAATTGCATTGAATTTGAAGATCTCAAGGCCAGTTTCGTGTGGTTGCTTGGAGCACCCAAATGGTATTTTATGACTCTGCCTTCCTTGTTTTTCTCCTAGAAGACAGAGTTATTATTGCCCTTAGTCCTGAAGAAAAACCTCCTTAAGCCATACATTCATTATAAATGAATATATCCATTCATATAAATATTAGTGATCATGTTTTTTCCTGTCTGTTTATTCATATGTGAAATCAGTTTAATAAGTGTGCTTATGTCCTAAAAATGTTGTGAACATTAAAAGGGAGAATCCATCTGAAGCACTCAGCAAGCACTCAATAAATGTAATCCACAGTAGTAACAATTGTGCTCCTAGGCATCTTTGTATCCATATCGATTCTTTACATCCTTCATGCATTGATCTCATCTCCCACTACTCTTTCATGTATGATCTATGCTTCAGGAAAACCCACATCCAACGGATTCTCAAAAAGCCAGTGTTCTTCCAATTACATTGAGAGATGTTTGGTAGATTAAAACATAGAAAAGTAGGAGGAATATTTGCAATATGTAGGAAAAAAGGAAATTTCTATTTAAAAAACTTTATGGAAAAAACATAATTTCTAGTCTCTAAGATGAAGAAATAGCTGATGGAGTTTTTTTAAATTCTTAAGAAATTCAGTAGGTGTTCATTCTTGGTAGATCAGGATGCCCATGACTTGGAACCTGTTTGGAGCTAACAGATAGAGGAGGGCCTGGGAAGTCTGCTGAGATAAAGTGTCAGGAAAAGGAGATTATATATGTAGCTTTATTTTGTTGTAACCTATATGTCCACATGTTCTCCTCCTTGCAGGGAGAGTTTCTTCCCGTTAATACCCAATTAAGGGGCGCCTGGGTGGCTCAGTGGGTTAAAGCCTCTGCCTTCGGCTCAGGTCATGATCCCAGGGTCCTGGGATCGAGCCCCACATCGGGCTCTCTGCTCAGCAGGGAGCCTGCTTCCTCCTCTCTCTCTGCCTGCCTCTCTCCCTACTTGTGATCTCTGTCTGTCAAATAAATAAATAAAATCTTTAAAAAAAAAAAAATACCCAATTAAGTCTTTGGCCCAGTCTGGGCACTCCCCAAGAATCTGATAATCCTAGGGGATACTTACATACTGACATATTCTTTTCTGGCTTGTCACCTCTATGTAATACATAGTTCTTCGATTCTCTATCTCTGATCGACCTGAAGAAGTTGATGTTAATATTTTATAACTAAAGAGCCTTGTTAATATTATAGATATAAACCCAAAATTGCTTTGAGTGCACCCTCCTTCTCCTAACATTGGAAATCTGATTTCTTACATTCACTTTTTGAGTTAACAGCCACAAAATACAATATAATCCAGTGGTGAGTGAATGGATTTCCTTAGCAGTTTACAACTTTTGTGAATGATGTAATAGTTTTTAGTAGTGTTGCCACAGACTTTGACAAGGATATTCATAGACAGAAAACTAATGAGTTGTGTTGATGTATGTGTGTATTTAACTAAACTCGTGCTCATTTTTTCATTCTCTGCTTAATCCTACTAGCTGTTGTCTTATCCATCCTCTTAAGCTTCTCTCAATGCACTTTATTCCATAAAACCTATCCAGACCCTTCTAGCTAGATATGAGACTATCTCTTTTGAATTTCTGTATAAACAGAGATTTATAAATCTCTCACAGCATCTACTAGAAGTTCACTTTGTGTAATAGTTACTTGTGAACCTACCTTATTGCCCTGCTAGGTTGTACATTCCTAGAGTCCAGGCTTAAGTGTGTGTTATTAATCTTGGTATAACTTCATCTCCTAATGCAATTCTTTGAATATAGTGAGTGCTTAAATATGTTTGTTAAATTCCATTTCTAGATGGAAGGAACTTGGCCAGTCACCAAATTAAACAGGCAACCATTTTGTGTACTTGACTGGGGGATCTCATCAAGAATTTCCAATAGTTTACTGTCCTTGGGCACCTAACCTGGACATTGGTTCAGTACCTGGGCACTGGGGTATATAATTCATATAAAGCATAGCGGTCATAGTTCTCTTACAGATAAGGAGATAATGTTGATGGATCTACACTACTGATGAATCTGTACTACATGTGTAAAAGAACAGACTAACTAGAACTTCTCAAAATGTTGTCCTCAGAGTTCATACCATTAGGAGTACTTATTTAAATACTTTTCTTTTGATACTTTAAGCACACCTGCCTGAAGTTAATTAATAGCTACAACATCTCATTCAAAGAGTGACTGAAAACTTAGAGAATGGTTGGGAGGGGAGGGACCCCAGATAGACTAACCCTTTATTAATTTCCATGCTATAGTAACATTGTCATCTAGTAGAATTCCAGTAGGCAGAATTATAGCTAACACATGTATGTAATAGATAACTATGTTTGTCTAGAGTAGGTTCTCTGTGGCTGAATGTTGCCTTCAATGTTCAGATTCCCTAGAATTCACCATATTGGGTAGGGGAGATTGTGCCCTAGGAACCTCGAAAGACAGCAGTTAATAGATCAGTGCTTCTCAAACTATCTGTGGTAGAGCACCAGTTTATTTTCTTTTCAATTCACATAGACTAATAATTTTGTAAAATACAATAAGCATAAATAACTAGAAAATGAAAACTTTTAAAAAAGATTTTATTTATTTATTTGACAGACAGAGATCACAAGTAGGCAGAGAAGCAGGCAGAGAGGGGGAAGCAGGCTCCCCGCCAAGCAGAGAGCCCGATGGATGTGGGGCTCAATCCCAGGACCCTGGGACTATGACCTGAGCTGAAGGCAGAGGCTTTAACCCACTGAGCCACCCAGTCACCCCTAGAAAATGAAGATTTTTAAAAAGACCTGTAAAACACAACCCCCAATTTTTGAATATTGGATTCAATGGACATAAAATTACTCTCTCAAATTGTGGTTCTGTACTTACCTGATCAGTCCATGGACCATACTTTGAGGAGCATTGGTTTAGAGAATGGACTGTCCTGAAATGGCCACACAGGGTTTTGGATTGCCTGTGCATGGAGTTCGTTTAGAGGTCTGTTTGATTACATTGAATGCTCTGGGGAGTGCCTGGTTGGATTAGTCTGTGGAATATGAAACTCTTGCTTTCAGAGTTGTCAGTCTGATCCCCATGTTAGGTGTAGAGATTACTTAAAAATAAAATCTAAGGGCACCTGGCTGGCTTAGTAGGAGGAGCATGCAACTCTTGATCTTAGAGTTGTAAGTTTGAGTCTCATGTTGGACATAGAGATTACATAAAACTTTTTAAAAAAATCTTAAAAAAATAAAATAAGCTGACCTTCTAAAAGATCAATAATATGAAACTTTTTTGGGTGTGAGTTTTTTGTTTGTCTGAGAAATAGAATAGAATAATTAATAGTCATACATACAATTTTTTCCCACACCGGAATGTAGAACAAGAACTCCTACGCATTGTTTGAAAGAATTGCATACTCCATGCATGATTGGCACTCTCTGAATGTTAAATAGTAACTCCTTGGGGAAGGGGGAAGTCTTTCATTAAAACAGAGTATAATGTTCATTGCCAGTTGAAACACACATTCCCTAATAAATGAGCCAAATATTTGCAATTGTCTGTTATCATACATTCATATTCAACCCTATCATCTGTTCTTCACTGAAATTATCTTTCCTACGTTACTAAAAATGAATTTTAATGTAAAAATATAGACTCACTATTTTTTGTTCTCTATAGCAGAACAAGAGAAATCCTGCCCTTGAATATATTTCTACACCAAGCATGAGATTTAAAAATTACTGTCTTTTCATGTGGGTACAATTGTTAGTCCAGGGAAATGGAAGAAGAGTCCATAAGAGGCTTTGACAGTCTTGTGATAAGAAGAAAAGGATATTAAAATCAACTTAAATCTAATCATATGAAATAAGTTAAAATTATTTTAACTTGCTAAAAGCCAGTTTAATATTGTTGCTTTTTTTTAAAAAAATAGACATTTTGTGTCATGTTAGTTTGAAAATAACCCAAAAGAATTTTTTTTTTCTCCCAGGTGAGCAAGAAGACTATTCAGAAGGGGAAAAAAAAAAGTTTTGGTCTTTCTTCCATTTGGGGGAAATGGGTATGTGTCTGTCTGTGGAGGGAAGTTCTAGAGGTTTCTCATTTCTCCAGTGAACATGTTTGTGCTGTTGCTGGACTGTGGCCAGATTGCTGCTTTTGGACCAAGTATCACTCCCCTCAGCTAACCAGTCAGCATTGCATATCAATGAGGGGTAGTTTAAGCTCAGTTTTGAAAAATGCCAGTGGGATTAGTTCTTCCTTTGCAACAACAAATAAAAATGAAAAGCCTAGGGGCACCTGGGTGACTCAGCTGGTGACTCTTGGTTTTGGCTTAGGTCATGATCTCAGGTTCAAGAGATCAAGCTGACGTGGTCTGGGCTCCATGCTGAGTGTGGAGTCTGCTTGGGATTCTCTCTCTCCCTCTGCCTGTCCTACTGCTTACACTCTTTCTCTCAAATAAATAAATAAATAAATAAAATCTTTTAAAGAAATGCAAAGGCTGCATTTCATATTAATTGAAATGATTGTTGTTTTCACAGTTTGTCTCTGAGCATCCATTAGGAGATTTTTGAGAACTGAACTAAAAATATCTCTTTTATATGAGCCTAAGAACTTTAGTATAGGTTCAATTTTTAGATAAACTCTGAGGAGACTTGGGAAGTTATATTTAAGAAAAGCAGCATTCCTGTACTGAGGAGAAGATGGAGAGTGTGCATCACACCCTTGGGTCAGAGATTGAGGTACCCATCTGTACATTAACTGAAATGAAACTGCCATTTCTTTGTCCTTCAATTACCTTTCCCTATAATGGTAAAAATTCATCAGAGAGAGCTTCAGCAAGATATGCTTTTTAGTCTTGGCCTTCATGCATATACCAATTTAAAAAAATACAGGTACCTATTTGAATACTGTGTAAATTACCGTTTTGCTGATACTGACTTACATAATTATTTTGTGCAGGTTGACTGTGTTTACTTTGCACCTTCATTTGCATCTACTTGTACTTCGTTTACTTTGCTTCCAGTCTTGTGCTTGATTTAACATAGGAAGGGGAGCAATCTGTGTTTATCTGGATGGTAACGGTACAGTCACAGTGATACCTGGATTATTTTCTGCTTTATCTTGGAAATTAAATCAAAATTGTATATATTTGTCCACAGGTGATAGTTGGTGCTGGTATGCCATTACCATAGCAGCAGACTATGTTCTTGGTTCCTACAAGTTGCCCCGGGTCTACTGTGGGAATGGAGGTTTTCCTGTTGAGAATGCATAGGGTTTGTAGAAAATGTAAAAAGGGCTCTATTGGAGCTATTCTGTACAGAACCAACAGTTCACTTGCTACAATGACTGACAGGTTGTCAGTGTATACTAGTGTCTTACTGCCTTGTCTGTGATTTCTGACAAATGCTGTGCTGCTACCTCGCTCCTGAGAAATGCAAAAGGTAAAATGGGCTTTGGCCTTGAGTATATCTGTGTAAAATATAGTAGCATGAACACTTGGTTTCCTCTCCTACTTCTTCATTCGGTTACCAAATGGATCATTTTAATTCCTTCCAGAAAAAGAAGGCGACTTCCATGAATGTTAATGGTAGCACTATACTCATTTTAAGGATAAAGTAAGTTTTTAGCCCTTATTTTTCAGATAAGTTGTTTTATTTCATATGAAATGTGTAAGTTGTCTTTTCATAATTAAGCCAAAAAAAAGTTCATTTGAAACAGAACATCTCAAGTTTACGGTAAAGCTTTACTTAGGCTCAAGATATGTAATGCTTAACAAACCTGTTTAAGCCAACATTTTTTTTAATATAAACATATAATATATTTTTATCCCCAGGGGTACAGGTCTGTGAATTGCCAGGTTTACACATTTCACAGCACTCACCATAGCACATACCCTCCCCAATGTCCGTAACCCTCAGTTTGTTTTGTGAGATTAAGAGTCACTTATGGTTTGTCTCCCTCCCAATCCCATCTTGTTTCATTTATTCTTCTCCTACCCCCTTAACCCCCCCATGTTGCATCTCCACTTCCTCATATCAGGAAGATCATATGCTAGTTGTCTTTCTCCGCTTGACTTATTTCGCTAAGCATGATACCCTCTAGTTCCATCCACGTCGTTGCAAATGGCAAGATTTCATTTCTTTTGAGTTAAGCCAACATTTTTAGCTGCCATTCATATAAAGAGATTTTTTTTCCCTTTTGAAAGTGCTTTATAGTGAGCAAAATTTGTCCCATAGAATTTTCTTCCAGCCAAACAGCTTATTCTTTTTTAAAAAAAAATTTTTTTTAAGATTTTATTTATTTATTTGACAGAGAGGGTTCACAAGTAGGCAGAGAGGCAGGCAGAGAGAGAAGGGGAAGCAGGCTCCCCACTGGGAAGAGAACCCAATGCAGACCTGGATCCCATGATCTGACCTGGGCCGAAGGCAGAGGCTTTAACCCACTGAGCCACCCAGGTGCCCCAAACAAACAGGTTATTCTTTAAACAGGTTCTCACTATCTTTCCATTGTCATCAACTAAAAATGATCTTTAGGCTTATATTCTACTCTATTCAGCCAGGTGATAACATACCATAATCTGGCTCTGTTTCTTCTCTTCTCTCACCAACCCCCAGGCTGTGCCTTAGCTACGCTGAGGACTTGCTCCCATTGTTCCTGAAACCCAAGCATTCTCACAACTCAGTGACTTTGCACACACCGTCCCCTCCGCTGGCCTGGAAGGAGCTCTCTGCTCCCACTCTCACAGATCTGTTTGCCCGAGGAAAGTCTGACTTGGTTCAGCTCTAGTGTTACCTCTGTGGTGGAGCCTTCTCTGACTCACTGTCACCTCTATGGTAGGGACATCTGAGGCATTTTTCTGTTGGGCATATATCTGTTTCACCATTACAGAGTAAGTGCTTTTCTCTCTTGTGTTCCCAACACCTGGTGCAGTACCAGATACTCAGTGTGTATTGGTTGAATGAATATAGGTGAGAGTTTATAACATATTTATTGTTCATTTCTTTATATTGCTGAAGAAGGGAAGAAGGGAGGAACCATATTGTTACTTAAAGATACTGTGAATATGTTGGCTCTGTATTAAACAACCTGCTGAAATCATGAGTCTGCGAACCTCCAACAAAACTGTGAAGCAGGGGAAGTAGTAGCTGGTACCCTAGGCTTCCCTTTTAAAACTGAATTCATGATTTTCACTGGGAACTAAAACTTTAAAGAAAGAGAACAAATTAAGTATAGACTATTTTGGGGTTCAGGGATGGATTATGGAATTTTGGTGGGCTCTGAAACTGCAGCCTCTTCTTCTCTGTGTGCAGATATCTCTATGTAATGACACCAAAATTTTGAAAGATCTATTAAAAATAACAGAACCCTTGGGGCTCCTGACTGGCTTAGTTAATAGAGCATGTGACTCTTGATCTCAGGGTTGTGAGTTCGAGCCCCACGTTGGGTGTAGAGATTAGTTAAAAATAAAATCTTTGAAAAAATATAGCAGAGGGGCGCCTGGGTGGCTCAGTGGGTTAAGCCGCTGCCTTCGGCTCAGGTCATGATCTCGGGGTCCTGGGATCGAGTCCCGCATCGGGCTCTCTCTGCTCAGCGGGGGGCCTGCTTCCTCCTCTCTCTCTCTGCCTCTCTGCCCACTTGTGATTTCTCTCTGTCAAAATAAATAAATAAATAAATAAATAAATAAATAAAAAATATAGCAGAACCCATGCTGTGAAATGAGAATCACTGGTCTACATAGTTTATTCTGAATATTTCTGTAATATGAACCATAAAGTACGTAGGATAGATTTTGATGTTATTTTCAGTTTCTCTTCTCTGAATCCTTACTGAGTAGCCAGGCAACATTGTTATGATCTGGGTTGAACCCTCTTTGCATTCCACACCACTGACTCTCAAGCCTTCTGTGTGGGGTTATCTGCTGCTAGATAGCCTTAATTACAAATCATGAAAAAGTAGAACAGTCCTTGTTTTTTACTGATTCCCTTGCTCATAGCAAAACTCCTTTCCTCCTATCAGATTTCCACAGATTTCCACATAAAAATTATCCCATAAAAATGCTTTTGCCCATATTATCAGTTAAAGGTGCTGCCATCCTGTGCCTTTTTCTTTTCAGTGGTATCACGGTCTCATCACTTTTTCTCTCTGTGAGATGAAATGTACTTGTGCCCTGTGGTAACAGGAGGGGTGTTTTAAGCCATTTTTGAGAGAAATGCCATTTCCTCTTTATAATTCCAGTTGAAAGTGAATCCCCTATTGCATAGAATCAGATGTCCTGTTTGACACCATTAGCTCTGCTCCAATACCAGTGGCTTCTGGGTATCCCTGTTTAACTTTTCTACAGCTAACATCATCTTGGGATGTTTGTCTTTTGGTATGGTGGAGACAAGTGGACCAGAGAAGCTATATCTGTACATGGTTTTTAACTATAGGGCAATATTTGAAAAGTTAAATTATCTGCCAGGGCAGTTTTAAAAAAATTATTATTTTTAAATTTTAATTCCAGTATCGTTAACATACAGTGTCATATTAGTTTCAGGTGTACAATAGGGTAGCTCACTCAGGGCTCATCATGGTAAGTGTCCTCTTTAATCTTCATCGTCTATTTCACCCATCCCCACGCCCACCTCCCCTCTGGTAACTCTCTATAGTTAAGAGTCTGTTTCTTGGTTTGCCACTCTCTTTCTCTCTCTTTTTTTTTTTCCTTTGCTCATTTGTTTTGTTTCTTAAATTTCACGTATGAGTGAAATCATATGGTATTTCTCTTTCTCTGACTGACTGCACTTAGCATTATACTCTCTAGCTCCATGCATGTCACTGTAAATGGCAGGATTTCATTCTGTTTATGGTTGAAAGATATTCTGTTGTATACATATACCACATCTTCTTTACCCATTCATCTATCAGTGGATACTTGGGCTGCTTCCATAATTTGGCTATGATAAATAATGCTGCTATAAACACAAGGGTACATATAACCCTTTGAATTAGAGTTTTTGTATTCTTTGGGTAAATACCCAGTAGTGCAGTTAAGTGGATTGTAGGGTAGTTCTATTTTTTAACTTTCTGAGAAACCTCCATACTGTTTTCCACAGTAGCTGTACCAGCTTACCTTCCCACCAGCAGTGCACAAGAGTTCCTTTCTCTCCACACCGTCACTAACACTTGTTATTTCTTGTGGTTTTGATTTTAGTTATTCTGACAGATAGGAGCTGATATCTCATTATAGTTTTGATTTGCATTTCTGCTAGGGTAGTTTTATGGCAAAATTTCAAGACACAGAACTGATGGATTTTACCCAAAAAAGGTGGAAACAACAGAATGAGAAGGAAACAAACTCTAAGTATGAATATGAATAAAGACAAAGTAGAATGGTTTACTTGGGAAACCTTGTTCAGTTCTACTGGGATCAATTATAGTAACTCTCTCCAAAGTAGTTTATTGAGCTTCCTTTAAGAAGTTTTCCCTTGGTGGCTCTGAAATTTCTACAAAAAAACTGTATTCCCAGTCAAAGCAAAAACGTAGTTCTTTTCAAAATTGAGATATAAGGGCACCTGGGTGGCTTAATGGGTTAAAGCCTCTGCCTTCAGCTCAGGTCATGATCCCAGCGTCCTGGGACCGAGCCCCACATCGGGCTCTTTGCTCTGCAGGAAGCCTGCTTCCTCCTCTCTCTCTGCCTGCCTCTCTGCCTACTTGTGATCTCTGTCTATCAAATAAATAAAATCTTTTAAAAAAAATAGAGATATAATTCACATGCCATAAAATTCACCTTTTATTTTTTAAATTTTATTTAACTTAAAGTCATTTAACTAACATATAATATATCTTGGTTTCAGAGGTACAGGTCTGTAAAATTCACTCTTTAACAGTGTGTAAGTCATTGGTATTTCATATATGCACAAAGTTGTACAGCCATTACCACTGTGTAATTCCAGAATGTTTTCATCAGCCCAAAAGGAAATCGCATACTGGTTAGCAGTCTCTCTCTATTCCCTCCTCCTACTAGCCCCTCTCCAGAGATCTTCTCTCTATGGATTTGCCTATTCTGGACACTTTATATAAATGGAAATACATGGTCTCTAACCTTTTGTATCTGGCTTCTTTCACTAAGCATAATGTTTTCAAAGTTCATCTATTTGGAGCAGGTTATCAGTATTTCATTCCTTTTTATGTCTGAGTTGAGAAACATGGTTCTTTATCAAAAATCAGATGAACCAAAGACATTCTGTTACTTTCTGTTGTGGAAATTTTTATGGAATGAAATGAATATTGTTACAGGATAGGTCCTAAAGTTTGGCAATCGGGAAAGGCCATGGGAATGCTACTGTAATCATGGATTCTGTAACTTGATGCAGCAAAAGAGAGAGCACAGCCACTGGACTGTGGGCATCTAGGAAGATAAAGGTATGTTTATAGGGTTTGGACTTAGGCTGAATGATTCTAGAAGGGACTAGAGAAGAGGTGACTGACACTGGATTGGGTAGCATCATGAAGTAGGGGCAGTTTAGTAATGGTGTATCTCAGAAATCTTTGCTCAGGATAGGGAAGGAACAAAGAGAGGGTAGGGAAGTCATTGGGAAGAAGGCAGGATTCTAGAAGGAGAGGTTTTGCAACTCTGGTTTGGCCTTGGGAGATAATATTGTTTTTTTCTTGGCCTTGTCTTTGGCTTTGATGGAGTCTAATGGAGATATTGCAGAGCTGATTTTCATGCTCTCACATGGGAAGGATATGCTCTGATGCTGAGATTATGGAAAAAATAGGCTCGATAAGACCAAGCAAGTAAGATGCAACCAAACTACCAAATAGGACTGACCATTTCCTCATTGTAGTGATATTCCTTTGACTAAAATCTTTTTAATGGTCTTCTGGCAGAATAACTCTGAATTATCTGAAGGACTTCTCAACCAAGTTACTCATATGATGAAGCATCTTTTTTTCATGTCCTGCCTTGTGATGACCTTCGTGTTAGGTATTTTGTATGTTATTTTCTCTTGTAGGTTTAAACACTAATGAATAATTCATCCTTCCTCATTCAGCCAACAGAGTATGTCTGAACATGCGCCAGTTTGTCAATATCATTAATTTATAAACACTTTAGTGAGTGCTAGGCTTTAGGACTGAATAAGACGTGGTCCCTACCCAAGAGATTGAACAGTGCTGTTCAATAGAATATTCTGTGATGATGGTAGTATTTTGTGTGGTCCAATATGATAGTTGTAGCCATATGTGCCTCTTAAACACTTGAAATGTGGCTCAAGAGACCGAGGAACTAAATTTTTATTTTTATTTATTTTTAATTAATTTAAACAGTAATAGTGGCCTATGAGACGGTTGGCTATCACATTGGACAGCACTGCTCTAGAAGTTAATGAATGAGATAAGGAAACACAAGTGCTCACAACCCATGGTGTGCTGTGCTGTGTACTCCAATACAGGTCCCTATAAAGTGCTCTAGAAGTTCAAAAGACAGCCTCTGAGGGGAGAGGTGCCAGAGAAAACACCCAGACGAGGGGAGGTATCATGAAAACGACACTTAACAAAATAAAAATAATAGTAATAATTATTATTGTTATTGTTTTGCCAGAAGAGGAGGGGAGGAAGGTGAAAAGGTTCATTCTAGGCAAAAGACATAGTTTGTGGAACCACTGAGGCATTAATAAAATGCATACAATTTCAAGAAAACAATGTGGCTTGATAGGGTCTAAGTGTAGGTTACTGTAATATTACCACTATATGACATGGTTCTTATGGCAAAGGTGTAATTGAACAGATTAAAAACACATTTAACATTTTTGGCATTTACTGTGTTGTATACATTGTTCGAGAAACTACATCATTTAAAATAGATTCATAAATTATCATCATGATCCCCATTTCACAGTAAAAAAACTGAGCCCTAGAAAGGTCAAGGAATTTGCCTGGGGACACAGAGTGAGTGGAGAGAGCTAAGATTTGAATCCAGGCTTATTTGATTTCAGAGATCAGTCTCTCCATCAGTGACTCCACATCTTCCACTTTAAACTTTTCTCATTTGAAATTGTGATGGATTTTCTCAGGTATGCCTTCTGTGATTCATTCAGACCAGTATAAGTCTTCCACAAGGTGTTTTTTTTTTTTTTTAATATTCTGATTTCATATTTAAAATGTTTTCTGGCTAAGAAACTGATGTTATAATGTATCTATTCTGTTAACTAAGCATTTCATGAACTCAGATTTTGGAAACAGCTTTATTGACAATTTCCCTTCTTTTGCTGTATATTTATAGCAGTAGGAACCTTTTATATCCTAAAATGGGGTGGTTGCAGAATTAGCTAAATTGGAGGACCCAATCCATTCATTCCCAAATTTGAATGGGCTCCTATGACCATCATACCCAGAGAATTCTTGCTTCCGCGTGCTGGGAATGGCTTGTTATTTGAGCCTCTCCACATCTTATCCTAAAGGTCATGACCCTGAGCTCTGACTTCTTTCTTACCAATCTCTCTCGCAAATCTTAGTGGCGGGGTAGAGGCTTTGCTTTTCTTAACCAAGATCTCTGCACCTGTTTGGCAGGCATGGTCAAGTCCTGAAAATATCTCTTCCTGGCTGAGAAAGTACTTGTGTTTTATGAGGACGTTTTCGTTTTGTTTTGTTCTTTCCTTTTAGACTCGAAAGCACTCACTTGGTATTATTTGCTCTGTTTCCTTAAAAGCCTGTCTCAAAGTCATGGCAAGGTACATCTAACATTCGTACTTGCCAGGTCTGGAACATAAGAAGTGTAACAAACAGCGCCTGCTTCAAGGCTCACACACTCTGCTGCTAACGCAGGACAGAGAGTAAAGAATAAAACAAGCAGTACTAGGAGATACTCAAAGGATGGAGCCAATATTCAGGGTTGGAGACATCTCCATAGGGGGAAGGACTGGCATCAGGAAGAAGGGGCAATCTGTGTGTGGAATACTGCCTGGGGAAAGGTATAGGGTAGAGGGAATTGTGGGAGAATTGTTTGGTTGAAAAAGAAAATGTGGCCTTGGTTGCACATTAAAATCACGTGGAGAAGGGGTGTCTGGCTAGTCCAGTTGGAAGAGCATGTGACCCTTGATCTTGGGGTTGTGAGTTCAAGACCCATGTTGGCTGTAGAGATTACTAAAACAAACAAACTTGGAGAAAAAATCACCTGGAGAGCTCTAAAAACTCCCTTAAAGATTCTGATTGAAGGGCAGCCTGGGCATCCAGATTTTTAAAGTTTCACAGGTGATTTTAATGCATAGCCATAGCTGTGGTTGAAGGCCATTGTAATAGTCTCCTTGCTCAGTTGTGGTCATTGAACCAACAGAGCCAGCCCCACCTGGAAGCTAGTTAGAAACGCTGAGTGAGTCTCAGGGAATCAGAATTCACATTGCTACATGAGCCCAGGTGGCCCAGGTGCACAGTGAAGTTTGAGAAGCACTGCCATGGAGAAAATTTGAGAAATATGGTTGAAGAGGGCAGATGACTTAACCAGATTTTCACAGCCCCTGTGCTGGGCTAGGAATGAATTACAAATGGGCAGTGGTGTTGCTTTCCCCTCAAGCCATTAAGGATGTTTATACTTCTGATTGGCAGGAAGTCAGTCTTCTCTGGTTATCTATAATGTGTTCCATGAATATTCTTGAATTTTCTCTGAATGCCTGAGGGGGGAAAAAAAGGCAGGGAATCACCAGTTAGTGCTGGGCTGCACTCTGTCAGTTGTGGGAGATCCCCTGAAGACTTTTGATCAAAGGATGTTTTGTGTACCTCGCTGTGTTCTAGGAAGATTATCCTTACAGAAGCATATAGAATGGACTGAGAGGGGGTGCTCTAGGGTAAGAGGACAGAGGACAGTTGCAATAACTCACATGCAAGTTGACAGAGGACAAGATTAAAGAGCATGGTTATGCTTAAGAACTTGAACAATACTTCAGGACCCATGCCCAAATCTTCATGGAGAAGCTTGGAAGGAACTACAAAAGTTTGTTTTGTACCTTTTTGGAGACACCTTGTAACTTCGTTTTGTTTCTCTCAAAGCTTCAGCAAAGTTTCTGATGATTAAAATCTACTTGGCATAAATAAGGTCATAAACATTCAGCCTTCACTCTGCAGGATCCCCTAGTTCTTGGTGGGTGGGATCATCTGACTTGAGGGTTATCAGTGATTTCAAAGGAGAAAGGAAAACAATGATGGTCATCATTTGGTGAATAGGCAGAGAGGGAGAATGTCAGGAAATGGAGAGGTTAAAAGTCCAAGTATGAAAGGCTTGCTGTTGTTGAGGGACTCAGAACCATACATTTGAGTTTGGACAGTACTTTAGGGGAAAATGGATATTCCAGAAGATTATTTCATTTGGGGAAAAAATGTTGAAATAATTGGTGCATTAAGCTGCTTGTTCTTCAAGGCCAAGCTTACGCTGCTCCCTTTCATGAATTCTTCCCTTATCACCCCGGTACATGGTTTGTTCTCTCTCCTGTTTCCTTAAATTTTTTTTAGTGAGTCGACAAGGACATTTTTTAGTCCTGATACTTGAAAAGTACTCTGGTACGCACTATTTCCTAGTAACTCACTTACAGTTGATTTTATTTTTCTTATTTATGGATGTATATTTATGAATGTATCCTGTCCCTCTAAATAGAATATAAGTTCCTTGAGGACATGAACCATGTCTAATTCTTCTTTATCTTTCCTGGGAATTTGTGACTTTGTGAAACACCTTTTATCTGGGGTGCTCATAATCGAATATTAATAATTTAAAACAAGTTATCATAGACTTCTTCATTTTCCAAATTTTTGATGTTTCCTCGGGGGTGGGGGGAGGCTGAAGAGTCCTCAAAATATGTATATGTACACTGTGCATTTTGAATTGTATTCTGTAGTTTAAAATTAAGCTTAAATAGTACAATCAGATAAATGTTGGAATCTTTTTGTACTTTCAGGGATTCATTTCAGAGGAGGAGGTTTCAAAAAAATTATGGAGTAAATACCCTGTTTTCATAATCTTTTTTATATGGTACCGATTTTTCCTTAGATGCTTTCTCATCTTGCCATTTGGGTTTCCTTTTCTTTTTTCTTTGTGTTTGGCAGTGATACCATTTGTTGTAGGAAGGTAACTGCTGGCTATGTTTGAAGTTAAGAGTGTCAGTAATCATCTGGTTGTGACCCACTAACATGCTTAAACAGTGTATTTTATAGGAAATATATTGGCTAAGTGCTTTAACAATTTTATTTAGCTTCAAATCATGACATGCCATTTTCATGCCTTTTCTTGGAATTTTCTTGCCCAAATTCAAAGGGCATAATTATATTTTGAAATTTGGAACACTGCAAAGTTGTGTCATCTAAATTTGGGGGGAAGGGGGAAATTATTCTAATTCTAGGCAGTCATGACATTTGACATTATGGGAAAAGAAGTGTGTATTACATATAGAAAACCAGCTAGCGCTTGACCAAGAAGAGTGAAACTATTATACCAAGATTAAATTTAAAAGAAAAAAAAACACAAGATAGGGAAAACCTTTTAAAATAATTTCTTAATGAATCAATCAGTAGTTTATATCCTTAAAGAATTTTTTATGGTATAATAATGAACATTTATAACAGAACAAAAATAACCCATTTCCTAACATTAGCCTCTCTGCCTACGGAGGTCATAAAACTTGTTAATGCAGATGAGGCTGCCTTCTGTTGTGTGATGCTAATAGGAAATGGATCATTGCAGTTTATGGGGCACTTAGCCATTTTGGTTCATGATAAATGACTGACTTCAAGTGACATTCCTTCACTGATTTCCCACTATTCATCACCTGAAAGAATGGAACCCAAACATGAAGTTGATTTTGAAGTTGTCAAGAGTTTCACTGTGGTATAAATCCATCATAAGCCAATGTTTTAATTAATTTAGGAAGAAATATTATGAATGAAGATGCTCGTAAATGTTTTATGCTCCTATTTTCTTTGGTTCTAAAGCCAGATTTGTAAATCTGTTTTATCCTGCTCTAACTTCTGTTGCCCTCTTTCTCTTCCCTTCCCTGTCTCCAAACATTCTCCAGTTTTGAAAACTCCCTAGATTTTATCTTTGCAGATGCTTTGATGTAATTATGTTGTTTTGTTCTATAAAATCAGTCCAAAATAAGCTGAAAGAGTGGAACATTTTTTCAACTGGTTTGTTCACCTACATGCTAGGCATTATACAAGACTGGGATGGAAATTTTCTTATATTGCTTGCTGTTTTCTCAGTGTTCTTGCTGTTATCTTATTTTCTTCTTTTTCTCCTCTTCTTTTTTCTTGAAATACTAGCCCCCACCCCCAGCGAACGCCCTCCCTGAGTTGGGAGGAAGAAGACGGCTTATTTGAATAAAGTCACATTATCCTACAAGTAGGCTCTTGTTCATAGAAAATTATTCTCCAGCTTATTGTAGGGAGACCCTGCTGGCACCGTAAGGGTTACAATATCTAGTCAGGTTAAATGTATGTCTAAGGATGTTTGAGTCTTTCCTGTGTCGTCTCCATGTTTGGAATGGAGAGCCTGTGTTTAATTCAGTACCGATGATGCCCTCCATGTTGCTGGCCTTTGGAGAGAGTTTGATATCTGATGGAATGCTATTTGGAAAGGAACATGTAAATGTTCTTACAGATTGTCCAAGAGTCACTTAGTGTAATTGAGATAATTTGCCATTTATTTCATTCGTTCGTAAAGGAATTTTGACCTCCCTTATCTATGTGCATTGTTGGAGTGAGGGTGACCACAGGTTATTTTGTTTGCTTTGTAGAAGTTAACAGGAGGAAGCACATCTGTGGTAGCTTTACTTGAGGTGCTGGTATCCTGAAAGGGAAGCCTGCAAAACTCCCCAAGAGGCTGTCTTTTGATACAGACATTTTAGTTCCTAGCAGATTTCCCCTTAGAGCCTACCTACCACTTTTAGCAAATGGCTTCTGTGTATATATTGTTCACAAAGAACTTTAGGCTAATAAATTGAAAATGTTGGAGGTGTCTGACCCCTTTCATGTTCTAGAACCCAAGACACTGGTGAAATTTTAGGAGAGAGCCTAGAAGTGGTAGAACTGAAATATTAATTAGGTCTACTATGATCAGTTTTCCAACTGAAAGCCTAGGAATGGCTCATGGGGCATAATCTGCCTACATGGTCTTAGTTAAATCCTCTCAGTCTTTTTTATAGTTCTGGTTGTGATATCTGATTAGAAAAAACAATACATCTTCTTTTCAAGTTTGTTGAGTGAGCAATCACTAATTTTGAATGCTTATTTAGATTGGCTCAAACCAACTACCAAATCTTTTTTGTTTTGTTTTGTTTTTAAAATTTTATTTTTTGAGGGCACCTGGTTGACTCAGTTAAGCATCTGCCTCCAGTTCAGGTCATGATCTCATGCACCTGGGATTGTCATACCTCTCATGTGTTGGGCTCCCTGCTCAGTGAGGAGCCTGCTTCTCCTCCCTCTGCCACATCCCCTGCTTGTGTTCTCTCTCCCTCTCAAATAAATAAAATCTTTTAAAAATATTTTTTGAGAGAGAGAACATGAGCGGGGGGAGGGGTAGAGAGACAAGCAGACATCCTGCTGAGCAGGGAGGCCAACCTAGGGCTCCATCCCAGGACCTGAAATCATGACCTGAGTCAAGGGTAGATGCTTCACTGACTGAGCCACCCAGACACCTCCTACCAAGTCTTTAAAATGGCCAGTTCACATATGCTACACTAATCTTTTAAGACTGTTGAAACATCTGTAATTTAATTTTTGGCCTGCTTTTGCATGTTATGTTCATTGGTGGCATAGAGCCTGGGGCTGGAAGGAAACTGCTAAAGGGAGGAGAACAGAAAGAAGCTGCAAGAAGAGGCCTAGAGGACAAATGTCCTGTTGACCAGACACTTCTGTCAGCATTAATCACTTCATGACTCTGGTGTGCTAACGTGAGCACTGATAGCCTTTTACTTTCTTCCTTCTCTTTTCTTTTTCTTCTTTTAACCTTCTTTCCTCCAGCTGTGGGTGTAAATCTGTTGAAACTAAGGAAAAGCAGACTAAGATCTAAGTTGTACAAATTTTTCTGGGGGAGGAGGGTAGTAGATTGGAAGAAACGCACCTGACCACTGAAAGAATGTTTTAGGAATGAATTGGAGTATTAGGCTTCTTGCAAAGAGGTGGGAGTTTTGTATTCACAGGGCTTTAATGATCACTTTCTTTCATCTATGTTTTGAAGCCTTTTGAATGCAACCTGTTCTTAATGTCCAGGTCCTCACATGGATACCTTGAAGCTAAAACTTGAAGTGTTTACACATTGTGTTCTCCCCCGCAGTACAGATATTGTCATGTATTAGACTTGCACAGAAACCACTAAATAATCCCTCAGATTAAATTAAAAGTAGAAGAAAGGTTTCCAGTGGAAAATTACTCCTTCATGGGAGTTTTTTAATCCTGACATTTATTGGAAATAAAAGGACTAAACTATTAAGCATAAATATGATATTTTTAGGGGCTTTTTAATTGGTTTTGAAATTCCCACTGAAGAATAGGCTAGCTGTTAATGATTTTCTCTCTTCACTTACTGATTTGAAGGTGTGATGTTAGTTTTATCCTGTAGGCTGTTACTTTGCTTCTTTGCACTTCAAAAAGATCTAAGGTCACTGATTATGACTTTGCTACTTCCTGCCCTATTGTCCTTACAAAGGAGTTTCATGGGTTTAGAACTTACTATAAAGAAACCAGCCCAAGTAAAAATTCTTGATATTTGCATGTCTATTAAATTCAACATCTTTGCTTTTCATTTCAACTTGTTTGATTGTATAGTTTATAAGGTGATACTGGGACTTAAGGGTTCCTCTTATGAGAGCTGAAATGCCTTTCACCTCACTTTGTTTTCGTGACGGATTGATGAATTATGAAGCAGAGTAAGAGCCAGTCAACTAAGAAACTGTGGGGAAACGATGTTTACATGTCTATGAAATTCTGATGACCTATAACACCCCCCCCCAAAAAAATGGGGCAGCGGGCATTACTAACACCTTTTATTCAGTTGCCCTCATGGAATTTGGTCTTCTTTTGATGTAGCAGTACTGATAGACCTTTCCTGCAGTTGTCATGCCACTTCATAGATATCATCTGAGAGTGACTATTGTGTTCAGGCCTGAGCTAGCAAACCAGTGCATCTGGTTCTGAATCAGTCAAGTATTTCAAATCTTCACTAGCTAAGCCTGTATTATTGTTTTCCTCATTTTAGTAATTCTCCTCAACAAATAATTATCAGGCATGTGGTTTTTGGTGAAGGAACACCTAAGCTAAGTTGGTAGGAACATCAAGCAAACAAGTTGAACAATGTTTTGGTTTTTGGTTTTTGGTTTCATGATTACTACTTCATATCACCTTCTGTTTTTTCAGTACCTCAGTATATGAGGCACAATAGCCTATAGAGTAAATGTGAACACACAGTCCCTACCTCTCTTGAGTGTATGTTTTTAATAAAATTTTTTTAGATTAAAAGAAAGTATGTTCGACCTTTCTCCAGAACTCCAGATACATATATTACAACTATGTACTTTTATTTCCATTTGGATATCTAATAAGTATCTCAGATACTATATATACAAAATACAACTCTTGATTTTTTTTTTTAGATAACCACTCTACTACCTTGTACCTGCTTTCTTTCATTTTTTTCCCTCTAGAGAAAAAACTAGAGTTAATAACAATGCCTAGTTGTTCAGTCAAAAACATAGGAGTTTTTTTTTTTTTCTTTCCTTGAATATACTCTCCCTTTCAATCTGCTGGCAAGCATGTCTCCAGAATAGGTCCCCAGTCTGTACACTTCTTCCCACATGCATTTCCCCACCATAGTTCCAGTGACCATCTTCTTTTATTTGAAGGACTATGATGGCCTTTTCCCTCCTACAGTCTCTATTCAGAGACAGTGATCTTGTTTTTTTTTTTTTTAAAGATTTATTTATTTATTTGAGAGAGAGAGATAGAGAATCCTCAAGCAGACTCCCCAGTAATTGTGGAGCCTGACTCATGGCTCCAACTGAAGACCCTGAGAATACAACCTGAGCCAAAATTCAAGAGTCAGTTGCCCAACCGACTGAGCTACCCAGCCACTCCCAAAGTGATCTTTTAAAGCTGAGATCAGGGTGCCTGGGTGGCTCAATATATTAAGCATCTGCTTTTGGCTCAGGTCAGATCCCAGTGTTCCAGGATTGAGCCCTGCATGGGGCTCCCTGCTGGGTGGGGAGTCTTCTTCTCCCTCTGCCCCTCACCCTGCTCATGTCTGGCTCTTGGTCTCTTTCTCAAATAAATAAATAAAATCTTTTTTTGAAAAAAATTAAGCAGAGATCAGATCAGATCCTCACCATCTGAAAACCCCATGGAAGCTTCTCATCACTCTAAAAAAAAAAAAAAAAAAAGTCCAAATTCCTTACCTTGCAAGGCCCAGCATGGTCTGGCATCTGGTTACCTCTGCTGTCTTATCTCCTATCATTTTTCCTCTCACTTACTGACCTTCTTACTGCTCCTCAAACATCCCCCAGCTTATTCCCACCTCAGGGCTTTTACCTCAGTTCTTCTCTCTCCTGGAATGCTCTTTCCCCAGATCTTCACATGACTGACTTCTTCCTACTGTTTGAGCTTTACCTAAAATGTCAGCTCCTCAGAGAGGCCTTCCTGAACACCTCATTTAAATTGTGTACCTCTCTCCCTTGTTACTCTTCATCCCACTACCTATTTTATTTTATTCCTAGCAAAGATTACTATCTAAAGTTCTTATTTATTTACCTATTTATTATAGTTCACCATCTCCCCTTGAATGTAAGCTCCAGGAGGACAAGAACCTTGTCTGTCTTGTTTCTTGATGTATCTCTAGTGCTTATAACATTGTCTGATAGGTGCAGTAGGTGCTCAGTAAATATTTATAGTTGAATTGGTGAATAAGAATATTTAGGCCCATAAAGAATATAAACTACTAAATCATTTTAGATTATATTTTAGTGAGAATATTCCTGTCAGAATTTCATGGTATTAAGTAGCCCAAAGGCAAGGAAATGACTTTCTCTTCCAGTTGTTCTATTAATCTGGGATAAAGCAGAGGAGGTACGCCTGGGTGTCTCAGTTCTTAGGCGGCTGCCTTAGTCTCCAGTCATGATCCCAGGGTCCTGGAACTGAGCCCTGTGTGGGCCTTCCGTGCTTGGCAGGAAGCCTGCTTCTCCCTCTCCCAGTCCCTCTGCTTGTGTTCCCTCTCTCATTGTGTCTCTCTGTGTCAAATAAATAAATAAAATCTTAAAAAAAGAAAAAGGCAGAAAAGATTGACGATCACAGTCAGTTGGCTTTCTCTTGCACTATCTGTGCATTTAAACTGGACATCATTTATCAGTTCTGCCTATCTTTTACTTGCAACTTGAGTGTTATATGCTTGAACAACAGTACGAAGTGTACTCCTTGTAAATAAGAGTCTGAAATTGTGGTAAGTTCTTATTATATGAGAACAGCTTGCATCGAACAAGCAGAAGCTGTGCATATGTCTCTCTCAAGAAAGAAAATATCAAATTCTAGATTGAGCATGGTAAACAACAATTAATTTAATTGTATCTGTTCTTAATATAAGGTGATTTTTCAGGAACTGATGAATATATAAATAACAGACACATATTTATTTTGCGAACGTAAATCTTTGCAAGTCAAGCAGACGATGTTGGGCATATGCCTATGATTAAGACGAGAGGAGAAAGCAGAGAGATCTTTTTTCTTTGCATTGCTGTATTTTTTTTTAAGATTTTATTTATTTATTTGACAGAGAGAGAGATCACAAGTAGGCAGAGAGTCAGGCAGAGAGAGAGGGGGAAGCAGGCTCCCCGAGGAGCAGAGAACCTCATGCGGGGCTTGATCCCAGGACCCTCAGATCATGACCTGAGCCGAAGGCAGCAGCTTAATCCACTGAGCCACCCAGGCGCCCCTACATTGCTGTATTTTGATAGCAAGTGTCAACAGGCCACAGGCCAGAGACTCACCAAAATTAAAATATGGTAAAGATGTTTTGTTTCTGTTTCTTTTATTTCCGAAGCCCCATCAGATTTCTTCTCAGCCTCTTCTTTCTAGTATTCCACTGCATTATTTTCTGTCCTTTCACGGATAATGTTTTCCTTTCCACTTTCTTGGGAAAAGTAGCAGCCTTCACAGTTAAAAGCTTTTCTCACTGACTTCCCTTTTAAATTTCCTGGTTCTCAACTGTTTGTGTTCTGCATGGAGTAATTTTTCTTTTAGGAGTTTCAGATACCTTTTCTTCCCTCCATCCCACTGGCAAATCCCCAAATACTGAGTTGTGCTCTATTCTCTAACAAGAGGTGCTTTTCTTGTGTGGGGCTGTACAGTAATCCTTTGATCAATTCCCTCCTGGGAAGAACTACCATTTTCCCCTCTAGCCAGGAGTCCAGAGTTGGTATATTTATGGCTGAACTTCAAGTCTGGCAGAATTAAGGTTCACAAAATCTCTGTAACTTTAGCTTAAATTTCCTTTTAACTGGGATTTGATTTTGACCCGGATGAAATCTTATTTTTAAATTAGTGTGGTAATCCTAACATCCAGATTTTAAACCATCATTAACAAATACGAATTTAAAAGTGATTCTTTCTCATTGGATCATAAATTGATCATGAATTGGCATCTTAATGATTTCCAAACACTACCAGTGCAGAGATAGCAATCTCCTATTGTTAAGGATATCTTCCTTTTGCCTCTTCTGGTCTGCTCTCCACCCTTCTCCTCCCTCCCTCTTTCTACCCAGGAGGCTGCCTGTGAGGGCTACACAAGGGCTCCTGTGCCCTCTGACTTCCGCCAATGGCAGGGTCCCAGCAGGAGATTCAAGGGAGGGGCGCGAGTGAGGTCAGGCTAATTATTCTCTTGGCTCCCTCCTTGTGGGGTTGCCTTGGGCTGCCTGTGCCCCTCGACCTAAGGTCACGGTGTTTCACTCTAAGACTTTTCTCCTTTTGGGTTCCTGTAATCAATCCATCCTCTCATCTCTTTTTCTCTAGGAGTGGTAATAGTTCTGCTGCTACCAATCCCAAGTTACAGCAGTATCCCTTGTCATTCCTTTACATGCATCCATCGCTTTGCAAATTGTCCCTTTCAAATAAGTCTCTGGAAATTATCCTAATCGGATTGTGTCATTGGTTTCTTGTTGGAACCCTGTCTGATGCAAATGTTATCATTTCCTAGATTTTGGATGTTATCCAGTATTTTTAACAAAGTACATACTACCTGGGGATCACCTGAGTAATCAGTTGAGTGGACACAAAACAGAAGGTAGCACTGCCTTTTGGAGATCTATCATGTGAGATAGACAAGCTTCTCCTTTACTTTATTCAGTATTCAGTCAACATTTATGGAACAGCTGCTATAAACCAAACATGGTGTATGAATCTGAGGCAAATATAAAGCACTATTTGGTCCTTGCCATTGTATATCTCCATTTCAACTGCGTATTTGTAGTTAAATACTTGATAAGAAAGTAGAAAATCACCAGTTGTGCCTGATGCCTGGTCCTGACCTGTTCTTGGTTCCCAATGCTTAGTTCTATAGTGACCTCTGGGCTTTTCAAGCATGATTATTTCCTGAGCCCATAACAGGACCCCTTTTGTACCTTCATTTCTCTGCATGGGATCTTACAAAGTGTCAAGGAAATGCTTCTGGACTGACAGAAGATTTCAGTTGAGCACAAGTCTTTTCTTTAAGTTAGCATTGGGTAAAACATCTTCAGTTGGGAGTATTTCAGAAGAAGGGGCATATGGTTAAATAGACTTGGGCAGTTGTCTTTTAAAAGCTTCTGACTGTAGGACATCTTTTAAGATTGGTGACTATATTTTGGGAAAACCTGCTTTGCATAGTTGAGTTGTCTCCATTAGAACCTTGGGCTATATTAACTTTTCCTTCCATGGCTCTCAATGCCTGATAACCCAGAAGAACTGTGAGGGTCAGAAAACACAGAATTTGGCAGGTCAAGAAGGATGTGGCATCCTGTCCTGTGCTGAGGAAGAATGCATGTGAGTGACCCTGTCCAGTTAGGAAGACCTCGCGGTCATCTTTAATATCATCACAAGATGGTGTTCTGACAGCCCCACACTTCATGGCCCTAACAGGAGACATCAGCAATTTACATGACAGCCACAATTCTAACTTTTATTTCCAGGGATGGGGCAGGGGGTTTGTACCTTATGATGACCTAGTTTGAGAGTTCCAGGTGCCATGGGGCAGCCAGAAGGAAACTCACTACCTTACAAAGGACTGGGACTTGCTAGGAAAAAGTTGTAATACACTGTGCAAGGATTTTGTGGAAATCTTTTATTCTCTGGCCTCCTTTCCTTATTCTGTCCAAGTGTATCTCAACTTTTTTTTTTTCCTTGATTTCTCTCACTCCTTATCTGTGGGTGAGCAAAACACAATCAGTAGTTGAATGGTCTCATCTAAACCAGAGTCTGGGAATGTCTAGAGACCTTTTTGGTTGTCCCACCTGCAAAAGTGCTAATGGCGTCAGTGGGTAGAGATCAGGGATGCTGCTAAACAGCCTACTATGTACAGGACAGCCCCCATATTGAAGACTTATCTGGCCTAAAACGTTCATGGTTCTAAACATTCATGGTGGGGAAATGCTAATCTAGATGCTGATATGTTCAGTAGAATTTTCTGTGATGATGGAAATGCTCTATACAGTATTCATTACTTTTTTGTGGCTACTGAGCACTTGATATGTGACTAGTATAACTGAGGAACTGAATTTTTAATTTAATTTCAATAACAACACAATACCTAGAGGTTAGCATAGGCAGTGCATATCTAGAAAAAGGGGCCTTGTCTGAATATGCTGGCTTACAAATAATGGGCAGAGAAGGGTGGTACCTGAAAGTTGGAGGGTCAGTGAGGGAATTTAGGGGAAGCTGCAAGGAGAGTGTCTTCCAAGAAGCCCTGAATCTTAAGGCAGTGTTGATCTCCTGCAGATAAGACAGAAGGTATGGAAGGATCCCATCATCAGGAAGTTTATTTAAGCCCAGAAAGCCATGTGGTGCCTTGTTTTGAAAGATTAAGTCCCCCCCCCCTTTTTTTTTAAGGATTTTTAAAATTTATTTGACAGGGAGAGAGAGATCACAAGTAGGCAGAGAGGCAGGCAGAGAGACAGGGGAGAAGCAGGCTCCCTACTGAGCAGAGAGCCTGATGTGGGGCTCGATCCCAGGACCCTGAGATCATGACCTGAGCTGAAGGCAGAGGCTTTAACCCACTGAGCTACCCAGGTGCCCCTTAAGCCCCATATTTATTTCAGAATGGACAGAGAGTTGGATAAACTATCCAGGAGGAAGAAGAAGCTTAAGTTAGTGCATTAAACGGAATGACACAGAGAGAAGAGAAGATGGTGGGTAACGTAAAATAATGAAGAAAGAGGATAGAGAGACATGGAAGGAGAAAAGGTAACCTGTACTTGGAGTGGCCCAGGTAGGCGAAAGGAAAAAATGTGGCCCAGGTAGGCAAAGGGCAGCTTCGTGGAGGAAAATTAGTTAACGTCTTTCCTTTCCCTCTTCCTCTCCTCCATTTAGCTTCACTAATTTTTTCTTCTTCTCCTTCTCCTCCTTCTTCCCCTCTAGCCAGGTATATCACTCAGGGTCCAACAGGAAACACATGCCATACTCAAATTGAGGTGGTTTGAGTTCATAAAGTAACTAGCTGTGCAGATGTAGACAGGATGTAGAGCAGCACAGGGGTGGAATGGGACCTCAGGCTGGTCATAGATGTGTGTTCCTACCACTCTAGACCCCGGGTGCTAGCGGAGGGGCCACAACGAGGACCCGGGACTGTGGAGGACTGAGGATAGGCCTGTCTGGCAGGAGCTGCAGCCTTTGATGGAGGTTTTAGGCAGTGGCAGGAGATCAGCTGGTAGGAAAATACTCTGACTTCACTCTTCTCCTTCCTTATAGTCTCCCTCCCTCCAGGGCTCCCTTAGGTGAACCCTACCAGAAACCAGAGCACAGATAACCTCAGTGGATGTGGTGCGTTAGGTCAGCCTCCCAGCCTAGAGCAGGACAGAGATGTGTATAGATGCGATGAAAGGAATGAAAAGAAGATTCCCAGCACACTTTGCCTGCTCCCATTTTTCAAACTTCTTCCCTTCGTCCTGGCCCTACAGGTAACTGTTTTCTCCCATTGTTATTAGTCTTCTCTTGTTAGCCTGTCTGTCCTTTACAGATGTGTGGCCGTTCATCAGGAAAAACTATTTTAACTCCAGCAAGAACACATGTAACACTGGTATTATAACTCTTTGGGATGATTCTCAGTATCTCTGCTCTGCCTGCCTAGCAGCCGAGACTCAGACTCTCTCTCATACCAAAGCCTTGCTTCTTCTGCTCATTTTGAGGCCAGTATTTCTGTGCTGGAAAGAGTCCTGCACCTGTACCCTATGATGGAATGAATGACGAATGGCCACACATGAGTCTCCAAAAGAACGTTCCAGAAATGTTATGTGATACCTACCTACCAGCAGGTGGCATTAGGAGTCATAAAGACATTGAATGATGTTGGTTTTCAAATCACTGAGAACTTGAAGTTCATGACAAAAGAGAAAGGTGAGGGGTACCTGGGTGGTTCCGTTGGTTAAGCCTCTGCTTTTGGCTCAGAGTCCACATCAGGCTCCCTGCTCAGCAGGGAGTCTGCTTCTCTGTCTACCTCTTGTGATCTCTCTCACTCTCTCAAATAAATAGATAAATAAAATCTTTAAAAAGAGAGAGAGCTAGAGAGAGAGGAAAGTTGATCTAACTTTCTAAGGCAGAAATAAGGAGACCAAAACTAGGTGGGAAATGGACAGGAGAGACACAAGTGATGTTTCAGAGACAGAAAGTATATGTTCTGGACACCGAGTTAGACATGGGAGCAATGAGGAAGATGTGAAAGGTAGGAATCATTTCAGTGGTTGAAATCTGAATAATTGAGATAACTACTGTGTCTTCAGCTAAGGAAAAGAGAATGAGGAGCAGATTAGCTTGGGAAGTTGTCTAGGGCATGTTGAACTTGAAGTGGTGGCAAGGCAGTATATGGAAATGTCATAGGAACATTTAAAGATGTATGTGTGAAGCAAAAGAGTGACTGAAAATAGAGAAACAAAGAAGAGGTGTTTAAGGTTGTCAAAATAGGTAAGATCCCTGAAGGACAGAGGATTAGAGACTTCTCAAACTTGGGATCATCATAGGAATTACCTCTTGGATATTAAAAAGCTCTACCCTCTCCAGAGACTTGTAATTCAGTAAGGTTGGGGTGATGCAGTTGTCTCAGGGATATTCTTTATAAATAAGCACTCCAAATAATTAGGATGCACTTTGAGAAGCACTATATTTTGTCAAACAGAAGTTTCATAGATCAAATAACAAGAATCACTGGTTTTCTATCAGGCTAGAGGGAAAATGTGAGGAATAAAGAGTAAGAATTAGGTAAGTTGAAGGAGGTTCTGTGCTGTGCCATGTTAGCCAAGCCAAAGGTAGGCAGAGTTAGTGTATGAAGAGAAAAGTGAGGGTGTGGAAGGAGTATCAAGAATGTACCAATTACTGGGGCGCCTGGGTGGCTCAGTGGGTTAAGCCGCTGCCTTCGGCTCAGGTCATGATCTCAGGGTCCTGGGATCGAGCCCCACATCGGGCTCTCTGCTCGGCGGAGAGCCTGCTTCTTCCTCTCTCTCTCTGCCTGCCTCTCTGCCTACTTGTAATCTCTGCCTGTCCAAAAAAAAAAAAAAAAAAAAAATCTTTAAAAAAAAAAGAATGTACCAATTAACAGTGTTAAGAGAGAGGTTCCCAATTTTTTAGGAATTTTTCATCTTCTTAAACATTACTGAGAATCCCAAAGAATTTTTTTTAATTTAATTTAATTTTTTATTAACATATAATGTATTATTTGTTTCAGGGGTACAACTCTGTGAATCATCAGTCTTACACAATTCACAGCACTCACCACAGCACATACCCTTCCCAATGTCTATCACCCAGCCACCCTATCCCTCCCTCCCCCTCCCTTCCAGCAGTCCTCAGTTTGTTTCCTGAGATTAAGAGTCCCTTAACAGTTTGTCTTCCTACTCAGTCCCATCTTGTTTCATTTTTCCCTCCCTTCCCTCTATGACCACCTGCCCTGCCTCTCAAATTCTTCACATCAGAGAGATCATATGATAATTGTCTTTCTCTGATTGACTTATTTCACTTAGCATAATACCCTCTAGTTCCATCCGTGTTGTTGCAAATGGCAAGATTTTTTGATGGCTGCATAGTATTCCATTATATATATGTACCACATCTTCTTTAACCATTCATCTGTTGATGGACATCTAGACTTTTTCCATAGTTTGGGCTATTGAGGACATTGCTGCTATAAACATTCGGGTGCCCCTTCAGATTGCTATATTTATATCTTTAAGGTAAATACCCAGTAGTGCGATTGCTAGGTCATAGGGTAGCTCAATTTTCAGCTTTTTGAGGAACCTCCATACTGTTTTCCAGAGTGGCTGCACCAACTTGTATTCCCACCAGTGTAGGAAAGTTCCCCTTTCTCTGCATCCTCACCAACACCTATCTTTTGATTGGTTTATTTTAGCTATTCTGACTGTTGTGAGGTGACAGTGGTTTTGATTTGTATTTTCCAGATGGTGAGTGATGTTGAATACTTTTTCATGTGTCTGTTGGCCATTTGGATGTCTTCTTTGCAGAAATGTCTGTTCATGTCTTCTGCCCATTTCTTGATTGGATTCTTTGTTCTTTGGGTTTTGAATTTGCTGAGTTCTTTATAGATTTTGGATACTAGCCCTTTATCTGATATGTCATTTGCAAATATCTTCTTCCATTCTATTGGTTGTCTTTTGGTTTTTTTGACTGTTTTTTTTTAACTGTTTTTTGACTGCTGTGCAAAACTTTTGATCTTGATGAAGTCCCAATAGTTCATTTTTGCCCTTGCTTCCCTTGCCTTTGGCTATGTTTCTAGGAAGAAGTTGCTGCAGCTGAGGTTGAAGAGGTTGCTGCCTGTGTTCTCCTCAAGGATTCTTGTCTCATGTTGAGGTCTTTCATCCTTTTTGAGTCTATTTTTGTATGTGGTGTAAAGAAATGGTCCAGTTTCATTCTTCTGCATGTAGCTGTCCAGTCTTCCCAACACCATTTGTTGAAGGGACTGTCTTTTTCCATTGGGCATTCTTTCCTGCTTTGTCAAAGATTAGTTGACCATAGAGTTGAGGATCTGTTTCTGGGCTCTCTATTCTGTTCCATTGATCTATATGTCTGTTTTTGTGCCAGTACCATACTGTCTTGATGATGACAGCTCTGTAATAGTGCTTGAAGTCTGGAATTGTGATGCTGCCAACTTTGGTTTTCTTTTCCAACATTCCTCTGGCTATTCGGTGTCTTTTCTGATTCCATATAAATTTTAGGATTATTTGTTCCATTTCCTTGAAAAAAGCTGATGGTATTTTGATAGGATTGCATTACATGTGTAGGTAGCTTAGACATTTTCACAATATTTGTTCTTCCAATCCATGAGTATGGAACATCTTTTCATTTCTTTATGTCTTCCTCAGTTTCTTTCCTGAATACTTTATAGTTGTCTGAGTACAGATTCTTTGCCTCTTTGGTTAGATTTATAAGGATCCCAAAGAATTTTTAAGTGAGTTATATCCAGTGGTGTGCTAGTAAAGCATTTCTCCAAAACAAAAGCCCTGATTTATGGGTTTGCCAATTTCCGTGGTGTAAACTACCAGCATGGACTATTTCATCTCTCTGGAAACTGGCAGAAGCCAGCTGTAATAAACCTCTCTATACCTATTGATATTTGCCATAATGATATCTGAAATTAAGAATAGTTTTTAATTTTTATTTAAATTCTAGTTAGTAATATTGGTTTCAGGGGTAGAAGTGCCCTCTTTTTTTTTTTTTTTAAAGATTTTATTTATTTATTTGACAGACAGAAATCACAAGTAGGCAGAGAGGCAGGCAGAGAGAGAGAAGGAAGCAGGCTCCCTGCTGAGCAGAGAGCCCGATGTGGCGCTCGATCCCAGGACTCTGGGATCATGACCTGAGCCGAAGGCAGAGGCTTTAACCCACTGAGCCACCCAGGCGCCCCATAGAAGTGCCCTCCTTAATACCCATCCCCCATCTAGCCCATCCTCTACCTACCTCCCCTCCATCAGCCCTCAAAAACTAAGATTTGAAACTTCTTATTTCATTTGAAAATAACAGTAATCGTTTATTATATGTTAATATAAGTAACATAATTTTATGAAAAAGAACTCTTCCAAAATAAGAAATTTAATGACAGGAACATCATTTTACATTGTTTACAAATAGATAACAACTGGGTTCCCACATCTGCTTTTGCATCCGTCTGTTGCGCTATCACATGTCATGCTGCCTCTGGAAAACTCCATTGTATACAGGAGAAAATGAGTAAAAAAGATATATTCCATCTCAGTATTATTGTGAAACAGTTTTGATATTACAGACACCCTTAAAGGACCACAGATACCACTAGGGATGCCTAGTACTACTGCTTTATTGGAGTGAGCCCCCAAATTTTATTGATTTCATAGAATATTAATAATAGCTTGCGTAATTATTACCCACTCTTTTGATATGTTATATACATTGTAAAAGGTACACATAATGCAAAATTTAAGCTTAAGATTAAAAAGATCAATAAAAGTAGCCCAAGTATTGTCTTGCATAGCATACATCTTGTTAGACCCATTGTTGTAGAGGATGAATATGAATATAAGGCTTCTGGGTTGGGTAAGTAGAGGGTGGGCCTGTATAGTTAAATTCTGAGAAAACAACATCCATAAATTGGTGAATACATAAGTAATGTTTACAAGGTGTGGAAGGTGAAGAAGTGGAGACAAACTGCTCTGGATGCTTGGGTGAGGGACAGAAGGACAATAATTGATTTCCTTGGTCAGGCAAGGACAAGATGGAAGGAACATTTGAAACCCTTGAAAATAATGGCATAATCAAGACCCTTTAAAAAACCACCTGGGTGGCTCAGGGTTAAGCCTCTGCCTTTGGCTCAGGTCATGATCTCAGGGTCCTGGGATCAAGCCCCACCTCAGTCTCTCTGCTTTATGGGGCACCTGCTTCCCCGCCTCTCTCTCTGCCTGCCTCTCTGTCTACTTGTGATCTCTCTCTCTGTCAAATAAATAAATAACATCTTTTTTTTTAAAGCCAATTAACAATGCAAGCATGAGTTATCTTTTATTTCTCTCACAAAAGCAAAATAAACGAAACAAAGTCCTTGGCACATACTTCGGAGATATTTTGAGGACTGTTCTCATAACAGGATCAGGCAATACAAATAGTTGATAATTGCATAAAGCTTTGTTTATTTTGAGTAGGTCAGAACAAGTCATTCTAATGGCTTTGAGTTGGCATGAACAGGCAGGACTGGCCTCTCCTCTTGCAAATTGTTACTCCTCTTTACACATGGACACATTTCTGTAAATGAGCCATTGGAGATAATTAGCTCTGACTAAATGCCCTTAACTTTTATGCCCATTATGAGCTGACTTGTGTTACCTCCTTTAGTCTGTGAAGGAGCCCAGCAAAGTGAGTGGTATTATCAACATTTTGCAGAGGATAAGGCTCTGAGCAGTGGAGAAATTTATACAAGGTTGCCCAGCTCGTAAGAGGCAGAGGAGGAGCACAAATCCACAAAGAATCGTCTCTTTTACCCCAACGATATAGGATAGCCATACCAGTAATGATCCAAGACCACAGAGTAATCAAGACCTTTGCTTTTGGCTTGTAGTTTTCTAATGTAATTTCATAAGAGGTTAATTGTGCCAAGAAGAAGTGAGAAGGTATCTGGCTTGTAAATAATCTCTCCTCCCTTTTATCTTTCCACGAAAACGCCAAAAAAATCCCTCAAACTTGGATTCAAACCACATTCCTTAGAATCCTCTGAAATAGTTGGCTCAGGTTTATGTCCTCTCCCAAAGCCAATTACTCTGTTATTGTTCTGTCTTTATGAAGAGTAAAGCAATAGTAATGACTTGTTTCAGTACTCACAAGTAGGCTTTTCTCATAAATAGGATTTTTAAAAAATATATTTATTTACTTATTTACTTACTTACTTGACAGAGAGAGAGAGAGAGAATGCGCATGAGCACATAAGCGTGGGGAGTGGCAGAAGCTCCTGGTGCTGGGCTCAATCCCAGGGTCCTGGGATCATGACCTGAGCAGAGGGTAGATGTTCAACTGACTGAGCTACCTAGGCACCCCTCATAAATAGGAATTTTAATTTTTAGGTAAACAAAGGGCCTTTTATCAATCTCTTGCTCATCCTGGTGTCAAAAAGTGGGCAGTTCGTTTTCCTGACTGGCTTAAGCAGAAACATCTAGGAAATTTCTTGAGGGATCACTTGATACATAGGAATCATTTGTTTTGCCTGCTCTTCCTACGTCTGGTGATTTTTCACCAAGGGAGCCTAATTATTGCAGTTCAGTCTCTAAGCTGCTTTAGTACAGGAAGATTGGAACGATCCTGTTCCTTTTGTGAAAACCTGAATACACATTCGGAAAACCAAGAATCTCTTTGAGGTCCAAAACAAAGGGTTATTCTCCCAAGAACCTGGCAAAAGGACTCCTTGACATATAGTAGGCACATGTGTCAACTCCTCGAAGACAAAAATTATTAATTTTCATTCTGTGAGCTCTCAGCACCTGATCCAAGGTCTGTTGGGCATGGAGTAGGTGCCTGAGAAGCAGAGAAGGCATGAGGTGCTTGATCGAATGTCCGCAGCAATACCACAGCAAACCCGCCGAGACCAGGTCATCTGATTTGTGAAATGGGAGAGAACCTACTGTGATTTTATGATTCTTCAGTAGCTAATTCTCTGTTTCATGGTTTGTATTCTGTGATAATTGCAGATCAAAATTGGCAAACTTACTCTCCAAAGGGCCAGATAGTAAAGATTTCAGGAGTTGTGGGCCAGTCATATGTGGTCTCTGTTGCAAAGACTCCACACTCCCATTGTTGTCTGAAAGCAGATGTACACAATATGGAAATGAATGAGCATGGCTATGTTCCAGTGAAACTTTATTTACAAAAATATGCAGTAGGTTGGGATTGGCCTAAGGGCCATGGTTTGCCTGTTCCTGATTTTAGGGACTGAAAGTTAATGGATTTTTAAAAGCATATCAAAAATTACTTAGTGGGTGTTAACTGGAGTTAATGTGGTGATCATTTTGCATATATGCAAATATTGAATCATTATGTCAAATACCTGAAACTAATATAATGTTATATATCATTTATACCTCAATTTAAAAAAAAAAGATATTTTGTGAGTCAGATTCCTGTCTTGAAACAAAATGACCATATATAAAAGTCATTAAAAGGAGACATGGCCTCTGTAATCATTAATATAGGTCAATGGATTTGGCATGTAGGTAGAGGATAGAGAGCTAGGGGTTGCTTTCAGTGAGATCTCCCATTAATCAGCCATTAGTTTAAGACTTTGGTTGTGAAGAGTCTATATTCTTTGGCTCACTAATTTTTCTTCCCAGAGTGTATCATAAAAAGTAATTAGCAAGTATGGTAAATATTTATGTATAGATGTTTAACATATATCATTTAAAAATTTATAGGAACCATTTAAGTGTTCAATATTAGAAGAATATTATGATATATCCACATGCAAAAATATGCACATTGCCAGTTTCTTTCCATATTTTGGCTGCCCGGGGCAAGAGGACAAATAGAAGCTTACTTACATAACACGTCTAAATATTTTAAAGTTTTAAATCAAGTAAGAAACTCATAGAGTATGTGTCAGTCTCTGGCTTTGACAGTGGCCTAGAAGGTCATATATTAATTTAGAAGTCTCAGATTCTTTGGAATCCCATTCTGGAATATGATGGCATGGGAAGAGCGAGCCTCTTACTCCTTCTAGCTCTGTTTCAGCCTCACCAAGAGGAGTCTTACACAGCTTTCAAGGGCACTCAATTCTCTCACACCCAAAATCCATCAACACCCTTGCACCACTTGGCCACTCCTGGGTCTGGCGTGTACAGTGCTATGCTCTTGGCCCTCAGGGAATAAGACTGGAGAAGGTCTCAGTGGGGCCATTTGCTCATGGAATTCCAGGATTCTGAGTATCTAGAGAATGTTCTAGAAGGATGACACAGACTCTGTGTGGATACATTCTCCTTTCCCTATGGACCCCCATTCTCATGGCAAGGGGTATAGCGAAATGAGGGCCTGAGCAGGGCTGCTGGAAAACCCTGGGTCCTGGGCAACCTGGTATAAGGGCTGTGCTGCCCATTATAATGTTTAATAAAAGGTTTTAATAACATGAGAAATGTTTTCATTATGATTTTATATGAAAGAGGTTTAATAGTGAATATTTGGACTAATCTTAATTATGTAGAGAAAATATATACAAAAAGAACTAGAAGAGAAAACAGAACTAGAAAGTAACATGCTGGAACATTAAATGTAATTGTCTCTGAGTGCTGAGTTGGGGGAGATTTTTTTTAAGGTATTGAACGTTCTCTCTGTTTGCTTGCCATATTTCCTATGAAGAGCATGTATTGCAGTGATAATCAAGAGAAAATGACTTACAAAACACTCCTAATATTTTGACCTACACTCTGAATAAATGCAGGAGAGTATTATGGTAATTGGTTTTCTTTATCACAGGTTTGAGGAAGTGGAAAAGCTTTTTTCTCTCTCCTTTGACCTTTAAAATAGCATTTATTGCCTTTCTTCAGTTTGGATCTCATCCTGACTTTTTACTAGCTGTGTAACATTAGGGAGGTCTTTCACCTTCTCTAAAACTCAAGTTCCTTTTTTAGAAAATGGAAATAGTGATGGTTATATCATAAGATGTTTGTGGAGAGTCATGCTACTAGCATATGAGGAAGACGTGGGGTGCAGGAGGACACTGGTGCTGCTTTGCTATCCCTACCATCCCCCATTCTATGATGTGTGAGTAGGGATAGAGCAGAAATAGAAGCTCTCTCAGGACATTTGCAAATTAACAGGAAAGATAACACATAAATCTTGTAATGATCAGCTAGAGAAGTCTAGTAAGTACAAAGAGTGAAATAAAAGTGGTTGTGACTGGTGGTGGCGGAACCCATTGGCAGTTCACATTTTCTGGGTCCGGTGAGAATTTCACCAATAATAATAATACTAATACTACTACTAATAATAATGTTTATACATCTGTGTTAAGGTAACTTAAACCAGATTTAAACCCAGAATTCCCTAGAGACTATGGCTGGAGTTTCCATGATCTTAGATACCTTTGTTAACTGGGTAGAAAGGCACACAAAATAGAGACATCTCTTTAAAATCCATTTGGAGCCTGAATGGAGAACGCAGTTATTAATTTTACTGTAGAGAGAGTTCCTACCTATAGTCTGCTTATTGCAGTAAACCAGGGAAACACATTTATGACAAGCAAAAAACAAATCTACCTCTTTTAGGACACCAAAACTAGGGCATGAACAATTTCTTTTTGTTCCAGTCTTTAAGTGATGGAAGAGAAGTCTGGCTCAAATTATAGAAGATTAGGAAAGGTGCAATATTATGTTTAGAACACTGTTAAGGTTACAGCTGAAATTTGTCTCCCAGATCTTTTTGTCTCTGACAAATAGCAGTGATCATTTTGATGGTGGCTGAAGAGATGAAGTATTAATGGATGGAACACCAGGCACTGAGACTCTATTCCTTCTTTGTCCACAGGCTTTTGGGCTCTTGGGACTTTCGGAGCTTGCTCTATCCCATGTTTACGGGCAGTCACAACCACCTCTTGTTATTGGGCTCTTGTGAAAGTAAGTAATGTTTCCAGAACTTGTTTTAAGTTGTTGAAAAGAGGGCACCTATGGAAATACAGCTATACTGTCATTATTCTTACCATCACTTATTATGAATGACTCTTTAAAAATTGATCTTATTACTGTTTCTTAGCAACAAGATTTAAGTTTGTTGAAATAGGCACCTTTTTTCCTAATATATTTTTAAATTCTCCCATCCCAAGTTATATAACATTTAAAAAATAATTGCAAATTCATTATACAATAATTTTGTAATAGTAAAACAAGCATCAGTTTATGGAGTGTACTTTGTGGGACCAAGGGCTATAATCCCATATTCCTACTCCAGTAAAAGGCCCCGCACAGACCTGGAGGTAGTTGAGGCCTGACTTTTTATATCTGAGTATCTTTGTTTAAGGCTCTAGCTCTGCTGATCTATTTCCTCATATTAAATCATGTCTCCCAAATTAGTGTAAGAGTTAAATGAGATGATACTCGTGAAAATAACCATTTCAGAACCTAGTATGTAATAAGTACTCAACAAATGTCTAGAGAATCTAAATCTGTTTGATCAGGCAACAGTAAAAAAATAAAGTTAAGGGTAAAACAACAGATAATATTGGACTAGTCCTTAAACTCAGATAAAAAAATCCATGGTCCATAGGGGGACTTGTGCTTTTTTTGCTTTTGTTTTCTTCCAAGATCTAGACAGCTAATAACCTTAGAAACTCTCCCTATCCTTTCTACATTCTTTTAATTGTGTGCCTCTTAAAAGCTGGTCCAGATTTTTCGACCGAACTAGCGTGACCTTGACTATAAGACACATGTGTATGGGTAAAGGCCAGTTATAATCAGTCTCCATCTTCCAACACCTAAAATTTAGAAAACTCAAAATAATGTAAATCTGATGCACATGAAACTCAGATACTGTTTTTGAGCATATTCTGTTCTCTGCCTTCATGAAGAAGGAATAAATGGTAACTTAACATGCCAATACCAGAGATTTACATAAGACATACCAAAAACAATATGTGGGATGTGTCAGACTCAGAATATAGGGATGATGCTTTCAGCCTTGTAGGAGGAACCAGGGTTCTCCATCTCATATGTAAAACGTGCTTTCCAGATGCCTGTGACAGCACATTGACAGATGAATGAGTAGTCGTGGCTGTTGTCTTATAGTCCAAGCATTTCTGCATTCAGGAGTTATGTATGTTTGTTGCCAAATATGTAGTTGTCAGTTGTTACTGTGTACGATTTAATTAGACATTAAATAACCAATAAAATATAAATTTAAAAAATAGTTATTAATTATGTGAAAATTAGGTTAAACAATTTGAACAGACATGACAGAGGTGAGGTGCCAAAAACAATTCCTGTTGAGACAGGTGTGGCAAAAGTACTATGAAAGATATTTATGGGGAGAATCATAAAGACCTTAAAGTATTCTGGACTTACATTGTTTTATAAGTGTATTTAAATCATTTCACTCTAAACAGGTAGAAACTAGACGGGTGCCAGGGTGGCTCAGTCATTAAGCATCTGCCTTCGGCTCAGGTCAAGATCCCAGGGACCTGGGATTGAGCCCCTCGTGGGGCTCCCTACCCAGCGGGAGGCCTGCTTCTCCCTCTCCCACTCCTCTTGTTTATGTACCTTCTCTTGTTGTGTCTCTCTTTCTGTCAAATAAATAAATAAATAAAATCTTTAAAAAAAAAATAAACAGAAGGGAACTGGAAATTATAGATAATGCATTAAGGATGTGGTTCATCGGGGCGCCTGGGTGGCTCAGTGGGTTAAGCCGCTGCCTTCGGCTCGGGTCCTGATCTCAGGGTCCTGGGATGGAGTCCCGCGTCGGGCTCTCTGCTCAGCGGGGAGCCTGCTTCCTCCTCTCTCTCTGCCTGCCTCTCTGCCTGCTTGTGATCTTTGTCTGTCAAATAAATAAATAAAATCTTTAAAAAAAAAAAAAAAAAAAAGGATGTGGTTCATCAGGGGCACCTATAAACAGTTGACTCATACCCAAAGTAAAAGCCCTTTTCTTTCATTCAAAGATTGGCAGATGAATTCACGTGTTTTGAGTTAAATATATAAATGGATCTTTCTGTGTGTGTGTGTGAGAAAGTTATTTATTATAAACTCTACCATCTACATTGAAGTATGTTGATGAATGATATTAGGAAATTATGCCTTAAGGCCAGATAATCTTATATTGTATTTTCAGAATTAACATAGAAAAATTGAGTTGTTAGATAGTTTTAGAGTTAGAATTATTTATTGGGTAAGATTTCCAGTTCTAGTCACAGACGAAAATTAGTATTTTCTTCCTTCTTTTCTTGAAAATGGCAACTAGGACAGAAAAAAATCCCAACTTGGGCAAACCTAGAGGACACCTGAAAACCCCAAACTGCGTGAAAAAGCACTGCCAAATACAATGAAGGTAAACTAGGGTATAGGTAGATGCCTAGAAAGACCCTATAGCTGCAGACCTGAAACAAGGTTGGCAGAACAGTTAATTACATGGGGCACTATTGTTGCCAAAACCAATAATTCTTTGGAACAATGAGAATGGCTATGCAAGCTGATACAAAACTTCTTTGGAGCTGGTTTGACTAAAGAAATAAAAGTAGTCAAGGCCAAATAAGGAATGCCCAAGGAAATAACATTTGTTCAAAGTATTTATGAGTGAGGCAAAATAAAGAAAAAGGATATTATTTTGAACAGGCCTTCACTACTGCTCTCTTCTGATTGAGAAGTTAAAGCTAAAATAATTCACACACACAATGTGTCAAAGAGTAAATCCCTGCTAGCTCAAAATATGGTCCTCATTTTTTTCCCACATGAATTTCTATGAACTAGAGTCCCAGAAGAACTCACCTCATTCATGAATGGATAACAAGCAAAAAGGAAACTGCATAGAATATGTACATTCTTATGACCTGAAAAAAAAGAAAAAATGATAGATGGAGAACACTGACAATAAAGGAAAATGTTGCTGGGTGCCTGGGTGGCTCAGTGGGTTAAAGCCTCTGCCTTTGGCTCAAGTCATGATCCCAGGGTCCCGGGATCGAGTCCTGCATCGGGCTTTCTGCTCAGTGGGGAGTCGGCTTCCCCCCTCTCTCTGCCTGCCTCTCCGCCTACCTGTGATCTCTGTCTGTCAAATAAATAAATAAATAAAATCTTAAAAAAAAAAAGTTGCCTCAGATGAACATCCAGAAATTGTTACCAAACAACCCATACATTAAATATATATATGTATTTATTTAATATTGTAATCACTGTTAAAAAAAAAAAAACTAGTGTTTCAGGAAATATACAAGAGCTCAGGGACTTCATAGCAAGTCAGCAGAAGGATGAATATGGTAAAACTCAGCAAAGAAGCAGAGGAGAAAAATACAACTATTTTAACAACAAAAGCCTTGGCAGTAGTGCACACACACACCCACACATACACACAAAGACATTCTTTTTTTCCCCATGTCGCTTTTCTTTTCTTTTTTTTTTTTAAATAGATACACATTTTAAAAATTTAAATTCAATTGATTAACATATAATGTATTATTAGTTTCAGAGGTAGAGGTCAGTGACTCATCAGTCTAATACTCACTGCTCATTACATCACATGCCCTCCTTAATGTCCATCACCCAGCTACCCCATTCCCCCCACCCCCTTCCCCTCAGTTTGTTTCCTATGATTAAAAGTCTCTTATCGTTTGTCTCCATCTCTGATTTCATCTTATTTTTCCTTCCCTTCCTCTATGATCCTCTGTTTTGTTTCTTAAATTCCACATATGAGTAAAAACATATGATATTTGTCATTCTCTGACTGACTTATTTTACTTAGCATAATACCCTCTAGTTCCATCCACATCATTGCAAATGACAAGATTTCATTCTGTTTGATTTATATATATATACAATGGAATATATATACATACCACATCTCCTTTTTCCATTCATCTGTCAATGGACTTCTGGGCTCTTTCCATATTTTGGCTATTGTGGACATTGCCGCTATAAACATTGGGGTGCATATACTCATTCTAATCATTATGTTTCTATCCTTTGGATAAATACCTAATAGTACAACTACTGGGTCATAGGGTAGCTCTTTTTTAACTTTTTGAGGGATCTCCATGCTATATTCCAGAGTGGCTGCACTAGTTTACACTTTCACAAGCAGTGTTAGAGGGTTCTCCTTTCTCCACATCTGTTGTTCCTGAGTTGTTAATTTTAGCCATGATAGACAGATATCTTTAAATACGTAAGCTCCTAAGAGTCTTTTGTGACTATTGAACAAACTGTCACAGGGATCAACTGGAGGAGCACATTGAATCCATTAAATTGTAGAAATAAGACTTCAAAGTATTTGGGAAAAATAATAATTTTAAAAACTGACAATGATACTTAAAAAATTCAAGGGAAATGGGGGAAAGAATGCTGTGTATAACTGAAAACACTAAAGTCCTCATCTTTTATAGCCAGTGGTCAAAAGATGTAATTTAGGGACCCCTGGGTGGCTCAGTCAGTTAAGTTTCTGCCTTCAGCTCAAATCATGATCCCAGGATCCTGGGATTGAGCTTGTGTTAGGCCCCTACTGAGCAGGGACCCTGTTTCTTCTCCCTCTGCATCTCCCCCTCATTTGTGCTCTCTTTGTCTCTCTCTCAAATAAGCAAATAAATTTTAAAAAAAGATTTAATTTAAAGCTGGTAAAGCTGATAAATCAATAATAGATAAGTATAATTAAACCTATGAAGGTAAAAACTCAGAAAAATATTAAAATAAAATCAGGTAGAAGGGTAAATGGTGGGAAGAAAGAAGTAGACGTATACTAAACTTGTCATTATTCAGTTTGGAGTCAGTAGATAATATATAAAGAAAATAGAAGATTAAATGCAATCTATAAAGTTATAAATTAACAAACATGAAAAACAGTTTAAAATTACCAAAAGAAACATACATACATATGCACAGAAAGCAAATATAGCTCACATCATAAAAGATTTTTTAAAAGAAAGAAGCAATAAAAACAAAACAATGTAAAATATAATTTAAGGTTAAGATTAAACATATCTATTGAATGGATCAAGAAGATGTGGTATATATACACAATGGAATACTATGCAGCCATCAAAAGAAATGAAATCTTGCCATTTGCGATGACGTGGATGGAACTAGAGGGTATCATGCTTAGTGAAATAAGTCAAGCAGAGAAAGACAACTACCATATGATCTCCCTGATATGAGGAAGTGGAGATGTAACATGGGGGCTTAAGGGGGTAGGAGAAGAATAAATGAAACAAGATGGGATTGGGAGGGAGACAAACCATAAGTGACTCTTAATCTCACAAAACAAACTGAGGGTTGCTGGGGGGAGGGGGGTTGGGAGAAGGGGGGGTGGGGTTATGGACATTGGGGAGGGTATGTGCTTTGGTGAGTGCTGTGAAGTGTATAAACCTGGTGATTCACAGACCTGTACCCCTGGGGGTAAAAATAAAAATAAATGTTTATAAAAAATTAAAAAGAGTAGGGAAAATGAGGCCTAAACTGGAAAAAATTTAAAAAAGATTAAACATATCTATCATGTAATTAATTCATTCAGGAACCATTTAAGCTCTTACTATGTGTCAGGCATTGCTCTAAGTATTGATCCATTTAATCCTCATGATAGCTATTCATTCAAGGAACTATGGTTATCCACATTTTGTGGATGAGAAAATAGAGCACAGCAAGAAATAGTGACTGCTTCCCATCTCACAAATTTTAAGTGAAGTAAATAGGATTAGCATCCAGGTAGTTAAGAACTGGGTTCTTTTTTTTTTTTAAGACTTTATTTATTTGACAGACAGAGATCACAATTAGGCAGAGAGGCAGGCAGAGAGAGAGAGAGGAGGAAGCAGGCTCCCTGCAGAGCAGAGAGCCTGATGTGGGGCTCGATTTATATATGTGTGTGTATATTTATATTCAATTCTATTCCATCTTTCCTAAGAAGAACAAACAGGAAACTGCTAATAGTTGTTGTCCCTAGGGAGAGCTAGTAAATGAAAGAAGTTACTTTTCATTATATATACAGGCATAATTTGTTTCATGACGCTTCACTCTATTGCTCTTCACAGATGCATTTTTAAAAATTTTTATTTATTTATTTTTTTTACAAATTGAAGTTTTCTGGCAACAATGCTTTTTTTTTTTAAGATTTATTTATTTGACAGAGAGAAATCACAAGTAGACAGAGAGGCAGCCAGAAAGAGAGAGAGGGAAGCAGGCTCCCTGCTGAGCAGAGAGCCCGATGCGGGACTCGATCCCAGGACCCTGAGATCATGACCTGAGCCGAAGGCAGCGGCTTAATCCACTGAGCCACCCAAGCGCCCCTGGCAACAATGCTTTGAGCCTTTGAGCAAGTCTGCTATTTTTCCAACAGCATTTGCTCACCTTATGTCTCTGTCATATTTTGGTACCTCTTGAATATTTAAAAATTTTTCATTATTATTGTATTTGTTGTGGTATGATTTGTGTAATGAGTAATATTTGATGTTACTATTGCAATTATTTGGAGGTACGATGAACTGTACCTATATAAAACAATGAACTTAATTGATCAATGTTGTGTGTGATCCGACAGCTCCACTGACCTGTTGTTTTCCCCATCTCTCTCCCTCTCCCTGGGCCTCACTATTCCCTGAGACACAATGACATTGAAATTAGGCCAATGAATAGTTACTCTACAGTGGTGTCTAATTGTTGAAGTGAAAGGAAGAGCCATGTGTCTCTCATTTTAAATCAAAAGCTGGAAATGAATAATGAGGAAGGCTTGTTGAAAGCCAAGATAAGCTAAAACCTAGGCCTTTTGTGCCAAAGCCAAGTCGTGAATGCAAAGGAAAAGTTCTTTTTTTTTTCTTTTCTTTTCTTTTTCTTTTTTTTTTGAGAGAGAGAGAGAGAGAACTGAAGTGGGAGGAACAGGGCGGAGGGGAGGGTGGAGAGAGAATCTTAAGCAGGCTCCTTGCCAAGAATGGAGCCTGAGGTGGGGCTTGATCTCAAGACTCAGATCATGACCTGAGCGGAAATCAGGAGTCTGACACTTAATTTACTGAGCCACCCAGGCACCCTGTAAAGGAAATATTTTTGAAGGAAATGAAAAATGTTACTCCAGTGAATGCACAGTGATAAGAAAGTGAAATACCTTTATTGCTGAGATGGAGAAAGTTTGAGTGGTTAGAAAATCAAACAAGCCACAACATTTCCTTAAGCCAAAGCATAATCCAGAGCAAGGCCCTGACTCTCTTCAATTCTGTGAAGCTGAGAAAGGTGAGGCAGCTGCAGAAGAAAAGTCTGAAGCTGGCAGAGTGTGGATCATGAGGTTTAAGGAAAGAAGTTGCCCCTGTGACATCAACACGTACAAGGTGAAACAGCAAAGTGATGATGGAGAAGCCACAGCAAGTGACCCAGAAGCTCTAGCTAAGATCATTATTGAAGGCATCTACACGGAACAGATTTTTCAATGTTGGTGAAACAGCCTTTTATTGGAAAAAGATGTCATCTTGCCCTTTCATGGTTATAGAGGAGAAGTCAATGCCTGACTTTAAAGCTTCAAAGGACAGGCTGGCTCTCTTGTTAGGGGCTACTGCAGCTGGGGACTTTAAGTTGAAGCCAGTGCTCCTTTGCCATTCTGACAATCCTAGGGCCCTGAAGAACTAAGCTAAATCTCCTCTGCCTGTGTTCTAGAAATGAACAACAAAGCCTGGATGACAGCACATCTGCTTATAACATGGTTTACTGGGTATTTTAAGGTCACTGTTTAGACTTACTGCTTAGAGGAAAAGATTCCTTTCAAAATATTACTGCTCACTGACAATACTCCTGGTCACCCAAGAGCTCTGGTGGAGATGTTCGAGATGAATGTTGTTTTCCTGTCTGCAAACACAACATCCATTCTGCAGCCCCTGGATCAAGGAGTAATTTTGACTTCAATCTTATTATTGGAGGAATACATTTCCTAAGGCTATAGCTGTCCTAGATGGTGATTCCTCTGATGGATCTGGGCAAAGTTAGTGGAAAACATTCTGGAAAGGATTCACCATTCAAGATGTCATTAAGAATATTCACGATTCATGAGAAGAAGTCAAAATATCAACATTACCAGGAGTTAGGAAGAAATTCATTCCAACCCTCATGGATAACTTTGAGGGGTTCCAGACTTCAGTGGAGGAAGTCACAGCAAGGGTGATGGAAACAGCAAGAGAACTAACTTTAGAAGTGGAGCCTGAAGATGAAGATTGCTACAAGCTCATGATCAAACTTTAATGGATGAGAAGTTGCTTCTTATGGATGAGCACAGAAAGTGGTTTCTTGAGAAGAAATCTACTCCTGGTGAAGATGCTGTGGTTATTGTTGAAATGATAACAAAGAATTTAGAATATTATATGAACTTAGTTGGGAAAACAGCGGCAGAGTTTGAGAGGATTGACTCTAACTTTGAAAGAAGTTCTACTGTGTGTAAAATGCTATCAAACAGTATCACATGCCACAGAGCAATTACTCATAAAGGGAAGAGTCATTCAGTGCAGCAAACTTCATTGTTGTCTTGTGTTAAGAAATTGCCACAGCCACCCAGCCTTCAACAACCAACAGCCTGATAAGTCAGCATCCATCAACATCAAGACAAGACCCTCCACCAGCAAAAAGATTATGATTTGCTAAAAGCTCAGATGATGTTTAGAATTTTTTTAGTAATAAAGTATTTTTTAAAATATTTTATTTATTTGACAGAGAGAAATCACAACCAGGCAGAGAGGCAGGCAGAGAGAAAAGGAAGCAGGCTCCCTGCTGAGCAGAGAGCCCGATGCGGGGCTCAATCCCAGGACCCTGGGACCATGACCTGAGCCGAATGCAGAGGCTTCAACCCACTGAGCCACCCAGGCGCCCCAGTAATAAAATATTTTTAAATTAAGGTGGTACATTGTTTTTTAGACACTATGCTGTTGTACACTTCATAGACGACAGTGTAGTGTAAACATAATTTTTGTATGTACTGGGAGACCAAAAAATTCACTTGACTTGCTTTTTGTGATATTTGTTTTATTGTGGTGGTCTGGAACTAAACCTATAATATTTTTGAGTATGCCTATATGTTGCTGTGGGTGCACACTGTCTACTAAAATATTAATTTTTTTAATTGTAAGAGAAATGTATATATAATCCACATCCTTGGGAAAGAAAGAGTTCCTGAATTTTCCAGAGATTAATTTAATGTACAGAACTTTTTAGTTGTAAGGGACCTCTAGAGTTTGTTCTCTGAAATGCTTAGATTTTTAAAAGCAACAATTTTATAGAAAGTTTTCAAAAGGTTACTATAGTTTATTGATTGCTTAGTAAGTATAACTTTATCCTGATTATTTTGGTTATATTCTATGTCTTAATTTTGGGCCAAGCTACAGACTAGAACTATGTACTCCTAAACTAAATGGCTCCAGATTGCTGAATATTTTAAGTTCTCTTGTCTCCTCTTTGAAGTTATTTTTCTGTCTTCACTGTGAAGTGTCAAATTTAAATTTTTACTTCCTTTTTTTATTGTCATCGTCCTTATGCCTGGCATCTCACTACTTTCAATTTGTCAAAGCTAGGAATCCCATATCCAGACTCCTTCAAACTGTGTCAAATGAAAGGAAATAAGTTGGGTAAGTGCCAGATGGCTCCCCTTGAGTGAAGTGCAAATACATTTAGAATGTGAACTTTGTGCTGTCTGTTGGGTCTGTTTGTATACTTATCTGCTTACTTTTAGACAGTGGACTGTGTTTACAGTAGTTGAGAATTCTGAGTCAGTGACCCCTAGAAAGAGAAGTTGTTACTGTACTTGAATTGTTGGAAAATTTGGGCATACATACTTATGCTTCTTACCAATACATTTTTTTTTTAAGATTTTATTTATTTATTTGACAGAGAGAAATCACAAGTAGACGGAGAGGCAAGCAGAGAGAGAGAGAGGGAAGCAGGCTCCCCGCCAAGCAGAGAGCCTGATGCGGGACTCGATCCCAGGACCCTGAGATCATGACCCGAGCCGAAGGCTGTGGCTTAATCCACTGAGCCACCCAGGCGCCCACCAATACATTTTTTTAAGATTGTATTTATTTATTAGATTGTGCACATAAGCCGGGTGGGGGGAGGGGCAGAGGGAGGAGAAGCAGAGCCCCCACTGAGTAGGGACCTGAACTCAGGGCTCTATCCCAGGACCCTGAGATCATGACCTGAGCCAAAGGCCCAGGTGCCCCTTATCAATACCTTTTTAATGAAGTAACTGAACACGAGCACATAAATAACAAATTCATTTTTACTGAACCTAACTGAAAAGCCCTGTAATATCCTATCATTTTGGTTTATAGTAAAACCTGCCTACGAATTTAGTTTGTAGGAGGTTGAATGCAGATATATCTCTTTCTTCAGTATCCTGTGGCTCCTAGGGGAAAGTTCTGTCTTGATTAAATATGAAAGGAATTGGGGCGCCTGGGTGGCTCAGTGGGTTAAGCCTCTGCCTTCAGCTCAGGTCATGATCTCAGGGTCCTGGGATCGAGCCCCACATCGGGCTCTGCACAGCAAGGAGCCTGCTTCCCCCTCTCTCTGACTGCCTCTCTGCCTACTTATGATCCCTGTCTGTTGAATAAAGAAAAATCTTTAAAAAAAATATGAAAGGAATTATTCATATGATAAAATAACAGGTAACTTGAAATTTTATACAACTGGCAAGTTGTGTCTCTCTAAAAATCAACCAGAAAATAGTTTCTCATTTTAACCCTTATAATCGAAAATGTGTGTAAGGGGAATTACTCTACTTTTCTGCTCTAGGAAACCATTTCTGGCATAAGTTAATCTAGGGCTGAGGTGGTGACATGTGCTGTCAGGGACCTGGGCCGCTTCTGTTGTTTGTTCCTCTGTGGATAGCTTTCATTCCTTACGATGCTTTATGGTCCAAGAGAGCTGACTGTTTGAGCTCCAACAACCTTGTTCACAATTCTAATTTTATATTCTTTTTATAAAAGTGAAACAGACTCTTAACTGTGAGAACAAACTGATGGTTACCAGATGGGAGGTGTTGGGGGTGGAATTAGTGAAACAGGGGATGGGGATTAAAGGACACTCATCCCGATGAGCACCGAGTGATGTACAGAATTGTTGAATCACTATATTGTACACCTGAAACCAATAAGATACTATATGTTAACTACACTGGCATTAAAATTAAAAATGTAAAAAAATTAAAATTAAATTAAAAACGTTGATTTTTTTTTTAAGATTTTATTTATTTATTTGACAGAGAGAGAGATCATAAGTAGGCAGAGAGGCAGGCAGAGAGAGAGGAGGAAGCAGGCTCCCTGCTGAGCAGAGAGCCCGATGCGGGACTCGATCCCAGTTCCCTGAGATCATGACCCGAGCCGAAGGCAGCAGCTTAACCCACTGAGCCACCCAGGCGCCCAAAACGTTGATATTTTTTTAAAACCATGAATGTGCTGCGTAATCATGTAGTTTAGTGAATTAGCCAAATTCCTTTTCATTAAAATGTCATATTAATTTTGTTTACAGTTCTAACACTGTAGTTAATCATGAATACAAATCATCTTTTAATCCGATATCATAGATGCCCTAAAAACAATCATAGGAGGATAAGATGGCTACTACTTTCTAAAAAAAAATTTGTGTTCTCTTTGATCCGGACCTCAAATATATGAAGCTGGTCATTAAACAAGTTCTTCCCATTGAGAAACGTTGCTAGCAGTAAAATCGAGGTATTAACCAGCCTGTTGTTTCTTCCTCTTTCTCTAAATGTGTTGTTGTTTCCCATTTGGCACATGTAGCCTTTTGTCAGATGTCTGCGCTTCTTTTTTTCCTTTTTTCACCTTGCTGTCTCATACTTAAAGACCAGTCTAGCCACAAAATCCGTTGAGCCATTCAGCTATGGAGTAAATCACGAAACTTTGCATTTCTGGGACAATTGTTAAAAATTAGAATTTGTGGTGGATACCATAGGATTTCCTTGATAAGGAAGCAGAAATAAAAGAACACCTTATTAAAAACACATTGAAAAATATTATTTTTCTAAGGTTTCAATCTATTCTTAAATTTCCTCCCGGGGGGCCCAGGTGTTAGTGACAAAGGGTAAGCAAAAGGCTTTCAGGCTCGAGATTCTACAAATTCAAACACACAGACACAAGGGCAACTCTTCTTTTACTACCCCCATCCAAATTAATGGCATGATTAGTGCTCCAACCAGAAGTGTTCCAACTAGAAACTTCCCCCTTACCTAAGGCTTTTCCACCCCTCTTCTCATCCCATGTCATAGTGGGTCACTAAACCCTGCCAGCTCAGGAACCTGCCCAAGTTGAATAAATGATATCCATCTCAACTGCCCTTGTTCCTCATTGTCTCTCGCCAGACCATTTTATTTTTTATTTTTTTAAGATTTTATTTATTTATTTGACAGACAGAGATCACAAGTAGGCAGAGAGAACCACAGAGTGAGAAGAAGGGAAGCACGCTCCCTGCTGAGCAGAGAGCCTGATGCCAGATCCAGAGACCCTGAGATCATGACCTGAGCCGAAGGCAGAGGCTTTAACCCACTGAGCCACCCAGGTGCCCCAACTGCCAGACCATTTTAATCAATCCCTTCCTTTGGGATTTGACTCTTGACTCTTTGACTCTTCTTCCTGTTCCTATTCCAGTGTCTTCCATTTGGTCCCATGAATTATCTTTTTGAAAAAATATGACTCCCTTTTATCTGTTAAAAAAAAATGTTAAAGCCTCATTGCCTTTCTTTCTTTCTTTCTTTTTTTAAAAAAGATTTTATTTATTTATTTGACAGAGAGAGATCACAAGTAAGCGGAGAGGCAGGCAGAGAGAGGGGGGAAGCAGGCTCACTGCTGAACAGAGAGCCCGATGTGGGGCTCGATCCCAGGACCCTGATATTATGACCTGAGCCAAAGGCAGAGGCTTAACCCTCTGAGCCACCCAGGTGCTCCCTCATTGACTTTCTTAATGTCACTTCATTCTTTAACCGAACTTCCTGTCATTCTGCCTTCATGCATTCTAGGACTCAGACACACACACAAAGTGACACCTACTTCTTTTGGCCTCACTGTTTTCTTTTTTTTTCATTTATTTTTTTATTTAATTTCTTTATTTTTTTTAGATTTTATTTATTTATTTGACAGAGAGAGAGGACAAGCAAGGGGTTGGGCAGAAGGAGAGGGAGAGAAGCAGGCTCCCCGCTGAGTAGGGAGTCTGGTGTGGAACTTGATCCTAGAACCCTGGGGATCATGACCTGAATCCAAGGCAGTTGCTTAACCAACTGAGCCACCCAGGTGCCCTGGCCCCACTGTTCTCTTTTTTGTGGAATGTCTTCAACTGCATCTTTTCTCTGTCATGCAAGCTCCTGCTCATCTTTGCTCTCTATTACACCATGTATATTTTCTGTTATACCATGTGTGTTCTCTGTTGCACCATGTATGTTCTCTGTTACATCATGTGTGTTCTGTTACACTGTGCATGTTCTCTGTTGCATACCTCTATCTACCTCCGCTACACTCAGGGAAGACATTGCTAACTGATGGTGATACTTCCCCACCAAGCCTGGACACAGCCTCCACATTCTTGACTAGAGCCATTTCTACAAGGGGCTGCTACCACTGAATCAGAATTGATCCAAATTCAGCCTAACTTGAGGCCATTTGCACCATGTATGCTCTCTGTTATGCTGTGTATGTTCTTGGTTGCATGTGTGTGTTCTCTATTACACCATGTATGTTCCCTGTTGTACTATGTGTGCTCTGTATTACATCACATATGTTTGCTATTACACTGTGTATGTTCTCTGTTGCACTATATTCTCTATACACCATGTATGTTCTCTGTTATACCAGATGTGCTCTCTGTTATGTCATGTATGTTCTGTGTTGCACTATGCACGTTCTCTATTACATCATGCATGTTCTCTATTGTACCGTGTGTGCTATTATGTCGTGCAAGTTCTCTATTATACCATGTATGTTCTCTATTACACTTATGTTCTCTATTTACTATGTGTCTTTACTGTTATTCCATGTATGTTCTATGTCACACTATGCATGTTCTCTATTACATCATGCATGTTCTCTATTGTACCATGTGTGTTCTTTATTATGTTAGACATGTACTCAATTGCACCCTGTTAGCTATTACACCATGTATGTTCTCTGTTGTACCATGTGTGCTCTCTACTACTGTCAGGTAAGGCTCTCTGAGCTGTGAACTTCTAGGTGGTAGTCTTATTCATGAATGGATCCTCAGCATCTATAGCAATGCTTGACAACTGTAGGAACAAAATAAGATTTCACTGAATTAAGTGGGAAAGAAAACAAGTACAGAATGTGCTTTGTGTATCCCAATAAGACCCCAGCCTGAAGGTAGTGCAAAGGTAACCAGGAAACCAGGTGGTGAAGCTGAGCTGGATGAGGCAGAATGCAGCACACAAGCCAGCAATAGTTCAAATAGTGTCCTGAGAAATTATCTGTTTCCAGCCCCTGTGTCACTCTGGCCTGCCCTGTTCTTCTTTGCTTGTTCTGTCTGGTGTCCTCATTCTTTTCTCTTGGTCATTCAGAAGTGTCTGCTTAGCTCAATTTATTGGGTTGACCCCTTTTTTAGCACCAAAGACTGCTATAGCATACACGTGTGTGCATATGTGTGTGTGTGTGTGTGTGTGTATGTGTGTGAAGATAAATTAAGAGGGGTGCCTGGGTGGCTCAGTCAGTTAAATATCCACCGTTAGCTTGGGTCATGATCCCAGCATTGGGCTCCCTGCTCAGCGGTAGGTCTGCTTCTCCTTCCTCCTGCTCTTGTACTCTCATTCACTCTCTCTTTCCCTCTCAAATAAAGAAATAAAAAAAATTTTAAAGATTTTTTAATTTATTATTTGACAGAGAGAAACACAGCGAGATAGGGAACACAAGTAGGGCGAGTGGGAGAAGGAGAAGCAGGTATCCCCCTGAGCAGAGAGCCCAATGTGGGGCTTGATCCCAGGACACCGAAATCATGACCTGAGCCAAAGGCATATGCCTAATGACTGAGCCACTCAGGAACCCCAAGAAATAAAATCTTAAAAGAAAAAAAAAACATAAACTCCCAGAAATAGAGCTGAAAGTACCCACTTGGAGAGTTGTATAAATGAGGGGGAAAGAGGCAACAGAGAATCTGTAATGATCTCTTGTATGTTCTGAGTGTTTGCCAAATGCCAGAATTTACATTTAATCCTTAGAGCATCCTGGAATGTATAGGTTCCATTATCATCCCTAATCAACAGATGAAGTAACTGAGGCCAAAGAGAGACTGAATCATATGCACCCATGGAAACAGGGGAGCTGGAATCCGGTAAACGCATGTCTTAATCCAACGTCAGTTCTGTGAACACAGTTAGTATTAAACATTTGTAATGGACCACTCTACAATTTATCCTTGTCTTACAAAGCTATCTCTGAAGGGCAAAAGACTAAAATACTTGTTTTTCCCTGAGTTTTTGTGACCACTGGTAGGGTTTGTTTTGTTTTGTTCTGGCTTTTTCTTTTTTAAAGATTTATTTTTTTCTAGAGCAATTTTAGGTTCATAACAAAATTAAGAGGAAGGTACAGAGATTTCTCATGTACACTGGTGGGCTTTTCTTATCAAGGATTTAATGTCAAGGATCATTACTGACAAGAGAGTATTTCTCTTGAACTTGGACTTAATCTCAAGGTCCCCTTCCAAGGTATTACACACCTGGCCTTGGGCAGAACTAACAGCCTGTTACTTGGTTTCCATTCTAACTAGCTAAAGTGTTTATTGATCTGGATAAGGTGCCATACGCTGTATAGAAGACAAACAAAAACAATGAAAAATGGTCCTTGTCACCCACCCCTTCTGCCTCAGCACAGACACAATCCCTTTGGGAAGACAAGCCATTCACAAAAGACCTGTTAACCAACAATGTGGAGCTGTTGGTGATGCAAGCCCTGGGGAGATTTCTGGGTCCTCAGCTAGTGACAGAGTTCCCCATTAGCACTCTGAATTCCTCCATCTGGCCCTCTCTGCCATGTCCCTATAATAACGCTCATTCTCCATTGATTTCCAGCTTCTCTAAATTCATACTCTATAATCTATTCTACATTCAAACTGCTTAGGGTCCCTCATTACCACAAAAGATTTCCCTAGATCTTTATCCTGGATATACTTCTTTCTCCCTAAATCTTCAGAGAGACAATCAGTCCTGAGGATAACTCTGTAATTTAAGGAAAACCAAAACCAGTTTGCTCATGGCCCACAGAAAATTGGGTCCTGGCTTTGGGCCAGCCACCACTTGTTCTGCTTGGCTGGAGGAGGCCCCACATAGTTCAGGCACTGACCGTCTGTCCTTCCAACCTTCCCAACAGAAGCCCCAATGAGCAGGGGCCCTGGTCTGTGAGGGCTGGCCTCACTGTTTAGGGGTTGGAAGGATAAACAAATATTTTCACAGGGTGCGTCCAAGAACTGAGTAGTCAAGGTCATTGTGGTACAAACAGAACACATGGTGTCAGTGTGTCCTAGTGTCTGGGCTCAAGTGGCCTTTCTTGGCAGCATCTGTAAAGAACACAGAGCATGCTGTAACCTCGACTGTTGATGTTGGGTGTGCTTTTACCACAGCTTAGTGAGATTTCTAGATCTGTTTCCATTTTGTGTAGATTGCTTTGAAAGGGGAGCCAGGATTGCATTTTCTGTGGGTCGGGACCTTGCCCAATGTGCTTGGTTCCTCCACTTGACACCGACCTGTAGTTCACTAGTTCCACCCAAAGAAGTGGCAGGTCCTCACAAGGGGTCTCAAATGGCTTCCATTTCTTACACAAACTGGAGTCAGAGTACCTGAATATACCTAAATCTCTGAAAAAAAATTCCACTATGATGAGTCTGGAAAAAAAATTTTTAAGAGAGCCTTGGTACCACTCTCTTCTTTGACACACCTCATTTTCCAGATGGTAACATAATGCACTTTTTTTGTTTTTGTTTTTTGTTTTTTGTTTTCCCAAATAGCCACCATGTAGGTAAGAGGTACTGAGTAACTGTTAGGATAAAAAAGTTTCCAACTTTTCTTACCTTTTAATGGGAATGTCCATCTACTTACAGTCTCGTCTGTAACACTTTCAAATACACATAGACTGTTTCATGACTTGGAGAATATTTTCTTTTCAAAATAGACACCAGGCCAACTTATCTGCAAAGTTTAAATCAGTGCCTTGTCATTAGCAAACTTCACTTACTAGTTTTAGTCAAGTCTAAGCTGCACAATGGTTGAATTGGCGACCATTATATTTGTTTAACTGCTGTAAAGTAAGTTTGCAACAATGGACGCTTGCACTTAAATAGCCTGCAGAGCACTGGGGCCCTATCAATCATGCAGAGATTTCCCTCCTGCTGTCTCTTCTGATGGACAATTCTGCTGATGTGGATATTCAAAAAGAAGGGATCAGGAAGAACAGATGATGGATAAAGACAATCTTCTGTCTTGAGAGGAAATCGGAGAAATCCTTTTAAGGAATTTCTTTGTCATGGTGTCAGAAGATTAATTATGCTCGTGTGAGAACAGCTTTCTCATTGGGTGAAAAGAGACATTATCCTTCTGACTTGTGACAGATTTTTTTTTTCAAAGAAAGAGAGTTAAAGATTTCAGAGTATCTGAAATCTTCTTCTGTTGTTTTCTAAGCATCCTCCAGGACTGCGGGATTACGCCCATGACATTGTGATGTTCAACAAGTAATTAATGAATCAAGAATTTTTGTTTCCAGAAACTCCTCCCCCTCGTTCTTCATGCACATCTCGTCAGAGGCTTTGATACCTGAGCTTGTACACCAGATTTTAGAATCACATGACAATAGTATAAGTGATAACCTATCATCAGCCAGGAATGGAAGCTTATTATAGTAATGTAACAGCAATACAACCCCAAACTTGTACAGTGGCTTGGTAGACACAATTTTTAGCAAGGCAAATATAACTGGAAAAGGTATCTTTAAAAAAATTCAACTCTTAACTGTCTCATTTAATGTAGTTGTAAATAGTGATAGTGTTTAAGATCATTACATTCCTTGAAACTTCTCTGAGAGTAACAAATGACTATTCAGAAAAACCTTTGAAAGTTAGAGACAAAATACATTGCATAAAGCAAAACAATAATTAAGTTGTTTTGTATAACTTTATTTTCCAGGTAACTGAAGCCTCAAAACTTAAAAAAAAAAAAATTATTTCATTGAAAGATCTATCTACAATACATTAGTCAGTACTCTCCCCTTTAAATAATGCACATTAATAGACTCAGGGTCCTTGTTATAATGATCTGCTCCTCTGGTTTGCTGAATTACAGTGATGTCTGCAGTGACTGTTGAAGTATTTAGTGTAGGGGATAGGGTTATTTGCCTCTACTACTCAAAATAGCTTGAGTAGTGCTCTTTCTCTCTCTCTTTCGCTCGCTCACTTTCTATATATTACTGTCTACTTTGTGTAGATGTGGAGTCTCTTTTCTTCAGGTGAGTTATCACTTCTCCCTGGAACCAGTGTGTTGTGTTGCTGGTAAACTGCTCTTTTGCTTTATAACTGAGAGTGAGCCTACACCTGCAATACAGATTCATTGCATTTCTTTCTTGGTTTCCCTGTGAAAACTTATTTTTCTCTTATTTCCAGGTGCTTGTCTGGTTCAAGGCTAGGTAGTTGAAGTTTCCCAAAAATCTAATGTCTGGAAGGAGGCATGACAATGTACACACACACACACACACCTCTATGCACACATGCACACACCTGCACATGTGCATTCATTACTAATTGTACCCATTGTCCCATTGTTAATACTCTGTTCAGTATGATAGTTTAGAGACTTGGTGAACACTGTATCACCAGTGGCACACTTTTACATCTGAGCCTTGAGAATAGATTTGCAGTGACTGCTGCACTCCAGACACTTCCCTACCTTTCCTGGGACCTTAATACTACTGCTATGAAATGGTAGCTATACTCTGGTTTTAAATAAAAAATTAAAAAAAATTAAAATAAAAACCAAAAAACTGTTCGATTGCATGAAAAATATCTTTAAATTTAGCATTGAATGTTAGCTGATGTTAGCAACTGTAATTTTTGCAGTAACAACAGTCATTATAGGGCCAGATGCAGATCTTTGTGAGAATTCATAGCAAAGACCCAGTAAGTATGTCTTACTTTTACTCACACTTGATAGTACTTAGAAGAACAGACTGAAGTTCAAAATGTGGGATTCTTGAGTTTCACACAGGATCTAAAATTTTGTGTATTACCAGTTCTATTTTTGGTTATTTTTAAAGATGATAAACCAAAGTGATGATTTTCATGAAACACACAGAGTGTTTAAGAAACAATACCAGGAAACAGAGGTCCAGAAGTAGATGCAATCCCTTTTCTCCTTTCTTTAGAAAGAAGGACCATTTTGCATTTTGTCTTACTTAAAGAAAATCATCCCGTTACCCCACTTTTGCTTTCTATCAGGATGAGTTTACCTTTAAGAGGGATTTAATTAAAACTGGAGGTGACTAATCTCGATGACATAGGACATTTAAAGAAAAAAAAATTTACTAATTAATAAAAAAATATAGCCAATTATAGAAAATGTTTCCTTCTTTGTCTTTCTGACCCTGCTGTTAAAGGAGAACAATCAATTTATCACCACCAGCTGCATGAATTCAATGGAAAGGAACTTCGGGTTTTCTCCTTCCTAAACCCTTGCTGAATTGTTCTGGCAGTACATAAAAGTGGGTCATTTGTACCCAAAATACTTTACCAATGCTCCATTAATCTTAGTGATGGTGTTCTCTTTTTTTCTTGCAAGAAGCAGGGTGAGGGGATATTATGAGGAAAAAAGAGAAGTAAGCATTTTTTTTAATGGATGTGTAAAAGAAGAGGGAAAAGCCATTTAACATTTTGTAGCCTGTTGTTTTTTGTTTTGGGGGGGTTTTTTGGCTAATGAATACAAGATCAAAATATCAATGATTTGTTTTGTGGTATATTTTATATTATTTATTAATAGCATGTAATACCGTGAGGATTAAGAAGAATATTTTGACAATCTGTGAAAAAGATAGCATTTGTCTTGGATATATACCAAGAAGATCTTTAGTCTAGAAACAAATGGTGTGTCAGACCAAAATAATGTGAAAAGATAGATGAATCAAGGACAAAAGATGTTTTCCTTTGGTTATTTTGTTTTAAATGTTAAAGTTTTATCACTCTGCTGCTTAATCACAGTGATAAAAAAGGAAAAATAAACTAATCTAAGATTCAGGTTTCTCAGCTGTTAAACAGATCTTATGAAGAACTGGACTATAGTCTCTATAATGTGCTTTGTATTTCTTAAAATAATATCTTTATTAAATTGTTTTCTGTCTAAACAGCATGAGAATGCTAGATGGGCCAGGTTCATTGACCTTCCCTCTTGGTCTTCTGTGTTGATTGGCAGGTTTCAAAGGTTAAACTAGCTACAGATGAAATGTAATCATTAGTGACTTGGTTCCTTTCCAGATCCCTCTGGAAACTGCAGTAAGCCAACTTTGTTCATTTATAAAGAAGAAAGAAAAGTCATTCCCTGAGCAGTTTGGAATGGGAAGCAGCCGCTGTCTCCTTCCTTCTTACCTAAATAAACAAGCTAAATGGAAAAATAAACTTTACTTTTTCACATCTGGTACAAAGCTTCCTCTTTTGTTGAAAGTTCACATGCTCCCTTTGCTATGCCTGGTTGTGCGATTCAGGTGTCTTCCTTCCTTCTGTAAAGCGACTTGTGTAATTATAATGAGGAAAGACTCTGACTGTTTTAACAGTCCAAGAGCATCATTATACAGAAACAAACAAAGCCCTCGTATTGGGAATGACATCAGATGATGTTTGACCCAGCCTCCCACATACCTGTTAGTAGTAAAGCAGCAACAGGACCTTACGTTAATGATACAGCTGGAAAACTAGAATAGGCAAACATATTCTGCTGGGTCTCCCTTCAGTCAAGCCAGATTATACTTATTTGTGTCTGAGTTCTTCTTAATGTGATCAAACTTTCAATTTCCCTTTATGGCATACACAGACTGACAACCCAGAGTAGAATGTCAAAGGCAACAGTACTGTGATTCTGAGGCACACTGGTATTTACTAACCACCAGGATACTGCTAATCATCAAAATTTACCTTTGCAGACTCCCCATATGTCTTTCTGTCCTCACCTCCACCCTTTTGTGCTCCTAGACCACTTACTCAGAACTCCCCTCCCTTCTGGCATCCCTTCTGTAGTGAACTACTTTAATAATTGGTATTTAGTAATTTTTGCAGTTTTTCTGTTTAACTTTTCCATGAAATGGGAGTGGCATTTGCAGTCTTCTTTCCCTCAGAATTCCACAGGCTCGATGCCTTTTATGATAGAGCTGAACATTTCACAATGTTCTTCAGCTATACAACCTTCATGTAACACAGAATCAAATTACTATTACTTGAAACTTGGTTTGAAGCTATTGCGGGGGGTGGAATATAAAACCTAGAGGAGTTGGGTTTTGGGTTTTTGGCAGGGGGTGCTAAATGTAATGTTTCATCCAAAGCATTTTTATGAGGTTTTACAAGAATAGTATTACCCTAGGAAATTTGGGGGATTGTTTTCAATGCGCCAATTGATTTTTTTTTTTTTTTTTTTTTTTTTAGGTTTTACAATGAAAAACCTAGTGTCTGATTTTTTAGGATGTTTTTGTTCCCTGCTAGGGACGGTCTGAGAGGAAGAGGTAAAGGTCAAATGCCACAGGCATCCAAAAAGTGGTGGGGGTGTACATGATGCTCATCCCAGGACCAATTTGCTGTTCTTACAGCAAAATGGCTTATGACTTTTCTAACTCTCTTGTGCTCTTAGGTACCATCTTTGATCATAACTAGAGTGGCAGGGGGCTTAGGAGGCACCATCATTTTTCTCCCCCCATTTTCCAAAGGAAGAGATTGAAGCAAAAAGTAGTCAAGTAGTCAGTCCTAAGATCAGAAAATGAGGGGTTTTTTTTCTTTCTTTTTAAGGTGTCTGACATATTGTTATAAATAAGCATCCCATTTAACAACCATATGCAATTTTGATCCTCTTCTCTTTTCTCTTTTTTCCAAATAAGTGATTTTCAAATTTGAATGTCATAGAATCATCTGGGGTTAGGGTTGCCTATTTGCTAAATATAGCAACACCTTCCGAGGTATCCAAAATGCTGATTCCTGAGTCCTTATCTAGCAAGTGACTCAGCAGTCTCTGAGAGAGAGATGGTAAAGAACCTACATGGTGAATATGTTCTTCAGGTGACTCTGATGCAGTCTTTGAACTAGACTTTTTGTAAGAAACACTGATCTAATGAATGGTGAGATTTAATGGGCATGTCTCAATGTCTCAATGGGTATATTGGGTTCATCAAGAAAAATCAGTAGTCATTCCAGCCAGATTTTCTGTTTAATTACATTCAGATCAAATATAGGCCATGCTGAAGCAGTTGCTGAAACAAATGGGAACGTCCGTTCTTTTTTTCCTCATAGGACTCCTGATTGTCACTCAGCACTTTCTATCATTGCCACCATTACTATCACACTAGCAAAGGACTTGAAGAGCCTCTCTGGGTTCCCAGATTGGCAGGACTACCCACCCCAACTCACCTGATTACTGTTGATTATCTTTTTTTTTTTTTAAGATTTTATTTATTTATTCGACAGAGATCACAAGTAGGCAGAAAGGCAGGCAGGGGGTGGGGGGAAGCAGGTTCCCTGCAGAGCAGAGAGCCTGATGCGGGACCAATCCCAGGACCCTGGAATCATGACCTGAGCAGAAGGAAGAGGCTTTAACCTACTGAGCCACCCAGGTGCCCTGTTGATTATCTTCATCCATAGGTGTGATCACCTGTTTTTTTCCTGCTATTCTTTTTTTTTTTTTTAAGATTTTATTTATTTATGTGGCAGAGAGGGAGAGAGAGAGAAGCACACAAGCAGGGGGAGTGGCAGGCAGAGGGAGAAGCAAGTACCCCACTGAGAAAGGAGCCTGATGCAGGACTCAGTGCCAGGACCTCAGGATCGTGACCTGAGCAGAAGGCAGATGCTTAACCAGCTGAGGCACCCCAGCATCCCATCTTCCTGCTATTCTTTTTAGGGCTCTCCTTAGTTTCTTTACTTTCTATCCCCAACTAAGGAACGCTTTGTCTTTCAACTTCTATACAATTGGTCCACATAACTCGACTCCATTAATCAGAAAATTCCTTATATTTTGCTTCTCAACAGAGATTTTTCCCAGGGTGGGTAATGGAAGGAAAAGTAATAAGGAAGAGTGAAGATCATATTTCTGGATGAAAAGTTGTCATTATGGACTAAGCTTTAAATTTTATCTTTTTAAAAAAAAGATTTATTTGAGAGAGAAAGGGAGTCAGTGAGCACGCGATCATGTGCATGTGTATGTTGGGGGAGGGGAAGAGGAAAGAGGGAGAGAATCTTCAGATTCTCCACTGAGTCCAGAGCAGGATGTGAGCCTCGATCCCACAACCCATGAGATTACGACCTGAGCCGAAACCAAGGGTCAGACGCCTAACCGACTGAGCCACCTAGGCACCCCAAACTTTAAATTTATCTTATTAGAAAATTTGAAGTTTAAAAAATGCAATTAGTAAAGCCAGAATTTAATTATATATAATCAGAATGGAGAGAGGTAGGAATCACATTTTCTTTTAGTCTGACTTCTGGAGTGGACCAAATATAACTTAAAAAACGACTTTCAAATCTCAATAATGGATATCATTCTGACCTCAGAACTCTTTGATTAGGATATCTATAATTTGTGTAAGTAAATTCATGTTTAACCAATGTAACATTTGTTATTTCTCTCTTGAGTTTTAATTAACAATCTTGGTTATAGGTTGGGCCGTTTTACCTATTTTTTTTTGTTAGAGAACATAGTGTGACTTCGCTTGAAGAATGCACATATAGGGGTTAAAGAATGTAGGTTTTGGTATCAGCCCTTTCTCAAATAAGCCACTCAATCTTGTGGAGTCTGTATTCTCCTAACAAATGTAATATGCGTCTCAGGAAGTTATTGTGAGGATTAAAGGGAGTAAAGTGTATGAAAGCTCTCACAGTTCTGAGGTGTTTTTAGGAACTTTTGGTTAATTTAGATACAGGTTCCATCTAATGACAATTAGGAATCCTTTCTCAGCCTTAAGCTAGGATAATGTTTTGTGGGTCTCTTATTTTCATAAGTTTTTTTCGTCTGTGACCAACATAAAATAATCACATGCTTATAAAGATCTAGCAGCTACGGCTTTATAATTATGTCTCAATTTTATTCTCATCGTCTTTTTTTTAAATTATAAAAGATACATTATGGCCATTACCTTACTAACTGGTATGGGTTTGTTTGATCATGTATCTATTTTTTGCTTCATTTGCTTGCTTCTAAGATCCCTCCCAGTTCAGCCCCCACTCCACATCCCTACCCACAGGAGCTGATATAGGAATATGATGGGGTCTCCGCCACCACAGCTGCTCACATAGTAGCCCAATAGGGGAAAAAGTTGGTTCTGGAGGCAGAGGACATACATTCAAGTACCTTGCTACTTCTGAGTGTGGTAGTCTTTTAAAGATTAACTAAGATCAGAGTCCTGAGATCTAGCCCCACATCAGGCTCTCTGCTCAGCAGGGAGCCTGCTTCCCCTGCTCCACCACCCCTGCCTGCCTGTCTACTTGTGACCTCTGTCTGTCAAATAAATAAATAAAACATTTTTTAAAAAATAAAGATTATCTAAGATCATATACATAAAAGAACTCTATAAAAGCATAATTCTTCCTATAGTTAGGGATTTCTGTAAGGAAGAGTATTAACACTGATTGTATGCCTAGTATATGCCAGGTGCTTCACATATATTATCTGCCATAACCCTATGAGGCAGGAAATATTGTTCTCATTTTATAGACAACTACCTTCGAGCCACATGATTGTAAAGTGGTAGAGCATGATTCGAACCGGGCTTATCACTCCCCATACCACCTGTCTTCACTGATTTAGAAGCAGCTCAGGTCAGGCCCTTCTTGGTCCTACGTCTTAACTACCAAGGAGACAGGGAAGGGGCAGTTGAGACAATGAAAGGAGACACTCCACCAATGCAATCAGCAAATTCAGAGCTGAGAAAATACTCTGGTACTGACTTGATAAGACATATTTCTGCCACTGTCTATGTGACAAAATTGAAAAGTCTAGAGAAACTGCAGCACTAGTAAGGGTCTGAGGAAGTTAGGGGTGAGGATTGTGCCCCTCGTCCGCAGTAAACTTGAAATGTGACTCAGCTACCAGTCTCTTTACTTTCCTACTTCCTTGTGCTTCTGTCAAACAAGGGTGATCGATTATATTTTTTAAACAGACTTTACAAAAATTTTAAGTCTTACAATAATGTTGCTATGATTATGTAATTTCTAAACCTAGAGGAGAGGTAAAGCCAGGAAGCTGTTAGGAGTTCAGACTCACTGACCTATGCCAATGTGTTTCCACTTGAACATACGTGAAGTCAAAGTTTTCACCTGGCCTAATAGTAACATCTGCTCATTCAATGTGAATGTTTCCTTCTGTGTCAGTAAGCCTTGCTTATGAGCCTGTTAGGGTTTGACAACACAATGGGAGTACCTCTCAAAGGGAAAGTGGGAGCTGAACTACTTGTGTTCTTGGTGAGAAGTAATTATCAAACTGAGGAGATATGATGAGAAATTGATTTTCAAATAAAAATTAGGGAAAGGGGCTCCTGGGTGGCTCACTGGGCTAAAGCCTCTGCCTTTGGCTTAGGTCATGATCTCAGGGTCTTGGGCTCCAGCCCCAAATTGGGCTCTCTGCTCAGCAGGGAGCCTGCTTCCTCCTCTGTCTGCCTGCCTCCCTGCCTACTTGTGATGTCTGTCTGTCAAATAAATAAATAAAATCTTAAAAAAAAGAAAAGAAAAGAAATTACAGGGAAAGATTTTATTATTATTCCTCAACTTTGACTTACAGGTTTTTAGGACTATTTAAATTATCAGAACCCTTCTTGCCTGTCTGCTTATCTGTTATTGATAGGGGGTCTTTACAAATACATTTGTAAAATTTCAGACTGATTGACAGTCTGTACACCTGAGTATTCTTCATTGAGTGGAAGGCCATTTGACCCAGTAGTATTCATCTTGTCAGTGACCGTGTCTTCTGACAGAACTTTCAATAAGTAATTATTTCTACTTTATATCAGCATTAATCAGCTTAGCACTATGGATAATTAGTGAATAAAACTGGCAAACAGTATTAGAAGTTGTCAAAATTTGTGAACATAATTCCCTAACTCTCCCCTCAGAACAAGAGAAAACAAACAGCAGCAAATATCAGCTTCCTCTACACAGAAGTCAATAAGGTTTTCCTTCCGCATTTTCAAATTTAAGCATCTCAACTGTAGTTGAGTTCAAACTTTGCGGCAAGAGCCAAACAAGCATGGGAAGTGACGGAAAATGTCCAGGAAATTACACTGTGGCCTAATGTTTGCTGCCTTTCCTTTTCATACTTTAAAGTTTTACTTATTTTCTTTGTAAAACAGGCAACAACACGGAAGAAAAAGAACCACGTACAATTGGAGAGAGTCAAGTTTTTCTAGTTGGTATTAAAAGGACTAGTACTTGTAAGCAGAGTGGTACCTTGAAATGATGTGTGTAACAAATTCTAAAGTCATTACAAGCCTTCAAAATGTCAGGAAGATTAAAAGGGAAAAGGGCCAGCATATCTGGTTCATGAATTTTGGTTAGGAACAAGTTATATTCTAGAACCATGTTTAGGTCCCTATTCTTCTAGGATAAGTTCTTCAAACACAACTTAGGTGGAATTTTTTTTTTTTTTTAATAATTACACTTAAGCACCTGATGATCTGATAAAGACAATTTCTTAATGTGTCAAAATGAGCTCTTTGTATCTTGTTTGAATCTTTTGTTGTCTTAAGCTAATCTTCTTTAGGGTTCTCAAATCCAGGCATTTTACAATGCAGACTCTAGCAATGGCATTCATTTGGAATGCTGCCTTTTGTTTACTAGCTTTCCCAGACCCTCACTGCTTCCTTTGGTCATCTGGTGTCTTCACTAATGTGATTGGTACTCCTAGGCTCTGCAGGTAGCCACGAGCCTTTATAAGTGGGATTTACAATGGGACTCACCACCCTGGCTGCTAATGAAGGGAACCACGGGGATTTTGTTTTGTTTTTTCTATCTGTCTTCCAAAAGAGTGAAGGAAAATTGAGTTTTGGGCTTCCTAATTCCCTGTTTTCCATTTACTTTAATTTTTACAATTGATTTACTAACTGTCGTGCAAAAATACAAGTATTTTCGGTTAGGAGTCAAATGTTTCATCTGCCAGCCTTTCATGCTAATCACGGAATTGTTTATTATTGAACCTGGAAAGAACAAAGTGAGGTCTCTGTTTAAACTCAACCAACTGGCATTTCACCTTCATCTGTTTTTGTCTTTCAGGCGATTTTTGACCAATTTGGTTGTTTTTTTAAAAAAAGGTATATGACTGGAAACCTTGGATTCTACTGCAAACCTTGCCATTTAGTACTTCTGTAACTTTGAGTAAGTCACACTCTTTGATTTCTCTTCTGAAAAAAAAAAAAAAAGGAAAGTGTTACCAAGGTACATATGAGATCTGAGATGATGTTTCATATTCTAGCTTTCTTCTGTTTTTACTAGCAAAGTGAATGACAGTGTCCTTTTGTTTGATATTTGGATAAGCCTACCATTGAAAAACATCTCAGCAGTCAAAGCAATAATTAAATATAAAACATCACTGTCTTCATTTTAGAGGTAATATGCTCTATAGATTATAGCCTAACTTTATAGAGATTGGGATTTATTTGCCATTTTTCCAGTTGTGAAACATGGCACCATGTTTTTCTTTTTTTTTTTATTTAAATATAGCTGACATTATATTATATTAGTATATACAACATAGTGATTCAGGTATACAGGTATACAACATAGTGATTCAACAGTTATATACATTAAGAAATGCTCACCATAAGTGCAGCTACCATGTGTCATCATAAAAAATTCTTACATTATCCACTATATTCCCCATGCTGTACTTTTCTTTCCCTTGATTGATTGATTTTTTTTTAGAGAGAGAGAGTATGCACACAAGCATTTGTGGGAGGGGGAAAAAAGGGGCACTGATGGAGGGGGAGAGAGAGAATCTTAAGCAGGCTCCACACCCAGTGCGGAGCTAACATAGGGCTCAATCTCATGACCTGAGCCAAAATCAAGAGTTGAGCGCTTAACAGACTGAGCCGCCCAGGTGCTCCTTGACTTACTTATTTTATAATTGGAAGTTTGTACCTCTTAATCCCTTTGACCTATTTTGCCCATCCTCCTAACCTCCTCAACTCTGGCAACCACCAATTTGTTCTCTATATTTATGAATCTATTTCTGATTTCTGTTTATTTGTTACTTTGTTTTGTTTTTTAAATTCCACATATAATTTAAGTCATATGGTATTTATGTCTCTGAATTATTTCACTTGGAATCCATGTTTTAATTGTGCTTTATAAGGCAGTGTTCTCAAATGTGGTTTAAAGGTCTTCCAGGGGTCATGGAATTTTGGGATTTTATTTTATTTTTATTTGTTTGGGGTTTTTTTGGGGGGGAGGGTGCTGGTCACTTTTTTTTTTTTTTTTTGAATCTTTGGATTTAAGAATAAGAAGGGACATCAGCAATCATCAGGTCCAATCCTTTGAGTTTTACCAATATGGATTCAGCAGACCCAGAAATGCTTAGTAGCTCCTCCATCGTCAAAGAGTCTAGAGACCTGTTGGTAGGGTCTAAACTCCAAAGTCAAAATGTTATGTACTTGGTGGAGGTACCCTAACTACCTCTTAATGAAAAATAGAACAAAACAACAGTTGAGAGGAGGGAATTGTTTATTCCAAGTCTGAAAACTTAAAAAATCACTGCTTGATAGAATTAGAGAGTTGGTTGGTTTCCACTTTGCAGCTTCTAGGTTAAAGTTGATCCCACAAATGTTTAACGAAATACTGTGGATGAGGCATTGAACTGAGGTAACGTTCCTGCAAAACTGTTCAAAGTCACAATTCCCGCCCTCAGAGACTCTGCAGTCTAACCTAGAGATAGAACAAGTACATAATAGAGAATAAAAACTATGAAAAACACAGGTTTTCAAAAGGCAAAGAACTTTGGAGTTTTCAGAGTCTCAAAGAACTTTGAGGATTTCAAAGTCCAAAGGGGAGGTGGACTTAAATAGAACCTGATAGGTCAAGTGTTCATTAGCAGATCAAAGGTAAATTCAGGGTGCTCTGGGGACTCCCAGGCAAGATCTTAAATCAGAGTGGGAGAAAGAAAAGAACTAGTAAACTGATAAAATGTTTGCAAGTTTTCCTGTTCTTTTGTTGGTTATTGCTGCTAGAGAAAACCCCTCAACCATGCAGATTGATACCAACCAATAAATTCATTCTCTCTAACCCTAAATACAACTTAATTATATCTTTGAATTGAGTGCCCTTGGTGAGTTCTCTCTTTTTTCTCTAATCAATTATTCTAAATCTACTCCACTCTCCTTAAGCCTGTACCCAGCTGCCTTGATTTAGGTGACTTCTAAGTATTAGTGATGCTAAGTGCTCTCTCTCCAACACTGCATCCCTCTAAATTTCAAATTTCTCTATTACATTGCTGCTAGATCTCTCTACTTGGATATTTCTTCTCAAAATCAATATATTTAAGACCCGAAATGTATCACCTTCTGTCCAAAACCTCATCTTCTTCCTCCAAGTGCCCTCAGTTAGAGGAGGTACCAACATTCTCCCCAATCTGCACTTAAGAAACATGCAAATGTAGAAAGAATGTCCAGTTAGGAGGCTGTAATCATCCAAAGCACTGTACTCCTTGTTATAGTATTTAGTACATTATCTGTAATTGCATGAGAGAGATCATAGTCAAGTGATCAAAAACATGGCTTTAGGGGCACCTCAGTGATTCAGTGAGTTAAAGCCTCTGCCTTCAGCTCAGGTCATGATCCCAGGATCCTGGGATGGAGCCCCCACCATCCCATGGGGCTCTCTGCTCAGCAGGGAGCCTGCTTCCCCCTCTCTCTCTGCCTGCCTCTCTGCTTACTTGTGATCTCTGTCAAATAAATAAATAAAATCTTAAAAGACAAAACAAAACATGGCTTTAGGGGCTCTTTGCTGTCTCAGTCCATACAACATGCAACTCTTAATCCTAGGGTCATGAGTTCAAGCCCCACATTGGGTGTACAGCCTACTAAAACAAAACAAAACAAAAAAAAAAACCATGGCTTTTAAAGGTGGATCTGTGCATGATTCCTGGTACCATAACTTACCAGCTAGCCAAGTGACCTTGAGCAAATTATTCAACTTTCTTAGACTGGGCTACCTCATCTGAAAAGTGGGGACATAGTAATACTTAAAGGGTATTTGGAGGGTTAAATGAAGTAACACATATGAAGCTTTCAGCAATGATAGTCCTAAGATCTAGGAGAGCAAAGACCATTTCTCTCTTGTTTACCATTGTATCTGCAGGACCTGGCACAGAGAAGGTACTCAATAAATGTTTATTAAATGAATATGTGAGGTAGTGCCTGCCTGAATTGAAGTACTAACAGTGGGGATGGAGAAAAGATATGCAAGATAGAGACCTAAGCTTCACCCTGAATTACTTGTCCATTCTATTGGTTATCAATTCCTACTGATTTAATTCCTAAGTATTTCTTAGGTCTCCCCATCTTCTGTAATGCTACCCTAACTACACCCCTGCAGGCATCATGATCCCTCACCAGGACTATAGTGGAAACTTCTAAGCACTCTCCTGCATCCTGTTTTTCCTCTTCATGGGCCCCCTCCAGATTGCCACAGAAGAATCTATTCAAAGCTGAAATGGAGACGTCATTTCTTGAACAACCTTTCATGTAGCTAGTTTTTATCCATAAGATCCAGTCTTAGCTCCTCACACCTGGGTCTACATTTTCCTCTTCCTTTCCTACCATTCCCTCTCCCACTTTCGATAGTCTAGTAATTGCAGACTGGTCTTGTCTTCAGAACATACCGTGTTCTTTCATGTCTTCATGCTTTTGAGAGGGGCTTGCTTATTCTTTCAACATCCTCTCCTGTATCAGTTAGGATTACATTTGTATGCAAATGACAAGAAACACTAAACACCAAGTTCAAAGTTTATTTCTTTCCCACATAAACAAAAGTTTGGAAGTAATTGTCTACAGCTGGTAAAGGATCTCTGCTGTCACCAGGGCCCCAAGCCCCTGCCCTGAGGTACTTCCATTGATGTATCTTCCATGTGTTCCTCTCTCCTTTCTCTGTCCTTCTAGGACCTTCTTCCATTAATCATCACCTCTCTTCAGTATCACCACCTCTCCATTTCTTTGGAGGGAAAAAAACCATCCTCTGGGCATCCCTTGTTCAGATGTCTCTTTCCTGCCATTCCTCCTTTCCAGCAGCTACCTCCTGATTTCTGTCCTAGTTCACCACACTTTTTGAAGGACTAATTGCTACATGGCACATGGTCCTATTTTACCTCTCCTGCCTGTTGAAACTGCTAACTACTTCCCATTTCTCCAAACTCTCCTGTCCCTTGGCCTTCACAACCCCATAGGTTCCTGGTTTCCTCCCTATTTCTCCCTACTGCTCCTTCTTCTGCAACGAGGTTTTCCTCTTTCTTTGCTTGACTCTCAAATGATGGTGTTCCTCAGACTTCCCTCCTTGACCCTCTTACTCCACATACTTTCTTTGTGATGGAAGTCCCTAGGTAATCTCCCCAGTACTGATAGGAATTATCTGTATGGCAGCTCTCTGTTTCTAGGGTCTGTTTGTTGAGTTCCCACGCCTGACCTTGAGTCCTCAATTGCTAACTGCCTATCTGAAGGGCTCCTCTTCTGTGTTCCTTCCACCCCTGATTAGGTACAATCACCATCAACTCTTCCTAGAGTCTTCAGAAACCTTTATCTAGTCTCTAATCCAACTTTCATATTACCTCAGAGTTATCTTCTACTTTTAAAATATCTAATTATGTTAATTTTTTGAAAGCTTCCATTGGCTTTCTCCTGCTTCTGGGATAAAATTCAAATTCCTGATTTAGCATTTAAGGTCCTTTGCAGACTGTCCCCGACCTATTTTTTATTTGTTTCTACTACATTTATTACTTGTACCAAAAGAAATGTTAAAAAGAAAGAAAACTTATTTTCAGGGTAGCTCAATTAGTCAAGCATCTGACTCTTGATTTCAGCTTGGTTTTTTTTTTTTTTTTTTATTTTGAGGGCTAGAGAAGGAGAGAGAGCATGATCGGGGTGAAGGGCAGAAAGAAAAGCAGGCTCTCTGCTGAGCACGGAGCCCCACATGGGGCTTGATCCTGGAACTCCAGGATCATGACCTGGGCTGAAGGCAGACACTTAACTGAGCCACCCATGCTCCCCTCAGCTCAGGTCTTGATCTCAACTCAGGTCTTGATCTTGAGGTTGTTGAGTTCAAGTCCCACACTGGGCTCCGTGTTGGACATGGACTCTACTTAAAAAAAAATTATTCTCAGCTCTCCAATAGCTGTCATCCCTTCCTTTTACCCACACAACTCCTGACTCATTTCCTTAGGGCCAATTCAAAACTAAACCTGTTCACTGCCATTTTCATAGAAAATAGCCAGTGCGGGATACCTGAGTGGCTCAGTTCATTAAGCCTCTGCCTTCCACTCAGGTCATGATCCCAGGGTTCTGGGATGGAGTGCTGCATCAGGCTTCCTGCTCAGTGGGAAGCCTACTTCTCCCTCCCCCACTCCCCCCACTTGTATTCCCTCTCTCGCAGTCTCTCTCTCTCTCTCTCTGTCAAATAAATAAAATCTTGAAAGAAAGAAAGAGAAAGAAGAAAGGAAAGGAAAGGAGCAAGTACCAGGAATGTGGGAAGAAGGTGAGAAGAAGGTGACAGTACTGTCCAGGTTCCACCCAGATGTGGGCCAGGTAGAGATTCGTAGGATTCAGACAGAAGGGCTGGTAGCCTCACAATGATATAGTCTAACTAAAATGGGTTGGAGAGGACATGGTGTAAGCCTGTCAGAGTCTTTAAAGGGCATCTCTTTAAAGAGCTTTATCAAACCCAGTAAAACTGACACCAACAGAAGAGTGGAGAGAACCGGGGAGGCAATCTTGTGGAAAGTTTAACAGTTCTCCCATGTTGGGAAGAGCGGAAAATCTGGAGGGCACCATTTTGGACAGAAAACCTTACTCTAGTGTTGGGAAGTCACAAAAGTGCCACAGACACTGAGAAAGGCTACAAGGGGACACAGAGTTTCACAGGACACAGTGATCACAGACCAGAGCAGCAGGGGATCATGCTACTGACACAGAAACTATAAAATTCAAAAACAGGGAGAGTCGCCTTTTGGGGAGTAGCTCTGTACCAGTTATCCAAACTTACCCCAGGTCAGACAACCCGGTGCGTTTCACAGAGCAGCCGGCAACATGGAGAGAGGAGCAGATGCGTGTCACATAAAAAGGATTTAAAACAAAAGCTAGAAGAAAAAAATGGTAGAAAACTGTTCCTTGGCTCTTAGGAATTGAGGGCAGTACTGGGGCTGGGTGGACACATGCACAAGAAATAGCACCAAAGAGGTTTCCTGTTTAGCAATCAGTTGCTGAGGGGGAAGAAGACCCAGGAGGCATGGGGTTCTGTAGGCAAGTCTCTGGAGGCTTAATTTAAAAAAAAAAAAAAAAGGAGTGCACACTGCAGACCAGTGATGAAACGGCTCTGGGTCCCAATGGAGGAGGTGGCAGATGGGGGTGTCATTGACAGTGATAAGTAGAGTAGCCTCATAGTAGACATCACAGGGCCACAGGGAAATATATGCCTATTAGGTCACATAGGGCTCCTTCCAGCATGGATGGGAAGGCACAGTCTCACACAGAAGGTCTGTTGATACTGGATGGTAGAAGGCTCAAAGGTCCTCCTGTCAACAGTGGCCCTTTTTGGCAGTGTCAGCGGAGAGGGTAGTCAAATTTGTTTTCCATAACCTGGGGTTCATCTTTTGGGTGAGCAGATATTCTTGATAAGAAACCAACTTTTGAGGCTTTGAGGATTTTTTTTTTTTTTTCTCTTTGGGAAAAAGCCTTCTCTGGAAAGACCTTTATGGCCTAGCCCGGTAAAAGGAGATTCAGTATTGGCCCCCCATGAACCATGATCAATGGGCTATACCTGATGCTTAAGTCTCCCAGAGTGAGCTTCTGCCTTAGGAAGGAGGTAGGAGACTCAGTTGTGGTGGAATCATTGGTTCCCTTGATAATGGAGAACCTCTTTTCTATTCTTTTTTGTCTGGCTCTTTTCGTTCCACATCGTGTGTATGAGATTGTTCATTACAATATACCATCCCGTTGCACACGCAACAACTTATTTATCCATTCTATTGATGGTGGACCTGCAGGTGAATTCCAGTTTGGGGCTGGCTTGGTGTCACCAGGCTTTCCATTGGCCACAGTCAAGAAGGTTGGGTGGTCTGATGGGACTCCCATCTTCCTCATCTCCAGTCTCTTCCTGCTCTCACAGTAGTGGCTGCTGCTTCTGATTCTGCTTCTTTCCTTGTGGCAATGGTCGCAGCAGGTTGTGGAGGGCAATGAATCCTCAGCCTACTTGCCACTCAACCCCTCCCTTCAACAATGAACCTTCAGTATTTCTAAAATACACTATGACTTTGACATTCTGCTCTACTGGCCTGTGCGATCCTCCCAATTCTGTTTAATAAACCCTTTAAAGCCACCCAAATGTCATCTCTCCTTTGATGTTTTCTTCATTTCTCTGGACAGAAGTACTATAATCTCTGTACTTTTACAGTACTTTGTTCTTACTTCTAGTGAATATTTACATGTTTTTATGTCTTTCACCTTTAGATTGGAATTGCTTTGAGATTGGGGATGGCCTTTATTATCCTTCCTAGCACAGTTCACAGTACTTCCTAGGTAAATAAATGAAAATAATCAAATTGGGTATTAGGAATAGCTTTTACTCTAATAATCATGAGTTTTGTTTTAGGCATACTAATTTTGGACATATTGAGTTGATATACTGAGGTTGGGTGAAGAGCAGCAACTCAGAAAAGATTTTTTGGCCAATGAAGGAGCCGTAGGAGTTACCAACAGAGACAGTCATAAACACTGATTGGGTCCCACATTTCTCAGCTATGGTCTAAAGAAAGAATGTTTATAGGAGGTAGAGAAAGGGTTGGAAGTTGGAATTTAGGGTATGAGGGAGAAAATCCATAGACATCCTTGTTGGAAAAAATAAAAAATAAAACATAGTTGACCCTTTTGCCTGGGGTTCTCCGGTAAAAGGAGATTCAGTATTGGCCCCCCATGAACCATGATCAATGGGCTATACCTGATGCTTAAGTCTCCCAGAGTGAGCTTCTGCCTTAGGAAGGAGGTAGGAGACTCAGTTGTGGTGGAATCATTGGTTCCCTTGATAATGGAGAACCTCTTTTCCATTCTTTTTTGTCTGGCTCTTTTCGTTCCACATCGTGTGTATGAGATTGTTCATTACAATATACCATCCCGTTGCACACGCAACAACTTATTTATCCATTCTATTGATGGTGGACCTGCAGGTGAATTCCAGTTTGGGGCTGGAATACCAGAAGTATGCAGCCCTTCCACTAATTTAAAGTCCAGAATCAAGAAATAGGTGGATCAAGAGGCGCCTGGGTAGCAAGCACAGTGGGTTAAGCCTCTGCCTTCGGCTCAGGTCCTGGTCTCAGGGTCCTGGGATCAAGCCCCGCATCAGGCTTTCTGCTCAGCAGGGAGCCTGCTTCTCCCTCTCTCTGCCTGCCTCTCTGTCTACTTGGGATCTCTCTCTCTGTCAAATAAATAAATAAAATCTTTTTAAAAAAAGAAACAGATGGATCAAAAGATGTTCATTTGGTTTCCTCTAAGATGAGAATCTACTTATGCAAAAATTTCATCCCAGGCTCCTGTTCGGCTGCTTCAAACCCTTGTCCATTTTTCATCTTCACATCTCCTCTTTTCTGTGTTTTGTGTGTGTGTATGTGTGCGTGTGTGTCTGCCTATTTTGCAAAAGCAAGAGAGAGTGGGAAAGGTGAAAATATCTATTTTTCCCTTTAAAAAAATGATAAACTGGGTGCCTGGGTGGCTCAGTGGGTTAAGCCTCTGCCTTTGGTCATGATCTCAGGGTCCTGGGATTGAGCCCTGCATTGGGCTCTCTGCTCAATGGGGATCCTGCTTCCCCCGCTCTCTCTGCCTGACTCCCTGCCCACTTGTGATCTCTCTCTTGTTCTGTCAAATAAATAAATAAAATTTATAAAAATTTTTTTAAAATGACAAACTAAAAAACTGAAAAACTTTTTTTAATAGAAAAATAACATCTTTGGGGTTCTAATTATTTAGATAGTTTTTTTTTTTAACTTACTCTCCTTTGCTTTCTTAGTGCCTCTGGGAAATAAACCCTGGCTTATATAGATTATCTAATTAAAAAGATAAAGTGCGTTCTGTGTTTCCATACAACTCCTTAACATTTTAAAAAATTGATAAATTTTAAAAAATTGATAAATTTTAAGTATAAAAATTAAAACTGCGTGGAAAAAAACCAATAGCAAACACCAAAAGCAAAGGCAAAATGCAAACTGGGGGGAAATGTTGTCCCCATATCATACACAAAAGACAGAATTCTTTAATATATAGAAAACTCTTACAAATCAAGAATAAAACCAACAACCAAGTGAAAAATGGATAAAAACTAGAAGTTTCAGAGAAGAAAATTTAAGGGCTTTTGAATATTTGAAAAGATATTCAATTTCATCCATAATAAGAAAAATACAGTTTAAAACTACATTGAGATACCATTTTTCAACTGTCAAATTGACAAAGATCCAAAAGTAAGTAATATTCTACATTTTTGAAGGTATGGGGATCCATAAATTGATAATGGGAATATAAATCGATTCAGCCATTTTTAGTTCAACCCTCACTTGGTGCCTCTCTATCAGGGATTCTTTCCAGCCCAGCTTTTCTCTGCTTTTGGCAGCTTCCTATTTGATGTGGACCTTAGAAAAACTGAAGTTCAATTGAAAATGTTTCTAGTGTGTGTGGGAAAAATGAAGACTGCCTTGTGTATGCCAAAACCAAACCAAACCAGGGCAGTTTGGCAATATTTAACACAATTAAATCTGGATATATCCTTTGACCAGCAATTTTGCTTCTAGGAATTTATCCACTAAATTAGTGTGTATTAATTTGTACAGGATTGATTATTATAGTATCTTTAGTAATAACAAAAACTGTGAATTACATATCTATCACTAAGGGACTAGTTTAAAATAATCATGGTAGAGGGGTGCCTGGATGACTGTCTGTTAAGCATCTGACCATTGATTTTGGCTCAGATCATAATCTCAGGGTCATGATATGCAGCCCCATGTCACCTCAGTCTCTGAGCTCAGCGGGGAGTCTGGTTGAGATTCTCTCTCCCCTTCTCTCTCTGCCCCTCTCCCCTCTGTGCACTCTCCCTCTCAAATAAATAAATAAATCTTTTAAAAAAAAAACATGGTATATATATGCCAGGGAATTCTCTGAGGCCACAAAAAAGAATGAGGAAGATCTTTATGTGCTTACATAGAAAGAGCTCCAAAATACTTACTATTTTTTTCAACATGGTAAGTGTACTTCTTAATATCCATCACCTATTTTCCCCATCCTTCCACCCACCTCCCTTCTGGTAACCATCAATTTATTCTCTACAGTTAAGAGCCTGTTTCCTGGGCGCCTGGGTGGCTCTGTGGGTTAAGCTTCTGCCTTTGGCTCAAGTCATGATCCCAGGGTCCTGGGATTGAGCCCCACATCAGGCTCCCTGCTGGGCTGGAAGCCTGCTTCTCCCTCTCCTGCTACCCCCTCCTTGTTCCCTCTCTCTCTGTATCTCTGTCAAATAAATAAATAAAATCTTTAAAAAAAATTTTGTTTCTTGGCTTGTCTCTCTCTCTTTTTTCCCATTCCTGATTTGTTTTGTTTCTTAAATTCCGCGTATGAGTGAAATCATATGGTATTTGTCTTTTTCTGACTTATTTTGCTTAGCATACTCTATAGATCCATCCATCTCATTCCAGATGGTAAGATTTCATTCTTTTTATGGATGAGTAATATTCCATTATATAATATTCCACATCTACTTTATCCATTCATCTATCACTAGACCTAGGGCTGCTTCCACAGTTTGGCTGTTGTAGATAATTCTGCAATAAACATGTAAGGGTGCATATATCCCTTTACATTAATGTTTTTGTATTTGGGGGCTAATTACCCAGTAGTGCAATTCCTGGATCCTGGAACAGTTCTATTTTTATTTTTTTTAAAGATTTTTTTCATTTATTTGGCAGAAAGGGATTATAAGTAGGCAGAGAGACAGGCAAAGGGTGGGGGGAAGCAGGCTCCCTGCTGAGCAGAGAGCCCAATAAGGGGTTCTATCCCAGGACCCTGAGATCATGACCTGAGCTGAAGGCAGAGGCTTTATCCCACTGAGCCACCCAGGCACCCCTATTTTTAATTTTTTGAGGAACCTCCAAGCTGTCTTCCACGGTGGCTGCACCCAGTTTGCATTCCCACCAGCTGTGCATGAGGGTTCCTTTTCTCCAGATCCTTGTTAATACTTGTTGTTTCTTGAGTTTTTGATTTTAGCCATTCTTCCAGGTGTGAGGTAGAATCTCATTGTTGTTTTGATTTGCATTTTCCTAATAGTGATGTTGAGCATCTTTTCGTGTGTCTGTTGGCCATCTGTAAATCTTTTCTGGAGAAATGTCTGTTCATGTCTTCTGCCCATTTTTAATTAGATAATTTGTTTTTTGGGTGTTGAGTTACAGACGTTCTTTATATATTTTAGATACTAACCCTTTATCGGATACGTCATTTACAAATATCTTTTCGCATTCAGGTGGTTGCCTATTAGTTTTGTTGATTGTTTCCTTCACTGTGCAGAAACTTTTTATTTTGATGTAGTCCCAATAGTTTGTTTTTGTTTTTGGTTTTGTTTTGTTTTTGTTTCCTTTGCCTCAGAGGAGATATTATAGCCGATGTCAGAGAAATTACTGCATGGGTTCTCTTCAAGGATTTTTATGGTTTCAGGTCTCACATTTAGGTCCTTACTGCAGTTTGAGTTTATTTTTGCATATGGTGAAAAAAAGTGGTCCAGTTTCATTCTTTTACATGTAGCTGACCAGTTTTTCCAGTATCGTTTGTTGAAAAGACTGTCTTTTCCCCATTGTATATTTATTCTTCCTTTATCAAAGATTACTTGACTATATAACTGTGGGTTTACTTCTGGGCTTTCTATTCTATTCTGTTGATCTATGTGACTTTTTTTTTTTTTAAAGATTTTATTTATTTATTTGACAGAGAGAGAAATCACAAGTAGGCAGAGAGGCAGGCAGAGAGCGGGGGGGGGGGGGAGCAGGCTCCCCGCTGAGCAGAAAGCCCGATGCAGGACTCGATCCCAGGACTCTGGGATCATGACCTGAGCCGAAGGCAGCAGCTTAACCCACTGAGCCACCCAGGCGCCCCTATGTGACTATTTTTTTATGCCAATAATATATCATACTATACAGTTTTAATTACTATCACTTTGTAATATAACTTGAACTCTAGAATTCGGTTTTGTTCTTCTTTCAAGATTATCTTTGCTATTTGGGGTCTTTAGTGGTTCCATACAAATTTTAGGATTGTTTGTTCTAGTTTCCGTGAAACATACTTTTGGCATTTTGAAAGGGACTGCATTAAATCTGTAGATTACTTTGGGTAGTATAGACATTTTAACAATATTTGTTCTTCCAACCCATAAGCAAGGAATGTCCTTCTCCCATCCAAGTACTAACCAGGCCCGATCCTGCTTAGCTTCCGAGATCAGACGAAAGGAATGTCCTTCTATTTGATGATATCATCTTCAGTTTCTTTCACCAATATTTTATAGTATAGGTCTTCCAGGTTTTTAACCTTTTTGGTTAAGTTTAGTCCTTGGCATTTTATTATTTTTAGTGCAATTATAAATGGGCTTGTTTTCTTAATTTCTCTTTCTGCTGCTTCATTCATAGTGTATAGAACAGATTTCTGTACATTGATTTTGTATCCTGTGACCTTACTACACTTACTAGTTGTAGTAGTTTTCTGGTGAAGTCTTTAAGGTTTTCTATATATATCATATCAACTGCAAATAGTGAAAATTTTACTTCTTCCTTACCAGTTTGGATGCCTTTTATTTCTTTTTGTTGTCTGATTGCTGTAGCTAGGACTTCCAGTGCTATGGTGAATAAAAGTGGTGAGAGTGGACATCCTTGTCTTGTTACTGACCTTAAGGTATAAGCTCTGTTTTCCCCCATTGTGTATGACATTAGCTGTGGGTGTCATGTAATAATTCTTATAGATAAAGTTGACTTGGACTGTCTCTGGTGAGCTTCTCATTCTCATGCTAGCCCTACATTTTCAATTACTAAATTATTCAAATAGTAACAAGTACCTGCTACATAGGAGGATACCACAAAGGTGTTATAGTATCAATAATAGGCAAACCCAGAAAAACATAGTCCCTACCTTCATGTAGCTTAGAATTTAATAGGGAAGTCAAACATTAATCACACAAATGATATAGCTCATCAGTGAGTTAATGCTAGGAAGGATAGGAATAAGGTCCTATGAGAGCTTTTAGCAAGGACTAAGGGAATCAGAGAAGCTAAGCTTGAGATCTAAAAGCATAAGGAGATTTTAATTGGCAAAAGTAAAAGATAAGATGGAATTACAGACAGAAGGAGCATAACTGTTTAAAGGTTGGTCACTGTTGCTGGAACACAACATTTAGGAAAGAACAGGGCAGGATAAGGCTAGAGAGATGGGCAGAGTTATTTACAAAATTGATTTTTATCCTCAGCGTAATAAAAAACCATGAAGTTCTCTAGCAAAGTATTGACAGATTATATTTGCACTGTAGTGCAGAGAAATGATTGGAGGGAAGAGGAGGCAAAGAGGAGGCAAGAAGAGCAATTAGGTAAGTTGGTGCTGGCTCTTGGCAGGAAACCTCAGGTCCCACCCACAGAGCTGTTTGAATGTCCTTACAGCATGGTGACTGCCTTCTCTTAAAGCAAGTGATCCAAGAGGTCAAGCCAGAAACTGCAATATCTTTTATAACCTTGGAAATTACATGCCGTCATTTGTTTGGTATTTTAGTGATCCCACAAGTCAACCTTGATTCAGTGTGGGGAGGGGATTACACCGGTGGCAGAAACACTGAAGCCATCTTGGAAGATGGCAGACCAAACTTTGTTAGAACTCCATTTCATTTCTGGGTGGTGTACTACTGTGGGAGTGCAAAGGAAACTGAGAAGCAGCACAGAGAAAGGAGGAATACTAGAGAGGTTGTGAGATGAAACCCAGCCCAAGAAAAGGAAATTTCAAGAAATCTACCAAGAGGACATTTTAGAGGAGAACCAAAAAATTTCGTTCAATTAGAGACATAGATTTAATGGCAAAAAGCTCTTCCCTCATAATATGATTTAACATTTATTTTGATTCACCACCTCCTCTTATAACCTTTATTGAAGAGACTTTTTTCCCCATCTTTTCTTTGATAATCCTCCTTTAACAACCCTTATGATTTTCATGATATTCCTCACAAAATTCTACTGATACTTTTGAGTGGAATTATGTTATGTTTATTATTTGTGAGAAACATTTTTATAAGGATTAGACTTCTCTTTAAAACACTTAGCACATTTGGTTTGTAAATTTTCATTTAAGTCACCTAAATAAAGTTGGCAATTTAAAAAGTGTTGTCACATATCTGTCATTAATTTGCCTTCTGGGTATTATTTTTGTTGTTACTACCATGAATGGGATCTCCTCTCTGCCCCCACTACCATCATAGTGTTTTCAATCTAGAAATGTATTTACTCTCCCATTTTATGGATAAGGAAAGAGGCCCAGAGAAAATCGGTGACTGAGCTACAGTTATAGAGTGGGAAAGTTGGAGACTGCAGATTTTGAACACCCAAATTTTACTGTGCTCCACTAATAGTAAATGAAGTTGCTTACCCAGTCAAACCTTATTAAAATGGATAGTCCTTTAAGTATCACTCTGTCTTCTTTGTTGTTTTTTTTCTATTATTTTATTAAATTTTTTATTTTAATTTCAGTATGATTAACATACGGTGTTCTATCAGTTTCAAGTGTTTGGTAGTAATTCACAATTCTATACATTACTCAGTGCTCATTATAATAAGAAGTGTAACTTTCTTTCTATCAGATTTCAAAGTAGTACTATACATTTTATAGCATATCTCCACTTTTTAGCATTGTCAGTGTGAAATAGAGTGTCATGACTTGAGGAACTGCCTCTCATCTCCATTCAATTCTCCTAAGACCTGATTCCTACCAGACAGGAACTATTTTTTCTTTGAGGTCTAAATAGACCTAACAACCTATTGCACTGAGTAAATATTTAATGAAGATTGAATATTTCCTCTGTGGTGGATCAATTTACTCTTGTTGATTATCTTAGGAAAGCTTTTTTTTTTTTTTTATGTCAAGTAGTAGGTTAAGATACTTGTTTTCCTGAATATTGTTATTATTGCCAAAGTGTGTTTCAGTAATTTAACAATGTATGTTTCTTAGTTTTTTTCAGTCATCTGTTTTTCCTGATTTATATGTGAGGTTTGAATTATTGTGTTATCTCAAATACAAATCTGAGATTCGTTGACCTGGTAGCATGCAATAAAGTTATTTGCTGTGAGAGTTGTTCTTTTATTGAATTTGTGGTACTTGGAACTTTGAAAATGAAAACTATTTCCTAATGAGGTGTAAGGATCTTGATGATGCATCTTTTAATGGCAGAAATATAATTTTTGTTGATAAATATCTCCAAAAACAAATAATTTTTAATTAACAAAAAAAGTATTTTTCTTGTATTTTTAACTATTATATATTATTATATATTATATATATATATAATTTTATTATTTTAAATTTTTCTTAACTGATATTAGGTTTAAGTGAAATATATTTGTGAGTCTCTGTATGAAGTTAGTGACATAGCTTGAAAGTTTTCAACTTGTAAAACTGGAATGACTATAGTGGGATCATTTAGTGGGAGTTGTTATGGTGGAATTCAGATGTAATTATCAGAATCAATTAAAAAAACAAACTTCTCGTTTAAGTGTTAGGGAAAAAGTACATATGTATTTCATCCTCTTTCTAACTAGGAAGTATGTGAACATAATTTTGAAATAGAAAATCATGCCTAATGACAAAATATCCTTGATTTTTAAGGAATAATTTCACTGTGTTTCATATTTGATAGCTTCTGGGACCTATGTTTCAATTTAAATAACTGTTGACTTGTTTGATGTTTATTTTTCTAGAGGAAAATGGTGTGATGACAGTTATAGTACATATGTGATAACAAGTGTAGAACAAATCAGTTAAGTCATAGTGGTCTGATAACTGCTTTTAAGGTCTTTTTGACCCAGGAGTGTGTGACCTGTGAAATCTCTACTTTTTGGATTTGTTAAGATATTTTACAATGCAAGGATTTAAATTTAGATGAACTTCACTGCAGGATGTTGGTTGACATAGCCCAAAACATTAAGAGTATCAAGGTATAATTTGGAAAAAGTTTAACAACTTCTGATAACAACATACCTGAGAAGAGAGAGCATAAAGTTAGAAAGTTTCTTTTCTTCCCCAACTTATAATAAAGAGAACCTGAAATTTAACCTGGTATTTTCAAAGCTCTGATTACTCAGCAGCATTCCATTTTGTGAAAGCATCGCCAAGAAAATGTATCCAAATCTTGAGTTACAGACTATTCTTGCATCTGATTGGAAGGGGCATAGGAGTTGTTTATAAGGTTGCAGATCCAAAGCTGCACAAACGAAGGTTGAGACTTGGGGGAGGGTTTGACTCAGGGAGGGGAAGCTTCGGAGACGTTACAGCTCTGTCCAGGGGCCAAATGGGAGATAAATCACCTCTGGCCACCTCTCTTATTATTGAAATGGTTCAGCCCTGGGGTTTAACTGAAGGACTTACAGGGTTTTGAAGTGCAAATAAGATAGTGAAGGGTAAACCCTTTTAGGGTTTCATTTTGATGGATTTTTTTCCTGTGTGGATTTCTGGCACTGACTGTGATCTGGAAGGGGCCCTTAAAAAAAGAAAAGTTTTGTTTTGTTTTTGATCAATCAGGCAATAAGAACTTTCCACAGGGGTGTACTTTTCCTGCATGCATATCGATCCTATTGTGTTTGAAAGTAGGTCATTTAATTGGGCTTTTTTTTTTTTTTTTTTGAGCCTTCTGCAATGGAATTGTCATTTCAAGGTCATGTCTCTCTTTTTGGTATTAATGCCCAAGTTAGAGAGTGTTGAATGATGTGGTACTTTTGGATCAGTATTTTGGGGGGATTACTTAGGGTGGGGGTGTGTTAAAAAAAAATTACCTGGTTAAACATCAAGTCCATATCAAAACAAGTCCTTTATATATTGATAAGCAGTCTATAATTAATCTTTTTTCCATTGAGTTATAGAAGTTGTACATATTTATTGTGTATGCAATCTGTTTTGTCAGCATTGAAGTAAAAACCAGAACATTCTGAGATTCTGAAATATTTGTACTATCTTATTTGTACAACTACGCTGAAGCTTTTGGGGAAATAAGGGATACATTAAAAAAATGTTTAAGAAACAGATACGTTGATTTATCAAGTTGAACATGTTTTTTATCCCACAAATAATTCAAACACAGGAGATGAAATAAAATATCTCTTAAATTTTGTGTATTTTTAGTAAAATGGGAATGAGAGGAGAGTCATTAATGATTTCAAAGAAAAATTATTGTAATTAAAGTCTTTTTGTGCAAAAATTTTAGTGGAAAATTCAAATATTTGTATTAAAGAAATGCCATGTATGTGCTTATGATTCTTTTTAGAAATATGGTTGACAGGACTTTTCTTGAGCATTTCCCTCTTTGTTTTAGATTTAAAATAAATATTTGAATCATTTACCCTGTTTCAAAATGGTAATGTATTTAACTGCATCAGAGATAGCCCTCTGTGTTGCTTGATACCTATTATAAAAAACAGTTGTTAATCTCTGTAATTGACATTGATCCCACAATGTTCGGAAGTGACCTCCAAGTCCGTTTTTGTTTTTTCAATTCTTCAAAAATTTTCCTTTACTCTATTTTTCTATATATAGAATTAAGTTAAAATTAAATGTTAGAATTTACATTTACCTATTGCTTAAATAAGATGCTTTAAAAAACAAAAACCCAAACCCTAGCTGGCATCAGGCAGAGTCCCCTGTATCTACCAGCCTCCCTGTCATTAGTTTGTTGCTGGGAGATGTTAATATGACCCTTCCTTTGTTAGAAAAGAGATCTGTAGTCCTTCCCAGAATCCTCTTGTTAACTGTCCTTTTTACTCAAGTTGGAAGTTGTCTGATGAATGAATGGTGAGCCATTTTTATGAGCTACACATATTGTTAACATTGTGTCACACGTTGCTTTTTAATTTCTAATGTGTTTTTAATTTGCAAAGCACGCCTATGCCTTTCACAGCAGTAGAACTGAGTCAGCATTTTTGAGTCCAGATATGCTTTATTCAAACAAGACAGATCAAATTCACGAATGCTCTCTCTCATAAGCCTTCGCTTTACTGAAACACACACGTGAACAAATTCACTTTGAATATTGCTGAATAAAAGAAGATACTTGAGAAAGGCTTTTTTCCCCAAGAACTTCTCTTGCCTCTTGGCAAGTGAATTGCCCCAATATAAAAGCGTTGGGAGGGAAAAGTGAGCTGCCTAGTGAAAAGGCAATCCACAAATAATCACTCTTTTCTGCCTTTGATTGTGTCCGATTTTTTTGTGTGTGTGGCAATTGTTTTCTTTTTCGCTTAGAAGAGGTTTATGGTCCAATGTCTGTCAAGTCAGCCCCTGTCTTAAGGTTGCAGTTGTATTTCTCTCCGGAGTTCCTAGAGGTGATGTTATCTTTTGTTCACTCAGCAGTGTGGTGGTTCCTGAGAGCATCTGTCACTTTAGGCATTGCAAGATGGATGGGTCTCCAGTGAACTGCTGGTTGAAGCAAATGGTAAAAATAAGAAAAGACAAGGGTTTCAGGGTCTGCAAAGAGGACAGACAACAAGGAAATACTGTTAGAAATTAAGAGTAAGCTGAGCAATAGAGAAAGAGAGCAGAGATGGATCATATGTCATTTCATAAACATCTTGGAAACGAGAGTCTTTTGGTGGCTACCGTGATCTGAGAGGGACATCTGCATCATGGTAAATAATTCTGTGCTTTGCATTTGGAAAATGTATTTGGACTAAAAAAAAAAAAAAAGTCTGGGGAAAGTACTGAGAAATTACAATGATATACATTGTTTTATGTGACGATTTTGCTGTTTGAGAATTAGTAGTCTTTTAAAATGTAACGATTTAAAATTTTTCTAGTCTTTGAAATTTGCCTTTGTATTTTCATTTTTCTTTCCTTCTTTTCTTTTTGTAAGCATTTGAGCAACTGTAAACATTCAGTTGTTGGAAAAGTATTAACCATAGAACCAACATCCTTACTGTTTAAGTTTTTTTGACATTTTTGCAGGGGGATTTTGAAAAATCTATGCTCATGCCTTTGGGAGACTGGGGGCATCCTTTAAGTTATTTTAAGTAAACTTCCAGTTAATTTAATGGGCTCTTTGATGAAAGAAAGAAATAGAATTGTTATTGATCTGTCAGAACAAGGTGGAAATTTTATATTCTATTTAGAAATTCATTTGTTGGTGAAAGTAAAAATTTATAAATTTGGACTGATGCAGAACTGGGCCATGTAAGAGAAGGATCAGGAAGGAGCTTGGGCAGAGAGTAGGAAAGAGGAAAGGGAGGAGGGAGGATGTGCTTGAAAAAAAATGATTTTGTCAAACTTTCTGGCATTCGTCTATGAAAAAGACCATAGGTTGAAAGGCAAAGAAATTAAGACGATTAGAAGGTTTAAGTTATACAAATGGTAGAGTCTCTTCCTTCTCTATGGGTGTAAATAATAGATGAAAGAGAAAGAGTGACAACAAAGGATCAGGTCGTTTAAGAGAATGTGTGCAGCCTGAATAGGGGTCTGTGGCCCAGGGCCAAAGGTCTTAGCTTTGAGTGTAATTAGAAGAAAATACAAAAATGTCATTACTAGCAGGTGAAGTGTGCAGCACGTGGCCAAAAATTAGCAATTTTAGACTCTGAAGCTATTGGAATTGGATTACTGACCTTTTTTAAAAATCATTAAGGTCCTCGTGGAGCCATAGAGTTTCATTGGCAGTAATGCAGTTTGACCTTGTTGACCATATGGGGTAATCTTGGGTTTAGATGTTGGCAGCAAGACTCCTGACTTACAAAAAGATGTCCTTTTGTGTGTGGGTGGGTGGGTGGGTGGGAAATACATGATTTTGGAAAATCTGGGTCTTGCTTTTTTAACTGTTCTTTTGCCTGAAGACATTCTTCGGACAGTAAGAGAGGTAAGATAAAGACTTTCATTTCAAAATCTAAAAATGGTCATTTCCTATCTTTCCTCTCTCTAAGTTGGCATAAAAGGACAATAAAACTGAAAACTATTTCTTTAGAAAGCCAAAGTTAATGTTACTTTAACTATTTTTAGTACTGTAAATATGCATATTGAAATGAGTATATTCTTAGGAAAGTCCCCTTTTGGTTTCCTTTTAGTCACAGTAACAAAGGAATAAAAACACTTTTCAGTTACATATAAAAATCAGTGACAAATAGTTCTTACTTCACTTGATGTTTTATGACTATATTTCCTATTTTTCAACCCAATAGTTTATATTCGCCATAATCTATTTAAAGGAGGGAATAATATGTACACTGTAATTTTCAACCACTTGTATGCAATTATAATTATTTAGTTTAATTACTCCTAGAACTACACTACTCAAAAGGCTAGAAAACAGTAACTCTTTTTTTCTTCATGCAGTCTCTCTTTCTCAGAGAGTATTAAAGCATTTGTTTCAAAAAGTAGAAAAATACTTTTAAGTAACATTACTTATGTCTTACATTTTTGATAGTTCTTTGAGGAGATAAAATTTGGCCAAAACATCAGAGATTATAAAATTCAAACTGCTTAGAATAAGAAAATTACCTTTCAATATTTTCATTCATAAATATAAAAATAGTCAGCAGGGCTGTTAGCATATGATAACACTTATTAAACTATAGACTTGACGGATTTATTCAACTTACATTCAGTAGGATAAGAGCAGGGGGAAAATCTTAAGAAAAACAAATTATTTTTGAGTATATATATTTAGGAGTGATTATTTTGGGAATATTTAAGAAGGAGGAATACCTGTAATTGTCAGTTACAATGTATATGGAGTTATGTGAGACTTTGATAATTCATGTCTAATTGTAACTTTTGTAGAATTATAGATATTTAAATTATTTTTTTCTGGAATATGATGCATTTGGAAACTAATTCATGTTTTTACATATATACTTTTATTTTTTTATGTTTTTGCAGGTGCACAAAAGCTTTAAACAAGTGAAATCTAGACAACAGGCTCCCTGAAGTGTTGACAGCCCAACTTAATCATGACCGTGATTCAAAAATGTTAATAAATAAACCAAGGTATTGTACAGTTATAATACCCACTCCCCCCCCGCATTTTTCAAGATCATTTGTTTTAGGAAGTTATAGTTAGAATTTAAATACAACTACTATATTTGGTTCCTAAACTAATTAAGCAGATATTTCTATGAGCTCTTCTTCTATTTCCTCCCCTCTGCTTTCTCTCCCCTCCCCCATCTTTCCACCAGAAAGGGAAAAAAAGAAAAAAGAAAAAAAAACCAACCTTATTCAGCATTAAGTTTTTGCTTATTCAGTATTGCTGAATAATTTTTTTTTTGGCAACAGCCTTTGTATTATATTTCCTGTACACCTAAGTCAAGACAATAAGAATTTAGATTTTGATTCCCCATTGTTGACTGTGGTTTTTATCTTTCAAATTGTTTAATAAGAGAGAAATCTAGATTATTGGCCTCTGCAAAAAAACAACAACAACACACACACAAAAAAACCCAAACCATATTTAGTGTCTGTATAAAAATATCAATCATATGATACTACCTTGAGGTGTGTATTTTAAAAGATTTACGAAAGGGTTTTTTTTTTTCTATTTTTGTGAGGCTTTTAGTTTAGAATATAATCCTTCCCCCCCCCCCCGACATCAAAGAAAATTTAAAATTTGCTTAGAATTAAAGATTGGGGACTGCTGTTTTATGGAATTATTGTTCAGTCTGGCATAGCTAGGGACTGCATGTCTCCTTTTGGATGTTACAACGCGTTTGAGTAGCATGGCATTTCCATGAGAAGCCAAAGATCTTTTTTTCCCCCTGAATTCTTTTGAGGCCAAACAGAACAAGAGGGTCATTACCACTTTGGCATGGTCCCTGTTTGTGCCTTGGTGATCATGCACACCCTGGAACCTAGTGTTGGCTTAACATTCGGGCCTGGAACATCTGGAAAATGATCAGAGAGGGAGTGGAGGAGACAGAAGAGCGGAGAACGGTTGCGTTTTGTTACACCAGGTGCTAGGAGTTAGCAACATCCCCTGTTTGATATGGGAGGCAAATTCTGTGGCCCAGGAGTTAGGCTTCAACAATTGAAGAGGTCAAAGGACAGCTGAGTGGGGTCAGTGAGACACCATGGGGTGTATTTTGTTACTTAGTAAAAGGAGCAGCCTCCTAAAACCTTAAAGGATTCTCTTGAAAATCTGTGTTGTGAAAAGGTTTTATGAGTCTCATGGCAAAAACTCCTGATTTATCTAAGGAATGCTTGCTTTTGTCTAATGGAAGGATAATCCTTACCAAATGTTGGCAACGACTATAAGAGTCAATATAGGTCTGAAAGAACAGTGAGGGTTTGAAGTGTACTTTGCTTTCCAAAATGTTTATCATTTTAATGTTTGTCTCTCAGTGAAGAATCTTGCACTGTTGAATTACCACCCTTTTCTTTCCTCAGAGCCAAAAGTGGGGGGTGGGGGAGAGACTGGTAAGGAGCGAACCTGCATTAATTTAAAGATTATTCTAACAAGCTTTTGACTGACCCACAAACAGGATATTACGAACCTTTAAAAACACCAAAGCATGTTAACTCTGCAAAGTTACCTTAGAATTTATTTTAATGTATAAAGGGAATAAATGGCACATGAAATATAATGTTTCCAGATTCCAGAGAGGTTTTAAAAATTTAGTTGTATTTCACAGAAGTGGGTATCAGTTGATAAATAACCATAAACACATTCTCCCTAAATGTGTTTCTTGTACATTTTATAGTAGGAAGAAGAAAATCAATGCCAGGGTCAAGAATAGAGAATAAGAAAAGCAGGTATAATAATTGTTCTCTTTGAAGGGAAATGGAAGAGGGGGTGGGGGACAGGATCTGTCTGTTGCGGGAGCTGTCTTTACCAGAGCCCATGACCTCAAGGTACCACTTCCATGATTATGGATACCTTTGAAACGTATTGGCCACCTGGCAGATAGGTAGTAAAGGGGGACTGTTAGAGGAGTTTGGCAGTATTTTGATGTTCCAGTTTATTCCCTCCATATGTGTATAAATACATAGAGAATATATATTACTATATATACAGTAGCGGGAAAAGACGAAATGATGACTAGTTTATAATAGGCTTTGTTAAGCATTTTCTTACTAATTTGTAAATTTATAGTATTTGTGAATTACACTTATGTATGATTTTTTTTCAAGCTCTTAATAATCATTCATTTTAAAGCAACTTATACATAAATGTAAGACTCAGCATGCGTGCGTGTGTTCAGTGTCCATGTTCTCAAGGTTAAAGTGCCTTTCAACAACTAATTTAGAAACCTAAGTGTAGTGACTGATAATTGCCTAGAGAAAACCCACAGCTGTTAAAGTAGCATTGAAATTGTGGCAAAACTGACAAATACAATTAGCAATGTTAATAAGATAAGAAGATGGAAAGACAGAGGCAGATGAGAGTGGACGATGAAGGTAGCAGGAGGAGAAAATCCATGTAAGAACACGGTGTTCACTTGCTTTGGATTTGCAGCACTTTTTCCTCTAAGCAACGTCCTTTTACTTCTTTCTGAATTACCAGCAGAATGTATATTTTGCAAGTTAAAAAATTCAGATATATTTTTTCAGTCCCTAAGTCTCTTCTAGTTTTGAAAGAACATAGCTGGTTGGTAGTGGTCATGTCTAGGGAAAACAGTCAGATTTTGCTGATTCTAAGGCATAATTTTATCTTTGGTGCTTTTTAAAAGGTGAATTTAAATGTACTTCTATTTTACCGTAATTATGAGTGGGAATTTCTTTACCCCACTTTGCACCCTTAAAATTCTTATTGGTCATCTAAATACATTACATAGGAGACCACAGCAAGCCCAGTTTCTGGATCCAAGGACCCAATATTGCCAGAACAAAACAAAAAAAACAAAAAGCCTGCAGAAGCCTTCAATGTATGATTACCAATTATATTTATCTGGTTAATGTTTATAACTCACTTTTCCAGACAACTTTTTGGGAAAACTAAGTGGGGATCGGAAATAAGAGAATTAGGTGAGTGTTGGTATGAAAAAGATTTCATCATCTGTGCCCTTCCCATTATACTTTTTAAAGCATCCTGTGAAATTTGGAAAATTATTGTAGTTATCTTTTGAAATTCTACTCTGCATTTGGAAAATTGGTTTTTTGCCTCTGGTGTTTTATGCAGATTTGAATAATTGCTGTGATAAATCCCTACAAGTTTGTTCTCTGAAACTGGAGAAACTCTGAACTCTGAGTGTGGCAGTCTTGATGGATGCGGTAAACCACACTTTGGAAGCATTTCTGGTTATTTAATGTTTTCTGTTCTGGATTATTGACTCTTCTCCCTGTTGAAAAATTGGTCTCTAGTGACATGGTCGAGGTCACACGTTGCCTATTATTGTTTTGCTTCTTTGATCTTACACAGGGATTGCCTCTGGTAATTATACTAGTTCCAGAGAGTCCTGATGAGATGTGTTTATTTTACAGAAGAATTTCTGGTATTTCAAGGAGGAAAGTAAAGATTTCCAGTAGTAACATGTACCTCTTTGTTGCAAAGAAAAAATAGTATTGTACTTTATCTTTTAATTATGACACTCTTTAATAATTATTATGAACGTAGTTGGCGTATTTCAGTAATTATTTCCATAACAATTTAAGACTAATTGCATAGCCATAAGTATATTCATAGAAACGGTTAATTTTAGAATAAACTTAGTAGGGCTGGGTTTTTATTTCAGTACCTAAAATACTTCTGGCTTCAGAAATTGTCAAAAAAGATTCAATGGGATTTAAATGTACAGAACTATTAAAAGAGGTTGGACATTTTGTCTTAAATCTATTTGCATTTTCTAAAGATTTTCAGCAAAAAGGATGAATAAAAATGAAATAATACAGTTTTGTTTTGAATGCATGATTAGCTTTGTGCTTTTTTGGAATGTGCATGGTAAGAGATAATATCTCTTTAAATTCATTTAATGTATAATTAGATAAGACACACAAAAAGCTTAATGTATTCATTATTTTTCTTTTATGCATTCTAGTTTTAAACAAAATATTTCCCCTCACAGTCTAATGAAGGAGTCAGACACTAGAATCAACTAAATAGACTCAGGTGCAACAAATGTCAATTTCAAAGAACAAATGAAATGCAAAAAGAGCACAAAAGAGAGAGAATTGTGAACATATTCTTGTTTTTTAAAAATACATGCTTGTGGGTTCCTGGGTGGCTCAGTCAGTTAATCATCTGCCTTTGGTTCAGGACGTGATCCCGGGGTTCTGGGATCAAGTCTCACATCAGGATCCTTGCTCAGTAGGGAGCCTGCTTCTCCCTCTGCCTCAGCCTGTCACTCCCCCTGCTTGTGTGCTCTCTCTCATTCTCTCTCTCTCTGTGTCAAATAAATAAATAAAATTGAATATATATATTATATGTATATACGCTTGCTTTTAATTTTGGATTATAGACTGGGAACTTGCCAGAACCATGTTTGATTTCCATTATCACTCTCATCAGTGAATTTTTTAAAAAGATTTTATTTATTCAACTGAGAGAGAGAGCACAAGCAGGAGCAGGGGAGCGGAAGGCAAAGTGAGAAGGAGGCTCCCCACTGAGCAGGGAGCCCAGTGTGGGACTTGATCCCAGGACTCTGGGATCATGACCTAAGCCAAAGGCAGATGCTTTGATTGATTGAGCCACACAGGTGCACCAGTGAATATTTTTAATAGAGAAAAGATGTGTGAGCAGTAACACTATGTAACAAGTAATTTTTTCTTCTTTTTTTTTTCTTGTTTCAAGTTCACATTTAAATTCTAGTTAGTTAACGTATACTGTAATATTGGTTTTAGGAGTAGAATTAAGTGATTCATTGCTATAAGTAATTTTCTTATACAAAGAATCTGATAACTATGAGGGACAACAATGATTTGTATATGTGACTGTAAAATTTCTTAATAAAAAAAATCATATATAGTACCAAATAGCAGCTTTTGGAACTTGTACATTGATGGCCATTTGTTCCTAGAACAATGCCCCAGAATCTATTGTAATGCCTAATACATACAAGGGGAAATGTGCATCTTACTTTCCTTAGTATCTTTAATGTAACACAATGCTTTAAAAAAAAAAAACAACAACAACAACAACAAAAAACTATTACTACTTTTTTTTTTTAAGATTTTATTTATTTATTTTGAGAGTGAAAGAGAAAGAGAGAGATTGAGCGTTCGCACACATATGAGTCAGGGCAGGGACAGAGGGAGAGAGAGACTCTAAAGCAGATGCCACCTTGCATGTGGAGCCCAAAGTAGGGCTCCATCTCAGGACCATGAGATCGTGAACTGAGCCAAAATCAAGCGTCAGAAATTTAACCGACTGAGCCACCCAAGAGGCCCTATTACTACTCCTTTTTTCACATTTATTCTGTGCCAGGCACTATTCTAAAAATGTTGTATATGCATTAAATCTTATGTATTCTTATAAAAATCTATGATATTGGCTGTATTACCCTATTTTAGAGATGAGAGACTGAGTAACTTGCCTAATATCATATGGGTCATAGGTATAGGATTTGAAATAAAGTCATCTGACTCTATAGCCTCTGTGCTTACCCACTTCAACTGTAGGATTTCTATAAATGTTCCTTGGCGGGATAGATAACGTAAAGTTTGGAGAGTAAGTAACAATATCTATAGAGTAAAGGGTGACAGAAAATTGAAAATGACATGAGGTTGTCTTTTTTAGTATTATGTCTGGCACACAGACAATATATTGGGCCTTAGCAATAAAACCCTCAAACCAAAACCAACTATATACACACACCACAAACAGAATGTATCATCTTCATGCTCACCCTGTTTCTACATCAAATAGCATGTCTTAGTGGGGGAAAAAAACAATGACTTTTTCGTCTAAACTTAAATCCTAGTTCCAAATTTATTTTTTTAAGGATTTTATTTATTTACTTGAAAGAGAGAGCACAAGCAGAGAGAGTAGTGGGCAGAGAGAGAGAGGGAGAGGGAGAAGCAGGCTGTCCACATCAGGCAGGGAGCCTGATGCAGGACTCGATTCCAAGAAGCTGGGATCATGACCTGAGCTGAAGGCAGACGTTTAATCCATTGAGTCACTTAGGTGTCCCCTTAGTTCCAAATTTACAAACCAGATAGCCCTGGCTTGTTGCAGAAACTAGATCAATTGCTCTCTCTACCTGTCCCTATTCTGAGCTTGCTTGTTTCTTTACTTGTTTCTCCATCTTATAAATGGAAGTTAGCTGTGGGGATGTGGCTCTATTCAAATCAGCAGAAATACTTCCTATTGTCTCTAATGGGGAGGCTCATTGGTGTCTCATTGCTTTACTATTATTGATGCTAAATTGTAGCTGGGGATTCAGGAGATGTCAGCCTGATCCCTGTATTATAAAGCTCCCCCACCTATTATCCTTACCTAAATGAATTTTGCATTAAGCATTGCAAACTGGTAATTTTCTAATTCTGTCATTCTTTTCCCATTTATTAGCTGAAAATCTTTATTAAAAGTATTAAAACTCTAAATAACCAGGACTGTTTGGTTCCTCTGAAGTACAGGAAGAGCAAAATAAGTATTTCCCTCTTCCCTTTCCTTTTAGCAGCATTCAAGTAGATGCTTTGGGGGGTTTTTGGTTTTTGTTTTGTTTTCCAAGTTCTCTCTTTTTTCCTTGAGTAGCAAAATTAATTTGTGAGTTTTCGTATTTTAGATATGCCTCACTGCATTGCATTTTTTCTTTTATTTCGTCTTTGGCCTATGGGAACATGTCATATTGACTCATGTCTTTTGACATGATCCATTACCCACTGATAGCTTCTTTGCTCTCTCTTCAAGTGTATTTCCTGCCCCAGACCTGGAATTGGCTGTAATTTCAAGGAGCTTTGATTCTTTTTTTTTTTTTTAAGATTTTATTTATTTATTTGACGGAGAGAAATCACAAGTAGATGGAGAGGCAGGCAGAGAGAGAGAGAGGGAGGGAAGCAGGCCCTCCTGAGGAGAGAGCGCGATGCGGGACTCGATCCCATGACCCTGAGATCATGACCTGAGCCGAAGGCAGCGGCTTAACCCACTGAGCCACCCAGGCGCCCAGCTTTGATTCTTTTTAGTGGGGAATGGCAGTAGAAAACCACAATCAGGGTACTAAGAAGTGCTTATTGTTATTGAATTGTCATTGCCTCTCAGACTTTTCAGTAGACAGTGCTTGGAAATACAAATCTGAAATATTTTTAAAATGAATTATTACTTTAAAAATATATATCTCTGTGTATCTTCTCCATAGCCAATCTTGCTGTTAAAACTAGACTAACCCTGAAGTAGTACCTGAGATTTTATTTTAGCATGTACACGATTTTTTTTTTCATCGGTATTTTCCTTATTCTTTCTTGTCAGTAACTGATCCTTTTTTCCCTATATATTTTAAAGTTAATGTTTATCTTCTCCAGATGGTTGGTATTAAAAGTCAACTTTTAGGGGTGCCCGTGTGGCTCAGGAGGCTGGGCGTCTGACTCTTAATTTTGACTCAGGCCATAATGTCAGGGTTGTGAGAGCAAGCCCTGTGTCGGGCTCTGCACTGGGCATGTAGCCTGCTTGGGATTTTCTCTCTCCCTCTCCCTCTGCTCCTCCTTACTCCCTCTTCCTCTCTAAATAGATAAATAAGTAAAAGTCAACTTTTTTTTTAAGATTTTATTTATTTATTTGACAGAGATCACAAGTAGTCAGAGAGGCAGGCAGAGAGAGAGAGAGGGAGAGGGAAGCAGGCTCCCCGCTGAGCAGAGAGTCCGATGTGGGGCTCAATCCCAGGACCCTGGGATCATGACCTGAGCTGAAGGCAGAGGCTTTAACCCACTGAGCCACCCAAGCACCCCAACTTTTTTTTTTTTTTAAGATTCCACTTATTTATTTGACACAGAGAGAGAGACAGTGAGAGAGGGAATACAAGCAAGGGGAGTGGGAGAGGGAGAATCAGGCTTCCCAGTGAGCAGAGAGCCCAATGCAGGGCTCGATCCCAGAATCCTGGGATCATGACCTGAGCTGAAGACAGATGAGGCACCCAGGTGCCCAGAAAGTCAGTGTTTACAAATAGCCCAAGTGTAGCACCTTGAAAATATTTATTCTTGGTCAAAAGAGGAACTTGTTGAAGGAGATGGTTGGGCCAATACACGTATATCATAACTTGGGGGAAATAGTTTAGAGTAATTATGGTAGAAAATAGTAGTAGAAACTCCTAATCTTGATGAGAGGTTCGCAGTCTAAGCACTGGAATGAATTGTGTTCTCCCTGGAATCTGGAAGCACCAGGAAAGGGTGGAGGGATGTTCATCTGGCAAATCTAGTTGTTAAAGTAATAAGCCCATGTTTCACACTGCTTGTTCAAGGATAGTCAGGTTGGGATTAGCTCACTCATTATATGATATTTTCCTTTGCTGTAATACTGCTCACTACCTTAAAAATTGGAAAATAGAAAAAAAAAAAAGATAGTTTATTTATTTATTTATTTATTAAAGAAGGCTCTGTGGAATGAGGAACATAAGTTCAGGTCCCTGAGATCAAGAGTCATGTTCTACCAACTGAGCCAGCCAGGTGCACTGAAAAAAGGATAGTTTAAAAACAATACAACATTAATAGGTAAACATTAACACATTATTATGTATACTTCCCAGTATTTTTTCTGCTTGTAACAACATTATCTTTACAAGAAAAATTGTGTTTTGAAATTTCCAGTAAATTCATATAATATTATTGTCAGAAATTTCTTTTTTTTTTTACTTCTACCTACTTAGATTAAGTGGTCTGCCAAAGATGAAAGACGGAAACAGAAATGGGATTGTGTTACTTTTTCAAAAGTAATAGATTGGGCCATATCTCAAATCTATTACTTTAACTGGTATAAGAAAAAAAATCAAGGAAGATACACTCTCAAGTTCATCCTTTCTTTTTATCATTTGGAGTTTTAGGAAACTTTCTCTTGTCCTTAACAGAAAATAAAAACCTTTTCAGACAGAGGGAAAATATTGGAGGAAACTAAGTTATATAAACATTCCTAACATTTTAGGGAGTTGATAAGACTATTTTTGATTTCTCGACTTGCCACATAATGGATTAATGAAACATGACTGAGTCTTCCAATGTTGGAAGCAATGGGTAGAAAAGGGTATGAAGAAGAGAGTTCTCAAAATCAGGGGACATGCAGTTCATCCATCAGGTGCTTTGGAGTTCAAGGGCGTCCCATGCTTTCTCCCCTATATGTGGGTATTTAGTTATTATTTGTTAAATAAGTTACCCTTTGTTTATCTCTCCCTTTCATCTAATACACTGAGATTTATTGAGGGGAGGGGTAATTTTATTTTATTTTGACTTTTTAAAATTGTTGCTTGGCTTTGTGCCTATTAGCCACATGTCTTAAGCTAAAACTCCTTTTAAGTCTTGTCTTGCAGCCATGACATATAGAGACAAGGACAGATCAGCAAACATAGAAATCTATGGGTTGTTTTGGTTTAGTTTGGTTTGGTGTGATTTGGTTTGGCTTGGCAATTTAGTAATAGTATTTTACAGAGTATCCATTTACCCAATTAGGTTGCTATTGTAGGGGTTTAAACAGCTGGATAGTCTCGGTGATTAAGATAGCCTAAGAGAGCTGTTGCTATAGCCAAACTGGTTAGATTCTACTCCTGTCTTTGCCATCTCCTTTTTCTTTCCCCTTGGGCAAGTTCCTTAAATTCTCTAGGCCTCAGCTCTCTTAAAAATGAGGACAATAGAGTACTTACCTGACAGTTAGCAAGCTCTCCATGTTACTAGTATTCTAATTGTCCAAAGAAGAATGTCTCCTCTCCCGTTTCTTTTTTTTTTTCCTTTCCCATTTCTTGACAATGACAAGACCACCACCACCACCAGTAATAATATTAATGATAGCAGCAACTGAGTAGCGTATCACCTGCCTGTTAGGTGCCTACTATTGTGACACATTCTTCACACATAACATAAAGTTAATATTTGAAAAATAAGAATATGTATTCTGAAATCTTATCTAATGCTTCATTTTTTTAAAGATTTTATTTATTTATTTGACAGAGAGAGAGATCACAAGTAAGCAGAGAGGCAGGCAGGGGGGTGGGGAACAGGCTCCCCACTGAGCAGAGAGCTGGATGCGGGGCTCGATCCCAGGACCCTGGGATCAGGACCTGAGCCGAAGGCAGAGGCTTTAACCCCCTGAGCCACCCAAGCACCTCTAATGCTTCATTTTTTTAAAAAGATCCTATTTATTTATTTGAGAAAGAGAGGATGAGAAAGAGCACGGACAGTGAGGAGGGGCAGAGGGAGAGGGAGAAGGTGTCTCCCTGCTGAGCAGGGAGCCTGACGTTGGGCTTGATTCCGGGACCCTGAGATCATCACCTAAGCTGAAGGCAGATGCTTAACCAACTGAGCCAACCAGGTGCCCCTTATCTAATGCTTTAATTGTAAAAGTCTTTAGGGAGCAAGTTAAAGGAAAATTTTCTTCCTCTGTCCTGTGTACTTTGTAACTACTAAAAGAGTAAATTACTGTATTAATGATACAGTAACTATTAGCCATGAAACACTTGACAAAAGGAAATAAAAACGTTACAGATCAAGTAGTTTCCCCCAAATTGTATTGCTTGTCCTTTCCTCTTTCAACAGAAAAAGGAGTATTTAGAAGAGGCCATGGAGCCATTAGCAGGTGCTTATTTCCCAAGCTACCCTTTTCCTTACTTCTTCAGTCTTTGTTCCCAAAGCCACCAGTGATGGAAGCTGACTGTTCTACTCCATCCCTTTTATTTTTCTGTAGAAAAGGAGAAGGCTAGAGCATAAAGATCCCAGACCACAATGGTGTGGTGGTTTGTATGTGATCCTACTTGCATTTTGAGCAATTAATTAGTGGTGCATGGGGCAGTTAAGAGTCCGACTCTTGATTTCAGCTCAGTTCATGATGTCAGGGTGGTGAGGTCATGCCCCGCATCAGGCTCCATGCTGCTGAATGTGGAGCCTGCTTAAGATTCTCTCTCTCCCTCTGCCACTCCCACCCCTTTCTCTCAAAACGAATTATGGGGGGGGGGGGACACTGGGGTGGCCCAGTTAGGCATCTGCCCTCAGCTTGGGTCATGATCTCCAGGTCCTGGAATGGAGCCTCACATCGGGCTCCCTGCTCAGCAGGGACCCTGATTCTCCCTTTCTCTCTGTGTGCTCTCTCGCTCTCTCTCAAATAAATAAATAAAATCTTTAAGAAGGAAAAAAAGAAAACAAAGGTGCCTGGGTGGCTCAGTCAGTTAAGTGGCTGCCTTTGGCTCAGGTCATGATCCCAAGTCCTAGGATCCAGCTCTCCACCGAGCTCCTTTCTCATGGGGAAACTGTTTTTCTCCTGCCTGTCCTTCCCTCTGCTTTTGCTCTCTCTCGCTCTATGTCAAATAAATAAATAAAAATCTTAAAAAAAAAAAAAAAAAACATTAGTGGGGCAAAAGGAGCCCATATTATATACCATGTCTTTCTTAGAGATTTCTTTAATGTCACAAGAGTGTCTATTAGCATCTCAGAGGTCTGTAGTCCTTAATGTAAGCCAGATACATAAGTTATGAATATATATATAGAAATTGCAACTTTGCTTTCTTATTGTGTTTGATTCAACAACTGATTCTGAAAATTCTGAAAGGTAGTTCTCTGTTTTCTGACCTGAAGTTGAATTTATTCACAGTGATTTTCAGTGGCATAACATTTTCAGATGACATAACAATGTCATCTTAGGCACTGGGAGATCTTTGAGATTCACAGGAAAGGAAGGCTGGTGGTCTAGGTGGATAATGCCAACAGTTTCAGTGACCCTAGGGGTGACTGGGTGGCTCATTCATTAAGTGTCTGCCTTCGGCTCAGGTCATGATCTCAGGGTCCTGGGATTGAGCCCCACATGGGGCTCCCTGCTCAGCAGGAAACCTGCTTCTCCCTCTTCCACTCCTCTAGTTTGTGTTCCCTCTCTCGCTATGTTTCTCTCTATCAAATAAATAAATAAAATCTTAAATAAGTAAAATATTATAGCATATGATATTAAGAATACACTAAAAAGGCTTCTTCCTTGAACTTCACCTTTCTTTTGGTAGCATTGAACTGGAAATTGGGTAGCATTGAACTTGAACTAGTAAAGGGAAGAACTCCATACTCAGCACTAAAAAAGTCCAGGGTCAGTTTTGGGGCACCTGGGTGGCTCAGTGGGTTAAAGATTCTGCCTTCGGCTCAGGTCATAGAATTGACCTATCTCAGGGTCCTGGAATTGAACCCCATGCCTGGCTTTCTGCTCAGCAGGGAGCCTGCTTCCCCTTCTCTCTCTGTGCCTGCCTCTCTGCCTACTTGTGATCTCTGTCAAATAAATAAATAGAATCTTCTTTTAAAAAAAAAGAAGAAGTCTACGGTCAGTTTTATAATTCTTCATATTATCATTATCATTTAAAAAAATACCGTTATGTTTTCATTTAGAATGATTAGTCACTTTCTTTTATTCTTCAAATTGTTTCATGGGTACTTACCTTTGTTTCCCTCTGAATATTGCTAATGCTCTTGTCAGATTATGAATATCTTCTATATGGTGAAACTTGATCACCCATTTTTATGTTGTTTTAGTATTTTTATTCAGCACAATATTTATTTGCCCTGCACATACGTATTTGTTATATTGCTCCTTAAGCGAGAAATCTAAGAGATGAGATTACGTAGTTCTCCATGTACAACTGGGCACTTCTTTATTAAACTAAAAAGATCTCTTAGAGAATATAGTTCTCAAGGTTTTCAATGACAAAAGGAAGATAACTTGTTAAGCAGGTAATAGTTAAGAAGAGGCAAGATTTCCAGGCATTTGGTGCTCTGGAGAAAGACTAAAGGTCCGTCTTTGAAGTTATTCCATTGTTTTCCACTGTTAAGAGATCCCATGGTTGAGTGTGCTGGTAGTGTTCTCCCTTCTGCAAAGAAGAAAGGTGAAATAGGTCTTGAAATTTTGACTTACACATATAAAGTGGTGACACAGCCTATTTCTCCTGCAACCCCACCCTGTTTTGGTCCCGTGTGGCTCTACTGAAAAATTTATTGTTTTTGAGCTTTAGAAAATTTAAATTGTTTATGTTTGTACTAATGGGGAGTCTTAGAAGCTTGGATAAGAACTTAGTATTTTAGGAGAACTTTATTTGACAGACCTTGTTGATTCTTCTTCCACTTATAATTTTAAGTATCATACATATACTTTCAGGTATGTACTTTTTATAAGAAAGAAAACTTGTAATTGAAAGAAACCTAGTAATTTATTTCTTTTAGTTTAATAGAGATACAATGGACATATAACATTTTATAAGTCTTAGGTGTACCATATAATGATTCGATTGGGGTATATGCTACAAAATGGTTACTACAATAAGTTAAGCATCGCCTCATATAATTACAAAATTTCTTTTCCTTATAAAAAGGAACATACTAATTTAAATACATGGCATTTAGTTTATTATTACCTACTTTGAGAAAGGTTTGCCAAAATACAATTCCAGGGGCTCCTGGGTGGCTCAGGGGGTTGAAACCTCTGCCTTTGGCTCAGATCATGATCCCAGGGTCCTGGGGGATTGAGTCGCGCATTGGGCTCTCTGCTCGGCGGGGAACCTGCTTCCCCCTCTCTCTGCCTGCCTCCCTGCCTACTTGTGATCTCTCTCTCTGTCAAATAAATAAATAAAATCCTTTTTAAAAAATTACTTACAAAATACATTTCCAGCTTTTCTTCCAAATCCTAAGTATCTCTAACAAAGCTTTGATAAACTCAGCTACTCTGATGGAAATGTCTGAATACTACTCACTGCTATAAGGAGTCATGTAAATGGCCTTCTTTGCTATGCAGAGGCAGATCAGAGCCCCCAAAATCTCCTATGGAGCTCATGCATATACGTGTGAGAAACCTGACTCTAAGTTTGTGCTGTGCATCACCCATTCTCTGCTGAGTCATCACTACTGGATCTTGGCTTCCTTTTCCTGCTGAGCCCAGGTACATGTTCAAAGTCCTTCTTAAAAAAAAAAAAAAAAAAAAAATATATATATATATATATATATATATATATATATATATATATATATATGACAGAGAGAGAGAGAAACAGTGAGAGAGGGAGCACAAGCAGGGGGAATGAGAGAGGAAGAAGGAGGTGTCCTGCTGAACAGGGAGCCTGAAGTAGGCTCCATCCCAGGACCCTAGGATTATGATCTGAGTTGAAGGCTAAGCCACCCAGATACCCTCAAGGTCCTTCTTAATCAGTCCTGTAGGGACTAGCTCCAGAGACTCAATCAAAGTTGGACTTCCAGATGAAATTTAATACCTGTCCCTCTCCTTGATGGGATAAGTGGGACTAAAATATTCTCAAATTGCCTCTCTTTCTTTTTAAAATTTTTTAAAGTTTCATTTATGTAAGTAATCTCTACACTCAACATGGGACTTAAACTCACAGCCCTGAGATCAAGAGTTACACACTCTTCCAACTGAGCCAGCCAGGTGCCCCTCAAATTGCCTTTCTTGAAATGAGATTCATTCAAGTTGAACTTGTACTCTAAAAGTGCAGGATTTATCATCACACAACTAGATATTGAGTTCTGGTTCTGACCTTTATCAGCTGGGTGATAGCAAACAAATTACTTGGCATCTCTAAGTCTTAGTTTTTCATCTAGGAAATGAGAAGAGGCCCTACCTACTTCAGAATACTAAAGATTAAATAAAATAACTTTTATGAACTGTTCAGAGTACTGTCCATCTCAATGTCCCTCAAACTGTTAATCTTAAAATCCCCTTATACTCTTAAAAATTGAATTTTGCTTATGTGGATTATATTTATTAGAAATGAAGACAAAAATGCTTTTAAAGATTTTATTTATTTATCTGAGAGAGAAGGAGAGAGAGAACAAGTGGTGGAGAGGGGCAGAGGGAAAGAGAAAGAGTAAGAGGCAGACTCCCTGCTGAGGAGGGAGCCAGAGACAGGGCTCAATCCCAGGACCTGGAGACCTAGAGATCATGACCTGAGCTGAAGGCAGACACTTAACTAGCTGAGCCACCCACATGCCCCAAGACTAAGAAATATTTAAAACATATATTAACTTCAAAAATTAAAATAATAAACCCATTACATGACAACATAAAAAACACATTTTTTGTGAAAAAGAACTGTATTTTCCAAAAAATTTAGCAAGAAGCTTGGTCTGTCTGCTTCCACATTCAACCTCTTGGGTATCACACATCATGCAGCCTCTGGAAAATTCTGCTGTCTACGTATGAGAGGCTGAGAGTAAAAAAGGCAAATACTATCCCAGTAAAAAACTTGAAAAGAGTTTTGACTTCATGGACCCCAGAAAGGGTCTTGGTGACCTCAGACCACTACTTTGAGAATTGCTGGTGTAGCCAATAGTTAGCACTTCATGAATTGTAGTTATTATTGATATACATGGAGATTTTTGTAAATAGCAAGAACGGTATAAATATTCCTTATGAGAAGTAAGGACCATGACTTTAAAACTTCCTATATTATACTTTCCTAAAGGGTCCCAAATGAGATAACACTTTTTAAAAATAAACACTAATATACATGAATGAGTTCTCTGGGTTTAAAATGTTTAAATCTTTCTTTCAGGAATTTGTCAATTAAGTATATTATCATAAAGCTTTAATTTTTTCCCCCCAGAGAAGTGTCTCCCCCTACTGTATGTACCAGGATAAGAAGATTTTAGTAGAGAGAGAAGTAATTAGAGATTTACTCTAAAAGCACTGATAGTTGGTATAAGGTAATGGAAGTCCACTAGTTTTAAGGAGGAAGTGTGAGCCCCATTGTCATCATGTATGGCTTCACAATTGACAGGTAAATCTTGATTTACTGGTTGGAGAAACTTAAAGCATTTATTATTATTTGATTCTCAAAACAGTTCCTCCAAAGGGTCTTTTTGAAATGGGTTTGGATTATAAAGACCAAAAGCAAAAGTGGTGTAATTGATCCTCAATACAAATTTTCTTAAGAAGTATAAAGTTTATGTTTGAATCTTCACAAGATACATAGTATAGTTTATGTCTGCCTTTCGTGTACTTTGCAGATATAGTGTCCTCTAATTATATCAATTTTTTCCTTTCTTCCTCTTTCTCTTTGTGGGGGTGGTGTAGACCATGGGGAATTCATATGCTGGGCAACTGAAATCTGCTCAATTTGAGGAAGCTCTCCACAACTCCATAGAAGCGTCTCTCAGATGTAGTAGTGTGGTACCACGGCCAATTTTTTCCCAGCTGTACTTGGACCCTGACCAGCATCCTTTCTCATCTGCAGGTACGTTTCTCAATTCTGCACATTTCTAGACTCCTTTTAAAAGAAATGGAAATTCCAAATCTGGGGACCCCTGAACAACATTGATTAAATATTAGACATTGCTTGTCTTCTTGTCCTCTGATACCTTTCAGAACTATGAATTTTTCTTTTGGTAATTTTTCCATAAGCATCTTTTTATTAACTTAGCTGTGATTTATTTGCTTACCCAGATGTGAAACCCAAAGTGGAGGATCTGGATAAAGATTTGGTACACCGCTACACTCAAAATGGAAGCCTGGATTTTTCTAACAATCTAACAGTTAATGAAATGGAAGATGATGAAGATGATGAAGAAATGTCTGATTCAAATAGCCCACCAATTCCCTATTCACAAAAACCTGCCCCAGAAGGGTCTTGCACTACAGATGGTGGGTTTAATTTTTGTTTTTTTTTCTGATCCCTCTTTATTATCTGGCTAGTTTCCAATCATTGCATGTGGTGCTCAAGACTGGAAACCAGTAATTACAGAAAGGAATGAGGAATGATTATGCTCTCTCTGACATTATCTCCTGTGTTTCACCGCAGGTGTCTATAAGAAAGACAGGTATTATCATTCTATCTTCTAGATGAATAAAGTGAGATTCACAGCAGTTGAATGACTTCTCTGAGATGATATGTGGCAAAACAGGCCTAGGACCAGATCAGGATTTTTCCTGCAAGAATACTACTATCTTAGGAACTTTTAAAGTGTCTGTCTTCCTACTTTTTTAATCTTCCACCCTCAAAAACAATAATGGATTTATTAGATGTTTTATATTTACGTTTTCCATTTATTTTGAACAGTCATACAGTATAGTGTTATTTGTAGAGGATAAAAATGTACATATTTTGATAACTCCATTTTATTTATTTTGTTAACTTCCTCTTCCACTAAGGCTTCAACCACACTTTAAAAAGGAAATCCAAATATAAAATATTCTCGGTATTTCATTGTTTTGATGATGTCAGAACTTAAAGTGTACTCTCTTCCCTTTGTTCAGTGTATGCTGTTTCTGGCTATCCACATACTATCCCAGCCTAATTAGTATGTGGATTCTACTCTCTCTATATTAGCCAGGGTTCTGGTTTTATAGCCAGACGGGCTTGCATATAAAATCACCTGGGGTGATTACAATGCATGCAAATCTTAGGAGTGAGGAGGTGGGAAAAGAGGGGTAAGATTCTGAGACATTCTCTCTACAAAGACTGATTGCATATAAACTGGGATAAACTATAAACTCAAATGTGCAAATCCAGATAAACGAGTGTACACTGAAAGTTTATCTCTTTTTTTTCTTTCCTCTCTCTCCCTCCCTTCTCCTTTCTTCTCCTCTCCTCTCCTTTCTTTCATTTCCTTCTCAAAAGAATCTGGTAAACTGTAAAAAGTTCAAAACCCTTAGTTTTAGTAGCCTATCTACACCTGATTCACTACAAGTATGCTGGGCCTCCCTCTAGCACATCATTTTTTTATAAATTTTGTTCCACATGTGTTTGGTTTCTTTGGTCCAGACTTAATGTAATATATATCATTTTACTTATTATTGGTAATAGAGGCCTTTTCGCCTATATTTGTGTAGAAGGTGACCAGATTGGGATTCCACTTAGTTGTTTTATATCCATTTTTGTGACTTTTATTTAATCAGTCACGTCATACTTTACAGTTAACAACAAGACATTGAAATTGTGCTTAAAGGGTGCCTGGGTGGCTCAGTGGATTAAGCCACTGCCTTCGGCTCAGATCATGATCTCAGGGTTCTGGGATCGAGTCCCGCATCGGGCTGTCTGCTCAGCAGGGAGCCTGCTTCCCTTCCTCTCTCTCTGCCCGCTTCTCTGCCTGCTTGTGATCTCTCTCTGTCAAGTAAATAAATAAAATCTTTAAAAAAAAAAAAAAGAAATTGTGCTTAAAAATATTGTTGGATTGTCACTGAGAATCTTGTTAAATGGAAGAATTAAATAGAATCAGAGTAAAAAGCTCTAGGAGAGAGTTTTGAAATATCAAATTTTATACCAGAAATGGGGGAGGGACTCTCTTGTTTTCCGTGTGCTCTGAATATGTTTTTATTTTTATTTTTTAAAGATTTTATTTATTTATTTATTTGACACACATAGAGAGAGAGAGAAATGGCAAGTAGGCAGAGAGGCAGGCAGAGAAAGAGGGGGAAGCAGGCTCCCCACTGAGCAGATAGTCCGATGCAGGGCTTGAGCCCAGAACCCTGAAATCATGGCCTGAGCCACCCAGGTGCCCCTCTGAATGTGTTTTTAGTTTGCCTTTTGGAGTGGTGACATTGAGTATTACTAACAATCAGGTGTGGAAAGCTGTTTAGTGCACACCAGGATATAAACACCACCTAACAGCAACAATTTCTTGAACTTTGAAATGTGAGAACACTATTCTTACCGTGTAGTGATTGTGTAAAGTGTAAGGGAAGGGTGATAGTTAATTTTAGAGATGAAGGATAAGACCTGGAGGTGCAATTTTCCTGGGGGGTGGGGGATCTCCCCGAGCATAAATTCACATTCCAAGACAACTCGAAAACACTAGTCCTACACATAGATTCCTATACATCAGCTGCTTTGGTTTCTTATAATTAATTACATGCCCGTATTTTTCCCCTTTCAATTCACCGGAAGGTGGCCATTAAAAACAAAAGGCGTGGTTTATAATTTGATAGTTTAAATTTGTCCATAGCTCTTTTAATTTGGCTCCGTCTAGGGTAGTTCCAAGAGCCCTCTCCCTCTAAGACAGAAGAGTCCTGATTTTTTTCTTATAGAAATGACAGTGAATTAGCACAATATTCTTAGCATACCACCTTCCCTTCCTGGGAAATCCTCTATTTACCTAAGACTTAAAGGAAGGGAAAGCTATTTTTAGAGGCAATTTAGATAAGCAGATACTTAATACCTGATGGGCTTCTAGGGGTTACCATTCTGATGTAAATTTCGGTTGCTAATTTCTTATGTAAATTATTGGAATAGTGTAGGTTCCCACCCTGCTGGGAGGCAGTTGATTGTCTAAAGAGGTGAAGGGCAACCAAATTTGAAGCCTCCAAATTCGGCTTCGATTACTTTAGTTTGTGTTGACAGCTGTTTCAGTAAACGTTCCCCTCCCCCCTGCTTAGATTACTCTGTAACCTTCAAGTTGGAGATAATTGGAGAATGCAAATCTGGTTCTGTGAAGTGAAAACCTTGGCTATTTTCTTAAGAAAATGCTGATGAAGTTTACAAAGAAGGACCCTCTACCATTATTCCTTTTCTTAATTAAAATAATTTGCTGCAAAGGCCTTGGGGTTAAGGCAGCATTTCAGTATTGCTTTTTAAAAATGAAGCTACTTAGGAGCAAGTTTGTCAAATGTTATTGGTGTGCACATCGGTAACTTATCTTTCTTTCCCTGCATATAGTAAACAGGCTTAGATCCTTCCTTAGGGCACTCTTCCCCAGGTCTTCCAGAAGCCTCTAAAAGAAAGATTCTGGCTTTTCTTTCAGGATTAGTCCAGGTGTGATTTAAAATTACCCTACAAGGGAGTAGTAAGGTGTCTTTTCATTTTGTTTGCAGCTTTACTTGAGATTGAATCATTGATCCTTATTACATTAGTATTCTGACATATTTCTAGAGACTGGAACTACCTACTACACAAAATATTTGGAACCTACAGACCTTAAAATATAATCACATTTCCTAGATTCTTAAGCTACCTGCTCTTCTTTACAGACACACACAGCTTATTTTCAATCTTAAAAAGAAACAAAACAAAACTGCTTATTGCTCTTTGCATAATGCTTTTTCTTAATTGGGGATCCAGTTAATGTATTTTGTATATGATTAGTTGATTTGAATCCCAAGAATGAGGGTTAGAAGAAACAGTTAAAAAACATCACAGAAAAGCTCAGACCCTTGCTGGGTGAGGTTATTCTCAGAATAATTACAAACTAGACTTAGAAACTTTTTCTTGATTTTGCAACTGTTTCTGGCCTTGGATTGATTTCTTGCTGACCTGTTACTGGATTCAGCCTTGCCTTCTCTTTCTCTCCTATTCTCTTTCCTCTTAATTGAATTGGCCGAGTGGCTTGTGTTGGTGAGTAACATGAAGGCAAAAAGATAAAAATGGGACGTTGTAAAAATAGACTTCATTTTTAAAGAACAGTTTTAGATTTAAAGAAAAGTTGAGAAAATAGGATAGGGTATATCCCTGCAGTTTCTCCCATTGTTGACATCTTTCATTATTACTAATTTTTAGAAAAGATTTTATTTAGTTAGTTGAGTGAGAGAGAAAACTCCAGTAGGGGTGGGGTGGGGTGGGCTTGCATGGAGAGGCAGAGGATGAGGAATAAGCAGACTCCCCACGGAGCAAGGGAGCCTGAGGCGGGATTCAAACCCAGGACCCTGAGGTCATGACCTGAGCTCAAGGCAGATGCCTAAAGGACTGAGCCACCCAGGCGCCCCTATTATTAATTTTAATAATAACTAAAGTTCATAGTTTATTTGGGTTCTTTAGTTTTTACCAATATCTTTCTGTTCCAGAATCTCACAAGGATACTAACTTAGTTAGTCAACATGTCTCCTTAGGCTCCTCTGGGCTGTGACAGTTTCTCAGGCTTTCCTTGTTTCTGATGACCCTGACAGTTTTAGGAATTATTGGTAAGGTATATTGTAGGTGACCCTCTCCTAGAGTTTGTCTGAGGTTTTTCTCCTGATTAGGCTGGGGTTATGGGTTTGGGGAAAGAAGATCGCAAAGGGAAAGTGCCATTTTCATCACATTATGTCAAGGGTACATTTTGTCAACATGATTTATGGCTATTGATGTTGGCCTAGATCCCCTGGTGGGGGTAGTATTATCTCCATTCTTTCCCCCACTTTCCATACTGTGGGAGAAAGTCACGATGCTCAGCTCACAGTTAAGGAATGGGGAATTTGTTCCACCTTCTTGAGGATAGAGTATCGGCATAAGTTATTCAAAATTCTGCATGGGAATTAGTCTCTTTCTCCCAGCCCACTTATCAGTTTATTCAGTCATTTATATCATTATGCACTCATGGATATTTATTTTATGTTGAGTTATAATCCAATGCTACTTTACTTTGTTTCTCAAATTGTTCCAGTTTTGGACTTTGGAAGCACCTTCAGTTACTTCTTGTGCCCCTTTTACATACTCTCATCATTGTGCCTTTTTTTAAAAGCATAAAATAGGGTATTTTCTCTTTTCATTGTCATAAGCACCACGTAAATTTTTTTTAAGGAAGAAGTTAGTAGAAAAGACTCTTCTAGAATCCAGTCATTGTTTAGTCGTTTTTACTTCCAACCTCTAGATGTCCTCATGTCATTAAGTGGGAAAACCCTGAAAGGCTGAATCACTGAAAACTATTTGTACTTCGTAATTTGAGCTGACTGTGTGTTTCTCTTTTTGCCACAGAAATCACTCTGAAGTCATCTTTCTTCTGTAGAAAATCCTGCTTTCTTCAGGTGTTCTCCACACTCTGTCCTCTTGACTGTATCTGTTAAGCCCAGAACCAAAATTGTATTTTCCCCCTTGATCTCCCTTTGCTGCAATGTATTGCTTTTAGAAATCTCATCAGAAAAACTGTGAGTTTTAAGGATTCATCAGCAAGTATGAGGTAGGTGGGTGCCAATAGATCATGGCTCTCAGGCAGGGGCTGGTGTGGAAAGTGCCGCTTGGATTCAACCTGCAAAACTGGGTAGTAGGACTCAGCGGGAGGGCTGTGGCAGGGGAGGAAAAAGGCAGTGAAGAAACAATAGGAAGGTCCTACTTCAGACCAAGGGAAGGTGAAACATTCGGAGTCAGAGAGATGTTAACGTCAATGATGAAGAGGCATCGATTTCGAGTCAGGATGGGTTTTAGTTCCATCTTTTCCAGTTGCAGAATATTTGAACTTGGACCATCTTCTTAACCTTTATGGGCCCTCATGTTCTTATTTACATACTAAATAGATTAGTGTTACCCAGTCTTGACTCACAAATTTCTTTTTATGGTAATATGCAGTTTTTTGAACTCCTTAGGAATTTAAAACCCAATTCTGTCACTACATGGGACATGATAAAGAACTGATTTTAAGTATAAAGTATTTATTTTAGACCAATATGTTAATATACTCTATGATCTTATTCATGCATATGAGAAAAAATTGTCTACATTTAATTATTCAGTAATTGTTTCTTAATTTATTCAAAATTGGTTTTGTAAGAAAAAATATATTTCATTGACAAATTCAAAAATGAAATATAAGTTTTTTGGGGGGGCTAAATGTATTTAAGTGTTTTCCAGCATCAAAAAAGAAAAAAAAGTCAAAAATCTACTTTTAATACCCATATTTTAGAATTTTTATATTTTAGGATTAAAAGGGTATATTAGTATATTTTTATAATTTTTACTCTATATGATGAAAAGGTTTCTGGCTGCTGCTTGCAGAATTTCTGCTACTGAAAAGGCTGCAGAATGAGGTTGGCTTTTCCCTCTTACATGAAGAGCCAAATTGGATTATGATCACTAAATTTTACCTTGACATTTTTTTTTGGTGTCCTAGAAACACATTGGTGAATTTCATATAATTTTATAATTTAATGAGTGGCGTTGGGATTGAATCTAATTTTCATTTCTAGCAAGAGCATCTTTAGACACATTTGTAAAATGACTGTTCTCATTTACACAATCAGTGCTCCCTGAGTTTCCCATCATTAACCAACAGTGTATTATGAGTATAAATTAAGCACCATATTAATACATATGACTGGTAATAAAAACAATTGTATGAAAATCAAAGTCACACACCGATATGGAGTTCAAACAAGTGAGTCCTGAGTTCATTTGGCAGGTGTCAGCTATCCCTACATGTGTAGCAGGGAAGGCCCTCAGAACATTGTTTTAAAAGTAGGATATTAGAATGATTATTTATTAGCTTTTAGAAATTGATAATGGTATCTATTGAGTTTGACTTATAATTCCAAGTATTGTGGATTACCTTTATAAATTCCTGGGAGTTTGATAACTACCTGTTGGGAAATGCTGGTCTTGAGATTCTCTATAGCTCTGATGTTCTAAAAAGTTCATAATTTAATTTGCAAATTTATATAAGTTGGTACAGATTCATCATTTCATCTAGTCCATTCTTTCTAATGTGGTGTGAGTCAAAGTTGTAGAAAGGTCGTATTGTTACTGCTTAGTGACAAAGACAGTTCCCCAAGCACCCTGTTTTCCATCCTTTGGGTGATCATGAACCTCTCATCGCTGAGTTTATCTATACATTTTGGGAAGATACATGATCTGCCTTTTGGAGCAAGTCATGATGAAGGCGCTATTTCTTTTTCTTTCTTTTTTTTTTTTAAAAATAAAGATTTATTTATTTATTTATTTATTTGATAGACAGAGGTCACAGTAGGCAGAGAGGCAGGCAGAGAGAGGGAGGGGGAAGCAGCTCCCTACTGAGCAGGCAGCCCAATGCGGGGCCTGATCCCAGGATTCTGGGATTGTGACCTGAGCCAAAGGCAGAGGCTTTAACCCACTGAGCCACCCAGGCACCCCAAAGGCGCTATTTCTTATGGGAAATGTGTTTCTAGGTTTACTGTCTCCACAAATTAATAATTCCTTTGGTTAAAGAAATTAGTGCTTCTTTTAGGGCTTTAAAATGCCTCCTAGATGGACGCCTGGGTGGCTTAGTCAGGCATCTGCCTTCAGCTCAGGTCATGATTCCACGGTGCTGGGACTGAATTCTGTGTTGGGCTCCTTGCTCATTGGAGAGCCTGCTTCTCCCTCTGCCTCTCTCTCTCTCTCTCTCTGTCTCCCTCTGACAAACAAATAAATAAAATCTTTGAGAGAAAAATAAAATGCCTCCTAGATTTAAGATTTTAGAATTTGGTTATATGTCTATGTTCACCTCGCATGGTTTTAGATCTGGATTATAATTGTTCTTAGCTTTTCTTTTGCCAAGTTGAGTAGTATAATTTTGGTCTGTTTTTATATAGTAAACTTCCACGTCTGACATTCCTGACATTACCAAACCCATTATGTAACCTAAGACAAGTTCCCTAATCTTTCTGAGCCTCAATTTCTCCATCTTGGAAAAGAGTTAGTAGTTGTTGAGAGGATTAAATGAGATAATCTATGCAGTGGTTAGCACTATACCTGATTTACGTTAAATGCTCCGTATATTTTTCTGCCATCAATATCATCATCATCACCGTTTCCCCACTTTTAAACCTGTGAGTCCTGTCCCTGCAATGGATGAGGGCAGCAGAATTTTTTTTAGGGGTTTTATATATCCATAGTTTCCAAAAAAATGTTTGTAAACTAAATAAGTAATATGACTTACATGTACAAATGAATATTTTGCAAATACATAGATGATATTGTGAATAATAAAATATAGATTCACTCAGAATTGTTAAAGAATTCACAGTAACATTCTGCTATTGTTTTTCCTCAATTCACAAACACTAAAGTTAAATATGAAAGTTTTTAGTGTTAAAAAGTAAGATTGAAATGGTTGAACCTCATTGTTTTATCATTTTAGCCCTTCTTGTGTTGACTTCTTCCGATTCCATTATGTCTGCTTTTGAGAATTGATGAGCCAAACCATATGTTTGGATGTTGTTTTCTTACTATTTCTCATATACTAACTGATGACATCCAATTGTTTGTTGGTTTTGGGTTAACATCATAATATGAATTGATACTGGAAGAATTTAGCATGGTTTATTCCCTACTTTGTTTTGGGCAATGATGATGATCTCCTCAGGTTTGTGTGTGGAGAGTTAGATGTCCATCCTTTATCTTCCACAACTCTCTGAAATAGTATTTATCATACTTTTGTTCACCCTCTTTGGTTGCAAGTGAAACCCAGCCCAACTGAGATTAGCCTTAGGTTGAATGAAGAAGATATTCAATGAATTCTTAAGCAAAATGTTTCACAGTCAAACCACAGGAAAGGCACATACACTGGGCTTCAGGGGCCCACATACTGCCAGAACATTCCGCCTCAACCTACTATCTGCTGACCATGCTGACAGACTTCTCTCACAAGGCAAGGAACTGAGCCACAGACCACACTAAGCCACACTCTGGCTCCATGTTCAGAATTATTAGAGAAAAGGCTTTGAATGGCCTAGTTTATGTCAGGTGCCCCTGACTAATCAACTATGGCCAACTATATGGGATATTGTAGTGACTAGCTCTAGTCAATCTAGAATATCACAATTCTCTAAGAGGAATCATATACTTAGAGTTCAGGGAGGTCTGATTATCTCCCAGAAGATATGAAATGGGTGCTTTGCAGCAGAAAATAGCTGCCCTCTGTAATATTGTTTTGTGTCTATTGGTTCCTTATATACTCCTTCAACTAACTGTAATGCAAACTCTTAGAGGAAGGTATGTTTGTTCAACTCTATCCCCCAGCCTAGGGCAGCATCTGTTGCAAATTATTTTTAAGAAATGATGAGCTAATGAATTAGTATGATACATTATGGTACACAAAGTGTTAGGTAAGGTTTTGTCACGTGTTGTCATGTTGTATCTCATGAAGATTGTCCTCACAGTTCTGGGTTCTAGTTCTGGCCGTTCATTTATGGGCCACTAAACTCAAAGGTACAGTCTCTTCCTGGGTGAAATGGAAAGCCTCCCTTTTCTATGACAGAAGTCACCATTTACAGAAGTGAACTTGCACTGAAAGTATAAAAATACTGTATTATGTGCACATAAAAATTACATTTTTCAAAGTTTCCTCTGTATATTTTTCATTTGCTTACTTGTGGATCAGAAAATACAAAGTCATCAATGTTGGCCAACCCTGTCAGAAATACAACCTTTTGTGTCTTTTCAGCTCCACTTAGAGGGGCACATGTGATTTGGCTTCTGGTTGGAGAATATGGACTTTACATTTAGTCCTTAATAGTGATTCCTATGGGTAAATTCACTGTCCAAATGGGTGATAAGAAGATAGAAACTTTCCAAACATTTCACTGTGTCCTCTTTTACTGGGTTTTAGGTTTTTGTCAAGCGGGAAAGGATTTGCGTTTGGTATCTCTGTGTATGGAACAAATCGACATCCCAGCAGGATTCCTCCTGGTGGGGGCCAAGTCTCCCAATCTTCCTGAGCACATCCTAGTGTGTGCTGTAGACAAGCGATTTCTACCAGATGATCATGGGAAAAATGCACTTTTAGGTGAGTATTCCACACTTACCAAATTCTTCTAAGGTGAAGGAGTCCAACTACAAATTTATTTTTAAATTATCACAGAATTTTCTCTTTAAAAAGTCACAGAATTAGTTGGGAATTCTATAGTTTAACTCAGGTATGAAACATCTTTTTCTTTTAGTAACTTCTCAAAAATTACCTTTTACTTCTCAAAACACCCACCTTGAAGAGACTTTTCTAAACCAGGTTTAAAGGATGGCGTTAGAGTTATCAAAAATTAATACTTTGGGGACATCTGGGTGATTCAGTCTGTTAAGTGTCTGCCTTTGGTTCAGGTCATGATCCCAAGGTCCTGGGATAGAGTCCCATGTCGGGCTCCCTGCTCAGTGGTGAGTCTCTTTCTCCCTTTGCCTCTGCCCCTCCCCCTGTTTGTGCTGTCTCTCTTTCATGCTCTCTCTCAAATAAATAAATATAAATATTTTTAAAAAGTTAGTACTTTGTTAAGCAAAGTAGGATTAATTCTTTATAGAGTCAATGATTTGGACCTGATGTCAAATCAACTCTCAGTTATTCAGCTGCGGATTATCCACTTTGTATCTTATTGCTAGTTTCTCCACACCACCCATTATTCCTAACTACACTTGATTGATGTGATTCTCATTTTATATTTAGCATGAGTTCAACCAAAGTAACTAAGTATAGGTGATATAAAATGTGTAACTCTATCTCAGAATTGTTTTATTCTCTGGTATTACTTTGAGTCTGTGCTTTTTGCATAATCTAGCTTCATGGGAAATGAACAGTGGATTTATTTTTAAATTAATATTAATGATTAAGAAGATAAGATGTCACATGAGGCTTATTGTTTTCTTTGCTGCTGTGTTTCTCTGGAGTTTCTTTTGTTTCTCAGAATTTCTCTAAGTATAGATGCAATCATATGCTTTTGGTGCAAATAACAATAAAAATGAAAAAGAGAGAAGAGGGCAAAGAATTCAAGAATTGTGTCAGTTCTTTTTTTTTTTTTTTAAGATTTTTATTTACTTAATTCACTGACAGATCACAAGTAGGCAGAGAGGCAGGCAGAAAGAGAGAGAGAGGAGGAAGCGGGCTCCCCACTGAGCAGAGAGCCCAACATGGGGCTCGATCCCAGGACCCTGAGATCACGACCTGAGCTGAAGGCAGAGGCTTTAACCCACTGAGCCACCCAGGTGCCCCAAGAATTGTGTCAGTTCTAAGCTGTGCTTGTTTAGTTTGATGCATTTTTCCTAGTTATACGGTGTTATCGGACTTTTAGAAATATGTACATTAGTATCTTGAGTCAGAAAGTAACCTTGCCCATACTTTATAAAGGTTCCTTACATTATAATTTAAAGACTTCTCTTGGTGCATAGGAAAAGAAGCGATGCTTTCCATAAGGCTTTCATAAAAACATGTTAATTTTCTTTTCTTTTAGTGGTTTTGACCAGATGATTTAACATGGAAGTCTAATGGTTGTTTATACATTAGCAAAGAAGTTCCCAAGTCTTCAGTTGTTCACACATTTATCCAACACTATGTGTTCCAAATGTACTGTGTGACAAAATCATGCTAAGCTGTGATGTGGGGACACAAAAATGATAAGACACAGAACTAGTAACCCAGTTGGTTTGTGGTATAACAATTTTGGGAAACTTCCTTTTACCATTTTAAAAGCATCATAGCTTCAGGGAGCCTTGCTGGCTCATTTAGAAGAGCATGCAACTCTTGAACTCAGGCTTGTGTGTTTGAGCCCCATGTTGGGTGTAGAGATTACTAAAAATAAATAAACTTAAAAAATATACAAGCATCACAGTGTCATCAAATGGAATATTTAACATGTGGGTCTGACCACAAATAGAAAAATCACTCATGATGCCTTCTTGCTTAGTGATTTTTCATGACCAGAGGAATCCTCCTAGAATGTGTCATAGAAAGGATACAACAGGGCGCCTGGGTGGCTCAGTGGGTTAAGCCGCTGCCTTCGGCTCAGGTCATGATCTCAGGGTCCTGGGATCGAGTCCCGCATCGGGCTCTCTGCTCAGCAGGGAGCCTGCTTCCCTCTCTCTCTCTCTGCCTGCCTCTCTGCCTACTTGTGATCTCTGTCTGTCAAATAAATAAATAAAATCTTTAAAAAAAAAAAAAAGAAAGGATACAACAAACATTAGCAGAATAATAGGTTTCATAATTATAGATAATCAGGTGTATGAGATCAAAGACCATGAGTATTGGGAGTTGGAACCAAGGGTAAAATGCCGGGTTTACCACCTTAGTACTTTCAGAACTGGGGCAGGCTTGTTATCCTCTTGAGGTCTCAGACTCTTCATCTGTAGAACGAGGCCAATGATGCCTACCTTGCAGGGTTATAAAGATTAAATAATGATGTTTATAAGGCACACATCCACCATAGCGCTGAAAACAGAACACTTGTTCTTTATATGGTAGTTATTCTGCAACTCTGTCATATTTACTCATACCCTTATAGAAATGGAACTTTGCTTACTTTCTCTAGCCTTGTGAATGGTTATAATTTTTTACTAACTACTTTCCAAATTGAAAGTATAGTGCAACACAAGGGTTGAAGCTGTTTATTAGATAAGTATATTGTTGAGATTTTTATATATTCAGTGTCTGTTGTCTAAAAGTTAATATCCATCCAACATTCCTACTGATGATAAATTATTTCAGTATGCATTAAGATATAGTGGGAAAAAATGTTAAGCTTCAAATATACTTGCATCCCGGTGGATTCCAATATCAATTTGTCTGACTTTTTATATAAATTATACAGATTCAAAAGACCGTGGGGGAATCGATTAAATATATATTGATCCAGGGGCGCCTGGGTGGCTCACTCAGTTAAGCATCTGCCTTTGGCTTAGGTCACGATCTCACGGTTTTGGGATCGAGTTCTGCATCAGGCTCTCTGCTCAGCGAGGAGTCTACTTCGCCCTCTTACTCTCCCTCTCTCTCTCAAATAAAAGAAATAAAATCTTCAAAATATAGTGGCAGGTCATTCATGTGTCCCAAATCTACCATGCAATCGGAAGACTAAAAATGTAATTTGGCTGTAAGAAGCACAATTTTTTCTGACAATGACAACAAGAAATTTGAGCAGATAAAATCTCTCTTGAACCAAGGTTAATACTGAAACCATAGAGAGTTTTAAAAATGAGCTGTAGCATTCTATCTCTTTAATATTATTAATTCTCATCATTAATGTGCCACTTCGGTAACTGAAGATTGTCCAGTTACTTTGCTTTTCTTCCTCTCACGCTCTCTTGCTTTTCACCTCAGAGAACAGGCAAGAGAAAAGAGAAAACCTCACCTTGGTAATTTGTTAATTCTAATTCTCACACTACATCATTTATGAACTATTTTGATCTATCCAATAGATATGCTTGGATCTTTCAGGGGGCACTGTCTTTAAGTATTTTTGCTAAATTGTTCTTAGATCATTTTACTGTGTTTGGGTGCTATATGTGCCTTGCAAACCAGGCAATTTTCCATCAAGGCCTGATAATCATATGACAATGTAAATTATATGGAGGCACTGATTTTATCTGCTTTGTTCCATGCTGAAAACCTGGTACCTGAGACAGTGTCTAGCACATGGTAGATAGAGTACAAGTATTTGTTGGATAGATACATGCATATCTGAAGAGATGGATAGTTCGATGGTTTGGGGACTTGGTGAACTAGGCAGCCATTGATAATTTTTTTTTTTTGATCTCCAGCTCTAAAATATTAGATAGCCAAATACTCTCAAATGCAAACCATCTCTGAATATATTTTAAATAATTTATGAAGCTACATTAATGTTTATAACTCTATAAAGTCACCATAATAAACTAATTACATAGAGTTACTAATTTTATGTAACTGATCAGAAATTAGAACAATCTCTGTCCAGTTTCACACAAGATGCTCAATAAATATTGCTGAATAAATAATAATAAATTGGACTGCCATTTCTAAATGTTCAGACTTGATTGTCAGCATTCTGAGATTAGTACATTGTGAAATATTCTGTCTTTAATCCTGGTGGCCTTTCCCTTCTCTCCTTCTATATCTTTGTTAATTATGTGACCAGTTGTTTTGGGATTTAAAAAGAGTGTATCACTTCACCTAAATTTATTTTATTTTATTTTATTTTTTAAAGATTATTTATTTATCTGAGAGAGAGAGAGAGCACAATCAGGGGGAGGAACAGACAGAGAGCTGCTGAGTGGGGAGCCTGATGTGGGACTCGATCCCAGGATTCTGGGTTTATGACTGGAGCTGAAGGCAGATGCTTAACCAACTGAGCCACCAGGCGCTCCAGTAAATAAATCTATCTATCTATCTATTTATTTATTTATTAAAGATCTCATTTATTTATTTGACAGACAGAGATCACAAGTAGGCAGAGAGACAGGCAGAGAGAGAGGAAGGGAAGCAGGCTCCCTGCTGAGCAGAGAGCCCAATGTGGGGCTCGATCCCAGGACCCTGGGATCATGACCTGAGCCGAAGGCAGACGCTTTAACCCACTGAGCCACCCAGGCGCCCCTCCAGTAAATTTATTTTACGTTAGTTATGTATATAGAAAGATACTGTATGTTTGGAGTTTGGGATGCCCTTTCCCATTTACACCTTTCTTGTCCTTGTTCACTACATGGCAGTAGGTATGTTGTGTCCTCATCAGTCAGAACCAGAAGAACTTTGGTTCTATGCAACTTTCCTCTGCATGTTAGGGGGTTGATTTCCAATTTAGCGAAGGATGGCCTCTCATCCTCTTAGCCTTCTCCATTTCTTCTTTCTGTGCCCCCTGCTCTAAGCAGGTCATTGAATGTTTTATTTTGTTTGAGTAATCTGAGTGAGAATTGTATGGATAGTAGACCTAAAGTAATAATAAGCTGATTTGAGTACAGGGAAGTGAAGAAAGAGAAACTGGGACTCAGGGCATTCATATGAGAAAGTACAGCTCAGTCTCACAGAAACTGGAAAGTTGACAGTGCCTTGGTTCGCCTGTCTCTGTCCACACTTTCCTATCTGCAGACCAGCTTCCTCTTCATGGTTCTCAGTTTGTGTTCTCCCATCCCTTAGCTGTGTCAACACTGCTGGACATACCCCTAAACTGGGTTCTAATTTTATAAGACCTTATAAATCAGGGTATAGTACCATCTCACTGATTCTTTCTGTATTTATTTTAAAATTCCAGGAGAGTCTGTCCCAGACTTGGTCAGATATTAGCACAGTCTAATCAGCTGTGGCATTGAAGGCAAGTCCACATGGTACACAGGGTAGAGAACCAGGGCCAGCAGATTCTCTAAGAGGGATGGAAAAGGACATCTTTAGGACCAAACTTTTTTGGTCCTATGGAAAAGGAATAATGGACATCTCTAGGAAAAGGAATAAGGGACATCTCTAAGACCAAACTTTTTCATATTTTTATGTCAACCATACAAATTCTATCTCTTGATACTATCCATTCTGTTTCCTTAATCATTATCCTTTTAGGGCAGAAATTAAATTACTGTCAGTCTTTATAAATAAGTTTGCTTAAAAAAAAACTTGGATTTTTTTCCCCCTTGAAATTAAGAAATGATTGGGTCAAAAAGACTGAATATTTCTATACTTTTTATATGTAAAAATACTGTATCAACTTACAAGTCCAGCAGTAACTTTGATTTTCCTTCTTTCAGGGTTTTCTGGAAACTGTATCGGCTGTGGAGAAAGAGGATTTCGGTATTTCACGGAATTTTCCAACCATATTAACTTGAAGCTCACCACTCAGCCAAAGAAGCAGAAGCACTTAAAGTACTACCTAGTGAGAAGCTCCCAGGGTGTACTGTCGAAGGGACCTCTTATCTGCTGGAAAGGTAGCACCAACCTCTGGGAGAAGAAGGGAAGGGAAGGGAATGAGATGTTACGGTAATAACAAGTGGCTAGTACGCGGTTCAGGTAGAGAGAGAGATAGATAAATATCCCAAGTTCAGAAGGCTATCCAAAGATGTAAATCTTTCTGACAGGTTATTTGACTAGCCTCTTCCTATCTTTTTAAAAGATTTTATTTATTTATTTGACAGATCACAAGTAGGCAGAGAGGTAGTCGGGGCCGGGGGTGGGGGGAGGCACAGGTGGTGGAGGGGGTGGGGAAGCAGGCTCCCTGCTGAGCAGAGAGCCTGATGTGGGGCTTGATCCCAAGACCCTGGGATCATGACCTGAGCCAAAGGCAGAGGATTTAACCCACTGAACCACCCAGAAGCTTCTCCTATTTTTAATAGAGACTATCTGGGTTTTAAAAAGTGCACGTCTCTTGGTCTCTGGGGAGGGTAGAGGGCTGGCAGACTCTTTCCAGCTCTTCTGGCATTTAGAGAAGATCTCAAATTGTCATTTTCCTGGTTAGATGCTCTTTCTACTTTATTTAAGTTCTTTGGTAATGCTCATGAGTTATATAGTTTTCTATTTTCATTAGAACTACATATACTTTAGGGGCACCTGGGTGGCTCAGTGGGTTAAAGCCTCTGCCTTTGGCTAAGGTCATGATCCCAGGGTCTTGGGATCGAGCCCCACATCAGGCTCTCTGCTCAGCAGGGAGCCTGCTTCCCCCTCTCTCTCTGCCTGCCTCTCTGCCTACTTGTGATCTCTGTCTGTGGAAAAAAAAAAAAGAACTATGTATACTTTAGAACAAATAATGCTTTCTTCACAATACCTGGGGAAATGCACTATTAAGTGGGTGGAGTTTTATTTTTTTTAAGTTAAGAAGAACTTAACTTATTTATAGAACTGAATCCAGTTGAAGTCTCACATCTTCAGGCGATTGATAGGATTTGCCACAAATTTTATTATTCTAATGAAATGGAATATCTGATCTTTGTTTTTGAACAGTTACTTAGGTATTGAGATTTTTAATTATTACTATTATTAAAGGTGATATAATAATTGTCTTCAATGTTTCCATTTGTTGTCTGTGTAAGATTTTGACCTAACCATGAGAAATACCATAACGAATCCAAATTATAACTGCAGATTTTCCTCTAAGTCTTCCACTGTAATTACTCTTGGTTGCATTTGAAATGACATTAAATAAGTCCTTAGGAAATGGCTGCATGTTCCAAGACAGATGCAATAATCCTTTTGAAGTCTTACATTTAAAAAAAATTTAAAGATTTTATTTATTCTTTATAGTTTTTTTAAAAGATTTATTTATTTATTTAATGTGTGAGCAGGATAGAGGCAGGGGGAAGGCAGAGGAGCAGAGGGAGAGGCAGAGGGAGAGATGCTGACTCCCCGCTAAGCACAGAGCCAATTTGGGGCTCAATCCCACAATCCTGAGGTCATGACCTAAACTAAAATCAAGAGTTGGACACTTAACCTCCTGAGCCACCCTGGTACCCTTAAAAGATTTTATTTTTAAGTAATCTCTGCACCCAATATGAGGCTTGTACACACAACCCTGAGATCAAGAGTCACATGTTCGGGTGCCTGGGTGGCTCAGTGGGTTAAACCGCTGCCTTCGGCTCAGGTCATGATCTCAGGGTCCTGGGATCGAGCCCCCGCATTGGGCTCTCTGCTCAGCAGGGAGCCTGCTTCCCTCTCTCTCTCTCTCTGCCTGCCTCTCCGTCTACTTGTGATCTCTCTCTGTCAAATAAATAAATAAAATCTTTAAAAAAAAAAAAAAAAGAGTCACATGCTCTACCAACCGAGCCAGCCAGGGATCCGAGGCCTCATATTTATATCAGTTGTAACTTTAGAAGTAGAATTGTGTATGCATGTATATATACAGATATGCAGACATATATTATCAATATAAATTTATGCATATATTATACATAATGTGGCGATATCCTTTCAGGCCAAAGTACCGTAGCTCTTCAAGGAAGTTCTGAGCAATGAAGGTTATGGGAAACTGCTACCAGCCTTTGCACATATCTGATAAACTTAGAAACTCTCTAAAGGACCCTCTATATGCAAACTGTCATTTGCAACCATTTATATTTCTTTTTCACATGCTACCTTTGAAGTCTAATACATTATAACATGTAGTATAATTTAGTTGGAAGCTACAGCCCCATGGGGTATCATAGTATTTGTTATCAAGCTCAGTTCAAAATATTATTAAAGCATTACAGGAGAGCTTTATTAATACTGGCTTACCTAAAATGAAGCTTGGTATTACATGATCAGAGATATCCTTGAGTATTATATATCTATTTCCTTTAATAAAAACTAAGAATGTTAAGAATTTGAGCATTTGAAATTTTTCTCTTCTACCTATACATTTTTCTTTGGACATAAAGTCAAGGTGAGAATGTCGAAAGCAGCCTCCATGGAGTCTAGGTTCCTGTTGCACACTTAAATCCATCCTAATAGGAGGTTAACTGACACTTGAAAGCTTATTGGAGATTTTATTTACACACACACACACATACATATACCCATCCAATATTTTAGCCTCAGTCTTATCCATAAAACATGCATGATTACATTGGTTATGAGTAATTCTTCTCCTGGTAACTAATCTGTGAAGAACAAAAGTCTCATCTTTTTTTCTTTGTCCTTCTAAACATGACATGTGGCCTTAGGAAGACAAACTGAATTCACCCTCTTGAACATTCTGTTGGAATCAGAATTTGAGGAAGGAGCATCTCTGATAAGGAATGTGGTTGCCCCTTAAGGAGCCGCGGTTTATTTTATAGATTATATAGATTGCCTTTCTATTACCTGTTTTAACAGAGGGCTGGTCTCCCCCCATAATGTGATTCTTACTCCTTCCCAGAATGTAGAAGCCGACAATCCTCTGCTACTTGCCACTCTATGAAACCAAACTCTTCAGTATCGTCAACTGTGACTCCGGAAAATGGCACAACCAATGGATACAAATCAGGATTCATTCAGACAGGTATGGGATGTTTTCTTTTGGAATTTCGAGCAGCAGATGTGTATTCAGTGATGCATTTAAAACTTACTGTGGACTGGTTTGAATAGAAATATTTTTAAATGGAGGTATTACCCGAGTTACTATTAGAGTAAGAAATTAGGTCAAACATCGAACCTGTCTCTAGAAGAGCTGGACAGTGGGCAATAGGTAGAAATCCAGACATGAGAAAAGTCTGTGTCATAGCTATCAGGTGGCATATACTGGGGACATAACTTAGGAAGATGCAAGTTCCAGGGTAGGGCTCCAAACTAAGCCTACAGAACATTACAGGGTATATGGCACCCACCAGGATACTAAGTAAGGTCCCAAGGCAGGACTAAGGATCGCAATGGAAGAATCCAGGATCAAGTTTCTAGTGGTTCAAGATAGAGGCTTGGTTACAAGTAACCAGATAAAATTTTAGTGCCTGAAGCTGGGTTACAGTATCAGAGCAGCATCAGCAGAACAGCCACTCTGACACTGAGCAGGTAAGTTTCTAGTCTAAGGCTTCTGAAAATTCCTCCAGTGTAGAGGACAGCACTGGCCCAGGCCCTGAGGGCAGGATAAGTCTCCAGGTGGGACTGGATGTTTCCAGGTGGCTGAAGGGCTGGAGGGCTGTAACTGAAAAGATCACTGCAGATAGTATTTGAGAAAATTATTTAGAACCAGTCTAGGTTATATCTTAGGCAAGAAGAAAGTATTTTAAAAGAATCTGTGAATTGTCTTTCAGTTCACTTGTTTTTGGTAAAGTACCCATTTTACTCATCTGATATGCAGTCTTTACAATGTATGTGCTTTGCCAGTGTCCTCTCAACAAGTTGAAAAAGGCTGTCTTCATCCATTTCACTACTTAGCATTCCTCTTTCAGATTCATGTGGAATTCTGATGAGCTGGCAAATTGTTTCTGCTTGCTTTTAAGAAGTACATAGTTATTAGAAGATGTTAGCAATGGTAGCTATGATAGGAAGGCTAACTTTATCTGGGGCTCTTCTTACTCTGTGGCTGCACTCAGCTAAGTCTACTTCATCCAGATTGTAAAAGTCTGATTTTTAAATTGTCTGAGAGATTTAGATAGAGGCTAAAGAGGAGAGAGCGTATCTCTTCAGAATGAAAGAATATTGTGCTACTAGGTATTCAAGAAAGAAAATGTTGGCACATGGCTCTTGGCATTGAAATATTAATTAGCTTTCATTACAATTGCATTTCGTTATAATAATGATAAACCTGTATGTCTCTCCTAGAATTTTATTGTAGTAATTTGGTTGATTTCCTTGTATATTTTCTTCCATTAGACCATGGGCCTAGGGAAATGTGATTTTAAAACTACAGTATTTAAAAAGTGAATATTTACTTTATTACAACAAAAACATATGAAACATTTGTTGTGTTCTAAAACCCTTGTCAGATGCTGGAAGGTAAGGTTCTAACACTCAACCAATGGCTCCAGTGATTTAAAAACCACTCACATGGGGGATAAAAGCACAATAAAACATGTTACTTTTCCTAAAAGGGACAGTTAGATATATAAATAACCAGATGTACCTGAAAATAATGAAAATATATTAAAATGTTAACAAGCAGTAATGCAGTTTTAATTATATTAGAAAATATATTTTGAAAACAAATATTGCTCTGAAATAGAGGAAATCAAGATTCAGGCTTTCGCAAAGACTCTATCAATTGCCGTGAAAAGACACAGGTAGAGCACTGACTAACTCACAGTGAACACAGGTGGCCAAGATCAATGCCCATATTCTTGTGTATCCCTTGTAGAGGTGAAAGTGATTATTTCACTATGAAATAAGCTATTAACAATTTTTAAGTGCAAGTGCCCAGGTGGCTCAGTTGGGTAAGTGTTTTCCTTCGGCTCAGGTCTTGATCCCAGGGTCCTGGGATCGAGTCCCACTCCCTGTGGAACAGGGAATCTGCTTCTCCCTCTGCCCCTCCTCCTTGCTCGTGCACCCACTCTCTCTCTCTTTCTTTCTCAAAAATAAATAAATAAAGTCTTTAAAACAACAACAACACAGGAACATCTGGGTAGCTCAGCTTGTTAAGAGTCTACCTTCAGCTCAGGTCCTGATCCCAGGGTCCTGGGATCTAGACCCACACTGGGCTCCTTGCTCAGCAGGGAGTCTGCTTCTTCCTCTTCCTCTTCCTGCTGCTCCCCCTGCTTGTGCTCTCTCTCTCTTTCTGTCAAATATATAAATAAATAATTTTAAAAATTTAATTTTTTAAAATTAAAATTAAATTTTAAAAAATTAGAAATTTAAATTATTTTAAAAATAAGACCATTTTAAGTGCAATCCATAGAATTTAATAGAAGTACCTTTTTCTAATGGAAATTAATTTTCTAATTAAAAAAATTTTTTTTATTATGTTGAGTTAGCCAACAATAGTACATCATTAGTTTTTGAGGTAGTGTTCCACAATTCATTATTTGTATGTAACACCCAGTGCTCAATACAACATGGGTGATGGATATTAAAGAAGGCATGTGTTCTGAAGAAAGTACCTTTAAAGTGAGGCTTTGTATCTAAAACTTTCCTCTTGATGAATTATGTTGATGAGTCTTCAACAATAATTTCTTTCTTCCTACACATGCTGAAAGTAACAGGCTTTAAAATTTCATGTTACTCTTATGAAATCATTGCAAACATTGGAGTATGCAGTATCTCCCGAGTTGGTAAAGATTCTTCCTTTTATAGAAGGCAGTCTGGAGTCAGTGTCTTCCTATAATCAACATTTCTTAGCCTGAAATATAGGTAGACACATTGTATAGTATTTGAAGAAGGGACTAATTTACTATTTACACAGCTTTGTCTTGAATTGTACCTGCCAAGCTCTGGATTTTCTGTTCTGGTTAGCTTGCCACTTATCCCTAGCATATTGTTTTCAACATATTTATGTCACTGATAATTCAAATTTTAGTTAACAATACCAGTAAAATAGTTTATCATTTTGACTGAAGGTGGCTGTACAGTTACCTACCTACACTGTGCTCACATGCCATGTACAAACACACATGTACGTACATGTATTATGTTATATCAGGACAAGAATTCAGGAATCAATTAAAAAATTTTTTCCCTAACCAAAGATCTTGAATTTCTCTTTCCTGTTTTCTTCTGAAAGTTTTATTGTTTCATCTCTTATATTAAAGCCTATGAGCCATTTTGAGTTAATTTCTGTGTATGGTATGAAATGACCATCTAAGTTCATCTTTTTTTGCATGTGGATATCCAGTTATTCCTGCACCATCTTTGAACTATCTTTTTGTTAGTGAATTGCATGTGTCCAAAATAAGTTGACTGTAGGAGTGCCTGGGTAGCTCAGTCAGATAAATGTCCAACTCTTGGTTTTGGCTCCAGTCATGATCTTGCGGCTGTGGGATCGAGCCCTACATCCGACTCTGTACTCAGTGCAAAGTCTGCTTCAGATTCTCTCTCTCTCTCTCTCTCTCTCTCTCACTCTCTGTCAAATAAATAGATAAAATATTTTAAAAATCAATTGACTGTAAATATAAGGATTTATTTCTGGAAAAATGGATACAATGGATAAAATTCAGGATTTTTACAGTTAAAAAGGTAACATTAAGGAAATAAAAGGACAAGTAACAGAATGGGAAAAAATGTGTGAATCATATTTAATATAAAGACTTTGTATCCAGAATTTACAAAGAACTCTTAGAACCCAGTAATAAGATGACAATACAGTCGAAACATGGACAAAAGGTTTGGAATAGACACTTCTTCAAAGAATATGTACAAATGGCTAATAAGCACATGAACAGATGTTCAACATCGTTAGTCATTAGGGAAATGTAAATCAAAGCCACAATGAATACCACTTCATACCCACTAGAATGACTATAATCAAGAAGACAGATGACAGTAAGAGTCTGTGGATGTGGGGGAATTGGAACCTTCATACATTGCTGGTAGGAACACAAAATGTGGCAGCTGCTTTGGAATATATTTTGGCAGATTCTCAAAAGGTGAATATAAACTACTATATAACCCCTCAATTCCACCTGAGTATCTAAGAGAAGTGACGACATGTCGTCAAAAAAAGTTGCATATAAATGTTCATAGCAACATTATTGGCCATAGCTGAAATTTGAAAAATACCAAATGTCAATCAGCGCATGAATGCATAGACAAAAATGTGACATATCCATCTAATTATGGAATACTGTTAGGCAATAATAAAGAACAAACTACTGACACATCCTAAATCATGGAAGAACCTCAAAAACACTATCTAAATTAAAGAAACCAGACAAAAGAGATCATACACTCTAAGATTTTGCTTATACGAAATATCCTGAAAAGGCAAACTTATAGACAAAAGAAATAATTAATGGTTGCCTAGGCCAGGGGGTAGGAATGGAAAATAACTGAAAATGGGCATTTGGGTTCTTATGGGAATGATGAAAATGTTCTAAAACTGATTTATGATGGTGGTTGTGCCATTTGGTAAGTTGCTAAAAATCATTGATGTATACAATTGAGATGGGTAAATTTTATGATATGTGAATATACCTAAATAAATACAGGGGAAAAAAGATTAAATAGAGAAAGAAGGAACCCTTTGGTTTTTGTTCTATTTCTATTTCATTTTTTAAAAAGATTTTATTTATTTATTTGACACAGAGAGAGAGAGACAGTGAGAGAGGGAACACAAACAAGCAGGGGAATGGGAGAGGGAGAAGCAGGCTTTCCACTTAGCAGGAAGCCCAATGCGGGGCTCAATCCCAGGATCCTGGGATCATGACCTGAGCCAAAGGCAAACACTTTATGACTGAGCCACCCAGGCGCCCCACCTATTTCTGTTTCTTATTCAGTGTGAAACACTCTAATTTATTGACAGTTTACTATGACATGGTAAATAGCACATGGCTTGGAGTCAAAGTCCTGGTATTCAAATATTACTTCTGAATATATTCACTGGTACTTGGGACAAGTCACTTCTATGCCTTGCTTTCCTCATTTGATAAACCAAAAATAACACCTATTTTGCAACTAAGGATTAACTCAGCCTTGCTACCATACTTCTATTTATGTGACATTCCTCCCAATTATAATTGTTCACTGTCTGTATTTCTTTTAGATACTAGAAGCTCTACTATATTCACTTGTTTATTCCTGTACCCCTAGTATTGGCAAATACCTGAAAATAGATATTACTTATATTCCATTTTATTCAAATTTTAAAGTTAGCATTTGGGGGAATTATTAATTTCCTGGTGTGTACAGTTTTTCCAAATGAAGCTGATATGCTCATCTACCATTAGGAGGAAACATGTTTTTATGCCCTAGTCTATATGGCAGGATAGGGATGACCACCTAAGTTCTGCCCTTATGTCTAACAGGATAATTTTTAAGAACACTATCAGGCAGGGCCACTTTATGGGTCCTGGGCATATTTGCCTAGGTGGGCCCTTTCCCTCTAGAAAAGTACTTAAAAATATGTTTTGTGACAGTGTTGGTATAAAAATGACTAGTTAGTATTATATGTTAAAGTACTTTCTTCAACCCAAAGTTCATTGTTTTCTTCTGATTATAAAATAAATTAAAACATTTTCATGAGCCCCTAAAAGTATTATGGACCGAAGGCACTGTGCCTTCAATGCCTAATGAGGAAGTTGGCCCTGTTATTGGAAACAGAGGTATTGTCCACGAAATGGGCTTTTCTTTTCTGTGAGTCATGGTAGGCCCAAAGAAACATAAGCACTATCTTAATCTTGTATATTAAAGAACTAAGAACAGTAACAAATGAAAGGACTTTCCCTGTAATGAATCAAGCTCATGAACCTTTACTAATAACGGCAGAGTGTACCTGGCCCAGGAGTAAACACAGAACCGCAGAACAGAGTAGAAAGTCCAAAAAGCTGATTCATATGACATCTGGGTATTTCATATGTAACAGGGGTGACCTGAAGATCAGTGGGACCTTTTCTTTCAAATAAATGATGCTCAGAAATTACATATCCTATGTGGAAAAAAATAAAACTGGACCCCTATTCCACACTGTATACAAAATCAATTCTAGGCAGTTGGAAGATCTAAATATGAAAAGCAAAACTAACAAACTTTTAGAAGATATCTTGGGTATTGCAGATATCTTAAAAGTGGAGACAGAAAGTGCTGCACATAAAGAAAAAGACTATTTCACTACACTTAAATAATACCTTCTGATTGTTAAAAGGCACTATGAAGAAAGTGAAAAATCATTTTTCAAGTCACAAACTAGGAGAAGTCGTGTAACACATAAAACTGACAAAGGATGAGTACAAAGCACATAGAATGAGTCAATAAAAATGCCACATTAACATAAAAAAATGAGCAAGGACCTCACAAAAGACAAAATACGAGGGGCCAAAAATTACAGGAAAAGATGATTAACCACTTTGGTTATTGGGGATGTTACTTTAAAAATACAATTTTCACTAATTGTGTTAGCCACAACATTTCATTTTAAGTGATAATATACAGTGCTAACAAGGGTATGTTAAGACTGACACTTTCAGCTAGGCTGGTAAAGGTGAAGAGTGGTACAATCTTTTAAGAAAGCTATTTGGTAATATGCAACAATAACATTAAATATCTTTTTATCCTTTACTCTAGTAATCTCACTTTAGGGGATTAGCCAAGAAAATAACCTAAAAGGAAAGTCAAGATAGTCACTGAAATTATTCTTTGTATTAACTAAAAAAGGAGAAGTTACCTTAGTATCGAAACAACTGAATAAATCATAGCATGCTTACATGACAAATATGTTTAAAAGAAAGATAATTATAGCACTATGCAGCCACATATAATGTAATTCTATTAAGTAAAAAAAGTAATGGGGGCAGGGGCGCCTGGGTGGCTCAGTAGGTTAAGTCACTGCCTTTGGCTCAGGTCATGATCCCAGGGTTCTGGGATTGAGTCCCACATCGGGCTCTCTGCTTCGACAGCCTGCTTCCCCCTCTCTCTCTCTGCCTGCCTCTCTGCCTACTAGTGCTGTCTGTCAAATTGAAAAAAATTTTTTTTAATTAAAAAAAATTTTAAAATACAATGAGATACCATTGTACACACACCAAATTGGCAATAAGTTGAAGTATAACAGTAGTAAATGTTGTCAAAGATTTCAAGCATCAAGAACACCACTGGTCGTAGGAGTGGTAATTAATGCCACCACCTAGCAAAGAATTTGCAACACGTAGCCAAGTAGAAAACGTGCATATCCTGTTTCAGCTATTCTACTCCGCAACGTCTTACACGTGTGCAACAAGAGATATATATATGAGGCGGTTCATAGCATGTTCTTCACAATTGGCTCAAGATGGACACAACTCAGTGTTCATCCACAATAGAACAGGTGATACATTTATATAGAGAGATCATTTTGCAATGAGTGTGAACAAACAATACTTACACGCAGCACAGTAGAAGAATCTTACACACATCATATTGAGTCAAAAAACCACTTACAAAAGAACTCATCCATTATGATTTCACTTTTATTATGTTCAAAACCAGGCAAAACTAAATCATTTTAGGAATACGGGGCACCTGGGTGGCTCAGTCGGTTAAGCGTCCGCCTTTGCTAGCTGCCTTGCTTACATAGTTTTCTTATTTTGTTTCCATCCCCCTCCTCTCTCTACCAGTAAAACTTCATGGTCCCTGGTCACAGCCATTTAGAAAGCATTTTTCATTAGAATGCATTATGTTATTGTCCCTAAAATGTAGCTATGTTTGTCTCTTTCCTCTTTAGATTTGTCTTTCTTTAGCTGCTAAAGTTCCTTGAGGTCAGTATAATCAAAAGTTCCTCTGGTAGGTTTTTCTACACTTACTAGTTCCTTTTAAATTTTCAAGTTAATGCTTTGCTGAAACACAATCTGCTTTTTCCAAATGTGGTGGGAACACTTTAGCTGGCAGATTTGCCCACTCCCAATCACACATAGAGAATGTAGGCTCTTTCTTTGGCAGAGGTTATAGCTTTGCCTTCTCCTAAATTCTACCCCTAGAGCCTAGCACAGTACCGGGCCTGCTGAAAAGGCTCTGTAAACATTTGGTGAATGAATGCAGGAGAGGGAGCGGAAAGAAAACCAATGATCTTACCCCTCCAAGACAGGGTCACGAATATGTTTTTGAGACCTCTCTTCCTCCCCTACAGAAGAAAGAAATGCCCCTATTTGGCAAGTCTAAGGAATATGGCCCACTTTGTAGAAATGAAGAAACTAAGGAATAATAATAAAAAGTAATTTTCACTAATTGTGTTAGCCACACATTTCATTTTAAGTGATAATATACAGTGCTAACAGGGGTCTGTTAAGACTGACACTTTCAGCTAGGCTGGTAAAGGTGAAGAGTGGTACAATCTTTTAAGAAAGCTATTTGGTAATATGCAACAATAACATTAAATATCTTTTTATCCTTTACTCTAGTAATCTCACTTTAGGGGATTAGCCAAGAAAATAACCTAAAAGGAAAATCAAGATAGTCACTGAAATTATTCTTTGTATTAACTAAAAAAGAAGTTACCTTACTATAGAAACAACTGAATAAATCATAGCATGCTTACATGAAAAATATGTTAAAAAAAAGATAATTATAGCACTATGCAGCCACATATAATGTAATTCTATTAAGTAAAAAAAGTAATGGAGGCAGGGGCTCCTGGGTGGCTCAGTGAGTTAAAGCCTCTGCCTTCGGCTCAGGTCATGATCCCAGGGTCCTGGGATGGAGCCCCACATCGGGCTCTCTGCTCAGCGGGGAGCCTGCTTCCCCCACCCTCTCTCTGCCTGCCTGTCTGCCTAGTTGTGATCTCTGTCTGTCAAATAAATAAAATCTTAAAAAAAAAAAAAAAGTAATGGGGTGCCTCAGTGACTCTGTTGGTGAAGTGACTGCCTTCGGCTCAGGTCATGATCTCCAAGTCCTGGGCCTGAGCCCTGCATCGGGCTCCCTCCTCAGCAGGGAGTCTTTCTCTCTCTCTCTCTCTCTTTCTCCCTTTGCTCCTCCCCATTGCTCATTCTCTCTCTCTCAAAAAATAAAATATTTTAAAAAGTATTATTAAAGTGTATTTTTGTTATATCATGTACAAAATATGATGCAGATAAAACATAGAAGGGTATATACTGACAGAAAGAAAACAATGGTTTGTAGAAGTGAGACTTTTAGCACATTTCTATTTTTCTATTTTTTATATTATATTTTTCATAGTTAAGAATTTAAAAATTCTCAGGGTTAAGCCAAATGTATAGCTCAGTAGAATATATTTGCTTTTTCTGATTTCTCTTCAGCTTTCTATGCATGTATAGGGAAAAGCACCAGTATTTAGCATAAACAAGTTCAAGATACAGCTAGAGGGCAACAGAACAAGAATTTGAACTTTTTCTGCTCACTACTGACAATTTTATTGGTCAGTTACTGAGTAGTAGGATCAGGAATGTAAAGATGATACTGATGTTCACGTAGAATTCTGTAAAATGTTGATGTGTCTCAGATTTTTAAAGTAAGGAACAGAAGGTGCAGGAAAAGAAGAGGGAGGGTACCTGGGTTGAAACATCAGTAGCAGAACAACTTAACATTTGCTTCTGGTCAAAATGAGTAAAAGGGAGACTGAATTTGCCTTCCTACCTGAAATAACTAAGAAAATAAAAGATAAAAATACATGAAAAATGACTTTTAAGACACTGTATATCAGACAACAAAAAAAGTGATCCCTGAGAGGTGGAAAACAAATAGTGTGATTCTTACCATCACCTCAGCTCAGTGCTTTGAGTTTCCAGACCATTTTAAAAAATAAGGAAGGGGAACTGTGGGGGAGCACCAAAGATTCCCTAAGTTGAGTAGGACACAAAAATAGCCAGAGTTCATAGGCCCAAGGACTAGAAAAGAGAGAGCTGGACGACAGAATGTACAGAGGGTCCCCTTAAATGTTGAACACAGTACTGATTGATGCACACATGTAAGGAAACTACTCAAGGCTGATAAAAGTTACCATCCAAAAGGATGAGAGGAAACAGTCTCAGCATTCTCACAGGTCCAGGAACAGGAACTGTTCCCACCAGCTAGAGGAAGACCTCACAGGTCTTCAGACACTGGAGAGAGTATTCAGGAAGGTCTTGTCATAGTAATGGAGAATACTTCATTCTAAACTGAGTACTTCTCCAGACCTGCCTAAAAATACCAAAAAACAAAGCCACAAAGTATCAAATGGTTTTCAGGTAACTTAACTGCATTCCAGAGCCAAGTTCAAGAATATTTACAGGAATACAAAAAAAAAAAATCCAACATCTAACAAGAGAACATTAATAATGCCTGACATTCAAGCAGAGATTAGCTAGTATGCAAAGAGGCAAGAAAACACAGCAAATACTGAGGAGACTAATTAATCAAACCAACCAAGAACTGACACAGATGTTAGAATTAGCAGAGAAGGACATCAAAATAGTTATTATTACTATATCTCATATGTTCAAAAAGTAAAGTAGACATGTAAGATATAAATAGGATCCTGGGACTCCTGGCTGGCTCAATTGGTAGAACATGCAACTCTTGATCTTGGGGTTGTGAGTTTGAGCCCCACATTTGGTGTAGATGTTATTAAAAAACAAATAAGTAATAAAAAAATTAAAATGGGGTCAATTTTTTAAAAGATCCAATCAAACTTCTAGAGATAAAAAGTACAGTGTTTGGATTGAAAAATACACTGATTGGGATTAACAATGGATTAGTCATTGCAGAAGAAAAGTTTAGTAGCTTGAAGGCATAATAATAGAAACTATCTACGGTGAAACATAGGAAGGAAAAAGAAAACAAAACAAAAAGAGCATCAGTGAACTGTGGGACAACTACAGGCAACCTAGTATATTGGCAGGTGCCTGTAGAGTTGTAAGTGCCTGTAGATTGTCTGAAGAGGTGGGGTGTGGGAGACAAAAAATATTTGAAGAAATAATGGCCAAAACTTTCCAGACTTGATGAAAATTGCAAACCTACAGATCCAAGGAGTTCAATGAACCCCAAGCACAAGAAACATGTAGAAAACTATTCCAAAGCACATCATAATAAAATTTCTCAAAACCAACAAAAAGAAAATCAAAACAGCAAAAGAAAAAGATATATTCAGGGAACAAAAATAAGCATGACAGCGTATTTCTAAATACATAAGAACAAAGTAGAGCCACATCTTGAAAGAGCTGAAAGCTAGTAACTAACAACCTAGAATTCTACACTCAGCAAAAAGATCTTTCAAAATATGAAAGAATTTACTCCTAGCAGTTTCACACTACAAGAAATGCTTAAGGAAGTCATTGAGGTAAATGGAGAATGATACCAGGCAGAAGAGAATCTGATTCTTTACAAAGGAATGAAAACCACTAGAAGTCATAACTAAGGTAAAGTGGTAACCATGGGTAAAGGTATACAAATTTTTCTTATTATTTATATCTATTGAAATGATAGTTGACTTATACAAATACAATAGTATATTGTTAGGTTTATAATATATGAAAAAGCGAAGTGATGACAATAACATAAAGGACAGGAAGGGAGATACAGAAGTATACTATCATCAAGTTCTAGTATATATGTGAAGTTGCATAGTGCCACTTAAGATTAGACTGTGGTTTATATTCTATAAACCCTAAAGCAACCACTAAAAAAACCCAAGAGTTATAGTTAATAAGCAACAAAGGAGACAAAATAGAATTATAAAAAAATGTTTGATTAATCCAAAAAAAGACTGAAAAGAAGAAAAGGGGTACAAAGCATAGATAGGACAAGTAGAAAACAAGTAAAAAGATGAAAGACTCAGACCCAACCACATCAAGAATCATTTTAAATATAATTGTTAATAATGAATCATTGAACACTACATCAAAAACTAATGGAAGTACTATCTAGTGGCTAACTAGACATAATAAAAATAAATAAAAATAAATAAAAATGTAAATGTTCCAACTCAAGGACAAATATTATGATTTTGGGGGCTGGAGTAAAATCTAGCTCTATGCTGCTACCATGAACTTCTGTATCAACATGGACAGGACTGGAAGAGATTATGCTGAGTGAAATAAGTCAAGCAGAGAGAGTCAATTATCATATGGTTTCACTTACTTGTGGAGCATAAGGAATAAGATGGAGGACATTGGGAGATGGAGAGGAGAAGTGAGTTGGGGAAAATCGGAGGGAGAGACAAACCATGAGAGACTGTGGACTCTGAGAAACAAACTGAGGCTTTATGGAGGAGGGGGTTGGGTGAGCCCGGTGGTGGGTATTAAGAAGGGCATGTATTGCATGGAGTACTGGGTGTGGGTCATAAACAATGAATTATGGATCACTGAAAAAAATTAAATTTAAAAAAGATATACATAAAATTGGATTGGGAAAATACACTCTTAAACTAAGAAGACCACAAGACATTCAAATGAATTAATGAATTTAACTATCTTTCAGAAGAGGTGAAGATAATGGTTGTTGTGCTTCTTTTACACTGTACAGGTGAATTTTTCCAGAGTAGTAATAAAGTGTTTACATCATTAAAATAAAAAATAAAAAAATATAAGTGCAAATAAGTTAAAGTTAAAAGTATTTAAAAAGTACCATGCTAACAGTAGTCAAAGGTAAGCTTGAGTGGCTATATTAACATCTGCCAAAAGAGATTTCAGAGCAAAAAATATTACCAGAGATTAAAGAGGTAATTTCAGAATAATAAAGAGATCAAGTAATCAGGAGAACAGAGCAATCTTTTTTTTTTTTTTTTTTTTAATTAAGTAGGCTTTATGCCCATCATGGAGCCCAGTGCGGGGCTTGAACTCATGACCCTGGGATTGAGACCTGAGCCATCATCAAGAGTCAGATGCTTGACTGACTGAACCACCCAAGTGCCCCTGAGGAATGAACAGTCTTAAAAATTTATGCACCTAATGACAGGGATTTGAAATACAGAAGCAAAAACTGATAGACTTGTTTTAAGAAATATATAAATCCCCAATTATAGCCAGGTATTTGAACATCTTTCTCTCAGCAATTGAAACAACAGATAAACAGAAAGAATAGAGAATATTTGAACAACAGTATCAACCAACTTGACCTAATTGTCATTTGTAGAACATTCCACCCAACAACAGCAAGCTACACATCCTCAAGTTCACATAGAACATTTACCAAGCCAAAGAAAACAGAAATGTTACATGCAGAGGAACAAAAATAATTATGATATCATGTTTACAGACCATAGAATAAGTCTTTTTTTTTTTTAGTGTAGTTGACATATAATGTTACATTAGTTTCAGATATACAATATAGTGATCCAACAGGTTTATATGTCATGCTATGTTTATCACAAGTGTACTTGCCATTTGTCCCAATACATTGCTATTACAATATTGTTGACTATATTCTTTATGCTATGTCTTTTATTCCCATGATTTATTCATTCCATAAGTAGAAGCATCCTCTTCACCCAGTTTACTCAGCCCTCCACCACCTCCTCTGGCCACCATCAGTCTGTTTTCTGTGTTTATAGGTCTGATTCTGCTTTGTTTATTCACTTGTTTTGGTTGTTGTTTTTTAGATTCCCTTTATGAGTGAAATCATATGGTATTTGTCTTTATCAGTCAGACTTATTTCACTTAGCATAATACCCTCTAGGTCCATCCATATTGTCTCAAATGGCCTGATATTGTTGGTCTTTGTGGCTGCTTAATATTCCATTGTGTTTTCATACACACACAAACACACACACACCCCATATATTCCTTATCCATTCATCTACTGATGGACCTCTGGGCTGTTTCTGTATCTTGGCAATTGTAAATAATACTGCAGTAAACATCTATCTTTAAAAATTAGTGTTTTCATTTTCTTTGGGAAAATACTCAGGAGTGGAATTACTGGCTCATTATATATATAATTTTTTGAGAAATCTTCATACTGTTTTTCTTAGTGTCTGCACTGATTTACATTCCTACCAACAGTGAACAAGGATTCCTTTTTTTGGCACATTCTCACCAACACTTGTCTTTTTTGTTTTAGCAATGCTGACAGGTCTAGTTGTGGTTTTTGCTTTGCATTTCCCTGGTGATTAGTGATGTTGAACATCTTTTCATGTGTCTGTTGGCCATCTGTATGTTTTCTCTGGAAAAGTGTCTATTTGGGTCTTCTGTCTATTTTTAAATTGGATTGCTTAGTTTTTTGGTGTGGAGTTTTATAAGTTCTTTACATATTTTGGAGATTAGCCCCTTATTGGATATATTATTTGCAAATATCTTCTATTTAGTAGGTTGTCTTTTTGTTTTGTTGATGGTTTCCTTTGCTATGTAAAAAATCATGAAACAAGTCTTAATACATTTGAAAGAATTCAAATAATATAAAGTATGTTATCTACCTAAAATGTAATTATATTAGAAATCAATAACTGAAAGATCTTGAGAAATCCCCAAATATTTGGAAACTAAGTACTACACTTCTAAATAATCCTTTGGTCAAAACAGAAACCCAAAAGGAAATTAATAATATTTTTAATTGAATGGAAATAAAAAAGCAACAAAACAAAATTTGGGAGATTCCACTAAAGCAGTATTTTGAGGGAAATTTATAACACTAAACTGTACATTCGAAAACAAGAAAGATTTTGGGGGTGCCTGGGTGGCTCAGTGAGTTAAGTGTCTGCCTTAAGCTCAGGTCATGATCCTGGAGTCCTGGGATTGAGCCCAGCATTAGGCACCCTGCTTAGCAGGGAGTCTGATTCTCCTTCTTCCTCTGACCCTCCCCCTTCCTCGTGTTCTCACTCACTCTCTTTCTCAAATGAATAAATAAAAAAATCTTAAAAAAAAAAAAGGGAGAAAGATCTTGAATCAATGAACTCAACTTCTACCTTAAGAAATTAGGAAAAAGAAAATTAACCCCAAAGTAATCAGAAAAAGGGAGATAATAAAGATCAAAGTGACAATTAGTGAAATAAAAAGCAGAAAAACATTAGAAAAATGAATAAAACTAGAAACTAGTTCTTTGAAAAAGTCAATAAAATTGATAAACTTCTAGCCTCACTATTATGGAAAAAAGAGAGAAAATCCAAATTATTAATATTGGGACTGAGAGAGGTGACATCATTATCCATTTGAATGATATTAAAAGGATAATAAGAGGAAGTTATGAACATTTTATACCAAAAAATTTGGGAATTTGGATGAAATGAACAAATTCCTTGAAAGACAAATTACAAAAACTTACATAAGAAGAAACAGATAACTGGGTTGCTCAGTTGATTAAGTGTCTGACTCTTGGTTTCAGCTCAGGTCATGATCTCTTGGTTGTGAGATGGAGACCCATGTCAGGTTCCATGCTCAGTGGAGAGTCTGCTTGAAATTCTCTCCCTCTCCCTGCTCCTTACTTGTGCTCTCTCTCTCTCTCTCAAATGAATAAATGAATATTGAATGAATGAATGAATAAAAAGAAATAGATAATCTGAATAGTCCTATGTCTCTTAAATGCATTAAAAATGTGGCTAATATCTTTCCTAAGAAAACCCTCTAGGCCCAGATGGCTTAGTGTTAAATACCACCAAACATTTAAACAGAAAATAATAATAATTCTACATGAACTCATCCAAATAATAGAAGTGAATGGACTACTTTCCTAACTTATTCCAGTCAGCATTATCTTGATACCAAAATCAAAGACATTATAAGAAAAGTTCAAACCGGGACGCCTGGGTGGCTCTGTTGGTTAAGCAGCTGCCTTCGGCTCACGTCATGATCCCAGCGTCCTGGGATCGAGTCCCACATCGGGCTCCTTGCTCCGCAGGGAGCCTGCTTCTCCCTCTGACTCTGCCTTCCACTCTGCCTGTGCTCGCTCTCGCTCTCTCTCTGACAAATAAATAAATAAAATCTTAAAAAAAAAAAAAAAAAGAAGAAAAGTTCAAATCAATATTCCTCATGAAATAAATCTAAAAAAAACTTTTTTTCTGACACAGAGAGTGGGAGGACAGAGGGAAAGGGAGAGAGAGACTCTTAAACATGTTCCACACCCAGCACAGAGCTTAACATGAACTTACAACCTTACAACCTTACAAACACAGAGCTTACAACCCTGAGAATACGACTTGAGCCAAAATTAAGAGCCTGATGCTTAACCGACAGCCACACAGGCACCCCATAAACAAAATATTTCTAAATAAAATTTTAGTATATTGACACCAACAATATGTTAAAGGGATAATATATCATGACCAAGTGAGATTTATCCCAGGTATGCTTTGTTGGTTTAACATTTGAATATCAAAGTTTACCATGTTAACAAACTAAAAAATAAAACCATATCATTATCTCAGTAGATGCAGGAAAAAAAGCATTGGCAAAATTCAATATTTATTCCTGATAAAGACTCTTAACAAACTTAAGGAAAAAAAGGGGGAGGATTTCCTCAGCCTGATAATGAACATCTACAAAAACCCCACAGCTGGCATACCTAAATGCTTCTCCCTAAGATCAGAACAAGACAGGTATGTCTGCCCTTACCATTTCTACCCAATGGTGCTGCAGATTCTAGCAGTGTAATCAGGCAAGAAAAATAACTAAAGGCTTCCAGATTGGAAAGGAAGACATAAAATTGTCTTTATTTATAGACCACAGGTGATCTATGCAGAAAACTCAATGAAATCTACAAAAAAAGCTATCGGAATTAATAAGTGAGCTTAGCAACATTTAAGGATATAAGATAAATATACAAATACCAGTTTTATTTCTATATGCCAACAAAAAAACATCAGAAATTTAAAAAAATATATTTTTTAAAAAATATATTTGTTTGACAACTGAGAACAGGTGGCACGGCTGGTTTTTTGTTTTTGTTTTTGTTTTAAGATTTTATTTATTTATTTGACAGAGAGAGATCACAAGTAGGCAGAGAGGCAGGCCGGGGGCGGGGGTAGGGGTGGGCAGGAAGCAGGCTCCCCACCGAGCAGAGAGCCCGATGTGGGGCTCCATCAGGACCCTGGGATCATGACCTGAGCCAAAGGCAGAGGCTTTAACCCGCTAAGCCACCCAAGTGCCCCAGAAATTAAACATTTTTAAGTAACAGTGACTCATTTATAATACATAGAAACACATATATACAATAAAAATATGAAATAATAGGGATAAATCTGAGGGAAAGTGTGAAAAAACTGTAGCCTAAAAACTAGAATGCAAAGCTGAGAGGAAGTAAAGAAAACCTAAATAAATTGGAGAGAGATCTCTTGTTCATGGGTTGAAAAACCAAGATTGTTAAAATGTCAGTTCTCTCTAAATTGACCTGTAGATTCAACACAATCCAAACCAAAATTCCAGAGGCTTTTTTGGGTAGAATATGACAAGTGAATTCTAAAATTCATATGGAAATGCAAATGACTTAAAATAGCAAAAGCAGCTCTGAAAAAGAGAACAAAATTGGAAACTAACACTACTTGATTTGAAGAGTTATTATAAAGTTGCAATAATCAAAACAATGTGGTACTGGTGTAAAGACATACAGATAGATCAATGGAACAGAATAGAAATTCTAGGAATAAATTCACACACATAAATGTATATTTAACAAAGGGACAAAGGCAATGCATGCAGTAAAGAAGGGATAAATTTTTTTTAAAGATTTTATTTATTTATTTGTCAGAGAGAGAGAAAGATCAAGAGCACAAGCAGGCAGAGGCAGAGAGAGAAGCAGATTTCCCACTGAGCAAGGAGCCCAATGAGGAACTCAATCTCAGGACCCTGGGATCATAACCTGAGCTGAAGGCAGTGGCTTAACTGACTGAGCCACCCAGGCATCGCTAGAAAGGATAAACTTCTTAACAAATAGTGCTGGAACAATTGGATATCCATATGCACAAACATGAACTTCAGTCTTTATCTCACGCCACATACAAAATTAACTCAAGTAGATCATAGACTTAATTTAAAAACTACAAAATATAGGGGCGCCTGGGTGATTCAGTGGGTTAAGCCTCTGCCTTCCGCTCAGGTCATGATCTCAGGGCCCTGGGATGTAGCCCCACTTCTGGCTCTCTGCTCGGTGGGGAGCCTGCTTCCCCCCTCTCTCTGCCTACTTATGATCTCTCTCTCTCTGTCACATAAATAAATAAAATCTTTAAAAAACACAAAATATATAACTTCTATAAGATAACATAAGGCAAAGTATTTGTGACCTGGGTTAGGCAAAGATTTCTTAGATATAGCACCAAAAACAAAATCCACAAAAGAAAAAATTGATAAATTAGACTTCATTAAAATTAATAAATTCTTCTTAGAAGACACTATTAAGAACATGAAAAGACAGGCCACAGACTGGGTGAAAATCCTTGCAAAAGATCTATAGGAATTGTATTTAGGAAAAAGACCTTTAAAAAACTCAGTAATAAGAAAATAAACCAGTTTTTTAAATGGACAAAAGAGAGATGGATGACAACTAAGCATGTGAAAAGATACTTAACACCATTAGTCATTAGCAAAACACAAATAAAAACAATGAGATATCACTACACATTTATTAGAATAGCTAAAATTAAAGGGCTGATTATATCAAGCATTGATATGAAGGAATTGGAACTCTAATACACTGCTGAGAACATAAAATAGTAAAACCACTTTGGGAATCAGTTTGATAGTTTCTTTAAAAGTTAAACATATACCTATCATATAGTCTAGCCATTCCATTCCTAGACATTTTACCCAAGAGAAAGAAAATATAGTCCACATAAAAACTTGTGCACAAATGTTCATATCAGCCTTATTTGTAATGGCAAAAACTGGAAATAACCCAAATTTCCCTGCAGGTGAATATTTATCCATTGCTATATGTCCATACAATGTAATACAACTCAATAAACAGTAATGAGTTATTGGAACTCATAACAGCATGGATGAATCTCAAAATAATAATGGTGAGTGAAAGAAGCCAGACAGAAGAGAAAGTAATATTGTGTTAGTCTGTGTGTATGTAAGTTTAGAAAATGCAAACTAATTTAGAGTGACAACAGGTCAGTGTTTGCTTGGGGAGGGGAGAACAAGGGAGACATAGGAGGGAGGGATTACAAGGAGGTGGGGTGGGACGCCTGGGTGACTCAGTCAAGCATGTGCTTTCAGCTCAGGTCTTGATCTTAGTGTCCTGGGGTTGAGCCCCCTCCCCAATCAGACTCCTTGCTCAGTGGGGAGCCTGCTTCTCCCTCTCCCTCTCTCTGCCACTCCCCCTGTTTGTGCTCTCTCCTTCTTGCTATCTCTTACTGTCAAATAAATAAAATCTTTAAAAAATAATTTTAAAATGTGAAAAAACAAGGAGATTTGGGGGTGGTAAGTACGTTCACTGTGTTGTCTGTGGTGATAATTTCACAGGCGTATATACGGGTAAAGACTTATCAAGTTGTTTAAGTATGTGCATTTATTGTTAATTATACTTAGAGCTGTTTTAAAAATCAATAACATAAGAATAGATTAGGAAGTATCTTGTTTAATATTAATTTTAGGGGGACTTGTGTTTCAGTTGAGTCAAAAGTAAAACAGTTGACAGAAATAGCTAATGCAGCCTCATAGTGCATTAATAGGAACATGGTCTCTTATTAGGAGAACATTAGTTGCCATCTGAATGTGAAAATAGGCCCAGTGTACTTACATGGGAAAGAAGCAAATTATGTCATCCACATTTTATACAGGTTTCAAGGGCAGAAAGAGTGATAGTAAAGATTTAAGTTCTCAATCCTCTGGAAAACTCTTTTTTTTTTTTTTTTAAAGATTTTATTTATTTATTTGAGAGAGAGACAGTGAGAGAGAGCATGAGCGAGGAGGTCAGAGAGCGAAGCAGACTCCCCATGGAGCTGGGAGCCCGATGCGGGACTCGATCCCTGGACTCCGGGATCATGACCTGAGCCGAAGACCTGATCCGAAGACAGTTGTCCAACCAACTGAGCCACGCAGGCGTCCCTTTTTTTTTTTTTTTTTTTAAAGTCTATTTATTTGACAGACAGAGATCACTAGTAGGAAGAGAGGCAGGCAGGGAGAGAGAGAGAGGCAGAGACCCCGATGTGGGACTCGATTCCAGGACCCTGAGATCATGACCTGAGCTGAAGGCAGAGGCTTAACCCACTGAGCCACACAGGCGCCCCCATCTGGAAAAATCTTAACAAGATTTAGCCAAATAGCCAAATAGCCAAATAGCCTGGCTAGCATGTGAATCTTGATTTCAGTCATGAGTTCAAGCCCGGAATTGGGTATGGAGTCTACTTTAAAAAAAGGTTTAGCAAAACGAAGATTTACTGAATATCTACTGTGTTCCAGACACTATACTAAACCTGTTAATTGTTATGGTGGGGCAGATACCATTTTTCAGATCATGATACAGAATCTCAGAAAGGGTTAGTATTTGGTGAAAAAAAGCTAGTAAATGGCAAAATCAGAATTCAAACTCTTTCTACTTACTATGCAAAAGTCCCCCCCCCCAATCCCAGGGATTTGGGGCTAACAGAGAGTTACTGAACTATTGCATAAAAAGGATAAGGAGATCGTTTAGGCTTCCACCCTCCCATCCCCCCTCCCCCATTTTATTTCTTTAGCCACAATATGACAGACATTGTGCCAGGAGCTGGGAATGCCCTCAAGGAGCTCGTGACTTAGTGAGAGAAACAAGAAGCTATAAACCACAACATAGAAAGCAGAGCTGTGACTTGCTCAAGGAACTTTCCAAGTTTGAGATCCTTCCAGTGCTTACAAGTTCCTCCTTTAAATGGATATGAAATCACTAGTAGAGAGAATCAAGCAGTCGGCTGCTTACTGGTTATCTAAACACCATGTACTACACAACAGCCCAGGTTTTAATCCATGTTTGAGTATGAGCAGAATCACAGTCTGTTATATTTTGTACACTGGGGACGACTTCAAAACCACTAGTGTTAGATGCTAAATATGCCAATGGCCACCATCCACGATAAATTCAAGAATAGAAGCATGTGCAAAGTGGTAAAGATTAGGGAATAACATAATGGGATTTACATTTTGGAAAGTTCACCCTGACTTTATCTAATGCACATCTGTCCTTTCTGATTATTCTATAAATGATACATTCCAAAATTTGTTAATGAAGTGAAATAAGACAAACAACATACATGAAATAAATTTTTTAAAATTCAAAATGAAACCATGGAGTCTTAACACATTGTCTTGAGATAAATAAAAAGGTGCAGAACATCAGTACTTTAGTAGACAGAAGAAAAGTTGCACAAAGACAGTGCTCGCCTTGTTGAACATTAAACCCATAGATCCTAGCAAGTTTCTTGACAAATGGTAAGTGCTCAATAAATAATTGTTGAATAAGTAAATAAACGTAGCAGTGGGATTCAGTCTGATAGCTACTGAAAAGAGTCTCCTGGATTTGGGGATTAGATCGTTGGTAACTTGGCGAAAGCAGTTTTGTTGAAATGGAATTACCCTTTAAAATCACTATGTGTAGGGACGCCTGCATGGCTCATTTGGTTAAGCATCTACCTTTGACTCAGGTTACAATCCCAGGATTCTAGGATCCAGCCCTGCACCCAGCTCTCTGCTCAGCGGGTAGCCTCTTCCTCTCCCTCTGCTCTTTCTCCTTGCTTGTGCTCTCTATCTCAAATAAATAAATAAATAAAATCTTTAAAAATAAATAAATAACATTGGGGTGCCTGGGTGGCTCAGTGGGTTAAGCCTCTGCCTTCAGCCCGGGTCATGGTCTCAGGGTCCTGGGATCGAGCCCCACACCCAGCTCTCTGCTCAGTGGGGAGCCTGCTTCCCTTCCTCTCTCTGCCTGCCTCTCTGCCTACTTGTGATCTCTCTCCCTCTGTCAAATAAATAAATAAAATCTTTAAAAAAAAAAGAATAAAAATAAATAAAATCACTGTATAATCTAATATTAAAATAAATGCTCACTTTGTACAATTAAGTATTTCTGATGCCAGTTATCAATCTACACATAAATATTTTCTATATTTCTTAAAACTTACTTATGACACTGTTTTGAAACATTTACATTTTAGAAAATATACATGCACACATAAAGATACACTGTATCATATATACTCAGTGAAGTTTCTCTTTCCATCCCCCCTCATTTCTATAGGTGATCTCTTGTCACTTGTTTCTCCTGTATCTTTCTAGATTTTCTTTATATCTGTTCCAGCAGGCACAAGCATGGATTCTTATTTTCATACATTTTTTTTTTACTCTATAGACAGCATTTTGTTCTGCACTTTGCTTTCTCATAGTTATCTCTTAGAAATCTTTCCAAATCAATAGAACTTCCTCATTGTTTTACTGTTGTATATTGTCACGCTGTGTGGCTATGCCATTATTTATTTGCCCTATCCCCTATTGATGGGCATTTATATTGTTTTTAAACAATGCAACAATGAATAACCTCCATATGTATTATTTCTCACAGTACATAAATACTCAGGAATTGCTGGGTCAAACAAGGATTCATTTGTAATTCCTACAAATGCTGTAAATTACTTTCCATAGAGGTTCTATCGGAAGATGTGTGTCAGTTTGTATTTCCACAACGGCTCACTAACAAAGTTTACTTTTGAACTTTTGGATTTTGTCAATCTGACGGGTGAAAAATAATATCTGAGTGTAGTTTTAATTTGCACTTTCCTTGTTGTTGACATTGAACAGCTTTGCATTTGTTTAAAAACTACTTGCATCTTCTTTCTATGAACTCTTAAGTTCCTTTACCTTGACTTGTTTGTCATCATTTGGGTTCTGCTGGAATCAGAGCCTAAAGAAAGGATTTGGGTGCAAGTCGCTTATTTGAGAAGTGATCCCTACAAGCAGGAGTAAATCAAAAAAGAGTGTGTTTTCTGTGTAGTTGCTGTAAACCCGGAGGGCTTGAATCTACCAGGTTCTCGAAGAAGCAGGCAGAATGCCTCCCAGAATTATCCTTCCCAAGAATGGAAAGCTAGGACATTTATTCTTAGTCCTCCATTCATTGAGGGCTGCCCCAGAGTTGTTACACTTCCTCACACTTCTGGACCACACACAGTGCTAAGACCTTGATGATCTTGAAGAAGCCCCTGAGATAAAAAGCTCAAAGAAGCTGGATATGAGCTTGAGGTAAGATGCTGCCCCCAGGAAACTGACCCACAAAACCATCCACCATACCTCCTGCTGAAATCAAAGATGGGCTAAAGGGAAGTGGTATGCGGCAACAAAGGATATCTAACAGTAATCTTTTTTCTTGTTGACTTCTGTTGACAGGAACATAGTGTAAAAGTAAGTTATAAATATTATCCCTGGTTTGTAATTTTGCTTATAGTGTTTTTTTTTATTTTTTTTTTAAAGATTTTATTTATTTATTTGACAGAGAGAAATCACAAGTAGATGGAGAGGCAGGCAGAGAGAGAGAGGGAAGCAGGCTCTCTGCTGAGCAGAGAGCCCGATGCGGGACTCGATCCCAGGACTCTGAGATCATGACCTGAGCCGAAGGCAGTGGCTTAACCCACTGAGCCACCCAGGCGCCCCTGCTTATAGTGTTTTTAAAGTAACAGCTTTATTGAGATATAATTCATATATCTTACAATTTACCCATTAACAGTGTACAATTAATGTTTTTTAGTATACGCACAGAATTGTACAATTATCACCACATAAACTTCAGAACATCACTCCATGAGAAACTGTGTATCCATTTCAGTCACTCTATTTCAGCCCTCCACTGCCGAACCCTGGGGACTATAAATCTGCTTTCTATTTCTATGAATGTGTCCATTCTGGGCATTTCATATAAATGGAATCATACAACATATGGCCTTTTGTGACTGGTTTCTTTTATCTGGCATGTTATTTTCAAGGTCCATCTATGTAGTATGTAACAGTACTTCATTCTTTTTTACTGCTGAACAAAATCCCATTTTATGCATAAGCACATTTTATTTATCCATTTTTCAGTTTTTTTTTTTTGTTTTATTTTATTTTGTTTTATTTATTTTGTTTATCAGTTTATAAACAACCTTTAGGTTGTTTCCACTTTGGGGCTATTAGGAATAATGCTGCTATGAACATTTGTGTATAGATTTTTGTGTGGAAATATGTTTTCACTTAGTTCTCATTTCATACCTGTGAGTGCAATTGCTGGGTAATATGATAACTATATATATCCATCGGAGGAACTATTTTCCTCAGTGTCTGTACCATTTTACATTTCTACCAACAATGTGTGAGGGTTCCAGTTTCTCCATATCCTTACCAACACTCTTCTTTTTTTTTTTTTTTAATTTTAGACATTCTGTGGACATGAAGTAATATCTCATTGTGGTTTTGATTTGTATTTCTCCAATGGTTAATGATGAGCATTTTTTCATGTGCTTTTTGGCTATTTGTACATCTTCTTTGGAGAAATGTCTACACAAATAATTTGTCCATTTTCCAGTTGGGTTATTTAGCTTTCTATTTTGAGTTATAAGGGTATAAGGAAGTATATAAATGTACTGAATACAAGTCCTTTATCAAATATATGACTTGCAACTATTTTTTCCATCCATGGGTTGTCTTTTCACTCTCTTGATGGTGTTCTTTGAAGCACAATTTATTTTAAAATTTTCATAAAGTTTGATTTATTTTTTCTTTTGTTTCTTATGCTTTCAGTGTCACAGCTAAGAAACTATTGCCTAATCTAAGGCCATGAATATTTACTTTTGTGTTTTCTTCTCAAAGAGGGGTATATGGTAGGGGGTTGGGTGAGCCTGGTGATGGGTATTTGGAGGGCATGTATTGCATGGAGCGCTGGGTGTGGTGCATAAACAATGAATTCTGGAACACTGAAAAGAAATAATAAATAAATAAATAAAAATTTTAAAAGCTGTTACAAGAAAAAGAATGGTATAGTTTTAGCTCTTACATTTAGATCTATCATCCATTTTTGGTTAATTTTTGTATATGGTGTGAGAAAGAGATCCAAGTTTTTGCATGTGAATATCCAGTTGTCCCATAATTATTTGCTGAAATGCTGTTTGTTTTTTTAACCCATTGAATTTTCTTGGCACTACTGTCAAAATTTAATTGCCCATAAAATGCAATGGTTTCTTTCTGGACTCTCAGTGCTATTTATTAATTTTTGTATCTTGATATATCCTGGAACTTTGGTGAACTCATTTATTAGCCTAGTCATTTTGTAGTCTATTCCTTAATATTTTCTTTTTTGTCCATTTCATCTGAGTAATTAAATACTGGTATGCTAAGGATGCCATAACAAAATATCATAGACTGAGTGATCTAAATAAAAGAAATTTATTTTCTGAAAGTTCTGGAGGCTGCAAATCCAGGAGAGATCAAGATACAGTATGATCAGTTTTCCTGAGGTCTGTCTCCTTGGTTTGCAAATAGTTGCCTTCTTGCTCCATCTTCACATGGCCCTTCCTCTGTGTGTGTACATCCCTGGTTTCTCTTCCTCTTCTTTTAAGAACACCAGTCAGGGGCACCTGGGTGACTCAGTTGGTTAGCATCGACCTTCGGCTCAGATCATGATCTTTTGGTCCTGGGATCGATCCCCACATCAGTCTCTCTGCTCAGTGTGGAGTCTGCTTCTCCCTTTCACTCTCTCTCTCAAATAAATAAAAATCTTGGAAAAAAAAGAAAAGAATACCAGTTGGGCTAACACCCCACCCTTATGACTTCATTTAAGCATAATTACCTCTTTAAAGATCCTATCTCCAAATAGCTTCACATTCTAAAGGAGTAGGGCTTAAAAATAGTTTTGCCAGGCTGGGGGTGGGCAGAGGAGTTTGTGGCGGGGATGGACAAAATTCAGTCTGTAATAATGGCATATGGTTGTTCACAGCATTCCTTCATAACTTTTTCTAGAAGTAAGGTTGCCGGTGATGCCCTCCTGTCCATTTTTTATTTTAGTAATGTATGTCTTTTCTCTTTTTTTTTTACTTGGACAGTCTAGCTAAAAGTTTGCCAATTTCATTAAGCTACTCAAAGAGCAAACTTGGTTTTCTTGATTTTTGCGATTATTTCTGTATTCCCTATTCATTCATTTCTGTTGTAGTCTTTATTACTTTTCTTCTGCTTATTTTGGATTTAGTTTGCTCTTTTTCTAGATTTTTAAGGTAGAGGCTAGTTATTTCTTTGAGATCTTTCTTCTGTTTTAATATATGTACTTACAGCTGTAAATTTCCCTCTGAACACTTCTTTACAGGTATCTCATAAGTTTCCATACATTGTGTTTTCATTTTCATTTACCCTAAAGTGGTATCTAATTTCCCTTTGATTTCTTCTTTGACCTGTTGGTTATTTAAGAGTGTGTTGTTAATTTCCCCGTATTTGTGAATTTTTCAGATTTCCTTCGGTTACTGATTGCTTATTTGAGGCCATTGAAGTCAGAGAATGTAATTTGCAAGATTTCATTTCCTTTAATTTTATTGAGGCTCGTTTGATCATCTAACAGATTGTCCTAGAGAGTGTTCCCTTGTGCACTTGAGAAGAATGCGTATTCTGCTTTTGTTGGGAGAATGTTTTATTGATATCAGTTAAGTCTAGTTGATTTATAATGTCTTATGTCTTTTGTTTCCTTGTTAATAATCTCCCTAGTTTCTCTGTTCATTGTGGAAAGTGGAATATTACAGTCTCACCTATTACTATTGAGTTACCTAATTCATCAGTCTTTGCTTCATGAATTTGGGGCTGTATTGTTAGGTACATTTATGTTTTTAATTGTTATGTTTTCCTGGTGGGTTAATCCTTTTATCAATATAAAATACCCGTTCTTTTTCTCTAATAATATTTTGTCTTAAACCTTCTGTTTTCTGAGATGGCCACTCCAGTGCTCTTCTAGCTACTGTTTGCATGGTTAGAGTGTTTTATCATACAGATTTCTTAAATTTTAATGTAGCTGAATATATAAACCTTTTTCTAATGGCTTCCATGTTTTGAACAATAGTCTGGCCTTTTCCATTTTAAGATGATAATCAACTTTTCTGTGTTGTTTCCTGTTATTTCTGTATCTTCAGTTCTCAAGTGTCTATCTTTAGTCATTTGACTTTGGTGTTTAGTGTAAGATGTGGATCAATCTTAATTTTTTTCTTACATATCAAATTGCCTCAATACACTTTATTGAATGGCTCATCTTCATTGCTGCTTTGGGCTGCTACCTTTACCTTATACTAAATTCTCTTGTGTATTTGCATCTATTTCTTACTGTCTTTTTAAATCTATTATTCTATTTGTCTGCTAATATACCAAGACCATAGTATTTATTGACTGAGGTTTTATACTAAGCCTTATTATGGCTTCATATTAGACTCATTTCTCCTATTTTTCAGAATGTTTCCAGCTATCCTTGTGTATTTGTTTTTTATATCAATATCACATCAATTTGCCTACTTTAAACATTCTAATGATTCTTATAGTAATTCTAATAGTATCTATACCTGTTAGTATTTTTCTAGAATCACATTAAATTTATAAATTAACTTAGATTGATTTCATCTTTTTGACATCAAATGTTCCTTCTCAGAAACATGGCATGTCTTGACATTTGTTCAGGTCTATTTTCATGAACTTCAGAAGTGTTTTTTTAATTTTTAGAAATCTTTAATATGGAAAGTTAGAATACATATAAGATAGACTAACAATCAACAAAACTAAAAGGTAACTATGGAATGGGAGAAGATATTTGCATGACATATCTGATAAAGGATTAGTATCCAAAATACATAAAGAATTTATAAAACTCAACACTCGAAAGACAGATAATCCAATTAAAAAATGGGAAGAAAACACAAGTAGACATTTTCCTAAAAAAGACAAACAGATGGTCAATAGACACATGAAAAGATGTTCAACATCACTGATCAGTGAAATGCAAATCAAAACTACAATGAGATATCACCTCATACCTGTCAGAATAGCTAAAACCAACAACATAAGAAACAACAGGTATTGGCAAGGATGTGAAGAAAGGGAAATATTTGTGCACTGTTGGTAGGAATGCAAACTGGAGAAGCCACTGTAGAAAACAGTATGGAGGTTCTTCAAAAAGGTAAAATTAATCTACCCTATGATCCAGAAATTGGACCACTAGGTATTTACCCAAAGAATATAAAAATACTAATACAAAGGATACATGCACCTCAGGGTTTATAGCAGCATTACCTACAATAGCTGAATTATGGGAACAGCCCAAAATCCATCAACTGATGAATGGATAAAGAAAATGTAGTGTATATATATGTACATATACATACACACACACACACAAACACACAACATATGTACATACACACACAATGGAATATTACTCTGCCATAAAAAGAATGAAATCTTGCCATTTGCAACAACATGATGGAGCCAGAGTTATTATGTTAAACAAATAAGTCAGAGAAAGACAAATGTCATATGATTTTACTCATGTGGAATTTAAGAAACAAACCAGCCAAGGGAAAAAAAGAGGAAAAAAAAAGAGTGAGAGAGAGGCAAACCAAGAAACAGACTCTTAACTATAGAAAACAAACTGATGTTTACCAGAAGGGAGGATGGGTTAAATAGGTGGTAGGGATTAATGAGTGCACATGTTGTGATGAGCACTGGATATTGTATGGAATTGTTGAATCTCTATATTGTATACCTGAAACTGATACTACACTGTTTATTAAGTGGAATTTAAATAACTTTTAAAAATAGAGAGACTAATATAATGTACTAACACCAGGGACCTATCACCCAGTTCCAAAATTATGAGCACATGGCCAATATTACTTAATCTTACTTTCTCTCTCCTTCTTTCCCTCAATATGTTGAAACAAATCCCAGACATTATATTAAGAAGTACTGCAAAGTCTTCTGCATATAGTTGTGTATATTTCTACAGGCATTTTATCTATTGATTATTCCTTATATATCTGAAAATTCATTCCTATACATCAACAAATCCCAGACATTATATTAAGAAGTACTGCAAAGTCTTCTGCATATAGTTGTGTGTATTTCTATAGACATTTTATCTATTGATTATTGCCTATATATCTGAAGATTAATTCCTATACATTAACTTTGTTCTTTTTCATTATTTTAAAAATATTGGCCTCTGCTAATTTGAATTCAGTGACTTGGAAAAAAATAAGGTGAATCATTGCTCTTCATAATTTATAAGCTACATTTTACCTGTGTATTTTTGTTTACCTGGAGTATTAGAAATACACTAAAATTATAGGTATAAACTACTGTAGTAAATTACTAGCCTTGTTCCAAACAATACAACTATTGCCTGAAACATAACGACCAAACTATTCAACAGCATAGCAAACTTACCTGGGATTCCTATACTGTAAGTTTCTCTGTTAAGACATGAAAAACTGTCTTCCAGTTTTCCTGCAGTTTCCTGTTGTAATGTTGTCTGTGCAGTTTCTGGCTTCTGCTCTTCCTGCAGACTAAAAATCACTCCCTGGTGGTAAACCCTGATCTCAGAGAGGCAGTTAACTCTACTGAGCCAGTAGGGAACCATTTCAATTTTTTGAGTTCCTATGAGGAGCACTCATTAGAGGCATCAGGAATCACACTGCTATATGAATACTTATTTTTTTTTTTAATTTATATTTACTTACTTGAGAGAAAGAGCAGGAGTGAGCAAGAGAGAGCCATGAGTGGGGTTGGGGGGCCAGAAGAGAGGGATGCAGGGCTCTGTCCTAGGACCCTGAGATCATGACCTGAGCCAAGGGCAGATGCTTAACTGACAGAGGTACCCAGACTCTTCTGAATACTTTTTTTTTTCCTTTAAGATAATTCCTAATGTAGTACCATCAATATCCTGCTGTTTGGAGCATTCTTTCTTTTCTAACTCTCAGAGAGTTTTAATGGCCCCTTTTGACACTTGCTGGTATTAATGGATTAAGCTGTTCTGGCAGAGTACAATCAGGGATTGGGGAGTCTGTACTCATCTCGGAAAACTCTCGTTGGCTTCAGTGTTTATGGTCCCCATAGTCTGTCTCTTGCATGTGGTTTTTCTGGGATGAATTATTTTCTGAATCTAAATAGGAACCATCTTTTGGATGTACCTGGCATTACATAGGGAAATTAATTCAAGTTTACTCCGAAAAGTAAAGAAACTTTCTTTTAGAGAAAAGCTCTTTCTCCTACCTTGCAATGACTTAGTTTGCAGTGCACCTTTCAAATGACAAAATCATCTGAATAGAGATAAATATATCTCATTAAAATATGACTTTAAGGGGAACTGTGGAGATAGTTCTAATATGGCACATAATGATATCCTTGATGCCACATCATATGACTTCGACGGAGTTAAATGACAGCTACTCCTTAAGGTGGTACTACCCACCTTTTTGAGTTTTTATAGGGATTAAGTGAATTGATCTATTTAAAGTGCTTAGGCTGGTACCCACCACATAGTATCTTCTAGTGAATTTTTGTGAAATACATAAAAAGAAAGTAAAAAGCCAAATACAGAGAAACTGACTTTCTTAAAATAGGTCAAGGATAAAACTGAAATTTTACAATCTGCTTTCTCTCACCTCATTCTTACTGAATTAACTTCCTTCCTGCATATAAAATAGTTTCTAATTTGAACAACCTCTTTCATTTTCAAGATTCGCCAATTCTCAGTCCAGCTAATTCTGCAATCAATTTAAGTGGAGCTCAGGACCTGACCCGGAATAAGAATGTTGTGAAGCCACTGGCTTTATCTTTGCAGGTTGTAGGGAAGACTTTTGCCGCAGGTGATGTTTTCCTCACTTATATTTCTTTGCTCAATACATAGTCTATAAAAGACTTGTGTGAAATCTCATTGACAATTTGGTAGAAGAAAGCAGAAGCTCTTTTCCTGCCAGTTGAGGACAGAAGTGGGGCTGTCTGTAATATTGTATTATTATACAAAGCTTCGTACTGTTTTTGCTCCAACCAGAAGAGTCAAGGAATGACATTTGGCATATGGGGAAACAGAGCAGGTTGGTTCTGTTCAGCAAACATTTCTTGGATACCTGCTAGTTTGAGGAACCGAGGATACAAAGAAAAATAAGGGTCAATCCCTGACCTCTAAAGTCCTTATAACCTAGGAGAGGAGACAGACTTACAGGGAAATATTTTCAGTGCAGTGCAGTAAATACACAATATGCTGGGGGATAACAAAAGAGGAGAAGAGTTTTAGTGCAACATTTTAGAGTGATGAAGAATGAGTTCTTGGAGGAGCTTGGTCTTAAACTATGAGGAGATACTCACTACACAGAGGAGTGAGGGAAAACTATTTTAAATTCAGGGGAAATCCAGGACCAAAGCTGGAAAGGAAAGGAGAGAAGCTGTATCATATGTACAGGAATGTCCCCGTGGTTTGGAATTGTTAGAACCATAAAATGTAAAACTCAGGGAGTGGTGGGAAGGAGCAAGTAGTGGGCAAGGGAAGCATGAATTTTACTCTATAACTTATGGAACCAAGGAGTAACATGATCTGATTTGAACTTGAGCTAGTTCACTTGGCAGAAAAAGAAAAAGGAGAGAGAGAGAAGTAGAAAACTAGTTGGGGGTCATTTCATTAGTTAGGGGGAATGATGAAGTCCTTGACTTGGGTAATAATAGGCTCGAGAAGAGGAAACAGATTGGAGAACAACTCAGGAAGTAAAATCCACAGAATTTGAGTGATTAATGTAAGCAAGAAGCGGAAGAAGTGGTCTTGGTTTGTACCCATCTGTCTGCTAATGGTGATGTGATGCAGTTACGTAAGAGGAAATAAGAAGGAGGAGCAGGTTCTCCAGGAGGAGAATGTGAGTTCAACTGTGGACATGCTGAATTTGAGATACCCATGAAATGTCCAAGTGGATCGGTTCAACAGGCATCTACTTTATTGTACCTGAGATTAAAATCACCAGAGTAAATAGGATTTGATACAGAGAAATGTGGGGTAAGGCAAGCTGTTAACTAAAGATAACATTTTAGAAAATTCCAGTGTCTAAGGAAAAGAAATGGTCTGAGAGGGAGAGGAAGAATGAGAAGAAGGAGAACTTACCGTTCTTGGAATCTTTGTAACAGTTAGGCATCATCATTTATTCTGACCACATTTATTCTTATTCTGTTCCAACAGTTCTTGCAGGATCCACCTTCTGGTTAGATTATAAATGTGTACAAGTTAATAAAATGATGGATCCTGGCAGTAACCAGCATGGTTGCTAAAACCATCAGATGAAGGGCTGATGGACAATTTTTTTTTTTAAGATTTTGTTTACTTATTTTACGGAGAGAGAAAGAGAGAGAGCACAAGGAGGGGAAGCAGCAGAGGGAGAGTGAGAAGCAGACTCCCTGCTGAGCAAGGAGCCTGATGTGGGACTGGAGCCCAGGCCCCTGGGATCATGACCTGAGCTGCTGCAGTCAGACACTTAACCTAATGAGCCACCCACGTCCCCCAGTCATGGACAACTTTATAATTTGAGAATTAGGTTAACAACTCTTAAACCCACTGACCTATGTTAACATGACAAGAAGAAAGAAAGCCAGTTATTGTGTACCTGCTGATGGAAGAATATGACAGTATTTATGAGATACTCTTGCCCAAAAACCAAAACCTAAATCTGAGTGAGCCTCTATATCTAACAATTAGTATGTAGGAAATGGAGGGGGGTGTTAAATGATGTCATAGATAACCAATCAGCAAAATTCAGAAAAGGAAAAATTCTGCCAGATTTTCAGCAGATTAAATGGAAGAAATAAAAAGAAGAAGGGGAATCCTATGGATTAAAGGAGGTTCCAGGAGGGGACAAAAGGGGATGTGACTGACACTATACTGACTGAGGCTGGAAAATTTCTCAGCAAAAATGACATTATCCTAAATCTCATTGTAGTATGACCTTATCCTGATTTAAACAAACTATTTTTAAAATTTGTGAGAGAGTCCATGAAATGCAAACACTAACTGAATATTTTTTAAAGATTTTTTAAAAGTTTATTTACTTGACAGAGAGAGAGAGAAAGAGAGAGAGAGCATAAGTAGGAAGAGTGGCAGGCAGAGGGAGAGGGAGAAGCAGGCTCCCCACCCAGCAGAGAGCCTGACACAGAGCTCCATCCCAGAACTCCAGGATCATGACCTGAGCCAAAGGCAGATGCTTAGCCAACTGAGCTACGTAGGCACCCCTAAATATTTTATTATATTATTGTATTAATTAATAAATGTAAGCTTTTAAAAAGGGGGCTTAAGGGACATAAAAACTAAATTCAATGTGTAAATCCTTTTTAAACCCCAATTTGAGAAAACCCACTGTAAAAAAAAACATTTCTGAGATAACTGGGGGGAAATTTGAACACAGATGGGATATTTGGCATTAAGGATTTACTAATCACTGTCAATTTTAAGTAGAATAATGAAATTAGAGTTAAGTTTTAGGAGCTCTTTTCTTTTAGAAACTCATACAGAAATATTTATAGATGAAAGAATATAAATAAGTTTTCTCCAAAATAATCTAGAGTAAGTATGTAAGAATGTTGTGTGAGGAGGAAAAGAGAGGAAGTATCTTAATCTATATTTATCTAAAGCAAGATTGGCCATGTGTTGATAAATGCTAAGGCTGGGTGGTAGGTATGTAGTTTATTACACTATTCTACTTTTGTATACATTTGAATATTTCCAAGATACAAAATTTTAAAAAACACAATTTTCTCTTTTTTTCCACCCACCATCTCCAAAGACATCACTGAAAGTGATTCTAAAAGATCTCTTGGGATCCTAGAAGATTATTTGTAGGAGACATTTCATCTAAAAGAGGGTACTACTCTGATGGTTGTAGTCGGTTCTACACCGTGGCTGTCCTGTCAGTGAGATGTCTTTGAATCCTGGAGTTGAGGTTTATGGTGTGGTTGCAAGGCCCCAGAATGCAGTGTGCTGCTCAGCCCCTGTTCTGAGCATTCCTCTTGTGTGCTACAGATGCTGCTAATGGAAACAGTAGCCATGGAGGGAAGAGCAGTGCAGCCAGCTCCACTCCAGCTCGCCCAGGGAATTACTCTTTGTCACCAAGACCTAGCTATGCATCAGGAGACCAAGGTATGATACCCATCTTAGAGTTTTGAAATAACGCACCTTAACTATGAAAGAAGTGCTATGAAATTTGAAATGATGAATTATCTGACAGTGCACTCCGAGCTTTTCCTTACCTTCTCATTGAAGGTTTTGAAGGTTTATGATTGGTGTGAACAATGATGGTTAAAGATCTTGGTGATTGACAAGTATGAGCCTAGCTAGAAAATAATGTTGAAACAAATGTATAAGGAAGTGTCTTGGAAAACCATGAGCTTTGTTGACCAGACTACAGAGATCAAGGTTCCTCTCTGTTCCCTGACCCTGGGTAAATCTGAGCTTTCCTTTTGCCATCTACAAACCGGGCGTAACAATATACTTACCATACAACTTCAGAGTGTTGTTGATAGAATTAAATGAAATCATCTGGGTAAAACTGTATATGGCAAAACAACATCCAAATGTTAGGTGGTATTGTTAGGGTGATTTTTCTAATTTTATCTTTACCTCTAGAAGAGTGCTCAGACTTTCTGAGTATAATCAAATTAAAAGCTCGATGTTATGTTAAATTCTCTCCTTTCTACCACTGCTAAGGACAAGGCTCATCTTTCTTTTTGCCTTCAGCTACCATGTTCATTTCTGGGCCACCAAAGAAACGACACCGGGGATGGTATCCTGGGTCACCTGTCCCACAACCTGGTTTAGTTGTACCTGTTCCTACAGTCCGCCCTCTTTCAAGAACTGGTAAGATTTCAACAGAAGATGGGTTTTCAGTTTTTTTGAATTAGCAAAATTATCTTCTACTCCTGTTCTATCCTTGAACCTTTGAAGATAAATTTCCTTAACCAACCATTGTGTCCAGTATTATGTAAGGAAATTAATAGTAGCTGATATTTTGTCCCCATTGTATCTGCCTTCCCTGAAAGTACATGGGCCATCACAACAGATCTTAATTCAACCTCTGGCTTTGTTTGGACCCAAAGTATCAATAAACCATTCTTTACATAGGGATGATGCTACTAACCCAGCATCATAGGGCACAAATGGGTTTGCTTTGCCATTTGTGGTGTTAGACATGTTTTCCTGTTATCTGGTTCCTTTATGTGACATGCACATCTTATTTCTGGCCTGGACGACTTAGTCTGTGGCTAGAAACCTAAAAAAAACCAACTGGTTCTCCTTTATAATAACTAAGTCATGGCCATTGGGAACCTACTGGTAAATGTGTAAACACCGGTCTACCTTGTACTAAGCACAAATTTAAATATACGAATTCTAAGACATAAATGGGATTCTTTAAAAACTTAAAGACTCTAAGTTTTATAGTAGTCTATGTAGTCTTTAAAACTTTAAAGTCTTTAAAGTTTTAAAGACTACATAGAGATGCTGTATAAACAAAGAATTATGCTACTGTGTTTGTCTCTATTAATCAGATAGTACTGATTAATGATGAGTTTATTCTTCTTCACTCTTTTCTGTATTTTTCAAATTTTCTATAATGAGTAAATAAGGCATGGAAAATTGGGATGAGGATGGAGGGTATTAAATACAAAACAGAATCCAAAAGATTGCATGTGGAAAAACAATTAGAAGAAAATAGTATGAAAATACTAAACAGTAGTTATCTCCTGATGATGTGATTATGATTGGGTTTTTTTCCTTCTGTTTTTCTCTTCTAATTTTATATAGTAAACATGAATTGCTCTAATTTAAAAAAATGAACCTTTAAACTTCTAAAACTTCTAAAAGTATTAAGACTATGTTGATTTCAATGGTATTTCATTTAGCTTTCATGTCTAATCCTTCGTCAAACAACTTTCTTTCCAGAGTCCCTTTTATCTGCTCCAGTTCCACAGACCCCATTAACTGGAATTTTACAACCTCGACCCATTCCTGCAGGGGAAACTGTAATTGTTCCTGAAAACCTGCTGAGTAACTCAGGAGTTAGACCAGTAATTCTGATAGGTAAGGGAAAGGCATTCCAGGTTGCCTGTGTCTGCTGGGATCTGGGTCTGTTTCTCCATTTCAGTGTTTGTGCAATTACCCATATGTTCATGCATGTATTCATTCATTCTTATATTGATTCTTTCAGCTTTTATCAATCAGCTCACTCATGCTGTTAAACATGTAACTAGAAATTGGGAATAAGAGAAAGCCTTTTTGCCCATAGGGAGCACTGTTTTGTGGGGAGTCTGTCATGTAAACAATATTGTGAAACTTGTGGTTTGCAACCAAGAACTCAAAAGAGAGAAAGCTTAACTCTGCCTGGAGGGATTCTGAGAGGACTTGTCAGAGGTGACGTTTCAGCTGGGTCCTGAAGGGGAAAAGGCGTTCTAGTCAAACCACAGAGAAAAGAAACAAGCTGAACCAGCTAACAGACCCCCTTTGGGAAAACCAAGAGGTCCCAGAGCTGCATGGGGAAGCGTCTGCAAACCACTTATCTTTACACAGTCTGAGTCTTTCCAAAATGTCTATAAGTGGAGGTGTAGAAATTTAGAGGGCCCTGGAATCCAGGACTAACTTAATGCTTTTCAGACCCCCATCAAGAATTACTTCATCCTGGGACTGTTCTAGGTCAGAAGGTGACTTCCTGCTTTACCTTTGGGACTAAATAGATGGAGTGTTTAGCCTCCCTGGATCTTTAGGGTATGTCTATATGCGGTGTTATCTGCTTCTTTTGGTTGACTTGAGCCTACCGACATAGATGGTTTTGCTTCAAGCCCTGTCCTTTATCAGGCTGTCCTACCTACCGCTCCTGGGCCTATAGGCACTGGGAGAATCTCAGTTGTTTAAATTCCATATGGTCAAAACGTCTTTATTAAACATTTGAGTGGTGTGCATACTGGAGCTAAACCTTGGAAAGATATGTAGAACATAGGGAACCTGTCGTGTCTGCCTTTTAGAAAGTCTCAAACAGAGAGACTACCCCTGTTTTTACCACACCACCAGTACAGGGTATATTTTCAACACATTTTTGTCCTATCTACTTCTAAGATAATTCAAGGCTATTTACTGACATTTGAGAACATAAAAATAACTAAGATAACACAAAGGGTAGGAACGTGCATGTACCTGTGACTAAGAGAATATTGCTGGTCATCACTGAGTTTGTTAGCTTTTTTAAATGTTTAAGAAAACCTCAGGAAAGAAATTAAGTTATTGTGGTTTGTTTTCTGGCTTCTTATGTTGAAAGAAACTTGATCAAGAATTTTATTAGAAAATAATTTGTCATTGAAGTTTTGCAAAAGGATACAGAGATGTTTTGCAAATTATCATCAATCCTCTAGGGCACATTAAAAATTAACATGTCCCTTCTGTGAGAAACAGAGATGATACCATCTGAGTCTTTTGCTTTTTGTTCATCTGATTTAATGTAAGGGTAGAATTCGGAAGCATCTGAGGGAATTCCCTAGAATTCTCATCTAGGGGGCAGGAAACTTTGTTAAACATCTTTGATCCTAGCTGGGCACACATACCTTTAAAAAAGAAATATTAGGGACAACTGGGTGGCTTAGTTGGTTGGGCGACTGCCTTCGGCTTGGGTCATGATTCTGGGGTCCTTGGATCAAGTCCCACATCAGGCTCCCAGCTCCATGGGGAGTCTGCTTCTCCCTCTGACCTACCCTCTCATGCTCTCTCATAAATAAATAAATAAATAAATAAATAAATAAATAATTTTAAAAAAATAAATAAAATAAAATTTAAAAAAAAATAAAAAGAAATGTTGAATTTTATTGACCTACTTCTGTTGGGGCAGGCTATGGCACTTTACCCTATTTCTATGGAAATGTTGGTGACATTGTTGTGAGTCCTCTGCTGGTGAATTGCTACAAGATTTCACAGTTGGAAAACAAAGATTTGGAACACTTAGGGTTGACTGGCAGCCAACTCCTGAGCGTCGAAAACATGATTCTTCTGACGATACAGTATCTTGTACGGCTAGGTAAGTGATTTGCAATAATTATTTGGTGGTGATAATTCTTATTCTTTTTTGCATCACGCTTTTTTCCTTTCTTTCCCTACTTTCTCACATTCATCCACTTGTCCAGTTTTTAGTTTCCCCTTTTCATTTCTAATGTTCCCTTCCTTCAACCCTACTCTCTATGACTGTTCCCTTTCCTTTCCCATTTCTTTCCTACTTCTGCCACTTGCCTTCCCTCCACTCCATTTATCTCCTTGCTCACCTCTCTGGCTTCTTGAGGGCCTCTTTGGGTCCTAGAAGAGAGAAATTGCGCCACCTAGTGTCCAGTATCGTGATGGCCCTAAGGTCTCCAGTTCATACAGGCAGAAGGGCTGTGCCATGGGCACCTTCCTCCCTTGGGGAGTCTAGCCAACCATCCTTCCGAAAGTGCAGCTGTCATCTGGAATACAAACGAAGCCATTGCCTTAGACCATTATTTTACGGTTTTCTACTTAGCCTTTCTATCTTGTTCAGCCACTGTCCCTACATCCTTTTTTTTTTTTTCTTCTCCAGCTACACACCTTTGATGCAGTCCCATCATGTTTTCCTTCATTAAGGCAGTATCTGTGGACCTCCCTGAAAGGTTCTTTAGGCTACAGGGTAAGGGAGATACATAGGTCATGAACCTTTCACTTCCTCTATTTGATATGTCCTCCTGAGGTCCACAGTGGGTGTGTGCCGGTGCCCTGACAATGCTGTCAGGGGCTCAGCAACATTTACATTGCAATGTCCTTTATTTTGCAAACTGCAGCAGGTCATCTAATATGCAACCTAATTATACATTCACTCTAAGACTTCAAGCCACTGATTTACTTTGGAAAAGGCTCAAGATGAAAAATTACACATTAGAAATTTTATCTGCCCTCTTGTGAATTATCTTAATGTTTGGAGATACCGAAGTGTTAAACAATGAAAATACTGGGCTAAACAATATTAAAAACAAAAAAGAAGCTTCAGCCAGCCAGATTCAGTCTTTGGGCCATCAGCTAGCAACTACAGCTATAAGGCTTGGTGCCCTGAGAGTCTGAAGGCCTGCTATGACATGGGCTTTTTGAAACTTGCAAGACTTTGGATAGCTTAGGAGTCACTTTGATGATAAACCTAAGACTTGCTAATCATGCTGATGAATGGCTAATAAAATTATAAAAACCACCTGTGCCTGCAGCTCACTTGATGTCATAATTTTAATTGCTGCATGCACTGACTTCCAACTATGTTCCAAGATCTAAAACCAGCTTCTTGATGCACCCATAATTAGTAACACAACCCCCCATAGAGTAATGCTATTGGCAAACCAAGCCATTGGGTACAGTATTTTTTCAACCTGAATAACAATTTTAAATATCAAAGTCCAAGTTAATTAAAACTAAATGGCCAAAACAAAATGTCTCTCCTCAAATAACTAAAAGCTCTTATCTTAAAAAAAGAAAAATCTCCATTGAATTAGACCTGTCTTCTCTGCCCTGTGGGATCAGTTCGTTCTTTCTAGACTTTCTCTGGCAACCAATTAATATATCTCTCAGTGTGCAACACAAATGGCTTTTTTTTTTTTAATCTAAATTTTGTACCTTAGGACACATCTTCTCCTCAGCAACTTTCTTCTGGAGTCTTTGAGTTTTTGCTTTTTTGTAGTTTGTTTGTTTATTTTGCCTCTGAAGGCTTTGAAGAAGGCAGGAAGAATATTTTTTTACATATGCTTTATAGATAGATTTTTTTAAAAATCTAAGCTTTTAAAGAACAGGTCTAATACTTTTATGATTCAGTTACCTGGACATAATAGGGAAAAAGAAAAGTAAGATTCTTCAGAAGGAAGAGCCCTTTAACTACAGTCAGTTTTTTTTTAATCAATTTATTATTACACAGCCTGAAAATCTTTTGAAATAGAAAGTAAAATCATCAAATCCAGTGATTATTGGAGGGCTCTGAATTTGTTGGAACCTTTTCTCTTCTTATGAAGGTAGCCCTATCTGAAAAGCCATCAGAGCTGATGCCTAGGCTAACCTGAGTTACTGGAACAGTTAATGGGGGGAAAATTACTATTATCAAGCTTGTGGGAAGTGGAGGAAAAGCTCCTGCAATTTAACTATAAAGGCTAAAGATGAAGAAATGATGGGAGGCGATTGGAAGCAAGACATTTTGCTCTCTTGCCTCATTTAAACTTTGGTACATTTTCCTCTATTTCTCAATTCCTAACAGGAATCCAGTCAAAATTCTGTAAAAGTTAGTTTTAAGGCAATGGAAAATGCTATGAACATGTATCATAATTTTATATTCCCAGAATGCCTTTATATTTGAAACTGATTACACTGAGAACATGTTACTCAATCATGGTTTGGAGCAGATCTTACGAACACACCTAGTCAGCAGGCCTCTGGGCCTCCAGGAGGTCTATGAGAGGCTGTGGGGAATGGCAGCAAAGCCACTTGCTTTTGGATATCATTTGTTCTGATGGAAGAAAGCTTTCAATAGACAGCCACCTTCCCTTCATCTCATTTGTAGAGTCAATGCAAATCTGTATACTTTAAGCTCACTACCTAGTATGTACCTAGTGACCACTAACCATGATGCTAATTGGATAAAGCAGAATGAAGACAGAAGCTTTAGTGGCTCCCAGGTGATAAGAAGGCATCCCCCTCCCTCTAGCAAGTGACTGGGGAGGACATAAGAAATATTAACACAATGTAAACACTGCAGGGTTCTTGCTCGCTTTCCATGGACAGCAGGAAAACACTCTGAGAGGATTTCAGTCTCCCTCCCTCTCGCATCTAACCAATCGTGGAAAACCATGTTTTCTCCAATTTAAATTATTTTTACAATAGATAATATTTTATTTATTTGCCCATATCCTGAAAATATGACTAAACCTTCATTTTCTTACTTTCCTAGAGAATGTGGGTGGGGGCCTGGAAGGCCACTTAAATCCCTTTTAAGGAAGGAAAGATTTCTGGTTCATTCAAGATACCTCCTCATACAGAAGTCCAGTCCCTTAAAACCTGTGTTCTTTCCCAAGGGGATTTTTAGCCTTGGGTTGTGAAATTATTGCCTGATCTCAGGTCACAGACAGTGACCCAGATACAGTCTGTATCTGTCTAGCAGAGCTTGACTTTCAGATCTCGGGTCTGCACAGCAGAAGAGATGACTGAAGAGAGGGGGTGACCATAGCCTCACTGGCTTCAATTGAAACTAAACGTCAGAGTTGATTTGAGTCACTTGGGTGCCAAACATTAACTTGCTTGTTTTGTCCTAAAGACTGGTTGAGTTTCTAAAGAGAATCAGAGAAATAAAATCTCCCTAATACCAGGGGCTGTAGGTCACCCATATAAATTTAGCTGTAACCGCCACAAGAAGAGAGGACCCAATGCCATCCTTAACAACCCAGAATGCTGGGGACCAGCTAGGTGACAGTTACATTCTGCCTAAATAAAAATCAGAAGTGAAAAATAGTTGAACTTTATTTTCTTATGGACAGTATTCCTAAAATTAACTACAGAAGCAATACATTAAGATGTTTTTCAAAGTAGCTATAAATAAAATGTGAAACAAGTGAAACCTAAAGTTGGTTATGCTGATAGGTTAGCTTCTTCCTTCCTGAGTCATTAATCGTATCAGTAACAACAAGTTTAACAGGTCAACAAATATACCACCTTCAGTGACCACCCCAAAGGCATACAGCGGACTCAGAGAACATCCTCTTTTTAAAAATATCAAGATTAGCATAAAGGAGAACAGAAGCCTACATTTGTGTTTAATATTGACACAGAGAGAAGGTAATTTCATGGTGGAAAATGGTTAGCAGGGCCTCTGTGCTTGTGGCCACAACAGGAAAGAGTTCTTTTGCCTGTGGAATACAGTGGACTTAAAAGGACTACACACTAATGTACGTGTGTTTTTCTCTCTTTTCTGGCTGTGATGTGTTTTAAATTCTAGCTGTAATTCTCTTCAATTTAGGTCCTGATCAGATACCTCTCAGGGAAGAATTTGAGCAAATCATGCTGAAGGCTATGCAGGAATTTACTCTGAGAGAGAGAGCCCTGCAGCTGGGTGCTCAGTGTACCCCTGTGTCTCCAGGACAACTCCCCTGGCTTGCGAGACTAATTGCCAGCGTATCTCAAGACTTGGTTCATGTGATCGTGACCCAAAACTCTTTGGCCGAAGGCATTTCAGAGACACTGAGGACTCTCAGTGAAATGAGACACTATCAAAGACTACCAGATTATGTGGTGGCAATTTGTGCTTCAAAAATCAGAGGAAACGAATTTTGTGTGGTAGTGTTAGGTGAGTAATGTTTGGGGTGTTTGGGTTTTTTTTAATCCATTCATTCAATTATTTCTCCATTTGAAAACTATTTATTGGGTGTTTCAAGCATCCATGTAATTAATGTCTAGTTAATTGCTCCCATTTGAGTTCTTCCTCCTAATTTTAACTTTTGTTTTTCTCCTCATGTCAGATTTTTGTGGCCCTTAGTTTGGCTGGTGTCCTTGTCAGCTGGTTGTGGGAGCATCACTTCAAAGCATGTCCTAGTAACAGATACCCTGGTCTCACGTAACTTCTGTCCTTAAAAGGTTCTGGAACTGTTACCACTCTAGCATGTGATAAAGCCATTGCCACAGGTGGCCTAAGCCAATAAATCAAGCTTGCCAAGAAATTTAGCTCACGTATTCACCTCCTCACTGAAGAGCCTACTTAATGTTGTAACACTGAGTCTATAAAGAAAAGGTTCAGAAAGTTGGAGCATTACAAAATGTGTTTTTGTTTCTTGTGCTGATTTTCTATGAGGTACCATGATGAATAGCCAGCCATCTGGACTAAATTCACTTTTTTTCCTCTCTAGTGCTGGTTCTCACCTGTTCCTACCGAAGAAACCCCCTCACTTGGGCAAAATATGACTGCCCATCTCTCTATGACATAAATCTTTTTCAGAAATCTTCATCAGAAAGTACAATACATTAATTTTTTAAATTTTCATTTATAAAAACAACTAAACACCACAAGTTTATAATTTTAAGACATATTCATAATAACCACACAAACACAGTTTGAAAGGTCTTTTACATTCCTCCCTAGTCTTTAAAGACATGTATAGTATGTCTTCACAGTTACAAATATAAGGTTTATCATTTTTGCCCTTAATCATCTAATATTTTATTATAAATAACTTCTTTTTTAAATAGTCATTTTAAATGCTGCGTAACTGTCAATCTTTTGATGTGCCATAATTTCCTTAACCAAGTCCCTATGTTACATACGTTAATTGTTTTCCATTTTTGCTGTTACAAATCATATTGCAGGGAATATTTATTCATTGCGGTGTCACCTCCTCTCCCTCTCTCCTGCAGGTCAGCATCAGTCCAGAGCTCTGGCAGAGAGCATGCTCACCACAAGTGAGTTTTTGAAAGAAATTAGTTACGAGCTCATCACAGGAAAGGTCAGTTTCCTGGCATCACATTTCAAAACCACATCATTAGGTGAGTGGTTTGTAGGATTCTGCAACACTGCCAGCCTCTAGCTGTGTGATTTTCTGAATTTAAATCTTAACCATCAAGGAGATGAGTGTGGAGCTTAAACTTGCCTGCTGACCTTCCCTCATTTGGAAAGGTTTGTTACTGACCCAGAAAGGGATCCAGAGGAAAGCACATGGGCACTAGTATGGGGGGGTCCTCAGCTTAGCCTTAGTGGCATGACCTGGGGAGAGATTCTGCCTCCTCGGATCTCAGCTTTCTGATGTGTCCAAGGGGGATAGAACGATCCTGTCCTGCCTGCTTTGAGTACGATGGAGGTCAAGAGAGAGACACCATGTGAAAATGTGTATATCGCAAGCACAATACAAGAGAGGGTTGCTCTGGCTTTAGATACTGTAGCAGACTTGACCAAGTGCACTGTCAGCCAGGAAAAGCAGTCTGACTGACAAAGGTTGATGAGAACCCAGCTGAAGCGCACAGTTTGGAGACTGATACAAATGTATCTTTCCTTGCAATCTTCTTATCTCTGCTTTATTACGTAATAGGCGACGACCTGGACAAGCTGCTAGACAAAATGCAACAGAGAAGAGGAGAGAGTGTGGTGACCCCTTTCAATGGAGATCTTAACGAGTGTGTGTCAGCTCAGGAGGCTGCCGCTATGATCCCCACGCAAAACCTGGGTAACGTCACCTCAGACCAAAAGGAGGAAATAGAAGTGAAGTCATTCTGAGGGTTTTGAGGTCTTGTGTTAGAGTCACAGAGTGTGACAGGTTTTTCCTCATTATCCACATGATAAATATGGTAAAAATGCCTTACGATAGGGCCTGGATCCAATACCTTGTTCTTAGTAGATGTCTCCTAGAATTAAAATCAAAGTTAAAGACTAAATTTATTATAAGCAGATTCCCTCTCTCTCTTTTGTTTTTCCCTCGAAATTTCTATCGTCCTTGGTGTGCTTTCCTTAGCTCCTCCAGCTACGCCCAGAAGAGCTGTTGGTGCTCTCGAGGGCTACAAGGAACTACTTGAAAGAATGTAGAATGCAGTCCTTGCATCCCTGGCTGGGCACACCCTTCATTGACTCTCTGACATGTAAAACACACATCATCTCAGGGATAGCAAGGCATCCCTGGCAGATAGCACAGCAATACCAACACAGCCTCTCCCCGACAAGCTTCCAGGGTACAAAAAGGGGTACTGGGATGTGCACCTCAGTCAGTTAAGCATCCAACTCTTGATTTCAGTTCAGGTCGTGATCTCAGGGTCCTGAGCTCGTACCCTTCATCAGGCTCCTGATCAGAAGGGAGTCTGCTTGAGATTTTCTCTCTCTCCCTCTACTTCTGCCCCTCCCTGCACACCCCCTCCCCCTGTACACTCTTACTAAAATAAATAAATATTTTTTAAAGGGAGAGGATGGGGGCACCTGGGAGGCTCAGTCATTTAAGTTTCTGCCTTCATCTCATTCAGCTCATGATCCCAGGGTCCTGGGATCAAGCCCCATGTCAGGCTCCCTACTCAGCAGGCAGCCTGCTTCTTCTTCTCCCTCTGCCTCTCTCTCACTCTCTCTAAAATAAATAAATAAAAATAAAAGGGGGGGGGATGGTAGGAGCAGGACTGAGGAGTTTCATCATTAGATTGGATTCCTTTATTTTCAGACTTCCTCCCAATCCCCCCACATGATAAGGACAACATAGGAGAGGACCAAAAAGAAAAAAAAATAGAATAGGACAAAGGGTAGACATGAAACAGATCCATAAAGCTGCTGCTGACAGCCTTCTGGCCTTCCCTTAATAGGAATGTGTCATTTATATATTAGGATTGCCTCAGCAATAGAAGTAGCATGGCTTGGCATTAGCTCAGTATCAGTCATAAAAACAAATTCAAATGCATGCAGTATTTCTTTTTTTAAGTAGGCTCAATGCCCAGTGTGGCGCTCAGCACTGGTCTAGAACTCACCAGCCTGAGTTCAAGACCTGAGCTGAGATCAAGAGTCACACACTTAACCAACTAAGCCACCCAGGAGCCCCCACAATAAAATTTGTTTATTTCCACTTTATTCGATGATAAAGCAGTCACCTGGATAATCTAAAATATGTTCATATTATGTCTGAATTATTGACAAAGTTAGAAATTTAAATTCTCAGAGTACTTACAGATGTCCACATTCATATCCTTGATTCCCTGTTTAAGAAGCAATGCTTAAAGATATGTTAATGGTTCCTTGAAGTTCAAAATTTGCTACATTAAATTCTCCAAAGGTACGCTATCATCTTGGTTAGTCCCCACCTATCTAACCTATGATGACATGGAAGAAATAAGAGCCTATCAAAAGACAGATTTATTTTCATTGGTAATCTTTGTGGGTCAAAAACTATTCTGCTATTAAAACTTGTAGTTTTGGTCTTTTCTAGTGGGTTCTCATAGCCACCTGTATAAATCTCCACTAACTGTCAGGGTTCCCTGTGGCTAGGGTACTGTGACCACTGTCTTTACCTTGGCCACATTGCAATTTGATTTGATTTGATTTTTAAATATTTTTATTTATTTATTTGACAAAGAGAGAGGGAGGGAGAAAGAGAGTACAGGCAGGCAGAGTGGCAGGCAGAGGGAGAGAGAGAGGCAGGCTTCCCACCAAAGAAGGAGCTCAATGTGGGGCTTGGGACTCAATCCCAGGACCCTGGGATCATGACCTGAGCCAAAAGCAGATGCTTCACTGACTGAGACACCCAGGCACCCCATGCAATTTGATTTTAGAAAACATTAATTAATGCACGTTAATCATGGCCTTGTGCATTCCAGTCAAACTTTCACCTGTGTTCTTGATAAAAAGCAGCCTCACAAAAATTATGAAATGTTGGGCGCCTAGGTGGCTCAGTGGTTTAAGCCGCTGCCTTCGGCTCGGGTCACGATCTCAGGGTCCTGGGATCAAGTCCCATATCGGGCTCTCTGCTCAGCAGGGAGCCTGCTTCCCTCTCTCTCTCTCTCTGCCTGCCTCTCTCTCCATCTACTTGTCATCTCTCTCTGTCAAATAAATAAATAAAATCTTTAAAAAAAAAATTATGAAATGTTGCCTGCTCAAGGATTCCTCTAATCCTGCCTAGTTAATTGGATGTGTGTGTGTGTGTGTGTGTGTGTGTGTGTGTGCCCGTATGAGATTGATTGCTTGGTTGTAAGTTATAATAAAAAGCCACTGGCATGTTTAGAGTGTCTGTGCAATGTTCTTGTAATGCATCACCTCTCGAGTGCCAGCTGGCCCTGTCACGAGTCAGGTCACTTCAGATAGTATAGGAGTCAGCGTTGGAGCTGGCCACAACGACCTACCACTGACAGTTCATAAGCACTGGCAAGTCAAGTGGGAAGGAAGGTGAGGGGGTGTCTCTGTGACCTGTGTTATACAGTCCCTGGGAGAAGAATTTCAAATCATGTTGCAACTGCATTGCTGGAGAGGAAATGTTTACTGTGGTGCTGTCCAGAAAAAGTTCAAAGGAATTCAGCATTATTACAGTTACAGCATCACCTCCTTCCCTGAATTTGGTCGGTCTGGGCTTGAGCACCTGACCTGTGCTGATAGTCCTAAAGAAAACTGGAAACTCTTGCTTCCTCTTTCCAGAGATGAGTCCCCACTCCCACCGTGAGAGTGTAGTCTGTCCTGACATTTCTGGGTGGGGGACGGGTGCTGAAGAGTGATCTGTGAGATGATCAGTCAATTTTAAAAGAACATGTTTTTATAAAATTACCACATCCACTCTTGAACACATCCCTTCAGTCAAGTTTTCAGAGAAAATAAGCAAATCTATTAAAACTCAATAGAGAGTGTGACTAGAATGCTCGGTATAGAGCTTTACTATGTATGTGTGTTGTGTGTCCCCCACATAGATTCACAGTGGCCGTCAACAGAAGTGAATTAATCTTGTTCTTATGACTTTTTTATTTTAGATTTAGATAATGAGACCTTCCAAATTTACCAACCACAGCTAACGGTTGCCAGAAAACTCTTATCCCAGGTGTGTGCTATCGCAGACAGCGGCAGCCAGAGCCTGGACCTGGGCCACTTCAGCAAAGTGGACTTTATCATCATTGTCCCAAGATCGGAGGTTCTGGTCCAGCAAACTCTTCAACGGATTCGACAATCAGGTGAGACTGAACTTCCAAAGGAGACCCCACAGCGATTCCACCTTAGATTCCCTCTGCCTCTTGCTTTTGCTTAATCCAAATGTTTATAGGAAAATTCCACCTTTTTTTTACAGTAATGCAGATCGGAAGGGCACTTTAAACATTATTTCAAATTTATCCATAAGTTTTCCCTCAAAGTTCTCTGACCTCTTCTCTCCTAGGCCAAGGGTAAATCAATGTGCACGTTTGCCTGATACAGTTAAGTCTGTGATGTAGTTGGTGGACTAGAAACTGTTCGTTCATTTATGAAGAGAAACTTTCTCAAGTCGGGGATAGCTCTGCATGGGGTGATGGGGTCTGTGCCCCCTGAGCTCCTGCTGCATAGATCACATTCTCATAGGTGGCTTCTTAGATATTTACCCACTACCAGCACATTTTCAAACTAGAAGCCAGATCACCATCCCGCATGTGAACAATGATAACACCTCCTTAGAAAAATACAAAGTTAGGGACACCTGGGTGTCTCAGTTGACTGAGCATCCAACTTTTGATTTTTAGCTCAGGTCTTGATCTCAGGTTGTGACTTCAAACCCTGCTTTGGGCTCCATGCTGGGCTTGGAGCCTAGTTGAAAAAAAAAATACAAAATTAGAATTTCTCCTGATGACTTTCAAAGAATGAGTATGGAAGAAAAAATAATTTTCCCAGAAAGTGGAAAAGGTAGGGAGCAAAAGATTCTAGCAGTCTGTGGTAAATAATATCTTTTCAAACATAAAATTTGCCTAGAATTAGAAGATGCAATAAATAATTAATTCAGAAAACTGGGACAGCTGAAAATGTTTGTCTTTGTAAGCTAGGTTTGAAAAGGAAATTACAAATGTCAAGTTGCTTCTGAGTACCTTAGCTGAGAGAAACACACACACACACACACACAGATTTTAGCAGGAGAATGAATCTTTTTGCCACAGTAAAAAATTTTATTTTCAATACATTTGAAAACAAGTACAAGGAAGAAAAATCCAAAAGAGCTTAAAATGTAGTTTACATGTAAAAAATGTAGTTTATATGTTTCATACCTATAATACAGTGCTCTTTAAACTTTAGTACACATATAAATCACATGGGGATCTTGCTAAAATGCAGTTTCCTCTTGGTGGGCCTGGGTGAGCTCATTTCTGTCTCTTTTTTTTTAAACTGAGGTATAATCGACATATAACTTTGTATTGGTTTCAGATGTATAACATAATACACCTGATTTTTGATAATGAATACAATTTGATAATTGTATTTATTGTGAAATGATCACCACAATAAGTCTAGTTAACATTTGTTACCATACAAGTTGCAGACATTTTTTCTTTTCTTTTTTTCTTGTGATGAGGATTTCTAAGATTTACTCTCTTAGCAACTTTCAAATATGCAATGCAGTATTGTTAGCTGTAGTCACCATGCTGTACCTTACATCCCCAGGGCTTATGTATTTTACAGCTAGAAGTTTGTACCTTTTGAACACCTTCGCCCATTCCCCACTACCCTGTCCAGCAACCATCAATCTCCTCTCTGAATCTGTGAGCTTCTTTTTCATCGCCGTTTTTTGGTTTTTTGTTTTTATTTATTTTTGTTTGTTTTGTTTTTTAGATACCACATGTAAGTGAGTTCATATGGTATTTGTCTTTCTCTGTCTGACTTATTTCAGATTCTATATTTCTAACGACCTCCCAGGGGATGCCAGTGCTGTTGGTGGGAGGACCACACTTTGAGTAGCATACTCTTTAAGAAAACGTCATGTTAGTTCCATGAGCCAAATGAGCTGAGAGACAATAGATTTTTTCCCTCTTTCCATGTGACTGACACATGTAAAGTCTTTCCATACCTTCTAGAGGCCCAAGAGCCTGGGAAACCACGCAGTGTTTTTTTGTAGCCTCTAAAATTCTGAATGACAAGTTGTATGACCTATTGTAATATGAAATGACCTATTGTAAATTTATTGACTTATAAGTGACTAGCTAAGAAGGTCAGATGCCTTCTCTTAGAGCTCACCAGAGTGAGTTCTAGGCTTTCTTAGCTACTGGCCATTTCTGCATTTTTCTCTGCTCCTATTGTGGAAAGTGGTTAGGCTATACTCGTACCAAGCACTCACCAGACTTTTTTTTTTTTTTTTTTTTTTTTTTTAAGGATTTTCACTTCTTTACCATGGAGGGAGTGCCTTCTCTTATGGGTGTTTTATTTCTACCAATTGGCCTTTGTGACCATCCTGAGTTTGTGATCTGATATCTGAAATCATGCTTGAGCAAACATATCCTAGCACCTGTTTCAAGTGGTGAAATCATCCATGGTCAGCAGTTACGCTCTCTGCAAAGCCTTTTCCTGAAATAACCTCTTGGTGACCTACTTTCACCTTTCTTAATAAATCCGAGACCCCAAATAAAACTCTGCATTTTTGACAGGTGGAGAAATTGTACAGATCCTTCCTTCCTTCTCACTGCCCTTTTTTCTAAAGTGAGAACTGGAAAATTATGACTCCTCAGTACCAGAATTTGACCAATGGCATAAGCTTGGAATCCAGAAAAAATCAATGTTAAGGACAGATTTGGCAAATTCAAGGCAAAGCATATCTTAAAAATTATTCACATCTGGCTTTAGCATATCTACTGAATTTTATGCTGCAAAAGCAATCACTTCACTATTTAAAAGTAACTTTGTTCATTTTATTATTTTAAAAAATAGTTTCAGTCTTCATTTTAAATAATATAAAAATCAAAGTAGGAAAATTTAAACATTTATAATCCTACTATTCAAAGATAACCACTTTTAAAATCTGGGTGTTAACAAATTACTTAATTCCTAGTGTTTAAGGCTTCCTTCCCTGCCTGTGTCTGTTTTTTCACCTGACATAGTTCACACAATTTTCTATATCTTTAAAAGTTTTTGTAAACATCATTCTTAGTAAATATGCAGTATTCCATATTATAATGGCACCAAAATTTCTTGGCTTTACTACTTAAACACCTTCATATTGATATGATATTGATTGATCAATGATACTGATTGATATGATAACAATTGATAGAAGAGCAAGCACATTTAAGGTATGAAGAGGAATTGTCCACAGCACAGTAGTAAGCAGGAGACAGTCCACTAACGCTACTCAACATCAGAGCTAGGAAAGCAGAAAGGACTCTTAAGAAATCATTGGTTCCGTTTCCTTCTATTTCACCATGGGACTCTATAGGAGAGCTTCATTTGCGTAAGGTCACAGAGGGCAGCAGTGCCTTGGGGACAAGAACTGTTTTTTCATTTGTGCATGCCTTGTGCCCCATTTGTGCCTCTCTCCAGCCCGGTGCAAGGAGGCACTCAACTAATGTTTGAATGAAGGGCTGGAGGGAGGAAGGGGAGTGTTAGAGGGGAAAACAGTGTCCAAGTGCCCTGCTTTCTGATTCTATTTGCCTTTCTCCAAAGGAAGCATTTCAGCAGCTAGTTGGCCAGGAAAAGCACCTGGCAGGGAGAAGCAGCCAAGGCATGAAGAAAGGCCACATCCTTGGCAGCCCTTGTGTAGCTGAAAGAAAAGGTGAAAACAGAAACCATCACGTTGTGCAGACTCAGCTCTAAGGCAAAACATGTGATACCTCAGCTCACTTCTAATTAAGGAAGGGAGGCAGAGAGGAAAAAAGGAAAGAAAAAGAAAACATTATGGAAAGAATTTGAAGGTTACAAAAAGAAATGAAAGGGATTAAACATTTTTAAGTTTTCCCAAAGTGGAATTGTAACTGTTGGAATGATCAATGGAGAAGCAGCATAAGGAATTTTTAGACTACAGGAAATACTTCTGTCTTAATGTCATTTTTAAAAACTTCGATGTGGTAGCATAATTCTCTTAATTTTAAGGAGACCCCAAATTTTATAAATTGGAACACTAGGCTACCAGGGTGATCAAAATGCAAGCCACTTTCAATTCAAGGTTGTTGGGGTGACAACAGGAAGTATTAGTGACTGTCCATATTTTCCATCTTTTAAAATGGTGTCTGGCAGGGTCCCCAGTGAATGGGAGCATATCTGGCAGTTTCCGGTCTTCCTGGTTTTATCATGCTCAGGGAACTGATACAAATTTGATGCCTCAGCACATGCCTGGTTATATAAGAAACAGAGAAATATTTCCGTCTCCTGATATATGGGTAGCTTCTTCTATCCATACAGAAATAAAGAGGTTTGAAGGAAGCAGAAGAGATTAGGAGGGGAGGTGAAGAGATAGTGGACGGCATTTTCACTTTCTAAAATGGATTTTCTTGTTCTCATTAACCTCATACCACCTTGTCAGTCACCTAAAATTTTAATAGAAAAAATTGTTTCTTGGGCAGTGATAGGCAGCAGGGAATAGGATCCCAAAGAAGAAAGTACTAGGTGGAACAGGGAAACACTAGAGATTCATGTGTACAAAAGCAAGTATCTAAAGTTAACATTCTTAAAATCAATTTCCAACCACGTAGTTAGCTGCCCAGTGCCCAACCCTGCTTTGTAGCTGGTATTTGGCTCTAGGCCTCTGCCTCCCAACCTGCCATTATCTGGAGATGCTCCCTACCCATCCAATAACCTGCTTCTCTGTACCTTAAACTCCTCACCCACACTCCTCTGGAATCCCCTGCTCCTTTGTCATATCCCAGACCCTGCTGGATCCCAGAATCATCCATTCCAATATTCCCTGTGCCAGACCACAGAATTTCTTCCTACATACTCATAGTGTTGGACACTATAGGGGAAAGAAAGTCAACCCTTCCAGCTGATACCCTCATAAATTCTTTTTTGGCTCTCTAGTTGGATCTCTCCCATTCCCCATGGTGGCTGGCTTCTCCAGATTCTGTTTCATCAAAACTTACGTCTTCATTCTTCTCTCTTAGCAAACGACTATGCCATGGACTTCTCCCCTTCCCCATCCCAAAAAGAAAAAAGCTTCAGATAAAAACTTCCTACTTTCATATCTAGGAACATAACTGCCTACACACTTCCCTTTTCCCCTTCCCTCCTGATCAGCGGAAGAGCTCATGTAAGCCTGACTCTCCCACCTTCTCATTCTCGTGGACCTCACGCTATGGATTATCTGAACTTCCTCCCTGGGGCTCATTTCATCCACTTAAACTTGCCCCCACTCTCTCAAAGAGGAAACAAGCCTCTTTTAATCCTACCTAACCTGCCAGCTCACCCTTCTCTGGTTAACTGCCCAATTTATCGAATGAGTTGTCTATTGTTACCTTGTTTCCTCATCTTTCACTCGCTCCTCAACACCCTGCAAACTAGCCTCCACTTCCCACCCCCACCCTTTTAGGACTCTTAACAATGTTACCAGTGACCTTTTCAAGCCTTATCTGAACTCTTGATAGCACAAGTGACTTCCATTTCTTCCTTTAAACACTGCAGTTCCTGTGGCTTTCAAGATACATTCTTACCCAGCTTTTCTTCCACACCATCATGCACCCAGCACCTCCTATAGGGCTTCAGCCCTGGGCTGTGTGTTTGTTAGGGCTCTTTCCCCACAACTGGAAAGGAAAATATTCAGGGAACATCTCTGAGTATGGATGGTACACCAGACACTTAATATTTGTTGAACTGAATTTTTGTAGCATTTTGTTGAATTGAATTTTAAGTTAACATCTATTTTATAAGGAAGCCATAGAAGCAATATTTGAGATTTAATCATCCCTGGCAAAACCAAATTTGGCCATTAAAACCGTATTTCATATAATGATAAATTATTGAACATTACTAATTACATTGAAACTAATGATGTACTACTATATGTTGGCTAATTCGATTTAAATGAAAAATGGGGAAAAAAAACCCATATTTTGGAAATCTACTTTGGCTACAAGTAAAGGCCTTCGATGTGTATGTATTTAGGTGTGTCTGTCAGTCACACAGGGCTCTGAAGTTGTATCTGTGTGTTCAGAACATTGTTCTTATGCAGGTCGAGTGCTGCTTTCTTCCTCCACCCAAATAAACTGCACAGTAGTATAGACTCACAGAGACAAGTCTACAGCAAACCCAGATTAAAGAATCCCCTCTGGTAGGAACACAGAAGGGAGCCAGCTGGGCCACCAAGAGACAAAGGAACCCAGTGCAGTGAGTGCAGTGAGTGTTAAAAATAATCAGTGGGGATTTTAACCAGCTGAGATGGCCAGGATGAGGGAATGCCCATTGTTATCTTAGTACTTAAAATTTCAGCATGCTCTAATGATTTAATATTTTCTTAATTTTCATGTTCTTTTAAGCAATAGAATTATTTTTGCATACCAAAACTTCGGAGAAACTAATTCCATCCAAAGAGAAGATGAACAACTAAAACTGAGAGTAGTTGCATTTTTCTTTGGCATATCTTCTTGATGAGAAGAGCAAGAAATAAAAATTAGAAATAAAAAATTTAGAAATAAAATTCTGTGTTAAAAAACATCAAAGGATAAGAACATACAAGCCGGCGGTGCCTGGATGGCTCAGTCAGTTAGGCATCTACCTTCAGCTCAGTTTATGATCCTGGGGTCCTGGGATGGAGCCCCATGTCTGGAAGCCTGCTTCTCTGTTTCCCTCTGCCCCTTCCCACTTCTCAGGTGTTCTCTTTCTCAAATAAATAAAGTCTTAAAAAAAAAAAAAAAGTACAAGCCAGATGAATTGTTCTCTCCAAACAAACAGGCAGTGTAAATGGGGCATTGGTTTGCCTACTAGGTTATCTTTACTATACCTGGTCATTTCAGATTTCCCTGATCATTATCAGTTTAATGTGATATTCAGGCTGATTAGCTGCTGCTTCTAGTGAAAGATGGTGGCCACTCATTCAGACTTCCCATCTTTGCAGAAAGGCCTTTGGCACTGGTGCTCATAAGGTATTATGGACTTGGTGTGTATGTTCTTGGTTTTATTCCCCTTCAAGACCCTCGGGCGGAAGAAAAAATGCTGCTTCCCCTTTAAAGGTTTTAGAGTAATGGCCTCAGAAGACATGATGTTTCTCTTTAATCCCAAGGAGGGGAACAGAGGCTAGTGCTCAGTTTCCCTTAAGCCCATCTGGCTCCTATAGCCTTCAGTAAAAAGAACGGGGCACAAATGGCAACAATCAGGCTGCTTGAAGTCCTTAGCCATCCAAGAAGTTTCCTCTCCAGGGATGTTTCAACTTGGTTATTTCCATGGAAGATGTTCACAACTGAGGCACAGCCTCTGGTGCTCCCAAACTTCAGGTCAGTCATCTTTAGGGAACACAGGGATTCCCAAACACCACTGGCTGTATTCTAGAACTCAGTGTGTTAAAAAATAAGAAGAGTTACTGATGCCTTCTAACTTCTCATTCACATTAAGAGTCAGCTTTATTATTTAAGCAGACATGACTCTGAATCTGTCAGAGCAACCGTTAGTACTCCAGGTGGGCCCTGCTGATGTCCATCTTTTATTGTGAAGTTGGAAAAAGGTGATGGATTTGTTCATGATTTATTAGAATATATTTAACCCTGTATAACCCTGTATATCTGTGACAAAGAAATTATCAAGGAAACAGGAAGAGACCTTTCTCAGACCACCTTTTTCTTGGTGCTTCTGGCCGTTTTTAGATTCCCATGCCACTGTGCATGTTTTTGAGAAAAACAAAACAAAACATGAAGGCTAAATCACAAGCTAATGAAATATTTATCTATATTAGATAGAAGAGATATAGAGGATGAGATGAGTATAACTTTTTATAGAGTTTTAACTTTCAATCCTTATAAATGAATTATGAATTAAAAATTAAAGTGGGAAAAATTAATATGGAAAGCAAACAAAAATAAATGAACTTTACTGCATATCAAATTAATAACATAGCCGTACACCAAGAAGAATTAATTCAAGTATTTTTAACACAGTTTTCTCATTGTAAACTCTCAGTGTGATCTATCCTAAGAGCACAAAAAACTTGAAAATGAATTTAAAATTTTCATCTATATATTGTTGAGAGTGGTATTGATCATTTTAAAACTATTTCTTGTATATCACAGGGTAGAGCAAATGAGTAAATATTTTAATGTTGCCAAACACCAGGGTTCTCACATGAAAGAAGGGATCCTTAAATGTGGAATGGGGAAAAGAAATATTCTTTTTAGATTTAAATTGGATGTAAGTATGAACTCATAATTTGAAAAAAATTTAAAATGTTTCCTACGTCTGTGCACTAAAATGTCTTAAAAATAGTAACATTTCAGGGACACCTGGATGGTTCGTTGGTAAGCCTCTGCCTTTGGCTCAGTTCATGACCCCAGGGTCCTGGGATCGAGTCCTACACCAGGCTCCTTGCCCACTTCTCCCTCTGCCTATTGCTACCCCTGCTTGTGCTCTCTCTCTGACAAATAAATAAATACAAACTTTAAAAAAAAAATAGTGACATCTCAGTATCAGTATGTACACTTAGCATCTAGATAGATCTTGCCTTATAAATACCAATCTCCACTGTCTCAGCTCTGAGGTGGGAACAGTCTGGAATCTTGTTGTATCAGAAAGTGAGAAGGTACTCCAAGATCGATGCAGGCATTTCAAAAGGACATAACAGCCTGCTTAAAGGGACTTTTACGAGCCAAATTTGGTAATTCTGAGTATCAAAATGAATGATCCTAATGGATTGTAACCTATTGAAATCTTTTTTAAATCCATAAGTCCACAGGTAATACTTTAAAAAAAAAAAAAAAAAACAAAGCGATAGGAGATGTGAGGGGTTGGGAGCAAACCCTTCTTTACAAGAGTACCAGCTAATAAATGTAGGAAAATATATAGGATTTAGAAAATCTTTGTTTTGCATTACCAATGTATTACTGATTATGACAAGTATCAAGAAATACTAAAATATTACATAGAGGTACTCGGGTGACTTCAACCAAACAAAATCAAGAGGATCTGACTCTTGATTTGGGCTCAGGTCATGATCTCAGGGTCTTGGAATCAAGCCACACCTGGGACTCCAAGGCTCAATGGGGAGTCTGTTTGAGGATTATCTCTCTCTCCCTCTGTCCCTCCTCCCCACATGTCATCTCACATATTAAAAATTACACCAGGGAAAATGTATCTTTACAATGGAGAGATTTGGCAGCAGGCAATACCATAACCAAGTAATCAAACTGCCCTATCCAGTTATAAGACAGATTGACATTATGAGCAAAGAGAAGTATACAATGTCACCTATGAGGTGTCCTTGTCAAAAATATTTAACTTGAATCTGATCACAAGGATGCTCCCAAACAAATTCAGATTATATGGCATTTTACAAAACAAATAATTGCATTAAAAAAAAAAACAGTGAAAAGACCAAAAAGAAAAATATAGCAGGGGAGATCTTTTAATTATGAATAAAGAAACATGGCAACCAAGTGCAATGCTTAATTCTTGATTAGACCCTAGATCTAAAAAGAAAAAGAAAAAACACAGCCTTGGGACATTTGAATTGGTGAAACTCAAATGGGGGTTGGTATTAGAGAACATTATATCAGTGTTTGTTTAATTCCTAGGAGATAATGAAGTTATTATATAGGAAACTGCCTTTGCTTTTATTAAATACCTACTACAGTATTTAGAGGTGAATATTGTGATTGTTACTACCAAATTATCCAGCAATAATGATGATAAATAAAAAGTAATAAAGAGAAAAAGCAAATGCAACAAAATATTAACAACTGATGAATCTAATTGAAGGGCATTATCCTGGTCTTTTCTATAATATTCAAAATAGAAAATGAAAGGGAAATAGTCACTTTTCATTGATGATATGTCATCAAATAGAATTCAATATAGTTATTAATGTTTTCAAGTAGTTTCTAAAACATGGATGGATATTTGCATTCTTTTAAGAAATTTTAAATAGTGAATAAATCAAATTTATAAAAGATATTTTAAATCACAATATAGTGAACATTTAAATACCCATTAAAATAAGGAATACTGGAGTCTTGTTTTCCTTCCTGATGTCAATGTTTTTCTTCTTTCAAAGGTAACCATTATTCTGGATTTTCTGTTTATTATTCCCTTGTTTTATTTATAGTTTTACTAACTCCTAAACATTATATATTAATTTATATTATAATAACTATATTAATATATAGACACAATAACTCCTAAACAATATATTGCTAAATTTCACAACCTTTAGAACTTTTGTAAATGAAATCTATGCATGTGTCCGTAATTTACTTTCTACAGTAAACATTACATCCCTGAGATTGATCCTGTTCTTATGTGTAACTGTAATTCATTCATTTTATTGCTTTTTAATATTCTATTACAAGAATATATTACACATTTTTAAACAATCAGTTTACTAATGATAGACATTTGTTTGGTTCTATGATATAGTTCTGTTTAGGTCTTCTTTAATGTCCTTAATAGTTTCATCATTTTCTTTATAGAGATCTTATACACCTTTATTCCTAGATACTTAATATTTTTATGTTATTGCAAATATTTTTTAAAAACATATATACTTCTTAATTGCTTACAGCTAGTGTATAGAAATGTAGTCGATTTTTATAAATTGATATTGACTCTATTAACTTAACCAAATTCTTTTTTTTTTTTTTTAAGATTTTATTCATTTATTTGACAGAGATCACAAGTAGGCAGAGAAGTAGGCAGAGAAGCAGGCTGAGCAGAGAGCCTGATGCGGGGCTCAGGCTCAATCCCAGGACCCTGAGATTTTGACTGGAGCAGGGGCAGAGGCTTAACCCACTGAACCACCCAGGCACCCCAACTTAACCAAGTTCTTATGCTTTATTTATATGTGGATTGTTTTGCATTTTCTACACAGACATATTATTAATAAACAATGATCATTTGTTTCTTATTTTATAGTTACAAGTGAAAAATATCAGGAAATAAAATTAGGTAGGAAATACATGTTAGGTAGCACGATATGCATAGGAAAAGACACACGAAGGAATGCACGGAAATGTTCACAGTAGCTTATTTTGAGTTAAAAAATTATGGATAAATTTTTCTTTTCTTTTCTTTTTTTTTTTAAAGATTTTATTTATTTATTTGTCAGAGAGAGAGAGAGCGAGAGCGAGCATAGGCAGACAGAGTGGAAGGCAGAGTCAGAGGGAGAAGCAGGCTCCCTGCAGAGCAAGGAGCCCGATGTGGGACTCGATCCCAGGACGCTGGGATCTTGACCCGAGCCAAAGGCAGCTGCTTAACCAACTGAGCCACCCAGGCGTCCCTGGATAAATTTTTCTTTTTAATATATCTCTATACTTTCCAGTTTTTCCAAGATGAGTATCTTTCACTTTCATAACCAGGAAAGAAACAATACTTAAAAATAAAAGCAAGTCTAAAACAAACTTTAAAGGTAAGGATGACCTACTAAAAATGCCCAGTTAGAAATTAAAATTAAAATGTCAAGTATCTATGATATGCCTACTCCCCACCCAAATTCACCCCTGCAGGGCCAGATGGCCACACAGTCACATGTCATATCTAAGAGAACAACCTCTTAGAGTCATGGAACTTTGTCTTTCCATTAGGGCATGTGTGAAATTGACCTGTCAAAGGTCTTTATGCATTTGTTCTGAAATGTAGTCAACTCTTAATCATCCAAAAGAAATATTTTTATTCTTTATGAATTACTTATGGTCTTTTCTAGTAAGTTTCTGTTAACTTGCACTGCTTATTCCCTAGGGATAAACTTAGGAAACATAGACTTATTTTCAACTGGCACTCTTCTCCCTATTATACAGATTAAGGAAACAGAAACATGCAGAGATTAAGTCGGTTCTCTCTTTCTCTGCTTACTTCCTCTATCACCTCCTCCCATAGTATGTCCTCATCTTTCATTGTGACACTTGTCAAAATTATCCGTCTTCTCCATCATAAGCTCCATGAGGTTAAGACCTCTGTCCTGCTTTCCTGTGCATCTCGATGACTAGCACAATACCTCACATGGTGCCTGATATGATCAGTAAACCACTATGGAATGTTGAATGAATTTTACAGGCAATCCACTGTCAGAAAAATCAGGATACCTGCCACATTACATGGGTGACTGGTTTCAGGTATAGTCACAGTAACATTTGCTACATTTGGGTGGAAACTGAAAACAATGTCTGGGTAAAATCTTCTCATGAAAAATGGTTGAAAGCAAAATGATCTTTCTGTTCACTTTCTTATATAATGACTTTTCCGTATGATAAAACATTCTTCCTGTTTTCTTTTATACCACTTAGAATTATTACTATTACATTGTCTAGATGTTAATTGCATATAGTTTTTATTGAGCTGATTTTATCTGAAAAGAAAAGCTAGATAAAACTAAGTCAACATCACTCTATAAAAGTCTTTTAAATTAACTTGTTTCTTTTTAATTTTTTTTTTCACATAGTTGTGGCTGGTGGGGATTTTGCAGATATTTGATGCTGAATAGATATCCTCTAGCTTTGGGAGCCCAGGCTGATTCTCAAGGCCTCCATAACACATCTAACCCCAAAATTAACCTTCTAGTTCCTTCTCCTTCTTGAAGAGCTGTGAGCTTGAGTCACAAGGCTGTCATTTCAAGAGAGGGGGTGGTTAGTCCCTCACCCCCATGCAGCTAAAGGTCTGGAAGAGGAGGTTGCCCTTGGTTTGGGGTTTTTTCCTCTAGCTTCATTGAGATATAATTGCCATATAACATTGTGTAAGTTTAAGGTATACAGTGTACACCTTGAGGACTTGACACTTCTTTATATTGTAAAATGTTTATACAATACAGTTAGTTGACACATCCTTCACCTCACACATTTATCATTTTGTCTCTTCATTTGGAAGGGGGATTTTGTGTTTTAACTGATTATCCCAACAACACCTTCCTGTGCCTCAAACTTTTTAGATGTTTGAATATAGAAGTAGTTATATTCTAGACAGAGATAATGATACAATACAGAAGTTTCCATTTCTAATATTTTGAGAATATAGTAATCTTGGGTAATTCTGTTCATTTTGTTAATTTGGGACATACTCCAACATTCATTGAGGACTGCCCATCCTCTAGATATTATGCAAAACTTTCACTGTATAAAATGAGTAAAATATTACCTAGTCTACTTATGGTATATTTGGACATCTTATGTTATTTCCTTTCTCTTATATATGTTTTGTTGCTAAATTTGGGAGTAAAGAAGGCTTATGTGATTATATTAATCTGGTCAAGAGCTATAGCTCTGAGGTGCCTATGGTAACTGTCAGTAGTAACATTTCAATACAAATAGAATTTAATTAGTCATAGCCTTCATACATTCGACCGCTTCTACTTAGTGTATGAAGTTGTTCGTTCCCTGTTGCCCTTGGTGTGAGGTGTAGGAGGTGGGGTGGGGAGGGGGGCCTAAGGAAAAAGAAATCTGATATTTCCTCATCAACTTTCTGGTGGGGAATATACAAGAGAAGTATCTGCTGTAAAAACCGATACATACAGCTACTACCTGGTATATCAGTCGACACTGAACTTCAGTTTATTTCATGTATATATATATGTATGTGTGAAAAGATAAACACCTTTTTTCTTCTTGGCAGGTGTCCTTGTAGACTTGGGTCTGGAGGAAAATGGGACGGCTTATCAGAGAGCAGAGAAATATGTTGTTCGTCTAGACAATGAGATTCAAACCAAGTTTGAAGTTTTTATGAGAAGGGTAAAACAGAACCCATACACACTGTTTGTGCTGGTTCATGACAACTCCCATGTGGAACTAACGAGGTGATTGCTTCAGAGTGAGCAAATATAGCTTTTCTTCTAGCACAGCAATGGTTTTTTCATAAATTCCCAAAAATACCAGAGACCCTAACACTTGACATCTTCTTACTGGTAACTTATTCCTATTCCTTCCCTGTGCTCTCAACTTTCCCAACCAATTTAGTGTTAATTTCATTTTAACTATATTGTGAGTGAATTTAGAAATCCCTGTTAAAAGGGACTTGGGTGGCGCAGTCAGTCAAATGGCCAGCTCATGGTTTCAGCTCAGATCGTGATCTCAGGGCCATGATTTCAGGGTCATGAACTTACAATCCTGAGGTTGAGCCTGGTCTTGGCCTTGAGCTACTTGCTGCTCAGCGGAGAGTCTGCTTAAGTTTCTATCTCTCCCTCTATCTCTGACCCTCCCCCTCCTCATGGGCTCCCTCTCTCTCTCTCAAATTTTTTAAAAAAATGTATCTTTTAAGAAAGAAAGGACAGAAGGAGGTAGAGAGGGAGGGAGGGAGGAAGAAAGGAAGGGAGAGAGAGAGAGAGGGAGAGAAAGAAAGAAAGAAAGAAAGAAAGAAAGAAAGAAAGAAAGAAAGAAAGAAACCCGTTAAAGGTGTCTTCAGGGTATTGTAGAACTCAGCTGTCTCAGAGAAAGGGCAACAGCAGGAGGGTTGATGTTCATGACCTCCCAGAAGGGCCATGTGCTTTCCTTTCTCCAGCCTTCTTCCTTCCCAGTCCTTTTCCCCTTCCCCTGCCTTCCTCTTCTCTTCTCTCCTCTTCTCCTGTTGCTCCTCTTCCTTGCCTTTCTCTCTACCTGGATACCTTGAACAGTAGTAAAGATGCCACGTAAAGATCTGAGAGCAGGGGTGCCTGCTGTCGGAAAAGCATATGATTCTTGATCTTGACTTTATGAGTGTGAGCCCCATGTTGAGTATAGAGATTACTTTAAAGAAATAAATAAATAAACAAACTCTAAAAATAAAAAAAAAAAGATATTAGAGCAAATCTGAAACTTTCCCCAATTTACCAGTTTAAACAAGAGAATATCCTATTCCTCAGGTGGGTTTACAGTGAAAGAATAGTAAATGTGGCAGGATGGAGCCAGTTTTGCTTCCAGACCAAATTACCGTAATTATCTGTTAGGGTGTATCTTTCATCTTGTGGATTAAAAAGGCAAGTTCGGGCCTCATCGAGTGTTCGTAGGTTTTCCTTTCTTTGGACACGCTGAGGTTAAGCATATGAAAGATTTGGGGTCTATTGTAGAAATATCAGAATTGCAAAAGCACTTGTTCAGAAGCCAGAATGTGTTTGGAATTCTGCAATCTGAACTCTAAAGCCATACGCAGGCATAAATAAGATCTTGCATAGCATTTAGAAAGCAGGAAGGAAAGAAAAAAAAGTGAGGGGGGGATGGAGGAAGGAAGGTAGGAAAGAAAAAAGAGAAAGAGGAAGGGGGGGAGGGGGAGGAAAGGAAGGAGTGAGAAATAGGAAGAAAGTAAGAAAAGTAAAAGAAAAAAGAAGGGAGGGAGGGAGAGAGGAAGGAAGGTTGCCCAGATGCTGTCCAGTTTCTCCTAGTCTTCTATGAGCAAAAATAGCTCAGTCACCTGATGTACCTCATCTTTGAACGTTTGGGGTAATAACTCTGAGGATGTATATTGGATCACTCTATATTTAATTCCCCAGAGCACTGAGATTATTTCTTTAACCAAAAAAAAAAAAAGGAGGGGGCGGTTTGAGGCTGCATAGCAACCTAGTACATCCAAACTGAACAGAACTGAAAATGATTCAGATGTAAAAATTTCGGTCATAGGGGTTAAGTGGCCCCTCTGTAGCCTCCCCATAGTCTAACATGCTCAAGGGAGGAAAGAGAGTGACGTTAACACAGAGGGGATCCCTCCCAGTTTGGGGGCTTCTCTGGGGTACCAGTCATTTCTGTATGAGCATCCTGATTTGATGGAGAAGCCTCGTTCAGATGAGCTTTCAGACCAAAGTGATCCATCTTAGCTATAGATTTATGTATCCTTGACCTGTAGAACTGAGTTACACTTTGAGGTATAACAGAGGCAGACTGAAACAGGAAAAAAAATATCTGAGATCTGTCTGAAAGTGGTAAAAAGGAGTGTAATTATTGCTCTTTGGAATTAAACCTTGGTTGCCTCTAATCCTGCTCCCAATTAAAAAGAACTAGAAAAGCAGAAATGAAAACATTAGCTCCACTTTGATGTCTGCTTCTGTATCTAGTCCCTTCAATTAGGAGGTATTAACATGACTTTCAATATTTCTCCAGTGTCATTTCGGGCTCTTTGTCACATGGCGAACCCAGTCATGGATTGGCTGATAGAGTCATTAACTGCAGAGAAGTTCTGGAAGCTTTCAATCTGCTGGTACTCCAGGTTAGCTCCTTCCCATACACACTACAGACCCAACAGTCTCGAATCAGCTCCAGCAATGAAGTTCACTGGATACAGCTGGACAGCATGGTGAGTCTCTGTTCTGCTCTCTGAGGCACAGCCCCAGTTCTCCCTGGGGAACTGAGCCTCAGTTCCCCAGGGAGCAGAATCTTGTGATAAAATATTGTCATGGTTCTGTAAAATAACACGAGACTTCAAAAATCTAACATTTATCTCCTAAAAGTTCCGTATAGTTACAATTATTATAAGTGTAAAGACTAGTGATTAGTGTCCTGTATCAATCTGATTATGTTCTTTTTTTAGGTTATCATGCAGATACAGAATTATCCATCCTCTATAGTTCCACCCCCAAAATGTGATACTGTCTTATATAGTCACCAATAATTTCAGTGGCACCTTGGTGGCTCAGTCAGTTGAGCATCCTGGGATCAAGCTCCCTCCCTGTTCATGCTCTCTCTCTTTCTCTCAAATAAATAAATAAAATATGTAAAAAAATAAAATAAATGATGAATTTCAATCTGAAATTTGGAAATTTTGTTGTCCTTTTGAATAGCTCTTCTGTCATGTTTCAGTCTTACTGATCTGTGACTGTAAATTACGCTTATGTTCCCCAGCAACCGGATTTTTTTAAAAAGACTGTATTTATTTGACAGAGAGAGAGAGATCACAAGTGGGCAGAGCAGCAGGCAGAAAGGGGGTAGGAAGCAGGCTCCCCGCTGAGCAGAGAGCCTGATGCGGGGCTCGATCCCAGGACCCTGGGATCATGACCTGGGCCGAAGGCAGAGGCTTAACCCATTGAGCCATTCAGGTGCCCCTGGATTTTTTTTCTTATAACCAGTTCTTAGTCTTATGGTTGAAACAGGATTATGATACTGTTATTTTAAATTACTCAGTAGTCACACTTAATGTTTTTAGAGCAGCCATCTCAAAGTTGTACATATTCAAGACTCTATGTTTTTTTGGCTCCAATCCCTAACACATGGAAGATATTTTCTGTGACCTATATAGTGCATGATAAATATACTATCAAAGAAAAGAAATAAGTGTTTCATAAAAAATGATGAAAATTAGCCATTAAGCAATGGATTCTTTGTTTTAAAATATTGAACATTATGGGTATTTTTAAATAAACATGTTTAAGTAAAAGATGCCAGATGCAAGAATAACATTTAGGGGCACCTGGGTGGCTCAGTTGGTTAAGCATCATGTTCTCAGGGCCCTGGGATGGAACTCCACATGGGGAATCCCTGCCCAGTAGGGAGCCTGCTTCTCCCTCTCCCTCTGCCTGCTGCTCCCCCGCTGTTCTCTCTCACACACAAATAAATAAATAAAATCTTTTTAAAAAATAATAACATTTACTCATTTATCAACTCATTTCATTCTGTTATGAAGTACGTAACTTTTCCCTGACTTGTAGCTCTTATTTTTGAGTATTGGTTTGTCCTTTGTAGTCAAGCAAGCTCAGGTGACTGAATCATGGTGGCATCAACCATGCCTCCCTTGTGAGAATTCAAGTGTGTTCACTATCACATAGAAATTGCTTTGAGCTCTCACTTTGTTAGTATCTTCTCTATGCCACCTTCATCAGTTGGATGTCAAATTACAGGTGAGAGTAAGAGACTGGCTCAGTTCTTTTGCCTCTCAAGTGTCGGGTACACCTGTAGGCTACCCAAGTAGTTGCCCTGACATGGAATGGGATTGCCAATAAAACTTGTGAAGGAAAAAACTGTTTTTTAAGCCAACAGTTTTCCCATTAAATGTTAAGTTTTAATATATTACTGGGGGGGGGGGAGGAAGAGAACTATCCTAATTAACCTTGTTGGTGTCATCTTTTCCAGAAGGGATCACACCAGTGATAGGAAAAACTCATAGCTTTGGCACTTTCCCTTCTCCTGACATAAAATAATAGGGAAATAGGCTCAAAATAACTTTCCTTAAGAGTCATTCCTCTGTGCCTGGATGGTTCAGTCAGTTGAGCATCCAACTCTTGATTCTCAGGTCATGATATCAGGGTCGTGAGAGGGAGCCCCATATCAGTCTCCACACTCAGCATGGAGTCTGCTTGAGATTATCCTTCCTTCTCCCTCTGCCCCTCCCCCCACTCCTGCTCACTCTGTCTCCCTCTCTCTCTTTCTAAAATAAATAAATAAAATTTTTTAAAAAGAAGTCATTGCTATGATTATGGTTGCTTTTTAAGGCACAATAATGGTACTATGGTTATATTTTTTAAGGGGTTCTTATTTGAGAGGCATCTAGTGAAGTATTTATGAATCAAAGATTGATACCTAGGATTGAATTAAAATAACTGAGGGGTAGAGAGTTATATTATACTCTAATTAAGGTTTTTAAAAAGTCATCACTATGAAATTGAGATCTGCGTAGAAGAAAGATAGAAACTTTGAATCTAATTTATAACAACATCCTCACACATTAGATAAGAAACTCCTAACTATTAGCCTCCTTTTATTATCTTGAGGTCAATGTCCTCAAAAAGGAAAAATTGAGAAAAGCAGAGTAATTCAATTCAAAAAATACTGAGCACTTGTGGGCTTGTGTTAGACCTTTCCAAGAACACACAGAGAGAACTAACTGCTTAAGGGAGAAAGCAAAGTACATATGAAGGTCACTGTTATAAAAGTAGAATAAGATATACATAGAGAAAATAGTTTGGTGGTTACCAGAGGCAGGAGTGGGATGGGTGAAAGGCTGAAAGGGGTCAAAAGGTACAAACTTCCAGTTATAAAATAAGTAATTCCTGGAGATACAGTTAATATTGTATGGCATATTTGAAAGTGACTACAAGAGTAGATCTTACAAGTACACATCACCAGAAAAAAAATTATAATATATGGGCTGAGAGACTTATTCTGATGATCATTTTACAATATATATGAAGGCATACCTCATTTTATTATGTTTTGCTTTATTGCACTTCGCAGATATTTCATTTTTTACAGATTAAAGATTTGTGGCAACCCTGCATCAAGCAAGTCTGTTGGCACCATTTTTCCAACAGCATTTGCTCATTTCATGTCTTTGTGTTACATTTTGGTAATTCTCACAATATTTCAAACTTTTTCATTATTACATTTATTATGGTGATCTATGATCATTGATCTTTGATGTTACTATTGTAAACACGTTAGTAGATTTAGCATTGCGGCATAATGCCACATCCATGTAAGAATGTGAACTAAATAGCACAGCTCATTGACAAGGCACTTGGTCACCCAAGAGCTCTGATGGAGATGCACAATGAGCTGAGTGTGGTTTCCATGCCTGCTAACACAGCATCCATTCTACAGTCCATGGATCAAGGAGTAACTTCAATTTTCAAGTCCTGTGGTTTAAGAAAATACATTTTGTAAAGCTATAGTAGCAATAGATAGTGGTTCCTCTGATGGATCTGGACAAAGTTAGTTGAAAACCTTCTGGAAAGAATTCACCATTCTAGGTGATTGAGACATTCATGATTCATAGGAAGAGGTCAAAATATCAATATTATCAGGAGTTGGGAAGAAGTTGATTCCAAAGTCATGGATGACTTTGAAGAATTACAGACTTCAGTGGAGGAAGTCGCTGCAGGTGTGGTGGGAATAGCAAGAGAAGTAGAATTAGAAGTGGAGCATGAGGATGTGACTGAATTGTTGCAAGCCCATGATAAAGCTTGAATGGATAAGGAGTTGCTTCTTGTGGATGAGCATAGAAAGTAGTTTCTTGAGATGGAATCTACTCCTGGTGAAGATGCTGTGGAGATTGTTGAAATGAATTAATGAATAACAAAGAATTTAGAGTATTACATGAACTTAGTTGGGAAAACAGTGGCAGAGTTTGAGAGGATTGACTATAATTTTGAAAGAAGTTCTGTGGGTAAAATGCTATCAAACAGTATCACACGCCACAGAGCAATCATTCATGAAGAGAAGAGTCCATTGATGTGGGAAACTTCACTGTTGTCTTGTTTTAAGAAATATCCACAGCCACCCCGCCTTCAACAACCACCCCAATCAGTCAGCCACCATCAACATCAAGACAAGACCCTCGACCCACAAAAAGATTATGATTGCTAAAAGTTAAGATGATGGTTAGAATTTTTAAGCAATAAGGTATCTTTTAATTTAAAATATGCACATTGATTTTTTAACATAATGCTACTGTATACCTAATAGACTACAATATAGTGTAAACATAAATTTTGTATGTACTGGGAAACCAAACAATTCATTTGACTCATTTTATTGACCACGAGCTTTATTGTGGTGGTCTGGAACCAAACGGTCAAATCTCCAAGATAGCCCTATACATAAATAGAATTCTTATGCTATACACCTGAAAACTAATGCAATGTTACATGTCAAGTGCATCTCAATTTTTAAAAAAATCAAGTTGTACACCTTGAATATGTAGTTTTTATTAGTAAAAACAAAACGAGTAGAATAAGAAAATTTTAAAAAATCAAAATGCTCTGGGGGTTGAAAGGAGGGAGAAGTCCCACCCATTTGAGAGCACTAGGAAAGGCAACAGGGAGAAAGCACTGCGGACGAGCATTGCAAGAGCAGAAGGACTGGGCTCGGGCACTCCTGGCAGCAGACCATAGAAAAGGAAACAGAGATTTTTCAGAGAACACTAAGGGGATGAAAAGAAACCTGGAAATATATAGATAGAGGCTTAAAGTGCCAGGCTGACAAAGTTTACACTCATTACATAGGCATTAACAATTTTTTCAAAAGGGCATAGTATTATTAAAAACACAGTTGAGCCTTGAACAACACAGGGGTCAGAAGCACCCACGCCTGCACAGTTGAAAATTTGCATATAACGTTGTCTCCCGCAAAACTTAGCTAATAGCCTACTGTTGACTGAAAGCCTTGCCAAGAACATAAAAAAGTTGATTACCATCTATTTTGTATATTATATAATTATATACCGTGTTCTTAGAATAAAGTAAGCTAGAGAAAAGAAAGGGTTAGGGAAATCATAAGAAAAAGAAAATACATTTAATGTACTGGACTGTAAAAAATCTACACAGAGGCAGAGCGACTGATGGTTTCTGCAGATCTGTCTCTTGCTTCAACAGTGTTTGGATGGAACAGACCCAGGGATACCTCTTCTCTGAGCTTCCAACCACCCTCCAACCTCTTTTCCAGTTGTAACCTCAGAACCATCTTCTCAGCCATCCTCTGGCTCCAGGACTAGACATCACCAGTTTTTGAGCTTAGGTCCTTATTGCCAATCAACCACAAGCTCCTGGATTTGTCCAAATGACTCCATCAAGGTGGAGGCCGCCCTCACCTGCCTGGTCAACTTGCATACACAGGGCTCCAATGCCTGTCTCTCCCTGGGCTTCTGTCCCAACCTCAGTCAAGTGGCTCTAAAGGGCTGAGGTTCTATTGAAGATACAAGATCAGCCCAGCAGCCATTCACTCTTCAGGACTTGCGGAAGCCCTCTCAAGATGAGTGTAAACCCATGGTGCTAGAGAAGAATCTGAACCAGGGCCTTCTGGATCTGCCTGCTCTGGGTTCTGCCCACACAAACTCCCATCTCTGTGGCTTCCTGGAGAACCACTTCCTAGATGAGGAGGTGAAACTCATCAAGAAGTTGGCCCCTTGAGGGGCCCATGTGCTCCCCCCTGGGTGTCTGGGCTTCTGCCTGAGCCTCTTCCTGCAGCCACTAGGCAGCTTTTTAACCACCCTAGAGCCCTCTCCCAAGCCCTGCACCAAATGAAAACAATAAAGCTTTTTGCAGAAAAAAAGCAAGAAATAAAAGCAACAAAACAAAACAAAAAAACAAGCCCCAAAAGCCCCTTATGTTAGTTGGACCCATGCAGTTCAAACTTGATGTTGTTCAAGAGTCAATTATTATCAGAATATACATATTTCATTTTCATACTAACATGGTGAATGTGCAACTTAATGAATTTTCATAAACTGAAAGCACCTGCAGAACCAGCACCGAAATGAAGAAAAAGAACATTACCACTAGCCTGGAAAACGGGCACTTCCCACAAAAGGCTGACACTCCTCTGGCCTCTTACCCCAGAGGTTTCATTTGCCCAGGTTTGAACTTGATAGAAATGGAATCATGCAGTATGCACTCTTTTGTATGTCGTTTCTTTTGCTCAGCATGTGAGATTTTTCTCTATTTTTCATGAGTCATAAAAGATTACACTGGGTGACCACCACAATTCACTTATCCATCCCATTCATTTATTTCAAGTACTGACATTATTTAACATTCTAGTAATGTAAATTTTAGACCCAGGTATGTATTCTTGTTGGGTGTCTATGTGGGACTGAAAGCATATGTTCAGTTCTACGAGATAGCGAGATACTGAGAGGCTGCCTTTTAAAGCAGATCATTCAGGGTAGAGGTTAAGTCAAAGTAATTAAACATGGGGAGAGCAGTCATCTGGCTTTTCTGATAATTCAGATTCAAATTAACAAATACATAAATCATGGTCCTAGCCAGAAAAAGTATGGGAGAAACGGCGAATTTTCAAGGATTTTTTAATTGGGGAAGAAGGAACAGTCAGAGATCTCTTTGAGGTGATGCCTTTAGTTGGAACCACGTTCAAGGGGAAGAGTGATCTGTGGAGGGCAAAGGAGGTGGTCTTTGAATGAATTAAAGCTGAGGAGTGCATGGATGTAAATGCAAATGTGGAGTTTCTACTGGGGATTTTTTTTTTTTTTAAGATTATTTATTTATTTATTTATTTGACAGACAGAGATCACAAGTAAGCAGAGAGGCAGGCAGAGTGAGAGGAGAGAAGCAGGCTCGCCACCGAGCAGAGAGCCCGATGCGGGGCTCGATCCCAGGACCCTGGGATCATGACCTGAGCTGAAGGCAGAGGCTTTAATCCACTGAGCCACCCAGGCGCCCCTCTACTGGGGATTTTTGATGTAGATTTGGAATATTTCGTCAAGAGTTTCAGTGGACACTGAAGCAGCTGGTGTGGATAAAATCATTGAGGAAGGTAATGAACAGAACTGCCAAGAGGGCTGTGGCCAAGGACTGACAGGTACAGGCCGCTGGATTTGGCCTCAGGCATCTTTGGTGACCTTCCAGGGAGCCGAGCATTTGGCTGGTGAGAAGCAAGGACAGCGGGGAGAGGACAGGGAGAGCTGTGGGTGAGGGACCTGGGAGGGTAGGACTTTGGGAGGAGGGGTTTTTTTTTTTTTTTTTTGTTTTTTTTGTTTTTGTGGGAGAAGGGACATTTTCCCAAAAGACGAAAGGATTTAGTACGATTTGTGATTCTTGGAATACCCTGTTTCTTTCAAGTAACATCATTCAGAGCTTTGTAAAACACATTTTTTTAAAAGATTTTATTTATTTATTTGACAGAGAGAGATCACAAGTAGGCAGAGCGGCAGGCAGAGAGAGAGAGGAGAGAAGCAGGCTCGCCACCGAGCAGAGAGCCCGATGCGGGACTCGATCCCTGGACCCTGAGATCATGACCTGGGCCGAAGGCAGCGGCTTAACCCACTGAGCCACCCAGGAGCCCCTGTAAAACACATTTTTATTTTTTTATTTTTTAAAAGATTTTATTCATTTGGGTTCCTGGGTGGCTCCGTTGGTTGAGCGACTGCCTTCAGCTCAGGTCATGATCCTGAACTTCCAGGATCGAGTCCTGCATCGGGCTCCCAGCTCCTTGGGGAGTCCGATTCTCCCTCTGACCTTCTCCTCTTTCACGCTCTCTCTCACTCATTCTCTCTCAAATAAATGAATAAAATCTTTTTTTTAAAAAAATCTTTTAAAAAAAAGATTTTATTCATTTATTTGACACAGAGAGACACAGTGAGAGAGGGAATGCAAGCAGAAGAAGAGGGAGAAGCAGGCCCTCGCCCCGCCAAGCAGGGGTCCTGATGTGGGACTTGATCCCAGGATCCCAAGATCATGACCGAGCCAGAGGCAGACACCCAATGACTAAGCCACCCAGGCACCCCTGTAAAATGTATTTTAAAGGGTGGTCCCACTGACATCTATTACAAGGTTTATAATACTTAGAAGACTGCAGTTACAGTTTAATGCAGACTTAACAGATTGGGGAAACTATTCACGTCTAATTCTTATTTTTAGTATATCTCATTCTTTTTTTTTTTTTTTAATTTTATTTATTTATTTGACAGGCAGAGATTACAAGTAGGCTGAGAGGCAGGCAGAGAGAGAGAAGGAGGAAGCAGGCTCCCTGCCGAGCAGAGAGCCCGATGCGGGGCTCGATCCCAGGACCCTGGGATCATGACCTGAGCCGAAGGCAGAGGCTTTAACCCACTGAGCCACCCAGGCGCCCCAGTATATCTCATTCTTAATCTATAAAATCTTTATCGATTAATAAAAAAAATACTGGCTCCAGTTGGTTACAGGTCATCTGTTTAATAACCACCACCACCACCCCCCCCGCCATAACTTTGCTGAGAAAGAGAAACTAAATTGAGGACAGGTGGATACATCCTGCCCAGTGAATTAAAATGCTGCATCAGGGAAAAACAACAGGCCTGGAGTAGGATTTTATATTTTCCCAAAGAAGCAGGACCAAGCATGAGAAGGAAAGTGAAGACAGCAGGCACAAAAGAAAAGTCATTTCCACTGACTCTGTGCCAGCAGTCCAGATAAGGACAGAAACTCTAATGAATGGCTTTTTTTTTTTTTTTCATCCTGAAATGACTTATTTGACACAATTATCCAGAAGGAAGGGAGAAAATAAAAAAAAGGCTTCCAGGCCTTCAAAACAGATGCCACTCAGTGTGTGCCCTAAAGCTTCACTGTGTACAAGGACATACTTTGGTCCTCTGGCGCATTTATTCTCAAATAAGATCCTGTTCCAACAACCAGGAATAACTGGTCCGGGGGGCCACAGAGAAACTAAAAGTGGCAATTAAACAGTGCTTTATTTTCTGTTATAAACCACACAGTTGCTTATCTGTTGTTCTGAGTTACTAAAAAAGCTCAGAAACAAAATGTACAAAAACATCTTGTGTGCATTTTTGAGAGCACAAGCTACATGCCTGGCCCAATCTTACATCTCTTACCCTTGCTTCTTCTTCCTCTGATTGCTTACTTTATTGAAGCTACTATATTACCTTTATGAAATGAGTTAGAGAGTGTTTAAAGGAAAATGTCAATACATAATTACAAATAAAAGTAAGACTAAAACACATAGGACACGTGACAGGTAGGAGGCATGACTGGGAAAAATTAATGTAGAAAAGAAGAAAGAAAGCTTGAAAAAAAAAACGAGTACATGAACTCAAAAAGCTTACTTAATATTCTGGGGCTATTTATGTTTAAGGACAGCATGTCACACAACTCAGGATCCTCTGAGGGAAACTTTGTGTCATATCCCAAAATAGTTATTCATTTCGTAGTGATGTCTGAGTCATCAAGAAGGAGAAAAAATACAGTGAATTCTGCTTAGGAAGGCAGAAAGGTATAGATTCCATTTTTAAATAAACTTTTTTGTAAAAAAAAAAATAAGATTTTCTGAATTATCATCATTAGATGATGTCAGAAAAGTTTTTTTATAATAAGAGTTTTTTAGTTGGTTGACCTCCAGAGAGTTCTGTAGAGAAGTATCAGTATAGAGAGCTGCTTTATGAGGGAAAAGTCTGACCAGTGACTATACCAGCCTAAAAATGTTATTCCTCAGAAGATGCCTGAACAAAGCAAAGAGAGAACAAACCATCTGTGAAGTTACCGTCTGCCTTAAGAAAGCATGTCAACATGGATGCATTGGTGGCTCAGTCAGTTAAGCGTCTGACTCTTGATTTCAACTCAGGTCATGATCCCAGTGTTGTGAGATCAAGCCCCAGGTCTGGCTCCACTCTGGATTTGGAGTTTGCTTAAGATTCTCTCTCCCTCTGCCCCTCCTGCCCTCCCTCTCTAAAAAAACCAAAACAGCACAAACAAACAAATAAAATCTCAACATTAACCACATGTTAATTCATTTGAAGGGAAAAGAAATTTTGGTTTCTGCCCCAGAGATAACTGTGGAGTTCATATCAGGCTATATAATGAAACAAAAATTTTTTCAGCCTTATTGAGGTATAATTGACATAAAATTTAAAATATTTCAATAGTTATTTTTTGTGTATTCTTAATTGAAGTATAATTAACATATGGTGTTATTTTAGTTTCAGATGGATAAAGTAATGATTCAACAATTCTATTCATTACTCACTGTTCACCATGATAAGTGTAGTCACCGTCTGTTACCAAACGACATTAGTACAAGATTATTGAGTATATTCCCTATATTGTGCTTTTTCATCCCTGTGACTTAGGTATTTTGTAACTGGAAGTTTGTACCTCTTAATCCCTTTTATCCACTTCATCTATCTTTCCATCCCCCTCCCCTCTGGCAACCACCAGTTCGCTTGCTTACTTGATGTGTTTATTTTTGCTCTCTATCGTTAACAGTCTGCTTTTTGTTTCTCTTTGTTTCTTTGTTCATTTATTTTGGTTTTTTTAGATCCCACATGTCAGTGGAATCATATGGCATTTGTCTTTCTTTGTGTGACTTATCTCAGCCTTATAGCCTCTAGTTCCATCTATGTGGTTGCAAATGGCAAAAACTCCTTATTTTCTTGTTTTGTTTTTTTTTTTTAAGTTTTTATTTTCACTCCAGTTAGTGAACATACAGTGTTATATTAGTTTCGGGTATACAATATAGTGATTTAACACTTTCATAAATCGCCCTGTCCTCATCACCACTAGTGCATTCCTTAATCCCCATCACCTATTTCCCCCGCCCCTCCACCCACCTCTTCTCCAATAACCATCAGTTTGTTCTCTATAAAGAGTCTGTTTCTTGATTTGCCTGTCCCTCTCTCTTATTTTGCTTCCAAGATCTCATTCTTTTTTTGTCGTTGTAAAATTGTAAGATATTTAAAGTGTACATCGTGATGATCTGAAAGGACTCCTCCCTTCTAGTTCATTGACACGCCCATCATCTCATATATATATATATGTATATATATATATGTAAAATATATATTATATGTGTGTGTGTATTATATATATATTTTTTGGTGAGGATATTTCATTTTGACTCTCTTAGCAAATGTCAATTATATATTATAGTGTTCACAACTATAGTCAACATATTATACATTAGACCTTCAGACCTTATTCATCTTATAGTAGACAGTTTGTACCCTTTACCAACCTCTTCCTCTTCCCTCCCCCCACACTTTCCCCACTCCCACTCCCGCCATCCCCCAACCCCCGCCCCTGGCAACTACTCTTCTACTCTCTGCTTCTATGAGTTTGACAATTTTCTTAAAGATTCCTCATGAGTGAAACCATGTACTATCTGTCTTTCTCTCTCTATTTCACTTAGCATAATATCCTCAAGTTCTACCTATGTTGCCACAAATGGCAGGACTTCCTTCTTTCTCATGGCTGAATAATATTCCATCATGTGGACATATACATACTATATCTTCTTTATCCATTCATCCGCTGACAGACACATGGCTGCTTCCATATCCTCGCTGTTGTGAATAATGCTCATTGAACATGGGAGTGCATTTATCGCTTCTATATCCATTTTCCTTTCCTTTGAATAAATACCCAGAAGTGGAATTCCTGGATCAACTTTTAATTTTTTTGAGGGACCTCCATATTGTTTCCCACAGTGGCTGTACCAATTCACACTGCCACCAATGAAGCATGAGGGTTCACTTTTCTCCACATCCTTGCCAACATTTGCTATCATTCTTCCTTTTGATAGCAGTCATGCCAACAAGTGTGACGTGGGCACCTGGCTGGCTCAGTCATTGGAGCATGTGACTCCTGATCTTGGGGTCATGAATTCAAGTTCACATAGTGCCTAGAGGTTACTAAAAAAAAAAAAAAAAAAATTAACAGGCATTTAGGTGACATCCCATTAGGTAACACAGTCACCATCTTGTACATTAGATCCTTACTCTGATTTGCATTTCCCTGATGATTAGTGGTGTTGAGTACATGTTCATATACCTGTTGGCCATTTGTATGTCTTCTTAACAAAAACGTCTATTCAGTTCCTCAGCCCATTTTTGATTGTTTGAGGGTTTTGCTGCTGAGTTATGTGAGTTTTTTAGAAACATATTTTGGATACTAATCCCTTATCAGATGCATGATTTGCAAATATTTCTCCTATACTACATGTTGTCTTTCCATTTTATTGAAGCTTCTTTTGCTATGTAGACGATTTTTAGTTTGATGTAGTCCCACTTGTTTCTTCACAATTTTTTAACCTTCCAGCAAATAACATACTGCAGGGATTTCCAAACCCCCTCCCCAACCACCCGACCCCTAGAAAACAAGACACATTGTATCCTCTCCTCACTGGGTTTGGCTCTATTTTGAATCAGGAGGACATGAGCTGCCAGGAGAAGCTGTATTTTGGCCTGAATGAATACAGTAAGTCTCTACAGTGGGGAATCACAAGCCCCCTTCTGAGATGTGATGAGACTTTTGAAAAAATGGTGAACACGCTCTTGGAAAGGTAAGTAAGGACCTTCAGCTTTTACTTTAGCTGTACTTGTGTGTCTAAAATAGCCAAAAGTCTCTTGTGTCACTGTCACAGGGAGTTTCGTGGAGCCCCTGCTGTGCAGATGACATGCAAAGGCAGAGTGAAAATAGCCTCTCCTAAGATGACCTTTTACTGGTGTAGGTTTTCTGTGATCATCCGAGACCAACAAAGGAAACTAGCAACCCAGGGTGGGACTTAGAACCACTTGCCATGCTCTGAATCATCTCCCAAGCATGCTTTACTGCTATCACCAGGGATTAGATGGACAGAGGGATTTGCTGATTACAGACCATTTCTCTGAGCTGTGGCCTTACACTTCTTCATTTTTCTCTTTTCCCTTCTATTCACCACAGTCAAGTACCCTTAGATGACTAAGTAAAAACTGATCTTTACTACGAGAGATTTAGAGTGCAGACTGGAGAAAAGTAGGAGCAATTAAATCTTTGAAGTGAGTTCAGCTCCTAATGAGCCTCCTCCAGTCCCTGACCTTGGGAGTTAAAGATCATGACTTTTCTGCCTCCTCTGCTTTCTTTTTTCCCCCAAGTCCTGGTCAAACTCCAGAAGAGTAAAGGGTTTTCCTATTTTTTCTCTCTGATCTTGAATCATAGACTTGAAGTGTCACAGAGACATTAGAATTTATGTAACCTGGTGGAGGGTCCCTCTGGCCCGCGCTGCAGTAGTCTGTCTGACCTTCAATGATGGGGGCAGGTGGACTCTTTTTGATGAGGCACATTCTAATTTTTAGTAGCTCTTGTTCTTCAAATTAATCACAAGCCACCTTTTTACTACCCTGTTCTATAACTTTGCTAAGAAAAAAGAAAGAGAAATTTAAAAATGAGGGCGGGTGTGGGGAGTCTACCAGTGAGTTATTACGTTGTACCAACGAAAAGAGCAGCCTCAGAGCAGGGTTTTATATTTTTGCAGCTGCTGGATTTAAGAAGACTTAACTGACACTGTGACATTAATCCTTCTACAGCACATGTGATCTTACATTTCCAAAATCATCCCATAAGTCTCCCTTTTAAGTGTTTCCCACCCAGCTGCTGCAGCCACCAGCTTGGAACGTACCCTCCCTTCCGAGAGCATCACTCAGAGTCAGTCCTGTCAACTTCTCTTACAACTTCGGTAATACTTACAAAATAACAATTATAGTTCAGTGCAAACTGACCAGGTTGTGAAGACTGTTCACATCTAAATTCAGACTTCTTTCAGAGTGTGAGATCTAAAGGCCTATAGATCAAAGTTACCATGGGTTCTAACTTTGGCTTACCTATCTGGTCCATCCAAAACCACGAAGCCTTAAACATGGATCTTGTGTGCTCACTTCTTCCAGCTCAGTCACTGAAGCTAATAACAGCTGTGATTTATTGAGTGTTTGAAGAACTGGCCCAGGGTTGAGTAAACTGGAGGATTTCTTCACTTTTCCCCAAACTACTAAATCCTTGCAATGTAAGGAGACATTATCAGAGACGAGTGATTCTAGACCCAGCTCTGTCCCTGACTGGTGGCATGGTCTTGGGCCAGTAGCCAGATTTCTGTCAGCTGCTTAATTCTCCTTCTGGTAGGAAGGGGAGGGCATCCACGGTCCTTTCCAGCTCTGAAGTATTTCAAAACCACGCTATTCATTTGATGACCCTAACTGGTATTTGACCCAGGGCTTTTCTGTGCAAGGCTGGCAGACCACTTGTTCTACTTTAAATAGAATTTTAAAGTGGAACAAAGGCAAACCACCCCATGGCCTGCCCAGCTGCTAGGTGGCTGCCTGTGCTACCAGCTGGCAACCTCATTTTGCCAACACCTCTTTTCTTGACCAGCACCTCCTTGTGCCTGCAAAGGGGTCCTCTTTGCCCATTTGTACTCACTTTGCCAACAGACCTGGCTTTCTGAGGAATAGCTCAGAAATAATTCATAAATAAATTTTATGCCTGCTCTGTAGCTGTAAAAAGTGCCAATTTGAACAAAGTGATCCTCTTACTTGGCAGTCCAGTCGGGGTGGGGGTGGAGTACCAGTGGGTGGGTGTTGGGATGAGGCCAGGACGCCCCTCTTTGCCAGGTTCCCTTAACTAAGCAGGGCTCTGGTGATAGGAGGCTTCGCCACTAGGGGTGCTATTTCTCCAGTCAGCTCCAAGTTTTCTTCTGCCCCAAGGCACATTGTATGGGAAGATACAGTTACTGCCATCTGTGGGATTACCCTCAAATTAGTAATTACTAATAATAATAATGATTCTTTTTATGTCTGATACTTGGCAAACATGATCCTAATGTCTCAATTTTCTTTACTGTAGTCTTAAGTATCAGAGGAATAAGCTGACAACACCACCATCCTAACTCAGTGCCACCAACAAGAGGTTAGGGTCCGGGGATGATCCGTTATGACTCTGTCAACAAATAACCTGACCAGATCAGTGCTTCTCAAAAGTTAATGTGCATAAAAATCACCTGGGGATCTTGTCAGACTGTGAGTTCTGATTCAGATGTCTGGAGTGGGGGAGTTTGGTATTTCTAACAAGCTCCCAGGTGGTACTGCTCCTGGACCACAGACCACACTCAGAAGCTAGGGTCGCTAGAGCATCTCTAACTCTCTTTAACTTGCTGTACCTATCCCAACAGTTTCTGACTCACAGGCATTTAAAGCTCCACTTTTCCTTCTAGTGATGTGGGCTCCAAGGTCCTACTACGGCTCCAGCCCACCACTGAGCAGTAACTCCTTCCCACCATGCCAGGTCTGCATTCCTCCCACAAAGACCTTGCTGTCCCAGCTGGTCCTGCTGCCCAAGTCCTAGCTCCCTGTGTTCTGTTGAAGGTACCCCAGGCTGCACAGCATGGTTGTCCGCTGCTACCTTCTCATCCAGCAGTACTCAGAGGCTCTGATGGCTCTCACCACCATGGCGTCGCTCCGAGACCACAGCACCCCGGAAACACTCAGCATTATGGATGACCTCATCAGCTCCCCGGGAAAAACCAGAAGTGGGAGGGGACACATGCTCATTATCAGGGTGCCCTCCGTGCAGCTGGCAATGTTGGCCAAGGAGCGGCTGCAGGAGGTGCGCGACAAGCTGGGGCTGCAGTACCGCTTCGAGATCATCCTCGGGAACCCTGCCTCTGAACTCAGTGTCGCAACGCACTTTGTGGCACGATTAAAGGTTAGCAATGGTCGGACACCTATCCTTTGAAATACCATTTGTTTCTGTTTTCTAGGAACCCCACGTAGGTGGCTCAGAGGCCTGAGTTTAGTAGAGTTTTGCACTTGTGTTGATTTGATCTTCGTGACAGTGTTAAGCCTAAACCAAGAGACGTGTACAGTTCCCTCCCTGGGGCCGGTTTATTAAGATTCTGTCAAACCCCCTTTTTTAGCATGTGCCTGCAGTTGGTCTTCCATGCTCTCCAACTGCAGGTGCAAAAATGAGATGACCCAATTTGACCCCATGTTTATTGACCTTGGTCAAGATGCATCTAGCCCACCGCCATCTGTTTTCTCAGAAAGAAAGGTAAGTTGTTTTCCCAGACCTCTGTGGGTTCGCCTTTAAGTGACTTCAGTTCACTAATTCTTTTCTGTCTACCTAGCCTGTGCGCTCAGGTCTAGAGTCGGTAGGTAAAGGATTCTGTTCCATCTTTAGTACGCACATAGAGCTATTCCCCACCCTCTTGCCCATGGACTTTTCAACCCCTTGTTGCTTCATTGAACTCGCTTTGTCCGCCAGCCCTGAGGCTTGCTGGTCTGACTTCTCCAAGGCTCCTGCGGGAGGATTAGAGCCTGAGCACAGGCCAACCCCTTCCCATGGCTGGTGGAACCGCTTCTCCTAAACCCCTCCTGGTAGGCATGGAGGAGGTCAGCAGACTTCCTAAAGCAACTCACCTAACTCCCTACTTTATGCCCTGCTTAGGTTTTTCTGGAGACTTTTATAATCCAATCTGTCCTAGCCATTAGGAAGCATTTAATAAAATAACCACATGTATGTGGGTACGATACCAGGCAAGTAGTATATGTCTGAGCTAGACCAGCATGGTATCTGTACCCTGCACACTAAATACTGAGCTAAACCGAGTTAAGAAAAATGTAGTTTGGGATGCCTGGGTGGCTCAGTTAGTTAAGCATCTGCCTTCAGCTCAGGTTATGATCCCTGGGTCCTGGGATCTAGTCCCATGTTGGGCTCCTTGCTCAGTGGGGAGCCTGCTTCTCCCTCTATCTGCTGCTCCCCCTACTTGTGCTCTCTCTTTCTCTCACACAAATAAATAAAATCTTTTTTTTTAAAAAAGAAAGAAAAGAAAAATCTAGTTTGGCACAAATTCTATGAAAAGAAAACACATAGCCTTGGGCAATTTTCATTTTCACCCCGGGCTGCAGTTTCCTACCTGCAAAATGAGAGAGTTGGACTGTATGATCTCAGAGAGCTCTAATATGAGGATGTTATTCAGTGTTCATAAAGTGTTTTGCAAACATAAACCTTTTTATTGTATTCTATTAGCTTAACCTAAATTGAATAATCCAAAATGCAAACAAAATATATTATCTTGAGGAGCAGCTGGAACAAATAAATCTGTCTAAAAATAAAAACCCTATATTTAGTGGAAGTTGAAACATTTATATTTCACACATAGATATCATGTTCACAATTTTTATTGATAGTTACAGACCGCATAACTGCGAGATTTCTAAGATGAGTAACACGTGAGGGTCCTAAAACTCTTCTTACAGTATAATTCATTGAGACGTATGTCTTGAGACTATTTGAATGATACTAATGGAAAGGCAAATAATCTGCAGGGAGATGGCTGAAGAGGATGTGAGGCTGCAGAATCTTCTTTGGGTCTCCATGACCCTGATCAAGTATAGCCACCCCTAGTTGAGCTCATTTCTTGAGAGTCTTCAGAAGTACCAATCACTGAATCAGCATAAATCAGCAGGTCCTAAATAATCCACCCTTCTGGGCCATTGGCTAAAAACCACAAAGACCTGAGGTTCTTTTTTGTTGTTATTTAACTTCCATAAATAATGTCTACACCCTGTGTGGGGCTTGAACCCACAGCCCTGAGATCAAGAGTCCTAACTGGCTGCTAGCACATCAAAATCAGCTTCAGGGTCTTTAGACAGCAGTAGTTCTGTAAGCATTCTTCTGAGAGCGTGCCATACATGAAGGCGGGGTCCAGTCATTCTCAGATTCTCAGTTTGTATGAGTAGCTGCCAGGCACCGGGCGCACAAAATAGATTTCCATACTGTCAAAACCAGTGGGTCACATCAATCCATCCTTTCTCCATGGTGTAGAAGTAAAAATATGAAATCCTGTAGAAATGTTCATATCCTAAGCAAGACTGACACTTGCCAGGTGGTTTCTGCTTCACAGGTTTATTTCTTTTTCTTTCTTTCTTTCTTTCTTTTTTTTTTTTTTAAGATTAACTTATTTATTTGAGAGAGAAAGAGAGACCACGAGCCAGGGGAGGGGCAGAAGGAGAGGGCAAGAGAGAGAGTCCTCAAGCAGACTCCTCACTGAGCGCAGAAAGCGACCTGGAGCTTGATCCCACAACCCATAGATCTCAACCTGAGCCAAAATCAAGAGTCAAATGCTTAACCAACTGAGCCATCCAGGAGCCCCTTCATGTGTTTATTTCTAAGTTACCAGCCTCCCTCACCACAGTAAGGATGGCATGGGTGGGTAGGTGTGCCTTTTATCTGTAGGCCTGGGTAACATCCTCTGCCTCTTCTTCCATTGGATGGCCTTATTTTTGTGGTTCCCTCTAATTATCACATAAAAGTCATGACAAGCATTCTGGAAGGATACAAGACTTAAATCGAAATAAATCAGTTCCTCCAGAGGGCCTGTGAGGTTTTGATCAAATTTCCTCAGCCTTGAGCCCCATATTTTTTTGAACTCAGTGCCCACCCAGTCTTTTGTGTTGTTTTAAAGGCTCTTCAGTGAAATCCTGAGGGCATGGTCAGCCCGTCAAAGAACTGAAACCATCCTTCATCAGAAGTAGCAGAGGGACGGAAAGTGTGTTGTAGTGGTTTGGCTAGCTCTGATTAGTCAAGAGTAAAAGCAAGATTTCCTTAATAACCTTTGAAAAATAAATCTTTTCATAGAGTAAAACATAATATCTCTTATCCCGTCATTATAACGACCTCATCATTTGTAGAACCATGACCAGTGGATGGTTTCTAGGAGATAAAATCCATCCAAGGAGAGCCTCAGCGTCAGGGACATCATGAGTCCAATGCAAAGATTATATGAGTAAAATGATTCCTGTTCCTAAAATTGTTTACTCTAAATCAAAGTGTTATTATATTCACTTTGACATGACAATGTATGGAAAATCGAATTTTTGTAGGTACCTTTCTTCTAATATTTAAATAATATATTTTTAAAAGATTTTGTGTGTTTATTTGACAGAGAGAAATAGTGAGTGAGAGAGAGAGAAAGCACAAACATGGAGAACAGCAGGCAGAGAGAGAAGCAGGCTCCTCGCTGAGCAAGGAGCCCGATGCAGGGCTCAATCCAAGGACCCTGGGATCATGACCTGAGCTGAAGGCAGATGCTTAACTGACTGAGCCACCCAGGCGTCCCTAAAAAATATTTTGATAGATTTTTTTTTAAGTAGGTTCCAGGGGTGCCTGGGTGGCTCAGTGGGTTAAGCCGCTGCCTTCGGCTCAGGTCATGATCTCAGGGTCCTGGGATCGAGGCCCCGCACCAGGCTCTCTGCTCAGCGGGGAGCCTGCTTCCTCCTCTCTCTCTGCCTGCCTCTGCCTGCTTGTGATCTCTCTCTGTCAAATAAATAAATAAAATCTTTATTTTAAAAAAAAATAAATAATAAAGTAGGTTCCACACCCAGCATGGACCCTAATGCAGGGCTTGAACACTCACAACCCTGAGATCAAGACTGAGCTGAAATCAAGAGTCAGATGTTTAACCCACTGAGCCACTCAGGTACCTGGATAGATTGATTTTCAAAGACAAAAAAAAAAAAAAAAAAAAAGTCAAAATTGTGACAGCTATATAGATCCACTGATTTCCCTTTGGTATATAAATATATGATTAAAAAAAAAGTTAAAAAAAAAAAAACAAGGTTAAGGTGCTTCCCACTTTATAAATTATGTATATTTTATTTGAGTAATTGTGGGTATATTTATTTTTAAAGGCTATTTTATCTAGACACCAACAAATCATTAATCAAATCTTATTACATTTTTTCTTGCCTATTAGATTTTTTTTAATCCCATTTTGTGTTTAGCAAAAGAAGTACCTGTCTATTTTAAAATGAAGTGTTGGGGCGCCTGGTGGCTCAATGGATTAAAGCCACTGCCTTTGGCTCAGGTCATGATCCCAGGGTCCTGGGATTGAGCCCCGCATTGGGCTCTCTGCTCAGCAGGGAACCTGCTTCCCTTCCCTCTCTCTCTGTCTGCCTCTCTGCCTACCTGTGATCTCTGTCAAATAAATAAATAAAATCTTTTTTAAAAAATGAAGTGTATGCATTACTTAACATCTCTTACTCTTTGTTCTCTAAAGCATTACCAGAAGTGTCCATTTATTTCTTATAATAACTCCTCCTGGAAAGCTGTTATGAGCATAGTTAAATGCTAGACACTTTGTAAAAGTAGTAGAAACCACCTCATCTACTGAAGACACAGCCTATTTTCTTTCTGCTCTAAAATATAAAAATCTGTAAGATCTTTTCACTTTTGAACATCTTTCAAGTTGGTGGGATTTTTTTTTCTTCTCACCGATTGGCGTTCCATTTATTAAAGATATACATAATGTACATATGTGTTAATCTATATCAGAAGGTGCTGCTTCATAGGTTATTTGTGAAACCATAAACTAATTGCCTTACTCTTCTAAGTAAGGGGCAGGGTTGTTGTTGTTGTTTTAATTGATCCAGATTTGTTTATATTTTTAGCCTTCTTGAGAAAGACTTTTGAAAGCCCCAAGCCAATTACTTGTCGCTTATTTTGAAAATCAATATAGAGAGAAAGAGAGGAAATAACCATCAAGGGTAGCTAACTTCACGATTTTCTTGGTGAAAATGTCTGTTTTTATGGCGTTTTGTTGAGATGCTTTTATTAGTCATTCATAACTGAAATTATCTTTTTCAGTCAGTCTGTTTCAGAAGTCTGTCCCTTACATGAAAAAAGTATATTTGAGAGCCTTGAGTCAGGTAGTTTATCCAAGGTCGTTCATATTGTATGTGTCTTTGGCCTGTGTGCTACTGTGTGATGTACACCAAGATCTCCTATATTATCCTACTGAGATAAAACTGAAGGCCACATTCTTCCAGAGTGCTTTATTATGCTTTTTAAGAGCAATTTAGTATATGGGAATGCACGCACGCGCACACACACACACACTGGAAGTCATTTGGAAGCACAAAGGCATAAAAAATCTGCACCTAGAAACCTTTTAAGAAGTGGAAACTTAACTAAGGGGTTTTAATTTTATCATATGGGTCCCTTTCTACAGACCTGGAGAGGAAATGAACCAGAAGAGTGGACCCCTCGGACATACCAAGATTTAGAAGGTCTGCCTTGTATCGTGATATTAACTGGCAAAGATCCTCTTGGAGAAACATTTCCCAGGTAGGACGCGAATGGTCAGTTCTCATTTTTCATTAGTTGCCCGGCTGAGCCAATGGCTAAAACTCGGCTGACACTTAGCCATTTCACTCGTTGGGCAAGGAGGAAGAGAATCGCTTTCTTCAGAGGGAAAAGACACACACCCTTCCTTGCCTCTTTCTTTTGACTTTCCAGAGATTGCCCAGCATTTAGGGGAATGGAAGGTAGCCACAGTGAGAAGTGTTTCCTCATCAAAGCAGGGCCGCCAGAGGGGCAGGGAGGAAAAAAAAAAATCTGCCCCATACTGGGATCGTTTTGTTTGGATGAAGTGTCTCTTCATCTGCTGTTCCCAAGTTCTGAAGGGCCCAGGGCCTGAGGACGAGAAGGTAGCAACGGCAATAAAGACAGCATGAGCCGCATGCTGCCAGGGGGTCAGGCATTGCTGCAAACGTCTTCCCTGCGTCATCCACACACTCTCACAACAAGCCCGTGAGCCAGGCGCTGTTGTTCTGTTTTATCCTTGGAGAAAGGAAGCGGCTAGTGTGAGGTCATAACAGCAAGGAGATGACAAAGCTGAGGTTTGAGTCCAGGCCAGATGGACTCACCCAAGACACCCTGACTTATGTGCAGGTCTTTGAAGTACTGTGACCTGCGGCTCATCGACTCAAGCTACTTAACTCGCACAGCCTTGGAGCAGGAGGTGGGTCTGGCATGCTGCTACGTCTCAAAAGAGGTCATCCGGGGCCCCGCTGTTGCCCTGGACCTTAGCGGGAAGGAGCAGGAAAGAGCCACCGCCAGCGAGAATGATGCTGATGAGCTGCTGATCGACCTGGAGAGGCCACAGAGCAACAGTAGTGCTGTCACTGGAACCTCGGGTCAGTGCTTCCTTTTCTCTCTGCAGGGGGGGGCGGGGGGATGGGAGGGAGGGGGTGAGGAGGCATGACTCACACCCTGCACTCATGTCAGAGGAGCCTTCCTTGACTCCGGCATCCTGTTCAGACCTCAGTTCTCCAGGAGAGGTACTTGGAAAACCTAACACTTGAACTGCCACAAAATACTTCTCTGGGCAAACATTTAATGAAGAGTTTGGTAATGAGCTAAGTATAATAAATAAATTTTACCAACCCCAGCAGGCACTATTTTCCCTAGTCCTTTCCACCTTTAATCACCTCAGGGGTATTATACATCTGATATTTGCATAGAAGCCTTCTTTTCCTTCTAGATCTGAAAGCTGTTAAGTTTGTGTTCATTGGCTTAGTACCTGGCATAGTGTTTGCATGAATGAATGAATGAGTGAATGAATGAATGAATGACTTTTATAAGCAATTAATGGCAAGTGTTGGTAGACCAAAGGCTACTCTGGGGTCACTGGCTGTGCTGACCCACCATGCAGCCTGCCAGCCCCTCTCCTGGAGGGTCACTGAAAGGGCCTCTGGCCGTGCCTGGCATGAACTGTCTTCTGATAAATTATATTACAGTAAATGCAGCAGTTTCCATTTTTTTTTCTCATTAGGAAAGTAATAAAACTCAACATAGAAAACTTGGAGAATGTAACAAAGGAAAGAGAAGAGGTTAAAAATAAAAACTCCAGGGGCGCCTGGGTGGCTCAGTGGGTTAAGCCTCTGCTTTTGGCTCAGGTCATGATTTCAGGGTCCTGGGATCAAGTCCCGAATCAGGCTCTCTGCTCAGCGGGGAGTCTGCTTCCTCCTCTCTCTCTCTGCCTGCCTCTCTGCCTCTGCCTGCTTGTGATCTGTCAAATAAATAAATAAAATCTTAAAAAAAAAAAATCAAAACTCCAGGGTGCCCAGCTGGCTTAGTCAATAGAGCATGAGACTCTTGATCTTGGGGTTGTGAGTTTGAGCCCCACATGGGGGGTGAAGATTACTTCTAACAATAAATAAATAGGGGTACCTGGGTGGCTCAGTTGGCTACATATCTGCCTTTGGCTCAGGTCATGATCCCAGAGTCCTGGGGCTGAGCCCCGCATTAGGCTCCCTGCTCAGTGGGAGCTGCTTCTCCCTCTGCCCCCCCACCCCACCCCAGCGTGTGTGCAAACTCTCTCTCCCTCAAAGAAAGTCTTTAAAATAAATGAATAAATAAATAAAATAAAAATGAAAACCCCACAACTAGAGATCACCTGAACATTCTTCTTTCCCACATCCCCCCTTTTCCATCATCGTAACACATACAAGCAGACACACATAAAATTTCAAGTAGAAAGCAGCCTTAGTGTGTCTGTTCATCCTGGAAGCTGCTGTCAAATGGCTATGAGAATTGAAGAGGCAGTCATCTGTGGGGCTGTCTGTGTTGATAGGGACCCTCAGCCTGGAAGAGCATGAGAACTGTTCTACTGGGTGTGCCGAGCTGCTTGCCTTAGCCAGGGGTCAGGACTGTACCTTTCTCTACACCCCCCGCCCCTGCCAACTCAGGCTCCCCAGAGGTTTGGGGGATAGTGAAGAGTAACAGAAGGGAAGGGGAACTATCACATCTGGGAGTTTCTGGATACCAGCATCAGCAAGGGAGAAGTGAGGGAGTGTTCACCTCTTTACTGGGGCTTTTTAATCAGACTCCCCCTTTCCCTGCACTTCCAGAGCTGCCCCCAAGGCTCATATAACCTTAGCCTTGCTCCCATACTGGCACAAAGGTCATGGCTTGCCTTCTGCTGTTTAGCTTCCCTCCCTCTGGGGACAACCTGACCTGCCTGTGCTCCCACCACTGAGCACACATCCCTCAGTCTTGGGCTGACTTCAGGGGTCCTTGGGAAAGCTCACTGCCCAAAGTGTGCAGGCTCCAAAGCTCAAGGCTGTGTGTGGGGGGGGGGGGGGGGGGGGGGAAGCAGGCTCTTGTATAAGATGGAAGGACACAAAAGTCAGATGAGCAAGTGGAGCAACCTGGTTGCAAGAGCGTCCGGTTCCTGGCTGTCCTCTGGGATCCCCTGAGGTTGGGATGTGACAGACATGCCTAGCAGCACCAGTCTGAGCTCAAAGAAGGCCATCAGGCCTGAACGTATGAGCTTTTGGTTTGTCCACAAATGCAAGAGTGGCTGACCCATCAGAGGGGAAGACATATTTGAAGTGAATTGGCCAAGTGCACAGACAAAAGCAAGACCATTGAGTGTAGATTGTGCCTCACAACCTTTCTCACACGGAGACTTTCCCCACGCTGGTTTGGGCATCCATGGAAGTGGCTACAGCCTGGGGAACTTCTCCACAAGCAGAAGTGTGAGACCCTTGGACCCCAGCAGGTGGCAGATGCCCTGGGGCAGGACTGGAACTTGGAGCCTGTATTGGTCAGGGTCTGGAATGAATCAGGAGGCATATCCAAATGAGGTCACTGAGGAGAGTTTAATAACATTATGTCATTTACAAAAATGGGGGTAGGATTTAGGAAAGGAGCTCTAGGTAATTATACCTGGGGGTATAATTACTCCCAGGGCAACCAGAGCACTCTGGGCCCAAGGAAGCCAGCAGAGGAAGCAGCATCTGGGACTAGAGAGGCCACAGCCCTCGGGCAGAAAGTCAGTCTAGCCTACCCCGCACGCAGGGAGGAGCCAAGGAATAAATTGCGAGCCCTGCTGATGGAGGGTATGGCGTCCTCTTCCAGGCTCCATCATGGAGAACGGGGTGAGCTCTTCCAGCACCGCCGACAAGTCCCAGAAGCTGTCGCTGACCCCCGGCTTCCAGAGCCCAGCCAACAGTATGGGGCTGGATGAAGGGGTCTCCACGGGCACAGCTGGAGCTGGGGAGACCCTGAAGCAGGAGTGTGATTCCCTGGGCCCCCAGATGGCCAGCAGCACCACCTCCAAGCCGTCCTCGTCCTCCTCCTCCTCCTCCTCCTCCTCGGGTCCCCGGGCCCTAGCGTGGCCCGGGCAGGCGCCCCAGGGCTGCGGGGGCCTGCACGCCACCCTGCCCCCGATCGTGATCTTATCGAAGGCGGCCTACAGCCTGCTGGGCTCCCCGCGAGGAGGCAAGCCGCCCGCGTCCTCCTCGCTGCTGCCGCACGCTGACGTGGCCTGGGTGAGCTCCCTGCGGCCGCTGCTGCACAAGGACATGAGCAGCGAGGAGCAGTCCCTCTACTACCGGCAGTGGACCTCGGCGCGACAGCACCACGCCGACTTCAGCAACCAGCCGGACCCCGCTTCGGGCGCCCGCACCTGCCACCCCCGGCGGCTGCTGCTGACCGGCCCCCCTCAGGTAGGCCCGCGGCCCCCAAGGAGGAAGGGAGCCGGGGAGCCGCGCGAGCGGGGGTGCGGGTGGGGGCGGGGGTGGGAATGACCCAGAGCCAGGAGGTCTTCGCTCGGGCCGCAGGGGCAGGAGAGATCCAGGAGCCCAGGTGTGAAATCTCGGCTCTCTTCTCCTTCGCTCTCCACCCCTCCTCCTCCCCAACTAAGAAAAAAACCCGCTTCCCTCAGGTGGGGAAGACCGGCTCCTACCTGCAGTTCCTTAGGATCCTCTTCCGCATGCTCATCAGGCTCCTGGAGGTGGACGTGTATGACGAGGGGGAGATCAACACGGGTGAGTTCCGAACCCCGGCAGTGTGGGGTCGCGGGCCGAGACACGAGACACGGACACCAGCTCGCCTTGCGGGGCCTCCGGGGGGCCTGACCTGCAGGGTTATCCGGAGGCCGAGGGTGCCGGTGCTAGCAGACGGCTGTGAGGACACGGCGGCCACTTTTTAGTTAAGTTGGTGGAGTCTTCCACCTCTTCTGGCCTCCCCTCTCAACCCCCGGCAGGAGGCAGGGCGAAGAGACATCTTAGAAGGCCCTGGTAGGTGGATTAATTGCTTCTATGGGTTTAAAATTCACTTGCAGTGTTCTGCTTAGGGTCCAGGGCGTGCCTGAGACTCGCTGGTTACTTCCGCTTTAACAGCGGGCTCTGAGCCAAGGTATATGGATTCCTATAATGAAATTAAAACTGTGCAGAAGGAAACCTAGTGCCATAAACAAACGCCTTCTCCTTCACAGGAAGATGGAGGAGCTGGTGCTTGACAGCGCTGTGGGGGCTGGCTTTTTGTTTTTGTTTTTTAAGATTTTATTTATTTATTTGACAGAAATTACAAGTAGGCAGAGAGGCAGAGGGAGAAGGAGGCTCCCCGCTGAGCAGAGAGCGGGATCCAGGGCTCCATCCCAGGACCCTGAGATCAGGACCTGAGCTGAAGGCAGAGTTTTAACCCACTGAGCCACCTAGGCACCCTGGGGGGCTGGTTTTAAGAAGATTATCTCCTACCCTCTGCCTGCATCCCCTTTCCCAACCCTTCCCGGCCAGCAGTCACCGGTGGGAGGGTTCCAAGGTAGCCCACCCAGCAAAGCCAGAAAGCGAGTGTGAGCAGGGATCAGCCAGCATTAGTTCTCTAGCCAAGGACAATGTGGCCTCGAAACTGGAGCTTCATGCTTGGAGCTACGGCCTGTGCTGGAAGGGAGAGCAGGCGAGCAATAGGGGTAATCAGGCAGAAGCTCTTCCAAGGCTCTCAAAGATGAGCCTGGAAAAAGGAAAGGCTTTGACGTCTTCTGTCAGATTGGCCCTCAGACCTCACCCCACTTGCTTGTCCTAAATAGTTAGATCTGTGACAAGCCTAAAGGACTAGTTCAGTCCAGAGCATGTCTAAGCAAAATCAGCCAGGTCTTAATCATGTTATTATCACTTTCGCCCTAATTCCACTTCTCACCAGCTCATATTCATGATTGCAAATACAGACACGCAATCCCATCTTCCCACCCGCCTCTCCTGGTTTGTGTCCCTGCCTGAGCTGCACCAGACCCCCAGGCCCACCACAGAGCGGACCCAGAGCTCCAGGTTGGCCTCAAAACACTTAGGACTGCGGAGAGGGGACTGGGACCAAGAGGACAAAAGGCAGACAGACAAGGAAAGAGGAAACTGGCATCTCACCAATCTTCCCACAAAGTCCCTGGGCGCCACAAGGCAACGACACCTTTAATTTTCTCCTCAGATCCCCTTTGAGGGATCTGCTCTAGGGCTTTAACCTATATGATGGGCTCTGAGAGGATCTACCACAGCTGGGGCAAACCCGGCCTTTGTAGCGAGACGTGCAGTTAGCCTGGGTTTATTCCTTCTACCTCAGTTCAGTGCAGGTGAATGTGATATGCTGCTCTGGAGAACCACAATGATATTTAAAACAAAAAAAGAAAAACTAGAATAAGCATGAGTCCTTTTTTAAAAAAAAAGATTTTTTACTTATTTATTTATTTGAGAGAGGGCATGAGCACGAGCAGGGGGAGGGGCAGAGGGAGAGGAAGAAATGGACTCTCCACTGAGCAGGGATGCTGGAATCAGGACCTGAGCTGAAGGCAGAGGCTTAACCCACTGAGCTACCCAGGTGTCCCAAGTTTGGGGTTTTAAATAAAATGCCAACTTTAGCTCAGGGATATAAAAATAAATGATACTGTGTTCGCAAAATAATAGCTGTACTTGTAGTCTTTAGGCTTTTTTTTTAATCTTTTCTCTTTCTCCCTTTGTCTTAAGCTTTTGGATCTTATGAATTTTATCAATAATGACAATAACTATCCTCTATTGGATAGCCCCCTTCGCCAGCCATGTCTGAGCACTTTCAGTGCACCTTCTGGAATTCTTACAATCACCGCTCCCTGGGAACTGGGGGCCGTGGCTACAGGTGTGTGAAGTAGGAAGGAGCGGTCTGCACTCACACCTGAGGCTACTAGCTCTCCAATTTGACTGCATGTTGGAGCCACCTAAGCAGCTTTAACTGCTGTGACAGGTGTCTGGGGACTAAAGGCGACTGTGGGGGTGGTGGCCTAAGCACGGGGATTTTTTTTACAAGCTCCCAGGTGATTCTCCCATGCAGCAGACACTGGGAATCTTGCTCAGTGCATCCCCAAAATCTCGTAGGCTGTCAATATCTTAAAATTCCACAGTGAAAACTGTGAGGGAGAATTTAGATCACCCAAAATCAAACAAGCTTTCCAGACCATTTTGGGAGCTGGGATGGGAGACTAGTTGATCTCCTAGAAGCGGGAGTTGGTGGACCAGATCTGTAGAGGTTCATGCTGGGACCAGCGAGGCCATGAGTCCTTCCTGCTGGAGGGTATTTTTCCCTCCTGGGCCTGAAGGAATAAATCTGGGCCCCTCTGCCCTGAGACATGGGAGATCATTTTTCACAAATGCCTTTGTTCACCCATCTGGGAGTCATGTTTCCTAAAACCTCTCATTCCTGACACTTGGGAGGACGGCTGGGAGGCTGGTCAGTCTGGCTGCTCTGCGCACTTTCTTTCTTCTTGTCCTAGATCACAGTGAAAGCAGTGAGGTCAGCCAGTCAGAGGGAGAGCCCTGGCCTGACATTGAGAGCTTCAGTAAAATGCCCTTTGACGTCAGCGTGCACGATCCCAAGTACCGTTTGATGAGCATGGTCTATACGGAGAAGCTGGCAGGGGTCAAGCAAGGTCAGTGCAAGCAGAGCTGGGCGTGCCTCTCTGCAGGTCACAGGCCACCTACATCCAGGCAGACAAATCTCTCATTGAGAGAAATTTCAAGGAATTCTCCTCTTTGCTTTTCACTTCTCTTGCACATGTATTGACCACCTTTTACTTTTCCTACCTGACTTCGCGGGCCTAAGTTATAGAGTCCTCAGAAGAGCCTTTCAGGGAGTGGGGGACATTTTTCCCAGGAGTAGGGGCTCCATGCATATCATGGCAAGGTTTTTTGCCCCTTGATACACAGAAGCAATAAAGGATGCCAAAGCCGAGGAGCCCGGGAAGCGAGGAACGGTGTCCATGATGCTGACCAAGTACGCGGCCTACAACACCTTCCACCACTGCGAGCAATGCCAGCAGTACATGGACTTCACCTCTGCCTCCCAGGTGTGGCCCCTTGTCCTTGCCTGTCGCCCAACGTGGATCTTGTGAGTCAGGACTGAAAAATACGGCTCCCAGTCTTAGGCCGTATTGATTTATAGACTGGGGCCGAGATGGAGCCGCTCATTTGTGAACAGAATGTGGGAAGCATTTAAATTAACATTACTGTGAGCTTATTAGGATGGTGGGCAGGGGGAGAAGAGGGAGAGAAAGAAGCTTGAGTTTTAGCCTCTGAAGTCATTCCATGGAAATGGTTCCATGTGTCCCGTTGAGGTTAGCTGTTATCTGTGATCCTGAAAAAGATTGGTTGAGAGGGTTGTTGACAAAAATGGTGCTCTTACCTAACAAGTCCACAGGGTGTGCCCTTTGAGCTGGGAACAGGTCTGCTGATCTGCACGGACAAGTCATATCCTGACTCCAGTGTGGAGTGATTTTGATCACTAGGCATACAGAGGAGTCAATATTTATCTTTTATTGAGGGAGGTAGAACCACAGAAGATGAGCCAATACTCCATAGTCTTTGGCTTCTTCTTGGCCAGAGCATCTATAAACACAAAAGGTGGGAAAGGCAGCAAATGACAGTAGTCCAGAGCCCATGTGGGGGATAAGTTCTATGTTCCTTTCTCCCACTTTACGTTCTTGATTTTTATGGCTTGGTTCTGAATGCCTAGAGAAGCTCTTCCCTCCCATAGGACATGCTGATGAGACGTCCCCCAAATTTGCTTCTGGTCTGAAGGATCAGGTCTTTACCTTTTTCCCAAAAGGTGCTAGAAGGGATATACTGAAAAACTGGATTGATCATTCTGCTCTTCTGATACAAGTTACCTTTTATGTCCCATTAGACATTGTCTCCCATTGGATGTCCCATTGGGCATCCTATTTTATGTCCCATTGTTTTCTTGGTGTTCTTGAAAACTTTTGGTGGGCTGGTTTATAATCAACTCACAATGCTTTACAGAATAAAGAAGATTCAAGGCCCCAGTCTATAAATCATAAGCTTTTAGAAAATTATTAAAAATCCTCCATCTGTGTAGTTAGTTTCCATGATTGTAGTACTCACTAAGTAGTATATTCCCACACTTGTGAAGCAGAATGAACTAGAATTTAAGGAAAGAATTACAATACTTTTTTCCTATGAAATGTAATATTTAGGTTAAAACTCTTGGGAAATCTACCTGATTTCTAGCTGCTGCTGAAAACCGATGCTGTCGTTTCATGAAGCCCAAATACTGTCATAAAGACCTTTATGTAATTATTCACTAAGATGGGTTACTGAGAGAGTATGTGAACTTTATTATTTTTTTTAAAGATGTATTTATTTATTTTCAGAGGGGGGAGGGGGCAACAGGAGAGGGTAAGACAGAATCCCAAGCAGACTCCATGCTGAGCAAACACCCCAAAGAGGGGCTCGCTCCCACAACCCTGAGATCACGACCTGAGCCAAAATCAAGAGTCTGATGTTTATCTGACTAAACTACCCAGGCATCCCGAGCATTTGAACTTTGAAGCAAAAATAATTTATTTTTTTAACTCTACACTCAAATTGGGACTCGGACGCATGGCCCCAAAATCAAGAGTCACAAGCCATACTGACTGAGCCAGCCCAGGTGCCCCAACTTTCTGGCGGTTTAAAAAATAAATCAGATTTATATGTGGTCTTTTCCTGGAACCCAGAGTTCTAGGCTAAGTGACTATTCAAACTTCGTCAGCTTCTACTATAGCTAGGAAAGATGGGGTCACAGAGGCATTTTAGTGATGTTGGCCCTAATGTTTTACCTAGAAAAATGTTATTTATTTAACCTGACTCACATAAATGAAAGTGATTTTCCCCCTATAACTGGGCACCTTTGAAAATGTTCAGAGAGCAGGACATCCCATGGGGATATCTAACCTCTGCATAAAACCGAGTGGTAGCGGTTCTAAGAACATGAGGAATGCAAAGACGGTGCCAAGCAACAGAAACTTCTCCACCCTCAGGGAGGCTGTGTAGGGGGCAAGACGCTTGGATCTCACGTCACTGATAGTGACTAAAAGATGAAGCGTTTGCCTTTCCTGCTCTTCTGATCGTGTGGGCACCACCAGCTCTGGTGGCCTAGAGAAGATCAGCTCAGTTTGCCTCTCTTAAAAACAACCTTAATGACTGGTCTAGGAGTTTGCAAACCATGAGCTCACATCCCCTCTCTTCCTTCTTTACAAACACAGATGTCTGACTCCACTCTTCACGCATTCACGTTCTCTTCCTCTATGCTGGGAGAAGAGGTGCAGCTCTATTTCATCATTCCCAAGTCCAAAGAGAGTCATTTTGTCTTCAGCAAGCAGGGTAAACACCTGGAGAGCATGCGGCTGCCCCTGGTGTCAGACAAGGTGGGTGACGGTGTCTGGATGCCAATGTGGCTCTCAGACCAACAGATCCAACATACTAGACTGGGTTCTCCAAACTTCTTAAATCTAAGGGTTTTAATTTCCCTTTTTGGTCTCTGGTTCCTTTTTTTTTTTTTCCCCTTTCAACAGAATTTAAATGCAGTCAAGAGCCCTATTTTCACTCCTTCCAGTGGTCGCCACGAGCACGGACTCCTAAACCTCTTTCATGCCATGGAGGGCATCAGCCACCTGCACCTTCTGGTGGTCAAAGAATACGAGATGCCTCTGTACCGCAAGTACTGGCCCAACCACATCATGCTGGTGCTCCCTGGGATGTTCAATAACGCAGGCGTGGGTAAGGGGCCCCCGGGGTGCGGAGAGGGACTGCAAGATCAAGGGACCTCCGTTCTCCGCACGGGAGACTTCCAGAGGTTCCCCAGCCTCTAGAAAGAATCCTATCCGCCGGACCAAAGGACTTTTGATTCTCCTTTAAAGTTGAGTTTTCCTTTCCCTTTATCTTCAGTTTAGCAGAATTTTAACTTCCGGGGGCTAGTAGCTGAAGAAGTCACTGCTAGATTGAGTGTTCCGGGAAGGGCTTGGGATTCTTCCCAGAGTCGGTTGCCAATCTTCCAGGACTGAGCCCCTTGTGGCAGGAGTGGAACAGTGAGGAGGAGGGGAGCTAGCACCTCACTACGGTCCGGAGGGATCTGGAGGTGTCCCCGAGTCATTGCTAATCATTTTAAAGGCACGTGGCAAGTTCTAAGAGGGGGTCCTGTACAACCAGAAATTGGAAGCATCATTACTGTGTATGGCAGTCATCTTAAAAGTACCTGGACAAAGTCCTTCCCACTTTTCCCCATGGAGTTTAAGAGCAATGGGCTGAGTCATCAAAGGAGCACATGGTTATCTGAGCGCGTGACCGAGCTGTGGAGCGCGTGACCTCCAGTTGGATTCAGAGCTGTGTGTCTGGTCACTTCCTGCATCGTAGTTCTTAGCCGTATTCCCCATCCGCTCCTGTGAGTGTCTGCAGTCTCCGTAGGACTGAAGACCAACAGTTGCTCATTGACACTTTAGAGGGATGTAGGAACATCCTGCCCAGAAACAGAGAATACAGAGGAGGCCTGAGTAGTTTCTCTAAATCTCTAAATCTACGCACCTCTCCTCTCCAGGTTCTCATCTTCTCTCGTCCCCGCGCCCGGCACCACCACCGCCCCTGCCCCACCCAGCGTCTCTCCCTCCCCTGATCTGTCCACCTCTCTCCCTTCCTTCTTAAGTCTCGTCTCTTGTTCCCCCTTCCATCCCTTTTCATTTCCTTAAAGTTTAGCCTTAATATGGGATTAAAATATTTTCAAAAACTAGTTTTGAATATGATTCTGTTTTCCATTTTTTTGACCTTATATCAAGTGGATTAAGCTTTTACATATTCCTGGTCATCTGTCCTCTCCAAAAGCACAAATCCACAAACTAACTCGAATATTTCTCCATATGAATATGATCCTCAAATTAACCCCCCCCTTCTGTGCCTTACCAGTCTTTAGGTGAATTTCCTCATCCCAGATCTGAATGAATTTGCTTAATGCCAGTTTTGCCATTTTTGCAATAATTTGAGGAGAAACTAACATATATGCCAATGACATACATGCAAACTATTTTTAATTTTTAATTTTTTATTTAGAAAAAAAGCATAAAATTTACCATCTTAGCCATTTTTAAGGGTCCAGTTCAGTAGCATTCACCATATTCATATTGTTTTGCAACTAATCTCCAGAACTCTAGTCAGCTCACAAAACTCAAACTCTGTATCACGGAAGATTAACTCCTTATTTCCCCCTTTCCTGGCAGCCACCATTCTATTTTGTGTCTGTAAATTTGCCTACTTGAAGTATGTCATGTAAGCTTGATCATACAATATTTGTTCTTTTTTAATTTAATTTTAAATATTTTATTTATTTATTTGACAGAGAGAGATCACAAGTAGGCAGAGGCAGGCAGAGAGAGGGGGGAAGCAGGCTCCCCACTGAGCAGAGAGCCTGATGCAGGGCTTGAACCCAGGACCCTGAGACTAAGACCCAAGCCGAAGGCAGAGGCCCAACCCACTGAGCCACCCAGGCGCCCCTTTATAATATTTGTTCTTTTGTGTCTGAGTTATTCCCCTTAGCAAAATATTCTTTTTTAATTATTAACATTAATACATTATTTGCTTCAGGGGTACAGTTCTGTGAATCATCAGTCTTACACAATTCATAGCACCCACCATAGGACATACCCTCCCCAATGTCCATCACCCAGCCATCCTATCCCTCCCCACCTCCAGCAACCCTGTTTGTTTCCTGAGATTAAGGGTCTCTTATGGTATGTCTCCCTCCCTGGTTTCATCTTTTCATCTTTTTCCTTCTGTACCCACTATGACCCCCCTGCCTTGCCTCTCAAATTCCTCCTATCAGAGAGATGATAATTGTCTTTCTCTGATTGACTTATTTCACTCAGCATAATACACTCTAGTTCCATCCACATCATTGCAAATGGCAAGATTTCATTTCTTTTTATGGCTGCATAGTATTCCATTGTGTAGGTGTGTGTATGTATGTATACATACACATATATATGGCATATACATATATATGGTATATATATATATACACACACACACCACAGCTTCTTTATCCATTCATCTGTTGATGGACATCTAAGTTCGTTCCATAGTTTGCCTATTGTGGACAGTTCTGCTATAAACATTCAGGTGCATGTGCCCCTTCGGATCACTACATTTGTATCTTTGGGGTAAATACCCAGTAGGTGTTTGCTGGGTCGTAGGGTAGCTCTATTTTTAACTTTCTGAGGAATTTCCATGCTGTTTTCCAGAGTGGCTGCACCAGCTTGCATTCCCACCAACAGTGTAGGAGGGTTCCCCTTTATCCACATCCTCTCCAACATTTGTCATTTCCTGACTTATTAATTTTAGCCATTCTGATTGGTGTGAGGTGTCACATTGTTGTTTTGATTTTCATTTCCCTGATGCTGAGTGATGCTGAGCACTTTTTCATGTGTCTGTTGGCCATTTGGATGTATTCTTTGAAGAAATGTCTGTTCATGTCTTCTGCCCATTTCTTGATTGGATTATTTGTTCTTTGGGTGTTGAGATGGATAAGCTCTTTATAGATTTTGGATACCAGCCCTTTATCTGATATGTCATTTGCAAATATCTTCTCACATTCTGTCAGTTGTCCTTTGGTTTTGTTGACTATTTCCTTTGCTCTGCAAAAGCTTTTGATCTTGATGAAGTCCCAATAGTTTATTTTTGCCCTTGCTTCCCTTGCCTTTGGCGATGTTTGTAGGAAGAAGTTGCTGAGGTCAAAGAGATTGCTGTCTGTGTTCTCCTCAAGATTTTGATGGATTCTTGTCTCACATTGAGGTCTTTCATCCATTTTGAGTCTCTTCTTGCATGTGGTGTAAGGAAATGGTCATTTCATTCTTCTGAATGTGGCTGTCCAATCTTCCCAACACCATTTGTTGAAGAGACTGTCTTTTTTCCATTGGACATTCTTCCTTGCTTTATCAAAGATTAGTTGACCATAGAGTTGAGGGTCCATTTCTGGGCTTTCTATTACATTCTGTTTATCTATGTGTCTGTTTTTGTGCCAGTACCATACTGTCTTGATGATGACAGCTTTGTAATAGAGCTTGCAGTCTGGGACTGTGATCCCACCAGCTTTGGCTTTCTATTTCAACATTCCTTTGACTACTTGGGGACTTTTCTGGTTCCATATAACTTTTAGGATTATTTGTTCCCATTCTGTGAAAAGAAGTAGATGGTATTTTGATAGGGATTGCATTGAGTGTGTAGATTGCTCTGGAAAGCATCAACATTTTTTTATCATTATTTTTTAAAAATTTTATTTATTTGACACAGAGAGATCACAAGTAGGCAGAGAGGCAGGCAGAGAGAGAGATGGAGAAGCAGGCTCTCTCAGGCTGAGCAGAGAGCCTGATGCGGGGCTCGATCCCAGGACCCCAAGATCATGACCTGAGCCGAAGGCAGAGGCTTAACCCACTGAGCAACCCGGGTACCCCAGCATCAACATTTTAATAATGTTTGCTCTTCCAATCCATGGGCATGGAACATTTTTCCATTTCTTTGTGCCTTCCTCAATTCCTTTCATGAGTGTTCTGTAGTTGTCTGAGTATAGATTCTTTGCCTCTTTGGTTAGGTTTATTCCTAGGCATCTTATGGTTTGGGGTACAATTATAAGTGGGATCAACTCCTTAATTTCCCTTTCTTGTCTCCTTGTTAGTGTATAGGAATGTAACTGATTTCTGTGCATTGATTTTATATCCTGCCACTTTGCTGAAATCCTGTATGAGTTCTAGCAACTTTGGGGTGGAGTCTTTTGGGTTTTCCACGTAGAGTGTCATGCCATCTGCAAACAATGAGAGTTTGACTCCTTCGTTGCCAATTAGAATGTATTTTATTACTTTATGTTGTCTGATTGCTGAGGCTAGGACTTCTACTACTATGTTGAACAGCAGTGGTGATAGTGGACATCCCTGCCGTATTCCTGATCTTAAGGGAAAAGCTCTCAGTTTTTCCCCATTGAGGATGATATTTGCTGTGAGCTTTTCAATATGGCTTTTTTTTTTCATTTGCAAATTATTTTTTTTTTAATTTTTTATTTTTTATAAACATATATTTTTATCCCCAGGGGTACAGGTCTGTGAATCACCAGGTTTACACACTTCACAGCACTCACCAAATCACATACCCTCCCCAATGTCCATAATCCCACCCCCTTCTCCCAAACCCCCTCCCCCCGGCAACCCTCAGTTTGTTTTGTGAGATTAAGAGTCACTTATGGTTTGTCTCCCTCCCAATCCCATCTTGTTTCATTTATTCTTCTTCTACCCACTTAAGCCTCCATGTTGCATCACCACTTCCTCATATCAGGGAGATCATATGATAGTTGTCTTTCTCTGCTTGACTTATTTCGCTAAGCATGATACGCTCTAGTTCCATCCATGTTGTTGCAAATGGCAAGATTTCATTTCTTTTGATGGCTGCATAGTATTCCATTGTGTATATATACCACATCTTCTTGATCCATTCATCTGTTGATGGACATCTAGGTTCTTTCCATAGTTTGGCTATTGTGGACATTGCTGCTATAAACATTCGGGTGCATGTGTCCCTTTGGATCACTACATTTGTATCTTTAGGGTAAATACCCAATAGTGCAATTGCTGGGTCATAGGGCAGTTCTATTTTCAACATTTTGAGGAACCTCCATGCTGTTTTCCAGAGTGGCTGCACCAGCTTGCATTCCCACCAACAGTGTAGGAGGGTTCCCCTTTCTCCGCATCCTCGCCAGCATCTGTCATTTCCTGACTTGTTGATTTTAGCCATTCTGACTGGTGTGAGGTGATATCTCATTGTGGTTTTGATTTGTATTTCCCTGATGCCGAGTGATATGGAGCACTTTTTCATGTGTCTGTTCGCCATCTGGATGTCTTCTTTGCAGAAATGTCTGTTCATGTCTTCTGCCCATTTCTTGATTGGATTATTTGTTCTTTGGGTGTTGAGTTTGCTAAGTTCTTTATAGATTCTGGACACTAGTCCTTTATCTGATATGTCGTTTGCAAATATCTTCTCCCATTCTGTCAGTTGTCTTTTGGTTTTGTTAACTGTTTCCTTTGCTGTGCAAAAGCTTTTGATCTTGATGAAATCCCAGTAGTTCATTTTTTTCCCTTGCTTCCCTTGCCTTTTGCGTTGTTCCTAGGAAGATGTTGCTGCGGCAGAGGTCGAAGAGGTTGCTGCCCGTGTTCTCCTCAAGGATTTTGATGGATTCCTTTCGTACATTGAGGTCCTTCATCCATTTTGAGTCTATTTTTGTGTGTGGTGTAAGGAAATGGTCCAATTTCATTTTTCTGCATGTGGCTGTCCAATTTTTCCCAGCACCATTTATTGAAAAGGCTGTCTTTTTTCCATTGGACATTCTTCCCTGCTTTGTCGAAGATTAGTTGACCATAGATTTGAGGGTCTATTTCTGGGCTCTCTATTCTGTTCCATTGATCTATGTGTCTGTTTTTGTGCCAGTACCATGTTGTCTTGATGATGACAGCTTTGTAATAGAGCTTGAAGTCTGGAATTGTGATGCCACCAACGTTGGCTTTCTTTTTCAATATCCCTTTGGCTATTCGAGGTCTTTTCTGGTTCCATATAAATTTTGGAATTATTTGTTCCATTTCTTTGAAAAAGATGGATGGTACTTTGATAGGAATTGCATTAAATGTGTAGATTGCTTTAGGTAGCATAGACATTTTCACAATATTTATTCTTCCAATCCAGGAGCATGGAACATTTTTCCATTTCTTTGTGTCTTCCTCAATTTCTTTTCATGAGTACTTTATAGTTTTCTGAGTATAGATTCTGTGTCTCTTTGGTTAGGTTTATTCCTAGGTATCTTATGGTTTTGGATGCAATTGTAAATGGGATTGACTCCTTAATTTCTCTTTCTTCTGTCTTACTGTTGGTGTAGAGAAATGCAACTGATTTCTGTGCATTGATTTTATATCCTGACACTTTACTGAATTCCTGTATAAGTTCTAGCAGTTTTGGAGTGGAGTCTTTTGGGTTTTCCACATATAGTATCATATCATCTGCGAAGAGTGATAATTTGACTTCTTCTTTGCCGATTTGGATGCCTTTAATTTCCTTTTGTTGTCTGATTGCTGAGGCTAGGACCTCTAGTACGATGTTGAATAGCAGTGGTGATAATGGACATCCCTGCCGTGTTCCTGACCTTAGTGGAAAAGCTTTCAGTTTTTCTCCATTGAGAATAATATTTGCAGTGGGTTTTTCATAGATGGCTTTGATGATATTGAGGTATGTGCCCTCTATCCCTACACTTTGAAGAGTTTTGATCAGGAAGGGATGTTGTACTTTGTCAAATGCTTTTTCAGCATCTATTGAGAGTATCATATGGTTCTTGTTCTTTCTTTTATTGATGTGTTGTATCACATTGACTGATTTGCGGATGTTGAACCTCAATATGGCTTTTATGATACTGAGATGTTCCTTCTATCTCTACACTATGAAGAGTTTCGAACAAGAAAGGATGCTGTACTTTGTCAAATGCTTTTTCTACATCAGAGGATCATATGGTTCTTGTCCTTTTACTTATGTAGTATATCATATTGATTGATTTGCAGATGTTGAACTTGCAGCCTAGGAATAAATCCCACTTGGTCATGGTGAATAATCCTTTTAATGTACTATTGGATTTTATTGGTTAGTATTTTGGTTAGAATTTTTGCATCCATGTTCATCAGGGATATTGGTCTGTAATTCTCTTTTTTGGTGGGGTCTCTGTATGGTTTTGGGACCAAGGTAATGCTGGCTTTGTAGAGTTTGGAAGTTTCCCTTCCATTTCTACTTTTTGAAACAGCTTCAGAAGAATAGGAATTATTTCTTCTTTACATGTTTGGTAGAATTCCCATGGAAAGGCATCTGGCCCTGGGCTCTTTGTCTGTTGGGAGATTTTTGATTACTGCTTCTTCAATTTCCTTGCTGGTTATGGGTGCTCAGATATTTTAAATCTTGATGCAGTCCAACTATACGTTTTCTTCTTCCATTGGCTATGCTTTTGGTGTCCTATCCAACAAATCATTGCTACATACAACAGCAAGATTTTCACCTGTTTTCTTTTAACAGTTTTATAGTTTTAGCTCTTATAGTTAGATCTTTGATCCATTTTAGTTTTATATAGTCTATGGTAACGGTCTAGCTTCATTCTTTTGCATGGGAATATCAGTTTTTCTAATACCATCTGCTGAAGAAATTGTCCTTTTCCCATTGAATGGTCTTGGCACCTTTGTCAAAAATCATTTGACTGTACAGGTCCTTAGGGCTGGGCCCTTACTGCTGGGCTCTGCATTCTTATCCTCCTGGCCTATATGTCTTTCTTTATGTCACTACCATATTTTTTGATTACTATCATTTTTACAGTAAGTTTTGAAATCAGCCAACTATGAGATTTCCAACTTTGTTCTTTTTTCAACATTATTTTGGCTATTGAAGGTCCCTTAAGATTCCACATTAATTTAAGGATGGATTCTTTTTAAATTTCTGTACACACATAAATCATTAAGATTTTGATAGGGATTGCATTAAATCTGTGGATCACTTTGAATAATATTGACATCTCAACAATATTACATCTCCCCATCCATGACCATGGATGTCTTTCCATTTACCCATGTCATGTTTACTTTTTTTCAGCAATGTTTTGTACTTTTTTATGTACATATCTTTCACATGCTTGGTTAAACATATATTCCTAAGTATTTTATTCTTTTTGATGCCATTGTAAATAGAATTGTTTTCTTAATTTCCCTTTTAGATTATTGTTAGTGTATTGAGACACAACTGATTTTTTGTTTTGTATCTGCAACTTTGCTGAATTCATGTTTATTATTTCTAACAGTTTGTATGTGTGTGTGGAATATTTATGGCTTTCTACATGTAAAGTCGTGTGCCTACAAACAGATAATTTTACTTCTTCCTTTCCAACCTCAGTGCCTTTTCTTTTTCTTGCCTAATCACTCTGGCTAGGATTTCTAGTACTGTGTTAAATACAAGTGGCAGTGGTACAATGGAATAATCCTTGTCTTGTTCTATCCTAGAGGAAAAGCTTTCAGTCTTTTACCATTACAATGTTAGTTGTGGGCTTTTCATATATGGTCCTTACTACATTGAGAATACAAAGTATTACACAAATGTTCTTGGAAGGTAGATTTTCCTTAATCTCTAGTAGTACCCTTGATCTATTCAAACTGTTTGTCTGGTTCCTCCATAGATCTAATAGTTTTGTTTAATCTCTTCATTTCATTACCTACATTTTCATTTTCAGGTAGCCCACTCATATAAAATTTGGCTGTGATGAGTATCATCTTCTTAATTTTTTTAAATTCTAATTCCAGTATAGTTAGCATATGGTGTTATGTTTTAGATGTACAATTTAGTGATTCACCAATTCCATATATTATTCAGTGTTCATCAAGGTAAGTGTACTCTTAATGCACTTCACCTATTTCACCCAACCTCTACCCCTTTTCCCTGTAACCATCTGTTCTCTATAGGTAACTTTTTGTTTTTTTTTTTGGTTTGTCTTTTTTTCTTCTTTTCTTCATTCATTTTGTTTCTTAAATTCTACCTATGAGTACAATCATGTGGTATTTGCTTTCTCTGACTGGCTTGAGTTACCATTATTTATAATAGCCAAATTACAGAAGCAACCTAAGTGTCCATTGATACGTGAAAAAGGATAACAATGTGGCATATATACACAGTGGAATATCATTCAGTCATAGAAAGAATGAAATCTTGCCATTTGCAACAACATGGGTGGATCTGATGATCATCATCTTCTTAATAATTTCTAATACTAAGTACTTACCACATGTTAGACACTGTCGTGAACACCATACAACAATCCTGTGAAGTGGACATTATCATTGCCTTCTTATAGATGGAAAAGCCAAGGCATAGGGGATTTAACTTTTTCACTGTCACACGGCTAGAAAGTGGTGGAACCAGGATTAAATGTTACTAGCTTGGCTCCAGTCTTTTACTATACCATACCACCTCTTGCAAAAAGCCCATCTAGGGAAAGGATGCCAGTTTCCAGAATCTTCTTCAAAGAACACTGCTGTCGATCTCCTAAAGCAGGGGATACATTAGTATAAGCAGCATACCCACTCACCGCAACCCTGGCTACTCGCTAGAGCAGGACATGCAAGTGGCTGCTTCTAGGACTGAGAGCGCATCTTACAGCTTTAAAAGGAACTAACCAGTTATACGTGTTTTTCCTCTACATGGTATCCTTTTTCCCATCAGGGAAACTGGATTCTTGTAGTACCCCTTAAAGTGTAGTGCATGAATCATCTGCATCATCAAAGACTGCTCTGGTTTTTGGCCTTTTATCAGACTTAAAGTGCAACTCTGGTGATAGGTTCCAGAATCAGCATTTTTAAACAGACTCCTCCTTATTTTTACTCATTTGAGAACCACTGCTCTGAACAATTCGTTGACCCTCCCACCCTGCAGGCTCACCACTTGAACAGGCATGCCTTGGAAAGAAGGTTGTCTGGGGGGGTGGTGGGGGCGGTGGGGGGGTGTTGGGTCAAGCCTGAGTGAAAGAGGTACAGCTGTGGTTATGTTGCCTTCCAGGTGCTGCCAGGTTTCTCATTAAGGAGCTGTCCTACCACAATCTGGAACTGGAGAGGAACCGCCTGGAAGAACTGGGAGTTAAACGCCAGTGTGTCTGGCCTTTCATCGTTGTGATGGATGACTCGTGTGTTCTGTGGAACATTCACAGTGTTCAGGATCAGAGCAGGTAGTAGTACTTGCCAAGCCGTTCTAGGGAAGTATTATCTAATGCTGTGAAGATCCTTTCCTTGGCTATAGTCATGCATGGAAGTAAATGAGAGAGGTGCAGCTTTCCAGAGCAAAACAATGATTCAGGAGACTACCCTCACTAGCACTCTCTTCAATTCATAGAGATTCAGTGTGCCATTATACTCCTGGGCTATTTCTGCATCATGGCTTTGGTCTGCTATAAAGTTTTATAAAGTCTACTGGCTCCTGAGTCAGACCTGCTTTTTAACCCCAGCTCTGCTCTGTAACTACCTGGATGAAAAGGGAAAGTCCTTCTCACTTCTGAAATTAGGGTTGAGCCAAAATCAGTGATTCTCCTTCCTAGGACAGTGGTGAAAATGGGTCCATGAGGACCAGGAAATGCTAAACCTGGAGAAGTCCTAAGCAATAAATGGCCCCAAAATATAAGCAGCTCCCCCCACCCCACCCCGAAACACTTCCAGGTGACCTTTAGGCCCTTCTGGCTCACACATTGTGTCTGTTTCCACTTGCGGGTATGAAGCCAGTGATGTTTTCAAATATTCCTTTGTTACACCATAATTACCAGAAGTATACTACGTGCTTCTAACCTTCAAAATGTGCTTCATTTTGAGATGGGATGGCTTTCTTTCTCTGCCTTAACATGGTAGGCCCTACCCCCAAGACAGCTCCCTTAAGTTAGCAGTAACAGGCAGCATGAAAGCTAGGATTGACCTTCTTTTCTATCCCAGTCTAATATAAAGTAAACCAGCTCATTTTATCCTTTACAGATATTAATACTGTATAGTAGTGTTAGCCCTTAATAAACAACCCTCAGTAATATTTACTGATCTTGTATTTAAACCAATTTTACATTTCATAGCCAGCCCATGGAAGCAGGAGTTTCCAGTAAGAATGTGTCCTTGAAGAGTGTCTTGCAGCATATTGAAGCAACACCAAAAATCATCCACTATGCAATCCTGGGCATACAGAAATGGAGCAGCAAGTTGAATTCTCAGAGCCTGAAAGCCCCATTTTCTAGGTGCCATGTGCATGACTTCATTCTCCTTAACATAGACTTGACTCAGAATGTACAGTATGACTTCAACAGGTAAGTCAGGCCTCCTGGAGGAAAGTAATCCTGGCACCTACTGGTTGCTTCGGTCCAACTCTGACACCTATAATGGGTCTACTCCTTTGATTTGGTCTTTGAAAAACCAAGAATCTCCTTTTATGGACAAGGAGGGGGAGTGGATCACAAGCCCCAAAGTGCCCCTTCATAATCCCTCAAACTGACCTAGACCCTTAAAAAAACAGGAATTACAACATGAAGTGCTTACAAAACCTACTTTAGCTATCCCATTATTCAACAAGAACTAAAACAGGGAGAAAAACTATTACATCAACACAAATCAGTGTGTGGACCCATAATCCATTGAAGGTGAACTCTTTCATCCTCAGAACTTGGAAGTTAATCCTCTTCCCTAAATGTTAGTAAAATCCAGAGATTTGGATCCTTCAGGGAAGGGCCAACAGGCCGGAATCAGCAGGCTAGCCCTGGTCTTGCCTCCTGAATAAGTAACATCCCCATCCTAGAAAATCCAAGATGGCCAAGTGAGGAATGTCAGGGATCATTTAGTCCCTCTTAGGTCAGCCACCACCTCTGTAACTATTAGAATATGCTGGAGCTGTTTCATGTTGTTTGCAGCCAGGATTTTTAAACTGGGAGCATGTCTGTGTTCATTTCCCACAGGAGTATATAGAACGTGCAGTCCTGTTTCAGTTCAGGAATGCCTAAGGCCCCTTTGGCATCTTGGCCCCTTTATCTGGGCCAAAGCCATCTCACTTTCTCCTCCTTTAATGACTGCAGTGCCCAATTTAGGGGGTTCACAGGCCAGTGCTAAGAGGACCAGCCAGCTCCAGAAGGCAAGGCTGATTCTGAGTCTGTCTCCTAACAGCTATGATGCATCTGTGTGTGGTGAACATGGCTGGGATGTGACAGATAGTCAAAGACCTATCCCTGTGATTATGATTCAGGTATTTCTGTGAAGATGTTGACTTTAACCTGAGAACAAACAGTAGTGGCCTGCTCATCTGCCGCTTTAATAACTTCAGTCTCATGAAGAAACATGTTCAGGTTGGAGGGCAACGGGACTTTATCATTAAACCAAAGATCATGGTAAGTTTGCAAGCTTGATTCTACTGTTGAAAGTTAAGACAGTTTCTTACCAGTACTTATGTGGCACTGGCATTAAGCCCTTGGCACTTGACTGGAAAGTGAGATAACATAAGGGAATCAGTTCTTTAAACCACTGAGCCACCCAGGCTCCCCCAGGGAACCAGTTCTTAATGCCAAGTTTGCAGTCTCATTCCCCTTACTGAGGATTCACCCAGAGCAAAATGGAACATGTGAAGTCAACAGATCTCCCTTTCTTTAGACTTAAGGCTTACCAATTCCATCAAATCTCAAGTTTCAAACTTAACATTCTCTCTTCATAAACTGGCAAAATTAACATCTTTATATTCTTTAATACATAAGTGAAATGTAAATTAAGATGCTTGTCTGTTCCTTTGCCATTTTCTAAGAAAGTAATACCAATCAGCACCTGTTGAGAGTAAATTCCATGGACCTAACCAATTCTTCTAAGAGATTTACTGGTATCTTATCATTTATAATATGTGATTTCCCCCAGTGGAGCTTAGAAACCTCTTTGCTTTTATTTTTTGGATCTGATGGGATGGGATTTAACCCGTCCACATCCAGCAGCACTGAGAAAGGCGTCCTGTGGGCCTTCACAATGTTGCTAAATGCAGTAACCTTCAAAGAACCCTACATTTCTCCTTCCCTTGCTGTGTGTTATTAGACCCAACCTATTCCCAAGGGGAAAGAACTTTCTCAAAACCTAGAATGACACACTTATGTTTAGCCCTACCATCTGTCACTGTGCTACTGCTCTTATTTGGGGACTGTTAGTATGCAATGCAGGTTTTCCTTGCCTGTTTCATCCAGTGACAGACATATTTCCCATGATAATCTTGGCTCTGATTTCAGGTGTCAGAGAGCTTAGCACCCCATCTTGCCCCTTCAGTATGTCTGTGCTCCCGACAGTGAACATACACTACTGGCAGCCCCTGCGCAGCAGTTTCTCCTGGAGAAGTTCCTTCAGCACGCTTCCTACAAACTCTTCCCCAAAGCCATCCATAACTTCAAGAGTCCTGTGTTGGCCATTGACTGCTACCTTAACATTGGACCAGAGGTAAAGGGAAGAGGGCTGGTACTGTGCTTTTATCTACTTCCATCCATCTCTCTCTCTCTTTTTAAGATTTTATTTGAAAGAGAGAGAGAGGGAGAAATCACAAGTAGGCAGAGAGCGAGCTGAGCAGAGAGCCTGATGCAGGGCTCAGTCTCAGAACCTTGAGTTCATGACCTGAGCCAAAGGCAGAGGCTTGACCCACTGAGCCACCCAGGCACCCCAACTTCCATTTCTTTCCCATTTTAAATTCTAAGTGGAGACAAAAAAGGAGGCTGTGACCTACTGCAAAGGCTCACACAAGATGTGATGGCAACTGTCCCTCCCCATCCCTCACTAGCTCCACAGTGAGCTAGTGAAGACGCACAGCTTAACTCAAAGGTCAGTTCCACTGAGCAGCCTACCCATGACTTTGGACAGAAGCAGTTATCAGACCATCTTATAATCACATGATGTTTCTCCACAAGACACAGTTCTTCAGAGGTACACAGTGTCTTAGCCACTGTTTTAAGCAGAAGAGGAGCTCCGTGACTGTTGAACAACTTAGGGGATCACAGGAGACCTTTAGAGCTGTCACTTCACTACTTTCTATTCCTGAATTTTTCTTTTCCATTGTTTCCTCATTTTCCACTCTTTTTCTTGTCTATCTCAAGTTCTCCATCAGTTTTAGTTTTTTAAAAAATCTGTCACTTACACCTTTAGACCACAGATGGCCTTTGGAACTTTAAGGACTTCCACCACTAAGCTTTCCTCTATGACTATTAGTATTGTTTTAAAAGTATTTTATTCTATTCATTAACATAATATACTCTTTGTAAGGAATTTTTTTTTTTTTAAAAAATGAAAGGTATAAAGGAAAAAAAAATCACTTGTAATGGGAACAGTAATATTTTGGTAGACTATTATTTCCTCTTTGGCTTTTTTGGTGCGTGTATTGACATACACAATTTTTCAAACTGAAATACAACTGTATTCAATTCTGAAAACATTTTTTTTGAAGATTTTTTTTAATTTTAAATTTTATTTTATTTTTTTATTTTTTATAATGTATTTTTATCCCCAGGGGTACAGGTCTGTGAATCCCCAGGTTTACACACTTCACAGCACTCACCATAGCACATACCCTCCCCAGTGTCCATAACCCCACCCCCCTCTCCCAACCGCCCCCCTCCCCCCAGAAACCCTCAGTTTGTTTTGTGTGGTTAAGAGTCACTTATGGTTTGTCTCCTGAAGATTTTTTTTATTCATTTGAGAGAGAGCATAAGTTGAGGGCAGGGGAAGCAGGGAGAAACAGGCTCCCTGCTGGGCAGGGAGCCTAACGTGGAGTTCAATCCCAGGACCCTAGGATCATGACCTAAGCCAACGGCAGAAGCTTAACTGAGCCACCCAGGCATCCCCTGTGAACTGATTTTTTTTTTTTTTAAGATTTTATTTATTTGACAGAGAGAGATCACAAGTAGACAGAGAGAGGCAGGCAGAGAGAGAGAGGGAAGCAGGCTCCCCACTGAGCAGAGAGCCCGATGCGGGACTCAATTCCAGGACCCTGAGATCATGACCTGAGCCGAAGGTAGCAGCTTAACCCACTGAGCCACCCAGGTGCCCCCCCGTGTGAACTGATTTTTGAATTCAAATAGCATAAACACTTTACATTCTTATTCTTATGAAAATTTCAGTAATCTACACTGTGGGGGTTGGACCATGAATTGTAGAATTTTAGAGGCAGGAGGAACCTTAAAAACCATCAGGTGTAATAGTGCCTTTAATGGTATCTCCAAAATCCTCTACCCCAGGGTCCAGGGCTCTAGATGTTATTACGTATTAAAGACTGCGTTGTGTAACAACAGCTAACACTCACTGAATACCTACTTAACATCTTAACAGTATTTATTCCACAAAACAGTCCTATGAAACAGGTACTACTGTTCTCTCCCCAGACAAGGGACTGACGTATGGTAAATGAAGGAAGCTGCTCAAGGTCTCCTACTAGCTACAAAGCAGTGAAACCTGTATTTGGAGCCAAATGGTCAGGTCCACATATTAAGCCATTTCATTGTTCTCAAGGTCTCCCCAACTATCTTATTAACCCTGTAATTTCTGTAAAGTTATATTCTGTACATGCAAGCCATACTGAACTAAATTTTAAATATCACCTACCCAGGGGCACCTGGTGGCTCAGTTAAGCATCTGTCTTTGGATCAAGTCATGGTCCTAGGGTCCTGGGATTGAGCCCCACATTGGTTCCTCCTCTCCCTCTGCCTGCCGCTCCCCCTACTTGTGCTCTCTCTCTCGCTGTCTCTCCCAAATAAAAAATTATGCACTCTTGGGGGTGCCTGGGTGGCTCAGTCAGTTAGGCATCCAAGTCTTGATTTCAGCTCAGGTCTTGATCTCAGGGTTTTGAGTTCAAGCCCCACACTGGGATCCACACTAGGTGTGGAGCCTACTTAAAATCATGTACCATTTGAAGCTTCTGTCTGATTGAAAATTGAAGTTCATGTAAATGAAAAGCTGATTACCTTATTGATGAGAATAAACAATTTCTAATCAAAACATTTAAATCTTAAGTATGTCTTTGTGTGGAAGGGCAGTTAACATGGAGAGGCCTGTTTTGTTTCTTACTACTAATCCTAACTGTCCTTCATTAAGAGAAACAAGACTTAAATAGATTAAAACTTGGCACATTAAATAAAAGAGCTACAGAGTTTAAATAACCAATCTATTTAAATTTCAATATAAAAAGAATTTACCTCCTTTACCTTACCCTGAAATAGCTAAAACGGAAGGTACTGGCTCACTCAGCTAAAGCATAGATGTTTTGCTTGCTTTTTGAAATGCCCATGCTATGTCTGCTTGATGATTCCAGGTGGCCATATGCTACGTCAGCTCCAGGCCCCACTCCAGCAATGTCAGCTGTGAAGGGGTGTTTTTCAGTGGACTTCTCTTGTACCTCTGTGACTCTTTTGTAGGTGCTGATCTTCTGAAGAAATTTAAGTTTCTAAAAGGTAAGTCAAATTTAGTGCCTTTTGCTTATGAATGCCATTGTTCCCCCAGAAAAAACAGGGAGGTGAAACATATAAAAAAGCACATTCACAATAATTTTTGCCACCTTGCTTTTAAACCAGGGCCACAATTTTCTTACCTGGGGCAGGGGTGGAATCAAGTTGTGGTTAAGTCAGGGCAAAAACGCAGACACAAAGCCAGAAATGTGACCACATTAAGTTTGGTTTTTACCACTATTAATTTTAGAAAGGAATGATGCGATGTAAGCAGAAATAATGCTTCTCAAATCACCTAAATTTAATAAAAATTAGGGTAATGAGTTGTAATTCTGGTATAGAAGCTAAAGTTGCTTCAACAGGTGTGTACAATACAAAAGAGATCTGCCTAAGAACAAACTGCAGATTAAGCACCACAAATAATCATGACAGGATGACCTCTGAGGTCAGTGAAGAAAGTTAAGACCCAGAATACTGTGCACAGGCCAATGTGGAAAAACAGTTTAGAGTTTCCTCAAAAACTGAAGACAGGATTAAACATATATCCATTAATTCCAGTACTGGGTACTCCCCCAAAGAAAATGAAAACATTACCTCAAAAAGATACATGCACCCCAATGTTTATTGCAGCATTACTCACAACAGGTAATATATGTAAGCAACCCAAGCATCCCACCATAGATGAATGAATAAGGAAGATGTATTTATATACAATGGTTTAAACTCCACCATAAAAAAAGGGATCTTGCCATCTGCAGCAGCATGAGTGGGCCTACAGGGTATATAATGCTAAGTGAAATAAGTCAGAGAAGAGACAAATACCGTATGATTTTTACTCTTATGTACAATTTCAGAACAGAGGATATTGTGTATGTATGCATAAAATGTGCCTGGAGCAGTGTGGGGCAAGGGGGCTGCCTCCCAGGGGACATCTGGCAACAGTGGGACACATTTTAGGTTGCCGCACTGGAGGGCGCTGCTGACATCTAGTGAGTAGAGCCAAGGATGCTGCTAGACCACCCTACAGGAACAGAACAGCACCCCCCCACCCCCCCGTAACAAGATTACCCAGTGTTGCTAAGGCGGAGAAGCGCTACACTAGAGACACAGTACACTAGTTTTACCATTGGTTACCAGAGGGCAAGGATTTTTCACTTTACACTCTTAAACTGAATTTGTAATACTACTTACTCAAATGGAAAATAAAATTATTATGAATGATTGTGATAGGCCACTTACCTACATGTTGGTTCTCAGATGTGTTAGCTTAGAGGATATAATCAGGAAAAAATGGTAGGTTCTTTATATTTCAATCCCTGAGCCTAACATGCATTTCTGCGTTTCTTCTGAAGGTGCTACCCTATGTGTCATCTGCCAAGACAGAAGCTCCTTACGCCAAACAATTGTCCGCTTAGAGCTAGAGGATGAGTGGCAGTTCCGCCTCCGGGACGAGTTTCAAACCGCTAACAGCAGTGATGACAAGCCCCTCTACTTTCTTACTGGCCGCCACGTATGACCTTTTTTGAAGAGACCAAACACAGCAAAGGGATGCCTAGGTGGGGTGGGGCAGAAACAATTACTTGGGATTTTTTTCCTTTAAGGTACAATCACTGTGGAGCAAAGTGCAACGTATTTGTTCTCCAAAGAAATCCACCCCCTCCAACCCCAATCTGACCCAGGTCTTTGGGGCTATCATTCTCTTTCAGTTCCACTGTCAGGACCTTAAATTCAGGTTAACTCCACCCTAGGCAGTTATGCAATTACTTAAGACATGGTCTGCCATGGGAGCCTGAGGAGGACGTACTTGGAGAATGAACATGGAGTTTGCATTGTTTTTTTTTTTTCTACTACACTATGTTAGGGGGGGAAAACAGACTCTTGGCATTAGCTAGTTCTGAATGTGTTTACGAGACTCACACCGTTGGTGTGGAATTTAATTGAAGATTAACGTTTGAGGCCTGAACCCTCAGTTTCTCTTCAGATCTGTACTTTGGTACAGTATTATTACTCAGGGGTCTGAAATGATAGAATGTAGAAGATATTTGTATTTTAAAAAAAAAAAAGAAGTAGCTTTGTCTTTCTCTGTGCAGTGTTAGTTTAAGATTTATAATCTTATATGTATTGAAACTTTTGGCAAAATTTCCACAGGAGTTAAAAGTTTACTATTTAAACTGAACAAACAAATCAGTAAATGCAGAGTAGGCGCTGTATACATTTATGCAGCTTCTCCTTGCTGAAATTCCTTTGCTTTTTACATTCTTTAAAAATGTTTCCCGTCTCTAAGCACAGTATGTCTATGAGAATATGGACCAGCGTTTAATCTTGAACAAGGAGAACCTAATTCAGTAGTTGAGCTGTTCAGTGGTCACCCCATCCCCACCGTTTGGCTGGAACGAAGTAGCCAGCACCAGGAAAGCTACACGTCAGGCTGCGGTTCTGTGTGGAGTAGAAGTAGTTCGTTTCCTTTCAGGGCCTCAACCAAAGCTTCCTTTAAAAGACACTGAATGATTATCACCTACCTTATACCGACAACACCACAAAAATTGATGAAATGGGAAACAGAGCCAGAGAGAGAGAGACATAACCAGTTTTAATCCTACCAGTGATTCTCTTGAAAGAAGAAAGAAAGATTCCATTACATAATGTCTCTGACTCAGCTAAAATCAGCAGGGGGTGTTTGTTCAATATCAGCAGTGTAAGTTTCTACAGATTTCTCACCAATATATTTTAATCAAAAACAGACTTTTAGAAAATGTCCTAGAACCAACGAAGTCTATTAGAAGTTTATGCTTAAATTACAGTTATCATTAAACAATCTCCTTCACATTTTTCTTATTAGCCCGTATATACCACTTAAAATGGCCATTTTTACTTGAATTGATGTCTTATCTGTGGCCTGAAACTACTGAAAGGGGGCTGACTAAGCCTGCATTTACTTAAAACAAATGATGTTAAACTGACCAGCTTTATTAGCTTATGATAACAAGGAGTTTACAGTAGTTGAAAAGATGGAATGTACTAATCTGAAAATGGTTTGCAGATCTCTTGATTTTAATATAGCTACTTATGATGCTTTAAATGTATTTTGAAATGAACAATTCCTTTAAAACCCCATTTTTAAAATTGTCCTTCAAAGAGAATCTGCCTTATGTATTCTTTAAAAATACTCCTTAATTTTCGTTACAGCAGAATTTTTGGTGAAGAGGTACGTTTTGAAGCAGGTTGCTTTAGAAATGAATGTATTTCAATTGTTCCTGTTTTTGCTGAAAGGGCCTAATGCAGATGATATCAAGAAAACCCACTGTTTGTGCAATATTCCAATAACATTTACTATATAGAGCAAATAAGATACTTGAAATAATTCCAAAACAGTGGTACCTGGGGGCAGATGGCTTCTCAGGGTTTCTTCTGGCTTTAGGGGCTTCAAAGTCTAAAGTGTGTTTTTTAAAGTAGTAACTTTAGATGCAGGTACTCCATGGTACTCTGAAAAATCAAGTAACTAATCTCTTAAATACTACTTAACCCTATGGAAGAGAAATGCCAGAAAAAAGCCAAAGGACCATCACCCCAATGATGAAGAATTCCAACTGACCTCCCTATTCTTTCCAATGCCTGTAATCCTAAGGTCGGGATCTTTAAAAATCACCTTAACAGTATAATTCTTTAGAAATGTTAGGTCCTTCTCCTTTAAGGATAAAATTGCACAAGCACAGGACACCATGATTTGTTAATACATACCTTGGTGTGTTTCAGCTTCAAGCCTTGCCATCCTTTAGAACATTGTGGTATGAGTGTGTTTGCTAGGCCTGCATAATAACTAATCTATAAAACCTGTTGAACTTTGTCATGTAAGATAGTTCACACAGGTTAATACTGAATGTAAACTAAAATTAGAATGAGAATTGTATTCAGTTATTTTGGCTGTAACTTATGCAATTGCTTTTTGTGATTTTTAGAAAAGGAGGCACCTGTGTTACTTTATTACTGTAAAGTTTTCTCAACCAAAATTTGGTGAATTTCACTAGTTGGTCTACCTCACATTTTGTTTATGATTCTAAATTGTCTTAAGTTGTGTCTACAGTATGTTGTCCTTTTGTTTAATTTGGTGAATGTATTAAAATTCTCTCCCATCCCCCTCCCCCCGCCCCCCGCAAAAAAAGAAAAAGTTTGTTTTCTTTACACTAATTCTCTGGTATGTTCAAAACTGGAATGAGCTCCCTACCACTGGCAATGTCCAAAACAGATACGAAGTCCACATATCACAAGTTGGATAACTCGAAGATTTGACAATTCTGGCCTAAGAGTTTAAGAAAAGTTTTAAATATATGTTGAATGAAAATCTGTAGCTTATACAAAGAAGATATACACACACACACATATGAAGTATCTACATACCATACCCATTTGCAGAGTCCCACATTAGGTAAGGATGACAAACATATTAGCAATACTCAGAGTTGCGGGGCGCCTGGGTGGCTCAGTGGGTTAAAGCATCTGCTTTCAGCTCAGGTCATGATCTCAGAGTCCTGGGATCGAGGCCTGAGCCAGGCTCTGCTCAGCAGGGATGCTGCTTCCCCCTCTCTCTCTGCCTGCCTCTTTACTTGTGATCTGTTAAATTAATAAATCTTTTTTTTTAAGTGTTTTTTTTTTAAAAAAAGAAAATAGAGTAGATCCACAATCTTTTATAAATGGCAACTACACTCATTCTGGTGTCCTCAGAACTTTGTGTTGCAAAAACTATGTAGTATGACAGGGTTAATCTCCAATTTACTTCCCAACTGCCTACTTTTAAGAATAACTTCATTATTCCAGAAAAATGCCTTTCAGTTCTATTATGTAAAGAGTGCTCAGTACAGTAGACTTTGATAAAGAACCATGAAAACACTCTTCTAGGCCAAGGACCCCTGGCCATTTACCTCAGGAGGGGGGATAAACATTTGTTAAGTGTGGTGACACATTCAGGAGCAAGCAGAAACTGCTCCTGATATATAGTGTTCCACTATATATTCCAAAGCAGCTGGTCCACTGGAAGGACCAAAAGGCCGTGAAACTCTAACTGCTGTACCTCTGAATTCAACTACCTAATGCTGGAACAACATCTAGGCAACAAATATTCCTCAGGTCTCTCTTTCGTCATGGAAACGAACCTGTGTGCTTTCTCTACAAGAACACTGCTCTAACACCAAACCCCTGGTTTTACTGAAAGAAAACATCACCCAATGTGATTTCAGAAGGGTCACTGAGGCCAAGGTTTAAAGCCAGTCACACAGTAAATTCCTTCTGCTCTTTACTGTCAAGTACTGAGCTAAGCAAAGCATCCACTTCAGAGACTATGACAGCAGATGGAGTAAGTTCTAAGAGAGAGAAAGCAAAGTAAGTTTTCTGACCACTTTTTTGTTCTGTAAGTAGTCCAGTGTATCTTATTTTTATAAGAATGGTGTGGCAGGAGGAGGGGTTATTATAAGACAGTATCCTCCCTTTATATGCCAAAAGGCCTAAGGGCCATGAGAATAGGTAGAAGACAAACTATGTCTGCAGTCACTCTCCAGAAACCAGCTCAGCAATCGTTTAAATCCTGGTGAAAATATGGCCAGATAGGACTAGATATCTGGGGCAGCCATGCGATCTAAGCAAGAACAATTAAAATGTCACTGCATGTCTACTGTACTTATTGTCCTTATGATAGTCATGCTTCACTTGTAAAATCATGATTTCTTTATAATTCTTGCAATATATAATAAAACCAATGCATGTCCATGTAGAAAAGGGCGTAACTCATAAAACCTTGTGGTTCCTATCTATACTTCTATTTCTTATGTCTATATACTATATACTAATCATTTTTTTTAAAGCTTTTATTTATTTATTTTGACAGATCACAAGCAGTCAGAGAGGCAGGCAGAGAGAGATGGGGGGGAAGCAGACTCCCCACTGAGCAGAGAGCCTGATGCGGGGCTCGATCCCAGGACCCTGGGATCATGACCTGAGCTGAAGGCAGAGGTTTTAACCCACTGAGCCACCCAGGCGCTCTTATATACTAATCATTTTTTTTTAAATATTTATTTTTGAGAGAGAAGGAGTGAGAGTGCATGCATGCAAATATGAGAGGGAGAGAATATCAAGCAGACTCCCCACTAAGTGTGGGGCCCGACACAGGGCTCAATCTAACAACCCTGAGATCATGACCTGAGCCAAAATCAAGAGTCAGATGCTCAATTGACTGAGCCACCCAGGAGATCCAGACATTTTTAGAATGAACTAACAACTATTCAAGGGCAGCTGACAAATTCACAGACATATTTATTCAATCACAATTACAGAATCACTTCTTTTGAAGTCTGACTGTGGCCATTAGTGTATACTCACTGCATCCATCACTGCCTCCACCACTCCGAAAAGATCGCTCCTTTCTTTTCTAGGGTCTTTCTTCAGCCTTCAATTGTGATGCGACAGTGCTGATCATTCTTACTATCAAACACTTCTTCTGGTATATACCACTCTCTTCTGACCCTCTTACCTCTTCTCAGGTAGTCTTCTTTGAGGCTCCTAAATGACGGTGTTCCTCACAACTCTCTCCTATCCTGTAATTTTACAAAGCCTACAGTGGGAACATCTCTTCTAAACTTCTGAATAACTATATTAATACATTTCCTTAGTTCAAACTTCTCTCAAATTCTGGATCAACATATCCAATTTCACACCAAACACTTGGAGATTCTGCAATGACCTCAAAATCTTTACCAAACGTGCACTCCAGAATTCCCCTTTCAGTCAATCCATCTATCCAGTTACCCAAATCAAAATTCCAAATTACCCTAGATTCTCTGCCATGATCCTTCTTCAGTTGGTTATCAACTCTTTCAATTCTTCAATTGTATCTTCTCCAAAGTTAACTGTCTCTTCCTCTTCATCAACACATCACAGCTTTAGTTCTGTGTTTCAGCATTTTTCACACTGACTGCTATAGCAGTCTTTTAAGCTTCTAAGTTCCAGATTCCTTACTTGAGTTGTCAGATAATAAAATAATCCAGCACTATACAGGTGTGACACATAGAAAACACTCAAAAGTTAGAAGTCATTAATACTACTCTTTGAGAAATACCTAGACTATAAAAGTTATTTTAGGGGCTGTGTCTTCAATATAAATGTGAAAATAATGGTTTTCCTAATAACTGTAACATTTAAACTAACCAATCAATGTATATTCTCTACTCCCAGATCCCCTTGAAACCACCAAGTTTTGCTCCACAAAGAAGCATACTATGGCTTCTGTGGAAATTGGATCTGTATTATGAAATTAAAAGTTACCAGAGCATCTATAATGTACCTGAAAATGTCATCCTCCTTTTAAAAAGTTACATTCCCTGTGGGGCACCTGGGTGGCTCAGTGGGTTAAGCCGCTGCCTTCGGCTCAGGTCATTATCTCAGGGTCCTGGGATCGAACCCCGTGTTGGGGGGGGGTCGTCTCTGCTCAGCAGGGAGCCTGCTTCCCTTCCTCTCTCTCTGCCTGCCTCTTGGCCTACTTGTGATTTCTCTTTGTCAAATAAATAAATAAAATTAAAAAAAAAAAAAAAAGTTACACTCCCTGTCAGGCAAATGAGGACACCAGGGATGACTAGAGTAGTTTCAAGTCCAAAGGGAAAGGGAGTATCAAAAGTCAGAATATCATAATGAGTCAGAGGGAAATATTTACACCCCTACAAACAGAGTACAGAGCTTTACATGGCTCTGAAAGTTTAAAAAGCATCTATCTATAGGGGGATAAAATACACATCTGCTAATTTAAAGTCCTAACTTTTAGCTGGATATGATTATTTTAGCTCATAAAAATAATCTATGTTAAAGGATAGTGGTGCTTCATTCTTGGGCTACGGCCCTTTCTTTCTGTGAAAGACCAGAAAAATTCTCATGTTAGGTAGGATTTTGCCTTTTGAAGACCAAGTTCAGAGTTGCTACAGACATACTGGTCCTTTGGCAAACTGGTGAAACTTGTAAAAAGCCGGTGTTTTAACTGTTTTAAGATATCAAACAACTCCCTGAAAAGCACAAATGACAACACACTATCATCACATTTATCACTTAGAAAAAGCTATCAAGTATTTTATTATTTTATTCTACATTATATACAGGTCATAAAAGGCCACAGCAGTTTTTCAACATATAAACCCTTTAAAAGTAGAGGGCACTATGAAGGATAGACAAGTATCAAAATGAAGTCCAGTAACGCGGGCATATACTCAGTGTAGTATTTCTGAGGAATAACAAAGCAGATACCAAGTCATCCATAGTTAGCTTACAACTATTCCACAGGTTTTTATAAACCTCTTTGGGATTTGTTAATAGCCTAAGTGTGCCCAGGTGCCATTTATTTTAAGAAATAAAACCAGAATGAAAGAATAATAAATTTTAGAGGGTATTTTCTAATTCTAGTCACTTTATAGCTCTCCAAGAAGAAAAGCCTCAATTTTTTACCACCTTCCACTTCTTCCTGCTTCAAGAATAGGAAAGAAAGAAATGGAAGAAAAAGCTCCCAAATTCTTCCTGCTAATTTGGAACTTTGCCTTTTTGCAAGGGTGCCTTCAGAATGTATTTCAGGCCATTTAAGAATTAGCTCTGAATTCCTTAACGTGCAATATTGCCCCCTCCTTGGATAAGAACCCAAAACATTGGTTTCCGCTCTGTAAAAATACAATCTTTAAAACTATAACTGGTATCAGCAGATCAATATAAAAAAATACAGTACCAAGCTACACTGGTATATTTCCATATTAAGAACTTCAAAATATACTTATCACTGAGACCATAGTCCTTGCATTAGTTTTCAGTCCACTATGAACAATTATCTGCTGCATGTAAACATGTCTAAATAACTATAGATAAAATACATCAATCATAAATTTCTGTAAAAGATAATAAAATATCTTCTTTAAAAAACAAAACAATAATAAGCTATTACTGCATTGTTTCCAATTTTATGAAAATGGAACAACCTTATGGTTGTTGCCAGTCCTGAGTTCATTGTAATAAAAATGGCCCTAGTTCCTGGTTAAAGTCAGCAACCAATCCATTCTCTTCAGTAGATGTCTTCTAGTACTGCAGGCACAAATTTGTTTTAGGTGCTATTTTGTCCATTAATAAAATTATATACCAGAAACTGACCAGTGCCACAGTACTGTGTTGCAAATAGTTTTCCATCAGGAGTGGGATCTGAGAACGCAATTTCTTCTTTACTCAAATATGAGCCATATATAAAGTTACTCCTATTCAAAAAAGAGGGGGTTGTGGAAGGGTAAAAGAAAAAAAAAAGAAAAGAAATTAGTATTTTTATCATTAAAACTGGAAAAACCTATCAAGTAAAATTTGACCAGTAAAACTTTTAGGTAATGTTATATGTTCTAAAAATTGCTAAAAATAATCGCTCCTCTAGGTTATTAATAATCTAAGGTAGAAAAGTATTTATGAAAGGAACAATGGTCTTATAAACCATTTACCCAACACCTTTTCATGATAAAAATATTTAACAATTCTCAGTAGAAGGAATTTCCTCAACCAGATAAAGAGTATCAGAGAACATCAAAGTAAATGTGAAAGACTGAAAACTGTTTCCCAAAGATCAGGAACAAGGTAAGCTCTCTGTTTATACCTCTTCTATTTAACAGTCTACTTACTTACTGCAGGCTTTAGCCAGAATAGACAAGGAAAAGAAATTAAAAAGCAGATTAGGAAGGAAGAAATAAAACTACCTCTTTCTGGATGACCTTATATATACACACACAAAAATCCTAAGGAATTCACAAAAAAACTATTAGATCTAATTAAAAAAATGAGTTCAGCAAGGCTGCAGAATACAAGAGCAATATTTAAAAATTAACTGAATTTCTATATACTTGAATTAACAATCGAAAATGAAATTTTAAAAACAATTCCATTTATAATAACATCAGGAGAATACTCAAGATTAATAAAAGAAGTGCAAGATCCAGAAACTTAGATAAATACAAAGACATGCCATGTTTATGAATCAAAAGAACTACAGCTGGCTTTCCAGAAATTAGCAAGGTGGTCCTAAATCTCATATGAAATTGGAAGAGTCACCAACAGTCAAACGAATCTTGAAAAAGAATAAAACTTAAGAACTCACACTTCCTTATTTTGCAACATACTACAAAGCTACAGAACTAAAAACAGTGTGCTATGGCATAAGAATAGACTGATGGAATAGAACTGAAGAGTCCAGATATAAATCCTCACAATCAATGATTTTTGACATGGATGCCAAGACCACTCAATGGAAAAGAACAGTCAGCTTAATAAATGGCACAGGGGCGATTGGAATGAAAAAGAGAAAGTTGTTGGATCCAATCCCACATCATACACAAAAATTAACTTAAAATGGTCAAAGACCTAAATGTAAGAACTAAAATTATGAACTCCTGGAAGAAAATACAGGTATAAATCTTTGTAGCCTTGCATTAGGAAATGGCTTCTTAGGACACCAAAAACACAAGTGACAAAAGAAAAAGATACGTAATTTGGAGTTCAGAATTAAAGAACTTTGTGCGTTCAAGAACACCAAGAAGATGAAAAGACAGCTATGAAAAGGTAGAAAATATCTGCAGATCTTATATCTGATAAGGGACTTCTCTCCAGAATATATAAAAAACTATTAAAATAAGAAAAAGATAAGCTAGTTTAACAACGGACATGGGATTTGAATAGGCAGTCTCCAAAGAATATCCATAAATGGCCAATAAGCACATGAAAAGATGCTCATTAGCCATTAAGAAAATGTAAATCAAACCCAAAATGAAATACCACTTCATATTCACTAGGATGACTAAAATTAAGAAGACAGACAATAACAAGTGCTAGTGAGGATGTGGAGAAATTAGAACCCTCATATATTGCTGGTGTGACTGTAAAATAGTATAGCTGCTTTGAAAAGCAGTTTGGCAGCTCCTCAAAATGTTATACATACATTTACTATATGGCCCAACAATTCTACTCCTAGGTATATACCAAGAGAAATAAAACATGCAAATGCGGGGTGCCTGGGTGGCTCAATGGGTTAAGCCTCTGCCTTCGGCTTGGGTCATGATCTCAGGGTCCTGGGATCGAGCCCCGCATCGGGCTCTCTGCTCAGCAGAGAGCCGGTTTCCCCCCTCTCTCTGCCTGCTTCTTCTGCCTACTATGTGATCTCTATCAAATAAATAAATAAAATCTTTTAAAAAATGCAAATATTTCTCTACTTACAGAGGGAAATAAAAATAAACAAAAATTTGTACATGAAATGTTTACAGATTATTCCTAACAGCCAAAGAAGTGTAACCACCCCACCCCACATTCATCAACTGATGAATGGATAAATGAAATGCACATCCACACAGCAGGATTTTATCTGGCAATAAAAAAAGGGATGAAGCACACAAACACATGCTACAGCACGGATGAGCTCTGAAGCATGCTAAGAAGGAAAGAAACCAGTGACAAAGGTCATATATTACAGGAATTCGTTGTATGAAATGTTCAGAACAGGAAAATCCATTCAGACTGAAAGTAGATTCGTGACCGCCAAAAAGTAAGGGAGAGGGAAATGGGGAATGACTGCTAATGAGTGTGGGTTTGGGGGGGGGTGCAGCGATGGAAATGTTCTGGAATTAGACAGTGGTGATGGCTGCACAGCCTTGTGAATACATTAAAACCCACTGAATTATATAATTTAAAGAGATAAGTCTTATGCTATGTAATTATATCAATAAAGCTGCTATTTAAAAACAATTTTCTGGGGCGCCTGGGTGGCTCAGTGGGTTAGGCCGCTGCCTTCGGCTCAGGTCATGATCTCAGGGTCCTGGGATCGAGTCCCGCATCGGGCTCTCTGCTCAGCAGGGAGCCTGCTTCCCTCTCTCTCTCTCTGCCTGCCTCTCCGACTACTTGTGATTTCTCTCTGTCAAATAAATAAATAAAATCTTTAAAAAAATAAATAAATAAAATAAAAAATAAAAACAATTTTCTGGGCGCCTGGGTGGCTCAGTGGTTAAGCCGCTGCCTTTGGCTCAGGTCATGATCTCAGGGTCCTGGGATCGAGTCCCGCATCGGGCTCTCTGCTCAGCAGGGAGCCTGCTTCCTCCTCTCTCTCTCTCTGCCTGCCTCTCTGCCTACTTGTGATTTCTCTCTGTCAAATAAATAAATAAAATCTTTAAAAAAAAAAAAAACAATTTTCTAATTTAGCCAAGATACAGACTATTGGAATTTTCACACTGTAATCTTAACAAAGTGAGCTAGGTACATAAGAACAATAAATGAAAAAAGTAGAAACTCTGTATGAGTTTTAACAGGAAGCTTATGGGGGCATCGCATTATCGCACAGAACAAAGGCAATGGCTAACCTGTTTAACGTTTTTATAAACTTAGGATTGTCATAAGACCTAAATTTACAAGATTTAAAGGAGGAACAATACCCTCATATATCGGACAATTATTTAAACAGCTGCATTTTCCAGGTTTAGTTCTGAAAGAGCTAAAATAAGACCCGCCTCTTGTCATGACAAGAGTGAGTAGACCTGAGCCCTCCTGGATCACTACCTATAATAAAATAAGAAGGAAAAACCAAACACATTAAGGTTCTAAGATTCCTAGAGCCTTAGTTAGGAACTTCCAACAATGATGGATTACTTTGAAAGCTGTATCTACAGATAATAGACAGGGATTCTAGGAATAAAACGTCATCTGCATTAATATGAACCTCCATTAACCCTTTGGCAAAGGTGCTTGAAAGAACAGAAAACAAAACGTGCGATTTATCTGAGTCTTCCTCTATACATTTAATTTAAAATCAAGCAACAAAAGCAAAAAGAAAAAACTAGTAGGAGACTTAGATAATTTACAAATGATATTCTTAATTTAAGACAAATTTTTGTAAAAGCAATTTTTTTTTAATTCCAAAAAAACCTTCCCACATTTATTTGGTTATCTTTAAAATTCTCCAATACTGAACAGTTTGAAATAAGTGGATTATTTTGGCCTAATACCATTAGTGACAAGTAAGTAAAAATAGTTTAATAGGATTTAACTGATAGTGCTTGCACCCCCCCCACCCCCAGATTAAATTCACATAAAAAACAAAGATCCAATATACTGACAATCTTATGCAAATTTTGAATTAAAATAGAAGTTATACATTTAAGATTAAATGCCAATCTTGATATGAAAAATCCACTTAAATCTTAAAACTACAGAAAAAGACTTGAAGAATGACATTCAGTTACCTCAGGCATTCAATCATGCGAGAAGCAATTTTCTTCCGACGCATCATGCTGAACACCCATATCCGACTGATCCCACAGATTGCAGGCTCTGGTAATGTTGAGCAGCACCAGGCTTTCTGCCTTTCAAATCTGACTTTTTCTTCTTCTGACCTGATAACTGGATGCTTCTCTTCTATAACTCTGTACCCCTAAGGTATCAAAATTAAAGACGGAAAAATTTTAAAGTGAGAATATGAATTAGCAACTGTCTAGTACTGACCTTAGTGCAGAGGCTGCTACATTTGTCCAGCTTAACAAACTATGGGGGCCACTTATGCTTTCCTTCTTACTTCAGGAAACAGACCTGACTCTACATTCTATTCTAATTCACTTACTAGTTATGACCACAAAAGCAGTCAACAAATTAAGATTTGGGTTCCTTATCTATAAACTAGAGATATCTACCACTTCGCTCAGAAAATTGTAGAGAAATTAAATAAGGTAACACATACAAAATACCCTGCCCAGCAGGGCTGGTCCTTTTTTTCTCTACCTCCCACATTCTAAGGACAAGCAAAAGTACACATCAAGAACTCAGCAATCATAACAACTGTTTCTGTGATCGCTGCCATAGTTCTAGGGGTCACAGCTGTGCAGAATTACGAGGAGGGATGGCAGAAGAATCAATTTAAAAAGCTGCTTTCCCCACACTCCCATCTCTTTAAAAAAACAAAACAAACAAACGAAAAAAAAAACAAAGAAAACTAAAGTGCTATAAAAAACATAGCATCTCCTCTATCAGTCTAGTTGGACCACAGCCAACCTTCTGATGGAACATGGTACAAATCTTAAAACAATGAGACAACACGATGAAGAATTAACGAACATTATATAACTATCCTCTAAACACTGCAAATAGAACTTGGGAGAATAGAAATTTAAAAAAACACAAGGGTATACACTATGTAAAATTAACTCAATTTCAATATGGCAAACTCTACAAGTCATTTTATATCAAATTTATATCCACAAATTACCTTATCACAGCTATTCATGTAAATCAATTTTTATTTTTTATTTATTTTTTTTTTAAAGATTTTTTATTTATTTATCAGAGAGAGGGTGGGGAGAGAGCAAGCACAGGCAGACAGAATGGCAGGCAGAGGCAGAGGGAGAAGCAGACTCCCTGCTCAGCAAGGAGCCCGATGTGGGACTCGATCCCAGGCCGCTGGGATCATGACCTGAGCCGAAGGCAGCTGCTTAACCAACTGAGCTACCCAGGCGTCCCGTAAATCAATTTTTAAAATATAAACAGCAAGATTCATAAAGCTACACAACTTAAGATTGATTTTTAAAAATTAACACATAGAAACTCACTCAAAGACTTGTTCTGACATTTTGTAAGAAAATTTTGATAAAACATGTTTTCAGGAAATTATTAATGTCCAGAAAGATACCAACTGAACAAAAGTCAAATCCAATGTGCACTGAATTCACAAACAAGAACTCAGCTGAAAAAAGAATTCAAATGAGGTATTCCTCAAAATGAGCATGAATAGAGGGTCTAGAATCTTCTGTTCTCTTAAGTTGGTCTGTAACTTACCCAATGTGAATATACCCCTTACTGTGATTCTTTTTTGTACAATTTGGCTCCTAAATACAAGTCAACTTCTCACCTAAAGCTCAAAGAAGTGGTAATCTATTCTGGGGATGGGCAACTTTTTATAAAGAACTGGACAGATAGTATTTTAGCTAGGCTTTGAAGACCACCAGGTTTCTATTGCAACTACTCAACTCAGTCTAGTGTAAGTCAGCCAGAAACAGCATGTAAGCAAATGGGCATTGCTTAATATTATATTGTATATATATTATATTGTAATTATATTATAATTTTAATTTATAAAAATAGGCTGGATTTTGCCCTCAGGTAATAGTTTGCCAACCTCTGCTTTATTCCAGTGCTTAAGGAATGAGACAAACATTACATTAATACCCAACATGGAAACTTCCTAAACAAAATATAACAGTACTTTTTGATTTACAGAATTTTTATTTTATATACTGACTTGAGAAACTAATTCCCATGCAAGATACAACTCTGCTTAGTCAAAACCTACACATGGCAATTCCAACATTCACATTCACATACATAAAATGTTGTAAATTTACCATGACTTTTACTCAAGATTACACAGTCAACTCGTCAGACACTGAATTACATACGAACACTCTTTAAAAAAGTCACTTAACTTACCCACTGGATATGTTCCGCAATTAGGCAGCCAACTACTTTTTTGTCATTAGAAATAAAGAGAAGTGTTTTAGTTCTGGAATAGCACATTAGTGGGGCCTGCTGGAAACCTAAATCATTATCAACCATCTCTCTAATCTCGTCAACCTGCCAAATAAAAAACAGTATTTTTTTGTAACAATGAAAGAAAGCATTGTATACATGTTAAGACATACTATTTCAGTTCAGTAAGTTGAGTATTTTATTCCAAGCAGGATACTGCCTAAAGAAGAGTTCTTTCCAATGATTATGTTAACCAATAATGGTTTCAAGGCCTGTGGAACAATGTGCAAAATGGGGAAAGAACTGGACAGTAATGTCAAGCCTTGCAGTCTAATTAACAAGAAAACTGAGAGCTCCTACAATAGAGAATAAGAACATTAGAGCATTAGAAGCATCATGGGTTTGTGAATTGGAGAACTTCACTGGAATCTTAGCCAGGCAAGGCACTTTTCTTCCCAAGCCTTAGTTAGTACTCTCATCAGTAAAATGGAAGTGGGCACAGAGGAAGAAACACACATTTACTTCTTAACAACCACTGGCCAGATACTATGTACTTTATAAATATTATCTTACTTAAATCCAACATCTCTTGGTCTACGGTCCCTTGCAAATGTATATGCAAGAAAGTAAGTTCGAAAGTAACTCTCCTATGTCAGATACTGGACATCAAGAAAACCAGGGAACAGAGCTTTGAATCCATAATGCTAATATGGCATCAAACTGTGCTTCTTCTAGTCTACCTCCTAGAATTACAGTCAAAGTCAAATATGATAAACTCGAGCTTCTGAAGGGTCAAAGGTTTTTGTAGGTACTCAATTATTAGTTCCTTCCCCAATTAAAAAATAAAATGCAAATATTCAGTCCAACATTCACTTGTGTTACTACTAAGTTTAAAATGAAAATAAACCCTCGGAGGGTTAAGTATTCATACCTCTGACATGATGAAAACTCCAGTCCTCCTAATACTGGAATAGTATCCCATAACACAACTCACAATTCAGTTCCTGAAGGCAAATGACTCACAATTCCTTAGATTTTAATTTTTAACCCATTATGGATTACTAAGTAGTAACATACTACATTGCTACTAATATTTTGTCCTGAGAAACTAAAATGAGGAAATTAGCATTTCCTGAAGATTCTTAGTCAAGAAAAGTCTGATGCCACATATGGTGGTGTAGCAAAGTTCCCACTATTCATTTCCAATGGTAATAGTTGAAATTCCAAAAATTACATGATTTAATTTTCATTGAGTCAATCACTAATCCAAAATTAATTAACAAAATTTCTTTCTGTGACAAGGATCAACATTTCAAATACAAGGCAAGTGGCATGGTTACGTGTCATTCTAAATGTTACTGTCTATATTATTAGGCAGTGGTAGTATGAGGACTTATTTGGTTATCAGGGATTGTCCAGTCATACATAATAAAAGATACGTGAAAAGTCATAAAACACAATATAAAGTAGAATGTTAGTTATATTTTCAAATATTAGGCTCACCCTTTCAAGTGATGTTTTACTAAATTTAAAGAGGTCCAATAGTTAAGCTTAAAAAAAAGAATAAAACATTTTCCTTGTGTTTTCTAGACACTTTGGACATACTCCAGTGAAACTAAGTTTTTCAAAAAATACTGCTTTACATTATAAGGTACTTCAGAAAAAGCAAATGGAGGATGAAAAAACATTTGAGCATATTATTTCAAAATGTAATTAATATTAACTCATTTCATGGGTGCCTGAGTGGCTTAGTGGGTTAAACCTCTGCCTTCAGCTCATGATCTCGGGGTCCTGGGATCAAGCCCCACATCAGGCTCTCTGCTCAGCAGGGAGCCTTCTTCCCCCTCTCCCTCTCTGCTTGTCTTTCTGCCTACTTGTGATCTGTCAAATTAAAAAAAAAAATCTTAAAAAAAATATTAACTCATTTTAAAATAAGTTTATCCTATGGTTTCTTGCCTCTTAAGATACACAATATAATAAAATGATTCCAGACTTCATTATCTTTCTGAATCTTCAAAGTATGGAACTCTAAATTTGGACTAAGCCTGGCTCAACACCAGCTAAGAGAACTTCTTTAAATTTTCTACCTTATAACTATAAATCAGGTATCTTTTTTTCTGAACATTATATGTTTATCTCATGTTTAATTTCAGAACTTCTATAACTTTAAAAATTTATTTATGAAAATGAAGAGCAGTGGGGGGAGGGGCAGCAGAAGAGAAGAAACAGTGTTATGCAGACACTCAGCAGAATCCATCATGGGACATGATCTCATGACCCTGAGATCACGACCTGAGCCAACACCAAAAGTCAGATTCTTAACTGACTGTGTCACCCAGGTGAACCTCTATGACCTATTATTCTATCTTCTTCTACAATAAGCTTTTGTTTAAAAATTTACTCTCAATATAAAACTTTACAATTGCTAATTTTTTGTTGTCAAAATTTAATTATAATTCTAATTTTTTAAAGGAAAGTAATACATGTTACAAATTTTTAATTAATAGATTTATTTATTTATTTTAGAGGGAAGAGAGCCGAAGCAGGGGGAGGGGCACAGAGAGAGGGAGGGAGAATGCCAAGCAGATTCTACACTGAGCAGGGAGTCCAATGTGGGGCTCAATGCAGGGCTTGTTCTCACAACCCTGAGATCATGCATGACCTGAGACAAAATCAAGAGTCAGATGCTTAACTGACTGAGCCGCCCAGGCACACCCCTAAGTTTTTTTTGTTTTTTGGGGTTTTTGTTGTTGTTGTTGTCATTGTTGTTTTTTGTTTTTTGGGGTTTTTGTTGTTGTTGTTTAATTTTATTTATTTATTTATTTATTTGTCAGAGACAGAAGGAGAGAGAGCGAGCAAGCACAGGCAGACAGAGAGGCAGGCAGAAGCAGAGGGAGAAGCAAGGCTCCCCACCGAGCAAGGAACCCGATGTGGGACTCGATCCCAGGACCCTGGGATCATGACCTGAGCCGAAGGCAGCGGCTTAACCAACTGAGCCACCCAGGCGTTTGCTGTTTTTAAAGATTTAAATTTGTTTATTTGACAGAGAGAGAAATCATAAGTAGGCAGAGAGGCAGGTGGTGGAAGGGGGGTGGGGGGGAAGCAGGCTCCCCGCTGAGCAGAGAGCCCGATGCGGGGCTCGATCCAGGACCCCAGGATCATAACCTGAGCTGACAGCAGAGGCTTAATCCACTAAGCCACCCAGGCACCCCAGCCCTTAATTTTTTATTTAAGTTATCTCTGATCTCTACACCCCATGTGGGACTCGAACTCACAACCCTAAGATCAACAATCACACAGTCTTGCAACCGAACCAGCCAGGTACCCTTGTAATTCTGAAGTCACTTATGTGGCATTATAAACTAGCACGCCTTTTATTCCATCACTCAAATTACTGATAACATGGGACACTAACCAATTCACTAAAAATCTGTTTCAAAATCCTAGACCCATTATAAGTTTAAGCATAATTTTTAAGTATATTCTTTAAATGTTTATTCTTTATTTCTAGAGCTGGTGTTTGAACGTGCTATGCCAGTAATACATCACCCTCTTAAACTAACTACAAAATTACATTATCCAGAGGCACCTGGGTGGCTTGGTTAAGCATCTACTTTAGGTTTGGGTCGTGATTCCAAGGTCCTGGGATTGAGCCCCTTGTCAGGTCCTGCACAGTGGCGAGCCTGCTTCTCCCTCTCCCTCTGTTCCTCCCCTGCTCTCTCAAATAAAAAATTAGACATTATCCATTCTACATGAAATTTCACTAGACATTTACCCTTTTTCAGAGCATACTTTGGGTCTTCAGGAAGAACCATTATTATCCTGCCATCAGGATATTCAGCCAAAATTCTTTCCTTTTTCCAACCCTAGATATAAAACATATGAATTAATTTTATGTTATCATATTTCATTTATCAGATTCACATAGAAGAAAAATATATTGATGTATCTAAAAACTGCAAGTATGGAAAAATATTCTCAATGTTTAACTAATAAGATATGAATCAGCTATTTTGTTAAGCATACAGTAGGTACAATGCAAACTAGTTTCTCTATACTACTCATTCAGAAATCTAATACCATATAATATTCTTATCATTTCCCATGTTAAATTAATTTTGAAAATCACACACCAAAAACAAGCCCCTTAAAGTCAGTGATTCCCAGAGCCTAAAAGATAACTCTCCCAGTTTCCTGAGAAAAGAATTTAACTCATAAATTTCTTTGGAACATGGTTACCTCCGCAAACACACACTCATGGTTTTATGTCTGGCATGCCAAAGACCTCCAGGAGGTTTTAAATGAACTGATTTGCATGCAATAGCCCAATATGTAGTAAGGAATAGTTTTTATTCTTATTGATCACAACTATCAAAGTCACAAGAAGGAGACTAGAAAAATATAACTACCTTCTAAGAATCTAATATAGGGAAGGAGAAGCTACGTTTGTGTGTATCTGAAGTTAACATACTCAAAAAAAGAGAGGTAATAAACTCTTCTTCAGATCCACACTCGTGGTGATTAATGAGCAGAACCTGCATGAAAAAAAAAACAAAACAAAAGCCACTTAAATCTAGTAAGATGGGACTGAACCAGAGGTTAAAACTAGGAGCTTTGAAGTTCATAATAAGTACAGAAGGAATGAGCTTAACTGGTTGTTTCATTTGTCTTACCCAACCAACTCTACATTAAAAAAAAGAAAAGAAAAAAGGCCTTTCAAGAAGCAATACGTACTTCTACTAGAGAAAACCATGATCCTGAGATCTTTTAAGACTATGAAAGCTCAATAAAAACCAAGAAAAAAAAGTAACTACATTTTTAAAAAATATTAAAGCAAGTCAGAGAAGAAGCTGATTTTCTTAAACAATTTTGAGTGATTTTTTTGAGGAAAGGGGTAGGGATCTTGGGGACAAAAAGTCTAGTAATATGCTTGGTAAATGTAACAAAACAATCTGAAGTATTTAAAATGAGAATTTTTTTTAAAACATAGAGCACCCAAAGATAAAGTAAACTTCAGGTGATTATGATTGGTTAAAAAGTTCTCAAGATCTGGGACGCCTGGGTGGCTCAGTTGGTTAAGCCGCTGCCTTCGGCTCAGGTCATGATTCCAAGGTCCTGGGATCGAGTCCCACATCGGGCTCCTTGCTCAGCGGGGAACCTGCTTCTCTCGCTGCCTCTGCCTGCCTCTCTGCCTGCTTGTGTGTACTCTCTCTCTCTCTGGCAAATAAATAAAATCTTAAAAAAAAAAAAAGTTCTCAAGATCTGAAAAGGAGCAGAAACAATAGCCACAGAAGTAATTTCTTTACAAATTAGAAATTAAATATGAATTTAAGTAAACAAGTTTTAAAACATAAAGAAGGTATCACCTCTTAAAAAACAAATTTATATTACTATGTTAATTTGGGAAATGCTTCTAAAATAAACCCATTTTCAATAAAATGAAAAAGGAGACTTCTCATTTCAAAAGTTGAACTACAAATTCAATGAGGAACTGGAAATTTTAAGTAACCTCCACTTTTAAGAAAGTCTTAAGTGCCTGGGTGGCTCAGTCAGTTAAGCGTCTCCCTTTGGCTCAGGTCACGATCCCATGATCTAGCCCCGCGCTGGGCTCCCTACTCAGTGGGGAGCCTGATTCTCCCTCTCCCAGTCCCCCTGCTTGTGTTCTCTCTCTCTCAAATAAGTAAATAAAATCTTTAAAAAATTTTAAAAAAGTGATAGTTCCTGAGCTGAATTATCAAAACAAAATAAGAAGAAAGAGAGACTCCTGAGTGGCTCAGTCAGTTAAGCTTCTGCCTTTGGCTCAGATCATGTTCCCAAAGTCCTGGGATCAAGTTCTGCTCAGTGGGGAGCCTGCTTCTCCTTCTCTGCCTCCTACTCCCTGTTTTGTGCGTGCGCACTCTCTCTGACAAATAAAATCTTTAAAAAAACAAACCAAAACAGTTCTGGGGTAAAAATTCAGGGTTTAAGGGTGCGTGGGTGGCTCAGTCAGCTGAGCAACTGCCTTCAGCTCAGGTCATGATCCCAGGATCCTGGGATAGAGCCCCGAGTCAGACACCCTGCTCAACAGGAAGCCTGCTTCTACCACTCCCTCTGCCTGCCATTCTGCCTGCTTATGGTCTCTGTCAAATAAATAAATAAAAACTTAAAAAAAATTTTTCAGGGTTTAAAGCCTTGTTTTGTTGTTACTAGCTATACGACCTTGCGCAAATCACAAACTCTGTTTCCTCATGCCTCATCTAGGCTATGTACAAAATAGCTGTCATCACCTCCATCACTTAGTTTTTAAGAGGGGTTGTATTTAAAATAATTTCTCAGGGCTCCTGGGTGGCTCAGTGGGTTAGGCCTCTGCCTTTGGCTCAGGTCATGGTCTCAAGAGTCCTGGGGATAGAGTCCCACATGGGGGCTCTCTGCTCGATGGGGAGAATGCTTCCGCTCCCCCCGCCCTCTGCCTGCCTCTCTGCTTGTGATCTCTCTGTCAAATAAATAAATCAAATCTTTAAAAAATAATAATAATAATTTCTTACACAGAGTAGTCACTCAGGAACTTCCATTCTACCTTCCTAATGATACCAAACTAAGATCAGCACACTACTCTAAGAAAGCACAGGTTAATCAATAAAGTTCCCTAAGTTAAATACAACATCATGGACAGATGAAAGAAGCATGTTGGCCATGCCTGGCAAATAACATACTCAAGACATTTATAGGCCTCAACTGTGGTTATCTCTTTCTTGGAGTTAATAACCACACACAATCCTCCTGACTTTAAAAGGTTTAGATAAGGGGTGCCTGGGTGGCTCAGTGGGTTAAGCCTCTGCCTTCAGCTTGGGTCATGATCTCAGGGTCCCAGGATCGAGCCTCATGTCAGGCTCTCTGCTCAGCTGGGAGCCTGCTTCCCCCTCTCTCTCTGCCTGCCCCTCTGCCTACTTGTGATCTCTCTCTCTGTCAAATAAATAAATAAATTTTTTAAAAAAATGTTTAGAGGAGACTATCTGCTGCTTGAAAAAACTGAGGCAGAGGGAAAGATTGTAGGGGAAGGGTACATACAATTTAGAGGAATAATCAAACAGTGATAGCTTTCTGCAAAAATATAAATTCCAATGCAGTGCATTTAAACTTCTCACCTTTAGCTCTAACATGTTACAAACATCCCTCTGCTAATGAGTGTATTTTCCAAACCCCAAATTTTCTTAATTCACCCATCTGGCTGTGAAAGCTTTATATTCCTAATAGCAATCAATGATTATTTGTTGTTCCTTTGCCACTGTACTTACTCGAAACTTAAGAATCTAAAGAATGGAAAGGATTTCTCCTCTTTTCCCATTTAAAAAATATATTAATCAAAAACAAAACACATTAAGTGGCAGATACACTGATGTATACAATTGTCAAAATTCACCAAACATTTAATTTCTGTGCATTTAACTGTATGCAAATTACACCCCAATTTCATACTAATCACTTCAATACTAACTTTATACTAAAAACTTTAAATACTGAAGTTCATACTAATCACTTTAATAAAAGGCTGAACAAGAATACCCATGGAAGAATACCCTGAGAAATAAAACCAACAACCAGCTTTTTAAAAAATTACCAATATTTTAAGAAAAAAGACATAGAGGGAAAACTTTTAAATTAAGAGAGACCTAAGAGATATACCAACAAACGCAATATATGGATCTTAATTCAAACAAATGAACAGTACAGAAACTGTACTTGGAGAGCTTTGAACTCTAAGGAAACATCTGATATTAAGGAATTAACTGATTTTTCTTAAGGCGTGGTTATATTCTTTAAATAACTTTTATGTAAAAAACAGTAATCTTTTCATCTTTTAAATGAGTGATTTAGTTTTTTTCCTTTTAGCTTGTCTATATTTCCTAGTTATTCTACTTTTGTAAAATGGTGTAATAAAGGTATTAATATACTTAACTATCCCAAGCAGCTGGTTTTAAGTGCGTGTATGGACCTGTGTGTGTGTGTGTTTGTGTGAAAATAATCATATATTATCAGCATTACTGATAGAGATATGTTTCTACTCGGTGTGACCTTCACTGAACTATGAAGTATGAAGTCAAATAATTAAATGGCAATTAGGTGAAAAAAATTCAGTCAATTCAAGAAATATGTACTGAACACCTACCATGTGTGCACACCACTGATCTAGGGAGCACCAAAAAGAGATAAAGACTTTAAAAATCAGTGATACCAAGATTCAAGTCCAGACTCTGCTATTTACTAGCTGTGTTGCCTTGGGCCAATTACTTAACCTCTCTAAACCCTCATTTCCTTGCCTATAAAATGTATATAAAAACTGTAATACAGGGGCACCTGGGTGGCTCAGTGGGTTAAGCCTCTGCCTTCGGCTCAGGTCATGATCTCAGGGTCCTGGGATTGAGCCGCATCGGGCTCTCTGCTCAGCGGGGAGCCTGCTTCCTCCTCTCTCTCTCTCTGCCTGCCTCTCTACTTGTAATCTCTCTGTCAAATAAATAAATAAAATCTTTAAAAACTAAAAAAATTTTTTTTAAAAACTGTAATACAAATTTTTTGAGAAGCTGAAAAAACATGATAAAATACTAAGCACAGTGCCTAACACAAATAATAAACACCCAATAAATAATATTACTATCATTATGGTAACAGCATTTTCTTGTAGGTTTTTTCATCTGTGATACTCTTTTCTTTTTTTTTAAAGATTTTATTTATTTGAGAGCAAGCGAGTGAGCGAGCAAGCCCATGAGCAAGGGGAGGGAAAAAGGGAGGGAGGGAGAAGCAGACTCCCTACTGAGCAGGGAGCTGGACATGGCACTTGATCCCAGGACTCTGGGATCGTGACCTGAGCTGAAGGCAGATGCTTAACCAACTGAGCCAACTCAGGTGCCCTTATCTGCGATACCTTCACCAGATCATTTCTGATCTAGCTCCTCATCTACCTCTTCAAGCTCCCTCTCTTGAAGCTTTCCTAACACATGACCCAGTCATGGGTCATAATACTTAAAATATCCCAACTTTTACACCCATTATTCTTCTAGTCCAATACCTCTGCTCTACACTCTCCTGGACACAAAGGACTCCTAACTTGTCCTTTCCGACTCTACTTAAGTATTAACCTCACTTTTCCAACCTTTGTTGGATATCCTTAAGCTCTATCTTCAGACAGTACCCTGTATGTATTACTACTGTAGCACTTTCCGTATGATTTAGATATGTTTACTTATCTGTCTCTTGTGTTGCCTGTAATCCTACATAATGGAAAAAAATGATCTTTTTAGTAGTAATTTTTAAAATTTAATAATAATTTTAATAATAACTTTTTTAAAATATTTTATTTATTTATTTGACAGACGGAGATCACAGAGAAGCAGGCAGGGAGAGAGGAGGAAGCAGGCTCCCCGCTGAGCAGAGAGCCCGATGCGGGGCTCGATCCCAGTACCCTGGGATCATGACCTGAGCTGAAGGCAGAGGCTTTAACCCACTGAGCCACCCAGGCGCCCCTTAATAATAACTTTTTATTTTAAGATTTTATTTATTTACTTGAAAGACAGAGATCACAAGCAGGCAGAGAGGCAGGCAGAGAGAGAGAAGGAAGCAGGCTCCCTGTTGAGCAGAGAGCCCGATGTGGGGCTCGATCTCAGGACCCTGAGATCACGACCTGAGCCAAAGGCAGAGGCTCAACCCACTGAGCCACCCAGGTGCCCCTTAATAATAACTTTTAAACTATGGAATATAGTAATGAAGTTTGAATAACAAATAGCGTAAAAAATTACCTCATAAGACTTTTTTAAACTTTTTACAGATTAAAAAAAAAAAAAACAAGTGAAAAAGGTTTAGTTAACTTGCTATGGTCACATAACTAGTAAGAGGCTCACTAGAAAACCACATCTTTCTAATGTAATTAAAGCTCACTATTTTGCCGCACTGATCTCAAGAATCTTAAAAACTGAATAGGAAAAATACATAATACAATTATCTGTAACAGAAGGTGCAATCCATATACTTCTATGGTTGAAAGGAAGTTTTCCTTGATTCAAACTCAACTTTTTATGTTTCTGAATCCAGAATTAGTCTTACAACCAATATGCATATTTAATACATTTCTTAATTCTAAAAAACAGAAGTTAACAAATTGAAGCATGAACTTCCAAGAGAAAGCAAGTATTTTAAAAAGTATTACAACGATTTTGAGCCAAGAAAAACCCTTTTGGGCTTAAAGAGAAACCCAAAAATGTTTCACAGAAGGGATGGTATTTCCCCTTGAAGAGTATGATGAGAATGGGAAGGCATTCCTGGTAGAAGAATGTACAAACTAAAAACTAGAGGTGGAAAAATTAAAGCAATGCAAAAGACAATGAGTGTATCAATTTTGCTAGAGAAGAGAATTTATAAGGAAATGAGAAATACATTTACAAGGGCAGACAAGAACCAATAATGCTGGCTGGGCCATGAATGCCTAGTAGAAATAGGGAGAAATCAAGAAAGATTTTAGATAAGCAAAAGTCATGACTGTACTTGAACCAAATGAAGATGAATTTGGCAGCTGTATATAACAGGCAGGATGGACAACAGCAAAAACAAAAATATATATACGTCATAACATGGATGCCAATTTCGTATTATAAAGAAATGTGTCTTGTCACTTAAAACCTTTGTGTTTTTAAAAATTTGAAAGAATACAGAAGATCATCTGAGCGGACTTTAGTTTAAAACTGGGGTCAACTGATTTCTCTGAGCTAAATTATAATCATATACACAATATATTTTGTTGGAGTTCAAATAAAAAGCAAAAACCTACAGTCTACTATAAAAGGACTCTAGAGCTAATTTCATTACTTAGTACCTATGTGATGTTAGGCAAATACATATCCTTCTTTCTGCGTTATTTCCTCATTTATAAATTAACTGTAACTACTTCATGATTTGCTAAAAAAAATAAGGAGTTCTATATAAGTAAAAAGTTGGATCAGCCACTGGTAGACAGGAAGCCTTTAATTAATGTCATTTGTGTTGTGTTATTGTTATTATTGTATCTCCTACATATAAAATAATTTATATAGGAATTTAAGTTTCACATTGGGAAAATCTGACTCTATTCTAAAGACACTTTATGGACTTTTCATTTTTTAGATATATTACGACAGCAAGATTTTTCTGGTTTCCTACAATATTTAAGCTGAATGAGTAAAAGCTAGAACCCCTGAAAACTTCTAGTCCTCCAGTAGAATTATTTGTTTTGGTAAATCCTGTATTCTAGGACCAATTCTCTTTGATCTAGGAATGATAGAAGCTACAGGGATCTGGAGTTTTAGGATGCCTAGGTTGTCGAGGTTTTATAATGAAAAACACCATATGGACCATAAACTACAAAAGGACCAAGACCTCATTTGACACACCACTACATCCCAAGCTCAGAGCACAGTAAATCAAGTACATTATAAATATTTATTTTTGAAAGGATGGTACATGCTTGAAGAATCAAAGCCTCTCTTTATGAAAGCAAAAGCTTAATCCTTCTGTGCCTGTTTTGCAATCCGTAAGAGAGGAATGAAAACTACTTCAATGGTTAACAGTGAATTAATTTAATACTTACAGAATACCTACAATAATTAACTACAACTGAGAAACTGGAAGGTTGAGAGGGGAATAATAGAAGCATCAAGGAGTCAAATGTTTATAAATACTAAAAAGCAGGGACACCTGGGTGGTTCAGTTGGTTAAGCCACTGCCTTAGGTCATGATCCCAGGGTCCTGGGATCGAGCCCCGCACCAGGCTCCTTGATCAGTGGGGGAGCCTGTTTTCTCCCTCTCCCTCTGCCTGCCACTGTGCCTGCTTGAGTGCAAGCACGTGCTCTCTCTCTCTCTCTCTCTGACAAATAAATAAATAAATAAATAAGATCTTTTAAAAAATAGAATTAAAGGCAACTGACAGAACTTAAAAATAATAAAAATTGGAAGAAAAGATTTTACCCACACATTTATATACAGCTTCCTAAATATAAACTATACATACATAGCTTGATTTATTTCAGTTACACTGTAAACACTCAGACAAAAGTGCTTTATCACTGGAGAATGGGACCAGAAAGAGTTTAGAGGTAAGGAGGCTTTCACTTTTCATTTTCTATCTAGTAATTATTAGTAACATTTTCATTTCCAAGTATATATACTGCTTTTCAAAAATTTTTAATAAGTTGAAGAATAAAAAATTTGAAGGCCACTCTTTCATTTACCTAAATTATAATTTTTTTAAGGAAAAGAATATGAAAAGAAAATTTTCTCCACAGAAAAAGTTTGAAGAACAAGTGCCCTTAAAAGAACAAAGTATTTAATTTTTTTTTTTTAAGATTTTATTTATTTGACAGAGAGAGACAGTGAGAGAGGGAACACAAGCAGGGGGAGTGGGAGAGGGAGGAGCAGGCTTCTCGCCAAGCAGAGAGCCCGACATGAGACCCAATCCCAGGACCCTGGGGATTAGGACCCGAGCTGAAGGCAGACGCCCAACGACTGAGCCACCCAGGCGTCCCTAAGTGTTTTTTCTTGTGGGTAATACAATGATAATATATAATTTAAAAATTTCACAATAATGCCTTTTCATAATTAAAGACCATATGAAACTGAAATGCAACTTTAAAAATTATTTTGGAGGCACCTGGGTGGCTCTGTCAGTTAAGTGTCTGACTCTTGGTTTTGGCTCATATCATGATCTCAGGGTCATGGGCTCTGCCCTCAGCAGGAAGTCTGCTTCAGATGCTCCCCTTCTGCCCCCATGCTGGCACATGCATGCACATTCTCTCTCTAAAATAAACGAATCTTGGGGCACCTGGATGTCTCAGTGGGTTAAAGTCTGTGTCTTTGGCTCAGGTCATGATCTCAGGGTCCTAGGATCAAGCCTCTCTGCTCAGCAGGGAGCCTGCTTCCTCCTTTCTCTCTGCCTACTTGTGATCTCTGTCTGTCAAATAAATAAATAAAATCTTTTAAAAAAATAAAAATAAAATAAATGAATCTTTAAAAAAAAAAACACATTTTGAAAAGAACCCAAAGATTTAGAGAGGAACATCTATTTTTTAAGTTACTTCCCATTTCTCAAACATCCTGTTATGTACATTTTTTATTAATAATAAATTTGTCTCAGGGAATGGTGAAAATGAAGTCCTAAGAAAAAGGTTTTCATGAGAGATGCTTTATTATGTTCTAAACAGCATAACATTTTCCCAGATAAAATAACAGGGTATTTTACTATATGGTGGTAACTTTCTTAACTGATCTCCACTTAAGTAACTTGCTGGATTAACTAATACTCACTTTTCCCTAGGTAAAAGAAACTAATACCTGGAGCACATGGACAGACTCACAACGAGTAAACTACCTTGTTATTCCACACCTGAGTGAGACAGGATTACCAAGTATCATTTGTTCCTAAACTTATTTATTCCAATTTATTATTTTTTTAAAGATTTTATTTATTTATTTGAGAGAGAACACGCACAAAGGGAGAATGAGAGGGAAAAGCAGACTCCCCAGGGAGCAGGGAGCCCTACAGTAGGGCTCAATCCCAGGGCCCTAGGATCATACCTTAGTCAAAGACAGATGCTTAACCAATTGAGCCACCCAGGCACCCCTATTTATTATTTTTACTATAAAATGTAATCAAGTATTAACTAAATAGTAGAAAGATAGTTGTTTTAATGAGCATCAATAGACCATGCTGGCAAAAAGCAAAATAGGCCAAGTGTCTTTTAAAAATCAAAAATATAACAAGAATAATTCTATACCCAGATTCTCAGATTGCTTTGCAATGTTAAGCTCTTGCTCTATTTTTTTTTTTTTTTAAGATTTTTATTTATTTATTTGACAGAGAGAGACACACAGCAAGAGAGGGAACACAAGCAGGGGTTGTTGGAGAGAAAGAAGCAGGCTCCCTACTGAGCAGGGAGCCCGATGCAGGGCTCAATCCCAAGACCCCAGGATCACGACCTGAGCCAAAGGCAGACGCTTAACAGCTAAGCCAACCAGGTACCCCACCGACTAACATTCTTGCTTTAAATTTGAACCTGGTACCTGGACTACAGCTGTCTACTTTAAGGACCAAGAAGTGGTCCTGAAGCCAGAAAGTCAATACCTTAGGAGTGGCAAGCACTGACTGAGAAATAGCCAGCACTCATGATATGGCTAAACTGCTGGATGGAACAACCCTGTAACTACACACCTCCGGACTTCTTAATATATAGCCTTATGATAAATCATAAAAGCTGCTATTTGGGTATTCTAATATCAAGGGTCCACCTGAATCAGCTTTTCTGATTAAATGACCTAATTCTCCCAATTCTGTCAGTTAAAAAAACTTCTATTGTAATTACAATATCAAAATCTACTACGATAGGAGTGTTTCTCATAAGAAATCCTTGGGTCACACCTCATACAAAGTCAAACTAGAGGAATTATGAGTCTCTCTTCTCTCCTATCATTCTCAAACACCACGGAATCCTATATCGGTCTTTATTAGGCCTGACCTATTTAGTTAAGCACTTTTTAACATATGTAATAACTTTCCAGAATGTAAGAAATATTTTATTTGATGTAAATCTTACCTCAAGATTATGTGGGGCTTAGGGCACAAGTATACTGACCTCCTCAATATTGGTCATAATTTTTTAAAACTCATGGTCCAAACTCCCCTCACTCCTATACCCAAATATAAATGGAGCCTCCATTATTGAAAAATGTTCTCAAAATGTACAGCTGTGGGAATTACATTCCCAACTAGGATAAAGCAGGTCACAGTAGATCACTGTTCCTCTTTTAATAAGAAAATAAGCAATAAACTCAAAGTTACGTTTTCTTTAAAAGCATTGAAGAACTATGGATTGACTTCTAGGGATGAACTAACCCTTCCTAGGTGAGCAGAGACCAGCAGCTATTTTTATCCTAAGACACTGACCACACCTGCAAGCATGAGCAGGAAAGAAAGAACTGCCATAGGCAGAGGAAAAGGAGAAGAGTATCCTGCTGGGAAAGAAAAAACAAAATTTTAATGGCTAAGTGAGTTAACATGGTTATCTGAAATATGGAGGAGCTTCAAACACAGAAAATTCTCTACCAGTTCTCTCACAGGGACATCTGCTGAGTTGAATTGGAAGGTGTAATGAGTTAGGTTTAGTGTAGTGAAGTTTAGATAAAGTTTAGATCCTCGATTTCTTCTGAAGAGAGGCACCTGATCCCAACCTCAAAACATTAAAAACCAAAATGTATGGGAAAACAAACTAAAATTTCATCCCAATTCCATTCTTTTTTTTTTTTTTTTTTTTTTTTAAGTAAGCACTATGCCCAACATGGGTTTTGAATTCACAACTGTGAAATCAAGAGTCACATACTTGGGGTGCCTGGCTGGCCCAGTCCATAAAGCATGGGACTCTTGATCTTGGGGTCATGAGTTCAGGCCACCTGTTGGGGGTAGAATTTACTTTAAAAAATAAAATAAAAAAGTTACATGTGGGGCGCCTGGGTGGCTCAGTGGGTTAAAGTCTCTGCCTTCGTCTCAGGTCATGATCCCAGGGTCCTGGGATGAAGCCCTGCCTAAGGTTTTCTGCTTCAATCTTAAAAAAAAAAAAAAAAAAAGCAATTGCAATGCGACAGAGACAAGACAGTTTTCAACAAGTGTTGCTGAAACTGGACACCCACATACAAAAAAAAGTTAATTTAGGTATAGACTTCACACCCTTCACAAAAATTAACTCAAAATGAATCATAGAACTAAATGTAAAAAGCAAAACTATAAAACTCCTGGATAATAACAAAGAAGAAATCCACATAACCTTCAGTGTGGCAATGACTTTTTATTTTTTTAAATTTTTTAATTTTTAAGATTTTATTTATTTGACAGAGGAAAAGAGATCACAAGTATGCAGAGAGGCAGGCAGAGAGATGAAGGGAAGCAGACTCCCTGCTGAGCAGAGAGCCCAATGTGGGGCTTAATCCCAGGACCCGGGAATCATAATCTGAGGCCAAGGCAGAGGCTTAACCCACTAAGCCACCCAGGTGCCCCGGCAATGACTTTTTAGATATAACACCAATGGCACTGCACTTCATTAAAATTAAAAAGTTCTACTCAGGGCACCTGGGTGGCTCAGTGGGTTAAAGCCTCTGCCTTCAGCTCAGGTCATGATTCCAGGATCCTGGGATCGAATCCTGCATGGGGGAGTTCTTTGCTCAGCGGGGAGCATGCTTCCCCCTCCCTCTGCCTGCCTCTCTGCCTTCTGTGATCTCTGTCAAATAGATAAATAAAAATCTTAAAAAAAAAAAAAGTTCTACTCTACAAAAGACACCATCAAGAACATGAGAAGATAAGCTGCAGGCTAGGAAAAAATATTTATAAGAGACAGTTGATAAGGGCTATTACCTGAAAGATATGAAGAATTCTTAAAACTCAACAATAAGAAAAAACAACCAACCAAACTAAAAAGTGGGCCAAAGACCCATACAAACACATCACTAGAGAAGATATACAGATTGCAAATAAGCATATGAAAAATATTCCCCATCATAGGTCATCAGGGAAATACAAATTAAAATGAGAGATACCACCACACGCCCATTAGAACAGCCAAAATCCAAAACAATGACAACACCACAGGCTGGCAAGGAGGTGGAACAAGAGGAAATCTCATTCACTGCCAGTGAGAATACCAAATGATAGAGCCACTAAGGAACAGTTTGGCAGTTTCTCATATAACTATATTTACTCCTAACATACAACCCAGCAATCACATTCCTCAGTATTTATAAAAAGGAGTTCAAAATTTATCTCCACACAAAAGCCTGGACCTGCACATGGCTGTTCATAGCAACTTTATTCCTAATTGCCACAACTTGGAAGCAATCAACAAGATATTCTTCAATAGGTGAATAGATAAATAAAATATAGAATATGAATTAAATAGATAAATGAATAACAGAATATTATTCAGCACTAAAAAGAAATGAGCTATCAAGCCATCAAAAGATACGGAGTAATTTTCTTTTTTTTTTTTTAAGATTTTATTTATTTATTTGATAGAGATCACAAGCAGGGGATAGGCAGGCAGAGACAGAGAGCCTGATATGGGGCTCGATCCCAGGACCCTGGGATCATGACCTGAACCGAGGGCAAAAGCTTTAATCCACTGAGCCACCCAGGCGCCCCAAGATACGGAGTAACTTTAATTGCATATTACTAAGTGAAAGAACTCAATTATGAAGAAAACTATACACTGTATGATTCCAACCATATAGCATTCTGGAAAAGGTAAAAATAGGCAGACAGTATAAAAGATCAATTATTTTCCAGGAGTTAGTAGGAAGGCAGGGGTAAACAGGAAGAGAACAGAGGATTTTAAGGGCAGTGAAACTTTTTGTATGATACTAGTATGGACACGTGTCATTATAAATTTTTCAGACCCCATGGAACAACACCGAGTGGACCCTAATAAAAACTATGTACTCTGAATAATAATGGTGTGTCAGTATAGGTTCATCAATTTTAATAAATGTATTGGTATGAGGAAACTGAACATGTGTGTGACGGGGAAAAAAGTAATATATGGGAAGTCTCCGTACTTTCTACTTAATTTTGCTATGAACCTCTATTAAGGGGCACCTGGGGGGCTTACTCAGTTAAGTGTCTGCCTGCCTTTGGCTCAAGTCACGATCCCAGAGTTCTAGGATCAGGCCCTGCGTTGCACTCCCTGCTCAGCGGGGAGCCTGATTCTCCCTCTCTTTCTCCCCCTCCCCAGCCCCCACTTGTGCTCTCTCTCATGCTCTCTCAAATAAATAAATACTTTTTTTTTTTTAAGCCTATTACCAGAGGGGAAGGGAGGGAAAATGAAATCAGAAGAAATCAGAGATGGAAACAAACCATGGACTCTGGGACCCAAACTGAGGGTTACAGTGGGAGATGGGAAACCAGGTGATGGGTATTAATAAGGAGGGCACATGTGGTAATGGGCCCTGGGTGTTATATGCAACTAATGATTCACTGAACACTCTATCAAAAACTAATGATGTACTATATGCTGGCTAACTGAACATAGTAATAAAAAATTGTTTTTATCAGCACAGAAAAAAACAATAAATAATAAGTCTATTAAAAATAAAACTTAATGAGACCATGGACAGAACTGGGAAATTATGATCCAAGATCAAAAAAAAAGTCAATAGAAACAGGCCCAGTGAAACTCACATGTTTGAATCAGCAGAAAAGAACTTGAAAATTTCTGTAATAAATGTTAAAGATTTTAAAGGACAAGATGCACAAACCACGGGCACCTGGGTGGCTCAGTCAGTTAAGTGTCTATCTTTGGCTTAGGTCATGATCTCAGGGTCCTGCGATCAGGCCCTGCATTGGGAGCCTGCTTTTCCCTCTCCATGCTGCTCCTCCTGCTTGTGCTCTGTCAAATAAATAAATAAAATCTTAAAAAGAAAAAAAAAAGAAGATAAATGAACTATGTGAAAAGAATTTCCACAGAGAAACCGAAACTTCCAAAAATGTACATGCTGTACCAGAAAGATTAGACTTATTTTTATATATAAAGGAAAATAAATCTTATGTAAAATTTCAAAAAGAAACTAAAGAAAAACCACTGATATAAGATGATCTATAATAACCTTTTACATATAAGAAAAGTAGCTAAATTACTTTTACTACTTTTCTAATTGAGGAATGAACCATGTCAACACCTAAATTCAGTCAGGTATACAATTCTAAATGCAACATACTTAATAAAGCTTTAACTGCTAGTGAATTCAAATTTGGACTGCTTTTACGTATTTCGAAGTATGTTAATAATAGTCTTATTTTGCCTAACTTCTATCAAATATACACAATATATTTAATGTCCCCTCAAAAGATATTTATAGTATCAATTCCTAGTCAATAAATATCAGAGTTGCCAAAGCCCAGAAAAATTTTCTGGTGTAGTATTATTTTTATACAAGATAACTGAGACTCAAACACTCTTGTTGTGCAGCTTCCAATCAAATCTACTCATTTGTAGAGCGCCTACTGCACATTGGCAGGTGCTATTCAAGGACCCTTCTCTGACAAAGCTTCTACTCCAGTGGGAGAAATACCAAACAAATTTTCAGTGTGGAAAAGGATCAAAAGAAGACACTAATACTGCTGGAGTAGAGAGAGAGGGAGCCACTTTGTATTGGGTGTTCAGGGAGGGCATCTCTGAGATTTTAAGACCTAAATGAAGAGAGCTGGTGTAGAAGATCTGAGAGAAGAAAAGTCCAGGAAAAGGTAAAGTAAGTACAAACACACTAAGAATGAAATGTAGCTGGAGTGGTTCAGGAACAAAAGAAAGATATGTATGAATGCAATATAGCACGTAATGGTAAGAGTGTTGAGAAGCTGGAGTATATGAGGCCTTGATGCCACAGTAAACACCCTGGATTTTAGTCTGTGTGTGATGAGAATTTGCTGAAGAATTTTAAATAAAGGAAGGATATAATCTGATTTAAGTTTTTATGGCTGAGACAAAGACCATAATGGAAGCTGGGAAAGCAGTTAGGAGGCATAACTAGGCAGGAAATGATGACAGCTTGGTTTAGAGTAGAAGCAGTGGACATGATAGAAGTGGAAGGATCTGAAATCTATTCTGAAGGTGAGATTTACTAATGTTAAGTATAGGAGTATACTTTGAGTATACTTCTTTGAGTATATGGAGAGCAAAAAGAAAACTGAAGGATCATTCTGAAGTTTTCAGTCTGAGGAAATAAGTTAAATGGTGGCACCATTTCCAGAATGGGGAAAAACAGAGGAAGAACAGATTAAAAGAAGTTTTTACTTGCCACTAGATACATTATAGGTTTTCCCTCCCCTAGAGTTTGTAAACTCTTTTTAAAAATGTAAAAGCTTGGGGTGCTTGGGTGACTCAGTGGGTTAAAGCCTCTGCCTTCTGCTCAGGTCGTGATCCCAGGGCCCTGGGATCGAGCCCTGCATTGGGCTCTCTGCTTGGCAGGGAGCCTGCTTCCCCCTCTCTCTCTGCTACCTCTTTGCCTGCCTGTGATCTCTGTATGTCAAATAAATAAATAAAATCTTAAAAAAAAAATGTAAAAGCTTATTGCATATAACATTCATTCTAAAGGCATTTTTCCTCCACTACGTGGCTCTCCATACCGAAGCAAGATTAATTTCTGACTAAGATCTGGAAGTGCTGCTCCCATTCTATATTTATTTACCACAATATTCTATGTCTTTAAGATACAACAAAGTAAAAAAATTAAAAATCAGGGTCAGGGAAAAGATAAAAACTTGAGAAATAAAATGTTTGGTAATTTTTTTTAAAATAATTTTTATGTAACAAATTTCTACCTGTTTCTAAAGACTATTTCTCAATTTTCAACACAGGGTATGACAGCCTTACCTTTAAGCAGAGAAACTAAAGGAAACTCAGACCATTCTCTGACCTGGCTCTCAGTCCCTCCTACTGATGCCAGAGTACAGTTCTAAAGACCAATGCAACTTTGCTTCAGATTTCTTTCCCATTCCCAAGATTTTAAAATCTCTATTCCTGGAGCACCTGGGTGGCTCAGATAGTTAAGTGTCTACCTTTAGGTCAGGTCATGATGGAGCCAGGTATCAAGCTCCCTGCTCACTGAGTGAGGAACAGTGCTTTTTCTGAGATATTTATCAGTATCTTTTATTTTTTACTGAAGTATAGTTGATACATAGTGTTATACTACTTTCACGTATACAACATAGTGATTCAACAAGTCTATACAACAATTCCATGCATTATGCAGGGCTCACAAGTGTAGCTATCACTGGTCACCATACACTATTACAATACCATTAATTATATTCCCTATGCTGTACCTTTCATCCCCATGGGGAGAAACAGCATTTTTACTTTGATGATTTAGTACTACGATACTAGAAGAGTATAGCTTAGCTCTACAGCCAATCAGAAATCTGTCAAATCTTTCTTCAGTTTTTATCATCAATTTCCCCTTTTCTACCAGTGCCATAGTAATCCAATACCACACACACCACTACATGTACTACCTTCTCCTTTTATGTCACTAAAATATTATTTCTCAGAGTGCCTGGGTGGCTCAATCAATAAAGCGTCCGACTCTTGGTTTCAGCTCAGGTCATGATCTCAGGGACATGAGACTGAGCCTAGCCAAGCACAGGGCTCTGAGATCAGCACAGAGCCTGCCTGAGATTCTTACCCATCCCTCCCCCTCCCCGTCCGCCCCCCCCCCTAAAATAAATCTTTCAAAAAAATAAAATATAAAAATTTTTTAAATATTTTTCTCCCTACATTCCACCAAAATATCATTTTTAACATTATTTAAACTTAACTATATCATTCACAATGCTCAAATTTCAATGTCTAAAAGAAAAGAAAGAAAAAAGCCCAAACTGGCATCAAAACCAAAGTATCACAATCCAATCTGATGCATTTTTCTGGTCTTATTATCTATAAAAATCTCTGATTCAACAAGAAAAAAAATTTACTCATTATTCCCCACAAAGATGTTAAGTTTTCTTATTAGCTATCAATAATAGATGACCTCCTAGTGTCTGTCCATTAAAAAAAAAAAAATCAAATCTTAACTTTTCCTCACCCATGGAAACAAAACTTCTGATCACTGCTCTACCAAAGTAATTACCACTTCTAAATTGTAAAGCTAATTATAATTAAATTTAAATAATACTGACTTACTGCTTTAATAAATCTCTTATTGTTAACTTTTCATTTTTTTCGGGCTTTGCTCCTAACCTTGAAAGCAAGGGCATATCATACACCCTGAAGTAGAGCCCTCCACAGAGCCTTCATTCAGTCAGATGTTAATTAATTCAAAAGAGATTAGGAACAAGGAGGAAAAAAGGATTAAGTTAGAAATTTCTCTGCAAAGAACCCAAACATGATTCCTTGGCTACATTACTAAAAGTTCAAAATACAGCTGAATTGTGGATAGGCTCCAGGCTTGGCAACATTCCTCAGTGTTCTAGGGGGAGTTTTTCCTGCTTTCTCTTCAAACCCTTAGCACAGAGTATATCTCCAGCTGATCAAGGAAACTGAAGTGTTTATAGGTCAAAAGCAAAGTTCAGGCTTCTCCTGAAGCATTAACAAGCTCCTTCCTAAATAGCTTCTAGTAAGTTAGATAAAATGCACTTCCTCAAATGGCATCAATGAGGCAGACAGGGTACTATGAAAAATAGAGAGCATCATAACTTTCCCCTACCCCTACCAAAGAGGGTAAGAAAAGGAAAAAAAAACAAAAAAATTAGCCAGCCAAATAAAAGGCTCTGTGGGCATCAATTTCTACAGTGACTAAATATATTTATGATTTTAATCTTTAGAAAAGGTCTTTAGTCATTTTTAGCTGTTAGAGATTATTACCATGTCTAAGGGAAAATTTTTACCCTAAAGAAAAGCTATTTATTTTCTTTAAAATGTTTGATTAAATTTAAAAAGTAAAACTCACTGGGATTTAATTTATTCTACTTTTAAATAGTTTTAAGTAGATCAAACCTTTATCTCCAGTCCTGGAACACTATTCACTTAAAATTAATTAAAACCAGAACACCAGGGGTGCCTGGGTGGCTCAGTGGGTTAAGCCTCTGCCTTCGGCTCAGGTCATGATCTCAGAGTCCTAGGATGGAGCCCAGCATCGGGCTCTCTGCTCTGCGGGGAGCCTGCTTCCCCCTCCCTCTCTGCCTGCCTCTCTGCCATCTTGTGATCTCTCTCTCTGTCAAATAAATAAAATCTTAAAAAAAAAAACCAGAACACCAAATGACTTCTTTTCTATGTGTTTCTTTCCAGGAAACAGAAAAAGACAAAACTCATATTTTAAAATTAGATGTTTTCTCAAACACCGTAAAAGTGCTTAAACTTTAATTATATAAATTTTTAAAAAGAAAGGGGGGAAAGTGCTTAATGCAAAAACACAATACTGCTCATTAAATGCACAAGAATGCAAAGCACATACTAGGTACCCAATAAATGTTTAATGTCCCAACCCCAAATCCAGAGCTCTGATCACAGCAGAACTTTAACATAACATTATGTATCTTTAACATAATACATATATTTTTATCCTCTCTCCATACACTAAAAAAGAATGCTACAATATTTTGGAGGAGTTTCTACTTTAGACTACATGTATATAACTACATTTGAAAACAGCAAAAGATATGGATATTGATCTTGATGTTAGCAAAGGATGGCCAACTGCTAAACTCAATTCCTTCTCTTGAGCTTATTTCAAAAACAATAAAATAACCCATAGCTCTGTCCCATCAAGGTCGGAGGAGGGGTGGTTAGAAGGAGGAATAGGGCTGGGGCAGGAATCAATCTTTCTGAAGTTAGTACACCGTTTTATAGCTTTGCAAGAGCCAGAATTTGTTTAAAAGGTGATGACTCCATCTCACTCCATAAACCAGCTTCCAATGATACTGTGGAAGCACAGAGTACATATTTCCTTATCATTTTCATTACTGTTACTTCAGATGAAGAATAAAGTCTTTTAAACCTAACACAAAAGTGATCACAAGAATCAAAAGATGTAAAATGAAAACTCATTTAAACTAACTTCTACCAGATTTATGTATAATAAATAAATGTTTTTGCCCCAAGTATTCTATTAACTTAGCTATCTGATAGGATTATTTGTTTTCAAGTTGTAAGGATATTAATATAGTGAAATTGGAAAAGTATAAATTCCAAACAATAAATCAGTATCTAGCTATAAATATTTAATGCCCAAACAGCTTGTACTGCATTTAGTTAAGTGACAGAAGGGGGTGTGTGTGGAAAAGACAGATGTAAAAAGGAGTATAAAGAATCACCACAGTAGAGAACCAAAAAAAAGAAAACCCTATATTGGGTAGAAGTAACTAGATAAATGAAACAATAAATATGAACTCTTCAACCAAAAATAAAAATACAAATTTAAGTGAAGCCAATAAAGATCTTTAAACAATCCAACATCTGTTGCTTATGTAAAAGCCTATATGAAATGAATGGGTGATCTCAGTTCAGATATCCTGGAGGTCTTATTAATGTGAGTGTACAGTACTGAAGGTAACATGTATAGAATAAAAACAGATTCCATTTCAGATATGGGTAAACAGCAATTACATTAAATTACTATTTTCACAAGATATCTGAAATGGTTCAAAATTATTCAAAATTTTGCCATTTCCAGAAATAACTATTAAATAATACCCACTGTACCTCAAATGCACATATATTAATATATACTAAAACATATTAACTTTGTGGCATTTTTTTAAAGTATACAGCAAATTCTGAGATTTTAACCTTCAATAAATTTTTCTTTTTTAGTTTATCATGAAAAACTCTCATGATAGCAAAGAGAAGGTAAAGAAAAATTCCAAAACCATCTATTTGTATAATAGTGTATCACTATCAATTTTCAGAAAAAAAGTTATACTAAGCTATTATAAATATGAAACAGGCTTATCAACAGCTAATAATTAAAGAGAATTTTAAATACTCAAGTTGAATAGCATTAATTGTTAGAAGAGATGAGGTACAATAACTGCTTTAAAGATGTAACTTAAAAAAAATCCCAAAATATAAACCAGGTAGAATTAAGTTAGCTGGTTTTATGTCTGGCTTTGTTTTAAAATAAGCCAGTATACATACAAGGGCTTTGTATATATGATCATGTACTAAAAACAGAAATTTTTCAATGTCTTAAGTTTTGCAATTCATCTCTTTAAGATCCTGACCTAGCTATCTGATACTTCATTTTAGAAGTCATAAACTCCACTTACCACATATTTTACAGCACTTATAAACTGGTTATGGAAGAGCAGATGCTGTGTTTCATCTTCTGGATTTGAAGCTGTGTAAAGCATGCCACAAACATTACAGGAAACTGCTCCAAATCTTTTCTGTCCTGCATCCTATTTATAAAAAACAAACAAAAAGGTTTTTTTCCCTCCCAAAGGAATAATTCCAGAACTTCAGCCTCTAAAGCTATAATGGGAACATAATGTGAGAAATATTTAATCTGTAATAAAAATTATTCAGTGTTGATTAAAAAAGAAGACATTAATCTATGAAATCTAAGTATAATTTTAAGAACTGTTTCCATTTT